>NC_092522.1:47219660-50192160 GCF_037038585.1 Patagioenas fasciata
GCGCGCGCGCGCGCGCGCGCGCTCTCTCTCTCTCTCTCCTCTCCTCTCCTCTCTCTCTCTCTCTCCTCTCCTCTCCTCTCCTCTCCTCTCCTCTCCTCTCCTCTCCTCTCCTCTCCTCTCCTCTCCTCTCCTCTCCTCTCCTCTCCTTTCTCCTCTCCTCTCCTCTCCTCTCCTCTCCTCTCCTCTCCTCTCTCAGTCTCCTCTCCTCTCCTCTCCTCTCCTCTCCTCTCCTCTCCTCTCCTCTCCTCTCCTCTCCTCTCCTCTCCTCTCCTCTCCTCTCCTCTCCTCTCTCCTCTTTCTTGGTGTCTAGATCACTGCTTCATTTGGTTAAAACATGCAAAGTGACTTTCAGAGAAAAGGAATGGTGTTAGGAAGAGGAAGCCTTGTGAGGCTTCGTTTGCATTACTGGATCGTGCTGGGCTTGGTTTGGTAATTCCCTCTCTCTAGGCCTAGAGTTTCAGTGGTTTCAGGTTTCAGCCCAGCACAGCATCAATAAGTCCATTCTTCCAGGAAGGTCTGACGTACCTTCGCTCCATCTCTCCCATTGTCCCCGGAGAGTGAGGTTGTTCAATGCCAAGGAGGGTTCAGGTGCAGCCTGGGCAGAAGGAAGCACCTTTGCCCTTTCTTGTCCTTCTACAAGCAGGCAGGGACAGCTGCCTCCCTTCCCCACATAACCACTTAAGGGTCCAGCTGCCGCTAAGAGGGTTCGGCTGCCTATACCTTGAACGGAGGCCTAGGCCAGTTGCAAGTGGTCAGGACCTCCCAGGACCAGCCCTTGGCTTGGTTTTCCCTCTGGCCTCATTAGATCAGGAGGAGCCCCGTGCAGTCACGATAGATTTGAAGGACGTGCTTTTACTGACAGCGCCTAAGGAAAACTTGAGGTGTCTGATGACAGCCTATTTGTGTCTTAAAGCTGTTCTGTGGTACTGAAGGACAGTTATTGAAATTAATAAATAAATGGACCAAAATAAAATTCAGGAAAGAAAACAGCTCATTGGAAAAGTTATGAATGCAGCCATCAGCCTGGTTTTGCTTGTTTTGGGCTGGGTGACAGTCACAGGCACAGAATTCGGTGACATTCAAACCTTTCTCTACAGGTGAAGGGACACAAAATGGGATCTAATTTGTTCGTCATGGGGCGTCACTTACTGGCATACTTTTTTTCTTGGCAAGACACTATGGGTAATTTATGTCAATGTCATCAAAGACACATTCTCGTTACTCTCACAACTGTGACCTTGTATCCAGCTAAAAGAGTTATAGCGGGTAACCAGTGAGATGCTCAGCTGACGTTCACAGAGCAGATTTTCCAAGCAGCAGCTGTGCTGGCAGGGCTACCTGCCATGCTGTCCGGCCACGTCCGTGCCAAGCGATTCTGGGAAAATGCGGGCAGTGACGCCACAGACCAGTAAGGACAGAGGTGAGTTCCTGGAAGACGCCTACCAAAGGCAGCAGCCCGTGGTGTAACGTACTGTGGGACATACTGCTGTAGGGACAAACGAAATGTGGGGGGAGTGTCAGACCAGTCACTCGTGCACGTTGCAGTGTCCCGTCCACACGGCAGTTTTACTGAAACAGTGGCAGAAAATTGGCTGCCTTGGTCAGGAGGAAACAACTTAGCTGTCACAGCTTTCACTCAGAATTGGCTATGAGCTGGCCAGGCATAAATTGCTTTTAGAGTCAGTCCTGCCAGCTGTATTACCAACAAAGCAAAAAGTGTCTCAGGGACACAGCTCGGGTTCACATGCTTAAACCCTACCTGTCATAAGGTTGCTAAACTTCTCCCTGGGGCTGGTACTACAATATTTATTGTATTGGCATGCTGTCTTTTCTTTTTGACTGCTGCATGATTGTAGTATAACATGTCCTGTTGACAAGGGCTAAACTCAGGGTGAGCTGCGTAAAGAGATAACTGTGGCCTTGATCACTTCATGCTGAAACCGAAGTAAATTACTGGATGCCAAATGACTTATTCCCTTTTATTTCAGATTAAACAAGCTTAGAATCTGGCCTTCAGATCATATTATTACTCTAATTCAACTGGGTCATATTTATAAATTCACGTAGTGGTCAAAATGATCCAATAAATGCCAGAACACAATCCCAGCACTTGCAAAATATCAAATGTATGTATTGGCACTCTTCCTGTTTGCTGACTGCAGGACAAATAGGTTTCATATTGGGACATCAATGTCTGTTTCAGCAACTAGATGCATGACAAAGCCATGTTATAATCTGGGTACTGATTACAGCATTGAAACATGTTGGCTCAGCACGTGGTAGATTTAGATGCGTAGATAGATCAACTTTTTAGTGGCCTATGGCTTGATTTCAGCATGGAGAAGGTTGTCAGCATACTTGTGCTAATTAAGGGAATGGCATGGGAAACTCCTTTCCACTGCAGATACAGCCAGAGCTCAGGAAGTGTCATTTCTCGTCAATGGTTTTTGTAACAGCTAGTTTATCTTGAAGTAGAAGAGCAGATTTGTGTCTTAGCTGTATTTCCGAACAGGCCTGAAGCTTGTTTTCACCTGTTCCTGGAGGACGGATTGAACAGTTATGTCACAAACACATAGGGAGAGTGTTTTAGCTGTATTTGGGGCTGGCAGTGGATGGGTAGATTCTCTGCCTTGATTTGATTTAATTGTAATGTTGACAGTAACTGGACACCAATAAATAAACACAAGTTTGCGCTCTTGCTTTTTTAGAAGAACTTCCTTGCTGCTGAAAATAACGCTTTTTCCCAACAGTAACACTTCTTTTTTTCTCCAGGCAGTGTTTTGGATATGTTATGCTACTCTTAACATATTCCCATGTTCAAGTTCCAGAGAAGGCAGGCTGAAACGCTGCCAACTCTATTAAGTCCTTTCTGTTACACTGAGTCAGCTGCTGTGATTTTTACCTTTGCTCTTGGTCAAAGTATTACACTCTATTATCCTCTTTTTTCTTGTTTTAAACATAAGAAATTGCAATACAAATGTTTGCTTCATGTGCCTACATTTCTTCCTACTTGACTGACAAAACCAACACATTACTTTTATTATTAATAAGACAGGTACACCTAGAAATCCTTGATGTTTTCCCAAGGGTTTCACACCCCAAACATATAGGACAAACAAAAATGGGAAATCTTAAAGCGTCTTTATTTGCATTTATGAGCAGGGAACTGAGGTACCCACAATTAAAGGGGTACTTAATTCCTTCTTGTTGAAAGACCAAACAGAGAAGTCTTCAGCAAGGCTAAAAACAGACCCAGGACCAGCAGGTCTCTGTCCTGCAGACAGCTCTGAACACAGTTCTGCTCACTGGCCCCACGGTGCTCAGTCCAGCGCAGTCATACGTCCACATGTCCCTGCAACTGAGCTCAGGCCTGCAGCCCATGTCTTTGCCACCACCTTCACTAGGCCAGCATGGTTCTCCTGTTCCTGGTGCAAGGTGCTCCCAGAGCTGCTGGCCTTCTGCCCCCTCCGCTTTAATAAGAATTCTTGCTCAATCAACATCTGCAGTGAAGGCTTATAGTGACTGCCAACTGACCGTGTAAGGCCTCCAGAATGGCTGCTGCTGAGAAACGGCTGCCATGTGTAGGAGGTCCTGGCAGACCTTCTCCATGCCCGTCCATGGGAAGAGTTTTGCAGCTCTTACCAGTTGAAGGTGGAGTCAGCTACAACCTGACTTACCTTCCTTGGCATTTTGAAGTCTGGTGAAACATGATGCATAATGACACTTGTTCTGCCTTTGCAAGTAGGAGACTGCTTTTATGCCGAAGTGTCTCATCGGTGAACCTCACCTCAATGCAGAGTGCTTATTCAGATGCAACCATGAAAATGAGGGCTGGCTAAATAATGCCTCCGACTGAAAGGATCCACCGAAGCTCATTATAATGATCTTAATGACTTCCAATTCAGCTGTGTCTGTGATACCAGAGTGCAAAGATAATTAATGGAAGTGCTAAATACTATTATTATTTTATATTAGTGACAGGGTGGGGGTGACACCTGGCGAGTCCTTCCTCCATCTGGCCTAGGGAGGAATGAGGGTTCCCCCTTCCCTCCACCCTCTCAAGGCCTGGGAATGATGGACTGTGCAGGCAAGGTGGAGCCAGCACTCTGTTCGCCCTTGCAGCTGCAGCAACCTTGGCTCTTACTTTGCATCCCTGGTGTCAGGGGGTGGCTCCTTTGCACAACAGGAGATTTGGTGCACGTGCAGCAAACTGGGAGAATGGAGAAATGCCCCGACACCACCCTTCCTGCCACTGTCTTGGCAGCAGAGGAAGCAAACATTCTGTCTTGCTCTGTCCCCTGCTGTTTTTTCTGGTCTTTCCCTCAGTTTACTCTTACTACCTGATGTTGTTGGATTTTCCCTTCATGCTCTCTCCATACCTGTTTGATCTCAGCTGGGCCCCACCAGTACAAGCACTCCCTCGGCTTGAACAGGATTTCTGTTTCTTCTGTGCTGGCGGATCAGACTCTGAGGACGAGGAGGGAGGCATTTGAACCTGGCTTTGAGTGGGGTCTTGGACCAGATGACCTCCTCAGGTCCCTTCCAGCCTCAATTATTCTGTGATTTGGGGACTCTGGTTCACTACTGACATTGTTCTAGGCCAGGAAAGTGCTAACCCTTTGACCCTTGAGGAGATTTTAAGGAAACAGTGATAACTCACGTGGTTAACAATTTGCTGTCTGACTTTTGTGTAGGGCCCAACAGATGCCCCGATCAGCAGGAACCGTGCATGCTGCCAGGGTCTGTACAGCAAAGCCGCAGTCATCAGCCCTGCTGGATCACAGGTGGAGCGGTGAGAGCGCATTCACTTAGCTCTGCTCGCTGACCACGCCAGCCTGCGCCAGGAGAAACCTGTGCCACGGTGATTCAGGCTCAAATGATTACTTGACCCAAAGGAAGGCCTGATGATATGCTGAGGCTGGGACACACCAGCAGTGATTATAAGGTGATTCACTGCCTGTGCCCTGCCGTTCAAAACATCCTCTGTATTGCACAGGCAGGGCCATTCACAGAGGCTGCAATGAGGAAGTGATATTTGCACCTTTAGCTGCCGCCTTCTCACTGAACCTTTCAGCCTCTGGCGTGGTGCTTGTCTTCCCTGGGTCATGCTGACACTGAGAGGTTTGCTGGCAAGAGGCAGCTCCCTGATGGTGCCATGTGACTACAGCCTGGCACCTCCTGCTGATGATGTCCACATCAGTTTGGCCAAAAGTGTGGTGCAGCCAGGCATGCCGATGTCCTCCCATCACCATCCTGTGCCATGTGGAAGCACATCATTGGACTTTGATGCTAAACTGAGGGGCAGGTTGGAACTCGGACTCAAAGTCCTTTAATTCTCTGTGCTCCGGCCTGTAATTTGCACATCATTCTTCAAAACTCTCGTAAATTCTTTGCACTGCTGTTCCCACTTCCATTTTTCATGCTGTCAGAAATATGGAGCTCACACAGCCCAGACTGCTGCTGCGTTTCCTTTATAGAGGGGCACAGAGCCTGCTGTCTTTTTTCATTTCTCACATTGCTGTCTATACTTTCTTTTTTCCTGTTCCACCCACCTTTTTGTCCTTCACTCTTCCTCTCCTCCAGATTCTCTCCTGCCAGATATGTGCATTTGTATGGTTTCACCGAAGTGGTCTGAGTGCACTGACTACATCTATCTTGTCATGCTAAATGCTTCCCAAAGCACTGATATTAGTGCATGCAGAGCAGGGAAGTCCTCAGCACCTGGGAAGTACCATTTTTCCTGACCCAGGAACTGATGCTGCTTGTGGCAGTGTGCTGGAGGCACTGGTAAGATCTGACGCATGGAAGGTTTACTCATGTTGGCTGGGACTCACAGGTGTGTTTGGGCTAATAATGCACATAGCTTGTATTGTGCTTTCCCTGAAGCTAAGTTGAGCAACGTGTTAGTTAAGTTAGGCATTACTCAGAGCTCCTAAACCTCATGTTTTGCCAGTGACAAAGTTGCGAACTTGTAGTACAACACTCATGACATTTTCTGTGTAGTGTAATGGCCAAGCTCCAGCAGAGTTGTGCTCCAGCCTCTTCATCTGACAGTTCTGCCTGGACTTTTTTCAAATTTAAGTCTTCAGCTGTCATGTACTCTTGCCAGCTATCCTATATGTCTAAATAAGTAGGTGAACTATGTCTGGAAAATAATCTATCTTTCTGATGAATTTAGCCCTTTCTTCCTGTGAGTGAACTGTTTTCAGACTGTCTTTCAAATGTATTTTATGTGCAGTAGTATTATTTGTGCTTTGCTTAAGTGTGTGTTAGCTATGAGTTCTCTGTGTGCTCCTGGATGTAACTGTGGTTTTAAGTACCCACTGCTGGTTATTCATAGCACGCATTTAGTCATTTAACAAACACGGTATTAGTTCTGCTCTCTAAGTGGATGACTAATACTCTTATAAATAGGAGGAATGTGATCTGAAAGGTCACGTGACTGTTCCCAGTGTGAACATATCCCTAAACTATGAGACTTCTCATTCCAGGAACGTGCTTGCAAAAAAGAAAATGCTGAGTATCAGAAAGAAGGAGAAGGGTTCAAACCCCATTCAAGCAATTTTTCTGCTTTAACTCAATTTGCAATTGTTTGTTGAGTTTTGCATTGCAAAATATTTTTGCAATGTTTGCTTTTCTTTGCAATCTCTCTTGACCTGCTTGGGAACATAGGAATTGCCTCATTGGAACAGTCCTGATCTCTCTCCCATGTCAGTGCCCTCCGTTGGAACATAACAGGACCTAGATGTTTCTTGTATCTACCTTTAAATTTCTCCCTACCCTCTTTCGTGTCCCATTGGAAAGCAGGACAATGCTTAACAATTGATTCCAAAGAAAATTAGAAAAGTGTGTGGTGCCAGTTTCTGTACTGCCTGTAAACCACCAGCTTTCCTCAGCTCACTAAAGGTGTGTCTGTAGCACAAGCTTAGCCCAGGATTGAGCCCAGTCTATCTTCATGGACTGCCTGTTTGGTCAATTGAAGTCCTCCTGGACTGTGTTCAGGAACTATTTGGGAGAGTGCTGGTTGGCCTGGGCCAAAACTGTACCTGGGACCACACAAAGAGCTGGAAGGTTGGGTGTTTGAGCTCCCCCTCTCTTGTCCTGATTCATTGGCTCGATTTTCTGCTCTAGATGCTGCCAGTCTGGCTGGTGTCAGGCAAGTTACCTAATGCATGATATAAGAAAGAGAAGACTCTTCCAGCTTCATTTCTAGCCTTTGTCCCTTTGTGCCCTCTCTCAGATGGGGGTAAGAGTGCATCCTCACCTTCAGAGTAGTGAGACTGCCAGAACTGGATACATTGGGAAGGTGGGGTGTGGTACAGGTGAAAGTCCAAATTCACTGCAGTGGTTTATAGAAATTTGATTCAGTGAAGAGTTGGGCCTATGGTATACACATGCCATAAAGATGGTACACTCAGATCACAGACCTATCAGAATTTTGTCCATGCTTATCATACAGTTACAGAATGCATTAACATTAAAATATGTGGGCTAAAAGCAATCAGTGCCCTATATTTTCTTCCTGCCAGCCTTTGTCTTGACTTTAGGTTGCAGATTAGAAAGGACAGCTGAGGATCCGAGTGCCCCCAAGCAGTCTATACACAGTCAAGAAGTCCTAGAGATTTGATAGACTATACGTGATGTTTCTGCCTGAGCACACAACATGTTTCCTAACTTTGGCAGTCTCAGAGGTTTGATTTCAGTGGAAGATAGTATATAGAAATTAAACGTGATTGAGAAGTGCATATGCAGGGCTTATGGAACAGAGTGCGTGTCTGCATGTGCATGCATTAAAATAACAGGGCAAAGGTGACTGCGATGTATTATTTACCTGCTGGCTCAGATTTATCTGCCTGCCTTAGGGACTCCTGGCTCTTGTCTCTCAGATTTTGTTCCTAGAGAAAATTTCAGTGCAAAGAACAGTGTTTGAGGGCGCTTTCCTATGGCTGGCTTTGTGTGTGCTGAGTGGTGCATTTAAACTGAAATAAAATGTTCCACTCAGGTTATTTTGGATGTGCCGACATTTGCTTGCTTGTGGGTGCTTCTGAATTTCTCCCTCTCCCTTGGTCAGTAACAGAACCGTTTTACTTATTGATGGCAAGTAGGTGGTAGTGGTGGGGACAGGTCTTGTTTGTGGCTACTGGCCAGCTGACAATAGACAGTGATAAAAACACAGAAAAAGATGAGAGGAAGGAATGGATAGTGTAATTACACCTGATAAGGGTCAGCATGACAATACATGTGCTATATACATATTCAAAACCTACACATAAACACATAAAAGAAAATATTCAAGACATGGAATCAGGTTCTTCCAGAGAGCAGCCACAATTCTATAGAGAAACAAGAAAGGTTGGTTGGTTTTTTTTTTATACTGTAGTGCTGTCAGTCAGACCCTCCCTTGCCTGCACCTGGGAGAAGAGTGTGTTAAGTGTGAGCAGAATACCTGATCTGATTGTAACCAGCATGGCAGATACCTGTGCAGCACCTCACTGCAGCACCTTCCTGTGCCGGCTGGGTGCCAGGGGACGCATCATGACCAGTCAAAAGCAAACCTAGTTACACTAGATCTTGAGCAAGGTCCTCAGAGGTGACTGTTAGAAAAATGCACCTACACATTCCAGATAGATCTTTTTTCAGCACTGTTCAAATCTTGCTCTCTACACCTGGACAAATGCAGACCTGTTTTTTCATGTTGTGGGGTAGTTTCACTTCTGAACAGGAGCCACTTTGCAAAGGAGGAAGGAGAAGCACCAAGCCTGCTCCCAAGCTGCCATCTCTCTCCTGGGGTTCAAGAAAACCAGAAAGCAAGCCCCAAATCCTTTTTCTTTTTCACAGTGACACAACGGAACAGAACAGGATTTCCTTCAAAGCAGCGACAGGACAGGCTTTGCAGCATTCTTACAAGGGTGAATTTAGATGCCAGGGAGTGGAATTTCCAAATGCATTTCCCTTCCTACACCTTTTCTTTTTCATCTCCATAAATCTGTGTCATTTTTTACAGAACCTATTTTGGGGGAGAGAACGGGTACAGAACAAGTGATGAGCTATTCAGAGCTAAAAGAAGAGATTCATGCTGCCAGAGGTAAGACTGCAGAAAAATGTGTCAGTGTAGCAGATGATAGTTCTTCTCTTTTAATGCCTCTCCTGAAGCACCAAGGTGTACGTGCTTCTCAAAGGGGCTGTACATCTCAGAGGTAGTCTATGAACTGCATGTTGAAATGGTTGCCATGGCAGTGACTGAGTGCAAGTTAGAAAATGTGATTAGCTGGAGTTGGCCTAAATAGCTCAAGGGAAGGATAAAAAGAAAGAAAGAAAAAAAAAAAAGGCCAAGGACTCTCTGTTATTTCCAGACTGTGCCAGGAAGAGGAAGCTGCATTGACAGAGAGGAGTTTGCAGGAGTGTGCTGCGCGCCCCAGCCCCAGCTGGGGTACCACCAGCAGCTTGGGGTACCACCAGTAGCACACACCGCCCAAGGACTTTCTCCCCCGTACAACGTGCCAGCGCAGCAAATGTGAACCAGCTGGGGACATTAACACAGACCAGTCCCATTGGTGTTGATTTGGGGCAGTGGTGCTTCTCCAGAGTCGTAGGTGAGGCCAGGGCACCAGTCAGCCTTCAGTGACCCAGAGAACATGGTCACAGCACTCTCCTGGCTGATGCGGTTCATGGCCATGCTGGAAAGTGGGAGACTGTGCTGCAGAGAGGCTGCAAGCCTGGCCCGAAATGGCACAGAGAGCTGCTAGCCTGAGCGGGGTGTTAATTGTTGAACTCCTTGTCCCTAGAGCCATGCCAGTTCCTGTAAGCCACTAACCTATATCTGCCTGAAGCATGCCTATGAAAGGTATCCCGTCTTCATTTTGAAGCCTGAGAACTGGAGAACGCAGCCGTTTTTGTTAATTCATTGCAGTAGTTAATCACACTTCCTCATTAAAATAAATATATTTGCACCTTATATCTAATTTGAAAGCATATGGGATTAGCATTCAGCCTCTGTTGTCTGCTGTGTTCTTCTCTGCTATATTAAAAAAAAAAAAAATCACTTCTTGAGATCCTACAGGTTTTTGATTTTAAGGTTTCTTATGCACTGCAGTCACTTTCAAGCTTGTTTTTGAGAAAGTAAAGCAGCAGAATTCTTTCTCTCAAAGGGTTTTATTTTAGGTCTTTTCAGGGAAAAGTGGAAGACTGGGAGACTGCAGCAAAGAGGTCTCAACACCTGGTGTGGATTGAAAAACATACTCTCTAAGAACTGTAGAGTGCCACATTAGGGGTCCAGATGCCCAGTGTAAAATCAACAGAAGATATTTATGCAAGCTGAGAGTACACAGGTAGGTGTTTGCAGGAACAGAACCTGTTAGCCCGTTTCTCTTCTCTCATAGCTTTCTAAAATAGAGAAGTTTCATTCACATTAGCCTGGAGTGCTTCTGCTTCTTAGTGCTTTGAGTGAGGTAAGATATGAATCCACTCAGGCCAATCCATAACATTTGACCACTTACAAAGGATATTTTTCTCCCCTCCTGTCCAAAGGGATCTGTAGGTTCTTCCTTTAAGACGACTACAAACCAGCAGCACTCACCATGGTTAATGGTTGGGTGGGGGAGCTGGGGTGAGAGAGATCAGATGGCCTGCACTTTTCGAGGAAGAGAAGAAAAACCCACAAGACACCTATTTGCCCTACATATCAGGTTGGCTTTTACCATTATTTGCAGGAGTCTCTTCTGCTTCTTGCACCTCCTAAATCCTTGTCATCCAGGTTTGAGAGCTGAGACTATCTTCTTTGGCACCAAGTCAACAATACGTTTTTTAGCACCAGCAGCCATTCATATTTTACATTAGTGTTCCTCTCTGTTCCTTTCAAGCAATAATCGTAAATATCAGCTTTCATTCCTAGAGCGCCTTTCATCCCAGGGGCTCCCAAAGCACTTTCCAAGCTTAACAAGCTGATTGTAGAGCACTGCTTTAGAAAGGGTGAAACTTGCTTCCCATTAAAGCCTGATTTTGGGAAGAAAACCTCCAAATTATAATGTCTTCAATACACAAGGGAGCCTTTGCAGCTGTTATTTACTATACATATTCCCTTACCAGAAAAGATTGCTTCTTGTTCCTCCATCTCCTCATCTCCCCCAGTTTCATCCAGCTGTGCTCAGTTACCTGGGGGAGAAGAGTACAAATACTAGGAGATGATCATCCCCTGTGATCCAAGGAAGTGCATTTTTTTCTGGAATCCTATTGCTGCCCTCAATAGCTTCTTCTGACAACTCCATTTCCATCCAGTCTATTTTCTCTTTATTGGGGCAAATGTCCTAGGGCAGAGTTGAATGTCCTGTGACTTTAGCCGGAGAGGTCATCATCCACAGTTGGGCCATGCTAACGATCATGTGAGGAACTGTAGTCCTCTTCAGGAGAAAGTCAGCTGGTCTAGTTTAAGTCACATTCCTCTGCAATCAAAGCAACACTGGTTGCTTTGCACTGAAATGAATCATGACCTTTCAAATGGTCCTTTATTTGGCCCATCTGTGGGAGCAGTAAGCCTGGGAGAGAAGACTGTTGCTGGTAATTTCTGAGCTGAAGAATTTGTTTCCTAATGAATCATACAATTAATTTTAGGGCAGCTTGAATCTGACCAGTGTCTATTGTTTTAGTTGGTTTCAGGAGGACTTAGTATGGTGGGACCTGTCAGTCCATTGATGCAACAGAGCTTTGTTTCCCATCAGCTGTGGGGGAAAGTGGTCTCTCCTCCGCTTGGCTGAGAGAGGCGCAGGTGAGGTGCATGAACTCCTGCTGCTTCTCCGAGGTCACACTGAGAACCTGTGATAGAAGGGGTAACAAAAGCCCTATCTCTGGTTTAATGCTTCAACTGCACAAATGTAATTTATCAATATAGATAGCTTTAGGTGAAAGATACATCAAAGCATATTTTTGGCTGCTGCCATCAGAGGTAGTACTAAATCTCCTGGGGGAATGCAAGAAGTGGGATGTTATCCAGGTATGAAAAGCCAAATCTTCTTACTGTCTCTCCTCTTTTCTCCCATTAACTGGGTTCACAGGGAAGCCCTTTCTTGGGGTTGTGACGTCATCTATTCCCATAAGTAGATTTTTGGTTCAGAAATGTATTTTTGTTCTTTTCCAACAAAATGCTGCCTGTTTCAATGCTAACACTGAAGATCTGTGAGTTGGCAAAGGATCCAAAAAGAATAATGAACCAGCATTTACTGTTTACATTTGCCACCTTGTGTAAGTGCTGATATTACCATTTCTGAAAGGATTCATTCATCACTGAAAAAAGGTTTGTACCTCTGAAATAAGAGCTTGCTTGGGAGGGCCTGTGTGCCTCCTTTCTTCTATCAACAAAGCTTACCACTGTCAAGAGATGGTTTTGTAATGGATGTTAATGCATACCTATTATTTCAGGATGAGAATTAGCTACCGAAGATATTTCATGCCTATGTCTGAATCTTATTTATTTTCTTGTGTCTTATTTGTTTATTTATATATATATATATATATATAGAAAGTGGCTCTCTTGTTTGTGTGGGTTTTTTGTTTTGGTTTGGCTTTGTTTTGGTTTTAAACTAAAATCCTCCGATACATCCTCAAGCCCAGTGATTAGTTCTCATGCCATGGAAAATCAGGCAATCAGGTAGGCCTGCACTAGAAAAAACAGTAGTTGGTGAAAACATTTTGCCCTTTTTATACTATGATCTCTTTTGGGGATGAAATAAACTTACTTTTATGAAGTTCCCTTAAGTCCTCCTTACCTCTGGCTCTTTGTCACACTTGTTGTGATTTGCCTTAAATTAGTTGCCTTCACACTGAGGTACATGATGCTGTTTTGCTTAAAAAAAGAGGTTGGTATGTTCTGAGCTGGCCCAGCTGGCATGCCATGAGCGGTGGCTCTGGGTGGAACAGGTTCCCTGCACGGCCAGCAGCCAGCATTTGCTCCATCATCATACCGCACGTCTGGGCGCCTGCAGCAATGGAGGACATGTAACAACAGCATTCATGTGGGACACAAAAAAGTTCAGGCTCTGTGCGATGCCCACGTTTTGACTAGGATTTCTTTGGATTCCGTAGGATGAAGATCAATCTCTTTTTCGGATATGTTATTATGTTATGACCTCTAATACCATCTTTCTTTTAACCAATTTGACTGCTTCCCTTGCAGGCTGGAAGCAGTGGAGGGCTGGGGGTCTCAGCTCCTGGCAAAGGACGGCTTCAGTTCTGGCAGGAGGCTTAGGCCATTGGCCCAATCCAAATGCACATTCAAAAAAAAAATAAAAATGTCTGGAAGCTAACCTGCTTGCAAGCACCCCTTTCATGTGAAAGCTGATGCTTTGTGAGCACCATAATTATAAAGCAAAGGAAGAACGTCAATGTGAATGAAATGAGAGACCAAGCACCAGCCCGCTGGTTCTTCTTCTGTGAAAAGTCCTCTCGGAGGGGTGCGAGTCTCTGAGACTTCCCTTTAAGCTGTCAGGCAGGGGAGGCTGGACCCATGGCTGACAAGGAACCATGAGGGTCAGACCTCCCCCAGAGAGGTAAGACGCTCTCTGCCTTTTGGGGACCATGATTTCAGCATGCAGCTCTGTTGCATGGAGGGAGCAGAAGTAACGCTGGGAATCTCTAAAGGGGTGAGTGGGGATGTAAAAGGCCGGTGGTGCACATAAAGCAGGGGTGTCAAACTCATTTTCACTGGGGGCCACATCAGAGTATTTACACTTATACAGTCCGAAAATTACATTTGTACCTTCGAAGGCAACCGCGAGGCTGATGTGGCCTCCCGTGAAAATGAGTTTGACACCCCTGACATAAAGGATTTCATTGTTGCTCTGCAACAGGCTAACACTTCTCTGCACAGAACCAGGATAATTTCTCTTCAATCTGGGGCCGATTGCCAGGATTCTCAAATGTAATCCTCGTGGTATTACTTGCAAAGATGAATCAAGGGTATTATGGGCACCACCACTGAGGCAGGTAATCTTTAAATATAGCTGCAAATTGCCTGGTTTAATGCTAACAAACCCTAATGGTGAGGAAGACAAGACAGGTAGCAGCACTGATACAGCATAATATAATGTGATGGCTGCTACAAACGTGACTCATTCTAGCCAGAGGCTTTAGTATAGGAAGTCGGATAAAAGATATAAAAACAAATCTGATTTTTTTTTTCCTTCCTGATGAAGGTCACCACCAGGAATAGCATGGGAAATAATTAATGGAGGAAGAAATGTTCCCCTTCAAATTAGAAGTATTGTCTTGCTCCACAGTTTTGTTCTCCTCTTTGGGCTCCCGTAACAAACACCGGCAAACATGCAGGGCCTTTCTCCGTGAAGCACTGATGGATATCCCACCCGGTGGGTGGTGTGTGCGAGGGACTGGCTGCGCAATGCTCGCACTGCCTGTTAATGGATGTCCCCCGTGCTGGCAGCCACCCACCAGCAGCCCGCTGAATGGGACTGGGAGGCTGAATGGGGCTCTGTGCAATGGCAGCCAATTTTCCTGGTCAATGCGGAGGCGCAGTGCCAAGGCTGTGTGTGAGAGCCCGTGCAGCCTGCAGCAGGGGGAATTCACCCCTTTCCCTCTGCTCCTGAGCCCTGGGGAGCTGGGTCTTCTTTTCAGCCCCAGCACACATCCTGCTCCCTCAGGAGCTTTGCATGGAAGAACATGGATAATACAGCAACCATTGCATTTGTGGTGGCACGGGCTGTTGTTCTCTGCTCATGCCATGGAGATCTGGGAGGCTCTGGGCTAATCATTTTCTCCCTGTGACCCGCACTGCACTTATATATGTGCAAGGGGAAGCTGAACAGCTGTGCCTGCGATGCAGTGTGTGTGCAACACTACCCAGGGCAGGAGTGTCCACCATGCAGCCCAACTGCTGTGCAGGAATGTGATGCTACAATTTAATTCCCTTTTCTCAAAGTGCTCTTTGAATGAGAACAGGTGAGGAGAAGAGCGAGTGCCTCTATTTCATGTTACCACCCTGTGGGCTGGAAACCAGACAGCTGCGGGGGGCCAAGGGGCTGCTGCACCTTGAGGCGCTGGCTTGTTTTCTTCCGGGTGGCCGCAGCAGGGGGAGTGCTGATGGAAAGCTCTGAGCTTCGCACTCCCATCTAAAATCTCCTGCATGTGACTCTGTCCCTTCTGCCATGAATGGCTAGTCATGTTTTCCATTCTTGACTCCATATTACTGCTCTGAATATCCCAGGTTATCTGTGCACAAAAGAGCTGCCTTTACCACTGCTCAGCTCTTGACAGCTCACCAGCCCTTCATCGCTGCTCAGAACTTGCATGCTGCCCTCATCAAGGCAGTTAGCACAGCGTTAAGTTATATTAATTTTTGGAGGGCTTTTTTTCGGGAGTCCAGAAGATGAGAGTTCAGATCCTCCCTCCCTCAGCAGGTTCCTGACTCTGTGATGGACTTTCAGAGTGGGGCCAGGATACAACCCCAGCTTGACTCCCCTCTTCTTCCCCAAAAGGAGCCATTTGAGGATGTTGGAGCTCAGTCCAGATCTGACTTTCAAAGCTGACCTCTCTCTGTGTGTCGAGTAAAATCCTAACACAGAAAGCTTTAAGGCAGTTCAGAAATGTGGCTGTGCATAAATGTTGGGTTTTTGGCTGGTAGTGCTCATAATGCTGTTCAGTCTGGAGTATTTGGGGAACAAAGATCAATCGTATAAGGACAATCTATCTCATGCATGTCTTCATGTTGACTTGAAGTTGGGTCCTTCCATGCTGCTTGCTTTGTCACTTTACAAGGCATGTGTGGTGTTCTTCTAGCCATCTCCTTATGGTCATGAGATTTGGGGTCACACATTCTCTTACCTGGGGTTTTCAGAGCTGCTGCTTCTTGAAATGGTTGCGAGGAATGCTGAGTTGGGTAGGATGATCTGTTGCTGTCAGGTTTATTTCTTTATAGCATCTCTATCAAGAAAGACTGTAAGACATAAAATCCAAATACTTCTAGATCACCGTAGTCTTGTCAAACTCAAATGTTATGACTCCTTGTGAACGTGGGGCTTGTGAGCTGTTTTACCATGGCTTTTATTCTCTTTTTGGTGAAAAAAGAAGTTATGAAGTTTGAGCTTTTCCTTCTTCCTTCTCTTTTTTTTGCACTCAAATTTACCCTGTTGGCACATAGACTGTGTTGTTGTGATGCAGCAGGGGTAGATCCATGGAGGTGGCTGTTTGGTGCTGAGGACTTGATATGTTGGGGATTTACGTCAGACTGCCTCCATTGTGGTCCCAGGGGCTGGATGCTCATTAGGGCCTGGAGTGCAGGGGCTGCGCTTCTGGAGTCCATCTCCCGGTTTCCTTTCACTAAAAGGGAATCCAGTTAAAAAAATTGCTCCCTGATGTAGACTGAAATGTAGCAAGTGGGACAAATGAGAGATTTGTCTCATAAACTCACTCCTGATGCGAACAAAAACAGGCAAGAAATCAAGGTCAAGAGACCAAGCCCAGAGACATGGTTTTGCCCTGAGGTGCCACATGGTTCAAATGTGTGGCAAACAGGTCAGTTACTTGGCCAGAGAAACAGCTGTTCAGCTTGGCTCAGAAGCTGTCCCATTCTTTCTTGGATATAGCTGCTAATCTATTCTTCCCTCCTTGTGCACTTCCCAACCCTTCCACTTTTCCAAACCCTCACTAAGCATACACACACACACATATATATATATAAAATATGTGTGTGCGTAGGCAGTTGTGTCTGCTGCCGGGATTTCCTCCCAAACAATACCTGTTGTGCTGGCCACAGCGATTCTCTTGGTTCCCATGCTCAGAGCAGTTTGAGTTTCCTGCTGGCTCAGCAGCAAGACTTTCAGGGCTTTTTATACTTATTCTTCTTTGGGAGCCAAGCGGAGGAGCGCGGTTTGCCTGTGAATAGCGAGCTGGCTGGGCAGGCGGCAGGAAGCTTGCATACTAAACCGTGTGAACTTCGAGGAGGGGAGGAAGGGGGCCGGGGGCCGCTGGCTGGGCTTTCCAAGGCATTTGTTGTAGCTCTCTGCCTTATAAATTAATCTTCTCAGCACAGGGGTGCTCCCCGCCAAAGGAATGAAAGTAATGGGAGTGGAAAGAAGCGAGAGAGCTGAAAATGGAATTATAGAAGTACTGGGATGGCTTGGAGAGTGGAGAAGAGTGAGGAGGCTTGGGTTTTAATTATTCACGTGATAAATTGTGCATGGGTTCCCCGCATGGAGCGATGCCCCAGCACCTTGTGCTGCATTGCTGTGTTCGTGGGCCCACTTGCTCACCCCCTCGCTGCCCCGGCAGTGGCCACAATGTCTTCTCTGGGTAGGGGCAGCTTTTCTGTATTGCCCAGGCAAAATCAAAAGCACAGAAATGAAGATACACTTCTCTCTTACCCCCTGCACTCCCCCTTCTACTCCTTTCTGTTGCTGTCAGCAACAAATTAATAAATATGTGGGTTCCCATTCTCAAAGACCAGGCATTGTGGTCTGGCTATGAAAGAGGGGTTTGAAGAGCAGTGCCATGAACTGCCAGTGCCTCCTTGTCAGTCACAGGTGAAGCCATCCTGGAGCAAGGAGAGAGGTGTTTCGGCAGGTGCTCCGGCTCCGCTGCAGGTGCAAGCGTACTGGGAGCATCTTTGGGAAAAGGTGGGAGGCAAGAGGGAGGAAGGAAGGATGGACTGAGCCTGTCTGTCCGCAGACCAGCTTCCTGCCTCCTGCTCGTGTCTGCATGAACAAATGGGGAAGAGGCTTTGCCTGTGCTTTGAAAATGAGGTGGCAGAGGATAGTGCATGCTGTGCAGATGCTTCCTGAGCAAGAGTGGCCTGATGTGACCATAGTGCTGTGGCGGGTGTTGGTGGGGTGGCCTTATACTGGGAGGGCTGTCGCACTGGTCTGGCAGGCGCTGCTGGTGGTGTGAGCACCATGCATGTGTGTAGGATCTAATTTTAGATTGATGGCATGATGGAGAGAGCCAGCGGGGGGTGAAAATGCTCAGCAGAGTGGCAGACTGGGCAACGGGGTGAGGCTCAGCTCAGTCATACCATAGCATCACTGCAAAGTGATGTGACCTTCTTGACCCGATCCAGAATAGCAACAACCCTCAGCTTTCCCTCTGTTTGGCAGTGCTCTTCTCTGAGGGTTTGCTAAGTTGCCCATTGCTCCAGGCTCTAAATAACCAACAGATGCACAGTAAATCCAAGAAGCCAGGGCTCTTGCTCCCTGCCCAGCTCAGCACCACTCTGTGTCCAGCTCCCAACCAAGCACTGAGCAAGGTGACATGTCTGCTTGGCACCTGCATCCTCCTGGTGTCCCCCCAGGACAAGTCGCCTTGCCTGAAGGTCCCCAAGCACTGGGGAGATAAGATCATATGGCTCTGGGTCCCAGAGTGGGCTTACAGGATCCAGTGGAGGTCCTGGGGAGACCCACCCAAACAGTCTCTGCCTAGGTAACCAGTGCCTTCACCATGATCTTAAAAAGTACAAAAGCAGTCCCAAATTTGGGAAATTTACCATCAAATTAGTGCATTTTCTGTTTATCTCCACTCCTGGCTCAGCAGAACCTAAATTACATGTAATTGGTGACTTTGGTACCTCTGTTTTTAAGGCTATCCAACATGTCTTATAAGACCAAATGTTTAGTTGTCTGTAAATACCCCAAAACTTTAACCATTTATCACTTAGCTGTTTTTTTTTCTATATGAGGTATCTGTTTCAGACTGAATGCATCTGGGAAGCCTCAACAAAAAATGTTTTTGCTTGCTTACAAGACAGAGACAAGAGAAACAATATTTTTTTCTTCATATTCAAACATGCTCTTAAAGTGATCTGTTGAGAAACTCTTGCACTTTCTGCCTTTGTAAGAGAGGCTTGAAATTTGGCAGATATCAGGACTGCGCCTTTGGTTGTTCTTCATGGGGGAAAAAAAGTTAAACTAAGAAACCTTAGGAAAAAAAGCCTCAGATCTCAGACACTCAACAGATACTTCTTAAGAGTTAGAAACTTAATTCTCTGAAGGAACTTGCTCAGTAGAGATTTGTTGAAGTCTGGCGGCTAAATCACAGATGAGAGTGCGGCCGGCACACTGCAGGTGCAGGAAATTGATTTTTTTGAAATCGTTTGAAATTGCTTTTCCATGCTGACAGGTTTGCTGTGCTGCTGGGGACCAGAGCCCAGAGATACTCTCCGATGTGCTCCTTTGCTGATACTTAGGCAAACACGTGGGAAGGCTGATGCTGACTATGGCGAGGACCCTAGGATGGGAGGGAGCCCTGCTGCAGTGCAAAGGCTGAGGAGCCCCTGCCTGGAGGACGGAATGGATGTCAGACGTGGAGTTGGATGTGGGAGCAGACCAAGGCAGAGGATGGGCTGGAAGGACAGGGAGGAGCAGGAAGAGTAAGGTTTGGGAATATCTCTCCCCACCAGACCATACCTCCTGCAGAACCTGGATTACAGCAGATCCAGGGATTTCTGCTGCACCATAGTTGTCGTTGTCATTATCAGCAAATATTTGGGGAAGGCATTGGCACAGGCTGTGACTCATTCCTGCCTGCTCCCTCAGCAGAGGTTCATGGGCTATCAGTATTCCCAGTTATTCTGCTTTTCAAGCACAGTAGAACTAACATCTGAGAGTAAGAGCCAGTCCTGCCGGTGAGTCACGCAGTGGCCGGTGTGATACTGCATAATGGGATTCCTGCAGTTTTGTTTCAGTTTGCCATCTGCAAATCAAGGAAATGACACAAACCCAACGTAGACTGGAAGTATGGGAAGTCTGTAGGGTCAAGGACTCAGTGGTTAGAAATGCTTGATTTAACAGTGCCCTTGCCATCTGAGTGTGGCTCCCATCTGCACAGGCACTGTGACACTGTTGCTTTTAGCTGCAGGATCAAATGCATATGTAAATATTATTTTTCCCCACAACAACGCTACCTCTTTTAATGCCCGGGGTGGATGTTTCTCGGCAGGTGAGCACAGGCTGTGTGGGGAAGGGTCATCATCCTGCCTTGTTGCAGCTCTGTGGGATGAGAGGATCCCCCCCTCCACCTTCATGCCACAGAGGACTCCAGGCCTCAGTGATGGTGACAGCAGCCAGTGTCCGTGTCCCTGGCCTGCAGCAAGGCCAAAACAGATAGAGTCCTCAGATAAATCATCTGCCAAACTTGGAAAAGCCCCCATTGGGCACATGCAGAATGAAGTTTTCTGTAACTTGTAACTTGACCACAGGTGGGAAAACATAGGACCCTTGCGAAGTCACATCCCCCTTCCCTGGCTGAGTCTCAGTGCCAGCTTCTGAAGACAGAGGTGCTTAATCTCTCTGTTTGAACCCAGCAAGCTGACATATATCTTGCTAACCTTATTCTAGTAGACAGCTGAATTATTTTAGCTAGAAATGACCAAAAGAGTCTGCCTGAGGCAGACATCCAGCACAGAGTATTTGAGCTCACACAGCTGAGCTTAGGCAAAGCTGTGTGTAGCAGAAAGCAGTCACTAATGGCAAGTGTTAAGCAACTTTAACTTCTGACAGTGCTCACAGAGGGAAATGAGAA
Organism: Patagioenas fasciata; assembly: GCF_037038585.1. Classification (NCBI taxonomy): domain Eukaryota; kingdom Metazoa; phylum Chordata; class Aves; order Columbiformes; family Columbidae; genus Patagioenas; species Patagioenas fasciata. The sequence goes on from NC_092522.1 coordinate 47,240,172, forward strand.
ACTTTGGCCCTGTGGATGGCCCCACCAGAAAAGATGTACATGTACATGTGAAATCCTGCCCCTATGCGTTCACTTTGCCGATCGCTACAGGCAAATACTGACCTGCGTTTGTAATAGGGCATTTGCAGGTTCCAGTGGTGGATTTGCTGTTTTGCAGACTTACTGTTACTTTATGGTTTGCTGTTGAATCAAATGCTGAGGAGAAATGGTATTTTAGCAATAGCAAAGTGTGAAGAGAAAGGCGTTGAATTTATCTTTCCCCATGGGAGGAGGAGACACGGGGGGATGGGGACACTGGCCCCTACCCTGCTGATGCATGGCACACATGGTGTCTGTGGCACGCATGATGTCTGTGGCACACAGAGCATGCTTTTCAGGTTGCTTTGCGGGAAGATTTCATCATTGGAGCTGTGAGCGGTCCTGGACACTCTTCCCTTCTCCCTGACAACCTCTGCACCAATGGAGGTTTTGGGAGAGGGTCGAGAGGGCCATGAAAGTTAGTGGTGGGGGGCTAGCAGCTCTTGCTGCTGGTCTGCATTTTCCTTCTCTGCAGGAAGAGGTGTTTTCCTTTCTTGTTGTGATTCACCAAGAGCTATGAAAACAGCACTCTCTCATTGATGTTGACAACTTCAAATTATTTCATCTCCCTCTTATGGCTTTATTTACCCAAACTGCACTATTTAGTTATTAATCTTCCCTTTAGTTATTTGGCTGTTGTTCATTGCTGAATTCTGTCCAATGTGCCAACGTTTCTTTGGCACACAAGTGACTGAAGTTGCTTTCTCTGTTTAGAGGACAGCTCAGTCCGAGCAGCATGCTGCACAGAGAAGCCATCTTCCTTCTGCTTTGTTATATGACGCTCTTCACCTCTCTGCAGGTCAAAATCAGGCTGTCTTATTTTATAAACCAGGATCTAGTTTGCTACTCACCCTTACCTCTATGTTAGGCCCTCTTCAGCAGCTGCAACAGATTATTTTTCCAAATATGTTTCTTTGCATTGCCCATGTCCCAGGCAGGAGCTGTTAGACACTGTTTTCCTTCCCACTCCCCCATCTCAGAAACATGTTTTTGTGAGCTTGAAAAAAAAAAAAAAGGAAAGAAATGCTTTACAGGTTTGTAATTCTCCAGCCTGGGAAAAAAATCCTTCCCATTCACAGCTGTGCTGGGCACTCCCCAGGGACTGGGCAGGCTGACAGAGGAGGTTTGGTCACACAGAACGGAAGGGGCATGAAAATAGTGAGCAAGGCTTTCTGGAGAAGGATGGGGCACAGCTGTCTCAGTCCAGCCCTTGATTATCTGGGCACTAATGCATTCTGTGGCAGAGGTTTTAAGAGCTGATTGTTTGGACAGGTAAAAGCTGTGGAATGATATATGCACTTTGTATGTGCAGGCGATGCTTCATTTTTATATTCAAAGTGCATTAGGACATGAAAGGAGCCAATTTCAACCTAGCCTGCAAATGACACCTAAGCCCAGTGTGTGAAACATGCGCTACTTGAAGAGCATTTAGTAGGCTGTGTATGCAGATTTCATTTTTCTTAAGAAGTAGAAATAGGGTAGGGTTTGGACCTAACCCCACAACCAGGGAAAGGAGAGGTGCCAAGGGCTTTGTCTGAGTAGCTCCCCAGTACCATTGCATTAAACCAACAGTGAACTGGAAGCTTCTCCCAAGCTGTGGGAGCCACATATCCCACTCTGTTAGCCTGTGGTTGCCAGGTTAATATTTCTCCTTCTGAGATCTGAAGCCTTCAAGGCTTGATTTTGGAGCGGTAAATAAAAACTGGTACAGCCAATGGAGAGACTTGGAAACCATTTGGTGCAGAAAGATCACAGGACTCTAAGAATGAATGCAGACATCTTTTAAACAGAAAATATATACATTTAAAGAGCAGAAGATGCAAATACATTCACAATGGCCACTATCAGGAGCTGCTGGCAGTTTCTCTGAGCAGAAAAACCCTTGTCTTGGAGATTTCTGCTACCCCTCAGGCTTCTGTCCATTTCTGTGTTGTTACTTGCAGTGTTTAAGCCCCATTAAGTTTCTTTGGCTATTCAACCCCAGCCACTTTTGGGAAGAAATTGGCCAGAATCCCTGAACCTAAAATAGGTCTGTCTTTCAATTAAAAAGGCTACCATTTATCTGAAAAGCAGTGCTAAATGGAATAGGTAGCTCAGTACAAGCATCCGAGAAACCTGCTGTTGCAAAAGCAGGCAAGTGGCTTGCACATAAACAAATAAGGTACCTTTACCAATACCCAGATTGTTGCATGGCATGTCAGTATATTTGGTTTCATAACATGTGCTACTTTTACCATTAGCTTCTTGGTTTCTACCACTCTCTTTAGAAATTTTCCAGGCACAGTTTGTAACCTTTACAGGCTCATCCAAGGAGTGTGGCCTTTCAGACACTCCTTTTGCCAGTATTTGTTGTGCTCCAGAAGAAGATGTCTTTGTTTCAGGATTGTTCTGGGCATGAGAAATAAAAATCAAAATGGAAATGGTGGCCAGCACAAAGAACCAACCAAAGTAATTTATTGAATTTCTTTCCATACCTGCCAATCCACCCTCCCCTGCAGGAAAAACAGCTCTCAGATGAATAAAGCATATGGCACTGAAGATAGAGCACTGATGCCAAGTTTGTCTTTGCCTTAGCAGAACTCACTGCAAGATGCTGAATCTGCAGTTCTTCTTCTAGAACTGATCTTTGAGAGAAAAAGGAATGCAAGTTCCCACCGCCTTTTCAGCTGGGCTTCTGCACTCTCACTGTTAATTCTCGATAGGTAGGATGTTATTTTGGCTGCAGTGCTGGGCAGACACACAGCACTACATTCAAACCAGCTGCCGTGGATGGCAGTGCATGTGACAGCAGCAAAGAAAACCCATCAGTGGGGTGGGTTAAATATTTGAGGAGGATCTGAAGCCCCACTAACCTGCCTTCTGTGTGCATGTGGGCTAACTAGCTGTGATGACTGCCGTTTCAATGAGCAGACATAACTCCTTCCATGGGATTAGACATCGTGGTTTGTTATCCAGTTGGTGCTTATGTTGCTGGGAATATTTGAGGACACAACCATATTTGAGCTGTCTAGCAGCAAGATGTTCAGTGTAAGTCCCTCCATCATGACTTGCTCTAGAGTGAGCAGGAAGACAGCCACCCACAGAGGTTATTTATCCTAAAATAGGTGTGGAGTGCTGTGAGAGGGTTCCCCTCTCTCTCCATCAGCTCAGAGGAAACCCTCAATGCCTGCTCAGCCTGTAGCCACCCATTACAGGTCGGTCTGCTCCCAGCTCAACCCCATCAAGTGAGGCTCTGGCAGGAGACGTTGCTGGTTGGTCCTGTGGTGGCACAGGTAAATAGGACCTTACTACCAACCTGATTAGCTCTCTGCTGAAGGATGTAGGATGCTGGAGGAACTTTAAGTGCCTCTCAGCAGTACACCTCTCCACAGTTGGGTGACAGCTGAAGAGGAGGTTTGAGTGTCTAAATTTAGAAGTTAGGCATCTAAGGCCTTTATTGGACCTGTCTCTGCAGGGACTGAAGCTAAGCAGACATATAAAAGGGAAAAAAAAAACAAAAACAAACCCTGCTGATCTACTTTAATCTTCTGGACAGCTATGGAAATGTTTGTGTTGTGTACTCTCACAGATGTCTGTCTTCTATAGGTGCTCCTGGACCTGAGAGGTGAGGCCATCATTTTTACCTTGTTCCCGTGCCACGGGTGGACACCATGGGTTGGGCGAGGGGTGCTGCTGCCACAGGACCTCTCAAAGCACCATGGCTTGGAGATATTTTGTAAGGCAGGAGGGTGAAGTCCCCACCCCTGGACCCATGTGTCAGGAAAGCCTCCCACTGTGGTTAAGTGGTGTCTCTCTTTCCAGAAAGTAGGAGATATCCGACAGGGTGATTAAATTAATGGGCTGGGGATCTCCTTTGTTTAAATGAATGCTGAGAGAGGCAGAGGAAGGTTTGATGTTTCACATGGTTGATGTTCCCAATCCTCTTTTTAGTCCTCTCATGGCAACCTGGGTACTTTGCAGTTCAAAGTCACGTGAATCTCTGCTCAGCAGAAATGTAAATGTTTTGATAAAACTGTTCTTAACAAATTTGATTCATTTAATCAGCTTGATTAACTGCGGAGCTTTATGGTCTTTAATTGGGAAGGATTTACTATAAATTACCATTTTTTGTAATTTTGTGAAGAATGTGGTGGTGCACAGCATCCCGCCGCCTTGGCCAAGATGTGGGGAGGTGCCTGTCCCTGGCACCCAGCCCTTCCCCTACAGCTTCACATGCTTCAGAGCCCTGGAGACCTTTGGGTGCTGAGCCTGCCTGCGAGGCCGGGCAAGTGCTGTGTGAGGGGAGGATGGACCTGCAGATAGGAGTGTCTCAATAGACCCTGTTTCTTTTCTCTTGTGTTTGCATCTCCTAGATGATTAATCTCCCTTTCCAGTAAAAAAATAGCATGTCTCTTCTTCTGAGAAGTCCCACAAGGAAGGAAGCATGGTTGTCCACAATAGCCCTCCCCTTGTTTTGGTTCATAACCAGCCTCAGCCTGTGCTGGGTTTTCAAAGGCTGGCTGAACCCCCAGGTTTGCGAGCAGAAAGAAAAAAAAAAAGGGTTGATCAGAAAATCTCAGCTTGGTTACATGTCACAACTGGTCTTTCTTCTCTTCCATTTAATGTGGCAGACTGGAAGGGTGTAAAATACATCCAGCTGGAAAGAAGATAATTTTGTTTTCCTCTACCTATCCTCATTTTTCAGAGCTGAATGTCCAGTCGTGTACCTTTGTGAAATCTCCAAGACCCCAGAGGCTTAATGCAGCAATATTTTTTTTTAATAGGCAGTTTACTGTCCACATTACATTTTACTGTGCCTTTTGGTCAATATCCCAGACTAGAGAAATCGTTGAGAGATTGAAAACAAAGGAACTCTTCCCTGAAATTTAGAGTCTGCCTGAAGCACCGGAGCAACCAGAGAGCATTGACACAATCTCTGCACCGTGGGTTTGCTCTTTCCTGGGTGAGCATCATTCTCCCATCGTGCTGCAGAGCCACTGCTCGGCAGATCTCGGGGGTCGTGTCATCAAAATGCAGGGGCTGAGCAACGTGGCTTCACAGCTCTCTTCACACAGCTTTGCACTTTTGCTCCCGCCTGATTCTGAAGTGGAATGGCCCCTGGGAAAGTGATGTGTTTCATAAGAAAGGAGTGTTTTTCATTCTTTCCCAGCACTTCCGTGGTCCTTCTCCACAGACCAGCATGATGCAGGAGTAGACATTTCTAACAGCCAGCAACCCTCTTCCTGTTTCACCTTTGACATTTCTACACAATATTCACCAAAAGTTAGTATTTGACGCTTTTTTTTCCCTTTTTTCTTGCACAGACTAAACATTCACATGTCACATCCTGTATGAGCAGTTGTTTTAATGGGTGCGCTGCCAAGGAAGACACTTGGCTGTAAGTGGTTGAACCTTTGCGACTGTAACAACCTTTAATGGAAGGTTATGTCATTGTAAGGCCAAAATATTTTTTATCAAGCTTTGGCTTTTGAAAGAAAAACCATAAATGTTTTTGGATTGGATGTGAAATGTTTCATAAATTCTGTAATACCAAAGTGGAAAATCTGTCCTTTGTTAATAGACAATATATCAAAACGGGGGGGTTAAAGCATAAACAGTTTTATACACTATGAATTCATCAGAGTTTTACTTCCCCAGCAAGGGGAATACCTAAAAACAGATGAAATGTGTAAAAATAAATATGAAACTGAAGAAATATTTATGTGTGTTTGATTTTTTTTTTTCTTTTTCTCTCTCTTTCTTTGTAAAAAATAGATTTAGCTTTTCTTTTCAACTCCAAGTCATCGCTGAAGTTCCTTGCACTTTGGGGCTGTGCATCCTGACCCCGGGAGGGCTCTGACAGGAGCAGGCAGGGACATGGGAGCCCAAATTACTCTTCACAAAGATGGAGATTCGGGGACCCAAAATTATTTCAGTTCACGCTGCAGCCTCTGCGATGTGTGTTGGAGGCTGAGGAGGCCACAGCTTACTGGTGCAGTCAGAAGAAACAGCAAAGAGCTCCATCAATGTTCAGGCTGCAGCACAGTTTGGAAAGCTTGGAAAAAGAAAGTGTTATCACCAATCACTGGATCCAAGGAGAAAGCAGGTATGTGTTGCGGATTAACTCCTGGGAGACATGGCAGATGACTGACAACTTTTAAATTGCTCTTTCATCGTGCAGTGTGAACTGCACGTGGGGACTGGAGCTACACTGGGGGCTGTTGCATCACAGATCTTGCTTTCAGCAGAGCTTTGCAGAAGAAAAAAATGAAAGTTAAAGGTGTTATTTTCAGCCTAAACAGTGAGCAAGTTCTCAGTACCTAAATGAGGGCTCTTGAAGTAAGCTCCAGGTGTTGCAGGAAGTGGTGGAGGTGACTCAGTAAATGTCAAACTTCCCTCCAAGTCAGTTCTGAAGCGGTGTCCAAAAATAACATTGCATGGGTATCTGGCTGTTTGAGATGGCCCTGCTTTTTCATGAAACTCAAAGCTAGTGCTACCTGGCACCTTCCTGATTTTATACCACCTTTCTTGTCACAAGTGTTTGCCTTTATCTTCCTGTCTTTGTTCTTCCCTATAAAGCCAAAGATATGACAAGTCCCGTAGGTCTCTAAAAACAAGTGTTAACCCCTTTCATCCTCATTCCACTGCTTTGATGCATTTTCTTAAATATTTTTGCTCCTTGACTGACTGCTATTTCCTCTACTGTTTTCGTCCAACGTGTTTTTCTTTGCAATTACCCTATTCAAGCATTGATGGGGGTGACTAAACAGCTGCTGGGTTCAAGCAGGCAGAGAGTGTTGCAACAGAAAAGAAAAACCTTTTGTGTCTAACTGTGGACTTCCACGTGCCAGTGTGTGTTACATGCAGGCAGGGGGAGAAGGCAACCAAACCCCACAGCCTCCAAGATGGGGCTGAGGGCAGCCAGCTCACCCCATCCCACCTCCTCAGTGCTGAGCAAGTGGCTGGTTTCTGTCATGCTGGACTCTGGTCTTTACAGACCTCCATGTGCCCAAAGACATGCTGGTAGGGAGATGGTTTGTGCTCAGCCTGTGGCTTGGTGATATGGGAACTTCAGGAGCAATGCCAGTGCAGAATCTTCTTAACCCCTGGCCCAAGAGTTGACCCCTTCCCTGGGGGAAAGGGGAAACCTCTTACCCCACAGCAGAGGGGGTCAGCAGGGGTAGGAAAGTCCAGCTCCTTACTGGTTACACTGGTGACGAAGAAGTCCCAGGAAGAAAAGGGAAAGGAAGATGGAGTACAAATAAGTCCTAAAGCTTGTATTAGGGTAGAAGAGAAAGTGTGGGGACAACATTCCAAATCCTTTCTCCATGAATGCAGACTTAGGAAACAGAGTGACACATGGCTGGAGCCACAGCCAGAGAAGCATCAGCTATTTGTGTGTGGGCATTGCAGGCTATGGGTGCCAGGCAGACAGAGGCATCAGGATCTTTGCTATTCTTCATGGACAAGTCTGGTAAACTTCTGTAACCACTGTCTAGTTTAGGTTCTGTAACCTAGCACTTCTGTTTCTATCTAAGCCTCACCTGAGAGTGATTTTAAACCAGCTGTCTAACCACAGGGCATCTGGTCCTGCAGCTACGGCAATGCTTTAGACCAGGCACTGGTACCTCCTTAAAGTTAACCCTAATGCACTACTACAAGGTGGGATCTCCACCGCAAACCACTCCAGCCTGAAGGAGTTTTCTTGCAGCAGTGGTTTAGGTGCTGGGTCCTGGAGGCAGCCTTGGCCGTGTTGTTTGCTGGTGGAGATGGCCAGCCCTCCCGGAGGCTTGCCGTGGCTGCTGTGCCAGGGCAGAGCTCTGTGGAGGTGCAGCGGGGGGCAGGCTGCCTGCCCACACCCCAGCGTTCCTGGGTGGCACGCAGGAACTGCATCTCATGCCAGCAGTGAAATCACCCCTGAGCCCCTTGCCTTAGCATGAACCATCACCTCCTGCATTCAGTGATGACGTTTCATATCCTTCTGACAGCAGCTCTTTTCTGGAGCTGCCCAGGCTGCAGGCCAACATGCCCAGCCACCCTCTCCTGGGGGAGGCTGGTGCTGAGCTGGAAGCCCCCACTGCATCACCTCCACCCCTGCAGCCAGGCCTTCATGTGGCTGGGGGGCAAGTGTTTGGGTTTGAGGAGCACCTGTCTCCTCTAACACCACAGTGTGCGGGAGCACAGAGTGGGCTGGGAATGGGGATGGGATGGCAGGGAAAAACCTGTCCTGTGGGATCCCTATGGAATCTTGCCTGTGGCAGGGATCATCCGTGTCCATCCTCTTCTGCAGCATTGGCAAGCACATTGTCCTAAACACACATTCCCTCTCCTTCCCCTTCTCAGCCAGTGCCCTTTGTGCTTGTGCCTTGTGTCAGGGTGCCTGGATTCACCTGGGCTGCTCATACAAGTCAGGTGTTAGTATCTGGTGAGCAGTGATGCTGGGGCTCTTCCACCTCCGTGCCCAGGGCAGATGGATGAGCTGGAAGTGCCTGTGTCACTTGCTCAGTTCAGGCTGGGGATGCCCTTTGGAGCAAACCTTCTGATTCCTCCCATGCACTCTGCTTCTGTTCACCTTGTGGGGTGGCCTTGGAGTGCACAGACTGGGTTCCTTGTGGAGGAGATGAAACTGGAAGATGCTCTTCAGGAGCATCCTGCCTGCTTCCTGGCTCAGTCCACAGACCCAGACTGCAGCTAGTCTGACGTAGCCACCCCCTACAATGTGTGTTATGTGGATGTCATCTCCTTAGTCCTGAATGCTTTGCCCTACAGATCTGCTCCTATCAGGCTGCATGAATTGCTCTTGTAGCCAGAGCCCTTGAGACTGTTGCTGGGGTAGGTGAGCAAACCTGAGCTCTTTTGATAGTGGCCACAGTCCAGCCTTCTGGGACATTATGCTACACTGAAATGGGTACCAGGCAACTTTGGCACAGTGAAGTGTGAATGGTAGCAGTTCAGCAGTGCTGGCAGACACCCACAGTGCCCAGGCAAGGCAGATAGCTGAGATGGGAACCACCACAATTGTCTCAAAGAGACCCCTTGGGTTCTTTAGTTCTCTGCTGCAAATGCGTGTCACAAATTGTCTGTACCTGACAGAGATGTGATGGGGGTCAGAGGGATCTTGCAGTTCTTGAAAGACCCAGGGGAACTACAGTGAGAGGCACTGCAGAAGACTTGGGTGGCAGCTCCCCCTCAGCCATGTCCCCATGCTGTGCCTGCAGTCCCCAGATGGGATGCAGAGGTGCCAGAGGGCAGGCAAAAGGCAGAAAGGCCACGGAATTTTGCTTCTGAACATTTGTATATCACAGGTGGTGGAATTTTTGTCTGCATGTTGTTTTAACCTTGTAAGTACAGAAAACGGGGGCTGTTTTGCTTCTCACTTATACTAAGGGGATTGTGTATGAGTTTGTCCCCATTATGCATCATGTTTCCCAGCACACAGAGCAAGTTTTCAAGGCTTCTGTTCTACACTTCAAAAATTCGTACCTTTTTGTTGACTTAGATGAAGGAACTCTTTGGAGAGTGATGTCACCTGCACTTCAAATACTCAGAAGTTTCTGATCATGAGTTTTGGATGGCTTCAGGGTCAGGCTTGCTGATTTACAAAGTGTATACACCTGCTCTTCAAAACTTGTAAAATATGGAAGCAATTTGTGTATGATTGGGAAAGGTGCTCACATGCTTGAAGTTTTGGGGTTTTTTTTGCTATGTCTTTACAATTTCTGAGTCCCTGAGGCTTTTTACAGTTTCTTTCAAGCAGACTCAAATGGCTGATGAGGAGCACAAGGCTTTGGCACTTTGAGTGCAGCAGTAGGTAGCTCTGAGAAGCGATCAGCCCTAAAAGCAGCTCCTTGTGCGGACTCTTCTCGGTTTCCTCTGGGAAGGAGCTGGCACAGAGTGCCCTGCCTGTCTCTGCAAACCCATCTGAGACCACAGCCTTACAGTGTCCGAACTGTTGTATAGGCAGGATGGCATTTATACTCTTTCCAAGCAGCCATTGTGACGGGAAGATGACAGCCGCGTCTGCAGGCCCGGCAGCCCCCTGAGCGGCTTGGGCAGGGGCAGGCTGTGCCTGTCTGACCTGTATGGGGGGCTCAGCCTGCTCAGCCCGCTCCCTCTCGGCTGAGGCTGCGAGGGGGACAGAGCCGAAGCATCCAGGCAGATTTCTCTGAAAAGGTCAAAGCAGTGCAGCTCAATAGTGTTGGCAAGGGAATGACAGAGGGGGATTTTGGGCTCATCGCTGGCACGGCAGCACACAGTGAGGTGAGAGCAGGGGTGGGGGGCATGCTGGGGCCTGGGCTGGCACGACAGGGTGAGCAGAAAGGCACACCAGGCTGCTGGTGATGCTGGTGCTCAGCACAATGCCTGGGAGGTGTGGTGGGAAGTGGCATGGAGCTGGTTCTCCTTGTGCTGGCTCAGAGTTTACATCAATACTCCCAAAACCCACGGAGCCCTTGGACATGCTGGCCCCTGCCGGGTGTCTGTGAACCATCCCCAAGCGTTTCTGCTGGGTGTGAGCAGAGCTGCAGGCTGTGGATGATATGGCTGTGCCTGCTGCGCTCCTTACAGGTATGATGCTATTTAGCAGGACTTTGCGTAATTTCTCAAAGGAAAGGGTTTGGCAAGACAGAAAAGAGGAAATGCAAATTTTTTTTTTTTTTTTTTTCTAGGGAAGCCACAGCCTTACGAAGTCACAGTTCATTTTAGCAGCCGAGGCAGCTGCACACAGCAGATTCGGTGACAGGATGCTGTGGTCCAGCTGTGTGTGTAGTCGATGCAAAGCTTGGAAAATAATAAACACAAGCTTCCCCGAGCAGGGCATGTCCGTTATTGTGCGCACGCTGTAATTCAGGAACTAGCAGATGTCTGAGCTCTGCGCCCAGCCTGACAGGGACGCAAGAAGGGAACTGGTTCAGGGTTTGTGCACAGCTGCGCCGGTCAGATGACTTTGTCAGCTGAACCTGCCCTCAAACCAGCCCTGATTTATCATAGCGGGGACTGACCATTGTTTGGTCACAAAAATACGATCTTGGAAAGCTCTCTGAAGGCTCTGTAAGGAAAGAGAGTGGTGGTAATAACAGCTCATGGGTGTCCCTGTAAAGGACCCTTTGCCTGCTGGCTGGGGTGCTCAGGCCTCTCCCTCCACATGTCGCTCACCAGGGTCTGTCGGAGGCAATCACAGGAGATGTTTTCAAGGGGCCTGGCTCATGGGATAGTTAACATTTTTGCCTGCATTTGTCTGGAGGTGATTGGGCATCGCTCTGCCTGGTGGTCTCGTTCCCACCTTCAGGCAAGTGATGCAGCCTTCCCTGCAGGGTGGGTGTCACAGACCCATGACCAGCCTCTAGCTGTTTGGTGGCACAAGTTGGCAGCTGCCATCAGATCCTGTGCCATGAAAACAGTGCATGTTGGCAATCTCCACCCAGGCTGAGCAAGCTGTGCTGTTTCTCATTGTCAAGGCCTCCTTACTTGGAACTTAAAACCCAGGCTCAGGCTCTGCTCTCACGTGGTAGGCTGGCCCATGCTTGTCTGAAGATAGCTCTGCAGGCTGGTGTGGCCAGGACTCAACCACATCTCCAAACATAGCTGAAAAAGAGAACTGGTGAAGCCTGTGGGTTTCCTCATCTGCCACATCTGGGCACATCGTGCTGCAGGCCATTGCGGCCACAGCTGAGTTGTTAAAATGCTCAGTGGGAGAGCCTGAAGCCATGTAGACAGAGCTCTGGGGTGCCTTTCCTATGCTCTAGTGACACTGTGGAAGAAAGCAGGCTGCTGCCAGGGCTGTGCCTGTTGGGTGTGAAAATGGGGGAGTGTTTTCTCTTAAGTGAAAGTTCTGGTTAGCAGAGTTACGTGTTCACTGACGCTCCTTTTCTTTCAAAGTCCAGAGGGTAATTGTCTTTGCGTGCTGTGTAAAGTGATAGGAACTTTCTCTTGGCAGGAGGAAGGGAGCATAGGTTGCTGGCTAAAACTCAGGAGTGGCAACTTGGAGATATGAGGTCCATTAACCTGCGGGTGCTGCCACAGTATGTCATAATTGCAGATAGCTATTAATTCCTTCCAGTTTTTTTTCTCCAAAACTCACTGATGAAGGTTGGGAATGAATCCTGAAAGACACTGTTGTCAAAGGGACCTCAGCAGACAACTGTGCAGAAAAGGCTAGAGTTTCACAACACTCATCTGTAAAAATCTGTGACTCGTTCCCTGAAGGCGGCTGCAGGAGGAAACTTGGTGTTTGCAGCAAAGCCCAGGCTGTAGCTGTAGCCCTGAGAGAATGGTAGCTACTCATGCCAAATACGACTTGGTTCAAGACCTTTTCCTCAACCTTTACAGCAATGTGGTAAGTTTCATAGCTTAACTTTAAACAGGCAGCACAAAACGCCCCTTGGAACAGCAGGCAGAATTACACCAAATTGCATGGGTAAGCATAAGGAAATCAGGAGATCAGGACATGGAAGCACAAGAAGAATGTGCCACAGTCAGTGATCACATCATTTGTTTGCAGAGAGTCATGCTCTTTCACTTTCACACATTCCCCTCAGCCTCCTGCACAAGGATGTACTTACTGCCTGTCTCTGTGAAATGACCCTGTCTCTCCCCTTTCCTGGACAGTTCTCTTTTCCCCTGCCTGCCCTGGTGATCCTGCAACTCAACAGCGCTTGCAGTATCGTTTCATTAACACACCTGATTTTTAATGCTTCAGTGATATTTACTTAAGTCCTGTGGCCACACTGAGGAAAAAATTGCTCCTTTCAGCAAGAGGAGCCTAATGGAAAGGGTGTTTCACGAAAGGAACAAAAGTTTGGGAAGAGGGGAAAAGTCAAATGAGTGCAAACACCAACCAAAGCTGTTCTGTTGCTCAAAACGAATACTAAGAAAACTTGCTCAGTGGGTCACGATGAGCTCATTCAGTCCACTCGATTACTGGAAAAATCTTCCACTTTGAGAAGTATGCATGTGTCTGTGTTGAGTCAGAACCTGGCACAGCAGCTTCAGTACACATTTTTGTTATAAAAAAGTCCCCTTTGTCTTTTGCAACCCTAAAAAAATATGGCACAAACACTTTGTTTCATGTTTTTTACGCAGAAAATGCGGGCACTGTAGTGTTACATTTCGCCTGGAAGGTGGTATCTTCAGGCCTAGGGTGTGTCCATTTTCCTACCTGTGACACTTCAGCGTTGTGCATCATTTTATTTGCTGTTCAACCACCTTATATTTAGTATGCAAACAACGGTGTATGAAAAGGTTGCAAGTGCACACCTGCACACCTACACATGCACATACACAGAAATTGCATTTTAAAAAGTTTGCTGAAAGCGTGGCAAAACTTTTCTGCTGAACCTCTCGGCACATTTTCAATGCAAAACTGCAGCTATTGTATAATGCCTCCAGCCTACAGTGCGGGGGCATCAGAGAAAATGATGTGTTCAGTGAGACTGAGAAAACAGTCACAGACAGCACAGAGCTATGCTGGGATGGGCACAGCAGTTGTGGGGAGGGGTCATGGTCAAATATGCTATTTCAAGCAAAATCTGAGATGAGGATGTGTTCCTAGCCACAGGAAGAGCGTTGTTTTAGTCAGAACGGTTAATCATGCAGAGAAGAGAAATACGTACTGTAAGTCCTCATGATTTCTGTTTCCAACAGCTTTTTTTCCTCCTCAGAAATGACTTGCACATATTTTGGTGCTGCTCATTCGCAATATGGTAGCATCTGTGCTCTGGCTTTGTTGATGGAAAGCTGGAGGTTCTCCGGGTGGTATGAGCCATGCTTCTGTCACAGAGTTAACCTCCATGTGCCTCTTTTCAGGAGGCAGGCAGACAGAGAGAAAGAGAGGAAAAAAAAATGTCCTGCTGACGTCAATGAGGACCACACTGTACTGGATAATATTACTGTGTACCTCAACCGCCTACTCCCTTTAATTTACTAGAAACTAAGCAAGCTGTTTTGAAACCCATCGCTTCCAGCGTGTTTGCACTGTTCTCCCTCGACCAAAGGCTATTAATTGCCAGGAGCTTGAAAGCTACCTGATTCCTTGTTCAAAGCACCGAGACAGAGGGGATTTCCATGAGTAATAATTTCAGTCTGTGCCTGTGCAGCACACCGTAGGCTCGAGTAAATTGATCCAGCTGCTTGCAAGACTAGATGGAAAAGTGCCCGGGGGGGGCCAGGAGCACATCACCAGATGGAGCTGGATGCTGTTGTCATCACGTGGGGCTCCCTGGCTGCTGGGCATGCTCGGGCCCGACTTCCACCATGAGCAAAGAGTGCTCTCAGCCTTCCTGTCTGCGCCCGCTTGCAACGCGAGGCGAATTCGCCAGCACATGTTGCAACGTCTTCTGTTGTAATGGAGAGGATAATTTTAGATTAGCCAGAACGGTCTTTTTTTTCCTTCCCCCCACTGCTTTTCCTCCCTGCTTAATGTCCTCACCGTGCTGACCCCAGTATTTTGTGCACGTGTTTTGCTCTGCAGCAATCTTCTTTGTGACAGAGACGATGAAAGCTTCTGAGAGGCCAGCTACCTCTACAAATGATAAAAATTGGCAGAATTAACCTGTAACCCGAGGCGACAAAAATACGGATTCCACTAGCCAGATGGTGGAGTTCAAAGATCCACTTACTTCCTGGCAGAGGTTGCACAAATTAATTTTTATCCCTGTTAAAAAGAAATAAGAAGTGAAAACATAGCAATAAAATGTGTACTGCTTGCTGTCTCTGGCTTTAATCACATTTATTTTAATCCTGTGTGTTTTGTTATTAGAAATGTTAGGAAAATACATTATTTCTCTCTTCCGGAGATTTTTAAATCCTGATTGGTTTTTTTTTTTTGTTATTTTTCTGGGATGTTTATATGATCAATCTGGTTTAGCCTATTGGAAGAAGAGCACTATATAGGAGGAACTAATTAACATAGCAGGAATGCAATTCACTTATTTTTTCAAATGAACAAATCAGAGTTGCAGGGAAAAGAGCTGGCAGCCTGGATTCAGTGTCCATGGCCTTGTGGGAGAGCCCGGGGCTGGCAGCAGGGTGGCGGCTGCCCAGTGCAAGCTGGGCCAGAGCCAGGTGTGCTCAGAGGGTCTGGGGGCTGCCTGAGCTCCCTGGCGAGTTTGTGGAGAGAGAGATCCCCATCGCAAGTGAGGTACAAAGCCATTAATGAGGTTACCAGGCTGTGGGCTGTGCAGCCGTGGGGCAGGGGTGGCAGGGAAAAGCATCCCCTGAGTGCTGGCACTGGGTGCTGGGGATAAGAAAGAGGGCGTGGAGGCTTTCCCTCCCAGCTGCAGAGCAGATTGCTGGGCAGGAGAAAGTCATTTGTCAGAGGGGGACACTGGAGCAGGCAAGCGGGATGTGGTTTATCCAGGGAGTGGCCGGAACGGGACCAGCGCAGGGATGTCGTACTCCCAGCCCTGTGCACTGTGCTCCTGCGGCCGGGCTGGTGCTTCTCACAAACAAATAATCCACTCTGCCTCTTTACCCTTCCTATTAATCTTCTCTGACAAAGTCAATGTACATGGACAGTGTTGCAGTACGGGGACGTTACTACACCCCCTCCAAATCAGGGATACTAAATTTACTGGAGGAAAAGAATCAGTGTATGTTAATCTGAGAGCAGCTCTTGGTTCTTCTTTCTCTGGGCCTGACCATATGACTTTCTTCACAATCTGAGTGTTAACTGTGAGAAGAGAGGCTGCGAAGTGTGAGGTTTAGATAAGTGCCTGTGTGCATTGCGATTGTGTGGTTGTCCTGAAGTGTACACAAAGGTAAACGGCTCAGCCAGCAGATTTCAGAAGCAGGAGTGGAAGAATAAAGTTCATGGGTTGTTTTTGTGACAGTTTGTCCTCCCTCACTGGCTGGGCCATAAATGAAAACAGAAGTTGAGCTGCTGGCAGGGTTTCGGAGCAGGCTGCAGGTACCCTTCAGGAGATCAGCACTGGGAGTTCCAGGCAGGGAGTTTATGATTAATTTTGCAGGCATTTATTGTGCAATGCGAGATGGCCACCAGCCAGCTCAGAAGTTAAGCCAGAAGATGACTGTCAAATGAAACTGTTACGTTTGGCAGATCTTTCGAAAGCTGCTGTGCAAAACAGGCGTACTGAACCTGATTTCTGGATTTTCCAGCCCTTCTATATGGCATATTCTTGCACAGCAGTGTTCTTCGTTTTCCCCTTTTTGGCGAAGGAATAAGATTTGACTTGCAGACACATGGATTTTAGGTCAGGATTTATACTACAGGCAGCCCTCTTTGTGCCTTACATTTACCAGCAAACCTCTCCTTCTGGTAATTGCTCCTTTAATGATCTTACAAGGAACCAGCTCTACTTCGCTTGGCTTTCTGAAAACAAACCCCTGTTTTCTTTGAAAAGCCTTTTTAGCCCAAATGAAGGTGAGGAGGAGATGAAAAGGCTGGTGGTGCGAAACAAGCCCTGCCCGTGCAAGCAGATTGCAACAGAAATTTCCCTGTTGTGTGGCTTACCCCAAGCTAAGGTCAGCCAGTTAACTCTGTTTGGACACCATCTGGCATGAATACTTCAATGATAAAGCTTAATGTGTAACTGGGGGCTTTTTTTTTCTTCTGTGTCAGCAGTTGGCAAGAAGATACTGTAAATAAGGCTCCCTGTGAGTAAATAGATATGTGTGGAGAGAGGAGGGGAGCACCGCAGTAAGCAGTTTTGAAATTCATGCCAGTGTTGCTTCAAGTGATAGGGTTATTTGAGTAACCTGCAAACCATACGGATGCACAGGTTTCAAAAACAGGAAAGTGTCTTGTTTAAAAAACCTTCCGAGGCAACGCAAGGACTTAGAAAAGAAACTGTCTTTGTGGTTAAGTGATTGTACTTCCTTATTGATATAAGGATTGAGGCGGTGCAAGGCCTGCCGGGACGGCAGGTCTGCGGGCGGCTGCGATGGCCACATTTGCACCCGGCCAAGGGGCTTTCTGGAGGGATGAGAAATCTCAAAATTTCCCTTTTCATTTCCTCTTTTGGCAAGTCAAGAGGGTTGGTTTTTTTTTTTCTTTGTCACTCTCTTTTTCAGTAATGTAGTAAGAAATAAGTAGATAGTCCAAGTGGGCTGACATCCTTAGAGGATGCTCTATTTCTGAGCTCACCCCATTCCTGCTCCTGGCAGATCCAGTGCTGCAGGTCATAGAATCATAGATCCTGTATCATGCTGGGCTGGCTGGTGCTCACCACCAGCTGCTCCTAGCACCACCAGCCCAGCAGCTGAACTGGGATGCCTTTGGGAGGGCAGGGCACAGTGCCTTTCTGAGGGCCTTAAATGTCGACATGCAGAATTTGCTGATGCTTTTGGAAAGCCCGATGGCTGCATTTCTCCATAGATAAAACAAAGCCACATACTTTCTGTTTGAGCTTTGTTTTGGATTAAGAAAATGAGCCCGTGAGAGCTGAGGTTAAGTTTCCACAGGAGAGAGAAATGCAAACGCCTGGATGCACGTGACTGTGGATGCACATGTGCCTCACTGAACACAGCGTGACCCCTGCTTGTGTTGGCAGCACACTCCTTGGGGGTTTACAGGTACCTAGAAAATGCAACTCTTTCGTACCTGAAATGACATAGCTAACACTTCTCCAATGCACTCTGCTATTATTTATTAAACAGGAATAAAAGCACAAAGCTGGGCTGCAGGTTTTATCTTCCCCAAGGTGTGTGGTTTCAGGGGAGGTTGTGGTCATTCCTGTCGTGTTTGGGTATGCCTGCTCTTCAAGCACTTGCAGTTTGACAGGGACTGGAGGGGATCCCTTCCCAGAGAGATGCCTCTTATCCCCTTGGAAATGGGGGGGATATTTCAGTCCTACCCTGGGTTCTCCTCCCTATCCTCCAGGACATGGTCCCTAGCTGGTTTCCTCACTGGCGGCAGCTGCAGTGCCAGCCACAGCAGAGTTACAGCAGAGACGGCTTTGGCCCGTCAGGTTCTGTATTTCGATTGCTTTTTAAGCAACATATCGATGGCTTCTCAGTCAGCTTGCAGCAAAGAAAATATTTTTAAAACTTTAGGAAATTAACTTAACTAGACCTGGAGCAAAGTTTTTTGGCTAGAAATTCAGGCTCCAGCCAACACGGCAGACTTTTGCGAACTCATTGCCTTGGTCCTTAGAAGCCAGCAATGAAAATGGAGAGAGAAGGAAAAAAATCCCCTTCATTGCCCATTAGATTTAATTGTGCTTCTTTGTAAGCCTCATAAATCCTGCCCAAATCACTTCATCAAGCCACAGGGAAACTGAAACCTTGCCCAAGGCAGGAGCCAGCAGGGCTGTTCAAGCTGGAAGGGTTACATTCAGGGACAAGCTCAATGCACTGCAGTCTTGTTTTGAATGGGAATGTGCTCTTCTGTGTGTGTGCAAGAGAGGTGCTTGGGTGTGGGAGACAGTTCTGTGTTTTTCCTCTTTGGATGTCAGAAAAGCTACAAGAGGAAAAGCAGCACGAGTGGACGCAAAGCAGACATCCTCACCACCGCCCCCAAGAGCCTTTCCAGTGTTTTTCCTCTTGCATTGCAGCGAGGGGGAGCAGGAAGGGAGGGACAGGGACTTGCACTGAACAGGCCTGTCCAAGCATTTTATTTTTTTCTTTGAACATCAGACAGGCTGAGGGAGGAGGATTAAAAAATAAAGACATCTAAACTGAGCTCCCGAGGGTTTTCTTCCCCGTTGCTCATGTAGTGTTTTCTTATAATTTTTTTGCATGTCACTCCCAGCCAGGAAGAGAAATCGGAGTTTTGGCTTGGAGGCAGAGCCTCTTTTTGCTGCCTCCAGCATGGGCCCTTGGCCGCAGCTCTGCCAGATGCAGGGCAGGTGATGCCCGGCTGGGAGCTCAGTGGCATCTCCCCAGGGAAAATCAGGGCCTCCTCTGCCCCGGCCAGCCAAAACAGCACCGTGTGTGCATGAAAGGGTCTGCAAGGTTCGGCAAGCGCATTTTTTGGCTTTTCACTGGTGGGGCTGAGAGCAGGATTTGGTCAGAAGCAATGGCTTGCACTGGGCGGAGGCACGGTCACTTGCCCATGAAAGAGGGGTTTCACATCACACCCTGCTGTGCACCTCCCTTCACCTCCAGGGCAGGCAGCATGGGGATACTCCACAGCCCCTCTCCAGAAGGAGTACCACCCATTGCAGCAGGCTTTGATGGGGGCTGAGCTATGGCCAGCGGTGTTTAGTCGCCCATCTACAGACTGCAACAGAAGCTGAAAATGTTTGCTTCATTTTATTTGGCGCTTTTTTTTACCCCACCTCGCTCAGTAAATTATTTGTAAATGCACAAGGGTAAGGCTCCCTCCTGCCAAGTGTCTGTGTGAGCCCCTTCAGCTCTGCAGAGTCCCAGCACCCTGACATTTGCCTTCGGTCGGGCTTTTTTCAGACTTATCATTATTTTGGCTGGTTTTGTGCTGCGGAGGAATGCAGGTGTTTCCTCTGTTCCCACCAGTGCGCCCATGCTCTGATTTCTGAAAGGCTGGGGAGGCTGCTCATGCGTGTTCTGTCATGCTCGAGGAGGCATTTGAGGAAAATGTGGATGCAGTTCAGGCAGATGACCAGGGAAACAACACATTTGCATGCACTTGCATGTAAGTGTAATTTAGGCAGGCAACGTGCCGAGCTTGCTTGAAAATCTGGCCCATGTTTTTCCACTTGTGGGTTGGTTTTTTGTTGTTGTTGTTGTTGTTTTTTTTAACTTAAGAAAAGGCAAGCAACTTGTTCCTCCATTTGATCTGTAATAACCTGAGCTGGTTCCCTTGGAAAGCTTATTTATTCTCCTTGGCTGCTGAAGTGGATGCCGAATTGCGAGCATCCTGAGAAGAGATGGTGTGCATATGGGGTTCTTTGTTGCTGAAGCTTTTGTTGGATGATTATGAGACTCATTTATATAGCTGTTTATGTATTAAAATTGTTAGGTTGCCTGGAGCTACGGATAAGCACTCCTTGTTTGACATATCTCTAAATAAATATAGAGGCACATTATTAATGGATACAGCTTTAAAAGCAAACACCCAGAGATGTACTTACAATAAGGGGAGGAAAAACCAAGGTTACATCATGTTGCTAGAAGCCAATTGCTTTGTTTTCTAAAATGTTTCTCTGTAGGACACAGATGATTTTTTTGACTCATTCAGTGTTTGAGTATCCAAAAAGTCTCATGGTTGTTCCAAAATTCTTTCAACGGCATCCCAAATGGCATTAACAGACGGTTACAGTATTTTACTGTCCAACATATCCTTTTTCCCCAATGGACTCATGTTTGATAGAGAGGTTTTGGAAGGAAAATTTTTGTATTTCTGGAGAACTGTGTCTCTGCTGAGGGAGGAATCAGCATTTTGGGCCTTTTCAAATCAGTCATTTCATTTTGCAGTCTCAAGAAGAGTGTCTGTCCCTGGGCTTGTCCATGTGTGTGAGTGCAATTGTACCTCGGTGTGAGTGCCGTGGGTCACCAGCAGAAGATGGAAGCCTACTGCTCCCACTGTTATGCTGCTAATCCTTTAGGTGCCTAGGAAACATCACTTAAATGCATAGCTGGTTCATTAACTGGCAATTATGAACCGGCTTGTGCACTCTCTGCCACTCCTGCTGCACCCCTTCTCTGGAGAGCAGTGTTCCCTTCACGGTGCTGCCTCCTCCTTCTCCCCAGCCCACTCAGGCTTGGAGACAGAAGCTCCCACCCGGCTCTTGCTCATGGCCCTGCTGTTTGCTCCTCAGCCCCACCAGGAACTGGTTGTTATTTGTTTTGGACCTGAAGGGCACAGATTCAAGCAGGGCTGTGGCTGAGGACAGGTTGTCCTGCCTCCATACGGGGAGCTGAACCAGAGGTTCAGGACTGTAGGTCAGGTCAAGAGCTGACAGCTGGCATTCCTCTGCTCTCGCTGCAGAAAGATTGATGCTTTTGCTGCCGTTTGCACCCTGAGACCACAACCTGGAGTTTTGGATAGACGCACCACCAGCAGGTGCCTCTTCCAGAGGCCAGCCACCTCTCTGCTCAGACCTCCATGCTCAGCAAAACCCATGTGATGACATTTGGGACATGGGACGGAGAAGTGCCTGCCCGTCTTCCTGGCGGAGCTGCCGCAACTCTCCCAGGGCTGTGGGTGTATCCTGCCTTGGCAAGCTGGATGGCTGCATCCCTGTGCACACCTCAGTGATGCTGATGTGCCAGCAAAAGCCTGCAGCACAAACCTGGCTGTAGGCTATAGTTTTTATGGGCATGGACTAGCTTTCCACAGCATGCCTGCTGTGCCCTGGGGGCAGGTGGGGACCCTGAGCCCTCCCATGGCACTCAAGGCCAGAGCACAGCTGGGTGCAGGGGTGCTAGCCCTGGCCCAAAGGGAATGCACAGCTGGATAAAACACCTCCTGCTTCCCACTAGCTTTCATTTCAGTTGTTACTGCTCACCCAATTTAAAAATAAATACACTGTGCTTGGAAAAACATTGGGGGAGCAGCTTGGCTGGGCAAAGCAGTGAGACCCCTCAGTGCAGGAGGGGTGATAGCTATTTCAGCCCTCAGAAGGGGTCGTGAGGCGCCCTGTGGCTCCTTTGGCTCCTTCCTGGGACACTGGAGCCCCCAGGCTGAGGGCTGGCAGCTCTCCAGAGGGTGGAAACACAGGCCCTGTTATTGCCTGCTTAAGTGGCCCCTTCAAGTGGCTAGCCTCTTTCCCATGTGGTTGTTTTTATAGCGATCTCATCTGTAGGTGGGTGAATTGTTCTCTTCCTCGCCTGGCGCTGCTCCTGCAGGCTGGGAGGGTTTTGGCTGGGGTGCTCCTGTTTGTTTGCTCAGGGGAAGCGGCGTGCGTTCGCTGGCCGTGGGGAGGGCACAGGAATGGTAGCCGATGTGCCCCTGATCCCTGCAGAAGCCGCTTTCAGAGCCATGTGTTCGCAAGGGCTCTTCAGACCTCTCCTGTCTTCTGGAAATGTGTCCCTGAGCATTGCCCAGGCTGCTGCCACAGGTGGGAATGGTTCCCCAGCCCGACCCTTTGCTCTGTGAATGGCCTCCTCAAGAGGCACAGCATCCTGGCTGGGTGGCTGCCAGAGAGCCACCAACCCAGCTGGACATGGGCATCCCCCTGCGAGCAGCCCTCGCTGTGGCGTCTCTGCTTTGCTGGGTGAAAGTCTCCATCCCTGCTCCCACCACCCTCAGAAGAGTGGCATGGTGTCAGTGGCTTCTCCGTGCGGGGCTGGGGGGTCCTGTGGGCTGGGGCCCATGCACAGAGGTGCAACACAGGGCAGAAGGGAAAGGAGGGAAGAGCGAAAGAAGACAAAAGGTTTCACAAAAAATGCAGCCTAGTTACGGTGCTGGATGTGCCAGCATTGCCGCAAATCTCTACCCCATTTCACTTGCCTGCGTTGGGGAGATGTGGTGGGATGGCAAAGGGGGCCTGGGCACTTGTGGGCTGGATGGGAGGGGGTTTGCGCGAGTCAACCTGTGCTCAGCTGCTGCTTGGATTCCCAAACTCTGTGATACTGGCGGGAGGGCACGGCACCTGCAGCAGCACTCTGCCATCAGAGCGAGAGCTCCCGCAGCACCTCTAGCCCAGCTCAGGGAAGCATCATCACCACCATCCTGCCCAGGCGCTGGGGGCTTTTGCAATCCACCACCTCCAACCAGCGGGAATTCTGCTGTCCTAAAAGACTCTTGCCCTCTCCCGTGAACAACCCTGTGTCAACCCATGGCACGACTCTCTCGAGGAAAGGGAGCAGAGCTGGCTTTCATCCCCGTGCTGTTAAACGTTAGCTGTGTCCCTTTCAGCGGGCAGCCACTTTCCACTTTCTTCACTGAGCGCTTCACCACATGCGCTGGGGTGCTTGTGGTACGAGACGCTCACTCTTTACATTTCTCAAACCAGCAAGTAAAATTGCATGGTATCAAGCTGAATATATTTAACTTTGGGTTAACTTGCAGACTTCCACTACATGGAGGAGCTTTGCAAAGTGATAAAAGTGCTGGAAAATACATAGAGAGAGGATAAAAGGGCAGGCTGGGCTGATCGAACTCCAGCCAAAAAAATCTCCAAAGCAGCAAAACAGAGATGGATAAAGAATTGCCAGTGAGTCAGGGGGAAGGAATGGCAGCATTGTCTCTTGTTCAAGCAAAGAATCTGTAATGGAAGAAGATGAAGTGCCAGGGAACTAATATCCCTTTGCAGCAATTGTTTGATCCCTCCCTTCCCCTCCAAAAAAGCAAGTTGCTGCTGGCTA
The DNA here is from genome assembly GCF_037038585.1 of Patagioenas fasciata. NCBI lineage: Eukaryota > Metazoa > Chordata > Aves > Columbiformes > Columbidae > Patagioenas > Patagioenas fasciata. The sequence goes on from NC_092522.1 coordinate 47,263,413, forward strand.
ACTAACAAGTAAAAAAACCCAGTCCAAAACCTAATCTAGTCTCTTGTGCCAATAAGCGCATCTGTCGGTGTGTCAGTGTTGATCCTCCTTCAGTACATGCCACATGCTCGTTTCTTTACACAAGATGGGCTGGAAGGGCCATTAACTAGATTAGAAATTCTAAGGCACAATTAAAAAACATGCTGCTTCTTCGCTTTAATCTTCTCTCTTTTAGCTTCCAGGCTTGTTTTCTCCCTGGCCTGACACAATCCTAAGTTGTTTGGCAGTGGTAGGGTATCATTACACAATCAGGGCTGGTTTCTAAACGGTATAACATCATGCATTACCTTGGCAGCAACACGCAGGTCCATGAGGCTCTTCAAAAAAGGAGTAACCCCATCAACTGGCAAAACGATATCTGGATTTGCCACCTGTCGAGGGGAAGATTTGAGTGTTGAAGCTGTGCAACCACAGAACGATATGGTGACTTGCAAAATCCTTTTCTGTGCAGTTTACTCTCCAGAGTTACCCAGAAAAAAAAATATATTAAAAAAAGAATAAAAAAAAAAAAAGGAAAAAAAAGAAGGGTTTGTTCTATTTGTTCAGGATGCAGCTATAGTTCTGTAGACGTATGGGAGCTGGAGGTACACGGGAAGGAGGGTGACTGAGAGGTTCCAGACTGCCAGTAGCACCCAGTGAGGCAGGACTCATGCCCCAGCAGCACAGGCGAGGGGCCCTGCTCCTGCAGCCAGGGTGGCTGCATCTCCTCCAGCCCCACACAGGCCATTTCTATGGGGAAAGCAGCAACACTGCAGATAATGCTGCAGTGCACACTCTTGCAAGAGGGGTCATGCTTTTGCTCCTCCTGCTCCCTTCACACTGCCGGGACAGGGATGTGGGCTCTCCCCATCCCACTATGAGCATCCTACTGTGATGCTCAGGCAAGGAGACCCCAGGTGGAGCAGCATCATTTGGAGCATCCCTGATGCCCTAAGCGGCATCTGATAACACAGGGTAGATTGCAGCCTGTTTCCTGAGATGGGAAATTGCTGCTTAATTGCTGCTGCATTGTACAAATGCATTGGGAATTTTACAGAGGACATAACATATTCTAAAATGACTTTTTTTATTCCTTGGGTAAGTGTTTTCCTCATGCAGAACCACATTTGTTACCATTATTAATGGCCTCACTGGTCATTTTGGTAGTTCTGAATCTTTATAGTTACTGTCATGTACAATTTTGAAAGTACAGACTGGATCCTGGCCTGCCTGCATTAAAAACAGTAGTTTAGACATTTGATTTTTCACAGGTTTGGGCATCAGGATATTTTTGCATTCTTTCTTGTGCTCATTGTGCTGAAAAGCTCTTGTTATCACTGTTTCTAGAATATAACAGGAAAACACTCCCTTGCTGTAGCAAATTAAAGACATAATTGCCTCGCTAATCCCTACGGGATTTTAGAAATAAATGCTGTAGTGTCCTAGAATTTCTATAGGACCCTATTTGCTTATCCTTTTTAAACGCTGCAAGATTTTTCCATATGGTTATGTTTAGGATGCATTATGGAGGCCTTTCATCTTCCTCTGAAGCACAGGATGAAATATGGGTCACTGCTAGTATAAAGCAGTACGGCTTTGTGATCCGGGGGTCAGTCGCATCTGATACGGCAAACCCTGTGCTGCTAGGAAAGCCATCATCCTTTGGGGAGCTAAATGGCTTGGTGGGGTTGCTTTAAAATTTGACCTACACCTATTTGATACTTTTTTTTGGATGAAAGAACAAGATCTTTCACTCTCCTTACTGTGGAGTGCCAGCCAGGTTTAAAATTAATATCAACTGACGTTGAAGAGGGAAGGAAATGAAAGAAACATTTCTTCCCCAGAAACAGCCCTGCTTTCCTGCCTTTTCCATAAGTGCATAGACGTCTGTCAATTTTGGCACCAGAAAACATTAAAAATAAGTTGTTTTTTAAATACCGGGAATTCTTCTGCATCTTTAAATGTTGCTCAGCAGGAATGCAGAGGCTGTAAAATGGACAAAAGAGAATTGAGCCAAACAGTTAACATGCTTCTGCAGAGAGCGCTTATTCCTGCTTAACAAAACATCTGAAAGATCCCATGTGTTTTTGAAGGAGGCTAGAACAAGGTGAAACGCACAGACTCTTGCGTCTCTGAGCCTGGAAACTGAGGAGAAGCCCAGACCTGGGGAACAAGGGTTGAGTTTCCCACCGTCCCAACTTCAGTCCAGCTCCTCAGCAGATTCCAGGAGTCTGGGATAGCGGATGCAAGATGCCTGTGGTCTGATTTGCTAGAAATACTGAGTACCTATCCTAGTCACTGATTCAGAGCACAATAAACTGTGGTAAATCAGGCTCTTGGTACTCAGAATACAGACGTTTGAAATGAGCAGAGGTTCTCTCAAGAGATATTTTTGCCAGCTATAAAAAGGGGGAGGTTAAATCATGGGGTTTTTTTGTAAACTGCTTTGAAGCTTTGGAGAGGAAGCCATTATAGGAGTACAAATTGCTCTTTATTTTTTATTTTATTTATTACTTCATTTTCAAATAATGAAATTCTGAATGTACCTCCTTGCTGGCTGCTGAAAAATAAGGGAATGCAGGGAGATGCTTAATGACACTAATAAACCCAGCTGAACATTTTGCCAATGACTATTTTTTTATTGCAGAAATACCATTTTATTAATACAAATAGTTGTTATAGGATTGCACTGGTTGCCACACAGTTTTGTTTATAAAAATATACAGACCAAATTGCTTCGTTTGAAACGTTCCCTTTTCATCTGGTTGGAACGGAGCACTTCATTCCAGAATTTCATTTTGTAATGACTTTTTTGGTTTGGACAGTGTAATTTATATTCTATAACAAAAATATAAAGTATTAAGTGGCATGCTTTTAATGAAAGTTCAATGTATTAACATAGAATATAATTTTATGTGAGTGTAAACTTCAATTAGTGAGGAAAATGCAAATATACTGGTGGTCCACTCTGCAGCCTTGCTGCCCTTCTGTGCTGGGGAAGAGATGAAAAGCTTGCTGGAGTGTCCAGAAAATCCCTCTTTGCTGCTTCTGCTCAGTCCTCCTTGTTCTTAACACCTTCCTTGGCTAAAAGTTAGCATGATTTCAACTGCAGGTTATTTTATTCAGGCTGCAGCACACAGATTTCCCCCTCCTCTTGCCTGTGTGGAGATCATGGCCGTGTGTGATGGGGGGATCATTCCCCCACTCAGTGGTGTGGGGCTGGAAATCCATCCCTTTCACTCCTCCCAGCTTTTCCAGGAAAGACAGAATATGTGAGCCTTCGCAAAATGTGCACTCTGTTAGGCATTGTCTGGAGTGGCTTTTTGGGCAGCAAGGGAGGTCTCTGTGCATTAGCTGGAACAACAGCTCAGCTGAATGTGCACTCAGCTCCTTCCATCCTCCAGACCACTCCCTCCCATCTGGCTCTTAGCACTTCCAGCCTTCAAAATGTTCAAATAACTTAGTTTATCCTCACAGGACCTCCGTGGGAGGGGTGGAGGGATGGGTAAATCCTTAGTTTACCGACTGGGAAACTGAAAAAATAATCCCTCAGCCCTAATCTGCAGTGATGCTTCGATGTGCCACGCAGTGCTCAGACCACGCTGCAAGCATGTGTTTGTGCATAGAAGAGAAAATGCACGTGTCTGGGCCTCTGGATACCCATATATGTGTGTATTTATGGCTTGGCCAAGCTATGTGGATACTTCAGGCTCAAACATAGCTTGTTTCTGGTTTTCCTCACATAATGCTCATCTGGTGTGACAGAGTTTGGTGCAAGCTGTTTGTAACAGATTTATTTCCCCATTGGGACTGATCAGGGAGGAGGAGGGACAGACCACATGCAGTGACATCTATAGCAGCATGTACATGGACACAGCAAAGCGTAACCCACTAGTAGTACTAGCCAGAGGCACTGACACGTGCAGAAACCGCTTGCACATACCACAGGGCACACAGAGCCAATGGCATCATGGCTTCGGGGCGCTCCGGGGTGCATCTGCTTCATCTGAGCTGCTGATTTGTTTTTCCTGGAATCAAACTAGAACCCCCAAAGGATGTTGCGTGAAACGTGTAAACCAAATTCAGGGCTCTTTGTCTTGTGATGCTTGTTTTAATTTTACTGTGGGCTGTCAGGAAAATAATTAGTGATTAAAACTGAAAGCTGCCTTAAAGCAGCTACCAGAGTAGGGGGTGTCGATAGGGGCTCCAAAGGGGTTAGTTAACTCCAAGTCCTCGGTGCATCGTTTTTCCCCACTCAGATCCATGTGGAGAATCTATTCCCAGATCTAATCAGGCTTTGGACTTGCAAAGGGCTGAATGCTAGATTTGTGATTGGAGTCTGTGAGGAGAATGCAGCTCTTGTGCGATTTACCTTAACGCGGCTGCAAGCTACTGAAACCCTTTGTAAGAAAGGGGTGAGTCTGATTTAACAAATTTACCAAAGCTCACAGGTTTGTGGTGAAAAATCAGTACAACAGGTCTTTGTGAGCTGTGGATTTATGACATGTAAATAAGTTAGCCTGCTAATTGTGGACAGTGTTAAAGGTAGCAGGCTAACTGTTTAAAAAAGCCTCACAGGGTGATTTATGTGGGTTATTTTGCACGCACTTGTGTGAAATATGTTTAGGGATCTTCTGCCTTTCTTTCTCAGTGCTGTGCGGGTAGGAGCAAGGAGCAGCATTCAGCACAGGCTAGCCCACGCTTCCTCCCCGGGGTGCCGAGCTCCAACAACCACGCATCATTAAACCGGGAAAGGGAAAATGACTTTTGGCTGTGCCTGAGCCTGGCTGTCAGCGTTGCCCTGCGATCTCTGTGCTGAATGGAAATGGTTTCCTCTCCCCCAGCCCGGAGCTTGCAGACTGGGTTTCCTGCCTTCCTGTTAGTGCCTCCACCTACCCAGACAGCTCTGACTCTTCAGACTTACTGATCAGCTATTTTCTACCACAGCTCTTTTAGCAAAGGTTTTACGCGGCGGCGTAACAGCTGACTAAGCAGCCAGCCTGTGAGTGAGAGAAATGAATGTTGGGCTTTTTATTTATTTATTTATTTATTTTAAATTTGGTGACCTGTCGAGGCTCCATCTCAAAATGTTGAGGCATTTCTCCATGTGAGCAGTCTGTTCAGTGGATGGGCTGGGGTTCTAGCTGTGCTCTGGGAGCTGGGAGACAAGCCTTGCCGGGGCCCCCAGCAAGGTAGGGGGATGTTTCAAATACAGTACCTAGAAGAGAGGAGTGTGGGCAATTTGCATAGTGAAACGACAATGGGAAGATATGCTGAATCTACGACTCAGCTTTGAAAACAGTTATCATATGCAAAAGCAGTTAATACCTGGGAGAAATGTTATAGAGAGAGACTCTGTGGACCAGAAATACGAAAGAACAAAGCGATTTTCGTATCAGAGAGCCTGTCACATCAGAATGTCCCAGACAGGGCATTTTGGGGCTCCACAGCGAAGCTGGAACCAGCCAGCCAGCTCTGAACAGAATTTATATATATATACGAATGCAGGTATGTATGTATGTATTCCCTCCCCCATGCTGAATTCCCTCTATAGCCAGGGTAGTGCAGCCATTCAGACCACATTTCCATGGTGCTTTCAGTTTTCATGCTCACTTTTGCAAATTACTTCCAATATATCTCAAGAAATGAACCGACTCTGTCTTCAGTTAGTGATGGATGGACCTTAAAACATTCAAAGCACTTGAAAAGTTCTGATATCTTTGGTCTGATCCTTAGCCAAACTATGTCTAGCCTTGTCAGAGTCTCTGTTTTATTCAGACACTAGTGGTAAAAACATCTGTAGATTCCGATTTTAACACTGTTATCTACTGTCATCTATCCTAAACAGGTCTTCAATCTTACCACACTGGGTAACTGGGGGGAAAAAAATACAAAAACAAACCAACAACCAAAACCGGGGCATACTCTGTTGCAGATTTTAGGAATTAGGAAAATTTATGTTACTGCTATGGGACCTGGGTTCCTCTGTGAGGCTGTCTTATTATGTACTCTCTTGCCTGGTGGCTGGTATTTGAGGGCAGAGGGGTTCAGGGCGCTGGCAGGACATCAACACTTGCCCACCAGTGAGACACATACCTGGACAAGGGCTGCTAATGCTGGGAGCTTGTGCTCCCTCCTCCTGCCTAGAGAAAAGAGAGAAAGAGGAGAGGAACAGACAATTATTAACAAGGCAAACCAGCAAACGTGCTAAATGAGTTCATAAGGACTCAAGAAGGAAAATGGAGGAGACAGATGCTCAGGGAAATATTGGTGAGATGAGGTGGATGGGCTTTGTGAGGGATAAATGCTGGTTCAATGGCACGATGGAGCAAGATTAGAAATAAAGTTCAGGACTGGCCTGTGTACCTGAAGATGAAAGGACCTGGAGGGAAAGGTAACTTCATCTGAAGGTGCTTGTTCAGGAAACTGGTCATTTTTTGTGCTTTGTCTTTTAAGAACAGCACTGGCATGTTTCTGCGTGTATCTGCTCCTGTCTCTGTCCTTACTGGTACTGTGTTGGTGCTGAACAGCTAACTGGCAGAGAAAAAAGGCTGAAATGTCCCTTGATATTGGGAAGAGGTGGCATCGCTGTCATTCAGGAGGGCCCTCAGGGGTGAATTTTTTGCCTATGAAAAGTGCTGGGAAGGCAACTCTGTAAAATTGAATCCTTTTTTCTTTATACTGGGTATCAGGCACATAGCCAGGGAAAGGTTTACCTTCAGAGCATGGAGAACTGAGAAGGATGCTCCGTACTGGAGTTTCTACTGAACGGGTCAATAAGCCCACTGCAGTGATGGTGCCTTTCACAGCCTGTCTGGAGAGCACTGCTGAATGTAATGCAGCATTGACACTTCAGTGAATCGATTTCTCTGAATACCATGCCAAGCAGATGAGAAGCCTTTGTCAGCCAGTTTGGGTCAAGTCCGTCATCTGATCCCCGACCTATACCTTGTGGGAGTGGAATATGAAGGATGAAGTCATCAGAAAAGTGCAAAGGTCTTGTGTCCTTGGAGGAGAGAGGTGGATGTCAAAGAAGAACAATGTATTCAAAAGAAATCAATAAATCAAAGATGCCTGCCCTGGACAGATACGTTTCTGTGCTGATTCTGGTGCCCATGCAGGAGCACAGCAGAGCAAGTTTTGGCTGGGTGCTTGGGGGACTTTCACATACAGTCAGTGCTGGAACATCCAAGGAGAATTAGCATGCAGTGCCATGTGTCTTCACTCCCCTGACCCAAAGGACAAAACCCTGTGGAGTGAGAAGGATTTTTCAAAGTGGTGTGGAAGGCAAGCAGAAAAAAATATGGGGATTGTGGTGTTACAACTATTTATTGTATATAAATGTCTCTTTTTGCTGTGTTCAGATTCCATTTTCCCCAGACCTTCCTCAGATTTCTTCGTCTCAGCAGATGTGAGTCAGGCTCGTCAGTATTATGAAGAAGGAGATCTTAACTACTGCGTCTGGATGAGGTGCTTTTGGTCAAATGTGACAGCCTGCCCACTCCAGGAAGGGACATCAGTGCTTTTACAAGCATAAGAAGATCCCAGGTCCTAATGCCAGCATTGCTGGGCTGCATGGTGGCTTTTTTGCTTTTCCCTTTACCTCTCTATCTCCATGTTGATCCCAGGATTTGTGAGATGTTGGAGAGGGTGGATGTTCCTGTCTCTGCGGTTTGGACAAGGGAAAGAACAGGACTCATCTGGGTCAGAAACTCGGAATTTTAATTACATGTTGGTAGGCTCTCCAGCGGGGCATACTGACCACTGCATGTACCAAAACAACCTTGGTTGCTTTTTCTGGCATGGCATTTCATCTCTGTGCCTTAACATGTTTACATGGTAAGTGAGACAAGGGCAGCATTTTGAAAAGTGAGAACACAAAGATACACGGAGACCATTAGTGGAAGAGTTTGCTTGTAGAGCTGGAAAATTAAACGAGGTGAGTCTAAGAAGAGTGATTTAGGAGTGTAGGAGCAGCAAGATGCCAAGACTGTGGACAGATAAATGAAGCATCAATTTGGAGTAAATTGCAGTGTAACAGCTCTGTGCACACATGTATTATGGGATTTTAAAAGCCAGACAAGTTTAACCCTTATACCTCAGGGCTAGACATGTCGCTGTTGTGGCTGGACTGTGTAGCTCTCACAGGTTGCAGTGCATTTGTGGCTTTTTAAAGATGGAATGGTTTTAGATCTTGCCACAGGCTAATCTGTTTGTGGCTCCTGGATCCTTGCGTGGTAACAGAAGAGATGAAGTGATGAGCTGAGAAAAGACGGGAGAATGAAAGCCCAGAGACAGGTGAGCGGGTGCAGGAGGTGGGAGGCATTGTGGTTCTCTGTGGCAGTGGGAAGCAGTTCAGGGCAGTGGGACAGAAGCCACAAGGGTGTGGCAAGATGACATTGTAAATTGATGTGACCACATCCAGGCCAGGAATAGAAAAGCCATGACTGAGCCCAGCGTCTGCCCCAGCAGCCAGCCCCAAGCTGCTTTGTGGAGGTAGGTGTGGCCTGACTTGTGTTGTGCCAGCGGTGCTGTGGTGATATGCCCATGGCCTGGTTGACCAGCCCTCCCACCACTGTCTCATAGGGGTTCATTTGGCCTGTGCCAGCTCTCCATGGGTCACTATCCTTGTAGGTTGGGGCCACAGCCTTCTCTGCCCATGGGCATGCTCACCAGACTTGGTCCTCTCCTTGCTGTCTGCTTGGTTATGCATGCTTGGACTGCCCTCTGTAACAGTCCTGCTCCTCCTGTGTGCCTACCTGTTTGTTGCATGTGGTCTTTGTCACCCTTGATCTCAGCCAGCCCACATCAGTCACTTCAGCTGACAACCTGGCACCCCACCTGAGCAGAGCCAGTCCTTGTCAGAGACATGCTGGGAGCTCATCCACTGTGGTGGGATTTTTACCTCCCTAGTATTAGGAAAACCCAGCTCTTTCCCAAACCATTTAGGTGTCTTAAGATGAGAAAATGTTCAGTGTGGGTCCTGCATCCATGCATCCTGGCCCTGGGGGCCATTTTCAGCCGCCTCCTGAATCCTTTGATGCTTCATGTGATCCACTCACCCCCTGCAAGCCTGCCATGAGACTCAGGGACACCAGCTGGAGACAGCAGAACTGTGCATGCTCTGATAGCTCTTGGGGAGCGAGAGATCTCTTTGGAGGAGACCAGCCTGGCCACCTGCTGAGCCAGAAGAATGTGCAGGTAGAAGATTGTGTCTATAAGCTTCTGTTGGGCCAAATTTATCTTGTGAAATGACCCAGCAGTGATCAGATCTGATCTGTCTGGAGTGCTCCCCTGCATGGAGGGGGAACTGCTGGTCTGGGACTCACTCTCTCATGGCTTCCAGCAGCCTGGGGGTTCATCACCTCTCCGGTCATGCCCTAAGGCCCAGCTTTACTCCAGAGGAGGTTGCCTGAGGCATTGACTGGGGAGGGAGCTTCTCAGTTTAATTTGAAGTTTCAGTTGTTGGTCAGCACCGCGGGAGCGAGGCAGTTGTAGTGGGATGAGCTGTTGCTGTTTCTTGCTGTTAATACCAGTGATATTGTAATTTTCATGGCTGTAAAGATGCCTGGAGCAGAGGGCGGGCCTCCTTGGAATTAGCAGCAATTTATTTATTTATTTATTTTAATACTGAAAGGAACAAATGGGCTTTCAAGCAAGCAACCTTCACTTCTGTTGCCGTGGTCTGTCTTCGTCCCAGGAAAGCTCTCACTTTGGAAAGACTTGGAAGCCCTGCCGAGTGGGAAAGGCTGCTCACAAAAAAGACCCCCCTACACACTAACCAAAAAAAAAAAAAAAAAATCAAACACACCATGAAGTAAAAAGCAGCTGCTGGAAGTAAGAGCTAGGCTAATGTGGAGATGAAAGCATTTATGCAGAGCAGAGGTGGAGGATATTGGCTCCACTGAGTGGGCAGTGTCCTAATGAATGAGCAGCACGATGCAGGGCTGCCTTGAATAACAAAGAGGGAAGGAGGGCGTTAGGATCTGATAGTACAGACTTCGGAAAAAATGAGAAGCTGAGAAGAGAAGGAAATCATGGCTAATTTAAAACTGCCTTGAAGAAGCAGGTGGGAGGAAGACCTTGAACATTTGTTATACTGTGATTTGAAAGTAAGGAAATGGAAAAACAAGGGTTGGAAGGCAGAGCAAGGGAGGGCTCGTCTCCTGCTTGGTCTTCAAAATTAACAATGCTGACTCTTATAGAGAACATTAGGGATTTTCTCAGAAAATGCAGAGCTCCTGGAGTGAACTGTCCTAAGGGAAGGGCTGAGGGAAGAGGATGAAGCCAGTGGCTCCCAGAAAAATGATGATGATATGATGAGTCAGAGACACTTTTGGATGCACTGACATATTTACTCTTTTTTTTTTTTTTTTAAGATACTCTTGTATCCTCAAAGCCCACATCAAGAAATGAGGGCAACCCTTTGACTAGTTACAGTTATCCTATCAGGTGGTGTGGTAGGGGGATAAATAGCAGCGGTCAGAGGAGCTTTATCAGCTCTTCCTGCTGTTACTTGCTTTGGACCAAATTCTTATTGACTTGGTTGGGCGTGCGCTGGAGCCTGGACACCTCTCTCCAGTGTGCCTGTGTTTCCTTTTTTTGCGTGCTTAATTTGAGAGAGGTGACAACTCCATTATGCAAGGCGCATGTGACAGTGGCACCGCGCCCCTCTTGAAAAATTGCCCAGGTCTGTATCTCATGTTTTATACAAAGAGAGTGTGGGCCATCCAGAAAAAATAGGTGCGAGCAGCCGATACAATCAGTTTCAATATATTCCACTCTCCTCAAAAAAAAACCCTGAACATCTCTCCAAAATAATCAGAGCCGTTAAATAACACTTATTCTGTGCAGAGGAAGTATGGCACGATGGGACTGCTGGCCCATGCCAAAGAAAACACTTGTGCTTGCTTGCCCTATAACAATGAGCCAAACTGAAGGAAGCTGGAGCCTGTAGTGGCTCCAGGCTGTGCTGGGGGAGTGAGGAAGCAGGACCCGGTGCAGGTCCCAAGGGAGCTGGTGGTGCCATGCATCTGGAGCGCTGGCCAGCTTGCTGCCCCCAGATGGTGTCTCCTGATGGCCAAGCCCAAGTCAGGTCAGGCAAGTAGAGCATTGTCACGGTGCAGTAGGTTCATGGTGATAATCAAATCACAGTGATTTCACTGAGGGGAGAATTTAGGTTTTACTTGCAAGAGTAAATACATCCCTTTTTAATTTTTTTTTTTAATTTATTTTTTATTTCCCCTCTGCTATACCAAATATTACCTGCTCGTATTTGACAGTATTTCTGAAACACTGTTCATGATCCCAATACCAGCACTGACTAAAAATGTAGCTTGGAGTACAAGGATGAACTGAAGAAATCCTTTAAGGACTGTATCTGATCAAGCCCATATTCTGCCTCTGCCTTTCCCATGCGGTATTAATGTCCCTGTTCCTTACCAGACTGTCCCTGTCCAGTTTAGCCACATCCTACTCTCATGGGTATGTAGATCTTCAGACATCTATCCTCAGATGTCTGCTCAGCAGCATTAGTATTTCACAGCCCCGACCAGATGCTGGCTTGGCCCAGGGTGTGAAGACAGGGAGGCAGGCAGCCCACTTGCCACAGGCTGGTGGGTGGACCGTGCTGGTTGTGCAGGGCCAGATTATATTCTCTGCAGCAACGATGCAACATTGTGGCACTCATGCAGAGGCTCATCACAAATACATCCCATGTCATGCAGACAGCCATGGCATGACAAATACACCACTTGCATATATAGGTATCAGTTTAAAAAAGAGTAGTATTTGGCCTATAGACTTTATATTAGCTGTGCATGCCTGGTGATGGGAGGGGAAGGTTTGACTGTGTCAGAGATTTTATATGTGAAAAGAGATTTAATGAAACTCTCTAAGATCACAGTAATTTTTTTTTTACTTTTCATGGAGCAGGAGGTGAAAAATGTAGATTTGATTGGTGTTGCTGGATCTGTTCTGATAAAAGACATCTTTGCTATGTCTTCCCATTCTCACACAAGGAGACATTTTAGCTTGTGTTTCTTTACCTCTGCACATGAAATGAATCTTTTTTCCTTCTACAGATCTGTCTGAAAAGGTATTTATAATTGATCTTCAGATGCACTCAGTTATCCCCAGTCTCCAGTGCTGCTGTTCCTCTGCATGGCTGTGCATTGGGCAGCCCCACTCGCCCCCAGCCAGCCCCCCATGTGCTGTGGGTCTGTTGCGGCAGGGCTCCCCGCTGGGCTCCTGCATCCCACCAGCCACTCTCACACACTGCCTGATGACCTCCGGGTAAAATGGGACACGTCAGGGTGCTTAGCTGGAAAGGGGGGCACTTACAGGAACTAATATAGGGATAAGATGGTCTCCCCCTGGGTTTGCCCCTGCCTGCAGGAAGCGGGATGAGGATGCGGTGCTGGGAGAACCTAATACCCTGGAGGCAAGAGCAGGATGGGAGGAATAGTTGAAACACCAACTACTGACAGCCTTATTTTGGTCAATATCCTGCTTAAGTCAATGAGATATTGCTCCAGGAAAAAACTGGATAAGGAGCTGGGGATTTGGCAGTGGGAGAGGTTCTGTCTTCTCACTGTTTATTCCCCAAGTGGAGCCCTAACCTGCTGTTTGTGACTTCATGATCATTTCCAGAGCCTGCGCTAATGATGTCATACCCAAGGGATTCTGGCTTCAGGTGGGAAATTAACAGCAGGAGCAGATGAATTCTTTAATAAACAAAGTTCCTGTTTTCATGCAAATGTCTCTAGAAATAAGGAATGAGGGGAGTGAGAAATACGGAAATTTATTGTATAGAAGCAACGCTGTTTAGAAACAGACTTTTTACGAGTTTTCCAAGAGGCGCCAGCTGCTCTTTAATGTTTTCATTTAAGAGTTTTATGTATGAAAGCTCTAGCTTGTGTAAACAGCAAGGCTGAGAAAGTTGAAGGGATTGTTGTTAATGGTGAACCTAACAGGCTGGGGATTTGGCTCAGAAAAGGCGGCAAGTGTTGATGTTTATTCAAAGCAGAGGTTTTTAATGTGGCCAGATGATGCCTCTGATGTCCCTGTTGTTCTCTGGGCTTTCTTGCCCATCCCACTTACCCTTGTGGCCATCCCAAAGCTTCCTATGCCTCTTCTTCCTCCTAAGACCTGGGAGAAGGTGGCACAAGTACATGGGAAACCCTCCAGCCTAGGCAGCCCCTGCACAACTTGTCATCTCTTGAGGAGGCAGGACATCTTACCCCCCTGAGGAGCAAGCTCCAGGTGAGGAAGTGGCCCTGTCCCTGCCCCAGCACCCTTTCCTGGCCGTGGAGACAGAGCTGGGCATGGGGCTGCTGCGCTGGCACGACAGAAATACAACCCAACCCTTCCATCACCTGCTCTGCCATGTGCCCTGGTACTCCCCACCCTCACGAATAGCCCTTTCTGAGCCGCATCTATTAATCTGCTATTTTGGGGAGTGCCTATTATGTACTCCAATTAATGTAATTGCTTTATTTTGCTGGAGAGAGTGCCAGAGCCTGTGCCATAAATAGCTTTGTGTGCGTTCTTCTGGTGGGCTCCCTTTGTTTGGCAATTAGCTCTCCAGGGGTGAAATGTGTGGCACCATGGCAGAAAAAATAAGCGAGGTGCATTCAGCAAGGCCAGCAGGCAGGCAGGAGGCAGCTGCCTGCCCAGCACCTTCCAGGGAAGACCTGAGCACTGATCCGTGGGGCTTGCTGCTCTCCATCTTGCTCTCATGCTTTTTTGCAGCAGCTTTCTGTTTGCTCATCTACAGGAATACTCTGCATCTAGCCTGCCTGTTTTTGAAAAGGTGACTGCTGATGACAGCTAAGATAACAAGAGGGTAGCTTTCTTTTTTTCTGTCTTCATGAGAACGCCTCCGGTTCTATTAATAAAATCCTGAGTCTGACTTGTCCTTCTGAGAACTCCCGGCCCTTCTTCACCCATTCAAATCTGTATTTTTAAGCTGCTGTAGGTGGATTGTCGACAAAGGTTGTTATGCAAACTCCGAGTGCTGGCTTTGGGAGCTTCTTGGAAACCTGCAATGAGTAATCTTTATGTTTCTGACAGGTCTACAAGGAGGGAGGAGGCACAGTTTTGCTGAAGAGAGGTTGACAAAATAAGTGTCAATTCATGACAAACTAACTGCCAAAAATACTCACATCAAACACTGGAAACAATTAGCAAATGGTATGACAGAACATCTCTGAGGCTGGAGAGTGCACCAAGGACAGGGCCTCTCACTAGTAAACTGACATTTTGACCTTTTTTTTTTTTAATTTGGGTCAGGAGAAATGATCAGGTTCTTTGTTTTCCGGTGTTACTTGTAGGGGTTTTTTTGTTTTGTTTTTTTTGGGGGGGGGGGTGTTTGGTTTGGTTTGTGTGGGTTTTTTTTAAAAACAAAAACAAAAACAAACCCAAAAATCTCATAGGCAGTGGCTGTACTTGAAAGATGAGATTGGTATGTTTATTTCTCCAGCTTGTTGTGTGAAGTGAGTGCTGATCACATGAGACCTGATTAACACTGTGAGGTTGCAGAGATGTGAGATGGCCATCAAAATTTGGGGAACACTGGTCAGTATCAATCTGGACCTCAGAGGCTTCTGAACTCAAAGCTGAAGCAGCAGCTCTGTGATCTGTCAGTGGGCTGATACTCTTGGGTAAAATTTCTCTGAAGAAAAATTTCCCTGAATAGAGAATTGGCTATTGATAGCTCATTCTGTGCACAGCCCACATGGGAAGTCCAATGTGCAAGCCTTCAGATGCTCAGCTGAGCAAAACGGGGAGAGAAGGGCTTCTTGGGGAAGAGGACTCGCAGCAACATGAGCATCCTCTCTGGGTTGCAGTGCGTTTGGGTGGATCATCATGTGGTGCAGTTTGCTGTTTGACCGAAAGCCGTCACATCATACACTGGCCGTAATTAGGAGGTTTGGCTTTGTGGCACCTGTTTCCTGGCTGCGATGAGCGGCTCCTGTGGCTGCTGAGCATGCTGGCAGCAGATGGGGTAGAGGAGCCTGCCTGCACAGCCCCATGATGGCTCTTGGGCTTGGGGCTTCTCCTGACACCCGGGGCAAGTTACCTAGGAGTTTGTAACAGCATCAACCAAAGTGTCACAGGCTCATCTCAGTTGATTTTCCAAGGCGCCAAGCTCCTCTTAATGATAGCTCACACTGCTGTCACACTCCCAGCCCTCCCCAAAGCAGACTTGCATTTGTCAGAGGTCTTGAGTTGTCTGTCTGTGGCATGGATGTGAAGCCTCTGAAGGGCACAGTGCCAGGTGCTGTATATTATCTTATACTGCTGTTCTGTAAAGCACCCCATGTTGCTGTCAGCTGTCACGCCCAAGTATCCATCACACGCCACATCTTTGCATCACGCTGGTAGTCACAGGAGGCAATACCTGGAGTCTACCAGCTGGAAAGCCCCATGTCTGTGCACAAGTGTTGCTTCTTACTACACCGTAGCTCACAGATCTTCAGAAGGCGATCAACTCTGTGAATCGGTGTTTTCTAATGCTGAGAATCCCCGTGCTCCTGCCAGTCTGCTAGTTCTATCACTCCCCTCTCAAGTGAGTCAACAGCCATCTGTGCATGCTGAAAATCAAATAACTTCTGCTTTAAGAGGGCTTTTTGTCATATATAATGAATCCCTCTGCATCACCCTATGTGGTACCTAGTGATGTCCAAGATGAAATCAGGAGGAAGGAGTATGATCTGAAGCCACCCACAGCAGCCTGGTATCACCTTTCCATCTCAGCTGTACTTCAGCAAGCCAGCTGAAACGAGGCAGTTTTTGCCGTGCTTGGTGCCAAACACTATTCTCACTGAAGCAGAGGCAAGTTTTGTTTTTCCCTAAATAGGAATGCTTTGGCCTTTGGTGGTGCTCAGCTGGAAAGAATCCAGCACTTTTCTGATCTTGTCAGAGTGGCTGAGATGGTCATAAATCAGAAGACCTGCTACAGAAATATTTTCCCTTTGTTTGATTCTCCATCCCACCATGCTGGTATAATGAAAAGAAAAATTGGGCCCACCACTGGTTTAATTTTACAGATAACCGCTCTCTTTCCAGGCAATCTTTGTGATTAATTTTTCTCACAGTCTGTCTTTTTTTTTTTTTTTGGTTTGTTTCATAGGGCCTTTTTTTTTTTTTTACCCTCCTCTCCCCTTCCATATGGGGAAGAATAAAGTGAAGAAAAAACATTTTCAGAGAAGAAAGACTTGGAAAGAGTTGCTGTTTTCTGGGAGTCTGCTACAGCTGTTAATTTGTGGAAAACCTCAGTGGAAAGTAAGCAATATGGCAGCATCGCTTTATACGAGAATTCAGCAATGGCCTCATTCCAAACCATGGCTGATTTAGGTTCTTGGCTTGCACAGCCAAAGCTTCATGTAGTGTCATGCTTTTTTTTTTTATAGATAATGTTGATGCAGCTGTGGAAGGCTCTGATGTTCGTTTTTTTTTAGCGTGGAATTGTCGTCATCCAATCAAGCTGAAGCGTTGTGGAGCTGTGATGCTGTTTGCCTTTGCTTGTTAGATGTTGGCAAGTGAGCCTGAGATGGGCTGAGATGTTGTTTGAGAAAGAAGAAAAGGCTCCCTCCCTTCTTCCTTGCCTCCTTCACAGAAATGCACAAAGACCCAAACTCCCATCCAAAAAGGCAGTAACGCTGTGAAAATTTGGAACTGGGCTTAAGCACTGTGGGCTGGGCCCCTTCTGCCTCTCCAGAGCACACATGCTCTTCTCTTGCTGAAGACTTTGTTCCTCTCCAGTATTTGTCATGCATAGTTGGTGGCATATCAAGATTTTGAGGACTGTACTGAGTGCAGTAACCTCTTTTTCTTGGATGGACATTTTGTTTGTGGAGAATACAGCATGGTGCTCAGTTGTCTGGGCAGAAATGAACATTGGGGAAAATCTCAGCTATGTGACATCTATTAGATCAGAGATTAGTTTTCCAGTAGAAATGTCCAATTATTCAAACCTCTCCAGTAGACAAAAGAGCTTTTGACATTCTGTTTTGCTGAAAAACCCTGCAATTGATTTGGCATGGATTAGATGACCTATTAGAGATTAGAAAAAGGGAAAAAGGTTTCTAATTAATGTCAGCCCAGCTGTTAACTTGGAGAGTATCAATGAGTGGTAGGACAAGGCGACTCCTTCAGATATTTCTGTGATTATGCTTCACATGTATATTGCAACCTAGATCTGTAGCCTTCTGCACAAGGTGTTGCTCAAGTTTCCCATTTCCAGGGAAGGCATCAGTGTGCACTGGACCAGCTGCTGCTTCTCAGCTCTACCTCCTTTTCCAAGGCAGGCTTTTATGGTTGGGTAAATTTCCCACACACACACGTTTTTTTTTTTTTTGTTTTTTCCAGCACTACCTTGTCACATAATGACTGATTCACTCACCTTCTTATCTCTGGGCTATATGGCTTACTTCAATTGCACCTTCTTCACCAGCCTGGCTATGTATCTTGTTTCTTTCCCTGAGGGTGAACTGGGCATAATCTTTGGATCCTTAGAGTTTCCTGAAGCATCTGGAAAGAAGAGGAAAACAAGGATGGGCCAGAAAGAGGCAGGCAGAGAAAGATGAAAGAATTTGGAGGTGGGAAGTATTCACTCTTGGAATGAAGGTGGCTCCTGGCTGGCCTAAGGCAGAGTAATTTACTCTTTTCTGCAACATGCAAAACGGCCCAGCCCCTGCTCTTAGAAGTAAACATTTTGAAGGTGCCTGAGGGGCCCCCTATTTATATTTTTATAAGCTACTTGGTCTCCTTTGAGTCTCAGACTTTATCCCCATTGCCAGTATCTGACCTAGCTTGAAGTGAGGGAGTGTCTTGTGGAGATAGCTGAGCTGGGCTGAAGAAGTTTAGCTGCCAGAAGTAGTTTACCCACAGCAGTGCAATTTTCAGAGCTCTATACCTGCCTGCTGCCGTATCTGCCTTGTCCTGTGTCAAGTCCTGTTTAAAGCTCTGTCTCACACTGTCGGTGCAGCAAAGGCTCTCGCAGCGATCCTGGCTTCTCTGCAGCTGCCTGCTGAGGCTCAAGGACCTAAATGCCAGAGTCTGGGTAGAGCCTGGGATTTGGGAGCTGGAGTAACATTGGTGCTTTTAAAAACTTTGTGGGGTTGAACCCACATTCACTATTAGCACTGTTAAATGCTTTCCTGCTTTTCTCTGTCCCCTTGAACTCACATTGCAGCCCTAACCGACTATCGTGTTTTGTTTTTAATGACAGAGCAAAGGTGCCAAAATATTTCAGTAGCTCCCTTAGGAACATCTGCAACTTCTTTAGCTAGTATTTGCACAGCTGGTCATAACTTTATTTCATTTTTGAATCCTAATAGTAGCGAATCTGGGATCCTGAAGGAGAACAATAGCTAATTTCCCTTGTATCGGGTTTTAGAAGTTACAAAAAGCTACTCTAGCACCATTGAATAAATGTCCAGGAACAGAACTAAGGCTGAGTTTGTCATTGAAAAGCAAAGTTACTGAGCTCCAGACAGAGCTTACACCAGCCTTCAGACTTAAGATAAAGTTATGTTTGGAGCTGCCAGGATCAAAAAGTATAGATGACTCAAATGACAGAACTGCTTCTGCTACTGAGGTTCATGCTGCTGTTTAGCAGCAGAGCCATCTGATCACTGCCTCCAGTGCAGTTTCTTTCATCTTTGATGAAGATGGGAAGAGTAAAATCTCATACCTCTAATGTGATACCAAGGTCTAGGAACAGGAATTAGGTCTGGGAGTTTGCACTTCCACTCAGCAAAAATGCTTCAGACTTTTAATTGCAGCTCAGATTTACTACCTGCTAGCTATGCTTAGTTGGTCTAACAATGAAAATAAGACAAAGGCATTTCATCATCGTATCAACCTATTATATCACTCATAATCTTTGTGCTGCATGTCTTCACTCCCTATACTGAGCTAGCAAAGTATGAAAAAAACAAAAAGCATGCTGCAAAGCTTCCAGTTTTATTTAACCATAACAAATCCATTAAAACCAAAGAGGTTTTAAACTGACCTCTTCACCCAAATGTTTTTTGTTTTTTTTTTTTTCCTCCTACAGTGGCATAGCCTTCAACTTCTGCTGGTCTGGAGTCCATACCTGACCTCGCACTCAGACCTGCAGCACCAGGTACCACTTCTGAGCGTGGCCCATCCCCCCACCCATGACAGCTGCACCCCGAGCCTGGCAGCAGCTAACAGGCTGCACCCTGTTTCCCAAGGGCAAAATGCTGCAGGGAGGCAGGTCTGCAGCCACAATTTGAACAAATATATGTGCGGCATTTGCAGGTCGAGAAGCAAAGAAATACTTCAGTGTATGTGTTTCCTCGGGACATCCCACCTCATCAGTGGTGTCTTCTGCTGGTGACACAGGCAAGCTACAAAGCAGCACTGGCAGTATCTGCTCTTGGGGAAGTCCTTGATGGTCTACCTTTTGGAGGAGCTGGAGCTGCCAGGTGAAGGATGCAGGTAGTGCAGGATGGTGTGACATGCTGCTTCCTGATGGCAGAAGACACAGTTTCCCCAAGACATTGCTTCCCACGTGCCATATCTGCAGGTGGACCCATGCCAGCATGCTCACACACTGATTAGATCTGACTGTGAGATTTCCCACAGCTCAGGGGAAATGGTGAGGTGGGATAGGTTCTGGGATTCTTGTTGGGGCTCATTCCCCATACAGGCAGGTATCTCTAGTGGGCTGGTATGGTCCTCCCCTGGGGGCAGAAGCCCCAATACCCCTCTCACTTTCACTGGGACCATGAGCTCATAACTCCCTCGGATACAGCATGATTTCTTTTGATGTACTTCTAAATGGG
This sequence comes from Patagioenas fasciata, assembly GCF_037038585.1. Lineage (NCBI taxonomy): Eukaryota > Metazoa > Chordata > Aves > Columbiformes > Columbidae > Patagioenas > Patagioenas fasciata. Next base: position 47,283,251 of record NC_092522.1, read on the forward strand.
AAGGGAATATGGCTTGTCATTTTTTTCACATTCCCATGGACCCGCCCTCTCAAACTCAGCAGGAGCTTTGCTGTTAATTGCAATTCAAGCAGATACGTTGCTGAGTGCAGTAAAATCCAACAGAAATCTTTAAAACTCCCCAGATTACTTCCATTGCTACAGTTAATTTTTTGTCCATGACTTCTCTACGAAACCAGATACAACTAAAACACGCAATTCAAGAAGGCTTAGTGCCTTGACCTAAGTGCTAAGGTGTTGCATGAGCTGCCTGCCAGATACCACAGCCCCCGCTGTTACAGACAGGTAATTAAGGCACCACTTGTGAACTTTTGACACACACAGACTTAGGGCCTGATAGCACGGATGCCCTCAAGCAAGTCAAGGCAATTCCCCTATCATTATGAATCTAACGAGCACTGAACTCCAAACAGTCATTTAGAATAAGATGGCCTCAGCCCTCTTCATTTTAATCCTACCTGAAGGCACAGAGCTTGTCTGTGTGGGTGTATTGCTGGAGATGCCCGAGGGACCTGAGGGAGCTGCTGTGCTGGTGCAGTACTGCGCAGGGACACTTGCTTGGGTCCTGTGCAGATGTGTGTGCAGTGCCCACTTTGGGACCTTCCACAGAGGCGAAATGTGTGCTTTAGCACTTAAACACCACAGCAGGAGGTGTTTCTATCTCTGTGCCACAGCAAGCCCTCAAAAGTACTGCCAGGCTGTGATAGAGGAGCATGGCTAAGGACCAAGCCTGATGGTGTCATGGTTCCAGGTGTGTGGGTGGTGGGAGTTGTCCTAAAAATGTCTCCTGTCATCTTTCATAAGTGGAAAACGCAGGGGCTGGTCAACTAACCTCCCTTTCTCCTTGCTGTATTTGTGCATTCTGCATATTTTTTCCTCATACTCCATCTCAAGACACTTTCCCATCGGCTCATGCTGTTATGTCACTCTCCAGTGGGTGAACTCAGTCCGACCAAGAAATGCTGAAGGAAAATGAGATGCAGATGTGGTAACTGCATTAATATTCCCCTTCAATGCAGTTGCTGTTGGAGAGCTCAGACTGTTACTTTGACTTTGCTCCTCTGTGGAGTACACTTACATCAAAGTGTCAATCTCATCTGCCTTTCAGTTCAGCCTGCCTGCCCCTGTGGAACATCTCATTCAATGCGCTTGCGTCCTCACCAGTTGCCCTCCACGGGGATGACTCAGTCTTTAATGCAGCACATCTGGTGGGGACCACAGGGGACACTGGAACCTAAGAAGGACTTGGATCTGCTCTTCAGTTATGTCATGTCTGAGTAGTGCCTGCTTGTGTATTCTCAAAAAACCCAGATAAAAGAATATGAGAAGAGTAAAAAGGGTTTTTCTCCATAAATTAATACTGACCTCAAAGCTCCCATGGTGGAAAAACTGCTGTGTGATGCAATGCCAGTGAAATAAAAGCAACTCTAACTTCACAGAAAAAGCAGTGATATTCTGATTAATTGCTGTGTTTTCTGAGGTTTCAGTAAAAATGGCTGCTAATTATTTCTGTAACTTATGATGACTGTCTTAGCACATAACCCCTTCTTAACATCTATTTGGCAAACAGAAAAGGAAATATATCATACAATATTCCACTTGTAGGGCCAAGTTCTGTCATCTATCTGCTTGCAAAGCCTCTGTTGACTGCCTTGGGATTTCTCCTTGCAGAATGATGGCAGGACATGATCCAGACCCAATATAAATGTAACATATGAACAAGTATATCCTCAGATGGAGAAAACGTGTGTGGAATTTCCCTGTGCTATCATGTGCATACTTTATAGGCAACTGCATCCGCAATTATTGAAAAGAAGCACAGACGTCTGTGGTTAGACATCAATGACTATTGTGGGAGGGAGAAGAGGGAAACTGGAAGGCTTAGAATTTGTGCTTGATTGGTTTACTGAGAAATACAAGGCGAGAGAAATGAAAACAGTTTAGGATAGAAACGTAAGGAGGGGAAATTGGCACTGCTGGCAACACTGATGAAATATAATGTCCTTGCCAGAAGAATATAAATAATGGGTTTCCTGATAGAAAATGTTGATGAGGCCAGCAGGGGGGAGAGTCTGAGGAAAATGTATGCATGTGGAAACTGAGTTTTATTTTGGCGGTGACTGAAAATAACCATGAAGCCTGGAGCTTGTAAACCCAGGAATCTTGAAATTAATGATTTTCAAAGTTAACTGTTGGAGAGTGACAGCCCCATGAGGATCATCTGCTTTTCAGGTCTTGCATATCCTTGTGTAATGTACATCCTCAGACTCACTCCTGGCCATACAACATCTTGTGAAGCAGCAGTTAGCTGAGGTAGCAGTCCTCATTTAAACAGCAGTCGGGGAGGCTGCAGGAAGTGCTGATGGCAATGGGATATTTGGTTTCTGGCTCTGCTTTGGGTAGGTTTTACATTGCAGGCATCTCTGCACTACCTGATTGATGCCTTCCTTCAGTGTGTCACATACCACCACTGTCTGTCCTGTGCTATATTTTTATAGCCCTCTCTCCACAGGAAGGAATGTGTACCATATAGTACTATGTTTCAGTAGAGTTTCTTGCTTAAGTCTACACTATGGGACACACTGAAGCTCTGGAGGTCTCTTGTCTAAAGCCCTGCTCAGAGCAAGGTTAGCTTCACAAGGACATCAGGTGTTTCAGGGCCTTGCTCAGGCACATGCTGCATATCTCCAAGGATGGAGATTACACAACTTCCCTGGGCTGTAGGCCTGCTTCATCAAGTAGGATGATCCTTCTTTATAACTTTAAATGATTGGTGCTGATCCAGGTTTTAGGCCTTTGCAACAGAGAATGCTATTCATCGCCTTTGGGGCAGGTTTATGCTGCTTGAGTAGAAGCAGATGAAAGAAACTATTCTTGGCCTGACAGCAAAACTCAGTATCAGCCCCAAGAAACTTGATCTAAGGAGGCTTCCACAAAGGCGAGCCTTAGGCTACCTGGCAGAGAGAAAGAGGCTCCTGCAGGGAATTGTTCAGAGCACCTTTGTGAAGCCTCTCTTTGGAAATGCCCTCAAGAAGTGCTGGTCTATCTTCACTGATAACAGCAGGCATGTAGGAAGATTAGCTTCCTGTTTGCATCCTCTGTGCTTGAGCCTTTCCACCATTAAACCTGAAATCTGCACCCTTTTTCCTTCATCTGGACAGGAAACTAAGATCTGGAAAGGCAAGGGGGAGAATGGTGCTGCTGAAGGCCAGTGTTTCAACAGCTTGGATTTGTATACAGTAATAATAATGCTGATGATTCACCAGCCCTTCAGCCCCTCGTTCTGTGCGTAGGTTATTACTGTCCTTCAACAGACTTGCAAATTTGTTGAGATAGAGTGGTATTTGTGATCAACCACTGTTTTTCATCACCTGGGAGCGTGAAAGTCTCAGTCTTATAAGAGATCTCCCAGCCAAAATTCCAAACCAAATCTGCTGCTTTTATACCTGGTGGCTTTCTTCTACAATACAAATATATTGGTGGGTAAGATCTCAAAACAGTCCATCAGATGCATCCACACATGTCAAAGGAGTAGCAGACTGGTGACCAGTTAAAAGACTTGCTACACTGTGCCCTGGACCCCCACATAGTCAGGCCTTGATGGGTAGAAAAGTAGAGGGGTTCTAGGTGGGAAGGCTCCTAAAACCCATTCCTCAGTGCCAGGACCTGTAGTCTGAACGGTCAAGCAGCAATGACAGTAGATAAGGAAAGACAAAATATTAGTTCAGACCAAGCATGACTCCATCACTTCTTCACTACACCATAAAAAAACTCCAAAAAACAAAACAGAAGCTTCCCCAGCATTTTCCTTTAGCATGCAAGTGTGACACTCTGCTTTGGGACTGTCATCAGCTGAGGAGCCAGGCAGTGCAATGACCCAGGTGGTCTGCTGCCCGGCTATGGGTTAGGCCCCTCCATCGTGGGCAAGCTCCTGCAGGGGAGGACGTTGCAGGGGTGTTTGCTATGTCCTCTTTCAACTTCGCCTGTGCTGAGTTTTTCTGGCAGATAGGGCTGAACCTCCTAACTATTCATTTTGGAGGAAAATATAATTTGTGTGCAATGGCAAGATGCTGCCACAGGATATTTCATTTTATCTGTGACTCTTGCTTTGGTCCTTTGCTCCACATTGAGATTTGATGTTGTAATGAAAAATCACAAGGTGTTGCCACTTTATTGGAAAACATTGTGAGTCACTCTGACCCACTGGGGTCCAGATCACTCCTGGAAATTCATGTATGCCTACAGGTTGCAGGGTGGCTGGTGAGCTCCTCTCAGACTGCCAGTGCAGCAGCATCCCTCTTGGTATAGTGCTTCCCTTCTGCTGCACTCATAGCCTGGCTTTCTGAGACAGCAAGGCTTGTGGGGTCTTGCTTTGCATGTGTATGAAAGAAAGTCCCTGACAGACATCTTTCAACATTTGGCAGATTTCAATCAAACTTGTCGGTAGGGTGGAGATCGCAGCAACTTTATGTTCTTACAAGTTTTGTGAAAATAAACAGCCAGGTAAAGAGGAGACAAGTCCTCATTGATATTCCTGCTGTGGGAAAGGCTAAAGTAGGAGCTTGTATCTAGTTACAGGATCTGGATGGGAGACACAAAGCTCCAGGGCTTTCCCTGGCCATGGAACTGTTTGTTTATTTCCCCATTCCAAGCCAAGGCGAAGCACTGCGTAGTGAGAGGTGGGGCTGGGGTTCGCTTCCCATCTGCAGTGAAGATGGCAGCGCTGCAAAGGCTGCACTTGGGGCTTGATCAACAGACAGCTCGTTCCAGGCCCTTGTGGATCTCTGTCCACTGTGGCAAAAAACAGTTCATGAAGATTGTGCATGTCTCCCTTCTGGCTGCTGGCAAAAAATGACTCTTTTTTTTTCTTTTTTAAAAACAGAGCACAAATGCTTACCCAGAGTCAACTGTCTCTGGCCTCCTGTCTGCAGAATCTCTTTTATGAAGTAAATGTTTATGCTTTCAGACTCCCTCTAGGCCTGTGTAATCATTCAGCACATGGCTGCAGGATAAATCTGTTCTTGCAGTTAGCAAAGGAGTAAATGCATTCTCCAAAATCCTCAACAAAACCACGAGAATTGGAGGGGCACCAAACCAAAACATTCTTCTCATTTAGGCTGTTAGAGCTCCTGGGAAACTGGATATTTTGCAAAGGAACTGGCTTTACTCCCCTCTTCACTGTTTCTTTTTTTTTTTTTTCCTTGAAGTCTGCAGCAGTGGAATGAGTGAATTATTTCCTGGGGCAGCTGCTGTGTAACATCTAATACTTTATTCTTTGAGCTCATAAAAATAAGCGCATCAAGAAGAAGAAAGTGGCAAGTTGCTCAGTGTTCCAGAGGATCGGGCGGCTCCAGAGATTTCATGTTTGTTTTCTTGGCATGTGCTAGATATGTCCATCTTTTTTCTTTCAGCTTCTTGCAGGCACCACCTGCCCCTTGTTCTTCTTCAAAAATAGATGAAGTAAATCTGAGACATGAGGCCTCAAGGGAGTGCCCAGGGAAGGAGCAGAATAGAAAACAGTAGGAAGAGAGAGAGGCTTGTATCTCTCTTCAAGGGGTGGAGATGATAGATTTTAAAAAGGCTTAAATGTCTGAAGAGTTGGTGAAAACTGTCAGCCATCACACCTTACCTGTGACATGTACCTCTACAGGCAGATTTCCAACAACAAGTGAAAGAAGCAGGCATTGTATAAATTTACAGCCTCAGTCGCTCTTACAGCCTCTCCAAGCTGTGCAAAGCATCATGGTCCCACAGCAATGGCCAAAGCTTGGGGCAGCCAACTGGCTGTGCAAAATTACTTTGCTCATCTTATAGGATCCCTGATGCAAGCTGTTGGGGTGGAAAATGCATTTTCTTCCCCCTGGAAGTGGAGGTTGAGCAGGCAGTAGTTGAGGGTGTTTGCTGTGGGAGCTGAAACATCCAGGCTCACCCTGAAGGGGAAATCTTACTCTTGCTTCTGCCAGCAAGGCAGGGTGGAGGGAAGAGGATGGTGGAATCAGTAGACTGGGAAGGTGAGCTGGGATGCATAAGAAAGAACACCAAGAGCTATGTGAATTGTGTCCCCCGGGCTCCACAGCACATCAGAGTTAGCATGGCATAACCTAGGGCATCCTTTTATCTGAGGCATGCTTCACCATGGGTTTCCTATCAGAAATGGTGTCTCAATGTGCCCATCCTAACAAACAGCAGAGGAAAGAGCAAAGCGGCACCTTGGGTTTGAGGGTTGCTTTTATAGAGCTTACACCTAAGAGGCACCTGCTTGAAGGGGGCTGGCTGGGAGCCAGCGCCAGTGAGGATTTGTGCCACGGTGCTGCTGGGAAGCACCGTGGGCATGGGGCCGGCATGCAGTGCCCACCCAGGGCAGCATCCCTCACCTCTTCTGTCGCCACAGCATCAGCTGAGGCAAAGCTGTGCAACTTGTGGAAGTCCACCTGGCTACACTGATTCACATTCTCCAAGAATGTGGCTTGCCCTTGCTGCCTTTCTAACCAGTCTCCAGATCAATGTTATCTTAGAGACTTTGGACACCCATGCGCAAGAAGCAGCTACGTGCTAAATGGAGCTGATTGCACTTCAGAGAAGCACTTGCAGCCAATATTTCTCCTCTCCTTGAAATTTGGAGTGGTCTCCACTACTTTACGCATTTCCTGCAAAAAAATAATTCCCTCCTGCCTCATCTCAGAGGCAGGTGTGGCAGAACACATGCTTGGGACCTTCCTTTGGCAGTTGAGGTGGGAACAAAACATCCATGGATCTCTTTCATCCATCCTGTGATGGTTTAAAGGCCACTGATACATCCTGAGATCACTAAGACCTTCTCAGGTGTAGAGGAAGATGAGTCTGAGACCCTATCAGTGTGTCATGGGGCAGAAGCAGGGTATGCATTACACTGCAATTCCTGCAGTGTGCGATTTGTAACCCCCCACTTAGTCTCTCTGCTCCTCATCTTCCCATCTGTGAAAGGAAACATCTCTTTGCCTTTGGAGAAGGCTCTGAGATGTGTGGAGGAGCAGTACTTTCTTCCTTGGTAAGTATTGCTGTTTCTGGATGACATTTGGTTTTACTGGTTTCAAATGGTACTTAGTACTGTCCTAGTTATCTGTGAAAGCTGGGAAGGGTGAGAAGGATATTATTTGAGGCAAAAGCAGTCCTGTCTATGGCCGTCTAAGGTCATGTCTCAGAACACATTAAGAAAATGTACAGACAAACTTCCTGGCCAGTATATTTGCTTCCTTATAACAATATATGTGAAGTGTTTTGAAGAAAGAAAATATAGAAATGACAAAAGTGATTAAATCAACAAATTAATATAATATTAATAAAAAATCACTTCATCCACAGAATGAAGCTTTAGACAAACATTAAATAGGAAAGAAACTTATCCAGGAGAAAACAAGGGCTCGAATGAACAGTAACCAGATGAAAACTACCGTTATCTTTCTGAACAATGTGCATGTATCTCCAGCAATAGTCCAAAGTGCTACCACTTACTGTAATGCTAGCACGCTTGTTGGGGACTCTGCTTTGGCAAGCTATAGGCTTTTTAATTATAAAAGGGCAAATTCTTATATTATGGGAGAGGTATGCAATGAGACACACATTTTTTAAATGAAGAAAGTCCTTTCTTCTCCTCGTGGGAGGAACTCAAAAAGACAAACACAGAAACTTTCTGTTTCTGTGCAAAGTCCTGACAAGCCATGTAGAGGAATCCACCATGTCCCAGTGCCTCATCACAGGTCTGCCACTGCTTTACTGCAAAACCTTAGACATGTCACTTACCCTCACTGTCCTTTCACCTCCTCTGCAAAAGGAGTAAATTATCCCAAAGCAGATATTAAATAGCATGTTAAAAGCGGAATCCAGTATTGACTACAACAAGGAAAATACCATGTTATTACAAGCTGGTGACCTCCTCCAGGACAGAAGTTTTACAGTGATGGTCCTTGTAATGAAGAGGAGGTGAAACAATAAAAAAAGGGAGACCAAAGCCTTACTGAGAACACTGTCAGGGAATGGGCACAGGCAGTTGTCAATGAGGCTTAGTTTGGGGATAAAGTCCACTGTTTCAGCATCCTGGTGGGCTTCCTAACCATGGTTTGAGTCTCCCTGTGCTATTCAGTCATCTTCCACAAGTAGTCCCATGGACACCGCCGCTGCTCCTGGAGCACAGCACTGCTCCAGATGTGCTGGGTGGTAAGATTTTCACCCTAAAACCAATCTTCAAAACAGGGATAATATCCCAGAGACGTTTAGTGCATTCACTAAAAGTAATAGTTTTCAAATAAAGTGGCACAGCTGGAGTTTGAAAAGGCATTTTATGGCTTTGTGTTTTGCTTTATAAGTAAAGAGCAGAAAGGAATACATGCTATCTATTGCTGTGTTTATAAGAGTGGAGAGATCTGAGTGTGTGGATTGAAATCCTGTGTAGAAGTGTGTGAAGAAAACCAAGTATGTCCTTGGGAATTAAAATAAAGATAACCCATGACCTTTCCCTAATGAACTATCTGAAAGGTTGATAGTGATGGCCAATAGACTGCACTTGTCATAACAGCATCTCATATGGTGTTTCACAGCAGGATTCACAGCAAGAGCTCACTAGTCCTGATTTCTCCATCCATTTCCAGCACAGCATCCATTCTGTGCCAAGTCTTATAAGCACACCAATCCTCACAGCTACAAATTGCTTTATGTGATATCAGAGTGCTCATTGTATCCCCAGACGCATTTTCTTTCAGTGTGTAGTGTATCCCATCTGGCTTTCTTCCCTGCACCCTCCCTCCGCACTGCACTTCACATGGTTACCTTGAGGTTTACTGTCCCAGGGCCGTGTACAGAGGTGCACATGCCATCCTGAGCCTTCTGTATATGGAGCAGTTTGCTCTGCGCTGCCAAAGGGCCTGGGGGCTGGAGCCTTAGAAAATGTCATGTGGCTGTCCACTAGCTCACAGCTGCAAGGGAACGCTGCAAAGCCCCTCCGTGTGCATCCAGTATAGGTTAGAGATGAGTATTTGACCCACCTCTACATGTCAAGCAAATCACCTCCAATACTTCAGGTCAGTGTAAGTGAAGGAAATCCATGCAGTCCTTTGAGGCTATCATGCTGGCACAGCATCATTGGTAACAGACCTTTTCCCTAAGCTGCCAATGTGTACTTAATTTTCATTCTCGGTAATCATTTTTTTCCCTCTTCTCTGCAGCGGTAGTATTTCGTAACTATGAGAACAGCAATAACTGTGGGGCCTCTGGCTTTAAGGGAAATGCTTTCCTCAGTGGGGAAATGCCCTCCAGTTCCACAAAGAGCACGCATACCGCATCGAAAAGCAAAACAAACACTCATCAGAGCTTCCTGCAGAAATTTGGGAACTTGGGTTTTCTTTTTTTTTTTCTCTGTGTGTGTGTTTCTTTTGTAAGACTGATGAGGTTTAGCAGGGAGGAAAATGGCCAGCGTGAGGGTTTTTTTTGCTGTTTGCTCAGCGTGCCCGGGGGTGTGTGAGAAGAGGAAGGACAAGCCATTGTGCAGTCGACCCGCGCTCTTGGAGGTGGATCGTGTGCTTGTGGTGGGAAGAGTGGGATGGCTGTCCCGACAGCCATTGGACTGGCACCTAAAAATCCCCAATTCAGACGTCAGTTTCATGCTCTGTCAGGTGAGCCAGAGGCACTGTGCTGCTCTGTGCAAGCTGTACAATCACCCTTGGGCTGTGGTGCTTCCCCAGGTCCCCCTGACATCCAAACCCAGGGTGTCTTGTCCCTCCTGAGGCCCTGGGGCTTTTGAGGAAGGAGCTTGTGCCCAGAGGAGCCCCCTGGATGCCTGAGGCTGCCTGCTTCTCTGCTGGTGGGACCACAGTAAGCTGTGGCAAACAGCAGAAAATATCTAATAATGCAGAAGTTATTGGAGAATCAAAGCGAACCCATACAGAAAATGTAGCTTGCTTTAAGTTGTCTGAATCCCAGCCTTGATGTGGGAATCTCCCTGCTGCCCTTGAAAGAGTCTCAGGCCTTGGATTTCAGGCTGATGTCCACAGTTCAGTCCCTGGTACCACCGAGACCCACCTCCTTTATGGCTGTGCATCCCCCTGCTGCCCTCTCAGAGCTTCCTCCGTGAACTAGCTGTGTTTAGCCAACATGACCCAGTTGTTCCTGCTCACGCAAATCACAGGATTTCAGTGTTTGTGCAGGGGCTGTGTCTAGACAGTCAATTACTCTCTGCTCTCCTGTCTCTTAAGAAACTTCAGTACAAGTGTCTTCTTTGACCTTGCATGTATAATTATTTGTCTTCCCATAAATAATGGATTTCTTTGTTGCTTGTTGGTGCTGATTCATTAATATTTTGTTACCTCTTTGAGTTTCAAACACCGTATCTTTCCAATCTACTCTTGCAGCAAACCCTTGCTCCTTTGCATGCTTCTTAGCTCTTCTCTCAGCTGATATTTCCAAATTTTCCATAATCCCATTCACTTTAACTGTAGATCCTCCACTGATAATTATCTGTACTACCACACCATCCCAGCTTAGCTTTTGTTCATGAAGAATGGGATAATTTGTAGATTCCCCTGCTCATGTATTCAAGACTCTATGAGCCTCCTCTTCATGTTCATCACCTTCACATCAAACCCAGGAATCTGTTTTGCCAGTTAAGGAAAGAGGAAAACACTGCAGAGGGCCACTAAACCTTGGGCGGAGTATTTTCCCAAGGCACTTAGTAGCAAAGCCCCAAGGGGGGCAAACCCAAAATGAATCCGAAGAGCACACGGAGGGTAAATTCCCAGCAGGGTTGCAATAAATTCCCAGGTCATAGTGGGTGGACATGGTTATTCAATTTTCCCCTTTGAAAACCAACCCAAGTGAGGTTGGCACTGTGGTTGTCTGGTAACCCCTCGCAGCACCTGTGTGCTTCTGGGGGCAGGAGCAACATCCCATAAATCTTAGTGCAACAGAACTCCAGCTTTGGTTAAGGGCCCCTTGGGCATTCCCCTAATTGAGATGCTTAGTACAGGTAATTAGTAAGGGCACTAATTGTCCGTTTTTAAGATCACATCTTTCTAACACTGCAAATTGGCTGGTAGAGAGAAGAAAAGGCAGAGGAACTGTTAGTACTTCTCTGCAGACAGATCTCTGCACTTAAGGACATAGTCTTCAAGAAGTGCAGTAAATTTACTGCAATCTGCCCAAAGGCACTATAGCAAAGTCAGCACATTGTGAAAATCATAGCAACCAGGACCCTTTTCTCAGGCAGGACAGGAATTCATCGTGTGCTTGTCAAGAGAAACTACAATCTGGCAAGGGCTATACCTCTTAAATGGGATCAAAAGGGCATGGAAGGGGCTGCCCAGAAACAAGGAGGGCAAGCAGAGCACTGCACTCTCAGATCCCTGCTTTTGGAGCTTAGAAAGAATCCCAATTCTGTAATGTTATGATGCACCTCACTATTGTGGGGAGGGGGGTCCTGACCTCACATTTGCTTTGAGGGCCCTGCTCCACCCCTCTCGCTGCACCTGGAAGAGTTAAGTGACCCCTTGGGAGGTAGCAATAAAGACACCTGGTGCTGGATCTGCCTTTCAAGGGTGAAGGACTCAAGTGTAGTGCATACCAAGAATCACAGTCAGTGTGCCCAGCAGACATCATTGGGGATGGCCCAGGCTCCCCATCCTCTCCTGCCTCACCCTCAGCAATGGGCAGTCCATCCCTGCCTGCCCTGGGGCACAGGGGCAGCACCGTGGCGCTGGCCAAAGAAGCCAGAATTGGGTTAAAGTGTTTGATACAGAGACCTCACTGGCCCTGCATGCTGCAAAGCTGTTTACCACAGTGTGTGTGCTGCACCCCAATGCCTCTCATGATTCTCACCTGCTCACAACCTCCTCACACTGCAGAAACCAGGAAATGGGCTTCTTTGTGGCTGTTTGCAGTGGTGGCGGGATGTTTCTCCCATTGATGGAGCATTGCAAAACCACACAGTACCCTGCTGCTCCCTTGGGAGATAAAAGAAGCTGGTTTTTTTTTTTTTGGTTTCGCTGGGATCGGCAGGAGATCAACACACACAGCATCAGGGATGCTTACCCTGCCATGCCAATGAGTTCAGGTGGATATTGAGCTGTTTCTCCTGGCAGGTTTTCCAACAGCAAGCAGCTCTCCCAGCTTCACCCCACATGCAGCCTTGTCCCGTGCAGAGCCTGCGTGTTGGCTGCCTGTGCCAACAGCTGATGCCTTGACCGGTGAACAGAGAATGATAAATGAGCTACCCAAGTCCACTGAGTCCTTAATCATAACTGCTCGGGCAAAACTGATTTACAAACATTTAAATTCATTTAAAACCTGCCCTATTTGCACCACCTCTTTGACCACCCACTGGATACATCCTAAAATCCAGCATTCTGCAAGCCCTGCCTACCTTTTTTATATCAGTAGTAAGATTCCTGCAGCCTCTCCTTCCTTTTGCAGTGCACTGCACGGTGTTTCTGTGCAGTGAGAGAAAGACAAGGCAGAGGTGCAGTGGGGATGCAGCGCCCACACTGCCCTGCCAGTGAGCTGGGAGGCACCTGAGGCTCTCTATCTCCTGTGGTAGAGGTTACACTGGCTGGACATCCTCATTCCTCAGGTAATGTGGTACAGCAGCAGGGAGAGACAGGTTTAACTGCCATTGGCAATCACTGATCAGGTGTATCCCCATCAAGACACGGGATTTCTTCCCTCCGGGGCCTTGCTGCTTACTTGGGCTCTCCAAGGCTCTTGCTGTCTCCCACCATGCCTGCAGTCCCGATCTTGTAAACTGTCCAGCTTGGAAATCCCCAGACTAACAACTGTGGAAGTGATGAGTTCTTGGAACTGGTTACTGCTCACTGGGTCCACACGCCTGCTCATGCTGCTGGTGGCCAGCTGGTGGCTGGCTCCCATCATCTCCAGGGATGGTGGGAACAGGTCATTTATTCCTGCTTCTCCTTATGCTGAGAGATTGGTGAGCTGATCCGGGGTGAGCAGAGAACCACTCTTGGTTCGACATCAGCTGTGTGAGAGTGGGACTGTACGTGTGACCCACTGCCAGCCAAATAGCCTCGTGTCTTGGGAAGTAGTCTTCATTCGGTGTCTGCAGCTGACTGGCTGGTCTGAAATGCTGATGTTTGCATTATTTACAGGAGGCCCCCGCTGCAGATTTCAGTTTCCCCAGATTCAGGGTATTTTGGATCTGTGGTTTTGGTTTAGCCTCTTGTTCAGAGGCAGGGACCAATTGTTTTAAGTGGAGAGCTGAGTTCACATGATAAATCCACTTCCTACAGTATTGGACAGTAGCTGGATTCATCTGGTGCATCTGTGTACAAAATGCCTAGATTTCAAAAGCAGTTTGTCACATGAGCTACGGAATTTTAAAAGCCCTATTTCTTATGAATTTATGTCCTTTATCTTCTGCAACCCCACTGAAACAACCCCAGTTCCTCCACTATATCCCCTATGGCTTCCTTCACCACTTCGTATCTTCAGCTTCATTCAAAGTCTCTGCCTCCCTCTAATTTTGTGTTGTCTTCTACCTTCTTACTACTGTAACCTCAGCTCTTTTTCATGCTCCTATCTCATCCATCCCAGCATCCCCTGGGACTTCCCATGACTTATTCCCTTGAGAAATCTGTCTGAAAAGTAAAATAAAGGTGAAGAACTTAAACTATATCAAAATCTTATTTTTAGAATTTCTGCAGATGTGGCAGAGGGGATTTTACTGGAAATGAAGCGCACTTCAGAAGTCTTTGCAAGGGTTGATGAGCAGAGGCAATTACCCCACAGCTTCATGAGCCCCTGGTCTGACAACAGGCAGGTGTCAGGAAAGAATGAGCAGAGATGAGAGGCAGGATAGGACCATCGTCTTCAGCAGTGATGCCATCTTAGGTCAGTGTTAGGCTGACCGTGACACTGTGTCCAAACACACCCTTCATCCCAGTAAACATGAGAATGACAAGTGCTGGGTGCAGTAGGTTAACATGACCTTAATGTTTGGGGAGAAGGAGGAGAAGGGGAGGTCCATCCCTTTTTGCGTCCGTGCAGGGGTGATGTTCAGGCAGCATAATCTGCCTCCCCAGATCAGGGGAGGCTACCACATTGTAAATAAGCTACTGCATCCTATCAGACCCATGCAATGCCAGGAGCCACCAGACCTCCTCTGTTCATACTCTCTGTTCCAGGGCAGATTTCATCAGTGCCACTGGATGCCTTTTTCCTCTCTCAACAGAACACAGAATCACAGAATCACAGAATGATTGGGGTTGGAAGGGACCTCTGGAGATCATCTAGTCCAACCCACCTGTTAAAGCAGGTTCACCTAGAGCAGATCACACAGGAATGTGTCCAGGCACTCCACAGCCTCTCTGGGCAGCCTGTTCCAGTGCTCTGGCACCCTCAAAGTAAAGAAGTTTTTCCTTAAATGGAACCTCCTATGCATCAGTCTGTACCTGTTGCCCATCATCCTATCGTTGGGGCACCACTGAAAGCAGTCTGATCCCATCCTCTTGACACACATCCTTGAGATATTTATAAACATTGATAAGATCCCCTCTCAGCCTTCTCTTCTCCAGGCTGAACAGACCCAGCTCTCTCAGTCTTTCCTCATAAGAAAGATGCTTCAGGCCCAAGTTAACCCAAACCCCCACAACTTCCATTAAGCAATACTATAATATTAAAAGAAAACAAACTAGGGAGGGGGGAAAGCCCAGTTCTGGCCATTTGCATCAAGATATCAAGACAGATTTCCAGAGAGTTCTGTGCACAGGGGCTGCAGAGTGATTTGGTGTGCAAGCTCATGCTGTCAAATTGGGAGGCAACCATGTCATAACTATCAATGGTGGAAGCTGTACTCACACAAGGGAGCAAATCCTTCTTGGTGCAAATCCAGGTGCCTCAGAAATGTTCTCAGTTTGTATCTTGCCCTCAACTTTGGACCAACTTGTTTTTTCCTTTCTGCTTCTACAAACCATGGCAGGCTCATCCAAAAATGTGTCATCTGTTTTAACAAAAGGTTGAAATAAACATCCCAGCATCATCCTCGGCAACCTGCCACAGAGAAACTGCTGCAAGATATGACAAGACAAATAATGCCTTTAAACGTGATATGGAGAGGAAACGAATGACACCGACTTGGAAGAAGTGGTGTCAGGGCCCCACAGAGCTGATCTGGTGGCAGGGTGGGGTGCCAGCATGGCAGAAGCAGGGCAGGACTGGGGGGTCACCTCCCCTGCACAGCTCTGGTAGCTCTCCCTGGGAAACAGCATGTGCTCCCTGTGACCCAGAGGCTCCGATGGTCACATCGAGGGCCCCATCTTGGCTGTCCCTATCGAACCAGGATGAATTTCTGTTGGCTGGGGCAGATAGCACCAATGGGGATTTCCCAGATGGTGTGGAGACAGCATCATGGCAGCTGCACTTTATTCTGTTAAATTGCCTACAAAAAGCGCTTTTTTTTCCTCTTTTCCTTTCTTTTTTTTTTTTTTTTAAGGGGTAATGCCAGTGGA
This sequence comes from Patagioenas fasciata, assembly GCF_037038585.1. Taxonomy (NCBI): domain Eukaryota; kingdom Metazoa; phylum Chordata; class Aves; order Columbiformes; family Columbidae; genus Patagioenas; species Patagioenas fasciata. Next base: position 47,298,754 of record NC_092522.1, read on the forward strand.
TCTAGATGGGGGCATGTGGAAAAGGCTGACTTTAAACTTGCTGAAGAAAGTTGGTAAGAGAAGGAGGACCTGGGAGGAAATAAATGCACTAGAAGGGATGAGAAGAAAGCAAGGTGTGCAAGGCTGTCAGTCTGGAGGCCTTTAAGGCCTCCTAAGGGGTCTGTAAGTGCCCTGTGCCCGGCTGCTTGGCCTGCAGGATTTTGGTGCAGAGGTATATCCACGCACTGCCAGTGGGTGACTGTGGCTCTCAGGGATGCAGTTTAGGGGCTGGTCTGACTGCTGAGGTCTCCACCACGTTACCCTGCTTGCGTCTGCTCTGTGCTCCTGCACTCACAATGAGCAGACCCTTCCAGGGCAAGAGCACAGCATGTGAAATGCACTGAAATGTTGCCATTTATAGGAGATGTATAGTTTGTCCTTCTAGGTCTTTGCTTCTAAAGCTTCTTGCTGCCAAGGACCCAGCATAAAACACAAAAAATGCAGCACGCTCTTCTTGGAGAGACTTGAGTTATTTTGACTCAGTGTCTCTAATCTCAAAAGCACATCAGAGAAATGCATAAAGGATGTAGTCTTTGCCCCAGAGATATGATCTGAGCATAGATAAAGCACAACTAAAAAGATGACATAACAGAAGTCTAGAGGGAAAGGAACTGAGGTGTTATATTGAACGGTACTGCAGCCTTTGCTAAGTTTATGAAGACTAGTCATGGTGATTCTGTGTGTGTCTATGCATGTATGTGCACATGTACCTATGTATATACGCAACCATTACTTTAGCTTTAGTTGCTAAAAATTCATGCTATGAATAATTTGAAGTGAAAAAGTCCTTAGCGATGCTTGATAGTCAAAGGGGACAAAGAGGAAAAGAGGGTGGAAGCGTAAGCGATTTCCATGGCAGCTTTGTTTCCCCTCTGAGCCCTCCAAATGCTGCTCTGCTGTGTATATTAAAATAGCAGCTTGTGCATACTCTCACATGTCTTCCATGAGCTTGAGTCCTTGTTTCTGCCAGTTCATTAGAAGGCATGAGCTGTGCTGACGGTAAAAATGCTGCCTGGGACATGTAAATCTTTGGTTTTCCTGGTACCTGTGCTTAGGTTCATTAGGTCACAGCAAACTTTGGGTAGCTATTATAACCATGATTCGTTACAAAAATATTCTTGTTGTCTGGAGAATTATGATAATCCTTGGTTATCATTCTGCCAGGAGTTCTGATAATCAATTATTTAACCTTTAAGAGCACTTAGATGTTCAGGTACCACTTGATAGAATCACGTATCCCCTTAGCTGTCAAACCACAATAGCACCTTTTCAGCCCTATGGCGATGTGGCGAAAGATAGTAAAACATCCCCAGTGCCTGAACACACTGAGTGACTGGCTCTACCTTTATCAAAGTAAACCACAACAGGTTTCACTACTTGAATGAAATAAACCTTGAAAGGAGATATGAAAAAGAGACAGTGAGAAGATTAATGCTAGGCTTGATGGGAGACTTCCTGCCTGGCTGCTTCTGCTCAGAATGTCCCTTAGAAAAGAGAATGAGTGGGTCTTATGCATACATTGGCAGCATTGCTTCACCCAGCGCTGTCCATGTTCTGTCATGTTCTATTCCCCTCCTGCAGATTTCTTTTGTGGCTGGGTGGATGGGCTCACCTTCAGTGTGTGGCAGAGGTGGAGCAAGGTGGGGGAAGCAGACAATGCTAAAATGTCACTGCCTGTCTGGATGGGTGTATGGCCGTGGCAAGGCTCATAGCCTGGGTGTGAATCTGCAGTGCTTGGGAATCCAGTTTGGTGGCAGGAAGGGACATCCCTGCTGGCACTGCTGCCACGTGTGCTGGGGCAGCCTGTTCCAGGCAGGAGGTCAGGCGGGTGCTGCGGCAGCAAACCTGAGTCACTTGCTCAATAACCTCTAGTCCCTGTTAGCAAACAGTGGTGATGCAATGCTCCTGGCTGTACACTCTGGCAGTGCAGTGCCACCACAGGAGACCTCCACTTCGTGCTGCCACATGGTACTCGGAGCAAGGCAGACCAGTTTCTCTCCTAGAACTGTCATGAAATTGCAGATCAATATTTTGAAGCAAAGTTGGATTTCGGTGGAAGTCAGGCTTTGTGAACTTCAGCAGACTTGAGTTTGATTTAGTATCTGAAATTCAGGGATGGATCTGTTCTGGACCTTATGATAGTTTCTGTTCCCTGTTTGCTCTTTTGGGTGGATTTGATAAACTGAGATCATCCTGATTTTACCACTATAAAGAGGCACAACATCTGAAGCTTTTCATGCAGACCATGCAGAACAGACTTTGACATCTTCAGATATATTGAAACCCAGCTTTAATCTGTTTCTGGTTTTGCAGAATTATAGGATAACTGAGCTTGCATAAACCCAATACCCAAGTTCTTCATCTCATCTTGGTTTTTATTACCTATCTTAAGAGTGGGAATTTTTTAAAGTTATATTGAAGTGCAGCTTCAATTACGTTCTGTTAATAACAACTAATAGTTTAATTATGACTTAGTGCAAGATCCCACCCCACCAAAAAATGGCAGTTAAAGGCTTATGCCTGCAGGGGTGAGGACAGTTTAGTTTCAGAGCTGTGTCTCCTTGGTGTGACTGTTCCTGACAGATTGTGAGCAAAATTGTATTGTGAAATACATGCCCTTATTGGAATTGCTGTTAACTTCATAATTGCTCCGTAATTACTAAAGAGAGAGTATCTTACACTTCTGACAGCCAGGTGCATGTATTGCTTAATATGTCTCCATTATTGACTTGGCTCCATTCCTGCGGGTGCTTTCCTATTCTCTTTCACTTGTGCAATACCAAAACTGACTCAGTGGCGCGTCTGCTGTTTTGTTCCTGCTTCAGAGTCAACAACAGGAGCAAACTGTAGGTGAACTTTGAAGAAGCTGCAGAAACTGCCATCTGTCGCTGGCTGTTCCCAAGCTGGGACTAGGGCACGCCGCTCCTGCCGTCAGCTCCTTCCCTGGTCACCTCCTTCCCTGGCCGGTTGCCCTGCTGCCAGCCCCGGGCTGGGTCCCTGCAGGGTGGTGGGGTGTGCAGCCTCCTGATTCAGACCCATCACTCCTCCTGCCCTGCAAACATGAAACAATACTGCAGCCTCTCGACAGGCAGCATTGCTGGGACCTGAGAAGGCTACCAGGAGAGAGGTCAAGGGTCTTTCTTCTGGACATCTTCAGCCAGGCATTTGGTTTAAAAAAAAGTTTCATCTCAAACTGTGATTAAGAGTGGGACTGCGATGAGATAAACAGTGAGCTGTCAGCAGCTTCAGAAATGATTCCTGCCCTAGGGGAAGTGCCGTTCATCTGTTTTGCTGTATACTGGGTCAGAGCTTATGCTAAAATATTGCAGATTGTCAGCTTCGTCAGTGGCTTTGGGAATATTTCAGTGGCCCTCGCTGCATGCACTGTCATTCTAATAGAGCTTTATGAAAGGGCTTTTTTTGGTATAATCTGTCAACAGATAAGCCGGGAGAGAAAGCGAAGGAGAATCCAGTGCCTCCCCCAAGAGAGGCAGCAATGAAGATGCATGCATTAAGCATCCTCCTTTCCCTCTTTGGTATACCCAGTGTAGCAGGGCCTTTAAGGATCTTGTCAGGCACAGTGCTAGCTGAATGAGTGTCCTGCTTGACAAAATTTTTTCTTGGTAATGTTTTCGCTTACATGTGAAGAATACAGTTCTTGTCTTGTGCCTTCCTATATCTTTTTTTTTTTCCAGAGGAATAAAGGCTTCTGGAATGCATGACCAAGGAACAACAACCTCATAGGGGTATAGTCAATTTTTACTGATTTCCCAGTAGAGCAGAAATCAGTGAAACAGGTTACTACAGGTGTAATTTCCTTGTTATGCATGTGACAGCCATGCAAAGTTCTGACCAGGCAAAGACTTCTCCCGGGTGTTACACCTCCAGGGCCACCAGTGGTGTTTGGTTTCCACATAGCAAGAGCCCACAGCAGGATGCAGAGCACCACGGTCCCTCCACAGCTCTCTTCCCTCTCTTCTAACCAGTCCATGCGCTTGCAGGTGCTTTTATTCACATCCAGCTCTGAGCCGTGTGTGCACAAAGCCTTTGTTCCATACAGCCCAGGCTGCCCCTGGCCTATTTTCTGGGCTCGTTACTGGAAACTCTTGCATCTTGGGTTGACAAAGTGGCTCCACACTCTCCTCAGCCAAGGAGATGGAGTCCCCCTTGGGCTGTAGAGACAAAAATTGTCTCTTTTTGAAGAAGTTTCAGTGTCATCTTTCTCTTCAGTCACTGTTTCAAGGTCAGATGATGCCACTCTTGCTCCCTTGTCCTCAGTGGACTAAAAGCATATGAAGTATATGGCTTTCTCTGCCTTTTTCTCAGTTCTCTGCTTACCCACGTAGATTAGAAGATACTCTTCCTACCTCTCCAAAAGCAAAGAGTGTACTTTATAACAGGTGAACTTTCGAGCTGCTGCAGCTCCACTTTTCCAGTTTCCTCACTTGTTAGTATCATTTTTCTGCTGAGAAACCTTTTACACACGAGACAGCAAAATACCAACATGTTTCAGGAGGCACTACAAAAGACCAGAAGGGGGAATTTTTAATTTCTGAAAACAGTCGTGTCTTCAAGGCCTCACAGTTGGTGCAGTTCTAGGAAATGCTTTGAACTGAAGGATAAGAGATTTTTTTTTAGTGACTCATGCTTTTTACAGATTACCAGTTTCACAGCCTTGGAGGCTGATAGGTCTGTCCACAGAGCAGGTGCAGCAAGTGCCTGTGGAGGCCTTGCTGTGCACACAGGTAGTTTGCTTTAGCATTGCTGCAGGGACACATGGCCACCTGGATGTCCTTGACCCTGCTTTTGTGCCAGCTGTAGGGGTTCCTGGGGCTTTAGGCTGCACATTCTTCTACATGGGCACAGGAGGAGACTGGAGAGGGAGAGGACAATAGCATGTCTCTTGGTGTAAAATTGCACTCTTAGAGGGAGTGAAGAAGAAAAAGCCAATGTGGGGAGGTTGAAGCAGAGACCTGTGCAGGAGCAGCTGCCTGCTGTGGTGTGGGAAAATGAATTCCACATGCCCACAGGTACATCATGAGAGGGGACCTGAGAATGCCTGTGGGGGACATTGAGCTCTGCCCCTCAGCACAGTAGGGTCTGAAGTGAAGCCTGAATGGGCTTCATATACAGCCCACTTCGTGCACAGTGTGTTGTTATTGCTGCTGTACCTTCCCTTCCAGCAAACATATGGCTCCTTGTAACACTTTTCCGCTAAATGGAAGTGGAAGGGGTAGGAAGTTGAGAGGAGATGTGATTGCAGCATGACTGCGCTTTATTAGATGCAGTTACTAGATAGCTATTGGTTCAGCTTGGGGTTAATGCCTGAATCTCAGTGTGACTTTGTAGTAATTTACAACACACTAGTTTTTGGAGCTGCAACACTCTTTCTTCTTTTCTTCTCGTTGCAGCATGCTCCTAAATATTCTCCTTCCAAATACCATGTCCAGGTTCTTTCTAAACATATGCAGAGCAAATGTGAGGCCTGGTTCTTCTCTAAGAAAGCAGCTTGGACCTTTGGTTCTGTCATCAGCCAGAAGAGAGTAAGCTCCTCTATGCCTGCTCCTATTCTGAGGCTCCTCTGGAGCACGTTTTCTCCCAGATGCTCGATTCCTGCTGGAAATGAATTTAATGTAGGAGAATTTTTTTTTAATAGAATCCTGACAAAACTTGGTCCCATAGCTGGACTAAGTGGTGGCATGAGGCCTCCCTCTCCCTGTATAGCTCCATGCTATGTGGCTCTGTGGGGTGTTGCTGGCTCAGCATCTCCCTGCAGTGACACACCTCTTGGTATCAGGATGCACCTTGGCCTCGGCAAATATGAAAGGCCTCATCCCGCAGGCCTTTGCAGGCAACCCTTTCTTTATAAGTTTCTTTATAATGTTTGTAGGCAAGGGAATGTGTGGAGGTGGGAGTATGGCACCTATTTGTTGCTGTCTCCTGATTACCTCGAGGCAAGTTAGCCAGGTTGTAGATTAACTGTACACTAAAGCCTAGCAATTACAGGACCATTATAGATATGCCATTATGTATACCCTTATGTTTATGACTTCATTCTTTCTTAACCCCGTTTCTCAAAGGCAAATACAGTGAACACGTGGTGTTCTCACAGCCCAGGCTGACGCAGGCTTTGTGACCTGCCTATCTCCTGAACGGGACATGTCACCCTGCCTGCCATCTGCCCATCCACCCTGGTCTTGGGAGGCTGCCTGGGGCTGACAGACCTTGGGGAGATGCCTGTTGGTCCTTCTGGGCATGGGTAGCAGAGAGCCTTGCTTGTGTTACCTGTGAGCACTGTGTGCTCTCCATGAGCTCAGCTGGGAGCTGCCTGCACTGCCATAGTCACCGGGGCTCAGCTCTGCTGGAGCTCACCAAAACCAAAGCAGGGCTTGGTGGTGGGAAGAAAAACATGAGAACAGACACCGTCCTGCAACTGCTGAGTGTCAGTGATAGAGGACGAGGATGACAAATAGCACCCAGGCAGAGGGAGAGCAGGGTGGGGGATGGATGCTTGCATCCTCCCCACCGAGGCGCCTCGCACAAAGGGCACGCAGAGCTGCAGAAGATGGGCAGTCATGTCACCGAGGTGCTTGTTTTCCCCTTTGTCTGCAAGCTGGCAGCCTGTGCCCATGAGATATGGCTTGAGGCAATAAGGGGAACAGCCACCTCTTCTCCCTGCTCTTTCACCAACATGCCTGCTGTTGTGATGGCAGGCTTGCTGCGGGCTGTTGGGAGCGGGAGCAGACCGCAGCCTCACAAGGGGGCCCGGGGTGTGCTGGTGCATGGGGTCATGTTACTTGGCTGTTAGGGAAGCCAGTGCACATCAGCTTATAGAGCTGCGTCCAGTGTTTCTCCATCAGCTGGCCAATTTCTCTCTTAATGAACACAGTGTATTGGCATGGCTGTCGAATGAACACAGAAAGCATTGGGAAATGTGTGTTGACTTATAGACAGCTGGAGATTTAGCGTGGTTCACAGAAACACCCATTGCTGAGAAAGTATTCATAAAAACAACCAGCCACTTACACTAGCTTAACACTTTCACTTCTGGCTGAGACAAGGAAGTACTGGCTCCTCGGGAAGACAAGTGTGTAGGCTCACTCACATATATTTGAAGCATAGGAGGAATTTGGCTTCAAAAAGTTTCTAGTTCAGCCTGAGGAACCCATTCTCTCAGCCCTCACGCTGGCTGCGAGTGGCCCAGGTCAAAACCCACAGTGACATCAGGCAAGGGACTTTCGGCAGGCTTGGGGGAGTGAGAAAAAGGGGAAAGACAAATCCAGACCCATATTTTGCAACCCTTTTCAAAACCCCCATCAAAACCCAGAGCCAAACACCACTGAGCTGGTGGATACCGTAAGTACAAAGTTTGCCTCTCATGCCTGTCTCCTATGCTCTTATTTTTCTTTGGAGGTTTGCCACTGAGCTTTCAAGAAGAAAATAAACTCGATGGCATCAACCTCAGCAAATGTCTGTGCACATGGCAATGGCCCCGTGTGTATCAGCAGGACTGCAGTACTCGGGAAAAGCAGTTTTGGCACAGTCAGGCACAGGCCAAGGGTGTAAGAGAACTCTCTAGAGAGCCCTGGGCAGAGGAACTACACTGACTGTGCATAGTGCCAAGCTCAAACCACTGCTGTGGTTGGGGAGGTGGTTGGAGCAAGGCAAGGGGGGGTTTCAGAGAGGCATGAGCATGGCTCTTTGAGAAATCTGCCTTCTTTTTCCCTGGAGTTGTGCAGCACAGGGGGTGCAGGCTAGCATGTACTGTACTAATGGTAGCTTTCTTCCACAGACCCAAATTGCCAAGTTCTGCCCTTCTTTTTCACTTGGTCCTCTTTGCAACTAAAAAAAAAATCCATCCACTCCCTAATGTTCAGAGATTTTTGAAGGATGCCAAGTAAACAAGGTGGATTTCAAAACAGAGTGTGGTTTGAGCTGGAAAAAAGCAGCAAATACAGGATTGAGTGCAGCCTTCCTGTGGCACATCCTCACCTGCATCAAGGCACCCTGCTGTCAGAAGGAAACACTCCCGCCCAAAGCATACACTGACACCCTCTCCCTTTGTAAGCAAAATTAATCATACTTATGTGCCATATTCCATTTTAATTTTTATTGCACAGTCCAAGATTAATGGTTAATGTAGTACATCTCCCCATCTCCATTCCCATTACAATGGAGTGCTTTGAATAACTATTAACTTCGCTGTTAACTGAAAGAAAATTGTTAATCATCTACAAGCTTATGTTGCATAAAAATCATTCTCTGTAACCTTCTCCCAACTGTGGGAGAACCTTTTCCTCAACACTGACCTTCAACTACACCTGGTACCTGCAGCCTGCAAAACACAGAAGATCATACTACATGGGCTTACGTGCTAGCCGAGGTCATAAACTACGTGAGCCAGTGGAGTGCAACTGATATTTCTTGGTGTTGATGTTGATCTTCTCCTGCTAGCAAAGATGTGGTTCTCTGGGTCCTCAGAAAGCACCTAATGAGTGGTGTTTTGTTTTGCTAGGTGTTTGATTATTTATTTATTTATTTTTTAATTTAGCAAGTCAAGGCTAATCTGTGGAGTGCTGGGTGTTGCTGGGACACATGCTGTGGCAGTACAGCCTGTCCTTCCTCCTGCACAAGCTGCAGGCAAGCCCAGCATGTGTGCATGCTGCGGTTCAGTGGCTGGGTTAGGACTGCCTGCCCTGGGGATCAGCTCTCGTCCTGGCACCAGAGACGTGGGGCAAGGGTAAGCCCTGTATGAATTTGGCATCCCCCCATGCAGAAGAGGCTTCTGCTGCTTTTTGCTTCCCTGTGCAGCTGCTGCAAGCAACTGAATTTGGCTGCAGAGGTGCAGCCTCCCTGTTGAGCGATTACATACAGGAGGTTTGCATCCAACCATTCAGGAAATAAATCACCAACTGTTTGTCAAGTAGGAGGGAAGCACTCAGGATGGTGAAAGATTAGACTGTAAGCCTCACAAAACTCCCCTTCTGGCTGTAAAGATGGGCTGCGGATGTTGTGTTTTTTAGCTTTTTAAATGATTATTTCTGTGCCAGACTTATTAGGCAAGGTATTGTTGGGATCTTGGCAAGGACATAAATACGACTGCAGGCTTCAGAGTTGTTTCTCTCCGCATCTGGTCACTGTCAGGCCTTCAGCTAATAGGCCGAGGACTGTGTGCTACAGTAAACAGCCTCTGCAGCTGCTAGGGGCTAAACCTCACTATATATTGCTCCAAATACAAACATTTCCACATTAGGCATTGCGTGTCCTCCCCCAGCACAGAGCTGCAGCCATTGACCACGGGAGCCTGCACTGCATCAGCTCAGCCTGGCTTCTCCTTGGCCAGCAAATTCTGGCTCTTTTTATGGCTGTGGCTCTTGAAAGTGAGAGCAACAACCCGTGCTCAGGTCAAGTGTAATGTGGCCAAGCATTGTGCAACCTCCTGCATGCGGTCTCAGCATTGAATGGCCAGGAGCCATGGGGTGGCTGAGGTGCTAGTCTGGTGAGGAGGGACTTGCTGGGGTGGCAAGCAAGGTTGGGGGTTATGGGTGGTCCTGGGCAGCAGGGAGCTGTGAAGAAAAGGGTTTTGGAGGAAGGCACAGATAACTCAGGACCTCATTTCTAGACACTCTGGCTGGGCCTCCCCAAGCCCTGCAGAGAGGCGGGTGAAGGCTCGGAGCTGCTCTTGGCTGTTGCTTGGGCTTCAGGAAAGTTGCTTTGCATACAAACATGAAGCCCCGTGTGGGCTCCAAGTACAGCACCCAGCTTCCCTGGGCAGCATGCTTCCTCTCCTCTTCTTCCTCCTCTGCCTTTTGCTTCTGTCTGCTCTCCAGGGCTGGGAGCAATTTGGTCAAGACTGCTTTAGTGAAGTGTTTGCTAAACTTGTCTCATGAGAATGACAAGCCTGTCTCATCAGCTGGAGCCTTTGGCCACTGCTATGGTAAAAATAAATTCAGTTTCCATCAGCATCTGCAGGAGCGCTCACTCATGCCCATGGGGACTCTGAGCTTGGCGTAGCTGCTTTCTGGTCTTGTCTGTGCCCGAATCGCTGTGGATGTCCATCCTCCTATACCTGCTCAGGTTAAGTGGATGGATGATAGGCCTCAGTGGGGCTTCGCCCCAACAGAACAGCTAAATGTCTGAAAGCAAGCTCCCCAGGAGGCTTTTCTAAGACCCAGCATCCAACCTGGAAGGTGCCTCCCAGGTACCAGCCCCCAGTTTAGAAATTCAGTATGCTGTGCTGACCAGGCCCTGCTTAAATACGTTCTGATTAATTAAGTGTTAGCCTATTTACATCAGCCCTCCAGCGCACTTGTCCGCTGGGCAGCAAATTACCCCTTGATGCTGCAGGAAAGAAAGACGCCTCTTGCTGTTTGGCTGACTCCGGGCTGGATCAGCTGGCCAGGTGCATGGCCAATTTCCATTGCTGCTTTGAAGCTGAGAAGTATTTTGAAAAGAATAGAGCCTTTAGCCCTCTAAATAAAAGCCATTTATCTTAGGATGAAAAAGTGCTGGCATGGAAAAATTCCAATGCTATGAAAGTCTCTTTTCCTGAATGTCTTGGATACTTGCTGGATTAGGTTCACTGGTACGGAGCTTGAAGTTATGAATGTCTCTTTTACAGAAAAGAGCTGCAGAAGGAAAAGGCAAGTACTAGCATGGTTGTAAGTGGGACAGAGTGAAATTCCCTGTGGACTAGCCGTTTCTGAGATTGCTTTTAGAGGTACGGTCAGTATTGCAGCAGAGAACTGAGGTGGTAGTAAATACCCTATCGTAATCATAGCCGTTACTGTTTCCCAAGGGTACGGTATCAGCAGAACACCTTATATAAACAAAAGTGAAGCACTGTTGGCTTTGCTCCGCACGGCTGTTTAATAACACTTTGTCCTCCATACGGAAAGTGTCAGAATGTTTTATAGACACTAATTAAATTTGCCTCATGATGCTCTTGTGAGATGAGGATGTGTTCTTAGCCCTTTCCTTGGGCTGAGCATGTATGTGGCGCAGGACTCCCAGCTGCATGGGGTGCACATGCCTGTGCTTCCCACCAGGAGAATGGTGGAATGGGACCTTCTGCAGCACCTGGTCTGCTCCACCGCCACCTCCCTGGCTGGTTTCTTCCGCCTGGCACTGTGGGTGGGCGTGGGAGGAGGTGGCAGTGGTGGTGAGCATGCTGCTCTGTCACCCCCCTGCAAAGCACAGGCTTTCTCCTTGGTCAGAGTCGTCTTCCGCCACCCAAGGTTTGATAAGCAGAGGCAGAAAACTCAGGTCCTCCTCTCAGGTCACCCAGGATGTCTCTGATGCATTTCAGGACCTTGTGCCAGCTTGCAGTAAATGAGTTCCAGGACTTTTCTTACATGGTCAGAGACTCCAAATAGCAGTAGTGGGGATACTGGCACGGAGTGCTCTCGCTTGCATTGTGCATGCCTACGATGTCTTTGTGTGAAAGATGGGATGTTTGCTGCAGTTTTGCAATGATCCTGCCCTTCTCATGCACAGTAGCCCCAGTTTTGTCACAGACATCAGTGCTGGCCCCAGGGATGTTATTGGAGCTACCACTGATGCTTTGCTTTAAATAGATCCTAAGCAAACCTCCCTGTTTGTTTTTCTTGACATGGTACTGACTAGTGCTTTCCAAGAAACAAGGAAAAAAAAGCTGATTCACAGTGGTAACTTTGACTCCATCTGGCAAAAGCAAACTGATCTAAATGAGAAAGGCACAGCCATGAAGTGGAAAAGTAAATGGGTCACTGCAAGAAGCAGCCTGTTCCTTCTGACCTAGCAGCTGCAAGTTACAAAATCTCACTGGTGCTTGATTAGAAGACCCCTCCATTTTAGGATTTACTCTGTCACAAGAATTCCAAAGGGCTTTCCAGGTACATGGGATCTGCATATGGAGTTTCATAATGGATTTCGTAAATTTTGCTGCTCTGCTAGATATTTTGTTTCCAAACCACGATTTGCTTTTCTGGGTTGCATGGCCCATGAAGCTGGTAGGCTTTTCCCTGTTGCAGGGGTGAATTTCTGACAGAATGGACTGGGGAACAGAAGGGGACATGCTGCTTGCCCCCCTTCTCACCCTCCCGAGTGTGCTGTACTCCCCCTCTGGAGTCTGCAGGGTTGTGGTGGCCCAGAAGCTCAGAGGAAAGGCTGAGACCTTCTTCCAAGCAGGGCACTGGTGAGGACACTTGTTTTAGGGCTCTCTGGTGGGAGGTCTGGACTTAGGAGAGGCTCAAAGCGGTACCCTGGAGGTCTGTGCCTCCTACACTGGACAGGGGACCTACTGTGCATCCTGGGGAAAGAAACTCGTGGGAGCCCCTCAGAGCCTTTCCTATCCTCTCTTTGGCTGTGCCAGTGTCTTCTGGCTGGAAGTTCAGCCAGCAGGAGCCAAGAAATCACCCTGCCTGTGCAGTACTAACATGCGGGCCATTGAACATGGTCCCAGTGATTCAGAGTGGAGGAAAAACACTGTGCTTGGGCTTGGGTCCCTGTTATGAAACAAAATGATGAAAACAGGACTTTTCAGCATAGTCTCTAAAATCTGGCTACTCTGTGTCCTCCTAAAGGTTTGCTGGCTGGTGTCTGCCTGCAGCACTGCCTGTGCTCTGTGGGGCCACAGGGGTCTCTACCTGGCTGCCTTTGGCCAGCGTTCGGCTGCCAGGGCGCAGCTGCTGGAGCAACAGGCAAATCCCAGTGCTCAGGGCTTCAGCCTCAGTGAGTCACCAGTACTTGGTCAGTGGTGAGCTCAAGCTACAGCATTTGGGTAGACCTTCCTGAGCCTCTCCCTCTGACCACCCACAGGTGCTTGAAGATGTGGTCTGGTTTGCCTGGGAATGGGTGTTCGGGCTGGGCTATTCTACCAGCAGGAAGCTGACTTGGGAAGGCTTCATGTGAACAGCTGTGATCTGCTCAGGTTTAGATCTGAGTCAGGGGGAGTCCTGGTGGGCATTACTGCTGCTGGTTGCAGCCACGCTGGGAGAGGCAACAGCACACGAAGATACAGTGAGGGCTCCAGGTGATCTTCCCCCCTCTCCCTCAGCCAGAGGTCTGAACTGGCCTCTCCATCCCTTTGTGAAGTGGCCACTCTGAGTAGTCCACATCTAAATTCATGAACTTTGCTTAAGGAAGAGGTGGAAATCTAGTCTTAGGGAGAACACTGTGCTTCAGAGGTAATTATTTTCATGGCAGGCAGAGCCAAACCCGATATTGCAACACATGCTGAAACATGGATGTACTTGACGGCTTCACCAGGTCTGGATCTAAATTTTGTGACTGGCCATGTCTTAATGACTAGCTGGACTGCATGCTCCCGAAATCTGAACTATCTACCTCCTAAAGCTCTCCCTCTGCAGAGAAATTGTCAAACAGCATTACCTATACACAGTTCATCAGGTGGGCTTCTCATTGTAGAGGTGGTGGTAGTGAAAAATGCAGTTTAGTTTTATTTTAACACTATGTTCACACATTTGTTAGGCATACAAGAATTGCGCAAGAGAGCTCAGGCCAGGTTTCATTGTCCTTACAAGCCAGTGAGCCCGGGAGCATGAGCTGTGGAGCACGAGCCCCTCAGACAGGCTCTGCCATGTTGGCCCTCCCCTTCCCTGCCTGCTTCTAATTAGAGCTCAGCTTCAGCCGTGAAACTTGAGTCTGAGGGCCACTTCTACAAACTGTCTGTTATCATGACATATAACTTTGGCAAGAGTAGGCAGTCTTGATTTGTAGGTAGAAATCCCATCCTCATTTAAACTGACCACTGGCCTTTTCTAACACTACTTAGAATTTGGGCTTTATATTGTCAGAGTGATAAGGCTCTGGTACTTCCCGCTTGGATTTTTTTCCTGCTTGTAGTGCCTGGGATAAGTGTTAACAATTTATTGATGGAAATGATAATTAGGGGATTTGTCATGAGAAATGTGCATGAACTTTTCAAGCTGTCATTCAAAAAAAGATTTTTTACAGTCAACTCTTGATTATCTGTGGGTGTATTATCTAAGCTGCAGATTAGATGTGCAATGTTTAAAAAATACCAGAACTGAAGTGTAATGCACAATGTTTTTTTCTTTTTTATTTATAACCTCACACTGCATCTTAAACTTGTTTTTTCAAAGGTAAAGGTATTAAAGCATTACATTTCTGGGGCCTTATTTACATATATTTTTTATTATTTATTTTGCTTTGCTTTCCTTGCCCTCATTACTCTGGATACTGAGAGCTGAGCAGATCAGATTATAGCATCTGTGGGGGAGGGCAGGTGACATGGTAACCTTTCCCCAGCTGTTTTCTTCCTGTGCTGCATAAGAGTTTCTGCAGTATGATGCTGCACAGCCAGATGGGGTGGAGAGGAAGAGGGAGTGCTCTGCTGTGAGAAAAAAAAAATAGTCTATACCTGGAAGAACATGAGTGAGTGACAAACAGCTGAAAGTGAAGGGGTGTCTTAGAAACCATTTGTCAGGCTGGAGAAGCAGCGACTTGTTAAAAACATGCCTGTTCAGTGAAAAGGATGAATTGACAGATGAAGGCTCAGTGCAAATTCAGCTGCCATCACTTCAAAAGCCCTCATAGCTGAATCAGCAAATTTATGTTTCTGTACATAATGGACGCAGCCAGTGTGCCATTACGATGCCCACAACAAGAATTGCATTAAGCTCCTTAAATTAGCTGTTTATGATAGTCGCTCTCTATAGCTGTAGCTTGTTTTCCCCTCGGCCTCCTTGTCTTCTCCCACCTCTTGTTTTTGCAGCCCTGGAACAGCTGCCTAAGCAAGGATTTTGGGGAGGGATTGGTACTGCCTCAGTGCTACCCATGCCAAGATTTTGAGCCATGCCTTTCGTGCTCTTTGACCTGTGCATTGCCTGCAAGTCCCACTGATCTGTGCCAGTGCTGCTTGAACCCACCGCTAGCCAGGGGCCAGGGTCTGGCAGCACCGATGGACTGACTTGCCTGGCCCTGGCATGCAGGAGCACAGAGCCAGGGCACAGGGTGCTTTCTCCCCACACTTGTCCCTGCTTCTTCCTTGCTATTTTGTTGCCATCTCTGCTGCCTGAAACACCATTCCTCTGCCACTGCCTCTTCCCAGGCCAGAGCTGCTGCCCTGCTCTCCTCCCCATGTGCTGTGACCTGGGGTACCTACCCCTCCTGCCTGGCTTAGCTCCATCCCTATCAGTGTTGGGTACAGCTGGTGCCAGAGAAGGACACAAACCAACCCCACCCAGGCTTTGGCAACATTTGGGCCCAGATCCCTGGTTTGAATAAAAAGCTCTCTAAGAAGTGACACCTGGTTTGGTTTTGGGTTTTGTGTTTTTTGGTTTTGTTTGTTTGTTTGTGTTTTGTTTGTTTGGTTTTGTTTGAGTTGTGGATCTTTTTGTGTTTTTTTTTTTTTTTTAGTATTGCTTGAGGAGTTTGAAATTAGCTCAGGATTTTCACAAAAACAAGTCATGCTGAATAAAGTATTATGGAATGGTTGTCAACATTAATCCAAAACCTACTGCCCTATAATAGTTCTACTCTCTTTTTGTTTTGAGCAGAAGGAATAGCGAGAGAATAAGAAACAGTCAAAAAAAAAAAAAAGTACTTTTTTTGTGAAAACAGAAAAAAATGCAAAGTTGGCACCTTTTTATTCCAACCAGAAGGTTTTCTGAAAGCAACTTTTGGCTGAATTTTTTTTTTTAAAGTGTTGGCTGAGAAATGTCAACCAGCTCTAATATCTTATGAAAGATGTTGCACTTAATAAAACTGCAGGCAAGCAGACAGAAACAATATACCCATTCATCTCCACCTAGCCCCGTGCTCCTTTTCCCTGCCGTTCCCGGAGCTGCAAGCCCTGTCTGCTGACGTGAGCCCTTCCAGGGGCTTCGGTGGGATTTCTGGGCTAAGAAGAAATAATTTTGTGAGCCACGGCTGCAGGGCAGCAGCTAAGGGAAGCACACGTCCCTGCATGTGGGGGATGCATGGTGTCCCACCACGGGACAGTGGGAGGTGGAACACCTCTGGTGGGTGTGTGATGTGGAGGCCAGTAGAACACAGCGAAGCAAACACCCGCGCTGGCTAATCCCCATTTCCTCAAACGGGCTTTTCCTCTCCCTCTGTTGACCTGGAGATACATAAAAGCTGGCTGTGCTGTGGGCAAAACATGGTCCCAGAGAGCTGGGGGAGGAAGAAAGGAGCAGCTGGAGCTTCACTGGGGTACAGCACCTTTTTGGGGTGGCAGCGAGGCAGAGCTGCCTCCGGGGGCTTCCCGCTCTGCCCCACTCCAGAGGTGAGATGGTGGGGATAGCAAAGTGCTTATGGGCCCCAGAGTCACAAGCAACGTTTCTGTTGGCTGTGCTATTTCGTGAAGTTTTAACAAGGTGAAAAAGGGACCCCTCTTGATTCATTGAGGTCATTAGTAAACCATAGGATAGTATTTACATTGCTAAGCTATTCGCACAAGCTCTCTCCCAGACAGCAAGTTCAGCGGGGAGGAGGTGACCTTCAGCGTTTCTTGTTTTGCACTGTATCTGGCGCGCGGGGGGCCTGCCTGTTTGACTGGAGTGCCTGGGTACTGTAATCAAAATAAATCATCCTTATCCTCACTGGTGGTGATGCCGCAATGGAAACAAAACAGGCGCCTACTTCACACTTTGCAAAAATGACATCACCGCAAGGGGTGGGATGGGGGGGTCAGAGGATGAACTCCAGGCGGCTGCTGTCCCTGTTCCTGAGCAGGCCTCTCCTGCCCTGGGTCAGCCACCTGGCTCTGTGGGGAAGTGGGCAAACTGCTCTGTGTGACAACAAATAACTAGGAAGTATTTCTAATGAGAGGAGAGAGCATGGTGATGTTTTGGATTGAGGCTATCACAGGTTTTATAGCAAAACTGACAAAGGAACCCTCCCCCAAACCCTCTGTCTCTCCCTTCCCTGGGCAAACCACAAAACACAACTTTTCATTTTGGTTGCCTGGTCTGTTTCAGAGGAAGAAAAGTGTTTGGTGAATAGTGGAACTATTTAAGATGGCTTTTTTTTCCTGTGGCTTTATATGGTTCTCATGGTGCTGATGGCTGACTTCAACCGAATTCTCATAATAATGAAGAAAATGAGCACTCAGAGAATCTACTCAGGCTAGCTCTGCTACACATACCACAATCATAGGAAAAAACTTTACAGTTTGCATGTATTAAAACCCAGCAACTCTATATAAAAGTGGACCACGGACTGAAGACTGAATTCTCTGATGTCCAATAAGGTGTAATAATTCTTTGCCTTTGAAGGAGGATTTGTAGAGACCCTGTCCAGCTGCATATTTTCATGAAGCTCACAGCAGCAACTTCCTATCTCAGAGAATGAAATGTTTCAAAGAGGACTTTCTGGTTGATATTAAGAAAAACAGATGTGGGGAAGGTGGGGAGAAGTGCAGGGAAGAAAGGGCTTGTGCTTGATGCAAAGCCAGGTGAAGCAGGTCCTCCTTTCAACCATGAGCAAGGCACACACACTGCCCATGCCTCCGCTGCCTGGCCACAAGGCAGGGATGAGCATAAGTGGCACTTAGGCTGTTGAGCACTTTGGTCTCCTTGGGTAGGAGATGCTGGTCCCTCATCTCAGGCCCTTCAAACCTCAGACCAAGGTGCTGGCTCTGCCACCAATCTTCCTTGGTCTCATTTCTTTCCTACCTGGGCGGAAATCTAGGGAAGGCTTCTCCCTTGGTGAGCCACCCCATGATCCCTGGTGATGTTCTGTACCCTGGCAGGACTTGGCAGAGGGCTTTAAGAGTTCAAGAGTTGCTTTAATGCTTCCACACTCCTTTTCTTCCTGCCTCAAAGAGACAAACCTTAGCTTTGAAGCCTTTGAAACATCAAAGGATGAGATTTCCAGAGAGGCTTAACAGAGATGGGTGCACTCCTCCCATTGATGGTCAACAGGAGATGGGTGCTTAATCCCTAGAGGTGCTTTGAAAGACTTGTCCTACCTGCACATCTTGCTGGGGAGGATGTGAGAAGCAGTTGTCAGCTCCTTGGCTTTGTAAAACGCAGATCCTGCCTTTTTTCTGAAGATAAAACATGATGGATTTGAAGATGATGTCCAAAACTCAGGTTTGTTGTGAAAACTGCCAACTGCTTTTTAAAGGAGAAGCACTTAAAAGCAGCTTGTGATTTTCCCCTATCCAAAAGATGGTAACTCATCTGATGACAATTCAGGTGTTGCCACTTGCTCTCCCCATGTTGTCACTGCGGGCGTAGTGTAACCTTGCTGGAAACCTGAGAGCCTCTCAACATGGAGGCTGTTACCTGTGGAGGCAGTACTGCTTCTCTGCCTCATTTTGTGTCATCTTTTGGCAGTACTTTAGTACAGTACTTTTTGACAGGGATATCACGACCCATATGCTTCTGCTGGTGAATATTAAACCCAGGTAGAAGGACTGCAGGGGCAGTGTGTATGGTTGGGATCGTCCCACTGCTGCCAGCACTGATACCGGCTGGCTGCTACCAGCTGTCTCAGGACCCTGAGGTGCAGACAGGACTTGCTGGGAGCTCTAAGTGCTGTTCCGGCTGAGCTTGCTCAGAGCGACGTACCACCAGGCCAGCACGTGAGGTGGGGGGCTACCACTGGCACCCGTCCTCAGTGCTGCCCCAGGCTGTGCCGGTGCTGGCCTGGGGAGAGGCCATGGGAGGAGATTGTGGTCAAGGGCTTGTGTTGATGGGGTCCCCTAGAAAGGCAAGGGAAACTTGGCTGCAGCCTTGCTGTTGTGCTATTTTTGTTCAAGGTAATAACAGGAACTCCACTGTAAATAAAAATAGACAAGTGAAGAATTTCCCAAGTCTGTCTCTGCTATTTTTTTTTTTTCCCATTGAGGAATTATCTCACTCCAGAAGAGTAAAACCTTCTTGTCTGCTCCTTGGAAACTAGGACAATAACACTGGAAGGGAAAGAAGAGATTACAGAGTTGTCATGAGGGTGATGGCAATGTATTGTATACTGGGTGCCAAAAATGCAACCCCTAAAGCATATAATAGCCGTGCTCTGCAGTGTTTGTCCTGACAATGTGACGGCAGGCAGAGCCAGTCTCTGCCACTCTTGGTGCCAGCACCTGCCCAGGCTGTGCTGGCCCAGGGCTCTTATCTCTTGTTTGCCCATCAGGGCCCTGCATCCAGCTCCTGGGCTGTCTCAGCCACATCCCTCCCTCCTGCCTGTCACCCCTGCTTCAGCAGCACCTCACCTTCAGCAGTGCAGAGTGTTCCTGCCTCAGCCGATAACCAAACAAGGTGTGGAGGATGCAGCTTCTTTCCTTGATGAAATCTAGTGTCTTTTCAAAGAGGCTTTGTGTTTTGTCCTGTTGTTGCAAAGTCTGAATTTTTGGGGGTAGTTTTTCCTTCCCACGTGAGCCAGGGAATTGAGACCCTCCCACCCTTACCCACTGAATGCATCGTTTGGTTAATAACTACAGCTGTAATCAAAAAAGAGTATTAACCACACAGAGCCTTGGTACTCTGCTGAGCACTGGATTAACTGACCAACTTGTGACAATCTGCCTGCCTGTTCGGTGGTGCTAAAGGGTGCTCACTTGCCACCTTTCAAGCACCCTTAGCGTTCCAAGAAATCCCAAGTCATCAGGAAATGCAACGACATTTTACCAGGAGCCCCAGCAGATGCTTTGAGGAACCTGCAGATGTGCTGCAGACTGCAGTGAGGATGGGATGTGGCAGAGTCAGAGGCAGCACTACACAAACCCAGCTGAAAAACCTCTCCCTGCCAGAGGGCTTTGTGTACAAGCCTTGCTCACGCTTCCCTCCCTGGCCAGGGGTTTGCACAGGGAGTTAGTGACTCACCGGGGGTAAGAGTCTTGTTAAAGCTGTCATATGGAGGTAGCATCAAAAGCTCACCCAGTTTCAGATGCTGTTTTTTCCATTCTCAGCTATTCATGGCTATGATAGTGAGGTGGCTAAACTCACTATTATTGTCTGTGCAGAAAGTGAAAGACAAGTGACGTCTACTCTCAGAAGCAAATGCAGGAATGTTGGTGGTGGATTTAGTTTGTTTGTTTGTTTGTTTTTATTTTTTCCATAATGTGAGCAGCAAGATGGTATTTCCAAACCCCTTGTTTTTGAGAAGTTTTGTTATGCTTTAACTAAAACCAAAATCTCAAAACATAGAAGGCAAAATATCTTCTTTGAAAGTGTGTTACCAATTTTTTATAGAAGTCAGTCATTGATGCTGGGGGATAGATGCTTTGAAGAAAGAAGGGAGGGTAGGTTCTTTTTTCTGTCCCAAAATCCCTGCCACCCTATGATCAAACTTTTGATCACAGTTTACAAAGTTTGAAACTGCAGAATAAAGAGAAATGCAAAGCAGTGTGTGAACGGAAAGGTGTGAAACTGAAGGTGTGAAACAGCAGATCTGATCTGTCAGGTCAGCTGTCTCTGTATACTGAGATGTAACCTACAGAAGATCAGGAAGTTCTGCCACACAGCTTTTAGACTTGAGAAGGTTTCAAAAAGGCCTATATGAACATAGTCACTGGCACTGTGGGAGATGGATACCCAGGGAAAGGGCGATTTGCATGTATATGAAACCTTGCTAGCAGAGATAACTAGCAAGAAGCTGAATAAGGCCTGAGAAGTCCAAGTCCTGTCCTTATGAACATAGCTTTTGTCGATGGCTGTGAGTGTTTGAAGGACAAAGTGCATGGATGTTCGCACTCCCTTCCCAGCTCCTGCTGTTTGCATGACTGGCAGTGTGACTCTGGTGTTAAAGTCACCTAAGCAAATGTGAAGCTCCTTCATGCCTCTTACCCAGGTTGCCTTACCAAGGAGCAGAAGATGACAGAGACTGACAGTAAACCCTGCAGGAGAAAAAGTGAGTGGTGGTTCTAATTTAGGGATGCTCCCTAATTTTACCCATGCTCTCTAATTTTACCTGTTTCCTCTCTAATATAGGGATTTAGTGCACATTGGTTTGCTAACATTCAATATAGACAATGCAGAAAGATGCTGTGTTTGTTGACTGCCTTGCTGAAGCCTGGATTTTCACAGCAGCCTGCTACTGTCATTGCTCAGGAGCAGGATCTTTACTGAGCATATTACTTTTGTGCTTGTCAAGCGTTTCCAGAAGGAATTCTTTGTATTTAAAGAGTTTCTGAAGGTTACAATCAAAAATATTTTCAGTTCAAAGCTTAGCCCTCTGATGTGCTAGCTTTTTTTTCATCATGGCATCAGTCTAGGCAAGCACTTACATCCATGCTTAAATGCATGCTTAATAGAGTTAAAAACAGCTTCAGGAGAGTCCCTTGCTGCCCTACTGAACGGGCATAGGCAATGTGTAAATGTAGTTGTCTTGCTGAATCAGACCTAAGTGGTAATATGCTCCCACTAGCCCAGGCAGAGCAGTGAACTGCATGTGTTAACAAGGTGGAATTTCATACTGGAGGTGACATTAGAGGACAGGAAAACCAGCTTTTAATAGCATTTGCTGCACCTTGACATAGCTGCAAGACAAGACTGAAATTGCCAGAGTTTGAGAGGTAACTTGGAAGTGGTCTGGACCTTTTGTGTCTCTCTTGGTTTTCTGTACAGGCATATGGTGGGGAGGGTTTCTTCTGTTCTCATGTGTGCAGTCACACACCTTACTTTCTCATGATAGGACAAATAGGCCACCAAAAACAGAAAGTAGGACATTTGGCCTCTCTCCTCTATGGGAGGTGCAGTGCAGATTTGACTTCTGAGAACTAGGACAGTACCTCCAAAAGTAGAACAGCTGGTCACCCCATTTGTGTGTGTATAGCCTTACAAATGTATCCTCTATAGCTTAAGATTTAAGAGACATTTTTGGCCTACTTAGGGAAATGCTTTTTTAAAATAGGGACAGATACACTGGAACAGAACAAAACCTCTGCTGTCCTTCTGAAGCAGTGAGCAGAGCTAGCAGTCAGAGGAGCCACATGCTGGGCAAATAAACCAAACAAGTGTTTTGCATCACTTCTAGCATATTGAGTGATACCACAGTGGCAAATCTGCCCTCCTTGGCTAGGAGGTATTAGCTTTTCAGCAGCACAACATGAATGGAAGATATTTCACTGCAGTGTGAGATGATGCTTCACTGCAACAGAGAACTGTTACCAAATCAAACATGTCTCTGTGTGTGCTATATACCTATATATAACAACATATATTTGACCCAAAACAAAAATCTGACTTTCATTCAAGTAAAATGCATATAAGGCATCCACAGAGGGTTTCATTGTCCTACACTAATGTCCTTCTCTAAGCATAATTAGGTCCATAATGTCTACAGTCTCATTTGAGTGCTGATGATGCCCATGGGATGGTAGCATGTTGTCCTGTTCAACAGAATGTGCCTGGGGACCGTGTGGTAGCCTATGTGAGTAAACAGGAGGATGAAGTACAAACCATGTCAGCTTGCGTAGTTCTTGGAAAGATGCTGCTGTCCTCACTGGTCGAGAAAAACCCCTCTGTGGCTTCCTTAATGATGGCCATTATTGTTTCCACCTGGTTGCAGCTTGGACTAATCCCACATGGACTTCTCACCTTGAGCCAGAGGTTACTCAGAGCAGCTGTGCTGAAGTTTGGGTTCATTCTCTTGGGACTCATCATTAGTCAAGTCAGGTATGAGGCTGAATCTTAATAGTTATAGAAGGACATTAATAGAAAGGGAAGTCTTCCAAGTTCTTTTTTATCCAGTAAGTGTGCTATGGTAATGAATTTGGAGCCTAGTGGCTCCAGTTGTAGTGGGAAGCTCATTGCCTTGAGAACAGGTCTTTGATCTACCTGAGGAGGAGTTTCATAAGCCATGTGTGATGCCCTCCTTTGAATATTAATACCCAAAGCACTTACTCAGCTCACAGCCATTTCATGGAAACGCTGTGCCTCTGTGAGGCCAGACCAAGCCCTTGGGTGCTCTGATTTTTTTGCAAGGAGAGTTTCAGGTTGTTCTGTACTCTTAATTCAAAATTCTTATTCAGCTTAGGGTCTCTGACACCACTGCATTTATATTACATAATATGAACTGATTTTAGATAAGTAAAGGAGACTATAGGACAGTGGGCTTGGCCTACTTAGCCAAGTGACCTGTTAGTTATACGCTTCATGAAGTTACTTAATCTTCTACAGGGCAGCTCCTTCTAAAATAAAATTAGACAAGAAGGCAGCAACTGTTCTGGTGAGCGCTCGTGTTTTTAAAGGCCTGCAGCAAAAGCTGGGGAATGAGTATTAAGTGTGAACTGAGATGCATTCTAGCTGCATCAGCCGTGCAGCTTTTGGTTTTCTTACATTGATATCTGTGGCCAGAGGTGGGAAATTGCAGTGACAGAGCCTCTGTTGTACCACTGTCTCCCACCAAGTGCCATTCATCCAGAGCTAGGGTGCTGCATCCATGGCAGTGGCAGGCTCGCAGCAAGGCGGACGCCTTGGATGCAGATGTGAACAACCCTGATTATTTTTTATATTAGAGTGTGCCTGTGATATTACCTGGGGAAGATGGTTTGGGTTGCTAATGCTGGGCCTTTTTCATACTCCAACCCAGCTACCTTGTGGGGGTTCCTTCCCACAGAACCAGAGGTAGGGAGCAATGAGCGAGTTGTCACTTTTGCGTGATTGTTGCAACTAGTTTTCTCTCCCAGTGCTGGAGAAGGATGGAGCAGATATTTCTTCTCTCTCTACGAAGTTACTACCTTTGCATGTGCTCCCCATTGAAAAGGAGTGTTGTTATTTGCTAGTTACAACCATGAAGCACTCTTACTCTGGTGACCAGCAGGACATAGCTCATACTTGCAATGCAAGAATCCTGCTCTGAGGCAGGGCAGGGGCAATGCAGGGTTTGATGTGCGTGTAGCGGGGGTAGCTAATTTGTGTCACACATGGGTGCCTAATGTTTGCATTATAAGTACTTGTCTCTGTGTTTTTTTCTACACTTGTTGCTGCCTCAAGGGAACTGTTAGGAAGAGAGAGATACTCTGGATCTGAGCTTCTGGTGGTATATAAATTCCTGTCTGGTGCAAAATTTAGGAGACTGCTCAATTCAGCGACACTTTCTTGATATGAATGTCTCTGGAAGACACAAGAAGTAGAAAGCTAAAGCTAAGAAAGGTGCATTAATATCTTCGAGACATGTCTCTGAGTCCTCCAGTGTGGTAAAACAGTCAGGCAGTGAGATGAAACGGTTTCCTTAGTATGCAGCAAGTTTCTGTTTTATTGTTTTGTTCTGCCACTTTCAACTGTTCTCTGCAGTCCTACATTGCACCTTATCCTTAAACTAAGACTGTAACTTCTCTTCAGGGAACTTTTCCTGCTTGTACCAGCCTGCCTCAGCAGGGACCTCAACCTAGGGTTATACTTACAAACAATGATGTTTTGGCCTCTGACTCCCAGTGAAATCAATGGAAATTGGGTGCCTACAGATGTCTATCAAAATTTAAAATCTCAGATGGTGTGTTCATAGCTATGCTTCAGAGTCCAGGTCCCATGGGTTTCCCCTCCAGGTTCCGTTAGCTGGGAAACTGGCTGGACCACAGAAGTTCCCTTCTGGCCAGAATGGTAGGAAGCCCCACCATGGGACCAGAGGGTGCCCCTGGCTTGCATAAACTAATCCTACTCTTTGGATTTTGTATGGGGATATAGCGGAAGATTTGGTGAGGAGGTTAGTTAAATGTAATTACGCTCAAGTGACTTGCACCTGTCTGTAGAAAAAGCACACACATCACACTAATTGTCTTACTGACCTTGTGTGCTTGATGAGTAGAAGCTCTGTGTTAGATAACACAGGCCTGGGAGAAACTCTGGGCACCTTATCACTGTGTCTGAGATTCCTGCTTTGTTGTGAGAAAGAGCGAGAGGCTGCGCCGGCCTGAAGCCTTGAAATACAGGCGAGCTCAGCAGGCCCAGCGATCTTCCAGCAGGGCTGAGCTGACCAGCGCCTGCGTCCCCGTTGGTGTCACCTCTGCCTGGGAGCTCAGGTGTGGCTTCAGAGATCTCCCAGTAGAGAGGTAACTAAAATAAAACTTGCTCTTTGCAAATGCACCCGCGGCCTCTGGCTCTTCTTGCGATGTGCCTGCGTATGTGCACACAGATTGATTAAGAGAACAGCAAGAAATCATTATGAAAGGGAACATTTGTGTGCAAAGCTCAAGCACATGGACCTTGCAAACTGTGCTTACCAGCAAACTCATCCTCTTTACTGCATTTATTCCTGCTTGAGGCAAAAGGCTCAGTTAATGGTGCGGACCAAATTCATCTGGATTTCAGTTGTGCAGCCTATGACAGAAGTGGTGTTTGCAGGGTCAAACAGGCCAGGTACCTTCCAGTGCCTCTTCCAGGTGGCTGGAGAGAACATGGCCACACCACCAGCCTGAAGGACTTCAGTCTGGGTTGATAAGAAATGCTTGCACAGAGAGGGGCCTGGAGCTCCTGTGTGAGCAACCACAGCATTACTCTGTCGAGCCCCATGAGAAGCAGCCCTACCTGGGCCAAGGACAGCAACTTAAATACAAATACAAGAGATAAGTAAGTAACCTCCAGGTGTTTCTGGGTACACAACAGGGTGAGGACCCATGCTGGGCTGTGCATGTCTCCTAAGCAAGATGAAGGTGTGATGTGCAAAGGCCTCTGTGGGGTGAGAAAGCAGAAAATTAATAATGAAATCTTTTACCACAACCATAACTGTCTGCTGCTGAATTCAAGGAGCATCAACAACCATCCTGAATTTTGATAGCATGTCAGGTCACACAGCCTGAATTTCAACAGTAGATGAAGTCGCTTGCAGCAAAGAGAGGAATGAAAATATCAGGTGTGCTGGAGGTGGGGGGAGCTTCAATGTCCATCTGTGTCCCTCCAGCTAGAGAGGCAGGTGGGAAAGTGGAGTCAGTGCTGTGTGTCATTAGTTTTTGGGAGACCCTTTCCACTACCTGCTGCCTTGAGCGTGGACCTGCTCCTCTGCCCCAGCGAGCCCCTTCTCCCCATCTTGTGGGTGCATTTCATTGCTTTGGTGCTCAAGCTTGTCTGACAAAGCAGTTGTGCTCTCAGGAGATGTGGGGCTGTGCAGAGAGAAAAAGAGGCAATGGGAGTGTGAGGGGGAGGAGACAGTTGGTCAGAGAGCGCTGAAAGGCTCCAGGTCCCCTGAAGGGGGTTTTGACCTACTGGGGCTGAGGACTCCTGGAAGCCAAACAGCTGTGTCCTTTCTCCCTCTTTGTGTGCTATCAGCTTGAGAAAATAGCCAGGATTGTTTGTCTTATGAGTGCCCTTCATCTGGACATGCAGGGGAAGCTGTACTGGGTGAAATGGAGACACCATCCCCTGATAACTCCCCTGCTACCCACAGTGGGGCCAGTGCCCTCGTGGTTTTGCAGCACCACATGGCAGCCAGAAGTTGAGCCTGGGGTGGCTACAGCATCGTCAGGGTGGCCTCTCTCCTCTGCTACACTGGACATGCAACATCTGTTCCCCCTTCCAGATCCTGGAGGTGTCTGTGTCTGTGAGGTTTTTCTGGGCTGCAGAGAGTTTGCTCAGTTCTGGGCACACAGGTACTAGAAACAAATGGCTGAAGAGGCTGCTCCTGATGAGGAAGAAGAGAGCATGAAGTGCTGGAGGAACCAGTGAGCAAGGAGCTTGAGCTGGGTATAGCAAACAGGTCTAGCGGGGGGAGGATCTCCTCCTCAGGAAAAGCAGAATTTGTAGCTTGGGAGCTTATTTAGGGGGTGTGAGGCTGGGGCAGGATGGCAACAACCCCAGCACTGAGGCTCGAGAGGAGAATTTAGGTCCTTGTCCCTTTGCTGCTCCAGTGGAGCGTGTGCCATGTGTAGGGTAGGACTGGCCGTGGGAGCACTGGGCAGGGGAGAGAGTGGTTTTCTTAGTGACTTGCATCTGCCTTTGTGAACACAGTGATGGAGCTGCTAGGAAAGCAGAGGCTGTGCTGATGGTGGCAAACTGGGAAGTGGCAGGAGCTCCTGAGAAACAACAAATCTGAGGTGAGGGCTTCATTTTTCAATCCCGAAGTATGCACTGCAAGTTGCACGAGGGTGATTTACATACTTAAGCAGGATTTTGGCATTTGTGCCCAGCATTGTGGTTCATTTCCTCATTCACTCAAATGCATGAAGAGTGAACAAATGTTTGGTAAACAGGAACCTAAGGTTTCAGCGATGAAAAGCTTTAACTCTCACCCACAGAGCTGCTTGCAGCATTGGCTTAGAAGTGTTTTTCAGAAGATGATTATTTGCCTCCTGCCTGATCTCACGCCTTGGGTAGCTCCAACTGTCCCCATCCACATTGCCTGGTTGCTGTGTCGCCCTCCCTGGGAGCACCCACAGCCCTGCCTGGCTGGCAGAGCTGCCGTGCTGCCAAGGGTTGGAATGAGGGAGGAAAGCGTGCAAAGAGGTGGGGCCTTTATGGTCGGCCTCCATCAGTGCTGGCAAGGGCCAAGCTGGGAAACTTGCACAGCTGCTGCCCGGGCTCGGTTTGGTCTATGAATAACTGGAGAGCTTTCCGTCACCAGGGCTGTCGGTCCAGGTATTTGCAAGCACTTTATTTGGTGGTTTCTTTTTAGTGTGGTTGCTGGACGGGGAGGACAGGATAGAGAGAGGAACCTTTTATGCTTCAGCCTTCTGCAACATCCGGCGTTTTCATAAAACCACAAAGGACGTTAAAGAAAAAAAGAACAAGCGCTCAGTTTATAGGGATTTATATCGTCAAAACATAGAGGGGACTGTGTTGTTTGGTGATCTCTCAGAGTCAAGGAGCTCAAAGACATAGGTTCACAGGAGATGGGCTTCCAGGCTGGAGCCCACCCTGCCTTCCCACCCTCCCTGGGCCAAGTTTGCTGCCCCTCACTTGTACCGCTACAAGGGTTGGCAGAGCTGGCTGGCAGTCTGTAGCCGGTGTGCTGCCCAGCATTGCTGTGCATATTAAAAAGTCTCTCAGGAAGACGACTCCAGCCTTCTGCAGCTGCCTGGGAATTTGTCTTGTGCAGGGCTTTTCCACTCGGGGCCCTTTGCAGGACACATGGGACGCAAAGAAGAAGCATGCAGCACATCAAAGGAAAGCTGCATGGGGAAGGGAGTTGGGCATTCTGTAGTCCAAGCATCATCAGCTGGTGCTGCACTGGTTGAAAGCAAATGTTCTTTTCCACCAACTGTGTTCAGTGCAGATTTTTATGCAAACATGATAGTGGGAGGTAGCACAGAAAAAGGACTGATAGCAGTAGCAGAAAGGCTGCTGCTCCCAAAGGCAGTCCCAATGCTTTTTTAGGAGCATTGCACCAGAACAATGGCAGTGGGAGGGAAAGGGTGATGACAGCCTGTGATTCTTGATCACTCGCACTCATCTCTCCTCAGTGTCCAAGCTGACTGAAATTAAAACCTAAAGCAATTGCACAGCATAAATCAGATGCTGGCAGCCCTTTCCATGATCTAAAACCAGTGTTCCCAGCCACAGCTACTGGACTCTGTGCTGAGGGGGACAGCAGGGTGTGAAGCTGCCCCAGCCTACTGCTTAGCATCCCTTGGGGGAACAAGCTGCTAAACAAGAAACAGCCTGTAAACGTCCCGAGCCACTCAGTACTCTTTGGTGGGTATTT
This sequence comes from Patagioenas fasciata, assembly GCF_037038585.1. Taxonomy (NCBI): domain Eukaryota; kingdom Metazoa; phylum Chordata; class Aves; order Columbiformes; family Columbidae; genus Patagioenas; species Patagioenas fasciata. The sequence goes on from NC_092522.1 coordinate 47,327,341, forward strand.
GTGAAGGCAGGCATTTTGGAGGGGTGCAATATAATGACTGTAGTGCCATTCCAGACTGAAGGTCTGGCTGGCTGGTGCTGAGCTATGGTGGCGGCTGCAGGAACCTACTCTCTCCTTGCTCCCACACCGTTGTGCCTGGCATGATTTCCAGAAAAGCGAGGGGAATGTGGGGGGACAGCATGGGAGAAGCACAGTTCTGCATGACTGTGGGCACCCAGCACCGAGGAGCAAGTGACCCACAGCACTCATGCTCTGTCTCCAGCTCCGTGCATTGAAACTTTTCCATCTGACTAGAAGCTGCTCTGTTTCCTAGATAAAGCCACTCCTAACCACTGCCAAAATTCGTGTTTTTTCCTTTCTGCTGGAGTGCTCATATCTTTTAGGAGGAAGAACTGGAGGATGCAGAGTAAATAAGTTTTCACTTGTATATTTTAGTCACCCAGCAGCCATTGGACATGTCATTTAAGTATATTATTAGCAACTCAGGCATTCCAAACATAAACAGCAAGCAAGACTGTATGCGTGCGCTGCCTCCAGACACTGCTGGTGAATGTTTCTGTTGCGTGGGCTCCATGTATCCTGAGAGCAGCTCCTCCAAGCCCACCACAGCCAGCAGGCAGGGATCGCCTGGAGGGTGCCGGCTGAGAGCTCTTTGCTTTGCAGGGGAGACAAGCACCTGCATCTGGGCTTCCCTCGAGCTCAGCCCCCTTCCAGGATTCACACCCCATTGACTTAGAAGTGTTGGTGATGTGCAGTGCTCTTTCTGAACTAAACTATGTCCAAATCATCTCCTGTTAACCTGAAAGGAAAATACTAGGCTAAGAATATTTTAGAATCCTTTGGAAGGGTGAGGACTGAATCAAGTGCTAATGTTTTATTATCCTGCTTTCCTTAACAAACTCTGCGTTCACAGAGCACCAGTAAAATTTTGAAGTCATGGTTTGGGTGTGGAAGAGATCTTGTAAATTCTAGTACTTACGGAATCTGTGAAAATTATTTTCTCTTTGGGTTTACATAAAAACATTGCCAGAGACAAGCATTTGGGGATTTTCCAGGGAAAAGGTGTTGAGATACAGTATAAGGAGTCTCCCTGGTTTTCATCAGCTTGGTGAAGAAAAAGGTCACACGTTTTACAGGGATATTTTTTCTAAAAAAGTGTTGAGTAGGGATCTACCCATCATGTCAGTGACTTAAAACTTAAGATTCAAGTGACTTAAACACATTTTTGCTGTGCCACACTGCCTGTGCAGATGCTTATTAATGTAGTGTTTATATTTCGTGACCTCCTTATAGAGTCAGGTATTCTTGCCAGGTGATTTTAGCCAATGACATGTGAGTTGTCTTCAACATTGATTTTGTGAAAAGTTTAAATTTGCACCTAGAGGTTTCTGTTGCCTCTTATGGACAGTCACGCCAGTCCACAGTACTTCTGCAGGATTAACAGTGTATCCATGCAAGTGAGTTTTGGATGTCTATCATACACAATTGTATCGCTTAAGTGTGTGACCTGGAAAACACACACAAACACAGTTAAATTCCTGCAGCAAATGCTAGATGTCCAGCCGTAGCATGTACCAAATAATCAGCCAAAGGCATTCCTAAAGGGCTGTGGGATTGACCATGAGTTGGACAGAAGGTCAGTGTTATTTCCCAGGTTACCAGAAGCATGGAGGGATAACTCCAAGTTCAGTAGCATCATCCCAGACTTACAAGCTGGTGAGTCCCATCAAGCTAGCCAATACTTCCCGTGTCCTGTCCATCATCAGTGAGCTTTGTGCGAGATTTGGAACTGAACATTTTAGAACTCCTGCCTGTCTGAAGGCCCTGGTCAGAAAGTAGATTAATTTTCCAGACCTTCCAGTAAATATTTTGGTAGCTAAGTTTCTGTGGATCACGTCTCTAGTGTTATCTTGAAATATATTCTGGTGTCATGTAAGTGTGTTATCATCACTCAGAGACAACACAAAGTGCTTCAGACACTAGGCAGAGAGCCAAAACCTGTCCTTGGATGAATATTTGCAGTTCCTCTTGACTCCCTGGTATCTGAAGGTCAAGTTGGACCCAGGGTCTCCTGCAAAGCTGAAACATTAAGTGTGCCAAAGAAGTTTTAGAAGGGCAAAGGTAGTTATCAGCATTTTCCAGTTGCTTTTCTCTGGTGATGGGGAGGTAAAATGTGTGTAAGAGGAAGCAAAAGGAACATACCAAATGCGTCTTGTAGGATTGTATGAGCTCTTGGTTTCCAGCTATTTAACTGTATGATATTTTGCTGTCTTGCCTTATAAGTTGCTCTGACCTCTTTTGTAGCCTTTTTTGCTAACGCTGAGCCCAACCGTGTCTTTGAGTGCAGGTTTTTTGCTTCTTCCAGTGACTTTGTCTGTTGGGTCCATCTCAAAAGCTGGCACTTTGGTGCAAGGATAGGGGCACTTGCAAGAGGCATTCAGCTGGGTCTACCTCCTCTCTCCAATTTTAGGAAGACCTCTCCAAAAGTTAGTCCTATGGGCAGACATCAGTGAGTCAGCGATACTAAATACTGTCTGCTAAACACTGGCACTGTGCTTGGCCAATACCTTATGAAACTCAGTCCTGTGTGTGGAGATTACAAACTAGAGAACCATGCCAAGCCTTCGGGCATACTACCAAGGATAGGCAGAACACTGGGCTGTCAGAAAGCATTGAAGCTTTTTGGGTTTGAGTACATGCAGTAACCTGACAGCGTGGTCCAGCGTTGTGTTTCTTGCATACAGAAAGATGAGGGAATTCCGAGGCATTTAGTAGGAGAAACAACCAAGCACAGCTGAATGAGCAGCAGGCTCCACAAGAAATTAGACTTCCCCCCCCCACCTTGTTTCTGTCCAAGATCTTCCATCATGAATCCCTTCGCAAACCTTTTCCTGCTGTTAAGAGCACTGAGCTCACTCAACCCCCTGTGCTCGGGTTCCTGTGAAACCTCCCACAAACTGAAAACCAGTCTAGTTTTCTCCTCTCGGCTGCTGTGCCTATGATCTCTAGCCTCCAGGTGTGGACGGGCACTGCAGTCCTTGTGACCAGGTTGGAACAGGCTGTCAGGCACGAGCTGAGCACACACAGGAGCTGAGCGTCCCTCTGGGTGCTGCTGCTCCTGCTTTGTCAGGATCACCAGCCTAGTAGGACACAATTTCCCTTTCTCTCACAAATACTAATTAAAAAACCACAGAGGCTCCATGCATTTATCTCTGGATCCCATCCTCCAAACCATTGTCCTACCTTAGCCCCTTCTGCACTGGGCTTAGCTCAGAGCAGCCTGCAGCAGCTGGGTGGAAAGGCGCAGCCTGAAGCAACAGGCACCAGCCCCTGCAGAAGAGCAGAGGGTGGTTTGGTGTCAGACTGAAATCTGGAGTGAGTGTTGTGCCCTGGAAAGGGGCAGACCTGCAGCCTCCTGGTGAGGGAAGTTTCCCTGAGATTTCAACAACAACAGGGCCAAAAGCACTCAAAAGAAATTACTACAAAGTCTACATATTTAATAAAAATGAGACTTTTTTTTTTTTTTGTAAGATTTTTGGGCTAGCAATCATTTCCTATTAAACTGGATGTAAACTCCCTGTAGGAGAGGTTATTGTTCTCTGTTGAACTTCAGAAGGCTTCCCTGTGAAGACAGAGGCTGGAGTCATTCCAGGGACACCGCAGAGCTACCAAGTGGCTGTGCCTGAGGCTGGGCCTGCCCATGGTTCACCTTGGTGTGAGCCCCAGTGATATGCCTCTGCCTAGGGCTGTCCCACGGAAGTGTCCCCCTGCTTCTGTCCCCGCTCATGACTGGGATGGGTCCCACCACCCCGTGGTGTGCTGGCTGAGAGGGCTTTTCTCGCTGTGAAAACACATCCCCACTGGGTGCTGTTCAGGGTCCACTGGCTTGTTCCGTGCCAGCCCCAAAATTGCCTCCAAATGGCAATGTCTCGTCCAAAGTCTCCATTAAATGAATTTGCTCTTTACGGGCAACCGGTTTGCTTTGGGTGCCAGAATATTGCCTTGTGGTTGCTAATAACCTGGGCCAGAACTGAGCTGGTGATTTATAGGTAAAAGGCTTCATATCTGCTTCCTTAAGTGCCTGCCTTGCCGCTTCGCCTCTCTCCCCGATCTCTCTGCTGATCCCCTTGTTGTTCACGTTCTGGGTATTTCCAGCTACCTCTGAATGAGGCATTAATGTAGATAAATATTACTGCAAGGAAGTAATGGCCAAATACTCTCTGCATCATCTATATGCATTGGTTGGGGAGTGATTTTTCATTTCATACATCATTTGCTATTTCAGCATGTGGCAATTCTGCAAAACGAGGAAGGAGAATTAAAGAGTTGAAGAGCCCACCCCCTGTTCCTGCCATTCCCAGCACTTGTGAGTGCAGGCACACAGCGATTGCTGTGCGGTTACTGGCTTGAGACATGTTTGGATGAGCCCACATGACTCTCACTCCAACCCCATACTAGCCACCCTGCACACCTTTCCTCCCATCTTTCAGCCTCTCTCTTCTTTGCTTGGCTTTAACACACCCATATAGGTATAATCTCCTTTCTCACCCACCCACAAACCTCCGCTGCACTGTATTCTGCATTTTTCAGTGTAATCAGTCCCAGCATGTAACACACAACTACCAGTATTTTCCCCTAACTCAAATAAAAGCTCATATGCCAGGGAAGTAATCTTTCCCACCTGGGCTACTCCTGTGGTTTCATATCGCTTAATCCTCCTCTGTGAACTGAGGACGAGTTTAAGGCAACATCTGCTCAGCTTTATGTTGGTTGTGTTCACAGAGAGGGTCCCATGGTTCCCATTGTCAAGCAGGTAAGAGGAACAGCTTTGCCAGAGTCCCACATTTTCTGGGAGATAACTAACTCTGTCAGGCTCACCCTGCTATTAGAGGCCCCATTAAAATCAAGGATGTGGGTTTGGTAAATTTACTCTTCTGGACCGCTGTGCTTATTCCTCCTGCCTATTTTGCCCTTGAGTTTACCTGTGATTTCCTTTCCCCTCTGTTCCCTCCCTGTCACTGGAGCTGAGCCACCTTGCCCCAGCAAGCTACTGGCTTGGGCAATCCTGCACCTTGCTGTGGTCCCACAGCTGGCAGCGTTAGTGTGTTGGCCTTGTTGCTGAGCCTCATTTGAAGTCTTCTGCTGGAAAGAGCTACCCAGTTGGCTTTGCGGTGACCACTTCTCAGAGTCAAGGTGCACCCTTACACAGTGCCCTGCCAGCAAGGCCCACACTCCCTGCAAAAGCTGTAGGCAACAGGGATCTCCTGCAAAGTAATTCAGGTGGCTGCTAATCCCAGATGTGTATCTGGAGGTCATCTGTTCCATCATATTGCAAGTGTGGGAGAAACTAAGGGGTCTTTCTGAAGATCTCTCCCCTTCATGGTCTCACACGCCATGCAGAGCTCATTCATCTCCACAGTGTGCTGCTGCACTCCTTCAAGTGAGCCATCATTTCATTTTCAGTGACTTCCTAATGTGTTCCTTTTTTTTTTTTTCTTTTTTCTTCATTTCTCAAGCGACAGCACAGGCATTGCTGCATTTGGCAAAGGAACAAAGCCTTATTGTTCAAAGCCTGCGTGCTCCAGTATCAGCTGGGACAAACACACCATTGCACTCCTAGACCTCAATCTCAAAAGCCAGCTGGACAAAGAGTGAAAAGGCTCAAAATCCCAAGTCAGGAAAAACCTTCAGCCTTATCTTGTCTCTAAAGGACTCTGTCAAGTACAGTTTTATATCCATACTTTCTTTTCGTCAGTAATACATCTTCAGAAACCTGAAAATAGCATCTCTTTCTCTATTGATCCGTCTTCCTGCAAAGCGCTGATTTCTCCCCCTCCGATTGACACGGCTCATCGTGTCAATTTGCTTATGCAACTCCATTACCAATGAATGTCAGCGTGGCTTTGGTCACACAAAGCAAACCTCCTATCCATTTCTTTGCAACTGCATGGCAGCACCAGCACTCCCGAGGACGCTCCTCTGCGGGTTGCATCTACCGAGGCAGGTGCTGGGCTGATGCCTCAGCTCTCGCACAGCTCCGTCCTAGTGTGGACCCTGGCAGCCAGCCATGGACAAGGCCCAGGAGGCTAGCGTATCACTTTGAACCTTCTTTGTAGCCAAACCAAACAAGTAATGCTATATAAAATATGTTATACCAACACAATATTTTTCTGTCATAATTATGCCCAGAAAAAAGAGCACTTTTTCTGACATGCTTATCTGCAGCTCAGAAGCATGGACCTGGTGTTACTTTGCCACAGGATACCTATATAATTCTTTCCCTATAAGTCAGTCTTCTCAGCTTTCATCTATTTTTGCTGGTGCCCGCTGCTACTCCTCCAGCCTTGTGTCCATGCTGGTCAGGAGGCATCCAACAAGAAAGATTGCACAAAAGCAATCAGACAGTTGCTTATCTCTCTGCCCTGGGATATGTCATGCAGGCCAAAACCATCCTGAGACTTCTGTTGACGTGACAAATTGTAAATTCCTGTCCAGTTTCCTGTATGCTAACCCTGCAAAGTCTTTCACTGCATTTGGGTCTCCTCCTCCCATAGAGGGTTTTAATTTTGGACTATTTCCTCCCTAGACGTATTAGTCTGTGTGTCCTTCAAGCTAGGTCACTTTCTTCCCATGTCCCATATCTTTTTTTTTTTTCCCTTCTGTGTTATATTCCACTCCTCGGTGGTGATTGCCTCTCCTCCCCAACATAGTATCAATTGTAGTTTTAATAAACATGCTGTCTAATGCTTTTTCTAGATCATTAATGAACATGGTAAATAAAACTGGAGCTAACACCAGTTTCTAGTAATAACCCTACTGGATGCCTCCCAGCAAGCTGACAGTTTTGTCGTTGATCACTATTCATCACGGAGCCTGCATGTCAGTGTCCCCGTGTGAGGTAATTTATATTCATTTAACACCATTCATCACAGAATCAGAGAAAACCACAGTTAGAAAGGACCTCAAGAGGCTGTTTTCAGAAATATTCCTGAAGTTTCCAGCCCGCTCTTAAACATGGGCATTGATGGAGGTTTCACATCCTTGCCAGGCAAATGGGTTTAGGGCTTATCAACCTTCCCCTTTACCAAACATCTCACTCTCTTGCTGCAGTGCAGGCCCATCATTTCTTGCCATACTGGCAACAGATATAGAGAACTGTCTGGAGAACTTCTTATTCCCTCCTTCTCTAAGAAATCTTTCACGTACTTGAAAATTATTGTGTCTCTCCTAACCTCCTTCTTGCTGGAGTGAACAACCCTCATTGAATAAGCCTTTCTTTACAAGTCTTGTTTTCCAGACCTTCCTTCCAGGCTCTCCTGAGCTGGCTGAAGATCATAGCAGCACTGGGTAAAGCAGAAGGGTCAGCTGTGTATTTTACAGGCTCAGCTCCTCTCTGAATGCCCTGGTATGGTGACTGCCTTGTGTGTGACAAAAGGGCAGTTTTTATTCATTTCAGGTTCCTGAGCTGCTGTACTGCTCCACATCTACTTAACTGGCTGTGTCTCATTTTGTTTCTGTGCAGCTGATTATACCTACCTCTGTGCGAAACTTTGCTTCTCTCCTTATTGAATTATGTCCTGTTTTTCAGACATTTCCTCTAACGTGTCAGGATTATTTTTGATTCTAATATTATTCTCTCATGTCCTTGAAGCTCATCTCAACTTGGTGTCATCTGCATATCTGATAGGGACAGTCACTATTCCATCATCCAGTAGCAGGACCTCTGTTGAACCCTACCTACCCCTTCCTTGTATTTTGACAGACACCTCCTTTCTGAGTACAGCTTTCAAACTGGTTTTGTACCTCTTCCTTGAGGTAATTTGTTTAGGCCATATTTTCTTAGTTTATATCTTGTAACATGAAGTGAGATGGTACCAATCGCCTTACCAAAGTCAAGACACAAGGTGTCTCCTCCTTTGTTTCTATCCACAAGTCCTGACGCAGGCTGAAATTAGGTCAATTTGACATTATTTGCTCCTGGCAAATCAGCACTGGCTATTCCTCTTCTCTTGGTTGTTTCCTAGGTGCCAATGATTAGTTCGTTTAATTATTTGTTCCAATGCATTTCCAGGAACTGAAATCGAGCTGACTGGCTACAACTGCCTTGCTGCTCTTATTTCCTCTTTCCGCAGCCGGGCAGGGTCCTGCTCTGCAAGGGGTCTTGCTCTGGAGGAGCCCTGCTCCCCCACGCTGCTCCCGAGGGCTCCCGCTGGATCCCAGCCTGGGCCAGCCCCTGCTCGGGGCACTGCTGCAGTGCTGGCAGACAGATGCTGTCCTCAGCCTTCCTCTGACCACCAGTCTGTAGTCAGAATACTTCCCTGGTCACCCTCCTGTTCTGTGCCAGTTATGTCTCTTTTTCATATCTTTCTTGATTTTATCCCTTGTTACATGTGCCGACCTTTGATGCCAACCCTTAGCCATTTACATGTATCTCAGTTTTCTGTTTGCTTCCTCCTTCCCTGTGAGGCCCCTGAGGACTGACTGTTTTAGCCAGTTGATCTTTCTCTATGTTTCTTAACCTTCCCTTGCATTGGGATGACTTATATTTGTCACTTTGCAATTGTTCCTGTAGACGACACTGACACTCCTCAAAGTCTTTGTCCCTGAACTTGTTTCTCCGAATGCTTGCTCACCAGTGCTCTGGGTTGTCTGTGAATATCTGCGGTGCTCAGCAAAGCCTCTCTGTGGGAAAACACAGAAACTCAGCCTTTCATTGATATTGTGGACTTCATCGACTTCCAACTGGACTTTCGTGACCTGCACAAGACTTCTTGTTTTCAGCAATCTCTTTGTCTCTTAGAAAAGTAAGCACAGTGAGCCAAATTCTGACCTCATTTACACCAGTAAAATCTGGATTGGTGCCAGGAAACTGCTGAAGTTGTTTTGGGCCTACAGTGATGAGAATGAGAGCGGCATCTGCCTCATTAATTCTCCCAATCCACAGAAAGTAAATGATTCCAAGAGGAAATAGCTCTGCAGAAGGGAGTCCTGGAGAGGATTAGAGACTGACTAAATGGAATTAAGGGGAAAAAATGCTTTAGCGAATCCAAATCAATCCTCTCTTCAAAACATTCAAGGTACCAAAATAAATACAAACACTGGTTTGGGAAGGAAAAGGTTAAAAAGCTATGAAAACAAAATATCTCAGCCTCTTCTAATGATGTCTTGCAGCAGAATGTGCACAACCCAGAAATGGTTGCTGAGTCAGCAATATCATACCTGCCACTTGGTGTTTTTCCATGGGGCTCTAAGGATGGAAACCTGAGTTTCCCACTTCAGCTATGGGGCTCATTCTACATTTTGAGGTTTGATAAAAGACCTGTGGAAGCCAGATAGCATTACAAGTAGGGATGGGTGAACAGGTCTGGCAAATGAAAACCTCTCTCTCAGATGCCTGGCCAGCTTGACATGCAGCCCCTGGAGCCATTCCTCCAGTCATTGCTTTGGCTTTTTTTCCTCAGTTAACTACCATCTTTGCACGTTTCTTCATCCACACCACACAGTACATGGCACTGAAATTGGATGTGCTAAGAAGAAACACATGTGTGCAAAGAGTATGCTTGATGTTGACATGTTGCCGGATCTATCAGGAGCTGCAAGCAAACAGCCTGCTTTTGTGCACTCAGTTGTAAGGGGGAGATATTTTGAGCAACTGGCAAGAGCCAGCACCCTTCAGGTGGGCAGGTGCACCTGTGTGCTGGTGGGGAGGGGAGCAGGAAGGAGCACAAGGCTCACGCTGTGCCTATCAGTAATAGCTGGAGGCAAGCAGGAGCTGTGACCCACACATGCAAGCTGCCTTTTGCCATCTCCTGCCAGGGAGGTGGCTGTCACCATTTACCCAGCCAGCAGCAGAGCTGGGGCAAAATAATTAGAGGATGGCTGGAGCTTTGAGTGGCATGGACATTTCTTCTGGTTTTACAGACATGATCACACCACTGCCAAGAGTAGTCAAATACTAAGTACACTGACTGTCTACTATGGCAGTCCGATGATGTTTGAGGAAGAACTGGGCTTTATGTAAGGACTCCCACACTCCAAGGTAAGCTTGGCTAAATGAAAGTGTTCAGGGGGGAACTGTGAAAATGCACAGGGCCGTAAAGAACTCCCTGTGGCAGGAGGCTACAGGGGACCAATCTATTTCACGTAATTTAGAAATTATAAAGCAGCTTGATAACAGAATAGAAGTGCTGCAGTAGGAAAGAGACTTCTGAGTGAGAACTTCCACTTAGGAAATAACCCCAACATTGTGTGATCCAGTGCTAGAAGCAGAGGCAAGCCAGATGCAGAGGAGAGAAAAAGGTGCATATGCTATAGGAGGGTAACTAATCAAAGAAAGGACTTTTCTGACATTCTGGTAGATTCTCCAGACCTTGCAGTCTTTAAGCCAAGACTAGGTGGCTTCCTAACAGATGCATGGCAGCTCAAAAAGAAGTTATGGGCCAGCACCAGAAACAAGTAGGGGAGGTATCCTGGATCTCTTATACAGCAGGTTATACTTGATGATCATAATGGTCTCTTCTGACCTTAAACAATGAATCCCTGACATTCAGCTGTGCTCAAGTGTGGCACTTCATTGTACAGCAGTTTTGGATCAAAAATAGCTGTTATCAGTGAATTAAACAAGAAAATTAACACCATGGTTGCTCCAGCACCCCTTGTGCTCCTTAATTTGATATTTCTTTATTTTATGTTGTCCTTAAATTTTTAGTGTGCTGCAGAACTGTGTATTGGACATGCAGGAGCACATTATAGGAGTAATTAGTAGGCAGCTGGAGGGTTTTGGCAGCTGGGAACAGGACAACAAGCACTTGGTTCTTTGAGAGGCAGCATGGATTTGTGGGAGAAGGACATTATCTGAATGCTAAGATTGTCAGCAGGGAGAGTCAAAGAGCCTGACAATAGTATTTGCATCATCTTGAAGTTAACCACTTCCAGAAGAGAACAACAGTGTGTAGCAAAATAGGAGCTGTTGTTCAGCCTGCAGACTGGTAATCTCTCAAATCTTGCAGCAAAGGGTTTTTTTCAATGCAGCTTTACTGGTTTAAACCCAAAGTATGGCTTCTGTTTGCACTTATGGCATTTGCAGAGGCTTAAGGCCACATGCTTGAGGAAAAACTCTGTCACAAGGCACAGCTCTTGGTGCTGTTGTGTGCTGTCAGAGTTCATGCTGGTCCAGAGCCAGGGTCCACATCCACAGTAGTGCATGGCTGAGATAGGCTTTGCTTCATTTTCTTCACTTTGCTGTGATGAGTCTGACTCGGAGTGTTTCTTCTCCTCTGCAAACCACAGAAACTGTTATTCTGCTCCCTTGTTGCCCATGAAGACTTAAACCTTGCAGCCAGATAAAGGTGGTCCTCATAGGAACCTGGTTTTAAGGAGGGATAGGAGTGAAGCTGGGGCTGAGGAGGCAGGACCAGGACATATAAGGTGTCTCTCAATAACGTTTTAGCTTGAATGAAAGAAACAGATCTCCTTGTCATGCCACATAATTGCGGTTTGATAATTCACACTGTGGAAGAGGAATGGGGCATGCAAGCTGAGACCCCCTTGGGTGACACTGTGCTGGGAGAGGAGATGCAGGTGTGCACCTGTGGTGTTCCAGGCCGTGAGTGCTCAGGCCATGGCTCCAGGCTGGAGCCTGTCACAAGATAAACTGATGGACAGCACACCAATGCTGCTCCTGTACTACTCTGCTTGCTGAGGGAGACACGGCCTTTACCCTCTGTGGCTGTGTCACAGTCAAAACACTTGAATGTCAATTGTCTCCCAAGATCAGAAGTGATTAAGTTAATTTATATTTCAGAACGACCCATCAAAGGAACTGTCTTGGTCATGATGTGATTATTGTGAAGGTCAGAGTGTTCAGTCTCTGCCCTGTGACGTTCTTAGGATGTGAAGGTTGCCTTTCTGCTGAGAACCAACTCATTCCTGATCTCTCAAGTTTTCCTGCTTAATAAGCCTGCCTTGAGCAAGGCTATGTTAATTTTTTGCTAATGACTGAGGATTAATGTGGGGGAAATACAAAGTGGTGAGGTTACAAGACAGTCCTGGTCCTGGTTGTCAGAAGCCACCATAACCCTTCAATTTCCCCTGCCACAGATGTGATTTCTAAGGTAAACGTGAACTTCCAGGAGATCTGAAGCCTCAGTAGTAACCAGAAAGATCTGAAATTTCTATGTATTTTGCTGCAGAGCCTGCAATTACTTTATTTAAGTCCATTTTGTTGAACTATACTTTGGCTCCTTCTTAGTTTTAATTATCCTTTCCATCTTTCCTTGCCGCCTTCTTGTAGAGGGGAATCAAGGAGGACTTCCAACTAGGAGGGGCGAGGTCTTACTGGCATTGTCCTTACCTCCTCTGCTGGCATGTCCGTGGTAGGAACCATGCTGCAGGTCGCTTTGGATGACAAATAGGGGATGGGTGGTCCAGCCTGGGTGACCATACTGTTCCCTTAGGTGGGTACTGACGCTCTCTGCCACCCGAGGTGCTTTCCTTAACAAGTACATCTGCAGCGATGTCCTAGTTACCCAGCATTATTTAAGACCCTAAAGCACTTTTTGTCTTATTAAGACCATTAGCTCCACTTATTTTAGCAAAACCCTCTCCAACACTATAATACATTTCCTTCCCCAAACTTAAAACTTCGCTTTGATTTTATGTGGATAAACTGACCCTCCCAGTCCACGCCAATGATGGGCAAATTAAATCCTGTCTTATATGGAATTTCTCCTTTGTAGGTTGCCTGCGCTGTGGGGCCTTTGATATCTGATGGCCTGGCACTCTATCTTGGGTAGGTATAACCTACGAACAGAAATTTATGATGAATAAGTAAATTATTTATTATTTTTGGGACCTCAGAACACAGCCTGCACATTGTGCAACGCATATACAGGGCCAAAAGCTGTTAGAAAGAGACTAGTAGCTGGGGCCTTTCATTTGATCCAGCATGGCAATTTTTTTTTACATACTCTCTATCACATTTTAAATGGACATTCAGTCAGCAAGATGAGGTGTTAGTTCTGACTCTATGTCTTCAAATGTTATGTTGTTGGAAAACTGAAGTGAACAAAAAGAATATTCTGTGTGAACTCCACAAAAGGGCTAGGGATGACGGGGAAGGAAGACTCAGGACTCCTTGAAATTCAGCCAGCTCTTGACATTGTTCTTTCAGGCCAGAGGAAATCTCATGTGTGCTGTGAAATTCCCTTAAATTTCTGAATCCTCTTCCATCTCTCAAAGACTTGGGAAAAAAACAATTTAGAAAGGGGTTGCTGTTTGCAGGCACTCCTCTGCTCTGAGTCCCCACAATGGTGCTTCTGAAGCAGTCACTGCTGGTTAGGGGGCCGTGGTGACCTGCCACCAAAAGCCACGCTGTGGCTGGCTGGCTGTGGTCCTAGAGGGGCAGAACCGAAAACTTCCAAACCTGCTTCACCTCCTGGGTTAGCCAGGCTCCCCGCCTTGTCACTGTTGCAGTTGCCATGTCCACTTGTTTGTCCGTGTTGTTTTCCTGAACCCCTATACTTCCTAAACTCATCCAACAGAGATAAGCCTATTCCCATGGCAACCAAAACACAGAAGGTGGGCAGGGTTTGTTCCTCTGGCCATCCCCAGCCTGTGTCTGTGGAAGCATCTCTAACACTGGCACAGCTAGGGACTCAGGGATGGGACCTTTTGGGGGATGAATTTTTTGGCAGGAAGCAGAATTCACAGTCCTAATGAGGCATCTCTCATTCACCCCAGGCTGTAGAATAGATGGGAGGATGTGGGGAAGTCTTCTGCCTCTTCCCCCGTACATGGACCAGCATGGCAAAGGTGCTGTATGCAGGACGCAGAGGCTGAGGTCAGAGTCCTGCCTGCCAGCGACACCGAGTCACCAGCAGAAAACACAACATGAAGGAGAAAGCCAGCAGCAGCATGGGGTGTTGGGAGGGAAAGCACGTGCCCCTGCAGAGGTGCTCCTTGGCCCAGGGTGATGGGGAAGGCTGGATCTCGTACCTCGTTTGTTTGCTTGCAACATCAGAGGCCATAGAATGTGAGTCTTCCAGAGCTCCTGGAAGCCTCTGAAGACCTGCCATTATGAAGGCTTTGCTAGGAGGTTGATAGGCCCCCAAGGGACTGAAATCCAGGCTTGAGGTACGGTTGGACCTGCCCCACTCCAAGACCTGCCCCCACTCAGGAGAAAGGAGTATGCCCATGAGGAGAAGGCATATTAGGAGGGAGACATAGAGAAACTTCTGAAGGTCCTAATTAAGCAATTTTAAGTTATAAACATTTTTAATTGGACTATTTTTTTGGTGTCACATACCATCTCTTGTGGAGATGAGTCCTAAAATTAAAGCTGTTTTAATCTCTCTCCTGCTCTTCCTCTCTCCCGTGCTTGTCTTTCTGGTTACAAAGTCAAAAAGAAGCCATTGAGACTTCTTGGGCTTTGCTGAACACTGCTATTTTTAAGGTGTTCTATGTGATTTACATTAAATCTGACCAAAAACTCCACCTTGGGACCAGACCTCCTTTATCAATGTGGCAGCTAACTTACTGCTTTTGCATGTAGATTTTTAAGGGGGAAAGACAAAAATTGGGCTAGCTCACCACCTTAATGATGATCGCACCATCCTTTAATGTAACCTTTGCTCAGGGATATTGCAACATATCACTGTCTCCTTGTGACAAATGCTACATCATAATATCTTTTTCTTTTTTTTCTTTTTTTTTTTTTTTTTATGTTTCTTAAATGACAGAGATGGTTTTGTATTGAATTACGAGATCCAAACACCATCAGGTTTTCCTGTGTGCTCCTTTATCACTGTCACAGGCCAACCAAAACTCTCCAGGCTTTAAAGGAGTCAGGACTGTGGCCCAGGCTGCACAGGTCATGCCCTGTTCTGTCCTGGGAATAGATAAAGACATCAGATTTCAGCCCTCCCATTATGAGCCAATTATTACTTCACATGTGCCTGCTTTCATATCTATTGGACCAGACCAATTTTAAACCCAAGGCCTCAAAATTAATGACTCTCTTATGGCACAACACTAAGACAGCCTTTCTCCAGGGGCTGAGGCGAGGAGGACAGAGATGGAAGGGGCCAAAGGTTTTGGTCCCAGACTCACCTTTTATTTCCTTGTCCTGCAAGCACTTCTTAACGCAGCACTCTGCCTGATGCCAGCACTAATTGGGCCGATGTGCATGCACATTGATGTCTGTGTGTCTGCTAAGGAGCCACCAGCTGTGGACACACAACCGCAAGGGTGCCTGAGCGTGCCCATTAGTGCAGCTGGTGCTGGTTGCCTGCTTCAATCTCCATCTGATGACCCCTCTTTTTGGGAGGAAGGGACAGAGCACCCTTAGGATTTCCCCATGCTCAGACTTCAGCCCCACAGCGTTGAGGTGGGGGCAGCCATTTGGCTGAGTTTTGATCCCTTTACCTTCCTGCTGCTGGGGTCTGCACTTTAAACTTTGGGGGATTTGTAACCTGCCCTGCCAAGACGAGTTGGATACTTCTGGAAGCAGCAAGATGTGATCCTGGCAGCTTCCTCAATTTAGCATGAAGGTTGGGTATTTCACAGCTTGCATAACCCTGATTTGCTTCGGGATTTTTCTGAGGGGATATGATGCCAAGGGCTGCACTGTAGAGGTTTTATTTCACTTCCAGGAGGCTGCTTGCCATTTCTGTATTATCTCACACGGCCATGGAACACTGCAGGTAATAGAAACCTTTAGTTTTCATTGATTATTCATGGCACAGTTTGCTGTGCTTGGCATCCTTGCAGGCCGCAGAGCCTGCAGCCTCCCAACATGCGTAAGGGGACACATTTCCTCGCTACAGACAGTTTGGCTCAAAAATTTCCTTGAAGCATTCCAGCTCTGCAAATAATGAATACTTGGGTGGCTTTGACTTAGGTTCACTCCTCACAAACCTGTTATGCTGCTCTCTGGGCTCCCTGGATGCCCCTGGCCCAGCTATTGCCCCTGGGCAGGTTTGGTAGCCCCTTTTTTCCAGGACACTGCTCCAAGATACACCTCCTCCTCACATCTAGCCATGAACTCCATGTGCTAACCCCGATCTCTGCCCTGCGGGGAGCTGGCTTGGGTCCCTGCCAGCGTGAGCTGGGACCTAGCAAGTCCTGCAAGGAAATGTTGAAACCTCAGAAAGCTCCATTTCACTTTAAATTTTGGGGGGAGATCCTGAAAAGCTCTTTATGGAGACTGTATTTTTGCAGCAGCCTGTTTCCTCTTTGCCTCTCCTTCTTTCCTTTTCTCACCTCTTTGTCTGCTAAATAAAACAACCTACATTTTTGACCTGAATTACTTTAAGTGTCCCTGAAGGCATGTGCAGCTCCTAGGACTGTAGGAGGGTTTTCTTTGCTGCAGTTAGCTACCATCATTAGAGATGACAGTCGAGCTGGATCCCCCCCCCATCTGAGCACTATATTTGTATTTTTGCATGCAAACAGTAACCCCATGTATTCCTGTAGCACTAGCTGTTCAGGAGAAGCTTGGGCTGCTTTACAAACAGGCAGGCACCAATCCTGCGGACAAAATATCTCCTCATTTCTGCAGGCGAGACACAGGGAGGTTAAATAATTGCCAGCATTGCACAGCGAGGACCTGAATTTGCCTGCATCTGTTTTCACCTAAATCAGAACTAACTCCAATGCGGTTAGCAGAGGAACCAGCAGCAGACCAGAACCAAGACCCCAATATGAAGGCATCTCCCCTTGCCCCTGCAGCATCCCCTGCTTTCCCCTGCTAGTGGCTCCCCTTCTCCCCATGGAGCCATCAAGCTCCCCCAGGATCCCTGGAAGTGGTCTGAGGACTGTGCACCCTTGGAGTGGCAGGAGAAGGATGGGGTGGGGTGTCCTCTCCTCTGCCTTCACCTTTGCTGCCAGAGCTGAGCAGCTAAACCCCTCCACAGAGGCTGTGTGTCAGGCCTTAGCAAAGCCCCACTCAAATCACGCGTTCTAAGTGGTGGGTTTTTTGAAAGGACAATGAAATTGCTCGTTCTGGCCCATATTAACACTCTCTCCTATAACATGCATGGCAGACCTGGCTGAATTAAACCAGCCATACTAATTTCTCTTGTTAGAACAGTCCTGTGTAACACACAGAATGTCTGGCTTTGGAGGATGATGTTACAAAGAAGGACACTGTAATTTAGTGGCTCATTTAATGTGAACCAAGAGAAATATGAGGCATGCCAATGCTGCACGGGGCTCTATTTATATCCTTTCTGGTGCACAGTATGATTTATAATAAAGGATAATTTTTATATAGTATTAGTGCGGTAATGGAGCTTACTGGGTTACCTCGTCTGAAGTTAGGAAATATTGTATTAGAAGAAGCTCTGCAAATGCTGTGTAAGAATAGCCCTTTCTACAGCATTAAATCATGATTCCAAGCTTCCCAAAATAAATATTAATGCACTCTGTTTACCTAGGAATCTGGGCTCTTGTTAATGCAGCAGGAGGATCTCCACCTCTGAGCTCAGAGGCTGGTGTATGCAGCCTCACAGAGTTCATTTTGTGGCTCTCATTCCCACCACTCAGCACCCTCCAGCACCAGTAACACCCTCCTCTTCTGGGAGCCTGGGAGGAGGGTGAAAGGCAGAGAAAGCAAAAGAACCAGGTTTTGCTGAGGAGTGTACTATCACAGCTTACAGGAAGCATTTCTTTCCGCTGTCCCTCAGTGCATGAAGCCCTGCAGCCCCCACACCTCTCCCCTGCCCCGGGGCTGCCAGCAGGGAGGTGGCAGGACCAGGATTCACCCCCTCAGAGTTTTTCTGAAGGCCACACAGCGAGTAAGTGGTGGAGCCAGGATGAGAGCAGAGCTGCTCCTGGCACCTCGCCCTCTGCATGATTCAGAGCTTGTTTCTGAAGTGAGAGGACTGGGTAAAGTTTCATTTGTCTATCTAGAAAGCAGTGCGTTCTACTTCCCATTTAAAGCTTGGGAGCCTCATGATGATTCAGAGCGCATGCAGGAATGTGCCTGTACGCTGATTTTAATATCAGGTAACGTAATGCCTGTCAGTGATTAGTTCTGCCATTCAGGTGGGTAAAGGAATTAAATTATGTTTAGAAATGAGGGGGGAAATAATCAGATAGAGGATGCCAGGGAGAAGGAGAGCTCGCACAGGCATGGCAATACCTTTGCAAATGTCACTTCCACTGAAGCTAAAGTGCAAGATGGCAAGATGTAGAGGGTTTTCCTTAAAGCAGTTGGCTCCACAGGGCACAGCAAACTGCTGCAGGGAGCTGGTGTTGCTCACCCCTTCAGGAAAGATGCTCAGTCCTTCCCCTCCTCCCTGGGGGCAGGCTGCAGTGCCCCTGCTGCCATGCCCCAGTGTCAGAAGGCCTCCCACTGGCTCCTGCAGCTGGGGCTTGGCTTTTGGGGCACAAGGTGATGCTTTTCAATGCTGATGGGGCTGATGGTTACCCCAGCCATCCTGGACCAAGCTGCAGGACTGGCAGCTGTGAGGAGACCACCTTTGGTGCCATCCATAGCACCGGAAAGGTGACACGCAGGAGCAGGCAAGGCCAGAGCTGACTTTGCTTCCTGCAGAGCCAACCTCAGGGAAATTACCCAGCCACTTTGAATAATAATGAATTAAGTAGCCTGGCAGTAACTCAGACTGTATTTTATTAACTTGGCCAGAACTAAGTAAAGTTAATCCCCCTCCCTGAAATTTCTTTTTTACTGCCTGGCTCTAATATATGAAAACGTGCTGGCAAAGTTTTTGGTAGGTTACGACTCTTTGGTTAGTAACAACCACACAGCAGGAGGTTATCGCTTGGATAGGGGCTGAGCCGCAGCGTGGAGCCCCGCACAGCCCACCTGAGCATTGAGGCAGCAGGTGATGGCTTGCCATGCCGCTTGCTGTGTCACCTTGGGAAAACCCCCAGCAGCTCATCGTTTTTGGGGTGAGGGATGCCTGAGTGTCTGGAGGGCCTTGGTGGTCACTGGGTGAAGGCTTGGACTCTCTCTGGCCCATGGGGGTGAACCGCTCTGCAGAGCTGCCTCCCTCCCTTCCCCCTGAGCAGCAAAACAGCTTTTCTTGGCTCAGCAAACACCACGTCTCAATTTCTCTACAAAACTGGGGGGGCATCCGCTCAGACCGCCAGGTATGATGCCTCAGTGCCTGTCCTCTCTTTAGGCATTGAGGTGCACCCCAGTGAGGAGCCTGACATCTAAAGAAAGGCAAAAATCACCTTCTGCACAGGTTCCCCTCTCTGGGCCACCCACTAAATGTGGTGGAGGCCAGAAAAGGTGCTGAAGAGCGCAACTCTGTCTCGAGCTGCTGCCACTGGCCCTGTGGGAGCTGCCAGGGACCAGCACTCCCACAGAGGTCTCCAGTGGGCTGGAGACACACTGGGACCCTGAGGGGCTTCTCCCTGTGTTTCACAGATGCTGCCTTTGAGCTTAGTGCCGGTGAGGGGGTTGCCTTTGCAATTCCTTGAAGAGGCTGTGGGGCAAATTAGCGTCTTCCCCACCCTCTGCATTCTTGTGCCCCATGTAAGCCCTAGCAAGAAATAAAACTGTCCTGCCTTCCTTGTTTATTAACACAAATAATCCTAATAATACTTTACACGTCAGTAAGAGCTTCCATCTGAGGAAATGAAAGCACTTTACAAACATTAATGATTTAAGACGCTTAGCCCATCTCTGAGATATGTAAGGAAAACCATCCTCTTTTTTACAAATGGGAAGCTGAAGCAAACTGCAGGTGAGTGACTTATGGCCACACAGGAAGGCAGCAGCAAGGCAGGGTGAGAGTCCAGTCTCCTTCCCTACCACCTGTGACTACAACTCACCTTTGCTGCTTTTCAGCCAACTTCTTCTTTGTGCCTGTGAAGCTCCAGTGGAGCCATCAGAGGAGCCGCTGCACGCTGCCAGGGGCCAAATCCAACTTGCTCACTGTAGCATTTGGGGGCTGTTTGCCTTCCCAGCACCTGCTTGCTCGAGGCGGGCTGGTCTTTGGGTGACTGCAGCTGCTCATTACTGCTCATGGTGTGTTGGACCAGGTTTGTTCCAGCAGTTCCCACATTTTGAGGTGTGGTGATGCCCTGCACTCCATAAATGAACCTGGTCCTTGGGGCAGGTTGGAGCCTGCTGGGGGTTTGAGGAGGACAGTACCCCAGAGATGTGTTAGGTGCTGCATCCCATCCTGGGCAGCCTTATCTGTCCTTTTGCTGCAGCCTCGTCTGCAAACATGCCACAGCTGTGTTGGCTGCCAGGCTGGCTGCATATACGGCTGCCATCGCTTAGCGGCTATCCCATTGCCTGCGGGGTGGGTGTGGGGAGAAGAAACCCAATTATAAACAGTCAGATGAACTCCAGCTCACTGGGCAGTGAACTTCTTGTATATAGCTGCTTTGTAAAATGAAACTAGCCCATGTGTCTCCGGGTGGAAAAAGAAAGCAAGTAGAGACCACACCTCTTCTATTATGTGCATAGATCTGCCCATCAGGGTCTGGCAATGCTTGCCTAGTTAAACGAAATACTCGTTATAAACATGGGACTACTGGGTGGTTGGTTGTTAACTGTTTAGGGCACAACTTGAAATAGTACGGTTTGGCCTGGACCATGGGCTGGAATGGGATTTTCCACCCTGAGACGTGACCAGATCTGGGTTGCCTGCTTCCTTCTGCTATGCAGAGCTTATAAATAACCCCCTTCTCATCCTCAGAACAGCTTATTCTTTTTTTTTTTTACCATAAGAAGAAAAAAAAAGATGGGCAGGCAGGCAATAGTGAAAGTGCCACCATGTTGTTCTATTTTAAATCCCGCTTGCCTGCAATTTCGCATGCAGGCAGGGGAGGAGACCGCGGGGTCAGCCCACCACTGCCTGCCTGGCCACTGCGGTGTGCGTGTGCCTGTGTGCACTTATTGTTTTATCCTCACGTCACCTTTCAGCCTGCACCACTCGCCCTCCCTCCATCCCCCAAACCTTTGATTAATAGGTTTGCTTGCTTTTTATATCCACACATGTGGCGCATCTGGAGCAAGGCGTGCCTCCGCTTTCTTGTTGTTGTTGTTTTATCTCCCTCTCTATCTATATGTGCGCGTTATTAGTATTTTTTTTTTTTTACTTTACTTCTGACTGCCATGGCAACTGCTACATGTTTGGCAAAAAGCTTACAGAGAAGAAAAGGGGCTCAGAGCACTCAGCTGGCAGATGTCCAGTGTAATCATGCCGCAGCGCCGAAATGAGGCCTTTGGCTGGCTGCCGAGCTGGGGAGAACAAAGATGTCAGTTCCCTGTGTTGGCGGCGGTGCTTGTTTGGCACCCTTATATGGTTTCCCAGAACTCCTCGCCTTGGCGGCTTTCCATTCCCTTTAGGGCAGCAAACAGGATTAGCACACACAGACTTGTTTTTCTCTTTTCTCCTCCAACTGTTCCAATGACATCATCCCTGCTGCATTCAGCTGCCAGCAGGGTGACTTTGGGGGTGGTTTTTTTTTTTTCTCTTAAAAAAAGCACCATCATGTACATACCAGCAAGCACAATGGTTTAGGTAAAGCTTGCACACCTTTCTTGTTAAGTTAAAGCCCCTGAAGTGCAGCGAGCTTGGGCAAACCAAGCCAGACGTGCTGCATTTTTTTTTTTCTTCTCATAATTGAATTCCTGCAAGATAAAAATCTCCTTTTCCTCAGCAGGCTGTAATCAGCACTCGCAGAGCTGTGGTTTCCAACTGCCCTTGTCATGTGCTTCCTTATGAAACTCCATGGAGAAATCGCTTTGGCGTGGGCTCTGATTTAAAGGGCCCAGGAATGGGGAGCAGCCCCCCAAAATGGTAGGGCTGGGACCACCCAGGCTGGGGTGCAGGGGTGCATGGGGGACTGTGGGGCTGCTGCAGGGTGGCATAGGAGGGAAGCCCCCTCTGTTAAGGAAGGACTTTAGGAGAGTTTTTAGTTGCTGCTGGCCTTGGAGGGCGGGGAGAAAGATGTGCACAAGAAACCACTGAATTTCCTGCCTTTCCCCTCAAAGCCCAAACAAGGTTTCTGCTTCTGGACATCTTCTCTGCTGGGCATTTTCTTCTCTCCACCTGGTTTCTTTGCCAGCCAAATAGCAGAGCCATGCACCATTCCCAAGGCAGCCTCAAGGGATACCAGCATTGCCCCTGGCCAGGAGGGCGGCAGCCCTTGTTGGGGATGCTGGGGCCAGCTGGGGTAGGAGGGCTGTCTCCCTGCTCCCCCAGCCTGCCTCCAGCCCGACTGTGCTCCTGTTTTCCTTGGCCAGGGCAGCAGGATATGATACTCGCTTCTTCCTGACGCTGCAGACCCAGGGAAGGGGCCCGAAGGGGATGGTGGGCTTTGCATTAAGGGTTGCTCAGTGATGGAAAAGCTCCCCAGCTCGGGGCTGGCCACAGACCACTGGATGTTTGTCAGCATGGGAAGAGATGACCGGTCCAGTTCCTCATTGGGTCACTCAGTTTTTCCACTGCACAGGCAGATGGACAGATGGATGGATGGACAGACATAGAGGACAAAGCAGGGTTGCTAGGAAAGCTTTATGTAAGCGGCACTCAGCCAGCGGCTGACAGTGCAGCAAGTGTTTAGCTCCCAGAGCTCCACATCAAACCTGGCAGCACATCAAAACCTCTGTTTCATAACCCACTAGAAATAGGATTTTCTAACAGTGCTGAGAGGACTCGCCTTGTTGTGAGGGGACCTGGGATTTTACCAGCTGTTAATGGTTAACTAGGCAATGGCCTAAAATATTTGGCAGTGCCCTTCCCCATGATGAGGTGTGTGATTTTACCAGGTGCCATGCCTGGCAGCAGCCATGCCACCCTGGTCCATCTGCTAATAACATAACTGGGGAATTAATTAGCAATTAACAGCAACCAAATAATTACAGAATCAGCTGTCAGAATAGAGGCTGTGGTGCTGTGAGCAGCTTTCTCAGGATGGGGACTTCCCTCCAGTGGGAAGGGGTGTGTGAGTGTGCCCTGAGGAGGGAGCAGGGCTGGAGGAGTGACTTCCCTGGGGAAGCACAGATTTCCAGAGGCACTGAGATTTCATGGGAAGAAGAGGGCACCAAGGATTTAAACTGATGTACCCTGACTGTGATGACTTCACCCTCCTGCAGCGGCAATCCTCACCTGCTCGCCCCAGCTGACGCACGGCAAGGCTGGGCTGTTGCCAGGGCTACTCTGGCTGTGCTGAGGGAGCAAAGTGAACGTCAGCCATGCCCTGAGCTTTATAACGCCTGCAAGACCCAACTCGAGGAGCACTTTGCAGAGCAGCGGCTTTTGTCAAGCCTAGCTGTGGGCGAGGGGTTTCTGCCGAGCTGAAGGGCAGAGAAACCAGGGCCCAGGTCCCACACCCCGTCTGCTTGCAGAGCTGTCCTGTGTGGGAAGGAGGCAAGAGCCGCTCAACTCCTCTGCTTCCAGGCACCAAACAAGACAGCAACATGCTTTCACCTGAGCCTCTGCCCATCCTGGCTCCATGCTGAGATGCGCTGATGACACAGGAAAGGCACTTACATCCTTTTTTCAGATGCTGAAAAAAGAGTGAGTGCATTAGATAGATTCATGGAGATGGAAAAGGCCCAGGTATTCATCTTATTCATTGCTCTCTCCTTGCTCATGAAGAGTTATCCTCGCCTGGACATTATACAGTATTTTGTCCAGCCTTGTTTCCAGTGATTCAATTGATGGGGCTTCCGTTGGGAAATTCCATCACTGTCCAATGCACTTTTCTGTTAAGAAGCACATCTTGCCCAGCATTTGGCTTCAGCAGTTCATCTCTAGGCTCTAGGCCTGCTTCCCAATATGCCAGCTGCTTGTGGGCTCCCATCTCCTCCAGGTAAACTAGAGGTGTTGAGTTCTTTTCACTTTCTCAATCAGTCAGTCTTAATTCTTTAATCATTTGCTGCTCTCCTCATCTCTATTGTCATCTGCCCCTAATTGGCCAGACATGGCCAAAGCACCTCTGGGTGGAGAGAGCCTCCCTGGTGCAGGGCTGAGGCTCTGTGGGCTGCGGCAGTGGTGGCTCCCCGACAGCTCTGTGCTTCTCCAGCTCTGGGCCAGCAAGCATGAGCTCAGTGGCTGGCACAGGAGAACACAGCTGGAGGGATGCTCTGTTTTACACCATCTTCTCACGGCCTGGAGGGGCTGTTCTGGCCAAGTAGGACTGCTGAGGCATAGAAACGCCCTGGCCACACAGAGCCTTTTCCTTGGCCATGCTCCCTGCAAAGGAGCAGGCAAGAGGTTTGGGTGGAGAAACTTCTCAGTGCAGCTCCAAAAGGGAGAACTTCCAGGCCAATGTGACAGGGTGGTCTTGGTCCTGTCCCTTCCAGGAGCATCACCAGTGCAGTTGCAGGGTGCCTCGTACCTGGGTGTCTGAGCTGGATGGCGGAAATACTTGCTGCACAGCCAAAATAACTGGATTGGCCCAAATTACGTGTCTGAGGGCACCCCATGTACAGCAGTCTCCTTCCCTCCATCACCTGGTGCTGCACAGAAGCTACCATCAGCAGCTGATTCTCATAATTCTCCTCAGCACTCCTGCTTGGAAGTGCAGGGGTGTCCCTATTCCTCACCTGCCAGCTTGAATTGGCCCCAGAGGAATACATTTCTGTGCTCATATTCTGAGTCCCTTCTTGTCCTCTTACCTCACTTCCATTCTTCTGTGTCCCTGTACTTAAAGCAACTTGGTATGAAGCCGATGGGGCCATGAGCACCTCCGCTCTGTGCTCCCACCCTGGGAGGAGGGGGTCCCAGCCCCGGGTCCCTCACTGCCTGTCCCTGTGCACACCACCTCCCCTTGTCCTCTGGGCTCAGCACAGCTTGGCCAGGGCCAGATGCCTGCGTTCCTGCTCACCCTGGGACCCAGCGCTCTCCCTCTCTTTTTGTTTCCTTTTGTTTATGGTACTCGATCCAGCTCTCAGGCCATGCGCAAATGCTCTGCTTCTGGCCAACTTGAATTCGTGTCAAGGAAGATTGCGCAAGAGTTCAGGGCTGGTGCTCGGAGCCAGGCCTGCTGGGCTGCCTGTGTTGTCGTCTCGGGCCTCAGTCCTGCCGGAGGACCTGCTGGCACAAACCCTCGCCAAAGCGGAGTCAGCAGGATGCTGCATAGGCTGCCCAGCTGGGAGGAGACAGAGCAGCAAAGTCCAGTTGAGGTCAGGGACAGGCTTTGCAAATTTGGTTTAAAAATTAAAAAATTTAAAAATGGAGAAAGAGCTATAGAAGTTTGTCTCAGATGCTTTGTTCACTATTAAAGCCATGTGGATTGATGGCAGCTCCAGCTACCTCCAGGTATAAATAGCTTTTCTTCCAGTCTCACACTGGGGCTGGGCAGTAAGAGCTCTGCTGCTGCTGGCTGTGCAGAGGAGCCAGGCTCTGAGCGGTGAGGGAGGGGTTGGCAAGATGAAATAGCTTCTCTGAAGTCAAAGGGGAAGAGCTGGAGAGATCCTGATAGCTTACGCAGCTGCAGATGTGTCCGGAGCCTGAATCACCTTCCCTCGGTGGCTGGGCTGAGACACCCTGCAGAAGCGGCTCTCTGGGTTGCTGTTAGCAGTCTGACTGGCCTTTGGTGAGAGAAAGTACTTACTACCCCTCATCCCTCAAGCACAGCTTGTATTTCAAGTGACAGGAAAACCTTGCTTCCTATCCATGGCTTTAAAAATGCTGTAGGCGAATAAAATAAATCATGTATTTTTTTTAAAATGGTCCTAACTTTCTTTTGAAGGCGGGTTTGTTATGTTTGGTTGGTTGGTCTGTCTTTTTCAGTGACCTTGTCAACAAAGATATCAGCAAAGATCCGATAGGGGAATACTTGGAAAAATCAAACCTATCTGCACGAGCAGGCTGTGATAGGGTGGACCCTGGGAGAGTTAGCTGACCTACTGAGCCTCTGTCAATTATTTTTGAAAAATCAAAGGGAATGTGAAGCTTCGGGGTATGGGAGGTTCCTCAGCAGCCTGTGGCTGAAATGTTGAAGTGCCTCATGACATCCATTGCCATCACAGCTCAGAAATTTTGTTAACTTTCCTGACACGGAGCCTCCCCATTTTGAAGGAATTCAGAGTGACTTAAAATCCCTCAGGAAAGCTGTGTCTTTCTCAGATGTGGGATTCATCTCAGCTGACTGTAGAAGTTTGAAAGTCACATAGTAATTCAAACTAATCATCCTTGCTCTTCTCATAGGGCATAAGGAGGAACAGGCATCTCACAAAGCATGGCTATATGTTCAGTAGGACAAACCTGTTGCTGGAAGTGTCCTCTTCTATGGAGCACAGTGGTAGCCTGGGAGGTTTGGTCAGCCGTAGCTGTCTATCTTAGAGAAGAAAGGCAGTAAATGGTATGACCCACCCTGGAGAACGGACTCAGTTTTGCCCCTTTGGAGACACAGAGGAGGCTCTGACATACACTGACATATACTGACATACGGTGGATATGGAATGACATATGAATTCTTCCTCTGGCTCCCAGGTTCTCGTGCAGCTTCTTGGCTGTTGACATTCTCATTAAAAACCCTGAAGAATGCAATGATGCAGCCCCTGAATTATTCTCCCTTCCACCAATTTCATTTGAATATATGGTAATATTCTCCCCATACTTTCCAGTTTAACATAATGCTGATAAATGATATGACAACAATAAATTTTCATTTTATTTAAAGCTGTTTATCATCCATATCTATTATGGAAAGTCATCAATTATGCAAAAAGCGTGAATGTTTAAAGAGCTTCTAAAGTGTCTCTATTTATGGATTGCATGTTGTGTCGTCTTTACTCCTTGCTTGTGCACACACTGGAGTGACTCCTCCATTAAGTACCATTTTTGCACAAAGAGCTTGAAAAATGGAACTTGACAGAGGGATCTTAGTCAAGCTGGAGGTTTGTTGCAAAATGTGGCTGAGCCACCAAAATTTCACTTTGTGGGAGAATCCCTCAACCCTCAAAGCTGGGTCTAAATCGGAGGACCAGTAAACTGGATGGATGCAGAGTGCCTGGAGTCAAAAGGCTATGCTCTACTGCTTGCCTGAAGCCACCTTCCATAGTTTAGCCAGGCTCTGTCAGTGAGGAGGAAAGAAATGGGTCCTTCATGAGCTCTCATTAGCAGAAGGGTCCACACTGCTCACAGCCCAGTGATTTCTGCTGTCTATGGTCTGTTGTAAAAGCCACAGGAGCTGCATCCCAGCAACTGGGGTAGGCATGGATCTCACTGCAGAAGCTCGTGGCTTGCAGAGTGCTCTGGAGGGAACAAGATGCTTGAAATGGCTGAGACGTGGTAAGCCAGGTAGCTATTGGTTGTCTATGAGCTTGCACAGCAACATCTTTGCTATGGAAGGCCAAATTCTGCTGCAGGGCTGTGTCTTTGAAGCCACCTTGCATTAATGCTGGTGTATCAGACAGCTTGCTTTGGCATGTGCATTAAACCACAGTAATAGCGAAATTTTACAGAAAGAAACGCACATTGGGGAGTGAACACCAAAGAGAGACCCTTTAAAGGAATTGGGGATGTTGATATCTTAGATTGCTTCTTTCTTTCCTTTCAAGATGCTGGGGGGACAAAAAGAGTTAAAGTAAGGAAATCAGATCACAAAAGCAAATTAACTAAACAGCACCATCGTGGCCCGATGCTGATCTCGCGCATGGTGTGCCAGCAAATCCAAGTAACCCGGTGCACATCTGGGTGTTTCTGGAGCAGCTCTGTCTATTCAGTCCTGCTGGGGTGTTGGAGGGGTCCCGCAGCTGCCACGGCTCTCCGGCAGCGTGCGACAGGAAAGGGAGAGCTTTCTCACACGCCCAACACAAGAGGTCGATTGTGGGGATTGCTGACGGGTGACCTCCCTGTGCCGCCGCCGGTGCTGGAGCTGCTGGCTCCTCCAGCACAGGCAGCCACCGGGAGACCTTCTGCTCTTGCATTACAATGCCCATAGCGTTGGTAAGTGTCCTGTAGCTGCTGAAGACTTAGGTACTTAAACATCTCTCCAAAGTAATTAGCTGTGGTTTTAAATTACTTACAATTTGTGTAGTGGCTGTAGGGGATGTGTCGGGTTGTGACAAAGGCAGGAGAGAGAAGCTGGTGGAGTGGGAAGCACAGTGGCATCTGCTATTTTTGAACATGTCACGCAAGGTCACCTCCATGGTCTCCCCACACCCGATGCCGGTGTCTCCTGCCCGCCTGTCCTTCACGGTGCTTGGTGGTCTTTGCTGTAAAATCTTTCATTTTCTTTCACTCTTCCTTTCCTCTTGTAGCCATCAGGAGATGTCCTTGACAGCACCACATGCCTTTAAGCCAAGTAAGCAATAACACAAGAGAGGATTTGCAGTCATCGTGCCTTTTATTGAGTGCATTAAAGGCCTGGGATCAAAGGCTGGCTACTTCCAGCACTACAAGAATTGCAGTGGCACATTAGTAGGATTTTTTTTCCCCTACCAGTTCAAACAGCTACGCAAATTTTCCATTCAGCTTCTATTTTTTCCTTAGGCTCACAGGATGACGAAGAATATCCTCTGAATCCTGGCTTCTCTCGTGGTAGGCACTGTTTCTCCCTCTTCTTGTCCTGATCCAACCTGGCTGTTATGAAGCTCCCTGTGGATCTTGTACCCAGAGCTCTGACTGTTGGGCTAGTCCAGAACATCACTGTTCTGTCAGAGAGACACCTTTTGCTTTACTGCCATGAACAAATCCAGTTTCTCTCATGCCATACAGAGAAATGTTATTGTTTCGGTAGCTCTCTCCCGTACCTGATGATGAAGGGAGAGAGGCCTACCTGGGAGACTGCCCACAGCCCTCAGCATCCCGGTACCTATCTGTGCACATCAGCATCTCTGTATTTCACCTCCTCTGCTGGACACACTTTCTAGTGCATCCTGGAATCACAGGATGTCTTTCCATAACTGCATCCTGTTGGTGCCCAAAATCATTAACTGCCAGTGTGCCCTTTTCCCCTCCAGCCAGTTCCAGACAAGTTCCCGGTTCACAGCGCCAGTTCTTGCTGTTAATCCATAAACTATAACCTTTACATTGGGTACTATTCAACGTAATTAGATTTCTATTACATTGCGTTCTTTTCTGTGGTTAAACAAGACTTGCTTTACTTAAACAGTCAGCCCCAGGTGAGGTTTAATTGTAACCTTGGTGTTAAAGCTCTGTGCTTGCATGCTGTTCTCTCAAAGCCTCCTGTCCACCACACGATCGTCTGTACTTATCTTGACACGACACACTAGCAATCAGCTGTAGCTCTCTAGCAGAGACACCCAGCCTTGTGCTGCAGGATGTCAGCCCTCTCCCAAGGACACACTTTTTCCATGAAGAGAATGAAACCAGGACAGCTTCAAGTCAGGTCACCCTGACTGCAGTGTAAACATGTTACCTGCTCTGGTGCAAGCTAGAGTGGAAGACAAAGACACAATAGACCAAACAAAGTAATTACACACAATTTGATCCAATTATACATCTAAAACCAGGGTTCTTTGTGTGACAATTTTTATTTTGTTCTGAGAGGGAAGGAAAGCAGCCTTACACATAATGGAGCAGCACTGGCTACTGAAATGTGTCTCATCTCACATAAAGCAGCAGTAATGCCTCCTAAATCCACCTGTACTTTGGCTGAGTGTTCATTTACCCCCACTCTCGCCACTGCCATTCCCTACAGTTAAAAAATGTTGACATGCAGGAAAAGTTTCCTCTGGCAACATGCAGGCTACAGCCACCCCCCTCCCTGAGCCCAGTGGCTGCTTTGATGCCACAAGAGCGTGACAGTAAGAGAAATGCCTGGGGAAGTGAATCAATAGCGGCAGGCTGGCCAGCTGCAGGGTGAGGATGGGGTAAATCACTGGAAGAAACTTTCCCAGCCACCGGAGGAGCTGGGAGAACAATGTGAAGAAGAGGATGTGAGGCACTTCCCACCGCTGGCCAGCCCCACGCCAAGGAGTGCCGCAGCCTCCAGCACTATCTCTGTGCCCCTGTCATCGTCTGGAGGACACTTTTGCCATTTTCTGTGGGTTTCTATAACTCATCGTTTCTTTTCGCTCTCTCTCAGAGACCTAATTGTTGCTGGAAAAAAAAAAAAAGAAAACAAAAAAAAGGGACTGTGTCCCTCAGCCCTTCTGGCTTTCTGGCTGACATCAACTCAGCCCATCTGAGGCAGGTCTCTGGGCCAGACTGGAAGTATGCTGGTTCCTCTCCAAGATCTGGCTGGTAGAAGAGTGCTGATGTTTTGTTTTCCCATCCCTTTCCCCCCTCCTCCTATCCCTGAGAGATGGAGATAGTGGATTTCTTGTTTGTTCTGCTTTCCCATAACCTCTATTACCAGACACTTGAATCTCTCTGTCTAGATCCTCCAGAGCTGCTTCTCTCTATAACATTCAAGTGCCTTTTGCAAGCGGAAAAAAAAAATCCCCCCAAAAACCAAAACAAAACAACTCAGCCCTGTGATTTTCCTCCCTGCTATCAGGAAACAGGTTTGTTTGTTTTTTAATGAATGCAAAAGAATGCAGATAGCGGTGAGGAAAAGCCTGGCCAATGAATTCAGCACTTCTTTATTTAGGCTTCTCCATGTATATCAGCTGAGCCCAGCAGGCGGCAAAGCAAGAGCTGGATGTTATTTCAGGAAAAGCCTGGTCTTTCATGCTTGAGACAGAGTAGTATCCCTGGAGGGTAACTCTCAACTCCTGTCTTGCATGGATGATTTAGGCGGAAAAAGGACAAGGAATTCCAGCAATGCTGCTTGTCTTCTCTGTCTTCCAGGCTTTGCATAGCAGGTGTCCCCAGGGCTGCCCACTGCCACCCAGACAAGCTGGAGAGGATTCACACCTGCAGCCTCGCCTGGCCTGGTATTTCCCACCACTCCGGTTCTGGGCACTTCTGGCTGCAGAGGGCTGGAGACAGAACAGGGGGTCCACGGCATGATGTGGGAGATGAATGGTGTGTGGTGGTGCTACTTAGGCCATTTGGGCAAAGCAACCGTCTTAGGTGGCATGGGCAGAATACTGATTCTAGCTGTGTACTTGCTGGAAGCAACAGACTGAAATCACAGTCACACTGATGTCAACACCAAAAAGGGAGAAAAAAATAAGTATCATGTCAGATTAAGTACAACATTTCTCTTGACTTACTGCTTGGCACTTCATGCTAGTTTTAGGTATTTCTACCTTACTGAAAGTCAAATTTCAGTCTTGAAACTCCACTTCAGCGTGAAAAGTAGAAGTGCATCACATAGAGCAAGCTGCTTAGACTTACAATTTTATTCAAGCAATGCATATATTCTGGCCATGGCTCTTTCTGAATTCAGCACAGATTCAGGCTTGGTCAGCCGGAAACTGCTTTTTTCAATGCATAAAATATTCATTGCACTTTTTTACCTGGCTCTAGCCATGATATTGTGTGAACAACGTCTTCATGATACCTCCATAGTTAAAGGCACACCTGCTCTTTGGAATCTAAGCAGCTCTGAGACAGGTCATTTCTAGTTCCAAGCCCGATATTAATTTGCTTGTGGTGAATGTATTTCTTCCTGTCACACAGGATTTTTGCTTCTTTCAAAATATGTCTTTTGTAGCAGATTTTTATGCAGACTTTCATGCAAGAACTTATTACTACGTTGTTTTCTATTGATGCAGAGAAATCTTTCAAGCAATTTGCATCCCATTAACAGCTTCATAAGAGACAATCCTGATTCTAATGGCTCTGCACAATAAGCCAATAAAGCCAAATATGGAAGGGATTATGGAGTGTGTTGCTTTCATACCCACAAAATGGCTTGTACGTTCAAAAGAGAGGCATCGACTACTCTGACACTTAAGGTTAGTCCTAAGAGTTACTACTACTCATATTTTTCAGCAGCACTCTGGCTGTCTTTTATCTTCTATTGGTTGCCCTCTCCATTTTCTTGTGCTTGCAGCAGAAACCAAAGAGGACTCCCAGCCTGCAGGGACCACTGCCTCTCATGTGGGTGTCCTATGCAGCCTGCTGGGTGGAAGACTGCTGGATTCCAGCATGGCAACAAAACGGATGGTGTTGCATCATTTCTGTAGCACTGGTATAACAACAGAGGCTGCCTTAGGGCAGGTATAGGCACTAGCCAGGGTCTCTGCCACTAACTCCTTCTTACAGGCATATTTACACCATATGCTTTCCCTGTAGGAAAGGCCAGGTGTCTGCACTGAGCCTTTCAGATCTACTGCCCGTCTTTGATGCTGCTGGTGCAATGCACGTTGATAGGCAGGGTTACCGGCTCTGAAGGATGAATAACTCTCTCGCCTGGTGTCAGTGTTTTGCTCCTTGGCCTTGGGGTTTTTTTATCGAGTTTCATAAACAGGGGATTGGAAGTGAAGGGCAGTTGTTAGAAGCTGGCTTCCTGCTGTCAAAGGGATGTCAGGGGGTGCCTGTGCGGGGAAACAGCACTGAGCAGAGGGGTGTTTCTTGTCCTGTCCCTCAGAGAGCATGTTTGTGCACTGTTTCTTACCAGGGTTAGAAAACTACTGCTGTGACGGATGAGGTGGCGGAGGAACAAGGCTGGTGGGAAGCTGGCTTGGAGGAGAGAGGGAGCATGGTGGGAGAGGGAAAAGCAGCAGTTCAGGGCATGGTGGGACCTGCCTACAGCTGGATTTTTCCTCCTTCCACCAGATTCTTCCTTGTCTGCTCCTGCTTCATCTGGGAACAGCAGACATGGGTGAGCTCATCCATCTGGCCTCCTTGTGCCCTTTTTTTCCTCCAGGATGCAGCCTGAAGTTCTCATACAAAATCAAGTAATTGTCCAGACTCCTGGGAAATACATGAAAGGGCACTCTCTTGAACTGTGGCAATGCCCAGACCACATTCCCTCCCAGCGCACATGTAATGCTCTGCGTGTTGTTAACTAGCTCAAGGTTTTTACATGCTTGGTTGCCTAACAGAGAGAGTTTCTTCCATCTGCAACAAACAGCACTCAAAAAAGTTTTTTACCTTCTTTCGTCACGTTTGTACATGCTCTTCTTCTGTTTCAAATGCTCGGTCATTATGGGGCTTCAGAATATTTTATTTGCATATTGTGGCCTGCATTCTCAGCTTCACTGTTATCAATGTTGTCTTTATGCCTCCATTTGATTTAGACGTGGCTTGTAAATGCAACATGCCAGTGGAGCCAAACCACACAAACAGCTGCTGAACATGCAGTGGGAGGCATTCAGAAATGAAGCAACGATGAGCTGGACCTAGTCCAAAATTAGCTCAACATAACTTTCCCCAGTACCGGAGTCCACTGTACCCCTGGTAGCTCATGAACCCACCCTCAGGTGCTAGCGACCTCCTGCCCCATGGCACATCTGGTTGAGGCACTAAGGCACACGTTTACAGTGGGCTCATCCTCTTGGGCTGCTCTGGATGGAGCAAACCCAGTATTTCCAGACCATGGCCAGCTCTGACACTGCAAGGCTCATGGGGTGCACATGTTTTGGTATGCCAGAGCTGGAGGTGACATCCAGAGTTTCACACACACCCACACAGTATGAATGACCTGCCCGGTCTTCTGCATGCGTGTGCTGCACAGGAGGTCGGACATCTTGCAGCCATTTCTGGTAGTGGGAGGTCAGTAAGCAGCATTTAAAACTTTCTCTGCACATATTCATGTATGCACATATACACCTGCGAAAGGCTTTCTTTGCCATCAAAACTGCGTGCTGACACCTTTTTTTGCAGCAGCATTTTCGGAGTCATGGCATATTCACACAAGGTCTGTTTTCCTTTAACTTCATTAAGCAGCTCTTGTTGCTGCTATCAGCCTTCAAGACAGCAGCACCATGAGCAGATGACCTGGGGATTTTTCCATTTGTTGCAAAGCACTGAACAACCATCATTCCCCATCCTGGGACCCACAGGGTGCACTGCCTGGGCTTGAGTGGCAGGGGCTGGATCCCAGCTTTAGATCTGCATTAAGGGCTGAGTCAGCCCAGTTGTGATGTCTTCTGATTCATGATCTGATGTCTTCTGGCCTCATGTCTCCACATGACCTGGCTTTGAGCTGAATGTATGCACCTCATGGGTGCACTGCTGGCTGCCTTGGAGTAGGCCCAGGCTCAGGAGGGTGCTCAGCTGTGGACCAGCATGAGAAGACGGTCCCAGTCACCTCCCAGGGTGTAGGATGTTTGGGAACCACATCTGCTCCCCTCTTTTGTGCCATTTTCATTGCCACAGGATTTTGCACTAACCCAGGCTTTTGTGCTTCTTAAATTTCTAGCATCTGTAGGGTGTAACTTTATCAAACACTAAAAAAGACAGTTCAGCCTGCTTGAATATGTCCCTCCCTTTTTTTCTTTTCCCTTTCGCTCAGACTTCTTGACTTCTTGACTTCTTTCTTCTTGACTTTTATCTGTTTTATCCTTTACTTTTTTCTTCTACAACTCTATTATGGTAATGCCTAGCAAAGACCAGGAGCCTGTTATGCACAGCCAACAAAAATGGTCTATAAGGGGACCTTTTTTTTGAAGTTCCTCCCTTCCTTCCTTCCTTCCTTCCTTCCTTCCTTCCTTCCTTCCTTCCTTCCTTCCTTCCTTCCTTCCTTCCTTCCTTCCTTCCTTCCTTCCTTCCTTCCTTCCTCCCTCCCTCCCTCCCTCCCTCCCTCCCTCCCTCCCTCCCTTCCTCCCTTCCTCCCTTCCTCCCTTTCTTCCCCTGTCTTCTTTTATTCCTCTCTCTTCTCCTGTTCTCTGGAGCTTTTTACTTCTTGTCTTCTCCCACATCCCTCATTCCTGGCTTCCATTTCCTTAATTTTCCACTCTCTATCTCCCCAGTAGCCTCTAAACCCATCTCTTATCTACTAGCTTCTGCATCAGGTATTTGCACACCCTCACTGGCTCTGCTGGCATCTCAATGCCCCAGCAGCACACAGAAAAGAGGACAAAGCTTAGTGGTCCCTTCTCCTTCAGTCTCATGGCAGAGAGAGGTAAGGTACATTTTCCTTTTCTCCCGAGAGACAGAGGTAAAAAAGCCCACTGGGGTCTCCTGCCTCTCTGCACTGGAGTAGATGGTTGCAGGAATGGCTCCAAACTTGCATTGCAGGCTGGTAAGCAAAATGTCAAGATTTCCTCCATCACATGAGTGTGGACTATGGAGCTGGGAGGAGCAGCATCACAGTATCACAGTATCACAGTATCACTGAAACATTTGGTTTTTTCCCCATCTGCCCCTCTGTTGGCAGACAGAAAGGAATACAAAAGCCTGTCCTGGAAACATTTTGGTGGAACAGTCAGTGAGTTGAAGGACTGGCTGGTCTTGCTCTTCAATGATAGACAGAGATGTGGGAGGTATGACATTTCTTACAGCCCAAGACCTCCTCCACCAAATGTGGGCCAGCTGTGCATCCTGCAAGGTCGGTGTGGAGAGCAGGCACCCATGTGGCTATGTGGTGGCCCCGCTTTGCTCGGCAGGGTTAGCTACCTCGAATGCCAAGTTAGTGGGCACAGAGCCAGCATTCAGCCTTAGAAGCTCTTCCAGTGCTGGGCCAGCATCCATGGATTTTGCCTTAATCAACACGTCTTTGAGGGTTGCCCTTGGTAAAGAATACTTCAGCAAAATGATTATTTTCATTACAGTTTCCAAACACTTGGTACTGTTCGGGTTTATGCTTCAGACCACAACGCTTACAAGTCAAATGTTGTGCTCCTCAGTATAACTTCCTTTAGCTATGATTTTATTTCTTTGGAGACTACTGCTAATCCTCTCTAACATTTTCCACCACAGCATTGCAATGCCTGTGCTGGCATTGAGGGCTTTTGTATTTGCTGGCTGGAATTAGGGCTGACATGCACACAAAGTTGGAGCTTTTGGGGTGGTTTTCTTGAGGGTTTTCAGGCAGGTTATGCAGCTTTTATCATTTAGAACATTGGTGGCGTGTAGACGCCTCCAGATTTTGGAGACCAGAGATCTGCGGGACTACTCTTGATTAAAAGGCGACCTGATGGGTCCAAGCATATAACTGTGGCCTCTACAGGTTACATTTCTGTTTGCATTGTCACTTCCTATCATGCTTGCAACAGAGATAACTGTTTGCACTGTCATAACATTTCTTCTGCTGGAGCTTCCTGGCTGGGGACGTTGCAGCAGTCACTGCAGGACACATCACTCTGCTCCAAGGCACGCGCTAGAGCCTGACCCATGGACCATCTCCTTCTGCTCACCAGGCCCCAGCAGGACATCCAGAATGGAGGCTGCCAGCCTGCCGTGCCCTCAGAAGTGGCTTCCTGCTGCCTGCCCTGGCTTTCCTGCCCAAGCTCTCTCCATGCACGGACGGCGTGGTGCCCAAGGGACTACCAGCTCCCAAGGAGGCCATCACCACAGGCCCTCCTGCAGTCGCCTGGAATGGGTTGATGAACAGGTCACACAATCACAGAATGGCTGGGTTTGGAAAGGACCTCTAGAGATCATCTAGTCCAACTCAAGTGGACTTAGAAATATGATTATTCCCTTCCTGGTTTATATATTAGGTGGCTACTAACATGTCTTCCTCACCTTCCTCTCCTTTGCACTTTCTGCAACCAGCTTAGTCTCCCTGAAGTGCAGTGGCCAAAACTGCACAGATGACACTTCAAATGAAGCCCTGACAGCATAGACAACAGTGGAAGAAGGGTTTCCTGTTTGTCACAGGCTGCACTTCTGTTTGTACACCTCATTAGAGCACTTTCATTTTTTACTGCAGCACGACCATGCTCACTCATGTTGAGCTGTCATCCCTAGATCTTCTGCAGAACTGCTGCTGTGCTGGTTGTTCCCTAGCTGGTCTTGTAGTCCTTGATGACACCTACACAAACACAGAGCTCCGCTTTGTCCCCACTGAATGGCGCTTCTGTTCCCATCCCTCTCCCTCATTTGTCAAGATTGTTTTGCATTCTCCTTCTGTTCTCCAAAGTGCTTGTTCTTCATGGTGTCCTGTGCTAATTTAATAAGTGTTCCCTACTCTTCCTTTTTTTTTTTTTTTCCCAAAGATATTAATGAAAATACTGTACACTGCCAGACATAAAACAGATGGCTTCAGACTTCATTTGATGCATACTGCCAGTTTGACAGTGAAGCATTTATAACTGCTCTTAGTCTGGTTTTCCAACCAGCTGTACGCTCCTCTAATAGCAGTTCCTTCTAAGCTGTGTTTCTTAACTTGGTTTATGAAAGTGTCAGATGAGACAATGGCAAAAGCCCTATTAAAATCAAGATCTAAGACCTACTGTAGAAGGAAATTAGATTGATTTGATGTGATTTGTTTTTGTCAAAGCAGTGTTTGCTGTTCCTCATCTGCTTGTTGTCTTCTAGGAGCTGGAAAATAGTTTAACGAATTACCACTTACTGTATTTTTCCAGGAGTCAAAAAAAATCTGCCTGGTCTCTGATTCCTGGCTCCTCCTGTCCATCCCTCCTTTATGGTAGTTGGGAGGTTTGCCTTTCCCAGTGTGCAGAAACACATGCCCACACCCCTGACTTCTGTGCGAGTGGGCTTAAGCTGCTTTTCCCAGTATGGCTTTTAGGTCTTGTCACTTGGAATATATCTGACTTATTTAGACATTGTCTGAACTCCTTGTTATTTTTCACAGCCAGTATTCTTACCCTTGGACGTTTTATGCCGGTTGTGTTAAACAGGGCACCTTTGAGCAAAGACTGAAGGAAAAAAGTATCACTTTTCCATGTTTGGCATCATCACTCAGTATCTCCTCCTCCTGGTGAAACCCAGCTCTTTTGTTGGCCCTCCTGTTGCTACTAGTGCATCCACTTCACACCCACTGCTTGTTGCATCACTTACATCTTCTCCTGTTGTTCCCCCATGCTTATGCTGTTCTTTTATACTTAGTAACATGACCTAGTTCCACTTTCTGTGTGCTTCCTATGCACTTCTGAAACTAATGAAGAGCTCGTGATTCAGCCAGTTGATACCGTACCAGCTTCCCTTAGTACTTGTGCTAAGTCGCCCAGTACTGAGGAGCTCACAGTTAGTTCTGTTGTACCATATCTCTTCTGACTGCGCTTTTCATACAACTTGCCGAGAGCAATGCCAACTCTCCAAATGTCCCTTCTGCCTTGGATTTGTTCCTCTGGCCTTGTGTGTACTAACACCGTGAGTTAGCTAAAGTCTGTCTCCTCAAAGTCCACTGTTTTGTCTTTGTGAGTTGCTTTTTTTTTTAGTTTGTTTGCTTGTTGGTTGGTTTTATGTGGTTTTTATTTGTTTGTTTCCTGCCTCCTTTTCTAGAAATCATGACTGCTACCGCTTCAGGGTCACTCTCACCCCAGCTGCTTTTCACCTTCACCTGCAAAACCAGTTCCCCTGTATTAGTTCAAATAAAATTTTGCAGTGTAACTATCCAGGAAGAAGCTAGAGAGATGGCAGTGGCAGCCAGTTCAGGGAAGGGCACAGACAGAGTACCAGAATAGAGCTAGACAGAGAAGCCCCTGCATACTTAGCACCTAGTTGTGTCAGGAAAGATTAGTATTACCTTTCACAATTAATCTGCCCCTGCCTATGAACTTGTCATTAGCTTCTAAGCGATGTGGCTAATAGTGGTGGAAATACTTGTGTTATTTGTGTAAAACATGAACAGTACAAGCATAGTATTATGATACTTGTCAGTTCTGTCTGTCTTAGGACTTTTTTCTGGTCTTTCTACAATGAGAGGGCTTAGCCCTTACAAACATTTCAAAATTCCATGTGTATTAAGCATGTAGTTAGTGTCTTCTTTATTCAGTTACGCATTGACGTGAAAGTGTGTTTTTAAAGATGGAGACTTGGGGCAAGTAGAGCTGTTTTGTGATCATTGTATCACCAAGGAGTCCTTATGATGAGCCAGAGCCTCCAAATTCTCAACAACCAACAAAGACACATCTGGCCTTCAAAGACCAGATTAATCTTTTCCAGTCAGCTTTTTCCAGTGCACAGTGTTGCACTGTTTCTCGTAACATCTCACTTTAGCTACATTAGTACTGGAAGAGCTTTCTTGTGCAAAACTCCAAGCCAAAGATTTCCTTTGGGAGCTACTTGTCCTCTCTTTGCTGCTGTCCTACCCGACCTGACCCTCTTGCAGCCTGGGGCTGTCCCTGGGCACCTGCCCCTGTGCTGTTCTGCAAAAGACACACCTGAGTGGGGTGAAGGCAAGTTGACTTTTGGCTGTCATCTGTGGCTCTGGCATGTTCCTGCAGACATCCCTGTAGGTACTGAGATATTTGCTTGTGTGCGTTGTTGGCAAGGTGGCCAGTAACTCCGTTGTGAGTTATTCTAATAACATTATTGGTTTCATTACTTCACTGTAGTCTTGCCTCATTACATCAAGTTTTGGTGTTAGGGTGAAGTGGCAGCTAATTAATTCAGTATAAATGATGTTTCTTTATGGGGAACCTAGAATCAAAGAGAGCTCCTGAGGCTCCCATGGATGTCTGGGGTGGTTTCTAGAGTAGCTTTATTTTAATACTCCAAACAACCATATAAGTACAACTTTATAACTGACTTCTCTCTTGATATTATTGTATAAATAGAAAACACTTTTGCTGTTACAGAAGAGATATGATGATGCATTGGTAGCTGGTATCCTTGCAGGCAGTTTGATTTCTGTTCTTTATCTAGCAACTGTTGACCTCATGCATCCTCTGACAGTTGCTCTTTGAGTCATCGGAAGCTCCTCAGGAAAGTGCAGAGACCTTCAGACCTCAACGAGGATAAACTCATCACAGTTGGTTGACTGGGTGAACCACGGTGTTAGGCTCTGCATATTCTCCTACTCAGATGGGTCTCAGTAAGCCAACTTCTCATTAAAAAGAAAAAAAAAATACAAATTGCTGTCATGGTGCATCCTTCTTTTATAGTTTAATTCAGAAGCAATTTTCATCAGTTGGAGAACACTCCTGGTCATGATCTCGGACTTTGGATCAGACTTTAAAATGCTTTAAAAAAGCTGTGAAAAAGAGGTGGGAAGATTTGAAAGGCTTTCCCATAGAGACATGGATGGGTAATGTATTTATTTTGTAAACGCATACCTGGAGGCTTAGACAACTGGCATATTTACATTAACCAAATGGTATTCTGGTTAAAAGAAATCACACTGCTGGCAAGCAGAAAACCCCTGAACCTATAGCTCATCTTCCCTGAAGTAAAATCAAAAGTAGCAGTGCCAGCTCATCGTTTCAAGCTTCCTAAAACAAAACATCTATTAAAAGTAACTCACCTCAGGCAAAAACATGTTGTAGCACATCAGCTTTCCACTGCTCCTCTGAGAACACCTTGTTGCCCCAAACCCTGCACCTAGCCCCCACTGCCCAGATCTCCCACTGACTTTTCTGGGAGAGAACTGAAAGTCGCACCTCGGTCCCAGGACTCAGCATGCTATTAGCACTTTTGCAGAAGTAACTGGAAGGACAAATTACCCTAACTCTTCCCTACTGATTTCTTTACTCCAATAATTCAATTCTTGTCCACGCTGAAGAATTAGTTCACCAAAGAGCTGACCTTGTAAGAAACTGAAGCATGCTGGAGAGAAAATAATTCCTACTTAATAAATATATATAAAAAAACCCCAAATGATTACTGCTTCTCAGTAATGTGTGAAACGAGTTCCAAATTTACATTTAAAAGCTTTCAAAACTAAATCATGAAAGGAAGGCCTGACTTTGCTAACACTGTTTAGAGTAAAAAGCCAGCATGGAAAAACCTAACTGAAAATGCATTTGAAACTGCTTTCTCAAAAATAAGAACCATAAAAAGCAAACTGGAATATAAACCCAATTTTGCAATAGTACTTTGCAAATTGTCTCAATTTTGGAAGGACACAGAGTGCATGCTAAGATAGGCTGCCTGCATAGACTATTTTATAATAAATGGCATTGCATCTTTCATCCCCAGCACAATCTCCATCCATACAGTACTTTTATTTATTACCAGAATGATCAGCAGCAATGAAAGCTGAAGGGAGGAAGGAAACGGCTTCAAGAACATGGCAAGAATCCCGTAAAGTTAAGGGGGTGGAATGGGGAAAGGTACTTTAAAAGTACAGGTGCTTGGTGTAAATTACTGAAATGTTTTCCCTTGGTAATTTTAATCACATTGTGAAATCAGCCACTGACACTTCTGTGAAGCACTTGATTTATCGGAAGCTCTATGCTGTTAGCTGCAGCTCAGGAGCCAGCCCTGCACTCAGCACTGTGGGCAGGCGCGTCGGGCACAGAAGCACACCCAGGCTGGCTCAGAGCCAGCGCTTCCAAACACCCACCACTGTAAAATTAGCAGCAATCATTCAAATTGGGGCGCTGATGCCAAGAAGCACTGAAGTTGACTGAAGAATCCTGTGTGGACACCCCCAGAGCATCCTTCAAGCCACCTCTGCCTCCAAGGGGGATGCGCTCACCTGTGGAGTCATGCTAGGCTGAAGGCTATGAGGCTGGAATTTGGGTCTCCTTTGCTTTGTGCAGGAAATGAGCAGAACATGTATCAGCAGGAAGCATCTCTGACTCTTTTCAGAGATGTCTGCTGGGGACTAGCCACCTCCGGGGTGTGCTGCTCCAGGGCCAGGGCCATGGAGGTGCTGCCTCAGCCTCCAAGGGCGTGTGGACAGCAGGGAGATGGCCTGGGAATTAAGCTGATTTTGAAGTATCCCATGGAGAGCTGGAAGGGCATCTTCAGGTGGTTTATGCATGAGAGATACTGCCATAATAGTGCTTGACAGATTTGGTCACATCTCCCTCCACACTGATTCCATCTCTTGCTGTCCTTCAAGCAGTGACTTCTTTTGCCAGTGTATTTGAGATTTCTGTTGCCTTCATTATCTAAGAACAATTAATTTATTTTGTCTGATGCCTGTTTTTACCAAAAGATAAGTTGTTGGCTCAAGTCTTATATGGTTAGCAAATGCTACCAAATCTTCATCCATAGCCTATCATAGTGAATGTGAAGGTGATTTAGACAAACAAGGGTTAGGATAAGCAGGTGACATTTCAGTGTGTTTAATGCATGAACAAATCTAATGTCCACCTGTACCTCATTTTGGATAAGTAAGCTTTTCATAAACAAGTTTTGGCTGCAAAGATGTTATATAAAGGTCTTTGTAAGGACTTCAGGCAGACTGATACCATCTCGATGGCTGTACAGCACTTTCTACAACAGAGTGTTGGATGTGATAGCAAAGGATGGCAAGGTTTCATGTCTGCCTAAAAGCAAGGGTATGCTGGATCTCTCTTCTACCTGGGAGACTTTGCTACTGCCAGCTGCCAGAGCTGATGGCAAAAT
The DNA here is from genome assembly GCF_037038585.1 of Patagioenas fasciata. Classification (NCBI taxonomy): domain Eukaryota; kingdom Metazoa; phylum Chordata; class Aves; order Columbiformes; family Columbidae; genus Patagioenas; species Patagioenas fasciata. The sequence goes on from NC_092522.1 coordinate 47,369,514, forward strand.
TTTCCTCATCCACTTCTTTACTTTTCTCTTTTTTTTTCTTCTTAATTGACTTAGCTGGACTTCCAGAAACTAAGGGACAGAACTTTTGCTGGGAGCTTTGTCTTTGGCATTAATCAAGTAGTATCTGGCCTTTAATGTTCAGTATTTGAACAACTCATGCTGCCTGAATCCTAATTCAGATATTAACATGGGTTTGCAGCAGGCATAAGCACAGTGGGCTTGTTGGGGAAGCTTTTTGCCTTTTTCCTGGAACAGATTTGGCAGATCCATAGGCTGAAGGATTTCCCCTTTTCCCTGTCATCATCCTTTGTAGAGGGAAATCCTTCCCTTCCCTTGGACTGCCCAGCAAAGTCCCAGCTCTCATTTCAAGTCCCCAGGGGATGGCGATGACAGCAAGGTGATGAAAAAGGCAGCATGACTGGACGCACCTCTCGCCCAATCCACCTCCTCCCCACAAACCAAACTCCCCTTGTTGTCTGTTAGTGCAATTTACCATTACACAAAAACTGTCCCGAATGCCATTAAAAATGCAAATGATGCCCAGTGAGCCTGAGGAGTGGGGAACAAGCAGTTCTTTGCAGCCCACCTCCTCCTGTCCCAGCACGTGTTGCACAGATGATAATCTGCTGCACCACGTTTGTGAGCTCTAGAAGTTGCATCTATTTTTTTTAATCTTAGCAATGTAGCTGCAGACTTAAAACATAACAGACTTTTAGAAACCATATGACTTTCCCTAACTGTCTGTAACAGTTTCAATATAAGTAATTTTAAAAATAATTACTTTAAAGGGAGACTTCTTTAAAACAGACCTTTGTACTTCTTGTTTTTGCTTCTATCTTGGCACAGATGCTCACCGTCTCTCTAGTTCCTTTGTAGAGTTCATTATGCAAAGGCAAAGAAGCTACACTAACGTTGTAATTTTGTTTGGCAAGGTGAGCCGCAAAACATATGCTGTGTCATGCCTTTTTATTACTGTGCAAGAATTGCCAAAGCAGCCTAAAGGAGGAATCAAGGACATGATCGTTGTGAGGAAAAGAGGAAACGGTCCAGTTTTACAACACTCAGGCTTGTAACCACTTGTGGTAGATAGTTTCAGTACTGGTTTAATTTTAAATTGTTTTCTTACCAACCGACAGTGGCTTCAAACTGACTTGTGTTCAATACCAGTGCTTTCTGATCCACATTGAACTATGTTTCAGTGCTGTGGCTACCAAAGCCCTGCCTGTGCAGTAGGCATGGCATGGGCATGGGCTGACCCGTCCTCTCCCTGTGTGGGGTGATGGCAGAGGTAGCGCCAGCCCCAGCCAAAAGAGAAAGCCTCCTTGGGCAGGCACTGACAGCCCTTTTCCACTACGCGGAAGGTGGTGTGTCACACCTGATTCCGCTCATGCTCCAAGAACAAAACCTGTACTCCTCAGTCTAGAAAACCTGTAATCAGGCGAGTGAAGAGGAGGCGAAGGGAACAATTACAGGGTGTGATCTCAGCCTCCCACAGGCTGCTCTGAAGACCTCCAAGGACCGGCTTTCTGCACGGGCATCTGTGGGCGCAGGGACGAGCCCTGTCGGACCCACACCTCCTCTGGGGCTGCCCATGCCGTGGGTGCCCCACTCACGCTCCCTCCCCATGCTGCACTTCCAGTGGAAGGGGACCAAGGAAATTATTTGGCTTAAAAATAACTCAAAAGATACATTATTTTTAACTCAGTCCCAGATGTGAGCTGCCACATGGCCCCACAACACGGGGTGGATGCAAGCAAGAGGCTCAAGACGGGCAGAAGAAAGGCGGTTCTTGCTATATAACAAAATGCCCTGTTGCAACATCTCCCGGGTGCTTTAGCTGCAATGCCTCCGAGCCCCCCTGAAATTTCAGAAATGTCTCGAGAGAAGCGGCTGTGTGGAGGGAGGCCTGGTGTCCCCAGGGGAAGCAAATGCGGTGGCTGCCCACCCCACAGCCGTGACCTGCACCTCGCCGAGGGCAGGCAGGGGTGGCGGGGGCTGCGTGGCAGTGGTGGCGGCAAAGGGCACAACTGCCTTCGCCACTTGTTCCCAGGTTCGGTGATCCTTTGGAGGGGGGAAGGGAGGAGAAGAGGAAAGGATGTTTGTCTGAAAGGGTGAAAAAGAGGTAATGAAAGTGTGGCGATGCCTGTTGCTCACTGTATGCCATGGAAACACAGGGGGAGCGTCACCCTCCCAGTTAAAGCCAGGGTGTTGGCTGTGTTATGCGGAACTGTGACCACCCCAGCACACCTGCACAACCCCCACCGCCTCCAGCGACCACCGGCGGCAGAGATGGGGGGGGGATCACCAGGGGGAGATGCGGGGCGTTACTGATCTGTCATGGCAGGCTGTCTCAGGCACAAATAGTCATTTCTGAGAGCTGGGAAAACACCCAAAAAGGAGAACTGGAAATGTTTCCCTCTCCAGTTTGCCTGCCATTAGCATTTTCATACCTTCCTTCTTCTAAATAAACACACTTTCTGTATGTCAGACTTCAAAGAAGCAATAACCAGCTTGGGGTGAATGCCTGGGGGAAAGGGATAAGGCAAGAACACCTTGAGAAATGCCCCATCCCTAGGCTTGCTCTCGCACAGGCACAGCCCAGGAAGGCAGAGGCTGGTCGAAGATCATGGTGGTTGTAAAGTGCAGAGATGCGGGGAGCGATGGAGACATCTGCAACTCAGGGCTCTGAGAGGGAGAGCATGGCAACATCAGTGTGCGGGAAATAAAACGCAGGTTTCCTCAAGGACACAAACTAAACCTCGCTGTCACACTTAGCACTGCTTTCAGCCCCATGTATGACAGGTATCCAAAGTAAGACAGTGACACTAAAGATGTCCTTTCAAAGGATGAAACACAGAAAAAACTTTCAAACTACCACCTTTTCGTAACACAGGCAAAGTGCCAGAGAGGCCGCTTCAGATGGCTGCCCTCCTCCTTCCCGCGCAAGGGTGCAGAGTGGACCCCAGCCCTGTGGGCAGCACCGCAGCAAGGGATGGGGCGCAAAGGGCACTTGCTCTCAGGCCCTTCCCTCTGGCACCCACCATTGCCTCGGTGGATTTTGGAAAAAAAGCGACAGCTGCGGAAATCTGTCACTTAAATTTAATATCCTGTTGTCTGTGACGATGTAGTCCTTTTGGGAAACTCAGTCCCGGTGGTTAAAAATAAAGCACCAGGGTGGAAATGGTGAGGCATACAGCTCTGCCCTCATGCACCCAAGCTGCACACCCAGAGACCTTGATGCCCAGTCACACTCAGCCCAGATCAACTTAGTTCCTCACAGGAAAACTGTGCTGAAACCACTTGTGACTGTGTCCCAGCAGTACCTGTGGTTATTTGGAGTTACAGTGACATGAGACTTTCCTATGGCCTCACCAGCCCATTTTAAATTTGAGGCAGGCGTGAGACATTAGACAGTACATGTTGTTCATGTAGGAAAACTCCTTTATTAATATTCAAGCCTTGGGACTGGCCTAAGGTAAAGAGATTTTTGGAGCAGTGTGCTGCACACAACGCATTTAAAATGCAGACTCGCCTTTAATGCATGAAATGTTGATGTACCTAAACTCATTGGTGCACCTAAAATCAAGCTTTCACAGGAACCCCATTTCCTCCGAGTGCCTTGTAACCATCAAACTTGCTGTGTATAGGTGGAAATATTCTTGATCTCCAGTGATCAAAGGCTGATGTCTCTCAGAGAGAAAGAAAAAGCAAAACCTCAGGAAGCTGCAGGATGTGCAGAGCTTAATTTTTACTGTCTATTTAGACAGTATTTACTTACTTGAACCAACCTCGTGGCATAAAAAAGCAGGTTTCCATCCACCTTTTGCCCTTGAAACACAGTTCAGAGAATTTAGAGGATACGTGGGTCTCTAGGCCACACTAATTCATATGGGGTTGGATGCTGAAGTGACACATTGCCTCCCACAGCCTGCATTGCTTCTGGAGCCCCTGGCCAAGGCTGGAGGGCTGTGGTGCCCCAGGCTGCTGCAGCTTGCTCTCGTGTGAATGCAGCTGTCTGCTGGTTCTTCTTGCAGGGCTGGTGCCAGAGCAGCGTGATGCAGGAGCAGTGCGATGCAGGAGCAGTGCACTGGCTGTACGGCTTGTGTCCAGGCAGGGCAGGCAGCTGGGGCAGGAGCTGCATCCCCCTCACGCCTGTGAGTCACAGCCCTGACTCACAAGGTGGTGTGGATTAAGCTGTAATTTGAAGATGTTGCCACCTACATCTGTCTGGGCTGCTCCTCTCCTGGAGGTGGCAGAAGCAAACACATACTCTGTCATCTGAAATATTTGGCCAGCCGTGCCAGTTCAGACTCCAGGTGAGGGTAGGATAGGGTGAGTGTGCAGGCAAGCATGCACCTTGCAGTAATAAACCTGGGGAAGGAGGTTTCCATACCGACTCAGCGGTTGGAAGGTGCTTGTCACTCCCATCTGCCAGCCCCTGCGACGGCTCTCACCTGGCACAGCCCAAACCCCTTGCCAGGCCCAGCACCCCAGGGAAGGTCTCTGCTCACCCCACACACCACGCAGGCCCTCCAGCACCTAAAACCAGGGCAGGTGTTTGCCAAATGAATGTGTCAGTGCCCTAAGGCTCACAAAGCACCATTTCTCTTGGCATTTGCATTGCCCTGGAAAATTAGTTATATTGGGGGTGAAGAGCTAGAAACATTTGTACTGACATATAGTTAACTGAAATAGCCAATTAAACTAAAATAGCTTTGATTTAAGTGAAAATTAGACAAGTGGCAGTACCCAGGATAAGATTGATCAGGACTATTTGTGAACTCCCAGTCACATTTCTGTTGGAAGAGCCAAAATTGTGTACCATGTGCTTATTCTGGCTCTTGATTTTTTTTTTTTTCTGGCATTGAACCAACTGCTGGAAGACAGACCGTGCCTTATCCAGCATAAATGCAGCCAGTACAGCGTTAACTCATCAACAATTTCTGAACAAATGGAAGCACGCATTTGTACAGGATCAGCACTTTGCACCAGGAAGGTACCGTGTTTATGATATTTCATTGAAAGTCATAAAGCCAGGTTGTTTTTTTTCTTCTATCAGCAGCCCATGTGTGCAATACTTTAACTAAAATGGTTTAACCTCGGCCCTTTGATTACAGCAGCACAACCCCTCCCATCAGCCAGTTCTTAGCTTTAGTTTAGTCATTGCTTTTAGTTTACACTTAGGAATTTTATTTGATGCGGGAGCAGATAAGCGAGGCATCTGCTCCGTCATATTTCTCCAGCGTCTCTCCCTTTGTTCTTTTTGCCTTTTATCTGCTGGGTTCTCCCTGCAGAGATTCCTGCCCTCACCCTGCCACTTTCCCCTTCTTTTCTAAACCTGCCTCTGCCCACTGCTGCTTCTGCAGGGGAGGCAGACCACTTGCTAGGATTTAACAATGCCTTTACTATTTACGGATGTTAATTCCCTCATTCAGAATTAATTTTCCCTTTGTTTGCCTGCACTAGGAAGGTCTGTGAAATTTGCAACGGTTTCACATGAACTGAGAAAAGGGAAGGAAGAAACCCTGCAGCCATGCATGTGTCACCCTGCTCCCCTCCCTGCTCACAGCTCTCCCTGCATCCAAGGTAGGGGTGTGCTCGCTGAGTCACTGCCCGGGGTTGACACGCTCCCGCCTTGCAACAGCAAACACCCATTAGTGGAACAAAAGCCATGTTGACAGTCAGCAGTGCATAGCTAACTCTGATTAAAGGCCAGCTCATGTCTTTAGGGAAGAGCAATGGATTTGGGGAGCAGGGGCTGGTGCCCAGGGGAACCTCAGCGCATTCTGGCTGACTCAGGCAGAACTGTCCCCGCAGGTGCCCTGCCCTACAGGGCCTGGAATCAGCCCCTCCTGTGGGTGCAGGGCAGCTCCCCAGCCTCTGCAGCAGCCCTACGGCACGTAGGTCTGATGCCTCCAGGAGCAGCCCTGGGATGGGTCTGAGCTGGGCAGGACAGGCTGGGTAAGAGATACTCCTGCCCATGCGCACACAAGACTCACAGCTGGGACAGGAGCTCTTGCAAAAGAAGCTGCTGTAGGCATGAGTATTTACATTTCCTTTGAATGTCCTGGTTCCAGGGAGAATCAGGAAAGACAAACATAGTGGTTCAGAGAACAGAAATGCAGAGGTAAGGCCAAACACTATCACCTTCCTCCAGAGGGGATGGACTGCCTGGCTGCTGTGCAGCTGCGCTGCCTTTCTAGCAATTAATTCAGCTGAAAGGGAGGGAGGAACTGCAGCCCTGCAGGCTACTGGGTTTTTTTTCAGTCTTTGCTTGGAGGGCTCACCTGGCAAAGCTGTTCCCTGAGGTCAGCAAGTATAGAGAACAGTGCCTGGTAAACAGGCACTCTGTGACACTTTGCAAAGCTTCTCTGCTGGGGGAACATGACTTGTCTCTCTGAAATACTGCTATTCCCTGGGAATATGTACTCTGAGCATGGAGCAGAAAAGGAAGAACCAACCAAAGCTTCCAACCTTATGGCATCTGCTTAAAAAAGGGCAGGAAGGTGTGTTTAAATTCCCTTTTATTTTTCTCTTGGTTGGCTAGACTTGTCCTGGGCCCTAGCTGGATGGCACCAGCCAGACTGTATGTCTGGGTAGCGCTTCCCAGGATAAGGGACACTGTATCCCACTGTGGTCCTCCAGCATTGCCCAGTAACTCCATCCCGACTACTGGACTGCTGCAGCTGGTCTCTTAAGGCACATTAACACCAGTGCTGGCTTTCCAGAGCAACCTGTCCCACACTGCAGTTTGCTCTGGTTTTGTCTGAGCAGGGCAACCCCTGCAGCAGGTAGCAGAAACACGAAGTACGGCCAGGCCACAACAAGCCGTCCCTAACACCAGATCTGATGCTTGGAGAAGTGTCCTGACCCTGACAAGTTTGCTCCTTACTGGCACCCATGTGAGGTAATCCTTCTCAGTGCGTGCTCAACCCTCCCTTTTCCTTCCCTGAGAAAGCCATGAGCCTTCTTACCCAGCAGTGTTGTCACTGAGTGGCTGAGCTGGTGCCCATGAGGACACTGGGATGACTGCCACTGCCCTGAGCTGAGCTTTCGGGCTGCACAGGCAGGGCCGGCATTGGGGGCTGCCCTGGCTTGTACCTCGGTGGCTTCCTCTGCGAACCTACTAGATGCCTGCAGCAAAGAAATAGAAACCAAAACAGAAAAATGAGGTGGCTGCAGGAAAACGCATCGGTGGCCTGCTGTTGGGTACTGCCAACTCTGCTGGGGCTCCCATTTGTGTTTACTGCTGTTTGTAGCCTCCTCAGGCTGCCTTTCCAGCAAGAAAAAAAGGTGGTGATTGCTGGGATATTGCTGCATGATAGGAAAAGTAGCTAAAATAGCGACTGGGTGTGAAGCTGAAGAAGTTGTCTTCCTACAGTGTCCTTAACACAAATACTCTTACAGAAAATGAATCTGTCCTCCTTGGGCTTTTTTTCCAGAGGCCCCTCTGACTAATTCTGCCCAAAACAGCCAGGCTGGCCCTGCACAACAGTGTGACGGTGGCAGACAGGACTTGCTCACGTTTGGGTGGAGGCAGGGAAAAACTGTTTTGCAGGCCTGCCCAAAAAAATCCTCAGGCTGACTCTGCCAAAAACCACACCAAACATATGGTAAATGAAATTGCTGGCAGGGAGCTGGCTTGGATGGCAGGAGTGTTTCAGCACTGTGGACTGCTCGTTAGCTGGCCTGAATTGTACTTACGCTTCTTTAAGCATCTCCATGTTTAAGGAAAAGAAGGCAAAGAAGAGTGCAATGCCACTTTTTTTGGGGGGTGCTCTTCTGACACTTCTCCATGCACGTTATTTTTATGATGGTGTTAGCACAGTCCCAATGCCTGTCCCATCCCATGGTTAAGAGCAGCAACAGCGTCACAGAAGGTTGCACTTCCTCGTTTGGCAACAGACTCCTGTGGAAAATCAGACAGAAGGGTTTTCTCTCTCGGAACAGGAGCTCTGCCTATTTCACCATATGAATGTCCTGTACATTTTGTGGAGCTGATGAAATCATGTGCAGATGGAACTCATCTTAACAAAGGCTTTTATTTGCAGGGCAGGTTTCTCTGCCATCTATCCTGGGCCACATTCCAGTTTGCATACCCATAAGAACCAAAGGCATCCACAGAGCCAAATTTCCAAGCAGATACCAGACATGGAGATGTTCTGCCCCTGCTGCTGTGAGCAGCATGACTTCCTTGTGCAGCACTGTGGCCTCCCTGGAAATCTGAGACTTGGAGTCATGGCAATAAACACATCTTTCCTCATATGGCATTCTTCACAAGGATTCAAGTACCTGATACCATTTCCAGGGCACTGATGGGTGCTGTGGAGAAAACACGGCAGAGCACCAAGATCCTAAGAAAGAGCATCCAGAGGTACCTGATGTCTTCAGTGATTTGGGAAGCAGCCATAGGAATAGCTCTGGTGGCTACAGCTACAGAAGGGGGATGAAAATAGAGCAGCCAAACAGCAGTGCCTTTTCTTGAGTTTGGAGTGTCATTTTTCCTCCTGGAGCTATAGTGGTGCAGTGCCAGGGGGAGAGCTCACCTCCAAGTCCACAGACAGCCTTCCACCATCCTTTGTGTGCTGCAGCTTGGAGCTCAACCCTTCTCCAGCCCCACTCCATCTCCTAGCTTCTCACATTCACCTATAGGCTGTGGCATCCTGACCCTAAATTGCCCTGGCAAGAGGTTTTTGTAGGAGAAGGCTTGGGGGCTCATACCTCAGAGCTGCTGTCCTGGTGTTGCCACAGCGTCTGACTCCATGGGCACACCTTCCCGGGGCTGAGCGATCGCCTAAAGTGACAGGATGACCAAACCCCAGGTAATCTGTTTGTTCAACAACCTGATCTGGACAAGAAAAATGGAAGACTGATCAAAGTTGCAGTGCAAACTTTTGGGCACAATCCAGCAAAATGCATCAATAAACTCTTCCCCCTGCTTTTCTTTTTCGCTATACGTTCAGTGCTCTGTCAGTAGTGCCTTAGAAACACCTCGCTGCCCACGTTCAAAATGAGAGCAGCAACAACAACAAAAGGAAATACATACAGGGATGACTTAAGTGAGTTTGGAAATCGCTTCTCATATGAAACACTCCTTTAGTCACAGGCACAAAAAAGCATAAAATTCCCTGCCTCTGATGTAAACAGCAGAAAGAAAAAGTCATCTGGAAGGACAGGATGATTCATGCTGAGGACCTGACTCGAAATATTCATCAGCGTTGAAATTGCCTCTGCAAGATGACTACATGTGAAAACAGCACCAGCGAGATCCTGGCTTCTGCCATGAGAAGTATCATTAACAGGAAAGCAGTGCGGTGAGAATCCAGTGCCACAACCCTTGCTCATGTGAGTAATCGTAAGTCATCTGACCAGTCCCAGCTCAAACAGCAGCGTCACTCAGGTAAGGCTGCTTTACGTAAGGGCAGCAGCAACAGGAGACTGGAGCACGCTCGGGCTTTGCAGCCCACTTCAACAGCAAATTGGAAGCTTTTTTTCTCAGTCTTGCAAAAACCCCTTCAAAGAGGTGCCTTACAAAGATGCGGCTAGTGTTGAGCACTTGAAGAAGACTGAAAAATTTGGCCAGTCTTTTCTTTTATGTTAATCGCCTGGACCCAAGTGGTAACAAGGCACAAAAGGCCATGCTGACTTTATGCATTGTTAGGAGATACTTTACCCTGCATATCTGAATCTGTTTACTTAATCTTCCAGGCCTTTATCCATGAATATTAAATTTCTTGATCACTATGCATTAGGAGTCATCTTTGTACCATCTGTTTGTATTTGTCATCTAACCCTTGTAAATAATAAAACGTACTTTGTTCTCAAGTTCATGGATCCTAGCGGGAGAGCAATTACCATGGAGGAAAAGTATTGTGTGAAACTATCGGCAGCGGCAGGACGCTGCTTCAATTCCCCATCTTGCCACTATACAGTAATTAAACGAAAGCCAGGACCTGCCCCAAAGAGCAATGCTTAGCTTCCATGGCTTCCTTGAAGGCCCAGAAGAGATGATGGAGGGGTTTACACCCCTGGAAATGCAGCGGGCAGCCTTGCCTATACTTCTAAAAGAAGGCAAGAGCAAAATAGAAGGCATGCTGCCCATCAGGGGAACAGCCTTTCTGAATGCCAGCATGCCAGTGGGAGCTAGCTGACCTGCTCAGGCAAAAGTATAATATAACCTGGCTTGGCTGGAACAGCTGTGGCTCTTTATTAGGGTGGTCTGGGCAGCTGGCCTGGGCAACCTCTCCAAGTGGTACCAGCTGGGGAGAAACAATTGAGGAAAAAATGGGTAACTGAGCAGATACACAAAGTTACTTTCACACCTGGGAGTACCATTAAAGAAGTGAAATAGCCACCCATCAACTGAGAGGTAAAGTTCAGGGAAGGCTAGGCAACTATCAAGGGAAACACTGATAAAGTGGAGTTGTTATGATATAAAATTAATCCTTAGAGGGAGCTCTGCTTGAAAATTTTATTAGATGATGCAACAAAGACAGTCCTGCCACATATTACTGAGGTCCAATTTCAACTTTATCAACACAGATAAATGCGAGCTTTCCTGAGGAGAGCGGTCCCGTGAGCAAGAAGAAACACGCTGCATAGCTGCAGACCTCTGTGGACAGCAAAAGCCAGTCAGCAAGCACACCTCACACTCACGGTACCTTGCTGGAGCCAGTCAGAGACATACCTTGCGGCAGACTCACAATGATTTACATCGCCTGAGGATTTGCCTCTCTGTGCTCTTATAAATTAACTTATATGCCAGGTAACCATCAATGAGTGCTCAAATTGTTGCCATCTAGTTAAAACCTAACGTAGTTGGTTAAAGAAGGGATCATTTAGGAGGTTAAATGGAATCATATTATTTTTATCCAGTGTGTTGGTAGCAACAAATTTAGGCAAGAAAACAGTTGCCAAATATTTGTTTAACTGGAAGTGTTATCTGGACTTGGACAAGATACCACTTGCCACTCTGCTTGGTCTTGCAAACATCCCACATGAGGAGGTTACCTATTAAGTGATAGACAATATAACTTGTTAATTGTTAGAGCATGATGACCTTAGACTTTGCCCAGGCATTTAATAACACCATCTGCTGTCTAGGTCTGCAATATTATTATTTTTACATGAGGATTACTCCTCTTGCTTCACAAAGAAGGCTGTAATAACAGTGCTAAAGGAGAGCAGAGCACCATGGTATTTAAACCCGACTGTCCAAGTAAAACATACAGGCAGTGCAGCTCACCCAAAAAATCCCAGACGCATTGTCTTGAATCTGGAAATCCTGATGTGCTGAAGGCAGAGCGGCTGTGATCCAGCCTTGCGGACCACACTCAGGAAAAACTCCTGTGTCTCGCTTCAGAAAGGGCTGGGAGCAAAATCCAACGTTGTGAGGGCTGCCAGCCCTTTGGTCTTTCTGTCACCATTGCTGTTTCCTTCCCAAAAACAAGAGCAATGGTCCAAAGGACACCGTTTAGGAAATCACTGTGCCTTCAGATCTTTTTCTCATTGATAACATGCTTTTAAATCACATACATTTAGCACCAAATAATCGCATTTATCTGGTTTTATGTCTGTATCTGTAAATGGTCCAATCCTGTTCTTGCTGACAGTGATGTGATTTTTGGCTTGGGCTTCGTAGAGGATTTAGAAGAGGGAAGAAAACAGTGGATTTTTCTGTGCAGCTGGTGTCTTATGCAGTGTTTCCACCACCCTGTGCAGCCCTGTGTTTCATGTAAAGCCATTCCCAGTGTGCCGGGAACCTGAGCCTACTGGGTTCAGTGACAAAAGTACTAACAACTGAGATGAGTCAGTTTCTCACTCTGGAATGATGTAATTTTTGTGCAAACAGTCTTTTCTTCCCAATAAAGAGAAGTTGAAACCTGGTAGCTGGTGCGCTGCCAGATTACGGAGGAAGCATTAGAGGTGTGAACACCAAAGAACTCCAAAAAACAAGGCAAAGAGAAATAGTCCAGACTGTGCTTTAAATTTAAAAAATGCACATTTGCACTGTGGATTTTTAAAATGTTTTTATTTTGTTGTACTGCTTATTGGTGCTTGTCACTCTAGTATGAAGGAAACAACGATCATTAATCCCCCACTCTCTCCAGCTTAACTCCTGTATCAGGCCTAAGAGGAGGACTGCTTTACTTGGCACTCTGTTGCAACAGAGAGGTCAAATATTAAACCAAACATATGAATGTAATTAGGAGGGTATGTAAAATATGGAGGCTGGATGTCTTAACAATGTCCGAAGCAGGCATGTCTTGACATGCCGTTGGTTAAAGAGGATTTTAAATATTCCAGTCTGTCGGAGGGTGTATCCGGTTACATCTGAAAAAAGTTTCTTAGTCTTTTGCTCATATGATTTTTCTCATATTTCAGGTGTAGAAGTTTGATCCTGAAAGCCCAGCATGCAGAAACATTCACCTCTTTTTGAAGTACATGAAACAATATATTTTTGTTACTAATGCTAGTTTTGGAAAAAGATATTAAAAAGTCCAGATTCTTCCCATACTTGCCCTGTACTCATTCTGAGGCAAAGACAGTTTAATGGATATTCGTATATGCTATCTGGAGGTGCATGTAGAAAGTTGCATTTTTTTTTTTTTTTTTTTACCATTTGTAAACAAAGAAACCAGTATTTTCATATCATACACAGCTGAGTGGGGGTTCTTTCTGTTGTTTCACGAATGACAAGGGAATGGCTAAAATCTGTGCCAAAAGTATTTACAAAAACCTATCTCTGCCCTTTGCCTACTATTTGCATTTTCTTTTAAACCTTTCCAAGTGAAGCAGTAGGCAAAACCCACGGCAACTAGAAGCATGTGCAAGGATGCAGAAAGCTTTAGAATACATTTCCACACCCTGCTGACCTATTCATCAAAAAGTCTGCCAAAACATATAACTCGTGGTATAAAACAAAATTCAGGAGAAAGAACCTCAGTTGCATTAACCTACTTCTTTCCAGGTTGCGTGCCACTGCAGCCTCTCCCGGCAGAAGAGAAGCTGAGCCCATTATGTGACTTTTATGTCATCCCTAGGAGTTTTTCCTGCTTCTCAGTGGAGGGCGACACAGGCAGGAGCAACCCTCCTTTGGTGCTGGCAGTGGGTCAGACTGAGACTCTGAGCTGAGCAGACACCGTGGTCCTCTGGATGAGGCAGTGCTGACCTGTCAGCCTCCTGACCTCACACTAACCAGTGCTGCACATGATCACCTTGGGCCAAATGCCATCTTGGTGCAAATCCAGTGAGTTAGCAGAGCTGCCCCCAGTGGGAATGGTGCCCACTGTGTTCATCAGTTTCCTGAGGTCGTGCGTGGTGAGCGATATGAGGTTTAGATGTGCTCAGCTCCTTCTTTTCCCAGATCTCTCTCCATTTGAAAGACCACCCTGGTTCAGGAGCATCATGCAAACTCAGACTGAGGTTCCCACAATCCCAGAAAGCATTTATGGAGCCACAAATTTGACAGCAATGGCTTCAAATGAAATGTAGTCCCCCAAAACTGAAGTAGACATGGGAGTATCTTCCTCACCTCATACCTTCATTCCATATGCCAGTTTTCCAGATTTTAATACAAAGCCCCATTTATATTCTGTGGGCACACATATAAATGTGCACACACACACACACACACACAGAGCATGTTTTGTACCAGTTAGAAGTTAGGTCCAGCAAGAACAACAAAGAAAAGACTATGCGGGTAGTTAAATACTTCTATAGCACTAGTAAGCCATAGGAACATTCCTCTGCAGTGAAGAGGAGGAGCCCTGCACAGAGGTTTCCCCACATAATTGTTATTGGTGATGGAGGCAGGGTTCCCATCCCCCTCTGCAGGAGATGGAGCCCAGCTCTCAAGCTCCTCAGTCCCTGGTAGGAAATCAGACACATTTCCAGAGCAGCCCCATGTCCTAGGAAGTGCTGATGGCCCATGTGTCCCTTCTTCCTCAAGGAGGGGCGGTGGGCAATAGGATGAGTACGGGTGCAGCATGAGGGGCTCTTGCAGCAGCTGCAAACCGATGCTGCTGCTGAGTTCCCTCCCTGGCTGCCCAACCCAACCTGCTCCCTTTTGCCCCAGAAGCACCCTCGGGACAGCAGGATGGCGGCACTGGGGCAGGTTTAGCTGCATTGTGGCTGTCGGCGCTGGCAGGTTTGCTCCAGCAGCCATGCCAGCATGACACAGAGGGCAGCGCCAGGCAGAGACGAGCAACCAGAGTGTGAGAGAGCAGGACCACTTCTGGTGGCAGCACCAGTTCCATGTGTTTACCAAGGCAGAGATGCAGGTTTACTACACACCCTCCTCTAGTAGCTCACCCACGTCCAAGACCATCTGGACCAAAGACAGAATGAGATGGTTCCCAGGAGACCAAGGCCAAGCTCATCTCTTCAGTGTGGTGCTCTGGGATGATGATTTGGCCTGGTATTATGTAAGATTTAACAAAAGCCGTATAACAAAACTATTTGAAGTAAGAATGTTAATTGAAGGTTGAGTCAGGCTGCACAAAGATGCTTTTGAGAGGCTCGTACCCTTTTTCATTTGGTCTGTATTTTTTCCACTTAATTACAATGTGTGTGGAACAGCAGTTAGCAATAATAGTAACTGGCAGAGGGGAAATGGATAATGAAGGTGATTGTCCTCTTGCCTCTGGATCAGTAACTCAAACCCATCCCAGATGTGCAATATCCAGAAGTTATTCACCTCTGGAGGCTGCACAGGGGTATATGGGAAGTGAAGCACAGGACATTCATCCTGATACCATGACTAGAGAGACAACTGGAGGGGCCCTGGCCACCACTAGCTAACTAGTCCTTGCTGAAATCTATGCTGGTGTGGTTTTCCCTTGTTGTTGCTCTCCCCAGGGGTTAAAGAAGGTGTGGACATGTGCACTCATACCCCAGCAAGCTGCCATGGGGTGCCACGAGGTCTGACACAAAACAACAGTGGTGTCTTCTGTGCCATTGGCATTGCCTCTGAAGGACTCTCCAAGCAGACCAGCAAGCAAAGAGGCAACCAGAGTGATGAGACATGAATCAGCATCAAGTGGTGGCTGTGCAAGAAGCCTCTGCAGCCGCCACAGCAAGCTCACCAGCACAGCCATTCCTTGGGCATGACACAAGGACCTAAGCAGCTCCCATTACAAAGATGACTGGTCCTCAGTACCTCATTCACTTCCACCTGGGAGACAAAGTGACACACAAGTCCCAGCCTTTGGCAAGTTCCTTTAATGATTGAAACCCAGAGAAAGAGACTGACTTAATTGAGAGTTTTGGCACAGGTCTACTAGTTATTAATATCACTGGTGTTCTTTTTATCAAATATGTACTCAGCTCTAATTCCAAGCACCTCTTTCTGGAGCTCAGTGTGAGGACAGATGTAGATGCCTGGAAAAGGGATGTGTGTGGTTTTTTTGCCTGAAAGCACAAGTGGACAGGATGAGGTAATGCAATACAGCTCTGCTGTGTAAGTTTACGAATGCATCACTGATGCCTAAACTTGTTAAGTATTGCTCCTCAGCATTGCTACACAGTAGTATACTACACATATTACAGAATGTACAGGAAGATAAAAATACCGTCTTTTATTTCTTTTAACTTAGTGTATTACACAGCAGTGAGCAAAAACCTAAGGCTAGAGGCTGAAGCACAGAGAAGAAGAACATTTGCCCCTTCTCTGACTGCTCAGGGCGCTCCCTGAGGGAGACCTTGCAGAGGAAGGGCACTGCCTGGGCACCAAAAAGAGAGAAAGGGAGACGAATGAGAGGCAGTGGTATGGGAGAGGTGGCAGAAACAAGTTTCTTTTGTATTTTACGTTTTCTCAGATTTGGGAACACTTCTGTTAACTCTTGTTACATTACAAAATTGAAATACTACAACTGCAACGACTAGCAGAAGTGTGGGCACCCCAGCCGTATCTCAGTGTGCCTGGAACAAACCGTGGCTGCAGCCTAACACAGCCTTTGCACGCCAATACCCAAAATTCCTCCTGAGGGAAGAGAGGTCTGTTCAAGAAACCCTCCTGCAGCAACCGCACGTTGCTTCATATGTTTTGGTGCTTCCTCTACAGAGCAGCCCCTGTGAGGCTGGGGGATAAAGGGACATGGGCAGGAAGGCCATCAGCATGGTGCGTCTTGCTACCCTGCAAGGTAACTGCACTTGGTAACTATAAACCCCTAGCAATTGCTAGGCAATCAAAGAGGAAATCCATCCCCCCTTTCTCTTCTCCCTTCAAGTCTCCTTGAACTAGCTGAACTGCATGGACGCCAAACTCATCAGCTCCTCAGAGCCCCCAGCCCCTCCAGGCACCCGAGCCCTGAAGGGAGCACGAGGCAACCACCAAGTGAGCAGAAAAGCGGGATTGCAAAACCCACTGCACTGGCAGGAAATCTTGAGGTCAGTAGCAGCAAAGGCCACCTTCAGCTGGGCTGCTTCCCCCACAGCGTGGTCCTGTCCTGCCCAAATCGTGGGGCTGGCAGCTGCCAAGGCAGGGATGCCTTTAGGGATGGTGGCTCTTCTGGAGGGCCCAGGAGGTGAGTTGCCAGCTGGAGCTGTCAGCGAGCACCAGTTTACTGCTTTGGGGGGATGTTTCAGTAATGCAGGAACTCCCACGCTGGAAACAGCTTTTACAGCTCTGGCAAGCGCTTCAAGAAGGTCTGGGCCTCGGTTTTAGCTTTTATTTTGTGAGGATCTCGCCGCCAACTCGCCCAGACAGGGAAAAAGCGCTACCCAGCCCAAACTCCCCACCCCAACTGAGAAACCCCTTGGCGCACCCTCCCCGGGGCTCCGTTTCTTACTTTGCTCATGCACAGCAGCTCTTCAGCTCATGCCGAAAGGGAAGATCTGCCCCTTCTCTGCAGCTGCTCAGTGCTTTGCACACTGCATCGGCGTGGGCTCAGGGGATGGAGCAGACAAGGAACATGACTATCTGGGAGCTTAAATAGAAAGAGTTTGAAAACCTTCTGTAATTTTTTCAACAGAAGATCTCTTTCTGCTCTTATTTTGTAACATTTCCTGTGAAGTCCTCCCCCCTGTCCGATTTTTTGAGGGTACTTGGAAGCCTGTCGACTCCAGCACAGAAGGCAGGGAGTAGAGCTGGCGCGGTGTCACACAGGGGTCACGGCTTCCCAGGCTTCCTGTTTATTTTGGGAAGGGGTCACCCGGCCAGCTGGCCACTCTGCCTGCGCCCTGGGAAGCCCCTGGCCACCGCATTCCTGGCCCCCTCGCCCGTGGCCGCAAACAATTGCCGACTGTGGCTCGCAATGCAGCACGTCAAGGCAGAGTGTAAATGGGATAACCCGACATGCCTATTTACCCAGCCTGTGGATAAGGGGAGGAAGCTTTTCCACATCAATTGCCCTTTCTTCTGGCATCTGGAAGTATCTCTCTGAAGCTTTTATTCCTCTTTAGAGGGTAGTAACCTCTGAAATTCTCAAGTATTTCCGTTATTTTTTCCTCACTTTTTTTCTGCTGCTACTTGAAAAGAGGGTGTAAAGTCAACTGCTGTTGTTCTGTTAAAAACAGAACTGTTTCCTTTTTTTATAGAAAGCGTGCAATTTCTGTTCCAAACTACCTCGGGCAGAGCCCACCAGTAAAGCAGATGCTGTAGCATCTAGGCAATTGCTTGCTATGCGACTCCCCGGCAAGCAGGCATAAATATGTGCCAAACTTTCTAGAACAAAAGTCATAGCAGAATAGCAGCATATGTAGCACCTCTGTATTTCAGCAGATAGCCGTGAACTAGTGGCACACCTGTGTCCTGCTGGTGCTTCCTTTTCTAGGCAGTCTCTGCTTAGGTGGTGCCTCACAGCTTTTCAGAAGCTAACACCAAACAGCGGCATTTGGTACAGTTACCTTCAAGGAGTTAGCAAAAGGCCCCCAAGTATGGCAAAAGGCAGACACCAAGTAGCTGCTGGAGTCCCTCTCAATCCTCTGGCACGTCCTGCCTCACAGGGAGCTGGTGCAGTGATCTCCCTCTGGCCTTTGTGGAGTATTTTTCTGCCAGTGCCTCTGTCATCCCCGGGCTGCAAGGCAGGGCAGCCATCAGCGCGCAGCTGACGAGCAGCTCTCAGGGATGTATGCTCTCCTCCTGCGAGCACCTAAGCACACATGGCTTCACATTCATAGTGATGCTCCTGTTAATAAAGTTATAAGTGGCTGTAAACATCTGCAGGATCAGTGGCTTACCATGAGCCTGTCCAAAGCATATTTATGTCAACAGGCTGCTTCTGCTGATACTCTCGTTTGCATCAGTATCTTTTTTTTTTTTTTTCCCCTGATGGCACTAGATAAAACACTGTTGGATGGAGATTTTTCTTTTTCACTAAGATTTTTCTCTTTTCGATGTACCATGAGGCTAGCTTTGGGACCAGCATCAATGTGAAAGCAGAACATTGCCTGAACTACTGTTTGAATTGTACATCTTAAAATCCATACATAAAAGGCTGGTGGTGATGATTCATTTTCAAAATGATGGATCATTTTAAATGAAAACAAAAAGTTTCAGTGTTTCTAAAACGGCTACCAGTAGTTCACTCTTGCAGGCAAACATGAGCAGCTGTCTACAAGCAAGATCCAACAGTTGCTTTAGGGGCTTTTGAACTGTTTGGCAAAAATCACATAATCCTCACCTAGGCAAGAAGCCCACTGAAACGCAGGTTTATTCAGTTTCCCGGAAAATCCTGTGGAGCAACCTGCCATCTCCAGTAGGAATGAAAACAGCAGAGATGCCATAAAATCAGGAGCTGCATCAGAGTGGAGACAAAGCCCCCATAATGACCAAACTCCTAGCTGTGTTCTGGCAAGGGCTGTAATCTGCTGTCAGGTTTCTACAGGTTGAGCTGGCAGGTCTTGCTTTCAGCCATGATGGCACTGCTTTGGTGAGCTACCTGACCCCAAATCATGTGCATCTGATCAAATCCAAAATTTCAAGAACTATTCCCAGCCTCTCCCCTCTCAGTTCTCAGAGAGGAGCTCCCATAAATCATTTTGGATCAAAGAAAGAGAGGTGGTAGCACTGTTCAGTGTAATCACGTTTCCCACCTTGGCTCTGGCCATTTTGCTACTGCCCTGTAGGACCTCTGTCCCAACAGAAGGATGGCAATAAGGCCCATGAAGGAAGCAGTGCACATCTGCAGCAAGAGAAGGATGTGGGGCAGCCCTGGATCGGGAGGGAAAGGGGAATGCCGAGGGCACAGGGGAGCAAGTTGGTAGCACTGGTTTGGACACAGAAGAAAAAGCGGGCCCCACAGAGGATGCGTGCATGGATGAAGTGCAGGCTGGGGGTCACAGCTCTTTGGCAAGGGACCATGTGCAATCACTGTCACCAGAGCAGAAGAAAGGCAGGAAGGAAAATGGGACCCTGCGGGGAGGGAAGAGCAAAGAAACACAGCAAGATCTCAGTGTGGCCCAGTGAAAATTGCCAAAAAACATGGGGTGGGAAGGGGCTTGCCATGGCACTGATGTGGGGGGGGGTAGAGTTCATCTTGAAGACCTGCCTCCCTCTGACCTCTTCTCTCCCTTTCCTCAACAATAGCATTGGGCACAATCGGGACAAGATGAAGGCTTCCCACACCATGCTGGACCCCCATCCACGCCACCATGGCGTTCCTCAGCTGTAAGGTGTCCTCCAGCACTTGCTGCTCCTATCTTTAGCATTGGCATGTCACAGCAAGGGGTGTTTTTCAGATATCAGGCACAAAAAGATGGTTTCTGTTTAAAAAAAAAAACAAAAACAAAACAAAACAAACCAGAAACAAGAAACAAATACATTATCTATTCGATTCCTGTGCAGTAACTACTGTAACAGTCAGCAGCTTTGAGAAGTTGGGGGGTTTTTTGTGATTTGATACATAAACCACATTTCCTATGTAGCACTGACACTACGTTTTTATCAGCTTTTTGACATTGAGCTCGGTAACATTTTGCTTTTGCCTTTCCACCAGAGTTAATTCAAAGGCAGCAAATGTGGCAAAAACAGAATACCACTCATCTCGACTTTTCCAAGCAGCTAGTTTTCATTAGAAATAAAGGAAAATAAATAAAGATCACATTTTCTGTCCTGAAGTTAAAAGCCTGCCACAGCTGAAAGCTTTGCTTTCTTCTTCCCCTGAAGCCTCACTCAGCTAGCACTCCAGCTCTGCTCATGATCTGAAATGTGCAAACACAGTGTTTCTTGGCTTCCCACCAGTATATATAAATATATGTAATTTTTTCCTTCGGAGAACCTGGAGGCTAAAGCAAGAGGGCAAAGGAGTACGTGACTAAAACATCCAAACTTCCTCTTTCATAAGCCATCACATGATGAAGTGCAATTACAATTCCTGCCTTGTCCCTGCCAATTGCAGGCGCATTGCCTCACCCGAGAAACCGGGCTGCTTCTCCCACTATGTGTGTGACTGTGTGTGTGCGCAGGCAGCAATCGCTGCAGCCGGCTTGGCGAGGCTCCAGCTTCGGGCTGGAGAAAGAGGGCAGTGGGTGGAAGACGAAAACAAAGATCTGTTTACTTAGCATGCATGGATAAAGCGTCTTTCGAGCCGGGGAGGGGAGGAGGGAAGAGAAACGGCATTAAAGGACTTTGATGCAATGTGAAAGGAAGGCTACTCGGGAAAAACGAGCCCATGTTAACCCTTGGCTCTCCGGGGGCACGTCTGGGCCGCACCGCGGCCGGAGCTATCCCTTTCCCCTTCCTCCTGCCCCCCTGCCCCAGATGGCTGCTTCGGAGCGGGTACGAGCGGTGAGGGGCTAGAGGATAGCTCCAGCAGACCCGAACTCTCGCAGCAGCAGCCGTTGCCACCGCCCCGACGTGCCGAGCTGGGTCGGGGGCCAGGGCAGGTTTTTGTTTTCCTTGTTAACAGCTCGGCGCCTCCAGGACGCCCAGCCGGGCGTGCAGTTTGCAAAGTCACCCAACCTGGCACGGGAACCAGCGCTAGGAGCCAGCACCAGGAGGAGAAGGAAGGCAGGGCAGGGCGAGGCAAGGGCCCCCCCGTGCCCCAGGACGCACCGGCGGCCGCACCACTCAGCCCCCTCCCCGGCTGGAGGGAGCGCAGGGGACCGGCTGCTGCTGCCCCGCTGTCCCTAAGCCCGCAGCGGGCCGAGGAGTAGCAGAAGGAGGCGGCGCTACACGCGGGGCCGGGCCGGCAGCAGCGCCCCCGGCCCCGCAGCACCCCGGCCCCGCCGTCGTGCAGCTGCCAGACGCGGGGAGGCACCTCCCGCCGGCGGCTGCGGACGTCAGAGCTTCCCCGGCCCCGGTCGGCCCCCGCCTCTCGCTGCTCTTCTCTTCCCCCCTCCCTCCCCCGTAACCTACATAACGCCGTGGGAAGGGCGGCCCGAGCACGGGCGTTAGCGGGGAGCAGTGTCTGGCGTGTTTACTCTGCCTGTGGGCACGCGTGCAGCCGGCTGTACGTGCCGGGAAGGGCCCGGTGAGGGTTTGCTTCACCTCCCGTGGCAAACGGGAAGAGCAAACACCCCTTTTCCTCCGTCGCCACCGCCCTGTGTTTTGGTATGGATATAGGCGGCGGATGAGGGATTCGGAGCGTGGAAGCTGGACGAGGAAACATGTCTGCAGGTTTTCCTTTTTTGGGGAGGAGACGGCGTTTGCTTAGTGTGTATAAATTTTGCTAATCTGCATTAAAGAACCGCTGGTTTGTGGTTGAAAATGACAGGAAATCTAGAACGTCCTATTTCCTGTGCACAATGACAACAGTTTAAAAAAAAAGTAATCGTTGTATTTATTTATAATGGTGCCTCCTGCCCCGGCGGGGAGAACAAAGCCGCGCAGCGGCGCAGGAGGGCGCCTGCCCGGAGGTGGCACTGACCGGCCCCACGGGGATAAGCCCGCAGTCGGGGGGCGCGCCCGGGGCGCCGCGCAGTGCCGTGCCCAAAGGTCACCAGCCAAGGGGGATGAGAGGACAATGAGTCCCGCACTGCGGGAAGCCCCCCCGCGCATCTCTGCGCGCACGAGCGGCAGGTTTCGGCAAAGCCCCTCGGCGGCGCAGGAAACAGTAATAAAAACAATAATAATAAAAATAATAAGAGAAAAGGAGCTGCAGCGCACCCCCGCCCATCTCCTTGTCCCTCTCTGCTCCCGCAGCCCTCCCCGAGGGCGAGACCGGCAGAGGCGCGGCGGCTCCCCGGCAGCAGGAGGAATCTCCGGTGCCGGTGGCGGGGGCACGGGCAGGGGCCGGGATCGCGACGGCGGGGCGGGGGCGCCCATCGCGCAGGCGCGGCCGCCACTGTCGAAGAATCGAGGCGGCGGCGCGCAGAGGTGGCGGTGGCGGCTGGAGCCCGGCACGGCGCCGCCGCCAGCCCCGGCCCCGGCCCCCGCGGCAGTCCCCGCCCCGCCGCGCCGGCCCCCGCCGCCCCGCGCCGCCCCGTAGTAGCCAGCGAGCGGGGGAGCCGAGCGGGCGGCAGCGGCCGCAGCCCTGCGCCAGCCGCGCCGCGGAGATGCGCGTCCCCGCCGCCCTGTGAGCGCCGCCGGCGGAGACGGCGAGGAGAGCGGCGTCCCCCACAGCGGTTCTGCCTGCCGGGGCGCCCGCCGCGCCCCGCTCCAGCGCACGGAAGAGGAAGGCGAGGGGGAGGGGGCCCAGCGGACGGTCCCGCTGCGGCCGCGGCGCCCGAGCCTCCCCGTCGGGACTCCGGTGGCGAGGGGCAGAGGAGGCGGCGGCCGGAGCCGGAGCGGGGGACGCTCGCCGCTGCCCCGGGGCCGGGACATGTCGTCGGCGGCGGTGGCAGCTGCTTCCCGCAGGCAGTCGTGCTACCTGTGCGACTTGCCCCGCATGCCCTGGGCCATGATCTGGGACTTCACCGAGCCCGTTTGCCGGGGCTGCGTCAACTACGAGGGCGCCGACCGCGTGGAGTTCGTCATCGACACGGCGCGGCAGCTGAAGCGGGCGCACGGCTGCTTCCCCGAGGGCCGGGCCCCGCCGCCGCCGCAC
The DNA here is from genome assembly GCF_037038585.1 of Patagioenas fasciata. Lineage (NCBI taxonomy): Eukaryota > Metazoa > Chordata > Aves > Columbiformes > Columbidae > Patagioenas > Patagioenas fasciata. Next base: position 47,392,442 of record NC_092522.1, read on the forward strand.
GCCAAGCAGCCGCCGCTCTCCGCCAAGGAACTCCTGGCGCAGCAGCAGCAGCTCGGCCACCCCGCGGAGGCGGCGGCGCGGCCCCCGCCGCAGCCGCTGGAGCGCTACTCGCTGGCGGCCGAGCGGCCGCCGCCCCGCCTGGGCGCCGAGTACGGCGGCGGCCGGCAGGTCAACGGCATCCTGGTGCCCAATGGCTTCCCCAAGCCCGAGGAGCCTCCCGAGTTGAACCGGCAGAGCCCGAACCCACGGCGGACGCACGCCGTGCCTCCCACCCTGGTGCCGCTGGTGAACGGCGCCGGGCTCCCCGCCGCCATCAGCGGCCTGGGCAGTCGCGCAGCCGCCGCCGCCTCGCTCGCCGCCATCTCCGCCGCGCCCGCACCGATGTCGGTGCCTGTTCCCCAGCAGCCGGCGGCGGCGGCGCAGGCGGCGGGGCAGGCGGCGGGGCAGCCCGGCGAGCTAGGGCACAAGCGCCCCGGCTCCGTCTCGTCGTCCTCCTCGGGCGGCGGCGCGGCGGGGGAGCACGACAGCGGCGCCAAGGAGAAGAGAGGCTCGGCCGAGAGCCTGCCGGCGGCGGCAGCGGCGGAGCTGGCCGCAGAGGGCAAGGGCCGGGCGGGCAGCGAGCAGGAGTGGCTGGCCAAGCCCAAGACGGTGCGGGACACGTTGCTGGCCCTGCACCAGCACGGCAGCCACGCCGTGCCGCCCTTCGACAGCAAGTTCAAGAAGGAGCCGGGCATGGCGGGCGGCAGATTGCTGGGATACGAGACCAACGGCGCGGTGGCCAAGCCGGGTGAGACAGCGGGGGCCGGGGAGGGCGGGTAGGGCAGGGGGGAGCAACTACTGGTATACGGGGCGGAGGATCCCGAGCAGCTTCGGCCGCCCGGGGCTCGGGGGGTGGCCGCGGCCACGCGTTTCTGCGGTTGCACTGTGGTGCCCCCGTGCTCGTTGGAGTATTGTGATTGCGCTGCCTTCTCACCCTCTTCCTCCTCTTTGGCTCTGCAGGGGCCCGGGCCGCCCGGAAGAGGAAGCCTTCTCCCGAGCCGGAGGGCGAGGCGGGACCCCCGAAGATCAACGGGGAGGCGCAGCCCTGGCTGCCCACCTCGTCGGAAGGGATGAAGCTGCCGCTGACGGCCACCCCCTTCATGTCGCCCCCGCCGCCCACCGCCTCGCCCCACTCCAACCGGACCACGCCGCCCGAGGCGGCCCAGAACGGCCAGTCCCCCATGGCCGCCCTCATTTTGGTGGCGGACAATGCCGGGGGCAACCACGCCTCCAAAGACGCCAACCAGGTCCACTCCACCACGCGGAGGAACAGCAGCAGCCCCCCGTCGCCCTCCGCCATGAACCAAAGAAGGCTGGGCCCCGGCAGGGAGGTGCCGGGCCAGGGGGCCAACGCGGCGGGCGGGCTGGAGCCCGTCCACCCCGCCAGCCTGCCGGACTCGTCCCTGGCCGCCAGCGTCCCGTTGTGTTGTACCCTCTGCCACGAGCGCCTGGAAGACACCCACTTCGTGCAGTGCCCCTCCGTCCCCTCCCACAAGTTCTGCTTCCCCTGCTCCCGGCAGAGCATCAAGCAGCAGGGAGCCAGCGGGGAGGTGTATTGTCCCAGCGGGGAGAAGTGTCCCCTGGTCGGCTCCAACGTCCCCTGGGCCTTCATGCAGGGGGAGATCGCCACCATCCTGGCCGGAGATGTGAAAGTGAAAAAGGAGAGGGACTCGTGACTTGCCCGCTCTCACCGCCCGACGTCACCTTGAACTCCGACTGCTCGAATTCTGTATATATCTATAAATATATATATATAAATATATATATATCTCCAAGACAAGGGAAATGTAGACTTCATAAACATGGCTGTATAATTTTGATTTTTTTGAATACATTGTGTTTCTATATTTTTTGAAGACAAAAGGTATGTACTTATTATAAAGGCATTTCTTCTAATTCTTTTTTTTGTTTTGTTTTGTTTTTTTTTTTTGTTTTTTTTTTTTTTTGCTTTTGTTATAGCAACTATTTGTTGTGCTTCCTTGGTGACAGTTACTGTTCAATGTAGGCTGTGACTTGCGCTGCTTTTTTTAGAGAGCACTTGGCAAACCAGAAATGCTTCTAGCTGTATTTGTATGCACTTGTTTCTCTTTTTTCTTTTCTTTTTTTTTTTTTTTTTTAGATGCCAAATACACTTTATGACATTGTAAAGATTGCCTTACTGTCTGTGATTCCTTATTCCTGGCCCCTGTCCTGTAGAGCTGGTCGCATGCAGGCTTGGTCTGAGGCGGTTGGGGAGAAGAGTGGCTAGCCGAGGTGGGGATGCCCTTTGCCATCCCACCGGCCAGGCAAGCTTAGGGAGCAGGAGGGATTTCTCCCAGAAATGCGCGGCTTGGGTTGTGATGGCAGATCCACCACATCCAGTCCCGAATTCCTCTGTGTTTCTCAAAGGAAGTTGCCTCCCAAGTAGGATGTGGAGAGGTGTCCGAGAGGCGCTGTCGAGTTAGGGATTTCTGGGTTTGTTTGTTTTTGGTTTGGTGGTTGGTTTTTTGTTTTTTGTTTTTTGTTTGGTTTTTTTTTTTGTTGTTGAGGCAAAGTTGACCGCAGTTCACGTGATCAGTTGTAAGATTACAAAACTGCATTTGTTCACCAATTACGTACCACAACGTGGAATTTTGATAACGAACTTAATTATACGATTGGCAAAGGCGCCAACGTAGCACTGCCATCTCTGAAGCTCTTCAGTGTCACTTACAGGGCTTTTGTGTCTTTGGACAAAGCTGGGGAGGTGGAGGAGAGACTTTTTTTTTAAATTTTGCTTTAATTTTCAGATAGTCCAGGTGGACTTCGAGTTTGCTTATCAGTCACCTCTAGTGCTGTTGCTATTGTTACTATCGCTGACCCAATATTTCCAAGTAGTGGCAGGTATGGTGTGGTACAGTGACAGTGGTGACTGAGGCTCTGCCAGATTGCCCGTGGGCATATCAGTGACAGCCCAAATGTGGGTGGAGGAAACCTGTAATTTCCCTATTACATGTGCTTGAAACAAACCCACTGCTATTCTTTGAAAATGAAAATATAAACTGGTTGAAATGAAAGCAATTAGGGCTGCACATAATGGCCCTGGCCCTGCCTTTTAAGCTACTTTGGAGAACTCTTTTGTAAAGCCACTTCTTTTGATCACGCTTCTGCATCACCAAGCAGACTTCTAAAATCAATAAATCATTGGTTACTAGAAATAGTTCGAGTCTTATAGTGATGTTTTTGTGCTGTTTATAGTTCGTTGGCAACGCTGCAGCTGTACGAGCCCTTCTGTTGAGGTGTTTATAACTCGGTTATAAGTGGTTGTTTCTGAGCAAAAGGGTGGCGAGGTCATCCCTTGCTGGGGATGGGCTAATAAACACTTCCAGTATCGGAAGAGGAGGAGGAAAAATCTGTTCAGCCAACTATAATTTGAAGAATTTTGGGTGCTTTTTAGTCAACTGTTCTTATTGTGATAATGTTCAGACTGCAATTTAATGCAGAATAGGTCTTTTTTGGAAGACTGCTTTTTCTTTTTTTTTTTTAAGAAAAGAAATGGTCGTTATTAGTATTTGAAGATCAGAACTGCACATGCACAGTAATTTTTTATGAAGTGTTTAATGAGCACACCCACTACATTGTGTTCCATATTACAGGTCAATGTAATATTAGATAAGACTTGCATGATAAACAAATTCATTGAGTCAATATTACGCTTTAAAACTTATACCTATAGTCAAGATTGGTGTCTTATGTAAACACATTTAGACAATTTGAAGAAAACGCACATTATATATATATACTTATACATATACCTTTATATATAAAAAAAACCAACTGTAAAGGATTCTTTGAACCACTATGATCTGTGTAAATGTGTATTTAGGCACTTTATTAAAAAAAAATGGATTTTGAGCTGATAGATGGTAACAAGTTCTTCAAAGTTGCTTGACATAATACCTCATATGGGATGAAGCTCATGTTTTTGATTAAAGTGGTATCCCTACTCTTTTAAAAAAGAAGGAAAACCGAAACCCCAAAGCCTCCCTAAAAAGGTGCCCACTTTTGTGTTATCAGGTGGTCCAGCTCTGAGCCTGCCGAGGGCGAGACCTGCTCCTGACAAACCCTTGTTTTGGGGCCAAGGGACGCTGATGTGGTGCTGGGGCAAGAGGCCCTTAAGGAAGCACACCTTCCTCTTCCTCCCCACCGGCTGCCCGGCTCCACAGCTCCGTGACTCCTGGAGAGGATGGAAACTCGCCGGCCGGGGATGCCACGCGATGGCCCGGGAGCAACATAGCTGGAAAAGAAATGGCTCATGGTGGCTACGCTCCTTGGCTGACGTTCAGACCCTAGCCAAGTCTAATCTGCACCGTAAAACTTCAGAACTGCAAAAGGAAACCAGAAAAAAAAAAAAAAGGAAAAAATTCAAAATCTGAGGGTGTTCATACATAGCTAGTTTTTCTCACATTCAGTGTTGCTCTTTTCCTTTTGGTTGCTTTACTGTGTTACAATAACACTCAAGTGGATTCTCCCTTTATACCAGCTTACTGCTTCCTGGGCTACAAGCTTTTTGGTTTTGTTTTTGTTTGTTTTTTTTTTTTAAATTGAAATGCTTTAGCTGCAATAGTGCTACTGTAATTTTCCTTTTTAAACTTTTTAAAAGGTGATACTGTAATTTGTGTAGTATTAAAATTGTTTTAATGAAGAATGTGTGATTATTATTTTTTTTCAAACCCAATCCCATCTTTTTTTTTTTTTTCCCAAATATTTTTTTGTCCTGGCAGATCACCTACATGGTGCTTTCATTGATAGCTGCTGAACTAACTTGCTGCTATTTTTACCTTTTTTTTTTTTTAATTCTGGCACTAAGCGTAAGGAAACTAAGAGCTTTAAATACTCCTTGCACTTTTTTGTATATTAAAAAAGAGAACTTGAAAAAGCGGAGTTGCCCAAGTAGATTTTTTTTTTCTTTAATTTTTTTAGTACTGTTTCTGACGCTTATTTATAAACAGCAGTGCAGGGCAGAAGGGAGTACATGGAGCTGGTGGGTGCTGCCCTGTGCCTGTGTCCCAGGGGGTGGGAAAGGCATCACACAAGGGAGGCTGTGACTGCCTTTGCCATGGCCTCAGAAAACCTGGTATGTTTGGGAGCTCTCTTTTTAGATGTGCTGTAAACCAGGCCATGGCAACCGCGTGTTTTTATGAACTAGCACTTAGGCAAAGGGTATAAATACTTTTGAGAGTGCTCTCTAGTGGCTTCTTATGTCAACAGAACCCCTGGATCCTTTCCTTCTGCGCCTGGGCCAAGCCCTACTCGTCTGTCTGTCCTGCTGGTGGGGCAGCCACTCTTGGTGGGATGGGATGGGAAGGGACAGGATGGGATGGGATGAGACACTGCTCCAGGGACACCCAGCCACCCTTTTGCCCTCCCAGGGTGAGAGCTCCCCTGCCGTGTGGCACCTGCCCTGCCACTTGCACCCACTCCCTCTGTCTAATCTGCCCCCAAAGTGGGGTGGGACACCCGCTGTGGTGTGTAGGGTGTTATGGCATAGCTGCGGTCCCGGCGCAAATGCAGCCTCTCCTCAGGCAAGAGGAGAAAAACATGGGACCGCGCGGAAATTAATGGCAGCAGGAGTAGCTGAGCTTGTCGTAAATCAAGACGTTGGTAGCCCTGGCTCCTACAGCTTCAGCACATGCTTCACAACAACAGGGCTACAGGCGGGAGGCGTCCAATAATTAGGCTTGAAAAGGCTCAGCCCTCAACATTTCATGTTTCTTCTCCTCAAGCACTTGTGCCGAGGTAGCTCAGCTGCATTTTGGAAAATAATTTTAAAAACACCTTTCCCCAAGTGGAGTCTTGTTTTGTTCATGTGCCACAGTGCAGCCCAGTATAAACTACACCTTCAAGTCAGTGCTCCCAGAGATAATGAGGCAAGTAAAAAAAAAAACGAAGAAAAGAAAAAAAAGCACACTCTTTCCCCTGTTGAAACAGAAGGTGGGCCTGGGCAACGTATGTATTCACCTTCTGCAGCAGATGTGTTGCAGCCAGCAGCCCTCACCAAACAGGGCCATGGGAGGGCTCCCATGAAGGCCCATGGAGGCCTGCAGGACTCCTGAGTCACCTCCTTCCCTTGCCCTGTGTTCCCAGGAGCAGGGATGCCTTACCCAAGGTCGGGCAATTCTCCCAGATGATGAACAGAGTGCTTGCTTATCCACTTCATCACCGGGGCTGCCACGCTAGAGGTAACTCTTTAGTTGCCTTGGGGCAGCCTCCTGAGCAAGCCGCAGGCTTTGACCGCTAAGTGCAGGGTTCAAACTGGAATCACTGAGCTCCCTGAAAGGCCGAAACCTCCCTTCAGGGAAAGAAGGAACGCTGATGTCTCCCACAGAAATCTAACTGCATTTTAGTGTCCATATGGTTGTCTTGCTTGGTTGGCATAGGTGTGCTGAAGATGGGGTGATAACTCTGCAGTTATTTTTATACACAGGTCACCCAGTTTTGCTTCCCTTTCTGCCACTCGAACCAGTTTTGTGAAGAGTGGTGTAGCAGAGCACATGCTAAAACCCAAAACGTTGCATCACGTGAAAGCTCCCTATAAAAGAAAATCACAGAGAAGACAGGAAGACTTTGTGAAAGCTCCCTGCTGCAGTAGATGTTTCTTCCATCACCTTTGACTCAGCAAACACTGCAAGAAGCATCCTTGCTCATTAGCTCCCACCTCCAGCAGTGCTGGGCCAGGGGTGAGAACCCACCCTGTCCTGAACAGTGCCGGGTTGTGCCCCCATCTCGGGGTCCCCTTCTCTGACCACCCCACCTGCCACCACTTGCCCCAGTGCTCCCCAGCCCTGGGGTGCCCCTGTCTCAGGCCAGGGGACCTTGCCCAGGGGCACACCAGCAGAGTGCTCTCCTCTGCAGAGAGCTGTGGCTTCCCTGGGGAGCCTCCGATTTTCAGGGAGACCTCAGCCACTGCCTGTGGGAAGAAGTGCACTCAGTGTTCCCTGCAAAAATGCCAGGCATGCATTTTCTTTCACCCTTTTCCAATACAAAACACTTGTTTGTTCCTCCCTCTCTCTCTCACCCTGCCTCAGAGATGCCTCATGCCTTTTTTTTTCTTAAATTTATTTTTCTTTTCTTTTTTGGCAGCCATTTAAAAACAAACAGAAGATGAGTAAACAGAGATGAAAGAGGTTATTGGTTCACCAGGTCGCTTCCTTGCATTGGGAAACAACTCCAGTTCCCGGAGCAGCTGGCTGGTGCCTGGGAAGTGGGCAGAGGGTGGGCTGTGGGACCGAGCCTCACCCACCACCCACTTAGCCAGGGGCACAAGAAAGCAAGCTGGACTCTCCCCTTCTCCCTCCTTTGATTTTTTGTTTTGTTTTTGTTTTTCTTCTTTTTTTTTTTTTTTTGCATCTTTATGAGCTGAAGGAGGCCATAGTTTTTTTTTTTTTTCAAATTGAGTCCTTTAATTTTTTTTTCCACCAGAAACCCAGGTTTTCTCCAACCCTTTTTTATATAGGAGTCTAATATTCTCCATCTGTCCAGTAGTAAAAGGTCTTACAGATATTAGGCAACAACTGCACATCAGAAAAGGCACTTAATTTTGTCCAGACTATTTACAAGTCTTTTTCTTTTTTTTTTTTTTTTTTTGTCTTACCTAATTCAGCTGCTGCTAAGCACGAGGAATATACAATTTTCTCTTTTAAGATGCATCATCCCTCAGCTGGCAGGAAGCTCAGAAATGAGGCTACTGTATAAAAGACTTCAATGGGAGCAGGGGAAGGTGATGCTGAACATCACCCTTCTTTCACTTCACAAAATTCAGGAAACAAATCAGCTCATGCACACTGACTCATGCTTTTACAGATCCTACTTTATGCATCACAATGAAGACAAACCAGCATAAGCACCACTTTTTCCGTGTCACTTTCAGACCTGTTTGTACTGTAATAATTTAAAAAACAAAACCAAAAAACAACACTAACTTCCCTGTGATTTTGTGGTGGTGATTGAATAGAGCTTAATCCATTTTCCTGACAAGGATACAGTTAGGGCAACCCACCCTTCAGAAATTACAGAAGGAGGGTGTTTCTCATCAATTTGCAGAAAACTGTGCTGTCTGTATTAACTCTGGGCAACAAAGCACTTCCTGAAGTAGTGGTACTGGGTATTGGCTTCCCTGCACCTGGGAAGAAGAGGACTGGATGTGCCCTGCTGGGACTTCAATGTGTCATTCCAGGAATTCTAATTAGTTCAAAATTTCTGTTTAGACATCTAAGCCACACCTTCTGGCCTTCCAAGAGGTAAAAAACGATGACAAACAGCACGAAGCAAGGATTTTTAGCTGTGCTTTTTAATGGCTACTTTGGTCATGATTTTCATATTGTCAAATCCCTTCTATTTGTGTAAACCCTCTGCCTTTCTTTGGAGAGACAAACTGTGCCCGTTACTGGACAGACTGCTTTATACCCCCATTAATATTTTTATAACCCAGACAGTTGTTTCACCTCACCAGTCCTGCTTCTTTGGGTTACTACGGCCCAGACCTCTTTGTTTGACCATGTTAAAATGAACTTTCAAATGTGGAGGTCTGACTTCTGCTCCTCTTCCCTTCCGCATAATTCAGTTATTTCCCGAAATCTGCCTCTTAATGGCAAGGCTTTCCAGGTAGCAAGACTTTCTGGGAACGGCAGTGCATGCTGGAGGTTATTCATTTGGCCTCTGGCCACCCCTCAGGGAGAACTTGCAGCAAGGGCTCCACAGGGTTTGTGTGGTCCCGGTGCTGGTGGAAGGTGTGGATCACCAGCCCAGCTCAGCCACGCTGCCTCCTAGTTATCTTTCAAGCAGGAACATTTCGAACTGCAGCGGCAGCAGCATGTGTTTCTTCATCCTGTGTCACAAAAGTTTCCTGACATTTAGTGTTTTGGGGTGGATCCCTTCCTTTTCTATGAAGAGTGCCAATTTCAGTGCTGCTTTTGATGGATAACAGTCCGTGAAGCACTGGAGTGATACCAATAAATCTGGTTTGCGTAGGCGACCTTCCGGGCTCCCTTTTTAGCTGCTCGCTGACTGCAGAGGGACTGGGTTACCTGCCCTGCCAGCCTTCCTCTGTCCTTCCCCCTGTACCCCTGATGCCGGCAGCAGCACTTTCCTTGGCAGAGCACCTTCAGGGGTGCCTGCAGGGGAAAGGGCTGTCCGAGAGGGTTGGGTTTCAGCCATGTTCACCCTTTGTACTGGATGCAACCTCAGGGCTCATTTAAGCCCTTCCTGATCAGCTGCAAAGAATCAGAGAACACCAGGTTGGAAGGGACCTCGAGGATTGTCTGGTCCAGCCTTTAAGAGGTGGCATGCCACTGCCTGTTTAGTCCTGGTGATGATCACGGGGGTCAGCTAGTGGGTCATGGGCTACATTTGGCATATCAAGCCTTATGCATGTGGCTACTTCTGTTGGTAGAGGGCTTTCTATTCCTCTACTGAGCCTAATTTTATCACAGGCTTTTAGCTCTTGCATGAGAACTTCACACAAGCCCCTCTGAAAGATGAAGCCATGTTTAATCCATGGAAAGCGGTACCAGTGCCTCTTTTGGATGAGAAAGGCAAAAGGGAAAGGGGTTATCTCCTAGTGAGGTTGTTGCCAGTGGAGCCAGGCTGAGCCTCTCGATGAAATGTGTGCTTTCCAGCTTGCCTTGAGTTCTTCTCCTGAGCAAAACTCTGACATAGGTCAGTGAAAACTGCACTGCAAGATCTATTTCTATTTCATTTTATCCCTTTTCAAGAAGGGGACAGTAATGAAGCATTCTTTCTGTTCACTGCTTACAGCCACAACCCCATATCGCTTCTGTGAAGCACTTTATACCTCACCAGAGTTAAGAAAACAGTCTGATTTCAAAGCAGAGATAAAGGACTGTAATGAGACTGGCTACTTTTTTTAAAAAAATAGCTAAAATAGGTGCCATCCATCCCTGCTTCTGCCTGTTGACTGTGGGAGCTGGAAACCAGGTGGTCTAACTTGCTCATCACTTCTGTGACCTAAGGCCCAGGCTGGAGCCAGAGGCAAGTTGATGATGGCAGTCTGAATTTAATCACTCTTGTTCAGATGAGCACACTCCTTCAGGTACCACTCCTCCCATCACTTCTCAGTAACCAGACTTTGGGTCTTGCCGTGCTACCCGCAGTGCATCAATTAGGTTCCACGTTGCCAGGAGCCACTGTACAGAGTCAGGCAGGAGTGCTTTAGGCTGAGTGCAGTGCAAATAGAAAGCAATACATGTGAAACAGAGTTAGTGTCATCTGTGTTTCATTTGCTTTTAAAATGGCCTTAAGGCAAAATAAGGTGAATTTACTCTCCAGGTGAAAAGTAGAGCTCATCTTTCAGGGATGGAATTGCTGACTCTTAGATGACTTAAAAAACAAAACAGAAAAAGCAACCTTTTTCTTTTGCAATCTGTTCTTCTAATCCTAAACTGGATCCCAAGCTGCCAAAAGCTCTGTCATTGACTTCACCACCTCCACAGGAGCATTTCTGTGGGTAAAGTTACACCAGTAGTGCAGGAAGAATCAGGCCCTAAATGTAAATGATGAGTTACAACACAGAGTTTTGCTCTAATTATTTATAAGAAATCATTTCATTATAAATAGGTTTTTCAGTTAAATGTATTGCTAGAATTACCTTATTACATATTCATAATTAATTAAATCATAGCAGATTTCTATGTCATTATCATTTCCATATACTATAAATAATTCAGAAGAAATATTGGTTCTTTCAGGATACATTGTATGTGCAGATAAGGTGAAGAAACAATCTGGGCCTGAGTAGAGCAAAGTTGCTCCTTCTGAACTTCTTCACACATTAGCTTTAGAAAAGCTGGGAAGGAAAGGGGCAGGGGGTGGCCAACGAGTGGAATAAAATGCTTGTTCCTCTTGTCAGCATTGCAGTTCTTCTGGCTCCACACGGGGCATCTCCTGGCTGCTTTTCAGAATAACCAGGAGGAAGTGCAGAGCTTTAGGGGTGAAATACTGGAAGCTGTTGCTGATCCACCAATCTACCTTTTCTCCACAACATTTGCTTGGGCCTTGAAGTAAAGACAAGGGTGTTTTGTTGTTGTTGTTGTCACTGCAAGCTTGACTGGCCTTTTGAAAAATGAACAAGAAATGTTGGAAAATTCACATCTAAACTAACTTTAGAAACATATCTATAAGGGATCATAATTATTTGTTTCAAGTGAATTCACTTGGGAAACAAAATCCTTATTCATGAATAACAACAGCAAACCATCATGTTCCCAAGCAGAATGTCACATATATTTTAAGACTTGGGTCATTGGTACTGGCATCTCACCGGTTTATAATAAACAGGAAGGACTGGAAGAATTTCTTGAAGCCATTTATTACTGTTGCTGTCTCCTTAGCAGTGTCCTAGTGCGAAAGAGCCTTGTGAGCTCTGGGATGCAAATGGTGCTGGCATGGTAGGGGGAATGCCTAGACTCCGGAGATGGGGTGTGCTCCACCACCCCTGAGCCCACTGAGGAGCTGGCAGAGGCAGGAACAGGGGTGAACATAACTAGGTCAGGGGCATGAAGGGTGCGATAAAGTCAGGAACTGCTTCAAAGTTGAAGAAATTAAAAGAATAAGCCTGAGAACTGAGCTGAAGCAGTCGGATTCATTTGAATCACTTGGTTTACTCCACAAGTGATTTTCTGGCTGCTGACACGTCTGTGCTGCACATGTGCATTTACACCTCAGGAAACATTAGTGTATCATGATTGTGAGGAAATCCCTCAGGAATAAGGCTGGCCACCAAGACAGAGCTGGATGGAGTCATGCTGGTCTGAATGGAGAAGCCTTTGGCTGGTCTTCTTCATCTCATTTCCCCACCAGGTAGAGGTGGGGAAGTACCTAATGGCTGCAGAGGGCTGAAGCAGATCATTTCAGTGGGTGCCAGACAGGGAAGACTGGCAAAGGGGGTGGCGTTGCTTCCATCAGTACATCAGTAGAAGGCACTTTGTCAGCCCGGCCTCATCAGAGAGAGGAGGACTGAGCAGGGAGGGTGAGTGGCACCACTGCACCCAGGGAAGAACAGGCTTCTGCCCATGCCCCCTTCCCCATTCACTTGATCCAAGTTAACAGGGGACAAGAAGACAGAGGTGATGTCAACAGAGAAAAGAGCACATGGATCGGAACCCCTCATGCAGCCCATTTTGTAGAAAACAGTTGCAGTGCCTCTGCGTTGGTTTGGCCACAGAATATGTGCAGTTGTATGCAGCATATTTGGCACACAGCTGCCTGCCTTTTATTTGGCTATGGTCACCCAACAGTGTGTAGGTTTCTTATAGGTATGTATTGCATAGAGCTACCCTAGGTTACTGCCAACAGAGGGAGGTTTGATGGACACAATCCTCTGCAGCAGGCTGTGAGATGCTGGAGGCAGCTCCTCTTCTTCTGTCCCCCCCTAACACTCAGCCAGAGCCAGGTTTGCTCCCCATCCCTGGAGCGCAACTGCCATTTCTGCTGAGCGTAGCTGGCCTCCAGCACCCCTGCATGATGAGCAGCACCTCACCAGGCCTGATCCCGGTCTTCATTCCCTCATGGAAACCCCAGCTGTGGATTTACGGTAGTGCAGCAGAGATGAGAATCTGGCCTCTAAAAACTGGGAAGAGCTCTGCTTAGGAGCACAGGAGGAAGCAGGGGGCCTCCTGACAAAAAAGCATGGTTGGGTTTCTCAGTCTGGCAGACAGTACTGAAATTGTGTTATTCTTGTTCTGGAGAATTCTTCAGTCGTGCTGGAGAGTGGCACAGGGGAAGAAGCTGCAATATGATGCCTCTCAAAATGAGTGCAGCCGGGGAAAGTAAAGCTTATAGTAACAGCTGGGGCCATTAACTCTCTAATCTCCCCCTTTTCATTACATCTGAGTCTCTGAGCTTTGTGTTACACCAGTCTCCTGTGGCAGTTTCCCAAAGGGATGAGACTCTGCTGAGATTTTTTTAAAAAAGGAAATTATTTGTTTGTAAATCAGAGGTTGAGACGTGCAGCTTTTTGTGTGGAGGCATGTCACCACCCACTGTGACAGGCACGGGAGACCTGCTGTAAACCCAGCGCTGCCACAGACATGCCGTGCTGGAGCTGCCTGCCCTCTCGCTGTCTTCACATGGCTTCAGTTCACCCTGGGCAAAAACAGCTCTTCCTTGGACTTTCCAGTATGGCCATGGCCTGATGCAGGTTGGGCCTGTTTCGGCTGGTGGGTAGCATCAAGTTGTCCAGGTAGCTGCTTGCTGTGAGGAGGTTGCCCTGTGGCGGGGCAGCCTTCCCCACAGAGTCCTCTCCCTCCCACTGGGGCAGGGGCTGCAGACCCGTGGGCAGGGGTCTGGCCTGCTGCAGTGCCCCAGCTCAGGGGCAGCTGGGGGGCAAACAGAAATGCAATCAGCTCTGGTCCTTCACTCTTTTGTGTTGTTATCAAAAGAAAGGATGCTCTTCATCTGGCAGGCGAGGTCCCTGCTGGTGTGTGAGGCCCCTTCTCCCGCACTTCCCCACCTCAAAAGGGTTTGGTCGCAACCTTGCAGTGCACATACTGTATCCTGTGCACGGCCCATGAGCTGGCCACAGCCACCCCAGGCTGAGCAAACCCCCAAAAGTAGGTACCTGCCCGCCATCCTAGTTGTGCTCATGCTGCTGCTTATGCAGCCAGCAGGGCACAAGCAACTGGGTCTGGTGGAAAAGTGTATGCATGGATGAGTGGTGGCATAAGAGAAGCGGTGGCCAAGCGAGACCAAGGGAGTGAAAGACTGCCTGTCTAAGTAGCAGTGTGATGAAGGGCTGGCTTCAGCTCACTGCAAAAACTCCCTGTGCTGCTTCTCCCACCACTGTCCCCTCATTACCACCTGGTGCAGAGATCTGGGCTCAAGGTGTCTCTCATCTTCCAGAGCTCAGGGGGGCTCCCCAGCAGAGCTAGCTTGTCTTCTCTTCCCCTTCACTGTCCTTCTGGGTGAACTTCCATCTCATATTTTTTGCCTTTTAAAACAGATGGAAAAAAACAGGCTTAAAGTTTAATAACCCATCTGTGTCCATAGAGAGGCTGGTCAGTGAGGGGGGTGGAAGTGGTCTCTCCCCACAGCTCCAGGGAGCCCTGGCTCCCCTACGGGCACAGCAATGCAGGCAGGAGTAAGCAAATGAGAAGAAATTGCCCTGACTTAGCAAGAGGTCATGCAGAAAGATCCATGCTGGCAGACGAGACAGTGTGCTAAAGATAACTGTTTGACAAACTATATTTACTCTCCCTTTCTGGGAGGACTTACAGGGGATTTGGAGCATTGTGCTAATATAAGCCATCCAGTGCCTGTGGCAGAGGAAGCACCTACTCGGGGCTTCTTTGCGCTTGTGTCTTTACAAGCCATGAGAGGGGACACTGCTGAAAATAGCCCTGTCTCCTAATTGTATTCTTGGGAATGTTAATCAGCAGGCTTGCTCTTCCCACCAGCAGCAACCGTGCAGCGATACTGTTTGATCAAATGCAGCTGCTTTCCCTCACCACCACCATTTTTCTCACCAGCAGCACTGGGTGTCCCTGCCCACATCCCTCCCTAACCTGCAGAGGAGGTGATCCATTTTGGGGACTCTCAGAATCAAGGGAAAGACCATTGTTTGTGTTTTCTGGGTATTCTGGGAAACCTCTGTGTTGGAGCTGGCTTTCTGCCTCTGAGAGGTCCCCACCTAAACAAAGGCGATGAGGGTTAATGCTCGACAAAGGGGCGGGGGGCGAAAGAGAGAATTCTCCTAAACAGTCGTGATTTTTCAGCTGATGTTTGTAAGCTTTCCGCCATACAGGAAAAGAGGCACTTGAGATTTTGAGTATGCAGTAACCATGACAAATACAGAAGTACAAAAACAGCTCTAGGCAGCTAGAAAGAACAATACCGAACAAACAAATTAGCCATCTGTACCATCTCTAGCTCCTAAAAGTAAACATAAACACAGATCCACACTGAAAAGGGCTGTACTCGTAATAAATCAATTAGCACTGCCAGCACTTGGAGGCAGCAGGGGGAGAGGTGCAGGACCAGAGGAACAGACCTCTCCCTGCCTCGTTTCAGGTTGGCTCTCTGGGCTCCCAAAAAGCTCTCCTGTGGGCTGGGGAGTGAGGATCGGCTCACCAGAGCGCTCCCCCCGCGCGTGATGGGGGGAGTGACACCATGGAAAATCTTGACCCCGGGGGGATGTCCAGTGTTCACATTTCAGAGACTTCCTTTCCCAAGCCCCAGCCAGTGAGGGTCTTGTGATCCTTCCTCTCTCCTCTCTTTTGGGTGCAGCAGTGTGTTGGGAAGGTTACAAATACAGGCAACTGTTTGCTCTAATCCATCTCTGTCCGTGGGGATCAGTAGTGTATCAGGCTCCTCTTTCCTCACTCCCAATTTATCTCTGATTGACTTGCCCATCCCATGGCCACCATTCATAACCCTCAGCTTGCTGCTTTTCTTACAGACATCTCCTTATATGCCAAACACCCACAGAGAGCCACCTTAAATAATCATCCTTTTGAGATGCAGAAGCACCAGAGTGGTGGTAGGGGGTAGCAGGGCAGACCTTTAGGAGTTTTATTGCCCGCTGTTCTGCATGGTGGGTGTCCTGCTCCAGAGGAGAGCAAGGGGGAATGGCCAGATTTGGTAATAAATAACCACTGTGTTGTGGGAGCCTGAACCACTCCGCAGAGTGTGAAGATCAGGACATTTGTGCTGTAAAGGACCTTTGTTGTGTACCTAAGGAAGGGAGACAGACCCTTAGTGCTGTGAACCAGCACTGTGCTCCCCACAGCCGCCTCAGAGGTCAGTGCCTGATGCTGCATCCCACCAACTGGGAAAGGATGGTGATGGGACCTGTCTCCATGGATGTATCTCAGGGAGTTGCTGACCAGCTTCTACTTTTGAGTCCCCTGCACTGTCCCCAGCCTCCTGCAATGGGTGCAAGGACTGTGTGTGAACTGCTCCACACGCCATAGGGGATACCAAGACCAGAGGCTAAGTAGGGCACACTTGCAAAGTTTCATTGCCATCTCATTGCTGGTCAAGTCTGCGGGCAGGAAGGAGTTTGCTGTTACTGTAAAGCTCTGTACTAGCTGTGCCTCACTGCATCCCTTCAGGGAGGGCACAAGTGGGTGAAACTTGAGTTGTGGGCAAGGATTAGGAGAGCAATGCAGTCTGGAGGAGAAAACAAACACAGCCGTGAAAGGCTGGCATACTAAGCCTAAAATCTGTCACTGTCAGAGAAAGAGCAACAGCAGCATCTGTCTAACAGCACATACCGATGGGGTAGGAACTCTTTGTTGGTGTGTGACCTTCAAGTCATTTCCAGGAATAGATTTTGGCTCCAATTTCAACTCTAAGTAAAGCACCTTCTCCTGTCATGATATGGAAGCTGAGGTATTTCAGTTTCCAGAAACAAACAGAGCTGGCAGGAGGCAGCCGACGGCCTTGGCTGCCACAGAGCCCTACATGGCAGCAGCTCCGGAAATGGCCAACTCTGGAAATGACACGGGGGCAAAGGGGCTCCGTGGGCTTCATCACCCTGACCCTTGCCATCATGCAGTGGCTTCTGTGCACTGCCTAGCCCTAGCTGATAAGGTGTCTGCATCTTTTCTCCTCAACTGTAAGAAGCTATTACATTTCTTAGTTCATTTCTAACATTATAATTCAGTTTGACACCCGCCTTTTTTACAAAGGTGGCTGAGAAACATCAAGTGCTCTGCCCTTAATGGAAAGAGGCAGCCCAGTGAGCAGAGGGTGGCACACGGAACCAGGGGGCACAAACCACTTTCCAGGTGCTGCTGCCCTGCCCTGCCAGCTCCACGTGGAGGAGCTGGGAGCGACTCCCATCCTGCTTTCCAGAATGGAGGCATTGGAAGGAAACGAAGCGTGGACTGTTGTGACAGTAGAGAGGCCCCCACCTTTGGCAGGGGTTTCAGCAGCTCTTAGCAGTGGGGTCCTGGGTCCCCTGCCTCTGCAAAATGAGGTCTGGATTCGCTTCTTCAGACTGAGCAGCCCAGGATGGGCTGCAATGAAAGGGTCACAGCCATGCATACCCTGTGCTTTTTCAGTGGTCTTCACTGGCAGAAGCAGCGTGTGTGTGCATGTATTTGAGAGAGGCAAGGGGTGAACACAGCGCGTGTGGGTCTGTGCACACCCAGCCTGTCTTCTCACAGCCCAGAAGTTCCTGAAGCACCCTCAGGAAGAAAATATTTTGCTAAACATCACCTGAAACAAGAGGGGGGTTTCAGTTCAGTGGAAAGCCGTGTCTGATACACCTCTGGAGCCTGGGGAACCGAAGTCAGAACCAGGATAAACTCTTGAGAGCAAGCACTCACAGTGCAGGGATGAAGCAGCTGCTTTTACCTCTGGTACTTAAATCTCTATACCTTCAGGAACATTTTCTCTACTTGTTTGAAATGTCATTTTAGCAGCCAAGGAGGAGAATGCAAACCTTTTGTTGCTGGCTTTGTCTGCCTGCTCTGCCTAGCAAGCTCTGAATGGCAGGGGACATTAGCTGCCACAGCAGTAGGACAGCTGTCTGGCAGCATTTCAGAAACAGAGGAACAGGCCTGGACTGGAGAAATATTTACAAGGACTGTTTAACTTGCTGAAGCCCAGCACCATTAGTTGGCTTCATGCAGGTGAGGACCATACTGCTGCTTTACAGACCAGCCATTGTAGCCATTCGCCTTGACCAGTCAGGCATAGCAAGGCAAGGTGGATAGGAAACCGTCAGGACAGAGAGATTTGTGCCACTTTAAATGAGTACAAGGTGTGTGGCAGAAGTCCACCATGACTCATAAAAGCCCAGCAAAGCTAGAAGTAGGCATGCTTCTTCCCAGTCACTAAAAGGAAACTGGGCAAGGAAAGCCCAGCTGCACCCTGTTGTCCAGAGGGATTTCCAGCAGTGGAAATTGTTGTAGGGATGGGTGTTGTCATCTGCAGCCCTGTGTCTTCTGCTGTTCTTAGGATGTTCAGCAAGTCCTGGGAGCTGATTTTCTTTCTACAGGCGGCATGCTAGCCTACCAGTGAAATCCACCATAACTAGAAATTGGGAAAAAGATGCTCTGTGCCATCAGCCTGAAGCCAGTAGGAGATACGGTGTCATTTAGAGTCTGATAGGACATTGTCAAAGATGACAGAGCAACAAGCCAGTGTATCAAAAAGAAAGTAAGGCCTTTGCAGGTACCTCTTTTTGGACTAACATCCTACATGTGCACAGTAACGACTGTGGCAGTTTTTATCTATCCAAAAACATTTCATGGGATAGCTTGATTCACAGTGGTTTGGCAGAGAGCAAAGGGAGTGCTCAGGAGGGTTGGGGGTTTTTTTTTGTATTGCACTTCTCTGCAATACTGAAAAAAAAAAAAAGCAAAAAATCAAACCAAACAAAACAAAAACCCAAACCTGATGCTGCTCCCAATGCCACAGGTGAGCTTGCTCCTCCTGGCCACTGTCAGAGCCCGACACCCACAGCAGCAGGGTGCTGGCTACAGCCACTCACTGCAGTGGCCACAGGAAGATTTTCTGTATGGAGTAACTGTCAAACACAGCAGATTCGGTTTACTACTGCATCCAACAGGCATGAAGGATGGCTTACAGATCTGTGAGACAATCCCTGGTAGCTACCCCTTTCCCCAGTTCCTGCCCAGCCATGGTCCAGATCTGCATGTCTGGGTGGACAGGAGCTGTGTTGTCAGGATTTTCAAAGCTCGTAGCTCGTACGTTCATGCCCTTTAAGAGATCTATTCTTTCAGGCACACAGGCAAGGTAGGTCTGTCCCTCCCTCAGGTCTGCCTTCTTCAGGATAAAAGAAGTGGAAGCAGGAGAGTGGAGAGGCTTGTGTGGCACAGCAAGGAAAACTCTCTGGTTTATGGATTGTTACAAAGCTCCTGAAAATTAAACTATTTTTCATATGTAATGAACTGTGCATGTCCTGTACAGCAATAAAAATATCAAAAGTAGTGCAAAGAACTAATGTGGGCCATAAATACCGACTCATATTCATAATGTTTTCGTAGGGCCATTATAACTAAAATATAAATGGAGTTTTTATTTTAAAAATTTAATGTTAATCAAATGGTTATGAAAGTACATAACAACAACTGTGACATACTCATGGTCTAAATAATAAAAATGAAATGGGTGATGAATTCCTGTGGAAATTTAATTTGCAAAAGAAAGAGCATTGCATTAATAAGGCATAATTACATCATCAAATATTTACCATTATTTGCTGGAATCCATTTTATTTTTATTTTACATAATGAAACAGTGGGGACATAAAGCAGCAGGCCAGGCCCCATCTGAACTCTTTTTGTGCTCCCAGGTCACGCAGGCAATACACTTGAGTTACAAGTTTTGCTGGTTTGCTTCATTGTTTTCCTCTAAAGGCTCCAATACTACATTTAAAATATTACTCTTCAATTCCTACAGCTCATCTTTTTCGTTACTCAGCACGCATCAGTACCATTATTTCAATCCACATCTCTAGAGAGAATAAGTGAAGTGACCCAAGGTCCCCTACAGATGCAGGTCAGTGGATGAATAACTATTTAACACGGGCCGTCTGCTGGGTGCTATCACGCAGCAGCCACTTTCACTTCTCCAAGGAGCACTGGTGTTCCCCACCAGAGAAGCAGTGTGAAGACACAACCACGTCAAAGCTGTCAAGCCGATGTCAGCCTTGATTCAACATCCAGACCCAGGCTGCTGGCAGGGGTGTGTTCAGCAGAAGGTGGCACCAGCTGACGGTTGTACCTCCACCCTCCGTGTTTTATTCCTAGCCATGTGCTGACATTTATTTCCTTCCTACAGGTCTGCTGGCCGAAGGGATTGGCACCTTTCCTGCTGAGGTGTAGGATCCTGATGGGATTCCCATGCAAACAAGTGCTTGGAGGCACGTCCCAAGCATCTGGGCAAGGTTATTTGGGAAAGGCCAGCCTGGGGAGCCATCGTTACCTTGAATCAAAACCCACCCTTCCAGGATGGATGTTTTTCTGCTCCTTTTCACAAGGCATGGTTGCTGCTGCCCAGTTTTGTGTTGCACTTGCTCAGCTCAGCCAATGCTGAGAGACTCAGTGAGTTCTTGGGATTTTTTTAGGTTAATTTGGAAAACTTCCCTGATTATACATCTGCCAGTGTAATTTACACCTCTGAGGACTGGGTTGATTAGAGAATCAGTGAGAATGATTAATTTTATTCATTGAAAGCAGGGCTCCGAGTGTGCTGCAACCTGTGACTGAACTGATATTGCCTTTAATTGTTCAGCTGGGTCCCTGGCAAGCCTGAGTTGAAGCTGCACAAACTTGCTCAGTACACGTTTCTGGTAGCCCGAGCTTCAGCTGTCCTGCTGAGCCAAACCAAGCCCAGCTCGTCTTCCGGCTACAGGTCTGAGATTCTGAACCCCCATGCACACACACAAAGGAGCAGCTTTTTAGCTTTGGATGGAGGTGTGCCTAGGTCAGACACAAGGCTTTAATGCCTGATGCTGGCAGCAGCAAGCTGCTGAGTGTGGGACGATTTACTTTACCCCCTGCTGTCACTGTTGTCCTTCCTGCGTTTCACAGGTGAGGGGCTCACTGCCTCACTACTAGGAGAGGTCAGAGGGAGGGAAGAGAGAGCAGCACGCACCCAAATGACACTGAATCATGCTGCTATTACTTGTATAATTAATGAAGAGGGTAACAGGAGAGAAAGTACACTTCAAAATCTGAGTACCTGAAGGTGTGGAAGCACACTTCACGAGCACTTTGGAGGGCTAGAAGTCAAAGTGGTCTTGACAAACAGGAGA
Organism: Patagioenas fasciata; assembly: GCF_037038585.1. NCBI lineage: Eukaryota > Metazoa > Chordata > Aves > Columbiformes > Columbidae > Patagioenas > Patagioenas fasciata. The sequence goes on from NC_092522.1 coordinate 47,413,245, forward strand.
AATGGTCTGGGATCAATAAAATGAAATTCAATATGTGGGAGTGCACAGCACACACTTAGAAAGAGGACTCAGGTGGATAACAGTGCTGTGGGGAAGGGCCAGGCTGGCAGCAGGAGAGCAGGGAAGGTCCAGGTGAGCAGCAAGGCAGCAGCTTGTTTTCTGGGATGGGGAAGGGGCTGACCAGGAGATGCCAGTGGTCATGCCAAATGTGGAACTGAGAAAACCACCATTCCTTTCTCCTCAGGCCTGAGCTGGGCAGAGGATGGTATCCTTCTGCTCCAGGGGTGACGTAGGTGAGCGTGGAGGAGAGCAGGGCATGGTGGTAGCCTTGAAGATGTGGCTTACAGAGAAAGGTTGAAAGAACTGGTTTGTCCAGGCTGGAAGAGTGGAGGATGAGGGGAGATGTGGTAACATGTCAAATATGTAAGAATTGCCATTAGACCCACTAGTCTTCAGGTGGGCAGAGAAGAAGGTGAGCTGTTTCTCAGTGAGAGTGAGCTGGCTTAGAGCTAAGGGAAAAACATGCTGTAACCAGCAGGAGAGGAGAGCCCTGGCAGAAGGCTGTCCCTGAAGATATTTTAAAAAGGTTAAACAAATATCAGTCGGGGATATCAGACAGGAAGAGAGAGAGGGGGAGGGGAAGAGGGGCTGGATGATCTCTCTAGGTCCCTTGAGCCCTACATGTCCATGACTGCTGTGATTCAGGCTGAGGCAGTGCCCAAAATGTGTCTGGTGAATTCCACACGTGTCCAGAGTGACTCCTTGTCACAGGTTGTATGCTGTCCTTAAATGGTCCTTGATTTTTGCGGAGAGGTCATGCCTCTTTAAAAGGGGATATTTAGGGCATCACCAGCACCTGTATCCCCAAAAGCATGGGCCAGATTTTTAATATTTGAAATTATTTTCTGCAACCCTACTTCAAGCCTGGCTGATTTTTACACTCATTCAAATTAAAGTTTCTCTACTGGCATGACTACAATGCCTGCACTGCCAAAGCTAACATATAATACAAATTAAATGATAAGTTGTATGAAATATTGTTTCATCTATATCCAACACTAATATTGTAAGATGTAGAACCTTAACCTCCTTCCTCAAAAATAAAATAAAATGAGAAGTGCCAAAAAAGAGCTGCCAGGAAGAAAGCAAAAGTTATTCAGCATTGTGCTGGGCATTAGCTCTACTAGGAAAGGGGGGTAAGGTTAAGCTGAACGAAGTGGATGTGCAGAATAGGTCAAGTTAGCCCATGATATAACAAAAAAGGCTGCTGTTTCAGCCCCTGAGTGGCTAAGTCAGGAAATTCATGTAAAACAGACTCAAGGATATTGGAGCTAGAGGACTGCATATAGACTAGGAGAGAAAATGTCTTCAGGTGTTGTTATTTCAAGCTCATGTAAATTCACTCACCTTCTCCAGTCACGCTTCATAAACATGCCCTCTGGGACCCTTGGCAGTCTGAGCTACACTGTGTTGGGTAATGTTCATTTTCTCCCCCTGAAGATGGATCAGAAGTAGCACACATACAGCAGCATGTTTCACTATTTATTATATATTTAAAGAGTCAGATCTTCTGTAAGGAAGGCCAGCTTAAGCAGAGAGAAGAGTTGCACATCATGACTGAAAAAAAAAAATCAGGTTTTGCTACCTGTTGTCTTTGCTTTAAGCAACCTCTGCCTGCAGCCAGGTGGCAACTCCATGGCTCACTTGTATTTCTGCTCATCAGCCATCATCTCTGTGCTATTTCTTGCTCCGTTTCCCCAGTTGGCCGGGCTGCAGAGCAGTACCTTGTATGGCCGGGCAGGATGCCGGCGCGTCCCCATCCCCCGCCGCTGCCCCCGGCCCCGCCGCCCGCTCGCACCCTGAGGCCGGGCGGCACCACGGCGGTGAGCAGGGAAGGCGGGCGAGCGAGGGAGGGTATATTTAGCTCTCCTAGGGGCAGCGCTACGCCACGACATCAGGCCAGCTTCTTCCTCGCGGGCTGCGCTGCCCAGCCCCGTCCGCTCCCCTGGCAGCGGGTCCCGGCGCCGCTGCGCGGCCCCGCCGCCTGTCCTCGCCTGCTGACGCAGGGGTTAGTCCGAAGTGCGAAAACAAGTGGCTGGGGGACCCACGTGCTTTGCTCCGCACAGGGCAAAAGCGAGGGCAAGCCCTGTCACTCACCCGACGGTATTTTGGCAGCGCCGGTGGGTATCAGCACGGGTTGGGAATTTCAGTCCCTGCCCATCTCCAGTGACAGGCTCTTACGGCCCCGGACACGCTCGTTCTGAGTGCCGCATTTATCGATGGTTATTCCAGGGCAGAGAGCAGGCTCAGAGTTTTGCAGTCACAAGAAACACATTCCTCTGGGTTTACCCTTCCGACTTCGCCGCCAGCAGCGTGACAGGAATAGTGATTCCAGCCTCTCCAGTGAGGTGGGCTCTGGGCACCCATGTGTCGGTGCAGGCAGGTGAGCCCTGGCTTGTCTCACTTCTCCAGGCTGGAGGCTTTTCCCTCTGTCAGCTGGGAACAGTGTCTGAGGGTCAGAATTCCATCCTCGCTCCTACCCCCTCCCCCCCCCTCAAATCAGAGCTATATTCAGCAGATGCCATGGATATACAATAGGTCTGTACTTCGCTGTAAAAGGGGTCTGGTCCCACCGAAGGAGCTGAATGCAGGCGGTGAAATGTACACTTCGTATTTTCAAGATTATTGAGGCTTCTTTCACATGTGACACGGATGGCTGGATTTTTGGCAGTGCTGAGCACCTACAAATACTACCACATTGACTCAGAGCGTGTTGGCACGCAGCACTCTGGAAAATTAGGCCATGTTTCTCCAGTGCAAAAGGCTTGTTGATGTGTGGGATATCGAATGTGTAAAATTATTTGCACACTGCTTCTTAATAACAATAAAAGGATGACTCATAATTACTTTCTGAGAATATTAAAATCCTAGACAACATGCTTCTTGCACCGTACAGTGAATTTGTACAGCACAGTGTATTAAATGCTCTCCTTTATTACAGAATAGTGATGCCTAATAACTCCCGAGCTCAAGTTTCGCTGCAGTATTTGTAATTCACATCCATAATAACATTTTCTGATTTAACAGCCCGGGGCAGATGCCACAATACGTTATACAGCACGGGTGCAAATAATGAGATAGGATGATGTCATTGTGTAGCATACCTCCTAAGCAATCTAAACATACTGTCTCCCGCTTTCCCACCTTTCATCATTGCCTGCTCGCTCCCGCCTGATGCTTTTGTGCCCGTTCCCATGGCAACAGCTTCTATTGTAGACCAGACCCTCATGCAGATGTTGTCATTGATCCAACACCTTTGATGGCGCATTGTCTTCTTATTTCCCACTCTCCTGTCTCTGTTCTCCCCCAGTAAGGATGGGTTAGGACACTTCCTCCTGCCCAGTGCCTTTGATCTGAAGTAGGAGAAGAGGGAAACTATTGACTGGGTTTTATTATCAAGCTTAATCCTTCTTGGGGTGCTTTCTCAGGGCTAAAATAATATGCTATGGAGCCAGCTACAGGTTCTCATGTGCAGTTGTTAAAATGGGTGCCTTAACTAAAACAACTAGAGGAATCAAGAGCAATTAGCATTGGCAGACCCTAATTAAAACCTCTCTCTGACAGAGCATGGAAAACTCCTGTTTCATAGGGGTACGCTGCTGCTTTACTGCTTGCACAGTGTGATTAGAGCCTCCCCACCCCCCCCCCCACCCCGCCCCACTGAGCGCCTAGGGAAGTTTCCACATTTTGGCCATGTTCATTGTTCAGGCTCTTCCCCACCCGGGCTTGTTGCTTCAGCTTTGCTCAAAGGGAAAGGCAGGGAGGTGGCAGAGCCATAGAGCTGTGCTGGAAAAGCCGCACCATGGATTACTGCTGAAATGAAATGTAGCTGTGAGAAAAAAAGCAGAGAACAAGGGAATTCTGCTTAATCACCTATTATCTGCAGTTGTTTTGCATTCTTCATCTGTCACTCCTTGCTGGAGTCGGACGTTGTTCTCCTGATGATGAGAACCTGACAGACGGATGGTAATGAATGTGTAACCAAAGACCTGGGCTTTTGCATTTGCATTATTTATTCACCTAAAGCAGGAGCTGCTCTATATTTAGTGTATGATGTCAGTGGCTTGTTTGCATCCTTAGAAACTGGCAGGGAGCCACATCTCACATGATAGATGAAATCACTGATAAATGCTTCTTTTCACTGAAGGAAAAACAGCTTAATAAATGCAGCTCTTTTCTGCTTTCATCTCTTCCCTCCCCACCACGCTCCCTTCCCCTTCTGGGATTTGTCTCTCGGTGGCAGAGCTCAGCAGCATCTGTGAAGTGGAAATGAGCAGGCAGTATGGCAGATCAAAATGAAGCCGTCGGTATGCTCGGGAAGTTGCTGCCCTCCCAAGCCCCCCTCCACTCCTCCCTCTAAAATCCTGGGGCTCTGCCAAAGACCTAGCGAAGCAGGGCAGAAGGGAAAAAAGGGAGTGAGGGAGGGCCAGTGTCCTTGCAAAGCCTATGCTGCTCCTGAGTGCAGCAGAGGCTCTGCAGGAATGCTGGTATTTCTGGTATGTAATGAGCTGCAGTTGGTTTTTAGCAGGCTGGGAGCAGGGAGGGACAGAGAGGGCTCCCATACACTTTGCTCAGTGCAGAAATGGCACCACAACAGATACTAGCAGTTATCTGTCTTAAACATGTCTTTGGTGCAAACATCCAGCAATCTTACATTCACCCTTTCATAGGGGAAATACAGCCTGGGAACTTTTCTGGCACTACTGAGAAACCAAAAGTCATGCAAAAATAGTAAATTTTATGTATAAAAAATAGATGCTGGTACCAGATCTTCAGCTGTCATTACCTGGCAGGGCTCCACCAAATTTCCATGCACCAGGCCACACCAGCTGAGGGTCTGATCCTTAGTTCAAATGTGGGGTGAGTCGGGAGGTAAAGAAGCTCAACACAACTCCTAGCTCACAGGGGCATGCCCCTCCTGACAGCTTAGGGCTACTTTTCCAAACGCAGCAGGTGCCATGGTTTCACAGTGTATCTCTGCTCTCCATGGCAGCAATGATAAGACCTGTAAGGAGCTGCAAATGTATCATCAACAGATCCCAAGGCTACAGCTTGGGGCCCAAGAGGGCTGTTGCTTTGGCCATGACTTTCTCAGATAAAGAGCACAGCCTGCCATGGGGCCAGTGTCCCCAGCAGTGCCAAGCGAGATGTGAGAAATAAATTTAAAATAGGCGATTGACCCACAGAAACAATCAGACCATTTGTTTCCACAAGGATTGCTTGCAGTGGGCAAAAGCAATTAGTGTGAAGCCAAAGATTTACCTTCCCTAGCACTTCCCTACCTGGGTTTAACAGAACTGCAGACCCAGTAAGAAGCAGGGGGGGGAAGACATAGCCTTGCTGCGGAGCTGCTGTGCTGCAGATGAATGACTTGGCCTGTTTATTAAACAAGCCCATTCAAGCTTCCGCTCCACGGCCATTTGCTTGATGGGTTTGAACAATAATGAACTAGGATTAAAAAAAACCCTGCCCCTGAGAAATTCAGGCTGCTCCAGCAAATGGGATCATATAAAGTTGGTAGTATCATGTGGCCTGCTAATGTTCAGAAATGACATCCACGTACCCCGAGCTTATTCAAACCAGCATTTTGCTTTGTTTTTGGTGAATAGGGTGACCTGCAGGTTAAGCATCAGAGAGACATTTGGGAGGAATTAAACAGACAAAGGTGGGGATGGAGCACGAAAGGAAATTCTTTCAAGAGCTTTAGCATAAAACATCCTTCTATAAAGGAATTTGCGAGACAAGGCTTTAGATGAGACAGTTGTCCTCCCAGGAAAAACATCATGAAGTTGTTACACAGAAACTTATTAAAGAAAAAAGTCAGCCGATGCCACAAGATGATATCTCAGTAGTCCCAGATGTTTGCTGCTCTGGGAAAAAGGAGAAAAGATTACTCTCAGAAACTCACCCTGTGTCAGCAGGGTACTCAAAGAAACTTGGAGCGAGTTTGTAAAATAAAGAAAGATGCTGCTCCTTGGAGTAATATAGGCAGCAGCCATAAATAGCTAGCTGCTATTTCAAAAGGCTGAATGAATCCTGATGGCCCGTACTGGGCAGAAACCAGTATGATGGCTGCCATGGGACTGGGAATTGGAAAACCTGGTTTCATTCCTGTTCATGTAATGCATTTTCTGTTTGCCTCCATTTCTCTGAGTAACACCGGAAAATCACTTCTTCCTTTCCCCCAAGGTCATGATCCTTTGCATGTTAAACACTGAGTACTGGGGTGGTCTCCGCCCCTGCATCCACCAGCTTGCTCGGTGGCAGGTCCTCTGCCCTCTGTTCAGGTTTTCAGCTGTAGCCATGTGGCTACTAAGGATAACTGCTTATGCTTGGGCCAAATCTTCAGAACTGCTCCTCGCTGTTACTACTCTGGTGAGCTGCAAGGGGCTCGTCTTGCTGCTGTCTGGCCACCGTTTTTTTCAGCAGTGTTATGACTGAAAGACTGTGGCACAGATGTAGGGAAGGGAGGGGGAACCCCACTGATGGGACAGAAGATGAGGCTCCTGAGCCCTCCCAGCAGGATGCTGAAGGGATATGGCCAGGTCTTGTGTCTGTTGTCCCCCCTGGCACCAGCAGCCATCCTGGGGAGTCACAGCCAGCACAGCCCCTGCTGCAGGCAGGCTAGTGGGCAGGGGGAGCACAGCCAGCCACAGCAAACCCCAGGTGAGCCTGTGAAGCAGCTTTTTAATGTGTCCCCCCCAAAATTTCCACCATGATCAGCTCTCAGTTGCTGTGAGTGTAGGGCGGCATGCGTGGCTGAGCCACAGGAAGAGGGAGTGAGAGCAATGGCTATGGGCTCTCCCACCTTGCTCCTAGCCACCTTTAATGTTGTATATGCAATGAAGGGGAAAGACAAGAGAGTGCCTGGTGTGCTAGCAAGGGTGCAATGCTTTAACCAGCACCTGGAGTGGTGGGAAATGTCACGAGGGGGTCTGGATCTGATCTAGCCTAGCTTGCACTGACAAATTTCCTGCCACCAGCTGTAGGCCAATATCACAGCTCTGTGACACGCAGATGCAGCACGCAGGCACCGAAGTGAGTTTTATTTCACACTTTTCATTTTTTCAGGAGAAGTTTCCATGGATGTTACTGTTTCAGTGCAGCAGTCCCCTGTTTCAGTGTGGCCAAAGTCCTGCCTGTGACTTCAGTGTCGTTTATCAACCAGGGAAATGAGGTGAGAGAAGGCGGAATTGACAGTGGTTACCATTTGATTTTTTTTTTCCCTCCAGTGAGATAATCTTTTTTTCTCTCCAGGAGATAATCTGCAAAGCTTTGCTTGTGAGCAGAGGTGATAGAAGGTGTCCAGAGGCTCCATTTTCTCAGAAGCTCCCTGGAACATGAAACTGTTCTCTCTGGGCTGAAGCCAGCAGGAGAGGCATCTTACACTTGCCATTTTTGACCAAAGGATTTAAGGGCCATCCAGCAGAGTATCTAACTCTAAAAACACAAACAATCAATTAGTTTTGGTGTTCTCAAATTGCTTCACTAAAGCAAGAGAGATAGGTAAAATGATAGGTTGTCTATGACAGAGCCAGGAGGTCAAGCAAAGTCTCTTTCCAGGGCATAACCACAGCACGTACCTTCCTCTTTGGTCCAGAGCAGTTGCACCTTAAGGCCTGTTGACCTGGATGAGTGACAAAGTTGTTATCTTCTAGAGGGTCAAAAGCACCTTTAATGTATTTTCACATATTTACTTAACACAGAAATAACCTGAGTCTTTACTACTCAAGCAAAAGGCAAGTTGATCTCATTATTTATCTTCGCCTAGTATTTTGCTTCATGGGAATCTGCAAATGAGAAAAAAATCTACGTATCCTCACAGTCCCTGAACTCTAAGCATTTAATAAGAAATAAGCCATTAGTGACCCAACGCGCTCTCACATCCAGAACAATTTCCAGCTGAAACCTTGATGAAAATTGAGTGATTGAAAGCTTGCAAATGTTTCATGAAGACTTTTCTCAGAACATCTAGTCAGATAGATTTCACAAGCGGTCTCTGCCCTCAGACAAATATGATATATACTAGATTCACCTTTACCCATAAACTGCTTGGTTGAGTGAGGCTTCATCAAAGAAAGTATGCTTTTCATCATGCTTTTTACTGGCAACAGAGCTATGCCCAGAAGCACTTTGTGCTAAGCCTTTTCTTGTAAATACTTACAGGCTTATTGCCCATCCTCCCTCTTTCAGGACATGGTGGGGACTCAAGAAGGAAATGGTACTTCCACACAGTTGCTAGTTGGCCACTGGGAAGCCCTTCTCTGAAACAGCTTACTTCCCCCATACTTTTGGAGCTCAGCCTTAGTTGCAAATGTGATGCCCTTCAGTGTAATCAGTTATTTCCTTGCTCTGAGCTCTCCTAAATGTCTGATTGACCTTCGCTGTCCCTCTAGTTCTTTGTCCCTCCTGGCAACAGATAAGATAAAACCTGTCAATGTGTTAGAGAGCCCTAGCAGATCTTTCTTGTGTGCATTAGGTTGTAGTTGTTCCCTGACATTGTGTTGCCCACTTGTCCAACTTTGGCTCTGATTGATGGAAGCTAGCAAAAGTTGTTTGAACAGATATGGCAGCCCCATGACATGGAAAAAGACCGGGTCAGCTTAGGCTTACTGGTGTAAGAACTGAAGTGATGAAGCAGTCTCCCCCTGCATCTTTACTGCACATGTGAAAAAATGTTTTGTGCCCCGCTCTCTTGGCTGCTGGGAAGCAGAAGAAAGTATAGTGGGACCTGTCACAGTTGTCTTCCCTTTCTTCTTCCCCTTCCTCTCAGCCTCATTTCATCTGCCCTCCCTGCTCTTTCCTGCCCTTGTCCTTCTCATGCCTCTTCCTTAGATCTCTCCTAATAAAGACCTAAAATCCCATCTCTTTTCACAATGATCATGGCAATACAGTGGTATTTGTAAAGTCCTTTTGTCTCCTCTCCTTCTTTGTTCAGGCCCTTTTATAGCTATATCTCTCTCGAGATAGCTCTTCAGATCAAGGACGGCCCCATGGTTCAGACCTGTATGATGCCTTGCCAATTACAGATCCAGTTCTGCTTGGCCCCTGCATCTGCCACAGCAGAACAGGGAAGCCACAAGTGCACCATAAAGCTCAAGAGCAGCAAGCCCTGTATTGAATTCACCTTTCTGCAAAGCGGGCTGGCCTTGTCCTGTGAGCTGGTCCTGTTGGGTTCATGGGATCCCATGTCTCTAGAGTGGCATGACTAGGCATGAAGCTTAGCAAAGAAGAGATTACAGTGATGGTCAATACATCAACAACAAGTTAGAAAGACTTGCCTTTCAGAAAAGGGAGGCTCTAAATGCATGAAATAAGGCCTTCACCAAAATCTTGAGCATTAGGCTTTGGTCATTTATGAGTCTGACCTATGGAAACTGGAGCCAGGGGAAACATCTTTGCTTTGCAGATTAAGTCTCCTAATGGCAATGGACTTTGTTTCCTGGTGGGGAGGTGAAGCAAGCTGTTTGTGACATGCCTCATGGCTGCTTGGCAGGAGCCTCTCCTTGCTGCTGCCAGCTGGGGATGGGGTTAGGTGTTCATTTTCAGGACCAGCTGGTGCGTTCCCTCCTACAACACAACAAACAAACCAAACTCCAAAGAGCAGTACAGTTGCTGGACTCCTGGAAGCAATTGTAGGAAAACATCTTTTTGTTGGTTCACCTATAAACCAAAGGGAATGGCCTGCACAGGGCAATGAGGGATGAGCAGATCTGATGGGCTGTGTCTAGGCACCTGAGTCTTTACAGTCAACAGACCTTGCTTGAACATCCCCTCAGCATCCCAGGAGGAGGCCAAGAGGGAGGCACCTGATCAGAGGTATCTGGCAGGGTGGGGTGGGCAGAGGGCCAGGAGTCCCGGGCAGCAGTGTGGGGAAGGAGTGCCTTTATACAGCTGATTAGCTGTATGATCTGCTGTTTCCTGACGCTTTTAGAAGATCCTGAAGGCCTGAAGAGGAAACAGTGATGCAGCGTTGAGCAGTAGCTACCTAATTTTCTCCTGGCTCCCTTGCATACCACCCACAGCTGGTGGGGTGAGGCTTCCCCAAGCCAGCAGCTCCACTGATGCCAAATCTTCTGGCTGACAGGGAGTGGGCACGTCGAGGTAGTGAGCTGCTGGCTACTTCACTGCTGTCCCAGGTTTTTAAGATTGGGAAAGCCGGTTGCTCTGTGCTTGTACTGTGAGTGGAGGAGGCTTCTTGTTTCCTGCTCTGGCTGCCAGGTCACACACAGCACCCTCAACCCTCAAGGAGTGCCCAGGACATTGTGGTGTTTAGACCCTCAGCAGCACAGACAAAACTGAGTTTTGCCAGCTGAAGGCTGAGCAGCCAGGGCCACTCCAGACATGGGACAGGGGGAAGGATGGAGCTGGAAGGGGGAGACAAGGGGGCAGAACCCAAGTGACCTAGAGTTCCCAACAGGCTAGCTATGGCCTCCTCAGCCCAACCCCTAAGCGGTGGCAGCAGGAAGCCCAGCTCTCCAGGACTATGGTGCAGGCAGAATAGGTGGCAGGGACATGGCTGTTTTGGTGCCCTGAGCCGTCTGCTGCCCTAAGCCTGTGGCTGGGGGCCAGCCCAGCAATACTTAGATCAGGCAGAAGCCTGGTCCCAAGCACGACCAGCTGCTCCATCGCTCCTACTGCGCAGCTGGCTCCTTTGTACCAGCTATTTGGCCTGGGGGCAACACAGGCAGCAGTGTTGCTCACTGACACTTTGCACAGCCTTTGAGACTGGTGCTACTGAATTTGTGGACTGAAATGAAGTCTGGGTCTGACCTTGCACAGTGGGTGCAATGAATGGGGCTGAGCAGCAAGGGCACAAGTAAAGGGCTTGTGCCATCAAGAATGCAGCATTACTCTGGTCTGCTGGCTTTTCTCTACTTGCAGCCAGACTTTGGCAAATGCTGGGGTTCAGTCACATTGGGAGCCATGTAAACGCTGGGGGGTGTACACCTTCCTGTGCCTGGGCTGTGACAGGCTGACACCCGCTGTGACCTCCTCACCCTATGCCCTTGGCACGGCTCCTGGTATCAGATATCCCAACTTTGCACAGCTGTGACTCCCACTGACGTGGGTCAGAGCTTTGCTTAAGGGACTAGAGCAACGGTACCGCTCCAGGCTGTTGTGTGATGAGGGTGAGTCACTGCTCCCCACCTTCATGTACACAACAAGCAAGATCTGGACTTGTCCCTGCTCCCGTTCCCTTGGTTTCTACCAAGCCAGAGAAAACAGATCTGTGAGGGATGATCATCCTTGCAAGGACCCAGTCGGCACTGTGTTTGCCAGTCTTCTCTTCCATCTGAGTAGCAGTGGACACTAAAATAGAGACAGAACTTCTTTTTCTTGTCATTTAACTACATTCTGCTGTGTTAATCACAGAAACAGATGTGGGAGAAACCAACTTTTTCACCCATGTCTCATTTTGGGGAGGGTTGCCCCCCTGGCACCAAGTGGCTCTGGGCTGAGCTGCACCAGCCTCTGCTGGGAGGGGCATGCTGGGGCTTCTAATGTCACAGTGCATCTACCTCCCTCCTTCTCTTAACAGCCTGCCACAGCAGTATTCACTCGCTGTTGCTGTGCCTTAGCTATTTCCCTCAAGGGTCTGGTCAGCATCAGACATGCACATGTGCAACATCCATTTAAATCCATAATAAATGTGCGCACACATTTTGTGCAGTGACTGGCCCCCTGACTCACACAAAAAAGTGGTTTAAATGGGCTTGGAGGATTTGGACTGCCTTTAAATTTCAAGGAACAAGGCCCACTCCCTCATTCCCGTGCGCCAGAGACTTGGGGACGTGCATGTCACGAAGGACCAAGCTCACGCTGCTGCTGCATCCCCCCTCCCCAGCCACCTCCCCGGGGTTAAGAAACACGACTCCAGCACTTTCTCGGTGGCGTAGACTTCCTGTTGCAATCCTCCCCTCCCTCTCCAGCACAGGGGAAATCTGCTTAGCCTTTACTTTCTCACACATGTTTCAGATGTGCAGGGGTGTGATTGTAAACAATGTCATCGGCCGTGCCAGAGCTGTCTGCTCCTGCCGCGCTCCCTTCCCAGCACCCCAGGGGTTCCCGTAACAGGGCGTAAAGCAAACAAAGCAAAACAGTAATCTGCTGTTCCAAAGGCATTTTTTTTGTTTTTAGAAAATGTTAATGATAGGTTATGTGATTACCCTAGGTTTGGCTCCACTTACTCTTTATTAAGCACATCTGGTATTTAGTAACAGTGTAAGTAGCAGGAGTTTTTCTGGCGCGCAAATGAGATTATCCAATGTTGCCATGCAGTATGGAAACTCCTCAGGGAAGCCAGTGAACTGCGTGGAGATACAAGACTTTCTTGTCGGCCGGGCATCCAGCCAGAATAGCTAAAATATGTGGATTGGCACAGAGCTGTTGCCACGCAAACACTTCTGGAAATTTCTGTGTTTGGGCCTGCCAAAGCCTTTAAATGTAACATGAGTTTCTGTCTTCCTCAGCAGCCCGTCTGAAGCCTGAACTCTCCTGTACACTTATAAAGGAAAAATTTACAAAAAAATAAAAATCCAAGGCAATCTTTCAGTCTTGTTTCCAGCGTGCCTCTGCCAAGCTAACCATTTCACCGAATTAGGGGGAATTTCCTAAAACATTTGTTTGAGCTACATTCAGTGCAACATGTGGGAGACAACTGTGTTTCCTGGAGAAGAAAGGCGAGCTGTCTCCCTCAGTGGAGACTGCCTAATGTCTAGCAGGAGAAAAACAACCAGCCATGACAAGAAAATGTTTTTTAAAACTTGGCGTGAGAAGCAGGTTTTATTTATTTTGAATGCCTTTCCCAGTCTGGTCAATGTAGTATATGAAGAGAGGAATGGTGGAGGGAAGCCGGTGTTTTTGTTAGGGCCCAGGGCTTGGAGTCAGGAGGTCTGGGCTCTATTTCTGGCTCCGCTGTAGCCTTCCTGTGGGACTTGGGTGAAGCTCTTGGAGGTAAGCTGTTCCAGCCTCTGAGCTTCTCTGTGCATTTAATGGGGGTATTGTTTGCCATTTTCATACACGTTTGTGCGAACTCAGGCTCTGTGTCCAAAATTATTAATCCTCTGCATTACTTAAGGAAAGGACTGGGAAGGGTATGAAGCAGAAAAGCAAATGTTCATATGTTGCTTGACCGTGCTTGGCTCTTGCTGTTGCAAGGCCTTTGGAGCTTTAAACTCGATTGCTCTGCGTCTAGGGATCTTTGTGGGTGTTCCTGACAAAGCCCCGTCAGTTTTGGCTTTCCCACCCCTAACAATGGGACACATGCATTTATACCGCAACTTTGTTGACTTAGTGATGGTGCCCTAGGGAAAGAGTTGATCCGGGTAGTTTCTAGACTTTTTCACTGTGAAGAGACCATTCGTTGTGGAGACTGGCCATGAGCAGAGGACATTCATCACAGCAACTTAAAAGCACGCTGTGCACAACTTCTGTATGGCCAGCGACCAGCCTCAGCACTCGGGTGGTGCGTGGGGCAGCTCACAGCGCAGCAGGGAACAACCTGGGTAAAGCCTGCGGCAGGAGTGCAGAAGCACCCTGCCAGGCGCTGGCTGAGCTGCTGCCGGGTGGCTCAGCTGTCCTTTGCGGTCAACTTCTGATGCAACTTCCAGCCACAGGAAAGAGCATCTCATCCAAAGAGCTGAGCTGGCTCCAAGCTGCATACCAGCGTAAGTGGAAGAGGGGATCTGGCTCTGCTGCTGCATGCCTTCAACCACAGCAGCCATCTCCATCTCCAACAGAGGCAAGGAAAGGGGCAACCAGCAGCCTTTCATCTGTGAAGCACCACAACACTCTTTGGGAAAGCGGGAGAGGATTAGTAACAGTGGCAAAACAGGCATAGCTGTCCAAAGGAGAAACAGATAAGCCTGGGATTTTCCTGTCTTCTGACCCACCCTTTGATAAGCCCAACTAATAGCCTCCCCATGAGTTAACTTGGGCACACACAGAGCTGCTTTTCAGCCCAGTCTTGTCTCTGCAAACATCACTCCCATAACTGTGGCTTCTGTGGCTGTAGTGACATCCGTAGTTCGTGAAAGACGTTTTGCTTGATAGCTAATGGATGAGGATACAGAGGGTTTGCAGGACAGTGAGGTGTGAGGGAATGAGAATAATCTACAGTGTAAGGAAGGAAAGGACTGCAAGAATGGGGAATAAGAAGGTGTAAGACTCGAGGTGAGAGAACTTAATTTCCTCAGGGAGGCAAAGATTAAAGAAGAGAAAACATTGGATAGGGAGAACTGGAGTGGAGAGAAGAGCAAGGGAGAACTGACCAGCTAGAACAAAGAAACTGAGGAGAATGGTGGCCAGGAATGAATGGGAATGATTAGGAAAAAAAAAAAGAAGGAGAGAAGTAGGTAAAACCGTTGTGAAAACAAAAGGAGTAACATAATGAGCAAGAGAAGAAAAATGGTTTTAAAACACAATGCAAACCAGTACAGGAGAGAATGACATGGAGAAGACAGAAAAAATCAGGGGTAAAATAAGAGGAAAAATAAGACAGAGACGTTGGAGGTAACAGGTGAAACAAAGAGACACTGTTCTTAGGTTAATGAAGTTTCTTTCTACTGGTTCAGTATTGTGTTGCAGTGTTCCAAGAGGCATTTTGTTTCTGTGGCTCTTTTGACCACTTATGGCTGATTATTCTGGGTTCCATGACTAAGGTAATTAGAAGAAAAGGAAGAGAAAACAACCTAAAAATCACCTGGATGTGTCACAAGGCTTTGTCTGAAGGACTGCTCCCTTCAGAGGGAATTGTTTCTGGAAAACAGCTGAGATGCTGACATCCCCAGTGTACATGTGGCTGGTCTCTGTGTTGCCCAGGCAAGCTGTTTGGGCTCAAAGATTTCTGAACCCTCCCCACCCACTTCGCTGCAAATGACTGTGTTCTGCCTGGGAAGGATGATGAAGGGAGGATCCCAGAAGAATCCTCTTGCCAGCACATCTCAAAATCCCAAAGCTGGCTCTGATACTGCAGGATTTGACCAATATTTGTTGAAAGTGGAGCAACTCGAAGTGCAGAGTAGCTTAGTTCTAGGCCCCACTCAGTGGGAAGTTAGAAAAGCAGGAATGGACAGTAGATTTCTCTTCTTATCTGACACTCCTTTTCTTTCCTTGCTTTGCTCTTAGTAACTTAGTGCCTTTTACTTATGTATTGAAGTGAAATGCAAACATTTTGCATTCAGGAGGCAGATGGACCTGGCAATCACTGCATCACTAAGAAACCTGGAGCCCTGGAGAAAACATCAAAGGAGAGCCTTTTCTCTGGAATTATATAATCCCTGTTATGCATTTGGGAATTAAACAACACCTTACAGTAGAGGGGTAGGGCAGATTAGTTAATATAAGCAAAGCGTGTAGCTGCACCGTACGTCTTAAGCCACAGTTCCATGGGATAGAAAATCTGGCATAAAAAGCACCCTGTGCTGGACCAACAAATCACAGCCAAGTGCTGCCAAGCACTGAACAAGCACAAACTTACTATGCTGGTTCAGTTATGTTTGACAAATTCTGGCAGACACCATAGTGAATCAGGTAATGTCTGTTCTTCAGTCAGCATAAAACTGGTATAAACATCACATCGTGTGCTCTGACTAATTCAACAGAAACATAATTGTGTGCTTAGGCCAGACCTGGGTCCAGTACACAGAACGAGGTACTCCTGCAGTGCCAAAATCTCGTATTAATGAAGTTGGAAGCAGAACCATGTGCATTAGCTGCGTGCTCTGAATTCTTAGGAGTGGCAGCAGTTCTTGGCAGGGGGCTTTTTCAGAACAATCACAAAAGCCTTTTTTTTTTTTTTCTTCTGGGGTGACTTTTTTTTTTTTCAAGTAATGTTAGCATTTGCAAAGACTGAATTAGTCCTTTTGTTTGCTGCGTTCATTTATGGCATATTGTAGTCTCAGTACAGCTCATGTTAGGATGACCAGTTCCCCTGCTCTCCATCACTGTCATATTGTCAAACGCAGTTATGCTGGTCTGTTTAAAGATGCTGACCAAGCAAAATGTTGACTGCATTGCCATGAAAGTACTTTGCCATACCAGAACTGTCACTTAAAATCAAACATTTAACTCATTTGAGATCGAAGGAAATAATTTGGTCAATCAAAACACTCCCCTTGGTTTGTCTTAATGTACATATCCCAGTGATGTGCCAGAACGGCCCTTGGTATTTTCTTGTTAAAGTTTCATGACGAAATTGAATAAAAGCTTGGAATGATTTCTCTACCTCTGGGCAAAATCACAGACTCTCAACATTATGCTTAACCATCCCTGCTAGAGATGATTTATTCCTGGGGCTCATAAAACATTCTTGAAATAATAAAATTTTTGCCTTGTGACTGCAGCATATTGCACCAAGTGTCGGGCGCTCTCAAAACAAGTTCCTAAGAGGATGTAAAAGGTAGACTGAGATCCAAGGGGAGACATTTTTCTCTTTTTTTTCTCATACTCCCAAGGCTCCTTCTCACTTCTGTAGGAAATGCAGTGCAGAACACGAAACTTGGCTGACTAAAAGGAACACTTTTCCTCATTTCAAAGAGGAAAGCAAGTCTCAAAAATTGAAGCTAAACCTGGGTAACTGTAATAGCACTTGACACTTACATGCAGGTTTTCATCTTTTAGCCACTTTACATTAAGTAATGAATCCTCAGGACTCCCCTGTGGAGTAGGTGGCTGAGTATTATTAGCCCCTTTCTGCAAATGGGAAAACCTAGTCAGAGTTGTTAAGTACCTTGCCTAAAGCCACCAAGGAATTCTGTTGTACAGGCAGGATCAGAGGTCAGGAGTTTTTGTACTTTCAATTCCCGTATCTATTGTGTCACTTAAGTACAGAGCCATAATTGAATATTGTAATGACCCAAGGGTGGAGTGATTCCAGCTACACAGATCCAAGCACGGCTCCTCTGATGGTCAAGATTCAGTGGTGCAGTCACACGCAGCCAGACAGAGCACAAATGCCTAATGTGTGGAATAAGAAAGTGTCGTTTGGCTTCCTCAAACACACTGTTGGATGATGTTCACCAGGCCAGGTCTCAGCTCAGCTCTCCAGCAAGCTGTGTCTTCATTTTAAGGCATAAGGCCCAACACTTGCCTTGATGGGTGTTTTCGCAGTAAGGAATACACCTTCAGAGGCAGACAGTGCTGTTAAGGCCAAGGTTATTGTTCCTCTGCTTTTGTGTGGAGCTTGTTGTAACACAACAGGTGAGTCTCTCTACAGCTAATTCATGCTTGTGCAGGAGTGTGCAAAGAAACCCAGCCACCAGTGCTCTGGGCTAATGCAGATTTCTTCACTAGCTTTAGGACTAGGACTTTTGTATTCTGTCGTCCTCACATTACACATTTGGAGGAGCCTTGTCATCCATTCAGCAGAACATGTGGGGATGGAGACAGCCCTACAATGAAAAACATGAGCTAAAGGAGTGGGCAGCCTGCACAGACTGTGGTCACATCACCTGGCTGGGAGCACAGGTCCTACTTTCCACAGGGCTGTTCGAAGGATTCACAGATCTCAGCCTTGCACCCTGATCAGTGTGTGTCTGGGACAGGGAACCACATAACAAAAAAGAGAGTATAACATGAAAACCATGAGGAAACGATCATCAATTGCCATACAGTTGCTATCATGAATAAGAAGAAATGCATTCCCACAAATTCAGGAAAGAATGCTCCCATTTCAGCATTCCTCAGGTGAAGAAGTGCTTGTTTTTCTTTGCTAAATGCCTATTTCCATCATCAGTATTTCCTGCATGTTGTTGTCACATCAAGATGCCGTCAGGCTTTGAAGCATAAGAACTGGGTTGTATCTCTCACGAGCTGCCCATGTATATTTATGTGGCATAGGGCAATACATCATAAAGGGAAATTCTGTAAAATGCTCTTGGTAGCAAATGTTTTCTTTCTGACCCTTCTATTAATATGGAACTGGCATGAATCCTTACATCTACCCACTGACTCCTGCTCTGCACGTAGTACACATATTATTCCAATTGGGAACTCGAGTCTATTTTGCACCTGATGGGATCTTCATTTTGGAAAGGAATCAGAGGGTTTGGAAACAGAGACTGATTCACACCCCAGGTTTATTTTGTTTATGCATAGGAAAAATGTGGAAATCCCCAGCTGCTGCATGAAGCGGCCTGGGTAAGGATGATTCTCGCACTGAGAACACAGGACCACGTTTGCTCTGAAAATGAAAAGCTGACATCTTATTCCTGTGAATTTTGTCTAAGGATTTTGCCCTGAAAACCATCTAGTTTTACTAATTGGTCACTAGAGATTATAAACATCAGCCTTGCATGAACATTTTGAAACAAAATACTACAATGATCTTTTTGGAGTTCTCTGACTAATTCTAGGAGTATCGCAATGAAGAAGGGTGATGAGAGTAAGAAAGATTGTGTGATAACACCTGAGTCACATTAACTGGATTGTCAGAGATTACTTGGACCACACTGTGAGAGAGGCTGGGAAGGCAATGAACCTTGCAGGGCACTGACGCTAACTGATATGTATCTTGTATTTTAAAACACAAGAGCACAAACTCCACCTAGACCAGAGTATTAACTTGTCTGGAGTCTTCTCACTTGATTTTTGTGTCCTCTGGAGAGGAGAGCCCTCCATTCAGCAGCGCTGGGCCCTGAGGAGCGCAGCTGAACTGCATGCAGATGCAGAATAGGTCCCTTTGGCCAGGCCGTTCATACATGACCCCTGGTGATCACCTCCCATTATCAGAGTGCAGATCATTTGCTGCAAAGGAGGTTCTCCACATTGAATTTGATGGCAGTAGGATTTTTGCTAAACATGAATGTTTCCAACTGTGCAAAGTATTTATAAAGCACACAGCACATGACTGAGTAGAATATGTTTTTAATATAATGTAGTAAGAGCATGTGGAAAAAATAATGGAGACTCTTCTCCATTCAGAATTCAAGCACAACAAACTGTAATTACATCAACATTTCTAGAACATGTTTTTCTTAAGCATTTCATTAAATATTAAGGAAATATAAACACATATGTTAAAAATTGTGCAAACATCTTATAGATTGCATAGGAAGGACCTGGATTTTCCTTTCACATTGGGATTGCATCGTAATTCCATGAGGTCATCTATGACTGCTGGCAAGGAGGACTGGACTTACAGTTCCCTCCCTGTTATGTGTGTATGTGCTGCAAAGGGAGGGCATGTCTGGAGCACTGACATGTATATGGTGTGCTAAAATGTATTTTTTCTTAAGCTATTTGCCTCTTCTCTACTTATTTTGAAAGTGAAAAATACTCTCTCTTCCATTACTTTCATATGAACAGACCCAGTTAAATCCTCTGTTGGAAAAGGGAAACTCTTTGGTCATCAAACATTTTACCTCTTCACAGATCAGAGAGAGGGTAGTATGATTATATTAACACTCTCACTGGCCTGTTTTATGAGGCTGTTGTTAACAAGACCATTCACTCACTTAACATGTATTCTTTTTTAAAACTAAAGGCAGAGGAGCTGATGTCAGGCCAGGCATCCGTGCACACCTGAGCAGGGTGGGTGGATGCGAGACAGCCACAGCTTCTGGGGAACAAAGGTGTAGAAATCAAGGCAGAAGTTGAGGCCAAATGCTGTTTTCTCTCTGCCTTCACCTCCCCACACTCACCCTGCCCTTTTTGGTACCTCCTGCTCTGCTTTTGCCTTACCTCTTTTGTTCCCGGAGCCCTTGTGCCTACTGGAGGGACCCCCGCAAGCCCCCCTGCAGACCACAGCCCCCCATGGCTCCAACAGGCGGCCCTGCCTGCAGCTACCGCTGCTCTGGCCAGTACCCAGCTGGCAAGGAACGAAGAGCAAAGGAGGGAGGAGCAGCCAGAAACATCATTGTGCCATGGCAGCTCCTGGCAAAAGGGAGGCAGAAATGCAAGGAAACGCTGGATGGATGTGTGAGGTTGCAGCTGGGGGCTGGTGAGCACCTCGGGGGAGCTTTGTGCCATGTGGCTGCTTGAGTGGTTATGGTCTAACATGGACAGACAGTGATTTATTTCATTTTTAGTGCCAGTGAAAGGCAGGGGTGGTTATTCAGTCAAATCAACAATGGCTGCTGTGGAAAGGTTGCCCTGAGCATGGCCTGGGAAAGGATGGGTCTGAGAGTGTTGCCTTTATGGTTTCCACTGGCCATGTATCTGGATTTTCCCGAAATATCAACCCATATCTCAGACTGTCCTGTGAAGCTGGCCCTCTGAAAACCCTGAATGATATAGTTAATATTCTTTTTACACCTGCCAGGAGTTAAATCAAGGGCTAATATTACTGGAATATCAGATTCTTTTGTTTAAAAGTACTGTTTTCCTGAAATTCCCCTTAAACTTTACCTGATAAAGGAGGAATAGAAGGAAACAATGTATTGGCAACATACTAGTTGTTGGATACAGGCTGGAATTCATCTACTTTGTTACCCACAGAGTTTATCTCAAGGTTTTATCTGGTACAAAAACACACATAGAAATTCTTGCAGTTATGACACCAATATCCTGTGAAAGAAACAGGTGTGGGGTTATCACTTGCAGGAGATAGGGTGATGATCCACTTAGTAGAAAACCTGTGCTCTAGGCTGGTTTTAGGGTGCAGTTAAGCACTGGAAGGGCTTTCTATGGTAGAAGGTGTAAAGCCAGGGCTATATTCACTGAAGGTTACCCAGGTTTTCAAAATTCTCCTCTTATGAGCAACCCACATTACTACACAGATAATTACATGGCAATTCAGGATCCCCGAATTCCTCTCTGGCTCGTGTCTTGTCTTAAGGTACTGGTGTTGGTGTCCGCTATGGGCAGTCTGTGACGGCAGACAGGTTTGACTACTACCAACTTGCTGTGAGTCCTTCTCTGGACTTGGTGCTATCTACTCTGTAGAGCTGCTGCGAGGCTTTGTGAACCCCCACAGAACCCTCTGATACTCACAGAAGTAAAAAATGGTGTCATAGTCCATTTTATTTTCCAGTCCCATTCTGCTTGTTTTCTTCTGCTGGTACATCACTTAATAAAGGAATTGGACAGCTTTTCTTGTACGTGATGAACAGCCAGCCCTTTCTCAATGTGTGGCCCTTGCCTGGACTTGTCATTATTTGAGGTGTAGATGGGTTTGTGTGCAAGCCTGCACACACATGTGCACGCTTGCAAAAGCACAGCCTGGGTGAGCTCCAGGCCAGCCATTAGATTTCCCTTGCTATTACTCTACTGTACATATTCCTAGTAGATTAGAGCAGAATTTTTTTTACACACTCTTCTATAAAAAGTGTGCTATATTGATTGCAGCAGAGTGAGCTGCTGTGGTTGATATCTGAGAGCTAACCCAGATAGGGATAAGCATTACATCAGCCATCAGGCGAGGGAACCTGGCGAGCTGCCAGCCTGTAAAAATGGAAGACATTTGCGTCACTGTTCCCTTGGTAATGCTTCTTGGAGCCGTGTCAGCTGTCCCCCGAGGTTGTTTCCTTAATATGTCAACAGACATTCCTGAATCTTTAATGCTGAATAGCTCTTTTTCCTCTTCCAAAAAACACTTAGGTGACAGAGTAGCTGGTGTCTCCCACTGCCCTAGGCATTAAAAAATTATATACCTATGTAGATCAGGCTTTCTACCTTTTAGGGGAGGGTCACAGCAGTTACAGTCAGATCTGGGTGAAGCAAAAGCTCATCGGCAGTGTGACTGCTGTTTGTACAGACTGAGGAAGCAGCAGCCCTGTTTGAAATCACTCCTTTCCCCCTGCAGAATCTCACTGGAGGGAATGAAAGCGTCTGTGTTAGATTAGTTGTTGGAATTTGCTAACATTTGAGATAAACTATCCGACCTTGCTTTAGGAATTTCAGTTACATACAATAATTTCAGGTTAATGCCTGAAAGCTGTAGGACTGTGTGTGCAGTGACCTCTAGCTTCCGGAAACCATTTGTTAGTGCCAGTTCTGAGAAACAGTCGGAGGTTTTACCCAATGACATTTTCACCTTTCTGCTTCTCCATGCAGCCAGCTGCTGTTTTCAACTTGAAGAATTAAAATGCAAGGAAGGTACACTTGACCAAATTTGAATGCGTGCCCTTTCAGCTGAAAGTAAACATCCCCTATCTAGAAGACCTTTTGTTCTTAGGTGACAGTTTTGAGTTCACTGTGCAGTTGCTGTAGTAATTAATCACAGACTTGTAATTTAATAGTTCGGGAAGAGCAAGCAAAGAAGTCATTCCAAGAAATCACTTTGTGAGTAACTTAATTTTGGTCGAGGAGTTACTAAGCGTTCATGATAATTTATCACTGTCAGACGCGTTTCACACGATCCTACTGACCAAGAGCACCAGATCAGAAAGCAGCTCCGCTTGTTAAAACCCAGTTCTGCCAAGGAGGCTGCAAGCTCTGTTATTTTGCAGTCCTTATCCAGTATTGAAGGACTTCCAGATTGCTCGCTTGAGGAATTTGACCCCAGCAGTGGAATTTGCCTCCTGCGTAGCGCCCCAGGGGGAGCTGTTTCCTTTGGCTGCAGAAGGTAGCTGTCTGCTTGAGACGGGCAGGCAGGCAGCACTGAGGATGGAGGCCCTCACCGAGGTCCGTGCACAGGCAGGAGGTCCCTACCTGCAGCTAGGCCAGCGCTGCAGGGCAGGAGGGGGCTTCCTGAGCACCCCGATTTGGCAGCCTTGCATTAGCAGTGAGGAAACTACCAAGCCCTTCAGGTTGGGCTTGTGCATGTGTCCATGTGCGTACATTTACGGGGGAAGTGACGTTCCTGCCTGAGCCCTGTGCTTGTTTGTCCTTGTGGTTGCCACCTGGCTGGTCTCCAGCTGGCATGGCCAGCTCTAACCTCGACGGACAGGCAACCAGTGACTCAGTTCAGTGGGAGAACGCGGGGCACTCACGGAAGGCTGAGGCCAGAGGCAGGCAGCCTTAGGGAGGAGTAACCTTGCCCTATGCTATCTCAAGGTGCTGAGAGAACTGGCTTTCCCTTGAGCCCTGTGACACCTGAATCCTACAGAGAGACAGCAATTGCTGAGCTGCTTGGTCCACACCCCATCTTCCCCAGAACCTGCTGCTCGATGGGGTCAGAGCCAGATAGTGTTGGGTGTTTGTTCTACCCTTGTCCTTGTGCTGCCACTCTGCTGGGGAGGCTGGAAGAGGGAGGTGGAAAAAACGTGACTCATGGGAGTAATCTAAAACTGGGACAGGGTCATATGCTGGAGGCAGGTGGAGATTACTGACTTCCAGACCAAGGAGTGTTTGGCTGAAGGTTACCAGCCCCAGCTGAGCAGCTGGGCTTGATGCTGCAAACACAGATGCCAGAGGCAGGACTAACTCCAGCTGTAGCTGCTGTTGCCTTCTGGCTGGTGCAGAGGCCAGTGCAGGCCTTCTTGAGGGACATTGTCTCTGTGCTTTAGGTCTCCCTGAAGGAGAAGAAGCCCCCACAGCAGGGTCAGCAGTGTGGGGAGGGCAAGGAGAAGTGAAAAGGTTCCTTCTCTGAGACACAGCTTGTATAATAACTCATCCCTCCCAGGATCATTTTCTTTCCTCCTTTCACCTGCTATGGACCCAGATTTCTCACCAAGTGAGATGAGCATCAAACCTTCCTTCAAAGACCTGACCCTTCCCTATTGTCAGCCCTATGGCTCCTCTCTGTCTATTGCTATCATGCACTTCTATATTTAACACGACTCGTGTCTGCTGTAAAGGGCTTTTTCTGAGGTAAAGTTAAATACATGGCAAAACTTTCAGAAATAGAGCCTTGAAAACACAATTGCTCTATCCTGACTGCTTGTTTCATTATTCAAATAGATAGTCAAATGAAGGTCAGCTCTTGAATAGGTTTGAATTTTTATGGTTCTGTGAATGAACAGTCTCCTAGTCCCAGAAAGCTGCAAGTTGAGGTCTTTTGTACTGCTGTGAGCTAGGCTTTGAAAATCCCAGTGATATCTGAAGCCCTGTAACTTCTGTCACACAAGAGTACTGCTTACAGTCACTGGGTAGCTGCAGCTGTAGGAGGTGGGTGCCAGCTTGCCCTTGAACTCTGCACATCCTATCAGCTTTCCAAGTGTGCTTCCTTCTCGTCTCTGGGTGCAGTTCAATTCCCCCTGCCTGTGTGCCCAGAGAAAGCAGTGGGAACCTCTCTACCAACCTCAGTGGATGTAAGAGTACCCTCACAACACTGACAGCCTTTTACAAAGTCCCATATAAGTTGCACTTTTTATGTCCTCTTTCCATGCATGACGCCAAGATGAAAGGCTTCAGGGACTATGCTGACCAGCTTTTAAACGACTGTCTGAAGGAAGCAGTCCTCAGAGGCTGGCACAGATTTGTCACATCATGTTCTTTCACCTCATCTAAGCATGCCAACTTAACTGAAGTAGTTTTGATCCACAATGGTCTGAAACAGCTCACTGAAACTGGTCACTGGAGGACCAGGCAATATCGCTGCTTCTGTTTGTGCTGCAATAATACTCCATCAAATTAGCCCTGGATGCTAGTCTGGCAAGCTACTGTACATCCATACCAATTTGCTAGGCTGCATGAAAGTACTCCCTGGGGACTGGATTCCATGGTGACTGTGTGCTTTTTAAGTCAAATGCTCAATATTCTGGGCAGGTGTCATACAGTGCAACTTCCTGCTGCTGTGAGCAGAGAAAGTCAGGGGCAGCACAAGAAAATACTGAGTCAGGAAGGTGTGGCTTTCTGATGGTTAGCACAGGTCCTCGGGTTGAAGTCTGAAGGACACCATTGCCTCGGCTTCACCAGTCTCCCTCTTTCATGGAAGAGAAAGTGATAGCGCTGGCAGTAACTAGCATATCTGGAGACCCAGCATGGAGCATATGGCCTTTTGTTTTCAGTGTACAATTTGAAATGAGTCATCTACAGGTGAGTCAACTCATAAGTTGCAGGGAGAGGGTGACAGGCACTATGGTAGCATAGGAGAGGTGCACCGGGGCCATGAAGAAGGTTGTCACATGTCCTTTTGTGATGCCAGGGGATTTAGAGACTCAGGCTTGTTTTCAGGGAAGACTGCTCAGCCAAATGTTCTAATTAAAAAATGGCTCGTCAGCTAACTGTGTTTGTCCATGCAAAGCAGCAGTTCTGTGTCCAGCTGTTTCTCCTAATGCAGGAAAGAAGCCTGGTTCACCTCAGCCAGTCAGCTCTGCTCAGGGTGAAGTGCAGGGGAAATTCCATGAATATCAGGGAAGTGGGTTAAACAGTGCGTACAGAGACTTATTTGAGATTCCAGATGTTTTGAATTGTCTTTGTAAAAATAAAACAATCTTTTAATACTTCATCAATGTTACAAAAATCTTTTTTGTTTGTTTTCAAGCAAAATTCATGTTTGTCCTGGATGTTTTATGGATTTGTGCTAATAGATATTAACAGTGCTATGACTCCTGTCAGCTGCAGAAATTCAGCTTGTCCTCCTGTGCCCTGACTTAGGAAATCTTTTGCTGGAGACTTGGGTCAGGAAAAGGAGCAGATGAATGTTCCCTTGCATAGCTGCAGAATGTGGGTATAGTGAATACTTGGAAGACCAAAGGGTAGATAGACAAGCTGAATGGAAACACTAGTTATTTCTGGCTAGTATGTGCCTCATGTGAGAAGTGTATGCTGTATTTTCGGACACCTCTGATGGCAAATAAGTGCTCTTGAGGGCATAGATGGGAACAGGACGCAGGGAAATTTCTGAAGCTTAAGGACATCTACAAAGGATGTCTATGAAAACACCCTGACAGATCCAGGAAACAGCTTTGTGAGTAATGAATGTATTCCAAACAAGGTAATGTTTCTAATTGATTTCACTCAAAAAACCACAGCATGTGCTGGGTATCTCGTTCGTGAGATGAGCTGGTCCTCAGTGAAGTCTTTCAACCTTTTGGCCCATGATAAACAGAAGCAGCACACGGCTGATGATATGAACAAAAGCGGGTAAATAAGAACACCACACAAAGGTAGGGCAGATATAGCTGAACCAGGGCTAGACTGCATCAGAATTCCCAGGCTGCTGAGCCCTATGGACTGAAATGGGTATCTCCTGTAGGGACACAAGCTGTTGATGGTTGGTTGGCATGGCTGTCCAGATGTAGGTGGAAGGCTGTAGTGGAACACTGTGCCAAAAGGTATCTGCAACTTCCCTGTGCTCTCTGAATGTCAGGTCTCTGGTGCTGGGAATGCCCTGGGAAGCAGCCTTACCAACACCTGCCCTCACAGAGCCCTGTGGGGATACATGCAGGAGTTCTCCAAATGGATACTTCCTCTTCCCTTTTTCTTGGGTTTTATGAAAAATTCAAAAGCTGCTAATAGTTGATAACTCTTATTTTGTGGGCTCTGGTATTACAGTTGCCAATGGAAATCAGGACATCCCCCAGCCCCCACCCTGAACTGAGTGTTTTTAATGGGAGTCTGTCTTCTATGCTGATAATGATTAATCCTTCCATGCATGTTATTACAATTCTACCTTTCCATCCTGAGGTTTCCTTCAACATAGCAATACATTTCCCAATTATTCTCCCCCCTAACTTCCTGTAGATTCTTCTAGCAAAGGCTGGTATTCAGATGCCTGCGCTGGCTTTGGGCATGTAGTAGATACTGTGGTGGGAGCATGAGAGAACAGCTGTCCTGGTTTTAGGCTATGGCACAGGTGAATGGCAGACAGAGGCAGGATAGTGACTGCCCATGCAGAGGATATTACCTGAAGCTGTTTCCCAGAAGGTGCAGGTTAAGAGTTATCTGACCAAATGTAGATGTCTGTATCTGAGTATTCATCTTGATTCTGTTCATAGTCAATAGAGAAAAATATGCACTCCAGGGTGTGATTCATCTTAGTCTAAAGGAGACATATAAAGCAAACCAGATGACTCACACCCCAGACATCCCTATTTCTCTTCATTGAATATGCAAGGTGACTGCCTCAGATGTAGATATCTAAAGCGGGGTGAGACAAATCCCACTCAAAGCATCATGTTTGAAATGGCAATGCAGGAAAATATGCAGAAATAATGTTCCCCCAGATAGGCAGTACACAGAGAGCACCTCATCCACCTTTTCTAAAGCTTTTCTTCACACCTGCTGTTATGAGAAGTGTGAGTATTGTGGAAGTGCCACAAGTTTTTTTATTTGTTGACTTCTTGAGCAGGGAGATTAGGAGATTGCTACGGGTCTGTCATATGGAAGGGAGCAGAGAAGGTCTGTGGGTTCAACCCACTCAGGAAGTGTGGTGTGAAACTGAGAAGCATGCTCCGTAGTTCAAAATTCAATACTGTGGGAAAACAGTGTACTGAAGCTTGATAGTGCCATGGTGTATATCTCTTGCATCTCACAGAGTAGGCCAGGGAGTATTAAACACCAGCCAGGCTGAAACAGTCTCCAGTCTTCGTCCAGAATTATGGAGGGGCTGTAGCTGGGAAAAGGACTTTAAACTTGCCTAAAGCTATACTGTATTTTATAGAAGAGCTTCCCCCTGCAGCCATTTCAGGCTGAATGCTGGTGATGTTCTCCTCCATACCAACTTCTGTCCATCCATCCTTGTGGAGTTCTTAAGCTCCAACCATGCTGAGTCAGTCAGTGCTCGGCCACCCTGATAAATCCTTCTCTTGCCAGTGGTAAGATATTGCAGTGAGCACAACAGGAATAACGAGGCCTGAAGTCAAATTAGTGCAGAGGTAGGCTTTAGAGATAAAAACAGACTTCTCTTTTTGTTTTTGCTCAGTAATGTCCTATGGACACATGCATTTTGGAGAGTTTCCTCCAAGTGGGAATTTCCATCTGGAGGCACCATTTTCAAGAGGGCAATCAAGCCAGGACCCTGTTGGTGTTGGATGGGGAAACATGATGGCTCATCACTTTCCTCTGTTGGACGGGTGCCACTGTGGCTGCTCACCAACTGCTGAATGGAGGGCGATGTCCTCTCAAGGTGATCCCAAAGCAGGAAAGGGCATGCAGAGAGCAGACATGACCAGACCAGATGTGCTGTGGCACAGTTTGTGATAGAAGTGGGACGTCAGTGTTGTAACCACATGAACTTTAAAGTGACCATGATCTCTGTGACACAGTTGCTCTTGTTCCAAGGGCAGGGGGGTGTTTCCTGCAGTTAAAACCATCAAATAATTAAAGGAGAAAAGAAGTGGTGCATGGAAGCAAGACACTCTGAGATGTATTTTTATAGGTCTTTGTAATATTATACTTCCAAGACTGCCAGGCATCAGTGGCGGGCTCTCATTTGCTTCCAAACATGCTGACTGTCAGAGCGTGATGCCAGGCTCTCTCTTGGCTCAGGGTCGAAAGGATGATTTTGGAGGTCTTGTACAATTTAACCCTGCAGTGAGTCTTTTTAACTGTCTGCAGGCCTTTGCTGTCTTATTTTATTGGTTATTATATGACGATGGGAATGTTGTGATGGGACCTTTATAAACATCTAGAAAGAAAATGTTTGCATTTCACATTGGGGTTTGATGCCTAACAGCTGAGGACCAGACTGGAGAGCTGCAAGGTGAGGGGTTGTGGGATTCCAGAGGCTGAGAGAGCATTGAGGTGCGAGGTGACCAGCCTGATTGCACAGACGATCAAGCAGTGGCTCTTGCCTCAGCACCAACTCTGCAAGAGGCCAAAACCTGGAATACTGGAAAAACTGGATTGTTCCCTTCTCTTTCCCAATCAATCCTGTGTAGCAATCGGTGTGAAAGATTGGCACGTGACTAAACTGCTGGCCTAATCTCCTGCACTGGTGTCCTGGGAAGGGGCTTCCAGTGGTATTGCAAGGCCTGTACCTCTCTTTCAGAGAGCAAACAACCCTGTTGATTTGCACTACCTATGAGACATGCAAGAAAAAGCCAAAATTTCTGTGCCCATCTTCCATTTTGTGTGTGCCAGTTGTCTGAACTACACTCCTTCTGTTCAACTTGGATAATTATTCAGGAAAATGGTCCAAAGCCCTTTTAGGCCTTCTCTTGCTTTGTTGACCAGGTTCAATTTTAATTTTTCCCCCTCTGATGAAGGATGCCAGATTAGGCTGAGAATAACATCGTAGTGACTGGAGTTACGCAACTAGTGAAGTGCATGGGATTAACAGGATGTGGTGTGAGGGGAACCCTCAAAGGTTTCCATTAGTCTGTCTCAGGAAGCTCCTCCTCAAACCCTCTCTCAGCACAAAATAAGAAAAAACCTCCCACATGCAACCCAAAGTATAAAGAGCAAATCAGGTTCACAAAATTCAGTTCAACCCTTCAAAACAAAACAAAACAAAACAAAACAAAACAAAACAAAACAAAACAAAACAAAACAAAACAAAACAAAACAAAACAAAACAAAACAAAACATAGTATAGATTTATACTGGTAAACATATTTTTAGTATGGTTGGTTTGTTTTTTCACAAAAAGAACAACAACAAAAAAGAAAACAGTACAATTGAAGTAATCTGGGATGTAGATCGATGCCAGAGGATTTCAACACTTTAAACACATGTTTTTTTAACCTTTCCTTCTGTCTCCAGTGTTTTCTTGGGCCTTTTTTTTCATAGCAGAACCTCTGTACTTCCATTCCCCATGGTATGGGTATAGGGATCTGAGAGCAATCAGCAGGCAGTGAAAGTAATGCAGGTAAATGAAATTGCTCTCAATGCCCGGGAGGAGTGTGTGGGGGAGAGTATTTCATTATACAAAATCCATGCTGGTGGAATGTGGCTTTTTTCCCCAGAAATGATTACTTCATGTGATCAAGGCTTGTGCAAATGGGGGTTGACTGTGTATTTACTCAACAAAATGAACACTGAGATTACATTTTGGAACATCTTTCTAACCCCTTGAGTAATGTTGACTTGTTCCCATTCCCTACCCTTTGGCTATTATCTGCTGTTTAGTGTCTCTTGTTTAATCTAACTGGCTAATGGGTCACCTTTTAGTGTTACCTGACTCAGTAACATGGTTAAAAGCCTGCAGAATAGGTCAACACAAGCAGGGTGGAAATGAGTGGCCAGCAGGATTGAACAGGATGGACTGGTTACAGAGACAGTCAAGTTCATCAGGTGGCAAAAGTCCTGGTTGCCTTCTAGCCCTCCTATAAGGGGTGTTTTATTTGTTTATTTTGATTAATTTTTAAGCTACACCCATAAAATCCTATTGCTTTGGTCAGAAGGTGTTTGGTTAAAACTGCTGCTGGATCAGATACATGTCATTCATATGACCTCGGGTGCATGACTGAGTATTTTCAGAAACACGGACTGACTGGAGGTGCCCCTAATTTTGAATGTTGTTGCTTGCACCACTTGGAAGACATTTCAGAAAATTGTCCCAAAACTGGTTCCTATACAATTCAGTCAGACGAGCAGTCACTTTGTTGTCTGCGATTGCACCATGACCTGGCAAAATTAGGTCCTTCGTTTCACTATCTTCCTGACTTTTTCCATCTATAATGGCATACTTGCTCCCTTCTGATGGAAGTCAAGGAGGTTTATCGGGTAATGCTTAGAGTATTAGGGGGCCCAAACAAAAAAGTGGCGCTGAACTGAGAAGGGTTGGCTGTTTTCAGATACCACTATTTTGTTTTGGTTTGTTTTCTTTGCCAGCGAACAGCTTTTAGAAAAGCCTCTCTGATTTTCAACTGGAATTAAAATTCCATAGGCCCTACATTAACTGGCTAATTATGTCATTCATTTTACAGTCTTCCTCTGAATGACTGATTGAAATGAATGATTTTTAATCTCAAGTAGGGGTGGGGGAGAAGGAAGAAATAAATGCTTAAAGGTTTGTTCTGTTTTGGCACTTGCATTTTGGAACATAAGTTTAAAACAAATATGGCATGTCTTTCCTGGAATTAAAAACTGGCCGCTTTTGCAGCTTGATAATCCCTGCTGGGATGTGGTAATTGTATGCGTGATTGACGGGTAGTTTAAAGGGGCATTTCTCTGGTTCAAGAAAGCAAAGGAAGGCAGCAGGACTATAAAAGGAGAGGAAAATGTGAAGGAAAGTGTTTTAACTTATGATTTTATTAGTTTGGCCATTAAAATGTATTCAGCCATTCATTAAAGCTTATTCATAAAATTCATTATTCATTAAAGCACTTTGGGGAGTGGGGGGGAAGAGCTGAAAAGCAACAGTCGTTATTTACACTAGCAATTTCATCATGGAATTAGATCATGGGGCCAGATTTGCCTCTGCATTTTGGCAGTTCAGTTTCACTGACATCATGGAATAGCTACCAATTTAGACTAATCTGTGGCAGAACAGAACCCAGCCCATACTGCTTCCTTAAGAGGATGCCTTGGGCAATTTCTTTGCTGTTTTATTGCTGGCTAGGTTTTGGGATGCTTTACAAATGGATAAAAAATTAAAGAAGTATGACAAATGGATCTTCTCACTGTGCAACACTCAACTGAATCATTCCATTGAGATAGTAGGAGATGGATGTGAAAAGCATTCACATTAATAATTAGTAGCTCATTTTTAAGAGTTTTTCCCCCTGCTGTCCTGACAATTTTAAAACAAACAGTTTAGATAATCAGTCCTCACATAAAAGGTTCAGGGTGACAGAAGGGGACAGGAAGGGATCACACCAAAGCTCTTATTTTGTTAATATGATTTACAACATATAAAATCACAGTAGTCAGCAATGGGAAAGAACTAGTAAACCATTGAACTCATGCCTTTGCAAGGAGAGGTGTGTTGGATAAACCATTCTTCTTCATAGTAGCACTGAAATTCTTCCTCCTAACTGTGATTTTTAGCTGAATCTCAAGGATGGAGCAGCCCACATGAGGCTGAATGGGTGACTTAACACCTGTTAATTGATGCACAGAGCTGTCTGCAGGCTCTCCGTCTAGAGGCACATGTCAAGCTTTGGGAATTTCAAACAGAATTTCTAAAAGTCAGTTCCATTGGCTTTGCTCATCCTAGAAATCCTACATGTTTTTTATTATTTGGGTTCTCACTGTGAAACTGAGACACAACATATTCCTTTCTATATTAATGAACAACCAGTCAGGAGACAGCAGTAATGCTTCTCAGTTGTTCTTTATCTGTACCCTGATCCTGCAAGTATTGCATCATAGATGGGGAGGGACTGGCTAGAATCAAAGCCATAGCACAGCTGGTATGTGAGTCCTTGAATTGCCCCCTTTTTCTCAGAGCTGAAGGACTCAGCACTGAGATCTGGCACCAGTCCCGTGTCACCTGAGGATCTGGGAAGATATTGACCCACGAGTCTACTAAACCAGGCGATATTATGGAGGCACAACATGAACTTGAGCTTTTCTGGGGTCTCTTGCTCTGCTTCCTTAAAAATCCTTCTACACCAGGACCTTGGACTCTCCTTGTTGCGCAGGCGATGATGCAAGTCCGAAGGAAACAGCCATGTGGAAAATCTGCAGCTCACTGTCATGAGGCCAGGTTCTCTGATGACAGAGAGCGGAGTAGTTGCCCTGGAGTCAGTGGACTTATTCTAGTTGACAATCCGAGCTATTGAATTTCCAGTTCCTTTTGTGGGAACATGATTTGATCTGAATTTCTGGGGCAGGGCAAGGCAGGAAGATTTCAGACTTCTAATGGGCATTAGAATGTCTTTAGAAATGCAGCCTTTGCCATTATATCTTCTGATCATCTTTCAGGCTGCACAGCTGTCTCTTACTTTGACTTCTGTACAAAATCCACAGTCTCCACTACAGCAGTCCTTCCCTGACTGACTGTTTAGACCCCGTTCTAGCACCACAAAGAAAGAGCTGGCAATGTTCTTTTGGGATGGGCTGTGTGAGCTCCAGAAGAGGAGGCAGTTCTGCTTGAAAGCAGGGGGCCTCTTACCACTGAAGCACTCACAGAGGAGCAGAGAAAGGGGAGAAGATAGGGACCAGCAACCAGCATTAGCTCCCTGCTTATCTGTGTCAGGTTCATACCCAGTGCCAGTATGAATATTGGATATGGTGGCAAAAGAGATTAGGCAGGCATGTCATAGGCAGCTGTACAGACTGGAAAAAATACAAAAGAGACAACCCTACACTTCCTCAAAACATAGAAGTACAGAGACAATGTCATGGGTTTATATCAGGTTCCTCTCCCAAAGCTGCAGAAAGGGGAAATATCGGCAGTATCTCTGCTCACCGTTCCTTAGAGTCACGTGGAAATGTAACCCATTGCTGTGGGGCTGGGCAAAGAGGAACTCAAAATAAGCCCATTCATGCTGCTGTACTGGGCAATGGCTCCCACATGTCTCTGGAGCATACCAGCTGTAGACTGGAAGAACCCCATGCAAAAACCTAGAAATGTCTCAGAAGCATTTCCAGTCCTCAGAAAAATGACGCAGAGAGAACGTATCTGCCCCACAGTTGTGTAATCCAGAAGCTGGAGAAACAATAGCTTGGTATGCTGCCAAACTGTGCGGAAAATGGCTGACTCATGCAAATATGCAATCTTAGAACCTGGAGTAATTAGTGGTAGATTCATAAGTGGGGGAAAAGTGCAATGAGACTGCTGAAAGAAAAGCTGTTCTCACCGCTAGTAAGCTACAGGAGCATCTAAACCTGATGCAAAAGCAGCCAGCCAAAAGCAGAGCACAGGTGAGGTGGATATGGTTAGCTCAGAAGGTAGAACTGAGAAGCATAAAATAACATCAAAAGCAAATGTATAAATATGAAGCAGTGAACATCAGGGAAGACCTTTAGCTCTGTGAGAAAAAAGTGCATGCAATAGGAAAGTTTGCACAGTGATGACGTTAATATGGTGCAAAAGGGCAAAAATAAAACTCTGAGCTATGTGCCAAGAGACAGCAGCAGCACTTACAAGAATGAATGCTAGGGAGACAGTAGGGCATTGCTAAATGTGTTAGATTGCAAAGGCTTCCTTAGAGCTATGCCAAGGAGGGAAAGGAATTATAATCATGCAAAGCTGAATTAAAGCAATGCAATGACCCCATGCCATTAGGCAGAGTAAATTGCAAGTCAAATAAGTGTTGCTGGCAGCAACAAATCCTCTGCTTTCAGCTGCACCCAGCAAATTCATCACCACACAGGGTCCCTAAGTTTGAAGCAAACAATTCAAGCAGGCAATGCCAGCAGAACAAATTAAAATATATTAAATATGCTGAGCTGGCAATATTTGCTAGCATCCCTGCAACGAAGCTATTAGGAGACATATCAAGAAGCGTTTGAACGGGAGGATGTCTTCCAGGCATACAATTGCCCTCATCTATTTCCATCTTTACAACTTGTGCCTCCAGGAGTGACTACAGCTTAAAAGGAAAAAATAATTGGAGCAGTAGAGGGAAGAGAAAAGGAAGACATCTTTAACTAATGTCAGGGGCTAGCACAAGTCACATAAGCAGTATGGATGCTGAGAAGTCAGACAACCTACCCCTTTCTGAAAATTGAAGAAACTTCAACACACACTAAAAGAGTATTCAACTGAATGGCTACAAGTGAGGAAATATCCAGCAGTGAGAACAAACACGTTCTTTGTACATGGAGTATTGACAAGAAATGCTGGATAAGGAAAGAAACTACCTCACCGCATCCAGGAAAAGAGCAGAGGCAAATGGTTGAGAGCATCACTGGGATCAGATGTGAGGTGGGAGGGCATCAGCGCTGTCAGCAAGATGTATTAAAAGGACTCTGAGGGATCAGTGCAATGGCTGCTGATGTTCTGGGGATGGAGGCAGAGATTGTGTGGCAGAAACTGTGATACATCATGATCCCATCTTCATCTGTCAGTTAGAAAGAGTCAGGGAATAGATCTAGAGCTGAATAAAACCATAATGGTGTTGGGATTGTTTGCAGCACTCTGCATGAGACATCTGTTGATCTCCCAAGGGCTGGGACCAACCTCAGCAATCTGGAGCAATACAACAGCTTCCCACTGCCAAACGCGCAGACTCCATCCAGAGTCTGCTGGGATTTGTAACCTACCTGACAACTTTTCTTCCACAGTTTTTACATTGTGCAAGTCATTGATATAGCTCCCGAATAAAGATGCAATATGGACAACTAGTATCATCACAGGCTGCAACACGTGTGAAAGAGCAGACACTTAATTATCCCACTGTTAATAAAGAGGGAAATATATAACATATCGCTAATAAGGAATGCTATTCCTTAGAAAAAGACAGGTTCCACTTGATAACCTATAGCTAGATTTTACTACCTCCAGCAGAACAGAAAGAAACAGCCAAACAGCAAAGCTAAATCCTTTAATAATATCTATGTGTGGAAGATGTAACCATGAATAGGAAACCACTTGAGCAGAGTGATAATAAACTATTGGCAAGCATTTTAGATTCTGCTGGCAGACCCACTTCACCTTCAGCACATGCCTCTGAAGTGTCCATACTAAGTTTTAGGTATCCAAAATTAAGAAAAAGCCTCACATGGTTATAGTTGTACATAGCCCAAAAATACAGCAGCTGAATGTCAGTCTGACAGAAACAATGTAAAGACACAGAAAGCCTCCACCAAGCCAAGTTCACCTCTCTAAGGACTGGAAGAAATCCAAAATGAAAACATGTGGTGACTTCCATTTTTGCTATTGGAAAGGCCAGAAAACAGGAGAAAATGTCCCCGTTTTCAAGAGCAGTTGAATGTACAGGAAATCACAATACCCAGATTGCAGGGAATGGATACTTTCCTTGGGAATCGCCCAGCTCTTCTCTGGAGCTGCAATCTGTGCAGAGGAAGCCAGTAATAGTCTGTCTTAGCCAAATATGACAGAAGCTAGCCAATATCAGATGCTCTGTTTTGGCAAGTACAGGGCAACCAGCAAAGAAGTAGAAACACGCTGATCTTCCCACCGTCCACAGGGAGAACAGGAATGTGCCTTCCCACCCCAAATCCGGCTCTTTGGGCTGCTACTCAGACTTCTGGTCAGTGGATGAGTTTGAAGCAATGAAGTACTTTAGTGGGCAGAATATCCCATGCAGTGGGAACACAGATGTTTGCTTGCAATCCATCCTCAAATTTACTCACTTCAATCATCACCACTGCATTGCCACCAAATGGCAAAGCCAAATTAGCACTTAAATGCCTGAAAATTTACTAATGCTGAAGAACACAAAGAAAATATATAGCATCTCTGTTCTCAAATGAGAAACAATCTCACAGAAAGCCCGGCTCAATCTGCTTCCATCTTCTGATGCCTTGAGCAGTGGCATCATTAATGTGACTAGCAGCGGTGAAAGGAATCACAGACAAACAGAAGAAACATGTGAAATCCAAAGCATCCTGTGAGTGATGAAATAAAGACCTCCCAGAACTACCAGCAGGAGAAGGTATTACTGCCAGACTATTTCCTCTGGACATATCATGTTCCAGGATGCAAACTATTTTCTTGAGCAGATAAGTTCTTGCTCATCTAATACAGCATTTGTAAACACATATTTCCCTGAAACCTCAAAGACATTAACCTGCTGTGCACAGAAGACACAGAGATAGCAGTGAATTACGCACTCTTCAGAGCTGATTGACAGGGTGCAGATCAAAGCAGAAGAAAAAGATCCGTGACTGTAGGAAAATGCATTGCTGAAGAACTCAAGCAGAATGCAGTCATCTGTGATTACGAGTGAATGATACCCCGACTCCAACGTTAAGCCCACTTCCAGGAGTACCCATGAGGCAGTACAGTACTCTGGCATGAAAGAACAGCCCCTTCAGTCATAGAGAAAATAGCCTTGCTCCTGAAAGAAGTGAACAGAAAAAAAAATAAAAATAAAAAAAGAAAGAAAGAAAAAAACAGTGCATTATCTATAAAATGAGACAAATGTTAAGCACGTACAATAGCACATTAAAGGTTTGTGCAGGTTGTGCTATTCATGTTTAGCGCTGTGGTCTCAAATGTGGCCCAAGCTACAAAACTGAAGTGCCCAATTGGGACTTGTCATGGACTTGGATACCAAGCCAGCTGGCAGCCTGGGCCGGGGGGCAGAGAGGCAGCAGGAGTGCAGGACCCCCCCCAAACATCAGGGACTGCAGCCTTGGCTGGGGTGGCGCCCCTACCTGTTGCAAGGGGCAAGAGGAGACACGTACCTGGGAGACCTCAGAAGTGCACCTTTTAAAGGTATCATTTCAGGGAACTGCACTGAGGGCAGGAATAAGCAGCCGCTGCTCATCTCTGGAGATTGTAAAAGACATTTAAGCTTGAGTAATGGGCGTCCACCGGCTATGGCCACTAAGTCTGCAAAAAGTACCAACCAAAATAAACCCACTTTGAGCCACTCAGTAGGAGATACGCGCTCTGAACAGAAAAACAGAAAAATGATAGGGTGTCCACTAATCAAAAAAGGGCCTAAGCTCCCATCAGTTTTATTTTCAACCTGCCGTAATAAAATAAGCCTAGTTGTTTCAAAACTATTTGAAGACTGTATTTTCACAGGCCTTCCACTAAGGCCAAGGAGTGCTTGGGATGCTGGTGGAATAGCAGATTTAGGTGCCAAAACAATGAGTAGGAAGCGGTGTGTCATACTGACACTTCAGACCTACCTCCTGTCATCCAGTGCTTCTGCAGAGCACTGCAAAGAGGGCTCCCCATTGCCAGCATTTCTGTCCTGGTATTTCTGAAGCCCATTCTCATTACTGAAACTGCCACCAAAATTGCAGTAACACTGATATTGTTTTTTATATAATAGTTGATCCTTTACAGAGAAAAATCAGGGTGCCTTTGATCTGGATCATCTCTCAGGTGTTTAATGTCTATCTTGATATGGTGTAAGACAGACATAGGAGTTAGAAAGAGAGATAATATTTAAAGAATGAACCAGGTAAAGTAAGATGTCAGCCCCCAATTGTACATTTCTTAGGATTACAGCAGACATATTGCTGGATTCTGAGTCTTCATTGGCACCTGTGACAGGGAGCTGCTGCAGAGAGGGAGCTCTGCAGGGTCTTGTCACTCAGAGAGCAAATGCGGCCTGCAAAGTGTAATGGATTTTTCTTCTTGCTACATCTTTGTGTAATGCAGATATGATTTTAGCCATCAGCTGAACAATAAATCAAAATCCCTTCAAGACAAAACCACTTCCCCCCAAAAAAAGAAAGACAAATAAAACACACTATCTCCCCAACAACTATTAGACCCAAAATAAAAGCAGCCACCAGCATTTTTATTAGTTAAATAATTTTTTACTGTCATTGATGTCAATTGTCTTTTATTGATGTCAATTGGCTCCACAGTGAAAAAAAATACATTTGCCGTGTTAGTCAAAACCAGTCTTACGTGATTTCACCTGATTTTTTGGACACAAAATGCATAGTCACAACAATTCTGGTCATATTTTTGTTTTAAACACTAACAGTGCATTATGAATAATGAGGCAGTAACTTCCTTTAAGGGCTAATGTCCATAACTGGAACAAAATGACAAGCACACTCCCTTAGCACTATGGTCTCCTTCTACCATCTGCTGGGTTTCCTTTGTCATTGCAGGAGTTAAAAGTCAGGTTCCTTTTTAAGAACATGATTATTTATTTTAATCTTCTCCCTTTCCCTCATCTCTCAGGTGTATTTTGTCACTTATGAAGTCCTGAATGAAGAAGTATTGCTAATCTTTACTGAAATGTCATATCTTACCAAATTTATTGCCAGATATGACATTTTTTAAGAGAAATGAAAGGTTTAATTTGGTTTTGTGAGTATTAAAAAAAAAAATCATTTTTGGTCATTTTTCTTTGTGAAGTGAAAGAACATTTTACTGACAAAAGTAGGTTGTTTCTCATC
This sequence comes from Patagioenas fasciata, assembly GCF_037038585.1. NCBI lineage: Eukaryota > Metazoa > Chordata > Aves > Columbiformes > Columbidae > Patagioenas > Patagioenas fasciata. The sequence goes on from NC_092522.1 coordinate 47,451,966, forward strand.
TCCAACTGACTCCTTCTTAATTCTGTATTACTCCACACCTGCATGAACAGGATTTTGGCTTGGACATCGTATCATAAGCCATGAGTAACCAAGTTTCTCTTGCAACATTTTATTAACAGTGATCCAGAAATTAGATGCTAAACAAATGTTTTGTTTCTTAAGAGTCCAGATGAATCTGCCTCAACGCTGTTCAGGTGGGGGAAGAAGTTGTGTAATATAAACTGAGTATATTTACACAGAATGATCAAGAGATGAGAAATGCTGAATTTCCCTTCCACACACAATATCAAACATGCACACACCTCAATACTATTTTTAGACTTGTTTTTCTTCATAGCAGCACATTTTAGAATGGCTTACAGTACGAAATATGGAACTAGTTAGCATTTAATGTCAAAAAGTACGTATCGACATGGACCTTTAGGACATTTTTGGTATGCGAGAGGATCTCCTCAGAAAGGTGAAAAAGGAATACACATTTTGGCCTGGTAACAATGCTGAATGTAGAACAAACTCTTATGACAGTTTGCCTGAGAACCTCCTTGCAGAACTAACCAAAAGTTGGGAGTTTTCTCTCTCGCCTTTGTTTTCCAAATGATTCCATGAGGAAAAATCTGCACCGTGATGCGTAAACACCAATTTTTTTAAAGCACAGAGGGCAAGAGATCTCTAAAGTGGGCTAACAAATGTAACTCCTATGTGAGCACGCATTATAAAACCAGTTTCCCATGAAAAAGATTGCAAGATGTCCAAAGAAACAGCTTTTCTCGGCATTCATATATACAGCAATTTCAATGGAAACCAGAAGGGGTCTAGTCTAAGGTTGGATGCTCCTGGAAAATAACACCTCCTTTTTTCTTGAAGACAGCTATTTTTTTACCATATACTGTTATGCCTCCACAGTGGGAAGTTTCAAGAATTATGCAACACTGAATAAGAAAAAAGAGAACTAATTAGATGCAATAACAGAAGGCGGAGGTCAAAGAAAACATCTTAATGTTAAGATTCTCAAAGACTGAGAGTTATTTTGGATGCCTCCATTTTTGGGCAGTTACTAGAGGAGAGCCATACTTTCAGTAAATGATTCAGCTTCTGAATGCTGGGTTCCATTAAAGTGTTTCTATTGTCCAAAACCTGATGCCTAGTTATTGTGGTCTTCAAACTGTGTGATTATCATGGTACATTTTCCTGAGTGTAAAGATGTGGTAATAAATACCTCAGCAGTGTGCTTTGAGGTTTCATTTGTTATTGTCTATAAAATGCTTTCAATGGACTTTAATGGAAGACCTCATAAATGTGCAAATGACTGCTATTATAATTTTTTACAAGACTGAGATTCAAGGGGTGAAGCAAAAAAGAAATGTTGTGGCAGTATGAGAAATGCCTCTTTTCTACTGCTCTTGTGTGGACAGCAGGAAAATAAGCCAAGGTAGACCTGCAAGGCCAAGGTAAATTAATTCGTTAATAATTGATTAAAAAAACCAAACAACACACCCATTTTATTTCTTATGATATTGTAAAAGTGAGATATTTCTAAAAATGAGCCAATCTGGGGGTTTGTCCTTCAATCCCACTATCTTTAAAGTACACTACAAAAACTGAAGAGACTGTAACCTCTTGGAAAACCTTTTACAGCAGCAAACAATAGCCATCCTCTGACTTTGAAGATATCCTGCAATCAATTAAGAGGCCTTAAATGATGTTGGAATGAGTCAGTAGTTTTGCAGAATAACTGGCAGGCTTCCACTTAGAGAGAATCACTGGGAACATGAGAAAACAGGGAAGATTAGCCATCCCCATTAAAGACAACAGCATTAGGAGTTGTTTTCAAAACACAAGAGCTTCTTGCCTAACACTTTCAGAGCTGCTGTTCTCAGCTAAACTGATGGGTTGTTCTGTGTCTTTATTTTTAGTATGAGAAACTCAAAATAAACTTCGAAGAAGCTCTTTGAAGTCAAATGCACATGTCAAAATGTGAAAAATACATCTTGACACAACTGATTCCTATTTTTTTTCTTGTAAGGTTAGTTAAACCAGCACAACGTAAAGTACTGTGGAAGACAGAGGAAAATATTTTAGGCCTGTTTTCCCTGTTGATGTAAAAGACTGTGAGAGATGGAAGGCAGCAGTGGTCTGTGCCTTTCATGTCCTCACTTCCCACTGAGAAAATAACCTTGCTCTCAACCTGACTAATTCCTCCAGTGATCCGAAAACCAAAGACAACTTCTCTGTACCTAAGTGGGCTATCTCTGTGCTCCCAAAAGGGACAGCAGATTAACTTTAGATCATGCCTGAAAAGCTACTCACCTATGCTGTATTTTCTTCATACCCCACATTCTGAAAAGACACTGAGTTGCAAAACTTCACATTTGTGAAGAAAAATACCTAGGAGTTGGAAATAAAGTGAAAGTTTCCTCCCTGCCTTCGGCCCTCTTGCCCTTCCTTCTTTCCTTCTTCCCCAAAATAAAGCGTCATTTTGCTTTATTCCCACGCAAGTGAGTGAGAAACAGATTGATCCTTGTGGTTTGCTTTGGTCATATATACTTTTTTTTTTTTTTAATCTGCCTTCCAGTAGTAATACTCCCAGTAATAACATTAAGGCTTTAAAAAGACTAAAGGCTCCCAGGGTCACAGCTGGTAAATTTTCATGCAGAAGCTACAAACTATTTTCCTCACTATAGTAGATCCTCTTATCTGGTTCATTATCAGTAGAATCCCCTGTATACTAAAATCCAGAGGCAGCAAAATACTGAGGCATGTGCTTAGAGATAAGCTTCTGTTTACATGATTTCCCACATGAAAACGTATAGACAAAAGCTGTTATGGAGAAACTGTGACACCATATGGACATTCTCTCAATTGTCACATTTCTTCATATATATGCTTTTCAGGCTGAAAGATGGAGAAGCATAGATTACGTACATTTTAACAGCCCTTTTGCTTCCCTGTAGAGCCAATGGTAAAATCTATTTAAGCTTTTCCACCCTGCTCTGAATCCTAGGAAGGGGGAGAGGTCAAAAATGAATGGTGCAGCCCATGGCTGAATGGAAAGTCCTAATTTTTTTTGAAAAAAGGAAAGTAAATGGGGTCAAGAAATGGGAAAGCCGACTGTTGCTGGGAAGCATTTCAATTCCAGTCTGTACAGCAAATGCTCTTCAGCTACATGAAGCAGATAAAAAATGACCGCAGATTTCAGTAGTGTCCTGTCAAGTAGGTTAGTAAAATAAAGACAGATGGCAAAGGATTATATCTAATTCTTTTTCCTAATTCATCTTTTCCTGACCATTCCACTGCACTCAGTCTAACTATAGATTTACCAGCTTAACTTCCTCTATACAGCTTACAGCGACAAACCACATAGTATAGATTCGTAACTTCCCATCATTAGGAATGTTTAATTGGACGCAACTGCTTTTCATCAGCTGCCTTGAAATGCTGCCTTGGAATGAAGGATGTTTACACTGTTACAACAGTAGAACTCTAGATTCATTTTTAAAGCAAACATCCTAAAAAGCCCAGGAATATCAAAGTGTTTCTGGTGAATGTAGCTGTCCTGCTCAGTCAAAGCAGAATTTCATGCTGGACTCTTTTACCCAGACACGAGTAATCTCACAGCACAATATTAACAGTACTGTCCTAAAGATACCTTACTGTTTCTTTCCTGTGCTCTTTTTTCCTGTGCAGATGAAGGAAGGAAGCCACGTAGCGCAGCCCTGATAATGCCGAAAGCATGCAGTCCATGATTTGGTGCAAGAGGGTTCATTCTGCAGTCACAACTTCTCACTGCCTGCCTGATACTGTTCTCCCTCCTTCCCCACTCAATTATTTGAAGCTATTTTTTGAAAATTCCCTCTGGTTTTGATGCCTCTGTTTCCAAATGGCTGGCTTGAGACACACTGAGCCTGATCTTCCCAGGTGCGGATGATCAGTAGTAGTTCCTTATGGAGTCAATGGGAAACTGACAGTATTCAGCACCTTCCTAAGCCTAGTTTATAGTATCTTCAGGGAAGTGGGGAAGCGTGCATCCAGCATATGGTCTGTGCTGTCTCACTGCTTCTGCTTGCTTTTACCCCTCTCTCTGTACTAACACTTCCCGGAAATTCCAGATCTGGGCTCTCTTTTAGATAGTACTTTTGGTTTTCTGTGCATTTATCATTCTTGTCTTTGAGTTTCTAAATTTCTCCAGTAAAAAAGCTGGGAAATGGCAGTTACCTTTCTTCCTATACCTTTCCTTTTACTTTCCTCTCCTCTTTTTTTTTTTTTTTAATCCAGTATCCCTTGCTTTCTTTTCACCAGAAAAAAAATGCAAGGCACATGTCAGTGACAACAGCACCATCTTCTGTTCTGCACAGATCATGAAGGCTTCACTCTTCATGAGTTTCAGTGTCTGAACAAGTCTGAATGTATGTAGGGAAGTATGGGTGCATGAAAGACTACAGAAGCTTCTGCTCTATAGCACTTACCTCTGTGAGCCTTTACATTTGTCTTTTATTCTTCTCCTCATAAAAGATCAGTTACAAAACTTATGCTACTTTTGCTTTCCTTTCCCATGGCTTAACACATTGCCTATTTCTGATTTTATTTATTTATTTGTTTATTTATCACAATTAGTGTTATACTTGTTCTCTGTTGATAGTACTGCACTGATTGTCACTAGGGAAATAAGCAGCCCAAATAGATGACAAGATACATACAAACAGGGGATCAACTTATCAGTTCACAAAGAAGGCCATAGACCACAGAAGGTCATGGACCATGTGCTGCATAAAGGTTGTGTCAGTGTGACCACAAAGGGATGTTTGGGAGTATAAAAGAAGAAAATGAGGTGGGAGTTAGCACAGGAAAAAGCATGAAGCATTAAGGCTTACTCGGAAGTCTAAGATATTGACAATTAAGGCTGGCAGCATGGGTAGGTCAGGGTGGAAGTCAGTGTCTTGGTATTAGATAAGAGGATGGAGAATGATAGACTAATGAGTTGGGAAAGGGAAAAGGAAACGAAGCAGCATGTGTTTGATGTAGCACAGAGGAGGGAACCAGCAGGGACATAAAGGGAGAGGTGGCAGGTTAAACAGCAGGCTAAGAAACAGATCTTCACCACGTCAAGAGCTAATTAGGGTAAGAATGCTTTTGTTAGGCCAGGGAAGGGGATATGGACATGGTATGATGACAGCCCAGACAATAATTTCAAGTATGTGGGTAGATAGGAACAGGTCTGTTTGGGGGAAATTCTGCAGATAGAATTTTCAAGATATGGGGTTTGTTCATATTTCACAATGGAGTTTCTCATCTCTGTCCTGCTTCCCGTAGGCTCAATGATAGTATTAAATGGCACAGAGAGACTCTGGTTAGGGACGAGGAGCGTGTAGCAAGCCCTACATCTGTTCCAGGGACTTGAGAAGTATTTCCTGGCCTATAGATAGTAGCAGCCTGTAAAGAGGACATGTGCAGACTGGCCATCTATTTCAGGGCTGTCTGCTATTGCGGTGGACTGGTTTTGATGTTTCACGTAATTCCTCTTAGTCTCAGGTTTCTAAAACAGATTAATCTGACTGAGGGACAATATCTCATATGGCAGAAATAAAGCAAGCAGCTGCAGGCTGTCCTCTCTAAAAAAAAAAAAAAAAACACCAAGCTATTTCAACCTTTGATCTAATTAATATGCTGAGGTTGGAGGGGACCTGGATAGGTCAGGGAATAGAGAACATCTTCTAAATAAGAGCACAGAGCATATGAGAGATGGGCAGGTGTGGGATATTCTGAGTGGTGGTGCAGGAAGCCGGGGCTGAAGGCACTGTGGAATCCTAGAGGTGTCTGCAGCTGGAGGCAGGGGGCTGGCTCAGGAAGGAGGCAGGAAAGGGTTGGGATAAGCTGGGAAAGCGGAGAGAACAGAACGGGACATGGTCTTTGGTGAGGCAGGGGTATGTGTTGGAAGTGTGGAGCTGGCAAGCACAAATGTAGGGTCCCAGCAGGAGAAGAGTTAATGAATACGGTGCGAGGGTGTGAATGCTGTGGCTCCTGACACTTGAAAATTAAAAAAATGCTGCTCCTTCCTCCTTTTCTCTGTCTTAACTCCATATTCATCTTTCTGCTGTTTTTTTCGTTTTTGTTTATCTTTCCACATCACGTTCCACTCAGAAGCTCCCCAGTCTAATCTCCCACGGTCTTAATTTCTCACCCACTTCTTTTTGTCTGATAAGACAATCTGCAGTGAAACAGTTCAAATCTAAATGCTGATGTTTAACTTGATGTAATAAGACTTTAGATTTGGCGCCCCACTGTGATAAAGATAAAGGCAAGGCAGAATTCAGGCAATAATGGAGAAATAGCACAGCACCTAGTATTTTATTCCATTTTGATTGCTATTTGTTGTGCAGACCTTTAACGCTTCATTTAGTTAAGCCTTACAGGTGCCTGGAAGGGAAGAGTAAGCTTGTAATAAAGAAGTGATACCCTGCTTGGCACTTTTTCAAGCCTGATGAAAGAAACACCCACAATTCATCAGACTGCATGCTATAAGTAAGAAATGGAAGAATTACTAAAGACATCAGAGCAAATGGAAAAGCAAACAAAATGTATTATGGCATGAAAGAGACTTCAACTGTAAGTATCCTATTTACTAACATAGATCATACTCATTCTTCCTCCATAAAATGTTTTTGTGCGTGTGAAACAAGGAGCTAGGTTTTACTTTACATTTAAGTAAATGTATCAGTCTCAGCTGGTTTCTTGAGCTATTTCTACATTCTGTATTTTATATGTAACTGAACACATGCAGAGCAGTAAGGCATACAGAAACTGTGCTAGTTAGCAGGTTTAAAATAATTAATTTCCACCTTCTTTTTCTATAATGTATCAGATATATAGTCACACTACAGGTCCACTTTTAATAAGAAGCTACAGCCATATTGCAATACATAGACTCTCAAAGATAAATTTCTAAAAAAGTCTGGGGAAAATGGATAGCCAGGAAAAGGAGAGACTGTGCCCATGTGATTTGGGGAGAGTAATTAACTGGGAGCTCACACTGAAAACTTTCAATAAGTCTTTCTTCTTCAGTAGGTGCCAAAGCAACTGTGGCTTAGCCAAAGTAACTCCCACATCCATTGGAAACCACGTTGTATCCATGCTGCTGTGCAGGGAATTTGCTGTCCATGGCTTTTGCAGGAACAGAAGTTTCCAAATTTGCCCTTTCCTACGACCATGTCTTCTAGGAGAATTTTTTGCCGCCATTTTTCACGTGCCAATCTCTAGTTTGTTTGTTGTTTTTTTTTTTTTTTTTCCAAGGGAATTGTAATCTTGTGAAGTGAATTTACACTTACTGGGAATGAGGCTGCTTTTCTTAGTTACGCTTTGGCTGCACTAGTACATCAAACTTCCTGAGAGTCGTTTTCTGGCCCCAGTGCCAGTGGCCCAGACTCTGGTAACAAGCCAGGGGCACAGAGCCAGTGCGCAGCGATGCCTCCCGCCTCTTTCTGAGGGCAGACGCAGGGTGTTCAGGAAGACTCCCGGTGTGCTGTGATGGCAATGTACACTGGTTCCAACAATGTGTATTGGCACAATGGTAACAAGAAGAATGACAGATGGCAAAACTGAGTGTTTTGTGTATTACTACTAGCTGATCTCACGAACATGAAGCCCCAAGTTATGCAAGGGAGGGCTCTGATTCGATATTAGGAAACATTTCTTCACGGAAAGGGGTTGTGAAGCAGTGGAGCAGGCTGCCCAGGGAAGCAGTGGAGGTGTTTAAAAGGCGTTTAAATGAGGTTCTTGGGGACATGGTTTAGTGCTAGTTAGCTTATTGTTGGACTCAATGATTCTGAGGGTCTCTTCCAACCAAAATGATTCTATGATTCTGTAGTTTCTAAGGCATACATTGAAAAAATTTTACCCCGCTGAACATGGCACTAACATCTGGAATGCCCCTGTTGGGCCCTCCCGTGCTTGACACGTGAGCACACACCGGGGGTCAGGCAATGCCCAGAAGCCAGGCCAACCGGTACCGCTCATGCGGACATACACCGCTGTGCATGTGCGGGCCTGGGGGGCTTCACGGCGCCAGGCCCCCCCCAGAGCCTCACGGGACCTGCCCGTTCCCCAGCCGGTCGCGCACCCGAGCGGGCGGCCGGTCCGTTCGCGAACCTCCTGCCGCCCACCGCCGCGCAGGGGGCCAAGCGCTACCGCTGGCCGCGCGCGGGCTGGCCGGGCCCCGCCCGTCCCCGCCTGCGCAGGCGCGGCGCTGCCGCTCGCTGCTCTCCCCCCGCAGCATGGAGGTGGTGCTGGCCGACGCGCTGCTGGCCCGCGGCGGGGACCCTTGCGCGCTGCTGCGGGCCGTCTGCGCGCCGCTCTCGGCCGAGCGCGCGGAGGCGCTGCGCCTCTTGCTCCAGCGCCTGGTGGCGGGCGGGCCGCCGCCGGCGGCCGAGGCCGAGGCGCTGAGGCGGGCGGCCTGGGAGGTGGCGCTGGAGCGGTGCCGGCCGCTGCTGCGCGGCGTGGAGGGGACGGCGGCGGCGGGGGGGTGCGGGGAGCGGCTGCGGCTGGCGCGGGCGGCGCGGGGGGCGCTGCGGCACTGCGTGGAGCTGTGCGGGGCGCCGCTGGCGGCTCGGCTGGCCCAGGACGCGCTGGTGGAGCTGGCGGCGGGCGGCGGGGCGGGCGCGGAGGCGGCGGTGGAGGCGCTGGTGGCGGCGGCTGTGCGGCTGGAAGAGCCGGCGCTGCTGGCGCGGTGCGTGGCGGCAGCGCTGGCGCTGGTGCGGGAGGAGGGCGAAGGGGAGGCGGCCGCGGCGCTGGTGGCAGGGCGGCTGCTGCCGGCGCTGGGCGGCAACGGGGTGGCGCTGCGGCTGGTCTGGGAGGGGTTGCTGGGCGCCGGGGAGCCGCCGCGGGCCGGGCGGGCGCTGCTGGCGCTGAGCTCTCTGGCCGACGCGCTGTTGCCGCGGGGCCCGGCGGGGCCGGGGCTGGACGCGCGGCTGTGCCCGCGCTTCTGGCGGGTGGTACAGGAGGGTCTGACCGAGCGGGACGGGCTGTGCCGCAAGCGGGCCCGCTACCTGTTGAAGCGAGCACTGGACCTGAGTGGCGGGCAGCGCGCCCAGCTGCGCTGCCCCGCGGAGCCCGGAGACGGTACGGCGGGACGGGGACATGGGTGCGGGCTGCCCGGGCTGAATAGCCGGTAGAAAATTGTTATTTTCTGTTTTTGTTGTTCTTAGAGTTGAGTCTGTTCTGGTGGTCTGCCGAAAAGAATGAGAAACTGATGCAGTTTTGGGAAACTTACATTTTGGTAATGGAAACCTTGGAAGGAAACCAGGTACGGACACCCTAAAACCTGCTCTTGTCACAGCTTGTGTGTGATATGTTACTCGTGGCACTGGTACTGTAAGTATTGAGTAAAATATTTCCAGTTTTAGTGGTCGAGGGTATCTATGTAAACATTAGCTGGAATCTACTTATTTATTTATTTATTTTTAATTTTAAATTCTTAAAATACAGCAGGTGTAATTAATTTGGAATAAATTCAGAACTCTCACCTATCCCTGAAATAATTCAGCTTAAAGCAGTGGGTTGAACTTTGAAAGAAAAACCTGAATTGCAGCGTATTGAAAGGCCACAAGTAACCTGTTTCTTAGGGAATATCAGGCTATTGCAACTTAATAAGCTCTTCTCAGTGGAGGGTGATACATCTGTGTGGTAAAGCACTTGTGGCCTTGGATGAAATTTACTGAGTTTTACTCAATGTCCAGTGTTCTTGGCAGAAGGATTGCTGTTGACTTGAGGCTTCTGTAATTGCATGGTGTTGAGGTGTTAACAGTTAGTTGTAAGTACCTCTTTACAGTTACTTTATTTGCATATAATTGTCCTGTAACTGAAAAAAAAAACCACCAGTATTTACCAAAATGTTTAATTTTAGAGATTTGTGCTGGTTTATTATACTTTATATTAAAAAAATGGTTGGTTATTAGAAAGTATTGTTGTTATGGTATAGCAGCACAGAAGTATCAGTTTTTCTTTAATGCTAACCTGCAATTGTTATATACCAAATGCTGGGATCAGTTGCACAGGTGTTGCAGGCTTATTTAAATGCAGTTATATTGTCAATCACTATATTACTACTGTTGATAATAAATTCTTATTCATGACTAAGCACTGGTTGTTTGGTTTGAGATAAAAACCGAATACTTATATTGCATCTGATTTGCATTTCAGATCCATGTCATAAAGCCAGTATTACCCAAACTAAACAGCTTGTATGAGCATGCTATATCAGGGGAAAAAGGTAAGATGCAACTTTTCTGAAGCATCTAAACATTAGGCAGTTAAGTCACACTTTTTTCTTTACTGTTTTAGTAGCACCTTTTTGTTATGTTTTGTTTCTCAGGTTAGCTGTTTACTAGGTGGCTATTCCAGTTCTTGTGGATGTGCTACATGCATAGCTTGCTTGGCAAACATGACAGGCAATGCCTCTCTGTTATGAGGTGCAACAAGAAAAAATCCTAGTGTATGCTTATTGTTTACTAAGTTATCATGAAATATTTTTTCTGTTGGCAAAGTCAGCTAAATGGTCTTTTTCCACTGTGTTGTGTTTTACTTGAACTAATGTGAAAATAAAACAAAGCCAAAGATTCTTAGAGTAGTCTTATGAGCTAAGTCACCAGCACAACTGTAAAAGGGGAAAAAAACTCGCCAAACCTTGATGTAATTTGGGAGAGAAGAAATAAAGCGAGTGCTGAGACAGCATTGTGAAGGATATAATACGATGTTTTGTAAGGCAGAATGGAGCACATCTAATTAGATAGTGCACAATGTTAGAAGTTAAAAGATTTTCTAAAGTGGGAAGACTATTAATGTGAAAGTATTGCAGGTGAATATTGTGTTGGGATGAGGAGAGTTGCAGGAAGAGGGAATGTGTTTTTTGTATTTGTTGGCCATTTTAATTTATAACTACTTAAATTCAGATGGTAAGTTTTGAAACACGTGTTAATTTTTTAATTTAGCTGTAATTTAGCAGGCTAATTTTATAAATCTTATAATCCTCTTTTAAAAATATCTTGTGTATTGGCTGTGAGGTTATCTAGAATGTCAGTATGTTGTCTGCTAGTTTGATAAATTTCCGTAAAACATAATGTTGCATAAAGCGTATGTTAATGTATCATTGTTATTCCTGTATAAGTTTAGAAGAATTTACTTTGTTACAGATTGCTGGTTGTTTCACCCATCATGGCACATGTGCATCTATAAACGAATGTTTGAGAGTGAGAATAAGACATTGACAAAGGAAGGCATTCTTCATTTTCTAGAGCTTTATGAAACAAAGCATCTGCCAAATTCACTTGGTTTTTCAGAGGTAAGGGTGTTATTATTACTTGCCAGAACATACAGATATTCTAATTTGTCATATATCTTAACACAATTGCCTGAGTACTGTTGGAATTAGGCACGTTGTGTAAAAGTACCCTTTTATTTAGCTGTGCAAGTGGTAGCAGTATTTGTCAGTGATGTCAAATAATGTAATTGAAAAATGGCAAGGCTAGAGGGAATGTGGTTTTGCGTTTCCCATATTTCAAACTAGTGCTCTCTAATGTTAGCTCCCAACTTATTGAAATTTGTTACCAGAAGTGGAGTTCTAAGAAGCATGATTGGCTCAGATTTTCAGAGTACATCAACCTCTCCAAAATTATTAATATTACTTGATCAGAGTCTTCGATTAAACCTGGTCAACAGGCTTCAAGTCTGTGAATAGTATCTCCTGCTCAAGGATGGATTTTGAAGATCCATTGCTAGACAACCCTGTGAAGGTGTGAATGTTTTTGTAGTATAATCAGTATGTTGCTGTATCCCATTACGGATCACACCTTAACATATTCGATGTGTGGGAATAAATATTTTACTTTATCCAAGTATAAAGTTATTTTATTTATTAGTATGGCATGCAAGTTGACTCCCCAGCCAGCCTACACCTTAGTAAGGAACAATCTGTTTTATATTATTATTTATTTCTTCTCTTTCATAGAAGCAGCTTTGCCTTCAGAGGTTAACTTTTCTTATTTATACAAATGAAGTCAACCTCTTTATGAAGAACTTGAATTCCAGTCAACCTTAAAACACACCCTAGATCTTTCTGCTTCTTTTGGCCCCTAGTCTTTCTTTTAGTTAATGTTTAAATATCTTTTCTCTAGCCATCTCCTGAAAGGATTTCTTACTTGCCTGCAGCATTCACAATGCTCTGTGAAATGTACCTCGTGAAAAAATGGCTTTACTTGTTTATTCTTCTCCTCCCCTTCTCTTTACTTTCTGCCTCCTTTTGCTTCCACTAGTTACTACTAGCCAAGGGTCTTCTCTAATTTCTGACTGTCCTTTTAACATCTGGTGAAATGATGCTAGCTAGCCTTTCTGTAACAGTGTGTTGCAAGTGTGCGTTTAGCTGTTGTTCTTGTTTCCTTTTATCAGTTTGTTATTGGACCATTAATGGATGCCCTCTCAGAAAGTTCTCTCTATAGCAGGTGAGCCACTGATTTATTTTTTTTTTAATTATTCATTATGGGAAATGTATTTTAATAATACTGGTTAGAGTATGTGGGTAAAATCCTGGATAAAGGAAAACACATTAACAAATGGTGTTGCTAAACTGTCTGACAGGTAAAGAGTTTATCAGGAAAGGTGAGTGGCTGTGAGGAAGATGAACTGAGTTCAATTTTATCCTAGTAATAGCAAGCAACATAGGGATGTCTCAAGGTCCTCTTTTACACCTGGTGTTGAAATATTAATTTGGAAGTGAAGTGAGGTATGATAAATGAATAACTTATTGAAGTTTTTTTTTTTTTTCTTGCCATATAGAAAAAAGAGATTGTTCTAAATGTTGCCATGTTATAACTGATAGAAGTGTTTTTTTTACAGTGCCTGATTATCTTTTAGGAAATTACTACTTTTTCTCAGGAGACTATTTGAGGTGGACGGATGACAGTAGCTTCCCTTGGTGTAAATACATAAAAAACAGTTACAAGTTTGAGGAGTTGCCAGTTGCTGTTCATCTGGTGTACTGTTGGCATTCAGTCCTTTGTGTTAGTTGCATGGAGAGTATGAATGCATCATGCCAGATGAAATGGCTTGGATGCTTCATCTAGCACTCTGAAGCTCTGTTCAGGGTGAAACTCAAGTAGCCTTGACCGGCTGGCTGTGTTAAGCAGCTAGAAAAGTTGCCGCTGTCTATTTGTGGCACTTTTGGGGAGGGGAGTGTGACTGTCACTCATTAAACTGCTGATAGGTTTAGATTTGGTGGTTCTGTATATCTGGATAAAGCATAGTCAAAATTGGTTGTGTCACCTAAACACAGCAGGAGAAACGTGACCCCTTTGGGCTCTGGCAGCAGTTGTGTGTTTCTCCTCTGGTGCAGCTGGCTGCAGTGTGATTTGCGTGGGCATGCACTGATGGGAAATCAGAGCTTGAAACAGGAGCTGAGTGCTTTGGTGTGTATGTTGGAGCTGTGTTGGATTGGTGCTTCGTCATCATCTCTCTGAGCTTCTGTATTTCTGGTGACACATGTTGGCATGTGTAGAGGAGGGTGCATATTTGAGTATACCAAGAACATACAAAGTTATTATGGTTTCTGTTAAGCTATATGAGAGAGAACTAAAATTTCAGATGGTCTGATGCTAATCCCTTATAGTCAGAGTCCTGAGATTTGATAGGACACAGATTGTCTGTGTTGGTCTCATACAAGGTTTCTTGCATCTCTACATAAAAGCTTCTGTGCTGGTCAGTGGTTTTGTTTATACTGATTTTATAACCTGTTCCAAGGAGAAGTCCTTGCTCCCTAGCCCACTTGCGCAGGTAATTCGTCTTTGCTGTTCTCCAGATGAGGCTGGTTGTGTCCCCGCTGTATACCACTCATGTTGTCTTGTGGGCCTTGGCAACCTACTCCCAGAGGCCTGTGGTGTTCTGTGGGTGCAGGCATGGGGTTGAGCTGACAGTGCTGTTCCTTACTCTGGCCTCAATGTGAGATGCTCTCAGGCCTAAGTAATTTGACTTGAAGCTGTGTTTGAATACTGGAGTGTGCTGCCACTATGGTCTTGTAGGTGGCCAGGGAGACTTGTGTTGTTTTGACCGTCCCCATCTTCTGTGTGTTTGCTGGGTGCTGTTGGAATGCTGGGCTAAGTGGAGGGTGCAATCTTACACACTTGATCTCTGTGGCCTTTTGGAGCAGCCTCTGCAGTGATTTAACCACTGAACCATGCTTTGGTTTTGTCTAGGGACAGCCCTACTTATAGCTGTTAACATGCAAGTTGTCTATTTGATGTTTTAAAACCCAACAGGACACCAGGTCAGTTAATGGGATCCTGTCCTCCTTTGGGAATAAGGCTACAGAAGTTTTTGGCTACTTATCTCATGCTTCTTCCAGAGGAAGAAAAAGGTATGTTTCAATTTCATCATTATCCTTTTTTAAATAAATCAAATAAAAACTATGGATTCATTTTCAATGTCTCATGTAAACATTTACTACTATTTTCCTACATTACTTGAGAAAGAGAAAAGGAGTAGTTCTCCTTGTGGCAGTGGAGCTTCCAGAGAACAGCAAGGTCTTCAGAGACTTTGAAGGATGTTGCAGTATTAAGCTACAGAATTGTTTAGGGGCAAACTGAAGTAGACTTTTTTTATTAAAAAACTGAACTCCTAAGTTCTGAAGGTGAACAGTATTTGCAGATTCTTTTTTCTTTATTTGTCAGTATAGATAATACTGTGCTGAGCAAAATCTGTAGAACTGTGCTTTGTTTTGCAGGGTCTTGGTATGGTGTTTTGGTGGTGGGGTTTTTTTGTTTGTTTTTTTACCTATCTGTCGGACTTTTTGGTCTCAGCCTATGTAGTTAGGCATTCAAAAGAGTCAGCCCAAGTGCTGAAGCAGAAGCTGAAAGGGGATTATTTTATTTTGAGATTGGATGGAGGAAGATTTCTGAGATTCTTGCACGTTTTGGTGTTAGTGTGGGCTGAAAAGAAGGAGCAACCTTTGAAAGACCAGAATTTAATAGCTGGTCTAACTGGATTAAGGGTAGAAGCAGCTCTGTTCAGTACCCTCTTTCTACAGGTACATATTCTGGTAGGAAACACCTTACATCTTTGTAATGCCATAGATGCCCTGTTTCTCTGCCCTGTCCCAAGGTGTGTATTTTATCACAAAATAGAGGGTTTATGATTAGCAACCATGAGACTGGATGAGCTGCTTCTGCAAATTGTAGCTATGGTGTCTTGCTTTGGCCACACCAGCATCCATTAAACTGGTCGAATCGCCGTTTACTTTCATTTGCCATCAGCGGACTGAATAATAGTGTAAAAAGGCATTGTCTAGTACTCAAAACAATCAGAATTAAGTCACTGAATATGGTGACTAGTGCAGATCACCAAAGCCAGAATTAGGTTTATTTCTGGTTATCTCCATCTCTTATTACCTTACTGACCTTTGGAATGTACTTCTTACACTGAAATAATTCAGAAATCATTCTGTTGTCTTTCATCTAATTTTCAGAAATGATAACAACACTCTCTTGCTGGGGTCTGTGTCATTTAAATGCACTGGAGAACAAGAAATCACTCTGGATTTTGTGTCTTGTTTATTTTAAGGTAGTTTTCTGCTAAGATTTATTCAGAAGATGACAAGTAGACATTGGTGTGCTGTTCCCATTTTGTTTCTTTCTATGGCTCTGGCATATATCCCTGCGTGTAAAGTCCTGGGCACGGAGGGACTTCATGCTTTAAGGTAAAATGTACACTGCATTTTGTTCTTACAGAATTCTTGCAAAGAAATGTGCTGAACATCTGGAGAGCCAAGATTTAATCCATGTTTGTTACTTCAGGGAGGATGGGGTGGTTTTGCATGGTAATGGAAGGTTTTTTCTCCTTCATGCCTTATTGACAGTGGAAAGCAATTTAAGAACCAATGTATTTATATCTCTATGTGACTTAAAAAATGAGTGTTTTGCATTTCAGTCCTTTGTCATCACTTCCTTTTTGGCATCATTTTTCCCTGGTCTTCCATACTTCATAACTGATATATATCAAACTTCTTTTTCTTCTAATTATATCAAAACTTTATTTAATGGCAGTTGAGGCTGTATCAGGGAACAGCCCACAAAACTGAAAACCAAAAGACTCATAAATAAAAGGCTAGGCAAAAGTAATTGACATGTGCATTTTCCTCAATCACACTGTTTCCCAAGTGTGTGCTTTCATTTCTTACAGCCACTAAAAATCAATAATTGTTCCAGTTTAATCAAATTTGAGCTTTGAAATAAAATCTTACTGGTAGTTGAAGGAATATTGGCTCAAATTTGTTTACTGTGGAAAAAAAACAAAAAAAAAAAAAACAAAACAAAACAAAACCAAAAAACAAACAAAAAACCCAACACAGCTCTGTTGATAAAAGAGCATTGAAGATTTCTTTCAGTTTTGTGCTAGAGTGGGAATTTGGCAAACATTTCTCTGCTTGCTACAGATAGAAATGCAAGTATTAAATTATCAGTTTGAACTGATGTGATCATGGGGATTGTTCTTTTAGTTTTGGCTTTGTTCTGCTTTTCCCCGCTCCATGCTTATTATCTTGTCAGGTATATGCTTATCCAAGTTTTATTATCAGGTTTTGAAAGTACATGTACACGTAGTCTTGGTTCTGAATTGTATGCTATCCAATCAGGCAATGATTGTGTTCTAGTTAGTAGTATATATTTCTTAAATACAATCTAATGTATTTTAAATGGTTAATAATTAGTAAATACATGAAAATGTTTAAACTCCCTAAGTGTGTCTTTTCTACAGTGCATGTTTTTCCTCTTTGCAGAGATGTCCTCCAGTGTACTATGATTACACATCAGATTTTGTTGCGTGGAGCTGCTCAGTGCTATCTTCTTCAAACAGCTATGCATTTGACAGATGTGGTGAGTTTTTTCGTGTTTGTTTTTGTGTTGGTTTTTTTTTTCTTCCTGATGTAATAGGAATACACTAACACTTTCACAGGATAAATGGTATTAAAAAAATTTGCTAAATACAACATAGAACAACTGATGATGTTGGATTTGCAATTTTTTTAGTGACTACTTAAAACTGTGCTATATAAATGTGCGTATGCTTCTCTTAGCGTCTGTTTTTCATAAGATGTATATTTTTTCATTACCTTTTATTAGTTGACATTTTGTAGGGTTTTCATGCAGTAATTACGGAATAGTATCATCTTATGATATCAATTGCATAAACTCAGCTTTTAACAGATAGAAACTAAATGGACTTTTCTGAAATACCAAAGAGAATGAACATATTCATAATAACAGAATGCTGAAACTACCATTAATATTGAAATAGCAAGACCTTAATTATTCAGTAAAGTATTCAGGCTTCGGTTGGCTTCTAGTTATACATTAACTTGCATATAGATTTGAATGCTTGGGGAAAACCAAATTGTGTTCCTTGGTAATGATAAGTTGGTCCAAAAGACAGAAAAATGAGTCTGTCATGGAAAGGAAAATATCAGTTTATTTTTCTGAAACTTGCCAGATGACAGCAAACTTCTTGAGTCCCTATACAGATGTTGTCTGTTGTATATTCTATTGGCAACTATTGTAACTTCATGAATTTCTTCAGGATAAAGTGTCCCTCCCAGAAGTTTCAAGCTTTCTTCTGTCCCTTAGACCAGAGGAGTCGCTAAGGAGAGATACTATGTTATGGATGGAGGTGAGAACTGAAGCTGGTTTTATGTTCATCAAACGTTTTTTAGTACCCGTACAAATGTATTATTGCTAATTTAATATTTAAATAGCTAGCTGCTTTTACATTAGTACATTCTGGAATTTCTGGATGTGGAGTCTGAATGGATTTATGTTTCACTTGAGAGTTGTGAATTTTTGTTTTTTTTTTTTAATTCTATAGAGGGGTTAATGTTAACCCTAAACAAATTATTCAGCAGCTTCAAAGTGGAAGAATTCTAAGCGGGGAGAAAAATATGACTTTTTCTTTTTTCATGCAGAAATTCTACAGAAGCAAAAGCTCTTTCTTGAGGCAGAGGTTTGGGGTTTTTTTTGAACTACAAAGCTTGTATGTCTCAGTTCATTGTGTTTCCTAGAGTTCATCTCAATATTGCACCTGTTGGGTGTAACCATATTCAAATGCAAATCAGAATCAGGTCTTATCAGGCTTTTTTGCCCTTGAATACTGGTCCTTTAAGAGACTTCTGTGTGTTCATCAAAATCCTAGTCTTCTGCATCCTTTGCCAAGATTACAGGAACTAAAATCACTACTGGTAAGCCTGTACTAGTACCTGAAATCTCTTCCATCAGGGATCCGTGCTCACTCCTCTTGGTGGTTGCTGACTTCATGCAGTACAAAGCAGGGTGCCTTGTGGAATCCACAGAACCATGACTTGGGCTTCTCCCTCTGCTTTTATGAAAGATACCAGGTGGATGTAATGCCCTCAGCTGAAGCTGCTTTTGCTCATTGGGTTCTACAGCCAATTGTTTGTGTATATTATCTACATTGTCTTTGTGGCTACTTCTAATTTCTCCTCAACTACCTGTTGTAAAATTTCATTTAATGGAAAGGAACACTATTCTGTAAGTTTGCTCTGTCTTTAGAGGTATAGTCTGCTAGTATGGTTCATGTTATCCCTTTTAGTTCTGAAATTACTGTCCAAGAGAATGTGGATCTTGAAACTCTCGGAGTGGGTCAGTATATGGGCCAAAAAAATTGTTTAAGAGCTGCTACTGGTTTGCATGGTTTTTTTTGGTGAACTCAGCACTGGTAGGAATAACAGGGTGATGTTGAAGGGAAAAATTTGCCTACCATGTAGAGTGAGATTGTACGTTTTAAATTTCCAGAGGATGTATGTGTTATGTCTTTGCAAGATGCAAAATTCTATGAGAAAGCCTCAAGAAGTCATTTTATATAAAGAATACACTGGAGCCAACTGAACATGTAGCCATGACTTGGGTTTGTTCTACAGCAATATAATGTTGTATGATTTTTTTTTTTTTTTTTGCATAGTGTCCTCTTTTTATGGATGCTGCACTTTGCATCCTACTTAATTGATTTTTTGGTATAAAAGTTGGTGTTGGTGGTTGTTATTTTTTTTGTTTTGGTTTGTTTTGTATTGGTTGTTTTGTTTGGTTTTTTGTGGTTTTTTTTTTTTTTTTTTAGCAGCTCTCAGTAGATAGCACTTGGCTGTGGGAAGCCATTCTGAGACAAGGGAATTTTTACTACTCTTCCTTATTTTTAAGCGCTGGATTTTTTTTGTATTAGTACCAATCTTTTTTGGGGGTGTTCTGAATTGCTCTCTGGAAGAACCTTTTTTGATGTTAATTAGAGGAGAGTGTGTTAAGCCTCAAGGGAGACACAGTTAATACATCTCACAGTATGGATTTGGTGTCACAGCTCATACTGTTATGTTGGTAGTGTCAGTATAGAGCTGGCATATATGGTTAAATAGTAACATACTGGATTTAATTTAGCTTTGCAGTTGGTTGCAAGTGAATGACAGATGCTTCAGAAAGTCTGTAACTTCTGATTTTGAACATCAAGAAACATCGTCATTATATCAATATGTACGCACTCTTGTGAGAGAGTACCTTAAGACACCAGTATCTGAAAGTAAGTTAAATTAATATTAGTATAAAAAGACTTTGAGGATGATTTAAGCAAAAAATGACAAAAATCCTTTGGATTATAGAAGAGCTCTTTGTTTATATATATTGTACCTGTTAGAATTCTATCTAATTTATGGTATTCATGATTCCTAAGTTTGAAATTTATTCTTTAATTCCAGTTCTCCTTCATAAAATACAGTCCAGCAGTATTAATTGAAAGTTAAACCTTAATATTGAATTTTAAGGGTGCACTGTTGCTTGTCCATTTTATTTATTTTGTTACTTTTTTTGGTGACATGTGAAAATGCTGGAATATGGGGGAAGAGGAGAGCACAAGGGAATGTGAACAAAGACAGGTTCTGTAGCCTTTCTCAGCAGAGCTTTGCAAAATGATGAAGTGTATTTGTGGAGAGAAATGCCTTATAGTTCTGCAGCTTGGCAGCTCATGACACACCTTCCTGTGTAGTGACGTTCTTGTGATCTCGGAGTGCCTGCAATTGGCTGCCACACCAAGGAAGGTTGTTTGTATGTTGTATAAATATGCAGATAAATCCTGAAAGGACTTTTTTCTTCACTGCCACATTTTAAATTATTGTAACTTTAGTTTAGAATTTTCTTTCAGATATGTTGAAAGGAATGGCAAAATGACTTTTTGAATAGTTGATCTTTTGTGTGGTACTCACTTATTTGCTACTTAAGTACTGCAGTTGTATCAAATTTCATATAGTTTTATAATATCAGAAGTCAGCACTTCTTTTATTTATACCTATAGGAGATATAGCAGCTAGACCATAATTTGCTAGTGATAAATACCTTCAGAAGCTTCCTGCAGCCTGGGAAACTTCACTTGGTTGTCTTATGGTTAGAAAAGTTGCAAGCAAATTTTGTCTATTGATATTCCAATGTAAATGCTTCGCTAAAAATTTTGGCAGATCGTCTCTCCTTCCTGAAATGCTTGTTTAGTCCTTGGTCTATATTATTTGTAGTTCCATGGCAACCATCTATGTTTTGCTTCCAAAAAGTGATGTTAGCAATTTCCTGGTTAGATATGATTCTTAGCTTACAAACAGCTCTGTGGAGGAAAAAAAATAAAATTCAACCATGTCCGGCTCCTTAAACTGGACCTCCAAAATGTGCTTTGCTTTCTAAATTCCCAAAGCCAAAAACGTACCAGTCAAAACCCCCTAAAACTAACTTATGTACTACTATTTAAGAAACAGTTTTATGAGTATGGTGATGTAGTCCTACATAAAAGATAAGAGAGAAACTTTGGTCAGATATTTTTTTTTATATTTCCTTTTGACAGAGTAGTTTTCATTCTTCAGGTAACTCAGCTGGTCAGAATCACAGCTGATGTTTTTGACGAAGCGTGGAATTATGTTCTTGGCTAACTTCATTTGAATATACTAATGCATTTTTAAAAGCAATAGAAAAGTCTGTTGGGAGCTACTACATAATATAGCACATTGCCTAAAACTGATTTCAGCATAGGGGCCGATGAGATCAGCTTCTTTGAGGTGTAAAGGAAAAACATTTGGGTTTAGTTTATCTTGAGATAAAAGAATACAAAAAAAATGTAGTAATGTTCTTGTTAGCATTGATTGTTGTTATACAACTAATTTATTTTAATAAGTTATAAACCCAAAAGTTTTTAAAGTAATGTGAAAGTATTTTTAAATACTGTGAAAACTTTACAATATCTTTAATCAGGAGAAAATTGCTCTATGCCTGACTGGTTTGAAGCTAAGCTTGTCGCAACAATGATTCTGTTGGCTGCAGATGTGGAGCAGATGAGGAATAAATGCAGGTAAGTATGAAATATCTTATTTTACATTTCTCTCTTTTTCAAACTCCTCACTCCTGAAGGATCCGGTGGAAGCCTGATCAAGTCAGGAATTCATGGGTTTTTCTCTGTAGACTTTCAGTCGGTCTGATAGTTCATTAGACCTTTTCCGACTCTTGCTGCAAACATACCGGGTAGCATTTCTAAAGATACTTAAGTGACTTGGAAATGTGTGTCCTATTAATTTCCATAAGTGACCTCAGCACTTAAGGCAGATATTCAGAAGAAGACTTTATTTTTGATTTTTGTTTTTATGTAGTGGAAAAAGCAACATAGAATGGATTGAACTAGAGGCTTTCTTGAACCCTCTTCTGGATGTCTTGATGAAACTTGGCAGTAATGCTTACATACCAACACTGAAAACAGATAAAAGCCTACAGCTTCTCTTGAAGTTATTGCAGACCCGTTCGTTAAAATGTTCCAATACACAAGATGGTTAGTGATATCTTCAGTATACTGTGTCTTTTTTAATTATAGTGTAACTAAAACTAAGGTACTTAATGTTTTAAGGCTATATTGTTGACAATCTGGCATATCTGTAACAAAATGGAGCTGTGAGTCCAGTCCTACAGGGGTTCTTCTCAAGGTGTCACAGGGTCTAGGAACGGAGACTATGGAAGCCCTCTGAGAAAGCAATTGTTAGCCATTAGTATTAGCTTAGCAGTTAAAATTTGCGGAGTGTGACCATATTACAAATATTTATAGGCCTGTTCTTTGCCAGTGTATGGATTCCATAAATCATTTAGACAATTAAAAAATAAGTTAGTACAGAAACCCAGCCTAACCCGCTTAGATGCACCAGGTTCAGCTAGAGCCTTCCCTGGGATCCTGCTAGCCGTACTGTTTTCCGAGTTGACTGGTAGATGCTTTTGTCTCAACTAACACTGTTTAAACTGCAAGAGACAGGATGCCTCCGACTATTTCACAGTATTGGGCGTGATTTCAGTAGTCGTGTTTAACTGACTTGCTTCAATTTGGCCTTAGTTAAGAGGTGCACGCTTAAGCGTGAGCCTGATGATCTGACTGGGAGTTTGAGCGGGTTCAGCATTTCAACTCATAGACCTTTCAGGAGACTGAAAAAAACTATGGAGTCCTTGCTACTTTTGTTAGAACTTGGTCAATTTGTAACCAGAATAGATCTATTTTTTTGTGAGAACAAGTGAAAAATTGCATTTTTTAATGAATTAGGATGCTGAACTAGAAGAAGAAGGGTCTTGGAATTTGGGTACCCTTTACCCACATTATTATGGGATTTTTTTTTCAGTATTTTTAAAACATGAAGTGCAAGAGTACTTTTGGAGCAGAAGCCACAGATCTAGGCTTTTGCATGAAAAAAAAAGTTCAGGTTCTTCATCCAGGTTTCATAAAGTTGTCTAAATGCAACCCTGAAGCGAATGCTTAACCTAATTTTAAAAAGTGCTTTATACAGTCACCGCTCTCTTGAATTTTAGCTATTTGACTGAAATAGCTGATCAGTAATTACGCAGACTGCTAAAGTTCCCATTGAGGGGTGGTCTCTGACTGCTGGAGTGGATTCCTTCAGGTGAAACTCCAGTGGAAGATGTGCTCCAGCTGCTTGTGTGCATTCAGTCCACAGCACGAGGTCAGAGCAAGCCTGAAGCAGAACCCTCCAAAACACATGACAGCGTGTGTTAAGTTTTTAGTATCTAGTATTTAACTCTGTAAATCAATTCCTTATGTGCTGCTCTGCTTGCTAATATATGTAATCAATAGCTCCTGCCTTGAAAAGT
This sequence comes from Patagioenas fasciata, assembly GCF_037038585.1. Lineage (NCBI taxonomy): Eukaryota > Metazoa > Chordata > Aves > Columbiformes > Columbidae > Patagioenas > Patagioenas fasciata. The sequence goes on from NC_092522.1 coordinate 47,475,155, forward strand.
TTGGGTTACTTCACATGTGAAGTTCTGCACAAGAGCTCTTGAGACACAGCAGGGCTGAGCATCACGGTGTCTCCATCCTTCTGAACACCTCCACAGGTGCTCCAGTCCAGGTCATCATCTGTAGAGTCTTTCAAGAGGCTTTTGGAATTGGACTTGTAATATTACGTCTTTTTGTGTTTAGTTAGACAAGGATTATTTTTCTTATATTATTTCCTACAATGTTTTTGTGCTGCTTCCTCCTGCTCAGGAGAGCCATGTTATAAATCTTGTTTCTGCAGCTGTGAATTGGCAGTTTTGAGGGGCAGGGAGAGTAATGCTGTGAAATACAGAGGTTTTGTTTCCATGTTGAGTAAACAGGAGGAAAAAAAGTCCAGTCTATAAAATGGAAAATTATAAAATGTGAGGGAAGAAGAAAGGAATTTAAGCTTGCGAAACAAAAGAAATAACAATTGGGAAGTGTTTTATTTAAGAATACTTTAATGGGTATAGACATGTCTGCAACGTATGCTGAAAGCAGCAGCGTTTTCCTACAGGTCATGCTGTCTATACTGTTCTTAAACTTCACTGTTTCAAATAGTACGTTTCTGCTAATTAGTTTTTGATGGTGTTACAGAGCCACTGGTAGTGAATTGGATCTTACTGTCTTATGTATTTATCTGAAAAATTTCTGAATTTTAGTTGCAGATGATGTTTTAGTGATTTGAGACTTGGGGTGAACTGTAGTAATAACTCGGCATAGTAAAACTGTTCTAAACAAGTTAAGCATTAGAAATGCAGTCCAATGAGCCATTTTAATAGAGAACACTGAAAGTAAGTGCAGTATAGATTTGGAACGTGTGGAAACATGTCCCTTTATATTTCTACTTTTTGAAGGTTTCCATTTCATAATAGGTTTGCTACATGAAGTGTGACTCAGGGTTAACTCCACAAAACAAACAAACAACAACAGAAAATAAAACCAAACAAAAAACAACCAAAAAAATTCATCAGATAAAACCACTGGGTAACTCTCCTAAATACTGAAACTGATGGCCGATAGTTTTAGAACAAGATTGTCATGCAGAGCATTTTAACTCCATTTTCGTATTGATATATTATTTCTTTGGCTGTCAGCTAGCCCTTACCCTTGAAGCACAGTTTGAAATGTGTTTGTGGTTAAATATGTTTTAGCAGAGTGAGCTACTTCCCTTGTGTAATAAACTTGTCTTTTTGTTTGTAGTATACTTTGTAGTCTAGCCTTTTCTTAGAGAAAGTATCACATTTCTTGTTATAACCTTGCATTTTTGTTTACGATGTTAAGCCAGGAAGCTACGTGACTGGAATCTTGTAAGATTACTCTATATCCAAAGCTGAATTAGTTCTAAACAGGAAAAAAACAAACCAAAACCAAACCAACCACAACAGCAAACAAAAACCCCAACCAGTTTTCACTTCTGTGTATATAAGAAATGGCTAACTGCATTTTTCTCAGATACAATTAATTGCTGGATATGGAAACTTTTGTTTTTTATTGAAGACTAAGTTTATCATAAGCTGTTTGTGCTGAGGGTTGTGAATAGCACAAAAGTGTGCAAAGCAAGTCAGAAAAATATGGTTTGGTCTTCTGGTTTTGTATAGGTTTTGGTCACTGACTCATGTTAAATATCAGGAAAGAATACTGTCTGGTTTGACAAGCTCTATGACTCACACTGCTAAAGAGTACAGAGCTGTTTAAAGGTATTCTTAGGTATCTGAATACTTATTACAGTATAATTTTGTAACTATCTGCATGATATAATAAATTTCTCTAGGCAAGTGTATTTCTGTATGTTAATACTGTTGTGTGGGGTTTGTTTTGTTTTCTTCACACAGATGGGGTATTGTGTTTTATTTGGAAATCTCTAATGACACCTGTGGAGAGTATTCTCGAGTTTATTCTCCGACAGCTTACTACAAATGAGTTAAGCACTGTAAGTAATTATTGTGAGACAACTCTGGTATGGTTTTGCTTGTTAATTTCATTTACCAGTATTCCTAGTTTTCATATCAAATCTTTGAACAGTCAATTTGCATAGAAATACTTCTGTTAGCTCTTTTTTGAATGGGCACACTAAGAATACAGAGGAAAAAAAAAGGTGTCTTGACAAGTAGTGTTTAGTGTCTGTAGTTATATTCTTTGTTTCTTCTCAAATCTAAAGAAATCATGTAGTAAGAATTCTTAAGTATCATGTTGTACTGTATCGTATCTACTAGTACACTTATGGACATAAGATGTTTGGAGCTTGGAGACTTTTAGTGCTCAGCCTCTTAACATCTTTATTGATTGTCTTCTACTTTGCTCTTTGATGTAGTCAGTGTTTAAGTTTATACCCCAAAGAAACCTGTGACTTTTGAAGCAAAATGACTTTGATAGTAGCAGAGTTTGACTTCTCTAAAAACACCCTGTTGAATGTATTGAAGAACTGCGCTGCTTTTCAGAGAGAGAGGTGGTACATGTTTCCTTCTTTAAAGAGCATTCAAGTCATGTGTAAATAAAAAGACAAAAGACAAAAATACCAAGCCCCCTCCCCCAAAACCAAACCAAGCAAACCAAAACCAAACAAAAAACAAAACAAAAAAAACCCACCAACCAAAACCAAATAAAACAAACCCCTGCAAAATTAAAATGTTATTAAGCTTCAGTGACTGTTGTTGTCATTCTGCTGTAATTCGTTACTATTAGTTTTCTTTCTTCTAAGTTTCCTCCTCTTAATACTTCAGTTTACCTTTGTTTCCTCATTTTTAGGTTGACGACCTGGATCGTTGTGATCTATACTTAGCTTTAATTCCAGAGATAGTGAATTTGTGCTTGCAAGTTAGCTGGAAGAAAGTACCATCTATCAAGAATTTCATTTTGTCCCTGACAAGTGCATCTATTTGTAATCTTCAGGAGAGAAATTATGAAGAGGTAATTTAACATTATTTACAAAAGTAAATTATTAATATAAAATAAAACAGTAAGTTTTAATTAAAATATTTTATTTGTAATGCTTATGTTTATTAGATTATATGTAAATCATTCTATAGACATACTATAAATACAACTTAATGTTTAAATATTTATATTTTATTATACATATTAATGTAACTATATATCATAAAATAATTAAAAGTTTGTGTATATATATTCCCTAAAATATTTGTGTGTTTAGTTGGCTGTATAATGTTAACTTAAAATACTTGTAGCTAAGATTTTCAGTACTTTCGTTTTCTTACACTTAATTTCTTAGAAGTCTATATAGCTAAAGAAGAACTTTAGTTATAATAATGGACTATGTGTACTCAAAAGCTTTTTCCTCAAGTATGAACCAGTCTTACTGAGGAAGTTACTGCTAAATGAAAATGCCTTTTGTATTAATGATCTATTAAATTTCCAAGCTGGAAGATAGAGAGAAAAATAAATTCCAGAACCCAGCATGGCTTTGGCTTTTTTGTATAGTTGTGCTGGTTGTCCCATAGTTGTATGTATTAGGCTAGTATATCTGAAGTAGATACATTTTTCAAAAGGTAAAGAAACATTAATAACTTCTATAAAAGTAGGAGATTTAAATTTGACTTTGGGTGGTATAATCTTCAGTATTTTATGGGTAGAATTATTGATCAAGAACAGTTAATAATTGTAAGTATTTGATTTTCTAGGTTTACTTTTCTAAGGAAACAAAGATCAAGACATTTTTCTTTCCTTTGGTTATGTGAATTAGATATTTGTTCCAGTAGTTTCACAGTAAACTTTTTATGGTTCAAGCATAGTGTTCACTGGGGACCTCTACCAAATTATTTTGAATTCAGTGGAATTAGACTGTCATGATGATTTCAGTTGCATATGTAGTACATCTTCAGTTTAAGAAGAAAAAAAAACTGCTGAATAATTACAAATGAGAAAAATCTTTTCTGTGCTTTAGACAGCTGAAAGTATCTTGAAGATATTTAAATAACATTGAGCTTTTCTTAGGTAACTATATGCTCATTGACTGTTTTTACTGAGTCGTTTTATTTTGTGTCTCTTGCAATATATGTGTTTATCACACAGAGTAGATGTTGTGACCTTTTAGCCTCTTGGAGCATTTAGCATGTGGTACTCTGAATTTTAGCTATCTTCTTGCACTTAGTTTCTCACTACATGGACCAGCATATTTTCTCTAATTGCCATCCAGCAATAAACTGCTACCTGCCAACACTATAGTTGAGATACACACCTGCACTTAACGAATAAGTGACTGTAATTTGCAAGGTTTATACTTTTTTCGGTGCTTGCAACTTGTGATTGATTGCACTGACCCAACCAAGAAACTCTGTGTTATGCATAGGGTAAGAAAATAAGGAAGGAGGAGGATGCTGAGTTGGTATCATATGGTGTCTGAGGTATCACGTTAGAAGAAATCGGTGTAAGTTTGTTTATGTATGATTTGCTTTTAATTAGGAGCCAAAGCTTAAGGAACAAATTAAAAAAGTAGCTGGCATGGCATCACTTACAGCAGTTTGTGAGATACTGGATCAGAAACCTGAAGCACACCTTGAATCTCTGCCTTCTGTGGATGCTCTGAGGAGATTTATTTCCTTTTCTGGGTTCAATGAAATATTGAAGAAGCCATCTTATATTGAAGAAAAAAGTAGGTATGTGTGTGCTATAGCTTTGATAATTCTCCAGAATAAATTTGATTAGCATGGAGGAGTGATTAAGATGCTGGGTTTTCCTGTTCTTTTCTTTTATAACTTTTTGCCAATATAGACACAAACTGTTTACTCAGTTGCCAATATGGACACAAACTGTTTACTCAGTTGCTTTTTAGTTTTTACATTCAGGTTTTAGAACAGTAAAGCAGCCATAATTGATCAGACCGAAGGTTCTTTTGCTCAGACCTCTAGACTTATGAAGCCAGAGCTGGCTTTGAACATTGCTTATCCTTATGCGAGCTTAAATATTGTGGGCAAATTAAATAAACCTTGCACAAGCATGTACGCAAGCAAATTTAAATGGAAATTATGTATTGTTGGGGAAGGGAAGCCTAAAGCAGGCCTGGGGGTGAAAAAACAAATATTTAGTTAACAAAAAAAGAGATGGACAGCATATAGTGATGTTTCCATTGAATATTCTTGCAGATTTTTATGACTGAGGAAACTGCCTGGGCCCAGAACTGATTTTTCTGTGTTTAAAAAACCTTATTGGTAAATTTATGTTCTGTGAACTTGTCCCGTCTCCCTTGACCCTGTGTAAATTTTAGCATTTTGGAGAAGTATAGTGAGTTTGTACAGTTAAGCTGTTCCTGGTGCAGTAGAAAAGCGCAGGACAAATTAATACAATGTGTATTTCAGAATAATACTCTCATTACAGCTTATGTGAAGAAACAACATCCCAAGGATGGGGGAAAATTGTTGCACGCTATGTTCATGACCAGTGGATTTGCCTTCGTTTTGTTTTAAATTCATTTCCAACACTGGCTCAAGAGCATGAAGAAACTTCAGAAATGTCATTATTTACAGTTGAAAGGTCAAGAAAAATTCTAGAGTCTGCATTAGAAGCCCTAACTATTCTTCCTTCAGACCAAGTCCTACCTGTGTTTGACTGCATGAAAGTCCTTGTTCCCAAGGTAAAAGATAAAACAATTGCACAGTATTAATAGTTTTGGGGTGTGGTGGTTTGTTTGTTGTTTTTTTTTGGGTTTTTTTGTTTTTTTTTTTTTCAAATGTAACACTTTATTCTCTTTGTTTTCAGCTTCTGGGCTCAGCGGAGTCTCTCTGCATAGAAGCATTTGATTTGGCTTGGAAAATTATATCCTCTTTGAGCAACACACAGCTAATATTTTGGTCCAATCTAAAAGCTTTTGTTCAGTTCATCTTTGATACTGAGGTTCTAGCTGTGGCTGCAAGTGCAAAGCAGCAAGCATATGCCAAAATAAAAGAGGTCAGTTTATGCTTGTTTCCCAAGAAAGAATTCTTAAATTTTATCTGGATCTAAAAATGTATTTTACTGTTTATTTATCTTTCAGCTATTGATGTGAGTTTCTCGTTTCCGAAAAGGTACTAGTTTGAGAGTCTAAAGTCAAAAGATGAGAAATGGATTAAGGATAAATATATTCCTTATTCTTGTAACACAGAAAATGAGATGTACTATTTGTTTATTTTTTTTTTCAGACTGTTGAGTATCTTCTATATTCAGCAAAACAAGTTTTTATTTTTACTTTATATACTTTCTCTTGAATATTTTGTTCAGGATTAGCCACCCAAACTGTCACAAACTATCAATATTCTGAAAAAATTGTGCCTTTTTCTAATAGTTCAGTCTTAATGAAAATATTTTCTTAAATGAAAAGTTAGAACGATTCAAAACTTTAGTAGATACTGTTGAATAAGCCAACTTAACTGCTGCTTTAACAGCCTTTTTTTTTTTTCTTCTACAAGTCCAGATGTAGAAAACAAAATCATAGTTACCATTGAGTTTGTTTGTTTTGGTTTTTTGTAAAAAGTATGCGGTTATCTGTACTCCAGAAGTTCCTGCATATATCATGTTGTTCTTTTTTTGAGTCACTAAAACTGTATTCAGTATTGGGATGTCGATTCATCTTGGCTCTAAACACTGTGAAGTTGTTTACTCTTTTCTGCATAATCTTTCTTGGGTTTTTTGTTTTTTTCTCCCTCTGAGCATCAATTAAATGCTTGTGCAGAACAGCCGACAGCAAGACTTTTACCGGAGCAGTAATACTTTATATATTAGTTACCAGTATGTATGTGTTCTTGCCTTAGTGTGCCATGTGCTGCTTTGGCCTTAGGGCAGAAATCGCAATAGGAGGGGTTGCAGTTTTGCTTTGAAGTCACCATAAATAGCTCTGTCCTGGTGTCAAACTCATAACTGTAAATAATAGCAAATTTCTCAGCTTTATTTTCAGCCCAGACACTCCAAAATGGTATTTAATAAAATATAGAAAAATTGACACTTCCTGGCTATATAAAATTGCTAGGCTATTTCTGTATTAGCCTTAAGTATCTTAAAATATAGTCCCATTTATTTTCTCTTAGTTCTTCTTGAAAGTGTGCTTCAAATGAATGTTACTGTCATCTATTTTAAACAGTAGATAACACTTTGTATTTATAGTCGTCATGTGGACCGAAGCCAAAATCAGATACGTATGCAAAGGTGGTAAAATATCTCTTCAGTTTTAGGAATGCTAGCTTTTTCTTTTAATGAATATCTGTAATGGGTAATTGTATGGTCAGTGTTGTAGTAACTGATGAGCTGTAGTTATTTTTTTGTTTTTCTTTGGTCTTAAAGTTGGTTTAAAGTCTCAGAATTACTGTCTTAACTTCAGTGTTAGTATGTCAAGCATTATGTAAGGTGTATTTTGCCGAGTCTTGAGTCTGTGTGACAGCTATCCCGTTGTCTGCAGTGGGACATACCATGGCAGCAGGCACCAAGGAGGTAATGAAGGTCTCCTATACTCAACAAAGGGCATCTGGTCGAGCCACCTTCTGCCCCTTCCTATGAAAATGAAGAGAAAGTTCCCAAGCAAGTGCCTACTTACATATATTCTTATCCCACCCTTGGCAGTCCTGGTTGCCATTGACCCCTTATGCAATGGCTGTGCAGTTGTAGATACAGAGAAAGGAAAAATGGAACTGCCTGATACTGGTTTGTCACAGAAGCATAATTTTAATTTTGTCTACTGCAGTGCACTCCATCTTTTTAATAGCAGAAGGGGTGGAACAAAGGGGGTTTGAGCCAAAAAAGGGGAATATTGCTGTGGTAAAATCCGGAAGGGCTTCTGCAGTGGTGCCCAGAGCACTCTGTTCTTAGGCTTCATTTCTTCTGCTGCTTTTTCCTTTTTTTTCTTTGACTTTTTCAAGTATTGATTGTGCTAGAACTTAAGTTTTTATGTGTGTGCTGCACTTTTACTATGTTAATGAAACAGTTGAAAAACATTCCAGGATTTTTAGAAATTAGTAGTAAATGTCATGTGCTTCTCAAGTGAACCACAATAGTTTGATTTTGGAATTATTAGGAAAGCTACAATGCCTGTCTATGCATTAAAAGAAAACTTTATTAAAAAAGACGCAGTGTTTCGGGCTGGGGGGGTGGTGTTGTTTAGTGTTAGTTTTTTTTTTATTTAGTATTTATTTGTTTTGTTTTTCCCCAAAAGGTGTTTCTTCAGAGTGCATTTCAGTATTTCAATTTAGGCTCTTTGTGAACTTCTTGGCGCTTTATTCCTTAGCAATTCAGAACAACTTTCTCTAATACAAACAGAGTTATTGTCAGAGAATTTTCACATTATGAACAGTATTGTTTCGGAGCAGGGAAGAGAAGAAGCTTTGTCTTCTAAGAGCTGTCACATCTTCTGGAAAACCATTCTCATTGACATCTCTAATCGATGTTGTCTGAAAAGGAATTTATAAAAAAATCTACCTGTTAATTCTGGATCTCCCTGTCCTTCCCAAATGCTTGCCGTTTCATAAAAAAAAGCTACTTTGTAGCTGAAGTTTACTCTTGCACTTAGCTTAATGAAGGGAGTAGGGAAGGAAAATTTTGGGACGGCTTTTCTTGTTTTGTTTTTCTCCTTTTTGGAGGATTTCTAGATAGCAGTTTCATGTATCTTGATATGCTTCCCTCAAAAAAAAAAGCCCACAAAAAAACCAGACAAACAAAAAACAACAAAAAACAAAACCAAATAAAACCAAAAGTAAATGGTACAAAGATGTTTTTCCACATTAACTACAAACTTGAACTTCAACATGAATGTAATCCTTACTAAAGAAGAGAATTTGTGATACAGCTACCTATGAAAGAAATTTTGTTGATTTTTTTTTTTTTTTTTTTTCCCTAAACTGATAAGGATTGATTAGAAACACCACATTTGTAGTCACTGAAGTAAGCTCAGGTGCATTTCTTCCATTTATCAGGAGCAAAGCATCTGGTGTTATAGAAGTGAACCTTGCTTAAACGGATATCTTTTGTTAACATAAACGTGTACTGGGCCAATTGTTGCCCATTTACGTGTCCTTAGAATGGGGAATAGTAAGTAGACTGAACAAAGAATTAACCTAAGCAGATCTAGGATGCAGAAAGAAATCAGGCCTGCTAAAATAGATACCACTGCAATATTATTCTAATAATTCTAGGACTTCTGCAAACTAAATTTTGAATCTTTTATTTCTTCTTATTTTCAGATAATTTTCAAGCTCATAGATATGTCCACTACAAAGACTGGAGTCTTCAATGTAGTCCTTAGTCATTGTTGTCGATCTTGGATATTTCCCACTGTTGATGAGGGAAGTGCCTTGACAAACGCTTTCTTAAATGCTGGAAATTATTGTGAACTTATCACTGAGGCTTGTGTCTTTGGAACTGTATTCAGGAGGGATCAAAGGTATAAAAAATATCTTTATGATTATATTTGCTATTATTCTGTGCACTTTGTTTTCTTTTAAAATTTGAGATAATTATTGAAGGGTTTTTTTTATGCTATTCTACTAATTTTGTGACTTTGTCATCTTTCCTATGTGAAGACTTATTCAGGATGTGCATGCCTTCATAGAAAATCTTGGAGAAAATTGTGCAGCAAATGTTGTTACAGAAAGGTAATGATTTTGAGGATACATCTTAGAATCTTTAGTCTGAATAGTGTCTTTGGTACAATTGATAGTACAATAAATAGGAAAGATGCTCTTTTTGAAGTCAGCTTCGTATATTCTTAACCTTTAATATCGGTCCACGGGATATACGTCACATTACATTCGTATTTCAAACACAAAACGTAAAAAAAAGTTAAGTATTTTCAGGAAAATACATCCCATTTGTTAACCTGAATGGAACTTGAAATAACTACTTCCTCGTTGTTTCACCTTGTAAAAGAAATACTTCTTAGGATGCAGATATTTTACTGACGGTTAAGAGACTCGGGATTTAATGCAGCCAGATTTGGAGCTTGACTTTTTAACATTGGCTGTTGGCCTTTTTAGCTTGCATACTGGCCATAGGTTCTGTCTCCAGTTTTTTGAAAGAGGGACATTGGCTGCTGGATTATTTGAACTTCGTTTGTAGCTTCGCTCCCACCTTTACTCAGTGGAAGAAAGTCAGAGAAACAGTTTAATACAGTGTTTGCTAGTTGCCAAGACCTGAGTTTCTAAAAATCTGCTACCACTTCTAGTTCAGTACTCCTGTATTTTCTCCCAGGAGTTTTTTGGTTTCCAAAACCTCTGATTGTGACAGTCTGCAGGTGTGTGATGCTTTGTTACCTATAATGCCATTAATTCTGCTCTTGGCATTAATTATGCCAGATGTCCCTGAGTAACTAATATCAATCGAGTATGGTTTTGGACTAGAATAAATATTTGACCAAAACTGTAAGCATGAATTAGTTGTTTAAAGATTACAGTTTAGAAAAACTTCTTTATATTACAGCTATTTCTGTAGAAGATTATCTTAAACACTTAGATGGTATTGAAGACCTGTAGATAGAAACAGGGGCAGGTTATCTGGAGCTCACTACTTTTGTTCATCAGCAACTATGGACAGAGCTTAAAATTCTGGTTCTGGGTATTTGCATATTGTCTCAATACAGACAACTTGTTCAAGATGATGTTTGGTGCTTTTTTATAATTCAGGAATTATCCTGGTGTGAACAAGTAGAGTTTTTTGTTTTTTTTTTTTTTAATTAATATTTTACAGTACAAATCGAGATGATCACTACGTTCGGGTTTGTGCTATTAAATTTCTGTGCTTGTTGGATGGATCAAATATCTTGCATAAGACGTTCATAGAAGACATTTTCATCAAACTGCTTGATAAGGTAAACTTCATTTCTCTTGGTATATAAATGTAATGTTAGTACAATTATTAATACACAGAGTGTTTACAGTTGACAGGATGTATTCACAGTTTTTTGTATAGCCTGTCTAGATTTGCCCAGTAATATTCCTTCTTTGTTTTTTTGTTACGAGACAGGAGTTAATTCAGCCAACCCAAAACAGTAAAAAATGTCTTTCATGTTTATTTTTCTTTTTAATGGATTTTCTAACTTCACAAAACATTATACAGATTGTAACCATTGTTCCATTAAGAATGTTCTTTTATGCTGCATTTTGAAGCACCACATTTCACTTTAACAATTGCAGACTACCTTTTGAGTTGAGAACTGTTGTCTCCTCAGAAGACCTTTATAAATAGGATTAATGGAGAAGGTTGGGTCTGATTTTCGTTTATATCACAGCTACTTATGCATTGGCACTAGTGTAAAATCAATGGTAAATTACTACAGCTGCTATTACAGCATCACCCATGCATTCTAGCACTATAGAATTCTGCTGTTGCCTGAAGAACAAGAAATGGGTGGTTCTTCATTCCTGTAAATTAAGTACTGGAGTAAAATGGTTAATATTTGTGTTTTAAGATTGATCAAGTGGCAGAAGTGATCTTCAAAAGTTACTTCCTTACTTGCTTAAACATGTAAAAATAAAGTGTATTTGCATTTTAATATTAATATAGGACTTGGATGACCAAATAATTTTCTTCTGAAAAAATTAACGAAATTGTTTTGACTGTCATGTGTTCTGAAGGCCAAAACAGAGCATGTAGAGAAAGGACGTGAGCTATACGTGAACATGAATGGCAAATCTTTTTAAAGCTCTGTTTATCTCATCTATTGTCTTTCATGTAAAACATCTTATTGCAGAATATCAATTCTGTCTTAAAACTAGGGCTGTAGTTACAAACTGATCTAATTGATAGCATGACTAAACCCATTTTGAAAATGTAGACTGAAGGATAGATGTTTCCATTTACACAGTCATCTCTTCTCCTAGGGTCTTTAGTTTTTATATACCTAAATGACAGCTTGAGTCTTCATGCTTCATTTTAATAGTACTATTTTAGTTATTCATATACGGTAGATGCTGTAAATTCATCAAGTTTCTGCTGTTTGAAGAGTCTTAATACCTAACATTTTTCTGCTCTTAAGTATAAATACTAAGTGGAATTGTATTTTTTTTTTCAAATTTCCAAACTTCTCATGGACCAGCTTCAAAATTTTATTCTAAATAAATGAAATTAGTGTATTTTTCCTAACTTTATATTTAAGGTGGATACTAGCTGTGCACTAGATGTTGCTTCCTCAGAACAATAAAGTATATTTACATATATTCAATTTTAAAGGAAAAATGGGTTCTAAACCTTTCAATTTGCTTTTAGGATGAACTGGTATCCAGATCTAGAACGCGCTATTATGCAAACTCTTTACAGCATAGGATTAAAAACCGGGTATGGCAGACACTCCTCATTCTTCTTCCGAAGCTTGACCAGGTATTGCTCTTCACTGTAAATTCTTAAACAGATAAATAAATACCTACTTTCAAGAATAATTTCATTTTCATGCAGACTGCACGTTAAATTACAGCAGGGTGTAAAAGGTATGTAATCTCTGTGCTTGATGTAGAAGCTTTGTGTGGTTTCATTCTTTCGGTCTGAAATCATGGATTTATGATTCATTTCTAGAGGTCACTGAAAACTAGTTCTTGGATTTGGGAATTATAGCAGACTAGATTGTTTCTGTTTAAAACTGTGCTATCTGATTTAAAGCTTTTCATTTAGAAGAAATGTTGCTACTTTATGAACACTCAGAAAATTGAGAAATTTTAGTTTCACCTAATGCATTTTCACAGTGTAATTAAATGGTTCTAAAATGTTTTCATTTGTTATATTATGATAAAGCTAAGAATGTTCTTTTATTTAGAATTTTTATCTTCATGGAAATAACTCTAACAATATACTAAATGATTATCTGATTTTGTTTTCTCAGAATTTTTTGTGTGGAATCCTTGACAAAGTTTTCCAGGCTGGATTTGATAACAATCAGGCATCTGTGAAATACTTCATAGAATGGATTGTTATCCTGAGTCTACATAAATACCCCCGATTCCTTAATAAATTCTGGGATTGCTTTTGCTACGTAAGTAAGAACTTTTGCATTCAGTTGAAGAGTAATCTGAAAAAAGAGAGTACCGTTTGTCTTCCCATACGTTCTTTTTTTTCCTATAGATTCGAGTTTTCCGTTACCTTCTATAACGTACTCAGGGCAGAGGGGAGCTGGTGTAGTGAGTCAGAGCACTCTTTGCAGTCCCCAATAAAAGAACCACCAGGAATACATTCCAAGTTTGGGAAGATGACGCAAGTCACTTGTTTCCACACACAGGTTTAGTCTTCTGCGTAATGATGTTTGTCAGTAGGAACATGACTTGCACAACATGTATCCAATTTGCAGCTTTTAATGTGGACTTCTCTCACAGCAGAGTTCTGCAGTGTCGTTCCAAAACTGGAGGCAGGCATTATGGTCCCAAAAGTCGTGAAACGGTTGACTGAGAACTGACTTCCTAGCGTTTCATTTGTATGTCTTGGGTTCTTTTTAAGTAATTACCTGTAAGAGTTGACCTGCATCAGTTCTCTGCATTGATACCCTTGAATTTGTTAGCATTATGCATTAGGCTGAGTAAAAAATGTATGTGCTTTTATCTCCTCCAGTGTATGGGAAGATTTGACTTGCAGTGGTGCCTCTGCTGAAGCTCACCAGTAGTTAAACAGAGATGTCTTCTTGTTTACATAGGCTTGTCTATATAGCCTAATAGCTATCCTAGTTTTCTTTAAAAACAAAGAGTAGGACAAGAATAAAAATTAGATTAAAAAAAAATGAGAAAACTGCATATATACTTTTCTTTTTAACCAAAACCAGGCAGGTGTTTAATCCTGGTCTGAGACAACTGTGCTTGCTGGTGATTTTTGGTGTGGTTTTGGGGATTTTTTTTTTTGCTTGTTTTCTAGGTAGGGGAAAAAATTCTTTCAGTAAACAATTTGTACTTTAAGTGCATAAAGATAGCTTCTTGTGCTTATTTGAACTGATGAAAAGTGCTGTAAGGGATGTAACCTTTTGCCATTTCGTGATTCTTTCCAAGAGCTCAGGCATCTGAAATTGCTTTCATTTTAGTAGATTGTAACCTATTGGATCAAAGCGATCTCATGCTGATAACAAATGTACTGAACCACAGTGGGCCCATTCGGACAGAGGGAGCAGAAAGCACAGATTGTATTTTCAGAGGCTACCTTGGAAAATGATGACTCTGAAAAGGATTTTCAGGGTCATATTGGAAAAATAAGCTGAACTTGAGCGCCCAGTGCAGTGCTGTGGCAATATGGATTGGTAGGAACTGTATTTGTGAAGAAAAGTGGTGAATAGAACTGTGTGTGAAAACATTTCTTCCAGTACAGAACATGGGTGAGGCTATTTGTTCTGAATCTGGTACCCAAGTTTGTAATGATGTGGAAAAGTGTGAGCACTAAAAAGAGTGTCCAAGGTTTTTATTGGGTTTAGAGGGTTTTTTTGACACAGGGTGGCTGAAAATACAGTGAATTTGGATTGAATTTTAGCCCATTTACACTGATGTGTACTTTGTTCTGATCAATGTGTTAATAAAAAGGAAATAATTTGTTAGGAAAAATGAAATCTTAATAATAGGATCTTTATATTTTAGTAAATTTTTCTGTGGAAGCAGTTTTTTGATAGCGTTGATGCTGCATCTGCAGAACATGCCGTGAAAGGTTATAGGGTGTAAAAACATTTTTATATACACGTATTTCCTGTTACGTTCTCCTTTGCTTTAGGGTGAAGAAAAGCTTAAAACAAGCATCTGCACGTTTTTATCAGTGTTATCACACTTTGACATCATTCTTCAGAATACCTCAGAGAAGGTAAGTTTGACTAAAAGTGCTCATTCTTTATTCAGTTACTGTATGTGGATTTCTGAAATAAAAAACATTTTTGCAGTCTGTTTTCAAAACCTTCTTAATGCCCACTTCCTACTAAGGTATCCTTTGATATGGAAAACACCAACTCTTCCTGTCACCTCTGTAACATATTGGACTTTGAAAATTAGCTAAATGGCAGATGTTCTGGCTACAAAGGGTTTGATTACCTGTGAGGTTTTCTAGAATATCTACTCTACTTTTAACTGAATATGTGGATGCACCTGGGTTTGTTTTTCTTTCTGTTCTTGTTTAACCTGCATGAAATTGGGCAGACATAACCTGGAAGAAGGTGATGTTTCTGTAGAATGACACTCATATATGGTTTTTGGCAATAGCTAGACCATTTTACATTTAGAATTCTGTATTTGGAATTCTGAATTTATTTACTTTACTTCAAAATGGATGAAATACAGTCAAGTGTTACATTAGATCAACTACTTCACATCTGTAGCAATCCAGGAATTTGTTATATTTTACCATTTGTATACGTTTGCAAGATCAGCTTCCTAAGTGCTAGAAAATCAGAAGTAAATGGAGGTTTCCATGTATGCAGAATAATGATTTTCCAAGCAAATTAATTTTCAAAACTGAAGTGCGGCTGTAGATCTGTGCCCTAGTGAGAAGGAAGGAAATCAGTACCATGTTCTGCAGCTTGTATTTGCACATATATGTATGTACTGTTAAAGTTTTGGACTTTCTGAAAGACTTTTGAGGAAGCCAGTGTTTCTTGGGCCACTCTTTTCTACTTCTAAATCGTACATTAATACTTAACATAAATGACTTATTTATCTTTGCTTTTTTAGAAGCCAGCTTTGAAGAAGGCTCTCATAGTTGTCCTGCAGTGGTGTTTCAACCATAATTTCAGCGTTCGACTTTATGCATTGGTTGCCCTTAAAAAAATCTGGGGTATGTGCAGAATGTTGCATGTGGAAGAATTCGAAGCTCTGACACCCGTTATTGAATCCAGCCTTCAACAAGTGGAAAACATGCATGGCACAGGGTTAGTAACATTTTTCTGACTTGAAGCTTAATATTCGTTCTTCTGAGTCATTTGCAGCAAGTCTAATTTTCTAAATTAGCACTTGATAATTTCTCTGGGTTTTTAAGTGGGAGTGGGTGGGGTGCGGTATTCTGTTTAAAAATAAACCAAGACTGGGAAATTGAAAGTAATTATCAGCAAAGAAGATGAAGTGGTAATTTAGTGTAGCATTACTGTCTGATGGCATGTTTGAACAGTAATCATAGTTTAGGGGTGCAGTAAAAAGGACTGTTGGGAGTGTTTAATTTTCTTACCTGATGGTTTTTGAAATACAAATCATTCTTCCAAGCTTCCTGGTACCAGTAAATTCTCAAATATAAAATCTGAAATGTTTTCTGTGTTAGTATTTGAAAAAACTCCTGTGGGGGAAAAAAGATGGATAGGGAAAGTAATTGTAGGTGATGATTAAATGAGCTTTACCTAAATGCTTTTCCGCTTACTGATTTGGAAATATAACAATTCAGTTAAATTTTATGCTGTGTGTTTGTATCCTTTTTTTTTTTAGTCCTGCTTTTAGGAGTTATTTAAAACTATTTAGGATTTCTGACAGTGTTGTCAGCCAACACAAACTTAGGACTGCTACTGACATGCATGGTGGTTTGGGTTTTTGAGAACTTTAATATTAATTTCTCTGATCAGAGTCACTGTTAAATCACATGTCAAGACAGAGGATAGGGAAAAGCAGCGGAAGAGGAGTCTGCTTTTCTTTTTTCATTTGGACAACCAGAACTTGTCAGTGAACCAACGGCTAGTATTTAGTTTCCTTCAGAGACCTAGGTGGGATACTCTTTCTAGTGAAACTTGCTTCTTTTGGTAATAGTATTTGGAGGCCTTGAAACATAAATAAGACTTATTTCCTGAATGCTGGTTGTGGTTTTTGCTTGGTTGGTTGGCTCGTGGGGTTTTTTTGTTGGTTGGCTGGTTTGTTTGTTTTGGTGGTTGGTTTGTTTGTTTTGGTGGTTGGTTGTTTTTGGTTTTGTTTTGGTTGGTTTGGGGTTTTTGTTGGTGGTGGTTTTTTTGTTTGGTTTTGTGGTTTTTGTTTTGTTGGGGGTAGGGAGTGTTTCTTGTTTGTTTTCTTAATGGGTCCTTACTTAATTGTTGAAGTATTTTCTTTCCCATACAGTATGCAGGAAATACAGTCAGGGTGCTTTATTCCAATTTGACAATTTAAAGAAAAAAAAATCTCGTACGTTGCCTTTTTTTGTGCATCTTGCTTTACTTTCTGCAATTGCAGGAATGCTAGAAGGAACTGGCAGCGAATCCAAGATCATTTCTTCTTTGCAACATTTCATCCACTTGGGGATTATAGTCTAGAGGCAAGTCCAAAACTATTGCTGATCATTCTACTTGCATAGTTTTACAACTATATATTTAACTTCCTTTGTGTGTTATAATATAGGATGAATAATGATCAACTGTTGTTCATTTAAAACTCTGAAAAATTACTTCACCTAAATTGTGATGGATTTTAGACTAAGACCGCAGCTTAATTCTCTAATACCGTGTTAAAAACCTAGTTCAGTTAAGAAGTTACGTGTGATGAATGTGCCCATCTGTGTCGGAGTTAATCAGGTTTTATATTTGTGTCTTGAAGAGTTTCTTCTAATAACTAAGGAGCATCTACTTAGTCACATGTAGTTTGTTAATTTTTTTGAGACATCTGCTTGAGGTTGCTTAACTAAATTGTTGTTTGATATGAATGGGATACAGATACATAACTCCTAAAGCATCTTTTTCAGTTATCCTTTTTGCCACAGCCAAAATAACTGAGAGCTGAATAAACACTGAGGAAAGGCAAGCAGAATAAGGGTGCAGATAAAAACTAGAGAGGAACTAACATGAAAATAGAAGGTAAACATGAATGTGAAGAGGGCTACGTGTGTTCTGGCACAAATAGTGCCACCTTTCAGAGAAGAATTTTTTTTTTTAACTGATGTTCTGTAAAATATTTTTGGAACACTTAAATATGCTAGATATGACTTAGGAAAATTTGGAAGTCAAAATCTTGAACAAGAAAAAAGTTATTAAGGCTAATACTTGTTAAGTACTGAAAAGTATTTAGGGTGCATCTTCACCTTCCACTTGAGGGTGCATTGGGATGAACAAAATATACGGGTTTTAAACTCTTGATCTTATTCAGCCTTTCCCGTGCTATGTGCATTTGTTCCTCCATGATAGATTGTGGTTAGCTGTATGGGTAGTGCTGAGTTGGATTTTACCTTTTTCCTTTTTTATGTTAAATCAATTCACATTCTTTGCTAGCAGTTCATGAAGGCATCTTGAAAACTCTTTAGTGTTACACATAAAACATTTTCACAAGACCCCTGTGCTGAGAAGCATAGCAGCAATTCTAGAGTTTCAGAACAGTAATTAATGCAGATCTTAAAAAATGGCTAATCAGAGAGAGATGGAAAGTAGATTTATGAAAGTTTGGGATAGCACTATATATAAAGTGATGAATATTGAGAGATATATCAATAAGTTGTATCAAGTGATGAGAAAAACAAGTATTAAAATAACAGAATACTAGATAAAAGATGTGTGTGATAAAGTTACCAGTGGTTAATTAATTACGTATTTTACTTGCTTTAGTGGTGCTCTGCTAATAACACTGTTATATTGCAGACAATATTTTACGCTCTTCCCCGTCTTTCGGAACTTGCTGAAGATGAGTGGATCTCGCTTACTAAATTTGACAGATTCACTGATGTTCCTTTGCCATCAACGTTTCAGTGGTATCATTCTCGAATGGAACTTCTTGATCTGAAACCAAGTGACTGGTCTCAGCAAGACATGGGTAAAATATAGCTAATTTATATTAAATATAATTGGTTTTACGTAGTAGCTGTATACATCTGTATTCAATCTGATATCTTACATTATCCTGCTGGAGTAGCCTTGTGTCTACATGAGCAGAGTATGTGCCATAAAATAATAGCAGATGACTAATGATGTGTACAGTATTAGCATTTAGATAATCATCTTCACCGAAGCAGTAGTTTAGTTACCATTTGCATAGTCATATGACCAATGCTTTTTTTTATAGGTTCAAATTCAGTTGAAACAGATAGCCAGACAGAATGGACTGATGTTCAGAAAAAGATTATACCCTGGAAGAACAGCACTCCTAGTTTAGACCTGGAAATGGTATTTCAGGATCGTGCTACTAAACTTGGTAAATCAAACAGCAGACTGATAGTGGTGGCTTCGCTTATTGATAAACCTACCAATTTAGGAGGTAAGGTTGATTGCACGTTTTTAAACTTTTTAGATCTTAGAGTACTTACACATAGCATGCATTAATTAAATAGAACAATGCGGTAAATCATGCTTACTCTTTTTAATATTCCTTATCACAGTTGAGTTTTTCAACTATGTATGCAATTAAAGGAACTAATTTGCTTTTACATTTTTTTCTATAGCAGTTAAGCCAAATCTTGCCAATGTACTAGTTTCTCATGACTGTTGGACAGGAAAGTGCCCATTCTGATTAAGTACTCCTTCACAATATCGTGCAAGCTGTGACAAAATAAATCCTGCAAATACTTTATTGCATTGCACTTGGTGTTGTCAGCAGTTTAAATAACTGCAGTGAGACTCTTAATGAAAAATAAGCCCACAAGCTGGTGCTGTTTGCCCTGTAATGCTCTCATCTGTCATTCTCTCAAGCCTTTCATTTAACAGGTACTGGATTTAGAGCTTAAGTGTGTGTATATGTGTCCATCTCTCTCTGCCTAGGCTTTTACACTGACCCATTACTTTGTGTAATTAGTATTGTAGAAGCATGTTGTCAGACATAGTGCTTTTCTAATTTATATCTTTCTGCTAAGTTACAAAACTTTTCGTTCCATATAATTTACTAGAAAAAAAAGTGTGACTTGGAACAGACATAAAAAGCACCTGAAACTTATTAAAAATAGAGGACTAAAGTAACCATTTGGTTTTTTGATTCCTTGTCCTTTTTCAGTTGCTAAAATATTCTGGCTTGGTGTTTATTTTCTACACAAACATTATTTAATTTCTTCTGTTTGTAGGTTTATGTCGTACAAGTGAAATATTTGGGGCATCTGCACTAGTTGTCGGCAGTCTTCATTATGTACAGGATAAGCAGTTTCAGCATCTTAGTGTTTCTGCAGAGCAGTGGCTCCCCCTTGTTGAGGTGAATGGAAATATTTTAATGGCTAAAAAGTGTATTGTACATTTCATCAGATGCGTAGTTCAGAATCTTTTGTCTTGCAAAAAAGAACTGTTTATTTAACAGAAACTCCTGCCGTTATCTTTGAGACTTAATCTTGAGTATTTTGGTATAAATTTTATGGCAACCTCATAAAAAGAATTTCAAAAATACTTTTAATTTCTCATTGGGATAAACTAATTTTGTGAGCTGTCATTGTTACATCTTACACCGTGTTCTATAATGGTGCATTGGAATTTAATGTTTATTTATAAAAGTTGAACAACACTTAATTTATCTTGCTTGGTCAGTTGCTTTTGCTAACTTTTTGGTGATAACATTTGAGTTTGAATGAAGCTAACTTGAGCTAAGCTTTTAGAACATATTATCTAGCTTAAAAAATGAGGGTTTCAACACAGATGTTTAGCATTTGATAGAAAATGTTTGTGATATTTTATAATAATCAGTTTTTCAAGATCAGCTCTAAGTCATCTGAAAAATTCAGTGCAAATTTTTCATTTTTTTCCAGTGTTTATTTTCAGCTTAAGATTTTTCTTGAGAACAAGATAATTGTAATGTGTTTTGCCTAAAACAGAATAGTGATGGACATGTGTTCTTGTGTCTAATCTCTGTACAGAATCATGCTGATGATAGTTTCTGTTGCATGAGAAAATTGGCCATCTAATATAAATAAGCAGAGAGTAGGATGAGGACAACTAAATTCTTGACTGTAATGGAGGCATGTCGGGCAACTCAGCTTCAGTACTGGCTGTTGCATTGTTTTGGGAAGGAATTCCAGGTTAAATAACAACTGTGCACCTTGACCCCATGCAAGAGTGATTCTTTTACATTGAGATGTAAGGCTTGTAGCTGTCAGCAGCATAGAAAAGCCTTTGTTCATTGTATTCATGGAGCATGTTTTTGTAGCATTAGTTCACCATGTGTGCTATTGCTGAAGAGCTTTTAAAATGTTAAGGTATGTATATGGACAGTCTTTGGGGATAAAAGTCATTCATCTTAAAAACTGTCAAGTAAATCGATTTTTACAGTAACTTCAGAAGTTACAAATTGTGATACTTGAATATTTGTATATTTCTCTTTACTCTTGATGGACAGGTGAAACCATCTCAGCTTGTTGATTATTTACAACGGAAAAAAATGGAAGGCTACACTATTATTGGTGTGGAGCAGACTGCTAAAAGTTTTGATCTTACAGAATATTGCTTCCCAGAGAAGTCACTGTTATTGCTGGGGTAAGAAGATGCACTTCTTTGTAAATCTACCTCTTGCAGTTCATCTCTTCTACTAGTCAGAGCTTTGTAGTATGGAAACCAAGTGACACTGGTAAAGGTGGATTTAGAATGTGAAGTGATCATGGAACAGCAGAGCTTGGTTTTGTTTGCTAAGGAGTGGGAGGTACTGATTACTACTCCTCAAGGATCTGTCTCCTCATATTTAATAACCTATAGCTCCCTTTTTTTATGGGTGGAGGTAGCAGCAGCATGGATTATAGCTTTCCAGGTGCAGTAAGAGGTATCATCTGTTCACATTAGTAATATGGGACCTTGTGTGTGTAGGCTGCGGTGAGCTCTGCAAGGAGGGCTGCCTTGCCTAACTTGGTGAGGAAGACTGAGGAGCCTGCAGAGCTGGGAGATACTTTAAAATTAAGGACGAGGTGGAGGAGGAAGTAGCAAGTTTTTGCAGTACAAGCAGAGGCTGGGAGGACTTCAGAGAAAAGGAATAGTCAGTTCCTTTTAAGTAGGCAAGCCTCAGCTGTGACAAAGGGAAGGCTGCTTCAAGAAATCTAGATAAAAGTGTATACAAGTCAGAAAGCTACTGGAATTGGAAGGTCACTGAGGGAGAGCAGGAGGAGGGGTCTGTCTATCCTTTTAGGACAAAGTGGGCAGAAATACCTGTTTTTCAAACGTTATCTTTTATGTAGCTTGTCTTCAGAACGTAGTTCTCATATTCACTTTGTTCTCTTCTAATAAAAACCACAGTTTTAATTGCTGATGACCTTTGTATCTTCTGGTATACTCATTCTGAGTATATGAAATATTTCCAGTTCAAGGCATTGATCAGTCTTGACATTCCTTTATACCAAGGCCTCATTGAATGTAGTGGGCATTTGAGCTTCCCTGCTGTGCCAGCAGCTTCATGGCTTGGTCCTTTAATCTATAGCTGCTTATTTTGCTATATATTAGTATAGTTTCAAAATAAATGCAGAGAGGGAGTCCTTACGTTGAGTGTTCAGCTACTACTGGACCAGTGAATTGAAGTGCTATACCAGTTTTCCTACATCAAAGCTTAGTTTGGTCTCCCACATTTTGTTATCTGTAACGTATTACTGCTTTAAAAAAAAATAAATTATTTCTTGTCCTCATCAGTTATATTGAGGGCAGATGCACCTTTTTGTCAAATGGTGCTTTGATGCTGTTGTGACTCTTGCATCATCTGCTTTCTACACCACCTGTCTCTTCCCAGATTTAAGTTACTGTTTCTTCTTTACTAGAAATGAACATGAAGGAATCCCAGCAAACCTGATTCACCACCTCGATGTGTGTGTGGAAATTCCTCAGCAGGGTATTATTCGATCACTCAATGTTCATGTAAGTGGAGCTCTGCTGATTTGGGAGTATACAAGGCAACAACTGATCAAGCAAAAACAAAAATAACTGCCAGGAGTTTTGTGCCTTATAGGACAACTGGGTGACTTGCTATGGTGCTACAACACGAAATTCTGAATAGATGAGATAAAAACTCAGGGTGAATGAGGATTCTTAAGTTTTGCATGTTTTACTTTCTTGTAGTTCAGATGGACTTTTAAATGCCTTATTAATACTTTACCTCCTTAAATAAAACTGTTGCATTGGAAATAAATACTGTTTATATTGCGTGTGGTGTGTGTGATTTTTCTGTTAGAACATCAGAATAGTACCAGAACAATCCCAACCTCAAAACTTGCTTGAAATTGTAGTGGTGCCTTCCTGCAACTACAGTCAAAACTTACTGTAGCCCAAGTATTGAATGCCTCCAGCATTTAGATACAGTAATGACATTCATTTACATATTACATTAAATGCTGCCCCTTGTTTAAGTACCTTCAGTTGTTCAGTTTACTAATCCTGTTGTAAACAGTCCATATATTTAAATGGAGTTGTATCAGTAAGGTAATCAAAACCGCTAAGTTATACCAAAGGCCATAATGTGAGAATCATGATAAATAACTGCCATACTTCTACTAGCAATACTGCTTGAAAACTGACTATTATGGCTAATGTAAAAATTCCTATTGCTTATAAAAAATAATCATACTCAAAATATATAAATTAGGTATCATATGCACTGGATGCTTTATAAACTCATGTCTGACCTAAACTGCATTTTAAAATACTTTAAATACTTGGTAGATGACAAATACAAATTACATTATACCACCACCTCCTTTTGACAAGGAGGGGAAGGTAGAATGAATTTTCAAAGAAAAGCTAGTTCACTTACTGAAAAACATTTTTATTCTTCTCTTTAGAATATGTATATCACATTATTAAATAGTTGTTTATTCCCATAAGATAATTCTTAGATTTGTGAACAGTCTGTATTTCTTTGACTTATACTCATAAAAAAGCTTTGCATGACCCTTTTTTTCAGCAGACACAATGAGACTTTGCAAGAACAGCAGCCTGCATTTTAGGGAGGCAGTCAGGTTACCAGTTCTTGAGCTCAAGCAGGTTCTGTTGCTTTCTCATCCTGCTTCCTTCCGCAGTTATTCTCGCTTCATTTATTTTGAAAGGAAACTACCTAAGACTTGCCAGCAGCTTCTGGAGGACCATACCCTTCTGTTTCAAGCTTTTTTTTATATTTTAAGAAGTCTCTTCTTTTGTCAAAATACTTAACCTGTTTAAAAAGAGAAAACATGTTAATAAGAAACTAGCAGAGGAAAGGTTTTGCGCATCACAAGATGATTAAGGAACAAGCAATCTGATGAATGGACTTGAGGATTTTAACTCGATACACTACTTAAGAGTTTCTTGCTCTGAAGCAAAAGACAAAAGGCTGGAGTGGGTTTGTGTTTTGTGGTGTGTTTTTTATTTTTTTTTTTACCATTCTGGAAGTGAACTTCAATTTCCTGTCACAACCACCCCATTACTTCCATGGGTATATAATAAAAGTAGTCTGTTGCTTTGCTATTTTTCACTGCTATGAGCAAAGGTTATTTCTAACATAAAAGTAAATCCAACAACTTTTCTATGGTAATACAGACTATGTGACCTCTGAATTTGTTGCCTAGAGCCACTGGTGTGTGTAGTGCAAAAGCACTGGCAGATGAAACCACCATCACTAGAGATGAGGCACGTCAGAACTGCAGTGTTCAAGCTTTAACTGAGTACAGCATCTGTGAATGTACCTGTTTTTTTAACTGACTCCAGCCTGCTGGCTCCAACTGGAACTGTTCAGGCCCTCTAACACTACTGCTACTAAAAGGCAATGCCTATTAAAAAAGTTAAGAATTTTAGCTTGATCTTAGGAAACTAAAAAGCACAAATGAACGAGTAACATGTAAGCAGATGGCTTGGTGTGAAATTACACTGCATGAAGAATAGTATTTTTATGCACAAGATATCAGATGCCAGTCTTTAAGATGCCATGCCACTGCAGGCCCTGTGTGTCACCTCCCTTTCGTATTAGCTTTTGTTCTTTAGCAACGGTAATTTCTGTGCACCTCCAAAAGTTTCTGAGACATTTTGAACTTTTTTTTTTTAATTAAATGATAAGCCTGTGTGTGTTATCTAGTTGTGTATTTGAAAGTTTAAGACTGTATTTTCCCTTTATTTACTACTCCCCATAGTTCCCAGGCCAGTCCGAGGTCTGCTCAGCAAGTTCTCATCTCGCAGCAATACCGTGAGTGTGCCAACTACGTTATATTGGTCAAAGGCACAGGGTTCACAGAATCACAGAATGTTAGGGATTGGAAGGGACCTCGAAAGATCATCTAGTCCAATCCCCCTGCTGGAGCAGGAACACCTAGATGAGGTTACACAGGAATGTGTCCAGGTGGGTTTTGAATGTCTCCAGAGCAGGAGACTACACATCCCTCCCTGGGCAGCCTGGTCCAGTGTTCTGATACCCTCACTGGGAAGAAGTTTCTTCTCATATTTAAGTGGAACCTCCTGTGTTCCAGTTTGTACCCATTGTCCCCTGTCTTATCATTGGTTGTCACCAAGAGCCTGGCTCCATCCTCATGACATTTACCCTTTACATATTTATAAACATTAATGAGGTCAGCCCTCAGTCTCCTCCAAGCTAAAGAACCCCAGCTCCTTCAGCCTTTCCTCATAAGGGAGATGCTCCACTCCCTTAATCATCTTTGCTGCCCTGCGCTGGACTCTCTCCAGCAGTTCCCTGTCCTTCTTGAACTGAGGGGCCCAGAACTGGACACAATATTCCAGATTACAGGGTTATCAATGAGAAAGCCTACGACCGCACATGTTCAGCAGTTGCCATCTTTCACACGGTAAATGTAAACACCTGCCGCCGCTGCTACCAACGTGCACAGGAAGGCCCTGCTGGTTTAGGCCGGGCTTTGGGAGGCCACGCCGGGGCTGCTCACCCACTGCTGCGGACAGCGGCCCTCGAAGCCCCGCCGCAGCTCCGCGCACTTGGAGCCGTCCTCCCCGTGCCGGTCCAAGCACTGCCAGAACTCGTCCCGGGCCCCCCAGCACGCCTTCCTCTCCTCCATCGTCGGCGCCGACATCTTTTCGCGACGGACCTGAACACAAGCGCTAGTTGTCCGAGCGCGCCTCGCCCCCGGCCCGGCGGCGAGCCCTCACCGTGCCTCGGCCGGTCCCACAGCGGGGCCCGGGACCACCCTGCCCGCGGTCGCAGGACACGGGGAAGGGGTGCCCGAGCTGGGGGAGATCCCGGGCCCAGCAGCGCACTCACCGGCCCGGCCCTGCGTTGAAGGTCAGGTTCCTGGAAGCGGTACAGAGGAGCGGCGCTGTGCTGCTACTAGTGCGCAGGCGCAGCCCCGGCTGAGATTGACAGCCGGGACGGTTGTCCCGCCCGCGCGCGCGAGGCCGTGGTCGCCATGGGGTCGGAGCTGACGGTGGCCCCGCCGGCCGGGACGAGCGTCCCCAAATCCTCCCGCCTGCAGCGGTTCTTCCAGCCGGCCCCTCCGGGGTGCTGTTTTCTGGCGTAATCCCTCGGTCAGGGTCGGGAGAGCCATGGGCTTGTGGAAGAGATGCTAGTTTTCGCTGGCGGGTACCCACCTGCGCGCGCCGTGTGCAAACCGCCCTGGAAATGTTTGTTGTGACGGACTCTGTCGCTAAATCAAGCCGGTAATAAAAACAAGAAAGAAGAACTGGCTTACCCCAGTGGAAGAAAAAATTACCTGTAATAAGAGTAATAAAATAATGCCAGAAATGTGGGGGCCGGCTGGGTACACTGGTGCCTGTAGTGCTGGTAAAAAAACATTCGGGGAGCAAACTCCGCTCCACTGTTTTATTTGGGACTGGGTGGCAGTCCGTCCCTGTAGCCAAGGGACTGACAGTCTTCCACACCGGCCACCTGGAAACACAGAGCTGTTTTGCAGTTTCAAAGCTATGGTGTGTGTTTCCATACTACGACGCTGCGGTTTTGGGAGGGGGGACGTATTGGCAGCTGGGACAAGCCTGAGCCCCTGCGAGGTCCCGGGCTGGTGGCAAAGGCCAGGAGCTTGCTGACAGCTGGGGCGCCTGCTGCGGCATGAGGAGTGAGTGTAGCTGCCGACCCGCCTTGTGCTGGGTTTGTTCCTCAGCACACAATAACGATTCTGGCTGGTGGTGTGTTCTACCTGCAGGTGGCTCACTTCTCTCGATACAGGGAAAGGTGTTTTAAGAGAAGGCCAAGGATTTGCAGTTAGTAGAGCCCCTTGTAAACCAGCCAGATCTGGAGGCAATTTGGTTTGCTGAAATACCTAACCAGCCCCTTAGGAGGGATACTTTTTTTGGAGCAAAGTGAATGCGACTGCTTGCTAGACTATAAGTAAGAGGTAGAAATGCAGAAATTTAATTTTTACTAGAACAGGGGGTTTAAGGTAAGTCACTACAAATGCAGAATTTCAATTATGTTTTCCTGTTGAAAATAATGTAAATTTATATTGCAGCCTACTTGTGACCCTTTTGTGCTCAAGCTTTTGCAAAACAAGCTTTTACAAGCATTAATATTGACAGGAAAATTAATGTTAACTCTTAAGAGTGAAACATGATAATAGGAAATGTCAGTTCTGCTTTAAATTCCAAAATTAACGGTGCATGTAATGTTGTTTAGTTACTGTGTTCACAAAACAGAGGGGATAATGTGATTGTATGTAATTAATCACAAGGTCCAAATTGCACATCTGGGATATTTGTGATAAATAGTTAATTCTTTAATGACCTGTGGCCCAAGAAATACTCACTGGAGACAGTTGCAAATAACTGTGTAATGGACATTATGGAAATATAGTGATCTGGTTTTTAAAAGTGCATGAATAGAAAAAGGGACAGATTTGTCTAATACATTTTTAATGGCAATATTTCCATTTGGTTAAACAGCTGTTGTAAGGAGGTGGATATTTTCATTGTTTGTTAGTCAATTCTAAGTACCTATCTTTAGTCTTTTACTTTCGGGAAATGTGCCCAATAAATGGGATATTTATAATAGCCAGGCAGAGGTAAGTGTTCTAGAAAGATGGGACGCTGAAAAAATTCCAGATTTGTTACGTGTGCTGGTTGCCACAGTTGAAACCTTTGAATTATGTTTCCATTTAGCAGTTAGCAAGACAAGATGATAAAGAAATCGATGGCTGTCTCCCACTGAAACTCTTGCCAGCAATGCGTTAGATTGTTTATACAGTGGTTCAGCTTTCAGACTCCTTTATGCCTCTCAGATTCTTCTATTGCTAATTGCGATACAGCATTGTGTGTGCTTTGCCTTCTGGTTAACATCTAACAGATCTCTCCTCACCTACAGCCTTAATTACCCCATATATAATTGAAATTTGCCAAGCAGATTCTGGTTTGGCAACTATAATGATTGCTCCTTTTCACTTTAGAAGCAATTGGGATGTTACAGGTGTCCCTAGGAGAAATAAAACAAGCACTCCATGATGCACTATAGCTGTGTTCAGCTTTGTGCTTATACCAGGAGGTCAACTAATTTGTTTTTCTTGCATTGAAATATTCTGATATATGATCCTTACCTGTAAAAGAATTTTACAAAACTGAATTTAAAATCAAGTTCTTTAAGCAATATAGCCCTAGGTCCAATTATTTATTTTGCTGGAACTAATAACAGAATCTTACCTGAGGTAGCCCAGAACATTCTCTTCTGTTGTTGAGCACCAAGTGTGGTTATTTTAACAAGGATTTAAAAAATACGTAGTGCGAGAGAACCATGTATTAAGATTTTCTCTTTCTTGCTTCTCAGATGTGTAGTAAGGATGTAACTCTGACTCCTTTGGTCTTACAGTGTTCCTTGCTATGCCTGGTGAAAGAAAATAATTAAACAAAAAAACCCAGAACAGTCACAATGATTAATTGTGCCTGGTTTCATTATTAAAGAAGGAATAAATTAAGCAAAAAAGCCATGAACTACAAACAGTAATCACCTCTTTCTTCTCCTCTTTGAAAATGTTTTAACAGAGAATACTTAAATGGTTGAACATCAAGCATCTCTCTTGAGATCCTGTGTGACCAAATTTCAGATTCTACTTTCATCCTTTTACTGACTGAAGACCCTCATGGGTTACTCTTGGCACTAGTGTCCACTTTGAAGATAAAGTCTGCAAAGGCTGGTGTAGAAACAGTCTTTGTTCTGGAGGGGAGGCATTTATACATCTTTATTGTTTAAAGTCTTCCTTACATTGATTTCTGAGGTTAGTTTTGCAGCTTATTAGGGTTCAGTGAGACTTAAGTTCTCTTTCAAATAGGTCCTTCTTTAACAGAGCAGGTAACTTCTATCTTCAAAATAGCTTTTCAAAAATCTTTTAAAAACTAAATAGCCTTTTCTTCAGAGAAGACTACTGATTTTTTGAGCAATAATTTTCTGAGCTTTGTAAGAGGATTGCTGAAGAACTGGCAGACAGGTAGTGAATTCCTTAGTTAATTAGTTCATTATTTAGTAACCATTGATAGAACTAAATGATCTGTGTTTATAAAGAAAACATCTTTCACTTTATATAGCCTTGCATTTAATATGAAACGTTTGTAAATAAAGGTCTGAAAGAGGCATATTAGATTCTGAAAGTTTAAGAAATGTGTACTGTACTTTCTGTGGCCTTATGCAAAGCCATCTTTATTATTTCATAAAGACTTCATGTTGAGTTTTATTTTTGTGAATTTCCTTTTAACAATAACCTGCTTAAACCTCTTTGGATGAGTTAGCAAAAAATTAGGTCTTTGAATGAATGAAGAAGGAGGAGTGTATGAGCAGAAAGAAAACTATTGCTTTTGTTTGGTGGCCTTAGCAAATCAGTTTTCTGAATCCCTAAGAAAATGTGCATTATCACGTTATTTTTCAACTAAATGTGTGTTGAGACTCTCACTTTGATTTCCTCCTAATGTCGTGTTGGCTGGGTGTCGTCATGATGAGGATCCCTGCACTAGGGAGTGCCAGTGTGGCATGAACATAGAGAATTAAGCACATGGCTTGGGAGACTGAGGGACAGACAGACGTGGAGGCTGCCACAGCTTTCTGCAGTAGATCTGCATGGGTGGGAGGGCTGGGTGTGTGGGTCCGTCAGGTAGCGCTGGAGGGGATTTGACTAGGAAGGACTAAACCATCTGTCCAGGCTGGTATGGAGGTAGAAGGAGGAAGAACAGAGAGAAGAGTGATTTTCACCTTCTCCAGACCTGTGTTTACTGATCTGAAGCCTGCTGAGAAAAGGCTTGCTTCTCTTTGTGACCTGTCATGGACATCAGTGGTGTGCTCTGTGGAACACAGTCTGAAAATCACAAGGCTACCTAGAGAAGTGGCGATTATGATGAAGAACAAAGCAACAGCTGGAGATTTAAGATTCTTTTAAGGTGATGGAGTAATTTACATTAATTATAGGCACTTGTTTTTTAATGCAAATATTCCATATTTGTTCAGTTGATAGGAAGGAATTAAGAAGAAAAAATTAGTATTTTGGGAAAAGCAGGCGATAGTAAGGTGGGAAGACTGACTAATTCTTACTCTTCTGTTGGGTCCTGATTAGCAATTCTTCGAGTCCGCCAAGGATGAGACAAGCTTGCTTTGCAGCAATTTTGATGCTCAGCTTTTTGCAAGTAAGCTAGATGAGAAACTTGTTCTGTAAGCAGTCTTCAATTTTCAAAGCTATGTAAATGGCAGAAGAAAGCTCATCTTTTGAGTTTCATTTGGATGTCTTCAAATTTCTGTGGCATGTTATGTACTAAAAGCAAAGAAGTGGTTCGTAGTTCTCTCTGAGACTGAAACACATCCTAAAATCCCTTATAAGAAATCCATCTGCATGCTTGCATTCGGGTATTGTATTTAATTATCAGCTACACCAATTACCTTGTGTTCACTATAAATACTGTCTGTGAAGCATAGGTGTGCTGTACCAGATGGAATTGCTTACTCGTTCCCAAAGGCAGCATCGTTCTCAAACATGTTAGTTGTTCCCAAGATCAGTGTCCGTTTTCTTAGCAGCCAGGCTAGCAAGCAACATGCCTTTACAGAATCCAGAATTGCACAGTGAAAGACAGACGTTTTTGTTTACAGCTCAGGAAAACATTTAAAATGTATAATTTGCCAAAATCACAATAGGAGTATTACATAACTTACTCTGCATTAAAGACAAAGGAGAAGTCTTAGTCTCTCAGTAGTCTTGTGCTTTCGTGTTAATAGGAGTCTGAAGGATGGATGACTTTGCACACACTCGGCCCTTTGAGAGAATAGGAAGCACTACACTTAGATTTCAGAAGACCTTCTGATGAGGCATCTTAGCAAAGAAATTAAGCTACTGTGGATCAAAAGGAAGGTTTTCTTGTGGAGTAATAACTGGTTAGTGAGGCAGGAAGCAGAGAGCAGGAATAATTTACTGCTGTTCCAAAGGAGAGAGCTTACCAAAGGAGATGTGCTGGGGTCAGTCTTCTTGTATGTACTCATAAATTATTGGTTAAAAAAATAAGGGCAACCCTCCCCCTCCTGTTTTTTTAATGATTCAGGAGAGTGAAGATTCAAACTGTCTTGTCACTGTCATGTGGCCAGGCAGCAAAATAGCTGGTGGCATTCAGCATTAATAGACACAAGGTAGTGGACATGGTGGAAAAGTGTACAGTACATAGTGAGGGACTTTAAATTAACTGTTGTTGCTCATCAGGAAGATTCTCAGTTTATGGTGGATAACTGTGTTAAAGCACATCTACTTTAGTTCTCTTCATTTGGATGAAAGATGCTCTGTGGGTTGATTGCTGTTGTTGCAAATCAATGCACTGATGGCTGTCTGGAGAGGTTAGGTGGACTGAATCTAGAACTAGAGCGAAACCTGGAGATGAAGAGCTGCAAAACTCTTTTGAGTCTTCTGAGTAGAGCAGTAGGATTAGAGAAATGTCTCTAGATCATTGTAGAGAAATTACATATAACAGGTTTTTAAATACACTGCTGATTGGAGCTCCACAACCTCCCTTGTTTAGGCCTTTTCCAGAACTGTAACTCTCCTTATAAGTTTCACTCTTCATTACTGAGAAGTGGTCATGCCGTAGTGTATCAGTGATGTACGTGGAGAAATACTGATCACCATCTTCTTTAGAATGATCTTGTGCATATATAAAGATCCCTCTAAAAGAGTTTCGGGTAGAAGATTGAAATATGAGGATTATTACTTTCAGACATGTTAGTTTGAGCTGCTGGTCCTGTCCTTAGGAATGTGGTTTCATCTTAAAATAAGATTTTTAGGCTGCAGGTGGGCATTTGACTGTTGGAAAGTAAAATGTAGGAAAGCAAGATGTGCGGTTCCAGCCACCTGGATGATAAAGGAAGATCAATACCAACATGACCATTTGGACGGTCGAAGACATAATACTAACATAGTAATATATAAAGGGCCTTGGACAGATTACTTTGAAGTGCGTTTCTCGTAATTGTAAAAAGTTACAGCCCAGACTCGTGAAAATGGTATCTCAGGCCGGACAACCGCCCCCAAGTGCATGGGATGTGTGAGTGTCCTGGGCCGGGTCTGTGAATGAGTGGTAAAACCAGTGAGACAAACATCATATGAGTTCACTGTGTTCTTAATAACAATTAGTGGAAAAGCACCTTTTTGTAAACATCTTAGTCCAGGCCTGTACCTGTAAATCCTATAAATTGTCAACGGTGAATAAAGAAAGCAGCCTAGGCCTAGGTCAGCTCTCTGCTTGGCCAGGCTCTACGCTCCTTCCTGAACAAGATCTCTGCCTCTGTGTGAATTCCTGTCTGTGTCCTGGTGTGCGTCGTTCCTAATCGCCGCATTTGACTTCCTTTTTGCTTTCACAGGCTCTTTCAGCTCCTTTTTTAATCTCCCTTTTTAATGTTTAAATCTTTTCGATAAGGTGCAGGTTATTATGGAAATGCCCAAGAACATGCCAGCTAAAGAAGAAAATCTAAATACTTCTCTTTTAATAATGATAAGCTAATTAAACTCTTCCATCAAAATCCATTACTGCTGGCAGTTTCTGCAAAGACAGCTTGCATGAGAACTGGACTTGTGAATGCAGCTTCTGAGCCTTGGCCTTTGCCAAGTTGTAGCTCAGCTTTGGAGGCCTTGCAGGACTCCTTCCTACCTGTACTGCAAATCAGGGACATGGAGCCCAACTCCTCATAGCACAGCACGTCCACAGATGCCATTTCTTCAGACTGGAGTTGTAGCAAGAGAGAGGTGGGCATTTTCCCCTGGAAAGTCTTTCCCAAAAGGCATTTCTGTGCTGATCTCATCAGCAGCTCTCCTGTGCTACTGCTGCACACCAGCTGCATTGCTTCTGGCTTCTGTTATTTCCCCGTTTGTAGAAGAAACCCCCAGCCTGTTTTCGGAGTCCACGTAGCTAGTGTGTGTCTGGAGCTATTCCCAGGGCTTCTGAAGTGCTGGAGACTCGTGACATCCTTTTCAGAGAAGAGATGTATCACATGTGTTTCTGTTGTGCAGACTTGTGAGTTTATTTGGAATATGACCCAGAGCTACACAAGTCAATTAAGACGACTTTATTCATTGCATGGAGAAACCTTCACATTCCAGTGGGTTTTCAGGCCTGCAGATACAGTGGCAGAAAGGTTTCTGACCACAAATGCTGTCCACCTGGTGATGTTACCTTCCCTATAGGTTGAAGATACTGCCTGTATTAACCTGGACCAACTCAATATTGCACGACCTTTGTTCCAGAGCACTCTGGAGAGCTGAGGGTGAGTGTTGTGTCCTCAAGCTTACAGGAGAGTTAATTCAGCTCCAGAAACTGGTGATCTATGGGTCCCATTAGTTTACTCTCAACCCTCAAAACAGTAAAGCTACATGTTGGTTTAAGGGTCTTCTGTTCATCTGTTGAGTATTGTGGTTGGATTTCTGCCTTTCCCAGCTATTTTCTGAAGACTGCTGATATTAATACACCCATCCTAGACATAAGAACAGGAGAAACATTTTAAAATAAGCCCAGCTCTGACTCATGTGCTGATGAAAGGCTCATGCAGTCACTGTGGAGAGCTGCAATAAAAAAAAAAAATATATGATAAAGGTAGCAGCAGGAGACCAAGAAGAAAGATGTGCAAGGGAGGGGGAGATCTGCCGTTCCTTGGATTCCTCACTGCTGTATTGTGCAGCAGCAAAATCTGGCAGCTGCAATGGGGTCTGGTGGTGCTATTTATTTTCCTGAGGTTTTTTTCAACTTGCTGTTTCAACAAGCCCACTGGATCCTTACTGGTTTCCCCCTTTGCTGGATGAGCCAAGAGGAGCTGGAGGGCTAAGCTGGGGCAGAAAGCTGAGGATCCGGATCATCCCTTGAACAAGGGTGGATGCTGGTGGCTGGCAGTGCTCCGCGAGGGCAGGAGCCAGGCAGTGATGATGCAGGAGACCAGCTTCAAAGACACCTGCAGGGAGCTGCACTTCTGCCTCAGGAGAAGGTTTGAGGTGACCAAGGGTGGGCTAAAAGTGCTGGTTCCAGGCTTGTGTTGCTGTCTTCTGCAAAGCAGTTATGGCCGTGCAGAACTGTGTGGGGTCCATCCAGGCCAGCAGCAGGGCTGATGTGCAGAGTGCTGCAGAGGTTGCACACGGTGCTTTGCCACCACTCAGCCCTCACTTCCAGTTCTGGGAGTCCTTTAACAGTCCAAGATCAGGAGGGTTCAATCTTACCTTCACCTGAAGGTTATATCTAATGTCTTCTCAGAACGGTTTGCTCTCTGCCTTGTCCTTCTGGTGGGAGGCAATGACTCCAGTTCTATTCAGTCCTCAGTGTCAGATGCGTGAAGCTTGGGCACTTACAGATTCACACACGTCCCTGTATAGACATGCTGCTTTCTTGACATTCTCCTGGTCACATCTTGGGCTTCACTGTCTGGAAGGTTTTGCTAAGCAGCTGCTTGCTGTCAAGTCAGGTGTTTATATGTAAGGCAAGGTGTTGCCTGAAGAAATATAGGTCACTTCATCTGATGGATTCATCTATGTGTAGTTTAGAATTGCTTAAAGTGGGTATATCTAGTTTACTCAGCTCCTGCTTAGGAGAAAGACTGTAATAAAGTGCTGTTTGAAATCCCAGCCCTTGTCTGTCTTTAGCCTGTTCTTGGGAAGGATGAGCCAACAGAAGCAATGACAGTTGCATCGGGTAAATCACAGAACTTTCCTGATGCTGCTATCCATTCTAGTGCATAAATTCTCATCTCTCCCCAGTTCGTACTGGATGTTAAAAAATCTACTGCTATTTTAGTAATAAACACACATTATTTACAGTTTTAAAGTGGCATTTAGAGCCTTCAGGATACCTACCAGACTGCATCAAACACAGTAAAATGGAGTGCAGAGATGACAGAGGATGCCACTTATTTGGACTATGGAAAATGGAATGACTGTTTGTGCTTTCTTCTCTGGCCTTGCCTGAGACAGGGGGCTTGAGGAGGGGTGTGGGGTACTTTGAGGATGCCTGAAGATGAAGTAAACTCTAAGCAGGGAACTTTGAGATCAAGTCTCTTTGTGCGCTTCAAGCCAGTTATTAGAGTTGTACCTGTGCTCCTGCCCGCCTTACCCTCCCCTGCTTACTAAAGGAATAAATGTAAAAATTCAGGTCTGAAACCCTGAATGGGACAGTGGTTGTGAGCAGCTTCCAAGAGCCTCAGTTTTTTGCTTGTATGTGCAATCTGTTAGTAGGTCTTTACTGTCTCTTTGGTCATGAAGAGTTACATAGGGAGCAACATACAGCCTGGACTAGGGCCTGATTATTAACGTACAAACCTATGTCCCATCCTGGGGACCTGTTAGCGTATGTACTTAAGGCTGCTCACTGATGGTTTCAAGGGAAGGTCAACTTTTCCTTTAGTCTCCTGCTGGACATGTGTTTCCTGACTGATGCCTAACATCAGTCCTCTGGACACATTTGTCCAAGAAGTCTAGAGTAGACTTTGCTGTCAGGAGAGGCTGGCAAGGAGTGCATCAGTTGCAGCCTTGATTGCTTTGATGATCATGTCTCTCCCTTCTGATCGCTTTGGCCAAATACTACCCACACTTAAACTGGATCAAGGTGCAGTTGAGAGAAGGAAACACATAGCATTGACTGAGGCTGAATTTAAAATCTTTTATTATTTAGCTTTGCCAAACAGATAATGGAATCCGAAGTTGATATGCTGAAATGTTTTGAAGTGGATGCCAGCCCTGCCTGAGACAAAGAGGGCCTCAGTAGCAGCAGGGACCCTTAGGCTATGGCAGCAGTTCAAAAGAACACTTTTAATTTTGTATGCAACAATGTAAACTTCAAAAATAGTAAACTATAACCTCCCCCCCCCCTTTTTTTTTACATAGCATGTGATCTATCACAGATAGAAATTTAATGGCGAACCAAAATCGCATAAGTAAACATCCTGGTGCTTACAAGTTTCATAAAAAGTGTTACATTTGATGTAAATATCTTACATTTTTAACTCTTAACACTCACAATTATGGAGTAAAAGCAACTGGCGATTCACCCCCTTAGTCCGTGCTCTCAGACTGTACATATCAGCAACCACGCTCTTGCCAGCCCCTTTGATCATTTTCGGTTGGATTGTCCCACACATCACCAAGACTTCCCTTTCCTCACACTGGTGTTAATCAAGTGCAGCTCCACACAGGGGTAAAACCTGTGCAAGTGAGAAAACAGCCAGGTCTGCTGCAGGCAAACTTGCAGTCCCCTGGGCCCCGGTTCCCGCAGAAGCCACAGTGTGTACAGGGGCATGTCCTGATGTGGGTGGGAATTTGGGGTCCCTGGGGCTGCAAGCCCTGCCATTGCAAGTGCTTCACAGTGGGACCTGTTTCTGCGTGGATAAAGACAAGAGTTGTGTAGAAGGCACTGGATTTCTCTTGCATGATTTTAAACGTGGACTACAGTCATGTGCAGAATAAGGAGATTTGGGCTCTAAACTGCTTTCTCTCTAGTGCTTTAGTGCAAGCATTTTTAGCGCTTGAATTTTCTCCTGGTTGCAGCGCAACATGTGCTCATCTACATAGAGTGATTTCCAAACCTCCTTGCCTCTATTCTTCCTGTCCCTGAAAAGATTCCCTTTTGGTTCCTTGAAAACTTTCAGAGTACAGCTCTGGTCAAAAATAAACATGTGAT
Source organism: Patagioenas fasciata (assembly GCF_037038585.1). NCBI lineage: Eukaryota > Metazoa > Chordata > Aves > Columbiformes > Columbidae > Patagioenas > Patagioenas fasciata. Next base: position 47,511,952 of record NC_092522.1, read on the forward strand.
GTAGCATAGCATTTGTTTCTTTTAAATCACAGTGTGCAATGCATCATTCGGTACCTAATGTTCAAAATGTCTGCCCTGCTTTTCATGAAAATCATTCTTTAAAATAACCTATGCAAATATATTTTGACTATATATATTACATTCATTTAAAAAGAGAAGAGAGGTTCTTGGTTTGCAGGTTTTTTTCAGTGTACTACTTAAGTGAAAGGTCTGATGTGAAAAAAGTACAAGCAAACTGGACATGCCAAGACTTAATGCCTTAGATGGTGATCATATCAAAACTGTACAGGTTATGTACACCATGTTGGACAGGTGTGCTTCTTCCCAAGAAAAGACCTTTGCGTCATCATATATAAGGTTAACCACAAAGTTTAGGTAAAAACAGCGTTTAATGAGCAAAGGATGACATGGAGGGGCGAGTTCTCCGGCTTTTGTTAGGCAGTCCTGAAGCAATGTCTCCATTCCCTTCGGGGATTTCTTCCTTCTTCCGGACTTTGAGACGCGTGAGGAGCTTTATTACCCAGACGTCCCATTCCTCTGGCAAGAGCAACAGGAGGAATCCCAGGCCAATAATGATGATGGCAATTACTCGGACACTGTTGAAGACAATTTCACTCGTGTAGTGATCAACAACTGCGTGGGACATTGAACGGGTGTTATTAAGTGCGACAAAGCATTAGAGTAGTATCCCCTTCCCTCCCTATCATCTCCCTGGCTCTGGAGACTGGCGGGGGCAGGAGAACAAGACCATGGAGGAGATGGTGGCAGGGAGACAACCCTTCCTGCTGGTTCAGCGCACAGCAGAGCACAGCCACCTTCAGAGTGGGCAGAGCTCGCCTGGGGCTCAGAGTGCAAAGGGGATGATGCCTGGAGCTGCAGTTGTCTGCAGCAGCATTGTCTCCCTTGCTCACTGACAGCACAGGAACTCCCACTGAGGTCTGACTATGCAGGGAGAGGGGCATTTCCCTTCCCTGGTGCAGCAGCTCTTTCATGCAAATTTTTTGCCTCACCCTGACCGCCCTGCCGAGTAAGAAACCCAGCGCACCGTGAGCCCTGCATGCACTCTGTGGGGGTCACTCCATTGCATAACAAAGCCTGCTGGGGCAGCCAGTGGTGCCCAGCTCTGCATGCCTGTGGTCAGTACAAACCTGGGAGCTGCCACCTGCACTGTGGCACCTGTTCAGCACGCTGAGTTTTAGGAGCCTGGTTTGGAAGAGGTGGCTCTGGTTTGGGCCAGGTTTGCCCCTGCACTCCCCTGCCCAGCCCTCTTGGGCTCTGCAGTCTCTTGGACTTCACTAAAGTTCAGAAAACTGACAATGCACCAGGCCATGCCCACAACTGAGTTGTCCAGTGTTCTTGATAAACACCTACAATGTTATTTGTCAAAGCAGGCAGAATTACTAATACATATTTGTTCTAAAAGGTAAGTAAGTGCTTTTATTTGTTTCAATGTAGTGTTAAGCCTGCTTTGAAGCAATCATTAAGAATTGATTTCTGCTCATCCATGAGTTTTCACCCCAGCCCTGAGACAGATTACTCCAAATCTAGTTTGTTTTTCAATATGAAGGCTTCTTTGGACAGCAATTTGAGAAGAAATTCAAGAGACTATGTGAATATTCATGTACTACTATACAATGCATACTTAATACATGAAGTATACATCTTTAATCAGTGTCATCTTCACAAGTCTTTGCGAGAAGGTGCAAAATATGTTTAATAAAGCTATTTGCTTTTATCCTTGTATATTTGAAAGGGCACAGATTTAATGTATTAATCAAGATACAAAAGCCAGAAGTTCTTACCCGCATTCACTGGGACACTCAGTACAATTCCAAGAGAAATCAAGGTGGGGTAGGTAATAGCAATCCCAAAATTTAGTAGAATATTGAATGCTGAAGAAGGAAAGAAAAACACTTTTTACTACAGTGAAATGAGGCAGAGGGAATGCTACCTGAAACATTTATGCTTTATTACTCCCTCTGTATGTTGTTCATACAGAAGGCATAGTAACTTTTGTGGTTATTCTTGGAAGATACCTGTGGACAGACATCTGTCTGCTGCACCTCTGTCTGCCTGAGACATTGCTGTTCCCAGGGAAGTGGAGTGCAGTAGCAGGATCAAGTGGGTACAACCTGTCTCTCGGTGTAATGTGCATTGATTCCCACTCTCCATACCAATCCACTTTGCCCTGCTGAAAGACCAAATGCTTTTCATCTGGGAGATGACAGCCAAACAGTTGCTTCTGGCTGGATACTTTCTTTCATAGAAAAGCTGCCTCCAGCTGCAGGTGGAAGATGCTGTAAAGCTAAGCCTCTTCCAGACAGGAACTTGCTCAATATAATCTCATACAATGAAATTATAGTATCTTTACAACTGAGTGATTACAATATCATTCCATTGTAATACCATACACTGTTCATGGAGTGCCTTATGACAAATTAATAATTGCTTTGGACCAAATTAACTTTTGTTTTAAAGTGATTAGTTTTAGCAAAAATACCAAACCTGTCAGCAGCTGGGGCTCTGTCTGGTAGTACCTGTACACTGTACACCCCAGTGATCACTTGCCAAGTTCTGCACTGCTTCCTTACAGAAATCTTCCATTGAGTCCACTGATAAGTAAACTGGAGGTACTTCCAGAGCCATGCATCGTGACTGTGCAGGGTAAAAGGAGCTGGGACTCAAGATGGAGATGGAGAAGGGCTATTTCCAGTAGAAATCAAAGGGAAGTTTTAGGAGACGTGATGCTGTCATCCAGTTTAGGGACCAACTGTGGCAGCACAGTCAACACATCCAGTTTAACAAGGAACAGCATCACATTTCTGATGACCGTGAATCGTTAAGGCTTGGATTTAGCATCCCTCCCAAGCTGGATTCCCTTGGTGGCATAGCTGTGGCAGCAAAAGAGAGGAGTACCACCTGCCAAATTCCTATCAGCGCTATGCAATGCTACATTTTCAAAAGGGCTCCTGCCCATCACAGTCTGGGCAAGTGTCACTTGTCTCTGTGAAGCAGAGTTCACAAGCAGGAATTAGGACAAGCTTTACAGTTTGGTTCCACAGCACCTTCTAATGAGGGCCACAACCTTTTGGCTTGGTAATAAAGCAGAAGTGCGGTCTTCACTGCCACCGAGGAACAGACCCTCTGCATGATTTCTCAAGCTAGTAATTAGGTTTAGAAGAAGGGAAAACAGCTCCAGTATGTCAGAGGTCTGCAGTTTCCACCAGCGTCTAGTTTCTGGCACCCTCTTCCACCCCAAGCAGTGCAAGAGCCCCCCATCTACTCACTCAATAAGAGAATTGAAAATCCACACAGGTTTCCCCAAGGAACAATGTCGAAAGAGCTCCAGTACTCCACTTTGGTAAAATAAAGGATGACAGGAATACAGGTGATGAAGAGGACATTGAAGGCGGCTAACACGGACAGGAATAAGGCAGCCTCTCCAAATTTTGCACTGCCCAAAAGAAGTTTGAATAAAACCTACAAAAGGAAAACACATGGGTTTAACTCTGTTGCACCACTCTGCTGGAGGGCTGCTCTCCTGGCTCCTGGGGTCCCGGCCCGCCATCCAGTGCTCAGGGCTAAGGGGCTGGGCATCAGTCCATGTCTGTCAGCACCTATGTGGTGATGCTTGCTGGACACTTGAGATGGCTGCTCAGATGCTGTGGAGAGCAGCTTGTGTACCCCAGCCTTGTCCCTCCTGGCGTGCCCCCAGAGCACAGGCAGGGCAGCTGCCAAATGAGCCCATGCGGGAAGGGGACTCGGCACCTTTGGCCATGCATCTTCCAAAAGGGAAGGTTGCTCACCCTAGCATAGACCCATTTCTCTGCCTGCTCCCTTCAGGAAAGTCTCTGGAAAATTTGACATTAAAACCATAACACTTGTTGGAGAAGAGCAGGGGGAAAGAAGCAACATGTGTGTTCTCTCTGCATGAGACATCCCTGGTCCAGGCCTTGAGCTGCCACTTGGGAAGTGCTGCAGTAGTGAGCAAGCACAGTCCATGCTGCCTGCCTGTCACAGAATCATAGAACGGTTTGGGTTGGAAGGGACCTTAAGGAACTTCCACTTTGCCTGCCATGGGCAGGGCCACCTTCCGCTAGACCAGGTTGCTCAAAGCCCCATCCAGCCTGGCCTTGAACACTTTCAGGGATAGGGCATCCACAGCTTCTCTGGGCAGCCTGTTCCAGTGCCTCTCCATCCTCGGGGTGAAGAATTTCTTCCTTATATTGAATCTAAATCTACCCTCTTTCAGTTTAAAGCCATTACCCCTTGTCCTATCACTACCTGCCCCTGTAAAGTCCCTCTCCACCTTTCTTTTAGGTCCCTTTTAGTTACTAGAAGGGTGCTATAAGGTGTCCCTGTGAGAGAGATAAGAGAGTGAGTGGTGGGGGTGATTGGCATCTTTCTGGGGATGAAGACCCAGGTGTGCTTACCTTGTAGAGAGCAGACATTGAGGCAGAGCCCACCACCAGGGCTATCCCAATAACGGAGTGGCTGTGAAATCCATCAGCATACGTCATCATAACTATCCCTGCAATAGCAAATATAGCAGCCACAATCTGGTTGGAGACAAAGAAAGAATGCAAGTGTTACTGGATAACCCCCAACTTGGAAAAACATGAGAACAGCTTTAAATGGGAAGTACTTCTGCATCATCTGCTCCCCTTCGTATGCAGAAAATGAGTGGCAAGCCCAGGCCAGTACCCACAGGGCCGATGCTGCCTCCCCTCTGGCTTCCCCAGCTGCAGAGAAGCTGCAGGCAGAGCTGTGCAGGAGCAGCTGCCTTGGGCAGCGTGCAGCAGGACAGACCCCAGGGTCCTGTGTCCTGGACAGAGCTGAAAGGGGGATTTAATCTCTGTCACTGAGCCTCCCCATCAGCCAGTCCCTGCAGCCTGAGCATGACAGTAATACACAAGCAATAATTCCCTGGTGCTTGCAGAAAAGGATCCGAGACCTGAGGAGGATTTGGAGGAAAAAGGTTTTTGAAATAGGGAAATAAAACTCGAGCAACTACTTTCCAGTTCAGATGTGCCATTTCAGAGAGTAGAGGGAGGCTCAGTCAGCCAGCCAGGCCCACAGCAATGCCCAAGGGAAGGGAGTTGTCCAAAGGAAGGAAGGTAGCATTCACCAAGAAAAGGGACAGGCAGCAAGAGACCCCCGGCTCCTCTGGGACTGTCCTGCCAGATGCCTCAAGCCTCTTCAGGTGGTTATTCAGCGGTGAAAAGGGCTTTCTGCATGCTCTGTGCTTCCTGACTCTGCAGTAGTGTGAAGGACACCCTGCTTAGACCACATCCCCTTTGGCTGCACAGTTGAGGTGATGCTGCTAAGGTGACTGGGATAAATGAGTTTATTTTGACCCATAGCTGGGTCACTGCCAGCCAACTGTCCCTTCTCCCAGGGCCAGACTGGGGTTTTAAGCCCCATCCATAGGCTGCAGCTGCCTAGACATCCAAGAGCAATGGCCTCCTCTAACCTTTCCTGTTCGGAGATGCTGGGGCTCCTGTAAAAATGCATGGGAAAGCCTGTGTGCCAAGCTCTGCTGCTGCCTGATGAGCAGGCTGGGGTGAGGGAGACCCCTTTACCAGCTGCACGTCCCCATCCCAGCATCAGTAGCCTCTTCCCAGGGTTGAGCTGGGGCTGGTGCCAGGAAGCATCTATAAAGCTTCCACAGACAATCACCCAGCAGATCCCTTCTGCATGCTCAAATCAACACCTCCAGTTTCCCCTAATAGAAAAATGCCCCAGATTTGCAAACAGAAGGGCATCAATTTCTCCAAAGGTGTTGCTGTAGAATGGTTGGATGGTGTAAGGGTAGAAAAAAGCCCATATCACAGAAGCTGATACTGCCTGGACAATACAGTTGCTAATAGCATCTCCACAAGAAGGGGCTTGAGTCTAGAAATTGGTGTACTGCTGTTCAAGATGCTGCATGAGCACAGCTTCAGCAGGCTATAGTGGGGGCAGGATTTCCCCCAGCTGCTCAGCACCTTGCACAGCCCAGCTGAGGGGCAGCAGGTTCTGACGATGCTGATTTATGAGCTGATCAGAGTGGAGACTGGTGCAAGCTGCAAGGCTGGGTTGGCCCACTGCAAGTTTGGGGAGGTTCAGATACAACATTTTGGCTTGCAGCCCTGTCAGCATCAGCTCTCTACACGCACAGCTGTAGCTTCTAAAGCGAAGCTTGATGGTGGTGGAACTGGGCCCTACAGTCCTGGACAGGCTTCTTTTTCAGGCAAGGAGATAAAAAACCCTGATGCATGGGTCTACAGCAATGTGGGACTGTTTCAGAAAGGCAGGATTGAAAGAGCTCAGCAGCCCTCCGCAGTTCTCTCATGTCACCATGCTGGTCCTTGTCAAATAAAAATTCAGACACTCTGTGTGGCTTCAGAAGCACAAGAAAAAAGCTAATTGAATGAGACTAGCATGGGGCAGGTGTAGAACAAAAAGAGATTTGTCTTCACCTAAAATATAGTTCAGCTAAGGAAAGCTTTGCTGTTGCACACTGTGGATGTGAAAAGGTTACAAGGATGAACTCATGGAACAAAAAAAATCCATCAAGGACTATTAACTATAGGAATGTCACTTCCATTTCAGGAAGTCCTTGAGCCTTAAATTGCTGGTGGCTGGAAAGTTGTATGAGGAAATAGCATTATAGGCTTTTCTGTTTAGATGATTTTTCTAGGTGTCCACTGTTGGCAGTTGCTGGAGCCAGGCTCCTGGGGCAGATGTACCTTTGCTCTGACTCAGTATGGCTCTTGGTAGAGCTGCAAAACACATGGCTGAGGCTTATCTGAAAGACAAGGGCAACTCCAGGCCCTTCCTTCCCCTGTGCTTCAGCCCAGGTGACAAAAAGTAGCAGCAGAGTATCTGCTCCAGGCGTGATCATCTCCTGTCTGAGATGTGTGGGGCTTGTTGAGCCTTCACTGGAGGGCCGGAGGAGACCACAGCCACAGGCTGGGCTGTGGCAACCAGCCAGTACCTCCACATGTGTTGGTAAAAGGAGCCTGCCTAGGGGCACTCAGGGGCTGGCTGACTTCAGAGACCTCCTGGGATGCTGAGTCTCTGCCTGGTTGAAAAGGAATACTATGATTTGGGATTTTATAGCATACTTATTTCCAAGTCCCACTGGCAGGTGTGCTTGTCTATATGTTACATACATAGGAGGCACTTGCAAGTGGTGGTTCTCTTGCATCTTGAACTGTTTTATTTACTGTAGCACAGAGGGAAACACCAAAGTCCAAGATCAAAGCAAATAAATACAGTCTGCAAACAGTTTTGCTGGGGCAGAAGTCCTTGCCTCTTCTGTCAAGCATGTCATGAATTTTAGGTGAATCTTGGCCTCATCTGTTGACAGGTCAGGTGGGTCACATACACTTTCTCTGGAAGTCTTTCAGCCTGCCTATCAAACATGCTGTTAGCAGCAGTGACAGGCTGCTTGCACAACACCACACCATGGCTACCAGCCTGCAGTTGCTTGCAGATGCCTGAGCACTGCAGGGCTTGCAGAGGCAGTGCTTCGGGCACTCACAGCTTCTGTGTCTTCTCTGAAAGCGATATGACAGCTCGCAGCCCAGTTGGGCTGTTGCTCAGTAAAGGGAAAGGAGGAGAAATGCAACTTCATTACAGGAGATGTAGGCACTTAGAAGTGCCTGGGTGGCAAGGATGGGACTTTGTAGCTTGTTTTTACATTTAAATTCCAGCCAAATTGTGATTTAAGTGCTTGTAGAGCTACTAGTTGCACTTCTGAAGGTCAAGTAAGATACTTGCATGTGCTTAAACTCCACTGAGGTGCTGCCTTTCTTACCTAGCCTCTCCTGCAGCAGGTATGGACAGGGACACCCAAATGCTGCATCACTATCCATCCTGCTGCGCTGCCAGGGGGATGGAGTGGGAGTGTGGGAGGGCTCCTGCTCACTGCAGGGCAAAGTACTGTCCTCTCTGCAGCCTTGTTGGCCAAATACCCTCTCAAATGGTGCTTCTAAAAGGCTCAGGAGATCTGACACAGCGTTGTCCCGAGGGACCATGAGTTTTGGGGCTGGGCTGTGTGCTGGCTCACAGTCCCTACGTTGCTCCTGGAGAAGTCCCAGCAGCTGTCCCTTCTCCTGGTTGCCAGTCCTGGGAAGAAGGCTTTGTTTTGGGGTTCATCCCAAGGCTATCCCCAGCATACCGAGCAGTGCCATCCTCCATGTCTGCCATTTTTCACATGGGCTGTACGGAAAAGGGAGGTAAGTGGGAAAAATTGCATCTCATCAGGACACTCCACACTACGTCCTTCTGCAGACAGAAGCATCCCCAGCACTCCCACAGTGGCAAACAAAGCTGGGTGGCAGGACTGCTGTGCTGCCCCATGCCCTGCCAGTCTCTAGGGACAAACATCTCCTCACACGCACTTTGTCACTGGTCAGAAGGTCACATCTGCCCAAGAACGAATAGCCCAGTCCTCCCGCAAGCCCCTTCCCCCTGCACCCAGACCCCTGTCTGGCCTGTCAAATGTTCCTCCTTGACCATAGAGGAAGCAACCTCTGCGACCCTTTCCTAGTGTCGGGTATGACAGTGAGGGGCTGGGACACACATCAGGAGCATCACATGGCTTCCAGCACCCTGGCCCCTGCTTTGGGTCTCTGTTGCTGCTGGGTTTTGAGCGAGTTGGCCTTTCATGAGGCAGTGCTGGTAAGAAACGAAGGACAGCTGGACATGGCTGAGAAACACCACTTGGGTCTGCTTCCCTGCTCCCTCCGCTCCCTCTGCACCTTTGGGAAGGGGGAGATCCAGAGCAGGATTTGTCCCCCCAGCATGTCACCTGCCATGGCACAAGACCTAGCCTGGCTGGGAAGCTGCTGGAGAATCCCTGACTATCCTGGATCTTCTCACACAGCCATGCATCTGGGAGAGCTCCAGCATGTGCATGCTGGTGTGGATATCCCTACACACAGGTCGGCTTCTTTCTCCTCAGACCACAGCCATATGAAGTGGTGAGAGATGGCACACGCATACCAAGGAGCAAGCTGCACATGCAGGAGACCAGTGATCAGCCCCCTACACACCTCCTCTCCTGGCATCCCAGCAGCACCACAGCTGACAGTGCACAACATAGCTGAAGACCACAAAAATATGACTTCTTTTTTTTGTGTACCTTTATCAAAATATCCGGCACGTCCAGCTATGATAACAGCAACACTTCCCTGCCTCCAGGATCATTTCAGGATACCCTTGCTTCTGTACTCAAAAATCCCAGTTAATTTATTTTCAGGACACAGCTACCTGGGCAGGTGGGTGGGCAAGCACAGACACCAGCTGGCCAGGCTGGGTTTTTGGCAGGTACATTTTGCAACGATTCCCTGAGCAGCCTCTTGGCTGCCACCACTGCAAGGCTGGCCAAGCTCTCTTGCCAGAGGAACGCTTTCCGAAAAGTTAACTCTCAGTTACTCCATGCAGCGAGGGCTAACAATGTCTTCTGGACACTGAAATCATTGCCCAACTTGGTGAGTAGAGAGATCCTCAAATGGTGGGCAAAAATTAGGTATTATTACTGTTATGGCTATTAATAAGTTCTTGCTGGTGCAGTGAAGCAGGGGGGACTCACTGGTGCCTTTTCTTTGCAGTTACTCCTGACCCCGGCAGGACCCCTTGTCCTCAGGGTGTTGGGTTACCCATCCACCCAGCTCTGCTGCCAGGGGACACTCCCTGCATGCCCAGGGTCACCAAAATGACAGCAGGGTCAGCAGGGAACTGCAGGGGTTTCCAGTCAGCTCCCCTTCCCCCAAACACCTCTATTGCTGCTGTGGAGCGAGTGTTCACATGGGGTGTTGCACTAAGGATGTAACCAAATGTTTGGGATGCCACCAGGAGAGGAGCCCTGGGGGAGGGCACCTGCTGCCCTGCTGCCTGCCATGCTGCCTGGCCCCCTGCCTGTAGCTGCTGGCCAGACACAAGTCCCCATGCATCAGCATTATACTGATCCTCCACCAGCTGCTGCTGACTGACATGGGTGCAAAGGATAACTGTGCTGCCCTGCAAGCTTGCTGTTGCGTATGAGAAGTGCGAGGGCCCCATTAAACTCACAGCTTAGGACCAGAAAGGTTTTGCCTGAAGCCAGGGCTTGCAGGAACATGCAGTTAGAAACAACTAGGTCTGGTGCTAAAGCCTGGGAATTGTCACTTGGAAGAGGGAGGCAAAGGCTGGCACGTCCATGACAACATGGAGATAGCAGCTGTCCTTCATGCCACACTCTGGAGCAAGTTACCTCTTTTCTGAAAGAAAATGTGCAAAGGCAGCAGGCTGGGGGAGACAGGGTGTTCTGGGTGTGCCTGGGTAGGCTGCAGGGAAGGATGCATCCCTCTCTGCAAGGATTTCTGCGCCCGCTCGGCTGTCTGCCTGGGGTGCTGCTCAAGTCGGCTGGAGGGAGGGAAGGGGAAAAGGAAAGGCAGAAGGGTGATGGGGAAGAAGGGAGACAGATAAGGAGTCACTTACCCTCACTCCCATGAACCTGTCCCTCAGAACGATCCATGAAAGCAAGAACACAAAAGCTTTGTTGCAGCAGAACAACACGGAGACATCCGTAGTGTTTATTTTCTTTATTGCATGTAAGTAAAGGTAGTTTGTGAGTGTCCAAAGAACACCAAAGGGTGCTGCCTTGGTAAAAAATACCTTCAAAGTCAAGCCATTGTCTCCAAAAAATCGGCAGCACTCCCTAAAACGAGGAGAGAAAGGCAGCATTATTACACTAGCCAGCCACAGTCTGCAGCAAATACAATGGATTCTTTTCTTTCTTGCTTCTCTTATTTTCCTTTGAGGAAAAAGGGGTATACACCTTAAAGAGGAGAAGAAAAACAAGTTTCAGCATCTGTTGCTACAGCCGTATGAACACAAGGGGGCTGCACACCTGGGAGGGACAGCAATGAGAGAGTGAGGGGAGAGATGAAGCCAGGAGGTGAAATTTCACCCTTGGCATGAGCACCTTCACAGTGGACATCTTGAAATGGTGTGGGACCATCTTCCTCCTTTCACCCCTATGGGCACCAGGATGCTGAGGGGCCAGGGCTGGCAGCAGAGCCCCCTGCTCCTCACTCCTGCTGCAGCCACAAGACCCTAGTGCCCATCTGTGATCTGCCATGCAGGGCCCTGAGCTTCATGGGAGCCCACTTTGGGGTTTTTTCACCCAAGGGGTGGCACCTGGCTCAAGCCCCCTGGCAGCAGCCAGGGCAGGAGCAGGAGGAGCCAGGTGAGAGCTGCCCACTCCTGCTGGGGTGAGAACATGCACCAGGACGTGGCACCCAGGAACATACTGGGCCAGTTGGAGCAGCAGCATGGAGTCAGGAGTACAGAAAGGGCTGGGAATGCTGCGAACCTCCAAGTGGGATGCAGCCAGAGCTGGTAAGGCCGTGGTGCAGGAAGAGGAAACACCAGCGGTTTATTTGTGTCCCAGAGGTGCTGGGGGGCAAAAGAGGGCAGGTGATGGTGCAGCCTGGCCTTGCTGTCATGGCTCTGGGGGGGCAGTGGTAGGGCCGGGAGGGGGATGCTGGAGTCACCTCTGTGGAGGTGCTGTGTGGGGAAGCCTGCGTGCAACCCACTTCTGCAGGGCAGCAGAGCTCAGAGCTGACGGCTGTGCTGGCTGCACGGGAATTCAGTAATGCAAAGAAGAAACGCAGTGGTTTGCAAGGTGGAGGGTGCAGCCTGCTGAAGTGTGCAGGCAGCAGTCAGCCATGGTGCTGTGGCATGTGCTGGCTTTGCTTGCTTTCAAACCTGCAAAACCCCCGAAGCCCTGAAGTACTTTAATGAGGTGGTTTGACAAAATTTGAGCAAAATTGAATTTTCCTCTGATAATGAATGAATGAATGAATGCCAAAGTGGTTTTCACTGCTGCCTTGAATTTCAAGCTGTTTGTTTCCTGAGAATGGGCATGTAAGGCTCATTATGTGGAGTCTGATGAAAGTATGATTTTGATCCACAATCTCAGAGGATGGTGCTGTATCAGATGATTACCTAAAGAAACCCATCCATGTTCTGAGCCCCTTCAGATTTACCTGATCACTAATTCTATGTCTGTCTACACCCTCTCTGCTGTAGCAGGTACAAGGCTGCAGGGTAGAGGAAATGCGTTTTTGTGTGCGTTGGGTTTTGTTGCCTGCCAGTCTCTCATACTGTGTCATGGCTGCATAGAACTTGCCCATCTCTGGATGTGAAGACCCTGGGCTTTGGCTGCTGTACACAAACATGTCCATTTGAACCACTGGTTCTGCATCATATCCCTCAGTGTCACAGCCAACACATCAGTGTCCCTTGCCACCTAGCAAATTACCTGCTGGCAGCCACCTATTCCCTGCCAAACCTGCTGACTACCTGTCTGTATCAGTGAATAAGCTGCCCCTCTGCACCAGAAATGGCAACCTGACTCACCGCCTGCTGGTGCTGGGCAGAGCTGCCCAGGGATGCGCGCAGCACAGACAGACGCTGCCTGTGCTCAACACATGACCTGCATCCACTCTCATTTTCCTCTTTGGGAGTCTCCTCTCACTTGCCTATACAATAGAGCTTCCTTTTAGCTATTTTGGGTGGTTTCACCAAGTCTAAATTGCTCCAGCTCCAGCTTCCAAAGGAGACCTCTTTATGGCAGAGGTTCCCCATCCAGCACATGGTAAGGGAGCTTTACCCAAGGACACCCAGGGCTATGGACGGTGCTATGTGCACAGTGCGCACCATCGTCCAAAATGGTGCACTGCTGAACCGTGGACTATTTGTGGGGGTAGCAGGCGGGCTAGATGGCTGCCTTAGACCTGGCATCTTCAGTGAAGCCTGAGGAGAATTAGGGGAAACATGGCATGTTTCATGCACCAGGATGACTACATGTTGTACAATAACGCCCTCACAATTAATTGTCTTTCCAGGTTTTTTACTGCTTATTGAATAAACTGATTTTTCCTTGGTGTCATAATGTAGTTTGTGGAGCTGTACCAGAAAGTGTTTGATGAAGAGAGCTGTCAGTGAGTAACAGTAGATAAATAGTAATGGGAAGCAAGACAGGACTGTGATATAACCTACACTATAATCCCAAAACAGTCAGGGGATGAAACCATTCCAGAAATACCAATGTTCAACTTTAAATATTTTGACAGAATATTTCGGACACAGTTGCTCCTGCTGTCCAGTAATTTCAGTTTTGCCCACAAGGGCACATTGTAACCAATGAGCATCCTGATGTTTTATGGATACTCTTTTGCAGAAACAGAGCTCGTGTCTTGTGATGCCCCAGGCATTGCTGACTGCGCCAGGAGAACCTGCTATCAGTATTTTAACAATCTTATCTGCTAATGAAAACGTTACTTTTTAAAAAAGACAAAAACCACTCTACTCGGAAGGCAGTCTGAAAGCATTCGCTGCCCTCTGGAGCCCAACGCAGCATTGTGGACGCTCGTGTAAGGCCTGACCTAAGTCTCTCAAAGCCAGGAACAGATGGGGAGCTGGGATCAGTTACTTGAGGTTTCACAGTCAGACTCTTGCAGGTCTGCCTGCCCAGGGCAGGACACAGATGGAGTCCTCTGCTCACACCAGCACAAGCTGGCTGCCTCTGGGTCAATGGGGAGATGGCGCTGGATATCTCCTCATGGACAAGTGTGCAGTGGTGGTGGAAGAGCTGCTGGAGAAACACACCTCTTCTGGCAGGGAGACCACCAGCCCCCGCCAGCTTTGACTGCTGGGGCCAGCAGCCGAGCTCTCTCTTTTCCAGGATAAAATAGAACTCCATTGTAATCACAGCAGTTCATTTAAAAAATAAATGCAAGGTGTTAGCCACAGCAACAGCAAGAGTGGAATGGACATGTCAAAGGAAGGATACTAGAAGGGAAATGTTCTGTCTTGTCGCAGCAGCAATAAAGAGAAGCTTGCTCCTACTACGAAGTGTCATATCTGTGTTTACTGACAATCTGAAAGGCTCATGAATGAAAGAAAAGGCAGCACTATAGTGCTGGGAGGAGGTCTACATGCAAACTGAGAGAATTGCATCCTGATTACATGTGGCCCTTGGGAAGTGGTTCCAGAGAGATGTTACACAGTGGATGTGCTCGCTGCAGGGCACTGCTGCGGTGGCTGCTGCAGCATGCATCTCTGCTGTGTGGGGGACAACGGGATGGTGCAGGTGAGAAGGGGGAGCAGATGCTTGGCCTGATTGCTCTCCTCTTCCTCAGGATGCAAACGGAGATGGGAGGCATAAAGCCCAGACTGCTTGGCCACTTGGCTTTCAGGTCATCCTCTGCACGGAAGGATGGCAGTGGGGACAGATGGAAACCTGCTTGTAGGTATAAAATAAAGCAGTGGGCACCACACGTCATGACTCAACCTCCCGTGCTGCCACTGTGGCACAGCCCCCGCAGTAACAGCTCCCGAGCAGGGGTTAGCAAGTCCTGACCGGCACCGGCCAGGCTGGATGTACCACAGGTCCCCTTCTCCCAGATGGGGATTCCGTTCCCCTGTCGCTTGTCACAGGGTACCCTGGCAACTGAGCACGGCCTGACGGAAATGTGTAATGTCACCTGGGAATGGCACGTAGCTGTTACAGCACTACAGGAACTTGTGCTGGGATGAAAGATACTACAGAAAAGCCTAAGGCATAGAGATCTTACTGTTTGTATTTTTACTCTAAATTGTTTTCTGGTTTCTTAATCTTTCATGTACAAGTTTTTGTCTTCCTCATAATCTTTTTAGTGTGTATCTTCATTAACCCAGCAAATGGCAAATTAGTTCTGCCCCATTAGGCATGTCTCCAGCACAAGATGACTAGCAAAATACCTTCATCACTGGAACCGAGCATCACCAGTGAAGTAAATCACAAGTCATTAGTCCCAAAATTGCATGCTAAGTAAGAGTTAATCATACTGAAAGCAGGTGTTGCAGCCAAATAAAACTTTCAAATAAATTACAACAGTAAAGTTCCATTTTTTTTCCCCACTGAGTTCACAGTTATATGTTTAACACTATTCATCTTCCACTGCTTGTTTTGTCTTTAACCATTGCTAGGTAGGCCAGATGTTTCTCCACTGCCTTGAACCTCATGCAAATCAATGTATAAAATTCTGTGAAGACTGGAAGAAATGCTTTTTGTTCCCATTCTGCAAATAAACCCCACCTATGAAGAGGAAAGGTAGACAAGAACCAGAAACAGCACAACAGCTGGGAGTTTGGCCTCTTGATATTCCCTGCAGAACAAACCTATGCCAGAAAGGTCAGTAAGCCATTGAAGCTGCCATTACACCTTTGGGAAAGATGCATCAAAGCAGAAAATTTCTGGGAGGAATACACATCCTAAGGGGGAATACTTTGTACAAGTCAGTTATTTCTCCTTTCCAGACTGTTAACTTTTGTTACAATTTTCTCATTGTCACTGCGTTCATACTAAGCCTTCTCCTCTGAAGCAGGTTTGGATCTGCTATTGCTCCTAGCGGGTGATATTTTTTCTTTGTGGACTGTGCTTCTTACTTTGACCTTGCAAGGTCTGTACCTGCAAATTGAATTTGGCTAAACTGCTCCTAATTTTCAGCAGAGTGAGCATCGTCTCCTTGGAGCGCAGCAAAGCCACCACCATGCCAGTGAACCTGGCCTCTTGATTATAGACTGGCATGCAAAATATGTTTTGCTAATCCCTGCACCAATTAGGTCTGCATGGATAAATAATCTGCAGATGTGCTGTTAACAGTCACACATTTTCTGTTCAATGTATGAAAAAAAAAGACATGGACTAAAATGTCATGCCATGTCTTCTGGGGAAACTCACAAGCCAGTTGCAGTTAGCTAAAGCAAAGAAGACAGACGAAGTGCCATGGATGTTAAAAGGAGGTAAAGGAGAACTAAAACCAAGTGCAATTTTTCCCAGTGAAAACAAACAAACAAACAAACAAACAAACAAACAAATAAAACCCCTAGGACATTCTTTCATAATTCATCCTGTTAGGGCCACAGCATCTCTCAAGTATTGTGCTCACAAGTGGAGGTAGGTAGAAGACTGGTGTGCAAATTAGAGACATAAGTAAAACAAAAATATTCCTCAAAATTGCTCTCCAGGAATGTACATGATGTGTTTCCCAGAAAATAGTATCGTGCCTCCAGCTCCACTTCCCTCCCACTTGAGCCAGTGCTGACCTGAAGGGCAGTCATGACAAAATCAGTCTCACAGGTGGGCGGATTTCAAAGCAATGCAAGCAAAAGATGAGCTCATGAAACCCATTTCACAGATGTGCAAGCTAGGATACAGAGAGGTGAAGTCCCTGGGTGCTTGAAAGAGGCAGGATGAGGGCTGCCTGTAGGCTGCACCTTCAGAGAACTGGGGCTTTGCTTTTACTGCATGTTTATTTTACAGCCAACTCTTGTTACTTCTCAAGGCAGCCCTCAAGCGCCTTTTTCCTGAGTCACTGCAGGTTCACATGCCAGCAGAACAGTTGCACAGAGGCTCCTGTGGCGTGTCCCAGATCACAAAATCCTGCAAATAAATCCGCCAGCCTCAGCATTTTGCAGAGAGGTGCTGGGGATTCCTGCGGTGGCTTTTATTGCCCCACTGATTCAAGGCTCCTGCAACAAAACCTGTACAGCCCTGCTTCCAGCTGTCCTTCTGTGCACCCAGAGCAGCCCAGCAAATCTGCACCTCAGTGCTGGTAGCGCACAAGCTCCTCCTCAGCTTCGACAAGATAGAGGTCTTAAACCTGCCCTGGGTGTGCCGATGCTCCTCACCTGCTCTGCTGCCTGCTGAGGGATGCCACAGCCCATGGCCATTAGCCAGAGTATGAGGCCAGGGGAGTGGCCATGTCACTCCTCAGACATCCTGTACTCATCCAGTCTGGTACTCATCCATACTGGAGCCTGAACTAGGGCTGCAGAGTCTGATCCTTCGATCCCTTGCTTTATGCCACCTGACAGAAAACTGCAGCCCGTCAGGTAACATCAGCCCTGGTGACAGCACTGGTTTCTGGACTTGAAGACGAGGAGCATCCCTTCTTACCTGGAAAATGCCTGGCATGTTTCAAATGGCTGTTTAGCTAATACTGCTCACGGTAATGGGGCACTGTTGAGCTGTTTAGTGAGTGATTCATCACAATCCGGTGTTTTTCGTCTACCAGATCTGTGTCTGAGAAGAGCTAAAGAAATGTTCGGCTACTGTCCGAAAATCTCAAGTTTGGAGCACCCTGTCCTTAGAAAGGAAAAGGTAGCAAGCATAGGCTGTCCTAAAAGCACCATTTTTACAGCTGATTTCACTCACAGGGAAAACTTTCTTTAATTGATTGCTCCTGTCTTCAGGGTCAATTTGAGAGCATGTCTCCAAATCTTACATAACAGCAAATTCAAGCAGCAGGTCACTCATGGAGCATGCTGAGCTATGCCATGCTGGTGTGCTGCTCCCAGCCCATCAATGAGGTGTGGGTGCTGCTCACATGGGAGGTCTAAGGCTGGATATGGCCCCATGGTTGTTGGCATCAGACCAGTGGGGCCAGTGGGGCTTTACTCATGAAGTGGAAATGGTTTTTACGTTTCCTTCCTCTAGCACAGTTCAGTGGCGCAACAGGATGCTCCACCACGATGTATAATTCAAAACATTTATTTCCAGATTCGTTTAAAATCAAATGATGGTGATGTGTCTCAGGGCTTTGCTGTCTGAGGTAACACAGGACCCAGGGACACTGGACTGTGGAGGAGGGAGATGGGGCAGTGCTGCCCAATTCCAGCTCCAGGTAACTGGGGGCTTCCTTCAGACAGTCTGCAGGGTGGCAGCTCCTGCCATGACCCCCAACAGCTCATCGCATCCCTGCTGAGACCTGTGATCTCCAGCTGATGGTGCCTGCAAGATGCTCTGTGCTTCTTCTGACCTTTCAGGTGTGGGTGGCAGCAACCCCAGGGAGGGAGTCTAGGGGTTTTGGGGTGGGGGCAAGCCTGTAAATCGCACATCCTTCTCACTGCCTGTGCCTCCAAAAGCACCTTTCAGACCTCTTTCCTGCAGGAGGGAACGCAGGCAAACCACAACTCACAGCCGCTTCCTGGGCTTGCAGGGGGAGAGAAGCAATAATCTGGCCAGGGAACAGTGAACCTTGAAACTAAGAAAATATGGAGAATTTCCTGGTGTCAGGTACCACACGCCTGCTTTCCTCAGCTCTGGAAGTGAATTTGTGCAGTCAGTACATAGAAAAAGGCCTGAATTGAGGCTCAAAGCAGCAGGTAGATCTGGGGTTTGTCACCCAACCTACCTGAAAAATAATTGTTCAAGGGATTAAGAAGTTTCTCAGAAATGGTCATTATCTAAAATAGTCTAACAGCTCGTTAATGCCTATCATCCCATGCATATTTTTCTGTGAGCATGTTATTAAATGCAAGCAATGACCACAGAAGTCAATCCAGCATCCAGCTGCCACTTTTGAATGTCTGTGTCTGATGCTGACTATCACTTGTTTCTACACATAATTTGGGGCTGATCTTCCGCCTTTTAACCTTTTATTTCTTCTGGGAGTTTCTAGCTCATTTGCAGAAAACTTGTTCTGATATGAAATGAGAAAATTGTCTTCTCTCAAATGAAACAAAAAAATCACCAGGCTGATATTTCTTCTGTGAACCAGAGAGACAGAAGCAATTGGTTTTGCTCAGCACTGTACATATGCCAAACTAGGCATTTGCACAATAAATGGTCCCAGGAAATGCTTAGCTATGGATTTACATAATACACCAGAATGGCTCCAAAAGAAGCAAATAATACAAATCTCACAAACCACCTGAATACACATTTCCAAGACAAGCCTTAGCACACACTCAGTGGCCTTAATGAGAGATTGTTTAAGCTAACAACAACAAAAAAAAATTAAAAGAACAAGGCCAAACCACAGGGAAAATTCACATACTGTAAACTGTCTTAGCAAAGCACACCAGGGTAGGAGTCTCAGGATGCAGAAGCATAGAGAAAAGCCTACAGCTTACACCTCTGGGATGGTCCTCCATTCCACAATTTGCTGTGCCTGGGGCACTAAACCTGTTTGATTTACCTCTGTTAATTTCTGGTGAAGAGTAGTAGCCCTGGGACACACTCTACAGCTTTTACATACATGACTGCATGTCGCAGTTGAGCCCCAGCCAGCAACTGGGACCATGCACTACATGCTTACCCCTCCTCCTGCCCTAGTGGGAGTTTGGAAAATGCAGCAAGTATTGCTGGCAAGAAGCAGCTTTTAATGTGACAACAGGCACTCAGCGATCAGACAGCTGAAGTTATCACATGCTGCATTTTCTGACATTTTCTGCCTTTATACCTCAGATATCCAGAGCCTGCATTGCTTTATATTCTTCTAGATAATCAGCATTATAGAAACCACACGTAGTGCTGTTGCTAGATTCAGTCTCCAAACACCCACAGTCCAGGCAGACACTTGGACTTGGAGATGAGCTTTTTAGTTATGCTTAAAGACTTCTTCACACAGCAGCTGGTTACCAAGGCCCAGAGAAGATACAACCCTTGACTTGGTCTGGTGCAGCACACTGGATCAGCCTGAAATCTTAGTCAGAGCCCACCTGTGCAGTGGCCAGGAGGTACTCAGATTGGACATTTCCCCTCTGCAGTAGCAACAGCTGAAGATGGAAGGGGCTGTGAAGGGAATGAAAGCTTCAGAGGTGCCTGGGGATTACTGGCATGTCCATGGTGCAAGCAGAGGGCTGGTTCCTGCTGTGTTTGGGGCAGGGCTGGAGGGCAAACAAGAGGGAACTGGCCCATTTGCACAATGGGGTGTGAGGGAGGGAACTTGTGTTGGGACCTGAGTCATGCCCAAATGGAGTAAAGAGAAAGGACCATCAACTCTGACAGTGCCATGTAAAGCCACGTGCACATTGGCCAGGCATAGTGTGAAGAGCAGTCAGTGAGCTGTATCAAAGCTAACGACGGTTCTTACAGAGTTATGGAGCAAACTGACTAAATGAGCAGCAGCAAGTTGCCAGACAGTATTTTCTTAAGAGTTAAAAAAAGCCCAACAACGAATCAGGGAATTCCCAACAGGTCTCTGTAACTTTGTCCTTAAAACTGCCTTCCTGCCCCAAGCAAATATCACATTGATTCTTTAAATCTAATCAGCATTATGATTGTGGCTGGCCATCCATTCCAAAGATGACCATTGCTGGCTAAAGACTGCACTGCATCGCCTCTTCTACCTACCGAGGAACCAATGAGAACAGGGAAAGCCCAATTTGAGGAGCATGCTAACACAGCCAGGGTGTTGCTTCCAGTTGCCAGTATTTTCAGCCCAGCAGAATGGCTCATGAGCAGGTGCCCTTAAAGCCTGACTCCAGTAGGATTGTTCCTGCTTATACCATGCACTTGCTTTCTTCAAAAACAAGACTGCTTGGAACAATGGAGTGCTAAAGAATTCAGACCTTCCTTAGGATCTCCCGCTGCACCAGTGAGGTAAAAGTGGCTGAGTCTCCAGAGGGATGGGCTTCTTCCCTGGAGGCTCTTGCTCCTCAGTTTTATCATGTGCAATTAGGACCAGCAGGGCTCAGCTCCACAGCTCTGCCTCTGCGGCTGCAGCCTTCCCTGGGCAGGGAGCAGCAGTGCAGTGCCCGAGGCTGGCCTGGGGGCTTCACCCCAGCTTTTGGGAAGGGTACCCCAGCTGTCAGAGGAGCTGCTTCAGGGCTGCTTTCCTCACCCAGCGTGACTGGGTGCTGCACTGAGGAGCAAGGGCTGTGTCTGGGGTGGCACTGGAGATGAACTGGCACTGAAGTCACACCTAACTCATGTCCTGCATCACCAAGGTTGATGTATGAACATCTGCTAATGCTGTCCTTTAAAAGGCAAGTTAATTGTATTTTTTTGGAAAACAAAACAAAACCAAAAATCCAAAAACCCACATTGTTTTTAATGTTACCTAAGTGGATTAGGCAACTCCCAGCAGGTCCCAGCAGTTTGGAGAGGCACGTCAAGCGACGTTACAACACTTCAGTTACTGAAAAGATGAAAAGTCTCCCAGAGAAAGCACTGGAAAGGGCATTAGGAGGCTAAATTTGAGGTCCACAGTGACAGTCCATCACAAATTCCTGGTATGAGCATGACAAAGTCACCCAGCCAGCTTGTCCCCACTCAGCTTGGCAGCAGGGTGTGAGGGTACAGGCTCGCTGTTCTTTCCCAGGGCTGTGCTGAGGTAACGTCAGACAAGCATTTGTGCAGCATTCGGCATGTGGTGAGGGACAGCATATACAAACTAAGGCAGAGAAAACCTAAACATTAGGCTCTCAAGGCTTTCACTGCCAGAGTCAACACCATCGCTGCTCTTCGTCATCATCCAAAATTTCCATTGACGTCAATGGATGTCCTGGGTGTGAAAGGACCGCAGAGCCTGAAACTGAGCAGCGATTGCTTGCGGATATCTTAAGCTTGGCCTGATGTGATTTATATCCGGCTTGTACTCTTCAGCTGTGACCTGAACCACTTACTACTTTTTGGAATGGTCAAAATGAAACTTTCAGAAGCTGGCCAGCTGGCCTCCTGTGAATTGGACTTCTGTAGCAGTTGGTATAGGCAGACAAGAAAGTATGCAAGAATAAAATGCTTTTCTAATACTTGCTGTCTTGTCTTCAGGAAATAGGGGATTTTGGCTCTGCTGATTTAAAAACACAGTGCTGACATGAGGGGGAATAGTGCTGTTGTGTCTTAGGAGAGGGAAGGAACAAGACAAGGGGCAACACATGGAGAAGAGAAACCTATCAGTGATAAAACTGGCTGTGCAAACACCTGGAGATAGCTATTACTGAAACACACATATATATATGTCTCTTGGTACATGTATCTGGAATACACACATATATATACACTCACACGTACATTTACTTTGGACCTTTATGCCTACATATTGTCAGAAAGAGTCTGTGTGGAGATATGGTTCCAGCTGGGCAAAGCCCTGCCAGTCCCTGGCCCCTCTCACTGGCAATGCCAACCTTAGGCCACGGACATAAACTATCATCTCTGTATATCCTCACTCCATACTAGCATCAATACAGACAACAAGGGACAGAAATCAGAAATCAACTTCAAAGCCTAAGTACTAATTGTTCAGCATCATGACAGGATACAGGGACAGCTGGGAACAGGAAGGCACGTGAGTCAGGAGATACCAAAAGAGACACCACCAACTTGGCAGCCAGTCAGTTAAAAGAAAGTAAGTTATACAAAAAAAGAAAGCCGAGAGCTCACTGACATAACAGAGAAGCTGACATTTATGACACACAAATTGCCCCTAGATGCATTAAGTAGACCAGGATATAGAAAGGAAATAGTCTTTTCTAAATACTTTTATTTGTGGTCATTTTTGGAGTACCTTGTATCACGAACAGGTGAATCTTTTCTGTTTGAAGTTTGTTTGCCTTTTAATTGCAATGCTGATGTCCATTTAACACAAACCCAGAGTGCTCTCTGCCCGGTACTCCCGTGCTCTCTGTCCTTCAGCAATGTCACCTCAATCCCACCAGCAGGCAGGGGAGAGAGTACCGAATGACCCATGCAGGTAGAGTGAGGAGGTCTCAAGCCACCGTGATGGCACCTACCCTCGTCCCAGAGCCTGACTTAACAGCACGCTTCAGAGCATAGCGATCTTTGAAAAGTCGTACGTGAGAGACAGCTTGAGAAACTGCAGTCTTTGGTCATGTGAAGTGAAGTAGTACAGCTGATGAGTTTGGTGCCAAAAGGCTGGTGTTACAAAATTCAATGTACAGCACTTCTGAGATTCATATTTCCAAACAGCTTTACTTGTTTTGACCTTTCTCCCAATAGGCTAGTCCATCAGAAAATGTTTCTGATATGTAGCTGCATTAATTTTGTGCAAGACAAGGTATAACTGGTAAAACCAGAGTGATATGTAATGTGAATTGAATGGCTTCTCTCTCTGTTACTGGAACATTTAGGTCTCTCAAGTGGCATACAATAACTGAGAATGGCTTAGGATTCAATTGCCTGTTGTCCAAGAGAAATATGTAATTTTTGGCTCCCCATATAAGCACTTTGTTGTTTGAACAGCAAACAGGCAAAGTCAAAAATACTGACAACCACTGTGTTTTTAAAGAAGGATTGGATAGCATAGAAATGAAGCCATGGCAGCTGAAATTCCAAGACTGTGCTCATGAAGATTTAGGCTGATATAGTTCCAATGAAGAACTGTGGGAACACATTTGGTTTGGATATTTGATGACATGTTCTACAAATGTTGGTCAAAAAGTTGTAAGATTTTATTTTCAATTTGTAGTGAAACAAAATGCTCATCTAGTGAAAAAGAAGCTTCTAAAGAAGGGTATAGGTTAAAAAAACTTATAAAAAATACCAAAAGAGGTTTAGAAATCGTTCCATTTAAACATTCTAAGTGAAATCTGCCTTTTACATTAAGAATGAATATTCACTAAATCTATAGTGGAAAATAAAGGCAGTTATCAAAATCAGCAGAAAATATTAAAAAAGAAAAGGCAAGAATGTATTTTAGTTGAAAAGTGGTTTTATTTTCATTTCCCATCTGTGGATGTTCTTGGATTTCGCCTTTCATCCATTTGGAACAAGATTTCTCTTAAAATTTTGAAATGTGTCCTGGAAAAAGAAAATAATTACCTTCCAGTCTATTAATGACCCTTTAACAACTCTTCAATGTGACTGCATAAAAAGCATAGCTGACCCAAGCTTCATGGCCAAGAAAGAACTATGTCTTCAAGTAGGGGTGTTTTCTCACCATAGCCTTACAATATAGTTTATAGTTATCTCCAAAAATAAGACCCACAGGAAGACATATTCAAATAAACCATAAACCTGACTCTGCTAAGGAGATCATGCACATGCCAGTTCAGGAGCCTTGTCTCTAAGGAATTTTTTCCTCCCTACTTTTCAGAGTTACAAAGGCATCTGTAAAATTATGGGCAACATTACAGGAAGATCCTCTGTCAAAGCAAAACTTTCTATGAAGACTCTTCTCAAGACACAGAGTACACAGCATGAACTTAATTTTCTTTCTGAGCACCAGAGGCAAGTCCAGAGGATGGATGCAAGCCACATTTGTCTTTTACTCATCTCACACTCTGAAGATTCTACATCCTCATGGTTTTCCCTTCAAGCTCTTTTTTATGTCTACAGATGGATGGGCCACTCACTCTTACATGGTTTAGAAGCTGAATCTCAGTTTCATGCTCCATCATTTTGCAGGCCAACGGCTTGATACCCTTCAAAGATGCAAGGAGGACAACTGAGTTTCATGATGGGTCCTTCCTCCAAAGAGGAAGTTCTAGGATCATGCTTTGTCTCTGCTCTTGCAGCGCAGAAATTATCCAGCTCCTTCCATAAGCTCCTTGCAAATTCCTAGACACTCCAGGTGGAAAGCCCTTGACAGTTCAGAATTTTGGAAGTCGCTAACCCCTGCCTCTCCTCCTCTGCTGAAGCCAGCAGCCTCTGTTTCCAAAGGAGCTGCTGCCCCTTCTCTCCTTGAGAGCTGTGTCATTTGATGGGCGAAAGGGCTGCCTGTGGGCTTGATGTGCACAGGGTATGAAAAGGTGTCTCTGGAGATCTCTCATTAGCAGCCACATGACCTTGTGTATCTTCTCTGGGATGTGGTCAGTGAGAGAGGAGAGCTAGGAAGCAGTCCGTTAGACTGCAACAGATGCTGATGCCCCCCAGCTGTGGCAGGAATGACAAACTCCAGCAGGGCCTTGCTTGCTGATGCTGATGTGAACTCAAGGTCCAGAAGCAAGAGAAATAATGAACAAACACCCCAGATTCAAAGAGGCCCAGTGACCCCATCATGCACACTGTTGTACTGGATGGATTAGGTCTTCAAAACTAGTGTCAGCTGCAAAGGCTATTAAGTCTTATGCTCATCTGAATTCCAGAATGGTGTAGCTTTATTTGCCTACCCGCTTACTACTGGAAGTGTGGAGTGGCACACATGTGGGTCACCCTTGTGCCCCCACTGCTGGCTACTAGAGTAGCCACATTTGGCATTGACTTTCCTTCCAGCTGCTGTCAATGTCCCACTCCGGACTTTTCAGAGAAAAGAGAATAAATATAAAAAGAGAGACAGGGATCAGATATAAATTGATTCATTCTACAAGTAAACACAGAGATTATGGCACTGAGGTGCTTACAGTGCTCAGAGGCTATAAGAAAATGAGATCTATTTGAAGTCCCTGGAAGGACCAGAAATTAGAACAGTGGTGAGGGATTCTCAGGAATTTTAAGCAGAACTTAAGGACACTTCAGATTTGTCAAATTTAAAAAAGACTCAAAGTTGAGATGGTCGAGCAAAATGGTGCTTGCAACTAAAAATTGCTGGCAGCCATGAGCACTCCTCTGAATGGGACGCTAGCCATTACCATTTATGTGTTTGAATGGGATACACAGCTGTTCTTCAGAGGCCAGGAAGAAATTCACTTTGAATCTGAAACCTTCCACAGATACTGTACTTCAGAGTGCTGATCTGTGTGTTTCATAAATGTTAAATTACTTACATGACATATTTCTAAGGTTTTACACTTACACAATAAGAGATGGTGGAGCATCAAAAGTCTCTGGCTGGAATCTGGTGCTATAGAATAAAGAAAATATGAAGGAGTAGGGTCTTGTCATTACTGTGCATGTGTGGGGGGAATGTCAGTGTGGTTTGGATCAGGCTGCTACAGCACACACTGCTCTCTTTCCTAGTGACATTTTTTATGTACTTGTTCTTTTTCTTTTATATTTTTATTGTCTACTAAGACGTTTCTTTTGGCTCTGCTTTGTGTGATCCTCACTGCAAAGAAAACAGTTCTGTGCAGAGAAGCACTTTGAAAACTGCCCTGATGAGGAGCAAGATGATGCCTCTGTAGCACCTAATGCGCCATCCTGATCTTGGCTGTGAATCCAAAAAAATTAAGCTTTCAACCCAGTCACCACTGAAAGTATCGATTTACTTTGTGAAAGGCAGGAACTTTTTGGAACAAGATGCAGAACTCCTGAGTTAATGAATTGGAAAACGCATCTGCTGGCCCAAATGCTGTACTCATGTCTTCAGCATAAAAAATACTCAAACAATAACACAGCGCAAGCCTTCCCCTCTGCCCGGTCTGTATCAATCACACATTCACTCAGAGGTACCTGTGAAGGGATGGACCTGGACTACTCAGGAATTACCAGCCTGCGTCCAGCCAAGCCCTGTCCTGTCTCCAGCAGCCACCAGCTGTGGAGGCACTGAGGACATGGCACACTTGAAGAAATCCTTCCCCTGGGACACCCTGCCACTTTCTTGTCTTTCTTTTCCTGCTCTTCTGCTTCATCCACCTTGGATGCATTAGCAGTGTGTTCTCACTTAGCCTGTGCAGTTCCCTGCAGTTCAGGAGCAGTGAGAACAAATTACCATTTCATTAATGAAAGTGCTCTGAACCACTTCGGTGTAAGTGCGGAGCGAATGTACAGCTCTGTTGTCACTGACAGAATGATACGAACCACTATGATAGGCTCTTGATCATCTGCTCAGCTCAGCTTGGACTTTGCCAGCCTTGGAGAGTGTGCTGCATGTGCCCAGACTGCCGGCTGGCCCTGCCAACTTGAGGACCTCTTCCTGAGACAAGGAACCATCCATACTGGGATTTACTACTACATCTCTGGAGAGAAAACAGTATCACTACTTTCTGGGAATTAGCATAGCAGACAGAGGAAGAGTCAGGATTATCCAGAGTGTAATACACTATCTAGCAAGAGCACCTGGAAGACTTGGGAGAAGAGTCCTTTGATGTTTAAGTGGCAGAGTCTGATTGCTGATGGTAAACTTCAGGTGACTCAGGAACATGGTACCTGCATTTGTCTCAGAAATGTGACTGTGACATTTGAAACTGCCAAATGAAAAAGACAGCTTTTAACCTGGATTTCCCTTAACCAGAATAGACTATCCATTTCATGCTAGAAATGTTCTGACCATTATCTTCTTCTGTGTTCATTACATTTTGATGTGCCTCTGGTAGTGACATTAATAAAGCATCTGGAATAGAGCCTGTTAAAGTTTTCTTACATTTAGATGCTCAGATACCATGTGATTGACTGTAGCACAGATTAACATCCTTTTATGATAGAGGATTCTAAAATAAAACATAAGAATATCAGGAAAGACCCTCGCCTACTATAACCTGATTTAGAGTCACAAAAGAAATTTCTGTTCTTTGACTATTTTTGACTATAGGAATCAAGCTCCTTTTAATCTACAGCAGCAAAGCGTGCAACACATCCATTTTTACAGCACTCACTTTCAGCTACAATGAAATAGCTCTGTGACATACAGCTGCAGTTTATGGCATCTTCCTGGATTTAATGAGTAGAGGGAATTACAGGGAGTGTGGGACTCTGATTTTGTGAGCGAGATGGTAAGGGCTGTGCAATGAGCCTCCCTCCTGCTTGCTGCTTCTGAAAGCTGAGCTGCAGTGAGGACAGGCAAGTATTTGCCAGATACAAAATTACTGGGTTCATTTGTCTTCCACCTTCCACTCCTGTGACATGCTTATTCCTTCCTTCATTTTGGAAAACGACCTTGTGATCCTTACTTCCAGGATCACACTCTGCTTCCAGAGCAGCTGCACAGCCAGCAGTCAAAAATCTGCTCCCCACTATTACAAGGGAAATGCATTGTTAGGACAAAAAATGTGGGGTGTCCTTGTAGCAGGAGAGAGCTCCGGCTGAAACCCTGCAGCTTGCCACCAAGGAGAGAAGTGGACTTTATCCAGCTATGATTAATGCCTGCCTTGTAGGCATGCCTGCTCCATCTTTTTTTTTTTTTTTTTTTTAAATAAAAGATTTATAAAGCCCATGAGTTAGACTATAACTGTAAAATGGTTTTTCTGGCTCTCTCCCAGATCCGTGGCTCCAGAGGGCAATATCAGAATGTGCTACATAATTTGGATTGGATACCCTTTGGTTGCAGTTATGGTCAACGCAATTGCAGTCACATACAATGGATTGCTTGCAAAATGACAATGGCTGGGTTTATAGCAGAAAGCATGCAAGGAGGAGGCACAGTGCTGTTCTGAGAGTGGTTAAAAGCAGAGGAGAGGAGAATAGCTAGTTGGCCTGTTTTGGTGTGCCTGCGAATCCTTACACATGCATAGCAGGGGGTGTTGAAAAATTTAACAGAATTACTGCTGGGGATGTATCATAGCCTACATATTCTTTAAGCAACTATCTCAGTTTATGTTCAGACATAGATTGATTTAACCAGATAACATGTTGGTGTTATCTGGAAAAGCAGGTTTTTTGACCTTGGATTTCACTGATGTCTACTGGTTAGGCCAGCCCAAGCAGGCTGGGCTCAGTGCTGCAAGCTTTCTGGGGGAGCTTCAGAGTGAGACTTGTCATTTGCCTGCTTTTCACATATGGCTCCCTCTTTCACTGCCATTAACAGGATCCGGACATCTTATGTTATATTCTGACATGAACAGGGTGGGATTGCAGCATTATGACGTCAGAAAGCGGATCTCAGGCAGAAGAGGAAACAGGCCTTTTGAAAATCCTGGGTTTATCTTAATCTATAAGGACATTTGTGAATATTTCCTTTCTTGTTCATCTGCCAGGTTGTGCTACTGCATCACACACTATGTTTCTTAGGTTCATGGTGGGGTCCATGAAGGGGTGAGAAAAGGATCCCCTGATGTTCTCATGCTTTTGCCTGACTTTTCCTCAGCAGATACAGTGGGATCAGAGGCCTCCTCCACAGGGCCCTGAACAGCAGCTGCAGAAGTCAGCACTCATCACCAGTTAAATGAAAAATAGCAGATTTTTGCAGTTATGTGCATTAACCTTGACTGCAGGCTCTGTGGCACAAGTGCTGTATTTGTTTCACTGTTGGAAAAGCATCTAGTGTGAGCTGCTGGCACTGATCAGGATTTGCTGGATGTTAATTTCATACAAATATTAAGCAATAATGATACTTACACGGCTCTGTGAGCTAGGCAAGGGAGACACAGGCTTAGATAATGGAGATGTAATCTAGCATGCACACTAGGAGAGGAAAGGAATTAGAAGTCAATAAATAGAGAACAAAAATACATGAATGAACAGTTCAGCAAGGAAAATGCGTATGAGCTTGAGTTAAGCCAGTGCTAAACCCAGGAGAAAGAATGAGACAAAGCAGAAGATTAATCCTAAGTGTCCTTATTGCTCATGGCATGTGATGAATGTGTAAGATGATGGACGCGTTAATTAGCTTACTGCATCTCAGTAGCTGAAATAGTTCATAGGTGGGCTGAGCCATAAACCAAAATATTCCAAGCGTGTGAGAGAGGCTGAGCAGCAGCTTCAAGATTACATGGCAGAAGGGAGCAAAAAATGTCAGCTGCCCAACAAGAAAACATGGAATAATACCCTTAAGATACATAGTGGAAAAAAAATCTACCTAATAATTCTTGCTCTTTGGTTCTGATGTGAACTTTATTTTATTGTTATGCTTGATCAATAAAAATATATTTAACTTTCTTCAGGATCAATAGCACATGTAACAACTATGATGAGTAGACCAGGTTCAGTGTACATGGTCAGTGCATTCTTAAGAGAGAGTTTTCCCTAATTATGAAGTATAATTTGTGGAATAACAAACTATTATTTTACTAACTCTCCATATCCACGTGTACTTATGTTTGCTGTCAGAATGGGGTACTTGTGTTTTATGTGAGGCTGTTATTAAAACTTAAAGCATCCCCAGAGATCTTTGAAAATTGAGGTTTACATGTGTTAGGAAACAGCTCACAATCACATTTAATGTACACATAAATCATCCTAGAAAGTAAACCAACAGAGACAAATAATTTGGTGTTGATGAGATTCATTAAATTTCTCATGAAGATAATATAATTTGACAAATTATCTGTAGACAGCACAAATGAGCAAGCTGCAAGGAATTACTGGATTTCTCCGCCTTCTCAGTGAAATCCTAGGAGGATCATACCAAATTAAAAACATAAATTCATATTCAGGTACCTAACACACTGACTTTTCCAGTGGGCTGAAGACTGTCACCACCTACTGATTTCAAAAGGAATTATGGGATTTAAAATATGAGTTTTAAAATTTGGATTTTAAAATAGAGATAGAAAAGTTAAGCATAGCATCTTTGGCACAGCGCATCAGCCATGGTGAGATTCCAGCCCAGCAGAGCTGAAAAGGGAGTGTTGCATTTTGGAAGTGAGGACAGTATCTGTGCACAGCTGTGGAGGAAGGAGTATTTACCAAAAGCTAAGGACTTTTTAAATTTTTTTTTTAATTTGTAGGTGTATGGAGAATGAAGAGGGCTGTTGAGGGTGTTTGTTTTATGCCGAATATGAGTGGGATGGAAAGCGGTGTCAATGGAGGCGAGAGCCTGGGGTGGCGGTAGGGCCATGACCAGCCAACTGGGGCAACCCGTGCTGCAGGCGAGTGCTTGGGGGGCCTCGTCCCCCCTCCTGGGGCTCCAGCTCTGTTTTTCAGGGGCTGGAAAGGGATTTCGGAGCAGCACCAGACAGCACTTGCAGACAGATGCTTGAGAATAAGCAGCCTTCCTGCTGCGAGAAGGCAGGTGTTCACTCCCTCAGCAAACAAACTGGGGCCTGGTCCTGGAGACTGGGCTTTCCCACACAGACCCACGGGGAAAGATACACCTTGTGCAAGGGGGTTTTTCCACTCTGGTCAAGGCACAACCTCACATCTACCCTACAGCTAGAGAACACAAAATCTGTGGCTTCATTTTCCTTTTTCAACAGTTTGTATTTTACAGGAGAGTTCCTGGTCTGCAGGACACTGTACGGAGACTGTCAAAAATAAAACAGCCTGTTATCCCTCTGGGATATCCCTGCTCTTGCAGGGTAAAGAGGCTCAGCATACGTATTCAAATGGTGCATATATACACAAGTATAGATACATACATATATACACACAAATGTACACAGCCATAAGGAGACATTTCTGATAGCTTTATTTACCGGTTCACCATTCTTTCCAACTCAGCCATTACAGTTTCACCACAGCCTTCAGTAAGAGTAGAGAATCCAGCAGCAGGACCTCAAAAATGCAACCCAAAGTATCCTGACTGATCACTGAGTCTCAGTGACAGAGTCATTCAGAGTCACAGTGCCCTGCGATATCCCTATCCAAGCCCCCGCAATGTACACAATGCAAAATCTGGCTTGTTTGACTGTAACTGTGCACTGGGTAAACTGTTAAATTTGGCTCTGTCAATACACAACTACAATAAAGAGCTCCAATGGTTGGGGTCAGCCCTTTCTCAAAACTTAATGCCCTGTGTTGAAACTGAGAGAGAGATGTTACTCAACAAGCTTAAGTCTTTGAGAGAGAGAAAAATGTACCGAACAGTAGTTCACATTGTTACTAATTTTAGTGCCACATCTGAATTTCTGTTCAGATTGTTTCCCTTGAGGAGTGACAGGAGCAGCAATGTGGTTTCAACCTCTGAGGTGAAACTATTTGTTCAGAAACCTGGCAAAGGTGATGCCTGTTCTGCTACCCTACTTTCTTCTGAGAGTGCTGCTCCTCCCGCAGAGCACTGTTAATGCAGCAAAGTGATTTGAAGAACCTCACCGACACAGGTGTGCAAAGCACCTCTGAGGTGCGCAGGGTTCTGGGTGTCTGGAGATGCTGGCTTAGTTATGTCCTAGGGTTGCTGGCTACTCTCCCAGTGCTGGAGAGCTAGTCAGCTTTGCCATGCCCATGCTGGGGCTACTCAAGAGGTACAGCCTGCTGAAATCTCACCACAGCACGAAGGATTTATGAGCTAGAGAGCTGCAGGGTGAGCTGACCATGGAGGAGGCAGGCGGCTCTTTTGCTTGAAGGGATCCCACAGCAGGAACTGCAGCTCCTCTGTTCATGTATGAAGACCAGTGGCACACAGTGCCAGAAAGCAGGTGATCCTGTTATCTAGCTGGAAATGTCTTCCATCCCATTGTAAATCATCTGTGCTTGTCCATTTAGTAGTGTTGGACTAGAATGAGCAGCACTAGTTGCTGCACAAGAGCATGGGAGAGGCACAAGATGTGAAGACTATTAACACAGCTACTAGGAATCACTCAGGCATAGTTAGGATGATGGGGACACCAGCATGATTTATATCAAGTGTTAATGCAAAAATCAATTAATTCATTCTTGGAGAAGCATAAGACAACAAAATTGGATCAACAAATATTGTCTGGCTAGCGCTGTTTGCATCCTTTGTTGCTAGGAAAAGGAAGAGCACCAGAACATGGGAGGTTACAAACTGCATCCCTGTGGAGGAGGGACTGACCAGGTGAGCATGCACTTGATCCAGGACACGTCTTTCAGCTGTCTGCATTTTGTCAAGCATGGAGGGACTGTGTTCAAAGCCTTGGGTAAGCTGAGTCCGTGCTAATGAGCTTATCTGGAGGAGCAGTTTAGATCAGCCATGATAAACCTACTTAAGACGACACTGCATCTCACCTCCTGCTGCCGGTCTGCAGTATCCTCAGCATATCTGTGAGGATGGATCTGCTCAGGCTTTACCTCTGAGAGAGAAGAGAGGCATCCAAGGAGAGGAAGCATTGGCTGGAAACCACACATAGATGTTTATGCCCGTTTGCAGGACGGGCCACGTATCTCAGCCCTTTTGTGGATCTGCCCCCTTGACAAGCCCTGCCCCTCAGGAAGGAGAGCCATTCAGCATCACTGAAAGTCAGTACCGCTACCCCTAAACTCCAGTAATTTAGTTAAATTAATTATTAAAGATACAGAAAATAACACCAGCAAAGAATCAGTGGGGTTAGCTGATTACTCTCTTTCATCTGATTCATAAATGTTGCTGGGGACGTGGGAGTCAAGTTCAGGTGACTTACACTAGTCCAGATTCTCATCTTCACTGACCCTAGAGTTGCACCAACATGAGACATTTTTGGTTTGAAAAGAGTGTAAATGAATTGGGAGTTTGGCTTGTGTGGTGAGGACTGGATAACATGATGACAGAAGGGCTTTATAAACATTTATTATTCAAAATCTCTTCTGCGAATACGCCTAAGCAATTATCTCACTTTAGCTGCAGATGGGCAATTTTGATGCAATTACTATGCACCTTCAGTAGTACAAAGCCTGCAGTGCCATTCCTTTTGAAAACATCTGAATTAATCAGAATGACAAAACCAATGAAC
Organism: Patagioenas fasciata; assembly: GCF_037038585.1. NCBI lineage: Eukaryota > Metazoa > Chordata > Aves > Columbiformes > Columbidae > Patagioenas > Patagioenas fasciata. The sequence continues at coordinate 47,545,078 of NC_092522.1, forward strand.
TACTGCATCTTTTTCCTGCCAGCTCACAACATGTAGTAGGTGCCATCAGCATAGTTCATGCGATGGAGCCGCCTGGTCAGGGCTGCAGGCCCAAAGGCACACAAATGCCAAACGCCCGCTGAAGGCAAACCCATCCGTAGCCTTCAGGAACTGACTTACTTGAGGAAGGATGATTTGCCATTGCACATTCTGATCCTGACATTAGATTGATTCCAGGACATCATTTGTCACCTCTCATTCAAATTTCCCTAATGAGATGTATTGATGTGTGCCTAAAATCCATGGTTATTTACTGTTCTGTGCTAGACAAAGGCTTTTTGGGTAACAAGACTCCAGACAGCAGCAGTGTAATAGTGGAAAGTGTCTGAAGCCACAGTGACAAAGAGAACAGTTTGTTTTTAGCACAATTGCTATGGAGGGAACACACTTGTCTCCAGTTTCTCGAAACTACTTGTCTCTGGCTTCTTGCAGCAAACATATCCAGGAAGGCAGCTGTTTTTTCTTTTTTTTTTTTTTTTTTAATCCTTAAAACAAAACAAAGTTTAAGAAATATAAAGCAGCAGACAACATTTTGCAACTTGCCAACCAAAAGTAAGGTCCACAATTAATTACAGATATAACTGGTAAGATTTTCAAGCAGAATGTCCTTACTCTGATTCCAGTTTACCTAAAATTAAGCCAATTTGATGCTTACTTTTGGAAAGATCCCAAGAAACTATCTTTAGCAGTTTGGCAAATTTTATTTGTACATTCAGTCATGCTAAGAAACAAGTCTGTTAAAACATGAAATAGCTGTTGCTTATACGATTAAATCTTCCCTAGATGCTCCTGAGTGCCTTGACTGGAGCCCTGTAACTTGGAGGGTTCTGTGCCTGCTGACCTCTGGAACACCGCACGTTAGGAACCTGCCACCAGCCACAGGACTAAACACATTAGCAATACTATGTTAAGCATGTTGTCCATTAAAATAATATAGGGTTTACTGATTTATCATAGCTCGTAGAAGAGCTAAAAGGACTATACCATTCATGTGAGTGATATGTTTCAGCAGAGCTCACGCAATCTGCTCCAACAACAGGCCCCACCATCTCTGATTCCCAAGCAGGCACTAACCATTCTTCCGGGCTTCTCTTGTTCCTCAGACTGATAGCTCAGCTGCACACTGTAAGAAAGATCCTCTCTTGTTTCAAACATCTCACTCTGTTCGATGCCACCCAGCTCTTTCCTCACCTTCTCCGATCCATACGTGATTTAGCTGACTTTTATCATATCCCCCTACAGTTACCCCTCTTACATGATGAAGAGTAAGCTCTACTAAAAAAGCCATGTGGAACTTGGAAAGGGAGAAAGTAATGGTGTTAGAGGAATTACCTGGAACTACAGGAGAGCACAGCTGTCTAAGTTGTTTGAAAAAATCAATTAAATCGATAGAGCCCTTTTTTAAATGGTATAATACTTTCAGAGGGCTGGCCTTATTTGCTAAAAATTTCATGAGCAAGTGCAGGTCTGAAGGTACGTTAATGGAAGGCAGCTGATCATCTGGCTGTATGTCACTGTATCCTCTTCTTGGATACTATTTTTTAACATGAAGTTTTCCTATTTCAACTCTCCAGAATCAAAAGACACTTTTAAAAAAATAATGTGGGGAAGTAGAGTGAATTTCAGCCTGAGCAAAGCCTGAGTTTTCCTCTGAAAGAAAAAAAACATACCTAAGCAGTTATTAACTTGATATTTTAATATTCACTGAGCCAGGCCCTTCTCTGACAGAAGTCAGCATGCTGTCATGGGACCCAGTGGAGCTATGGCAGCTAGGGTCAAGTGCTGACTGGACCCATCACATTTAATATAGAGAACTTCATTAAATACTGAAAATGCTATGCAAAAATTCGTTTGATTATTAAACATAAGTTAAGCAGAAATACTTTATAGTGGGATAACACCATTAAAAAATTCAAAGTTAATAAAAAGTAAATCAAATCTTCAGGGTTTGAATCAACATGTTCTTTCCCAAGGGAAACAAATATTTGAGGTGGCTCTGGCAAAAAGGGGCAAACCGCAGCAGAACGGGTACCATTCATGCCAGCATATTCTTGTACATGTAATTTCGGGGTATCTAGAGGCAGCACATTAAAAGATGCAATAAAGTACACATACATTTAAATAATAACAGTTATGTCTCACTCAGTGGCTGCAGATCACTAAAAATTCACAACAAAAAAGTAGAGACGATGTGGCTCTGCACTGAGCAGGCTGGACAAGAGACATCCCTCCCCAGGTCCCCAGCAGCCAGAATTACTCCATGTTTCTATGATCTCATGTTCACGATATCATGGTGAGATGGTATAATGACAGCACCATTTGTTAGATGGTGAAAATATCAGACAGCATTACAGAGCTGTAGCTTCATTTTCATTCTAGGTACTATTAAGAAGTACTGAAAGCAGAGGTGCAGTTCTTGCTGTTTTCTAGTTGTGCTATTTAATAGGACAGCTTTTCATAGCTGAAAAATCATCTTTCTGTACTTGGAAATCTATATGAACTCCAGCTGAAAGCATAAGAAGCCAGACTAGTGAAGAAAGCTGCAGGTTTAGTGCAGAAAAAGCAGGATACAGTTTTCAGTTGGTGTGACTGGCCTCTATAATAGATACGGCGAAGAGAATGAAGTTAAAAAAACCCAGTATTCTGGTGAAGAAAAACGTTTTTTAGATGCAACACAAGGGCAAATACAAGATGACATAGAGGAAGAGAGTCTTCCTGTAGCATCATACGACTCATGGCTGCCCCGTGTTAGCAATGGCCTACACAAAGGTTAATACCACTCTGTCACCAAAGGGACATTCTTTATGACTTGAGATCCCTGGGGTTTAACATTTGCATCTGCTGAAAGAGATGAGGATGCCATCCTTCCCATAAGGCTTCCAGAGGCCCATTACAACAGTGGGAGTCTGAACATTTTACTGAGGCAGTGGAAGGTTTTCAAAGGTATGAAGGAAACGATGCAGCAGTCTCTACATGCTTCTGAAATAAGCCGCTTCAGCAAACAAGTACACAATCCCCTAGCTCCAAAGAGAACAAATGCAATTTATAAATTAACAAACCTCAAGCAAACAAAACCAGCTCCATGGGGGGAAGTGCTCAGGTGGAGATATGGGGAACAGGGAACAGATGAGGTGGCCACAGTGGACGTGGTTAGTGTAGGCTCGATGAGGACAAGAAAACCAAATGCTGTGACAATGACAGTAAAGGCAATAATGTAAATGAGGCTCTTTCCTTTAAACTGGCTGAGTTTTATCCCTGACCCCAAGGACTGACAAACAGACCAACAGAGGGTTGTTTTTTTTCACAGCCAGGCTTAAGGTAAGTAGTCTCCGCTAACTGCCAGCCAAAGTAGGGGAATGAGGTAACAAAACCAGATTTTGCTTGTCTGCTTCATTTTGGATTAGTGAGGGAGGCCAGCTCCTGCAGACCTGGACTGAACAGGATCTTCACCTAGGCGCTTGTGCATTGATATGAGGCTTTCTTTTCATACAAACACAAACAATCCTAGGAAATATGGACACAGTCCATAACCACTAGGCAGCTGGACAAAAAGGTTTTTTCCACTTCTGTAGTACTGCCAGCCACCAACACTTCTCACTATATCATCTGTCTTTATTGAGAGCTGTTAATTATAGCTACGATGTCTGCTACCATACAGGCACTTTCCTTTTTTAAAGCAGCTTTAAAAGTAGCTGCCTTCAAGATATATTGACACAGATCTGGGCTGAAAAAAAATGCAAAATTTCTTACCACTCCTTCCTGATTTTTGTTGTCGTTTATGCTGCTGCTGTAAATGACATGGGAGAATCTGTCTAGGATAGTCCCCATTCAATGAGATTTGCAATGGGTATGAAGATACTTGATGTGATGACGGAGGTAAAACATTTCCTGCGTAAGGACCAGCTGTGAACTCGGTCTTTTTTCATGTTATAATGACTGCAAAGCAGCATATCCATGCTCACCTCAGCTTTCTGCTTCTTTCCCCACACAGTAAACATGATCACACACACTTTTCTGAGTCCCTTTTTCCCTCTGCCAGCCATAACATGCAGTCACTTTTCTGTTTGTGCACACAGGCCATGCCTGGAGGCAGGGAAGGGCGAAGGTGACTCCTGAGGTCCCTTCATCCTGGCTTGCTGTGGTTCCACAGCCTCAGTCACTGCAGAGGGATCAGCATGGGTCGGATCAGTATAGGTGGATTTGCTCTTCAGGTTCCCTGGAAAAAGCCCCAACAGCAGGGAAGTTTGGCAGCGACTAACCAGAGGAAGAGCCAGTTAATGAAGTGCAGTTTAACTACTGACCAGAGATCATTCAGCACTGCAACACATGCCATTTTTTCCACACAAAAGCCACTGCGTAAACACATCGTTTCATAGCACATGCCCTGCCTGCAGGTAACAAGAACAATTACTTCTCTTTCTAGTCCTTGCCTCAAGCACTGCTACCTCATAGGAGGCATATAATGTAATTATTTTAGAGCGTCTGTTCAAGCCACTGCAGAGAAGACAAAAGTAATGAAACAACAAGACAAAATTACAGGACACCACTCAATTCAATTGTCCCTGGAACGATTTTGTAAACTACGCTCAAGATTAAAGAACATGTGTTTCTCCTGATCAGGTAGTACCCAATTTTTATTCTGTATTAGCATTCTACAAAGGTCAAAAAGCCCAAAAGAAGTGATCCTCTTCGGATTAAGGAAAGTTTTTCACTGGGATGAATATTAAGTTATTTTCAGAACATCTTGGTCTAAAATACAAACGCAATCTCCAACTATAAAATGTGAGGCTTAATTAGAAAGGAGTGGTTTCTTAAAGAAGGAAGCATGACCATTTTCTCAGAGAAGCTAAGATACAAGGTCCATCAACAACAGTTTAGACATCTGCAGGAGAGATATGGATGACCACGACTATGATAAACCTCTTGCACAATATCGACATCTTTGTTCAGTTAACTGTTTCGAAACCAAGCACAAAGGTAAGCCCTGACAGACTGCTGTAGAGATCAAACTGTTTTAATTTGGAGTCACTCCTGGCTTGTATCTAACTCAGGTAAGAATGAGATGCGATATCTTTTAACTTCAAGGGTTCTTTTTGTTCTTTGGTTGTCGTTGTGTTTTTTTTTTTTCCCCAACAAGCCAATGGGAGCTTGAACTGTAAAGTGATTTTATTTTGAGGAACACAAAGTAAATAGGTATTATTTTAAGGCTAATGTACTGTATTAGGCAAATAGAGTTTATAAACTGAAGTTTTTTGAAAGAAAACATGCTTCACTGGGTGACATTTGCTAATAACACTTGCATTCATCATGTCTTGATGCCTTTGTAGCTTATTTATGACTCTGCTAATACTGTCTGCTCTGGTGGTGAAGCTCCCACCAAAGTAGTAATATTTATCAGTAGGATGCCAAAAGCCAACCACACTGCAACATTTTAATGCTGCTCGGTAAGAGAGACTCATGAATACAAAATGCTGAAAATCAATAGTAAAAAAGCATCCTGTCATGCCAAATGAGGCTCCGACCTTCTTTCCCCTTAGAGTTTCCTCATGGCCAGGTGATGGTTACCAGCACTGCATGTCCAGGTTCTCTGCCTGCTGCAGAAGAGGAGGGCAATGTCCACTGTGCAGGGAGTTGCACTTGGGTATAAGTCAGGATCAAACTAATGGACCCAACTCCTGGTATTACTGGGGATGCCAGGCTAGTGCATTGTCTCCTCCATGCCAGCAGGAATACATGTGAAACACATTTAGAAACCGGCCCACGTTCTCCGGGACATCATGTGAAGCTATGGCACTGACAGTTTCCGGCCACTGAAAACCTAGGTCTTGATTCTTACTGAGCCCACATGCAAATAAAGCCAAAGTGACTCTTGTGAAATTAATATGTTGGTAAACCAGAGTAAGCGACATCTACTAGAGTAGTCCTCTACCATTGCTGCCCTCAGTATTTTGGCTCAGTTTCAAAGATATAACTATACTTTGATGTTAACCACAACTTTTTTCTTTCTTTTCAAAGAAAAATATTCAAAATCTGAAAGACTAGTGGCAGGTAATCTGGGGGTTAGTATAGACACAAAACTCTGATTCAGTGAAGAAGAACATATTAAAACATGATAAATGAGGTTGTAGATCAGTGTAGTTATGTGCAATGATTCTTCCATTCACCCAACACATCAGCTCTAGTCAAGGTTATGGAAGAAATTTAGTTTTAGCTTCTGATGTTTTCTTTAGCCCTAATGCCTTATGAAATAAAAATCAAGATCTAAATGATAAACAAATAAATAAATAATCACACCATCCATTCTGGAAAGCCCTGCCCTTTCCTTCTCAAAAAATCATTAGATAAGACCATACCATCCAAACAAGCAAGATTTCTGAGGTATTCTCCTGCTAAAATATGAACACAATCCTCCGTTATTCCCCCAGTCAGCACGCAGAGAGTGAATTTTTATAAAATGTGTGTTTTGTCCTGCCCAGACATACAGAAAGCTAAGCAATATCTTACAGAGATTTTAATTTAATTTTCCATGTAGCCAGGGAGCTTTAAGCTCTAGTGCTTTTAATTTAAGTTACTTCATAAATTCATAATGTAGGTATGATGGAGGTAGCTCATCAGATTAAATGTGTCATTTTATAAAGCAGCTTGGAAGCAAAAAGTATGAAGCCAAAATGAAGTAATCTTAAATGATCCATTAGGCACATAAATCATTACATGTGTTATTTCTGGACTGGACAGTGGTTGAAATGAATGATAATTTAGTTACTGTAATTTTATTTTAAGCTAGTGAGTAGTTGCACAAGAAGCGAGGGAGTGGTGCTGACCCCGGCGTGCTCTTCAGCTGCTCGCCAGAGCTCTGAGCGCCGCTCCCCACGCGCGCAGTCCTGTGCCAAGGGTGGGTGGCACCCCCGGCACCCAGTGCGGGACAAGTTCTCCTATGGGCGCAACTCTGGCATTTGTGGGAGCTGCACAGAGAGCCTAGAGCGGTTTGGATGTGACCGCACAAGTTTTGGTTTGCTTTGAAGAATGATTCTCTCCACGCAACTGATAACTCTACTTCAGCTTAAATAGGAAGTTTCTTACCAAGCAACATGGGCCAATCAGAAATCCTTAATACTTTACATGATGGCCCAATACTTTAAATCTTATAAAGAAATCAAATACACCTGCTTTTAAATTTAATGTGTTACTATAAAATTTTGGTGGCAAATTTATTACATGTGCTATAAAATGTGAAAAAAAATAATCTGTGCAGCTTTAAATGGGTTTGCGTCCACAACAGGTATGTTCTTCTGTGAGACTACAAAACATGCAAATTCATATATTTACAGCACAATATATATACATACTGGTACAATACAATAGGAATTTAAAACCATAATAAACCATATAATCTGCATAGGAGGGACTATGTATCCATTCATTGTTTCTGTATTTTATGATCCCTCTTTGGTATATTTTTCCCTAATGGTTGCTGTTCATGCTCTTCAGCTGTGTGGCGAGGTACCCCAAAGCATGCCCGGGCCCCGCAGAGAGGCCCAGCCCTGCCAAGGGGGAGGCAGCTGCGCAGGTGTAATTGGGGAGCTTTCCTGCCAAAATTTAGGTGCCTGCGGATTTTAGCAGAGGAGGTAGTAGATGCCCCATCCCTGGAAACATCCAAGACCAGGCTGGATGGGGCTCTGAGCAACCTGATCTGGTTGAAGATGTCCCTGCTCATTGCAGAGGGGTTGGACTAGGTGGCCTTTGAAGGTCCCTTCCAACCCAAACTATTCTATGGTTCTACGATTCTATAACCTGTGCAGGCAAGATCTGAGAAACCCTTACTTTACTAATGTGTTCCCTTGCACTGCTAAGGTGACTTAGATGTCATATTTCTATATTTTCCCACAATCACCTTTTCATTTATCTCATTGCAATTTCCTGCTGGAGAGCTTAGATATTATATAAAGTATAAATGAAGGTGACAGAGAAAAGAAGCAGTAAGTGATTAAGCAAGTTGCTTGTTAGTCTCAGGTCAGGATTGTCTTATTTTAACTATGCGAAAGCTCACACAATACCTCCATTATATGTCCAACTGTGCTTGGAGTGCAGCTTTCCTGAAGATGGCAATGCCTCATATAGAGCTGCAAAGTCTCTGTATCTCTCTCTCTATATATATATACACACACACATATATATATAAAATATGCAAAAAGGGAGAATAATTAAGAGGGGATGCTGGGACTCGATCCTGAGGGTCTCTTCCAACTGAAATGATTCTATGAAATCAATGCTTGGGCTTTCAGATACAAGTGCACGTGACATCTCAACCATAATGGAGCAAGTGGATGAACAGTAATTCTTTTTACAGTAATTCTTAGTACAGGACCACTGAAATGTCTCAGTGTAGATAGTGGACATGTTGAAGTAGACACTACATAAATGCATGTCAAGGGACAGTCCTCCCTCTGAAAGAATGTCTCATCCAAACAAACAGAGAGTACGAGGAAATCAGAAATCTGTAGTGACTTGCTCAAAGCTACAAACCAAATCTTCAGCAAAGCTAGGAACCAAAGCCATATATCCAAATGCCCAAGTCTACTCTGACACCAATAAAAAACTCTGCAAATTAACCCTGCTCAGCCTGCTGATCAGACACACAAATGTATGTATTTTACTAAGCGGGTTGCAAGCTCACTTATAATGATGTCCCCCTGCATCCCAAACAGGCTGCAGGGTTTGCACCTGCTCTTCAGCTTAGCCATCATTTAATTAAATGGAAGACATAAAACTACTAACCATATCAATTAACTGCAGCAACAGAGTATAATGCTCTGGTTTTAACCCCAGGGATCTGAAAAACCACAGCTGCTTACTCCAGAATTCAGCAGTATTTAAAACATTATCTGAGAGCAGCTGGAAAGAAAAATACTTAAAACCCAAAGAAACGAAAATGTAGTTGTTTTGGGCTACTATTTGTTATTGTTTTTAGACTAAAACAGTGCTTTCTCTAACCTACATGCTCTCAACTCTGAAGCAATCATGTTTGCTGTGCAGTAAACAACAAATACAAACTGAAGACTGAGTGCAGGAAATACAGCATATCACGAAAATGCCTTTAAAAGTTCTGGTTATTGCTTTAGGACCTGCAGTGAACAGTGAAATTCCTTTATCTGAAGCTCCCGAATGATTTAGAAGACGAAGAAACTGTAACGATGACTAAGCAGCGCAATTTCAGCATTTATAATCTTAAGACCAGTCATCTGAGATAGAGCATTGCCTGAGTACCCGTTTCTTACATTTTTTTTCCTGTAGTGAGTTTCCACCTCGCTGCTGCACAGCTGGGAGCTGAGAAATGTGTACCTCTCACTGTTTACTTTCTCAGCTACTTCATTAAAAGGCTGTGAGCCCCACTGCGTAACAGAAGGGGAAAACGTTCACATCCTTCCATGCATCGGGGAAGCTCTCTGACACGGGACATCTTGATGGCTGAGTCATCCCATCTGTCCCAGACATCTCTCAGGCCAAAATGAGATGAGCCGAAGGAGCGCTCACCAAGGGGCAGTCCTTCGAGCAGCCAGAGCATCCTCAGCCCCTCATGGAGTTCGGGCACTCAGGGTTTTCCATGAGCGCTTCAGGCGTTGCGGGTTTGGCTTGCTGTGAAGACAAGGTGTGCTGAAGACAAAGTGCTGCCTTTGGTTATGACTGTGCTTCCTCCCGGAAATAAACACAACAGCTCGAGTTTAACTGGGATCAGAGCTCTGCCTTTGATGTCAGTGGCAAAATGCCAGGAAAATACTGCAGTACTTTTTACTGGGCTATTCAAGGCACTGCACTAGCCCTGAATTTGAGGAAAAAAAAAAAAGCTCACTTAGCTTACTCAGAGATTGCCATAAAAGTCAGCTGTGGGTAGAGGAAGAAGGTATTAATTAAAAAAAATTATGCTCACAGAGATTTGAACAGAAAACCCTTGAGAAGCCATTGCAGAAAATGTGAACTTTCATTGCATGACTTGTACGTATTGGAAATGACAGTATGACAGTATGTTTGGGATTGGAAAGGACCTCAAAAGATCATCTAGTCCAATCCCCCTGTTGGAGCAGGAACGCCTAGGTGAGGTCGCACAGGAACACGTTCAGGCGGGCTTTGAATGTCTTCAGGGAAGGAGACTCCACAACCTCCCTGGGCAGCCTGTTCCAGTGCTCTGTCACCCTCACTGAGAAGAAGCTTTTTCTCAAATTTAAGTGGAACCTCTTGTGTTCCAGCTTGAACCCATTACCCCTTGTCCTATCATTGTTTGCCACCGAGAAGCGCCTGGCTCCATCCTCATGGCACTCACCCTTTATATATTTATAAACATTAATAAGGTCACCCCTCAGTCTCCTCTTCTCCAAACTAAAGAGACCCAGCTCCCTCAGCCTTTCCTCATAAGGGAGATGCTCCACTCCCTTATGAATCTTTGTTGCCCTACGCTGGACCCTCTCCAGCAGTTCCCTGTCCTTCTTGAACTGAGGGGCCCAGAACTGGACACAATATTCCAGATGGGGTCTCACCAGGGCGGAGTAGAGGGGAAGGAGGACCTCTCTCGATCTACTGACCACTCCCCTTGTAATACACCCAAGGATGCCATTGGCCTTCCTGGTCACAAGGGCACAGTGCTGGCTCATGGTCATCCTGTTGTCCACCAGGACCCCCAGGCCCCTTTCCGCTATGCTGCTCTCCAGATACTGGCCTCCAACTAGACTCTGCACCATTGACCACCACTCTCTGGCTTCTCTCCTTAAGCCAGTTTGCAACCCACCTCACTACTCTATTGTCTAGACCACACCTCCTCAACTTAGCTGTAAGGATGCTGTGGGAGACTGTGTCAAAGGCCTTACTGAAGTCAAGGTAGACCACATCCACCGCTCTGCCATCATCCATCCAGGATTTCTTACTGTTGGAGTAATATTGTATTAAGAGTAATAACATACCACCTAGCACAGGACACAGAATGAATTCAGAACATTCTTTAACAAACCTAAAGAGGAAAGCAAACGCAAGTTTGATTTAACTGGCTCATCTGAATAAAATGACCACTAGAGATAGAGCAGCATGCAAGAGCCACAGGAGAAATATAACAAAAGCTCCCATACCTGTATCTTTGCTTTGGAGACTGCTTTTCAGTTGACTTAAAAACATGTCCAAGATAATACAAAGGAAAGAATAAAAAGTTCCAGTTTGTTGCAAACCACGTTAGAGTGAAGGGTGCATCGAATTTCTTAAAGGTCAGTTTTGCTAGCTGGGTTGAGCCCGACCAGGAGGAGCAGACACCCAGGACCACGGCCACACCCCAGAAAATCTTCTTGAGTTGCGTCACGGAGCATTTCCAGCAGCAGCGGTTCACCCTTCCACTGCCCTCTGCCCCGGCTTGCATCTGTGCTTCGGCTGGGGCTGGAGACTCCCGGGAGCGCTCATCCCCTGGGGAGAGGAAAACACCAGGCTCATTAAAGAAATCCAGGCTGCATTTCAGTTTTCAAATTCTAGGCCCTTCTGAAGTCACATGGAGCTTTACTGGAAAAAAAACCACATCAGATCTTGACACAAAATGTCCTTTGTTTTTAGATCATTGCAAAACCTCTGGTTCATCCAAGGCAGAATTACAATGCAAATAATAATTATCACTTCTAGATTTAGAAGCCACTGGGTAAAATGGAAATGAAAATTACATGTTTTTCTGATGTACACAGAAAGGCTTAACACATCACTTAAACTGATGATGTTGGGATATGTAAATGAATGAAAAATATGCCATTGAGCTTAATAAAGCAGCAAAAGGGATTACAACAACACTTGGAATTGTTATTGCCTAGGAAAATGTGGAATTCAGCAGCTTACAGAATATGGTGTTTCTTAAAAGGAGGGAGATGACAATGTATTTAATCTTGAAGTTAAGCACGATCACTGCAATGTTAGTAGCACGGTTAATACTGAATTAGGATCACCAAGTATTTTAGCGATCCCAAGCAAAACAGCTCTCCTGAGGCTGGAACCAGATGGCAAAAATCAGACCAACCCACAGGCTGCCCTGACGAGCATCTCAGACTCGGCATCCCTAACATTTTTTAGCTCAAGTCCTGCACCAAATGTTACACAGCACATGGACTGAAACTTGGGCCCAGTATAACTGAGCCTGGGATACTGCTGGAAAGCTCAGTTTCACATGTGCCTTATGCTGACCCCAGCGTCCAGGGTCCCAAAGCAGAGGCAGCTCCTCAGCCATGCACCAGAGTGCCCATCAGCCCAGTTACAGACACTATACAAACCAGGTGATAATTTTTAAGGATGGCATCCACTGTATGTTTGGTTTCAACTCAGCTGCATGACCGCCATCAAAACCTCCTTCAGGCCTTTGTTTCCAAAAACCTGTGTCTTTCACAGATTAGAGCACTTGGTTTAGTGAAAAGGAAATTTCTTTCCTAAAATACCTCGTCTCTTTACTTACATTCTTAAACATGAATTGTTATAGCCCTGCTATGGTACCACCATCAGCGGATAGCATATTCAGCTCATGAACAAATGAGGAAAGGGAGGTTAGGTGGTTCAGTTCCTACGGAGATCAAAATGTGCTGGCAGACCCCAGCAACAGGCCATTGCCTTTAGGGCTTTCACCTGCCTGTCTTAAATTCATCCCATTCGACATCCACTAAATCTGTCGGTCACTCACATGCAACACTCAGCAGTGATTACTCTGAAAGCCTGACTTCAGTTTAGTTGGTTCATTCACTTAAAGGAGGATATTATAGTAATTCATGTTGAAAGCCAGGACCGTACCACTTCAAAAGTGTCTAGAGGTCACTGCATGCACTGAAAGGTGAAAAGAGAAATATAAGCACAGTCAGGACAATGAGAGACTCTGTTATTGCCGAACATTTATATATGTTCAAGGCAGACAAAAATTCCTTCCTTATTCTGGTAAGAATCAGTATTTGGAATGGAAAATCTCTTAAAACCTCTCATTTCAGATTAATCTAAATTTGGTTTTATGTGAGCTAATACATTATTAAAGAAAAGGTTTATTCCAATGGAGAGAACTATTTAATTATTTCTTTACATACAATAAATGCATGATCTGAGCTAAGAGTACCATCAGTTTGGCTAGTAAAGCTGTACTTTGTAAAGGGAAAAACTGTGGCCTCTGTTTGATACCTTGAAATCTGAAAGGAATGTACTGCAGCAAAGGTATAAACATCTAGTCTTTTTGAGCAGATTTAAGAGACATAGGGATGTTGCTGATCTCTCCACTTTTTCCAGTTTTCCATAGAAGATTGTGTGGGCAGCTTCCCACATAACAGGAGATGCACCAGTAGGCCAATGAATTACCCAAAGTTAACCTGACTTTGTATTAAACACCTAATGGAAAGCTTACAAGCTACCTGCTAAATGTTAGAAGATGCTAGAATTGAGAAAAGGTTGCCTGTGAACTCTTAATTCATTCAAAATAATTTAAATACATTTTCTTTGTAATACATTGTTTGTAATTAATACTTCTTGCCTCACTTGCTGTACAGGGCAGTCAGGGTTCAGTTTACCAAACAACAGTTCATTTATTTATTTTAACTTCACCACGTAATGGGCAGCTGCCAGGGCTCTCTTTGCTGGCCACCATGCAAGCCCTGCAGCGATTACTGAATTTTTCCTTTCCTCTCAAGCTTTTCTACTTCACACATCCAAACAAACTCTAGCATCCTTCCCATGGACCACAGGCAGAGCTGGACACAGAAAAAGTGAATCCAGGCAGCCAGGGTGTCAAGTTAGAGCTTAGACGGTGTCTGTGACACTGTGTCAACACAGAGAAGCGCCTCCTTCCACTCACAGTTTGCATCTCTGCACCTGCTTGGAGAGGTAGGCAATCATGTTCCTCCTAGAAGACAGCTAGCAGGGCACCTGCTGTCCCCATCTTTTCTGCAGTTATTCCCTCAGAAAGCAGGAAACCAGGATTTAAATCCCTTCTGCTGAAGATATTTCACAGTAGACAACATGCCTGAAGCCACTAGGGTATACAATATCACAAGATGAGTAGGTGCTCTGAATCGCAACACTGAAGCTGTGTTATTTTTTCTAAAATAAGAGTTGATCACTGCGACAGCAAGATAATGTCTGGCTTTCTGGCCCAGTAGTCTTGGCAATCACTGAAAAGGGGGAAAATCACAACTATACCATTTGATGCACCAGACACTCAACATAAAAAACCATGTTTGGTGGACACCCCACAACAGACACTGATGAGGATCTTCTCCCCACTAAATACTGAATCTGCCTGCCCTGCTCCCCATTGCTCTGTGCACACATGCATGAGTTAGCAGTTCATGTGGACAGTACCACTGCTTTTTAACTCAGTTCCATGGCAACTTTACTGATGTCTGCTGTACTCCAGAGGTAAAATGACTTGTCCATGTACATTTAATTTTGTGTTAATACAACAACAAAGACGTTCACTTTCAGCAAAAGACAATACTGCATGTCTCACTTCTAAAGTGATCTTGCAGCTTGAGGATTACATTTCTATGGGTGCTCATTCTTTGGATGCATTTACATACTGGATGGAGTAAAAGCTTATCCCAGGCATGATGTGTTTACCACATATTTTGGAGTAAAAATCACTGACCTCAGCAGCTGCAAGCTGAGACTTCTTTCAACTATCCATCAGTGAAACTGCATCGTGCCCTCATGATTTTCTGTGCTGCCGGAGGGCTAGTTTTCCAGTAGATGCAGCACTGTCCTGGAGGATACCTGGGATGTAATCTGCCTCCAAAAAACAGATTGTCTTCGGAAATGGCGTCCACCCAGAGCTTTAGCTTTCCCTGCTCAGTCTGTGTGTCCCCATGGGGACATTTTTCCTCACCTAAATTGCAGGTGCACAGATGGGGTGACATCAAACCCACACATGGATGAGAAGCTCCTCTCTCTCTTTGTAATTCTGCACAAGGGCCAGCTGGCAACGGAATGTACATTAATTTAAAGATGGCAAAATGGCTTTTCAGAATGAATGAGGCACGACACTAAATAATTTTATTTCTGGACATCTCCTCCAGACTTTTAATGGGTTTCTTCCGTTGCTCCTTGCAGCAGACTGCTCTGTATGCTACTGTATCCCTCAGAAGAACAAACCAAGATGCTGAGACAGAGGAAAAATTCTCTTGCTTTTACTAATTTTGGCTGTTCATTCTCCCTTTTTGTTCATTCATTTTCCTGTTTCATAAATCCCAACTGGAACCACTCCTCCCTCCCTCCCATCCCACCCTCTCTCCCATGGCATTCAAAAGCAACAGAAGGAAATCACCTCCAGTGCTACTGCCAATGCCATTAACCACAGGGATCCCCAGCCCCAGAAAACAGCTGTCCTTCTGTTTCCTCCATTATGGGTGAGACCCCTCTCAGCTGGCTTCAGATACCTGTGGTAGGGACATCTAAAACTGAGCTACTCACTCCACTTCTCCCAGCTGAGGCTGTGGAAAAAAACAGGCACTGGAAAGTACTACACATTCCATGTGAGGGAGATGTCTTACATGACATGCCCTTTCTTACTGACTAACAGATGCTTGCATTGAGTTAGGGAAAATCTACCGTAGTAGAGATAATATCTTTAAATAGCCTGTCCACACCATTTTGAAAATGCTTTAAGGCTTAAGACTCTTGTGCACAGTTAGTCAGTCAAAGGCTTACCATAGGACCACACTGTACCTCACTGTACATGTTAAAAATGTGATACACGTGAAAACCAAGGGTGGTATTCATCTTCTCAGTTTGAGACATCTGCTGTGCAGACTTGTCTATCTGAGACAGTAATTTACACTTTCTGCATAGTTAGTAGACAGAAAAAAAAAGACATTTCCATAGCACGATTTATCTCCTCTTAAAGTAGATGATTAAAACAAGCCAGATTAATCACCCTCTCCAAGTGCCTGTTTCTCTCCACCAGCTCTAAACAGTCTGGGGCGACAAGCTCAGAAGTAGGTGTCTCTAGTGTAGGTGTCTGAAGCTGGTGAGATGAGCTGCCTCTCCATCGCTGCTGTCAGGAACAGAGTACAGCCACCGCAGACAGCACTGGTAGGCTCAGAGCTGGGCCCCGCTACATGAACATATTTAGCTGTCACAATGAACTGCTTTAGCTGTTGCCACCTAGTCAGCAAATTAGTAAATGAAGTATTACAAAAGTGCTGTGCGCCCTTGCAGACCCTGCAGAGTGAGAAAGTGACCCTCACAGACTAAGGTCCTGCCTATTAGGGACTGAAACATGTGCCTAATGATAATGTAAAACTCTGCCAGCTTCTCCAGGCTATGAATGTCCTCCAATGTAAGCATATTCTTAAACAGCTTTTTAAATCAGGTTTCTGGAAAAGAAATCTGACAAAAGGAAGAATCCTCACGGGTCTCTATGACAAATGAACCATCCTCAAGGCATTTCCATTTTGCCAGCCTCTCAAATGTTATCTAGCTGCTTGGGCATTGTACAGACCAAGTTTGTAGAGCTTGGAAAACTCTTACATGCTTAACAGAAATGAGAAGGAGCTGAGGTGCTGTAACACCTGTCCTTTAAGACAGTGCCTGACCCTCAGCATGGTTAGGGCTCCAGAAACCTGTGACATGCAGGAGGATTGGAGCTGGACACTACACAAGGTATATTCTCACAACCTTGAATGTTGTGTGACTACTTCTTCACCCAATAATTACAACATAGAGAGATCAGCGGGAGACCATTAGTTCCAATACACTTACCACTTACAAACATACCTAAGAACACACACAATTACTTCTGGTGGTGGTTTTCTGGACTCACAGTACTATTTGCCTCAGTAGCAGACTCCAAAACTCCTCAAAATGTTTTTATGCCATTTATGTCTATGATACTAGCTATGTGATATTTAGCTGACCAGGATTTTTGAGTTAAGCTGTTAAAAAATAGCTGAGGCATCATCCTGTGAAGAGAAGATGAAGTGCCAAATCCACAAAGTGATTTACATCTCTAATTGCCACTGTGGTTGTCTAAATCTGAAATCACATTTATTCAGATATGTTGCCCTGGCATTTTCTTCACAGTTGGTCAGATTAAAGAGTGAGGTCTTAGGGTCTCTTCTGTCACCTGGCAGATAACCCAGTAGCTAGTGCAGCCTTCTCATGCCACTGTCCATGATGATCTCTCATTTTGCAGTTCATCTGCTGATAGCTGGTTTTAAGGAACTATTAATATTTCATTTCAGAAGCCATCTCCATGTATCTACCTTTCCAAAGGCCTGCGTCTCTGCTGCACAGAATAGTAGTGAGAGCATGCACTGTCTAACTTCTGCATCAAGGGAACCCTTCTTCTCCGAATTGGCTTTAGCTTTGCCAAAGCTGCTTGCACCAGCTGTATCCTCCTCCCACCCTCAGTAGAGTTCCTCAGATTACAAAGAATCTGGTCCTGGGCATGCCTAAGCACTATGACTCCAAAGCAGGCTTGTGCCTCTCTTATACCCAGACCCTGTCAGGATTCAAAGACACATTTGAGAGTTTCCACCTCTCATTTTAAGAGTCATCTCCAAGAAATATTTCCATTCTGTATTTGAAGGAGTTATTGGAACAACACCCAGAGCCTCACTTCTTCTCCTCTGGGCAAATGACCACCTCACTTCACTCTTTCCCAATAAATAAAGATGTTTTCTATCCTGAGCAGACCAGCTTTGCTGATACCTGGGTTCCCCTGGCCTTGGAAGGTCTGTGGATCAGGGTGCCCACTTGGGCAAACAGGATCCCTGCTCTTTCTAGCACAGGTTGTATGAGGCTGCTCTACACACCAAGCAGCTGAAGAGGAGGACACACTCCACCTCCACTTTTTGAAGGAAAGGGTTCAGCCACTTAGCTGCCAACTCAATTCTGAAACAGAGTGGTAAGTGCTAGAGAGATTGGAGCGACAGTGAGGAACAAGCATCCTGGCAGAGCATAAAGCACGGGTCTCTGCTCGGCATTACCTACTGGGCAAGCTGGATGATTCATCTTGCGGCTGCACTGGTGTCCTCTGAGGAGGGGCAACAGGCACATTGATAAAGGAGATGCAGTTGCACTTCCTAGGTTTTTAAGAGGCTTCTGACAAAATCCCACTCCAAAGGGTGTTAGAGAAAACAAGCAGTCAGGGAAGGTGCTAGAACAGATAAAAGGCTCAGTACAAGAGAGGGGGCTAGTGAGGAGTAAATACAGCAATGGGGGAAACAGCTGAAGCTCTGCAGAGGTCTGCTGTGGGACGTGTACTCTTCACCATAACAACAGGCAGCCTGACCAAGGGGACGAGCGGGGAGGTGACAAAGTTTCCTAATGACATGAAGTTAGGCAGGACGGGGAGGTGAGGGCCAGCTGTGAGGGAGGACAGGCTACGCAACTGGGTCATAAATCGGCAGATGGAGAAGCTGATGAAGAGATGCAGGTCGGAGTAAACAGTCCACATGCTGCAAATGCAGCGATGGGCTCTGGTCATTGCCACCAGGGATCCTGAGCCCTACACAGGCTGCTCCACAAATAGGGCAACTCAGTGTTCAGGAGCAGCCAAAAAAGCAAAACAACTACCAAAAATTACTAGGAACAAAGCAGAAAATAGAGAAAAAAAGTTTTTCCTACATCTGAGAAAACTGCACCCACACTGTGAGAGATGCATCTCAGGCTAGAAAATACATCTTCCCGATCAATTCCACCAAGCTGGAGATGGGACCAGATGGACCTTTGGTCAGGCCCCATATGGTGGCTGTGCGTGTGATTGTTGAAGAAATTGTTCTTGGGTTCCTCTGGGGAATTGTGAGTCCCTGTGGGCAGCTGGTGGGTGGGACTGAAATGCTTAGTGCTGCAATGACTTTGGCTTTTTCTGTGCACATTTCCCCAACTTTCCAACCACGGTCAGTGCTGAAGGTCTAACGGACTGGTATTATACTATTTAATGAATACAAATTAATGTGTCATAATCAAAAAATGACAAAACTGCATAACCTTTTACTAAATCAGTTTTTAAATGAGAATATTTGGTCAAAATGGCATGCACATATGGATTTTTAGATGCTTTTTGGGAAACTAAAAGTTTAAAGCACTTTCTTTAAATGCTTTGCTTGTACAGGAACAGATAAAAATAATTTTACTTAATTTGATCATGGATGGCATGACTAAATTAAGAATAAATCAATAGAGCAGACAGTTTTAAATCCACAGTAGAGGTTATTTTAAAGAACAGAACCAGGGTATTAACCTATTAGGTCAGAAGGTCTGAATTTGCTTGAGGCTACAGTATAAGGCATGTAGCTATCTGGAAATGGGAAAAACTCCATAAATATAGATTCAAAGCAAGAAGAATGCAGTCTCAGTTCAGATTCTATTTTTCTACTGGAATTCATAGTCTAAATTAACTAATTATGCAAAATGAAGTGTTACGAAATTCAAACTTATCTGATCCTGAATTTCCTGAAATGCAGGAAATTAAAACGTATCTGATCATCTCACCTTAATTTCAACAGGGTAAGAAACAGGCCTGTTGCCTCAGAGGCAATCAAGATGATTCTACTGTCCTCTTGTCTGTGGAAATCTGTTCCATATCACTGATACCACCAGATCATCCATATAGCTTAACTTGTACCAAATAGGCATAATACAGCATTTTCTAATACTAATGGTTGTCATATATTAATTCTCATTTTACCTCACACTATATATTGTACCTAAGCTTAATAAGACTTGGAATTAAATAATCTGCACGTATCTGTTGAAGATAGGCTAAATTCTCCTCCTTAGCATACGTATTTCTTTCTTCCTGTGTCGAATACTCCAGAAGTCTTCCTGCAAAACATATATTCTAATTCCTGCTACTGATAAAGAGAGAGCTGAAAAATTATCAACTCCATACTGCAGCAATTTGGACTTTAATCCATTTAATTTATCTTCAGAAGCAACTGCTTATAAATTCTATTAAAAGCACTGCACTTGAATGGGACTCATACAAATATAATATTCCATATTGTGGGGTGGGGAGTTTCCTCAAATACTGTCTTTTTTATTATTAATCAGAATGCATGCCTGGAGTCCAGTGTGCAAATTGAAGATACTAGGTGCTTATTATGGTATCAGCATCACGGTACTTGAAAGTACCATAAAAGCACATAAAGAAAAAACCTGATTAGGAGATACATATTCTTGATAGTATAGGAAAAGATATTTCTTTTTCTCATTTTTCTGCATTCTTTTCTTGAACAAAAACTGGACTGAAGCTTACAGTGAGCTACCTGGCGAGGTCACTGGGAGTTTCACATTGATTTGAGGAGACCGGCATCTCTGTGGAAGTAGAAATTCTGGTGGAACAAAAATGAGCAAGGACCAAAAGTGTATTCTGAGCAAATTTTAACCAGAGTCTGTGCAAATTTCACCCTGAACAAAGACCTGAGAGATGACTGTCTGTTCTGGTGAAAAAAACCCAAATTGAACTGTCTGCAGGCAATTACAGTATTAATTAGCCAGGCTTTTGAGTGCCATGCATCTTTCTTGAGTAACAGTTTTATCTCCAAGGGAATTCAGATACTTATATAAATAGCACATTTATATCAGTACATATATGCAGGTATAATATCAGGAGGTAACTGAATTCATGCTAACTGTGGAGGTTATGCTGGCTGCATTTTATCAAAACCAAGACAGTGTTCTTTCTCCCCTATGGAGCTTTCCAAAATTCAGAGCTGCTTGTCTTTAGGTAAAGACAGCTTTAGACAGAAGATTTTGCTATAGCCCACTGGTTTCCTGCATACTGAATTCATAGAATCATATGTCCTGAGTTGGAAGGGACCCACAAGGATCATCGAGTCCAACTCCTGTCCCTGCCTATGACAACCACACAGATCACACCATGCGTCTGAGGGCATTGTCCAGTCTCTTCTTGAACACTGTCAGGCCTGGGACTGTGACACCTCCCTGATGAACCTGTTCCAGTGCTCCACCACCCTCTGGGTGAAGAACTTTCTCCTAACGTCCAGCCTAAACCTCCCCTGGCACATCTTCCTGCCATTCCCTCAGGTTCTGTCATTGGTCACTAAAGAGAAGAGATCAGCACTTGCCCCTCCTCCTCCCCTTGTGAGGAAGCTGTAGACCATGATGAGGTCTCCCCTCAGCATCCTCTTCTCCAGGCTGAATAAACCAAGTGACTTTAGCTGCTCCTCATACAGCTTCCCCTCCAAACCATTCACCAACTTTGTAGCCCTCATCTGGACACTCTCCAGTAGCTTACTATCTTTTTTTATCCTGTGTTGCCCAGAACTGCATAAAGTGCTCCTGGTGAGGCCGCACCAGTGCAGAGCAGAGTGGGACAATCACCTCCCTTGCCTGGCTGGCAATGCTGTGCTTGATGTACCCCAGGACATGGGTGGCCCTCTTGGCTGCCAGGGAACACAGCTGGCTCATGTTCAACTTGCTGTCAACCAGAACCCCCAGATCCCTCTTCTCAAAGCTGCTCTCCAGCATCTTGTCCCTCAGTCTGCATGTATAGCCCGGGGTTCCCATGTCCCAAGTACAAAATCTGGCACTTGCCTTTGTTACACTTGAAAATGTATACCTATTCCTTCAAGAAGAGTCAACATATAACTTTGGTATAACCAAAGGGTACTAGATCCCATGGTGAAATCCATGCCTTGAGTAGGACTCACAGTATTTCTAGTCTAGGTACCCCTGCATTATGTCCAGGTAGAGTGGATCCAAGTTCCTGTAACTGGGCAGTTAACACTGGAGGAGGTACCTGGCATCTCCAATACACAGTGCCAACACATTTGGTGGGCAGCTCTGCCTAAAAGCAAGCCATCTCTGCACAGCTAAAAATGCTTTTTTTTTCCTTTTGCCTTTGACCTCATGCTGCAGTGGCTGTCAGCAGAACTCAGTGAAGGTGGCAAAGTAAATCTACTCTTCTATTGGCCAAATCCCTGCTTCCAGAGGATGCTATCCAGGTCTGCTGTGGCATCTCAGTTTATAATCAACAAAGATTGGAGTGGACTAATGGTTGGTGATGGTACTCCAGCCAAGTGGAGGGAGCTGCTTCGCATACAAGTGAATGTGCTGTGCTGAGTATGATGTGCTAGGAAAGCTACCACATAATTTATATATATATATATATATTTTTATATATATATATATATGAGACTTATAACTGGAAAATGGCTGGGGAACACATTTTGAGTAATCATAGACTTTTATGTTGAACAACTAGTCTTGTCTGAACTCTGGCTCTTATACTGAACTGCTTCTAGGCTACAAATCCTACTGTCTACAATTATCAGCCATTGGCAAAGATGGGCAAAAGTTCTGGCAGCCAAGAGGGCAAACCACATCCTGGGGTTCATCAAACACAGCATCACTAGCCGGTCAAAAGAGATTATTATCCCACTGTATTTGGTGTTGGTGGTGAATGCAGAGGAGAGCAACAAAGCTGGTGAAAGGGCTGGAAGGAATGTCCTGTGAGGAGCAGCTGAGGACTTTGGGCTTGTCTAGTTTGGAGAAAAAAGGAGGCTGAGGGGTGACCTCATTGCTCTCTACAGCTTCCTGAGGAGGGGATGTGGAGACGGAGGTGCTGAGCTCTTCTCCCTGATACCACATGACAGGATGAGTGGGAATGGTTCAAAGGTGCACCAGGGGAGGTTTAGGCTGGATATTAGGAAGCATTTCTTTACTGACAGGGTGGTCAAACACTGCAACAGACTTCCTAGAGAGGTTGTGGATGCCCCAAGCCTGTCAGGGTTGAAGAAGCATTTGGACAATGCCCAGGCAGTTGGACTAGATGACCATTGTAAGTCTAGCTGAAATAGTCTGATCTATAATGATATACTCTTTTACAAGAATTATAAAATGAAAATAGAAGACAATGAATGATGCATTCTGGTGTCTTAATATTTATTTTTCACTAGTTATTGTTCCAGCTTCTCATGGGAGAAATCTATAATTAAATAGATGGATTAGCAATTTGCTTATTTTTTGAGAACATATGCCTGAATTGATTCAAGATGACTAGAAAATGCACCTTGCGTCATTTAAGGACAAGTGGGTGAAATGTAATGGCCTGTGATCTATAGAATATCTGAGAAGATGATCCAATGGTTGCTGTTATTCTTAAATTCTGTCACTGTAAATGAAACTATGGTTTGTCCATAGTGTGTACATATCGGCTTATTTCAGCCACTAAAGTAAGGAAGCTTGGATAAATCTTTAATAACTTATCTTTTTGCTTCATGATGCATTAAAGTTCCTGCTCTGGCATTACTGTGGTAACATCAAAGTGGTCTCATTTTATTTTCATGTCATTTGGGGAGGGGACATACAGTGCCGAAGTAATGAGTCATCTCCAAACCTATAGCTGATGAGTTTGCAGAGGCAAGGTGGTATATGAAATAACAAGTGGGACACAATCAAAGATGAGCTGGTGGGAATCCCCAGTGAGTAAGCCTAGCACAACCAAGAGCGGCTCATTTTGAGGTTGTTTAAAGCTGTATGGGAAGGGAGCCAGTTGTTATGCAACAAGAACTCCTCACGTCTTTGGAACAAGATCTTGGATATCTGCTCAAATATGCTGTTGTGTTAACTGAAAGTACTGCGACAAATAGGAAAATTGGGCAAAAGTTGCCCTGGGGCAAAGCCAGAGTGTAATTACTGCCTGTGTGCACTTTACACTCAGTACCTAAAGACAGAAGAGGGTACCACTTTTCCATCAGGGGAGCAAGTCACATTGACTTTACCCTGTAATAGCTGGCAAGTACCATGGAGAAGCAGACACACAGCAAATTTACACCCCCATTAATTCTGGTAGCTGCACCGCAATCTTGTTCCCATTACATTCACCCCCAGATCATCCATTCAATCCCAGCTCCAGTCAGGAGCAAGTGAAAGCTGCTACCACAAATATGGAGTAAGCACAAGGTGTGTTTGATGGTCTCTGGCCCGATCATCAATGTTCACATCTAAGACTGTCTCTTGTGCAGGAAGACAGGCTGATCAAAAGCAAAGATTTTGCAAATTACTCCCCGCAGAAGCCAGCATGCATTCCTCACGAAGGCCACTTCAGTAGGGAAGCACAAAGTCACAGCCTTGGCTGAGCCACCAAACCACCAGCCCCTTCTGCTCTCCAGCTGCTTTTGTTCTGTAGAAAAATGAGCACTGCATATTTCTATAATGTACAGTTCTCGCAGAAAAAAGACAAGTGGGCACAATTCTTGCTTCTACAAATGCTAACTCCGGGGTGAAGTTTTTACAGGATCTGCCCTAGTGCTCAAAGTACAAACAATCACTGGCCAACTACCAAACAATTAGATGTCACCAGCAGAACACTGTTAATAGTTACACAGTACTTATCCGGAGAGATATTTATGCAACGTTTCAGCTTACTTCCCAAAAAAATGAAGTTTTAGTAGGAACCTGAAGTCATTGATTTCAGTAAAAGAAGTCCTCTTGCACCTCTATTGCATCCATTTGTGGCAGTGCCATCCCGTGGCCAGAACACACGCGTGGGAAGTTTGGGGATCTATTAATATCTATTCTAAGTCTTTTCTCACCTGCTCTGTGAAAAGATGTGCTGCTTGTTTTTAGACAAGTTGCTTCATTCTGCAGTTTCTTGGCTGCCCCATCTGCAAAATGAGGATAACAAGAACTGCATATCTTAAGGAAGCAGGCTGCTGCTGATTAAAGTTTTTGCTGTGCTTGGGTTCTTCAGCTTGTGCTTGCTAAAGAAGTGAAAAAGATTTCTTTTTAAAGTGATTCCAGTGTTGATAAGCTTATGATGAATTCCCTGCAGGCATGTAATATATTAAAGGCCAAATTAATTTCTCATTTGCACTGGTACAAATTCCCTGCAACTCCCGTGATGCAGACAAGGTTACTCCAGCTGAGTATGTGCAGAATCTGGTTCCGCAGCAACTCAGTTTAGATATTTACATGTAATAAATGAAAGCACAGAGGTATCATTTGCATTATAAGCAACTCTGAATATCACCAGTCACACATCCAACAGAACAGCACAGAGGAAATATGCTATATGGGAAGGCTGCAATACCATTTAGTTGGTGCTCGAAGCTTGGGAATACATAGGTCTACATAGAGGCTAACAAAGTGGAGGATGGCTTTTCTCTGGCAAGGTGACTGTCCTGCAGCTCCTCATGAAAGTTAATGTCACCTGTCTCTGGGAGATTCCAAGATGCAGAGTTACAACAGAAATATTTACCTTCCCAGGGAAGGGAAGTCAGCACTCAAAGCACACTGTGCTTTCAGGTACAAGAAGGGTGAAATCTGCCAATTGATTGGTTTGGGAGGAATGGCCACTGTGATATGGAAGGAAACTGGTGAGAAAAACAACAGAGAGATGGGCAAGCACAAAGCAAGCACTAAGCCTCCATTTCTCAAAGTGTGAAGTGTGTGCAACGGTACCAGGCACAGAAAACACATGGTGTGGTTACCGCCTGTCTGAGTGATGCACGTAGATACAGTTGTCTTTAAAAGTGCTGGTACAGCAGGCTCAGTGCATACTGATGATTCAATCTTTGAAATAATTCGAAATGGTAGTCACGCTTCTGAAGGAGCACAGAGCCCTCATCTCTCTTTTAAAGCAAAGAAGCTACTGCACCAACAGGAAAATAGAGGGGATGTTGGAAGGCTTTGCAGCAGTGAATATCAATGAAAGGCTCCTCTTGGCTAACTATCCGAGAGTGAAACATATTCCTAGTGGTTCTGCCAAAGATCCTTGAAATATTTCGATGGTGGCTGGTAGCAGAGAAAATAATCATAACTACGAAGCAAAGTTTTTGCTGTCTTGTTCTTGTCAAATTTGCTACACCTTTGCAAGGGACTTGGGCTACCAGAGAACTTTAGGAAGGCAAATCTTTGCCAGAAGTACGACAGCCAGACCAAGGGAAGCAAGCGGTCCACAGTATGCCCACTGCCTCACTTTATTTTTGCCTATAGCTACATCTTGTCTTTTTTACATGACTCTAAACACCAGCTGGCAAAATTACTCAATATTAGTCTGAAAGGAAATGTTATCAATTGATTTGGAAAGAGAAGCTCTCAAAAAAAGCCAGTCTGTTTTATTTAACGGAAGTAAACAACGAAGAAAACTCTTACCTGCCTCTGTACAAACTCTGGGCCCTATCATACACCTTCAAGGCCATTTAGGCCTTTCCATTGATGATGAATGAAAAAAAGAATCTGAAGTAAAGAAAGAAAAGTCCAACTAGGTCAACAAAGTCGCTGGTGAGTGGCAGTAGGGTATCTGAGAGATGATATGCAGAACAGACATGGAAATGCTTAAAAGGATTCGATTTTATGGCACATGGAAAGGTTGTGTTGCTTCTGTTTCTATATAAGGTAGACAATAAACTGTATTTGAACCAGTAGAAGAGGAATGAGATGACCCACATTTCAAAGCTGGAACCTGGTGAGTTATTATTATTTATGATTCATAATGCATGTGCAGTGCACCAAAAGAAAGGGAGATGTGCTCCCTGCCCAGAGGACCCTCCAATGAGAACCTTCAAAGAAATACCCTACTGTGCACACAGCTAACTCCAAGAGCTTTTATATATTCTAATTCTAGTGTCATGAAGATTAGGCAGGCTCTTCATTTGATCAGAAAACTGAGATCCCTTTTCCTGCCCCTACAGCAGGTGGTTTTTATGTTTGGGGAATGCAACAGCTGTATTCCCCATGAACTGAAACAACAACGTTCAGATCCTTCTGGTTTTCCACTTTTACTTGCTGATTTTATTTCCCTTCCTCGTCTTGGGTATTTCTGCATTTTCTCACTTTCTCCTCCACAGAGCTATTTATATAATTTTTTCTTTTCCTTTCTTTGTTCCTCAGTTTATCAATATTATTATACTTGTTTTTTTCTTATTCATGAGCTTTCTATGGAGTCTCACATTCATATTTTGCCTCTTACTGTTCAATCATTCCCATTTTTTGAGTTGTTCTTCCTCTTTGTCTCATTTTGCTCATCCCTTATTTCCTTTCCTCCTTTCCTCCCTCCTCCTCTCCTCCATACCTCTCAGCCAACCTTTTTTCTCTCATCAACCCCATTCTCTCAACCAGCTACCACATCCCCCAAAACAGTGGCTTCCTCTTTGCTCTTCCTTATCGAACTGAGCTTCATATGCATCCCCTCAGATGGGCTCCTGTTCCTGACCTGCATCCTCCTTCTGCTCCTCCTGCCTCTGCATCACCCCTTCCATCTCACCTGCTCTGGCACTCTAGGACATAGCCTACAGGTTTCTACCCGTGATCTCTACTCCTTGCCCCAGACCTCTGCACCAGCTATGCCCAGAGCTTCAGTGCTCTCTGGGAGACTCTCCTGAGCACATCACTGCCCTTTTCAAGGTCCCTAGCCGTGGTCTTTGGAAGTCTCCAAAGGTCTCCATGGTCCCTGAAGGTCTGCCCACTGCTGCTGGTCTCCTAACGTCCCTTCTGGTCACAGAGCCCCAACCCCAACTACCATGCAGCCAGATTGGCAAACAGAAGTGAGGACAGATGGTTGGTACACAAGGCTGTGTTCCTCCCATTTGGGCTCTAATCTGACCAAGCATCCCCCTCGCCTCCTGCCAGGGGTTCTGCCTGGCAGGTACTTGCCCAGGGACTTGGGGGTCACTCTTGGTTCCCGCGAGTGGCTCCAAGAGAGGAGCTCTGCCTCTGGAGTGTGGGGGCAGAAAGAGTTGGAGCAGCACAGGACAGAGGTGGACGCCGGCGATGTCGGCGGCGGGGGAGCTGGGCGACCCGTGGGCGAGCAGCCGCCGCCCGCCCACGGGTCGCCCAGCTCCCCCGCCGCCGGCATCACCCTGGCACAGCACCCAGTCACCCCGGAGCATCCCCTGTCGTGGTACTCAGTTTCCCCGGAGCATCTCCCGTGGCGCTACCGGGTCTCCCCGGGATACCCCCGTGGCCGCATCCCCGTCCCGCTCCCAGCCCCGTCGCTTACCTTCCACTTTGGTGAGGGTGAGGACGGGGCTGTTGCAGGCGCTAAGGGGGGCCACCCTGGCCGAGTGCTTCTTCATGGCGAGCCCGTCGCCGGCGGCAGCTCCCCCGCCGCCCCACGCCTACATCCTGGCGCCGCCGGAGCCCTCCTCGGCGGCGCTCCCCCGGCTCGCCTCCCGGCCCGCCGCCCTCTGCCGCAGCACCGGGCGGCGGCGGGGGCTGGGGCTCGCCCGCCCGCTGCCGCTCGGGGCTGCTGCAAACCCGACGTCACCGGCACGGCCCCCCCCGCCCGCCCCCCAGGGCTCTCGGGGCCGCCCCCCGGGTCGAGGGCCCTTTCCCGGGCAGCGCTCCGGCAGCGCAGGCAGGGAGCCCTGACCGTAATGCGGCTGCGGACACCGCCGGTGTGCCAGGGCTCACCGGAGCCAGCCGGGCTCCCGGCTCCGGCGATTTCAGCTGGCGCTGGGCTACTGCACCCCACGAAAAGAAAGCGCTCCGGGATTTTCACGGGAGGCTTCGTTCCCTTCTTACTGTCTTACGGGAAAGGACAATTTACACTATCCAAACATTTTTTTTTTTTTTAAATTATATCCATCCTTTATTCTCCTTCAAGCCCAGTCACTATTCTGGGTCGATTTTCACCCATGCCTTTAGTAATTTCTACCACATTTTCTGCTCCTGCTGTGTCCTTTCTAAGAGAGAGATCGAAGCTAGACACTGCATTGAAGATGAGGATACACCACTGATTTATCAATAATATTCCAACATTTGCAGCAGCATACTCCACGGCTTTCTTAACACGGCTTACCAACTTCTTTCTGAGGCATGAAACAAAATACCTCCATACCTAAGCACAAGTTATATAAAATGTGATATTTCACATCTGGATGCTGCTCATATGTAGCAACTTTTTTTGTTGGTGGTTTGGTTTATTTTTCCCCACAAATAATTTTAAGACCACCAGTCACGACATACCAACACTGTGTAGTAGATTTACCCTCCTGTCAATATGCAAAAGTCTAACTGGTATTAAGTAACAAGACTTAATGCAAGTGGATCCCGGAGAGAACAGTTTCTAATGAATGAATATAAAACATGTAAAAAAGATCAGATCGACATAAGCAAAGAATCATGTTTCACAAGATGCTGAGCACAGTGAGCTCAGCACCCTTTCCTCCTAGTGATTTCTTCTGTGGGCATGAAAATACTTGGCACATTTACCACGTTCAAATACGAGATGCGTCAGCAGACAAAGATGCAAATACTCAACATTTCTTAAGATTTAGTCAAATCAAAATGAGTGCACTTTGCAAATAAGACTAGGCTGCCATCAATACTCCACAAACATTCCAAAGTATTTGTTAGTTATACAAATAGAAGCTATTGAAAAGCAGCGCCGACAGTTCAGAAAACCGTGGGAAAACGCCACCTTACTTGTGCCATGTGGACAGCTCTTATATGTTTAAGAGGTGAGCTTTCCTGGTGGGTCAGATCTGGACTGTAAGTTTGCACAGGTCTCATCTGATGATTTGCAGCCTGATGAAGCTCAGGGATGGTTTGCATTTCCCATGCCTCTTCTGTGTCAGCCTTTGGGATGAGCTTTATAAAAAAATAAATCATCAGGCTCCTTTCAAAGTGATCCTTCTGGAGAGTATATGCATGTGCTCAGCACTAAGACCACAAAAGCTCAGCTTGGTGAAGCAAAAAAAAAAGGCTCTCATGGTTATTTCCAAGCCTTCCTAGTAGGATTATCAAATCCATTCAGTTTCCTGTGATGTTACAGATCATAGGCATATTGGGAACCATGGATCCATCTTGTTTCACTGCACTATTTCATTTTGGAGCCCAATTAGTTTCTGATCTTTGAAAGAAGTTACATAAAAAGAGGCAGATATCACCTCACATGGTCCTGTCCATTTTGCAATGTTGCAGTGCCTTTTATCTGAGGATTTCAAAGCATGTTATAAAATATTAATTCATTTTACACTGCCTCTGTGAAGCAACTTCATGCTCACTGGTGGGTAAAATACAGCCACACAATTTAAGTGACTCTCTCAGATTCAGAGGACCAAGTAACATCAGTGAGGAACAGAACTCAGGTAACTCTGGCTGGCTTCTGCTCTCAGTTTACCTTGCAGGATCATCTGAGCCTCTGCTATGTAAGTAGGAAACTACTAAATCAGCATTTTTACATCCAAATTTCACATCCTTTTCCTAGAGGTAAATGGCTGTGCAAGGCAGGACAATCAGACTTCTCTACTGGCTGTATCTTGTAATCTATGGGACATTCGTAAGAATTAAAAAGTCTTTGTTGCTAGGCACTTACAATCTTTTCTTTCTGCAATGTTTATTCTCTCATGTTTTTTTAAGGGAAAATACAGTAAGCACATTATTTTACTTGAGGATGGTGCTGCTCACCTATAGAATAACACTGAAAACACAATTTTTGGCTTTTTGATGGCATGTTATTTTAACTCTGCATGTATTTAATATTGTAGGATTTGTGGAGTCATTAGCACGTTTCAGGCTTGTAATGTTGTTTTGGTTTTTTTTTAAGCCTAGAACTCCAATTGTCAAAGACTTGTGTAGCAGTAACTATCTTGTGTGTCTTGCTGGATCTCTCTACTTGCCTAGATGATGGTGGTGCCCAAGTGCACTGCTTAGCAGAGACTGGGACACCTCTGCCAGCTGGTGCTGTGAGAGAGCTAGGAGGCATCTAAGCCTTCAAACCTGCAGTCCCCCTTCCTCTGATGGAAGGGGGATGACCACAGCACTCCAGCCTCATCTCTTCCATATTCAGTTTAGTCACCCCAGAGAAGCTTTCAAAGGCACTGAGGACAATTAGTATCCAGCTAAGACTGGTTTCAAATTGGGGACAGAACATCCAACCACTCACAGGCTTCTGGAAATCTTTTGCCTGATGTGTGTGTGAAACGCAGCTGATGGGGGCTGGTGCAGCCCGGTACAGCTCTGCTCGACCCTGATCCCCAGAGCACTTTGACTCTGTCAGTCTCTGACTTCCCTTGCTGCCCTCACAGATACACACACATGCAGAGATCCACAGTAGGCCCCTGTCTTACACTGTGCATAAAAATATCAGCCACATATCACAATAGCAAAAAGCTGTGTTTTTTTATTAAAGACTAGTGTGCCTGAGGACTGTATTCCAGAGGCTTTAGAGTGAGCACTGCATTTGGCAGCAGAGCTGCTACTTTCTGTAACTCGTATCATGCTGCAGCCCCCCCGCCTCCCTAAGCCTTAACACATTTGCTCCTGGATTACGTTTAGTTTACAGTAAGCATTTTACAGTACAAGCAATGCAAAACTGATGCAGTCAGGGTGCAGGGGGGTTGGACTAGATGACCTTTGAAGGTCCCTTCCAACCCAAACTATCCTATGATTCTAAAACTTTGAGTTAAATTGATGGCTTTTTCCTCTCCAACACCACTTCAGTATTCAAGAGGCAATGGAGGAAAAGTTGGTGGCTGTCTGGAGAGGAAACTCTTAAAGCTTGAAAACTGGAGAAAGCAGGCTTTCATTTCTAATCATGTGAACAAGGCAGGGTCAGATTCAAAGTCCAGGATCACATAGTGAGAATTTTCCCAATTTGAATAATTTGTAGAATTTGTAGTTTGATGGAATTGGTTTTGTTACAGTCAGCTGCCCTTCTTCATTTTAGATTAAGAAATTATAGTCATTGAGTTGGGTTTTTTTACACATAAACCCGTATGTGTGCTAACACCCAGTCATACTGCTTTTAAGCTCATGTATCATCACTACTTTTCTGAAAGATTTATTACTGACATAGAAAGGCAGATGCAAGACCAAACTAAATTCTCATAGTTATGTGTGCTATAACCTTTGACCTTTATCCTATTAGCTAGTTTCGTTAACCAACATGAAACATGCCCTGTTGGTAACATGCACAGTTGGTATTTTTCCAGTTCAGACATTTTTGTGTTTACTGTACTCATTAATAGGACATTTATTAAAGTGCTTGCCTTACCACTGAGGGCAATAATTGTTGTGCTTAGCAACCCTAAAGGAAATGGAGTGTGGACTTTTACTTGTGTAGCCAGTTTCCTAATAGGCTTCTTCTCATGCCAGAATGAATTCATCCTCCAGGAGTCAAATACATGCATTAAACCTACACTGCCCACAATCTGCCAGAAACAGATCATCCTTTCCTCTAAATTATTTGAAGTTATCTGGTGAATATTCTCAACAAATAATTATTAGTCTGTTTGTGAGGAGCTTGTTCTACTTGAATGATGCATTAGTTTTGTTTGGCGAATGTCTAATAACTTTCTAATCTGTTATTTCCTAACTAAAAAAAAAGCCCTCATAGATGTCAAAAGCACATTTCCGACACAAATAGTAGCTATTTTGGAAGTGATGTTTGCTGTCCTGCAATCATTCTGAAATCTGCATTTAGATGTACTGTCTGGTGACCATCCACTGCTATTCTGTTTGCAAGCCTCCTGCATTCACAACCTCCACTCGGAACAAATTCACATTTTTGTCAAATTTACATACAGTCTTTCTCTGCAATATTAGCCTAGCTGTAAGGACGATGTCTTTATAATCTTCCCTATTCCAAAACAGTTCAGTTACTTTCAGTATCATGTCTTGAATTCACGGAACGAGGCAGTGAGGGGAAGAGGAAGGATCAAAACCTGTCTGGCTACAGGTATTTGCCAGAATGCACCATCAGAGACTGCTATAGAATTACTGCTATATCTGAATGTCCTCTCTCAAAATGTCATCAGATATACAGCACTCCAGATACAGTCAAATCTGAGGTATCCATAAAGGCTACAGATTGTATATATTACCATATATCTGACAGGTCCTAGACACAGATGAAAAGTCCTGGTGAGAGTATCTTCCTCAGGGGTTTTTTAACCTTCCATTTATAACTGCTCTAAGCATTACTGGAGGAGACAGCACTGATGAATTTTATTTCCAAATCTCATAAAATATTAACTGTTTCCAGTATTTTCTGAGAAGTTCTCCTGGTTTTGTACATAAAGAACAACTGCATTTCAAATAATACTGGTGAATTCCATAAAATGTAAGAAAAAAAGCTAGTTCAAGCCTCAGAGTTTCAACACTATATATGGACTATATAACTTGAGTTTTCAGACTTGTGCTTTAAGATTTTGACAAGAAACACTCATGTCTTAATGATGTTGTGGAAGGGAAACATTTTGTCAATTTTTATGTCACTTTGAATTTTAAAGAAAAGTTAGTTCAATGCCTGTGGGCAGGTATGGGATTGTGAAGTTTTGTGAATGAAGCCTTCCATTTACAAGGGAATCTGATGTTTGCCAAGCTGCTTCAAACCTGTCTGACACTGCTGGGTGTCAAGGGCATCCCAAAGCCACTCAGTCTCAGTCTTTATTGTCTTCAGCAACACTGGGGGAATGAGAACTGGTATTAGCCCAGGGCAGTTGTTCCTCAAAAATGGATACCCAGGAGAAATATGACAGAGACTATTAATTTTCTGAATGCCACTGGGTCTTCTATGACCAAAAGTAGATTGAGAACAGGTGTTTAAAGGTAAACAGCCCATGAATACACTGCAAATTCACATGGCTCTTGCCGCAATTACGTGATGCCCACATAGCTCCTTCAACCGATGGGCTCTGCACCTTTGCCTCTCTACAGGTGCAGTTTAAGGGAACTGCCTGCTTTCGGACCAGGTGGCTCAGGAACAACCCATGACCTGGCAACCACAATTGTTCAGTGACTCCACCTGCAAGGTGTGCCTTTAGGAGCTGTAACCTATAATGAATGCTGCACTCAGAATACCGAAATATATAGCATTCCTTGATACTAGTGGTAGGAACACACGAGAACCTGAAAAGGAATAAAACACTCGAGATGCCTCTTTGTTTTCCTGACATTTGTTGTCCCCTGGGTACTCCAGCAGGCCCAACAGCTTTGCTGCTCTTCACTATCTGCTCCTGACAACTCCACCAACCCTCCTTCTGTCTCTTGTCACTTTTTAGCCATTTAAAATGTCAGTTCCCAAAGCTAGCAGTTCCCTGTGCCTAACAGCCTGGCAGTTTTTCAAATGACTCTCCTGGGTTTATCAGGCAATTGCTTTTCCTTGCATATTTGCATATCAGATGCTGTCTAACTGAGACCTTAACAACCTCAAATCATACAAAATACACCATTATGCCATCAATATCAACAATTCAGTAGCAACTGTTTTTTAACCCTCTCATTATCTAGGCTATGTACAGTATTAAAAACAGCTGGGTATCACCTCCACATTCTTCACCACCACCCCAGTCCTGTCTTTGTAAGGCATGGGCTGTGAAAGCACATCTAAATGTAGTTGTGCATATTTTCCACTATCTGAAATAGTGTGTAAGTTGTGTTAAACTTCTACTGCTGTAGCAACCCAGCTTAAAAGGACCTGACTCCACTAGTAAAGATACAAAAGCCAGGAGATCATGTTTGGCAGTAGCTCATACTTCCAGCATTGTAAAAACAATTAAATAAATAAAAAAAGAAAAAAAATCGAAGGTAGAACATGTGAAAACAGAATTAAAAAATCTAAAACCTAAAAACAGAATTTAAAAAAATCTATTGTTCAGACTTTGCTCAGAAAGAAAAGAAATAAGTTCAATCTGTGAGAAAAGTTTTAGTCCTTAAATAAAAGGTTTTTAAGAGTAGACAAATAAACACTCACCCCTCCTCTAGCACACAAGGAAAGACCATAAGAACTGAAGAGAGAATCACACTTTTTCTTCCTCCTCACCTGAACATTTACAGACCTCTGCATTGCCCTCCCAGGTAGTATCAGGCAGGAAAACAATAAAAAATGAGATGAAAAACAGGCATCCAAAGATCTTTCAGAAATTAAGAGTAAAGACACTTCTGAGCAAAAATATTCTGTATTTCAGTTCACTGTTTTCATGGACATTGCTCTGGGAGGAAATTCACCACCTTTGTCAAATTTAATTTTTACTGCCAGCTGTTTGAACCAAAGATTATGTAGGATAGAAGCACTCCCAGCAGCCTGTGGACTGGAGAGTTTCACCCTACCTAAATAACTTGCCAGATACTTACCAGGAAGAAAACTGCAAAGATGCGTAAGAGCCAGCAGGTCCAGATTGATTCCTCTGTCGCCCTTTTACCAGGAAGACTGATTTTAAACATTTTTAATAATTACACTTTTCCTGTTCTCCTCTGTATACTCTGAACTTTCTCTGTCTTACTTTTTATGTCAGTATTTATTATTTTGTTCTTTTTTTCCTTTGTATTTTCTTCTCCTTTCCTCTTTCACGTCTTTGCTTTGTCTAATTTCTCCCACTGCAAATACTAAAAAAGGTTAGCCATATGAACTGTATGCCACATCCACTTACAGAGCTACACAGACAAACAGAAAAAAAACATTCAACTGTTTTTTTTTGTTTGCTTGGTTGGGTTTTTTTTAAATTTATTGTTCATTTCTGTCAAAACCCTCAATAGCTAGTACTGGGATCTTTGGAGGTGGCTTAGACCTCACAATTTACAGCTTCAAAGTAAATTTGCTGTAGCTTTTCAGAAGCTGTGTGCCTGTTTCACTCTCTGACCCTTTGCTCTGTGATTATATGTTTCTGCCTGCGCACACTATTGGTGCTATGTCCACAAGAACTGAAGTTGAGGATGAGAAATAATGCTCTAGGCACACCCTCTCTCCAGATTATCCAAGTCTGCCCTGCTCCTTTCAGGAGCTCCAAGTAAGGTGCTGCAGAATGAGCTTCTGGATTAATCCTCGGGAAGCAGCAAGTCAGATCCCTGGAAGCAACAGGTTCATTCTCCTGGGACCTCTCACTGGAACGCTTAAAGTGAGTAGTTGTGCTGATTGCCCTCAGAGAGACCATTCAGTTTGGCACACTGAGTTCCTCCTTCAAGTGTAGATTTTATTTAAAAGGCATTACACAGGTTGAACCTTTTAGCACCAAGTGCTTTGTAATTATATCCTCCCTACCCTGCAATCCTAATCACTCCAGTCTCCCACTCTTGGAAAGTCTAATTGCTTCTTCTTGAGCCCACTGGCTACTTCTCTCTTTTTTTGGGGGGGCTTCTCCTTTTGTTTTTTTAACTGCTATTAGGAGATATTAATACAGTTTGGCCTCAGCTATTTTACTATAATATGAGATGGCAATATAAGATAGCTTACTAGAAGAGTATCTGCCTTCAGATACTGGGAAAAGGAAAAGGGAGAGAGCACTGGGATGGGAATGCCTATAGCAAAATCTAAAAGTACCTACTGGTGTGTGCTACAAGCAGTGGTAGTGAGATCCTCCTACTCCATTCCAGGCTCTGCCATTACTGTAACACAGGGCATGAGTGAAGCTTCTGCCACAAATTTCTTATGAGTACCCTGGGACATAACTTAGCTACATCCTCATGTGCCTTTCCTGTGATGAAAAGCCTTACGAACAGCCAGGCATTATTATTATTAAACATTTGGAGGATATCTAATGGCCTTACTATTTATAATTTATCACTAGAATGTATTACTAGTGCAGAGGGTGAATGTATTGTTGCTGCTGTTTGTCACTTGTGCAAGACTGATTAAAATCTTTGGGTCGTATGCTAAGCCTGAGGTTTTGAAGTGACAGCGAAAACAGCATTTTGTAGACCAAGAATTACCTCTCTTAATATTGTAGGTGTTCATAAATTGATTAATAATATTATATATCTTTATAGATGAAATGATTTTAACCTCACAAGTGCATTGCTGAACAATACAATGTCAGATGAATACCTACAGCAAAGGTGTACTACCTCATATTCATGAGAAACACCATAGAGAAAGCTGAAGTTCTTTAGGCTGCTACAAGGCTGTGGGAGTTTTGATTACAAAGCGGAGTTGAAGATGGGAAATGAACTCAGGGTTGTGGCTGGGAAGTTAGGAACGCCACTCTATCCCTTTGGAAAGGAGGTACTTTATATAAAGGACTATGGATACAGTCAGGAGATGCATAACAATGTAAAACAGGAATAGTTCCACAGATTTCAGTGCAGCCATGTCAATTGAATGAACAGGCAGTAAAGAGCACAAACTACCCCAAATATCTTGCACTGAATTCAGTCTTTTACTTAGACTAAAAGCATTGTGTTTGTAGTAGCCCTCAAAAAACAGTCATGAGGCTGAGGAAAACTGGAAGTTTTTTTTCCAGCAGAAATAGTTTGAATAAACAAGGCAGGACTGTAACATTACGTTCTCTATTTGATGAATTTATTTAGTCTAAAATAAGCAAAAATCTTGTGAGATTTTTTAATTCTTCAGATTGGAAATTATATGAATATCAGCTTAGCTTGAAAAAATGTCATGCATACTGACCAGATATTGATGAGATGGTCTAATAGATTGCCTTTGATTTCAGCAGGTATAGGGGAATCACATATAGGATCTGTGAAGGGGGTCAGGAAAGGACCAGGGAGGAAGTGATGGTTTCTCTTAGTCACTCTCGTGCTTCTCTCTGTTTTTAGCTGGGACCACACTGTGGCATGCAAATTTACTACAGATCTCTTCCCCACACACACTCAGGCACAGTGTGTGTCATTTGTGGAGGTTCTGCATGGTGCACAACTTTTATCCTTTGTCAGCTTGATTCCTGCCAACTTTGAGGAGTTTGTCATTTCCATATTCTTGTAAAAAGTGGAGATTTCTACAATCCTCTTTGGGATATGAACATCTACTGGTGGATCTTGCCTGTTTTTCTCTTGCAGTACAAGAAGAACGCAGGTATAATGGGTTCTTGCTGTCTCTTGCTAGCCAGTAATTGCTAAATCTGTACATATTTTGTTAAAATGGGCATGACAATTTTTTTTTTAAATGATGGAGTAGAAATTTCAGGTTTTATGGTCATGTGACAGTGGCTTTGAGTATTGAAGATGTGTCATTCTATGCTATAAGCCCTGGATTTTACACAATAACAAGATAGCTCTTTATAAAGACCTTCAGCTGCTTATCATTAATCCCTGAACTTCTAGACTGGATTTATTTAATGCTTTTGGGGAATGAATCTGGATCATTAATTAACAGTATCAAGGATATCTGTAATAAGATTACACACATGGTTTTACATTCCCATGACTCAGTCGATTTTCTTTTGAACTAATGGGAACTTTGCCATTGCACTCAATGCACTCAACACTGGAACCATCATTGCTGATAAAACAGTAATAATAAAACAGCTAAAAGGGAAACTAAATTTT
The DNA here is from genome assembly GCF_037038585.1 of Patagioenas fasciata. Classification (NCBI taxonomy): domain Eukaryota; kingdom Metazoa; phylum Chordata; class Aves; order Columbiformes; family Columbidae; genus Patagioenas; species Patagioenas fasciata. The sequence goes on from NC_092522.1 coordinate 47,583,286, forward strand.
AAAAGTAGACAAATTTAAAATGTTACCTCATAGACTAGATGGTGGGAGGGCTATGATAAGCTATGTATCCACAGGAAAGCTAAAAGAGCGCAAAGCAATAGGCAGAAATATCCAGGGCAGAGAAGGAAAGAGAGGACCACCAGACAGGATAAGCCCAAGACAGATGGACAAATAGTACAGGCAAGCATCAGAACACAAACAAAAAACACTCTTGGAATCAGAAATAAGAAGAATATTGGGTTAATTCAGAAAAGCTGAAACACCTGCCTATTGTGAAGAAAGTCTGTGTGTGCTTCAGTAGAGTGTGGGAATTCAGCAGATGCTATTCCTTTCAGATGGAGTAAAAAACAGACTACTAAAAGCACAGATTTCATTATCCTATAATGTGGTGCTTGTGGTTAACGCAAAGTGCAAAGAGACTGCCAACATTTTTCTAGCTGCAGTTTGATCCTATTGCCAGGACCACCGGGACAATTTTTTTGGAGAATCCAGCTGTTTTATATCCCTCCCACCACACAAAGCAAACCTGTCAGATACAGCCACAGGAGTACTCACTGGATGGTACATGGATATGAAGTAGGAGTCATGGGGAGAAGACTGGCACTTCATCTGAGGCTCCCCTGGCTGGTACCCTATGGTCTTAGCACAACCCCAGGGGCACATCAGCTTCTGGTGTCACTTACAGCAGGATAAGTCACGCTCTGATATTTGCTAGGAACTGGACAGATGCCTGGATGATGGCAGGATAAGAGACCTGAAGGCAAGAGATGGCCTCTCCATCTTGCTCTCAACTGTAGTGAACCTCCATTAGGTGGGCTCCAACCCCTGCACTGATGGCAGAATCATTCTCCCAAGATCTGCAGCAATGACACTTTCCCCCTGGGGTGTCTGTTTGTGCTCCTCTTCCCTCTCCCTCTTCCAGCAGATGCAGGTCTGGATCTCAGGTTTAATTTCCACTGAACCGTGAAGCAGTGGGAAAGCAGATTTACATCCTGCATATTATTTCCACCAGTGTTCCCCCGAGTGTATATAAAACATTACTATAATTCTGTCCTAGGGTTCTGTTGATACTAACAAATCACTTGAATTTTGCTCTAAGTAATTAAAATTACAAGTACCTTTTATTACAGTTACAGGCAGGAGGCAAATGTGACAGAGGCCTTGTTATTCAGATATGTATAATAATTCAGGCAGCAGCATATATTTCTTCAGCTGCTTTTCTTTCATAGAACAGTCTAACGCCTTGAGCAATGCAACACACAGTTCCTCAAAGCTTCAAAACATCAATCTAGGTCCCATAACACCTAATGCAAATAAATAGCACAAACACCAAGCAATTTTTTTCCTGATTAATTCTTTATAAAACACCTTGCAAATAACTTATAGCTTTTTTATGTAGCAACTGAAGTAATTCTTCTGTGTCAATTTAAACCTGGCTTGGATATTAGTATTTCCAGTGCAAAATGTAAAACATACTGAGTATTGCTCATGGAGACTTAAAAATATTCCTTTAGACCGAGTCTAGGCTCTCTAGCTCTTTCAGATACCTCTAGGAATAAGCCAGCACTTCATCAGAAATAAATATAAAACTTGCTGGTTCAATCTTTTCCCCACTAATGGCGTTTCTCCAGAATTGATGTTCTAGAGAGGAACAACAACAAACGCATAAAGACAAGAAGGGCAAATCTGCAAGCAAATGAATTTATAGGAGACTGGAAGGTTATAAAGCCTCTCAGGCCCCATTTGCCGAAGCCTTTAATCACTGTAGAGGACATAGCTAGTGCATGTAAAGGAACTTTAGAAACTGTAATTGAAAAAAACATATATACTCCCCAGGGCACAAGATTGTATATGGGAATTGACAAACTTTTTCTTGGTCTCTTTTTCCCATCAAAAAGCTTCTCTTGGGGTCTTTTCTAGACTGTTTGGACAAAAAAGGAAGGTTGTGAGTAGAGAAGCAGTATCATGCCTGGAAGGCTTGCGTGAGATGGATGAAAGAACCAAAACACAGCCTTAAATCTACAAGGAGCTAAGACCACTGCATGACTAAGCTTGAGATAAATTCTTGCCAGTCAAACAGGAGAAAAGACAGTTGGTTTTGTTAGCCAAGAACTCAGAATAGTTTTTGTCATCCCAACATTTAAGAGCTACTCATATAATCACTGTGTGAAATAAAGTCATAGAAGGCGTATCTGTGGGAGACATTTATTTGAATGATACTTTTGTGTCTGACAAAGCAAACGGCATCAACTGAAGATAACAACCCAAAGGCAGAAGACAGGCAGAAGCATACAGAACTTATGAGTGCAATTAAGGCTACAGAAATGGAGGACATTAAACACTAACAAGGCAAATGTTGGGAGTGCAAGTTGGCTTCGCTGAGCTAAATGCAATAGAGCTCAGTCCAAAACAGCATCCTAACGGATATTCACAGCTAGCTGCATCCATTTCATTATTTTAGGAGTGCAAAGATTTACTTGAAAATTACTTAAAAAATAAGAATGTTTTTGCTGTCTGGACAGGATTCAGATTTGAATCCCTTAGGCCAGTCTCTTCCCACTAGCTGCAGAAGCACTGCTGAGAAATCCCACAAACTACAAGTCTAACTTTTAGAAGGATACATTTAGATGAAATGGGACTCTTAATTTCTGTGTTTCCATGTATGTAAAACAATAATAATACTACTAATACTCACTGCTTCATCTAAGTTAATGCTATGTAAACAGTTCTGACCCTACTCCCCCTCCTCTGACAGTGTATAATATACATAAAGATAAGAAACTAAGCTGTTTGTACTTTAGTCAACCTGTACCACCTACATTAAACTTCATCCAATTTAACTGTCAGTTAATGTCTTATTGCTAAGTGCCTAAATCCCTAAGCAGGAGGACTGGCTTAAATTGTTTCACTTAAAAAGCAGCTGCCCTTATCTTGTAAAGGATCATGCAGCTACTCCAACAGATATTATTTCTCAGTGAAGGCAACACCTAGATAATGGCATTCTATCTGATCATTGTAAGTACATTAGCATTGAGCTGAGCTGTTTTTATCTCACTACATCCTTATCTCCCCTATATCTTATCAAATACAACTTTGTCATATTTTATTGCTAATCAAGTAGAATCTTAGACGATTCACCCTTAGACGGTAGTGCCATCTGCTCGTACCATGCTCTAATCATTGAATACCACCAGAATTAGTGTTCAGCAGCTTGCATTCATTGAAAAAGCCTTTACCTGTGGTGTGGCTGTTCCACTTCCACCTATCACTCCTTTCCTGCTCATTGCATCCAAAGTGAAAAAAAAATACCTGTATATTTTATTTCACAGTGATTTTTACCCCTTCTGCTATTAATTGTTTGTTGTGGGGCTGTTTTGGTTTTTTGTTTGTTTGTTTGGTTGGTTTTGTTTTTGTTTTGGTTTTGTGGGGTTTTTGTTTGGTTTGGTTTGGTTTTGTATTGGTTTGTTTTCATTTTGGACAGAATGTCGTGAAAAGAGTGTTTAACCGAAAAGATACCACATCCTACTGCATTACCAGCAAAATGACTGCATTTCAGTATGCAGAGCTGCATAACAAGTTCAGCCAGCATGGTCTCACTTCCAGAGAGTTTGCAGTTTCAAAATTGTGTTCTGTGCTTCAGGGGAGGTCACTCAAAGTCACCAAAGACCTTGTTGTAAACCTTAGTGTGAATGTCACTACCTATTGGTAACAACCAGTGTCATTATGTTCTGCCTTTCCCATGTGTCTTTCAACCTTTTTATCCCATTCAGCATGAGGTTTAGGAAAGTATTTAAAGCTCCTGTGTTTTTCCTGTGTTTCAGCTGGAGATATTATGCTTTCTTTTTTATTTCTGACCCAAAATAAGTACAATGCATCTGGTATGATGAAATTGCTACCCAAAATGACTGCCAGTGATCAGTGCTGAGGGGTCCGGGGTTTCTGATTTGTTGTTTGTTTGTTTTGTTTTGGTCATGTGTTGTTTTTGTTTGTTTTGTGTTTGTTTTGTTGTTGTGTTTTGTTTGTCCTTACTATTTGGACAACATTGGGGTGAAAGGTACTGAAGAGCAGATAGAAATGATTACTGCTTCTCTTATCACTTAGATACTAACATTCTGATATTTTCCTGCCTGCTTGCATACTGCACACAATCATGAACAAACTACATTTTAAAAAGAGATTAACAGAAATGTGGTACCTCTGAATGTACCAAATGGGGGAAGGGAAGTTCTTTGCAACTCCACTGGGTGCAGAATGCCAAATACTTAACAGTTTGCCAGTAATGGAGTGGAATGTGAGACTCTCTGCTGCTGCAATAGGACCACCTCAAAGAAGAAACAAGATAATTTATAAAATGTTAATGACTACAGAAATTCCATAATTAGTACCACTGCTACTTCTGCTGCAGATAATACAGATGGATGTAAGGGAACAGAGAAGATCCTCCAGGATTGCAGGAAAAATTTCTGTTGTTCAGCACAAAGGAAGATTATGAGAATCCAAAACCTAAGTAAGAGACAAGCTGAATAAGGAGGAGTCAAAATACACTTGGATGTGAAACGCAGAACAACATATATAAGATATAAGACTGCGTCAGAATGGTTTATTATTATATGTCAACCAAGTGCGTATTTTATCGTGGTTTTCATTTTTCTTTTCAGACTTTCCCTCCTCAGCGTATATTTCATTGTGAAGGAACCTTAGGGATTTACCAAGGATCCCAAGAACTACTTGAACTCAGCCTCAGATTCCTAAGAAAGAAGTGCGCATAATACAAACCCATTTATATTATAGTCACAGAAATTAGCATATTGGAAGTCATCCATTTTTATCTCCCATGTCAGCAATGTGCCCTGATTGCTGATGACAACCATACATATTAGCAAGCTGGATGTTTAACCAGCTGAAGTCAGGGCAACGGAAGGATTGTTTTCAAATGTTACATCTTTTGACTACATGCTTAATGTGGTTTCCTTCTGTATTGCATGGTTTATAATTTCATGCATAGTGCTCTTGCTATTGACATTACTGCTCAGCATGCTTCATTCCAGGCCTCATCGTATAGAAAGATGCCCAGGCACATAATCAAAACAACAAATAATGAAACTTCAACTTCAGCTGACTTGAGCATATCTTCAGAATGCTTTATCTGCTTATAAAGTGATTTGCTGAGTGGGTTAAAGTAGGTATTTAAAGCTGTGAATGTGCATCAGTTCTTTACTGATACTGATTAGCCTCCCTCCCTCCACAACACCTATTTGATTTCACATGTCTCCCATCGTTCAGCTGACATTGTAGAGGAGTACAGTGTAGTTCCACCCCAAAAGTCCCATCCTCTCCTGAGTCCTGCTGCCCTTGTGCTCTCACTATATGTTCTATTGCAGGAATCCCACATTTTAGTTTTGCCCCATGTGAAAAACACAATTCTCAGTTTCGCAGCTACTGCCTATCTGTTTTACTGGGTAAGTAATCAAGAGCAAGGCCATTTTTTCCTGTTTTATGATAAAATTCAAACAGAAGAAGTCTGAAACATGGTCCTTAAAGTATTTTTTTAAAAATTTTGCCTGCACTCACCTTGCCCTCTCCTATTTAGAAGTTGTCTAAATGAAACAGCTCTGTATTTCCATCCTCTCTTTGTTCTGGAACTTCTCTGTAACTCTGGTCTTTTCCCCATCTCGTGTTTCTCCTATTCCTGCTGAAGCTGGTCCATGAAAGGTTGGCCAAACTGCCCGTAACAGCTAAATTTGATGTGATAAATTATGGATTTATACTTATGGGGAATTATGCTCCTTCAGTACCGCACCTAGAAAGACTTGTGAGAAAACTGTTTCTTTAAACTGGCTGGTCTGACTTAACCATGATTAGTCCTGCCAATAACTCTGACAAGTCAGAGAAGCAAAAGAAGGAACTCAAAATACTAGGTTGCATTTTTATGTTTTTAATGTTACAGGAGATAGGAAGCTGGTTATGTGTCTTTCTGGTAGGCATATTTGTGAGATCAGAATGCTGTACAGGCATAATATGTAAATTGCATTTTCCTACAAAAAAGGAGGAATGTTCACGTTACAAATAATTCTGTATAGGACAGAAAGAGACTGCAATGGAATTAGCAGGAGTCGCTTCTCCTATCAAGAGAGGCTTTGCACAGTCCAACCTAGACAGGCTTGAACAATATTACAAGCACATTCACTATATCCATTATAATGTCTCGAGCACATTTGCAGCCAACCCAGGCTGCAAATACAATACATTTCCCTAAACTGATTAATAAGAAAGTGAAGAGCCTAGAATTGCTTTGACATATCATTTGTACCCGTTGTCATCCTGACAACTCTTAAGTATTACAGAAACTCTAACACAGAGATTGTGTGCATTTATTAGTTTGCAATGCAGCATCCTGGATCTGTTGATTAGCCCTTGGCTATAACAGCTAAGAGATGCCTCAGAAAAAGTTTAGAAGACAGCTTAGTTAATAGAATATTTCACATATACCTTTGGTTTCTTTGGTTTTCTCTCACATCTTTTTTTAACACTCTTATTTATAACTATGTTTTCACATTTATGATCAAGAATGTAGCCTATTGCTTTGCTACACAACACTTGTTTTAATTTACTTTATGCCTGCTCACCCTTTAAATCTAGTGAGACAGATACAGAACTTTCTCAAAAGCAAAGTGTTCAAACAAAGCAGTGCTACAGTCAGACTCTGGATGCCTGTAAAGTAAGACAAGGCTTGGACTTCCAAACAGCAGCAGGTGAGGAAAGGTGCACACTGCTGTAGGTGAACTGTTATATGTGGAAAACCATGCAAAAATAAATTACAAAAAATGTGTGTGGGCACCATACGCTGCCTTTAGAGAAGCTCTTTGTGGCAGAGCACAGGTCTCTTGGGTGATCCTCAGGTGAACAAAAATATATTTGCATGGAAAGATACGCATATTCCAGAAAAGTAGAAAAGGTGACAGACACACATGACTGGCAGACAAATAAGTAATCTCTCCTTACAAGAACAGATAGAAGCAGAGTTTTGTTATTCCAAGCTGTTATGGGGCACATCAATTAGTTTGCAAGTAGGCTACATGGCAGCAAAGGGTAGAAACACTTCCACTGCTGACAGTATTAAAAACAGATCAAAAGATCATACTACAAATAATGTAAAGTTGGATTTGAGTTTTAGTTATTCTAAAGAGCTGTTAGCAGATGAAATTACCTCTCTGCTGTCTCCCAAGGCAATCTTCCCACGCAGTGAGTATGATCCAAAGCTAATTAGCATCAGTGGAAGAAACTCTTGGGTGAAATTTGTGTCTGCACTGAAGTGAAGATGAAATGCTTTAGTTGTGGGGGAAAGGAATTCATCAAATGAGCATCCAGTGAAAGGGTTATACCCAATGAGCTCTTCACACAGGAGTAACACATCTCCCTTTTCCTCCCCACCTCTTTTTTCTCTCTTGGTTATCATCAGGACTTCTCCTGAAGATCTTGGGAATAAAGAATTTTCTTAAGAGTAACAGTAAATGGACACCTGCAGTGCGCTCTGGGAAGCTTTCTCTTATAGGAGCAACATGTGCACCATGAAAACTATGTGAGGAAACAGTCTGAAAAGTGTAATATTGAACATGCAGCCCCTCCTTCCACTGCTTAAACTAGGAACTAGTCATCCACCTTCTTTTTTTTTTTTTTTAAATAAGGTATTTTTAAGAAGCAGTATGAAGTGAAAGTAATTTTAGCAGCACCATTCATAAGTTTGACAGCTTTTATAAGTTTGGAAAAATAAGTAATGTGAAACAAATACATGGGATAGGAATAAAACCCCAAAACTGTCTAATGATGAGCTAAAAGCATATTTTGATTCATACTTTTCAAGGCTTATGAAAATCAGAAAGATTTCAAGAAGGTATTTCAAGAGAGCTACGAACAGTGTAGGATAAGAGCTATTGAATAGTGCACTGGGTCATATTTGCGGTGTTTTGAATACATTGTGGTTTCCTCTTCCGTCATCATTTGCTTAACTCAATAGTCAGCCCCAAAAATACACATAAATCAAGTTCTACTTTTAGGAATGCGTACACTTGACTTTAAATTTCAGTGACACTTGGGTGGAAATATCTCAAACCTTCCATGTTTAATAAATGTCCTTTGTTTTATTTCCCATCTCTAGACCATGGTACACTGCAGAGTCCAGAACTGAAGTTCATCTGTAACTTTCCCTATCCAGTGTTACTGAGACACAGCAGAGTGATTATTAAAATACACATTCCTATCCTATTCCTCAATCATTTCAGGCTAACGTAAAATTCTATTTGTCTTAGCTGTATTGAGCTAGGACTGCTTTAAGGGCAGTTATTTGAGATTTTCTTCTGCCTTGCACATCAACAACAATCTTTTCAGGTAAGTTCCACTTAAAAAAAAATCTTTATAATGGGTAATTACAGGTAATTGTGTCAAAATCTTTCCTGCATAAGATCCCCAGTGACTTTATAGCTCAGAAAAAAATCAACAATGTATTTTTCTCATAAACTTACTGAGTGTGGACTTATTAGGGAGTTTCTCATATGTGTTTTGGGCTGAAAACTCTGCAGACCTTGCAGGGAAGATGCATGGACAAATTAACAGAAGCTGGCTCCCTTTTCAGCTTTCTGTGCTTTGGAGAGGCAGAAGAAGGGGAAACTTTCACTGAGAAAGTGAATCATTTGTCCTAACACATTGAAATTTGTGGAAACCCTAAAAAAAAAGTTATGCTAAGTTAAAGCTTTGCCCAACAGTGTCAGTCCTGCTCTTACTTTAAAATGTCCTTAAACCATTAACCTACACTGACCTGGATTTTTAAAGACTGCCAACAAATCCTCAGGCAGAATCAATGGTATGTCTCTTGGTCATGTCTCTCTGTATTATGTTACCATGTACAGGACGTAAGCCAGTAAGTCTCTTTCTCTCATCCAGCAAGGATGATGCAAAAGTTGCCTTACTACGAAAGGAAGGAGTTTCTTTTCCAGATGAAGAAGCTCACACATGAGAAATGCTGCTACACATATCAGTCCTTCTGCTGGGTAAGGATCCAACTTACTGAAATGTCACAAGACTCCCTGTCAAAAATACAAAGCTTGTTTGCCAGCGATACCCTCCTACTCTGCTGCAGCCCACAGAATGCTTAAAATAACCAACCAAAGGTAAGTTTCAAAGCCTTCTGCCTTGAACTTCAGTTTCAAACAAGGCAACTGAAATTTAAACAGAGGAAGTAAATGTTGTTCTGTTCATGATTTCACCCTTCAACCAGAAATAAATACAAATCCCCTTATTCTTTAACTATTTCATGAAACTGTGGAACAGGCAAGTGATCATAAAACTGTGAAGCATTGTTAAAAGTTACCAGGGTAGCGTGATCTTCAGCATGAAAACACAGAGTCCTTGGATGATCCTGAACACCTTCAATCACCTTGTAAGTATGGGAAAGGTGTCAGAAATTTATTCTCCAATGAATTTCTGTATTTTCTCTGTAATACAATAGGCAAGTACTTAATACTGGAGACTAAAATCCTGAACAATCTTCTACCATAAGCTGCTGCCTTCAAGCCTAGCAAGCTTTACCTTCTCATCCCTAGACTGAATAAAGAGAGAGACAAAGAGGCACCTGCGTGGCTGTCCATAACACATAACTGTGCCACACTGGCAGATTTATGTGTTGTGGTGCCCCATATCCTTTCTTTGGCCTGCCTTTTCTGGCTTTTTTCTCTAGTTTTTGATCCACATGCAGTGGAAATGGAACTCCCGCTTAACTTTCCTCTGGATTGCCCCATGGCAGGTCATGGCATGTGCCACGTGTCTGCTGGGTGACCTCTTTGTGCCTCAGCCTATGACAAATGTAATTCTCCTTTGTTCCTGTCCCAGTCTTCTACCACATTGGTGTCACTTAATTTCAAGTCAATGATTTTGCAGCTTGACCCTCTCCTCCTCCAGTCCTTCCCAGGCTACAAGGGCTGAAAAGCTTCATTTCCTTCCACCTGAGCTGTAAAGAGGCACTGCTAAAAGTGCTGGGAAGCACCCTGGGGTAGCAGATGTTAAAACTGAGATTACTAAATATTCTCGATATGGAGCAGTGTGAATGAACTGAAGAGGTGAACGCCTAGCTGTACTGTGACATCAGAAGAGTTAACTGCAGTTTGGGAAGCACAAAGGAACAATTTCAAAGAAAGAAACCCTGAAATGTCAAAGAACAGAGTTATTAAAACAGATCATTGTTAACAAATGGCTGTTTATTGCTAACACAAAGCAAGTGTACAATTTGAAGCTGGATTCTTTCTGTAAGTGTTTATTAGAAGAAGAGACAAAAAAAGACATTTGTTTCCTATCAGTCGTTCATACAACTTACAACTGTTCCCATATGGCCCACTACTATACTGTTTTACTTCGGGATATAGGACTTCCAATTTTTGGTCTTTAGCAATGATCCACTGAGTGAAAGACTCTGTCAGCATAGGTACTTTCTATTCCTAAGACTAATTTTTTAGAGGAAAATGAATTTGAGATAGTCACTGGAATAAGTCTCACATGCTTGAAGTTTTCAGAATATCGTGCATGTCTGAACAAAATCTACCATATCATAGGTGATTTGTATTTCTATGGGTCATTATTTTGTTTTCAGTTTTCCTGTCTAAATCTATGCAAGTATCTGTGTGTCTTTGGAAATGCCTTGGCACCTCTTTTGTGCTAGGAATTAACCAGTAATACATAATGCACAGTAGCAAAACCACACAGCAGAACATGATCTCATGAAAGCACCACGGAGAGGAGGGATTGAAGTTATTCAGTCAGTTCAAGGAAAATACCTCAAGACTGTTTTCAGGAAATGTTCTCCAAGACAAATTTCATCCATAACTAATTCCTGTTACTGTGGGTTTTTTCTGCACGTGTTCAAGCAGTTAAAAAAAGAGCAAGAAGCACACACACCAGCTGAAAGCCTCATTCCCTTGCTTCTGTGCAATACAAAGGAGGATCAGTTTAGTATTTCTGAGAGCCAGGCTGTTTGCTCCCCTCTGCCAAATAATGGGAGCATCAAAGGTAGGAAGAAACCTTTGCTGCTCACTTCAGCTCTTCCTGGCAGTCATGCAGATGCAACATTATGAAGCCACATATGCCAGCATCCATTAAATGTCTTTATTGTAAATAACATTTTTTTTTGCTCTGGCAGGCAACCTAGCCCCACTGGAAATGCCACCAAAACATTACTGTGTAACTGAAATAACATTTGCAAAGCCATCTGAAAAAAGGCTTCAGCTTGAAACTTAATAACAAGCTAAGGATGAAACAAAACAAACTATAATTTGAGGGGTGGGTAAGTACCCAGCAGACTTGGATGGCAAAGCAGGTGTGAAGGAGCTTGTCAACATTTGGCCCACTGTGTGAGAAAAGAGAAAGCAAGCTAGGGCAACCCTGCCTGGCTACAGTGAAATGCATAAGGAAAAAAATCAGCTATCTTGGAGGACGACATGAGCTCGCAAATATTTAAAATGCATGGATTCAGAAGTTACAAATAGCAGCATTGCACAGGCAGAGCAGAAGGCTGTTTTCCCTCCAGGCAAACAGGAGGTACTGATACACAGGTTGGTCGCTATTACATGCTAAAGTCCTCACAGCTGGTTGAAGCAAGCCACCAGAAAAGAGCCAATATCACACCTTCATTTTATGCACAGACATGTCCCATGTTTCTTCCAGCAGAGACTGTGGTGTAAGAAAAATCTGGAGGTTGTTCCTTCCCTTGCCTCCCAAAGGGAACGGAAGCACTGCCTGGCTCTCCTTGTCAGGCCCTGGCTGAGCAGAGATGCTGCTGCTTGGCACTGCCCGGGCATCAGTTAAGACCCGATGTGCACCAGAGGCTTCAATAGAACGATGGTACCTTGTCAGGACTGTGAAAAAATATCTTGTGCATAAAGTATGCAGCTTTACCAGAAAAAGGCCCAGGACAGCTGTCACAGTGGCAGGAAACCCTTTTGCTGACCTACCTCACTTTGTTTCTGGATTAAGCTGTACAGGCAAAAAATACCCTTCTGGTAAGAAGTAAATTTAGGAGGGCTACACTCTGCCAATGCGGCCACATCTGCAAAACATCCTTTAATAGAGACAAAGACTGAGTTTGTCAACACTTGCAAAAGAAAGAGACATCAAGACCTGGTTTTAAATTCCAAGTAAAAGAAGTTTTTTCAACCCACTAGTCACTGAATTATGAACTGCCAAAGATGTAAATCTCAAGCAGAGTCAGTAACAGGCATGACTGCTGCAAGCCAGGATTTAGTCTCTGGATTATAGTAGCAACTGAGGACTCCAGCTAAGATCAGTCTGCCGTGACAGTGAGGTGGGGGCAAATATATTGAGGCTGGTGTCAAGACAACCAGACAGAAGATTTCTAAAGTGAAATGTTTTCTGCATCTCAATATCCCAAGTGGTTCATACAACCCCAAACTAAATGCACTCAAAATTTGCAACTCGTATAGCAGTTCTAGAACTTGCTTCAGGTTGAAAAACCAGCCTTTGCAATGATCTCAGGCATTAGGGACTCTTCTCAGCTGTTCTTCGAAAATTATGGGCGCCAGGGAGAGCTAAACCCCGTTACACAGCATGTGACATCAGATGTTTGAGATCTTACGCATTATTAATTTTCTACCTGATGGCAGTGCGCTCGTATTATTTTTGCCTCCCACTCCTGTTCTGTGATGAAAACCCTGCAGTAAAAGTTCAGGCTAATTCTTTTTATTTTTCTACCTCCTGCTGCTGTTCTATCTGTCAGAGCTGCTGCAGGAAAGAAAAACTGTAGCAGAACAGCCTAACAAAAACATTGCTCTGCCCCTTGTGATATTAATATTGACGGAATTTCACAGCTCCCTATCTCAGGCAGTAAAGAAAACAGCTCTTCATTTTCATGTTCCAACTATTATCTTCCCATCATCACAGGGCAGCAGAAAATCAAAACCATCCACCACCTCCTGCACAAAAGCCACCCCGGAGCTGCACAAAGAACACTGTCATCTTCCAGCGGCTTCAGCGATCCAGTCTTCCTGACTTGGTGGTTTGGGTTGGTTTTTTTTTTTTTTGTTCGTTTGCTTGTTTTCTACATAGCTATTAGTATCCAGTGCATGGCTAGAGACAAAGAAACATACCAGCTTCTATCTGCCCTGTGGCCAGAATGGAAACATGCCATCACCTCTGTGCAAATTCTGCACCTGATCTGGAAGCACAGCACAGAAGGGAATGGGGCCAGAAGCAGCTGCAGCATGGAAAGAACAAACAAATCTGCAATCCCTTCTTTTTGCCTTGTACAGACACAATAATGTCATTTAGTCATCTATTTTATAACACAGAACCAAGAGTCAACGTCCTTTGTAGTTCACACCAGAGATTTGTATGATTAGCAATGGATGAATTGGTAACAGTTCAGGTAAGCACGTAAAAATATCAGTCCTTATTACAACCTTCAAACTGCAAGCACTACTATTGAGATTTAGGAGTCTATATTACTATATTGCCCTCTAGTGTCCATAAATAAGACAGAGAATATTTTATAACTGCTTCATCTCAGCAATTCACATCCAGCAGGGAGGTTTACAGCCTCCCATGATGCTGAAGAGCACGCAAAGGGCTTCATAGTATTATGTACTAGGCATGCACGGCTTAGCCGTCACACATTCACAGCCTTTGTAACTGCTGCATCAAGGTTATACTTTCATTAAATCAACTGAGAACTAACAGAAACACTGTTGTTTTAGACCGAGCTGGCAGACCTGGCTTATTTCCCTTTGCTCCCCTGTGTGGGGAGAACAGCCGAGCCCCCAGTGAAGCTGGTCAGGGCCATGTGGGTTGCTGAGACCTGGGGCTTTGCAGCAAAGTCCCCACATGGGGACCTAGATGTGGAGGTGAGACTGTGCAAGATGTGCCTCACAGTGGCCAGTCTGTCAGGAATGTCCAATATAAAAACACATAGCCCTATAAGCAGCGTTTCCTGTGTAACCCATTGAGATCAGGAACAGGTCACGAGTCATACCTCCATATCTCCCTCCTGCACGGAGATGTCCTGAGGATACATCAGGCTTGAGCAGGAGTCTTTAGCTGATCTGTCCTGGCTGACTGGACTCTGGATGGAGAACCAAAGAGATGCCCATGAGGAGGGAGGAGCGATAGTTCCTCACAGACCCTAAGCTTTGGCGTGAGGTGGAGGGAATGGGGTCCTGATTTATCTGCATCCAGGCTGACACTTCTCTGGAGGAAAGACATCTGTAATACTGAAGTTGAGCGCACGTGAACTTGGAAGGGTTATTAACACTGTCTCTACATGGGAAAAAAACATGCTCATCCTCCTAACACTCCCATTGCCTTGAAAGGGAAGATGCCCTCAGAAGAACAGTGTAATGATCACAATAACAACACTTTGAAATGCTTTTATCTAAGCATAGATATAACACCAGCTGTGCCGAAGCCCAGAGAGGTGAACCTTACTTGTTCAAGGTCACAGCACAAGGCAGCAAATAGATCAGACCTCCTGGCTCCCAGGCCAGTGCTTAACCCACAACAAAGAGACTTCTCCTCAGCAAATGTGCTGAGAAGCCATACAACCTGAACCTCCTGGTTATGTTTCTTTCTGAAGCTCCTGACAACAATCCATAAACAGATACTTCAAACTCAGCATTATAACTGCGATCTGCTGGTGGTGACACATGCACTGTCTTTGACCTTTGTGAATAAGTTTGATGCCTTATCAGTCTCTTTTAGACGAAAATCTAATCAATGATTAACAGCTGAAGGGCACCGTATTCTCAGAGATCTTTAAGGATATACAGCGACTTTCAGTATTATCCATGACACTTAAAATGTGTCACTCAAAGTTTGTTTTATTGCCACAAATAGCTTAGGTTAGATACTACTATTTATTTTATCTCATAAGTTGAAAGAATCCTATTCACTTAACTACTTTTGATTTTCATCTTAAAAGGAGCTAGCCAATGTTTCTTTTTTTTTTTGTTTGTTTGGTTGGTTGGTTGGTTTTTAATGGGATCCTCCCTTTAATGGTGTCTGCTGAAGGAATGATTCTCCCTCCCCTTATTGATTTTTCATTCACTCCAATTTTACAGACACACCCAAGAACTGGGCTGCAGCAGCAATTCTTAGTTGTCATGAGAAGACTACTTTGAACCTTGAAATCTATTATTTAAAATTGCCTCTTACTCCAAGTCCTTTATTTATTTATTTATTTATTTTCCACAGAATTGTGTGAAAGGAATAATTAAAATTCCTTTTTTTTTGTTGTTTTGTTTTGTTTGTTTGGCATTGAGGGAGACAACATAGGACTTGGGTTCTGGTCTACATAAGTGCTGAAAGGGGTTTGTTGTTGAGTTAGTAACGGGAAATGTCCAAAACCCCACAGAGGATATAGAAAGCAGGCTATAGAAAGCAGGCTATAGAGGAAATATGTAACAAAGCCAACGCTAGACTTGGCTTCCAAACTGATAGCAGGCACAGAGTGTTGGGGATAATTCAACAGAAATGACTAATTGAACAAAACTCAGTTTTACAGTAGAAAGTATAAAAATGTGCTTTACTTCTCAGTGTATGAGCGTGCCATAGTATAAGCAGGGACGCTCTGCAGCTGCAGCGGAGAGATGGAAGGCTATTAAAACTGCCTCTGCATGGCAGGCACTGAGCTGAGGCATGCCAGTATGTGCTCTGTATAGCATAAAATGGTCTTCAGAAGGAAAATGTATTTCACACTTTTTGCTTAATTTCTCCACCCCTTACGCTTGTACTCATTGCCCCTCAATTCAGTGGTTCTAACCTGTGAGCCCCCATCACCCCTCCAGGGCAAAGCACCCTTGTCAAACAGAAGTCAGCACGTTAGTACATGGGACAGAGAAGGACATGCAGAGTAAAGTCTCAAAACTGGTGTCTTAATATTTCACCTTCTCATTGGGAAATGCTGTGAGATCAAGTAATTGCAACCCTAACGCTGATCCTGCTGAAAAATAATTTAAAATGGCTAAATTCAAGGAATAAATTACAAAGGTTAGTTAACTAAACACGAAGAACTTGAGAGCCAGATATTCAAAAGTCAGAAACCTGAAGGTACTGGTATGTATAGAACAGGAACTTCACAAACTTGTAATATGCCAAATTTCCCCTGAAATTAAGGGAAATTGAAGAGACTTAGGTCCACAAAACTATTTTAATAACAATAAGGGTGTCTCTGCATCTCCAGGTGTTTCACTAAATTTAAATGTCTGGCCTAAAATCCAGCTTTCAGCAGTTAGTTCCATGTGTTAGAAGGATCAGGCACACAAAAATTTTTCAAAATATTTTTACAAAAAACATTCAAGAAGTTACAAAGAAGCACACTGCCAAAAGTTCCTTGACTAACTCAGGAGCCAAAGATTTTTTTATAATAATAGTAACTGAAAGACAAGCTTTTAAAGGGTACGTAGGGGTAGACAGACACTGATTGGGTTAATAGAATTGGTTTAAATCCTATTAAAAAGGAAAATAATAACACAATTTGATTAATTTTATATAAATACAAATAGTCCTCAAGCAAGAGGGACTGTTGTAGCATTAGTTATTCTAATAATATTTGCCAGCAATATTCCTCTTTGAAACATTTTATAGATAGATAGCCAATTGCTACAATACACTTGATATACGTGCTAGATGTTATTGGAGAACCAGCATTGTTAGACACTGGTAACAATCTAAATATTTACTTTCATAATCCTCTTTAACAGTTGCTGCTTTTTGCACTTGAATTTATATTAATCTCAGAACAGAGTATACCATTGACTTTCCTGTTTAGAAATGATTTGGGTTATTTAAATCCTAGGATGTATTACAAAATATATAAAAACTAAAATAAAATGTAAAAGAGGAAGCATTAAGCTTACTGGCAATATTTAGCTATGTGAAACATTCATAATTTATAAATATGCACATAGCTTTTCAGCTTCTTTCCCAATAAACATTTCAAACCTATAGTTTTACTTTTATACTTCACATGTACTGCCTTAACTGATTTACTATGGATCTGTTGCACATTTCCATACACTTAAAATGCTTATAGCAAAAACATACTTGACTCATGAAAAAAGTCCCAAACACAGAAAGCTTGAAACAAAGAAATATAGAAGTACTGAAGTAAAATAAATGTTGGGTTTCACCCCGTAAGTGGATTAAAATTTAATTACTTTTTATCTGAAAGCAACATGAAATTGCAACATGAGTGACATTTTTCGCTCTTTAACAAAGCAGAAATAGTAAAAGAAGTATAAATTTCTTACAGCATTCTATACAAGACCATGGGCCCCATGTCCAGGCATTTCTCAGCCTTCTCTGGCCAGCACGGATGCCCCTGCCAGCCCGGGAAGAGGGAAGCAGAGAATGGAACAAATTGGGCTGGCAGGGGATGTTTCTGCTCATTCACCTCTGAGCCAAAAGGCTTCCGGATAGACACGAGACAGCAACACATTTCTGGCCCATTTCAACCTCTGCTGTATGCAACTCAGGCAAGTACCTTCTAATTTCAGACTGAAGGTATGAAGAAAGAGACAGAAACAAGCACTGAGCTGCCAAAGAAACCAATTCTTGCCCTCTGTCCAGGCAGCTACCGAGGTGCTTTAGACCATTCATGGTGCCGAGCAGCCAGCTGGCCATGGCCCAGGAGGGTGTCTGTCCTTCACACTGGGCTCTGCTGGTGCAGGACTGGTCACGACACAGCCTTTCATCTTCTGTTTTGTTCATGGACTTGATTATGATGGCAACCTTTTTTGAAATTAAGAACTACTGTAGAAAACTTGTATATCAAAACCTGTTTGAAGTAACAGGAACACATCAGTCAAATTCTGATCCTGAGTATTATTTTTTTATTATTATTAAGTTATTTATTATTATTTATTGTATTTATTTATTATATATATTTTTATTATTTGTTTATTACAATCAAGTTTGTTCTTTGGACTGAAGCTTTTTCAGATCCATGAAGTCAATAATGTTAACCTATGTCAAGCTGAAATTTATTCAAAATAATTGGCTTAGAGAACCATGTTGTCCACCACCTTTGGAAAAACAGGTTTTCCTCATACCCCCAAGATGTGAAATTCTATTATGTTTCACATTTGTATTTTAAAAGTTTATGTATGTTTTGCTTGTCACTTGTTGAGGATGGACTCATATCTCTAATCAGAAAATATTGCAGAAGATTAACATTTAAATTACCAAGGTTATAACACCAACAAGAGCCTTACATCTTTTTTTTTCCTGTCAATCGGAAACTATTGTACAAATGGAGTTCTGATTGCTGACCATGTTCCCTTTGGACCACTACAAAAGCCCTCCACATCTTTAAGGTGAAGGTCACATGCATAAGTATTGCTGCTGAACCGGCATAAAAAACATAACTCATTTGCTATAAATACTACTTCAAAAACATATCTGCCCTTCAAAGTGAGGTAGATGTGTCTAAGAGGAAATTCTCTTGGTTTATCAGGTTTCCAGGTAAAGCAAGTTTTCACAGATAACTGTTTTTGAACTGTCTATGCCAATAATGGCACAGGATAAAACACCCTTGGTAATGTTGCTAGGTGGAATCATGGACAGGTCACCTACTACCTTGTCTTCTCCACATGTCAGTGGTGTGACTGTTGCATAAGCAGATCTTGATTTGCTTATTTCATTTTTGCACACAGTGACAGATTATCTATTGAATTACTAAAGTAAAATCTACTTATTTAATTCAACTACTTAGATGCGTGAATTCAAGCAGACAGGATTCCCCCCCTGGAGCACTTCAGAGATTTCCATTCATTTGACAGGGAATGCAGGTGCTTATTTTAGAAGGCTTTCTACACTAGACATCTAAAATTCAGATCCAAGCTAGATAGTCAGATGCAGAGTTGCAATACCTAGATGCAAGCTGGGTAGGCAGACTGGGTCTTATCTCATGTGATTAACATTTTATGAAAGTCGGACGGCCTTAGGTAAAATCTCTCTCCCAGTGGTCTTCTACCTTCAAATATGGCCATTAAAATCCTGAACTATTTTTAGCCTTTCTAGATGATTTATTAAATATTAAAAGTTTAAGTAGGTAAGGAAAATTACTGTGCATTGCTGTCAGCCTGAAAAACATCTTGATATGAAAAGTTTTGGAGTCTGGAATTCAGAGCTATATTTGGATCATCACAAGCAAAGTAATGAGGCAACTTCATCCTGGAACTAGAGACAGTAGCGGGAGATTGAGCAGTATGAAAGCTCAAATGAATGAAGGAGCAGACACTCTGAAGCTCAGAGAAAGAGAATGGAACAATTGCAAAACAAGAATTTTGAGCTCAAATTGAAAAGCAATTAAATGATACAAACTTCAGATGAAACACTCCCATCACTCAAGCATGAAATACCATGACTACAGTAAAAAATAAACTAACCTTAAAAGGTAAACCAGCAAAATTAAAGGAAACATTTCACTCCTAGTAAAACAATCTTTTCACTCAAAAGTAGAGATATACTGCGTGTTTCACAAAACATTTTGATTTTGCAACAAGAAATGTCTGTATCAGAGATTTCCAGCTGACCAGCTGCTATTAAGATGGTTGCTGTCCAGACCCCTGCTATATCCCAGCGAGCCCTTGTTCTGCAGAGGTTCCTCCAGCATTGTTCTACTACACCCCACAAATCACAGGAGGCTGCATTTCCTACGTGTTCCCACTTCTCCTAGATCTTATGCTGAACGCTTACACTGAATTTATGTCATGGTGTTGCAGACAGAAGGGTCATGCATCTTTGAAAAGGACAATTAAATAGCATCTTATCTTGTTTTAAAGTCCTTAAGATTTCCAATAAAATGAAGCAATGCAGTGCTGAATCATCTTCCAAAACAATTGAAATAAATATTTGAAAAATCTCATTAATGACAACTGATTACATTTTATCAGATGTGTACGGTACAAGGGCTGCTATGCTATGAATACATCTGAATATGCTTAGCAGTTGGTGGTGAGTTTAATAATAATAAATTGTGGGTGAAGTAAAAATACAGCTAATCACTCTGTGAATACGAAGCATTAGTCACCAGAAATTAATGCATATTCTGAGAAGTAAATTAATTTCTGCTATCCTTTCTGAAATACATATTATTAGACTTCCTAATGTTGAAAATGACTTTTCCAAGGTACAGTATTTGAACATGTAAAGTATTTGCTAGTTATCTCTCATAAAAACAGATAAAATATTTAAATATGACATACATTGTATCACTGAAAGAATCTCCTATTCTTGGTAAACTTTTAAAACTTAATCTAAATGGGAAGGGCTTTCTAGTCAGCAATTAGTTTTGTAGACGTATCATAGAATCATATAATATTTTGGGTTAGAAGGGACCTTCAAAGGTCATCTAGTTCCAACCCCCCTGCAATGAGCAGGGACATCTTCAACTAGATCAGGTTGCTCAGACCCCCATCCAGCCTGGCCTTGAATGTCTCCAGGGCTGGGGCATCTACCACCTCTCTGGGAAACCTGGGCCACTGTTTCACCACCCTCCTTGTGAAAAAAAAGTCTTCCTCATGCCTAGCCTGAATCTCCCCTCTTCTAGTTTGAAACCATTACCCCTTGTCCTGTCGTAATATGCCTTTCTAAAAAGTCTATCCTGATCTTTCTTATAGGTTCCTTTTAAGTACTGAAAGGCCACAATAAGGTCTCCCTACAGCTTTCTTTTCTGCAGTAAGTAATCACAATCTAAATTTCAGGGAGTTATCCTACATTTGTATGACATTTCATTTGTTTTTACACCCTTTGGATTGAATGATGTTCTCGCCCACAACTGTGTGCATCTGGCAGCCCATCATGTGCCCACAGCAGAAACTTTGCAGGACAAGAGCACAAACCTTGGCTTGGTTTTTGAGATGCTCCAGAGGTCCTCCACCTCTGTATCGCCTAAGGTGCCCTGAAACAGTCGAAGCCCCACCAGCAAATCCCTAAGTAGGGCTGTCAACAACACAAACTCACTGTTAAGTATGCAAGAGGGTATAAAACCTGTCTTTGCACATGGGAACACAGAAACACACCTGGCTGAGGGCAGAACAACAGTTGCACGAGATGCTCCCTCTCAGCAAGCACATGTTTGGCTGCCGTAGGCATTACCTAACTGAGTCTGCTTTGTGGTACATCTAGGTGGCTTATCCCTTGGAGATCCTGATCCCTGGAGAAGGAGCTCTTTAAGAGCTGTGAAAGACAGCTCCTCTGGAGCCAGAAGTAAAAGAATGATGAGAACAGTTCGACCTAAGGCAAGCCTTCTAAATTTTATGTGATGTGGAGAAAGGGGTGTCTATATATTTGGGGGGAATCAATATTAACAAAAATATTTAAACAGTGAAAATTAAGTGATATGGAAAGGTAATGACTCATAAGAACAAGAGCAGCACAGTGCTAAAAAGGTCAACATCTTACCTAATTAACAAAAGAGCTTTGAAATAAGGTTGTGAAAGAAAACAAAGCCAAGAAACTCAAAGAAAGAATTCTAGGGTAGGGAAATTCAAACATGTCTTGTAAACCTCTTTAAAAGGCTTCTTAAGAGTTGCTATTTCACATTCTCTGCCACACCTCCTCTCAGCTGAATATTTTGAAGATTAAAGCAAATGTACTGGAACAAGTACCAAGAAGATACATGGCACTCTAGCTGCTGAAGCTGCAGAGTTTTTGGCCTATCTAATATTTTTTCCTTTCTCTCTTTTCTTTACTGTTTTACCCTCTCAGTTGCCTATTATGGGCCAATTTGTCAAAACAAATCTTCAGTTGCTAAATGTAACTGGTCAATGTCAGTAACGGTAAAGAGATCCTAGTTTTGGTCTCTGTGTACCTTGGAAAACTTGAATGGACTTACATGCCAAGCAAATTTAAGAAATATTAGAATAGAATACACTAGACTACTTCAGTTGGAAGGGACCTACAATGGTCATCTAGTCCAACTGCCTGACAACTTCAGGGCTGACCAAGGTAAA
Source organism: Patagioenas fasciata (assembly GCF_037038585.1). Taxonomy (NCBI): domain Eukaryota; kingdom Metazoa; phylum Chordata; class Aves; order Columbiformes; family Columbidae; genus Patagioenas; species Patagioenas fasciata. The sequence goes on from NC_092522.1 coordinate 47,605,293, forward strand.
GCATGTTATTTAGGGCATTGTCCAAATGCCTCTTCAACCCTGACAGGCTTGGGGCATCCACAACCTCTCTAGGAAGTCTGTTCCAGTGTTTGACCACCCTCTCAGTAAAGAAATGCTTCCTAATATCCAGCCTAAACCTCCCCTGGTGCACCTTTGAACCATTCCCACTCATCCTGTCATTTGGTATGAGGGAGAAGAGCTCAGCACCTCCCTCTCCATATCCACTCCTCCGGAAGCTGTAGAGAGCAATGAGATCGCCCCTCAGCCTCCTTTTTGACAAACCAAACAAGCCCAAAGTCCTCAGCCATTCCTCACAGGACATTCCTTCCAGCCCTTTCACCAGCTTTGTTGCCCTCCCCTGGATGCATTCAAGGACCTTCACATCCTTCTTGAACTGTGGGCCCCAGAACTGGTGCTCAAGGTGAGGCCGCATCAACACTGAATACAGCAGGACAGCCACCTGTTTTGACCGGCTGGTCATGCTGTGTTTGGTCCCCCAAGATGTGGTTTTCCCTCTGGGCTGCCAGGTCCCACTGGTGGCTCATGTTGAGCTGCTGTTGACCAGCACCCCCAGATCCCCTCTGCAGGGCTGCTCTCCAGTCACTCCTCTCCCCATCTGTACTTGTGCCCAGTGTTACTCCGTCCCAAGTGCAGAATCTGGCATTTGGACTTGTTAAATTTCATCCCATTAATTACAGCCCAATGTTCCAGTCTGTCTAGATCCCTATATATGATATTTCTCCCTGCCAACTGGGATGGAATAATCAGATTCATCTACATGCTCCTTTTTCACTACAACTCAATTTGGCCTAGACAACTAGCATACAAATTCAGCAATTTGCATGCATATATCTGCATGAAATGGAGGGGCGGGGCTGAACAAACCAAACCGACCAACCAAAAACAAACAAACAAACCAAACCAAAACCACCACCAACAACAAAACCCAAACAAACAAAAAACAAACAAACAGTCTTGTGTGAGATTGACAACATTGGGGTCATCAATATCAAGAAAATGAAAAAGTTCCTAACTCTACTCACAGGGATTTCTTCCATGGGCAACTAGGAAAAGAAGACATTGCCAGCATGAGTGAACAGCTGTCAGAACTTCATGAAGAGCTCTTTACTGTAGTTATTAAACAAAAATAGGTGTTTCTAATAGAATTTTGCCTGGCTCTGGTTCAACCTTGCTCATCCACCATACCGATTTGTGGCTGATCTTCCTGTGGTAAGATGTTGCAGTTTGTAGGTTTTGCTAGCAAGACAAGATAGAGACATGTCGGATCTATATATTTCAGTTGCCACTTTACTAGTAGGCAAAAATTCTCCTTTTGTAAACAGAACTTGCTTCAAATCGTGTTTCTGTTGTTGCTCATAAGATATACACAATGTGATAGTTGCTACTGAAGTTGGCTTTGTAACTCTATCAGCACCTGTATCTTGTATGTTCTTCCAGCTGTTGAGAAGTAAGTTGAACAGGCCTTGATAAATGCTGACATTGTCAGAATGGCAAAGTCAAAGGCTACTTACTACAAAAAAAATCATTAGTAAAGCAGAAAACCAAGTTTCTAAGATCTTAGAAGGGTAAGGAAGAGGTGTATAGTGTCCCAAAGAACACAGGGCACTGAATGGGAGCATTATTCTCTTCTTTTGGAAGAAATCTACCCTCACTTTCTTGAGAGGTGAGTGGCTAGGAAATAAACAGGAAGAGATGACTCTCCTTACTGCTCAGAACCTGACAACTGCCTGACTAGTTCAAAACCAAATCAGCTCTAACATTATTATAGCTCTTCAGACATGAGCAGTTTTTATAGTATTTGTTTTTATGTATGACATAAATTTGTTGTAAAGGCCTACAGAATACCCAAACACTGCAGCTCCAATTATTTTCTGTGATTCAAAGGCCCCCCAAATTGATTGTGGATTGAGGATTAACAGATTCAGTAGACATCTCAGAAAATATGGGCTAATGGTTATTGCTCTAGGAGTTAGGTCCAAATACTCCCTTGCTTTGCTAAGTAATTCCCACTTATGTCATGAGATTCCTCCAGATAATTTATCTTGGTCTGTTCTCCCAGGGATAAAACCACAGCATTCTGCTCTTAGAGACCCACAAGCATTCGCTAAGTGCATTTGAGAACTGATGCCATTTTACACAGCAGATGTTTCCCTGTGCTGCAGCACTGGGGAGCTGCACTGACAGGCAGCATGAGAGTTGAGTACCAAGCCTCACCGATAACAAGGGAAGGCAGAGTCCTTACTCTCTACTGTCACTCCTAAATAAGCGGTCTCCTTTTGAGCTATGCTGGCTGTAACAAGTTCTTGGCTGGAATTGTGCTACTCTTTTCCTGAACTTTTGAGTAAAAAGTCCGTAAGGAGTTGAGATGACTTAATGCAGCTCTAGGATGCTCTAAACCACAAGGTTTGAAACATTTTCTTTCACTGTCGAGGTTTGATTGCGGGGTGACAATAAAACCATGGCAGATGTATTGTTAAACCCCTCTCCCTCCACTTTCCCCTTCAGCCCCTCCCTCTCCCCTCTTCCCACTAAGGACAGGCGATCGGGAGGGAAAGAAGGACAGAGAGAAGAGAGTTGGAAAAACTAAAAATGTTTTACTAATGCTACTAATAAGAATAGAGAAAATAATACAAAATATACAAAACCAATCTTGAAAGTCCCAGCAACTGCAGAGCCGGCACTCAAAGTCCTGGATTGGACTCTGCAGCCAACCGGAGCTGGATTCAGTCTGTCACTAGGCCTCAGTTCGCAGGGACGACCAGCAAGGTCCTCTCCTAATGTTGGCCATAAGGAAAAAGGGCGAGATCCTCGTGATCTCCCGCTTTTATATGAAGTATTCACGTGAATGGGATGTTATACTCCATTGGTGAGTTTCTTGGTCACCCGTTTCTGCTTGCCCCTCTCGCAAGATGTCCATCCATGCTTACCAATAAGTTTGCATTCCATTGCTGTGTTTACCAAAACATGTATCTGGTTTTCCAGGAAAATGCAGCTAATATGAAAGATTTAGCTGACAGGCAAATTCACTAAAAGAGAAACTTTTTTTTTAACAAAACCAGGACATTCACTACAGGAAAAGGGTGGTATAGTGCTGTAAATTGTATCGCTTTGGAGCTAGTCTCATGATCTGAAATTGTGCTGTTAAAAAAATACATGTATATCTTATTAATGTAAAAAGTCTCTGACAGCAATTTCCCAGAAAAAGTGTGAGCTCAGGCTCCCAGATCCATCTCCTTCATTTGCCTACGCTGAGATTAACTTGGAGGTAGATGAGAGAGTTGGCTCAGAAGAGCTGACTGGGTACATTTGTGTCCTGTCTTAACTAGGTTGGCCATTGCAGGACATTTGACAACTGGATGAAGACAGATGACATGGTCTGAATCTACAGTGTGGGATGCTTGAAAAAAGAATCTTGTCTGGCTACAGGGGTACCTCTGTCTCCTGTGTCCCAGGGCAGACATGGTTTCCAGCTAATACTGATAAAGCATAAAGTTCAGAGCCTTTAGCCTCTTCCCTCTGTAAATTCATGTTTTCTCTCTCTTTGGTTTGCAAGGGGCAAAAGGTACACAAACACTGATGGAAGTCAACAGTGTCAGTAATGATAATCAGAGAGTTCCTACTAACGTGAATCAGTTTTTCAGGATTGTGAGTTCTGTCAATGTCTGCTTATGTCAAACTGCTCACAAAACAGCCCTCTATTAGCTTCCTGGAATGTAATCTCCTATGAGACTTTTTAGAAATATCTTGATTGCTCAGTCCCTTCTCTTTACCGTAAGATTGCAAATGCCCAGAGACTTCACTAATAAGCAGCTCAATAAACGATGGGAGTACATTAGCAGGTTGTGATCTTTTGTGTCATTCCAGTGAAAACAACTCTTTCAATATGAAAACCAACCCATAGTCTTTTCTTTATTGAGAAGCACAAAGTATTAAGACCTTCCGTCTCCTGTTGGAAGAGTAAAACATCATCACTCTACTCACCACAAGCACTGTGCTAATTAGAAATCACATCTGCAGTGCTATAACTGAGAAATGACCGGGCTTTTTCTATCGGAACCAAAATAAAACCTCTTGAGCAAATTTTGGTATGGTTTAACTAATTAAAGTAGGAGACTTATTTGATTTTATTTTAAATTCCATTTAAAGGCTTTCCACTTCAAATTTAAGATATGAATGTGCCATGACTTTAGGTAGCTGCTTGACAAAAACATTGTTTAAAAACTGCTAACACTTACTACTATTTGTACAATTTAAAAACAAACCAAACAAATAATAAATAAGAAACAAGAAAAACACCCACCACACAACCCTCAAAACAAGTATTTTGAACCTCCATCTGATATTTTCCAGTGCAACTGAGAATAAATGATGTTGTGGCTTCATAAGAACTTTTTTTTCCTTTTTCCTAAGGTCCAGGGACCCAAGGTTTGTGATTGAGTTGGGAAGACTCAGCACACACAACTCACTTTGGGCCTCAGCACAGTTTCCTGCACACCACTGAGATTCCCAACTTCATACCCAGTAGGAAATAACCACCACACACAGTGAAGCAGTACGGACTGTGGGAGCTAAGCGCCCTGCAAGACTGACTGAGCTGGTAAGATCGATCAGAGTCACATCTCTTAGTTGTGAGCAAATGTGACCAATTAAATAGTGGACATTGCTGTCAGGCAGAGCATTTTTTAGGGAAACAGGAGTCTGTGGCGGTGCTCTGCACATGAAAAACAGAAAAAAAGAAAACTAATGAAATTGTTTAATATGTATTATACATATGTCTGTGTCCATGTGGATGTGTTTTGGGCATATATTTTGTGCATGGGAGCTCTGGGAAGGAGTAAAGCACAGGAAGAATATACAATGATACCTCTGGTATATCCTTCCACCTTCCAGCAGTTTACAGCCTAAAAGCTTTGTGAGACAGAGACTTCCTCTCTTTGTTTAGCAGTCCCTTTCAAGTTGTAAATTTGTAAATTTTTCCGTTAAATATATGGAAAACCAGGGCTTCCTATGTATTTACACCGTTTCAAGATAGGTGTCTTGACTTATATTGTAACACCAAGAAGTGCTTTCTAAGGGAAAAATAGAGGGTGAACAGTGACCCTGATACCTTGATGTGAATTTCTCAGTCTTTCTGGACAAAGCTTCATGTTTTTTAAGAAAGTAATTTAGTAATTTATTATGTAATTTTACAGTTCTTTCCCTGCCTTCCGTTTGTTCTTTTTTTAGCTGCAGTGTGCCCAAATGTTTTGGGAAGAGTGTTACAAGAAGCAAACCTTGCTTCGTTCTTCTAGGGTAGAGAAAACTGGGGCAGAGAGGTGCAGGCATCTCTATGCCAGAACACAGAAATGGCCAAAAGAAACAGAGCAGGAAACAGTATCCTTGAAGCACACGGATGGACAATTTAAGTAATGATGCCTTGATCCTGAAAAGCATCAACTGCTTACCCACAGTATAGAAGCATCTGTTCATGTTTAGGAGAGGACTTGGGAGAAGTCAGGCCACAGGTCCAACTCCAAGTCCTTTGATTAGGAGGACTCTGTAGTGGCTGACATGACAGTGGGGCTGGTGCCTGCACCCCGGGAAGGAGCTCAGGAGCTGTATAGCAGCACTACAACAGCCTTCAGAGGGAAGCCTCACCACAAGGCCACTAAACACAGACGTGGAGATTCCTGACTGCAAAAAGAATTTTGTCTCTTCTCATCAAAAAGTGACTGTTTTTTTTTCCTTGAAACATGGAGCATTTTCTAATTTACACTGCAGTTCTCATATTTTGAAATCTTTTGAGCAGATAACTAGCACAGATCAATTAAAATTACTGTTTATAGGCTGAAGATCTACTTCTTCCAAATCAACTCAAACTTTCCTACTTTCAAATGTCTTTAATGAGCAAGGGAGAGAAAACCTGTCATTTGGGAACGAGACTTGGGCCTATATTTGATAATTTTCAGTTCACACAGATAGAATAACACAAAGAAACCTTTATATCATAGAGTATTTTAGATAAGAGCTGAAAGCATCTTCTTTTGTAAAGCAAGAGAGCATCAGTGGATTTTATTCAATATACAAAAAAAAAAAAATCAGAGTGATCCAAAGCATGTTCTACATAATGAACAAATAAAATCCTTCTCCCTCAGCTATTCAACAAGAGCATTTGCAAGGCTTTCAAGAGGCAACTGCAAATATTTATCTTTAAAAGCCTTCTTTTCTGTGAAATGAATTCATACTACTTTCCTGTACCTGTATGAAAAAAAAGCTGAGATCCACTGAATTACCACTAACAAACTTCATACACTTTTGATTTTCATTATTACATTATTCTGTTACTGATAACTAGGAATGCTCCAGGTAAGAACCACTCCAGTTCAATCACAGGTATAGGGCTTGTGTATCACCTAAGCGTGAGGGTTATTCGAGACTAATGGTTGTGCCCGTTGCACCTCCCCACCAGCCCAGTTACTGCACCTGCCCTTGTGTGGATTCACCACCCACTCCGACTGGAACACAAAATGCATTAGCTTAGACACCAGTGAAACAGCTTTAATGTGTAATTGTGCACATTGTAGTTATTTCAGCACAGCTGATTGACAGTGATTCATTAAGCCACAATAATATGCTTCTCCTGTTGCCCACCCCCCGACATATCTGCTAGCCCAAATGAGGAAAGAAGGGAATGCAGCCCTTTGTACTGATGATCTTTTCTGTTGTTTTCAAGGCACTCTCATTTTTTGAGAAGTTCTGATTGCTGGCATTTTATCTCAATTTTTTAAAAAGCCCTGTAAATTAAGCCTACCAATATCACATTTCAAATTTTATAGCTTAATAATCAGCTGTCTCCTTGTAAAGCAGGGAAGCTGCAGACTGAAATAGATGCCACGTGAAACTCTTAGCTGCTTTAGATGATATCAAAGTGTGAGCCTCATATCTCCAAAAGTGTCTTAAATTGACAACTGCTGCAATTAGCATAGAAGATGTATTAATTTAACTTGGTGGTTGCTATGACCAGTAAGAAAATTAGACACTTGCCAACAGCATAAAGAGACTGGAATATTGGATTATTGGAATAGTTCCCTAATTTGTTTGGTAAGTAAGAAAAAGAACTTAGCAAATACATTTTTTTGTTCCATTCTCAATAAGATACTGTCAAAGATGCTCTTAACTCTTGAGACTGTAAGACACAAGATGATTCATTTCACTGCAGATTTCCTAGCTAAATCTTTTAATAAATATACACCAATTTCTCCAGTCTTCATTTTCACATATTTGGAAACAGTAAAATCTAACAAAATCAGGAATACAGTTTCTGTATTTATTTTTAGTTCTGCTGCTGTCACATTTCAAAGTAATTTGAGAAAAAAGCCTGCAACTAAACAGTTATGAATCACTCCCAAACCCATATCCTCCGTATAAAGTTTGTCCAAGCCTTCCCAGCATGTGTTACTGAGCTGACATGCACCAGACAAATTATTGCCTAGGCGCTAAGGCCCAGATCCTGAAAATAAAAAGAACAGAGAAGGTGCTTATATGCCAGTTTGGTACCACTACCACCTTCAAAACTGCTGCTTCACTGTCACTGGATCTTAAGCTGAGCACAAAGTCTCCTCAGGACTAGTGTCACCTGAGACCAAATCAGCTGCTCAGAGATCCAGCAGGAAATAAAACTCCAAAGCAGGACTTGTCCTGTTAAGTGGTCCATCTCCAGCTTTGCCAGTGAGCCTGAACTTTGTGAGTTCCTATACAAGATGCAGAACTCAACACATGATGTAGGATGCATGTTTATTTAAGGATTAGAAGACCCACCAGAGATATGGAATACCACACTCAAGACCTTGCTCCAAAGCAGCTATTCACATTCAGATCTCCCAAGCCTATCTGAGTCCAAGGGAAAACCTCTCTCAGTTTCTCCACTTCACATAAATGATAAAGAGCTATTGGAAGAGAGATTTTACCATATTTCTGAAAAAAAAGTGCCCAAACCACTAGAAAATCAGAATATTTTTCCCTGACTGAATAAATAGTCTCATTACTTTTAACACATGAAGTAGCTCCAACACGAAAGACAGCTTTCTTCCGTATGCCAGAAGAAATACAAGCTTGTCCAGCTAACATCCTTCTTTCCAGCACAATATGAACAAATCAAGAGGGCTCATTTTCTCTGGCAATTTGAGTCAGGAGAAGGCCCAGTGTGCGGATACAGCTTCCCAGCATCCAAAATTATTCCTTGAGGCAAGTCTGTCTGCTGCTTTCCAGCTGTGGAACATTCTCAGCACACTGGTGACTTTGCACATGGACAAAGAGAGACATGTAGACATCTACAAGTTTTGGCTATGGGACTAGCCATAGCTGAGAAACAGCTTTGAGAGTCTTAGTGACTGCCTACATGGTGGGCTTGAACGGAGGCTTGGTTAAGCAGTGCACTAGGACTGAATTTGGAGGTCTCAGCAGCTCCTCATATAATGTCTCTCTTTCCAGATTACAAAACATTGTTCAAACTAGAGATGTCTTAAAAGACAATAGTTAAGACCAGATGACCCCAAGCCTTCTGGACCCATGGTCAGCCTTCAGACTTTCTTGTGGAGTACCATACATCATTTTTATGCAAGCTTTTATTTGAAAATCATCTAAAATTTAACTGATAAGATTATCTGACAGTGGACTCACTGACATGTTTTGGAACCACTGACTAAAAGGAAGAGGAAAGTCTTTAGCTTAGGTTAGCAGCTGGACTTTGATTGTTCTCAGTACTAACTGGAATGTGTTATTCCCTGGCAGGTACTGGCACCACATTACAAGGGCATTGCTTTTAGTCATTCTGTTGGTATCAGTATTGTGTGATACTATGATTGGTAAGCAGTACAGAAAGTGATGGGACTAAAAAAATATGGAGAATTAAAGGATGTTTTAATTGTTGGAAGGTAATCACTCATAGCTAAAGCATCTTGTTACAAAGATACAGAGAAACTCACAGCCCCACACTTAAGTGCTGTGGCAGTTCCATGAACGAAGTCCATGAACCTGCTTCCAACAGTTATTATTTTATCAGATATTTTCTTCTGCAAAAGTTCCAGCTCTTGGATCACTTAATCACGTGAGCATTCCAGATTTTGCAACAAAAAATGTTTATAGAACATAATGCTGTGAAAAAAAGGCTTGAAACCACTATCTAGGTAACACTTTATGACCTTAGAAACCAGGCTTAAAAAATATAGCCACAACATTTAGGCTCAGGACTGTAAGAAGAAATATGCATATTGTTTTTAGTGAGATAATGCCTTGACGGTGAAGGGCAATTTGTGGCTCCTGAGTGCTTGTGGCTGGTGATGCAATTCCAAGTATTCATGAAAACCTTGAGAAAAAATACTGGACGCCCCCATATCTCAAATGCTGCATGTATGTGGTACATTTTATGCCATCCAACAAGGAAAACAGTGACCAGATGTGTTTTCATAAGGATCACATGACACAGTAATGAAAGAATGAGAAGCTCTTCAGAAAATCAGCTGCGAAGTCAATAGAACATCTTGTTCCACTACATTTGTAGCCAAAGGATATTTTAAATCACTGGCCTCGAGCTGATAATAAATTAAGTTAGTCTTCAACTTATAAATTTTTCACTGGCTATGAAGGACTTGCAAATATATTGTCTTTGAGATAAACTTGTTGAGACTGACAATAGCAAAAAGCATTTTTTTTACTTGCAATTTATTTTTACTTTGATAACTGCTAGAAGTTGTATTGCATACTGGATAGCCTTGTGAGGTGCTATAAAAAGTGGAATAAAAATAATGCCTCTAGCCCAATGATCTTATACTTTAAGTGTACGGCAAAACAGAACAGAGAGGAACAGCAGAGGGATGATAAAGAACAGGAAAACAAGCCCATTTTACCCAAATCAATAAGTTAGTCAACACCCTGGATGCTCCTCAGTCTCTGTATTTTTGAATTTTTGCAAACACTGAAGAAAGAGAGCTCTCAGGGTGGGAAGGAGTCAGTATTTGCATTGTGTTTGTTCAGATTTTTCAGAGCAGAATTTCTAGTGCTTGTGATCAGCTAAACCATGCTACTGTGGTTGATTCCTATTCATTTTACAGTAAATATACCCATACCAATTCCTGAAAACATAGATGTGAAAGCAAAAATACTCTCTGTGGCCTATTAAGAGCACTGCCAACAGCATTAACTCAGAAAATTAATTAAGCAGTTAAAAATTAATTCCTGCAGTGCCACCTTGTGTTCAGATACAATTCTCAATCCTAACAGCACCTCAACCTTTATTGGTCCCAATGAAGCCTTCCAGTCATGGAATCATAGAATAGTTTGTGTGGGAAGGGACCTTTAAAGGTCAGCTAGTCCAAAATCACCTGCAGTGAGCAGGGATATCCTTAAGTAGATCAGGTCCCTCAGAGGTCTGCCCAACCTGACCTTGAATATCTCCAGGGATGGGGCATCTACCACTTCTCTGGGCAACCTGGGCCAGTATTTTACCACCCTCATTGTAAAAAATTTCTTCCTCATATCTAGTCTAAATCCATGCTCTTTTAGTTTAAAACCATTACTCTTCGTCCTGTCACAACAGGCCCTGCTAAAAAGTCTGTTCCCACCTTTCTTATAGGCCCTTTTTAAGTACTGAAAGGCTGCAGTAAGGTGTCCCCAGACCTTTCTCTTCTCCAGGCTGAACAGTCCCAACTCTCTCAGCTTTCCTCATAGGAGAGGTGTTCAATCTCTCTGATCATTTTTGCAGCCTCCTTTAGACCTTCCCCAACAGGTCCATGTCTTTCTTGTACTGAGGACTCCAGAGCTGGATGCAGGACTCAGCTGGGGTCTCACCAGGATGAAGTAGAGTGAGAGAATCACCTTCCTCAACCTGCTGGTCACCCAATTCAGAGGCCAGATTCTTCCAGAGCTGGGAAAGACCTCAAATTGCAGCAGTACCTGACAGTCAGGGCACTCCATGATAAACTGGGAAACAGGAAAAGTACCCAGAGAATGGATGAACTTGCTGGGTTCTGAAACTTTCAAGAAAAGAATGTTGCCAAAAACTTTCAAGCAAATTACATTAACGTGATTGCAATAGGTCGCAAAGATCTATATACACATATAGGATCTATATATAAGTATAGATCCAAACTTAATCTCTCTTCGCACATATAAGTGTGGGAATTTATAAGCAACTCATTTCTAACTGCAAAAACTCTGGTAAGAGATGTCAAGCAGTCACTGTCTATGCAGTACAACACTAAAGTAGGCCACTTTTATTCTGTAACAGAAAACGTGCAGAATTCCAGAGCATGCCAGTGGAGAAAATGTATGAAATAATTATGAAAAAAAAAAAGTAGTACAAGTGAAAAAGTTCACTGAAGCTGAGCATATTATGGTCATTTCATCAATATCACAAGGAACTAGATGCTCTTCTCAAACCCAGAAAGCAGCAAATTTATTTATTTATAAATTTAAAATGTATCTAAATGTAAATAACAGAAAGAGGTTTACTAACCACTGCTCTGGGACTTCCTGACCACATATGGTTTCCACAGACAGCACAGACATCAATGGTGCATTGAAACTGGAGCTTATGGGTAGGAGATGCATCTACAAGAAGGCACTATGCAGTCTTGGGAAGTTGAGAGTGCACACTGGGGTTCAACTGGACACAAGGCTCCATCTTCATTCCTTGTAGTATGAATATCAAACCCGTCACTAGGGTGTGCTTATTCCTGCAGTGTTTTGAGAGGCTGCTCCAGAGAAGAGACCTAACAAGAATATCCCTTCCAGGGTATGAAAGTCATATGGACGTTGTCCTGTGGATCAACTCATGAAACATGAGGCAGAGATTTCTAAAACTTGTATTTTACCCAACTCATGAGCACCTCCCCTGACAATGACCTTCCAAAACAGCACACACAGGAACACCTGCCATGGCCTGTTAGCATCCTCACTGACATTGCTGATTTCACTTTAGTGAGGATGAGGAAGGACAGGAGAGTGAGCAGGAGGTTCCAAGCAGCTTTAAGCAGGAGAAGTCATGGAGCTGCTGTCCAAGGAGATGGCAGCATGATGCAGGATTTTGAGTAGCACCAACACCAGCAATACCTTGCCTGTTACCAGGTGCATGAACAATGTATCTGGACCTGCTGTGTCTCAGCACTTCTGGGCCCACAGAGTGTCCAGTGACAGTCTGTTGGATGACATTTCCAGTCAGAAGGGGCTTGAGTTAGGTCACTAATCCCAAAATGTGAAAGGCCACTTTCATCAAAGACTGGCAGAAGGGCTGAGGTAGGAGGGGGCATCTGAAAATCATCTAGTCCAAGCCCTGCTCAAGCAGGGTCACCTAGAGCTAGTTGCCCAGGACCATATGCAAATGTCTTTTGAATATCTCCATAGATGGAAGCTCCACAACCTCTCTGAGCAACCTGTGCCAGTGTTCAACCACCCTCTCCAGTGCCTTCACCGCCTCTGCCAGGGGGCTGGGAGCATTCCCAGCCCAAGTAGCTGAGATAACACACAGAAATTGGCAGTTCTGGCTCCCCACCACTTCTTAAGTTTTAAGAGGACTTCAATTATTTGAAGTGTGAATGTGTAAGCCCTTCTTTCACCAAACACCACAGCTATTTTAAAGAACTCTAAGATTTAAAAAAATGCAGTTCAAAAAGCAAGATGGGAAGAAGACCAGAGGTAAGATAAAAGATTCAGAGCCTTCAGCTACTTTGAGCTTGTGTTTTGCAGACTCCTGTTGCAACTGGTGTAATTCCATTAACATTTACCTACCTGCATATGTTGAATGCAACATCCATACACTGAGTTCACCTTCGGCAGATCAATCCGAACAGTAGCAAACTCTTTGCAAGAATGTTGCTATCTTCTCTCTCCCTAGCCTCGGACTGCCTGCAAAAAAACCTTAATCATGAAGTATGAAAAGTCTCTTGACATGTGGACCCCCTCAACACCCAGTCATGTCAAAGATTTTTCTTATCCCGGCATTCGGCAAAACGTTTTGACGGGTCGTTATGCAGCCATGGCCAGAAGAGGGAGCACAGACCCCTCTGCTTTTATTCTTGGAGCTCCATCACCAGTAGAGATGCTCTGTTGATTTGCTTTTATTTTTTTTAACATGGCATGGTCAGTTCTAAATCATTTATGGAAGTTGTTTGGAAGCTCAGAACACTCCTCATCACACAATGCAAGAGATCTGAAGATAAATATATGATAATTTGGGGCCTGAGAAAAAAGAGATCAAAATCAGGCAGGATTTATGGTTGCTTCAGAAACACAGACACACACACACAAAATTAAAAAACAAGCCAAAACAAACTAGGCTGCTCTAATCCATGAGCAAAATAAATCCTGGAGTACTAGATACTTAGTGTGTAAATATATCCATACCTTGCATATATATGTATGTGTGCAAATTTATGTTTTCCCCCATCTAAAAGGAGAGCCAACATTTCTACCCCTTTACATAAGAAGGATGAAAGCCTCAGTTTTGCAGCTGAGGACACTCAGACACCAAAGATGCAGCCATGATCTGAGACCAAGCAGCACCAGTGGCAGGAGAATTCCAGGGCTTGTGCTCCCGGCTGGGTGCGGACCCCTGTGCATCTACTGAAGGGCTCGTCTCAGCTGAATGTGGTTACAGTTTACAGGCTGAACCATCTTTCCAAGCCCAGGCAGAGCAGCTACATGGCTGTTTGAATTGCTCTGGGGTGCTATAATCTGGAAGGCTTGACTCCCACTCTGTTGTCATAGCCTCAAAACCACATTGTCTCAGTGATGAGAAGGCGTTAAACTGTCTTGTGTGGTTAGAAAGCAGACACGTAGGGTATATTGCAGCAAGAAGAGCATCCTATGGGGATGCTCTTCCTTACAACATGCGGGGGGGGGCTGTGAAGTGTGGCTTTAGAAATCTCAGATTTTTAAGACAAAATCAAAAGAAAACAACTACCCACTAGCTAGTTTACAAAGGAGAGGGAAGTATCAATGCATCTATTGGTATTGCAACACAGTACCAAAAAAGAAGCATGTGCTTTTGGCTGCAAAAAAATCTCAGTGCAGCAGTAAACACAATGAAAGCTCTGTGCAAAGAACCATATCAATATCATTAAGCTCAGACTTTGAAGGAAATCTATAGCATTGTCATTTCTCTCAATTTCATGGCGATTCTCAAGACACCTGCTGTTCTGCTTTCACCACAAATGCAGATGTGTCCCTGTGAGAAATATCTTTAAAAACATTCCTAGTACTGTTGGTTAGGGAGAAGGGTTGAAAACTTGACGCATAGGCCTTCTGGGATTCAGCCATAAGATGACAAATTTAACAGATAAAATAAAGAGGAATAAAATGTTCTTTTATTATGATATCTACTGATTTTCAAGCCCTCCCTCTTATTGGATTTCTGACTGGCAGTTCTGGAAAGCTTTGTAACTAAAATATTCAACATGCAAGAAGGTAGCAGATGCAGATATCGAATTTACTAGGGTAGTATAAAGTGAAATGTAGGCGTGGATACATAGTCCCAAAAATCTTTATCTGGAGGAACAGTGGACTAGAAAAGCTTCTGCCCTCCAACAGAGAGAAGGAGTAAAAAAAAAAAAAAAAAAGAAAGAAAAAAAAATCTACATCTCTTCTTTCACCATGAGACCGAAGAGCGGCGAGCTTCAAGATCCTCAGAGAACCAGTTAGCCAGAAATGGAAATGAAAGACAGATCCTCCAGGCAGCACACAGGCCTTCTCATTAGTGGCATTCCCAGTATCCAAGCTAGCAAGTACCAAGAAACAGCAACAGCATGACAGCAAGGTTTCTCACTAAGTCTCAGACTTCAAGATGATGCCAGCAAATCCCACTCCTCCTCACTCCCCCATTAATTTTTCATCGCTCATCCTAGTCATCTCATTCAGTCTTACAGCTAGAAGTTATCCCGAAAATAATTGCAAATCCTGCATCACCATGTCCAAAAGTCTCACAATGTATGTATTAGCCCACTTCTTCATTTACTTTGACTGTGAGGTGATCATTAACAGAAATCATGCAACAGTCCCACTGTGAGACATGGCAGGGATGTGGTGAGCATGCTGTCACAAACCAGCACCAACAGCCAGTTTTCTCAGAAGGAAAGAACAGATTTGGGATTTGGAAAGGCATGATATTTTGCTCCTGCATTGCACAGCAATGCTTGCCAGTATTCAGTGCTGCTGTCCTCAGATGAAAAGACTCTTTTTCCCCTAGCTGGTGTCCGGCAACAGAAACGGGAACCTACACAGTGTCAGCTTACACCTGACCCATTTGGCTGCCAGCTTCAGGTGTGGAGAAACACACTTGATCCTGAGTCACACTGACTTAATTTCCAAGTGAAATGGTAGGGTGAAAAAGTATAACAATGAACAAGAACAACATTTCCATCAATTTTAAGGAGCTCTTGAAACTGCCAGGATGCTGTAAAGTTATCTCAGCATAAATCTCAATGGGCTATATCAAACTACTTTTCCTGGGACTACTGAGTCTTTGGTTTACCTACCTTTCAATGCTAAAGCAACAAACCCAATATTGAGTAGCAGAAACGTGCTGAAAAATTTACTGATGTTTCCTCTTAAGTACAGCCGTCAAGCCTCTTCATCTTGGCTTCTCCCACCTACCCCTCCTTACTTCAGCTACTTCGCTGTCCTTCCTGCCACTGCCCGTCACAGCTTTGCCCCAGCAGTTTGGTACACTGGTCTGCAGCAGCGGATGCCTTCCAGCCCCTGCAGCTGCCTTACCACCTTCCAAAGTCCTCACAAGAAACAGGCAAATAGAAGGCCTGAAAACAGAAGCAAGTTTTTCCTCAACGCTGCTGCTGCCACCTCTTTGGAGCACATAGTTTGAGGTCCCAAATTATCTTTAGGATGGGAGAATCTCATAAGCTGGTGCTAGTGATCTACATTAGTCTATAATGCCTTCTGCTCACAAGAGCTTGAACCATTTATCCACTGAAAGTCGTAATTACATTCGCATCAGCTCCCTTCACCCCTTCATATTTCTCTGCATATAAACTACACGTAAAAATATCTTTTGAGGTTTCTTCACATTGCAAGAGTTACAGAAAGAGGTTTTAATGCAAATGAGAATAACACACGGGCTGCCTAAAATATATTACATATGACTTTTGATAGGACATAATACACTTTATTCTGAATTCTTATCTTACATACTACCATCACATGCCAGCAACACAACTCATTTTGAGAACACTACTGTGAGATTATGTAGTAAGGCGGAAATTAAAGATCAAAGAGATATGACACAAATCCTATTAATTTCAGCATAGTCTCCAAAGCATTGTAACCCTATACTCTTGTCACCTGCCTCCTGATCATCCCTCAGGTTATCTACTAGTAGATTGTGTGTGCTACTTCCCTGCGAGCACTGCATGGAAAGTCAAGGGAAGGCCTTTGGTGAACTTAATGTGGGACATCACACATGATAACACACCACCCCATTATGCATTGCTTTGCCATGTGGGTGGCAAAGGACTTACCTGAAAGCTGTCTGTGGGTATCTCTCAATAGAGTGGTGAGCACTGTTTTGGGAATGCACACATGGGCTGGTAACTACACAAATGACAGGGACTTCCGCACAGATATCTGGTCAGACCAAAGAGTACTGTGTCAATAGGCTGATTATCAGCTCCAGCCATCAATGGGGTCAGATAGGCCAAGCATGGCACTGTGCTAAAATTATTTCAGAGCTCCTGACTCTGGAGCAGACTCATTCAGGGCTACTGTGCAGACCCCGCATGGTACTGGAGGGCCCTGCACTGGCTTCTCCTGTGTGCTTCAAGGTACACCTTCCCAAACTTTTATTCCTTTGCTCTCTTGCTGATCAAGTGTATGTTATTAAGACCAACATATATTTTAATGGTTTTCTTTTCAGATTGGATGTAATATTCTTGAACTTAAGATCGGGCCCAGTCACCTCAGTAACTGTCAGATGGCAAAAGAAAGAGGAAAAATTGAAAACAGACTTCTAGAAAAGCTTCCAATGTCATAGATTTCTGTGAAGGTAGCAGAAAAAGCAATTTAGAATTGGGTTGTGGTGGAAAAATTGTTACCATTAGCTGGCGCCAAAAGGCAGTTTGAGAGATTTAATATAGGATGAAAATCCCAGAGCAAATGTCATTAATAGAACTACTAGGAGATAAAGTAATGCTTTTCACCTGTTAAACAGTTGCACTTAATAGGAAAGTCTCTACTATTAATTTGGATATTGACAATGTTTCTCAGGAGTCCTCACGAAGTAAAGAATATTCATCTCCAGAAAAAAGATACAAGTGCCATCCTTGTGCGAGAACATTATTTTGTTTCAGGTCCACCAAATGTATTACCTCCCATACGTTGTGGCTAGGAACGTATACTTAAAAGGAGAATGTAGGATTCTACAGTGGATGGATACTTCATTATCAGTGACCCTGCTAGTTTAGATCTGCAATTAAAATCTCCAGCCAGGCAGTGGCAATGGTAATTAAGCACAACATGTAACCTGCTGGCCTCAGAAAGCAGCACTTATTAACAAATCCAAACAACTTCCTTCCCATGCAAGTGCCATTACTAAAACCATTCACTGCCAAGAAAGAAAACAAAAGTCAAAACCATCTAATACTTCGAAGGGAAAGGAAAAATATGAACAAAACACATTACTTGGCAACTCATGTGATACTTCATCACAACAGAAAACTTTCAGTTCAGAAGTGCTCACTGTCTTGCAGATGCATGCCCGTATCAAGAAACAAGAAGAAATGAAAAATCCTAAAATAATCTTAACAAAAACTACTAAATATACAGTTCTGTCTCACAAAACCTACCCAAGAGTCATGGGAATTTCTATTCTGCGTGCTGAAGTTTGGTGGAGACACAGAGCTAATTCCTAATTAGCTAAACTGGGTCCAGGGCATGGTACTGGCACGTTAATATGGCACCTAAGCCAAATAGCCTGTCTGAGAGGCAAGGTAAATTTTCCTAGAGCATTCTGTAAACATTGCTTGTAGGGCTTCCAGAGCCTACACTAAACTGGGCACATATACACAATTTGTTTAAAGCTGGATAGATATAATTTGACTCATCGATACTAGGAAATCCGATGTGTGCACCAGTGTGCCAACAGCAGTGATCTGAGACCCTGGAAAACAAATATGCTACCTGATGATGGGGTAAGATACATGTCAGATAATCCCTCTGCTTGAAACTAAGAGGCAAAGAAAGCACCACTAAAAGTTGTAATTGCTGTAGTTCACTGAGTGTTCCCTGGGGCACTGTATTCTGAAGCCTAGAATAAAATCCATCAGCATCCTAAATGGAGTTGTCAAGCCACACTTGTTAGCAAAATCGGTTGAGAAGATGAAAAATCCCTTTTCACTTGCAATTCATCAAGCCAATAATTCAGGCTTGCCAGAAGAAGCCTCTAACAGTGATGACATCTGAGACAATTTGAAATCTTCTAGAACTCCTTGATGGGTTTCTGTGAATATTGGCTCCCAAGGGAGGCTCAGAGATAAGCAGAGCCTTGTATAAAAATCTTTCCATGGATAAATGTTTATACAGCAGAGAACACAGTATTTCCTTGATGACAGGTATTCTCTAGAAATACAAAGAAGTTGGATGTGGAAGACCCTGATGGTCAATGCTCATTTGTTTGCCCAAAGTCCCAAGTTTACATGTTTTTTTTCAATGTGTGCTGGGATGATTCCCCAAAAAATATTTGAGAGGCTCCCTGACAATTTGGAAAAAAAATCAGGGAATTCAGGATGTACACCACTACAAACAGCTTCTCACCACCCAACACAAGGCAGCAAAGATTAAAAACCCTAAGGCTTTGCTCTGTTAGGAAGGGATTTTCCTGCTGTTGTTTCTGACTAGGTGTTAAAAGGTCCCAGCAGAGGCGTTTACATCCAGTGGAGGTAAAGAAGTGTTAAATGTATTTCTGTAGACAGAGAAATGCATTTTTACCTGTTCATGTCATGAATGTAAAAGTTCCTAAGAAAGCTCCTAAAGGAGCTTGGGGAACTTATAGCAGTTGTTCAGTAAGCCACAGAGAAGTAAGCTCTCATCTGATCTCAAAACTGTGAAGAATCTCTCTTCTTCATGACAGACTACTCACAGTATGTATCACCATTACAGGGTGCAGATGCACTTGCAAAGATTTACACATTTTCTAATGGTGTTGCTGCTTTTCTTGTGCAAGTTGACAGTTCTGCTTGTGAGCTGTCACTGCTACAGAACCCAGTTCTATACCATTTAGTCTACAAACAGAACTTGGAGTCCAGAAAACCTTCAAAGCACATAAATATTGTTGTCAGTGGAACAATTTAGTGCTTTCTGAAAGGATGGAGACTCAAGATATTCTTAAGAGACATCAAAGTACCTGAAATGCTCAAGGGCAGAATAATCACAGGACGTTTTATGTTATGCATTTATTATTGTCAAAGGTCATTGATCCATTCATTGGACAAAACCTGTTTGTCTTAAGGCTGATAGTGCCTGCAAGGCTTATTAATGCTTTCTGTATTCCTATTGTAACACAAGTACAGAGACAGGAAAGTGATGAATCATACTAAGAAAGTGAATGCACCCTCTGCTCATCACAAGAACAACCACAAACAATGTTGCTGGAAATCCCTCCTGAAGTCAGATCAAAAAGAATCTAGAAGTTGACCTGAATGTCCACTTATCAGTAATGCCCCATGTCAACAGTTATCTTGAGTCACTGGGAATAACAAAAGCTTTGCTGGGTTCAGTCTAGATTAAGATCTAGGTGTGAGGCAACAAGTAACAGAAGGTTATGGACAAAGCTGGCACTGTGCACACTCTAATTTACTGTTGGTCAGCAAGACAGGCAGTAGCTACACAAACTAGCCACTGACGATTTTTCCAGACACAACAACAACAAAAAAGAAAGCATTAAGGGTGATGAGAATGAAAATAATGAGGCAGTTTGCACCTCTCAAGCATGGAAAAAAGAACAACTTGCTTGTCTGAAAGATGTAAGCTGTGGGCAGATGGCTGGCATCTGCAGGTGACTGGGGGCAGAAACAGCCACTTAATGGTGAGAAGCACTTGGGAGTCTGTTTCACCACCACCACTACTCTTCCTTAATGTATAAACTTACAGATATGCCCCATTGTTAAAAGAGTCCCGCCAATGTTTTGACTACTGATATTACATTAAATGTATTTGTATTTTTACTTGCATTCATGAATAGTGTGGTTTTTATTATTTTACAATTAAAAAAAACTATGCTGAGCTAATAAATAACTCATATCTCTGTTCAAGTGCTAAGTAAATCTCTCACAAGCCTGGGGCTGAAACTGGGCAGCTCTGAGTTAAGTGGTTTTGCAGGAATTCTGGGGAGAGGCATTTGCTAAACATAGCCAATTTAGATACCAGCCTTTTTTTCCTTGAAGGAAAACTGGCATCTGTGGGAGTCATATTTTAAGGATGGCAGCCTAAGGCAATTCATTTTCTTAAAAGAAGCCCAATCCAAGATATGAAGCAGCTGGGTTTCTGTGTAAAATTAGATCTCAAACATCACTATTGAGCCCTTCAGGCTTAAGAAGAGATGTACTCAAGTCAGAGAACTCCTCTGTCTAGAGAGGCCCTTGACCTCATTGAGACCCTCAAAATCTGCTAAGCTGAGACATAATAAATCTTTTAAAGCCTTCTCTACTTGGGTGAGCCTCAATATCTGTCATGGTTTAACCTCAGCCA
The DNA here is from genome assembly GCF_037038585.1 of Patagioenas fasciata. Lineage (NCBI taxonomy): Eukaryota > Metazoa > Chordata > Aves > Columbiformes > Columbidae > Patagioenas > Patagioenas fasciata. The sequence continues at coordinate 47,626,038 of NC_092522.1, forward strand.
GCAACTAGGACCACGCAGCTGCTCTCTCACCCTCACACCCCCCCAAGAGGGTGAGGGAAAGCACAAAGCACTGAAAGGGAACGGAGAAGCTCATGGGTTGAGATAAGAACAGTTTAATACGACAGCAAAAGAAGATGATAATAATAATAACAACAACAACAACATATATATATATATATATATACAAAATAAGTGACATGCAAAAGCTGTTGTTCACCAACCAGCGATCAACGACCAGCCCATCCCCAAGCTGTGATTGCAAACTCTGGTCCTGTACAGCTGATCATGAAAGAACAAAGACCTGGACAGCAGTTCACACTTGAACATGACTGCGCCAAACAGCTGAACCCGGAAAAAAGAGCACCTTGGTCTCAAACAACTGATCCCGGAAGAAGAAAGAGTGAAAGGCAGAGCTGGAAAAGCCAGCTCCAGTTATATATTGAGCATAAGACTAATGGTAGGGAATATCTCATTGGCCAACCTAGATTGTCCTGTTATGCTCCCTCCCAGCCTCAATGGGCACCTGCAGCTGGAAAGTTGAAAAAGTCCTTGGTCTCCCTGGCAACAGCCGAAACATCAGTGAGTCCTCACATTCCTTTCATATGAACTCCAAAACACATCCTTGCTACTGGAAATAAAAAACTAACTTTGTCCCACAGAAGATTAACTTCCATGGGAAGGTCAGTGTGTTATATTATTCTCATATTAGATCTACAACAAAACACCATGCTATCTACTAAATATAAAAGATTCCAACTACTGTGAAGAAAATTAACTAGATTCCAGCACAACCAGCACAACATCACAGGGTCACCAATGAGGTTCCTGAGCCCTAATGCAGGTTTTTCTCTACCAGTTGACATAATTTAAGGTGTGGTTTCTTGGAACATAGCCATGACTTCATCTCCAGAGAAACTGTTCTGAAATCTTGCAGCAATTATGACTCTGATTATGAATTGAAGGTACAAATTAATTTTCCCAATAGACATTTCATATTATCAAGTTCAGCACAGATGGTCCTTTCTAGTGATGAGAAACTAATTTCTGCCTTTCAGAATGGTCAACTCTTTAGTTGGAAACCAAGAATTTACACAAACCTGGCCATTTTCTCCAACACCAGCTCCACCTGGGAGCTGAGTGCAATGTATTAAAGTGCAGACTAGTAAGTAAATTTTTAGGGCAAAAACTGCCTATTCACCGGCCTGAAGCACTGAATGTAGTTCTTAATGTATTTTGCTTTAGTGAGATTCCTTGAGTCTCAGAAGCATCTCCACGTAATCTGAAAAGACAGATTCTAGCAAGTCAGACCAGTCTAATTTTAAATCTGCAGCAGCATGTTTTCTTAGTGGAATCCTGGTAAAATCAAGACCATGTACAATTAGTTTCCTCCTTGCAGTTTAAGTTACTGCATCAAGAAGTAAACAAAGTACGTAGTGCAGTCTTGAAGTTTATACCTCCTGCATTGAAAACCTGCAGCCATTTGAATTCTATTCTGTTGGTCTACTGTGATGGCATTTTACCAGCTTTTGCTACCCCATTAATTGCCTGACATGAAATCTAGCATATGATTCATAAGCTGTAAAATATCCTTTCTGTACTCAAGAAGTGAATACAAGTTAACAAGACACCTCATTTTAGCAGGTATTTGATCTGCTTAGGTGACAGTAACGCATAACCCAAACAAGGAAAAAGTGCTCTTACTTCTCCCTGGAGGCAAGTCTCAGCATTTCTTCTTAAATGTTTCCTCTTCAGGCTATTCATAACCTGGTTCCAAGCTGTCATTCAGCTATTTGGAACAACCTCCTCAGGGGCACGGTGGAAGGAGTCCCCATCACTAAAAGTTTTCAAGATGCAACTGGAAAGGGTGCTAGATAATCTTATCTAGGCTCTCTTTCCCGCAAAAGGTTGGACAAGATGATCTACCAAAGTCTCTTCTAACCTGGACTGTTCTATGATTCTGTCATACATCCATGAACACTCAGTAGTTTCATGAATCTGAAGAGTGTGAAGATTTTAAAATTTAATTGGCCAAGTGTTTTCTGTACTTTTTAGTTCCTTTATTCTGGAGAATTTGGTACATGTGATGGATTATGCATAGGATATGGCTGCAGAAGTGCAAAAGCACTACAAAAATTCTTCAGCTAAGTATGCACAAAATACATGCATCAGGAAACTCAACAAATGCAGATCACATTAGTATATTGCCAAATGTTACATAATGATTCTTCACTGCTTGAGCACTCAGAGGTTCAAATAACAAAATATTTTTTATGTTTTCTGAGTTATTCATATTGTAGTTTCCAGACGAAGACTGATAGTTCTCCATGCTGTATAACAACGCAACTTTCCAAATAGGGGCCTGCAAAAGATAAGACCTGCTGGTTTTACTACTCCCACAGAAGACTCAGGCTCTCAGACAGTGCAGGAGACATTGTAAAGGACTGCAATTTACAGATTCATGGTCTTTTGAGCAGAGCAAAAGATGAGATATACAGAAGGAGGTGACGCATGAAAAAAAAAAAAGGGAAAGATAAATGCAGGACAATTTTAGAAAGGACTCAAACAGAGGTGGTGCTTGCTTTGCTTAAATGTTTTCGAATCCCAGTGGCGCTTCCATGGCCCTAAATGGGTTTGAGTACCTTTTGCAAATACAGCTCCATGTTCACAAAAGACTGAAAATGTATAGCATTTATTGTTAGCTGAAAAATACTTTGGGCATTTTCTGACAGAAGGGGTCAGGTTCCTCTTAGGTAGCAAACAGTTTTAGAAAACTACACAAATGCAAGAGCTCAGTGCATATCATACAAAACACTTGCATGGAGGTGTCACAGACTAGGTCCTTGGATTTCACAGAATCACAGGATGTTAGGGATTGGAAGTGACCTCTAAAGATCATCTAGTCCAATCCCCTCGCCAGAGCAGGAACACTTAGATGAGGTTACACAGGAAGGCGTCCAGGCAGGTTTTGAATGTCTCCAGAGAAGGAGACTCCACAACCTCCCTGGGCAGCCTGTTCCAGTGTTCTGTCACCCTCACTGTGAAGAAGTTTCTTCTCTTATTTAAGTGGAACCTTTTGTGTTCCAGTTTGAACCCATTACCCCTTGTCTTTACCACTGACTGTCATTTGTGGCCATGTCTCTGTCGCCTGGCCTCCTGCTCATATGCAACCTGCAATTCTGCTTTAGGTGAAAAGCTGCCCAATGCAGGACACTTCATACCGCCGAAGGGTTCTCTACAGCTACCTGAAAGGGGGTTGTAGTATGGAGGGTGTTGGTCTCTTCTCCCAAGCAGTAAGCGACAGGACAAGAGGAAATGGCCTTAAGTGGCACCAGGGAAGGATATTAGGAAACATTTCTTCATGGAAAGAGTTGTGAAGCACTGAAACAAGCTGCCCAGGAAAGTGGTTGAGTCACCATACCTGGAGGTGACTGGTTTAGTGCCAGAGTTAGGTTACGGTTGGACTCAATGATCTTAAGGGTCTTCTTTCAACCAAAATGATTCTATGATTCTATTTTTTAATGTATGATTTTGGACACCGCTGCTTAACATTCATTTACCGCTCCCACTTCATATCTTAGTCTTCCCTGATTCAAGTATGTATGAAAAATCCTGTAGCTTTGTAATTCCTACTTGTGCTAGCTCTCCTATAATTGGGGTACTTTTTTTGTTTCCTCATGTGAGCAATGACTGATTTCCTGTTTCCTTCCTTCCTTCCTCTTTCTCCTTTCTGTTCTTCCTCCTGAATGCTCTTTATCATGCCACCAGAGCTGCTTTTTTCTTTTAAAACTGCTGCCAGAAAGACTCTGTATGAAACACCACCTTAAAGGTTTCTTGTCAACGTATTAGGCTGCAGTGCTTCAGATAGTGTAGAGATAATCACCAAAAATATTAGAGGGGAAAAAAAATATCAATAAAATATGTACTTTATAGGTGTGGAATCATGAGCGTGATATGGTTGAGTGATGAGTCACAGCATGCCAGACCTCATAATCAAAAGAACGTGAGAAGAATGGTCACTGAAATGGTGACAACCAATGGCTTGACTTGCCAGACCCTGATTAACGAGAAACGAATGCAGAGTGTAAGGGTTAGGATTTGATGAATCCCTGAAGATAAAGACATGTCACATACAGTTATGTGAATCTAGCACGGTCACATTTAGGAAAGACTTTCTGTTTTTAAAGATATTTCTGGCTCCAGCATTACTCCCAAGGAGGAGTCTCAACATGGAATTTATCTAAGTGCATGCTTTGCTAATTTTTTCCACTGTAGTTTTCAGATTTCTAGATTCTGATTCTTGATATCTTTGCGCTTACAGCACTGAAAGCAGTTTATACCCACCTTGAAAAGTGAATGTAACATTCCCGTCATATTCTCCATCCCCTTACTCTCTTTTGCACAGATGTGTAAAGTACGCAAGATGCAGTTCCTCTGTGTGCGCACACAGCGTAGAAAGATGGTAGTATCCTTTATGTTTAAAAGAGAATGTAGGAAGAGAAGAAAACTAGGGTAGGATCTTCCTACCCGCATTCCCTACTAGACTCAAAATATGTTCTCCCACCAGTTCAGGGAGCACAAAAATGGACTTGAGACGTTCAGTTGGAAAAAGGAAAGCAAAGTCAGTATCTCCCAAGTATCTCACATAATCAATAAAATACTGTTGTTGTTTACACTGAAAAGACTGAAGTAATTGCCTTCCCTCTCACATCCTCCCTGCTAGGGAAGGAGAAAGCCAGCTATGAACTTGTCTACCCAGGTGAGTCGTCTTTGCAGTCTGTGCAGACGCAGTAGCTAATTTGAATTAGACAACAAACTGCAGCCATTTCCAACCAAGTAGCTGTCTCTCACCCTTGTATGACTCACATTCTACAAGGCTTTCCTTCTCACTGACTTTGCAGCAAATTATGGGGTCAAGTGTCCCACAGTGCTCTGTCCCACTGCTGGGTCTTATACTGTGAAGTGAAGAGGATGAGCTGTCTGGAGGCACTTGAAGTTCAGCTGACCAGTATCTAATAGAGTGTGCAAGGCCCAGGATTCAAATCTTGAAAACAAAGATGTGACATCTATGCATTCAATTATTTGAACAACCAACCAACAAAAACCAAACAACAACAACAAAACAAAACAAAAAAAACGGGAGGGGGGGGGGGATAAAAAAACCCACACAAACCACCACCAGAAACGTTTTCCTTAAAATCTTGGGAAATACAACATGAGCACAAATCTTCACACCACTGTCAACAAACACAGCAGTGCCTGGGCATGTGTGCCTCACAGTGGCTGAACAGGTTCAGTGACCTGCTGTCTCCTAACCCACGTACATATGCATGTGGATGTATGGTGGATGAAAGATTAGACATGACCCAGGAACGTGCACTTGCAGCCCAGAAGGTCAATTGTATCCTGGGCTGCATCAAAAGCAGCGTGGCCAGCAGGTCGAGAGAGGTGATTCTGCCCCTCTGCTCTGCTCTGGTGAGACCCCACCTGAGTCCTGCATCCAGCTCTGGAGCTCTCAGCACAGGAAAGACATGGACCTGTTGGAGAGGGTCCAGAGGAGGCCACAAAGATGATGAGAGGGATGGAATACCTCTGCTGTGAGGACAGGCTGAGAGAGTTGGGGTTGTTCAGCCTGGAGAAGAGAAGGCTCCAGGGAGAACTTACTGCGGCCTTTCAGTACTTAAAGTACTATACGAAAGATGACAGACTATTTAGCATGACCTGTAGCGACAGAATGAGGGGTAATGGTTTTAAACTAAAAAAGGGGAGATTCAAGTTAGACATGAAAAATATTTTTTTTACAATGAGGGTGGTAAAATACTGGTCCAGGTTTCCCAGAGAGGTGGTAGATGCCCCATCCCTGGAGATATTCAAGGCCAGGATGGACAAGGCTCTGAGCAACCTGATCTAGTTGAAGATGTCCCCTCTCATTGCAGGGAGGTTGGACTAAACGACCTTCAAAGGTCCCTTCCAACCCAAGCTATTCTATGATTCTGTGTTTCCTGGTAGGGCTGATGTGTTTTCTGGTAGGGATCTGATAGGGGCTTGACAGACCTCTGGTCTGAACTAGCATGGCCCTTCTCATGTTCTAATGCCCTGTTGACAGCTTCATATGTTCCACACTCACTAATCCATTTTGAAAAGGGCTTGTTCTGACAGTTTAAACTTCAAAACAGACATTTTTTAAAAAGACGTTTTAAGCCAGGGAAATAGTCCTCTTCCAGTTCTGGCTGGTTTTAGCACTGCAATTGTTGAAAAGAGACCACATTTTAGAATTTTATTTCCATCTGCTGATCAGTGACTCAGTTTGATGCAATTGGTGGCAAGTTAAAAACCAAAAACACATAGAAAAAGGCAGAAACAGGCTTTTGGAAGTGTAGTCCTAAACAATGAATATTTCAGAAAGTTCCATAGGACAGTTTATAGGGGAATTGCCTAGGTAAGTCAAACCACAGGTGTCAGTAATGCTCTATCCACAGCAAGGCAGGTCAAGATTAATTCAGGCCTTCCCTTCCCCATCCTGTCTTCAAACCAGCACTAACACATCCAGGCACACAGACCCCCAGAGCAAAGTACGGAACTGAAGCTGGAACAAGTCATAGACCTGGACACCACAAAATGCTAAAACATCAGCCTGAGGAAAAAAAAAAAAAATCCTTTGGTTTTTCTTTCAAAAAGTACAGTGTAATTTCTACTGCTTTTCTTGTTACCCACAGCCTAGAGGTATCACCTCAGCCCCTTTCAGGGTAGAATGTCACCAGCTTCTCCTCACCTAAAGTCTAGTTGAAAACTACCAAAACAGCAAGATGCAGTTGTTCTATGCATTAGAAAGGCATCTTCCTTATTTTCAAAATTAACAACTGGATAAAGGTTGGGACATATATGGAAACATGTATCTAGGTTAATCAGACTCCCAATCCCTTAGTATTGCAAAATGTACATTCATTACAAAATACATGAACATACACTGGCCAGCTTATGAATTAAAAACCAGTACAATGTATGAGAAAGAACACTGTTTCGAAAGAACAGAAAATTGTTTAAAGATAGACTAGTTTAAAAGGAAAGGTGAACTTAAAATCTTAAATTTTTAGAGAACAAAATAAACAAAACAAAAAAAAAATCCCAAACAAACAAACAAAAAACCCCAACCACAATTTAAGTCTAATTCGTTCAGGTAGAATCTGCAGTTGTACTATTTATGTTCTCATTTTCTTCCTCTTCCCCATTTCTTCCATAAAAAAACCTCCCATAAATCAGAACTGAAAATTATTGAATGCACAGGGTAACCTCCTTATACACCGTATACGCAAAGTGAGCATATTCCGAATAAAAGGTAAGTATATTTTCTTCTTCACTACCTTTGACTACAAGTGACCTTCAATGTCACATGAACTTGTAGCACTAGCAGATTGAAAAAAAAAAAAAAAAAACATGACAAACTGGGACTGTTAAGTTGTGTATCTACTTCTAGGCCTCATTTTGATTTAAACAAGTTTAAGAAATCACTACATGTAAGAAAATATTTTAGCCAGCAACACGGTTTTTAAGCTAACATCATTTCTTCAAAATAGTGCCAGGTGAAAGTAAAATTAATCAAAAGAGGTCTTTTTGTTTTGTTTTAATTTCATCTAGAACAGGACATATTTTTATAGAAAGGTTTATGAAGTACACAGATTCTGTAAAAAAATACCTTGAATTTCTTTTGGTTTTTAATTCACTAGTATATTAATTAAATTAACTTATATTCTGTGCTTCAGTAGAAAACCTTGCTTTATGCGCCCCAGACATGCAAATGGGTTATTTTCTAAAAATCGGGAAGTGAAGTCAAAGATAAAGCAAGATCAAAAGTTAATTTTCACCAGTTCAAAGTTGCCTTGCAATGCAAATTGCAATAAGGACTTTAACCTCTGCATAAAATTACAAATCAACATAGTAGCAACTATCATTAACAACTCTATAATCTCCAGCAAAACATTTCTGTGTTTTCAAGCTGTTTTCCAAACACTATGTATTAACAGGCAATAAAGTGTTTATGTGCAAAGAAAATATTTTGAGATGAGTTTTAAAATACAGTGAGGTATTCAATATTTTCTTATAGCTTTGAGCAGCTGAATGCTCTGATGCTACCTTTTCATGTAGAGTAACTTTTCTGATAGCTCAAGAACTATTCAAATGATCATAATGAGGAGCATTTCCTGCAACTGCTGGTGTTTAATTTTCCAATAAAAATTAAAAACCTAGTTATGCAACAGCTTATTCTAAGACGTATGATTTATGCACACACACAGTTCCAAGAGGCTCGAAGTGGCTAACTGTGCATACATCGGTCTGGATGCTGACAGCTTAACTATTCATATGGCTTAGAAAAATTATACTGTTTGATATTAAGCCAACTCACTTTCAGGTTGTACCCACAGGACAGACATTTCAGAACACTAATTTCACTAATAAATTCATTTTAATGTGACCTTGAAATGAATGTCTGTTGAATAGCATTATAAATCAAGAGATGGCTCTTTGCTAGTTCAGGGTGTTATGAAATAAGGCTTTTGGAGGCTGCTTGACACAGAAGTTAATGAAATAGACCCTCAGCTACTAACATTGTCACAGATGTATTGAGAAAAAGAGTACAGGGGAGACAGGACCATAATTTCTCTACATCTCCACTTTGAACTTCATTTTTGCACTACAATCTTCAGCTATTAACCTTCATAGTTTTGAACTGTCATTAATTTAAGTTTCAGGAGACTGGTGACAAAATAGCCATTAAGGTAAGTTTAAGGGATTTGGAATCCGACCTAAATTGAGAAAACTACATGGTTATAAGGTCACTCATGTTAAAAAGAGGGATTTTTTTGTGTGTGTCAAAAGACTGTTAAAAGCTACACCATCAAGCAGAATGGGTAGAGAAGAGGAGCATTACTTTATGGATGTCATTTCCCTTTCGGCTGCCCGGTTGAACACGAAATTCTTAGGAAAAATTAAATTTGGTAAGAAACTTCCATTGACGTTGTTCAGGTAGAAGACATGCACAGGATAAATCTCATGTTCCTGCCTGATACATTAAGAAAGATGTCCCTTTTCTGTAATCTCGAAGTCAAAATTTAGTGATCAATAGCTGAAGCAAACTTCTCCTGTCCTCAAGAATCCACTCCTGGGTAGGAGATTGTTGTGTTTTAACCCCAGCTGGCAAATAAGCACCACACAGCTGCTTGCTCACTTTCCCTCAGTGGGATGGGGGAAGGGATAGGAAAAGTGAGAACACCCATGAGATGATATAATGACAATTTAACAGGTAAAGCAAAAGCCACGTGCTAAGCAAAGCAAAACAAGGGATTCATTTGCTACTTCATTCATTAGTTCATGGCCATTCGTGGTCAGGCAGGTGTTTGGCCATCTCCAGGAACACCAGGCTCCTTGACATCCAATGGTTACTTGAGAAGACAAACGTCATCACTTTGAATGTTCCACCTTTTCTTCTTCCCCCAGCTTTATATGCTGATGATGATGTCATATGCCGTGGGATATCCCTTGGGTCAGTCAGGATTGGTTGTCCCAGTTGTGCCCCCTCCCAGCTTCTAGTGTACCCCCAGCCCACTGGCAGGCAGGCCAGCATGAGGAGCTGAGAAGTCTCTGACTGTTTAGCAAGAACTAAAACATCAGTGTGTTTTCAACATAATTTTCATATTAAATCCAAAACACAGCACCTCACCAGCTATGAGGAAGAAAATGTAGTCTATCCCAGCTGAAACCAAGATGGACATTAAAGGATACTCTTGTGCTGAGGGCACTTGGCCACTTCTTCTGTATACATAAAAGCTACTGATACCTTCCAAGGGAAGAAAAGGAATGTGCAGATTTTTTTTGCTAAAAATCATGCAGTGAAAAGTCACCAAATGCCAGCTCTATATCCTATCATTACGTTTAAATCAACATTTAAAATGCCAAAATACAGGACAAAGGCCAAAAATCTTCCCTAGTGTGTATATAAAATAAAACCAAGATCTGGCACTTAGATCAGCAGAGAATGACACCCTTCTACCTTCTCCCTCCGATAAGAAACAGGTTAGCATCAATATCAGTGTATCCTCAGACAGGGACACTGCTGACAGATGTAGCAGAGTGGGCCCAGGAAATTACTTTGAACCGTATAACAGAAAAGAGGAGAAAAAATAAAAGTCAATGTTTTTTTCTGCTTTTATAATTTCTAGTCGTGTTTCATTGTGAACCAAAGGACTGAGAATAAAGATGAGGAAGGTCAATGGATTACGCTATCACTGGCAGCTGAAACAGCAACAGAAACATGAAGACACATTCCTGATTGTTAATAAGAAACTGTGACAGCTCAAGGAATAGATAGATATCACCAAGAGGTAGACTCAAGCAAGTTCTAGCTTGGTGTGTGTGAGTTTTTTTAATCCCGGCACTATTTTTCAAATTTACTAAAAATTCCAGTAACAGCATAAAAGTCAATACTGAGAGCATATACAGGGCCTACGTCAACCACTATGTAGCGGTTGTCTTAACTGCTGCAATTTAAAAGAAGATCACACTCAAGAGGCAATCCATCAGATGTTTTCTATGACTCTCTCTAGTATTGCAGGGAAAACACATAGATGATAATCCAGTGAAGAAGTTTCTCTATAAAAATGATCCTGAAACCAGCATCATCTAGCTATTAGGAGCATGCTGAGGAATAGCTTTACAAACAGCACAAAGGTAGGATCTTCTGAATTATAATACCCTACTATATGCCCTAAAAAAGGGAATGAGTCCACTGGAGCAAGGTGTGCACTGTGATTTAACTTATGTGATGAAGGAGAGGTTGTTACCCCTTTGTTGTAAATCATAATTATCAAGGCAACTCTAACGAAAGGTATCTATTTTTAAAAATTATTATTAATGCTTAAAATCCAGCTGTCTGTAGAAGACAGTCTTCCATAGTAAAATAGCATTGACACTTTCTGTAATATATAAGTGTATCATTTTGAGTGTAGTTAAAATGATGCTACTGTAGATGAAACCTCTGTTTTCAAGGTGTTCATGGCATTTCAAATTAAGAGGATCACACAAGTATCTGACTGCAATATAGTCTTTCATAAAATATCTAAAGTAAATTGATCTACCTACAACAGTTGGAAGGAAATTTTAGAGATTCCCGAGTTGTGAATCTAAAAACACAAAGCAAACCATATAGCCTCTGTGTGTATAAAACAATTGTTTCAGCTTTATGGTACTGTCAGAAGTGAATCGTGTTTCACTGTCTTCTTTCCATGAGGATGACTGCCCAGGGAGGTATAAGACAGACTGTTCTGTAGACATAAATAGAAGAAGCAATGAACCCAGACTTGGTAAGGACTTCACTGTGTCAGCTAGGAAGGAGTACAGTTATATGATATATAAAGTTATATGTGGAATACATATGCTGTTATTATTCTGATGTAACCGTGTATTTTATGTGGAAGTGACACGAAAAGAATTTTGTGTAGAAACTGAAGCAGCATCTCCCAGAGACTTAGCTTCCTTAGGTGGAATTCTGTGGCTGGGGTGGGCACTAAAAGAGTCTGTAACTGCACACAACATGATTTCTTTCACAGTATCACAGTATGTTTGGGATTGGAAGGGACCTCGAAAGATCATCTAGTCCAATCCCCCTGCTGGAGCAGGAACGCCTAGGTGAGGTCGCACAGGAATGTGTCCAGGCGGGCTTTGAATGTCTCCAGAGTAGGAGACTCCACAACCTCCCTGGGCAGCCTGTTCCAGTGCTCTGTCACCCTCACTGAGAAGAAGTTTTTTCTCAAATTTAAGTGGAACCTCTTGTGTTCCAGCTTGATCCCATTACCCCTTGTCCTATCATTGTTTGCCACTGAGAAGAGCCTGGCTCCATCCTCGTGGCACTCACCCTTTATATATTTATAAACATTAATAAGGTCACCTCTCAGTCTCCTCTTCTCCAAACTAAAGAGCCCCAGCTCCCTCAGCCTTTCCTCATAAGGGAGGTGCTCCACTCCCTTAACCATCTTTGTTGCCCTACGCTGGACCCTCTCCAGCAGTTCCCTGTCCTTCTTGAACTGAGGGGCCCAGAACTGGACACAATAGTCCAGATGGGGTCTCACCAGGGCCGAGTAGAGGGGAAGGAGAACCTCTCTCGATCTACTGACCACCCCCATTGTAATACACCCAAGGATGCCATTGGCCTTCCTGGCCACAAGGGCACAGTGCTGGCTCATGGTCATCCTGTTGTCCACCAGGACCCCCAGGTTCCTTTCCCCTACACTGCTCTCTAATATGTAATTTCCCAACCTATATTGGAACCTGGGGTTGTTCCTGGCCAGATGCAGGACTCTACACTTTCCCTTGTTAAATTCCATCAGGTTATCCCCCGCCCAACTCTCCAGCCTGTCCAGGTCCCGCTGGATGGCAGCACAGCCTTCTGGTGTGTCAGCCACTCCTCCCAGCTTAGTGTCATCAGCAAACTTGCTGATAGTACACTCAATTCCCTCATCCAAATCGTTAATGAATATATTGAATAATATTGGCCCCAGTACTGACCCCTGAGGCACTCCACTAGATACTGGCCTCCAACTGGACTCCGCACCATTGACCACCACTCTCTGGCTTCTCTCTTTAAGCCAGTTTGCAACCCACCTCACTACTCTATTGTCTAGACCACACCTCCTCAATTTAGCTGTGAGAGACTGTGTCAAAGGCTTTACTGAAGTCAAGGTAGACCACATCCACCGCTCTGCCATCATCCATCCACCTTGTTACATTCTCATAAAAGGCTATGAGGTTGGTCAAGCATGACTTACCCTTGGTAAAGCCATGCTGACTGCCCCTAATGACCCTCTTATCCCTGATATGCCTTGAGATGACACCAAGGATAAGCTGTTCCATTACTTTCCCAGGGACAGAGGTAAGGCTGACCGGTCTATAATTACCCGGGTCCTCCTTCTTGCCCTTTCTGAAGACTGCAGTGACATTTGCTTTCCTCCAATCCTCGGGCACCTCTCCTGTTTCCCAAGATTTGGCAAAAATTACGGAGAGCGGTCCAGCAATGACTTCAGCCAGCTCCCTCAGCACCCGCGGATGCATCCCATCTGGACCCATGGATTTATGGACGTCCAGACTATTTAATTGCTCCCTAACCCAGTCCTCATCGACTAAAGCAAACTCCTCCATTGACCTGGCTTCATCCGGGGTCTCAGGGGTACAGGGCTCCCCAGGACAGCCTCCGACAGAGTAGACAGAGACAAAGAAGGCATTCAGCAATTCTGCCTTCTCTGTGTCTTCTGCCAGCTGGGTCTCTTTAGTTTGGAGAAGAGGAGACTGAGGGGTGACCTTCCGCCACCAGAGCACCCATTCATCAGTGGGCCTACATTGCCTCTGGTATTAATCTGCTATGCATTTGAAAAAGTTCTTTTTGCTGTCCTTGACCCCACTCGCCAGCTGTAATTCTAAGGAGGCCTTGGCTATCCTAGCTGCCTTCCTACATCCTCTAAGAGCAGCCTTATATTCCTCCCAAGCGGCCAGCCCCTGCTTCCATGACCTGTAAACTCTCCTCTTCTGCTTGGGCATACCCAACAGATCCCTATTCAACCACACAGGTCTCCTGGTTCCCTTCCTCGACTTCCTACGTGTGGGGATGCTCTGATCCTGAGCATGGAAGAAGCAATCTCTGAATGAAATCCAGCTCTCTTGGGCCCCTTTTCCTTCCAGCAGTCTTGCCCATGGGATTTCCCCCAGCAATTGCTTGAAAAGGCCGAAGTTAGTCCTGCTAAAGTTCAGGGTTGCAATTCTACTTGGTTTTGACTAGACTCTCTAACCACCTGTCTAAATACAAATTGTCTGTATATATTTTTTTTTAAATTACACTGCCTAGGATATGTAAAGCTATGTGGTAATAATGGTGTCATAATTTTCATTGTTTTCACCTGTACTGAAACACCCTTAAGTGTGGTATTGAGCACACTTCATATGATATAGCTACCTAAGGGTAGCTTTTGATGCTATGTTTCCAGAGACAGAGGACAGCATGCAACCCAGAAACTGGGGACTAAGAGGTTCAAGGACCCTTTGAGGCCTTTTTGATGCTGCTAGAAGACCACAAAGAACCGCTCAAATAATTGATAGGGGCGGAAGCCTAGAATTTGAGCCAGGAATGTCATCACCAGACTCGCTGTAATACAGCCCAGAAATCTCAACAGGGCTCCATGCTGCTCTCTGTCCTGGGGAAGGTGTCTTCAAAAGCCTTCATGTCATTCCTCCTACCAGATACAAACACGATAAAGAAGCTCAGCTCACATCAGTACACGATACCATAACCCAGCCATTGGTTCACTGTCTTCAAAGACCACACTGTATTCTCACCTCAACTGGAAAAACCCCGGTGCGAACAAATATTTGTCCACTTTGCTGCTTATGCAGCTGACACAGTGCTTATGATTTGGATGTCCACATTATGTGTTGTTCCCAATGATAAACACATCCACTTTGCCCCTGGAGTAGCAGCACTCCCTCAAGAAAAACAGTACAATAGAAAAGACAGTCAAGTGGGTAAGAAATGGATGCTTAACAAGTTTTCTTCAGGCACAATGAAAGGTTTCACCTTATTTTTGATTCCTGGAAATATGAATTAATGAGTTGCCTGAAGCTTTTTTGTCTCCTTTATCGTCTACAAGAATGAGACACATTCTGTACCAGTAAAGTTCACATCTCATCCCTAAGAATTACAAAAATGAAAAAAAAAAAATCTGCGATCAATGTACAGAATACAGATTGTTCATTATTAGCTATTGAATGATTCATGAGATACCATAAGTTGGCACAAATACTCTTGCTTAACAAAAAACATGTAAGTCTGACACTACAAGGAGGCTTTAAAATGTCTTTAACTTGCATTTCTCTGTTTTCAGAGTTTAAAATGTAGTTAGAGTTTGCTTCACAAATGGATACTAGATATGATGATGCTGGGCTTTCAGAGTGGAATCCAGCCCGCATCCATAGAGAGGGGGAAGAGTGACAGACTGGAGCACACAGATTAGCACTGTCCTTGAAACTACGTAGTTAAGCCTCGGAAGGGGAGGAGAGGACACAGCAGGAGCTGGAGTTGACTCCCAGTGCCTCCTCCTTACTGCGCTTAGCACAGCCAGAGGCCGCCCAGTGCACAGCCCAGTTGTGCCCTGACCCTGCCTGACAGACAGATCTGGAACCCAGGTGAGGATTTTCCATTCCTGCTTGTAAATTGTTAACATGCATTGGAAAACAGAGCCATGTATCCTTGAGACATGGAAAAAGGAGCACAGGCTAGAAAAGCCAATGCACTCATATAGGAGGACAGACACATGGATTCCAGAGACTATTCAGATTCACTTTTTTGTTCTTCTTTCCAAAAATTCCAAACAAAGTTGGGGTATGTACTATAAAAATATATAAGCAGTTCTGGAAGCAGGGGAGAGTAACTTTAATGATTAGTCCTAAGGAGGCAAGGAAGATGCAAGGGCTACTAGACACCTAGGCATAAGAGGAATAATACTCTAGAGTCTCTTGTTTATTTCTTTTCAGCTGAGTTAACACATTTTTTTCATCCTTTTTTATTTTAAGGAAAACATTGTAAAAGACAACCCACCTGTTCATCAAATATCACCATCATGGGCTTTTTTGTTTGCATGGATGTCATGCACAAAGTTAACAAAAGTAAAATCAGTATGGCAAATCTGAATGCAACTAATAAATGAAAAGATCTGAGAGAGTTCAAAAGCTTGAAAATTACTTGCAGATGTGTCCAGGTACTCCACAGTAATGGACACTTGTATCTGTAGATATATCAAAACAAAGAGTGGGAAAGATAAACAGTCTGTGCTGAAACATATTCAAAAGGGAAGATTTTTATCTGTGTTTATATGTGCAATTTCTAATGAGACATCCAACAAAAGAGTATACCCTAGATAAACGAATAGCAGTACTTCTTTTATTTTACGGTAATGCAAACTTCATTAGAAATGGCCTCAGACTGTGCTGAAGAATACTATTACACTTTCTGCCTTTTGTTTTTCAGCTACAGTTAAAATAATGTTATTTATTTTTATGTTCAAAATAAGGAGTCTGATTATCATCTATACCAAAAGCATTTTAAATAATAATGGTAGAAAAATTGGCTTCAAATTACATTTATGCTTATTTTAAGCCTTCATTACACTGTCTGAGTGATGCAACATGGATTTTGAATAGATGAGAATTAAGGTCAAAGTCTATTTTAAAAAAGGAAAAAACGAAATGTATTTATTTTTCTCAGCTGAATCTAAAATTATTGCAATGAAATACTTAATCCATGGTACTCCACACCAACCAATGGAGACTTACAAAAGATACACGATAGATCTATGAAGGTGCTGTCAAGTGGCTCAGAACAAGTCAGTGTTAGCTAATTTGTTTTCCCCACTAGCAATGACCTGATCTTGTTCCTCATGCAGATGCAGGTTAGTACCTTTATTTTAGACAGCTGAGATACATATTTTTGAGAATCTCCAGTGGATTCTAACTACTCAGTTAAAAGCATTCATTTTTCACTATCCTAATGTGATGGGTAAAAAGAGATAAAATGTAATAGTCAACTCCAAACTCATCTTGACTTATTTCAATAGTCTAGACAAATCCACATGATATCTACAGGGCACTCCACTTCCAACAGTCCATGTATATTCATGTATTTAAGTGATGCATATGTCAAAAAACAATCCTAGCTTCACACATAAAAGGAAAGGCTCTGTGCTGATCACTATCAGCCAAAAGTGAGATGCTGAGGTCACGATAAATCATGAAAAACAGCTCAGTGCTCAGCAAAAGGCAAAAAAAGCAATCCAATATTTGAAATTATTTGCAAGGGAACAGATGAGCACATGCAAATTTGTGGTTGCTGCACCTTGAATACTGCAGGCAGTTTTCGTTCCCTCATCTGAGAAAGTAAATGGCAGAGCTGGAAAAGGTTCAGAGAAGAGCAAAAGGGATATCAAAGCTATAGAATGGCTTCTATAGAAGGAATAAATGTCTAAGCTACACGTCTTCAGCCAGGAATAGAAATGACTTTGGGAAATGTGTAAAAGGTCTACTGAAATAATAAATTTCATGAAAAGACTGGACAGGGATTGGCGTCCACTGTCTCTTCCTGGGCAAGCTCTTAGAAAAGCTTCCACTAAAGTTATGAGGTATAATAAATAACATCTTGCCCAGGAAGCTGCTGTGATGCAGATACAGGATACTAGCAGAGTGCTAGAAGGAGCTGCCAGTATGGGCTTGTCCTGATCTTACTCCGTAGGAAAATGTTTACAGTCATTGATGGAGTGAAGATAGTGAAGGACATGGACCTTTGATATGACCTAGTATAGCTCTTCTTGTACATAAAATACATTCTCAAGGAGGATTATGCTACACATTGTGTGCACATGCTTTCACTCCCTCAGGTTGGGGCAGAAACAGGACTACTGAACATTTTAAAAAAAAAAGTACAAGGTAACATTTAAAGAACTGAGGTTTTTGTCAAGTATTGTACATTTAGACATGTCCTATACCATGAAATTGTGAATGTTTTTATGCTTTTCCCTGAAGCTAAGTTTGGGGTTACTTTCATTTATCCTTTTGTATACATTTACATTTATATATCTACCAGAATTTGAGAGACTTTTTCCTTACGAGATGTAACTAATCCTGTACAGCTAAAATAGAGAGAGCAGCAATTCTTTATTTTCAAGACATCAGTGAGGCTTTTGCCTTTGGCTAA
This sequence comes from Patagioenas fasciata, assembly GCF_037038585.1. NCBI lineage: Eukaryota > Metazoa > Chordata > Aves > Columbiformes > Columbidae > Patagioenas > Patagioenas fasciata. The sequence goes on from NC_092522.1 coordinate 47,643,814, forward strand.
AGATGTGGGAGCTATAGCATGTAAGTACTCAAGATGAGAAGTCATGCAAGAAAGAGAACAAATTAATTTAAGAATATGATGTTCTAAAAAGAATGCATAGGCATTTTTCGCACTGAATTTGACCTGTTTAATGATCACTGCCTGGTTGGAAATGTATTCCCAAATCTAAGGACTGACTAAAGAGGCAAGAAATATTGACCACTCTGTTGCCAGGAAACAGTAAAAATCTGAAGCAAACAGACACCCTTTAATTTATAACTACAATATGTGGACTTCCATTCCTGAAAATCTTTGCAGTCAGAAAAGGAAGTGTAAGTTAAACCATACTCTCACAGCTCTGTGGGCATTGTTGGCTGCAACAATTGTTATGTGGAGGCTTTAGGAAAAAAAGAACTACAAAACTGGCTGAAGTTTTGGCTCCCCTGGAAGCATGGGAACAAATCAATGGCAAGAGAAATGTGACAGTGTGAAGAATGCCATCTGGAAGCTTCTAAGGAGTCACTTCAGGCAATGGGAAAAAAAAAAATCACACACAAAGAGTTATGTATCAAAAAACACTGTTTATGTCACATAGGAAGGACACTGCCTATAATTACAGAAAAGTAATTGTGCTTTGTGTGGATAGGTCTATAAAGAAAAATGAAAACTGTGACTGTGAAATGTGTTAGTACACTTGCGGGTTCTTGCACAGGCATCAAAGGGGTCCCTGTAGGTTCGCACTCAAGTGTCTTTGCCCCGTCATTACCTGTGCTGGCACAGCTGCTGAGCTTCATCTGTGAAACCACCTCAAGCACAGGTGGTCTACAAGCAGGGAAGAGCCACAGCACCCAACAGCTTGTGGGGCTGACTTACACTCCAAGGGGTTCTGCTGTCACGATGTTTTACCCACAGCCATTTCTCCCTTTTCACACAGTCAAGCTGCTACCTCTTCTCGCATTTCTGTGACAGCAGGTACTGGCATACTCCTCTTCACTGCAAAACCCCAAGACCATAAGCAAATGACTTCCAAGAGCAGGGAAGTCATTCCCTGCCAGGAAATCCCTAGTTTATGTGTCCTGTTCTTACCTTGCTCTCAAAATATCTGATAATGGCCACTCCAAAAAACAACACACTTTATTAGATGGATCTGTGATCTGGCATTTCCTACAATGTTCTCACATTGCGTCAGAAAGCATTTGACAGGTCTGCACGGACTACAACATTCTTCTCTGTATTGCTCTAGAGACATGATTTCGGAATTACAGCAAATGGTTGAACAAAGATTGCCAAAGCATCCTGACAGGTCAGTTTTCAAAAGCAAGCACTCAAAACTCATCCTGTACACAGGATGATTACAAAGGTTGGGAAGGACTAAGAATTTCATACATACCTGAGAAACACTATCAGGAGGGGGCCAAACCCTATCGAAAAATACTGTTTGTTCTTGACAAATTTGTAATTTGTTGATGTTCACATTTATACATATCTATCACTTTCTTGTCCTGAAAGAAACTAATTTACTTAGACTTATCAGAAAATTGAACAATGCAAAAAACTGACATGCAGAAAGACTGAAACTATCCATGATGCCATAACAGAAGTCCTCCGTTAGTAAAAAAAAGAAAATAGTATTTTTCATTCCAACACTAATCTTCATTATCACACTCAAAATTAAAATACACATCAAAAAAACAATCTATAAATACATTTTTTCCTGTCAAGCAAAACAGAGAATTAGACTTTATCCGTATAGAGAAGGTTGTTTTCCTTTGCACTACAAACACATTAAAGCAAATTCAGAGATTTCTTTTAAATTTACTTGAAGTCACCCTAGAGTACATTAGGAGACCTCTCTGAAACATCAGTGAATTAATGGCCATCATGTTATAGTAGCTATCATAAGTCAGTCTAATTGTAGTCATAAATATAATACCAAAAACTTAGGTTTCTTTCCCCAGATTTTTATTGGAATACCACAAAATGGTTTTTGAACATATCCAGCCACCAGTCATAATGACAGAATGCCTGAAGTGAGAAATGTCTTTTCATTTAATTTTAACATAGAGTTTGTGTTTATTAATCCCTGCCCTTTGCATAGAGGATTTACTGGTAAAACATGAGGCAAGATGGGAGAACAGACATCTCATTAAACTCAATGGTGACAACCAGTTAAGAATCACATTAACGTATTATTCCTGACAGAAAAGTGTTACTTAGACCTCAGTTTTACAGTCACATTACTCACTGAGAAATGCCTATGGCACTTATGGAAATGGAAGAGAAATAGGCATTTAGAGAGGTATCGAGCTTAAAGATAATGTAAACATAAATCCAAAAGATAAAACAGGATTAATAAATTACTTTCAAAATAATCCTATCAAAAGTCTAATCTGAATTAATCTCTGAGACATTTTACCCCATCTATCAGAGAATATAGAGCTCATTAAGACCCTTGGGGTAATTCATGCAGGACTGAGACTTCACTTCCCTGCCACCATCTGTCTCTGTCCTCCATCACTAGGTGATCGCATGATGTCGAGCACTACAGCATGATGTTCCTTAGCAGGGATAGTTTGGCTGCGTGCTGTGTCGCTGCTGCTGAGCCAAACTGCAACTCCAGCACACCAGCTGCCTTTTCACCATGGTCTTCACCTAAGCTGGGACATCCAGGCCTTTTGCCGCTGCTAGGCTTTCAAACACAGCAAGAGATGCTCGGACATGTTTGTCCTGCGCTCAGGTTACCCTGGAGTGTAACACCTGCTGCCCCACGACTTGTGCTGACATGTCTGTATTGCCTGCTTAAGCAGTCCAGAGAGCTTCTCTGTATGGGGACATGTGGATAAAGAGAGATAGTAAACCTGTCCTGCTGGTATTCATCACTGGAGCGCTCACCAAAAATAAGATTACTCTCCCAATACAATGTCTGCCAGTGACAGCTGATTGAATTATAATGCTTAAAAATCACTGATCTAGTCATATTCTGTGAATAAACTTTGATGTGTCTACCTCACCTGTGAACTTCCCCAAGATCTGTGATTCAGCCCTTAATCTCTACGTCTAGTATCTTTAGGTTAACAATTCACAAAGCTTCTGCATTTCTGGTACTAAGACAAACACTTACTTTGAAGACCAGACCATCTTCCTGCTGTTTCCTTAGAGGTTTCAAACTGTCATCCAAAACTGATGTATGGCTAGATTAAGGTCATGACCTGCATTCAAATAATTTCTCCTGCATTCTTCTCTTTTCCTAATTTTCAATTAATTCCTCCACTGATTCTACTACAGCTTCCACTGAATGGAACTATGTTATTTTTCTTAACCTCAAAGCTCTCTAGAAATTACATCTAGATGGGGTAAAAAGAAGAATACTCGGAAAAAGAATCTCCATGCCCAGCCTCACTGCTATCCAACCAAAACTTAAGTAAACAAGACCTCTTTACTGCATTTTCAACTCAGCAGCTTTTCTGTCATATTGTCATGCATCATCAGCTCTCTTCCCATTTCCCCTTAGTGTTCACTTCTAACCACAAATTTCCATTCATGTATACTTTCACCTATTGTACCTCTGACCAAAATGCCCTGCTTATGTTTTCATTCAATTCCTTTCACTATCCTGCAATTTTATCTTGTAACAAGCACAGTAAACATACATGGAAATCCACCATGTACATTTTTCAGTAATTTGACAGTAAGACTGAGAACAGCTGGTAGTTTATTGGACTGATTTGAAAGAGGAGGAGATGGAAAGATTTAGAAATAAAGCACCTAAGGCAGAAAGTGTTTCAGGTAAGGGCAGTGTCATGGCAAATACTGACAAGATCTCTTTAAGGTCACTTCCTCTCACGCTCCTCTAAAATCCCTATTTTCCAGAGTCAGTTTATAAAGAAAGGATTCTTTCTTCTATCTGCAACATTTCAACATCCTAAATAACCATCTACTGTCATATTCTTCCTCCCTGAACTGATGTTTGCTCTCCACAGTCTTTCTCACAGAGGTCACAATGATGTCCACAATTTAAATGATACTTCCTTATACGCTTAGATTGCTGGAAAAACAGGTTATAAATACTTCATACAAGTCATAGGCAAATGGACAACTCAAGACAGGACAAAGTTTTGGACTTAGTGGTTTGTGTTTGGTTTTGTTTGGTTGGGTTTTGGTTGTTTTGTTCTTGTTTTTCTTCTTTGTTGGGTTTTTTGTTTGTGTTTGTTTTGGTTTTTTAAAGTTGTACAAGCAGATTGCGAGTCAAGACCTATAACATTGAGGCCAAGCAGGACTAAATGGGAAATTCGTCATTTATTTTAAAGTTAGTTTGAATAAAGTATTTGTCTTGCTCATCTTGTGATAAAATATACCTTTTGAAGGAAAAAAAAAGAAATCTTAATTTCTTCCTACATATAACCAAGTAGTCAAAATAGAATTGATTCTTTGCAAGCATCTCTAATGGCATTTAAAGATGACAGTCTGGTCAGTCACAAAAAGCATTCCTGTATAGGCTCTTATTCAAGGCTTTTTATGAAAGTTCTTTAGCAAATACACAAAAAATGTTTGAGGTTTTTAAAAGCTAAAGCTAACAAGTTGCTGTCCTGTACAGATAGAATGAGAGCTACTTGGTTTGCTAATGAAAAGCCATGTCCAACTGCTAGTATCCAAAGCTCAACTTGGACCAAAAGAAATAGGCCCCTAATTCCATAAGGCATGTTTAGTGCCCTAGTTTCTGAACTCCGTGGATAAAACTGAAACCTCTGATTCTCCTTTGAAATTCTGTTTCTAGCCACCTGTCTAGATGCATGGCTTGGTTTGCTCTGAGCCACATACAGATGCACAGTGTAAGAAACAAGAGCTCCAAGCTGGATACTCATCCTAGCTCAAACAGATGCACTCTTGCAGTCCAGAGGAGAGTGGTCACAGGGAGTGTCTCGTGTCTCTGGTTCCCTTCCAGAGTTCTGCTGGCGAAGTCTGAGCCACACTGAAATTGTACAACCTCCTTGTCATTACCTCACGCAGTTCAAAGGTATTTGTGAACTATTAAGTGGAATTCAGGAGGAGGTTTTATAAAAGAAAAAGAAAGATGTGTTGACGACAACGGACAGAATGCATATCTGCTCTACTGTGTGTAGACTCTGCAAGGCGAGAAGGAGTAATAAAAATTAAGATCATGCTTTAACTTTTAAAATGAACACCCATGGCTGTACCTATCTGAGCCACATACTCATTTTTCAGTGTAGTCTTACACTGAAAGCTTTGGGTTTTTCCAAACATGAATGTGGCAATAATTCAAGTTCCTGAGTTGAAAAAAAACCCCATAGATAGCTTTAAGGAGCCAACAGAAAGTTATCTGACAAACAAATGCAAAGTATAAACACATGGATTTCCAGGTTTTATTCCGTCCTTTGCTAGTTAGAGATGAGATGAACACCAAGGGCCAAATTTTAGTTCCGCTCAAGTCAGTTGGATTTTTGCCATTGACTGTAGCTGAGCTGTGTTTCCCCCTGAAGTCAGAATTCATCATTCTCTTCACAGGAAGAATGTTGTCATACTTGCCTGAAGTTTACACTACATGGAAGCTTCACTGGAGGGTGAGATGAGATGAGATGCACAATAATACGTCTCTTACACTTCTAAAAAGTAATTTGTTGGAGAATCTCGTAAGCAGAGATGTTTATGAAAGCAAGCATAAGTGAAGAGTTAGACCCAGTGTGGGTGGGGTGCTGCACAAACAGAGGTTTCACACTGGAACCATAACCCCCAGCTCCTTCACAGCCTTGTCTGTGGTGGTCAAACATCTAAAGCCTGGTTTTGTTCTTTCCAGAGGATGGCTGCAAACAGGGTATAAATGTATTGCAGTCTGCACTGCTTTGCAACATGCAGAGAGGTTTAGGGAATGTTAATATAAGAGCACCAAACTCTCTTCAGTCCTGATTTATTCCAGACTGTCTCTTTTTCTTGCCTGGGATTCAGTCTGGAGCATAAACTCTGCTATTTACCATAAGACAGTGTGTCTGCACTCATATTATCACTCACACATATTTTTAAAAAATGGTGGTAATAATTTCCTCATAAAACATCAAAATACTTGTAATCTAGAAAAATATTCTTAATACTTTCCTTGTCTGAAGAGGTTATAAAAGCTTCAGGCATGTTCTGATTAACACGACATATTTGCAGATGTGCTCATGAGAATACTCTTTAATCTCTTATGATAAACTAGAGCTTCCACCTCATCCATTTTCAAATTCCTCATTGTATTAGCATGCATTTTTCAAAGAGGATTTTGTTTTTCCACTCCTATCTGCTTGTCTCTCATAATAACTCGTAGCTCTATATTGCCTATAAGCTCCACAAACACAGTATTTACTCTCTTCTTATTCAGCAACATATTAAAATTTTACCTCTTCAAAAATATCCTCAATTTCTGTATTATCTTTAATTGACATTTCTTCTGTGACAAGAAAACCTAAGAAATTTGTCTGCAAAGTGCAATGAGTAAGATGCAAAAGAGGGATGCATTTCTTGGAAATGTTTATTCTCATTTATTCCCTGAAAAAGTAATTATTCAGCATATGGTAAATTAAGAAGTGTATCGATTTTTTCTTTAAATACAAAAACATATGCCATTCAGTTACTTTCTCAGTGACAGCCTCAGACTTCAGAAATGGAAAACTGTTCCAAATATTACTCAACTATTACAATTCTAGAATAATTACTACTTTGACAGCCATAAGGCAGGAAGAAACATCAGTTTAAAAAAATCTTCAGAAGAACTGCACCTTCGAGTCTGCAAATATGACTGTTCACACACATTTCTTGACTTCTGCACAACGGCTTATTACTTTTCTATTCCTGACAGGGTCACATGGAGTATCAGAAGGATTTCTGAATTCCAACTGTGGTCTTAAGCAAACAAGTTGCATTTAAAATAATCTCTCTAACCACAAAATCACTTCCTACGACTTGTATCAAACAGTTAGATTTAGAAAACCTCTAGTTTGTGCAAAAGACAACAAAGCAACAGAGAAAGTTCTAAAATTGCCTGCAAAAAGGAAAATTAAAAATTGGAATGATCAACATTTGGTTCATATGCAAGATACCAGTATTATTATGAACATATTGGATTATTTAAAGCTGCAAGATAGCTTTACACACAAAGCTATTTAACTATGAAAGCATGTTCTTCTGTATGTCTATTTATAAAGAATGCATGTAGTCATGGATAAAACACAAACCAAAACAAAAACACAAACAAACAAAAACCCCACAGCACTCAGTACAGGGATGTAAGCAATCTGCAAGGCATGCCACATAGAAAAAAGTCACGTTTCAACATTTCTTTTTTGTTGTTGTTGTTGTTGTTGTTTTCATGCTGCTGCAGTCAGGCCCATAATTCTCTATCAGTGTCTGCTTAGTCTTCCATCAAATCTGATGGTCAGGACTCTTGTCTGTAATACCCAGCCCAGCATGTCCCTTTTAAAGAAATTCTCCATTTTACCTGCTCAAAACTCCATTTTGCTACAATGTCTCTGCAGCAACAGTGCTGTCTGTACCATATACACAAAAGTATGTGAAGCAGAGGTAGAAGGATGCTGCTGGAAGGATGCTGCTAGAAGCCTGCAGTACCAGTTCCTCCCAAAGCTTGCTGCTGTAGTAGCACCTTGGGACAGAGGTTCAGATCTGCATCCATTGCTGAATATATTCCCTGAGCCACCTTTTTTTTTTCTTTTTTTCTGAATACAGGCATATAGGCTCTGCAGAGCTGCTCCGCTGTCTCTCCTGCAGGTAGCTGAGTGGGTGGTAAGAAAATCTAGCACCTCTTCAGTGTGTGTAATGACACTGGTGTACTTGCTTCCTGGAACATAGGCAGCGGCGGCTTCAGTTTATTCCTGTCCTAGAGCAATGGACAGATGAAGCAAACAGTGTGATAGATGCAGATAGAGCCCTGTTCAGGTTGCTACAGGAGAACTGCAACATTTTTGTAGAGGGCTGCCATTCGTTCGCAACATCTACATTGTCTCGATCAGTTCTCTGAGTTTCTCCTACTTAGCTGATAGTTTTCCTGTTGTCAAGCCTAACTTAATATATTGTTCTCTCCTAATTGCTGTGAGAGTGGTTATAGACAGAAACACATCCGGCTGGGTATAGCATGGGCATTCCCAGCAACATTTGAATCTCTCTTGTGCCTGACTGACATGTGTTCTCTACATGCCACACACTGGGTCCAGAATATCAGGACTGTTTTCACCCTCCTCTGTGGTATGGTCTAGGGGAAATTTCACTAACAAATTTTCAGCAACTGCAGGACCTAAAACATGAGCAGTGTCCTCCACCTCTTGTGCTGTGTTCTCCTGGCACATTCTTTGGCCCTTTTAAATAGGTCTAAAGTTCACTGGAGGGTGATTACAGGATCAAAAGTATTTTATGGCCAGTGATGAGTAAAAGCACATGGAGAAGATGTAAGGTGTGCTGTTTTGACCCAACCAGCTACTGACTGGGTGCCTGAGGCTGCAGTGGCCTGGATTCCGGGACCCTCATGACTCCACCTTCAAGTACTGGGTCACTGGGCCACATCCAGGTTGTACAAGCAACGTGAATTCTGGCATTTGTAAATTACTCCACTTCTCTTTCTTAGTGATTTCAATTTAAATGAGCGTTTATTTGTATTTTACTACTTCTAAAGTGAAAGTAAAGTGCTCAAAAATGAATCTTACAGTATCCTACTGAAACCTTACTCATAAAGTCAGGTGAAATCTTTCTAGATGCACTTGAACTAGTGGAAGAACTGACACCAGATACATGATTAGCACAGTCTAATTAGCATGAGGCACACACAGGTTTTCATAGTGATTTGCTAACTTTGAGGAATGCTGAGATTCATAAATCCTGGACCACATTTCCAGCTCTAAAAGGGAGAATATTTTACCAGACTTTTCTGCTGTTTTTTTTCCAGAGGATTGCCTTCATGTCTGGCTTTCCATAATCTGGGCCATTCAAAATTGTCTCCAGATCACAGACTCATTCTTTACTGTGCTCAGTCACAGTTCTGCTAGCTCATTTTATCAATCCTAGTCTTACATTTTCCTCCTAAAAGCAGTAAGTGATATTAATAGAAAGTAAGTTCTTAAGTCAAAATCAAAATCAATAGAATTAGTATGAATCAGGGTTTTTTTTTTCATGCCTGATTATTTAAAAGCTGGTAAATAGAAGCAAATGTTTAACAGCCCATCCAATTTTAAACATTTAGTTCCTGAGAATAGCCAAGAATGTTTAACACTAAAAAGATAAAGCTGAATTACAGAATCAGAGAAAATGGAATAACTCAGTAGTGAGGTAATAATGCTGGGCTGATCATCTGAGTTTCTGTAATAATTGTTGATCAGAAAAAATGTTAAGAACAAATGTAAAACATTTCAGACAACCCTTCCCAAATCTGAAGTAGATCATGCCAGTTACTCAGAGAGTAAACACAGTCTGTATCACTGATCCATCCTAATAAATCCAGCAGCAGTCACAAGAAAGACCAAGAGATCAATTTGACCCAGGTAAATACAAATCCATTATTTGTCAGAATCCATACGGTCAGTTGTCCTTGAGTTGTTTGAATTGTGTTGCTAAGAACATTTCTGAGACACCTTTTCTTTTTTTTTTTTTTTTCCCCCCAAATAGCCTGGGTTACTAAATGCTTCTATTAGCCAGATCTTGTTATTGGTATGAATATTAATCACACTTTTACTGTGTCTAAAGAGGAATAAAGCATTGTATGCAGTGAATAGAAGTGGTGTCTTTGCCCATAGGTGATGCTTCCAGCACTTGTTACTGATGAAAATAACTTTGGTGGTTTGCAGTGGCAACTGCTCCCATCACCTACTGAAAATAATTAGGATCATCTACTGAAAAGCTGATCTCACTGAAGCATCTAGTTGCATCCCTTTTCCAGTTCCATGTATTCACAAGCACCACAACAATGAATTCTACAGAGGTACAGCCTATATACCAACAAATCGCTTGTTCAAAAGCTGCGAAATATTTTGTCATTCCAAATGTTTTCTCCTTGAAGAAGAGGAAAAAAGAAGGATCCTTCAAAATGTTGGGATTATGAATTCTCAGCTTGCAAATCCACTTCTCCACACTCCCCCTCTTCCTCAAATGATATCAGAAATGGTTTCTAAACAAACACACTTTTATAAGACTTGAAGTTCTTTATGAACAGAGCAGGCAAATTACAACACAATAATTTATTTTTAAGCAAAATTATTCAGTATGGATTAAGATCAGGATTACTTATTTTTGTTGTTTGGTCACAAGTAGTTTCCTATGTATTTCCCCATCATCTACTCCACCTCAGCTTTTCCCTTCCCAATGAGTGTGGTCAATTCAGATTATAAACAGTAACAATAAAAGAAGACAGAGTTCACTTCTGATAAAAGAATTAGCTATTGCAAACGGTTGCTAATTTTCCACTTTGGCATATGTTCTGAAAGCTTTCGTGGAGGTTTTAAGCTTAAATCTCTTCTATAAGCTCTGTAAAGCTTTAATTGGCTTTTTGAGCATAAAAATCCCCACCAGTTTTTTCCTTCTGCCTTACTAGATTTGCTGGCTTTTCAGTCTGATTCAAGCTGTATTCTGCATTTTGTATGACTGCTGCTTTTATGCACATGGGGCTAGTCCACAACTACCTTTGTATTCAAATACATAAATCAGTACAGCTTTTTTTGTAACAACCAAAGAATTACAAAAACTTCTTTGTATTAGCTCTTGCAAGTGGACTACCTCTGCAAAACACCCCAGTCCCCTCTGGACAAATGGCCTTTGCTCAGTATTTTGGGCAGCAAAGGTCAGGTCTGCAGGAATGATCAAACCACACCAGCTGGGGACAAATCAGGTGGCAATCCCGCTGGAATTACCTTGCCAATAGCACTGCCTGACCAATTTCATTGAATCCAAATGTTTCAAACAGCCAAGATTGTGTGAATAGCAGAATCACAACGCTGGACTCCAGTAGGGCCAATTTTGGCCTTTTCAAGCAATTGCTAGCGGAAATCCTGTGGGAGAGGGTACTTGAAAGTAAAGGGGCCCAAGAGAGTTTGCTAGCATTCAGAGACTGCTTCTTCCAAGCTCAAGATCAGAGCATCCTGACACGTAGGAAGTCAAGGAAGGGAGCCAGGAGACCTGTGTGGTTAAACAGGGAACTGCTGGGTAAGCTCAAGTGGAAGAGGAGAGTTTATAGATCATGGAAGGAGGGGCTGGCCACTTGGGAAGAATACAAGGCTGTTGTCAGAGGGTGTAGGGAGGCAACTAGGAAAGCTAAGGCCACCTTAGAATTAAACCTGGCAAGAGGGGTCAAGGACAACAGAAAGAGCTTCTTCAAATACATGGCAGATAAAACTAACATCAGATGCAATGTAGGCCCACTGATGAAGGAGGCAGGTGCCCTGGTGACAGAAGATACAGAGAAGGCAGAGTTACTGAATGCCTTCTTTGCCTCTGTCTACACTGCCAGAAGCTGTCCTGAGGAGCCCCCGTACCCCTGAGGCCCCAGAGGAAGTCAGGACAATGGAAGAGTTTGCCTCAGTTGATGAGGACTGCGTTAGGGAGCAATTAGGCAATCTGGACATCCATAAATCCATGGGTCTGGATGGGATGCACCCACGGGTGCTGAGGGAGCTGGCTGAGGTCATTGCTGGACCGCTCTCCATAATCTTGCCAAGTCGTAGGAAACGGGAGAGGTGCCTGAGGACTGGAAGAAAGCAAATGTCACCCCAGTCTTCAAAAAGGGCAAGAAGGAGGACCCGGGTAACTATAGACCGGTCAGCCTCACCTCCATCCCTGGGAAACTGATGGAACAACTTATCCTTGGTGCCATCTCAAGGCATATCAGGGATAACAGGGTCATGATCGGGTAGTGAGGTGGACTGTGAACTGGCTGAAGGAAAGAAGCCAGAGAGTCATGGTCAGTGGGACAGAGTCTAGTTGGAAGCCTGTATCTAGTGGAGCCTCTCAAGGGTCAGTACTGGGACCAGTACTATTCAATATATTCATCAATGCCACAAAGATGATTAAGGGAGTGGAGCACTTCCCTTATGAGGAAAGGCTGAGGGAGCTGGGGCTCTTTAGTTTGGAGGAGACTGAGGGGTGACCTCATTAATATTTATAAATACGTAAAGGTTGAGTGTCACGAGGATGGAGCCAGGCTCTTCTTGGTGACAACCAGTGATATGACAAGGGGCAATGGGTGCAAACCGGAACACAGGAGGTTCCACTTAAATATGAGGAGAAACTTCTTCACAGTGAGGGTAATAGAACACTGGAACAGGCTGCCCAGGGAGATTGTGGAGTCTCCTTCTCTGGAGACATTCAAAACCCACCTGGACGTGTTCCTGTGTAACCTCATCTAAGTGTTCCTGCTCCAGCGGGAGGATTGGACTAGATGATCTTTCGAGGTCCCTTCCAATCCCTAACATTCTGTGATTCTGCGATCCTCCAATGTAGACAGCTTCAATATTACTGCAATTATTAATACTAAAGCTGAAAGCAAAGGCACAGCAAGAGGGAGCTAACCTGAATAAATGGCTGACTTCAGGGTGCTAGAAAAATGGTATCACTTCATCTCACAGCCCCTCCTGATGAAAAGACAGTAGACACCACGCCATGACTCATGCAGGAGAGGAGCACATCACACAGCTCCACGTGCTTCTGCAGCTGCACTCCCCAGCTGCCTTGCTTTGCTCGGCCTTCCTCTTCCTCACACATCCATACAACCACACTGGCCTGGCAAGCAGCGATGGGTCCTGGGCAATATCTAGTCTCCAACAGCTAATGGGTTACCCTGACCTATGTCACCTGTGTTCTCCTGGAGCCAAGGCAAAGGGGCTGCGCTGGGAGATGGTGCAGCTTCTGCCGTGTGCAGGTCTGCTTTTTCACCTTGAATTCCCCATGAGCTTTCTGGCAATGTAATTAAAATTATCAGGGAAACTGCTCTGACTGAAAATTAGCAGCAGCACCCCAGGTATGCCTGCACTAGTATGGACATGAACTGATTATCTCTGCTGCTGGTATACTTCCAGTGTTGGGAAAAGCAAAATTAATTACATCTGCTATTCAACATACAAGATCACCTATTAAAACCACCTAGGAATATTCTTATCAACAAATAAAGGTTTTGCTTATTCCTGAATCACCTGCATGCGAGCAGATGCCAGACACTTCATAAAAAGAGTTCATGAGCCTACAGATTGAAATCTAGAGGGAAAATCCTGCTGACCGGTCATAAGAGATAACACGCCACAGCTGCTGAGCAGCATGTCCTTAAAGTATTTATTTGCTGCCTGCAACGCTGAAGGACAACAGGTCTCAGACAGGTCCTGGACTTTCAAATCAAAGCTGCAGCAGACAGGTACTGCCTTTGCAATGCAGTTTGTTTAAGCAAATCAAAGGAGCTGGCAATACCGCATCATCCAGTGACAGAACAGTAAAATCAAGATAAGAAAGAACACAGCAAGTGGGGAAAGGGTGAACAAGAAAAAAGATGGCCAGGAGGGAACTGAACAGCAAACAAAACAAAGGCAGCAGAGGAGGGAAAGAACTGAAAAAAACCAAACAGCAGCGATTGCACCTAATCAGCTCCAATAAAGGTTCTGAAACTACTTCACTTTTAAAAAATAATTTACCTAATTTGTTTCAAAGCCTTAAATTATCTGAACTATTGTACTGCTCCAAATCTAGAAAAACTTCTATAATGAAGGAAATAAAAAAAGGTGTTGTTTCTTAAATGTTGTAATTTTGGGCTAATGTTACTTCAATTTACAAAAAAAAAAAAAGAGAAAAAAAACCCAATCAAACAAAAAACACACCACGAACACAAAGCCTGTGGGTAAAACAGACTTCTGAAACGTTAGTCATATAGTTATATCCAAAATTTTCCACAAGCTACTTCTGTACTTAAAATTAAGCATGTGTATAATTATTGCAGCATCAGGAGCCAAGTTTTTTATTTTTAATTTTCTCAAGATTTAGTTTCATCACAACAAAACAGCACAGCCTCACCACCTTAAGAAAGGAAAGTAATCTTCATTTTCAACCTTTTAGCAGAGTTATAGTGAATTTCCAAAATATAGACAGAACAGATTAGTTTAAAAGCCTTTGAGAGGCTCCTGAATTCATACTCAGACATGCTGAGGAAAATTTCCAAAAGCATTTAGGTGACATGGAAGCACAAGCCCCAAAGCTCTCACCTGCAGGTCTTGCTGGAGAGCTGTAAATCATCAGCTTCTCTAACATGGAGAAATGCAGTGCTGCATAGCTACTACAGCAGCTACAAATACTGCTCACACCATTTACTTCTCAGCTTTGTCTGTATTGTTTCAGTGATAAAGGTACTAATGAAGCTCTGGAACTGTATTTTGTAGCTTAGAAAATAATTTTAAAGCAGAAGTTAGTAGGGAAAAAAACTCTACACAATCTGAAGCTTTAGAAAGTTGCATAGAATCTAAGACTTTCACAGTTACAAAAGTTAATATCTAGACATTATACATTTCAGTTTATAAAACACAGAAAATTATGACCCTGCAAGATTTTTTTTTTTTTTTTTTTTTAATTACAGTTTTTTTCCAGGTCGTGAAAGCATGTGGAAGGAATTCACTGGAAAAATATAAAGGCCAATTATGAAGCACAGCCTTATAAGAATTACTGCATTGTGGGGCCAGGAACAAGTACCCACTTGAGAAGTTGGTTGTTAAGTATCAGCCAGAATACTAGGGAAGTTATATTGCCCCTGCATATTTCTCCTTCTCACCAAGAAAAGATCTCTCCCAAGGAAAAAAGAAGTGGTGTTTTTTTTGTCTTACCCTACCATGAAGAAAGTAAAACTAAACTTCATAGATACTTGAAAAGCAAAGCAAGTACATTAGTCAATCAAAGTCTTCTTTCACACATTACAGACCTACAGACCACCCTGACACATCTATAGCAAGGTGCACTGGGCATCAAGTAGGCAAAAACCATATTTTCAATATGGAATTTCCCTGAAAATTTCATTTTAATTTCTTTACCATGTATATTTTTTAAAATCTCCATTGTTTTTCACCATTTCAGCACTCAAACTGCCCCTTGGGATTAAAGCCAGAGCAGAGGAATCTGGCATTACCCCTCTGAATCACTAGGCACCTGCTACAGTTCACTCTTGCCCCTTCCCTATGCAGTGGCATAATTTCCCTGGGTAATTATGTGCTTCTCTTTCCTGGTTCACCTGGTACCTAATACACAATTTCTACACTAGGGAAGGCAGAAACAGCTGTTTAAACATCAGCCTCATTTGTGCTGTCTCACCAACCACTTGATGGGAAGTCTGGATGCTGTTCAACAAGTTTAACTCTAAGGCCCTGAGTACTGGTGGGGAAAGCCCACTAACACAAAATAAGCAGTATTTCTGCAAAGAGGGCTGCTCTGGACAGTAAGGTATACAGAAGTCATCAAGCCCATGCTGTTGTCTGGGATGTAAAACCAAAAAAAGACAGTGATGAAATAGAGATCTGGAGACATATTGGGTACATCTAGCACCGGTATGCTCAGAGTGCTTTCACTCACCATGGGGCTATGGCTGATAGGGTGCCCCAGACACATGGAGTGACCCACCCGCTGTGTCCTCCAGCAGCTGGAACTCCACACAGAAGGTATGAACCCAGGCACCACAACCGGCATGTGCTTCATGGCTGGTGAAGGTGCCATGTGGGTGCGCAGCCCTGCAAACTGAGCAGGCAGCAGCAGGTCCTTTTGGGCTCTGCAGCAGGTGGCAAAATAGCAGCACACACTCAGCACATGTAAGGTCATAGCTGAAGTAGCTGTCAACAGCAGTGGAGACCATCTGGGCAGAATCCAGAAGAAAACACTGAGAGTGATCAGAAGTCTAGCAACAGTGAGCTACAAAGTCCAAGGGATGCAAAATACACAGAGAGCAGAAAAAGGTGAAGATGACAACACTAACAAAACATGAAAAGCTGCTGCAAGGAGGAAGGAAAAAATGGTCTGTCGTCCATGGAGGGTGGAAGGATAAAAATAAGTGAGCTTCAGTCACAGCCAGATAGATCCAGGTGTGATATTTATGATGAACTATTCATCACCCTGACACGTGGCTATAAGATAACAGCAAGCATGGGTGTAGCCCAGTCAAATGCTTAGAGGCACCAACAGTCCTCAAAGTCCAATGAACTTTCTACAGAGACAACTCCCCTTCCATGCATTCTCCTTGGAAAGGCTGGCTACACAACCAGCAATTTGTGCAAGTGCTTCTACGGCTGATTGATATTTTAGCTAATGATGCCTGTCTTGTGCAAAGGTCAACAAGCCCAGAAGGAAGCAGATGTGTTCATCTGAGCAGAAACCTAGATTAGTAGCAGTAGGCTTCCATTTCAGAGTACCACTGTGACGACAACAAAGCACCAGTGCACCCCACCACTACTGAAGAGCAGCATTCTCTGTTTGCTTTTTCTCCCAGTGTTGCTGGGCAACAGAAGTTACATCTGTAAATGCAGCAAATATCTTATTTTGAGCCATTTTAATATTCAGCCTGGTGAAGAGCTGATTCATCGGCACTTTTCTTCAGATGGGTATAATTAAGCCTCACACTGTAGTATAAGCCTCTGGACTTGGTAGTAGGTTGAAATTACAGTAGATGAGACAGCAGAAGGAAAAACACAGGTTAAGCATCATTTAAAGGGGGACTGACATGTTGTTCATTATTCACCCTCACGTAGACCAGGCTGTATCACAATGGCACTTCACAGAATGGGATTCCTTAGATATAATCATGCCAAAAAAATCATGGATAAGTCAATCAGTTCCTATCTGGAAAACATGTACAAGAAATGAAGAAACATAAAAGGAACATGACTGATGTAAGTCATGACAAAATTTATTTGCAGGGTACGGCATGCATGATTTCAATCCTGTTTAGTATGTCCCATCATCTCTAGGACAATACAACAGATGTGCCCAATTAATAACCAAGTGGACATATAATTCTACCAGTACGTAACAACAGCTATATGATCAATTGCAGTGTTATACACTATCAATAATCTCATCTGCAATACAGTAAATAATCCAGTTCTTCTACAGCTTGTCCTAAAAGTACTAGCAGATGTTTTGTAGCAATCTTGCTGTAGTGGTGTAAGATTTCACCATTTCCAGCTCTTTTTTTTTCCTACTGTACTTCCTACCCTACCACAGAGCAGTAGAAGAGAATGTATTATACACTTACAGCTCTCTCACTCCCATGCAAAGCTTTGGTTTTAAGCATCTGGGCTGAAAACAGGCACTGATGCTAGGTTTGAGCAAAGAAACTGCACTGCAAATGGAACTGTGCTGAGGGGGCGAGGATACATACCAACAACTCTTGCTGAGTTTGCTGTAGGGTAGGAGGTTACAGGTGGCAACGGCTACAACTTCTGCACAAAATGTGCCTAAGATACACCCCAAACCTCTCACAACTGCTCAGGAAAGTTACAACAGTCACTGGTTTGAAAAGGTGAATGAAAGATAGGGAAGCACGAGTTTTGTTTGTTTAAAAAACCTTTAAGCAACCACCACTTCCCTCAGTGCTACCAGGCACTTAGCTGACCAATTTGTGCTCATTTAGTGCATCTGAAAACTCCTTTCAGCACACTCAAAGTTCTCCGTACTGGCTGCTCTGCAAACCATGTGAATTCTGCCACTGATGTTTATGGAAGCAAACCAGATCAAGGCAAGAAGCTGTAAGAAACATTATTTTCCCTTTTATTTTTAAGGCTTCCATGATGATGCAGGACACCAAAGCTTCTTAACATTTTTCCTGTAATGATGTTCAGTACATGTCAGGCCTTCTTCATACAAGTTTATTAAACAAAACCCACTTTAATGCATGATTAAGTCAGACTCAGACAATCCACAGAAAAAGCAGATGTTTCGAAACACATCACAGAAGGAAAAAAAAAGAAAAAAGCTCTTTATTTAAGATCTCAAGTTGTGACCCCATGAAACATCAACACACCAAAACATTACCAAAGGAAGACTTATGTTGCTACCTTTAGGATAAAGAAAAATAGAGTAAGATTAAAGCAAAATATTCCTTAAAATTATTTCCAAATATATGTTTAAAGTAGAAACTCTAATAGCCAGATAAAAAATAGGCACATGTAATAATGTTACTAAAAAAATGAGACTTTTATGAGTGATCTCAGTTAATCTAAGAACTTTCCACTATTGTATTTCATTCTAATGACAACCATGCAGAATAGATTCTCCTTTAGAACAAAGCTGACATTTAAAAACATAACTACAAGTTCAGCTTTGAAACTGCATTAAAAACTGAAACTGTTGATTAGAAATACATTTCAGCTAAAAACTGAGCATTTTATTTTAAACTGTCTTCTTCAGAAAGGGAAAAGTCTACTAAAGCAGAGTTTGCCAAAAAAAAAAAAAAAAAAGAAAGTTTTTGACCACATCTTTATTTTTTCTAAAGTGATTTATTTCTGATGAAACTCACAAGCTCAGGGGTTGTCACCTTTTCAATAGAAAACTTCCATATTTTAGAGTAACTAGATTCCCTAGGAAATAAAATAATAGCCTTTTCTTTGTCTTTGTTATATCAGTCCAAAAGCAAAATATCAATAATCTTATTTAGAATTATAATATAAGCAATCCATGTTGACAGTTGTGAAGGAAAAAATAAAATTAAGATAAGCATTCAGGCATACAAGCTCTTTAGATCTCAGATAAAAGCAAGATAAACACAAATTAACTGTAATGAGTTACTAGTCTATGTTAACTATATAAATATATATATGTATTGGCTGGTGCCAGTGAAGCAGAGGAAAATGTTCACAGATGAGGCTGCCATAAATATCAGTCCTTCTAGGGGACACAGGAGACAGGGACAATCACTGTTCCTAGACTCTAATGTACTAGGAGGTTAGCTGGGGCAGTATGAAGTGAAGCCCAGTGAAGAGACAAGGATTTATGTCCCAGACTTCTGAAGGTATTTCAATGCCTTCAGTTCACTCTCCTACTGCCACAGGAATCCTTTGTATCGTTTTAATTTAAGGGAAGAGCAACTGATGTCAGCTACCTGGACTTGCGCAAAGCATTTGACACTGTCCCACACGACACCCTTGCCTCTAAACTGGAGAGGCACAGATTTGATGCATGGACCACTCAATGGATAAGGAATTGGCTGGATGGTTGCACTCAAAGAGTTGAGGTCAGCAGCTCAATGTCCAGCTGGAGACCAGTGACAAGTGGCATTCCTCAGGAGTCAGTACTGGGACCAATGCTGTTTAATATCTTTGTCGGTGACATGGACAGTGGGACTGCGTGCACCCTCAGCAAGTTTGCTGACAACACAAACCTGTGTGGTGCGGTAGACATGCTGGAGAGAAGAGTCACCATCCAGAGGGACCTTGACAGGCTTGAAATGTGGGCCTGTGTGAACCTCATGAAGTACAACAAGGCCGAGTGTAAAGTCCTGCACAGGGGCTGGGGCACTCGCAAGCACAAATACAGGCTGAGTGGAGAACGGATTGAGAGCAGCCCTGAGGAGAAGGACTTGGGGGTGTTGGTTGATGGGAAGCTCAACATGACCCAGCAATGTGCACTTGCAGCCCAGAGAGCCAGCCATATCCTGGGCTGCATCAAGAGTAGCATGGCCAGCAGGTCAAGGGAGGTGATTCTGCCCCTCTACTCTGCTCTCATGAGACCCCACCTGGAGTACTGTGCTCAGCTCTGGAGCACCCAATGTAAGAAGGACATGGACCTGTTGGAGTGAGTCCAGAGAAGGGGTACAAAGATGATCAGAGGGCTGAAACACCTCTCCTATGAAGACAGGCTGAGAGAGTTGGGGTTGTTCAGCCTGGAGAAGAAAAGGCTGCAGGGAGATGTTATAGCAGCCTTCCAGTACCTAAAGGGGACCTACAGGAAAGGTGGAGAGAGACTTTTTATCAGGAAGTGTAGTGACAGGACAAGGGGTAATGCCTTTAAACTGAGATAGGGCAGATTTCAATTAAATATAAGGAAGGCATTCTTCACCATGAAGGTGGAGAGGCACTGGAACAGGCTGCCCAGAGAAGCTGTGGATGCCCCATCCCTGGGAGTGTTCGAGGCCAGGCTGGATGGGGCTTTGAGCAACCTGGTCTAGCGGAAGGTGTCCCACCCCACGGCAGGGGTGTTGGAACTAGGTGATCCCTATGATCCCTTCCAACCCAGATCATTTCTATGATTCTATGATTTTGTAAATGGCAAAATGAGGCAGATCTAAAATACAAATAACACCAACAAAAACTGACTTCTTGGAGCATTTGTCTTTCATGCGCCTAGCTGCAGAGAGAGGTGAAAGCAAGAGAACAGAAAGAAGAGATCCTGCTCCTGGAATAGGATTCCATTTTTCAGGTCCTCATGACAACACAATGTTTTTCCAAGTCTTTGCCTCTCACCATACTAGACAGGAAACAGCCTTTTGGTGAGTGGGGCCCAAGTGTCAGACACAGCTGGCAGAAGGGAGGTCTTCTGGTTTTCATGAAGGTAGCTATACAGGTCCTACCCCATACAGCAGAAATCAGGGAATATACTATGACACTCTTCTTCCCTGATCCTTGAAAGAAGGGTCACTGGCAATGAAACACAGAAGTCAGCTATGCTATCTCTCAGTCTAACACCATTTCCTTCACATGCTTTCCATGGCATGGAAACTGGGTCTTTGCACAGCAGAGGCTCTAGCATATTGTAATGCAATGTTTACAGGCCTCATTTACTGCAAAGATAACTTGCCTATTAGTTAGGAAGTGAACTAAAATAATAGGTACCCTCTGCAATGTTGCAGTAAAAATAACATCTTCTGGTCTCAGCCTCAGGACAAAGAGGTATGCTATCAATCACAATTATGGGTAAAAAAATCATTATTCATTAAATTAAATGGCCTGGAAAACAAAGCAAGCTTGGCTATTTACAGCAGATGTCTAGGGAGTCTCACTCTTTCCTTGAATTGCTCAGGCCTTCAATGTCCTTGATCCATTTGCTGACATCAGCCCATGCCACCTGGATATAAATCACTTCTAGTTCCTACTCCTTACACAGCCTTTTAATAACTTATAAGACCCTGCAGAAAGGTACAACTTATGTGTCTGCAGACAGTGCAGGATCTATTTTTTAAACATGCCACTGGTAGTACACATCAACTCCTCCTCAAGATAGTTTCCTGCACAATGCAGGGCTCAATGGCTGCCTTACAAATGATGTGAGGATTGACAGTAGACCAAAGATGTACAACTCCAGCAGGACCTCCTGAAGCATTTCCTTCCAATAGGTGAGAAGCTTCACGGGCAGAAAAGCACATCAAATATGCACTTGAATGTGTTTCTCTCAGGTAATGTTGATTTCTGTCTCAGGTAGTGTTGTATTTCTGTCTTTCCTTCTTTTATAATAAAGTTATATAATGTTTAAACAAATATTAATTTCTGCTAGTCTTTACTTACAAGCTGGTCCCCTCCAGTCACCTACCCCAAATATGTTTTTTCCCTTAGGCTCATTCAAGATTGACAATATACCAAAGAAATGGTGTCCAGACCAAACTATTTATATATTCAATTCAATTCCATCACTGCATCAATTATCTTTTTCCCAAGATGGGCTGATGATGCATGAATAGTCACCTTTTTTTCCCATCAGTATATCTTATTGTAAATTCATGTCTACAGTATTTTTCCTATTCTCAGACCGCCTTCAGTACTTCTATGTCTCAGGCTTTTTCTACCAAATATCTGTGTTGAAAAATCACTTTTCTGAAGCTGTACCAAGTAAAACTGTCACGAGTGTGTATGTAAGCTAGCAGTCTAGCAGTTTTCCAAATTCTTTTTTTTTGTGTGACCATATTTCTAAATGTTTCCAGTCCTGATTTATTACTTCACTGTCCCTGCTGATATTCTGTAGAATTAGTGTTAAAAGCATATCTGTACCGGCAATGTATTACTTGCTCCAATGATTCTTCTCCCCATTTAATGCGAGACACTGTGCTAATTTCAGTTTGATGAAAAGATACTTTGAAGTCAGGATTTCCTGTCTTTTGATAAGATGTCAACGAGAGAACAACTAAAGCACTTGTGCAAACAGTGCTCTTTCAAAATCCTATATGTTACAGCATTGTTTTCTGTTGCTTTCACAGGTAGCACTGTGTAATAAGACTTAAAAAGCAACCAACCAACCAAACCACACCACAACACAAATTCCAGCAAAGCTCAATTTGGCAACAACGTAATCTGATGGCACCACAGAACTACATTTTCCACATCCCCTTGACCTGTTCATAATAAAAAATTTAGTTAAATTATAAAAAATAAAGAATTCCTTTACACTATTTTCAAATAGATGATTTCATCAGTTCTAAAACTTAATTACAGAAGTTCTACACAAGTTTGGGCTGGCATCTGATAAATATTCAATTAGGAAATTATATTAAAACCTGAAATTACTTGTAAAGAGTAGCGCTGCTGGGAAAGTATAATGTCACCAACATTCCTGTGCGCCAAAGAAGTAATTTAGAATCCAGCACCTGACATGCAGGTCAGACCTTCTGGTTGCATTAACACCAGAGATGTATTAAGACTAAACATCAACAACAACATCCCCAAGTCAGACACAGTTTCTGAAGAAAAGCCTCTAAGACAGAAGTAGGAAGACCACAATACAAGAGTGGCCATAACGCATAAAATCCATTAGGATCAAGAGGACAAGTATATATGTGCTTTTCTGAATACAGACAGATTTAGGTGCATCTCTAACTGCTTCCACACAAAACCTGCTCTATGCATATAACTTTGCATGCAGAATAAAAAAAAAAAAATCCCGTAGTTCCCTAATTATTAAGAAATTAAAGAAAACAGAAGGAAGAACTAAGGTAAGTCTAAGAGAGAAAGAAGGAAAGCAACCACTAGGAACTTTCAGGTAAAAGTCTAAATGAAAGTTTATTTTACTTTTGTTTCAGTAATTCGGCAGATTAGTTTAAAAGTCTGTTAAAATGAGAGATGATGCTGTCTTTCCTTGTTAATTTAGAAGAGATCTTGCATCCTAGGTCCCCCATGTACCTAAGAAAAATGAAATTACCCATGCTTTACATGAGACAGAAATATGCAGAGGCTGACAAACACAAGGTGCTAGGAAAAAATACAAGATAGATCAACAGAGCAGAAATACTAAAAAGGGAAAAGGAACAAAACCAATGTCAGATAAACACATACAGTCAATTTATTGTAGTAACCAAGAGAACAAAAGGCAAAGAATTTAATGAAAAACTACAGCAGTTAACTAGATACACTGTTCTATTGTATTTTTTCTTTTCTTATTAAATCAAATAATGTCACAGTTTATATTTGAGCAGGATGGAAAAACTGAAAATGAGCCAAATGGTTAAATATATGTAAGTAATCGTCAGAAATGCTGGTAGTTTAATCAAAACTGTAACACTCCTTTCAACATAAACCAAACTTTTCTCAGTGTTCACAAATCACCACAGTGATGCATCCAAATAATGGTCATCTCTGAGTTTGCTGCTTTAGCCAACAAACAAAATGAGTAGGGTCTCAAAATCCTAAACAAAGCCACAATGAGATAAGGTATTTGACCTGCTAATCAACACTGAACTCTGTCTGCACTTAACTTTAGAATTACTCTTACCCAGGAGGAAAGAAAAAAAAAGATCACCTGCACAACTTAGCCTGAAGGGAAAACATTTTCAGATAGCCCCAAAAAGAAACTGGTAGAGAGGTGACTAATGTGGCAGAAAGCAGGCAAGAAAGATGCTGTTGTCTTTTATTCCTTCATTATGAAGAATGAAGGATGCTTAGAAGGATAAATAAAAGATCATGAAGGGTCTTTCTCCCCACGTTAAATATTGGCTCTAGATTACTCACGTTTTGCTGGATAACTGAAAAATAATGAGAGCATGAAATCATGACAGAATAAAGCACAGTGGCTTCTGATCTGTGCAGCTTTTCACTGAAGAGAAAGGTTGTTAAGTCAGGTTAAAATTCTTTGTTTAGTTTTAATTTCTGCTTAAACCTGTTTAATACAAGCTCTTGATAACAGATGGGATAATACCTCGCTGTGAACAAATTTTTGCAGTACTTCAGAGGGTCCTGCAACCAAAATAATCAGCCTTGGTCTTCCTGACCTTTCTTAGATAGGGAGTAAATCAAAACCAAACAGCAAAAAAAAAAAGAAGGACAAAAGAAAAAAGTAATCCTAAACGGATTTCTTTTTGAGATGGAGAGGTTATGAAGCTTGGAAGGTATATAAGCAAAACCTTACGTGGGCTCTTTTCCTTGTTAGCTCTCAAATCCAGTAATTTTCACCCATGGAAAACCACATATGGGTGTATTCTACGTATAAGGATCAGTAATCAAGAGAAGGGAAATAACTTGAAGCTACGGAAGAACTCCAGGAGGCAGAAGACTATGGTTTAAATGATGAAGGCTGCCACAGGGGGTGAGTCCAGAGGCTGACAGGGCACCCCACCTGTAGCACGCCCCACTGCTCGCTCCAGGAGACAAGCGCAGTCCTGAATCTGGCAACCATCCTTATTTCACAACCCCCATATATGTGCAAAGTCTCCTCAACCGCTGCCATACCTACCCCCAGCAGCAACATGTACCTCTGCCCTGAAAATCTGCCTAGACATCACTCACACTCCTCCTCAGTGGGTCCCATGAACCCCAGGCAGCTCCCTCCAAGTGGCTCTTTGGAAATACCTCTGTGTGGCTGAGCTCTGCTCACACCTTTTCCTTTTTCTTCTGTCCCATCCAGACATAAACTGATGTCTCGGTGCCAGGAGGTGGCCCATGTGGCACTGGGGTGGGCGAGTACACACCCTGAGCCAACTCCACAGCCAGGAGGGACAGGAATGGAAGAGTCTCTCCATGGGGCAGTTGCCCTGGCATGTTCAGAGCACAGGGGATGGGAGCTCTGAGAGAAGCCCCTTTGGCAGCCAAAAGGAGCCCTCAGTGCACATGTACTCCAAACACACCAGCCTGCAGCCTCTCTGCCAGCTCTTTCACAATCTCTTCACATACTGGCTGTGCTTTGCCCTTGCACTCTTGCCCTTACCCTTTGATAAATCCCCTCCCCATCAGAGGTTCCATCATGGTGTAGGGCTATCCAGGAGAAATGCTGAAGGAGGATTGAATTCATCTATTTTGTCGTGTCCATGAGCAGAGGACAATAGAGCAATGTTCACTCCCATTCTCTGATGCCCTCAGGGAGCAGAGGAGGTGCTCTATTGAAATATCTGTCCATCCTTTCCTCCTCTTCCACCAGCTCCTTTTTTTCCTGTTTTTTAACTAATCTTCTAGCTTCCTATTTTGATATTTGTTAATAAAATACAAAGAGGGAGAGAGGAAGGGGATTTGTTTGCTAAGGCACAGCTGACATTGGTCCCAATGGAGAAAACCAGTAGGATCAGCACTCAACAACAGATGCCTGCTGAAAAGTGTAGAAAACAGCGTGAGCCAGCACAGTGTGACTGCTCCCCGCACATAGGTTTCAGCAAGCAGACATCTATGAATTCGACAATTTAGAGGCTGCATCTAGACCAAGGCCAGCAACACAGCTGTTCCCCATAAATGTCTTGTTCCTTCTCCAACATGTCCTGTTCCTTTTTGGGTTCCATATATTCAGGGTCTTTGAGGTCCATAATCTTACAAGTGTGCAGAAAAGAAACAAACTGAACACCCAAACAATCTTTTCATGGCTGCTTTAAAATTGCTGCCTGATCACTTCAGTATTTAATTAATAATTATTTCTCTGCATGACAGATCAGATAACTTATCCTCTTTACAGGCTTCTAACATTGCTCCATTCTCCTCATGTTGTATCCAATTAGTGTTCCTTTAGATGAAAGTTGCATTATAGTTCTGATCATACATAGTTTTTCTTAAATTACTTTGGAAAAAAAATATGACCTTCACACTACATTTGCCACATTTTTCACAGGTTATAGCGTATATGTAGTCATTTAAATAATGATGTAAGTTACTCAGATTCTTAATTAGAGTTGCTGCTTGATGTTAACGATGATTAACCTTTTTATGTTAGAGTTTTATCATGCTGGTTTTGGATGAAAACAACAATTTGATAGAGATACTGCAAAACCAGCATTAAATTTTATTATTACTTTTAATTAAACTACCCTAATAGAAGTAGATTTGGGGGGCAAAAATCTAGTTTACTGTAACATATCTTGAATTTCAAAATAGTTCACTCTGCACTGAATTTAATTTCTTGTAATAAACAACTATACAATAATGGTCTGTGCCCAGTCCCTGACACATTCAAGACTCTAGAGCTAGTACATCCTTTTTAAAACAAAAAAAGAAAACAAAGAAAACCCCACAAAAAGCACAAACAAACAAACACACACACCAAAAAACCCCACACACTGCATCTTCATTCACAGACCACTAATGAAACTCAGTTTTGTAATCTGATCTTCAGCTTCTAAGCTTACTCATTTGATTTAGTCAACCAATTCTTTCCACTCCCCTAGAAAAGACTACAAATACCAAGAGCGGGCTCAGCCATTCAAAATAATGCAGTCCTGGTTAAATAGCCAAGGACTTCCACCTTTTCATGACTGACATTTCTTAAAAATTCAGCAGCAAACAAAGCTGTTACACTGATATGTTTTAAAAACTCACTTGGAATTATCTGAATAGGTTATAATGTATTTACTCAGGCATAAATGAAGTCCCATAAATTTTCATAACGAGACTTTACCTAAGGGATTTTTTTCATAGCACTTTATATAATGAAAGTAATATGTTTCTTTATTCATAGAAAGAAAATTTACTGCAGTTTACCACATTCATAACTAACAATCCTAGGATTCAGGCAAGGACACTCTGTTTTGAAGCTGGAGTTGTGGAATGACTCAACTGAGTTTAAGAAAGTTGAGGCAATTCAATACATTTCTGAAGGCTCAAGCAAGATGTGTAACACACATTCCCGAAAAAAACAATGGGAAATGTCAGGACTGCTTCAGGCTTTTGCAGATCTCATCCTTGGGATGGGTAATGCAATGCAGTGCTGCTATTGAACAAATCCGTTTGTTTTGTCTGGACCACCAGCATCTTGAACCTTCAGTTGCTACATCAGAACACTTCTGCATTGAGGCACAACGTCATCACTGCAAAGCTCTTTATAAATTGCCTCAGCAGGCATATCCCTACCCTAAACAGACCCAAACCCTGGAACATGCAGTGAGAAATATCTGTTTCAGCCACATCATATAGTGGATAGTTCAGCCTGACACAGAGCAAGAGAAGCCTTCCTTGCAGGTGCCATGCATATTGTGAACGCATGAACACCAAGAAAAGAAATATTCTCAGAAGTTCATTCCTGGCCCAGTGTGCTCCCTTTCCTGTGCAATGCATAAAGGGATTCAATCATGGGAAAAATTATGGAGGAGGAGGACATCATCAGCAATAACCAGAAACAGAACAGGCTGTCACTCAAGCTGTTTACTTCCCTCATTGGGTTGCTGCTGTTTCCTACATACCATTGCCCTGAAAATAAGCCCTAGCTTGATTTTTCAGGATGTTTGAGGATGCTTGAAATATAAGCCCTACACCAAAAATAAGACCTAGTTACAGTTCATACATAAAGTCAATTTAAATAGTGGCCAGGTGGCTACACACGTAAAAAGGTAATAAGTTTTGGAGCAAAAATTAATATAAGACTCTCTCGTATTTTCATGGAAACAAAGTGTATTGTACCTGTTCACAGGCCAACTGACCGGGTGTTAAGAAAAAAATCACTGCCAACAGCACTGAATGTAGGTCTTTTCCTCTTGAACTCACATTCATTGAGAATGCAGGGATGGCTTTAATTTGCTTATAAAAAAGGGACTCTTGTCTATTTCGTCACTAGTCACTTCATATCTCAGAGTCTGTACTGCACAGGCTTGACACCATTGATTTATGGTCCTGAACTTCACACTTCCACCCTGGGAAAGAATACAGATTGCCAAATACTTCTTGGTAATTAACATGATATAATCTTTCTGAATGCACTAACCACCTAGGAATCAGTAAAACAAAATTATATTAAAAAAAAAAAAAAAATCTGTAAAAGTTCCAAGTTCCAGAACAGCGTGCGGGTGAAAGACACCGACTGTACCCCAGTTTGAGATCACGCATGTCACAACGCGACCATCACATCTCCCTTGAGTTGGCATGGAAAGGTCCAAAATTACTCCGCAGGACACAGATGAGAAGGGAACAGCGTTCTGCTAGTCATTATCTAACAAACTTTTACAGCAAATCCAAACACCCCATCTCATATTTATAGATGTTATAAACAGGAAAGTTCTCTCCAGTACCTTTTTCTGTTAAAGAGAAACATTTATGCAACTACAACAGATGTCTTTTTTCCAGTAAAATCAGGAGAACCCAAATGCTTTGTCTGACTCTGTGAGATAGTGCCCATTAAATATTAAGCCACACACAATCCCCCCTTCCCAGCCATGTCACAACGTATCATTTGACTGTTTTGCAGGTGTGCATCTTCCTGAAGTCAGACAAGAATCATGCTGATCCTTGGCAGTACAATCAGTGAGCAGAACTTATCAATATTTATATTGTGATAATATTCAGAATCCAGCTAAACCAGGAATGTCAGTATTACGTACAGTAAAAGCATTATTATTTAGAGCACTTTCCCCCAATGGTATACAAGCTAAACAGGACAAAAGGCGTGCTCTAAGTGGTAATGGGCTATGTCTTAGTGTTGGAAAGTCTAAATTAGCAGGAGTGCCAGCCCAGAATAAGCACACCTGACGTGGGTTTTGGCAAATCTACTAGTTTTAGTTACAGTGCACTGTCTGTGGATCCCATAGTTCACTGAGTAAATAATCATTTAAAAAACTCAACCTTTCTCATTATAAATGTATTGACACATTATTTCATATTATACTTTTATTGATCATCTGCTCAACATTACGTGTCATGAACATCACAAAAATCACTGCGGTATTTTGAAATGATTTTTCAATGCACATTCCAATCTCTGCATTAAAAAAAAACTGCCTCTGAATTCCACTGAGTACCCGAACCAGTGATATCAATACACTGTGGGTGCTTACAGACTTAGCACAGCAGCTAAAACAGACTGAAATTTAGTCATAGGAAAATAGTACAAAATTATTTTCTGATGCCTTCACTCTATTTTTGCCTAGACAGGTTTACCTTATTTCTTCTGCCCAAGTAAAAAGCATAGTACATAGACTTTTCCATCAAACTACCTTACTCATTTTTCCATGTCTCTATGAACACCACTCAAGGAGTGCTGTGTGCAGTTCAAAATAACTGGTTGTCAAACTACAATATTCATTGCTGCAACTGTCGAAAAGGCTAAATTAAGACTTCTGTAAAATGCCTTAGATGAACCAATCCATAGCTGTGATACAGATGATAAATTCAGAGCACAACTAATTGGCTTTATACAGGCAAATGAATTAAATTATTAGAAAAGGAGGGTGAACACGAACTGTAAGAACAATCAGTCAATGTAAAGAAACCAGCCAAACGTCAGTGCGGATCATTACATAATGTTCTCTCAGGGTACTTGTTACGAGAAAACTTAACTGTTTCCGTTCGGGGACACAATTTTCACCAAGGTAACACTTAAATCTCAACAATGTTGTCTAACACTGCACACACATGCATTTGCTTTGTGCATGTTTGAATCAATGTATTTATATTTAACACAATGAAAAAGTACAGAGCACTCTAACATCAGGATTACAGTCTTAATTTGGAGAGGTGTGATTTTGCACATGTATAGGCTCAGCCACTAAGCAAAGGAAGGAGAGAGGACTGTGGATTCTGGCGTTACCTTGTCAAGAACAGTTTACCTGTAAAGGAGGAAAGGAAAAAAAGGGTACTTTTCTCAGCCAAATTCCCAATACATAACACATCTGGAGATATTATTCAATATATTCATTAATGATTTAGACAAGGGAATTGAGTGTACTATCGGCAAGTTTGCTGATGACACTAAGCTGGGAGGAGTGGCTGACACGCCAGAAGGCTGTGCTGCCATCCAGCGGGACCTGGACAGGCTGGAGAGTTGGGCGGGGGATAACCTGATGGAATTTAACAAGGCAAAGTGTAGAGTCCTGCATCTGGGCAGGAACAATCCCAAATTCCAGTATAGGTTGGGGCATGACCTATTAGAGAGCAGTGTAGGGGAAAGGGACCTGGGGGTCCTGGTGGACAACAGGATGACCATGAGCCAGCACTGTGCCCTTGTGGCCAGGAAGGCCAATGGCATCCTTGGGTGTATTACAAGGGGAGTGGTCAGTAGATCGAGAGAGGTCCTCCTTCCCCTCTACTCCGCCCTGGTGAGACCCCATCTGGAATATTGTGTCCAGTTCTGGGCCCCTCAGTTCAAGAAGGACAGGGAACTGCTGGAGAGGGTCCAGCGTAGGGCAACAAAGATGATTAAGGGAGTGGAGCATCTCCCTTATGAGGAAAGGCTGAGGGAGCTGGGGCTCTTTAGTTTGGAGAAGAGGAGACTGAGGGGTGACCTTATTAATGTTTATAAATATATAAAGGGTGAGTGCCACGAGGATGGAGTCAGGCTCTTCTCAGTGGCAAACAATGATAGGACAAGGGGCAATGGGATCAAGCTGGAACACAAGAGGTTCCACTTAAATTTGAGAAAGAACTTCTTCTCAGTGAGGGTGACAGAGCACTGGAACAGGCTGCCCAGGGAGGTTGAGGAGTCTCCTTCCCTGGAGACATTCAAAGCCCGCCTGGACACATTCCTGTGCGACCTCACCTAGGCGTTCCTGCTCCAGCAGGGGGATTGGACTAGATGATCTTTTGAGGTCCCTTCCAATCCCAAACATACTGTGATACTGTGATATCACAGACCACATTGATATGTTACTCCATCCTCTCCACTCCTGTGATCCTGGCCTGATACAGGACTGGGCTAGTCTAAACAATATCAGTAGAAAATGACATGGAGGGACTTGCTGCTTGTACAGAGATCATCCAAGTTTATCTCATTTTCCTGTCCGCAAAATCTACTTCCCATGGAAGAACTGTCTCTTCTCTGACTCTTACCAGGAACAGCTGAATTTCCTGGTCAAAATTCTTCAAGACAGGGAAATACTCAAAGAACAATTTAAAGCCCATTACTATTAGGCAAGTAAAAAACATAACCAGGCTCTGGCCACTATTTTTGTTTATTATAGATGCTTAGGATATAATATATAGAGAAGGAAATGTTTAATTTGAAGGCATCTTCCTTGACATTTTTCTTTAGCATTTATTTATATGGTTACAGTGAAAGGTAATTTTTGACTGATACCAGGCTGTTTGTTTTTTGGTTTGGTTATTTCAGATAAAGTTCCTTTCTTTCTCCTTTCTGCCTACCTACAAAACAAAACAATACAACAATTGCAATGTAGCCTAGCTAGCACTTGCATCTTAGCAAAAAATGTTGAGGGCACAGTCAGTTCATGTGTTAATGTCTGAGGTCAAAAGCTATTTAAATAAGACTATAAGACATGTATAAAGTTATCATAAACCCTGACACTTCTTAGTTTTTCAACAGAAAGGAAGCCTTGTTTTCTTCCTAGTTCTAGCTCTTCAGACCTGTTTGAAGATTTCATGACCTCTCCTATGCCTTTGCTATTCTTCAGTGTTTTTCTTATACTATTTATTTCCTCAAGAGTTTTCACAGAACTCGCATCAGATGGGAATTTGGCTGCCTGCAATCCAATGCTCCATATGGTATTCTCACCCACATACTCATACACTTCCATAACTATTTTTTAACTTTGTGTTTTATTTCGCTTTGTATTTTTTATTTACTAAATCGATTCAGAATGCTTTCGTTACATTTTTTTCTCTCTCTTGCTTTGTCACTGCCAAAACATACACGCATGTGAATGCTCCAGCACATCATAACTATAAAAACCAGAAAGAAGGTGAGTTATGTGACATTTGCTTTGTGAACTGGCATTTCCCAATTCACCTGCAGGAGCTCTGAGGGAAGGCCAAACAGCTTGCTCAAGCTCTTCAGAAAAGGCTGGCTTAAAGGAGGCAGAGGGCTTCAGTGTAATTTACTAACATTTCATTCTTAGAGATGATTGATTGTACACAAACAGATTGGGACATATATTCCTCTGCAGTGCAGATACTACTTTGTATCTGTAATATTTGTGTTGATGTCTAGGAATTGTACAGATCCCATCATAAAGCATAAAAACAAATCTGACTTCTAGCTTGACAGCCATTTCAAACCCCTTTTTTTCAAAACCCATTTTGTCATTTACAAATGTATCCTCAACTCCTTTTAAATGCTAACATTAACTGGTATAACTCCTGATTTTCCAGCCTCTCCTCACCCTGTTTTCCCCAAACTGCTTTGAGAACTGTCTTTCTCGCACTGGTCACCTTGTCTCTTTGGGCTTCCTACAGAAAATTTCTAACATGTTGGCAGTTTTTAGCATATTAGTGCCCAAGGTGTTGTTGGTCTTTCTGCATCTCTTGTCCTTTTAGGTCTGATCTTTATCTATCCATGCCTAGTACTGCAGCTAGCAGTGCAGCTGGCTGTCAGAAGAAAGACCTAACGGCGACACATGAGAAACCTAAATATAGTAGATGAGAGGAAAAAATCCATCAGGAGGTGAGAGAAGACAGGTGAAGAGATTAGTAGGGTAGAGATAACAGAAATGAAGTAGAAGCTGAGGATGTGGGGTTAAAGAATGTCCTACAAGGTAGGGATAAAATGTAGTGCCAAATTAAGCAAGAGAGTCCCTCACAGAGAAGAATGACATGCAGGTAGTCACAGATCCCAGGCTACATCTTAGAGAAACTCCACTAACAAGGAAAAGAAGACCAAGGCAGTAAGGCACAAACCCTTGTATTTGAGCACCTCAACCTCACTGAAGTTAACTGAACCTAGACTCAACAAAACTTTTGGTGATCTCAGTCTTCTGCCAAACCATGCAGAACGTGAAAATTAGTCTAAATAATTGAGGCTTAACTTTTTTTAGCTTTCTAGGCTGCTGCTGGCTGGCATTTACTATCTGAAACACTAATACATTTGTGTGTTTGATCTAAGAATAAAAACTGGACCCTTCCTGTTCTTGCCTTTGCCAATTTACTTTCCTTAGCAAGGTCTACACCAGGAAGTCCATTAAATGGCTACTCAAGCCATGCTGCAGTGCACATCAATTAGGAAGACTGATTCGTATTTGCCTGCAGTTGTATATGACTATCAGCTAACCCATCTGCAGAGGACTTGCAACCATAGCTCACACCAATGAAGTGATTTGTCTTTTACGAAGGAAAAGAAAAAAGCTGTATAGGGTATTTTGTCCTGATGTTCATGGGAGTATTTGTCCAAACTTTTGCATCATTTTCTCCACAAAACCCTCTTGCTTTTCACCTCCCATGTGAAGCAGATAAATCTAGCACTTGAGCAAAAAGCGCAGTGGCTGGAGAACAGAAAGTGACAGTACAACTTCACACGACTCACCTCCCAGTAGGTAAGATGAATTTCTCTCCGTCTCTCTATTTCACTCATTGGAATTACAGACAGATAACTACTGGCAAATAAGGTGTGGTTAATAGTGGGTCCTTAGAGATGACAGTCCCTTAAGTGAACATTATATGGAACACAATCTTCATGTTCTATATGAGACTATAAGTCTTGTATAGTCTACAAGTCTATAGGAGAGTTTTCCTTTCTCCAAAAGCCTGACCCAGAGTTAAATTTGATCACAAAAATTCAGTAACTACAGTTTCTTCTCACGTACTGCATTTGGGATCCAGGACATCTGAATTATTATTTTTTCAGGTGGATATTTGAAAACTTAGTGATGTTTCCCTCAAACCTTACAAGTGATAATTGTCTTTATTCATCTTTTTCAAGCTACTTTTTTAAAGCTGGATTGTACAAGCTTTTGCTGCTCAAGCAGTACTTTACTGCACTGAAATCAACAGAGAACCAGTTTAAATAAAATGAATGATGTAATTGGTTTGAAGAGGGTTTTACACTTAAGGAAGTGGCGCTTCTTGCAAACAATGTATCAAAGACTTGATTTCATAACATGGTGTTATAATGTTTAATTACTCAAAAATATTACCAGGAGAAGTATATTTTTCTCAAATAAATCAAACAGCCACCAAAACACTAACTGATATGGGGTTTAATTTGCTTTAAATAAACTGCAAAGAAACCCTGTCACAAGGATTTTTCCATATAGCAAGACTATTGTGTCAAACTTAATTGCTCAGCACACATGAATTACTTTGGATTATATTACATTCTGGAAAAATGACAAGATCAGATTGATGAAAAAAATTAAAACACAGATAGATGATTACGTTGGGAAGGCCAAAATTATTAAGAGAACTGAAGTGTTTTGACACTGAACGGAATTATTTCTGTTTGCACAGAAAAATTATTTGGTTTATTCACACATAGATTGACTTACAATGTATATATAATAGCAATGATGAAATCTTCTAGATCACTATCTTTAGCACAGAAAAACAAAAATTATATTTTATGTTGTAAAAAATACCAAATTAATATTTCCAACAAAATTTTACATTAACAGTCAGTAGAAATCAGCTATTTGGGGCAATACAAATAATCAACATCCTAAAAGTTAATATATACAAACAAATCATTTTATTCACACAGCTGCTGCACAGCTTAAGTTACTCATATATAATTTTTCAGGATTTAAATTTGTGTATCAAATAGTTGTAGAGACATTTCCTCAGAACTCAACAGCTCCAAGGAAGTACAGCTCCCTTGTTATTTATCTGAATCAAACCCACTGATCTTTCAAATATAAAGCAGATGCATGACCCTGTACTTAGATCCATGGGTATTTTCAATTATTTTGGCTACTGGACGAGGTCTTTAATATTTTTATGGTGTAACATTACCATAATAAAAATTACAGAAGACACGAAGAGTAGAATAGACTAGATTATTTTAGTTGGAAGGGACCTACAACAATGATCTAGCCCAACTGCCTGACCACTTCAGGGCTGACCAAAAATTAAAGCGTGTTATTAAGGGCATTGCCCAAATACTTCTTTAACACTGACAGGCTTGGGGCATTACCTTATAGTAGCTACTATAATATTTAAACTCTACTTATTAGTTAGCCCCAAGAGCTTATAAATGCAAAAATATTGGAGAAATATTATTTAAAATAGTTGAGAGTTGCTCTAATTTTAACTCTAAAAAAAAATCTAATGAAAACATCCTTATGAGAAGAAAGAATAACTCACCCTCTTAGAAATAACAGCAACAAAAAAAAGCAAGAAAGATCAGGACTTGCAAGGTGGGTTATTGTCAGACAAATTCTCCAGCTTCAACACTGAGCTCAGATTTATATAATCAATTTTTTTTAGTAAAATTAGCTGCTGTTGCACAAAGCAGATTACAGTGCAAATTGTTTAACCTTGTACTAGCTGAGAGCTATACACCTCAAGTGAAAGAAGCCTTTATGCAATGTGCTGATGGTTTTGTGCCTTCCAACTATTCTTCAATGCACAGTAATTCAGCTAGAGCAGTTAATAGCCAAGATGTTAGCTAATATTAAATCTCTTGGTCTAGATCTCTCTTATTTCCCTGGTGCAATTCCTGGGCATGCAAGTTTGGCTAAGATTCCACAATGCTTGCTCCAAAAACGTGTTTCAACATCAAAATTGTCTCAACATTTGAGATTGTGTTACCTCTTCCTGTTTCAAACAGCTCCAGATAGAAAGGCAGTTTCACTGCTCTCATGTTGTCCTCACGTGACATAAATAAGAGGGATCATTTTCTTACAAATAATTGGAGGATCGCACATACCTCCTGTCTAATTGCCTTCTGCATGGAAACAAAGTGAAAAAAACAAAGGAATTCACTAGATGTCTACATTGACAGGCAGCTACGAGGGGAATGCTCTTAGCTGGAAGTGAATTTACCAACCATGTTTACATCAACAGATAGCTACAACAGGAATGCTCTCAGCTGGAAGCTGGGACCAGGTCCAGCCACTTTGCACTTCTATTTGAAAAGTGCAGAAGGCATTAGAATAGAAAAAGAGACTCTGGCCTTGTGGTAGCATGTTGTGTTTGTAAAAATACTTCAGCTAGTTTACTCCTGGGACTCACTGGTGGTTTACGAGTGTCTAAGTCTGCCAAAGTGCACAGCCTTCATGGACCCATCACAACTACAGTTAGACCAGGACCCTCACTTCCATTCATTCAGGACTGCAGTTTCCTGCACACCATTAGTTGCTGGTTTTAGGCAGGCAAAATTTCTCTTAGCTTCTGTTGTGGTCTTACCAATGTGAAAGCTGAGTGATTTCAGTCTTTGAAAACAAAGAGATAAGAGGTTAATGCACTGACCCAATCAAAGAGCTTCATTAGATGGCTTTTAAACTTTATCCTGGAGTTTCTCCAAGCTGCATCCTGTATGTCACTCATGTTTTTGTGATGGGATAGCTTAACAATAACCAAAACAACTAAGCTGCATGTACAACACTTTGATATCTTTAGCATTTCAAATTTCTCCAGGTACGCTGTAATTCCAGCCCATTATACACCCTCATTTGTCTACATTTGCAAAGAGGTCTGGTTTTATCTGCTCTTATTTCTCAGCTGACTGAGTCAGGGCTATCAAGTCCTAACTGACTTCCTAGTTATAGATTATACAAATTATGAACTAGAGTGTCTCTCTGTTATTTTAAAAGGTCTCAGACCCATTCATTGTGCCCTGCACTAGCATATGGGGGATTCTTTGTCCTCATCTAAAGTGGACAGACAGGAAATATGATTTAGCGTTTAGCAAAAATGAGGGAGTTTGGACTTAGGGAAATAGGAATTTTCTGTTGGTAACAGAACTGTTTGAGGACCTTCTCCTAACCCAGTGCTTCTATAGCAGGCCCTATCAGAGGTCTCAGTCCTTCACTGCTAACAAGAAACTCTAAATGACTGTATATAAGTTCCTCCTCTCTCAGCACTTGGGTTTGGGTAGTCATCTTTCTAGGCAATGGGAAGAAAGAGTGATCTCTTATTG
Source organism: Patagioenas fasciata (assembly GCF_037038585.1). NCBI lineage: Eukaryota > Metazoa > Chordata > Aves > Columbiformes > Columbidae > Patagioenas > Patagioenas fasciata. Next base: position 47,680,906 of record NC_092522.1, read on the forward strand.
ATTACTGTAGATGATTTCTACCCATGTTGGGACAAGATATTAAGTACAAATTAAATACCAAGTTCAACACAAAAGAAAATTTAAAAAGCACATTTTTAAAAGAAATAATTATTCTATAAGTAAAATAGAGCTCCTCAATAGTGCTCAGTAACATATAATAAAGACCATGTATGGGTAGGTGTAATTGGATGCAGTTGCCTTAGGAACAAATGTTCAGCACAGAAAGTGAGAAGCCTGCTTAAAAGGCAAACTCAAGGACTTAAACCTCAGGGGAGAAACCTGGTTTGACTTAAGTTACTGAAAAAAAGTGCTATGGATGTGGTTGGAGTCAGGGATTCATCCCAACAGTTTTTCTAATTCTTTAATATTTTCAATATTAGTACAAGTGCAGAGCTGAATAATAGACGACTTTGAGCCAGAAGTGCTCTACTGGAGGTGCCTTTCCCAGTTTCCTTTGTGCAACAATTTCATCAAGAAATAAAAAGTACCCAGGGAGCTGTAAGAAAGTCTAGGTTTACACTCTGGGGATTCTGATATCATTCCCCTTTCCATTGTATTTTTATTATGTAGACAAGAGATATTGTGCTTTTGAAGTGTTAATGTAGGGTGTAAAAGAATCTGACACGCAGAAAGAAAACATCTGGTGTATGAGTGTCATTTTAAAGTAATATTAATAGCAAAGATTCCTATAAAGATGCCATGCAAAAATTTTTTCATTCTCTGAGTTTTTCAGGAATAAATACAGAATGCCTAATATTGTTTGTCAGAAAGATTTCCAGTGAGATTCAACTTCTACTATGCAAATAACAGAAACAGGGGGCCCAAGTATTGCTCCCAGTACAAGATTCAAGACCCATTTCTGGCCCATGCATTTCCCTACAAAGAACACACTCATTCATGCATCTATGATTTACTGCCCATTTTTGTTTCTATTTGGAAAAATATCATAAAAAACCAAAACTGCTTCTCACCCTAAATGAAGTCATAACACACATAAAGCGCTGTACCTCTTAACTTCACTATTTCCAAAACACAAAGAATTTCCTACAGATATCAAACAACATGTAAGTAAGGCATGAAGTTTGAAATAGAAAAAGATACATTTTCTTTCTATCACTGATTTAAAAAAAAAAAAAAAAAAAAGGAGCAAGTAAAGCAATTGCTTACTAAAGAGGTTGTTTATTAAAGTACAAGTACTTCCCAAAGGCTGGAAAGTAATTGCATGAGCAGGAACTGGAGGTCAAATTCTATGCTGCACTCTCTAAGAGTATCATCCTAGAATCACAGAATCACAGAATGTCCTGAGTTGGAAGGGACCCACAAGGATCACCGAGTCCAACCCCTGTTCCTGCACAGGACAACCCCACAGATCACACCATGTGTCTGAGGGTGTTGTCCAGTCTCTTCTTGAACACTGTCAGGCTTGGGGCTGTGACACCTCCCTGGGGAGCCTGTTCCAGTGCTCCACCACCCTCTGAGTGAGGAACCTTTTCCTAATGTCCAATCTAAACCTCTCTGGCACATCTTCCTGCCATTCCCTTGGGTTCTGTCATTGGTCACTAAAGAGAAGAGTTCGGCATCTGCCCCTCCTACTCCCCTTGTGAGGAAGCCATAGACTGTGATAAGGTTTCCTCTTGGTCTCCTCTTCTCCAGGTTGAACAAATCAATCATGGGAATGCAGCGATTGAAGATGTCTTTATGCACTCCTTATATATTCCTCCCAGGATAACCAGCTGGAGAAAATGTCCAGGAGTCAGCCTCCTGAAATCCCTGAAGCCAGGCATACAGTAGCTCTATTCCTCCATGTTAATCTCGTTTTCACTCCAACTCACGTATTTTCCCCAGCTGAAAAAGAGCATCTTTTGAAAAAGGGCTTTACTCCATATATCCTGGGAGAAAGTTCATGTGGCTGGATGCAGGAGCCCCACGATATACCTACTACACTAACTAAATGTGGGCTTACATTCATTTTCAGTTCAAGACTCACCTGCCATTCATATAACTGCAGAGACAACTTTAATTGTTTTTGAACTCCTGATGCACCATAATTTGCCTTGTCTTGGCATAATCTCTGGCTTGCATAAAACCTGAGCACTCAAATTCAGGCCCACAGAATACGTTGTAATGTGTATAAGAAATAGCTGAAAAATAAGTCCTGAAAAACAGACGCCCCTCCTAGTCACAACACATGACATAGAAGTGTCGGGAAGTCAAATCTGTAGAAAAAAACCCCTCTTTTCTGCTCTTTTTTTCACCCTTACTAAACGTGAAAGTGATCCAAACTCCTAACTTTGCTTATAAATATTTTCCATGGTTCTACTGATTTTTAGGATTTTTTTCTTTCCTGCGTTTTTCTACTTTTACATTATTTGCTAATTTCTTCTTTTTAACAAGTCTCTGAAAACCAAACCTAACATATTTCTCAACATTAAAATTGTCTTCATTCTGAAAGGAAAAAAGATCCAGAACTGAGAAGTTACCAGGCCAGTGGGACACTGTAAAATTATATGCTATACAGCAAAAATTAATTTCAGCCCAAGGACAAGGAACAGCATGCTTTCTGTTATTAATTACTGTTCCACTGAATGCGCTACCCAAAATCATAAGCAGTAGCTACTGTCTAAACTGAAAACTTCAACACGATTACCATAAGACTATTACCATGTTAGTTTGCTCAAATAAATACTAATATAAATGGCTGCATATTTCATTAACCAGTCTCAAAGCTTTCAAAAGACATCGCATAAAGCCAGCAGGAGAGCAAACAGAATCATAGAGCCACAAACATGTATTTGCTATTTCATGGTGCAAACACCGGATGACTGATCTTAATCCTGGCACTGAGTATCTCAGCTACAGCCAAAACTCAGAAACAGATAATCCCTACCGAGCACTCGATAAACTACACTAGATGCAAGTTTCTGTTTGGAAAAGGAAAGCCAACTCCAGCCTTTCAGAATATCACCACGGAAACACCATCATCACCCTCACACAAGTGTGACACCTCTGAATGGGCAGGTCCTCAGTTCATTTCCCGCCTGAGGACAAGCCAGTGCTCTGTTCACACAACTGCACGGATCTGGCAAAGCCAAAGCAAGATACCTGGGATAAGGCAGAGCCCCCAGATTACCACAGGTCTCACAAACAGCACAACTGCCAATGACTCTAAGAGTCAAATGGTTTGGTCTGCTCTAGCATACATGGAAAGAGGCTAACAAGTTCAACTTCAATGCTACTTCAGTAATTTAGCTGGTATGAAGAAGAGATAGTGAGGAAAAACATCAAATCTGTGCTATTTTGAATATAAAAGTCAAGAAAAGATGAAACCCTTTGGGTTATCACTACCAGATTAGCTCCACTGGTTATTATTTACATTGCAGTGGGATTGGTAGGACTTTGCACCACAGTTCAAAACTGAAAATCTGACTGCTCCCTTTAGACATGAAGGACCCTTTCCACAAACTATTACACAGGGGCCAGTTATAGCAAAGCAAAAATAGTATTTAGATGCAAGATCAACGCCTTATTAGGAAGCATGCAACTGTTTTCACTAGCAGCCAGTTATATTCACCTGTCCTGGAGGAGCACAAAGATCCAAATTCCAGCTGTCAGAAAAAAATGCCCGTTTCTTACATTGGCCAGATATACTCATGGAAACAAAATGACAGGAAGCAAAATAAGCCATGAGACCCTAAAGTTCAAGAGAAAATACAGACCTTTTTATAAAGGGACCTGGCCAAGTGCAACACAAGTTTGCCAAAATTAAAAGAAAAGGAAATCAGGAATACCACCCCCCTGCATCCCTACCAGCTATGGCATGTTTTGTGGAGGGTTCATAAAGCAAATAATTCTCTATGGCCTTACAAACAATCACAGCATCTTTTTCCTTCTATGGATGTGCTGAGGAATCAAATAATGTGCGCCAAGTGAATACAATCAGAGAATCAAAAACGCTCAGGGAAGCAGGTTCTACAAGAAGATATATTGCATGAAGCCGAGCTATTCCCTAGGTAGGAACCATGATCTGCAGATAAATTTCTTTCTCCAAGAACAGATGCTCATTGTATTACTTTTCTCAGAGCAGTCATCATTCACTAGCAATAGTTGAAAAGTCTATGGCTTCTGCTTCCAAAACAAAAGAGGGACAGAACTACACCCTCAGATGCTCCAAAGAGGAACACTTTGCCAAATGGGTAATGTTGCTTTTATGTAACTTTTCCATCCCTCTTTCTATCCCGAAGGCTTATGTGACCTCAAGTAAATGGCAGTAATTATCAGCATCTTCTGATTTACACCAGGAGTATGAAACACAAACACCTCATCACATTAAAGAGAGATTAGGCCACAAAAACTCCCTCTTGAAGACAGCCCCGACATGAGCCAAAACCTGGTAAAATTAGCTATAAGGCTAATGAGCGTTGCTGGTGATGCACTAAGCAATTTCAAGAGGGACAAACATCTGGGACCACGAGCTTTTGTCCTTTTGCGGCTTTGTGTTTCAGTGACATTCCAGTTACACAACAGTATCTGGAGCAGCACAGACTTTGCAGTCAAATTCCAATGCCATTATCTTATGTAATTAATTGCTTTTATTAAATAAATCATTGACTTCAGTTACAAAGATACACCACATAGTGCACTCCAGAACTATTACAGAATTTTCCCTAATGAAGGAAGGGCCTCCAATAAAGACAGATACACCTTCACAAACGTGATGCAAATTTGTTCCCAAAACAAGCATTTGTTCATAGTTCTTGATAGTCTGCAAATTCATTTTTAACAAAAAAGTTTGCTGCCTCATTCTTCCGTATCAATACACAGTAGTTTGTGTTTACAGCAACAATCCATTATTATGGATTCGACACATTGATTAGTGAAGACATTCACATTTCTATATTTTAAATAAAGACAGTTCACCAGTGAAAGGAGTCTCAAATGCCAGTTAACACTCTTCCAAACTGCTAACATGGGCTTCACAAAGACATACAACTAAGTTTACTAGTGGGATTTCATGATGGAGATTTCAGTGGTATATTTTACCAAAATAACAACATTCAATGACACCATTTGTTAAGGGTATAAAATGAATGCTGGAAACCAACAAACCCCTAACCGCTGTGCCATGGATTGCTTTGCATAAATGCCATGCTGCTGACGACACGTAATTAAAACTCAAAAAAAAAAAAATATTAAAGCAACCAATTAATTTGTTTAAATAACAAACAAACAAAAACCAGGCCATTTGTAGGTGGTAACTTTTAGTCTCTTCACTGTGAAAACTAGATGCAAAATATAAAATATCTATGCAGCTGCTTAATTAAAAGTGGTAGTTACTTGACACTACAGAATTAAAATTGTTTAGGAAACAAGTTACTAAATGTTCACTAAACATTTACAACTTACTAAATATTTACTAAACAATTCAAAATGCGTAGTAAAACAGTTTAAATTACAATTTGCTTGGTTTGACACCAAACAATTTAAAACTTAGAATTTGTGATTAATGAAGCTCTATATTGGAACAGGAACCAGACATGTCCTTAATGTTGGCCAAAAAAAAAGTTTCCTTACCACCTGAAAAAAAAGGCAGAGAACCCTCATGTCTCTTCTCCATTGGAACTGTCTTGCAAAACAAACTTCTGAAAGGCTGGTTCCATTTCAATCTCAATTTTTCTTTAAATATTCATGTGGTAGCTTTGCAGCGGCTCAGTTTTCATCACCGGTACTCTTCTGCCCTGTCTCACGTGGCTAGGGTGTGCTATTCCATACTCATTCTTAGCTGTGAGATGACCCAAAAGTTAAAGTCTATGGCGGCCAATGGATTAGTTGTGTTACTATTGCCAATGAAAAGCATTAGGAAAAAAAAAATGCATTAGGCCTCAGACACCACCAGCCTGGCTTAAAACAAGGAGATAAAGCACATATTTTTACTTGTCTTCTAAGCATCCGGGAGGACTAACCTATAGACTGATCCTGTGACAGATATCTGAATTTCTCTCCCAGAGCAAGACATCTAGAGGTTACTCCATGTTTTCACCTGAAAAGTGAGATTCCCACATGATCATTTGACCTCAGGAACAGCAACCTGAATGATAACCATTAAGTCTTGCACTAGTTATAAGAGCACTACATTCAGTTTTTATGTATTGGAAAGAAAGTGATCAGTTTTAAATGAATCACAGCTGGCCTGAAAATGGCTTTCTGCAGAGAAAACAATGCCCTTCAACTTCTGTCTTTGAACTTCCAGAGATTCCTGTATAGCACCTCAAAAAATATGTTAAATTCTCACTCAGATGCAAATACGCGAAAACAGTATTGGCACAAATTTCAAGCAGTAATATTTTTATCCTGATTCATATTCCCACTGGATTTGCTTTTAGCGATCATGAAAGTAACAGCATTCAATGGCACGTGACAAGCAGATCACAAGAAGGAACACTTAGGCATCAGCTGGAAACACTGGTCTTCAGCACTGTAACTGATACTCCAGTATTTTTAAGGGCACAGTGTTCATGCTTCTAATTAGCTAAAACCAACACTAAACTACTATCTTATAAGGCTACCAAAGTTCCATAACTGGGGCATTTTCATACTCATATTTATGCTTTCTGAGCATAAATATATGTGTATATATACATATATATATATATAAATGTCTTTAGAATATTTTTAAGCCAATGTGTTCCAATATGTTACTTATAATGGTGATAGCATTTGAGTATCATGTCCAGGTCGAGACCTACTGTGCTACATGCTGTATGAGTACTACACTGAAATTCTGGGCATTAAAACTGTATGTCTTGTTTTATTATTGTTGAAATAATGATGAAGAAGTATTAAAAACTAGGGAACTAATTTTTAAAATAGCAGGGATGAGCAGTGCCAGAGAGTTTCAGTGTTACTGGACACAATCTTTCCCTTTCACCTGAGCCGCTTAAAAGAAGTCACTAGAACAACATGGAGTTATTCACAAGCTCAAAGTCTCATAGAAATACATGTTGACAGCTGTAAGCCACAGACTGTGGTCCTTTCCTACTAAATAGCACTGAGAGGTCTTAAAAGTACATATTATTCTCTTAATATTCTTTCTGCAGGTAGAGTAACATCTGTAAGTACATAGAGAAGGTAAGTGAATAAAAAGTGGGAGTCCAGGTGATCTCTTCGGCATCTAAAAGGAGGGACAGACCAATATAACCCTGATTTGTCCATAACATGTATGTATTTAGGAATACATGCTAAGCATATTTGAAGGTTCCTGCTTTAGAAGAAAGGCCCTAATCTTAAACAAGGAGTCGAAATGGGTGATCTGTAGGAAGAGGCAAAGATTGGAAAATAGAGATAGCTGGCTCAAGCCTACATGGATGTATTCAGAATACTAATCACATAATAACAGACTGTGATATTGAATCACCACAAAATAGACCTAGTTAATGTAGAGAAAAATTAATGTTCTGCAGAGGTGCTAGCTGTGCATATTTCAGGTGGAAACGAACACCCTGTCACTTGCTACAATAATTAAAATAGACGACTTCCATACAGATCAGCAAGACAGTTCAAGAGTTTAGACACACCAGTATTTCTCAAGTACAGAAAACCTCCCATGGACTATACTTCTAAAAATATTTAGAAACCTAATTCCTACTGATAGTGGCACAAAATGGAAACTTAAAATATGGCTGTTCACCTCCAAACTTGCCTTTGCTATGAAACTGAAGTCACAGGCTTTTAAAGGCAGAAATCATGGTAATTTACTTAACCTTCATGAAAGAGAACAGCACTGCTAATTCGACTCTCACAAGTGTTTGATCCACATGCAACAAAGAGGCTGTCACTGAGATCTTGTGGGTTATAGGTTTTTTTGGTTGCTTTTGTTATTTTGTTTTGTTGGTTGGATGGTTGATTTTTCTTTTTAATTAAATTCTTTGATCCCTGTGTGTTAATTAGTAAAAAGTCAATTAACATACCTCTTGTTGATAACTAGGATTTCAGAAATATTGAGCTCTGTTATTGATGTAGCTGCATCAGAGTATGACTTCACAATCTGACTGCATCTTACGTGTGTTTCTCCCCCTCTGCCTTTGCATTTGAGAAATCAAATCAGATGCTGAAAAATAGTCCCTATGGGAGAAATATGAATACTTGATTTAGACTGGAGAGCAGTTATTCACATAACTAGTTACCCTGAAAATCAATAGTGAGAATTTCAGAAAAACTAGAACCGCCAGATCTGATCAGGACACAGTCCTATTATCTTTCTGAAGGTGGGCAGATGCTATGGAGGAAAGTCCAAGAAATCCACAAGAAGCAGCCCCCTCCCACCCTAAGAGGGGCTAATTTGAATTCTGAATAATGAAGTTTAATATCTTCTCTGATATTTTTCCCAGTTTATCACAATTCTAAATCTTGTCATTCCTATCAATTACAAGCCATTGAATTCTTGACCTCAAGAACAAATTATGTGTTTTCTTAAAAATTATTTCTTTTTCCATCAGTTTTTAATTAATGGCTTTTCAGCTTCATTGACTATCCACATGTTTTTCTCTTATAACACAATAAGTAGAAAAACCTCTCTATCTACCTGAGAATATGTGCTAGCACTTTTGTTTCAACCTCTTTAAGGTAAACAGCCAAAACTCTTGAGATTCTGTATAGATTGCCTGTACTCTTTCTCCTTACTCATCTCAGAGCCTTCTGGCATCTTTTTTGAGAGGAGATAACCAATATTACATAGTATTTCACTAGGCTGTACTGTTTAATTCTCTGAAGGCATCATAACACAGAAGCACGTTACATTATTCCAGTTCCTAAAATCTGTTTTGCAAGTGCAGTCAAACAGCGGAGGTCTTCCCTGAGCTGTGCGCAGTCCCAAACTATGCCCACTCACCAGCTGATATAATGATGTGAAACTTTGCACGTCATTTTAGCATTTTCAGGAAACACAAAGCTTCTATTTGTGATATCTGAAAGTCATTTGTTAACATTTGGGCTATTCACCTGATTCCATCAGCTCTCCCCAGAGTAATGCCAAGTCCTTTCTTGTTCTGTTCAATTCCTACCAGTTTGCATCTCCAGCAGGTTTGCACTTCTTCCTCCCCTCTTTCCATCTAAGTATATTAAATACTGGAGCTGGTCCATAACCCTGAGGTATCCCAGTATGTTTTAAATGGTCAGTTTTTTACCACAACAAAACTAGTTGCCAAGCAAGTTTTGAGCTCATGGTAACACTGTGTCTGATTATCTCTGGTAGTTTCCCTTGTGGGGTTTTGTTTAAAAAACTAGTAAAAGCTTTCTGAATGTCTGAATTTTATATATACTTATATATAAAAACAGTCTAAATGAAGTATGAGAGGAATACTCTCCAGTGTCAAAAAACCACATATGGCCCTACAGGGGATTCAGTTACAATAAAAAGAATGTCACTGACAGAGGTAAGCCAAATCTAGATCAGACTAGACAGACTTATTTTCCATAAATCAGGTCCATTATTAATGCACTCCATAGTGGTACTCCTAGTGCCAACAGCACCTAAATGCCTATACACATGCACAATAAGATGACAAAAAGTACCCAAAATGCAATTTGAACTTAACAAAAATAGCTTGTTCACAATTTTGGGGCCAATTAAACCTTCTGACTGGAAAGTCACAAGGAAAGTCCATATCCCAAAGCATAAGCCCAGTTTGAAGGACTATTCAAAGAGATTTCAAAGGAGCTGTGATGAAGCTGACTTCCCATTTTTTATTATCTACCCCATTTATGTGCATTCAGTCAGCTATTCAGCTAACGCAAATCAACACAGCTCCACTTCAGCCATGCTACATTACACCAGCTTGAAAGATGGATCTTTTCTTCTGTGTGTTCTTCTACCTTCCTAGCAACTCAGATTTTAAATTGGCGGCAACTTCGCATAACTTATTACTTTTAGGCTTACATTTATGAAATTCAGGCACTTTGTATATTTATCTCCCACCATTACAACTCAAGTATGTAATTTTGTTATTCAGAATGAATTTCGAGAGAAAATATAATGAGAATAGCAGGCTTAGGCTTGCAATTAACTTTTTCAGACAGTTATAAATTTCAACAAATGGGTTATAATTGAGGAGCCAGCATGACCTTTACTACTTCAGAAGGTTCAGCCATAGCAGCTCAGTGTGACTTCAACTGGGCTATTAGTCACTCTGTCAGACAGAAGCACTAACATGCAACTCAGTCTGGCATCAGCACAGGATCTGATCCTGAAAACTGACCTGAACAAGCTTTACTCTCAGGAGTGGTCCCAATCCAGGCAACAGAATTGCTCATAGAGAAATCCCATACTCTCTGTGAGTGAAGTAGTAAATATCAGATATTTCTATCATAATCGCAATCAAGAAAAATGAAAGACTCGTACAGAAGTCTGAGAATATTTATCAGTAAAGTCCTATAATCAGGCAATCAGGAGCAGCTCTTCTTCACAGAAAAACTGAACTAGTACTGTGGACCATGCTTTCTGGCATCATTTGCTTCCATTATGAAGCACACTGCCAAAAAGATAATCCATGAGTAAACATTTTAGAATGTTCACACTTAGGAAAGTGCAACATTAGAACAATCACTTTGTCAGAGCCAGTCTTCTCAGTAAAGCAATGATTTCTGGAACAGCAGAATTATTTTTACAATAAAAACCCTGTGATGCTATGAACAACATTGAGACAAACAAAATATTTTTATTACTTCAGTTAAGTGGTAAATTATTCTTAGAACTTGTTAATTCATGCAATGCCATCATTGGCATCATGGGCAAGAAACAGGATGCGTTACATGCAAAAATACTAGTTGATAGATACTACAACCACTCGAGGTATTATTTCCTTTGTAAATCATGTATGTGGAGGAATACAGCTAGGTCTCCCTTCATACTGATATCACAGGAAGTTTCTTTCTCAAGTGCAGGCATGTGGAAGAAGCAGTTCCACAAAAAGGCAAAGCTATAACATTCAGGTCAACTGCTGTGAAAATTTGACAGCCCTACCCCTCACCCCCCAACAACAGAAAGACGCACAGATAACATTTTACTTGTACCTGAGTGCACAATGGGGCTCCGACACAGCCACCACAATCAGGGTAATAAGCATCACTAACTGCGTCTGCAACATTAAGACAAACATTTGACCTATTTTCTTAACGAAATGTAACTGCTGTGATCATTGCACTACACTCCTGTGAGCCGACAACTGCCTGAGGACTGCAACAACGGGCACAGAATTCTTCACACAGAGTGGGAGCACTTCCACGGAGCGAATTTTTCCCATGGGTAAAGCAATCAGAGCCACGCACCCACACTTCTCAGACACCACGCCAAGCCCCGGTGCTTGCCCCCCTCCTCGCACCCCCTCACCCGACCGTGCCGGGGACTCACGTTTGTAGCTGGCGGCCCAGGGCTGGTAGCCGTAGTAGCCGGTGATGCGGAGGATCCGCTCCTCGATGGAGGTGAGCCCCACGGACGCGCTAGTGAGGTCCTCCACGGAGCGGGACCACTTCAAGTCCTCTTTGATGGCCTCGTCCACCACCAGGTACTTCAGCTGCCGCAGCTGCGGGCTGATATCGGACAGCCGCCGGGGGCTGACATCGGGGGAGCGCCTCATGCCTCTGGGGGCCGAGAGAGGGGCGTCAGCGGGGCCGCGGATGGACCCGGCTGGCAGCGCCGCCGCGGGGGTCGCCACCCTCCGCCGGCTCGAGGCGAAGTTGGCGGCGGGACATCGGCCGGTAGGTGAGCGGCCCCGGCGCCCGCGGCAGCGATACCGCAAACTTCCCTCGCCGCCCTCCGCCGGACCGATCCCCGAGGGCGGACGGCGGCGCCGGCTGAGGTGAGGTAGGGTGGGGTAGGATGGGGTGGGGTGTCCCTGTCCCACCCAGTCCTCCCGACCGGCCCCGCAGCGGTACTCACAGCGTGGCGGCTTTGCCCCGCGCAGAGCCGTTGGGGAACTCCCGGATCCCCATGGGGAGCAGCAGCGATGGCTGGGGGGCGCCCAGACTTCACGGCGGGGCGAGCCGGCGGCGTTCACCGGCCGGGTGAGAGGCGGGAAGGAAAGAGGAGAGGGAGCAGGGAGACGGCGGTCCCCGCTGCAAAGGCTTCCTGGGCTGGCGCCGGTCCCTGGCGGCAGCGGCAGGCAGGCAGGAAGCCGGGCGGACCGCCGCTGTCGGCTGCGAGGCGCTGCCGCCTGCGGAGCGCTGGTGGCGGGGGCCGGGCAGGGCAGGGCGCGCTTCGCTCCGCGCCCCCCGCCCCGCGCCTTGCCGCCGGCCGCCAGCAGGGGGAGCCCCGCGGCCCCGCCGCCACCAACCGCCGGCGAGGCGGGGAGGGGCGGAGCGGCTCCGCCTCCCCTGGAGGGGGCCTCACCGCCGTGTCAGTCGAGGAGCGAAGCCATGCCCGCTTTCCTGCTTCCTTCGCACCACTGGTGTGGGTCCGGGCGAGCGGGTGCTCGGGGTGGGGCCGTAGCACCGTGGGAGTGGGGCCGTGGGGCCCGGCTCCGCCGGGATGCGGCGCGGGACTGGCCGCCGCCCGGAGGGAGCGCGGCTTGGTCTGGGGCCGCGTCGTTCGTCGTGTCTCTCCCCGTCCGGCGCCATTTGGGAAGGAGAGAAGGAACAGCGGTGCGGGGAGCAGGGCCACGGGTGGGCTGAGACCCCGCGGCGGGCGCAGCGGGTTTGCCCGGGGCGATAGTTGGGTACTCCTGTAGAAAGGGCGCCCGCCCCCGAGGCCATCGGCCACAGCCCCGGGGCGGAGGGTTCACTCTCCCTAAGACCAAACTGGGACTGTCGTGGGGTGCGTGTGTGAGACAAACCCAGCCGTGACGGTCCTGAAGTGACCGTGGGCCCGATCTGACAGGAGCAGCCTCCTGCTTTCCGTAGTACACTGCTGAAGTTAATTTCTTTTAAACACTTCGTCTAACTTAAGTGGAAAACATACAATTAAGCTTAAATAAATGTGTGAGTATAGATGTGTACCATATACAAACTTTTTTTCACAAATTAATAACATACTTAGACAAAATTTTATCACCTACAAGTAGAGACATTAAAGAAATTTTTATATATACTTGTGTCTCATAGAAAAAAAAAAAAAAGAAAAAAGTCAAGGAGAAAAAAAATCACTCATTTTCACCACTGCACAAGCTCAGTTTCACTGGAATATTAAAACACCAAGATATTGAATGTGGAAGCAAGCTGGCATCAATTAAATGCAACCTTTCACTGAAGGTGACATTACAGGATCACTGCAGCATTACCAGAACGCAGAAAATCTTTACCAGATGAAAGCCAATTACCTGCCTAAAATACACATGCACTAAATAATGCACTAAATGTATTTTATTTCCTATGCAAGCCTTATTTTGAGCCTGTGGAATTGAAAATGTTTGTTGCTGTGGAGATTGGTTCCAAAGCCCAACACAGGTGAACAGCAGTGGTCCAGCAGCACAGAGTAACTGTGCAGGTGTGCAACGCTGCCTACCTGCAAAGTGACAGCACTGCTTGCAAGGGGACACAAACCAATGCAGAAGGAGGATTTAGGTTAAGGTGAGACCTCTTGTCAAACCTTCCTGTAAGTAAGGTTTCTTCTTAAAACACAGGAGCTGTTAGAGACATGCAAGTAAAAATTCTTGTGTATATTATTTTAATTATGTTTAAGTACTGCAGCTAAAACTGAAACATGACAATATAGTGTTGGACATCAGAAGATAAAGTATGGGATCCCACATGATTTGGAATTCATAGATTTATGGAGCAACTTAAGATTTTTAATATGAGGAGAGAAAAAGTATTGTAGTATACTAACAATGCTACCAAGAGTAAGGAACAAGTTAAAACCAAAGCATTTCCTAAACAGTATATACTCATTTAAGGAATAGCAAGTACTCTTCTAATTCAATCTTCTGTCACTGATGTATGTTCCTGCTTCTTAGTATTGTTATGCTAAGCACCAAAGGTGTGTACCCATGGTATTAATCAGATGTTCCAGCTCCAAGGGTTTCTGGGCGTTAGACAGAAATACAACATATGTGATAAAAGTCCTATATAACATATGGGAATGCTTGTATGGCAAAACTATTCATTGTCTTTAGCTGGGGACAAATTTGACATCCACAGGAATGTAACACTACTGTATATCCAAAGTGACTGCAGCTGAATCACTGAGACTAATTTTAGTATGCTATCCAGACTGAATAGGAATGCAACTTTGAACAATGTATTTGACACATAAAACATTTTGAATCAGCAAGAAAAAAAAAAGTGATCTTGTTCGCATTCATATTTTTAAACATTTAGTACCACATTTAAATGGTGTAAATAAAACCAGAGAACCAAGAAAAAAAAATTATAGACCTGACAGAGAACGGCCACATGCAAGGCTGAATAATAATTCAAACAAACAAACAAACAGTCTAGCTACCTTTAGACTCACACTTGCTCTCTCCAGTAGAGAGAAATAGTGCTTGAGAGAGCAGTCAGATGAATTTAAGACAAGTTGCAGCACATTTTTCATGTGAGCTCCCACATTACACTGAGACCCCTGCAATGCACAGGCAAAATCAAACAAGCATCAGAATTTCTGACATGACTCTTTGCTGAAAGCAACTGGAAACCTCTACAAATTATGATGTAGCTGTCTGTTGTATTCAAGAAGGGATGCAGAGTCAGTGTCCCGGTTCCTGGGAGGTATTCTGCTTTATAGAAAACTGGTTTTAATCTGCTACTTTGAAGCTGTTGAACACAAGCTGTTCAGTTTCTTCTTTGCCAGATGCAGTGGAAAATAGAAGTTCTTTATATTTGGAATTGAAGATAGGCATATTGCTGTTTTGCTATCTATTGTTAGATGAGAAGTACAGGAAACAATAATTCAGGACATCTCATCATGTCTTGATGGTGTACAAGCTCTGCTGTTGCCTCTCTTCCCAGTTCAAATAAAAAACTGAAACGCAGCAAGAAAAAAAAAAAGTAACATTTATTTCCTCCAGCAAGGGGCCCCAGAGGGACTGTAGGAGGTGTCAATGACAGAAAACACAGAACAGCAGACCTCTTCAATATCCCATATTTTGAGAAATGCCAGAGGCTTGAATCTTAGTCAATCTGTGTGCTACATAGCCTTGGTATCGTTTCACATCGTGCCATTTCAAGTAATTTGTACCAGAAATAAACAGGCTCCAAAACAGAGTCTAAGCAAAGACCAGATACTGGTCTTACAAATTTCCTGTATTTATCTGCCTGTCATTCCTAGTTCATCATTTTCACATGAGTTTGGCTGAGAGGTGAGCCAAACAATCAGGGAATAAGGAAAAGGGGGAATCATAGCAACAGGTATCTACACTGTCCAGCCCTGAAAACCCGCAAGGATAGCAAAAAAAGCAACAGCCACAAAGATAAGTGGAGAGAATGAAGGACTCTGGAGAGAACTTGAAAGAAAACTTTTAATAGATTTGTGCTCAGGGAAGGCAGTCGCTTTAGTGAATCAGAGCACAAATTCATATCATGTTTAAAGTCACTTATCTGGAAAGTGTGCTAACCCCAAGAAAAATCTGATAATTCTCACCCTTCAGATAAACTTTTGTTTTTCTAGTTTTGAAGGTGGTTTTTAAAGTTGACATTTTCTTGATGCAGAAAATGTATTGCTAGCTCTGGACTGTGTAGCTTTCTCAGCAGGAGAAAGCTCTGAAGAGAAAGGAACACTTGGAGACTGATTTGACAAGCAATTTTTACAGTATAAAATTAATGGCAGCTGTTTGAAACTACTCGTGTCTGAAACATTGAAAATCCCACAGCTGAATTTTTGACCTATGAGCACAGATCAAGGAGCATTGCACTTTTGCCATATGTTTCCATAGCGTGGGGCATAGCCACTTACTTCCATGTATTCATTTTGCATCCTATTAGTAAAACAATTACACTTATTTTTCCAGATCTTCTGAACATCATTTTGGAAGCTAGTACAAATATTCTACTACACCAACACAGATCCCACTTCTCCCAACAATATACAAAACAGATTCCTTCTCTTCACCTTTCATCACCTACAATGGATTAATGTCATCGTATCATAAAGACAGTGTCTCACTGCACTTTTTTCCAGGTTGGGTTTGATGTTTTTTTTTTTTAATTGAAAGATTTAATTTAAAAAAAAAAAAATCTGTTAACAGCATAAATTTGTAGTGAGAGCACCAGTAAGAACTTTGGGCAGACAATTTGCAAAGGTGCTGTGCAGCAGGTTCCTCCTGTAGAAAAGAACATCCATATGTACTGTGTACTCACATAGGGGCAGAGGTTAGCACTACTGTGAGCCTCAAGGCTGCACTGCTTCTTAGTATAAAATGATAGCAATTTAAAAAAAAAAAAAAAAAAAAGAGTTCTTTAATCTTCTATTTCTTTAGTAGATTCTTTTATTGTGGTGATAAATTTGGAACAATGAGATTATTTGATTAAACTTTCTCAGTCATTGCTGAATGGACTACCCTGCATGTAGAATTAATAAAAAGGCCAAGACACTTCATTAACATGCTTGGTATTGAGCTGGATTGGCAGCGGTGCAGTTTAATCCTGCCAAAGGGCATTTTCTGAGGAAAGTCAGGAAGCTTTTAAATCATACTCTCAAAGGTTGAGTAAGAAGATGACCTTGCAAAAGCTGTGGTCCTGAGCTGTCCAGACTTCCCCCCTGGCCCATTCGTGCTAGAGCTGCTTGCTGCACAGAACAACACATGAAATAATATGGCTTTTCCTTGGGTGGTTAAATGCATCAAGCTTGATTTGGCTGTGTATGCTGACTGGAAAGCTAGATACAAAAACTTAGTTTGGAAAGAGCCACATGTGTGAGCATCATCTAGCATTTTTTTTAGTAGCTGAAAATACAGTTACATCTGATGGTCTAGAGGTAAACTCTCATTTAAAACAGCTGATACAAACCCACCACACCACTTTCACCTGTGCCCTCATAGTTTGTATAAGCAATTACAGCTCAGAAAGACATGGAGAAAGTGGGTGAAAAGCACCAGTAGTTGAGCATAAGCATGCCTATGAAGACGAAGATCGAGATTTATGTCAGCCTTGCTCTTTGAAATCACACATCTGTGGCAGACATAACTACAGAAAGTAACATTGTCAAGTAAATTGCATTATACTTGTCATACACAACAGCCTTTTGGCACCAATTATGGACCAAAATTTTATTTATTCCTTTTGTTGCATAAATAAAAAGGCTTTTTTTTGTGGCTTCTCCTCCTACCTGCTCTATTGTCAGTAACTATGATACCATTTGAGACAAAAACCCACTCACATTGTGCACTTACTGAGGTTGTCATGTCATTTCCAACCCTTCAGGTTCACTTTGTGCCACATTAGTCCATAAAACATGACATTCTTCTCGCAGAGCTGAGCAAGAACTCTCTTCTCTCCTCCAATAGTTGTGGACATTCTCTGCTTTGTCAGGCATAACACTCCTCAATACTATACACAACCAGAAATATTGTCAGGTACAGAAGCCATTTCTTTTTTAAGCCTAATCTTATCAATAAAATTAAAAACAACACCACCACCACAAAAAGCTCAACAGAAACATTCCATCTCTTCTCGTGAAGTTGAAGAAAAAGACAATAAACATCCCAGTTATTAACAGTGATTTTTCTGACTTTGTAATAATCCGTGGTCTAGCAGTCTAATTCTAGGCTCAGATACATCTCCCAGTAAAGATTAAATGTTCATCTTTCCCCTGTGATCAGTAGTTTTTGTAGCACTTGCTTGTTTTAGTATTGAGGTATTTTGTGATAGTGGCATCGAAAAAAAAAAAGAAAAATCTGCAAAACCACTGATGAAAAGTTTCTTGACTGAAACAGGTTCTTTAAGCTGATGAACAAGGTTTATACTTATTTAACTATTTTGACCATTAGTAAATTCAACTGGTGACTTTATTAGGCCATTATGCAATTAGTTACTAGATGTTGTAAGACAGAAAACAACAGAAACAAGAATAAGTTCTCCTCCTGCAGCAGGACAAAATATGCAAAAGTCTTAGCTGCCTCCTAGTTCTTCCAGAGTACACTTATACTTCCAAAAGAAAATCTTTGTGGCATTAAGGGAATCTGCATCTAGCGCGACAGCATACCACCAGATCATATGCAAAGGTTTACAACACACACACACACACTTCCCATGAGGTAGACTAGGGATGAAAGCTATTTTTTTGGTTTGTGTATCAGCAGCATAAAGAAAGGGTTCACCATTTGGGAGATTCTTACTACTTCAAGAAAAGAGTGGAAAAAAAAAAAAAGAGGAATTGTTTTCACTTTCTCACCTACTTTATTCACCCAGGGACAACAGAATGGCACAAGGTAACATGGAAAGACTGGGTAGGGGAAAAAAAAATGAAAAAAGAAAAAAAGATACTAATACAAATCCTTTGAAGCCATTTGTTATAAGACAGACAATACATTGTTTTTCCTGTTTGCCCAGGACAGGAGAAGTAAGGGGCAAGAAAAATCTTGCAGTTCAGATACTGGGCAAAACTTTGCTTTGGCGAGGATAGTCACCAACAGAGAAGCGCCTCACTCAGGAAGTTTCCTGGAGCCTCCATCACCAGTACAGTATTGAAGCAGCCAGACACACCTCTGTCAGGGGTGAATCCTGACCCATTCAGCTCTGTTCTGCATTGCTCACTGGCAGCAGCCATTTCATGTGCCAGGCTAAAATCATGCCAGAAACACAGAGACTCAACTTCTAGAGAAGTGTTGCTGTGGTTCCTCCTATTATTCCATTTAGTGTTTTGTGTTGCATTAGTCAATTGCTACCTCATTATTTGCAGCCTCCTTGTTTCTTCCCTTTTATTACATTTTAGTTGTCAAACAAGGCTGAAAATAAATAAATCATGAAGCTTGGGTAATGGGTTGTTTTCCCTTTTCTAAATGCTCATTCTCCAGTTAAGAATGAACCTTTTTTTCACCCTCCCTCCAGAGTTAAGCTATCGTTCAATCTGATAAAATTACATTACTCCTGATTCTTATCCCTTACCCATGGACGCTCATCAACTCTATCACATATGACCCAGCTCAGAGCTTCAGAGACTATTACCTGTGCCACGTTTTTCAGAAATGCAGTTTCTAGCACTAGTTTTTGCAGAGGCTCTTTGGTGGCATTTTGCGAAGATACAAATGAAGCACAAAAGAGATTTCCATGCAGCCTATGACACATTGGGGGCACAAGGGGGAGTGCAGCTTGCCTGCTTCCCCGGCTCCAATTTCACTACAGGCAAGAGGCAGCCATCAAAAATGACAAAACAGAAGCAGCCAAATCACAAACAAACAGGATGCAGATGAAGGGCAGCCACAATTTCTTCATCAGCCCCGAAGTACGAAGTACAAAGAACCTTCTCCCACTACTCAGAAATGGAAAAGGAAGCTGTGGGAGGAGAAAAGCTCTAAACATCCTTAAGAACTCAGATTATCATGGAATTCAAATTGCTGAGCATCAGACAAGAAGGGTTATAGTTGTCCACAAGTGGTAACAATTATCAGCATACCATTTTCTTCCAAAGTTCAGCCTGTCCTCTTTTAACTTGTTTTGGAATAGGCAGGGTGACTGCAGAGCACCCACTTGTTACACTGAGGTCCTGCTGACTGCTGTGGTTTTCATCTAGTGCCACCTGTGTTGTGGTATTGCATTACACAGACCAACAGGACAAGCATATATACAGCAGAGACGTCCACGAGAGACCAACTGAACTGATTTGCAGAAAGTACATGTGATGTAAAGGTTCAGGAGAGAAGTGAGTCCTCTCATATGACTGTAACCATTTTTTGCTGGGGGTAACAAGGTAATGCACAATTATGGTGTTCACCTACACTGAAAATACCAATTATATTTTGAACTTGAGTTTTAAAAAAGTTCACACACACACACACCCCCTCTTAATTTCTGTACCTTTCCTAAGCACCAGTTAATTTTAGCACAATTACTACGAGTGTTCAGCAAAGGGCAGAAAGAGCTGAAGGGAGGGATAGGAAAATATCCCAGAGAGCAAAGTGTGCAGTTCTGGGGTAAGAAACTGCCTAATGCCAGCAGATACGTGTGCTTACCCTCTGTTAGTGCCTTCCCAACAAGGTGCGTGTATCTGCACGCACACACACACAGCTCCAGCCCAGGGCATCCATCAGCTCATTCTCCCAGCTGCTGTACCAGCTGTGGCCCCCAGAGGCTGCTCACGTGGGGCTAGGGCATTTCTACCGTCTTCTGCAGGAACATGACTATGCCCTAAATAAGCAAAGTATCTAGCTGTAGAGATATATATAAAGAGATTTTTCTTCCCTCCCTTCCTCTACCTGTAATGAAACTCAAGTATTAAATTTTTAACAGAAGTATAGTTTTGTAGTCTCTCTCTCCTTTGATCATCAAGAAGGTTTTAAAAAACAAACCAATTGTTCCCTTCCTTTTGAAGTTCTACACAGCAGGATCATTAGTGGTAGACAAGCAGGCAGAAGTAATACTCAGTGTTAGATTTCCACTGTCACCATAACAACATTTAGTAGGGATGCTGAGCTACCATCATTTGAAATGACACTGACAAGTGCTACAGAGTTGTGGGCCGGTGACACGGCTTTCATTTTGAGGCTGTTGTCTCCAGCAGCAAGCTGGGAATCTGGAGAAGGACCTGTTCCTTCTGGACAAGAGGCTGGGGAGTCTTTGTGCTTCATAGAACAACCTGAAACTTCTGGCTCTGTTTATCTCATGAGAAGAGATGAAGCTTTGCAAGCTTTGGTAATTCATTGTGCAGCTTCTAGTTCTGGTTAGTTTGCAGCTCCTGCTCTAGTTGTCAAGCTATAGAGAAACCTCTGGAAATGGTTGCATTCTCCTGCTCTCCACTCCCCCAACTCTATGGACCATCATTAAATGCAAATATAATGAGCTCTGTTCAAAATTTGAGAATCATTTATGGATAAACACTTGTGTTAGATTTTTCCTTTTGTAAACATAGTATTGGTGGAAGGTGGTAATTGAAGTTTCCTTTTCCTCTAGAAACCAGATGTTTAAACTGTGTTTAAATAATTTCTAGACAATTACAAGCATTATCCACATGAATTAACAGTCCTAGCTTATCTGCAGCAAGATAACATCTCGTGGGTCTCATTAAAGTCATAAATCCATCCCAGGGGCAACTCCTTCCCTGTGAAGTGCAATAATCTCCTTTCATATTGGTTACTTAGTTCTAAACTGGCAGGCAACACACATGGGTAATTAGGGAACTGGTTGAAACGGCACAAGTGAGTGCAATATGTGTTTTAGGGTGAGCTAAAGTGATTCCTAAATTTCTATCCCATTTAAAGACAAACAGTAAGAGATCCCTGAGGTGTGACACTGGATGCTTCATGTCAGAAGGTGGTGGGAATTGACAGCAACCTGCACATCAGTGGTACCTCTACGATACTTCCCAAAAATCACTTCTATGACCCCACCATTTCTCTTTGCTGTAGGTGGCTTCAACTCTCTATTTTAGGTGGTGACAGTACAACATAAAAGAGAGATTTAATCAATATCACCAAAACTTTGTGGTGGACACAGAAATGAAAACCCAGTTCCTACTTCTGGCACCTAGCCCATAACACTCAGTGAATGATAGTGAAGCTTCAAACATGTACTTTTCCCTGGCGCTGCCAGTAATCCCATCCAGTTTACTATAGTATCACCTTGTGTAACTTGTCCAAACCAACAACAACAAAAAACCCCACCCACAAATCCGTAACTAACAGTCTTCTCAGGGGAGCTCACCCAATGTCAAAGACTTGGAGGTAAGAGTAGTATGACATGCAAACAGCACCAGAGTTTGCTGCCAGGAAGAGCAGAGGGAAACCAGGAGATGACTTTGATTTAGGACCCGCTTACCATAACAGCGTTGGCAACATCATGCTGAGTAACATCATTTCTAGTGACAATGGGCATAGGCAGCAAAAAATGAATCCCAGTGGAATGAGTTTTGGTGTTAAATAGCAACCGGTCACTAGGCTATCTCAGGAGACGTAAGTGAAAAACCATGTTTCTCTCATTTTGGAGAAGTTCATTCCAGGGAAGCCTACAGCCTCCAGGTGGTGCAAAAGCAAGGCTTTGAACAGGTGAATTTAGCACAAAGCTCCATGCAGAAGGTTCTGCTGCTGTCACACTTCACCACAATAAATTACAAGCAGGTTTAGCTGTTTCCCCTGGTGGCTCTGCTATTCAGCCTCTTTTTCCTTCATCATAACAATTTTGTGTTGTTTATACAAGCTTCAGGATCCAATAAATTACTATGTTTTGTGCAAATATATTTCTTCCTGCCTGTATAATGAGCTCTATTCATTTGTTTCTAACATTGTATTAGTAGCTTAGTTAAATCTATCTACAAATTTCAGTGGTAGAATAAAAAAGAACAATACCACACTAAAGCAAACCTCTTCACTTCCATCAGGTACATGTTTGTTAGAATACTAACTTCATCTTCCATTGTTCATGAATCTATAGTTTCTTCACTGCTTTGCAGATTACAATGAGTGTATTGGTTTTTCTGATGTACACACATACAAAACTGCAAAAGAGCTCTTCAGTGACAAAACCTGCATACTAATACCCTAGCTGGTGTGTCAAGGGGCTGCTTGTAGGCACTAATCTTTACTTAGAGCTAAAAGAAACTGAGCCTTCATTTTAGAGTAAATTGGAAACATGACAGAGGCTACTAGACCAAATACAAAGATTTAGATCAAATAACTCCTTCAACTGTAAAAGCCAGCAGTCCATGCTTACACCAAAGCTAACTCTGAGCTCACTAATTGAGCTATTTCTGCCTCTAGTACTAAGAAAACTTCTAGGAATTGCAAACCTTTGAGCAAGGACTTTGGAGCAGAACAACAGAAAAGCATACTTCAGCATCCCAGTACACACCCTTTGATCAGAATTATCTCCTGAAACACCAAAAAAATCCTTCAGCCCAATGGCCTACATAGTACAGTAGTGTAACTGCCAGTGCCCCTAATTATAACAGTTGTTTGTAACTTTAATCACGTGGACATAATCTGCTTTCTCTAGATTTTTGTCAGGCAACCTCCTACCACACAAGACTTGGAAACTTTTGAGAGGGGAGATAAGGGTGTTTGTTGGCCTTCGATTTGGTGAACATGAAAGTCAAATGCAGTGCCATAGCAAGGAGAGAAGATACAATGCAGAAGGAAGGCAATGCAACTAGAGGGAGAGTATTTGCCAGGTTAATTAGCTGACTTGCCTCAGATTATAGGGGGTAACATCTATACCATTCAATCTATCATAACAAAAGGAAGGAGAAATACAAAACCAGAAATATAGATTCCTCTTATTCTTGCAAATACTGAAGTGGAGTTCATTGGCCTGGGTCCACACACTTCTGTACTTCATGGAATACAAACTCTGTACTGAATTCTGTATTTTGGGGCCTTTTGATTACCAGTTGCAGAGAGTTAATTACAGGCATCATTGTCTGAGTGCAAAACAGCTCAAAGAGGACAGAGAGAGGTAAATTCTAAACATACAAACAGAGAACCAGAAAAAACAAAACATATAAAAGCCCTAAGAATGAAAGGCAAAGATCGCAGAAGACAGAAAAAACCCTGGGATTCCCAGGTTGGCTGGTACTGTCGTGTGTCTTTTGTCGTGCTGGTGGTGATGTTCATCTAATATCTCCAGCACCAGAGCTTTCTTATGGACATGGCGGTGCAAACAATTAGATCTTCTATTTATTGAGTGCTTGTGGAAGAGGCAGTTTGATGTTAGCACTCCATACCCAAAGCAAAGAAAAAGCCATAACAGAGCAGAATACCTCATGCCTCCATTCTGACATGAAGGCAGTGCTTTTAAAGCATGTACTGAATATGCCTTTAATCAGTGCTTCGCATTTATGTATCGTAACAGCGAGCTATTTTTAGCCCCTTTTCTCATTATCCTATCTGTAGCTTTACCCAGCACTTTTTCAACACCTCACACTTAAAAAGAACGGGACACAATTATCAGCCTGTCCATTCAACGGAGGGTAGCCTAATCATCAGTGAGACAAGCTAGAATTTCAGAATTACCTGTTCTCCTCCTTTCACATCTCTTCCCCAATAGCTCACTGACCATTCCTGAAAAAAAGAATGTATTAGGCTTGGATGAGCTTTGCTCTTCCTAAGCATCTCAGAATGTGGCTATAGCACTGTCCAAGGAATAATAAATAAATCAAGATACTGAACATCCTCCAGCAGACTTCAGATGTGAAAACAGATCTCCCACTTGCGCTGCTTTTATCACAATATCATCTCAGACCTGCATTTTCTGAAGGGACTAGAGTCTGTTACCCAGGTTCTAAAAATATCGCTGTCCCCCTTGGACAACCAATATTTCTTCTGGATTCCAAGGAGACTTTGATGTGAGCTAGAGGCAGAGTTGCACAGCTGAGACTTCTGACCAAACAAACATGCACCAGCTCAATAAAGGTAGTTTCTAGAATATTGTGGTTCAGAGTCTCTTTTTCTTACATATTCAATACTTTAATACTAACTTTTATCTATCATAGAAATTCAGTAAGAGCTTCAGAACCGATCCTTGATCAAATTACAGGGCTAAAGTCAATGTGAACAGTAATCCATTTTCTGTGGCCAGTGAACTTGTACTTGCTTACCTCAGGACCTACTATGGGCAGACATTTGAAAACACTGTCATATTATTTTCCCCAGCACTTGCAATCCCACTTTAAGCATTTTAACCAATATCTGATCTTAAGTCTCCAACACTATGAAACAATGGTTAAGGATCGCCCAGTTGAATAATATTGTATTAAAAATATACTCCAGGTGTCTTCAATTGCATATGAAAGGATAAAGTCTCAGAACCTGTAGTAAACAAGCACCAAAGGATTTTACATGAAAGTGAACATTAAGAAGATAGCTCTTATCTTTGCATGCTTAACTGTATGACTCCAAGTTCATGCATTTGTAGCATCACATTTAGATGATTTTAAAATTGGCTTCAGAAATAAAATCAGCCCCATGCTTAATAGTGAAAAAATTAATTTGAGGTGAAAGTCTTGTTCTGTCATGACTGCTTTCTCTCTGAAGTTCACATACCCTCACTCAGAGCACAAAACAGTCTTGTGAGAAGTGCTTGCACAAACTCTTCCAGGCCTTCAGTGACTTTTGAAGGACCCAAGTCTAACCTCTCTCTCTCAGCTTTTGCTTCCATTTCTCCTTGTTGACTGGCTCAGCGAAACTCGAATAAAGTCTTAGGAATGAGTCTTCAGCAGAGCACAGAGTAGGAAAAACATACCTGGTGTGATCTGCTCCACACAGCTCTTGGTTCACTGCAAGTCATCTCTCATTGGTATCTGTGTACTCTGTGCAGACAGAACTAGACGCATTGCTTTCACTGAAAAAAATAAATCAGGCAGCTCATCTGATCTTATGTGTCCTGTTAGAAGCCAAATTGAAGAAGCCGTGCATCTAATTTCAAAGCAATTTACAATTTCCTCAAACTTTGTGTTTGAGATAAATGTGTGTGCTTGTCTACAACAAGCCATGAACACAAAATAATTTCAGTATTGAAGAGTACTGAGCTACCTGAATGCTAAGCATTGTTTTGCTGATATAATGTCAAGGCTGACATTAGCACATACATACTCTTTTTGTTAAAGGGAAAAAATGCATTTGAACAGCAGGGAAGGCAGATCTGACTTTGCAATACTTTCCAAAATACCATCCACTTGCCTAGGCTAAATGAGGTTTTAACAATATCTTTTAAAAAAGAAAAGAATAATTTCTTTTCTTGCATGCTCTGTTGAAAAGTTGTGTTAATATACAAAATGCAACCTACAGACAATTTTTTTGCCAGACAGGACCACATAGCTTTTCACCATCCTGGCCTGATCTGGGAAGTTCAAACATCAGCACTCTGGAGCTAGAAAGACTGCAATGAAATTTTTATGTTTAAGCTAAAGGGCTTCAAAAATTAATGAATGAAACAAAATTTTGTTTTACTAATTCCTAACTGCTCAATTGTTAATTTTAATTACAAAGCGATGATAGAGTACAGTAGAATCAAACTGTATTCTAGTGTTTGTTTGTCCACTCCTTATACTAAACAGAAGACGCACAAATATTGAAGAGAATTTAGGCAGGTACTGCAGTTACGTAAGAATTAAGACCTAAACAAGCTCCAATATTAAGTAGTTTTTGGAAAAGCTTGATCAGTTACAATAAGGGCTGTTTGCCAGAATCTTGTGGAAATAATATATTTATAGATATCTAATATATCTTTTCCCAAGATAGGAAGTTCAGAAAATACTAAGTCAGCTGCTTTTGTGTGTGTGCATCTACTGCTGCCGATTTAGGACTACTTTAGAAGATGAACAAGCATATTCAGCAGTTCACCTAC
This sequence comes from Patagioenas fasciata, assembly GCF_037038585.1. Lineage (NCBI taxonomy): Eukaryota > Metazoa > Chordata > Aves > Columbiformes > Columbidae > Patagioenas > Patagioenas fasciata. The sequence goes on from NC_092522.1 coordinate 47,707,318, forward strand.
TGCAGTTAATCACCCACAAGGGACACGGGGAAGAGCTCTGTGCTCCATCATCACACTTTGGATGCTTTCTGGAGTCCCAAGCTGGCTGAGGGTGCTGCAGCCCCAAGTAAACACACCCAGTGAAAGACGTATAGAATTGCTAGGATTTGGAGTTAGGCATATCCTCTGAGATAGAGAAGATAATTCAGCTCTGACTCAACAGGCTTCAACAGTCTTCACAGGGCTTTCAGAATACTTTTCTTTAGATTATCTGTCTTCAGTAGTGCGAAAAAAATATTAAAGTGGCATAAAGGAGGTCTCGCAATTTTACCTCCTGCTTTTCTTGAAGAAAGGGCAATCTGAGAAACTAGTATGCACAGGAAAATAAAAGCAGGCTGCTTAGAGAGGTTCCTTTATTGAGCTTTTTTGAAAACTTTCAGTGCCACAAGACAGATCTCTTAATTTTGCAGTCCCATCAAAGCAGTGTTCACTAGTTCAGAGACCTAACTGACTTTATACTGCAGCTTGTAAGACACAGCACAACATTTGGTTTCCAACCAAAGGATCAAACATGGTTTACCCAAACAGGTAGCTTGAAATAGAATGGGTTACTGCTCAAACGATTCCCTCACCAGTGATAATAGCCTAAAGCATCCACAGTCAATGTTGAGCACACAGATTGCATGCCAAAGCAAGCCTTATTAACAACCTTATGTTACTCCCCCGTCTTACTCCAGGTAGGAGTACAGGCTCCAACAATAACCTGCCAGTCCCACTTTTAATATCAAGTTCTCTGGTGCAAAGAGGAAACAAGCAGGACTTTGGGGTAAGCTGGAGGAGACCTGCGGTCTGTTTTCATTTGCAATACAGTTCAAGACATCTGGGAGGTTTCTCTTTACTAATGCAGCTTATGCAATTTTTATTTTCCACATTAAACAGCTATACTTCAATATTCTGTGTGCCAAAGACACATATCTTACTTCTTCATAACACAATGATTATTTGTATTCTAGTAGCAACTATTTATACGTTCCGTGAACATCAAGACAAAATAAATAGGATATTTGTATTTCTTGCTAAGACAGTTTAAAAAATTGTTAGCATGTTCCTCCTATTAAACCAGGTAAACCGTAATGCTAGCATCAGAACGTAGCTGTTAGAGATCATTGTTTCAAAGCTTTTATAGCTCAGTTATGCATTGTCTATGTGATAAATGACTTCCCCTTCCAGCTTAATCAAGATTGAGTGTTTGAACCACAAATACCCTCTATTCTCATATTACTGAAAACAATTATGCAAGTACAAAGAAACTGCATATAAAAATAATTTAACAGAAAGGAGGAATCAGCACTAATCCACTTAATCATTGAGTACTGTAGTTCTGTAGTAGAAACCAGTTAATATTCAGTGGTCACATAAACATCTTCCAGAGAGCTAGAAGTGTGCCCAACATACATCAGCTTCTGAGGGGGAAGGTCAGTAAATGCATTTCTTCATAAGGGTTGCTTTTAAATGAAGACTCAGGGGTTGTGGTTTTGCTAGCAATTAGCTGTATTTCTGTAATTTCCACAAGAAAGCCCTGTCCTAGATTCATTATCAGTATCCCTCAACATAGAGCTGTGGCACAAGATCCCCAGGCACAGCCCAGCTGCAGGCGTTTTCTGGGAACAGTTCCTCTGGCAGCCCAGGCTTTCCTTCAGCAGCCCTGTGCAAGCTGGAGCTCCAGCCCCTCTCAACACTCACCAAAGACCTTGTTCTATTTGCTTTCTCTCTCTTCCAACCTCTGGTCACAGCTAAATGATCACAATGCTAGCCATGGATTACTTCAGCTGAGGCAGAATTCCTAGTGAGAGTATTCAGGCACAGCTCTTTCTACTCTGAAGATCATACCCATTGATAATAAGTGTTCATACAGATGCAATAAATCCAAGGTATATTGGGTGGAAACATAAAGCTAACTGTTATTCCTTACAGGAGACTACACTTCAGAGAGTATCACTACTATTAAGAGCACATTATAATGTAGGTACTATTGTTATTATATGTGATTTTTCCAAAACAAAAACTAATGCCTTACTCATTAAGTATCAATTGGGTTTTCTTTTAGCCTTATTCTTTCTGTAAGTTACGGCATTGAAAAGGGTTATACAAAACTGGTGACATAATGCACTCTTAGTACTGGTACTGTATTTGTAAATCACACTCTTATAATTAAGCAGCACAAAAGGTTCAACACCTTCAGCCCCTGTGGCTTACAATTTGAGGAGATGGCTGGTGTGGAACAGGCAAGGTTGTGGATTTTGTCCTTTCTCTCAAGCATGTCTTACAACATGATCTCACCTCAGAACAGGACAGATTCCAAAACTAGCTTAAAATTGTGTATCTGTGTTGAAGGGTGCTTTACTATGATTAAATTATGTGCTTTTATCCCAAAAGGCCTTACGTTTGAGTGAGGGAGCTGAGGTACAGTGAGGCGTCACCCCATTGCTCACCAGCACTAGAACCAGATATCCCTGCAGACTCTGGGTTATGCTGCACTCTTCAGAAGCCTCTAAATTACCAGTTTCTCACCAGATTTTTACCAGAAATCTTTTTAGAGCTATATGGAAGGGAGAATGGGCCAAGGTCTTGTTCACTGACAGCAGACCCAGAAAAAGAAAGGACTAAACTCCAATTTCATTGCTCTGATTTTATATTGTCCCATAATTGCAGAGCTTCATTTCCTGCCTACAAATTGAAAAGCTCACCACAATACATATTTGCAAGCATAATCACATACCCATGTAATTCAATCCTTACTGTATTTTATACTGTGCGTTAAATGAGTTGCATTAGAAAACAAACTCAATGGTTGTTAGTTCTTAGCACATTTAGGAAATTACATCAAGTTTAACACCATTGCAGAAGCATTTGATGCAAATCTCAAAGCAAATCTTAATACAAAACTCTATCATATACCCTGTTCTGTAGTTCATTAATACCTATTTAAGTAGGAGAGGGAGTGCATGCCAATTTACTAACGCTGACAACAGCTTCTAATAGAGTTGTGCACCCCTCAAATAATGTTTTGTATGCACCTTAGTAAATGTGTGTGTGGGAAGCAGGAGGTAGGAGGCAGATTAAAAGCCTCTTCTCCAGGGAATCAGTTGGATGCAGTTTCAAGGACAGCTTTGTCTTCATTTTGCTCTAGAACAGCAGGGACTGACTGAGATACTCCACATATTCAGAATCCTCACCTGCAGGCATTTTGTATCCATGGACTGTGCAATGTAAGACCATGAAATTCTAGCCATGGCTCTTAAACTCCATGAAAAACCTAAGTCTTAACTTACTGGTGCAGCTGTTCGGTCAATTAGGGAAGGAAGAAAGAAAACAAAATTTCTGAATTTCTAGTCTGAATTTCGAAAGAAGAACATGTTCCCTGTGGTCAGGCAAATTGTTCAAGAAATGCCTGACTAGAAAAAACAGTTCGGAGAAAAATGAAGTAATGTAGATATCATACATACAGAATGCAGGTAAAGCCTTGAATACGTACTCAGCTTCAATATAGGATTAATCACATTCCTCCAGCAGCAGCACCTGGCTCAGATGTGATCTTTGTTTCTGCTGAAACAGTCAGCAAGAATATTTATTCTTTACTGCCCCGGTATATGCAGTTGTCTCCCTCAAACCCATCAGACCAATTCCTTTATTCATGCTATTTCAGTATTTCACCCCATTGCTTCCTGCTGTGAAAGGGAGGTGTAACCACTGGAAGTGGGGCCTGAACCTCTGTGTCTTACACAGTCCAGTCAGGTATAGCTTAGTTCTTCCGTTTCCAGTTATCTCACAGTTTTTGCCCTATTTTCTTCTCTAAGTGTGAATCTATGAACACATTCTCCACTGGCAGACACATCTCCATTTTTACCTCTGGTATGACTAATACAAAATGACAGAGTACTAACAAACTTAGCAAGAGTGGTTGGTGTTCTCCAAGCTAGCCAAATGCAAGATACTTTAGTTAAATCAATTTGTACAATCCTCAGAAAATATTAGTTGGAAAGGGTAGGAAAGTGAGAAAAGTGGCAGTTATCTTGATACTATTTGCTTCACCATCCTGAGAGAATCAATTATGTCTTTGTTCCTAGATCTGTGCAATTCTTTGTAACTTGTACCATTATTAAAGCTTCATGAAAGACAAAAGAAAAAAAGCAAACCACAAGACTTCATACAGCATAAGCCATGACCCAACAGATGAGTTTAGATCTCTCTGGGATCCATGCAAACATTTTCTACAAGTTTCACGGCCTAACACCAGCAGAAACACAATTATCTTTCTGACAAAAAAACCTGTCTCCTGTGTGAAAATAAGGTTTCACTCAATAATTTCTTTTTTTTTTTAATCTCCTTATTAAAAACAAACAAACTATAAAACAAACAGCGTAATCTTTCTTTAAAAGGCAGTTTGAGAAACTGTTTATTCTGATTATTTTAACATTGAATATCTTAAGTTGTGATTATAATCAGTGCAGAAACCTTGCAAGAATAAGATAGCGTAGGAAGCAGGGACTCATAACAAAGCTTTCATTTCAACTGATAATTGCTGCAAGTAATTTCTTTTCACATCCAGCCTTTCACCATTGTGTTCCTAATATCCAAAAACCAAAGCAGCTATGTTTATTTTGTACATTTAAGGCAGGGAAACTAGGACAAGGAAACCACAGTGCCCTACACAGTGAACCAATGTGCCAACCTATGAAGTTTTGGGAGGAGACAGGGCAGAATGTTGCTCTGGACTACTACACCAAACCAGAGGAAAAGAGCACATGCAAGGGAAAGCTGAAGGACCCACACCAGTAGTCAATTATTCTATACCCACCAGTTGTCACTAGGCTAGCAACTGGCAGCTTCCTGAAATGTGATTCTGCTGGTTTCAGTGCCGAGGAGGGGCTCAGAGCTGTAACCTCCCACCCATGATCACTCTGCACATCCTCCAGGAACCCCTGCCTGCTGTGCTGCCTTTCGTGGGCACAGGCATCCCACTTTTCCCTTAGCCACCTGCAGAAACCTCAAACAAGAGCTCTCTGGGACTCAGTTTCCCCCCAGGTTTTCTGGGGCACAGAAGCCCATCATACCAACACATAGCCCTAAGTAAGGAGCCACAAGCTAGCACTACAAGATGCTGGAAGATACCAGAGCAAAAGTGCATGGGAATTTCATACCTGCAGATGCAGCCCCAGAAGAACCTCACAGCTCCTGCAAGCCCCATAGCTCTATCACTGCTTACATGGCTTAAGTGGCTCCTCACTAACACCCAAAGAGACTAAAGGTGAGTTCAGGCAGACAAACTGCTGCCAGAGAACAACAGTCTTAAGAGCTGCAATCAGTTCCCTGATCCATCTCCATACCATCTGGCCGAAGCTCTGGACTTCCTTTTGGTTGGTACGAGGTACATGGAGAGTTGATTTTATAAGTCCTAGCCCTGAAACCCTAACACAGGGTATCAGATGTGCATATCAGTGCCCTTATTCCACTGAGAATCAAAAGTACTTGGCTGTAGCCTAGTTGGTCTCCTAAACATGGGTGGGAGAAAAGAGAGGCAAAGACCATATGACTTACATCCCTTGTCATTCATGTTACACACCACTATCTCTGGCCACTCATTACTTGGGCAAAATCCTCTCAATGCTTACAGCGTAAGGATGTGAAAGCACAAGCAATATATACATACATCAATGTTGCTTAAAATAAGATCATTTGCCCCTTTCATAAGATCCTGCAATGGGCTCTGCTACCTTCATTTCCTTCATGCAGATCTCATATGAATCCTTCTCTTTTTCCACCCTTCTCCAAGACTGCTTTCCTAACCATCCACATACAACAGGCTTCTCTCACTGCTAACCATCCCAAGACAACCTCCAACATCTCCACTGGCTGCTCACTTGTGCCTTGAGAGCTCCCTTCTAGAGCAAATGTGCTTAATTGGCAATTTGGGCAAGAGGAGGAAGCAATCTTCTTTTAACCCTTTCCAGGCAGCTACAGGGGCAAGAAAAGGGTGCTTGTACCTCCACATAGGTTACTACATGCCAAACTTCAGGTGTTATAATTGCCTTGGTAAGTGGACTGGTGTGACTGCTGGGCTAAATCACTGAAGGCAAAACTTCTCTGTGGGCTGATGAAGCTGATATGGCAATACAGTATTCAGGCCCACTACTCCCATCGTTTTAAAGAACCTTTCAAAATAAATGAGTGTAAAGAACCGTTGTGAAGTGATTCAAGGGCTGGAGAAAATTCCCCATAGTGAAAGACTTTAGGAGGTTGTTTATTTTGTCAACAAAGAGCTTGAGAGAAACACTCACTACATTACATGACTGTCTGCATGGAAACAAAAACAAACAAACAAAAAATCTAACAGTATTAATGATTTCTGCAATACAGAAGTATGAAAAATTCAAATGAGAAGGCTCATACTTTAACTTCATATGAAATATAATTTTCAATAAATCACTCACCAAGAAAATTAATGTATTGCTTCTTTCAGTTTTCATCTTAGTTATTTCAGATGTTATAACTTGGTAACACTTTCTTTTTTTAAAATTAATATATAATCAATATACCTCTATGTCATAAATAGAAATTATCTTAAAATTATAAATATTAGGATATTAATGTGGTAAAATTTTATTAAACACACAAAAAATGAGGCTAATATGTGACTCCTGGTTACTTGCCTATTAATTATTACTTTGGCAGACAGCTAATTTTGAATATTTTTTCTAGAAGGGATGATAGGTTTCTAAAGAGATTTTAGGACTAAGAGGCTGGAGAGGGCTAGAAATAAGCTGCTTCTCAGAGGAAATACAGGTAAAGGGATGTACTTTCCATTTTAGATGTTAATCAATTTATGGGAGATTCCTAGAGAGTCTGCTAAAAAAGTTAATGGGTTTTCTCTCTGGCAGATCTCCTTAGAAAGTCTACTGAATATCCATGGGGAACCTAAATCATCCTTCCAACTATATTTTTTAATTGGTGTTCTTGAAATAGCTCTGTAGAGAGGGTATGCTGTATTAACTTCCATAGTAATGACAATAGCAGTCTGCTGGTTTAATCTTTATTAAACCCTGTAAAGATTTTTCCAAGAGAGCTTAACTATGGTTGAAATCATGTCAGCTTTTGTATGATTTTACATAATTTTACGTTCTTCATGATGTGCTGAGAGGAGTAAGCAGCTCAGTTTGCCTCCCTCTGGAACAGTCCATCGATGTGTAGGTGACATGAGGGGTGGTGACATGCCTCAGTTGGGCAGATCCATGGTGAGCCCCGGCATCCTGCACAGCCAGGCTGAGGACAGAGCTGGATGGAGCACAATGCAGATATATTCCAGGACACATGCCGGTGTGTTTCTGCCTTTGAAATGAAGTGACAAGTGTGGGGATGTGGCTGGGTGATAGACTCAGGTGCTTGAAAAAGCTGGGAGAACCCCAGGTTAGAAATGGCCATTGTAAGCGCCCTCTCCTTTCTAACTCAGCCCCAGGGAGCTGTACCTAAAGGTCCTTTCCTGCCTTCACACAAGATTTCCTGTTATTTTGCAGGCAGCATGTAGAAAGCTTAATAGGAAGTTCAAGAGGCACATTTTTGGGGGCTCTTAGCTCCTCCCTGACTTCTAAACACAACAAACTCCAGCCAAGTGAATGTACTTGCCAGAGAGCACAGCTGCCACCTCAGCAAGCCAGCCTGTGCTCCCAGCAAGGGATGCCATGGGCGCCAACGCTATTGATGTTCATCTTGGCATGACCCTGCTTCTGGAACCTGCCATGGAGTCACAGAAGCAAAAATGCTGCAGGTCTCCACACCACCCCAGGCACGTCCTTGATCTGCCTTTCTGTGCTCTGTTTGGCCAACAACTTGGCTCATAATCTGTTGTTTTGTAACAAAATCACTAAAATGGTACCTACGGGAAACAACAGATGAGCTTTGGCTCCTGGAAGTGTTTTGCCGATATAGAGGACTGCCTTTGATGGCTCTTGGGAAAATGACAATGGGCAAGGTGAAAGCAAATGTACAATGCTGTTAAAACCTAAAAGAGAGCAGTGGTGGTGTGGAAGAAGAAACTATCCATGCTCTCTGAAGCCTGGGACTTAGTTACAGCTTTGCCTGGGTTCCTTTTTAAGATAAAACTTTAGTAATAATATTGTCCATCCATTTTTAAAACTCCTACTGCAATACTTGCCCCAGTGACTTCCTTCAGGAGTGCAATCCACCAATCAATGAAAAACTGCATAAAGAAACATCAAATACAAAAAAAAAGCACCTCTTTTGGACTGAGGATGCAAGAAGGCAGAGCTGTGACAGCATGGCAGGTTCACAAGGGCTTCAGACTGATGTTTTTACTCTTGAAGCAATAACTACAAAGTCATAGCTGTTTTTAGAGGGAGGTGAGTAAGACCATTTTTGGTGTTCAGTTTCAGTAACACACAACCTGGTGGCTGAAGGAAAGGCCCATCAGCCCCAGCTCTGAAGATCATCTTGCATCTTTCCTAGACTATTTCTTTCTAGAGAGGGCAGAAGACACTTTTATACATTTCTGACTTTCTGCATGGTTACCAGGGTCTCCATCAAAGAAGTAGTGAGCCCTGGCTCACAGTGACAGAAGAATAAAAAAATATTAATGAAGCAAATTCTCCCATTTTACCTCATAATGAAGTTCTGGATTTAGGCATGTTTCTATAGTAACAATAATGTCTTCAGAAGGATTTGTTGGTTTATCTCCTGCATTAATTCTATGGAGTTTTACAATATTTGGAATTTAAAGCATCTTTCTTCTCCACAGAAAGCAGATCATTGTTTCCTTCATAAAGAACAACCAAAATTAGAGAACATTTTGACTGACATTTAATATTACTAAAATAGGATTTCTGCAATTCTGTAATGCCAGCAAACACCACAAAACAGCCCACCCCACCTCGAAATAACCAAGCATGAGAGGAATATAAGAATGGGAGGAGGGATTGGTCTTTTTCATTGTGTCAAGTGTGGCAACATTTTGTGACAAGAAAAAAAGAAAAGGTGTTTTTTCTAAAAAGCAATCACTTTTGTTCATAATTAAACCATTCTGTACATTCCAGAGTAACATGTATTATCTCTTTCACAGGATGCAGATTTTGACAACCACTCTTCTTGTTTCCAGGTGCATTTGTATAGACATTTGGGAGCATGTGTTTTTATGTCAACGTGATATGCAAACTGCTTGGATTTCCAGAAACACTTTGACATGCTTTTGCATTGCCCTGACAACAGAAAATCAGACAATGTAGTTCCTTCACACTGGCTATTTTCAAGGGGTACTCCACACTTTCAGAAAGTGTCAATGTATTTCAGAGTCAGTATCTGCATTGTGCTGAAATTACTTTGTGGAGTAGAGGGTCAGTTCTTTCAATTTCTGTCATTGTATTTAAAAATAATAAAGATTTGTTTTTCTAAATATGAGCTACATGCCTTTTCTCCCTCTCTTAAGAGTCTTTTAGGGCAGAAACGCTAAACCATCCTGCTTTTCAGTGAGTTGTATGCTAAGGTTCCCTTCAGTACTTTGACTATGAACATCAAGGGCTAGCGTGGTTTACCCACTGAGGACATATGAGTTTGATCTATATGATACCCTGTTCCCTTACAAGGCAAGGCTGGTATACATTTAGGGCCTCTAGACTGGCCTGGAGAATAGAAGTGGGATAGGCTCCCTAAAACCTGCAGCATTTTGCAGTGTTTTAGCCATGAAAATAATTTTATTAAAAAAAAAAAAAGCGCTCTTCTAAAAGATGAAAATATGTTAAATATGTTGGAGACTATTCTGACCTTTATTTTAAAAGCTTTACCAAATCTGGACATGGTCCTGAGCATGACCTAGCTAACCCTGGTTGAGCAGGGAGGCTGGACTAGCTATCTCCAGTGATGCTTTCCAGCCTCAACTATTCTGTGATCAGAGTGGTTTATTTTCTGCCTTGCTAGCTGCTTTCTGCAGCAGTGTTCCTACACATCTCAGAGCTGTTAAGACAAGGCCAAGACTCCTTGTTATACATGCTCATTTTGTGCAATGCTGGCCACAGGGGACAGAAGCTTGTCAGCTAGCGGGAAGCAAGGAGAGACACGTGAAGACATTACAGAGGATGTGCAGAAGTCACCACGGAAAACACAATTCTCCTCATTACCTGGGAGGAGGTAAGACCCAGCACGCTGCAAGGTGAGCAGCAGAGCTCTGTCAAATGTGCTCTGCACTGCTGTGGGACCTCATGTCTCTATCCAGGTGGCCCTGGGGCTGTTGTGCCATTTTCTGCTCCTGCAGGGGTCTGAAACAAGTAGAGGAAAGGCTGAGGTGGCTCACCAGGTGGTTTGGGAGGTCTGCCAATAAGACACAGAATCCTCTGATATCATAGATCCCCCTAAAATACTCTTGAGCTCTTCTCTTTCTCCAGTGTTTAGGGTCACATAGCCATTGCTTGATACACCTAAGCAGATACATACATAGATGAACATACAAATTTTACCAACTTGGTCAAATTGTTGCATGAAACCTAGGAATAAGCATTACTAAATGACACCCTCTTTTCATTATTGCTAATCAAGTGTATTAAACTTATGAAGAAACACAAAGCAGTTAGAAATGTGTAGTTTCTGAACACAAATAGCAAGCAATAATACCTGAACACAGAGAGATCCTGAACCATGTGAAAGGAGCCTCTACAAGTCCAAAACAGTCTATGATTTTCTGCATTTTGTACTCTGTAAATACTTTCACTTATGCTCTGACAATAGTGTCAATCTAAGCAAACAAAAACTGCCACAATGAGTGTTAAGAAACTAGTAACCTGGGAAAGTGACAAAAAAAGTAGTTCTCTACATGGGAGCACCTGTGGATATGACAGCTGTCAATGTTATGGCTCATACACATGGAGCCAAATATCTTTGCAGGGTGATTCTGCAGCCATACAAACTTGGAAATAACTCTTTGTGAGAGAACTTGGAACTATTTGTTTGTACTAAATTTGTCCTGGGATTAAGTATTTTTCTCTGCAGAGTTTTCAGGATAACATTTGGAGACTGCCAGTCACACCTAGGTCACCTCAGAGAAAACAGAATTTGTGCCATGATTTCAATTATTACTTCAAATACGCCAAATCAGCTATGTACAACTTGTTTCTAAGCTGACGACGTGCAAGATTTCAGTCCAGTAAACTATTTTGTTCTTCTATCTACTGATATGGATAGAAAGCTTAAGTATCAGTGAAATAATGCAGAATAGACAGGAATCAAAATTATTCCTGAGAAAATAATCTACTTTTTATTTGAAGACTGTTACTTGTTTTACTAGTGCTCATAAGAATATTTAAGCATTTGCTGTTCAAGAGACACGTTCTGTATCTTATCTGTCAAGTTCTCCTTACTGCCTGAAACAAAACCAGTACTCTACAATTGCATGGGTTGAGATTAGGTGTGCAAACCAAGACAAAGTGTTAATTATACCTGTTAAAATCTATCTACACATTTCTATGGGATGGATCAGAATTGATGTGGGCAGTAGGAATCTTTTTATGTAGCGTCCCCAGTTCTGCTTAGACCAAATGCTGGTTACTTCAGCCAGGAGAGTTCTGCTTTTCAGCACTTGTCTTCTACAAGTCCATTTGCAACTTTGTGAAAAGTTATTAATATGCTGTTTGTTTGTTTGTTTTTTGCCCCTCAAGACTATCTTAGCTGTGTGTTGGGTAGCACAAACACTTTGGAAATGTATCCCAGCTGCTCTCCAAACACTGACCATTCCAACCCACTTTCTCCTGAAATGTCTTGGGATCTGGCTTTGAGTCTGCCTTGATCTAGCTGAATTCTCACCAGCCTCTGAGGGAGCAGTAAGCTAAGCTTGTTTTAAGGCACGAGAAAGCAAAATGCTGGGATTTTTATGCCATGAAGAAAACCAGTTCCAAAGTGTATGACCAGCTCAAGGGTTTTGAACTGCTAATGTCACGTGCAGAATAAAGGACTATGCTGCCTTTCTGTTACGTGTATCATTTTAATGTAACTTTTCCTTGTCACAAGACTTTTCATGAAAACAACGCTTTATTCAAATAGCATTATCTGAGGGAGGATGAAGGTGAAAAGCTGTGACAGACTAAAGTAAAAAAAAAATTATCAAAAGGAGTCTTGTGTGACTCATTCAGTTATTTTATGCCTATATAAGCCCATACTTGCATCACATGTTTTCATTGCTTTTCATTATATAAAAATAATACTTAATTTTGAGTGTAATGTGTTCTGTATAAAGGCAGAAAGATATTTTAAAGTATAATGGTAATCATCTGCCTATTGCACAGAATATTATACCTGGATGCATTTTATTGCCTTTCTTCATGGTACTCTCTGAAGCAGCAGCAGCAGGAATTTGGAGGCACAGCAAATCCTCCAAGCAAGAAATAGAATAGATGAAGCAGTTGACTTGCATATCCTGGACAGCGCACGACTCAAAACAATTACTGTGCCTGTTGTAGGAGCTGGAAAGCTCATAGTGGATGAGTCAGAAAAGATGAGCTCATGGTTAAGGCAGATTAACGCTGCCCAGGATACAATTATTCTATCACTGCCTCAGCCACAGACAGCTCTGTGAAGTGCCACAAGTCACCTAGTGTAACTCTGCACACGTCAATAAACTGCGCTTGATGTGATCCAGGTGTCGATTTATCCAAGTGCTGAGCTGCAAAAGGTGTTAACACTGACCATGCTGAGGGCTCTCAAAAAGCCAGGCTAGTCATACTGACCTGGGCACTCCTTAAAGCCAGAAAAAAGCCCTGTGTGTAGCAATGTGCAGAGGTCCCTTCTGTATTCAGGATTGCCCTTCCGCATGCTCCATCAGGCTAGCAGTATAAATACGAAGACCACGGAGCTTACGGATTAGAGCTCTCTAATGCCACAAAAATATTAATTTCCACTTTGCAGGCACTGATGTGAGCAGTATGGAGGAGCTGCTATAGCTGCCAGCAATTTTGTTTTGCCCAAACAACACTTAGTGTCTTTCTAATCTAGTCTCGGACCAGCCCGTAGTTAATTTTCTTCAGCCGTTTTCCAGCCTCTCCGCTGCTAGAAAAATTCATTCAGGTAGTGTTAGTTGTGAAAGCCAAACATCAACATATAGGAAGCACTGGCCTTGTGACAGACAAACTGTGAATCTGTAATACTGTTGTGTTGCCTGTGGTTGTCTTCATATAGTCTTTATTTTGAAATCGCACTTTCAATAATATTTTGGGGGAAGATATAGGGGCTGTGCAATAACAAACTGCACCCAGATTTTTCAGTCTATGAGATCCATACTGCTCACCTGGCAAATTTATGCCCATCACTGCTTTTTCTTCCATGATCCCCTGATCCAGCCTCCGCTGACTTCAGGCAGCTTTAACTCATATTGCAGAGGGTAAAGCAGGTTTGTATAAACTCTAAGTCAAACTGGTACCTAGATGAAGACAAATTACATTTAAATCTTCTTGATTAGCTTTAACCTGAATCAGAAAGGAAAGATTATCCCTTTAAAAGTAGCTTTTCCTAGTACCGCTTTCTCATTAGCCTTTTTGAGACTGTGTGTTCTCCAGCTTTCCTGAATGCAGTCCTTCTCGTTTCCATGACCAGTGAGTCTTTTAAGCCAATGGGAGGTAATGGTCTTGTTTTAAGGGCAAGAAAACAGAATATATGAAAGCTGACTAAAAATCTGGTTAAGCAGACAGATCAGAGCTCACAGTTTCTTACTTATTTCATTGGACCCAGGTACTTAATGTGAATATTGTCATTCTGCTTTAATTCAGATAACAGAATTCATATACATAATAAAATTAATGGCTTAGTACAAGCAGCAGAAACATTTAAGAGTCCAGTTGACAATACTGGCAATATTATTTTTGTACTAACCACAATAAATTTAGGGAATAAAGTGTTTTTGTTGTAGCAGAACAATCCCGTTTCAAATCACCAAACAGTTTCAGGCCTAATTTACTAATTCACTGATGTTGAAACTAAGTTGGCTGTCCGAAGTTTATGCTGTTGAAGCATGCACTAGCAAAGAGACAGCTTTAAAACCCATATACATTGCAGCCTATGACTTCTGAAAGATGTATCAGTACTATTCATTCATTAGAAGAACAGAAATCAAAACTACATCATTGGTCTCAGTTCAGTATGTTCACAAGAACCAGAAATTCTATTTTGATTTAAAGTTATTTTCAATTGCAAACACTTCAATTTGATAAACCTCTTCTTAGTATTATTCAATCTTGCAGAATATTATATATATCTATTATTAATAGAAATCCTTACAGACATTTATCTAACATTCAATAACCTTTTGTTTCAGAGAGTACAGATTCACTAACCAGGTCCTGTGTATTGCAAACAATTAATGCCCCTAGTAATCCAAGTGCTATGTAAGTTGTTACTTCTTCAAGCTCATTCAGTACCTTGGTTGTTTGTTTGGTTTATGTTTGATAATCCTGAAAGAAAAGAGCTGTGGTACGACTTGACAAAGAGCAACAGCAAAGCTTTTCAGACTCTTAAAACATATGGAGTAGTATAAAGAACACTCTAATGCAAATTTTATTCCAAAATATTTTTCCCTTCTTGTGTAGATCCTAAGATGATAAATCACATAATTTTTGTTAGTGCTTTCATTGAATCTACCCACCACTCAAGACCGCACCAAGTGCTGCCTCTTTGGCATTTTTAAAGTAGCAAATTGGATTGGAAATGCTGGTCAGAGCGTGATGTCTGGCACATAGAGCTGAGACATGAGCTGGGTGTGCTCAAGGCACTACATCTGGCAGCAGGAGATAAGACAACCTGTGGGGAATAATCAGCTTTTTACACCCAGGTGTCCAAAAACTCCTTCTATGTTGAAATTGGTCTTTTTCCCTAGTCGATGTTCTGAAAGGCAAGCAGAGATTAAACCAGGTTTCCTCAATCAAATGCTGTCAACATGTCCCATAATGCCCGCCAGCTCAAAAGTTCTCACTGAAGCAATAGTTTTGCTTCTCTGCATGTCCTGGAACCACCTGCCTATCTGAAGCTCTCCACATTTCTCTGGTGTGATCTCCCATATTACCTACATTGCAGGGAGGGAGGTACCTGTTGTCTTATGGTCCGATCAATACAATGTTTGGACCTTACTGCAGCAAATTCATGTACGAGACTCTACAGTGCAGCCATAACTATGACTCAAGGGGACAGATCTTTCCAGATACATCCATTAAATTACAAGCATACCTGGAATTTGACCTACCAAACACAAAATGCCCATTGCTAGCAATTTGTAACTAATCTGGGCTGGCAAGCAAAGAATCATAGTCACTGCAAAGAAAGCATGTAGATGGCTATTGCAACAGTCTCATGGCAAACTCTGCAGGGAGTAGGAGAACAGCCATTTTGACCTTCGTGAAAGTGCTGGCCAAAAAAATATAACCATTCCGGGAGACATACAGAGCAGCAACCATCATAACATCAGTGCAACTCACTAGGGGAGAAATATCTTAGCTGTAGCACAACAGCACTGTATTTGCAGCTCAGACAAAAACTGCAGCACAACATTTACCAGAGACACACTAAGCCTGAGGCAAAGCTGAAGTATAGAGATGTCATTTTGCCATGCATTGATAAGAGATAAAATACAGCAAAGCTGGGCTTCCTGGGAGTTTTTGATCAAGCATATCAGTGGATGCACTGACTGAGTAGTGAGTTCCATCATTAGGTTTTCGACTACTTCCTGGCCCCCAGTTTGGGGTCCTGAAGTGAAGGTCTAACATGATGAGAAGACTCCACAGGGCTTCCTGGCAGGTGGATTTCACTCAGCTGGTAAGGTTTTTCTACAAGACATCACAGAGACATGTTGAGTTACTTTGTGTGTGGCCTGAGCTCTTCTGCGAAACTGTTCAAGAGTCATATACCCAGGCGGGCTTAGATTAATACATTTTACTCTCTCAAAGTTGTCTATAGCTGCTGAGGCTACAGATGGGAATAGCACAAAGGAGACTGAAGATCTGAAACACAGCTGGCATCCACAACGGCCTCTGGTGGGGGTGAGAGCTCGATTTGTACAGAAACACTCTATCTGAACAGTATTTATTTGTGCACTGTGGGTGCTAATACAACTCAGAGCCATCTTCATAAGCTTCACAGAAGTCTTTGCACACAGGTACTCTTAGGAAGCCATTACTCTCTCAGAGCAACTCTCATTAATTTAAATAGGAGACCCAAGCTGATATTAAGGGAGGTCACAGACTCATTAAAATTTTCAAATGAAAACCATAGCTTCCCATGAATGAAGTACTTTTACAGAGGTGCCCAGCAAATTTAGACAAAGTTTAGCGTATTCAAGTCTCCTATGAGATGACAGGAAGTGAGAATAGTCACCATTTTTAAATGAATTGCAGTATTCGTGAGCTAGGTACAATTTTCAGAGCAATCATGTCAATTCTGTAGAAAACCATTGTGAAAGTTAAGAATATAAATTGCATGATATAAAAGGAAGAGGAAAAGCCAATTCCTTTCCAGTTCACATAATCGCAAATGAACCACAGCAAGAAACATCAGGGAGTCACTTTTCACAGAAGCACAGATAGCAGGGGGTTAATTAGCATTGGATCATATGTATCAGACTGAAAATGTGTAATGAATAGCTAGCACATTCACATGAGACAAGGCTGATAATCTGCTCTGTCATTTCAGGAAACATTTATGGATGTAGAGAAATTATCCCAGTTGCAAATAATCACACTGACTGCTGTAGACCTACCAAAAGGATAACTTTGAGGCCAAACCACCTAGAAATGAGTCTTAAAATGTATATTCAATGAGGCTGTACTTTGCAGATGGCAGAAAACAGAACTTTCTGTCAGACCCGGACGCATCAGAGATGTACAGTTTACCTTTAATGAAAACAACCTACAGCAATCTTTTCAGTTGCTTGGATTTATTTTCCTTGTATGTAACTAGGATGAAGTATGTGTCACGTTTAGGATCTGTACTGGTACATTTTGGGGACAATTTTGTAGAACTGTATTAGCTGCTATAGGTTTTAAAGTTACTTCATTTTTTGCACCAAGATGACAGAAAAGAGAGTGAATGGGTTCAACGGTGAATAGGTAAGCTGCTGATGCCAGGGAGAGTTAAGTATACATAAGGAATTTCACTTTCAGGCAAATGAGGCACCCATTAGGGAACACACCTGCATTACTTCTTCATCCAGGTGTTACAGAACCTACCAGAGTGTCTCTAGGGGCTTCCCTTCAGCCTCCAGCCTGCAGGCCTGGCCACATGGACCAACCTCTAGTAACCATTCCATTTTGAGTTAATGACTGCATTCAAGTTTCTCCCCCTTTTCCTCAGAAAGGTCTTCCACTTGCAGGATTCCTGCTAATTACTGCTCTGGTGATAATATTTTACGAGGACCTGGCTATCCCCTGCTCCTCCAAGCTGTCCCTGCAGACCCGCTCTGCAGAGTGAGCCCAGCCCTGGACAAGTATATGTTTACAGTAAATAAAAATTGGAAGCCTCTAAGTAGGCTGGCCCTCGCTCTTCTTTCAGAGCTCTACTGAGTTACCTGTCTTTTTCCATCATGGTCTCATTATTTGACACTTCCTACGCTTCCCCCCTCCTTGCTTTCCCCAGGTTCTCATGGTTCCTGCTGCACAGCAAGGACAAGCAGTGCGCAGCCAAAGCTGCCGCTTGTCATCCAGATTGCTCACAGATCAATCTGCTTGTCTTTCCCTACTATAATGGGAAATAGTCCTTCCTTTACCAGTATGCTGCTTCATATAGCACAGCAGAATGTAGCTGTGGACACTAATAATTCCTTCCACAGCCCGTAAGAGCTTATTGAAAGAATTAGGCAGACAATAGTACCAGGATGCTTAAAAAGATTGCTTCCTATTATTGTGCTTTTCTTACTTTACCCAAATTTTTCTTTCTTTGTTTCACTCTGCAAACATTGATTCCACAGGGACCAGGACTCAATAGTACACCATAGAAGAGGAGAATAAAAAGTTCAGGTTTTCATCTAAGTGTTGATTTTTCTACAAAACTCCAAAACAGACTTTAAACAAGACCTCTTAATGACCCAAAGAGATTTCTGAAAATCCTACTTCTTGACAGAGCTTAAAAATCTACTTGCAGCTTTTCTATGCCAGCATTTCCTCCTGCCTCAGATATTTCTCATAAAGCCCTGAAACAGAGCTTTTACATGTACAGGGAAACACTTCAGGCAGGAGGATGACAGCTTAGCTTTGTCCAGAACTTAGCCTGATTTATGATGTTTGAACAAGACCAAGATTTAAAGCATGATCTCTGGAGACTCTGCTCTAAACTGGACAGATAAATCATTTTTATACTTGGATGCTTCTGTTTACCTCATTCATGATGTCTTTGTTTTCACAGCTTAATATTTCTCTGAATAATCATGAGATAAGAGAGGATTTCAGAATTGCTTCACATCTGTATTAGTACCTTACAGACTAAGTTGCAGAAGTTCTCTGAATTCAAACTAATCAGGGGATACAGAGATGCAATAGTTCATCATTAAAGCACCAAAGAGTTCTCCTTTTTGTGCTTTTCTCCTTAAACATTCAAATCCTTCTCTTATTTACATACATGTGGACCATGATCAAGTCACCTCTTAAACTTCAACTGCAGTAAGTGAAAAGATTAAATTTTGTATTATTTTTTTCTGTTTTAAAATCTTTCTTGAATCCTTTTGCACAAAGCATGCTAAGAAAGAGTATTAGCCCTGGAGCAGGTCATTATATTCCTGCAATGGTGGTATAATTATCCTGTACAGAAACAACATACTCTTTCTGCTCATGTGATATTCCCCTGCTTATATATCCTCTGACAGAGTGTCAGGTAGTCATAAATAAGTATTTGAATTGTGCACACTTGAACACAGTGCACTTCAGAGCAGCATACTGTGTATGCTCAGCAGTCATAATACAAATCCATTAATTAATCAGATTTCAATCCCTCTCTTTGTCTTTAATCTTGATTGACTATAGACTGTTGTAAATACCTTTTACAGAATTCAAGACAGATTCATACCTGTACCTGTCAGTTTAAGATCTTGACTAAACACTCCCTCTGTTCATGCTTCCAGTGTGCAAATATTTTTTAAATGGAAGTAAAAAATAGAAGTGACATGTATTTTCATACACATATATAAAATATGTAAGTTAATAGGTATATTACCATGTGTTAAATCTCTACTTGTAGGAATAACATCAATCTGAAATAATTTTAGATATCAAAAGAATGATTTTTAAAATCTTTATCAACATAGATGCTTTGTGACATAATCCTCCCCCACTCAGTTTCCCTGAAGCACCTTTGCCTTATGAGCATTACGCCTTAGCTTTTCTTATTTGTTCCAGAACCACATTCTTTTCCTCCATACATCTGTACTGTGATCATGCCTTGCTCATAGGTAGCTGTAGCAATTAATTGTTAAACTGGAAATGTTTTTTAGGGATAATTCTATCTAGCAGACATAGAAAAATCCTGAGCCGCTGGCAATATCTTGTTTGGAAAAATCATATTTAGAGACTTGACAGGTATTATGCCGTTGGCGGGGATAGCTCTATCGTATATGTCTTTTGACTTGAAATTACCCATGATGATGCAGGTCCTTTCTGTATATGAAGGAGCTGATTACCTAGGTCCTTTCCCTGATCTGGGCATGGTTGCAGACTCCCTGGCAGCAAGTCCCATCACCCTCTGCCTCCCCTTTCAATTTGTCAATAATTACTGCATATAACATCACACCCTGTGCAAAGTGCCAGGCCCTTCTGCCTTTCACTGGTTCACTGGATGTCCATCTTTTCCCTTTTCAGCTTGGAGAATGTATATTAAAAAAAAAAAAAATCACAACACATCAATAGATCCAGATTTATGTCAAACTGAAGATGATATCCTGGCATTTTATGACTTCAGGGAAACTGCATGCAATTTTTACTGGATTTGTTTTTCTATATCAGTGGAAGAGATGCTTATGAAAGATTTTCCATGTATTATTATACAAAGCAACTTGTTTACTGGAGTTTGTTATTAAAAATCTTCATTAGACATTTAACTGCTAATTTTGACTTCTGAAAACCACAAGTGGTCTGCAGCTTTTGAACCTCGGGCTACTTTCTCACTTGAGGCACTTGAAAACTTGTTTATGTGATATATATAATGAAGCTTGCATTAGAAACTGCAATCCCAGAAGATCTTCCTTTCAAGAGCTAATGGGATTTATAAATCCTATTTTCACATGCCACTTTTATACACTAGGTACACATGAGCACAGTTTCTGGCTATTTATTTTCAGCTTTTTACATCAGATGTATGTTTTCATCTCGATTTTTTCCCCCAATAGGAGAACTTCTCCATACTTATTAAGTAGATGTACCTCATCCATGAGTATAAAGTAAGGCAGAAAACAAGTAGAGATAATATATGACTTCTACTAGTCTCCATAAAAATCTAGTGCCTTATGGTACTTCCATATTCCACAGACTTTGATCCATGGTCTTCTGGAAAAAGAAAATGAAGGTGTCTGCTCAGCTTGCCTGTAAGCTACAGGTAGTGTGGGAGGGGGAGATTGTGTGTGTGCCAGAAAGCCTCAACCTGAAAAGAGTTCCTTAGCTGCAACGAAACGATGGAAATATGTGGTAGCAGGTCAAACTGAATGCAAAATCCTGTTAGAACTGAAAAGGAACACTGAAATACATGACCCGAGCAGCAGAAGGAGAGAGGGCCTGTGATGGTGAAACCAGGATGTTGCTGGTCTGGGGATGATCTTCTGGTGATTTTTAGGGCAACCAGTGAGCAGCCAGCCATCATTTTGACAAAAATCATCCTTCTGTAGGTTGAACTAAGAGGATCATACTTGACTGTTGAAGAGCAACAGGATAAGAGCATCTGAAAACTTCAACTTATCAATTACTTGAAGAGAAAAACACATGTCTATAAGAAAATGTGTACAGTGCTTGGGCTAAGTGAAGGTGGACACACATCTCCCCTCCAAAGTGATGAGGACAGCCTAACTATTTTTTCATAAATAAGTAAAGACATCTGCCTGGGAAGCAAGTTATGGCATGATGTATGCTCAACTGAGAGAAGTCAAGGTGTGAAGGCACTGGTCCCAGGCTAGCACTGAGGACCTGCTGGAGAACCAAAGCGTTCAGGTCAGATTCAGAAACAAACCTCAACTCACTGCATGTGTCATCTTTTGAGGACAAGGGCAGGACAAGTGGTCAGGTGAGACATGGATGATATCTGGTAACACTGGTGCAGTGGAAAGCTGGAAGAAGATGTCAGAATGGTGACACCACTCTCCCTCAAGAATGTGGTCCTGCCCGATTAATGTGCTTCTTTGCTCCTATTGCAAAGACGGAAAAAGAAGTCTCTATATCCAGGAAAGAGGCACTTGTACTCACTTTTGGGGTCAGGTGGGCTAATACTGTGGGAATAGAGGCTGCAACTGCTATTTGATATCTCCCATATCCCTCCCAATGTTCAAAGAAGTTCCAGGATAACTTAATCTACGAATCTTGGTCAAATTAAGTGGCTAGTTTTGAACACATTTTTAAAAATAAATGGGATTAAGAATATGATTTTGTTTCAGAAATGGTTACTTTTTAAAAGCACATTTTTAAAAAGCCCCTTCAATTACTTCTAAAAGATCGAATTTATGACTGTCCTAATATGTGCTAACTTGATAAAGAAATGGGTGATTAAGAGCTCCCCCTCACAACAGGATTACTTTTCACATCAAAGTCTTGTCAAGAACCCACAAACCTGAACTTTTCCTTTCAGATTCAGGTACATTATTTTTTTTTTCCCGTTCAGTCATCAAACCAGGAGGAAGAACCCAAACCCTTTATTGATTCCACCCAGATGGTAGGCAGCAGCTGATGACCCAGTGTATGAGAGACTCTGCCTTCTGTGATGCTGTCTGTACAGAGGTGAGTCATGAACAGACAAACCAGACCGAGATGCAACTCTTCCTTGCCTCTTCCCATGCCCCTTCTGTTGATCAAGTCCTGTCACTTGAATCATATGCTTTCCCACACTGAAAGCAGTTTCCAAAATGCTGCTTAGCTGTTGCTTCAGCTGTATCACTTTTATTTACAGCCTTTCTTTTAACCAGTTGCCAGTGCAGACACTATTTGGTCCTGCAGTCCTAGGGGGAGTGCCATCAGTTTAACATGTGCCATGTTAGCCATTTACCTTAGAAGAGAATTTCTACTGAACACGCCTGTGACAAACCTCTTTTCTCCTTCCCTTTTCTTGGATTATGAGTATAATAAAACACACCCTATGACGTTAATCGTCTCGTAATATTGGTTCAACTATTTGGATGCTAGGAGACACCACAACTGAGGTCATTTGTTCAAACAATGTACTGGATTAAATGTATAGGATTCTTTTTGCTTTTTATCTTGCTTTTTGTTTTGTTTTTCTCTGCAGGACCCATTTGTACACTGAATGAAGTCGGAGCTTGCTTAATGGAGCTTTTCAGTGTTTTATATCACCTTTGTCGTCTTGTCTAACCACACAGTATTTCTGTTCTTCCATGACAAAAGAATTGTCCCTTCTCTTGCACTTTTCTGCACACTCACACTATAATGTCTGAATAAGTAATAAATAGGTGCACATTTACTGTCATAGCAATCTGGTGTTGGGGGACACTTTACACATGGAAGATCAAAAGAAATGGAAATGTCAGACCACCCGTTCATTGCATGGTCAGCTTCAGAAAGGTAGGATTTATCCTTTTAGAGCACTTCTACTACACAAACTTGTAATATGTGACAATTAGGTAGTTCTGTGACAATAGATATGCTGGAGACATGGTGACGCTTGAACTAATTCAGATATTCTAGGCAAACTAGTAGTTTTGGGAGAGCCACAAAGGATTGCACTATTTGCATTATGGAAGTCAGCACCATCCCTCTCACAGCCCAGTTCCACCTCATCCAGGTGTGACCTCTAGCTTTGAAGCTACTTAGAAATGATGTGTTTGAGTG
Organism: Patagioenas fasciata; assembly: GCF_037038585.1. Classification (NCBI taxonomy): domain Eukaryota; kingdom Metazoa; phylum Chordata; class Aves; order Columbiformes; family Columbidae; genus Patagioenas; species Patagioenas fasciata. The sequence continues at coordinate 47,730,351 of NC_092522.1, forward strand.
TTCAAGTGCTTTTGTAAGCCTTACATCAGAAAATAGGCGGTATAAATTAAAGGATTTGTCTGCACAGCAAAATGAGGTTTGTTGGCTTTTGCACAAACAAGCTAGTACAGCTAATGACATTGGCTTTGCAATATGTCACCCAGGGAAGGACCCAGGTGACCATGGATGCTCACTAGCTATGGCTCATGCACGCAGACAAAGCTTTATATTTATGGTTCTGTTTATGGCTTGCAGGAGTAAATACATCGTATCTACTAAGAGGTTATGCATGGTAATTCTAAAATGACGCCACTCTTTGACAGTTCCTAAGAGCTGCCACGGTCTCAAAGCAGTGATTCAGGTGGGAGCTTGGTGCCTGGAGGCAGCTGCTTGCCTGATGTCAGTGTTTCATTGCCAGAGAGGTCGCTCTCTGCAGCTTAGAACATGGGTTTTGCAAGATTCCCCCCTCAGAACTGCATCCTTTCACTAAGAAAAGCAACAGGATTTATGCACTTTTCTTCCAGAAGCTGTCACTGGCAACAGTAAATTGTAGAGGATAAAAGTCTTTTTGTCCATGTCTGTTACAAAAGGTCACATCAGTGTCCCCTCTCTACGTGTCTTATTTCTTCTTTGTGGTCCCTTTTGGCACTGTCCCAATCTCTAGTCTTTCCTCCCTTGATGTCCCATCCTTCTCCTCTCCTGTTTCCTTCAGCCAGATGCTCAGCATTTGAAGGCTCCTGCTCTACTGGGTGCTCCCACAGGATCTCACTCTGGCTCTGCCAACACTTTGTGCAACATTTGTGCCCAAACACATTAGAAAGTAAATCAAGATTTCAAGTTGCTACAGACCTGGGCAGAAAGTCCAGAGAGAGTGGTTTCTCTCTTACTGTCTCCAAGATCAAAAATCAAACCAATTGATTCTGCTGCGAACAGTGCCCAAGAGCCCCGGCAATCTCTCTGATAAGGCAAGGTACATTTAGTCCCACAGCAAACACAGGGCACAGAGACCAAATGAGGCCACACAGGGCACAAAAAGAAATTAGCCCAGCTGCTGAGGTGATGAAAGCTTACAGTTAATAGTGCCTGAAAAGGTCTTACTTCTTCCAATGAACACCAGATATTGATAGCGAAGTCGTATCTGGGTTTGAAGGAAAGTGTTTTTTAGCCAAAAGAATTACGAATGTGTGAAATCTTGAAGCAGGGTGAACTGTTCATGCCAGCTGAACAGCTTGGGAGGTACTGGTCTTATACACAGGAAATTCAGAAGATTCAGAATTTCTTTGCCTTTTTTTCCTTTCACTCAGCCTGCGTCTTTTGGTAGAACAAAGAATGGAAATCACCATTTTTGAAAGCAACAAACCTGAATACAGCCGTAGAGACTTTATACTCTGTAGTCTTTAGAAGGAAGTATTGGCTGTTAAGGTCTGTGTACAGATTGCCAGCCGTAAGGCTGAACTAATAGGAAAACAATGTGGAAAAGAGCCAAACACTGCAGAGGCTAGAAGGAGGAAAGCAGCTGGCCAGCCACACTTGGGACTGCCCTAATCAAACAGGACTTGGAAAAAAAAAAAAAACAAACAGGCATTTCAGAGAGTGAAATAGGGGCATTGGGAACTCCCTTCAGGTGAAACCTTAAGAGACAGGGAGGTGCTGGTTCATTGGCTGTCACTGAGGACAAATCAGCGAAGCTGGGGCCCATGAAGAAAGATTAAATAGAGGCAAGTCAATTATTTGGAAAGGAAAAGATGTGAAAAGGGATTGCTAGGTAAAACAACTCGTGTGATTGGGACTTTGTGGGTTACCTGTCAAACATCCATGCAGCTGATCAACACAGCCTGGAGCAGGACAATAAACCTGTTTTTGTAACCATACTGCGTGCATCTGGATTGCTTCCCTTGTCAGAGGGGCCCAGAGTGTGACCTTGAATGCTAAGCTGGAGGGAGTTGGAGGATGGTCTGAATACCACTTTAACATCAGTGGTCCTAAGCAATCTTCCAAACATATACTCAACTTTATTTTGTTTATTTTCATTTTAATAAAGACTTAGTACAAGAAAAAGGGTTTAGAAGTAGTTCATGTTATTGCAGACCATTGGTCTAAGCCTGTTTACACTCTTCTGCCACAGTGTCCTTTGTAGCAGCCCTGTGCTGATCACAGCCACAAGGGCAACGTCTGTGCTCCAGGAACACCTCAGTGTTCTGGCCGTATCCTGTCCCATTTGTTTTCCCTCATTAATATACTGTTCAGGAAAGGTTGAGGGACTTGCCTAAAATGTGCACTTTCTAGAATTGTTTCCTTCAGTAAAACAGTACACAGGAGCTTGTGTCTGTGCCCTTGTCCTTTATCTGCATTCACGTGCTCCCCTCCACATTATTCCCTATCAAATATTTTCCCTGATTAGCAGGCCAGAAATGAAACTTCAGCAATACAGAGAACTCTTGGGGGTGCAGGCAATGATCAGACTCTACTTGAGCCAGTGGATCACTCTGTTGATTCACCCATGAAGAATGTTTCAGGAAAAAAAAAAAACAACTATTTGATGGGGGGCAGAGGTGGTGGGGAAAAAGGCATTTGTATTGGACAGCCAGCTAAGGACAAATTCAGAAGTTAAAACTCTGGCAGGCTGCAGCCACCCAGTGTGATCCTTTCCCAGCCCAGGCACTCGAAGGTTGGTTTTACAAATCAAACACACAAAAGCTGCAATTCTGCACATCTTGGGAAATTCCCTCACTGAAGTTTAGTGCAACAGTAAAAAAAAGAAAATAAGCCACTCACTTCTCTGCCAGGTGTGCTTGGTCTGAAGTGCCACCCAGGGCATCCTGGTCTTGTGGGCAGAGGGCAGCCTCGCTCACATCATGGCTTCCTTCAAGCCACAGCTGCCATCACCTGAGGTTGTATGAGATGTAGGCGGGACATGATCCCCTGAAGGAAAATATACCAAAGAGAAGGGCTACAGGGAGGTGGAAGCCTGGAATTGCAATTACAGGTCCCCAAACCCTACTTCCCTACAGGCCACCTCCAAAAAGGCTCATATCCCTATTCCAAGTGGACTTTTCCATTACACACTGTGTTGGGCTCCCAGGAGCAGCACCAGAGCCTGGGCTTGGCACTGTCCCTTGAGAGGACATCCTTAGCCAGGATGATGTAACAGACCAAGCACCTTAGGCCAAGAGATATACACTTTATCAAGGAAACAAGAGAAGGGTCCTGTCACAGCACCTGCTTATCTGGTGTGCTCAGGTCCTGTGCCCCCTCTGTAGCTACAGCTCCTGCCTGGCTGTGGGGTCCAGCAAAGCCTCAGCACATGTCCACACATTCTACAAGCCGCTGCATGGGTGAGGTTTTCCTACCAGCTCAGACTCAACCTGGCAGGGGTGTCTGCTCTTTTGTACACTCCTATGCCTCATCCCTAGATGATGACCTTCTCCTCCCAGGCTCTACACATGTACAATCATTTCTCGTGTCCTACTTTTGCAGGTTAGCATCAAGCAGGAAATGCATTTGCTATGTGAGATGTCAGTTGACCTAAATTGAGCTAAGCACTGGCCTCACAAGGACATCAAATGGAGATCATATAATTACAAGTGCAGTTTAGGATACCAACATTTACCTCCACCTCCCCACAGGCTTGAGGGCATGTCGCCATACAAAAATCTCTTCCAAATAAGCATTGTAGGGTTATATCAGACTTCCAGTCTCTGACAGCCAGCATTTTACTAAAGGTTGCTTCATTTTTTGGAACTTCATTAGCATTTGTCCCAACCTCTGACACTCTGCAGCAGTCAGCTTTTCAGCACTCGCTTGGCATCACAATGGGGTGATTCTTTTCCCTGAGAACTGTCCCAAGCAGCTGGGTTTCTAGAGGTGCCAGGGACTCACCACAAAGACACTTGTCAATGGGTTTTAAAGCAGCCATTCACTCAGTGAACCAAGCAGGGAGAGAGGAAACAAGAGTCCAGTGGTCACCAGAAGAGGATGGTGCATCAGGAGATGGTCAGAGGAGAGGGAGGACAAGGCTGAAGGAAAGACTGGGAGAAGAAAGGAGTGGGCAATCAAGTGAAAAGGAGGACTTATGACAGTGATAGGGGTGTCAGCTGGGATTTTATGAAGCATATGAAAGAGAGACATGCTTTTCAGGCATTTTGAGTCTTTTCCACTGCTGTGCGATAAGGGCAGTGCAGCTGCAAGAAGGCATATGGCTCAGATAAGAGAAGGCTAATAAACATACGGATGAGGTTTAAACCCAGCTAGATCAAAGGAATATATTTGGCAATTCTCATAACAAGGATTTTATCCTTGCCTTGCTATGTCCTCTCAGATACGAAACTCCTCCTTTAGTCCCAAGGCAGTTCAGCCTTTTTCTCTAGGTCTCCAAACAGCGTTGTGAGAATCTAAAAAGAAAACTGATCTCCTGGCTTACATTTGCTCCAGCACTACCCTCTGTTTTCTCTCTAGTCTCAGCTTCTCACTCTCAAGCATCACCCTCAGTCCTTTACAGCTGCACCCACCACAATCAGCGGTTATATTCCCCCATCAGATCCTGCACCCCAAGATCAAGCCAGGATGCTCCACAGGTCTGTCCCTGGGCTGTGGAAAAGGTACCAAAGAGCAGGAGATACATGTTTGGGTCTTACCTTTCTCTGGGAGCGAGGCCAGAGCTGTTGAACATACATGGATGCACTGACCTACATAGGCTGCCTGCAAGGCTGCTAACACCTCCTGCACCCGCCAGCACTGATAAAAGCCACCATCACTCTCTGCTGCAAGTCCTCACTCCATAGCTAAAGCTGCCAGGACTTGTTTTAGCGGGTTTTTCCTGTGCACATTGCTTAGACTTCTGTAATGCTTCTTTTTAGCTAGCGTGATCCTCCACAGAGGAGCAGCTCTTGCCCTCCAAACCACAGACCTTTCCCCACCTGGCCAATGATTGCCATCACCTGCCCCAGCTGCCTGGCCTTGGTTCAAGCTGCCTGATCCCCAGAGGACACATTTTTTTTCTTTAAGGAACTCAGCAGATCAGTCTGTGCCTGTTCACTCACATTTAATCCAGTAAAGTTAGCAAACATGTTCAGCTAAAAGAAAATGACAATATCTTAAAGATAGCAATGAGTGTGATTTGGGGGCAGGATTTAGTCCACTGAGGAATAACAACTCCCCCTTTAAAGTCATATCTACTTTATCTGTTGAAAAAAATACAGCTATGTTTACTCTCTATTGATATTTGCCCAACAGATAATATTGTCTAGTTTTGAAAACATATCAGACCACACAAAAGAGCTGCCAGATTCTTACTAAGCTGATGATTCCTTTTGTACCATCTTTTTCCTTATCTGGGGATCCAGGCTGTCGTCTTTAATTATTTTAAAATGAACTGCCACATCTTATCTCTTTTAGAATATTTTATTCTCTCTTCACTCTTGTATCTTTTCTTTATCCACAACAACAAAAGGAAAGAACTGTCATTGTTCTTTATTATTATTATTATTATTATTAGTGGTTTAGCTCATTGCTTCTTAAATTGGGGAAAGTTAAAAAAAAATATATATATATTCAGCTTTCCTATTCTGGTTCTCTGGTGTAAGCATCCTTTCCAACTGCCCAGCGCTTTCCAGGAGACTTTTCTTGTATGCTGGGTGATGAAATGCCACGTCCTCCATTTTGCCTGGAATGTATCAGCTACATGATGTTGGAGAAGAAGGACTCCTAGAGACTAGAATAGGTGATACATGAACCAACCTGCTCTGTCTGCATTACTCTGCTTCTCTTACTGCATTATCCACAGATCTAACCACAGGTCTGACCACTGTGCCCCTCCCTGCCAGCCTAACCACTATAGTTCTTCCTACCCTACCTGATATAGTTGTTGTTAATAACTGCTATCTAGACACAATGCATTTGTGTATGGAGTTTGAAGTCTCCGGGCTATACTTCATACCAAAGAAATACAGTATTTCATATCTGCACCCCGCTCTGCAAGAAGGAGTGAGTATGCCTATTAGCATACATGAGTATATCCATCAATGTACATCACTGTCACAGGGCTTGGATATGGTCTGGGGAGTCAGGACAAACACCACAGCGGGTGCCATTTAGGATAAAATTTTAAGAACTCTTGCTGTGAGTGGCATGAAGGGACTGGGGATCTCTTTTAGATGTTTAAAGTGTTTACAAGATGTCATAGAATCATAGAATAGTTTAGGTTGGAAGGGGTCTTCAAGAGTCATCTAGTCCAACCCCCCTGCAATAAGCATGGTCATATAAGCCTTCCTAGCCCCTTGGCATCTGAATATTAGCTCTCCAGGGCTTTCACCTGCTGCACCCGCCTGTGACAGTGGGCCCCATGCGGCCGCTGCTGCACCTTGTAGAGCTGTTTGTGGGGGCTGAGGGGCCATTTTCAAAGGTGATTTTCACATGTAGGCACTTCTTTAGAAAATAGGGAAGTGGTCTAAAAAGGTGACTAACAGAGCTCTGAGTGGAAGAAGGGGAATTGTGATGCTTAGAAACCAGCTTTTCTTTAAGATTATTTTAATTGTGGTCCCCTATTCACAAAAATCAAAGCCTGATCTGCACAATCTAGTCACACCATAGCATGGACAACCTGGAGGTAAATGCCTAGGTAGATACATTTCTATTTGTTCAGCATAACACATGCTTCTAGTGATCAATAAAATACGAATTCAGAAAAGCAGGGATTGAGTGACATAGGTTCTTAGCATCTTGATTATCACAGGTAGAATGTAATGAAGTAGATTTATGCCAAAACACTCAAACTGGCATCTTATAATGCATGAGTATCCTTATCAGGAACTATTCATTTAATATTTTATCATCTTAGGCTTAAAATTAAGAAATAGTCTGTACGGAATTACAGTTACATGAACCTGAGAATAAAAGAGGGTAGGTAAAAGCTGAGACACACAGATACAGAGTATAAGTGGACCAAGCATACAGATTAGTAAGAAGTGAGGATGCAACACTGGGCAAAAAGCTGCACTGATATGGACATGGCAATAATTAGAAGTGTCCCAGAGACTGGTGTACAGCACCCAGCACAGCAGTCAGAGCTCCGCACCGGAGAGCAGAACAGTAACTGGCTTCGGAGCAGAAGCTGAAATGAAAGCTGACAGTGGAACAAATGTTGGTCGGTAAAACACAGGCTGATTATACACCAGTTAGCATTGATTCGGGTGCCAAGAATTACAGCAGGCACTGGAACAGAGTGGGGGAGTGTGAAGCTCTGAGAAAGAGCTCAGCACAACAGAGCAGAAGATGATTAAACAAACAAACAAACAGGTCCCCACCCCAAGGAGGAAATGATTAAAGCAGCATGAACAGGGAGCTGCAGCCTCCTTCTGTGGGAAGCCAGTTCTGCAGAGAGCTGGAGAGCCAGCAAAAGGCAAATATAAATTAATGGGGGGAAAATGAATCGGTGTTAGCCGTTAGCCAGCATATGTTAGACCTTTCTGAGAAAACTGGCACAAGTGCTTTTATTAACGACTATGGCAGGGAGATAGGATGGCCTGGGAGGAGGTTTGATTTCTGGACCATCTGTGGTCCTGCCTGCCAAACCATGGTATGGCAGGTGGCCACAGGCCAGCCCTGGCCCAGGACAATGTCCCTTCTCACAGGCAAGGGAAGGTGAGACCTGCTCATCCACACTTCCCTTACGCAGGGGGGCTCATTTAACTCTTAAGCACTGGCATTTGGATTTGGGGACCTGTTGGTAGTTGTCACGCAAACAGAAGGCACTGTTTGCCTGGGGAGCAGCACATCCAGGATCTGCGTGGCCACCTCTTACCAGGACAAAGTAGCAGATAACAGGAAGCAGCAGCCAATAGCTTAAGCCATGTCAGATCTTGCATTTCATTATACATAAAGACTATGTTTCTGTACCCATCAAGCCATTTGCTGCCTCTTTCAAGCACATATGGCAAGTATTTTTCATCTCTTTTGCTACATTTTATCAATGAGCAGAGGTAAAGTTACGCAGATAACAAAAGCCATCATGTTCACTGAAAAGAATTAGAAAATGTCATCACAGAAATAGTTGGTTGTTATGTAAAAATGTACACAGATGTAGAGTGCTGTGTAAAAGGTTATTCCTGTCAGTAACATAGATTAGTTGGCCTCATCTCTAAAGCATAATATAGTACAGTGACTCACAAGGATTTGTTTGTAAAGCTTGGATTTGCTGCAGGAATTATAAACAATGTAAGGTCTTGGGTGAAGAGGACAGTATAACAAGATTAATTGATAGGGGTGTTACCAGCACATAAAGGTATCTCAAATTGAAAATTAGCCAATTTCTCTTCATGCCTACAGTGCAAGACAAGGCCTATGTTGTAAATGGATGACTGGATTCTTTCATAGGAAAAATTAGGTAGCCCTGGGGCTAGTAAAACTATGACATGTGATGGAAAAACAGTATGGGTAATTCACCTGTGGTCAAAGGTGGCAATCTGTTGCTGTGTGCTGAGATGTTGTCAAGGGGTGCTGGAGAGGAGAGTGACCTGGGTGCACTGCAAAATGACACACTGCTGCTCAGCCTGCTCCCTTTGACAGCTGGGAAGATGTGACAGCAGATCCGGGGGGTTCAGGTCAGCTATTACCCAGGATGGCAGGGAAGGTCCTGGAATGGGCCAAGGCACCACCACAGCCTCACTGAGCTGTCAGTGTCTACTTCTCATCACTGGCCTTTCAGAAAGATTATTTTAAACAGGCAAATGGCCACTCAGAAGCAAGAGATGATTCTCACTGGTTTTTAAGGGTAGATTAAATAGCCTGTCTGGCATCACTGTGTTAACAGAAGACAGAGAGGGTTGGATTACAATGGAGCAATAAGTACAGCAATTCTTTCCATTCAGATAAAAGCTGCTGCAAGATCAACCAGGTGTACACTGACCCTGAAAGAATTTAGGTTGAAAAGAAGAAGAAGATATTTAACTTAAAGAAATAAAGTGCTAGAGCAGCCTTTGAACAGGGATGTTGGGTGGAGGTAATATGACTGTTACAAGATAATACCGGATTAGGTTACAGAAGAGACTCTAAACGCAAGGATGGTTCTGTTTTGGAAATGATCGTGTAAGATACAAGGTTTCAATTCCTTCAGTATTATTCAGAGTTCCAGTTGAAAGTGGACTTACTCATGTGTGTTTGTGACACTAGCTTTTGCCACTCAATCCCATGCCACCTGGTTTCCTGGTTATCCCCAGGCTCCAGGACAGATTTTCTCTTTCTTGCCTGATGCTGTTCATTTGGGTTTGGTTTTTACTCTTCTTCAGGGCATTATAGCTGCTGAAAGCAGCAACAGGGTGTTGGTCCAGGTGTGTGGATGCCTCAGTGGCACAGAGACCACGTTTAGGCACCTACCAGTTTGTGTGCCCCCTGACCCCAGAGTGGTCCAGGTCAGCAGAAACAATTTTTCTTGCTCTTTTCCATAAAATTTGAAGTTGCATTAGATCCGATGGGGGAAGACTCTCATGTTTGGCAGCTGACAGAGCATGAAACTGAAGGAAAGAATATGATGAAGAGAGGCATTGCCATCTGCAGTTGAGAAGTCCTTGCAACTGATGGACTTTGACTTGGACTGAATACAGTCCTGCAAACATGTTCATGTGTCAGTACATCTGGCTTGGGAGAGATCCTCTGATTTTAGGGGAAATAGACCTACAGAAACCATGGGTATATTTAAAGTAGGGCTTTCAGCCTGTACCCTTCCTAAGCTGAATGCTTGCCCAAGCTTTCTTGTTTTATTAGAACAAAAGAACCAAATCCTATTAAGTGACAACAAATAGAAAACATCATGTATAAATACCCCAAGAGATAACAACGCATTTCAACATAACAAAGGAACTGGTATTTAAAATGTATATTTTTTACACAGGAATATTTCACAGCTACTAATCTGCAGCGTAAATAGGCATGAAGTCTTTTTTTCCTCAGCAAACATGCTGTTTACCCAAAAGCTCCTTCAAAACCAGTCTTGCCCAACCATTAAACACACTGGATGTATTTAGATTCAACCATTTGACAGCAGCATTTCTCAGAGGACCGATAATGAGTAAGACTTAAGCCTGTTAAAAACACATAGAGTTCTGTCACGGCTTTAATACATAACTACAGCCAATTTGAAGCCTAAGTCTCTACTTGTTTTGAGTTTGTCCCTCTGGATGATAAATACTTATCCAGCACCTCCCAGTCTGTCACAAATATTTTCCTATAATCCATTCAGCTGGGCTTCAGATTAAGCAGTATCATATAGAAGAGGCGTTAGTGCTATTGCTTGTGAGCAGCATTCAAGTTTGGATGCGAAATAGGCCAAATTTGCATCTAAAATTGTTAAGCTCCCATGGGAACGTGTACTGTAGCTGCTGCATGGGAGCAAGAATATGAATTGAATTATAAGCAAGAGAGGAACAGAAATTCATATCCCAGCTCAATGCCTGTTCCCGCTTCCCCATGGTCCTTCAGAGACCAGTTTGTCATTGAGGAGCTGAGTTTGGGCTCTTGAGAATGAGGGAGAAGTTCCAGGTCTTGTACATGCTTCTGACTGTCGAATAAACTCTGTGTGTCAATACATTCGTTTCTGGTAAAACAGTAGCACAAATAGGAAGGGGAAAGAATCTGGCTGCATTTCTAGAGCATGATAGGGCCATGATCTATCAGCATCAGGATTTATAAAATCAATAAACGAGATAAACATTTCTTTTTGAAAAAGGTGCAATACTACTGGCTGAAAATTGAGCAGTAATTCCTTGTATTATTCAACACATGCGTTTTCTACTGATTTTGTATCTCACAGCTCATGACATATGACATACTCTAAGATGTGTGCTCAGCACCTTGTTGATGCCCAAGGTGCTGCCAGGAGGGCAAGAGGATCAATGAGTTACCCTTATTGCCTAAAATTAGTGCTATGAGATTGCCTGAAATAAATGTGTACTTCTTGCTTCCAGCAGGTCAGCCCATGTTCCCCTGAGCTCTGACAACCTCTTGCATTCTGAGGGTCAACAGAAGACACAAACAGCTCCTGTCCAGCAGAGGCCTCTAATAGGGTGCAGCAGATTGTGTTTAAAAACAATGTCTGTTTCAGGCTCTTAGGACTGTCTGGGGCAGAGAGGACTTGGTGCTGGCACAGCCTGTCCACTGTGCCCATGCATCTCCCCCATGGTTAGCAGGGGTAAGGACACATACCTCCAGCGCTGCAACCCTGGCTGCAGCACCAGCTGTGCCCCATGGGGATGGGTGGGGGGAGATGAAGGGAAACCTGGGGTCCCAGGGAGACAGAAAGCAAAGTGGTGGGGACATGGTGGCTAATGCCACCTCCCCTTTCTGCTCCATGGCCACAGCCCAGCCCATCTGCAGAGGTACCACCCTGGGCACTCGCAGAGGCTTGGCATGTTGGTTTCAGTGCCTGTGCGGAAAAAAGCACATTGAAAAACTGAAACAGGAGTGAGTTGAGCTCTTGACAAGATGCTTGTGTTCAGTGCCCAGAGCCAGTCTGCTTTAGCTATGCAAGAGGACACTGAAGGATGCTCATCTTCTCAGGGCAAGCTGATAGCTAATGGATTGTGGTCTATCACCTAGCTCACAAAAAACATAACAAAACCCTATATAAATGCTGCTTTTGGAACAATTCATTAGAATTTGTGCAGCCAGACGAAAGAAACAGGAAATTTTTAACAAAGAAAGTAATTAGCCTCTGGGACAGGGGATGAGAGCTGGAACAGAGTCTTTCTTGGACATGGAAATCTGATCTGTCCTAATACAGCTACTGCTGACATGTCTTGGGTCCTATAAGAGGTCAGGAAGAGCATCACAAGGGTCATTTCTACCTTTAAAAGACAGAAATGCATCTTTTCTCTCAACACCTTCTGATTTTTACAGATTCACTAGCTCCCACTTCTCTGTGTTTCTTTGCAGTACACTTCAAAGCCCTCCACAACTCAGTGTGGAAGATTAATAGTTAAGCATCTTAAAAAAGCAACACCCCCTCCTCCTCCTTTGATAATCCTGATTTCAAACTGTTTCACTTCTCTCTTCACCCTGCAGCAGGCACAGGTCCTTCCCAGGGGGCTGCACCAGGCTGCTTGTCCCCGTCCCCTTCAAGTGCCACTGTGTCCCCTCCTTTACTGTCAGTCCTTGTTACTTACCTTTTGCCTCAAAGCAGCTGCGGTGACTCTTCTGCTATCCCCTTGCTGCTCCCCTGGGGTGTACCATCTCCTCAAGGCTGGGGATGTTGCTTGCAAGCCTTCCTGGGGCAGACACTGACTGTACCACTGCTCTGCATGGGCCTGAACAGCTGGGCGTTGGTTTAGTGGTACCAGGTCAAGCTCCCTGGGAGGTAGGGTATTAAACAAGGTCATCATCTTCTTTTATATTGATCTTCTCTTTCCTCTGAACGTGCAGTAGAAATTTGAGTTAAATGGAGCGTGGATTTTAATTTTTGCATAATCAATTTCAAACAAGGCCTTATTACCCAATGCAAATAGGATTAATCTGAAAAGGCAGCTAACTAAACATTTGGGGGACTTAATCCCAAAGGTGATATTGTACTTTAGCACTGGACATCAATATTTTTTGCACCTCTGTTCAGAAAGCATGCCTCAAATCACAGTTGCCAATCACTAAACAACTTTAACAGATCTTTTGCCCATAATCAGGAAACCAGCCCAGGAATGCAAAATTAGGATTTGCTAATTCTCATTTAAACTGATATCACAGTTTGCTGCTTTCTGTTTATGCAAACATGCTAATTAATTTTTGCCTATGCATGGCTGAAACAGAAGCTTTACAGTTGTAGAATAATGTGGGATTGCAGGACAGAATAAAATTAGTCTAAATAACGCCCAGAAGCACAGCAATGATGTACTTAAAAAGCAAAATAAAATAATTTAATTCTTTTAGATGAGCTATTAGTTTTTATGGTTATTAGATTACTAGCAGCATGAACTTTGGCTGATGTACAGAGAGCACAGCTGGGTGAATTGTAGAGTTTTTAAATGCCAGAGGTTGGAGCAGGTTTTAGATATAAACTGGTGCAGCTGGTGGTGGCTGCAGCTGGAGTTAATGTACGCTCATGGGCAGGGATGGGGCTTTCTCAGTGACCAGCTGTCCCCTCACTTGTTCCCACCCCCGTTCCTCCTGAGGGCAGATGGTACATGAGTCCCTTCTGCCCTCTTCATCTCACCTTGCCGCCTGCTGAAGTGGCCCAGCAAAGTACTGGTGAGTGCTTAGGGATGGTCAGTCACATTCTTAAACAGGGAAGATAAATTCAGAAGGTTGAGTGGGTTGACCAGTCCCAAAAATGAGGCATAGAGGAACTGAGTCCCAGTTCTATGTGCTACTCTGGATACTTGCACATATATACTACATGCTCAAGACTACTCGACCACTGGGATCAGCACAAAATGGGTTTGGGGAGTTTTGAGCCTCTCAGGTGAGTGGGTTTCCTCACTCTTTAAGGTAAAGGTTTCACTCTTCTCTTTCCAGACAGCCTGAGCCACATTAGTCCCTGAAGAGTTTCAGCAGTGATGCAGATTTACACTTCTGCTCATGGGTCTGAACACTTAGTGACTTTAATACAGGAAAACTTGTTAGGATAACAAGTGTAACTTGCTTCAGGAAGCAGAGGGACCATCTACACTGGGGAAATGCCAAACTGTTTTCCTGATTCATGGTACGTACAGTGCAACTAAAGTAACAGAGAGCCACAGACTACAGACAAATTGTGAAAAAAACATAATCACATTATCTTCCTTTCAGGTGATTTTTGGCAATGATGTCCCTCTTCCTTCCCATGGAAGTGTTTTCCTCTTACTCCTAGTGAAAGGCAATCAAGCCTGGTGAAAACGATGTGGTCACTTAGCAATCTGCCAGGATGATTTTGTCCTGACATTGGCTGTCAGCCCATGCACCTGCTCCCAGCCACACTGTCCATCCTCATTACCTCAATGCGTCATTTAGCCCCAAGTGCCACACGTGAGATCATCTTGTTGTCAGCTAAGGCAATGGCTCTGACAAACCGGTATCATCATCAGCAAAATAACTGCATCATGGCACTCACCATCGGTGGCAACGCGATGACCTTTGAAGATAATTGGGACAAGAAATCCATGGTAAAAAGCAAGTAGAATGGTAATTTAGGAAGTGATGAGACTAACACTGTAAGCATTAAAAATTATACACATCAAGTGTCTAATATGCATTAGTGAGCATGTGAATTTGCAGAGCTAATCATAGTGATTTCAAAAATTACTGTTTCTGTTTGAAGTAAGCAACATGAAGATGGACACTTTTTTACGCTATCTAATAGCTTCTTGATACCTATTATGACAATGATGGTTACTAGTGGAACTCTCTGCAGAGAACAGGAACTGGTTCATTTGTACTGGTGCACACCTGGAGTAACACTACATCCAGCCATACTAACTGTCTTGCTTCAGTAAAAAGCAGAATCAAGAATGAATAATAATGGAACAGAATTAGGGCAGTAATGTTTTTAGCAACTTCTGGTTCATCTCAGTACATTTCTGACTAGTATTTACAATGTAAATGGTAATGTGGAGTTGCAAGACATAACATCAGCAAAGAGGTTCTGTGTAGGCTCCTATCACCCAGAGGACAGCAATGGCCAAGTAGCCACGTGTAAAAGGCCTGCTCTGCTTTTCTTCCCTTTCTCATGAGACCATCCTATGCATTCACAGTGTTAGTGCTACCATACCTGGCTACTGCAAAGCACTTAATTTGAAACTGCTCTGTGGGAAAGTCAGAGGTGATCTGCATTTGATCCTGTGTGGGACAGTCCCTTACAAACCGGAAGAGAGAGCATGTACAGCAGGGTAGCAGGTCTTCTACACAGCACACCTACAGTGACTTTCCATACCTCCTAGATACGATCGTAGATGCAGAGCTGCACATTGCTGGAAGCTAGGAGAATATTCTGGGCAACTGTTGGTACATTCTTGTTGCCTCCTTACACGAGTTCACATACATCTTCTCTTGGCCATTTCCAGAGACAAAATACTGGGCTAAACAAACATTTAATGTAACCCAGAACTTCTGCCCTTGGGCAACTACTCTGACAGAAACACCCAACTAGGTAAATTTTGTAGTGCTGGCATTAAAGCTGCAAACCACACAGATCTCTGAAGCTACCTACTCACAAAATTACCCATTTCAATCTTCAGCAAGTCTTGTGTTCACCCACACTAGGTGCAACTGGTGAACCTCTGGAAGAAACTCTTAGGGAAGAGGACATGTTGGTGAAGGGACAAACATGACTGTTGCTCAGCTCCAAGATCAAAACTCATGTGGGTTCTTCCATTTTCTTCCCCCCCCAACACACTCAATGGCCTGCCAATTCTTTCTCTTGAAATAAAAATAAAACACATTTATATTTAACAACTGAAAGACAAACAGAAGGTGGCATATGTCAGCTGTAGCGTAGGAACAAAGCTATTAATGGGATGTATGCCTGGATCAGTTGGAATCCAGGAGAGTGAGGACAGGACCCAGGCACTTCTCTTCTGCATACAAGTCATTTACTCACATTTCTAACTTCCTCTTGAATTTTTGTTTCAGCACCATTGCTTTATGATCCACGCCCTCCATTTGGCTTTACATGCACCATCTTCACAGTTTGCCTCTGTGAAAGACATGCACTTTATACTAAGGCTCATGCACGATAAACTTTCTCCTCCTGATCTAGATTCCAGATTTAACTAGTCTGATCTTGTGTGTTAGCTTCACATGAAGATGTAAAAGCTGTAGGAAATGAAAGCAGTTGTTTTCATCTGTGCTACTAATATCCTGCAATGACATTTTTTCAAGCTTCCTCAAGTATTGGAGTAGTTAGGTTATAAAGACAAGATAAATGTTATGCCACTCTCTTTTATTTGCTATAATCAATCAGCATCTGAAACAAAGCCAAACACACTTTGGAATTCTTTTTTTCTATTGGAATAATCAACACAATACTAAACTACAATTAATATCAAGGTCAGGTAATAGTCTGGCATTAATGGTCCCTTCCTTGAGCTGAGGAAGGCTAACTAAAGGATGCACAATCTTGACAAACGCAGACAGAATTTTTGCACAGTATGTGCATGCACACACACCACTAAAGAAAATACTCCCCACTTCATAGTGCAGGCAGGCAAAAGCCAGACTTTTTATTTAAGTTTAAAATAACAAATACTCACCTACATCACAGTATACTGTTTAGTTCATCGCTTCTGCTTTGAAATCTGTGCTTTCTTTTCATGTGTCTACATTTTGCAATTGTGGACACACTGCAAAATTAGCTTTGTATATTATTTAGCATCCGTGCATATCCTTTAGAGCTTAATGTTACACTGAAATTAAAAGTAGTCTTGAACTTTAAGGTACTGAAAACAATAAAATTCCACTAAAAAAAAAAATATAAATGTTTCTTGTTTTACAGTACTCTTAATTTTAGGTCAGTGTCATTTAAATGTTACAGTTTTGAATTATTCACTGTATAAAGAGAAGCCTAGGGAAAAAAAAAATCTAAAATGCCATTCTTAAGTCTGCTAAATTCTGATGATTTATATGTACAGTATATAAATATTTTTATGTATATATGTACATATATATTGGTTAACATTCATTATAAGTAGAACTGTATTAACTTAGGCAGTATAAAAATAGCCACTTCTCTGGGAACATGCAAACACAGTATGCTCTCACCTAATCTATAAAACCCAAAACAACCAAAATCTTTCACTCTGTTTTTCTATAAATATAAATTTTAATTGAAGCCTTTCAGCTGATTTAACCATAAAGTAACTTTTTTTCCAGTAAAGATATAAAATCTGTTTGATGCTAGCTATAATTAAGCTCAAACACAGTATATTTTGGGTTATTTACTTTCAAGTATTTTTTCCACGTGCGCTAAATCTAGACACACTGCGTTTTCTTTTACAGTAAAATAGTAATCAGCTCTAAACTCTAAAAGCCAAATTACAGGCAATCTGGCATGCTTGCACTGCAGGGTAAAGGCTCTCCTCTACACTATTCCTATGTGGGAGGTTGTCCTAATATGGCTATTTGTGCTCCAGATCTTTTGTTCAACGCAAAACATTGTCCAGATTCCCACATCATAGATTCTTAAGGCCAGAAGAGAGAGTACTACAACCACTTAAATCTCATCTCCTGCCCACCAAAATTCACTCTGAGGCCCCTGCGTTCAGCACAGTGACTGGTAGCTGGACTAAAACACCTCTCCTGTTACAGCCAAAGAGGTTCCAGCTTCAGAAGTTGAGCAAGATCTTGACTTTGTGACTTTTCCCAAGGGGAAAAAATTCCGGTTCCATCTGAACCAAATGTGACGTTTTTCCTTTTCCCTTGCCACATGAAAAACTGAAAAATTGTTTTGCCCTGAAACATTCCCTTCTCCCCTAAAGTGCTCTGAGTACTAGTTAGAAAAGCAAAAGACAAAGGGGCTGCATTCAAAGGTGCCACTGTTTCTGTTCCTCCACTCACCTATCAGCTCATCAGAGAGCACGAGCACACACTGGGTTGGACTGTGGAGGAAACAGCACCGAGTCCTTCTGACAAACAGATTTCAATCACCTACTAGGAGAATGCCATAAGAACTCTGCCAATCATGGCATATGCTGAATTTCAGTTCTCTTTTTCATTCTGTTCCACACAGCTAAAAATCCACTCCTACCCATTTCAGCAGACCAGAATGCAGCTGTCTCCCTTTCACAAACCCCATCTCACCCAGCACTTAAAATTGGTCTCGCTACCTCTCAGATTTTACAAAAGTATTTCCTAAAAAACCAACCAAACAAACAAAAAACAAACAAACAAAACAAACAAAATAAAACAAAACAAAAAAAAACCACCCACAAACCAAAAAACACAAAAAAAACCCCAAAACACCAAAAACACAGCATGGAAGACTCAAGGCACACTCTCTTCAGGACAACATTTTCCTTGTGATGGGGAGGATCTCTTAAGGAACTAGGTAATTTGAATGTAAATGGCATGGGCAAAAGAGGGACTGGAGCCTTGTTTTTTCATTCCTAGATTTAATATTTGCACCTGCAAGTTACTGGGTAATAGAGGGATGATCTAGATACTCCCCACCCCAGCAGATCTATAGATATTGCTCTAGAAATGTTTTCTGGACTCAGATACTTGGTGTGTTTGGATTAAATCTGATTACACTTCTGACAATCAAAAGTGCACATCCCAAGATTTGCCATCCCACCCAGTTGCAAGATGGGACATCCAACCAAATGAGTTGGATGTCACTGAAGGCCTACTCTCCTAAAGATGTTGGATGAAGTTGTTTGTGAAAGCCTTTCTCTCTTGGCACCTCTGAAAGCGGTACACCTAACTCCTTCTCCCTCAAGCAGAATGGCCTAATGTTCCCAGCCACATCCTACATCTTTTCCCTATTCCCAGGGTGGCTCCTGCATTTTTCCCAGAAGTCTTTTCTATGTCAGAAGTGATGAATCCTTGCTAAAGTAGCACAGTCTTCCAGCTTTTATATTTTCAGAAAAAAAAAAATAAAAATGAGGCATTCTATTTCTTACAGTAAGTAGCGTAAATGCACCAAAATAATGGTATGGATACCCCTGTATTAATTGTTTAGAGAGCTGTCATTGGAAGTTGGGGACTGGGAAGTCACAAAAGGCTCGTTTGCCTTCTGATCGTCCTTCATGGAGGCTGCTTGGTCTGAGATAGAAGAGAAGGAGAGCTGGTCATGTTCCATTATATGCACTTGGTCCTCTTCCTTGTCCTTCTTCACATAAAACAACTTCCTAAACTTTTTGAGTTCGTGGAGTTCACAGAAAGTCTCGAGAACCACCAACATTGCGACAAGGCCCAGCAACAGATAACCTGGGTAGAAAACCAAACAAAACAGTGTTTCAATTATTAGCAAATTAAGTGCGGCTGAAACAGTTTTAACCCTGTAACTTTTCCCACCCTGTCATGTCTGAAGAGTATGTTAATTTTCTGCATGACCCAGTTCCAGAGCTCTGTAACCCACTTTGGACTGTCAAATCCTTTTTGTCCTTTTTATTCTGCACTCAACAAGACCCCACACAATCAAAAAAAGTAATGCTAGTGGCTTTAATTCTGTTACAATTGTACAAGAGAAAAATATGTAAAGGCATTACATGAAACAGGATACTACAATTTACCACATGCATGCTCCTCTACTTACTTAAAACCTTCGTAACAGCTCTTCAAAATATTTTTCCTTTAATATTCCAACATGTTATAACAGAAGTAAAAATATGGCAGCTAGTTATAGTTGTTGTTTGTACCAGTTTAGCAGTACAAATCACTTATAATTCATGAAAACTTTTGAATTACTTTTCTTTAAAATTATGAAAATATCTCCAACACTCTGAAATGAGTGGAAAAACAAAGCAACTAGAAATGTGTACAAAACCAATAAAATGAAAAATTACTGTAAAATTACTGCTGATATTTTAAAAAACATGACAAAGTTGCTATATCTGGTGACACTTTGCAGATTATTTGCCATGTTTTACTAACATACATAAGTTATACAAACGTGGAAGTATTACTTAAATGGTATTACTGATGACTTTGGTGGTATACTGACCCTGATTTTTAAAGGGAATAGTCAGTGCTCATGTACAGAGACTTTTGAAAATGAAGCTTCATATGGTTAACAGTCCACTGTGCTGGGTTTTTTTGTTGTTTGGTTTGTTTTTTTTTCCTCTCCAAATACATGCATTTAGAATTTGAGGGAAGGTGCTAAAATGAGCATTTTTTAATCTCGGTGTTTCACTACATCCCGGCCACTGATCATTAATTACAGTTTAATGAGGAGCATGACTATTTGAATATTTCATCATTTCAATGAGGAAATCAAGCAGAAGCTAAGTGTGTAATTATTAGTACAAAATGCTCATCCAAAGGCTGAACATTACATGTGTTGAAAGATCAACACAGATTAAGTATTATAACATACATATGGTCACTATTCTGTTACCTAAAGGCATAAATATTTCACCTATAGTTACAGATTATTCACTGGCAATAACAATTTATTTTTCCTTCCAGGAGCACCATTAAATCAATACCGCAATACCAACTACAGATCTAAATCAGCGCTACAGCTACAATTCATTATTTTCTTTTAAGCTTTATCTCATGACACCAAATCAGAGCTACGCATCAATACAAGGAAGAAGTGACAAAGCTATGCCAATTAAAAGGCATCTATAAATCTGCACTGAGAATTTTGTAATTATCTCTGAAATTCAGTTCAACTGATCATCATTTGATTTAGAACAAGACTTGTGTTCTCCTAAAAATTCTTGAAAAGCATGTAGCACTTATTAAACATTTTCTTATGTAGAACTCCAAAACTTTTCTAGAAGAAAATTAGGTTCAGCAAAAGAAAACATTCTATACATCTTGTTTGGCTCTTTGAATTGTTCGCATGAAAGGAAAAGAATAATTTAAAAGTTAGGACCTTAAAAAGTGTTGAAATTAAACATTATAAGGTTACAACACTGCCTAAAAGCTACTTTTTCCTTTTAGTATTTCCTGTAATTTATTTCCTAAGTGTTGTAAGGTTTCAAAAAGGATAATCTGAGCCATTATGTTTTCTTCTGATATTGAGGTTTGAGAATGGCTAGAAGTTTTACGAGGCCTTTACAAGGCATGACTTTTTCCATTCACTTCATCATTTGGCTTCCCCCGGTCAACTCTGCAGGGTAATAATTAAAAGCTACTACTGGCAAGATAAACACAATGGGTAGAGGGGGAAATCTCCTGCAATGACACCAGGTCTGGCAGGAGAAACAAATAAAATGTTCTGTTGGCTGCTTCAAGGAATGAACATTCAAGGCCCAATCGTTCTTCAGGTAAAACACAAATCCAAGTTAATGGACACCTCACCTACATTATGATTGTTGGGTCATGCACAGGAGCAGAGACAAACATGTACCAGCCTAAGAAATGGGCCTGACAGGAAAGGTTTGGTTTGGCCATTCAGATCTTTTAACCAGTGCGTCTGATGACCCAGGACTGCACAGACTTGAAGCTGTATCAGAAACTGGGATACTTCAAAACACTGTCACTGGAGAATACTGCCCTCAGTATACATTCACCCAGAGTGCCAACACAAAGATAATTTTCTTAGCTCTACTTTGATCGAATCACTGATCACTGTGCCTCTCTTCTGTGTTAAACACAACAAAACTATTTTAGATTTAACATTCATGGTCTTGCTTTGCCATCATCTCAATCTACTTGTCTCTCTTTGACAGCTGGTACGTACCAGTGCCAGCTTCAACTACCTCTGTTACAACAGAGGTCAGAAACTTCACTGTTCTGCCTCATTTCCCATTGCTCCTCGATTCCTCTCTGTACACCTGTCGTCTCACCTTAGAAGATGACCTTACGTTACAGGGATCATCCCCCTGGCTCTGTGATGCACTGAAATCTTAGCCTAAGACGCTCTTAACCATTTTCATTACAGTAATGTGAGTATTTTTTTCTACTGTTAATAAGACAGTAAGTGGCTATGGTTTGGCACAATGGAATTCTGGTTTTAGCTGTTTTCGCTCTTAACTAAGTAGACCGACCTTATTTAAAGGTTTTCTCTTTGCACAACTACCTGCAATGCCCAGTTTTCTAGCTGACAGCTCAGAGAATGATCAGCATCCACAGAATGGAGAGGGAAAGTCTGATTATTACTTTTTTTTAATATACAAAATGCCTTTTACTTAGCTGGTTAGTTTGACACTTACATGTAATTCCAATTTTATACAGCTCTCGGAATTTTTGATTGTAGCCTTCTCCTGGCACATAGTCTCCGAGGCCAATGGTGCTCAGCGAAATGAAACAAAAGTAGAAAGATTCCAAAAAATTCCAGTCATCTTCCAGAACAGAAAATATTGCTGCAGGGATTAAGAAGAAGCACGAGACTGTAATGAACCCAAGGAGCATAGCATGGATAATTGCAACAATCTGCTTGGAGAAGCCCCAGCGAATGTGGAAATACAGTACAGGCCGCCTGGTGACATATACAATGATGCGCTGTACCACTGCTGTCAGGAAAAGCAGCGTAAAGGGGATCCCAATGACCGAGTAGATGATGCAGAAGGCCTTTCCTCCATCAGATAAAGGCACTGTGTGTCCATAACCTGGAACAAAGCAGAGGAGACACAAGTTGAGCTAAAGCTGGGAACTCATGTAGCAATTTGATTTTGGCTATATTGTGTGAGGAAAAAAAAAATCTGCTTCAATATTGCTAATTCTGAATTCTACTGTTCTTGACAAATGCTGCCTAAAGGTCTGTTTTAAGCAGGCAAACAAAGCCTAAGAACTATCAATAAGCAATATTTCAAAATCATGAACATAATTGTATAAACGCTTATTTTGGAGAAAGAAGTGGGAACTTATGCCAGGAAATCTCTGCTTTATTCTGGGTTTTCCTGCTAACCTTTTTGTTTAATTCTACAGAGTGATATAAATTCTTTCACTCACCTTGTCAAATGGAATAATCCATACTTCAGAAAAATATTCCTAGATCTACTTCATAGTAAAGCACCAAGACCTTTTGTGAAAATCATTTAAATTACATAGAAGTATTCTAATCAGCATTCCACACTATATACTTCTGTGCTTCCGGAAGGTGTTTAGTTGATAATCAAAAGAAAACTAAAAGCAGAACAAATATTTTCACAGCAAATCCTGGGATCTACTCACTGTGGCTGGATTTTTGCCTGGTCATTTACATACTGGAAGTATCAATGCTGATATGCTCGGAGTGCAGGAATGTATTCACTGTTGTACAGGCTGATCATGGCCAGCAATCTCAATTTCACAAATGTGTGCAGTTCCACTTGTACCCAGCGCAAGCAACTACGCTGCCAAAGCATACTCTGCCAGACAGCCTTGTTGTAAATGTAAATCATAGGCACAGAAAAGAACAGTAAATCCAGCATAAACCTGGAATGCTTTCTTGTGTTTGCCAACTACAAAAAAAAAAAAAAAAAAGGAGTATCTTGTTTTCATTGCAGTAAGGAAGAGGAAATATATTGAAATCTCGTTTGGGCAGTCTTTACACCAATATTAAACCAAGCAAGAGCAGACAGGCCCTAGTAATTCTGCAGCCCCACATATGCCAGCTCATTTGGGTTACATTAGTGCTGTACAGCAAGGCACTTTCCAGAGGTACTGCAACTAGCTACCTTGATGATCCCAGGCAGAAACCAGTGCATACAGTGTCATGCTGCTTCTGATCCCTGAACTGGGCTCACTCTGCACTCGCCCAGTCTGCTCAGTGCAGCACTGGACTGGCCAGACATGCTCCAAGGGGTTCTAGGAATCCCATACCTGCTTTCCCATGAAACCAGCTGCTCTGCAAGCCCTTTCAGGTTTTATATTCTACATTTATGAATTTAACAGTAGAAGCACCAGCGGAGTAAGAAAAGGAAAAGTTCATTTTATTTAAAATGCATAGAAACACTTCCAGAAAACAAAAGATAGGCAAAATGTCTTATCATTACAACAAAGTCGTAGAGAAGAAATTCATTAGATGTAGTTTCTCTGTGTTAGCTCACTTGACAGGAAACTTCAGTTGTATTTGAATTTTAATGATATTATGAATAATTTACCCAATCTCAGTCTTTCGAACCTCAGAAAATCATATTAATTAATGCCTTTTTTTCTTGCTCACCTTCTATTTGCTTTATCTGTTTTGAGATAAGAGAACCAGAACTGCACAGAGCACACCAGACACAGCTGAATCAGACTCATGAAGCTGCAGGGAAGGTTTCCCACTTTGTGTTCTACTGCATCCCTAATAATGCTGGACATTTGATTGGCATTTGTGACTGCCACTGGGCTGACACTTTCTTGGCCCTGTCTATCAGAACCCCAGGATCTTGCACCTCAGAGGTACCTGGGGATTGACCAGTGCAGATACCATCACTTTGTATGTGAAACTATGGCTGGTTTTGCTGTGTGCATCACTTAACATGTTATCCACACTCATTTTCAAGTGCCATCTTATTGCCCAGTTGCCCTGCAGATCTTCCATCACCCTTACTGACTTAAATAATTTTGTGTCTTTATTAAGTTTTGTTTCCTCCCCCTTGCAGGTCATTTATGAATATGTTGAACAGCACAAGCCCCAACACAGGCCTCCAAGGAACAACCTTTGTGACACTCCCCTACTTCAAGAACTAACCATTTTCTCCTTCTCTGTTTTCTGTCTTTTCCCTATCTCACATCCAGCCCCGGTTGGTTAGTTTTCCTGAAAGCTTTTCAGGACAGCCAATCAGCTGTAAGTTTCGAAGAAAAGAAAGATGTGTGTTTTGAGCAGATCATGTGATATCTAAAACTGATCCATGTGACAAAAACACAAAAAAAGGCAACTGCAATGCTCCACAACATCACGGTGTCTTCAATAAAGCACAACTAAAGGCGTGTTATTTAAGATGCAGATCAGACCTCATCTGGACTAATTCACTTCATTCTGTAGATCTCCACTGAAACAATTAATTCACACTGGAAGAAGAGCAGAGAAAGGTTACTGAAACCATCAGGGGAATAGAAATTATTTTATGAGAAGATAAAAGTGGTTGGCTTCCTTGGTACAGCTGAATAGAGGCTGAAAAATGATATATTATCTGCCTGTTAACGCATCAGCATACAAGTACTACCAAGGGAAAAGAAATGCTTTAGATGAAGAATAATATTGCCACACAAACAAATAGCTTTGATGTAGCATGAATAAATTTAGTCCAGAAATGAGAAAAAGGTTTTTAAGCTTCAGAGACGCGTTTTGGAGCAGCCATCCACTTTCAGTACTGGGCAAAGAACCCAGCTATGTTTAATACAGAGCCTGATGAAGAGTGGTAATTTTATGGATGCTGCAATACCATGAGGTTATACGTGACCAGCAGGAATTGAGCTTGCAGGTCTAGAAAGTTCCTTGTAAGCTGTACGATCCTAAATTTAACACATTTGCACTGTTCAATGAATCTATGCTTTCATTAATTTGAACCCAAACATCTGTATCATACATATATTAAAACAAACAACAAACAAAAAAACCCCACCAAACACACCACCAAAAACCAATCAAAAGAAACAAACAACCAACCCCTAACACTTCTGTCAGTTCATTATGCACAGAGCAGGCTGATGATGATTTAATTCTGGCTTCAGTGGGGACCCAGGCAGCAATCAGCTCATTTCTTGGTGAGGAGGGGTTCTGTTACCTCTCCAATACTTCTCTAATAATTCCTTCTGAAGGATAGACATTATCCTTCCAGGTGCTACACAGTGTGCACCCAGACTCAGAGGGAAGTGTAGAATGAGAAAGACTTTACTACAGCAAAGTTTGCAACAAGGTTATATTAAACCAGGTGCTCAGACTAGCCTGCCTGGTTAACCCCTTGGACATTTTCCCAATTCACAGAATTAGTTGAGATGCCCAAACCACATGCTACCTTCTAAGGTCTGCTCTGCCCTTCTGCTGAGGTTTAAACGTTGCTCAAGGAACAGCTGAGGGGACTGTGTATCTGCTCCTCAGCTACTAACAATTACAGGAACTATAATACTGCAGAGCAGTAGTTTCATATTGAGGAGAGAATATATCGTCCACTCAGCCAGCAGCAGTAAGAAGATGTCATCTTCCAAAACAATCCCAAGTTCCAGTATAGGTTGGGGCATGACCTATTAGAGAGCAGTGTAGGGGAAAGGGACCTGGGGGTCCTGGTGGACAACAGGATGACCATGAGCCAGCACTGTGCCCTTGTGGCCAGGAAGGCTAATGGCATCCTTGGGTGTATTACAAGGGGGGTGGTCAGTAGATCGAGAGAGGTCCTCCTTCCCCTCTACTCCACCCTGGTGAGACCCCATCTGGAATATTGTGTCCAGTTCTGGGCCCCTCAGTTCAAGAAGGACAGGGAACTGCTGGAGAGGGTCCAGCGTAGGGCAACAAAGATGATTAAGGGAGTGGAGCATCTCCCTTATGAAGAAAGGCTGAGGGAGCTGGGGCTCTTTAGTTTGGAGAAGAGGAGACTGAGGGGTGACCTTATTAATGTTTATAAATATATAAAGGGTGAGTGCCATGAGGATGGAGTCAGGCTCTTCTCAGTGGCAAACAATGATAGGACAAGGGGCAATGGGATCAAGCTGGAACACAAGAGGTTCCACTTAAATTTGAGAAAGAACTTCTTCTCAGTGAGGGTAACAGAGCACTGGAACAGGCTGCCCAGGGAGGTTGTGGAGTCTCCTTCCCTGGAGACATTCAAAGCCCGCCTGGACACATTCCTGTGCGACCTCACCTAGGCGTTCCTGCTCCAGCAGGGGGATTGGACTAGATGATCTTTTGAGGTCCCTTCCAATCCCAAACATACTGTGATACTGTGATACTGTGTGAAAAGCAACGGGTGAGTGATCAATGTCTGCTTGCTACACAGGATACAGAGTCACTGCCTGGGAATAATCGCATTGAAAAGCTTGAGCTAAAACAGTCACAATGAGGCTACGGCAAGTGAGGAGGAAAAAGATCCATATTTTTTTGCAGTATGAAATTGCTTATGTGACTTTTCCTAACAATGCCTATAATCTTAGTCATTGCTGTACAAAAGTCATTAAAAAAACCCAACACAGCCATACATTTAAAGAGAGGCAATTACAGATCCGAGGCAGGAGATAACTCCGAGTCTGCTTTCAGACACTTGCGTTCTATTGCCTTCCATCTCTGCTGCTGCACCTGTGTGTAGCTTTCTTTGTACTGTAACTTCTTCAGGGAAATTCCCTTCTATAAGCCCTCCATAAAGCGCCTACCACATGCCAGTTCAACATAAATAATAAATAACAAAACATATGCCAAGTTGCCTTCTTCAGTGGAAACTAGCATGTTCAGAAGCATTTCAATTGCTATCCTAAGGTATTCTTTTTGTTATGAAAAAAGATGCTCACAAATATGAGACTACTTACAAAGACATTTCTGTATTCTATCAAGGAGACTTGCTATGGGTGACTAGAATTAAATTGTCCATGTACCATGTCTGATACCTGTGTTACTGATTATGAAGACAGCCAAGATTTACTGAATGCTGTATTTCCATATGTATAAAGTAAATATGCGATAACAATTGCCTCTTTAAAAGCACTGACCTTTGAAAACCCAAGCCCTCAGATAACCTGCCCACACTCAGATACAAAGTGACACCAATGATAAAAGGATATTACATACAATCTCTTCTATTGTCTATTAGGCACTTAGAGGTATAATTCCTTAAAAAAAGCTCACAGAAAAAAAATGTGTGCAAGACCAGCAGGATTTGCCAAATTAAATAAGATCAATGCTCCATCTAGCTTGGTGTCTTGAGACAGATCATATTTGATTGAGATTATACAAAAAAGCAAAACCCCACAAGATGCAGACAGTTGGCTTTCAGTTCTATTCACATGGGACTTTTTTCCTTCAAAGTCATTTATTGTTTTATGACTTGGAGGACTTCTACTGCTATAAGATTATATAAATATTCAAGATGTCTTTATCTGTTCTGATGTAATTTTGAATGTCATCATAGTCGCCAAAATGCTTATGAAAAAAATAATTTAAAATGCTTACATCTTTTACATTGATCTTGGTACTGTGAGTGAGGTCAATTATGTGTTCAATAAAATACTCTTCCATTTGCTGTCTTTCAAGTTAAGTCTTCTGCTCTTATATCTTTCTAAAAAGTCTTGGTCATGACTTTTCTATACTTTTCAGTGGTTTGTAACCCTCTTGTAAGTTCTTCTTTTATTTTCTCTTCTGTCTTACCTGTGTCTAATTGTTCCTGTTAGATCACTTTGTAGAGAAATATGCAGCATTGATCATCATATTACGGGTAAGATGAATTTTCTACCTCTACTTTTAAATACCATCAGACTTGGTTTACCAGACTCTCTTGATAGCTTACAAGAATGTCCAACTCGTAACAGCCCACGTCAAACCCAGCATTGTGTATAAGCATGTCACACTGCTCTTGTGTTAGCTTGGCATCTGTTGGGACTGGGTGTTTTCTACTCTCATCCTTCTCAGATATTGCTTGGACCAACCTAAGCTGTTTTGTCTCTTCATAGTTCAGTCCCCCCTGTAGCTCACTAATTGGTGTTCTATCTGTTAAGAAACAGTCATCACTTTACAGGTCTTTCCAGACCCTGAATTGAGCATTTAGTGCCAGAGTGCAGAGGTGTCGCAATTCTGTGTTGTGATACCCCAGCCTGGACTTCCACACAGAATTTGCCAGAGGTTGCCCTGAAGAGCTCATGTTGAAATGTCATAAATGGATCTGACATCAGATGAGGCAACCAACAGGCAAACGGAGGTGCCACAGCCCTTGGGAAAGTTTCACCCAAAAAGCCTCTCCCAGGCTATGGTGATGAAGCCTGGAAGGTGTGCATGGTGGCTGCAACACTGGCTCTTTCTCTTGCCCCTCTGGTACACCCCCAGGCATCAGTTGTCCATGATTGTTCTCATGAGCTGCTCTCATGAATAGGGACCACTGTCCACAGCATTAAAGTTCACTCCCCTCCCTTCATGACTTAAACAGTCAGTGGTTTTGTGCCATCTGTCGTCTTCTGCCAGGTGCTCTTCTTCCTCTTTCCTACCTCTGGCTTTGTCAAGCCACTGCTACCTCATGTCCCCTTAGCCACAGGTGATCTGTTACACCACCACTGAGCTTCTCAGGGCTGGGAGCGGGCTATGTTCAGCACAACCAGTGTCCTCCCCGACACACCCATTCCAATGGCAGAGTCATAATACCCAACCCCAACGTGGTGGCACAACATGACAGGTGAGCTCATCTCTTTGCTGATTTAAGTCAGGTCCCTGAAGATAAGTCAGCCCTTTATGTCTGCTCATCATCTCAAAATGTCCCAATAGATGAAGTGAATCATGTGCTATGTATTAAAGTTATACAAAAATCTTTCATTCCTTCCAAGCATAAAATGACTCACCAGAATATGATGATGAAGAAGGTCAATGATAATATTTACATAATTTCTACACTGTTACTTTTATAAACCTTTGACATTTTCCACTGTGTTTAATAGTGGAATATATCCTTTTTCATAACTGGTCTATTATCTTCCATGATAAAAAGGAAACGTCAGGTGATGATAGATCCATGAGGCAAGAGAGATCCTAAGTCTCGAGCATTTTTTCTATTGCAAGAAAAAGCATAGCAGGAACCACAGTGATCAGAAACATGCCCTACAGAGTTCAAACCAACATTATGATTGAAGTAGCTGATTGGGAAGTTTATGTAAAGTACAACAGCTGACTGGGTCATAAATTTGCAGGCAATTGTCACCTACCATCCAGAACGAAAGAAATTTGAAAAAGACATGCTGTATTACACAGCATATCTACACGCACCAAGGTATCTGCTCAGAATCAAATTCTTTCAGAAAATGTATTTTGCTTTTTCTACTTCTACCGGGTGTGCACTGGGAAGGACCAGTTTTAAAGATGGCTGATAGGCAGGTAGTTAACCTGCCTTTTAGTACACCATTGAACATAAGGCTTTCTTCCCTGCAATACAGACAGAAAATTTAAAGGACTGTAAACAGACATGAAAACTTGTCCATAGCTAAAAATACGCAAAACAGTAGCATTGTGCTACTGTGAAAAGATTTTTCAGAACTCCTAGAGGTTTGGGACAGAGCAGTATCATTAAAACAAGACATTAAAACAGAGTTATATGTTAAAAAGAGGTAAAAATTAAAAGTTCCCAACAGTTTTGTTATACAAACTTGAGAACTTTGATTTCTAGCCAGGTTGAGATAAGCTACCCTACGTGGCAGAAAGGAGGATGAAAAAATGCCACTACGATGGGCACTTTTAAGCAGAAGAAATCCACTTGGATGTTGTGTTTTGTTGCCTCCTCAGGTGAACTAATGGAACTGGTTTTGGGTACATTGGAGGAGAGATGAAGAAAAGGTGCTGTAAAATGAGTTGACGAAATTATCTGGGTTTAAAAAAAAAAAAAAGGGAGGAAAGTGGGGAAGATAATAGTTCGAAACCCAGTTCATTTCACTAATCAAAGCTTACAGTGAAGTCCTCAGGAGTTTCATTGGCATAATTAGGGAGGTGATGAAGGGTGTGGCAGAAACCTCTTAAACCAGTTTTGCGACCAAAGAAAACACTCATTAGGTTCCTCATCACACAAGATCAGCAAGGGTGATTTAAACTTCTAGTTGAGGAGATATGGTGCTATTCCAGCTCCCTTCAATAATAATATATCCCTCAAACCTTACTAGAATGGAAGCAGTAAATTCAGATTTAAACAATTAAATTAACCATGAGCATTTGATCTTCTCCAAAATGACAAGTCCACCACACTGATTTGCATGTATCTACTAACAGTACACTGTGTCAGTTGCTTCTGAGACTGTCCTTTGCCGCCACCAGTTATCGAAGCCAAAGACTGTGAACTGTCCTGCCAGCTGGGTTTGGAGTTGCCTCAGAAAGAACCAGTTCATATAATAGGCTCACAATGTCACCTGCTGCACCAAGAAAGGCTGAAATGGCTTTGAACATAGTTTTATAATAAAGTTGTATGAGTAGTCTGGTTGGCTGTCAGCAAAATCCAAACCCAAGAAATCAAGCCAGTGGCATGGATATATTGGCTTCTGTGTTCAAATGCAGTTTCAAAACAATTTCTTCCAGAACAGCTGTATGTCAGAACATTTATATCTTGCAAAGCATACAAAGTCTGCCACATCTTTTCCCACACAGGAAGCAACATTTCACCTGCCCAAAGAAACCATGCTGGAAACTGCATCCAGAGATCCTGGAAAAAGGGGACGCTGAGAAATGGAACTGGGGAAAATGTCTGAATGAGGATGAGGGATACTTCCACACTGTTTATCTGAATACATTGAGATAAACAGCTTGCTTTATGGTCTTATATTTGCTATTGTTTAAAACTGCCAAAGGATTCGTGTCAGTGTCTGGCAAAACACTGATGTTCAGTTCCTGTTCTGACGAATATGATCTGGGTCAGCCTAAATAACCAGCGTGATATAGCTACATATTCAGATGTAATACATCCACATTGAGAAAGTGTGGCAAATGTTAAAAACAAATAAATAAACATACCCAAGATCTTATGCAAGGAGCAGAAAGGGTAATGATTTCCATTTCCTACTAAGTATGTTCTTAGCCCTCTGAAAAGTTATCCCCCTTTGCTGCAGTAAGCCCAATCCGAACTCTATGTGTTCTCTGGGAGTCCCGCATGAAGGGACTGCAAAAGCTCTGACTGACCAGCACACCTACACACACCTTACGGTGGAAAATGATTTCTATATAGATAAAACAAATAACTACCCATATAGAAATACACTTAAAAAATCAGTAATAACATTTTAAAATAAATTTAATAAGCATTAAGAATAAATAAATATTTAAAGCTAAACTAAAACTGGTATGAAATTATTTCACATATCCCACAATAAATGTCACTACCGTTGATACGCTTTTCAGTTATTGTATATTTATTGTATTACCAAAACAGAATAAAAATATTTCCTTGCCCTCAAAACATATAAAAATATGAGGCAACCAGCGGACACAAACAGAAAGGTAGAAAAGAACGAGATGGTACTGGGCACTGTGCAACACAACAGCATCCATATGCCATCATCACTACTTGACCTACCTGTTTAGGTATTTACATACACTCATGAGCTTCCCCTGACCCTTCTCTCCTCCAGGCTGAGCAGTCCCAGTCTCTCCCATCACTCACAGGACAGATGCTCCAGTCCCTTCAACATCTTTGTGGCCCTTCACTGTACTCGCTCCAGTAGTTCCATATCTTTTTTTGTACAGGGGAGCCCAGAACTGGGCCCAGCACTCCAGACGTGGCCTCACCAGTACTGAGTAGGGGGGAAGGATCAGCTCTCTCAACCTGCTGGCAACACTCCTAATGCAGCCCAAGATATCATTAGCCCTCTTTGCCACCGGGGTGTGTTGCTGGCATTCCTTTCACTGTAATTTATGCAAGGAAAACTGAAAGCACTTTATGTCTTTTCAAATGAGCTTAACCATCAAGATCAGAATAAATACATACATTATGTACCTATTTATTATCTTCACTATAGGAAAACTACGGTACTGTTTGTTTGTAACAAGAACTCCTGTATCTTTTTTTGCTATTTTAAGTGCACTTAAAATTTTCTAGAGCAACACATGCTGTCCCCTTCTGCAGCTTAGCAGTCCTGCAAACTCCCATGTTCCAAAAAAACTTTATAATTCCAAAATTATGGCACAGAAATCCTTACATTATTCATGTTTACCATTAACCCATTTCTATGATCTCCAAGGAATATTCATTTTCTTTCCAGCTAGGAAATGCATTAAGACAGTTGTTGCCTTTGTTCCAACCTAGCTGCCGATGCTGGAGAATTGTCTGTATGAGGAGAAGTTTCTGTACCCTGTACAATATTAAGGTTGGTGTGCACCTTTATATCTAAATGTGAGATATAGGAGGTGGGAATATTGGCATTTCTTTCCAATTCCATTTTTTTCTGTACCAATTATGCAGCATGAGGAACTGTTGTCACTTTGAATATTCAGGATAAACGTTAATAAAGCACAAATAACCTTTTGTTTCTTTCTTCAAATTCTGACATACTTTCTTATGAATTATTATAAATATTTTCTCTCATGTAGAGATGAAAATACAGACATGGCTTTTCAAACCAGGAAAAAGCCACGTTCTTGAAGACTGATAAAAATAGCTTTGCCCTGCTCCACCTGTGAGTTAGCTGCCCTTGTGAGCCACAAACAGTAATATAAAAATGCATGTTAAAAACGTTTTCCAATCAAATTTGAGTGACAAAACATAAAGCAGTACAAGTATCCTGTTGTCATTTCAATCAGCAAGAGAAAAGCTGTAGTCAGTGCAGGTGGATCCATGGAAATTACATATTTATAGATGGTAATTTTCCATTTTTAAAGTTGTCATCATTCTTTTATACTGTTCACGTCTCAGAGACAGAAGGAGAAATTACAAGATGTCATGATGAAGAAAATGGTTTTCTGTTGTTGGGCTTGTCAGCAAAACTTGTCCTTTAAAACATGAAAGTGGTTGCAACAGGAGCTGAGATCTTACTCTAAAAGTCTCATCTGAATGTAATGAAAAAAAGCAACATTTGATCATATTACTTAAAGGATGAAGTATCTGCTAATTCCTGCCCATAACCAATTATTTTGGCTACTAGAATGTAAGTATAGCAACAGGGAAAAAAAAAAAAAAACACACAACCAAAAACAACAAAACATACACACACACAAAAGTCACCTTGTTTACATTAGTATTATTACAGCACAGTAAATGTGGGTCTGGAGAGTGGAATATGTGGTAATATGGACCTAAATTCATCATTATATTTAGGGAAGCCAGGGTTTACTTCAGATTTGCTCTACTCTGTTCACAAAGACTAGATGCCCAGTAACAGCTGAGGTCTGCTTCACTGCTCTCCAGGAGTGTGTGCTTCAGGTTGTTCAATCAAAAAGAAATCTACTCTGCACACTCCAAAATTGCTCTACAAGTATTAACCAGAACTGTGAAGTGGGCTTCCACATTTCTGACGGACTCCAGATGTTTTCTAGGAAAGACTTTCACTTATAGTTTCTGAATTGCCATCATCAATCAATAATATGAACACCACCATACAAGACAATTCACACCAGATGCAAAGACTACTATAACCTGCTGGGCATACTGAATGGCTAGCAAGCAGTAACATGTTGACCACTTAGACAACTGCTGATTTAGCCAGTATTTACCCATAGTTTCTATATAATGAAGTGAAAAACATTACAACCTTATAACAGTGATGGCAGTGATGAAGTCATTCCCGTAGCAGCAGTTAAGATCCATATGGGGGAGTTGTATAGAAGTGCTCAGTGCAGATACCACACAACAGAAGGACGCATTGTGCTAGATCAGCACAGCAGTAGATGGAATCCACTGCACAGGGATCGAGTGCAGACAAAAAAGTAGGTACAGAAATTAATATGTCCCTTCCACATCCGAGACGATTATTAGCTAGTGTTTGGTGCAATATTACCTCTTTTCAATAAAAGTATCGGAGAGAAACACAACTCAAAAGATAACTTTAAGTGGAAAATGATAGCATTCTTTCCTGCCAAGGCCTGACACTGGATCTTACTAATCCCACCTGGCTACATTATGTATGAGCAAAGCAGACACTATCAACCTAAGGGAACTCTTAGGCCCTTCCCACACAGTCTACAAAAGCACCCATTGTTTGACACCAACAAGGGACCTACCATGTGTGAGACAAGGGTGTCAGTACTCCAGGCGAGGCACATATTATCCTCCATGACTGCACAGATTCACATTGTGCTCAAAGCAAGACTAAAATACGTAAGTGCGTTCAGCACACGGAGATCTGCTAAACACCTGTGGCAAAGCATTCAGGCTTTATTTCTATCACGGATGATAGCCAAGAGATACACATGCATTTCTGGGTTTGCTGTTTGGGGTTTTTGTTGTTGTTTTTGAAGTTAACAGTATTTTTAAAACAAACAAACAAAAGAAAAACACAAACAAAAACCCAGCCAACCAACCAACACAAAACAAAAAAACCCCTCACAACCTTAAATCTATATTAGACTTTCGTTCCTTACAGTATTATCCTGGATTTAAGACCCTATAAGGCTTAAACTACAATCAAACCAGGATTCATTTGGTGTTGGGATTTCCCCCTCATCCCCAGACCTCTCAATAACAGCATATCTCTGGAAACACCTACCCAAAACACAAGCATCACATCATTAGACCTGCTTCTAGTGAAGATTTAGCAATGTAAAGAAACACGTATCTTGTTTCAACAGTTATTTTCCCTGTAATCCCAGATTCATTTTTCAATGGAGGAAAAAAAAAAAAAAATTATAAAAGCCTGCTAAATAAAATCCAACCAACAGGTCAAAAGCAAGGTGAGACTTTCTGAGGGCTGCTCCAAGAATTCCGTCAGGAAAATTCCAATTATTCTTTTATTGGTTTACCTGCCCATGAGGCAACAGATAGTCAAAAATCTGTATCAAAGTAGGGGTCCCACCAACAGACTGCTTTATTATGAATGTTTCCTGATAGAACAAACTCTAAGTCTCAAACTTAAATTTGAAAAAAGATAAATATTAATGAGCTTTATTAGGAAAGCTTTACTTGTAGTCCTCTGAAATGTTAGAAAACAAGACTGGGTTTTGAGCAGGTCTTAAGGGTTTTTGCACCGTGATGTTTAGCAACTCATGTGCAGCAGCATTCCCACAATAACAGATTTTTGAAGCCACTGATCACCAAGATCAATGTGCAATCAGTGAAACCAGTCATTAACAACCTTCTTCAGAACTTCAACATCAACTTCAAGCTATTGAAAGGGGTGGGGTACCAGCCTTTCTACAGTTATTTCTGGGATTCACATCCTTAAATATTCAATGTAGGAAAAAAAAAAATCTTAACATGGAAAATTATTTGGCAGCGAGATTAGGAAAGAGAAAATTCACATTATTAACTAGATTTAGTCCACAGTTTGGCCATGATAGTGATCTTCTCATTTTTCTTGTTAATTTGGTAAAAAGCAAGATGAGACTTCCAGCTTGACTGCAGCATAGAGATAATACATCTTACATAACAGTAACGCTTTCAGATTTCATCTTTAGATATGGTAGCCTGCACCTATGGAAAAGTTCATTTAACAGGTAAGATGTATTTAGCATCTAATTAGCAGTGAAGCTGAAGAGACTGGTAGAGGTGGAGCTTTTTCCTTCCAGAAAAAGTCTGGAACCACGGCTTCATTTCATGCCGCAACTTTTTCTCTCCCCACGTCTTCTAATTTTCCTGTAACAGGTTTTAAAGTTCTATGAATTACTTCAGCCTCTCACCACTTGAAGGACCTTGTTTATCCACAGTGCACCACAGGGACGTGCCAGCTGCCACTGCTGAGCCCAGCACCTGTGCAGCATGGTACTTCGCTTGAAGTCTGGTGCAGTTTACTAGGAAGAGGTTTCTAAAAATTGGTAATTTGCATCTGTTACCATCTCAAATGCAGCTTGGGGTGTGTCAAAAGCTTTGAATGTGTTGCAGTGGCACTTATTGCAGTGCTTTAATCATGTGTTCAATTAGTAAAGAATACCTATCTAGTCTAATTTATCATTTCTTGCACTGAAATGAGTTACAGTTGTTCTTCCTACCATCTGGGAATAAAAAGAAACAACCAGCTGCAAATTAGTATGCTTCCCACCTCCGCTTCTGAAACAAAAATTGCTTTATTGCACCATCAGAAAGAACAGAGCATGAAAACAGTGAATGAAACTGGTATTGCGGGCAGTAAGGAATTATCACACAACATTAAAAAACTAGGCCATTTCATGCTGTGGAGTTAAAATCAAATCTGTTAAGCAGCCTCTTTTCATTAAAACGCAACCTCACATGGAAGAATTTGTTATCTACTAGATACAGCAGGGGAATAGGAATTTATACTTCTAATCATGTTACCGGTTTAACATGTGGAACTTGGGGAAATTACTAGCATCAGCTCCCTTGGCTGGCTGAGGAAGACACACAGTCCCTACCTGTCTTTGTAAGATACTTCGGTATCTCATATGTAAATCAATCAGACATCATAATGCATTCCATGCAAAGAAATTCTACCTCTGTCTTTTGTTTTAATAGCTGTTTCTCAGAAACAAAAAGAATTCAACAGCACATAAAGCAACATAGAAGCAAATCAATTTAACACAAATAATAAAAATTGCTAAAGCAACTAAGAAAAACACACAGAACTGAGGTGCATCAGTCTCCATTTTTACATCTGGAATATTTATTTCTAACTTAATCATAATTAAGAGGCCATATTTACACAAAGGCAAAAGTGAGATACTTCTCAGATCAAATGGGTTATTCTAAACTCTAAATCAGTGTCCTACATATGCTTGATGATAGTCTGCCATCTGAATATACTCAGTTTTGTGCTCAAAATAGAACATTAATTTGCAAGGCCCAATGGGGAAATAATTCAGCTGTTGTGAGAACTAGCTTACTGAACCTCAAGTGAATTTTACAGACACACTAGTCCTATTGAATCATTTGTATGTTTAGGACATGCCACATAGCAAACACTAATTGTGGGGACCATAAATGGGATTAGTTACACTGGTATCAGGATACTCAGGATAATCACAACTGCATGTTCTATTAATAAAGGAAGAGCATCGTAGTTGCACATACTATTTCTGTTCGCAAGAGAATCATGTAGATGGTTTTCACTATCTAGAAGGGGTTATTGAGAAATATTGATGTAGCATTTAGAAAGGCAAAATACAGATAAAAGATGTTTACCCAGAAATGTAAAGATACAGACAGAGCAACTTAAATGCTGTGTGGTAT
This sequence comes from Patagioenas fasciata, assembly GCF_037038585.1. Taxonomy (NCBI): domain Eukaryota; kingdom Metazoa; phylum Chordata; class Aves; order Columbiformes; family Columbidae; genus Patagioenas; species Patagioenas fasciata. Next base: position 47,767,790 of record NC_092522.1, read on the forward strand.
TCAAACACTATATTGTCTGGTTAGATCAATGGCAATTTATTTTAAAACTGTGAACATCTCTTCAGTTTGTTAGAGGAATGTCTCTTGGTGGATATTAGATGTTTCCAGAATTCTTAAAACTATAGGATGATTTTCCTAGTGAAAAATATATCATTCTTACTTCTCAAGGACAGAATAAGATAGTCCTGCATATAATGAAAGTGGGCAACATTTAATCAGTAGGATGGTTCACCAAAAATGTCCAAGTGCCCAGTCACAGTTCTGGACACATCATGTCAGCCAAAGACCGTCAATACTGACCAACGTATGAGTTCCGTTTGCTTAAATCCCATTATGTTAAGGTAGCACACATATCAGAAACACTTAGCAATCATCCAGGCTGAAGACTGAATCATACTAAGGTTTCCCATGATCAGCACCTTCCCGTCAGTGTTTGCATTTTCAGACTGTGGCAAACATGAAAAAAGCTGGACAGATTCAACCTGTGACTAAGGAAAGCGAGATGCTGTCAGTGGCGTCTCTCAGACCTCAATATAAAGGGAGATGGAATGTAAAATGGTTGGTAATTCCAAAATAAAGGCCTAGCACTGAAGAGCCTGGGCCAGCAACGTGTAAATTGATAGTTAACACACCTTTTCAAAGGAGGAATTTATTTTTAAGTATCTGACCCTATGCACACATTCCATTTCTTCTAATTGTCAATTATCATAATTTGTAAACTAGTTACAGAAACTAAACACAACAGTATGACTGTGTCACTTCCTTACTGGTTTCAAAGATTATGCAATTTATCACCTAACACTACTTACCCAGTGCCTAAAAATAAAGTTCCCCTTGACACATGTGTACCTCAGGTATACCGGAAAGAAATATCTTAGTGGTAGCATCTGTATTAACAAAGGGTAGTCCTGTTAAGTTCTTTCAGCTGTCCTAGCTGTCATTTTAATGTTGCTTGAAATAATCCTCCTCTACAAGGGGCAGCTAGCAACTGTCAGATACATTATCATTGCAGGAAACATGTTCTTAGGTTGCCAGCTCCCAGCTCCTTTCTTGCATCTGTTGTTGATTTGGCCATGCATTTTAGATTCTTTCAGTGCTTTCACCAAGTTGTTACGTAAATGCCTAATCTAATCCCAGAGTTGCTGCTGAGAAAGAAGATCCTTTTCTCTTTGTGGGTCTACCCCCTCTTGCATTGGTTTTAGCTTACCTGACTGCAATAACTCAGAGCAAATTAATCCAGCAGAAAGTGAAACTTTTCTTCTAGTCTGAAAACCTGAATTGGCTTACTATTGTGTGCAGTAGGCAACAGCCCTAGCGCAGGGAATAAGGTTGGACCACAAGGTTGGAATCAGAAGTCCAAGACATCTTCCTTCCGCTGACAGAGCTGTTAGGTAGGCTCAGCCCATGTCGATTTTCCATCAACCTGAGCAAACATTTTACTAGATATAGGGAAAGCCAATCAGCATGCTATAGCAGGGCAAACACTGCCTTCTTCCCACAAAGACTACCCACGCATTTGGTAAATTATGTGGGCTGCACTAACTCAAGTTTAGTTTGTTTTCTACACAGAGTACACAATCAAGCAATTTCTTAGAAGGGAGCGGCAATATTTCTGGAGCCTCCACTGAAGGAAAGATACAGAAATGTGTATTGCACGCTTCAATATGGCTTCTGTAAATCCCTATTCAAGTAGCTGCAATTTCCTCTAATACTATTGAGCAGAAAAGCTATTACTAAAGGAAAAAATAAAAGAATATGCAATGCAAGAAAGTGAAAGCATGCTGAAGTGCATCCACAGGATGAGAAATCAGCCTACTGTACAGGAACACAGCCTAGCAGCAGGAGCAGAGAGCTGCAAAACATAATTCACAAGCTGCTATTCTCAGCCATACTAATGTCTCCTACATGACCTTTCACAACTGTTTTTGTCTTAGTTCATCCTTTTGCAAAATACATACAGAAATATCATTCTAATCTTGCAAAATGCAGAACACAATAAAAGGGCTCTTATCAGTAAAGAAGTACATGCTTCAGGATCTACTGATAAAAGGTGGTTCAGAAATAATTGCCATCTCCCTCATGGCATCTGAGGACAAGGTATAATGCAAGGCTAAAACCTGGATCTCAAACTTCTGCTTTAGATGTGGAGAGAGTTTCTGTCTTTTGCTTTGGTTGAGATTCATGGCTAATAATAACTTCTAGTGTAAATGACATTTTCCTCAAAGCAGCACATGAAACTTGGTCAGGTGGCAATTACCCCCAGAAAGCATGACCTGAACATTCAGCTGGCTTCACTTAGTACAAATAGCTGCACTAAAAGATATGACTGGAGATTAAAGATTTAGCTTTGTACTATAGATAGGATGTAAAAGCATAATAACTCAAATAATGAACTACGGCAGGAGTTTGCCCTTAGATATGCTCTTTTCTCATCAGCATAGATTGTTGATTCATGCAGTGCAACATCATGTAGTGTTCACAGATCTTTGCATGTCCAACTGGAGATGCAGCAGTGATCCAGAAGCCAGGTTGGCAGCCTGGACTTCTCAACAGACGTGCAAATGCACATAGGTAAATTATTTGATCTCTTACCCTCACACAAGAGCGCTTCATACCATTCAAATGATTTAAAACATTTTGCATTCATTTCTGTGTATCACTTACAGTTTACAGTAGCTAGGCCTTTTTTTCAAATAGAAACACAATGACACATTTTTGAGCCCTAGACATTTCTGCTATACTGCTGAGCCAGCATTCCAACACTAAATAAATATATAGCCATGAAAGTAAGTAACAAGACATGCTGTGAAGTGTTTAAAATTTAATTGCCCATTAGTAAATCATACAGCCTAGAGCTTCCAAAACCCTAAAAGAGATGGAAGTTTGCTGTTTCGCTTTAGGGTTTTCTCATTTCCTTTAGGCTGTAGGCTTCAAAGGAAAAGGTCTATGCCATTCTTGCACAGCACATAGATCTCTGAACACAAGTTTTTTTTCCACTATGGCTGTCTTTAAAACCATGTACTGCAGGGATATATACCCAGGAGTACTTACATTTATACAGTTCTAAAATTACATTCAGCCCTTTGAAGGCAACTGCAAGGCTGCTGTGGCCACCAATTAAAATGAGTTTGGCACCCCTGATGTATAGTATGATCTCAGCCTATGGGTGAGGAGGTGAAATTGGAATCTTTTGCCTTTTGCTTTGCCTTTGCATTTGGTGCCTCTGGAATAACAAACCCATTTCAAACTTCTAGACAAAGGAGGATACTTACTCTAGCTTGCCTCTGGACTTTGGCACTAGTATCACCCGTTTCAATGTCTAAGACTGCCAATCACATTTTAAAAGCTCGTCCAAGCAAAATATGTGTTCAGAGTGTGCCATGAAGGTTTAAAAGGACAGAGAAAGTAAAAGGTCAAGTGTCACATAAGAGACAATTCAGTTCAGGCTTTAAGGTAAAAACATGCCAGTGCTGCCATCATGGATGATAGCAAAATTAGCCAATGAGATGTTCCTACTGCAACTTGTAACCAATAGCAAAAAGACACTTGAGCTGGTAAAGACTATATAAAAAGGTGTTCGTGGCAATAAATGGAGACTGCTGTTTGTACTTAAGAACTTGGTCTGTGTCCTTTGCCTGTCTCAACTGCGACAGTAAAGAATGGTACAATTTATGTTTTAACCCTATCATTTCAATATCTAATTCTGGTTGATTTCCCACACCCTTAAACCAGCTCATATTTCTACTCTTAGAAACCATTTGTGAAGCAGCTACTGTTAAAGAATTTAAGGTCATTTAGTTGATTCAATTTTAACAGTCTTTAAATAATTGAAAGCTGAAGGAGGTACTCAGACACTACATGCAGGATGAAATTCAGAGGTACATTTTAGCGTTCTCATTTCAGCTTCTGGAGTTATTTTTAATGTCTTCAGAAAATACATTCAGTGTGTGGAACATGAAATGCATGAGGAGCAAAACACATGACGAAACCCCATACTCATGGTACCAGTTCTCTCAAAAGCTGCATTTGCAAAGGTATTAAATTATGCTTGAAAACATTCTGCATAGAAATTCTGGTTACTCCAGAAGTTTTCACTTTGTAGTAGAGGTCAGTAAAAAGATGCAGAAAGCTTTTACTCCCTGTTAGCATTACAACAGTCTGGACTCACCATTTTCAGGAGAAAGATGGAAAACTTCTGTTAAAGTTTCTGCTGGTAAATGGTATACCCATTTGTCAGAGGGCACAGCCTCACTTTCTCACACACAAGCAGAGCAATACTCAGCAAACTACTGGGTTGGCCTGTTCGACTGGCAAAACCTGTTTCCCAACCCATCTGCCTCTCTCAGCTGCCTAAGCAACCTCCTTGCTTCAGCATCTCCATTCCCCCAGTTCCTCAAAGATACTGTGATAGCTTAAACAGCTTCAGAAGGTATGGTACAGAATCAGTTTAGAGTACAGACTAGGGTAATGCCCAGGAAGCATCAGTTAGTAAATGTTTGGGATCTGGTGACAGCTGGTGTACCACTTCTACGCATATGTGCTTTTCCTGCAAGGAAGTTTCATACTCTGTTTTAAGAGTTGAATGTCTATATTTTTCTTTCCAGGGGAGAGAAAATCTGTATGCTCTTGCAAAAGTCACTCTGACACTTGTCTAAAGCACAACCTCTTGAAAAGCTTTGCTTCATTCATTCCTTTCAGTCCTTGTCTTAACCACATCACTGTTTTGTACGCATAAGAAGCACAATCTGTTTATGGTTTCAGCTAGGTTCTTCACTTAAAAAAGCAAATGGACACATGTCTCTTAAGGTCTTCTGAGTCATCATCAGTAACTACTCTAGGACTTCAGTCGGATTTTGTACAAATACCATAACCTTCAAGCAGCTGAGGTCAGATGCAGAAAGACAGCAGGAATTTAGGTAGCTAATTCCCAAGAAACTTTTTATTGCTATTTTTTAATCCTGAAGGCATCAAAACTCTTGTAGGTATACTCATTTTTCTCAAATTGCTAGAATTCCACTTCTGCACATGCCAAGAAATATCCTGGTCTTCAAATGGTTTAGCAGTTTGTTGCCTACTTTATAATTACCCTGGACCTGTGGCTAAAGTAGACACTTCTCCATAGATTATGATGTTCTTCTATCCAAAAAAACCATAGACTATTAAAACAATGACGCGGTGGGCCAAAGTGAAATAAAGAACAAAAGACAGCTAAACAAATAAACAGGAGAAACTACACATTTGAAAGTGAAACAAGACTTCTAAATTACATTTACATAAAAGAGAATATTCCTACTCAGCAATGGTCAGTAACCGCAGGATTTGATTGATAAGTTTTAGAAGTTTTGCTCTGAAAGTATACATAACTTTGAGCTTAGGATTTGATTTGGAGATGTCAGTAGAAGGGTAATAAAAATTCCAGCTTTACAAAAGGCTTTTGAGAGATTACTCTCTTCCTTTCAATACAGATGTAAATATCGCAAAACAAAATAAAGCCCAAGTAGTAATTAGAAATAATAACAGAGTAACAGGAGGACATGTAATCTGTCTATGACAAACAGCAAGTAATTTTAACATTGCTAAATTAGGAAAAAAAGGGAAACAGCAAAGTTAACATTTACAAATATTAGTTAATAAGCCTAGGGCAGAATACCATTAACCAAGCCCTGAGCCCAGTTACACTCTGTCTATCATACTAAGTTAAATGGACTGGTTTTGCAATGTTTTGTTTTGTCTGTGTGTATTTCAGCAGAGAAAGAATGACCCTAGAACTAACACAGAAGGACTACAGAGGCAGCAGTTGCAGTCCCTCAGCTCTGGAGAGCTGCTGGGCTGGCTCCTCATCACTGGGAATTTAGCAAAGCAGGTAAACCAGCAGGACACAGCAGTTTGGAGAATGCATGCAAGAGATGCTCCAACTGTCAGCAGCCAGCACTGCTCCAAACAATAATTCAGTCATGCTACTCCATGGCTTCTCTGATTTCTGCCAGGACATGGTTTTTACTACTCATTGGCCTGTTAACCATAAACATTGGATTAGAGCTACTCGTGCCACCTTTGTTTCAGAAAGCACAAGCAGGAGTTTGGCACAGCTGATTACTGTGCTTACATAAGAAACCAGGAACTGCCACCCTGCCTGGGAACACAGGACAGGACAGAACCAGGTTTCCTCTCTGCTACCACCTGCTTCAGCAGAGAAAACAAGAACTTTGTCCCTTTGTCCTGGACACGCAAGAGATAATGTGCCCAGTCTGTCAGCTGTGACTTTCATCTCTGGTAACTAAAGAGTGGCTTCTGTCTTGAAGCACAGAGCCTAGTACATTTCCCCAAAAGTTCATTAGCATTAATTTTGGACAAATACAGGTATTTTTGGAAATATTAATACAAAAGATCTCTGGTTTGTGTTTTTGGCAGGTTTTTTTTTAGGTTTTGGTTTGGTTTTGGTTGGTTTGTTTGGTTGGCTTTTTTTGGGGGGGTGGTTTTTGCTTGGTTTGGGTTTTTTTGTTGTTGGTTTGTTTGTTTGTTTTTAACTTAAGGCCCTTCTTTTTTTGTCTTAAAATTCATGGTAGTCTTTCTGCCTCTTCCTCCTCCTCAGTACAGCTACAAAACCTCAGGTCAAATCCTTATCTTGAGAACGGCATTAAACAGAACTCAACTGAAACCTCCCACATCCCAGGAGACAGCATTTTAACCCTGAGGCCAGACTAGAATATGACAGCAGCAAGTCTGGAGCTGTTCTAAAGTGTATAAAATACAGGAACTTTCCCTGAGAAGAAAGCAGACACACAGGCAGATAGAATGACTCTTTCACTTGGTGTTTATACAACTTAATCAGAGAGGTGGGACGCCTGGTTCCAGGACAGTCTATTGATCTATCTTGAAGAGGACAGCAGCTATGACTAACCTGTCCCAGAACACCCTGTAGCATTCAACTACTCTCCTTGGGCGCAGGTTCAAATCCCTCCAAGCAAAGCAGGGAAAAAAAATGTGGTTTTTCACGTGCTAAGTCAGTGCCCAAACAGTTGATCTATTGATTGTAATCCTTCTCCTCTGGCATCTTTCTCAACCTACCTCTTTTCTTAGAAGCAGTCCAGTATAAGAGCCACTCTGTTGCAGAGCGCCACACAATCTCACTCTGTCTCCTAGATCATCCCCAGCAAATTACCTTTTCCAGTGGATGTGGTTGCTAAGTAACAACCAACTCTGGAAAGAGAAACAAAGTTCCTTCCCAAAGTTCGGCATCCCCACCCTGATGAATAGGTGCAATTTGTCACACGTATTTAAATGATCCGTGAGTGTTATAGCACAACGAAGCTTAGTTTTCTGCTGGAGTCAAAGGTGGCTACTAGTGAGACTGATCCAAGTTTAAACCATCACAAAGTTTGTACATTTTCATACAAGGGGCAACAGGGAATCTTACGACAGATCTCTAGACATACATTAGGTATGAATTATGAAATATATTTATTTGGTGTCGACCAATGAGCTAATACAGACATCCTCATGGACACAAGCTGCATATTCTCCTGCCAGCAAAATAAAATATGCGGTTTACATTAAATTCAAGTATGGGACAAAAAATTCTGCTTTTCTTAAAGCCTTTGTGAACTATCCTCTTTCTAATAAAGTTAAATTCACATTCTTCCATAAGGTGTGCAAGACCCAAGTAGCTTCTTCCACCCCAAGGCTCTATTGTAAGAACATATGAATCTCAGACTGGAGCATAACAAAGACATCACGATGCTTTCACAGCATTCCTTTATCTTCCACAGGTTTGTTAACATCTGTACTGCACACTAAATATGCACTGGATGTGGGGCCTGTTCCCGTGAGGAGGAAGAAAAGCTAGAAAGACCACTTCTTGACAGAAGAACTTGCAGAAAATGATGGAGACTGACATGTTTCTCTCTCCATGGCTTTCATATGGACTGCACCTTCTTTTGCAGTACATCCACCAACTCCAGCACAATCTCCCAGCCTGTTAACCTTCATGAAGGCAGAGTTTAGTCTCTCTTGCAAATCATCAGTAGCAATGCTTATGACAATTACACCTAACAGAGAACATCCTTATGAATCAAATTATATACACATTTACTCCTCATTGGGCTTGCCAGTAAGATCCATATAACCTATATAACTTGAACGCAAAACTTCCCCTGAAAGCCATATTGTTCCTTTACTAGTCCTTCAACCAAGCAGTTTCAAGGTAACAGCCGCTGTCAGCTTTTAGCTACAATGGCTGCATAGATGTTCCTTATTCTCTTCAGAATACAGCAAGGAGAAACACTAATTCAGTACATCATGGATCTTGGGTGTCATTCCTTGCAACACAGCATCACAACACATCCTTGCAACCTCAGCATCAACACTGAAACAGGTACAGGCTAAGTTCTGGAGAAGATGCTGATACTCACTAACCAGCTTGCAGATAACCACACCATGGGTTTCAGAAGCAGTTGAACACTATCAGCCCTCTCCTCCCTTCTCTTACTCTCTTGACTCCTGTGACTCAGTTAGGAGTCCCGCTTGACCTCAACCAAAAAATTAAAAATGTGCATTGCCATCATAAAAGATGCAACTTCTCCTCACTCTTCCTTTGCAAATCCCAAGATCAGGACAAGGCTACACTAGCTTCCTTGTAATGTGTATCTTGTTAACTCTGTCATGACTGAGAAGGATCCGAAGCAGCTGTTTCTCAGCATCCCTCTGGTATCCAAGTGTTAAAAGAAACCTACAGTCATGTTTGTGATGGAGGCAAAAAAATACAGCTGAAGAGTCAGAATAAGACTTATGATCCTTTTGCATAAAAGGCCATGGGATATCCTCACACTGAGAAGACCCATTCCAAAAATAAACTTAAAAATACAGGCCCTAAGTTCCTAAATTGGCACCTCCTTTCCTTCAACAAACAGAAGCCACTTTACCCTTTGTATCTTGCAACACAACCAATGTAAATTTCTTCTTTTTTTAATTCATTCTGCTTACAACTCATGTAGTGCAGTATTCCCATATTGCACCAATATGGGATAAGATCTTATAGCCTAAAAGTATGCCAAGAACAGTGAAACACACTACCTGAGAGAGCAACCACAAAAACTACTTCATTTTTTTATTGTCAGAAACAAATCACATACAGATGGCCCCAAAACATAGCCAACCAGAAAAAACTGCTTCAGCAAGATCATTCACAACATCTAGCACTGAGATAAGCAATGACCACAGATGTGTGTAAGGTCATAATTACAGAGTTACCAATACAGATGCTATTTAAATGCACACAATTGTATATTCTTAGTGATTACGTTGTCAATGATTAATGACCAAATGCTTCCCCTTATACACTGCTCATATGACAATCTGCATGACTGCTTAAATTGCACAGGGAGGAATAAAGTTGTTAGAAAAGAAACCTGCATCCAGTCACTGCCATAATCTGCTGAAGCCTCATCCCCAGTCCCTGTCACTACCCTTCATTTGCCCGTCCTTCAGGAAGCTTGTAACAGTCCTGTGACAGTCTGTATGTGCAGCAATATAAATTGCCTTCAACAACAATTTGCCTGTGTTTATTCTGCAAACTCCATTTAAGAATATTTCCAAATTCTTAACTGGCTTTATCATTTTCTTCAAAGACTTTCTCTAGTTGGTAAGATGCCAAAGAATATAATAAGGATGGGAGGGAACAAGAAGTGAAGTTAGGGATGCTAAAATTAAATACTTTTCCTATGTGCTTTATATAGAAAACAAAAAGACTGTGAAATAAGCCTTGTCCTCTGCACAAGGGGCAGGTGTGCATTTATTTACATGATGAATGACAAATTAGTCAGCTGAACATAAGGTACACCCAAGAACTCCCTGCAATTTCATTTCACAGAAACAACCCTCAACTGGTACCAACAGTACCAGGGTTCTCTTTCCTGCTTTTGTCCTTGCTGTACTCAGCAAAGAGAAGGAGTTTCAGGTATACAGTTTGTAACAATACAGCATTTTCTGAATGTTCAAACGCTTCCAAACAGCTGTTTGAGATGACTGGGCATAGGTTCAGCTTCTTGCTTGTCTTTCATTTCCATGATCATTTCAAAAGACTTGAAAGATTTCTTGCACAGTTGCAGAGTAAATTAGGGGAAAAATTATGTACCTCACCAGAAACCTTTGTGCTCTGAGAAGAACTTGAGTAAGTGTTGGACATAGTATACTAGTCTGGATTTATACTTTTCTACGTGTACAACTTCTTATTTATATTAAAAAGGAGACAAGTAAAACTAAAAGGCACTGCATAAACCAAGAAACAGATGGATTTTGTTAAAAGGAGCCCAACCCAAAGGCCTATTGGACGTAGAAGAACATACCACCATCTGATGCCTTGTCTATTACATGCCTGATGACTAGATAAACTTCAGTTTCTGAAATTCACAGAAGTAATGATAACACATGTTTCAGACCTCTGTGCTTTTTAAGTGTATGCCATTTAAGTGGAGTTTTCTAAAATGTTTTCAATTTGGACAATAGTACTTGTGTTTTTAGTACTTTCCTTGCAGGGCCTCTATGATCAAATCAGCTAAACATGCAGGGCCAGGTTACACCCTGCCCCTAAGCAGATGTGCAGTGGCAAAGAGATATCTCTGCCGGAACTGTACCACCAAACCCAAACATCCTGTACCTATGTCTGAGCAGGCAGTGTTAAAGTGTTACCAACACAGTTCCATCCCCACTTGCCAATGGTGAACTTTTTTTTTTAATTGATTCATACATGAAATCAATATTGCCAGATTCAAAAATAATAAACTGCAGGGATTGTGGATTAGATTTTTGTCGGGCCAATAAAATGAAGTTACATACATGACACTGGATAAAAAACAAAGAGAAAAGCAAGACCTTTTTTTACATCCTCTTTTTTTTGAAAATGTGAGACATTATTGTATAGAAAAATAACTTTAATAAAAAAATAGCTCTTGAACAAAATAATATACATTTTACGGTACCACAAAATATAATTAATTAGGAATGGAAACAGGAATCGTAAGGTCAGTTCAGCACCTTAAGTTCAAAGTGCTTTATTGTTTTACTGAAAGAAAAAAAAAAAAAAAAAGAAAAAATCTAAGTGCTGAAGTACTATCATAATTCCATGCTTTTCACACCTTTCTCACCAATATTATTACTATACATTGATGAAAGTTTAGAAATTTATTCACTGAAAGCTCCTAATTGTCACAAGCATGCCACTTTCTTCTTACAACTCTAGTTATTAAGATGAGGGGGAGAGGTGATACCAGGACATCCATAACCCTATTTTACTTTTTCAAAACACCATCCTCCTTTTAACAAGCAGACAACCTGATCTGTATACTCAATGATAACTACTTTTAGGACGAGCATTGTCTGTTTGAAATCAGTCAGGAAGCACCAAAATAAGATCAAGTAAATTATTAAGTGTCATTATTGACATCAACTGATTATATTTCCCTTAATAGAAAGAATGCTCTTTTAAGGAAGAAAAAAAAAAAAAGGCACAAAGCATTGCATCTTTTATAGTAGTCTCAATGCACTGCCAAGACTCAAAGCCCTCTAGTTGGACTAATTTTAGGGCGATTCTTTCAAAGCTTTTCTTATTCGGGAAACCTTTTGTCATTCATTTCAGTGAGGCACATTCAGATCACCACAGCCCAGCTTTTCAGCACAAATGCCTGCACCCATCCTTTACCAGCAGGCTGCCCACCACAATCTTATGTGAAAAGCAAGTGCTGTAAAGATAAGTCCTTATAAAAACTATGGCCAAAGGAATGCTTCCTCGAGCTTTTCAAAATACCAGTTAAAATTGCTATTTGGAAGCAAGTAAGCATTATTCTTTTAGTCTTTCACGTGCAAACGTTAAACCGAAATTGACGGTAATACATGAAACTGAAATTTAACTTCGCTATTATACCCAGATTAGCAGTGCGTTCCCTCCACCCCCATTCAGCCTGAAAGAACGCAAAGGAGACCCAAAAAAAGCTTAAGACAATACCTAAAAGCATTTAAAAGTTCGTAGAAAGAGATGGATTTTCAAACGCACCAACATTTTCAAATTACTCCGGAGCACAACCGCCGCCGTCCCCCCCCTCACGGCCAGGACCGAGGGGCTGGTGCGGGGCCGCCCGGCCCCGCACCAGCCCTTCGGCCCTGGCCGTGAGGGGGGGGACGGCAGGCCCCGTCCCCAAGTCCGGCCGCCCCCACATCAACCCCTCAACCACCCGGGCCTCCCCGGAAGGCCTCCTGGACCGCGGTTCCCTTACCCGTGGTGGAGAGGACAGTGCTGGCGAAGAAAAGAGAGGAGGTGAAGTCCCAGTTCCAGTTTCCCGAGGCGTTGCTGAGCACCGAGACGCCGTAGTTGCTGGCCTCCAGCACCCGCATCAAGAACTGCTCCAGCTGCTGCTCCGATAAGCAGGCGTGCTCCTCCAGGAAGCGCTGCTTCAGCTTGCCCAGCTCCTGGCGCAGCAGGTCCTCGTAGGGCAGCTCCACCGAGGAGAATACCACGGCGCCGAACACCAGGTAGAGCAGGTAACCCAGCACCAGCAGGGCGAAACACCACGCCGAGCGGTGCTGCTCCACCAGCCGCACGCAGGAGCTGCCCGCCAGCGACTGCAGCATCTTCCCGAGCCGGGGCCGGCTGAGCCCCGGGCCGGGCCGGGCCGCCGAGGGGGAGCGGGGTTGGGGGAGCGGGGTTTGGGCAGCAGGGTTTGGGCAGCGGGGGATGCGACCGGCGCCTGCCCTCTCTGTGGCCGCTGACTTTGGAGGCGCGGAGCGGCGGTGATGTGGCGCTCACGTGGACGCGCGGCGCAGGTACCGCGGCTGAGGGACGGGCCTGACGCCGCCAGCCGCCCGGCCCCGCCGCCTCCTCACGCCTCCGCCGCCGGCTCAAGCGCCGGCTTCTCCCTTTCTCTTTCTGTTCCTTGTCACCCAGTAACGCGCGGCAGAACAAGGGGCCCCAGCTGACGTTCGGTGCTGCCCGCCGAGAGCCCCCCCCTTCTCTGTGGCGGGGCGGCGTGCGGCCGGACGCTTCGCAGAGATGTCTTCCCCCATCTCACACAAAAGTGTCTGCAGATTCCCTCGCCTTGCTGCCCCCCCCGGCCCGAGTGAGAAACCCCCCCAAACAGCCATTCCTCCGACTGTTTTGTTTTTCTTTGTGTTTTATCTTTTACGTTCGTGTGTGGTGGTTTTGTTTTTTGGGTTGGGGGGGCAGGAGTTTGTTGGGGGTTTTTTTGTTTCTTTTTTTTATTTTTTTATTTTTTTATTTTTTCTTTCGCATTTCAAAAGTAACTGGGCAAAGCAGACGAAAGTAACGCTGGAAACGGAGCAGTGTGAAGCAGGAGTCTGAATTTCGGTTCACTAACCTGACGTGTTCAAGGGAGAACCCTGATGGGCTGGCCTTACTGTCCCCCCTCAGGTCCACTGGGACATAACTTCAAAACGGCGCTAGCGGGTGTGCAGTTTGAACCAGGTGACCTCCAGGACCCACATCTAAGCTAAATGAGTCTTTACTTCTGTGCTGTGCTCCTGACGATACTCGCTTTTTAATGGGACAAAGCACCTGGCTAGTGTCCAGAGCGGTGTCCACAATGAAGCCAGCACTCTGTGTGGTCCAAACCTGCAATCTTCTCAAGTTTCGCTTAAAACTTGTCTTTCTTTGTCCGTCTCTAACTCTGGTCAGCAGTGACACAGTTAACCTGCCAGGAGGTTCCCCACCACATGAAAAGGAGCAGTGAACACTGTAGATTCTCAGAATGTTCCTTAAGGTGACTAAAGGCAGCTTCTGTAAAATGAGAGAGGAGATTCCCTAGTCACATCCAGCAGGGCTCTGCCACTTCCCTCTCATGTCTCAGCTGATGGCAACTTGTACAGTCACAGAAACAGAGTAGTAGCTTGTAAAACAGAAACTTACTGGGGCTGAGCCAGTGAGTTCAAAGTATATTGAATCTGGCAATATATCTTAATCCATGGGGTGCCCCTCTAAGCTGTAAGGACTAAAATGGAAAAAGAATAGAAAAACAAAAGGCACAAAACAATTTTTCATTATAGAAATGTAAAATGATGTGTCAACAATTCCTTTTATACAAAAGCTACACTGGGCTGTGGGATGAATCTGGCCTGGCAGAACACAGAACCAGTTTCGCTCTGCCAGTTACAGCTGAGTTGTGCCAGAGGCTTAACTCCCCCCTCTCTCTTGTTGGATGATCAAAATCTGCATGTGTTCCTGCATGCAGAAAGCAGCTGCTTGAATGCATGGTGAAGTGTCACACTTGGGGGATGTGATAGGTATGTACCTGACAGGCCTAGCAAGCAGACTTTTGATGCTGTGCCAGGACTGCACATGTGTTCTGGCCTACAAATGTATGTTTGTTGTGTGTGCATGTGCAGCTTTTGCATGCACATTCGACCATACAACTGGGGAAGGAGCACCATGGGCACTTGAGCATTTTGGTCAGATGATAAACTTTACCTCCATGGCTGGAGTCCTAAACTGTTGTGAGGTAAATGGTTCCAAAGTGCCTTCTTCATATGTATAAATTGTAGCACTGAGTGGAGGTGCAGCACAGTTAAATTAGGGGAGGGGTTTGGAATGAGCAACTGAAGAAAATCTATGCTATATATCCAGAAGTTAATTGACAGAAGGACAGACAAAGGCGGAGATGTCATGTCCTTACACCACCACTTCAGCACCTTCCATCAGCATCAGTATATCTTTAAAATGTATGTTTTTGCTGTAAACCAGTGCTATGTAGGAAAAAGATGATTCAATCAATAGCAATGGTAATTAATAATGGGTACTGTCTGAAATAACATAATGCAGACAAGCTTTTGAAGGGAATATTCCAAACAAATGTTTCATTGCATTGCACTAAGACAGCATGCATTTAAGCATTGTTACAGAAAAAGAGGTTGAGGAACCTCATTGACCGATTTAGTATGCTTGGCTAACTCCATCCAATTACTTAATCACTCATCCCCTCAAATTCCAAATGACTGAATATCTCCATCTATAATAAAAAAACCATTTAAAACAATATATGTGACATACTGGGCTCCATTTTGATCAAGTGTACTTGGTTTGCCGGGTACAATAGGTTTTGTAATACGATTTAATTTATGGCAAGTAGGTACAGTTGCATTTGTGTTAACACATGGGCATGTCTTCACTAGAAAACAATATTTTCCCAACCCTCAAGCCAAATATTTGTTTAAAGGTTTGAAAATGTTTGCTTAAGAATACACCTCTCTTTCAGTGGTGATAGGAAACTGTGGCTGGGTAGCTGAACAGTTTTATTTACTGGCCTCCTTCAGTTTTCCATTTTTATGAGACACTCATTCTCCATTTTTAGCAGTCTCTCACACTTGGAGGTTTGCTGGGTTAGAGAGAAAAGGAGGACTCTGCTGAACAGAACCCACACCACTCTTATAACTTGTTTTTTCCCCACAGGTTTTCGGAGGCATCGGCTGGGGGGAACAACAGCAGAGCACCACAGCTGTGTCACCAAAGCATTTACTTTCTTGTTTCCAAAGCAAATGTCTGCACAGTTTGAGTTTTAGCTACCACCGTTTATGTTCGTGTTTTAACTCAAAGCCCTTAATATACCTGATAATTTAATTACAGAATTCATTGAGATAGATGTGCAGAGTGGTGTCATGATGTTCAGTTTTCTGACTTCAAGTTATCATATTTACCATGACAATATTACACGTCAACGCAATTGTGTCATTCCAGTTTCCTTCTAGAGTATGCTGTGTCCATTTTCACATTGTTTTGCTAGTCAAGTATCAAGCCACTGACGGACTCAGTGTACTCAATTAAGTGTTACATACTGTGTAACAGAAAGTCACAACATGCTTCCACAAGGAGTGACTGAAATTCTGAAGCAGGCTGTAACAAGAACAGTCTTTTTCCAGCAGAAGTTTCATTCTGCTGTGCTCATCCCTCCTAATAAAACATGAATCCAGTTAATAAAGCATACCACATTATCACATCGCTCATTCAGTAGCTGCGCTCCATGATGACTGGGCTCCTTGCTGCCAAAGAATTCCAGCTGCTAGTGGGGAGAAGAAACTCACTATTGGTAGCTACTGGTGCTCCCTGTTGCACCAAACTCTCCTCTGAGGTACAGAAAATGCAAGTACAAGCTGGCTGCCTACAAAGGTAGAAGAAAAGACTGACACTCTAATTAACACATAGAACTGAGGTAGAGATTGTGTTTGTGTCCTGGGGTGCCAGAAAACCATAGAGAAAGTTAGTAGTCTCTCTAACTGTGCTGCCCGGGCAGACAGGGCAACTCCCCCACCACATCCCTGCTTAGCAGCTTCTCTAGTGTTGTCCAGAGGCTGAGAAAATCCTGTCTCAGACATAAGAAATGCAAGGCCCTCTCAAAGCTGTGTGAATCACATTTTCCATTAGGAGAGGTCAAACTGAAATAAAGAGGTTTTGTGTTAATGGCAGCCTATTTTTATCTGAGTTTTTTGGTTAACTAAAAAAAATCATTTATTACTCACACATTTCCAGTGAAATGCTGAAGTGTTCCAAACCCTGGAAGACAAGGTTGAAGGGGGATAACAGCCTGGCAGCAGACAGTGACCTGAGAGAGGGACAACTGTGCTCTAGTCTTTTGTGCAGTTAATGTAAATTATATTAGATTAAAATACTAGCTTTAGTGAAAAGCAAGAATAGTTCCCAATAATGCTCTAGTTCCCAGAGACTGGCATGTGCTGAATGGCATATGGAAAAGAGGAGATTTGATGCTCTGCTGCTCTGGTCACTGAACTCTACGCCCTGAGTGGGGGTGAGTCTGGGGAAAGGGAAGCACCCACATTTGGTGCTGTTACTAATATAAAGTCTACAAAATATCTTCATCATCAAAAAGAAATAACTGAAAGTAACTCAAGTACACAGAGTTTCAAGTTGATTGAAAAGTATTTTTTATTCAAAATAGCTAGTCTTATGGCAAAATGACCAAAAAAAAATCATCAGTCTTAGAAGAAAATGTCCTTCCTCTCAAAAAAGTGTAAATAATTATCCTGAAGAACCTTAAGTCCTGGAAAGCGGTGTAAATAAAATCAGTAACTAGGCAATACTTGTCCTGCCAAACCTGTTCTACTCTGGCATACCTATAGCCTAACCTTGCCATACACTGAGCAAAGGAGTTGTTGGTGGTGAGGAATGGTGGGACGAACAGTGTGGGAGCCTGTAAACAGTTATGTGCAGAGAACTTGAAGTACTATCAAAGCTGTGTCACCCTGACAGCTGAATATTGAATAGCAATAGGGAACCAATTTGTCCTTCGGGGTTTTTATTCAAATTTGGTGTGAGTATAAATTCAGTGGTTATAGCAAGTCTAAAGCCTGATTGATCTGTCCTAAATTATGTGTATGTGAAGAAAGATTATCTAAATTAACTTTCATTAAGGATTCTGCCACATTTATGTGTTCCCATGAATTTTTTTTTAATGAAATAGAGAAGTAAAATCCTGCATAACTTGCTGTATCTGTTAAATGAAGCCTGGAACGTAATACATTTCCTGTTGTAGAAGAAAATATATCTGAACAATTGTTTCTGAACACACAATTTATGGGCTTTTGCAAAAATTAATATAAGGTTGTCTAGTGGCTCTGACTGAATGTCATGTCCCTGTGGGCAGGCAGGAGGTGCAGTTAAAAGAGTCACATCCTCAGGAGGCACCAACACAAACGTAGTTTGTGAGAAGCGGTCAGATGGGTCACCATGTGTTCTGGTTTGCATGGGTAAGGTATTCTATTTTGGCTAAAGAGAATCATCTAGATTTGGGTCAAACAACATGAATCTTATAAAAATTTAATCAACACAGCCTGACTTTATAGGAAAAATTAATCTGGGATTCATTCCCGTCTTCATGTGGCAGGAGGATGGAGATGTGATAGGAGAGTACAGACATATTTAGGTCTTTAAAATTTATCACCAAGTGAGCTGGTGACAGTAGAAATATTGCTGTGGAAGAAAAAGAGTCAGCAAAGTCTGTGTCCATGCCATTTCCAATATCCTGCCTGGCTGCATTCTGCTTGAGAGGAAGGGGAGATTTAGTGGCTTCCTCAAAAAATCATTTTATGCTGTTAGCTTAATGGTGCAACACTGTCCACAAAGAGCACTGATCTGTGAGAGCAAAGGAATGAATGTACCTGGTTTGGGGGCTATATTTAGGAGAAGGTTTACGTCATGGAGTAGTAGCAGTTAGAATGAAGAAAGTTTATATGCATGGTCAGGCACAATTTATTTCTCGAGTGAGTCATGCCTTGTTCAGCGTAAATGTAATTTTCCTTAGAGATGCAATAAGTATTCGTATTCGGCCAATGATCTTCTTGTCCACACGGAATAACTGAGAGATAACAATTTTAGTAAGATAAGCATTTTATGTCATGGAAAAAGTAATTTCATGTGTTCTTGCTATCAGGTTTACTCAGTGGCATTATCCAAAGAGGAAATTGGTCACTCTAAGAAGGTAGGTCCACTGGGGATGAAGGCTGCGTATATGTACATAAATACATACATTGATATATATACATATATGTTTGTATATAATTATATAGTGTGCTTCCTCAAACTCTTCACTGTTATATTCTAAGTTGTGCCATATCATGGTAGAAACATAATTACCCATGATTTGTAGGATTGTGTTAGCACTGAAGGAATGTAATAGCTCAGAATTCAGGATGTCAACATGACCTTATTATAGCATTACATTAAATAAAAATTCAATATTTTAAATAAATTGACCTTGCCCTATTAAGTCCTGTGGCAGTCAGCCAACAGAATCAGTCTTTTAAACCTCTTGGTTGAGGTGCTGAAAAGAGGAAAACCAGGCACTTAATGCTTTGTACTGAAAATAAGGGTTCACAAAATATTTGATTTCTCTTCCTTCTACTAGAATTTTTAGTACTTCTTCCTCCTTCTCGGCAGCCTGGTGTTACAGATGGTTATGGAGGGAAATAAAAGAATGCAGTAGCTGAGGTGGACTTAAACAACTGTGGGTGTCCAAGCCTCCCTTCTGATCTTATCACCTCCAGGACTGATCTTGGTTTTGTTTCAGAAACATTGTGCTGGTTCTTGGGCACCCAGGAGGTGATGGCACCAGCAAAGCCCGCCACCTTCCTCTGGGTCACTTTCAAAACACCCAGCCCCAGAAAAGGTTATGCACTAAATGGCTTACTTGTGATTATGTTTTTCAGTAGTTAGACTGTATTTCCATGATTTCTGGTTTTTGTTTAATTGAACCCCAGTCCCAGTCTCTTAGTTTAGTGCTGCCATTGGGGAACATTGGTAGATCCTTTTGCCTGTTTTAATTCCGCCTGCATTGCCTTAGAGTTTGTGTACTTGTATAATCAATTTTTTATGCAATATGCTGAGTTGGACTTGTGTAAACAGCGGGATGGGTAGAAATAAACCTGTAGCCAGCAGTGGTGACATTTTTACTGGCAAGTAACACAACCTTTCGCCCATTCGTGGAAAGGTCACATTAACTTGCCAAAACACCTTTCAGCTTCAGCTCCATTTGAGTCTGTTTTCCTGGGCCCCAGCATGTGTACACAACACAGCGCTGCTTGCCGAGGCCTCCCTGACCTGGGTAATTTGTTCAGACTGAACAGTGTGCACACTTGGACTTCTTCATCCACTCAAGTTGGGGTGCTGGAGCCTGGTCCTGACACTGGCTACTCTTTTACTCTGCATTGGGCAATTGGACCCAGGTGGCTGGAGCTGTTGTCGTTTGTAATGGTGAACTTCTGGATGCCTGCAACCATCCTGGCCTATGTGAGACCTTGCAGTAGCTACATACTGCCTCCAGGGCAAATTACTTTACCGAAGTAGGGAAGTTTGGTGCTGGATGTGACTGCCTGTGTGTTGATCACACAGGGGCCACAAGGCAGATTCTTAGGATGACTTCCAGATGCTGCCTAAACACAGCCCAAGAAGTAAGGGGCTCTGGAGGAAGTAAGGTTGCAGCTCTGGGAAAGGATCTCTCCTGTTGCAGCCATAGCGGATAGCTAGGATATACAGCAACTTGGCTTTTCAGAGCTCTAGACTCCCAGAGAATTTGAATTCTAAAGACAGATCCATCTTACAGATCATTGCCAGTCTCTAATATATAAACCACATTCTAACCCAAATCCGCAGCTATACTTGAAAACAACCCTTGTGTTTGATCTTAGATATTTCCTTTGCTGAATGGATCCTATAACCTGAAGGAGATTAATGCTTATCTGTAGGCTGGCACAAGGTCCAGTGCTTTCCTACAGCTGTCCTAGCGGGATGGAGAACCCAGGCAACCCTCTTCCCTAGGCACACGCTTTACAGCCAGCACGTGGTGGGGGTGAGTGTTGAAGCAGGCACTCTTCTCGTGTCATTCCTGCAGAGCAAATCCGTCTTTTCCAGTGGTCAGTCCTGATAGCTCTGGGGTCTGATACTTCTCACTGTGTGCGCAAAACAAAGCAACACATGGTACCAGAAACCCTCGGCCATGGTGTTTATTCCTCATCGCTAAAGGCTCACATTACTACAGTGAAGTAAAGCAGGAGTTACTATTCACAGATGAGGAAATACAAACAAAGTATTCTAATCTGTGGTACTCCTACCTAGCCATGCTATTTGGACAGGTTCATTTTCTAGGCAACCCTTCTGCCCCAGCAGAGTTAAATTTTAATGAGTGCAATTCGTTGCCTCGCTGAACCAATGCCTGGAACAGCCCATGGGTACTATTGCCACATGCACCTGCTATAAAGAATACCAAAGCCTACTTCAGTGACCTGGATCTTTTGAAAATTTAATCCTTTATTTTTATCCACTTAGAAGGAACACAAGCTGCAGTGCCCTACTTTTTCTCAACTGTGTCATCTGACTCATCAATCAGAACTGAATTTGAGTCCTATTTTCACCTACTGATTCTCAATCAACCTAACAAACCTATCAGAAATACAAAAGGACAATTTTGTCACTCAACCCAAGATGACTTTGCAAATCTTGAGTTTTGAGATCTTTTAAGGGTTAAGATAATTACAATTTCAGCAAGGACAGATTCTACACTTTCCCCTGAAAAGATACACTTGGATAGAAAGAACACCACAGGACGAGAGAAAAAGTTCTGTGGAGTAAGAAAACTTTAATTTGAAGAAATTTTATGCTATTGGGTTGATTAATTTTAATAGAATACAATAGCATTATCATTCTATCGACTTGTCAGAGTGCACTGTACACTTTTGTAACATTTACCAGATGTCCATGAGGGCATGTGTTCTGAGAAAGAAATATAAAAACTGTCTGGCCTACAGCTGGTTCAAGAAATAGCTTAAAATGTAGGTCTATCTAGAAAAACCTCAGTTAAAAACCTGACAGGTTTTTTCTCCCGTACTTTCACAAATGCATGAAGTGATTAAAAAAACCAAGAAAAACCACACCACCACCATCAAAATCTGTTTTTCTTGCTGTTATGGCAAAACAAGTATCAGTGACCTGATCCTATTCCATCTGGCTCATGAGACATAAATGAGAAGCAAATACAACATGTGCTAGAAGATCATTTGGCCTCTTGAACACTCTTTCCTAGAATCCAGCCTGCTGTCCTTCAAACAAGTCTTTAACCATGCCAGGAATAAAGAATAAAAGACTGAGTTTCCAGGGAAAAAGAAATTTCTCACAGTGCCACTGTTTCACTTCTGATCTCTCACACCTGATTTTAAGACAGATCTACAAAATGCTTTCAGAAGGTGAGGCTGGGAATTAATGTTTACAATGCTTTTGAACATTGCCAGCTTTGGATTTTGATTTTGTGTTGCATTATAATTTTCTCTACCTCTCCCACTTTGTTTAAACTAATGATGCCTCTCCCTGTTCTTGCTCCCACCTAAAGTCCTCTTCTCTTACACATGCCCCCTGTCTTTTCATTAACTAAGTCCTAAGCATTACCTCAGTGCAAATAACTAATGATAAAATCTTAAACCAGGCTGCAGAATTGACTATAACTGAATTGCTGTTAAATTAATTTTGGGACAGTACATGTACAGCTTGGGAACAAACTTCCTGACAGGCTTTATGCTTTAGACAGATCTCTGTTTACTCTTCAAGTCAACATCAGGTTCCCCATCAACACAAAACAATCAAAATATTAATATTAAATTTGTAATTAATAGTACTCAGATATATCAAGGTAAAATCGTTAACATCTATACTGACTCCAAGTATGCTTTCAGGGTCATGCATGCGCATAGAGCAATTTAGAAAGAAAGAGGACTCTTGAACTCTCAAGCTAAACATAGCAAACATGAAAAAGAAATACTGAAACTACTGGAAGCAGCACAACTCCCTGAGAAAGTGGCGATTATGCCTATTAAGGCACACCAGAAAGTGAGTTCGGAATTAGAAAAAGGGAACGAGCTGGCGGACAGAGAGGCAAAACAAGCAGCTAAACAAGAGGTAAAAATAGAAACTGCTCTAGTCTATGACGGGCAGGTCTCTTTGGAAGGTAAGCCAGAATATACTAAGGAAGACCAGAAACTTATTGTAGATTTAGATGGACCATATAATAAGGAAGGCTCACACCCCGCAGGGAAAACTTATCGTTCCCTCCAGAAAGAGGTGAGCGTGGTGTGGCCTCTCCTGGAGTACTGTGTGCAGTTCTGGGTGCCACAGTATAAAAAAGATTTAAAGCTGGGAGAGTGTCGAGAAGAGAGCTATGAAGTTGGTGAAGGGTTTGGAGAGGAGGCCGTATGAGGAGCGGCTAAATCACTTGGTTTGTTCAGCTTGGAGAAGAGGAGATTGAAAGGAGACCTCATCACAGTCTACAGCTTCCTCACACGGGGAGGAGGAAGGGTAGGTGCTGATCTCTTCTCTTTAGTGACCAATGACAGAACCCGAGGGAATGGCAGGACGATGTGCCAGGGGAGATTTAGGCTAGATATTAGGTAAAGGTTCTTCACCCAGAGGGTGGCGGAGCACTGGAACAGGCTCGTCAGGGAGGTGTCACGGCCCCAAGCCTCACAGTATTCAAGAAGAGACTGGGCAACGCCCCCAGACACATGGTGTGAACCGTGAGGTGGTTGTGTGCAGGGACAAGAGTTGGAGTCGATGATCCTTGTGGGTCCCTTCCAACTGAGGACATTCTATGATTGTAGGATTCTATGATATTGCCACAGCGACAATTACTCTTATTTGTGTTCACTAAGTAATGTGGAAATGTGCTTGCATGCTGCCTCCTCCTGTATGGTGACATGTGGCCCATGTGTGACTATTTCCCCAGGCAAAAGGGACGACAGTCCCAAAGGAGCCTTACACAGAAGGACCTGTACCAGCCTGGTACCTTGGGGAAGACAAGTGGCTTCTGGGTAGTTTCCTAAACACCAATTCAGAAAGTTGAAGGTAGGCACTTTGAAATTTTTAGCCTCAGGCTTCTGTCTGCTTAGACACTCCCTTTCATATTGTGTGATAGACAGACATTATTTCGGGGGAACAAAATGTGCTGTTACCACAGGATCGTATAAATCCTGTCTGTCTTCTGGGAATTTCAGCTTGAAAGAAAAGCTGGATGTAACTATCCTAAAGTGTTAAATATTTATGAAAAATATACATCACGGCATCCTACATACAATTGTT
Source organism: Patagioenas fasciata (assembly GCF_037038585.1). Classification (NCBI taxonomy): domain Eukaryota; kingdom Metazoa; phylum Chordata; class Aves; order Columbiformes; family Columbidae; genus Patagioenas; species Patagioenas fasciata. The sequence continues at coordinate 47,791,416 of NC_092522.1, forward strand.
CAATATACTTTTGAGACTTTACTCCCCAAATACTTCTGTATTATCTTAAGTTGTTGACAAATGGCACAATGTTTTGCAGCAGGAAAAGATCTCCCCTCCAGCCCTCAAATCAACCTCCTAGGACATATTTCTTCTGCTTGATGTTAACACAGAAAACTGAATTTTCACCTCAGCATTTTTTTACTGAAATGGTTTTGGTTATGAAAGTAGAATAATCAAGAGAACTATTTTAAATATAGCTTCACTAAAGTACAGAGGAAATTACATTGTCTGCTGTGTATGAAAATCTGTCTATAATTAGATTTAAATGTTACTCTTTTTAGTGCATTTTAGCATTTCTGCAGACTGTAGTCCTTACAGCATACATAGTTTCAGAATATAGCCTTCATTTTATGAAAATTACGACCCCACGGCATGCATTCAGGACAGTATGTCTTTGTATTAGCTATGAGAGGTAATCTAATAGTTGATACAGTTTTTTACTAGTTTCCTCTCATTCCAGTAGCATAAATTGTTATCGTTTGTTTTGCTCTGCATCCTGTAAGTTTGGGAGGAAAATGATTCATCTGTAGCTAAGGACAGTACAGAATTTTAATATAAATATCTGTATTTCATGTTTTACAATTGATGCTCGTATATATGAAATGTTATTTATTCCACTTAAGTAGTGGAATTTCAGCAATTGTAATATTTTTTTTCACTCTGTGGTCTTACTATACAAATAAAGAAAAGGTTATTGAAAATAAAGATATTTATATGTCTGTCCTTTTCCAGAAAAGATGCTGACCAGAATTTGTTGGGTTTTTTCATTATCTATAATACCACAATAATGCCATCACTTACAAGATTAAGTTTTTCACTTGCCCGCTTGCTGTTTCCAAATTGAGGCTTGTCTCTTTGCAAAATAAACTGAATAGTAAAAAGCTATTCCTAAAGAAAAGACATCATATTGATATTTCATCTAGTTATCAAAACATTGCTGTGCTTTAATGCCTTCTGGGTAGTAATGTGTCAACAGGATGCATAGCTGGAGAGATGGGAGGGACACAAGGGAACTGTTGTGTCCTCTGGCCACCTTGGCTCCCTGCCATGTGTCCTGGTGATGTGCGCTCCTGTAGTGACAGCCACAGCACTGGGAAGCCTCTGAGATCCTTCCACCCTCATCTTCCATCCTACTTCTAACATTTGACTAGCTCGGATATGGCCTTCAAATCAGTCTCTGAGCAGTGCCAGGGAGTGGAGGGAATGGGCAGTAGAGATGCACAAAGTCAGGTCTTTAGCCAGCATTGATCAGAGTAAAAAAAGACCAAGGCACATGGCTTATCCCACCTGCATTTTAGGTGTAGGTGCCTCTGAGAAGGGCAGAGCTGCATCCCCCTGCCATTCTCAGACATTCAGCCACTGCTGGATTTGTGTTTAAACCTTTTGAAATATAATACAGTGGAAATATTTTCCCTTCAAGACATCTGGTTTTCAGAAGCAATAGTTTCTCTTGTTAGCCAGGAATGAACTGTAAAAATCACACCTCAGTCCAAATGAATTCTGACTGTACTTGAAACTTTAACCTAATTAAACTGTTAACTTCAAACTCTGGCATAAAAAGAAGAAAAGAACATTGTCATTTTGACATGAGGCAGGTAAGGCAGCTTCTCCCATTTTAGCACATTTTGTACCATACAATGGTGAGTTCAGATATTTCAAATCTAATTAGGACATATACAATGGACTTTCACTAAACTGTCATGTAACTGGAGCCTTCATTTCCAGCACAAGTAGCTCAGGTGACCTGGTCTGCCTGGCCCTTCTGACTTCCAGACAATGTGACTGAATGAAACACAATTTCTTTTATCCAGAACTCCTGGCTCCAAAGATCTGTCACTGCCAACAGCCATGGGAGCAAATCGTATGTCAGCCTGAAAAATAAATATTGAAGAATAAATTGAACGATAATAGTGTGTCTGTCTGGTTATTTAAAAATATATGAACAAAGAAAATGCAAAGGACAGGAAGCAACCAAGAGAGGTTTACAGAGATTATTCAAAGGTGAACGAATTGAAAAGGAACAACTTCTTCCAGAAACAGCCTGGCTCAACACCCACTGGAACAAAAGAAGTGGTTCCATCCCTTGCCTTTGAAAGTCTCATCTGTATGTCTTCTCAACCACAACTAGATAGTACCTAATTCCCTTTTTTGCCTATATGCTCACGCTAAGGCCCATTAATATTGCCCAAATAATGTAAAGGGAAGGGTCTTGGGCATGTAATGATCTAGCCTTCTGACCATAAACTTTGAAGGAATGGAGCACAACAACTCTATCAACAAATAGAGTGAGCTAAGATTGTCCCAAGAGGCCTTATTAAAGTTATGAGAGAATTATAGGCACATTCAAAAGCTTCTACTGAAAATTACTATTGAAACCTCTGAACTGTTATGAATATCCTTTGGAGATACTCTTGAGACTTCTTGTAACGTTCTACAGAAGATGCAATTCTCCTTTAAACTCCACAGGGTGCTTCAAAAACCTGCAAGGGTTATAATTTTCTAATACATATTACTGTATTGAACAGTTATATTAAAATGCTCTTTCAAAGATAAAAGTAATGCAAAGAAAAAAAGAAAAAAACAGAATGCAAACTCTTCATTATAAAGAAAAAGTAGAAAGGAGACAGCTGAAAAATTTTAGTGTGCATGTATCAGTAAGTATGAATATTGTGAAACGCAAGGATTAATAAACAAATTAATGACATTAATGAAACACTCACAGCAATCTGCAAATAATTACACATTAAAGGCTTCTAAAAGTGGCTTGATGAAGTTCTAAAAATTATCACTAACCCTGGATATCTCAATTACCACCCAAAGCTATGGGGGCCAAAATTTTACTTACAAATACTGCTGTCATCTATTTGTCTCAGCAGCTCAGAAGGCAGAAATATTCCTTACAACTACAACTAAAGTTACTTGTATGTCACCTGGATTTATCATAGTGGACAACGTCACAAGAATCTACTTGGGATTCCTACTGACTTGTGATTTCTGCTGAACATGTATCTAGGTGTCAAACTTGGGTGTAGAAGCAATGCAATGATTTCCAAATTTCCAATGATTGCCTGTGCTGATAAGACCCGCAAGTGCACTACGAGGACATGTGCAACCAGCTAAACTCATCTCTTTCTGCTCTGCAGCACCAAGTCTGATAAGACAAAACACTATAAACATCTCTTGCATTATAGTCACTTATGAGAGTGAAGGAGGAGGGAAGCTAATAAATAATGTTTCCTACATTTAGTGATAAACGTTATGAAAAACCCCACAGTCCTTTGTAACTGATGCTTTCTCCTTACCTGTCATCTGTTTTTATGCAGTACCTATCAGTCTTTGCAACCGTCAGTTCTTGAACTCCTTTTCAAAGTATCTAACATGGGCTTTATTACCAAACACAGAGACCCTTCTCTTTCTTTAGCCTTTCAAGAAATAGTGGGGGAGAAGGACTGGAAATCTTCTGAAGATTGGGGGAAACAGATGCTGAACTGGGCAGGATGGGTCTGCTATGAAGTTGTGGGTACAGGGCAGAAATCCCACAGGTGAAATGGGGACATGTCTGCAAACTCGACCCACGCACGTCAAACAGAACTTCTGGAGGAGAGCCCATTTCAAGCCAGATTTTCAAACAGGAGGAGGTCACGTTTGAGTGGATCAGACACCTCAAAGAGCCCAGGCAGACAACGAAACACCCACTTTTACAGATACCTCCTGGCATATCAGTCGCTTAGACATGAAAGTGACTATATGAGCCATATTCATGGTTCAGCATAGAGCTAAGCTTATTTTCTGGTGAAAGGGTAGCTTGCCTATAATTAGATAACCCTCCTCCTTTCCCAGAGCGCTTACTTTTCTATTTTTTTGCTTGATAAGAAAAGTTTAAGGGTTGTACTTCAGTAGTGACCCACAGTGAGGAACCTAGGGAGCCTGGTGGTAGCTTCAGTGAGTTCTTAAGAAGCACAGTAGTGTAAGTTATGAAAAAATGCTTGCTGTCTACACAAGCTGGTAAGAACTAGCTGTGATGAATGGATAAACCTCACTTACGTTTTATATCCTGGTGTTTTGCTACCTGGAATAAGTCAGTGTGTTTGGGCTTTGAAACTGTATCTGATCTTGTATGTACTTAAGGAAAAGAGAAAGAACTGATATTACAGTTATTTATATAACATTAGGCTGTGATTATTTCTTGCATGGAGAAAAATGTCCCTTTTTTCATGGGAGTGCCTGTGAATATGAATGGCTCTGGGGGATAATAACACCCACTGAAAAGTTGGTATTTGGGATTTGTCTAATCCCTGACACTTCTGTTGGATAAACATATTCTGAGAGCTAGACTCACAGGAATAAACCTTGCTGGGTGCCATATCAGAGCAGGTCTGTTTTCTCTGGAAACTAACTTTTAAATGCTAATAACTTTTTGAAAGTTATTTATTAATTATTCCATGCAGCTGCTCCATTTCTCATCACTGGGATTGCTCCCATCGGGCAGGGAGAACCTGTGGGCTCCCACTTGTGACCAGTTGCTCTTCAGAGCCAGTCAGGGCATTCAGTACAGGAAAAGCTTCTCTGATACCAGCTCCCTGGCTCAGTGGTTGACTCAGCTCCTGGCTGCCAATGAGAAATTTAGGTAATTAATTTCTTCCTCAATAGATTTTCCTGAAGAAACAGAAATAAATGAAGTATATTAGCTTGTTTTACAATAAGTCCATCTTGCTTTTACTGAACTAATTACCCTTCAGTCATATAACTGGTTATGCTTTTCTAAGGCATTGTGAAATCTGTTGAATCTGGAGCGAGAGTAATTATGACACCGCAGATTAATTTGTGTTTAAAAGCAGTGACTGTTCTTACAGCTCATATTTCATCAAAGAAAATCAGAGCATTTTATATACACCAGTACCTCTCAGGACAGTTGAAGAATAAATTACTAAAAAGAAATATTCTTACATTTTAACATTACACACCGGCTTTTCTTCTCAAAATGTTTTCTGAATATACAGATACCTAAAAGCTCCATTCTGTGCTGCACTACACACAGTGTATGAACAACTCAATAAGGCTTAGGGTAGGAAGTGAAACTAGTTGCCATTAAAAATAACAGAAACCATTCTGAGATGCAAAAGTAAATACTCAAGTAAGAATTTGGCAAGGATATGAAAGCTAAAATCTCTGCACTCTTTGAAATGAAGTAATGCCATTTTCAATGACCGCAGTGTCAAGGGCGTTCACCTACAACTGTTTAAACACAACCGCTGTTAATGCTGGGTCAGAGAGATGAGTCATACAAAGTGAAGCAACAGTGAATCACTGAACCCACCTATAACAGGTGCCCTCTAGACTAGTTAGGCATTAGTGATGTGTGACTGCCCTGCTTGAGGTGGTACCACCACAATGCCCAGAAGGGACAGGACAGGCTTTCTCTCTGTTTGCAGGAGACAGCATGTGCTCCCATTCTGGCTCACACAAAGGATGCGCAAACACGTGTAGAGGAAGGGGAAGGTTTGGGTATGGACAGCCAGCCACACTGCTCCGTCCCCTCTCAGACTCAGTGACACAGATAACCCTCAGATAAGGGTTTCAGGTGGGGACAGGCAGCTGGTGAGGGTTTGTGTCACACAGGAAGCCATCTGGACACCCTGCAAATGCCAGAAGGGCCAGTGCTGGGGCAGGGGGAACTATTTGGTGCCTGTGTGAGGGCACATGCCAAAGAACCCACTGATTATTGGCAGGGTGATTAAACCAAGGCACAAGGAAGCTGAGTATTTTTGGTAAATCGGGCAACTAGCTGATGAGAGAGAGAGAGAGAGAGTGTTTTACAGGCAGAGAGCTGAGACAGTGACGAGGTGTATAAATTAAACACAGACGTGTGAGACAGCTAAGAAATTAACTAACATCTCATTCCCTGCCTAGGTTCTTAAAGCAGACAGTGTGATGTGCTCCACTCTGTCCCCGCAACCTCTGTGAGAGGCTGTCCCTGCTGACCAGTGTGCACTGCACTGCATGCTAAAAAATACTGTGCATGATTAAAAGCTCAGAGCCAATGGGATTGTAGCAGCCTTAATTAAAAATGTAATTAAAACCCCAGAACAAGTTATTGTTAGCCAAAGGGGCTAGGAGAAACCAGAAGGCTGGTCTGGGCTTTTTTTATCTAAAATACTGGAATGGGAATGTAGCTAGAGAGATAACAAGGCAATTAGAAATGAGAAATGAATGAAATTAATGATGACTCAAAACGTCTGGGAGAGGTTTGTTTTTTTTTTTTTTTACATCTGTCTATAGTGTATTAAAAATAAAAGAAGTTTGAATATTCAGGAAGTCAGAATAATTAATTGTTGATTAAGAACATAGAAAGAGTAATTAGAGAATATAAAATCTATGATTTAATGGATCCAGAAATACATATCTCAGAGGAGCCAGAGGAACTGGGGAATCTGAATGGATTTGGTGGGGTGCTGTAGGCTGTTTGCAACATCTGGTTTTTTGTACCTAGTGGCAGTGCTAAGTTACTAGACTCATCCCTCTGTAGTCATGGTGAAGGAATCACCTCCAGAAGATAATAGTACAAATGAAGACCCAGTAGTCTCTAAGGGGGCCCAACCCATTCACCTGGGCATCTGAACTAGTGCCTCCATGCAGGTGGTATGAAAGTCCCCCTTTGTTTCACACAGCAACACTCCATGAAGGGACCAGGGGAAATAGTGTTTTCCATCAGAGATGGATGTGATGAAACCTGCTGCTGATGATGCTCCACTCAGGTTATTACCCTGTTCTTTTTACCAGGATGTTAGAACCTTATTGATATTGAGTTCACACTGATTCTGTATTCCCTTAACTCCATCAGCTTTGAAAGGAAAAAAACGAAGGAAACTCTGAGACAGAAACGAGACATCTTCAAAGGGCAAAGCTGCCACTTCAGCTGCTTGTATCAGCACTAAGCTCAGAGGGGTAAACTTCAAAGGGACTGAAGCCTCTTTTCTTCAGAAGTTGGATGAAGCACAGATATGGTTTTCCTGACTCCAGAGCTAAGAAAACATCTTTCATGCATCCAAAGACTGGGAAGTCAAAAGAGATTCCCCCTTGATTTCATCCTTGTGCCTAAATCTTTTAATCAGAAATACTCCCTAGCAAGAATCTGTTTTGTTAACAGGAACCAGCAGAGAACTGTAGAGTTGGTATACCTCAAAAATATCCTAAAATAGGATCAATCTCCTAAAATAGCCAGTGGGAAGGCAAAATACCCAGAAAGCAGTGGTTCATCCTTCCATTGCATATTAGCCTTGCCTCTTCCCTCACTGCTGAATATTTATGCATCCTTGATCATTTGCATCTGCCGCCTGGGCTCTGAAAGCAGTGCAAGGTAGTCTGGAGGGAACATTCCAGCCTTTGCATAAAGGAAACCCTGGTGTACTGGTGTGAAAAGAGAGAAAACAGCTCTGACAAGCAGACCACGTATTAAATATTAAAATGCTACTTACCCCAGCTATTGGGATCTTGTATCCAGCATTAGTACACCATGTGCTACCAACAGGTGGCGCCAGGGTGTTTAATAAAGCAAGGGAAAAACTATTTTGCGTACAGTTTGGTTGGTTGTTTGGTTTTGGTTTTGTTTTGTTTCCTTCCCTATAGACTGCTAATTAAAAACAAACATTAAAAACAAACAAACAAAACAACAAAACCACCACACACAACCAAAAAAACACCAACACACACACAAGAAAGTGTTTTCTTTGCTCCCTTGCCCCTCCTTAAACAACCCAGCTGGGACAGAGCTGGCTGGGTGCTGCTGTTCCCCCCGCAGTGTCCAGCCTTCCAGCTCTGCAGGAACATCCCCGAAAAGGGCAGGGTGTGGGCAGCATGCAGGCAGCATGTTCCCCTTAAGATTTTAAATTGGAGTAGGGGTAGAGACCTTAAGCTCCCAGTTCAATCTGGAAACAGGCATACAGCCACATCACCTTCCGTCTCAGTGACCAGCAAAAGCCATCAGTGGGTAAGATGGGACAACAGAAGACCCCAAGCCACTGAACGGGCAAATAATCTTTATCCACTTCTGCTTCCAGGGCCTGTTCCCACAGGCCTCCACCCTACCCATTAAATTAGCTGGAATCAGGCTAGGAACATCAAATCCCAGTGGCCACCTCTGGTTGATTCTTGTTAATGCATGCACATAGAGGAAGGCAAGAGAAGGTTGAGCAGCAGTTTCAAGAGCTTTAGCCTCTCTGGAAAATTGTGCGGCAGCCACCAGTGGCAGATTTTTTCCTTAGCCCTTTTGCAGCCTTGAACTCCCATGTACTTCCCATTTGTTACTTTACAGGCAGCATTTTGGCATTTGGTCAGAAGGGAAGACCTACTGTAGGTAAATGAAAGATAGCTGATCAAAATATTTTAATTTAATTCTGCAATGAACACCAGCTGATCATCTATGCCTTTCTTGTTCAGAAACCCTGGGGATAAATTTGCATGAAACTGTAAATGCACACTGAGAAAACAAGCAGTGCGCCAGCTGGGAAAAGCAAGGGCCACAGCAGAAAGACAAACTGGAATCCATTGGTCAGTTTATACAAGGTTTAACCAATCCATTGGTTATTACAAGGTTTAATACCTTCTACTTCCTTAGGCAGACCCAAACAATGTTCCATTAGCTTCTCTGACCTGGTCTCAGTGTGATCCCTGTGACTTTACCGGCTTTCCCTATTGTGTCAGCAGAAGATATGGGAAAAGAGGCACAGTTTCTTCTTCCACAAGATGCAAAATGCGTCACACTCTGCTCTAGTGAGGATGTTGTTCCCCGATGTAATCTCTCTCCATGTTCTCAGGGATCAAACCCACTCTTTAATGATCATCTGCAACAACCTCCAAGACTGAGAGACCTTCCCCACTCAACTTACCCCACTAACTTGTCACTGTCAGAGAGAGATTTATGAAACACCACAGGTAATCAGCATTTCTCAGTACATTCTCCTGTGATTTTCTGACAAGAGATGTTAGAGTGGATACCCAATTGTGTTGTTACACAGCAGGTCAGATACAACCCCAGGACTTCAGCCATTTATGAGTAGAAGTCCTCAGCACTGAACTCATGTAGGAGTTTATCACCACCAGCACTCATTCTTCCTTGAGGTGTAGGTGATGTTGAAAGCGTACAAAAATAAAATTCCACATGAAATTCTTGCTACAAATCCATGGCTTATTTTAACCCTGCTTAATAAACCCTTAGTGCATACCACAATCCTTTGTTGTTTTACCAATAGTGCCTAGCATAAAGGAATCAGATACACTTGTACACTCAGGTTCCTTTACCCTAATCCAGTGACAAAAAATAAACGAGAAAATGTTAAGAAGGGCTTCTCATGGATTTGCATTACCTGATTATCACAAAATCATTGCTTCAGTGCACTAAAAAATCCACTCCTTATTCAGTATAATTAAAACCTTATATACTTCTTCCTGTTTCACCTGCAGAGTGGTCATTTGTTAAATTGCCAGATAAGGTTGCTGCATCAGCTCTGTATTTCAACCTGATTTCATGGTGTGATAAGGCTTGTTAGATCGCCCTCTGGGCTTGCTTGCATGTAGGTGTGTCAGTCCTTTTTTAATAACTATTGTACTAAACAGGCAATTTCAACCAAATCTTTGCAGGTCTCAAAAGTATTCTGGTCCTTTGAGATTTACAGCAACAGAAAAATATGTGGAGAAGAATGTTCTGAATGTTTTCTGAAAGAACTGTAAGCACCATCCACTTCATTAGATGTAAAGGAGTCCACAGAGGAGCACAATTAAGTTCTGGTTTACCGCAGATAACAGGATCATCCCACATGGACAGAATCATTGCAAAATAAGAAAAACAGGGACCTCTTGAGGGCTTCTAGACCAACCAAATGGATACATGATACTGTGTCATACCTTATAAACGTTTGTCTAATCTGTCAAAGATTTCCAGTGCTAAAGTCTCTCAGGGCAATTGCATGAGCACACATCTTCATTCCCTACCATCTTGTACTACAGCTGAAACATCGTAAAACATTAGAGAACCTCTATAAAATATGGTTCAAAGCCTGCCGCTGTTGTCTGGATTTGCATTTCAATTTACAGCAGCCTAGGAAAGGAAATGAAGGTAAAACAATGCTATGGCATTGATTTCTCTCAGGGACATGATAGTTGCATAAAGGGCTCTGCTAATTATAGCCACCAGCTATCAATAGACTCAACAAAAGCCACAGCAGCAATTTGATGCCTACCATAGCTCTTTAAGCTGAAAGCATTTGTCATGTGTAAGAATTGATTTTTAAAGGTAATGCCACAGCAGCCCCTGCAATAAAACACAGGTAGACTTGACTCTGAAAGGTCCTTTGGATAGTGAGTCACTGCCAGAGCCCTTTCCTCCAGCATACCTTGTTTTTAATTGATGTGACTTCTCAGAAGGTGGATCCATAATACATTACTTGCTCAACTTCAGAACTTTAATCCCAGGGGAGCTACCAGCAAAGTTCCCTTAAGTTTATGTTGGAAATTATGTGGACCTTCCTTAAAGGCAGAAAGTGCAGTATTTAGGCAGAAATATACCGATCAGTAAAAGACTGAGAATGTAATTGATTCTCAAAAAAACAGTACCTGTTTTGATAGATAAAGGCAATGGATCAGGCTAAGTAAAAATTACTGTCCTCAAGCAGAATTTTCACTGCCTAAATCTAAGGTTATATTTGGAGGGATATGTGATAATTTTATACATACGTAAAAACAGTGCCTCAAGGCTGGGAAGACTGTGAAATGCAGTCCTCTCTCGTTTCCCTGGCTTGAGGGAGTCCTAACTGCTCACTCTTTCACTTCCTTCTGAGCTGACGCCAGGCTTCTGCCCACAGTCCATCTGGGTCCCTAGGCTGTGTGTATGTATATACACTGCAAGGTTTGGGGAAAGAAGAAAATGAAGCAATATCCATGAAAAACAGTCTAAGGAATTTTCCTTAGCCAGATCTTAGCTCTGTGCCTCTCTCAACCTTTCCACGGGAGTGAAAAGTTCCGTATTAATTTCTCTCTGGTGAAAACCCTTGGTTCTCTTTTCAACATCTTATAAAACTCAAAACTTCTGCTACTACAACTTGGCACAAGTCCTTCTATGACAGGGATGTTGTGTTGGTTTCTATCAGATTTGGAGCTGCCACCAGCCTGGCAATGCAAGAGGGTAATTCCTCAAATGAGTGAAATACTTTATAGAACAAGAGAGTGATGGCATTCATGCTCTGCTCTCCCTAAGCCTACCTTCTTGCCAAAAAAATGACAAAATATTTAAGTATAACATAACTTTTAAATTGTTCATGGCATTTGGATTTGAAACTCTAAGCAATAATTATGCTAATGAGAAATAAAGTATTTTCTTGGCAGCAGAACACTTTTATTTGTTGGCATTGTTATTGACTTGTTTATTTGTTGCTTTCTTGTCATCATCTCTGGCTTCTATTTGTATGCAGTAAGTGCCATTTACAGCTGTCCTTGAGAAAACTACTGCAGCTTCCAAAGATTGCTTTCTCATTCTTTTTTTTTTCTTGTTTCAAAAGTAACAGCTTTTTGTCTTTTCAGGCCTTCAACAGCTGCACACCACATAGCTATTCCCTGAGAAGGGTAATGGCTTTGTCAGCTGCGCAGTACAGCAACGCACCAGGGGAATCGATGTGGGGACTTGCCATTACAACAGATACGAGAGAAACAAAGTGCCCATCCAGAGAGGCCTCAGTATTGGGTTGAATGATCACATTCCCATTTCGGTTCTTAATTGTTCATTGAGCAGGAGGAAATGGAGTAGATCCAAGGGGGATCTGCAAAGGAAGAAAGTAAATTCTCAGCCAGAGCTTGCTGCAGAGAAATACACTTCTTCAGCTTATACATTTCGAGCACAAGCAGCAGCTTTATGTGAATGGAACCATTACCATAGGAAGGTCACTTGAAAAATGGATGGACCAGACCCAGTTACCTCCTCTGAAGATGGGTCTTTGCTGACCTGGGTGCAGGGAAAGCTGGCCTGGGATGGGAAGGCAGGGGAGGAGAGGCCGAACAGCTGCACGGTGCCTCCCTGCAACACGGCCTGCAGCGACCACCACTGCAAACACTGGCAGCAGAAAGGCTGCAGCCCCCGCAGCTTCTGCCCTGTCAGGTTCAAGGCTGTGTAGAGATGATTTCTGCCTGTAGAGGAGTCCCACCTACTCATGGAGGACCTTTAGCCTCTCAGTGTACTGTAAGGAAGGGAAGCAGAAGTTCAGCTCCAGGGCAATGGATGCCTCAGTTCACTTGAGTGATGGGTCAGAGAACTGACCCGCTCATTAGTGTGGTCTGCATGAACCAGAAAACCCCTTCTGTGGGAGCAGGGTCACGAGCTCGGTGGAGGAGCACTGGTGTACAGTGACTGTGACATGGACCAGATCAGAGAAATCTTTACACTGATCCTTTAAAATGGATGTGACGCTGCCTTCCCCGTCACATCTGTGGATAAATCACAGTGGGTTTTTGGCATCTCATATTAAGATACAACTGACTCTGTCCTGTGACACTTGTTTCAAATAATATAAAGTGAAACATTTTGCTTTTTTAAAATTTGTGTGAGTTCCTAAGATTGTGATCATATTTTAATGGAAGGTCTAATTAGTGGATAATTGAATTAAAGGTTATATACTGCAAATGCAGTTCATTAAAGCTTGAATTTTAAACTACTAATGCATGTGTAGCTGTGAGAAACGAGAAATAGACACACAGAATGTCTCCTGGATCTATTGTCTCTGCGTTGCATCTCTAGCATGCAATAAATGACATTCATTTCTTCTTTTTGCCTTTGGGCAGATCACCCAGAAAATCTATTACTTACCAGATAAGTGAATCGATAGATGTTATTTTTCTCCTTGAGCTAGATCTACCTCAAGCACAACAAGGAAAACCTCTTTTTCAATGCATGGAAGTTCATGATCATTAACACACAAGAGGGTCACTATACAAAAGCTATGTTTTCTGGCACTTTGTGTTCCACGTCACCATTTCTACACCTTTGTGTATACTTGGTGAATAGTCATGGTGTTTTTTAATAAAGAGGATATCTGAATTCCAAGATTACAGAATCATCTGCAATTACAAGAGCCACAGAGTAAAAAAATAAACCTTGTTGCTTGCTTCAGGTTATGTTAGAAGTGGCTTTCTCAGGGCCTGGCACTCAGCAGGCATTTCTGAGAGCTGGTCTGCTGCATTATGAGCAGCTGCTAACAACAATCCTGCTACCCCAGCACTTCTGTTGCTCTATTGGCAAAGCCCCACCACCTCTGGTTCTGCTCCTCATCAGAGGATCAGACTACCCAGGGCACACTGCTGCAGGGAAAACAATGTCTCAGTACAGACACATAAAATGAAAACAACCAGGAATCACGTAAGAACATAAACTTTGTGTTGACAAATGTCAATGCAAGCACAACCTGCTGGAGATTAAGGCTGTACTCCCTGACAGATACATTTCTTACTTCTACACTTTGGCTTTGATTCTTTCCTCCATTATTGCTTTACTCAGTAGTTACAGCATGCAACAAACCTGTGATGTTCCGAACATGAAAAACAAAACAAAACAAAAAAGGAGCAGGTCACCAGCTCCATAATGCAGCACGTACAAGACGGAAGATATTTTCGTAGGGCTTGGGGTAGGCCACTGATGTATCCCAATTTGCTCCTTGATACCCAGGTGAGTAGAAAGGAAAGGAGTTAAGAAATTGCTTCCACATCAGTATCTGCTTCCTGCTAACACCCAGCCCAGGTAATCACTTATACCCATGCCCAGCGTCTGTAAAACTCGTTTCTCCTGAGCTGCACTGCATCTCCATTTTGCACTCATAAGGGACAAGCAGATGAAAGCTCAAGACCAACACATTTCTATATGCCTTCATGTGTCATTCATCAGTAGCCTCATGCTTCAGAAAATTCAGGATTTTTGTTTTCAGCTACCTGCAAGAGGCAGCTTTTGTGTTCAGCTGGGGGTTACTCAAGAGATTAGCCTCATGGAGAACTAATGCCCTCTGCGCCAGCCTTCTGAAACCTAGGGGTGACGGAAAACAGGATTTAGATTTCCTCCAATGTGTGCCTTGAAATATACCCCAATTCCAGAACAAGAAGGTTCCTACCTTCCTACCTGAGGACTTTACGCTGCTTTTAGAAAAGCAAATAAGAAGCCAGTGATATGCGACTCTACCCCAAAGTCTGAGTTCGTTTTCAGTTTGTTGCTGGATGAACATTTGGATGATTGGTTTTGCTGCACTATCGATTTTTATTTCAGTTTCAGGAGTTTGAGAATCAATTTTCCATAACTAAGTAGCATAACATCTGTTAAAGATCTAGGAAAGAATTATACCAGGTTCCTTGAGTGTATTAATAGCTGGTTTGTAATTAGTTTAAAAGAAGGATTAGGCGGCGGCAGGTGGCAGTCACTGGACAAATAACCTTCATACTGTGGAAAATACTAGGCAGTTTAAAAGGTGCTGGCTGTAGCAAGACTTTTCCGAGTGTTGCTGAATAGCTAGTAGATAATTCACACTCAGTTGAATGAATCTGCACTTAATTTGTGCAAGACAATTAAGAGGAAATAAGTCACGGCAGTATGACCCATTGTTTTGTTTTGTTTTTTAATCCAGAAGTGCCAAGTTTAAGTCCACCAAGTGTTGTCTCTAGCGTGGAGAAACTGCCTGAAAGATGTCTGCCTACTCCAGGTGGTCAGGACTAAGCACCTCTCAGGGCACTCACACGTGGACCACCCTGCTCCCTGCTACCTGGTTGCTACCTGTGCATGGGAGGCCCATGAGAAGCAAGGACAAAGCCAGCACAACATCATTCTTGGGGTGTCTGACTGCTTTTTCATGTCCTACTCTACCATACATAAAGCTGCGAGATCTGAAGCGTTCATTAGTCATCACGGTTTATACACAGCACCCCTTCCATTTTTGCTTATTTTGGCTGTCTTCACCTCTTGTTTTTATTTATGTAGCTGATTGTTTAGTTTGTTGTGTGTTTTTCATTTGTTTGTTTTTCTTTTAAAGATATCACATACCCATCCAGGAACTTCCATCCATCCCCCTCAAACAGCCCTGACAACACTGATGTTCTAAGTCTAAAAGTCTTCTGAAACTCTGGGACTCATCACAAAATTTAAATCTCTGGTTTATAAAGGTTATTACATTTCTGCACGTCATAAAATGCTCATTGAAATCTGCCTCGTAATTAGAGCTGCATAGAGAAAATTTTATTTCACAGAAGATTTAGGTGTTTCAAAATCTGCTTTTCTTCCAGTTCCAAACAGTCCCCCAGTATTTCCAAATATTCTACAAACCGGAAAGGAACAGCCCCCACTGGGGTGGACCGGGATCCTGGGAGGCCAAAGAGGAACTACCCTGTGAGATCCCGGAGCAACCAAAACTCCTGGCTCCCCGACAGCCACCCGGCAAACAAAAACACAGTTTGTGTGTATGGGAAGTGGGAGACAACTCCTGTCAGATGGAAAAGTGGCTTCTGAACAGAAGTTCAGACACTAATCAGTATTTGCACAGAATTTTATACATAATATTGATCAAAGAGGTGTTGTGGCTGCTAAGATTATTTTGAATATATAGTACCTTGCAGTGCCACGGTTACATGTGAAATGTAAAATAACCCCACTTTAATTGAAATCTATATAAATATTTCAGCAGATTTGTAGCTTCGTGCCAGCAGAGCCCCTTTGTAGTTAGCACAGTACAATCTCATTCTTAATTTTGCTTATAAATTGATTTCAAAGTGCGTATACATATATACAGTAAGTTATGCCTGCCTCTTTTTTACATACTGTAGTGGATGTGAACATTAAAAGTGTGCACAGAACACATACTGTAACATGGCAAAGAATATAATGAAAGGATGGAACACTCTTCCTTGTAATTTAGCTAAAACCAGGTTGGATTTTGATATTCATCTAGTTCAAATGAAGCATATCTAAACCATTAATTCTACTATCCATGGTTCATTTACTAATATGATTTTATGTAATCTTGACAGCTTCAAATTATATTCAGGTACTTACAAATGCCTTCCAAAGCATCTTAGCTCTTGATGTATGGTGACCCAATCCATTCCTTGGCAGCTGGATTTAAACATGTCAGAAAACAACAGACCGCCATGGAATTTCCATTGTTGAACTTTGCCAATTAAAGGCCTGTCTCTCTTAATTTTTCCCCTTCTGCAGAAATCAGAATTGAAGCATATTTTATTTGACACCTTCTCAGGCATTTCTGTGCCAAATGTGAGTTTCCTACATACACAAAAGCACCCAATCTTTTACCAGAATATTCATTTTCACATAGTGATTGATCAAAAGTGACATTACGTGAAAAGGTATTACATATTTATTGCTTTGTCCTTATGCTCTGAGTACCCTGTACATGTTTTCTGCATTCATAGTAGGTCTTATAAAGATGTCCATTGGTTTTATAAGTAGCACAATACCCTCCAAAGATTTGTAGGTATGATTGGACAAGTGTGCTAGGATTGCACTTGGCAATTATTTTGAGCTGGATTTCAGTCTTGCTGAAATGAGGACAAACTAATTAGACTTGGACTCTTCAGCTGAAAAGAAAAGACAGCTGAGAACAGAGATAATGGAGGTTTATTATAATAACTGAAGTAAACAGGGAACAATTACTCAATCTTCCACCCACTACAAGAATTAGAAGGCACCCCAATTAACAGGCAGCAGGTTTAAAACAAACAGAAAGAAATACCTTTTCTCGTATCACCTAACTAAACTGTGAAACTAACTACTCATGGAAGTTATAGAGGCCAAATATACAAATGAATTAAAAGAGCGATCAGACAAATTCATGTAACCCTGAATGTGTTCCAGTGCTGAGGGAACGTGACTGGATGCAACCTCTGGCTCAGGAAACCCCTAAAAAAATCAGTAGCTGGGAAGGTACCACTTTGCATTTGTCCTGCCTTTTATGCTCTTCCATAAGGACCTGTTACTGGTCACAGCAGGCAGCAGGATGCTTTGGGCTTATCCAGTATAGTTGCTTTCATATTTTAATGATGGTCTTCACTATGCTGCCATCGAATTATTTCAGGCATTGGTATAATGAGTGATACAGTAACAGAAAAGCTGTGAGAGGTGCTGAGATCCCCGAGATTCTGAGGAGCAACCATATGGGTCCACCATGCCCACAGCAGTGCAACTACCCTGAGCTGAGTACCAGGGTGCCCAATCCATGGCCCTGGGACAGTCCATCTGGGGCCTGGCCTACTTCTGCCCGGCAAAGCCACTGCACCAGGACATGCGTTCAAGAAGCCACTGCAACAGGAAGGTCACCACAACAGCATCTTCCTGACATGAGCAGCATGGGTTGTGAGGCTTCATCCAGCACTGTCACATGGAGAAGAACATCCCCTCTCAGCTTCCTCAGGACTTTTATTATAATAAAAGATTGTAAAGACAAACTGTAGAATTGATCTCTTGGTGGAGAATAACGCCAGACACTGGGGGCACTATCTCAGTCCTTACTTTTCAAACTCTTGTACAGTTTTCTGCTTCTCCAACTTTTGGCATATTTTAAACTGGAAAAGGCACATACACAAAGGCACAGCATTCAGCATATGTAACACATTTGCTTTTCTTCTCAAATAACAGCAACTGGGAAGAAGGAGGGACTGTTTAGACCAGGGCTATCAAACTCATTTTTACCAGGGGACACATCAGCCTCGCAGTTGCCTTCAAAAGGTCGAATGTAATTTTAGGACTGTATAAATGTAGGAGTAGTTACTAGTTCAGACAGTGTTACTGCTTTGTACCTTCTCTTGCCTGAGACTTTTTCGCTCCCAATAGTTGAACCCACAGGGCACAGCCTTCCATTCAGCAGAAATAAAGTTGCGAGAGAATCAGGAAGATGATCTGACATTAAAATAAAATTTGTTTCATTAAGGGAACAAAAGAATCTCTCTGGACAAAATAAAAGTCTATTTCAGATATAATACTTTAAGAAAAAAAATGAATACTTCTAAGCCATGGAAATCACTGAGGAGTTGAAATGGTGCAAACTTCAAATATGGGACACATCACCTCACTGAAGTGACAGTAAGTGTCCTTTCAGGTGCTGACAAATCCGAGAAGAGAAAAGGCTGAAAGACATGAACTGAATCAATATAGTTTCTTCCTGAATGAAAGCTGGTTTCAATCTAGTATTCTCTTTAAAAACAACAACAAAGAAACCAACCAACCAACAACAACAAAAAGGGTAAAAATGGCAACAGAAAAACTCAAAGAAATAATATAGTTGCTTTCCATCACAGTTCTTTCAAAGCTCATTTTAGATCGTAATTTGCCTGGAATTGCTTCTTGAACAGTCCCTTGGTTTCCTGTCTGCTGTTCCAGGTTGAATGAAAGACATGGTTGCTGCTGGTAAAATAAGCTTCCTCTTTTGTAAATGTGCCAATTGCACTCTCTGCCATCAGCAGACAAGCCAAATGGTTCTTCTGGGAAAATATGAATTTCCAAGCAACTCAGCTGTTCAAAGGCTCAGCATAATAATACCAAGGCAAAAAAAAAAAAAAAAATCCCTCCTGTAACATCCACAGACACAAAACAAAAAGATCACAATTGTATATAAATCTATGTGAGGAAAGTGTGCAAGGGGGTTTCAGGAAACTGCAAAATCACTAATGCCACAGCTTATCTGTACAGAAAAGGTCTACCTTTCAATTCAGTGTAATTCTATCAATAAATATGTTGCAGATGGTGCAACCTTCTTGAGTGGCAATTCAAATTAGCCCCCACCTCCCTCAAAAAACCAGACATCAGAGAGCCAGGCTGTGCTACCTCTGCCCACCTTCTGCCATTTGCTTACTGGGAGAAGCTCCAGCTGGCCCAAGCCAGGTAGGAACAGAAGCATCTCACAAGAGTGAACACGACAGGTGAGGTTGCAGGACTGCTCTCCAGACCAGGTTGCGAAGACTTGGCATGATCCCAACCTCAGCTGTATGCGTGACTTCTCTGCCAGAGAGCATCGCCCACACAGCAGGACTGGGAGAGCAAGGCATAGCCCCAAACCTCCTCTGTGACAGAGTGCAGAGCTTGAAGTCTCAGACGAGCACTCATTCATTGACATTTTTAGCTGAACAGACAGATTTTTTACTGAACCAACTGAGAGGCATTTATTTCCCCTTTGCCTGTTCCCTTGTAGCAGACAGTAACCTTCGGTAGAAGGGCAGCTGTCAACAGCTGGGGGGGCAACACCAGCTTAAAGCCTGGCAGCCCTCAGCTGGGTGGCCATGTACCAGCACCTGGAGGCAGCTGTCTGTCTCTGCACCTGAGTAACTGCGCCAGTGGCAGAGATTAATCATCAGGCTAGTTTTCTTCTGCTGAAAAGGATGTTCTTTCCCTTTTGTTTTGACTTGTTGAGGCACTATTTCATTTTGTCAAGGAATATGAAAAAAATATCTTGGAGTCTACGGCATCAAGTGAAAGAGAACCTCTCCCCCAGCCCCGGCCCTGCCACAAAGCCCTAATTAAAATTCTGCACAGCTATAGGAATCGCAAGCCATGTTTTGATCTTAATACTGTTAGTGGAAAAGGCTTTATGCTGGTGATTTTTGAGGCTTTCTGGCTGCCCCTTGCCAAGCAGAGCTGCAGAAAGCTCTGGCTGGTATCGATCACTCACCAGCCTGCTGGGCAGGAGTTGTTTTCCAGCCTGTACATCATGTACAATGTGCTCCTGCATTTCCACGAAAGCTGGAGCGTTTCATCAGTAAAGCCTTATTTCATAACAAAGTCAGCGCTGGCTACATAACAGGAAAAGTCAGGTCTCAAATGGCAGCAGTCCAAGAAAGGCTGAGCTCTGGCTGTGGGACTGAACCCTGGCTGTGGGGCTGAACCAGCAGCGAGGTCTGTCCGGGGAAGGTGGGAAGCCTGTACCCCTGCAGCCTAGTGTGGTGTCACTGGGGAAAGGCTGGGGACAGGATGAGTAGAAGAATACACGATCAGCTGATCAGCAGTTACCTCAATTCATCTTTCTTGGCCCCTGGCATTCAGGCTCTTGGCAAATACAAAGTTCTTTACGATTTTCGACAGAAGTTCTTCCAAAAGCACACTGTTATAATGTTAATGGATTGCTACTGTTACAATATAATCCTGATACACTGCATTACTAAGAGAAAAATCATCAGAAACATGGGAAGTAATGTTCTTACCTAGGAAACCGTTCAGACAGGGGGAACTTTGTCAAACATTTCCTGCATGAGCTGGCTACAGAAAGCGTGACAAAAGGGTAAAACCTGTGTCACGCCTCACCTGGCAAGTTCAGAAGCACTCTGATCTAAATCAGAGGGTGACAGCACAAACCAGTAGTTTCAGTTCACTGTAGGTTGTATGCTCCAGAGGCTTTTCTAATAGCAAAGCCTATCTGAACTTTACTTAGCCAGCAACACTAGGTGAAAACTAGTCATATATTTTACTCTGGAAAGTCATCAACATGCCTGACCCACCTGAGTGTAAGTCAGGGAGAGATACTGAGAAGAAATGGAAGGAAATAGTCTTGTAGAAGAGGAGACATTGAATGGCATAGATTCAGTCTGCTGTGTGCCTTTAGGAATACTCTTTGGAAAGCAGGAATGTAAAGTTTATTCTACAAGATAACAGCAGCTAATACTACCAAAGAAATGACATTCCCAGAAGTTATTGCATGCAGGATCTAGGGCTATTTGCATTGAAGATTTATAACCAGGACTAAGGCTGTCATCTGCATAGAGACGAGTTAGCTTAGAGTGGAATACAGAAGAAATTAGGAGGGTGTGAGCTGGGATGAAAAAAGAGAGAGACATAAAGAGGAGATAAGTCAGTTGCTCAGTGAAGCTTATGACACTTCAGTGAGAATAATCCTTTCTCAGACCACAAAAACATTTAGAGAGGAAGTGTTGCAATAAACCTCAGAAAGGCACTGATGAGAGACTGTAAATTCAGTTCCAAATGTTTGAGAGGTTGTTAAGCGGACTAATATTAAGTGGGATTATAAATGTAATGGCATGTCATATAGCTTTTAAGTAACTAGGGAAGCATTATATGAACTGACAATGGTGATCTGTGGCTGTGGGACCTTAATAAATTTATGAGAGTTTATTACTGAATTTCATTTATTGCTATCATAAGGAATGCTTATGCATGAGAATGTTACATGAATGGAGATAATTGATCATCCAGGGAAATGTCTAAATGCATTTAAAGGAAACTTTCAAATACCAATTTTAAATGAACAAGAAAAAAAATTATGTTAAAATCTATGCAGGGAATATTGTTATTAGCAGGACACAGTCAAGGCCCTTAGGCAAGAAATGTTCCTTGTTCCGAGATACTTGATCTTGACTGCAGGAGAAAAAAGTTTTACATCAGCCCTTCCAATACAGATCCCCTCCCCAAATGCACAATGGTATCCACAAGCAGACGCAACATCCCACAGCAGCCTTTAGCACTGAAATCGAGTCACTAAAGTCTCGGTATCAGTGTGAGCTCTGGTCGCCCACATGCCCTAGTTGCAGCTTCACATTACGGCAAATTGCTGCTGTGCCCTGCATCCAAGGACAAAGCAATGAGGGTTTCTTTACGCGAGTGTTGCTCAGGCTGGAAGGGGCTCCCAGGGGCACCTGACCCAGCCTCTGCTCAGCTTTCCCCAGGGAGAAGCAATGGGGAGAGATTGGAACATGAGGGTTTTCTGCACCCAGGCTGGGCTGGGGGGAGCACAAGAACAGGTCCCTTTCCTGCAAGGCTGTAAGACACCCAGGCATCTACTGTAGAGCCACCGATGGCCACAGCTGAGCCTCAGGAGTGGTGAGTAAAGGAAGGAGGGAGGGAGAGAAGGAAACACAAAGGTGTTGGCAAAAAATGATAAAAGTTAGAAAGAACATAGGGGGAAAAAAGGAAAGAGAAAGACTGTCAGGCATAAGAGAAACAGCAAAAAGAAGGGTTCTTATGTGTGGAAAAGGGAAGAAAAGAAATAAAGAGTCTGGGAAATCAAAGAGAAAATATACTTGAAGGATGTATGAAGGACAGTAAAAATGAAGGAACAGAAAGAAGTGAAGGACAGAAGCTGGTGCCGCAGACTCAATTACAGTATTATTGAAGTCCAGTGTCAGATCTCACTGAACAGAAATTGGTTCTCTTTATGTTTGAATAAGACTTTTTGATGGATCTTGTGGATTTCCACAGTAGTCTAAAGAGCTCCTGCTTCTGTTCAGTTGCAATTGTACAAAAGTAGCTGATGTCAAAACGGATACGGAGAAGCTAAAAGGAGATAAGATTAAAAGGCTGCAGGGTATCCAGGCAGCACTATGAATTACATATTGGTCAAACCAGCCCATGGCTGGGGCCCCGAGCAAGTAAGAAAGAAATCCTGTGGTTTGGAGCCACAAAAGTCAGCTGGGACTTAAATGACATCAGTCTAGGTTTGGAGGAGAGAAAGCTACAGCTTCCCATCAGTACCTTCTTCTCTCTCTTTCCCTGACCTTCTTTTTCTTCTCCACTAAGATCACACCCATCTTTCCAACTTCCAGACCCTAAATATTGTCCCTTATTGCTTATTCATTCCTAGATCTTACTGCATCAATCTCCCTGGCCTTTCTCTCATACATTTCTACTGGAAAGTTTTTAAACATATATATGTATATTCAGTGCCAGTGAGTGCTTGTTAAATTAATTTGTTTGAAAGTCTTCAGCAAATTAAACCATTAAATGACGTGAGATAGTTTTCCACAAGACAGCACTAAAACAGGCAATCAGATCCAGAAGCAGAGTTGATTTTTACTGCAGCAGAAGACCTGTTAAAACTCTAAATAAAGCATCTGTCAAATTAACAGAATATTAAATACAATAAAATAATGTAAAGCCAAGAGACATCTCTCAAGTATGCTTTGGTGGGGATTTACTGAATTAATGTCTAAATTTTTTAAAGGCAGCTGGTGACCTTTGGAGCCTCTCTGCCCTACAAACATGCACATGTCCTGGCTGGGAACCAGCTGGGAGCTGAAATCAAGAGTTTTCCTGCACGAGGACATCTGCAACAAGTGACCAGTGAGAGAGCAGGTCTGTTTGAACCTCCAGTACATTAGAAGCAGGCAGTGGGACGCTGCCATTTTAAACTCATGTTCATGCTTGGCTAAGACTTTTTTCTTTTTACTTTTTTGTGATACTTTTCTAATCACAGAAGTGTGTGTCTAATTGGCCTTGCATCATCAGGATGTAAACACAGGTCATCTCCATCGAGCCACACATGGCACAGGTGGTGGGAAAATGAATGGGGGAAAAGGAGAAACTAGAGTCTCTCCTGATCACTTGTCCTCTTCACCTTTCCCTTTTCTTTTAATATATGTGCCCTGTCCCTTCCTAGCCATTAGCCCATTAAAAAACAAACAAACAAACACCACCCCAACCCCCACTTAATTGTATGGCATTTGCCCAGTTGTATTTGTGAAAAGTGTTTCAAGTCAGCAAAGTGATGTCCTAGTGCCACAGCATGGGTTGAAGGTTGCTCTGAACACTGGATCTGCTTCTCATGCCTTTGAAGTGCAAATTTAAACATCCCTGGTCATGAGTCATCATGAGCCTGTTTTGAACAAAGCCTGGGCAGACCAATGAACCAATAATTTCTAATGAAACTGTGCTTTGATGAAAATAATTCCATGGGCACATAGATGGCATATTTTTCCCCTTATTTCCATATACCTGTTGGGGAATGGAGATCTAGGGCAAATAAAGTTGGAAGAATAAAATCTGACTGGAGGAATACTAACTTCAGTCCTACTTTTGGAATTAATTCATCATCTTTCTTGCTACAAAATGGGAGAGCAGACATGCTGTGTCTTGTGTCCTGTCCCTGGAGACAAGACTTCTGAAGCCTTGGACAGGGTTTCCCAGCATATGAAAAGTTGAGTGGTGGTTGTAGGAGTGTGGATCACTGGAATGTTCCTATGGTGGCACCTAGGAGGCTCAAAGGACAGATTTAGCAATACTACAGTTCTTGTTACACACTTGTCCCTCTCCCCAGCCCCATACTATCGCACGGTAACATCCCTTACTGCTCTCTCCTGTCTGAATGCAGGTGTGGACCAGGGACACAGTGATGAAGACAGCAGGATGGCTCTATCCCATTCCCTGTTGGGTTTGTGACAGCACTTGGTGCTACATGTTCAACTCCCACTACAAAATCAGCACTTATTATTTGCATTCATTTTAATTGAAGGCATCCTATCCATCTTTACCCCCCGTACACTCTTTCTTATGTCTTGAAGCTGTAATAATCCCTGCTTGCCTCTGAAACTTTCGCATCTGCTGTCTGAAATCCTGTTTTTAGAATACACATAAACACATTTGGGAACTCAAGCCCTTTCGAAATCAGAAATCAGCTTTTATGAACTGATATGCTTGGGGGAACACATGGCAGTGACCTCTTTTTGAATCTCAGCATCAAAGGAAGGCGTTCCCCTGAGATATTTGAAGCTCTATAAATACTTCATATTTTCTTTTTTAAATGCAAATTATTGTGTGTTTTCAAACTGAAATGAAACTTCTGAAGATCTGAAAAGGGTCTCCCTTCTCAAAGGGAATCCAAGGTGCATGGCATGGTAGACAGTATGAAAAAAAGTCCCAAATGATGCAGAGAATGTGATCTAGAAAGAAGTTCATTCCTCTAGTACAAGTCAGATATCAAGGTCACAATCAATAGATCCTTTGTCGGAAAAGATCTTGCAGGGAAAAAGTTTCTTGTACCAAAGAGAATCACCAGATTACAGTAGGTGACTCTTGCTATCCATGCAGTTTTCATCTTTATTCACATCTAAATAATCATGAAGTGCAGAGATGAACAGAAAAAAAAATTCTGAGGAGCACAGGCAGCTCCAGGATTAAAATGATTGAGGCACCTTGCACTGAAGGACATTCAAGAGTAAAGGCTGAATGAGCTCTGGATATAGCTCTAAGTCCTGCAATGGCTCATCCTATATTAAATCTCTTTGTTGCAGTTAAATAAGTTGCATGAGAAATAAAAGTCCTTTTTTGTGAGAGGTGAAAGGGGTCCAGCTGAGAGGAGTGTAGTAGGAGTCATGAAACATAGACTGTGCCACCAAACCTCTGTCTGTCATGAGGTGGAGCCCTGGCTCTTGATTGGTGGGATAGATGACCACATCACATCTTAACCCTTGTGAGTAGCTGCTGGAGGAGCTCAGGGTAACACACACACCACTGCCTCCTGCGTATTGGCTTGCCAGTGATGAAGCCCAGGGTAAGGGAACAGCAGCTGTCATGAACCGGTTTCTTCCACTTTCTTCCTCCAAAAAGAGGACTGAGGTGTATCACCGCTCTCTATGAAGCCCAGTGCTGACAGTGAAATCTCAGCAAAAGGTGCTCTCAGCTCCTTCACAGCCAGTCAAGTGGGACAGTTAAGGTCTGTGGAAGAAAGGGCACTTGCCTGACTCTTGGGGAGGGTCTGAAACCCTTTTCCCTGGGAAAACTCGAAGCATTGGAAGGATCAGTTTGAAGAAAGGAAGCTGGTGTCACCTCAGAGCAGAGTCACTCAGGTAGGTGTCGCACAGGCTGGTTCATGCCTCCCCACACCTACTGAGTTAGTCAGTGAAGGAAATGGTGCCATTTGGTACCACAAGGTTCAGTGCATTTGAGATCAAACCTTTACGAGCCTAGGAAACACTGAGTTTTCTTTAATCAGATCCTTGCCACAGTGAAGAAAAGCAAATCTGCTTGAGACCAGCTCAGTGGATTCGTCCCTTTAAAAGACTTGTGCCTTAACGAAAGCAGGTGATGCAGGAGGGAACGTTTTTTCTTGCACTTCCTTCTGGAAGCTCAACCGGAAGGTTTGAAATAGTCACTTCCACCCTTTCCAAGCCCTGGCAAACAAATCAATCCCAGACTGGATGCCTGTGATAGAAAACAGCCTCACACAGCCACACACCCTGGCATAGCCTGACACCTTTTGGGGGTGCTCTGGAAAGGTGTAATAGTGCAACTCCCCTTTGTCCCTAATGCCTTGTCTTTGCCCAGACCCAAGGCCCTACGATGTGCTCTTGCTGCCACCTGGCTCACCCTGGACAAGGTTGCACTTCAGAGACTCATCTTCCACCTGAGTACAGAACGAACATTAGAGCATTCATCAGAGAGGTCAGGTGGATAGCTGTCTGCTCCCAGAGCTGTAAACTGGAGTTGGAGAGTCGGGGTGTAAAACACATAAGGTTATACTTTTCTTACTTACTTCCCTCACTGCAGGCTAGTTTTAAGGAAACTAAAATTGCTGGGCTCTTACTTTTCTTTGTGAACTAAATAAATTACGGCACTCAGATTACTGTCATCAACTCTTTCACTTCTGAGTATTCCTGAAAGCTCTCACCCTTGTGCTCCTAAAGCTTCTTCCTCTCATCTTTCATTTTCAGTCAAAGGTGTAGCACAGTTGAGCAGCACCTTGATGGTGAAGTTACAAAAGACACACAAGGAGACAACTGTCTTGAACACCACCGTCTTACTCAATGGCACAAAACAGTGCTGTTGAATGAAGTAATGATTTGATATTTGGGAGGATGCCTGTTCTGTCAGCCTCCAAATCAAACACTGAAAACTTGAATTATGCCTTAATTCAACCCTGGCAGCATCTGCCTACTGTTGGTGCAGCTCAGGGGACCGTAAGTTCCTGGTCAGCACAATCTAGTGCTTTCTGGTCAAACACTTTGAAAGAATAAAATTTACTCCAGCTAATGCCAGTAACTATATCTAGACCTTGAAAAGCAAGGAAACATAAAAAGAAAGGAAGGAGACAAGGAAAAAGAAGTAGACTTCCTGTAATTAAAGTTTTTACTGGGCCATGGGCACATTTCAAATTGTAACTGTAATTCTCAAATCTCATGTTTTAGAACAGATTTCCTTTATGTGAACATATGCTGTTTTTCTAATACTTTTTCTTTGCAACATTAGATAAACATATGGAAACTTCTGGTACTCATTGGCAAAACATGAAGACCAGTGGTGCTTACCCAGTCTAAAATAATAGCCTGTTTCCTGGCATATCAACATCATATTTACATTTATGAGAGTAGCTTCACCAGTACCTGCCACATGTTAAGGTGCACTTGACAAAGTCTGTGACTTTTTCATTCTTTAAAAGCTACTGCAGAAATGTTGGCAGGGCTAAATGTTGAAATGATCGATAATGTTTGGTTACTGGGTAAATGATTTAACAGCACATGTATGGAGGAAGAAATAGCTCAAAATGTTTGTTATTCATGTGCACTTGACTTGGTAGAAATATCTCAGAAAATATGTTGTACAGTTGAGGCTCTTTTGTACCTTTTGTAGCACTTTATAATATCTTCCCTATTTTTTCTTTGAGATTAAACCAAATGTAGATCTGACGTGTTCTGTACAGTAGAGCCTAGAGCACCTACAGCAAACTAATACCTCTTTTGCTTCTATATTTTGTACAGAAATAATGAAATCCACTGAAAGATAAAAACAATTTAGGTATTTCACAGAGCTAGAGAAAATGTGTTATTTGTGCTCCCTCTGGTTTCAAAGAACATCAGGCAGAATTTAGAAAAATTACTGGTCAATGTAAAATAGTGTGTAATTCTACACCTAACACTTTGCTATGAACGGTAGGCTTGAAAGGCTATGAAATTGCTGCAATTACCATCTCTCACAAGGGACTCATTAACAAAAATTACAGTAGACGATCAGAACAATATGGCCAAGAAATTCACACTAACCAGCTGGTATGTTTGTATGGCTGTATTGGTACATCTAATTCAACAGATAGGAAAACGTGCTATGCATCTGAATTGTAGTACTCATGATGCAGACAGTGCCAGAGGTAGCACTTAACGGAAAAATATGATATAGAAATGTTATTCTTTTTCCATTAAGGAACTTTCCATGATCAGTCACTAAAAGTCTGATTCAAGATGATGACTCATTTGCTATTCAAGGCTTAGGTACATTGTACTTAAAAGATTTCAAGAAACAGGTGAGTGTAGAAAGCTTCTTTCCCTTCCCCACCCCTGAATCTTGGCATACAGTTAAATTGAAATTACCACATTTGAAACATTAATGAAGAAGAAAAGGAAGGAAATGTGGTTCTGCTACATTAAACCTCAGACAGTTCTGTGGGGTGCCATTAGCTTCAGAGAGTGCATCACTCTGAAGGGAAAGATAGCTCAAAATCACATTCGGGTGCTGAAAGGAAGCCTCCCACAATCTAAAGGAAGGTAATAAAAATGACAGATGATGACAGTAGCGGAAGTAAAATCTAAGTGGTCAAAAGAATGGCTATTCAATTCTTAAATATAATGAGATAACTTAAGTCTCCAAATAATGATAAAAATAGAGAGGCTGATTACTGCTTTATAAAGGACAGCTAAAACCAGGACTAAATAAATTAATAAAAATAGGGCAAAGAACAAGAAAGTCTTTATTAAATAAACAAGACAGGAACCAAGGAGATCTCCAAATGAACAACTGCAAGAAAATGCTTCTAATTTCTCAAAGAGGTAAATAAAAAAGTGTAACAAAAGTTAAGGGGAACAATTTATCTGCAGTGTGCTTTGAAGAGTGGTTGTGAAGACAACTGAAATAATTTCCAAAGGCGTAACTATGATAATATGTAGTGAAACGGTGGAACACTTCTAAGGAGAAGCATGAACAGAATAGAAAAGAAAAAGCTGTGAGGACTATCAAAATTTAATCCCTTTCACTTGAGAAAACACATAACACCAGCTTCTGTGATCTGAACTGCAGGGTTTGGTGCTTAATGCTGACCAGGGAATTTTACCAGTGACTTCAGAATGAGATTAAACCTTGGTAAGAAAACACTGAAAAAATACAGCAAAGTTAGTTACTGAGTAACGAGCGCTGGTCACCAGCAGTGGGAACCTATTCTTGAGAGAACATAAAGTCCTCTGCTAAACTGACTGAAATTTAAAAAAAGACCCTGTTTTGTACAGGATGATAAATCTTAGCTACATCGCAATCCAGATTTAAGAGGCAAAATACAGTTATCTGCAAGGATGGTTGAATGTAGACCACAATTGCAAGCAAGCCCAGGTCTCTGACTGAGCTACAAACAGTGTTTTGGAGCCCCTGCTCTGCACTGAAAATGTGATTCCAGTGTTATCTCTATATTATAGCTCTGCCATTTACTACAGAGGCAATGGTGGCATCAGGAAGGATTGCCTGGTTCTTGCCATCTAGCTTCCTGTTCACGATCTTCATGCCAAATACCAGGTTAAGCTTGAGTCATCTGTACATGGCAGCTCTTAGTACTTTCCTAAATTTGGAATAGCTGCCCCATATTCTGAATCTGGTGAGACCTCAAACTCTATATCTAGAGCTGGAAGTATTACGGAGTTTGGACTAGACATTACTAGGATTTGGAGCTGGAAGTGGATCCACTCTTGCCCACATATCACCAGCAAAAGACTAAAGTGGAGGATTTCACGCAACCCTAAGCTCCAGCGTTGTCAGACTGGTACCTTTCATCACCATAATGTGTATTTTAGAGGAAAAAGAAATGTTTTGTAGCACAGAAGCAATTTAGAGTAGTTTTAGACCTAAGCAAGCTTGAAATCAGTCCCTTAAGACTGATCTTGATACGTCCAGCTTACTCTGTTCCGCTCTTTTAGGTGATGATGCAGTCTTCATTTCACAAGTGTGAAATCAGATTAGGAGAAAGGCAAGACATCTTTACAGATGAGTAATAGCTAAAACTAGAAATGACCCTTGGCAGACAGAAATAAAAGTAAATGAAGAGAAAATGAGAAAGGCACTAGAAATCTTTACTAGTGACACTGATTTGGTAACTTGTTTGCCCTGGGATGAAATTGGACACAGTATAGGGACAGAAGAGCTGGCTTGAAGAACTCTCTTTTAACAATATTTAATAGCAACTGGGGGAAAGAATGTGCCCCAGTCACTCCTTGAAGTTATTAACAGATTTCCAGTGGGCAATAGGATTAAGAGGCTTTTTAAATTTAAAGCTTAAACTACAGAGATTTAAGCAGAAGAAATAGAGTGCTGGAGGAAGAAATGCCTACACTTTATTTATACTTTAAGAAGTTCTCCGAGTGTGGATTAGCCGTTACAAGCATCCTGAGACACTAAGACTGTATTTGCTTTCAGGCTCATCCAAGTTGGTTCTTCCATCTAATAAAATGAAAGGCCGCCTCTCATTTGCACTAGTGCGGAAAAAAAAAAAAAAAACCCAAAAAAAAACCCAACCAAACAAACAACAAAAAAACCCAACTTCTATTGTCCATACCTTGATTTTGCAATGCTGTTATTTCTCAAATAATGCAAAATGACTTAGAGCATGTTGAGAATCTCAGGTCATTGGATGATTTGAGAGTACAATTGTTACAGTGATTTTAAAGTTACTCATATGCTGGTGAAAGGACTCTGATTGAGACCAGAAGATGACCAGGAAGGCATTGGGATGGAATAAGCAGTCCTGCCAAAGCAGTAATGGGACCAGGAAATCAGAAAAAAGGTTAAGATAGGTGTGCTATTGAAGATAAAGAGGCTCATTTCTCTCCAGACTTTCATAAAGAAATTTTCAGTAGCTTAGTAAGAATCCTCTTGATGCCATGTCCAGTGAAGATCTCCTTTCTGCTTTGCATACTGCACTGTCCTCACTGGGTCAAGGAACAGAGTTCGTGGCTTCTTCTGCTTAGCAGGACCGTCTATATAGAAGATCTCGATAGATCTGTGAATACAGATTTATGAGAGATAGATGGATCGATCTGATTTTATTTCTCTCTTAGAAAAATGTAATCACTATGTTTAAATTTCTAAGCACTTAGTTGATTAGGACAAACACTCTTCATTCAGCAGTGAAGAGCCCTGAGCATTTTCTGTAGCCTGAGGGTTCTGAGCTACAGGTATTTTATTTGATTATAAAAAAATCTAAATCGCGTGAGCTAATGAAAAATAAACAGCTAAAGAAATTACTAATACTCTGAATGTTAGGAGGCACATGGATATAAGCCAATAAAATGGGGACACTTAGCTAAATAAATGTCTAATGAATATTATCTAAATGTTTTTCCCCCCAGGAATGTTGTTAAGCTTGATTCAATTTATTAATACGGTTTAGTAGATAGGATTTCAATTATTAAAAATTAGTAATACTATGAAGCAAGCAAGTAGTTTATTTTTCTAGGTGGTGCCTTGCTAATTTTGTAAATGTAATAGTTTACAAAAAAAATACAAAGTTGCCATGCCTGTGAATGCAGGAAACACAATTCGGCATACTGGACTTTCTGCCAGCATTACACATGCCACCCAGGGACTTGGCCAAATCACCTTAACAGGATTATTTCCATTGGTTTTAAGTAGTGAAACATATTCTTCAGTGCATTTAATACTTCATTCAGAGCACATTGAACACATTAAGCCTAATTAGCCAGTAGTGTAAGAACAAAAAATGCAAGAAAACTTCTTGCAGGCTTGACACAGTAGTTTTCAACAATACTGCATCGTGGTCCTTTATTTCAGTCTGTTATAGAGGTCTTCCCTGTATATTTTCCTCTTAACTCTACGTATTTCCTTCAGTTCCATGTGGCTGAATGCCTGTGAAACGTTTTTAAATTCTTGGATAAAAGGCAGAGATCGTATCTCATGCTGCCCAGTAAAATACTCAGAAGTCTGCAGCAGTTTGACTCCTTTGCCACAGACTCAAAACTGATGCAGTTGTCATTATAACCTTGCCAATTCTCTGAATTATTCAGTTCTCTCCTTCCTTAAACACTACTTAAAATCTTCAGGGTGTGAGTCACCCTGCCTTTCTAACAAGTGTGCTGAGGCACACTGAAGATATTTCATTAGAATTCTCTGCAGGCTGGAATAGATTATAATAAGATTACTGTCACCAGCAGAGGGAAAACTGCAAAGGTAGATAAGAAAATCTGAAGGTTGCTGGAGGTATAAGGGTTGCTAGAAAAATGCGATTCATTCAAAACAAACAAACCAGTCAAATCCCCTTAGGAAACTGTTAGCAGTGAAGTTGCAGAAATGATTGAAGAACTGCATGGTAAAAACTTTCCACATTCTCTAGAAATGCCAGTGGAAAAGAATTTGCAGATCCACATGAATTAATGAAGAAAGACTTTGAGGTTAACTGCTGAAAACAAGCTTCTCTAACTCTCAGAAGAAAACTATAGTAATCTCTGGATGTACGTAACACCATGATTTACTTTTAAAATCAGCTGGAGCAACACGCCACTTAGAGCTAACAAAGGATCCTACAGCTGCATCCAAAACTTTTTCCAGACCCAGGAGCAGAGATACTGGAAGCATGAACCAGGAAACTGCATGAGAAAGCTAAAAGGGAGCACCAATTCTAGCTCAGTTACATGCAGACTCATTGATAAAGAGTGCCAAAAAATACTGATTTTCACCCCAGGTCAACCCACGTCATCTTCATCCCCTTGTAACATTTTGAAGGAGCCACATTCTAAAGCCGCTTGCGTGCTCCCCTATGCTTGGTGGGATCAAAATCAAAACATTGGCAAACCCAGTTGATCACCACCTGTAAATCCTCCCTTTGCTATTTTTCTAGTTTAACAGCAACAACTAAGAAATTTAACAGCAATTAAGATGCAAATCTACTGGGAACCGGTGGCTGTCACAGCACCCAATATCGTCTTACTTTTTCGTTTTAGCCCTTCACCTGTCTGCATCCATCTGCTGTCTTTTGTTTGCCTTTGTGTTTCTGCTCTTTGGGAGAGGAAACGCTTTTTCTGTCTTTCTGCTTATAGAGTGTCGTGCAAACTCTGAGCTGCCACCACACCACAGCACAACAATAACCATAAAGCACTTCTGGGAGCCAAGATTAAGTAAAAATAAAAGAGCATGAAAACTTTGCCCTGTCTACTTTTTCCCTTTGAGATGGAAGACTCAGCGGGACCCCTTTGTGCTTTATTTGCTGATGGAGCAACAATGTGAGTCTGTCATTTTAGTTCCAACATGCACTTTATTATAAATAATGTTTTTATTCATGATTTCTCCCGAAAGAAATATATATACTCCTCTCTCATCTCTCCCAATCTCCTCTTCCTATAAATGAGTGAAATTTGTCAAACCTGACAAAATAAGGAAGCTCTACTCATGGGAAAGTTTTTATTCTGGTGGTTAAGAGAAGTGGAAAATGCCACAAAACCCAACAGAAATAGGTTTAGTGCCTTCTCTCTTTGCAGGGTGCTACCACTAAGTCCACTTCCATAATAGAACACCCTATCTCATTACTAATTATAAATATTATTAACATTGTTGCAACTAGCAGCTCCCTGCCTCCTTTTTCAAATGTAAGAAATGCAGTATGTCCTGTGTAATTTTAGCGCTTTCCAGAGATTATATTCCTGGGACCAAAAGTATGGCAGAAACAGAAGTGTGATCCTGCAGTATCCAGACTGGCTAGTTGCAATGGTTTTCCTAACATTTAATGATATTCTAGTACCTCTTCACTGTAAGCACTCCAAATAAAAAAGTACAACAGAATAAATAAAATAAAATAACACACACACAAAACTACAAAGGAAACAATTAATACAGTTCTGACCTATCTTCACAACACCTTCTCCCTGTTCTATACATTGCCACAACATGCAGTTTAGTGCAAAACTAACCAATACAAAGAAATTGTGAAGGCAATCCTACCTCCAAATGCACAAATCTTATTTCAAGAGTAACGTGTTTCATTCATCCATATACTCATCAATACCCTTTCAATCTTTACAAGCTTCACTTACACACATTTGAACTCTGGTGAAATAGAATGCACAACTTGCACTGTTTTCTGAGTGAAAAGTAAATGCTTGGTCTTCTTCATTTTTTTGTAACTGCAGCTCGAAGTAGTGTTCTCCCAAAGTCACATTATCATCTTCTAGAAATATGGTAATGTAAATAAGTCTGAATTTTGCTGTTATGTGAATACTGGGGTGTGTGGATGACATTTGTTTTATAAGTGAAGACGTAGGACAAACATTGCTCAACAATACACAGGTTTTGGTAAGGGTTTATCTCTACTAAAATACCATCATGTTCTTGAGGACAGGGTACAAATCTGGTTTTCACATATATCAGAGTGCTTTTTCATCATTTTTCACCCAATGAATGTGCTCAAGTGAATATTTGTACCTACAGTGAATGTCACTGTGTTCAAGAACCTGCTTCATTAACTCCAAGATTAAGTCTACGGACTACAATTTGCACTTCACCTCTCCTCCAGAGTAATTGCTGACAATTGCATAATATTACAATTGCAGAAGATTTGTTTTCATCACAATGATAGTTTAAGAGAAAGAGTTGTTAAGGACCTGAGCATTTGGGCAGATCTCAAGGGAACTCTCAATGCAATTACAAACTCCTTTAATCATGTTTCTGCAGAATACTGTACATTGAATCCTCCGGTTACAAGAGACTGTAGCTGCATCAGATGCATCCATATGGAAACTGCAGCACATAATTCAGTCTATGTACCCATTCAGTCACTGGTCTCTCTCTTAGGACTGACAAATGCACTAATTACTGCCAAGGTTATTTTGCAATCTGTGAGCTTGTTCACTAGGACTGCAAATAACATCGTTACCTGTATTTGCAGAGACCGAAGAAACGACTTCGATTCACTAAGAAAGGTAGGATGTGGTGCAGTGGTTTGAATCATCATGTTCTCTATTGCTTCGTTAGTCCTTTTATTCAATCACTACTACGCAGACCAAAGATATTTCATCGCTCACTGAAGAATATCAGCTTTATATATAAGATCAAAGACAAAGTTTTTCAAGGCAAGGTCAGTGTTTCCTAACCCTAAAAAATTACATTTTATCATTGAGTAGACTCTTTTTAAGGGAACTTCATTTCTACACATATTTTTTGGTACATCAACCATTGCTAAATATGTAAATGGAGCTTCCTCTACTCTTAAAATAGTCAGTTTGACAAATGTAGATCAGGCCCATAGGACTTGGTTTACAAGTGCTCAGCTTATGCATTTGTATCTGTAGTGCTGGACTGGCCTACTGCTTCCTAATTCTTGAGTCGCAGTTCTCAAGAAGACCTTATAAGAAATTCAGAGTTCTTGTTCTTCCATCACAGACTCAGGGAAAATAGAACTGAAAGGGGAAATAACTTTATCGCCTCACTGCAAGGTTAGATTAGCTGTGCATAAGACATTCCTGACAGACTGGTATTTGAAATTTCCAGTTATGGAGAGCCCACACTGGTCCAGAACTCTAGTTTCAGAGTCTTTATTATTAGAAAGATTTTTCCCAATCAACATACTCCTCTCCTGCTCACCTGCTACATCTGTAGTAAATACACAGAAAAGTCTCTTCTTTCCAGCTGTCTTCTGTTGGACAACCATTTCCATGCATCTCACATACCCCTTACTTGTCCAATACACATTCTGGCTGCTGTGCTGCTATGGGATAGAAAAAGAGCTTTCTACCCTTTCTCTCTCTCTTTAGCATATATCAGTCATAATTTGGTCCTGTCCTTATTTTAGTACATACAATTATCTTGCTCTTGCTCCTCCTACACCCCCTTTTTTTTTGTCTGTTTCTTCCCTCACCCTTCTGAGCTTTGTGTTTGCTAAACTGAATACTTGTATGGATGATGGGATCTCAATCATTGGAGATAATAAGAATTTGACTGGAAAAGATCCAGAGCAACCCGCTTTGAGCAGGAGGCTGGATGAGATGACCCCCAGATATCCCTTTCAGACTAAATTATTCCATGATTAATGTTTGCAGCT
Source organism: Patagioenas fasciata (assembly GCF_037038585.1). Classification (NCBI taxonomy): domain Eukaryota; kingdom Metazoa; phylum Chordata; class Aves; order Columbiformes; family Columbidae; genus Patagioenas; species Patagioenas fasciata. Next base: position 47,827,271 of record NC_092522.1, read on the forward strand.
TGGAACATTTAGGATGAATGTCCAGATTAGCCTTTACAAAAGTATCACCTGCTCCACATTAATTGCCAAGCAATGGATTACTTGTAATATCCTTCCTCCTCTCCCCATGACAGATGAATCATTATCTCATTTAGAGGGAAAGATGTGACACCTTACAAAACCTAGTGCAGTACAACTCATTTTCTGAACAAGTATGTCCTGAGGTTTAAGTGGGTGAGGGAATTATACCTTTGTTCTTACTTAGACCTGGTCGCAAAGTGTCTGCTTCTAATTAGCTGTTCTGATTGATTGCTGGTGGGTTTTTCCATTTCAGATTTTAAATAGTTTTTCACTCCTTTTCACAGAGGCTGCTCTGCTCACAAATATTCATATATTTAAGCATTCTCATCTAAAGTCCTGGACCAGCCCCAGCATTAGCCAGCATGAGTTTTCTCCTCTTGGCTTTGTGCTTTCCAGGGGATGACAACACAGCAGGAATGACGGCTCTCACTCTCCTGGGTGACTGAGTCACTGGTTCAACTAAATGAAACACCATTAATTATGAAAGAGTTAGCAATAAATAAATAAATTCTCATCTGTGAAGATTTGCTTTATTCAGGTTTAAACTCTAATCAATTGCTTCTTCAATAACTGTTGAAAAAAAAATAAACCAAATTTTATGTTGCAACAACTATACTGGAATGCCTTTTTAAGAAACAGCTTTTTATTGCTGATTGCATTTTAGTGGGTGAATATAAAAATAAGAAGCCCACTATTTATCTAAAAGCTCCTCTTCCTTGCTCCCCAAATACCATTACACTAGCTCAAAGTCTTCCCTTTTTTCCCAGTAAACAATATAACTCAGGATTTTAATGCACAACCCTGTTTTCCCACCCATCATGGGCACTATAATGCAACAGAGGTGAATGTTCTGCCAAATAAAAAACCCCAAAACACCAACACCTGCATTTCTTTTCCATATTCACCCAGCTGGGAGCAATCAACTATTAGTCAGAAAGTCAGATTTGGAGTTTAACAGAATATGCTTCACTTTTCTGAGTAACTAGAACAGGAATTAAATGAGTGTAGGTGCAGCAAGTGGATCACAACAACATATTGCTGCCAGTTGCCCCTGGAATAGTCACTTTTCTGAAGCGTATGGCACAGTCTCACTAAGATTGCTTGAAAAAAATACAGGCCCAAGTTGCTTTCTATAGGTTCTGTAGGTATGGATTGGTATGAAGTATTTAGTGAAGCAAGGGAAAGAAATGAAATGTAATGACTACAATACTGTGAAAGTTATGTATGAGTTCTCCCCTGCACTCTTAAGCCAATAGCCTTATGATGTAGGCATTTTCCTGTCGAAGAAAGCTTTCCAGCCATGGACAACCATGCAGCATCTGTCCTGCTTTGCTACATGTCTAAAGCTGAGCTTGACAAAGCACCATCCTTGACCACTAGTTTTCTGTGTCATATTCCACAATTTTTAGTTCTAAGGGCTGATTAATCATAGAGAACCACATCTCCTGCTGCTAAATGACAATTAAAAAAACCACATTAAATATCTCAAAGTACGATTATCCTTACTGTCCTCAATATACATACCAACAGATCCAAATATTTCTAATTTTTTGTTTGGAATTTCAGTTATGTAAGAAATACTTTAAAGCAGTCCATTTCCCATAGTATTGAAGTCCCAGGATGGAGAGAATGAAGATAATCTTATACTGCTCAGTAGAAGATAGAGTTATTTCAAAAATACCTGTACCAGAGATGAATTTATCTCAACTTTTTTATTCATCTCCTTGTTGGGGCCTTCTATGCAATCACCAAATATTTTTAAAAATTTAAAACAAAAAATCTCCCAGATCTTTTTTTTTTGAGCTAATAAGAGTTCAGAAATATTTGTACAATCATCCACCTTTCAGAGCAAAACTGAAGAATGGTGAAGCTGTCAACACTTAAAACCTATGTATCAGCTAGCCACATAACTTCCTTTTTGTCCTTGGTGGGCAGAGTCTGTCAAGAAGACATCGTTACTCAGAGCAGGGGGAAGGAAAGTGCTGAATGATGCTGCAGATAGCAGCACTTCACACTAGTCAAAACCCCAGTATCACATTCTTTTTTCTGGAAAAGCAGATGAAGAGTGCAGCCTTTTTGGGTACAGGAGGGATTGTTTACCTCGCCCATCTTGTACATTGTCCACCTGACTGTCGGATCTGCATTTGCTGACTAGATAATGCTTGAACTCCAGGGAGGATGTTCTCAGGAATGGAGGGTGGTAGCTGGTACTTGTCATGGGAGGATATGCCTGGGCACAGATGTTAGTCCTGGAGTAGAGGACAGGGCTCAAGGTACACTCCCAAATTTGGTGGCAGCAGCCCATCACCAGCCCTGGCATGCACATGAGGATGGAGTCCTGTTTTCAAGTTTGAACTGTAACAAGTCACATTTGTTATTAAAATGGTACTTCTCAGAGCTGTTAGGTACAGCTTTCTTACAGCAGGAACCTCAGAGGAGGTCATTTATTACTGGTCTATTTCTAATAGAGCAACTCTCTGAGGAAATCACTTATCATTGTGGTTAATGACCAGAATATCGTCAATATTATATAGTTTAATTAATAATTCTATCAGCACTAGCTAGCCATTCAAAAAGGAGAATTTCCCTAACCTTTAAGGGAATTCTAATCAATTTAGAAACTACCTTTGTTAGAAGCTGGACAGTGAAAAGCTAAGTTCCAGGGCTCAGAAAATTTTTGATGAGAACTCATTTGGATACAAAGTGAAAAATCATCACAAAACTGCTTTATGTAATCAGTCATTATTTCTGCATGTAGCTGCAGTCAGTGTAACTGAAAGATCCCACCCCAACATACAATGAATACACATTTGCAAAGGGGGAGTATTACCTCTATCACTTTTACTTGCAATATGTTCTGTTTCTGTTACCTGTCTTATTTTGAGCCTTTAAATAATCTGCTTGTGTATCCCCCTGAATAGACAAAGGAATCAGTACATGTCACAATGATATTGAGTCAAGTGAGAGACCAAAACCAGGAGGAGGATGTCAATTGGAAGGAAAAAAAAAAAAAAAAGAAAGAAGACCCGTTGATCTCAATATAGAAGGACTTCAATTGAACAAACATGGCTCAAAGATGATCCTGCACATTTAGTGATTGGACAGTTAGCTGGTGGGAAGAGCTAGCTGGCTGATATTTTCTCTGAGCGTAACAGCGACGATCTGGAGAACATAAAATGAAAACCTTTCAAATAACATTTAGAAAAACAAGGCAACCAATCGAGAACAATGAGGCAGAGCAGAAGAAACTGGAGATGCAATCTCTGAGGAATACAGAAGTTTAAATCTCGGCAACACAACGATAGACTAGAGAAAAATGGAAATGTCACTTCATACAAGCAGCAGAATTACTGTAAATCTGAGATAATTGCAGGTACATTAACTAATCAAGAGGGAACAAACAAATACCACCTCACACAGACTCCTTACAACGGTAACCATTTCTGCACATGGGACAACGTAAGTACACAATGGATTTGTTTATAAGAGTTGATTCTGAATTATAATGGTTCTTATGTAGCCCTGATTTATCACCCGTCATACTTTCCCAACTACATTTTTCCTGTACTAGCATGGTACCTTGAAATCCAGCAGCATATCTTAGAGCTGTCTGGAAAGACTCCAGCAGGAGAGACCAGGAGGATCTGTCTGGGGACCCAACATGATGTCCATACTGCCGCTATTGCAGCTGTGCCCATGGGCAGGCAGCATCTCTGCTCTGTTAAGTCAAGCAACACACATTTCATGAAGTACTCTTGTCAGGTACTTAAAAGTAAAAAAATAAGAAATCATGTTGTGCAGAGCCTGGCAGTGGATGTTGCCAGCTATAAGAATGACCTTTATATCTGAGGTTGACTGAGCCTCCTTATTTCTTTTCCCTGTGAGTCAACATTTATCCAGCTGCTCCCACCACCAGAAGCAAAACCATGCATTGATCCTGCAGAAAAAAGACCCAGAGCCAGGATAAGGCCAGAAAATAATCCCAGGAAAAACAATTACTGGCTCCTGCTATTTCTGGCACCATGACAACTGTCCCTTACAGCCCCTGTGGAGCCACCAGACCATGCACATCTGCCCTGGCAGAAGCCTGCAGAGTTTGGAACAGCTCTTTGGCATCTCTCCCCTCAGGCTCCAAGATGCAGGCTGACATCCCTTGCAGGCGGTCCCCCAAAGCAGCTGCCTAGGCAAAGAGCCAGCTTTCCTATAAAGTTAATTTTAAGAGCACTTGATTTTAGGTTCCTTTCACCTCATCGCATTTCAAACACTTAAAAGCAACACAAAAAGAAATGGTGACAACATGCATGTCCTGGGAGAAACTTCTGCTTTCCCAAAACTTTTCACTGTCCTGCTCCCCCACCCCAAAATGGTTCGTTCAGTTGTACAGATAAAGGCCAGAGGCAGTGCTCCTGCCTCTTCCTGTGATCATAATTCCCATAATGTCCAGCAGGGAGAGGGAAAAGAAGACATATTCCATAGTGGATCAGTATGAGAAATGTTAAAGAAACTATTACAGTCTGTGGATAAAATAGCAAATCACAAGTAGAAAAGTAATCAAACTAAAGGCTCCTCCAAAACCAGCCTCCTCCTTCAGTACGGAAAATCTGGCCAAGGAAAGCCTTTTACTTGTGTAAGTGCATTATGAAAAGAGAAAGATAAAAAGGAATTGAGTAAGACACCTTCCCTGACAGGTCTTGCCATTGAATCATGCATTTGAAGTGTATCTTCTGCTACCCTACTGCTCACAGTTTTTTAGACACGAAATCTCCCTTTGTTTTTCACCAGTCACCCTGCAGGAATGTCAGTCAGCGCTCTCTTCTGCTTTGTCTGATCCTTAATTGGGCTCCCAATCTGCAATATCATACCTGTCCTTGTGGCTTAGTTTCTTTAAGTACAAAGCAAAATGTGAAGGGCTCTTCTGTGGTGAGCTTAACTCCCTCACAGGAGCAGGATTCTGATCTCTTTTCCTATCCACCCTTCAGAGACTTGCATCAAGGTGGTACTTCTGCTGCCCACAGCTGCAGTGCAGCATGGAGACATCGCAACCACTGTTCTGTCTCATAATATGACCTCTGTGCTCGGGAGGAGCGAGGAGTTGTGCAGAGAGGACCCAAAACAGAAAGCCCTGGGGAAGCATTTGCAAGATGACTCCGGCTCTGACAACCCAAGGATGTTCTGCCTGAAGCAGATGGTGTTGTGTTTGCCTTCAGTGTGTTTTAGCCAATCCTCAGAGGGCAGTCACCCTTTAAAAATGATTTGCACATTATGGTCTGGACAGATACTTTCTCGCATTTTCCAGTCAAGAGGCCCTGAGAGGCCAATGAAGAAGGGAAACTAACTTCTTATAAGCTTTTTTTAATCACATACTTATGGCAAGATGAGCCAGGCCTGAGAAGAAGAGGAATCTAAATGAGCCCAACAGTGACATCCAGAGGGCAGAGACCAGCAAGCAGGACTTTTGTCAAATAGCGATCAGAAATTGAAACAACAACAACAAAAACAAAAAACACACCACACACACACACAAAAAACCAACACCAAAACCAAACAAACAAAAACCCAAACAAACAAACAAACAAACCCCAACACACTGGAGATGAGTTTCAAGCCTACTTGATGGTAGGCTTCTCAACCCCCACAAGTGCTGCTTTATCTACATATCTGACTCCCTCAGGAAAGCAAGGCATAGGGAACACTTCTTGGATGTAAAGGACTCATCTAGGTGTTTCTACTCTGGCAGGGGGATTGGACTAGATGGTTTTTCAAGGTCCCTTCCAATTCCTGACATTCTGTGACTAACACAGCACTCCTTTTTCAGGGAACTGGAGATACATCTTCCTACAACACAGCAGGAGTGCACCTGAGACACAGCACTACACAAATCGAGTTGTTTCTGGAGAAGTCTCAGCCTTGTGAAGCAACTCGAGAGAGCTGGAGCAGCACTATCAGTCCATGCAGACTTGCCATCTCTGCTCTAGATGAACAAACCTCTGCTATCTGTCTGCACATTGTGAGCTTTTCCTGCAGCTTTGGTTGCCTGGAATGGTTTTTTGGTTTCTTCCCATTGCGTGAGTGCCATCTCTTAAGTTATTCCCCTGTCTCACCAACTCCTCTCTCTCCCTTCCTGTTGATTCTGTGGCTCTACATGCTTTAAAAAAAAAATACAACTCAAAGCTGTACAGTGGCAGGTTTTCTACAGATTTCACCAGGGGTAACTAAACTTGTTTGTGCTAAGAGTACCTCAAGATCATGGGATCGCTACCATCATGCATGTAACGTGTTTTTCCTGTTACAACAGAAGCAGGGATTTCAGACTCCTACATAGGAGACAAAGAACACTGTATGTGGGGTAGATGTGCAGTATATGTTTTGCTCATCCAGATCAAAATGGGATAGTGATAGATCAGGTTAGATTTACTGTACACGGCAGCAGCTAAAAAGTTTTGGGTTCAGCCCTCCTGCGGTGCAGGTTCCAGCAGGCTGGGTTTCACTTGTCTGCAGGCTTAGCAAGGCTTCTATCTACTCAAGCAGGAACAGAAATCCCAGAGAGGGACACCATTATCCTATCTACTGAGTCACGATGATTCACTTAGCATTCAGCTTCCATCAGGTACAGCAACTCCTGGAGTTTAAACTGCATCAGTTTCCATCCTGCTGTGATTTCAGTTTCTCATTGGTTTATCCAGCTCCCCAGAAACTTGCACTTCCTGAGGCAAGAAAGCAAGTCTGGATGCTTATTTATTGTAGATTCATTTGGAGAAAGCTACAGTTACATTTGGAGAAGCTAGTTTTAAGCGTAAAGTACAAGGAAACGGGGGGCAGGTGGGCAGGGGGTAGGAAAAGCACACTGTAGGGTTAAAATCTGTAAGAACTACTGGCCTTGTTTAGAAAAGACCTCTTACAGCATTAAAGGAAACACTCTAAACTACCACAAAAACAATTTCAATGAAAGCTATCTTGAAAATGCCCCTTTTAAAAATTTAGCTAACTTGTGGCTGGCAATAAGTTACAGAGAGTCTTTCTGACAAAGGGACCAAGCAGACAGCTGTAACCTGGTTAGTAAAGGGCAATGGTACAGCTACATCGCAGGTGCCAGAGGTAGCAGAGACGCACAACAGTTGCAACCCTGACCAACTCTGTGGCAGTAACCAAGAAGCTGTAAGAGAGCCGAATCTCCCTTAGACTGACCTGGATCAAGAAATCATGCCAAGGAGAGGTTCCTTCTCTCCCCATATCCCAGTGTTACAAAAAAAGTGCACTGTGCCCAGGATCAGAAGGAGCCTGCAGCAGAACTGTGGCTCTTTCTCTTCCCCCTGTAGTTGCCTTGTACTCTAGTAATTCTCAGTGGGCATGTAACTACTGCTGTGCATCTCAGGTGGACACAAGCATAGCCAGAGTATACTAGCAAAGGTTCAGGAGTGCACCTGCTTTTCAGTGGCATATCAAACCCTGCCCCTTTTGAAGTCAATGAAAATTCCCACAGATTTCAATGAGATTTTGATTTCAATCCCTAAATCCATCTCTCACCCATTCAACTCAGAAATCATAGTTGGAGCTTGAAGGCACATGATGAATCATGATTTCTACTGAGCAAGCAAGCCATAGCAGTTTAAAAGGATCAAAATGCTCTATGTCTGAGCTGTGTTCCAGCCACATTCCTTGAAATACATGCTACTGTCCCACTTTGATATATTCTTTCAGGTTCTCCTTGCTGTCTCTAAGGAAAGAGATTTCCCAGGAGCCCTTAAACATCGCAAGCCACAAGAACATGTTTTTTGAAAATACTTCACAGTGAGTAGAAGAATTAATTCCAGGAGGAGGCAGGTTAGCACTGATAACATGTTTCCAAAATACATTTTGACAGCTCAAGTGGCTTGATCTGTTTTTCATGGCAAAGCAGCATCTTTATAAAGTGACTTTGACCTCTGCTTGTACAGTTGGTGCTACAAAGCTCCTCAGAGGCTATGAATCCTGCAGACTCCTGTGCTTCAGAGTTGGGACAGACTCACCAGCAGTGATTTAAGGTGTCTGGGTCCTGGCACGTGAACATCGGATTTGTTAAAGAATCATGTGGAAAAACACAATGCCAAAGCTCCCAGGCTTCTTAAGGCAGAGGTGGGACCAGGAAAGTCACAAGATCAGCAACAGGTTCAGTGCTTAGCTCTGCTACAGCGCCTCAGGCACTGTGTCCTGCTCCAGTCTGGTAAAGCACAGAAGATCTGAATTCTTCTGAAGGCCTCCAAGCATCCCTGTGTGATTGATGAGAGGAAGAAGACATACACCTCACTGCCCAATGAGCATGGCATTTTCTTGTGTTGCTTTATCTGCCCATTCCAAAGGGCAGTTATCTGCAGCTCTTCAAGGAAGAAGGACCTTGCATGAATTTGTCATATTTTTTTTTGCCTTGGAATGTATCAGAACACATTTTTTTCAGCCAGCTTTAGTCCCAAATATTCCTCCTACTTGTTTTCACCACTTTCTGTTTTGTTTATATTAATTCAGAGAAGAAAATTTAGTAAAAAGCAGTGATGGGACACTCCCTAAAGTGGGAGAGATTTTGGCATCTCTTTCCTATGGCAAGGTTTTCTGTAAAGTGCTACTGCCATGGCTAGTGACTGGAAGAAGGAAGCAGAGATAAAATTGTTTGACAGTTTGCAGACTAACGAGCCCTTTCTAAAAATCAAAAGCTGTCTGCTGTGGGTATCAGCAATTTCCCTAAATAGCAACCATTCTGTATTTGACTGTGACTAATAGGAAAGATCTGTGGCAAACTGGATTGGAAAAGTCACTTAAGTGAAAGTGCCAAACCAGCAAATTTCACAGAAACCAAGGAGTGAGGTTGGTTGTTCTGGTCTTATTCATTGACCATCAGGAAAGCTGATACAACTTAATCAATAAGGAGCAAAGTATAACCACACACTCCATCTAGCTGCATAAGGAACTCTTTAAATGAGATTCTAAATACTAAACAGAATTAAGCAGGATATATAAAATACAGGACATATTCATGACAGCTCTAAAATATTCACACAGGCACAGGTATGTGAGGACAAATCAATAAGAGTAAGTCACAATAGGAACCGACACTACTAGGGAATAAAAGAAAGCTGAAATAAAATTCAATAGTATTGTAAGTTGGAGAAAGAGGGGATTTATGTCCAGAAGAGGCTGAATTTATAATGTCGTTTTTTCTTCAGTCTTTACAAGAAGCAGAACAGTAGCCAAATACCTATGCATCTTTTTATTTCCATCTGCTTTCTCCATCTGGCCTGCGTTCTCTCCTCTAACTACCTGAGGTGCTGGATGGCATTCACCCAGGAGTTACCATGAAGACAGCAAACACGCTCTGTGAACAGTCTTAAAGAACTCTGGAGAATGGGAAAGGTCCCACAGCAATGGTTACGATACTCGTTCTTCCCATCAAGTTTTAGTAAATAAATGTAAAATGAGAAGGTTCTGTAAAATTATGCATTAGTCACCTTAATTATGACAGGAGAAATGCCAAGTACAGATCTATTAAAACTACTACATGCTACTGATTGGAGTGATGGACCAGCAAACAAGCTTCTAAAGAGTGCAGACCAGAGCTTAATCCTCCTTAAAGGCAGGATTAAAATTTGGAGTGCTCCTCCAATTTATCGGGCTCAATCTCAAGTCGACAAACTGCAAACGATTTTTGAGGAGTGCAGAGTACCACAAATGGAAGGAAAGGGGATAAACTGTGCTCAAGGGGAAGGAGAGGGCTCCTCTGGGCTGCAGTGTTACAGTGCATAGATACAGGAGCTATATCAGACCAAACTGAAAAGATGGGAACAAAAGTGATATTGTTGGAAGAAAAGGGAGGAAAAAAACACCAACAACAAGAAATTAAGAACAAACAAACCAAGAAAAGCCCACCACATTTAAAAGATAAGGTAAGTGATTATTCCTCTACTCAGAACTGGATGGGCAGAGACAATAACGTGTCAAGTCCTGAGAAAAGAGCACTTAAAATGGGGGAAGAAACAGAAGAGTCTAGAGTGGAGCAATAGAAATGACCAAAGGTTCAGAAAGATTATTTGTGAGGAAAGGATGAAAGAGCTACATTTGTTTAATGTCCAGAAGAAAAGCAAGAGGGAAACAGAACAGTGTCTAAACATTGAAAGGGATTTTACCAAGAGAGACAGCAGTCAATAAATTATACTCCATGTCCACCTGGGAAAGGAAAACATTTAGTTGAATTTGTTCTTAAAAATCATTACTTTAGCTGTAAAAATGAGGAACATCTGTCAGGAATGATACAAACAATGTTAATAGCATCTCAAAGCAGGGCAGAAGGTCTTTTGACATCTCTTTTGAAGATTGATTTCTGTAATTTTGATTACATCATTTTCTCTGTCCTCAAAATGTTGTTTCTCCTAAGTGCCTGCACTACAACTGCTAATAACAAAGGCAAAGCTCCTTTCTCTTTGAAACAGCTTTTCTCCACTATATTACTGTGCATAATGACCGCATCATTAAGTGTCAGCAGGACTAAAGGTTTTCTGTATTTTAGTTTACAAGCACTGAAGCAACAGACTTCAGTTGATAAATGTAGCACAGTTGTTGCTTCTGCTAATGAGAAGGAAGAAAAAGGTCAACATCAATAGAGAGGGAAAATGTTCCATATGAAGTGCAAGGATAAAAGTAAATGTTAAAGGCAGAAATGTAGATAACCAAAGTTCCTTAGCAACCCAGAGTGACAACCACTGCAGTGACATACAGTAGCTCACCAGGAAAGATGTTTCTTTCTCACTGAAAGTCATGACACTGTCTATCCAGGCTTAATAGTAAGTTATGTTAGCTTCTTCACATTAAATACACACATTTTCTTTTGATTCCTCTATTTATGGAGGTATTTATGGAGCCATGTTAAAATATTTAAAACTGATGGAGTTACGGTAAATATAACAAAGAAGAGTCCATCATCACTCTCCACAGCACAGAGAATCTTGTACAATTTTTGCAGTCCTGCTCATCAAACTTGTCTTCACTTCCTCCACCCTCTCTTGGTAAGTGAATACCCTCTAAACATGACATCTCTCCCTCCTCTCTGAAAATTTGTGAGTTCACTCAATTGAAAAGAAGAAAACCTGATTTTAAGATTGATATCAGGGCTGGTATTTTGCAATGATTTATCCACTCAGACATGTGCCAGGAGCCTTAGCTGGATGTGAGGTATTCAGCTATGGAGGACTGAACAGTTTCTCTCCTCAAAACATGACCACTGCACCAAAACAAGTACAGACCCATCTTTCCCCTCACCAGTTGGCAGACACCAAGGAGTTGGTTAAGATGTGAGAAGAAAAGGTTTATCTGCCCTGGGAGAAGTGGGATGCTCTGCTCCAACCAGACACTGCTGAGAACAAAAGGTTGCAAATCAACCCATCAAAGCATCCAGTTCTGCTGCTTCAGCAGTGGAGCAAGCAAAAGGCAGATTTCCTTTTCCAGCCAAATTCACTCACATTCACCATTGGATTGTTAAGTCATAGCTATTTATTTAAGGGGAATACCCTCTATTTCTGAGACCTGAGAACAATATTGACTGGATTGGCTTCAATCCTATCCTTTCCTACAGCTCCTACATCCCTGTCCCCTAAGGCTATGCATGCCCCGCCCCCCACCTCAGCCTCTCTATCGCTTTTCAGCCTTTCACACTCAGTCTACCCCTTTCCTCAAAGGCCATCTGCCCTCATAATGCTTCTGAAAGGAAAGACTGTTTTGTCTCAGTACTCAAAGAACAAGAGCACTAACTATATAGAGTTTGATCTGTATATAAAACAGGAGTGTTGAAATGGGAGCGAACAACTTCTAGAAGGATTCTAGACCCCACTGGTGATCCCAGTGTGCTTAAACCAATACTTATTAATTGATTGAAACAGTTTAGCTGAAGTCTTCCTTCGGCTGGAGCTGGTTTGGATTTTTGCGTAAAGCACAAGCCCCTTGATACTCAAGAACTTTGCGTGATCACAGGAGCTGATTTTCTGTACTTTAGTTTGCAGTACATGTCATCTGCCACAGCAACACTGTAGTGATAAATCATCTTCTGTATGAGGAAAGACAGGCAGAGAATCACAGAATGTTGGGGATTGGAAGGACCCTCGAAAGATCATCTAGTCCAATCCCCCTGCCGGAGCAGGAACACTTAGATGACATTACCCAGGCATGTGCCCAGGTGGGTTTTGAATGTCTCCAGAGAAGGAGACTCCACAGCCTCCCTGGGCAGCCTGTTCCAGTGTTCTGATACCCTCACTGAGAAGAAATTTCTTCTTAAATTTAAGTGAAACCTCTTGTGTTCTAGTTTGAACCCATTATCCCTTGTCCTACTGTTGGTTGTCAGAAGAACCCGAAGGAGACATTTCTCATGTGCTTGGGAATGAAATAGGGAATTGCCAAACCTAGGTCTGTTCTGCTCTGGGAAAGAAAAGGGTCAGTGATATTTTGATGTTGAACCAATAAAATGTTCAGGATATTGTTGAGCCCAAAATGAGTTGGAGAAGATTCTGAAAGGATTCAGTAAGGAGTTTCTGTAGAAAGCAAGCTGGATTGGAATGATCAAGGGTGCTGCTAGAAGGATGTTAAGCTAAACAAGAACAGAGTAGGTCAGCAGGACTCAGTGACTGCCTGCCATGTATACTGGTACCAGACAGCAAGGGCATTACAGATGGGTAGCAGGCTGCCTCAGTTCATCCCTCTACAAGCATCATCTTGTTCTTCATAGAGTGAGGTCAGGGCTGGAAAAAGAGCTGGCTTTGCTCCTCACTGACCTCCCCAGGGACCTCACATGAAGAGTAAATAACAGTGGGTTTACTATGAAGCCTGCATGGACACTGAGTCCAATTTTGTGCTGTCAACTATGCCATAGAGAAATGAGCACTGACCTTTCAGTCTGATCCCACTGTCATCCCAAATTTGACCCAGATGACTAAAGCCAAGAAACACAGTTATTTGTGAGCTGAAGGTCAGAATAAAGAGGCATCTGTCAGTGGCCAGAAATCACTGCTCAACAAGCGTCTTGTGGTGCTATTATCTGAAGAGTTCCCGACACAGTCATGCATCAGCTGCTGACGCTGATCCATGACCAGGAGCATTTCAACACCCTTGAATTTGAAGGCAGACGTGACTTCTCCAAGCATGAAAAAGAGTAGTGTCATTTTCCCATTGAAGTTAAATCTTCCCCTAGGACTCTCCTACGCAATTACAATGCAGAACAGTGGCTTAAATTGCACAATGTGGATTTGGCAGGTTACCAAATCCCAGGACTGTGGAATTAATAGGTTGTTTTTTCAGCATAATACTGAAATAGACAAAGTGATTGATTGAACCAAAACACTTCAAGTTTATGTCATGTGCCTCTTCTGCAAGGCAGGTAAGGGTGGATTGGAGTTGCTAGGAGAAGTTGGATGTCAAATGTTCCAAGTTCCATAAGCCAAATCCAGTAATGAACTGTTTAAGATTTCAACTCCTGCATGTACTTCAGAATTTTTAAAATTTTCTTTACCTCTTGTAATTATTTTGTCATAGAAGACTCCAAAATATCATGTTTGGGAAGGAGAAAAAAAAAAAAAAAAGCTCATGAACTTCATGTAAATTGAAACTGTATGAGAGAGTATTTTTTTCGTTTCCCTTCATTAAAGAAAAACCATCCTACCATCAAGTTTTATTAAATAAAGAAAAATGTTTGAGCACATCTACTATTCCCTCATCCTGATTCAAAACATTACTTGATAGAGCAGAAGTAATAGCCACTAAGGCTGACTAGAAGTGTGTAGTTTTCTTTCAGAAATGGCTGATCCAGGGGAACCAAAGTGGTTTCTGGCCCTTCTGCTCATCCTGCCAAACCTTCTCATATAAAGTAGCACAGTCAAGCCTGTTCCCTGTCCATAACACCCCCATCCCAAGGCAGCCAGCTCCTGCACAGCTTATGTCTTTTGTGCAGCCAGCAGTGCCCAGACCACAGGGGATTTCAGCATTGTTTCAGAGACATCTGCACTAAACATTGTCATTTTCCAGAGCAAAAATACCACCCAGCAACAGTTCTCTCTGAACGTGGGCATGTTAAGGAACCTTGAAGGTTTCCTACACAATAGCCAAGGAGGGCTCAGAAGCACAAATAGTCCCAGAACTGGTGAACTTTTAAATCAAACCTAAATGGCTAATGCAAGCTAGTTATAATAAATATAGAGAAGCTGCTGTGTAGGATGTCCTGCCTGTGCAATTGTCTTCTGCTAGAAAATGATAAATTCCATTTGTGTCATTTGTAATGGTGAAATTATTCCATGCAGCAAAGTACTGAAATGTCATCTAGTTGTGTTCCTGCAAACTTTAAGTTCCGATTCAATTACACTATTTCAGGAGGAGGCAGCATTTTCAATGTTATCATCATGTCATTCATGGAGAACTATTCAGCTATTAAGACCAAAAACTATTTCCCATCTATAACAGCTGACTCTTAACAAACAAATGTGGAAAAAGAAGTATATTTGTTATCTGGATAAAAAGGTAATGACAAGTACATCTAGATTCCTGCCTCCTCAACTGAGTCATAAGCAGAAGAAATAAATCTGATCCTTGAAACATTACATACACCAAAAAAAAAAAAAAAAAAGAGAGAGAGAGAAAAGAAACACAAAACATCACCCCACACACATCCATTAGGAATAAAGGTATCAAAATGCAGATCAGAGATTTACTAGAGGGCACATTAAACAGAAAGCTCAAACAACACAACTAGATAAGGAAGACCTGGGCAGCAGGAGACGGCCACATCATCAGGGAACCTCTGTGTGAGGTTATCTCCTCCTAGGATAAAGGGAGAGCAGTTGACTCTGCCAACACCAGGAGACAGAAAAGGTTTTAGAAGAACATGGAAGTGAATTTGCCAGACACAAGCTCAGTCATTGCTCAGCAGTATGTCCTGAGGTCTCATAAGCAAGCAACCATGAAATGCATGCCATTTCTGCTAGCCTGGTGCAACTCAAATGTTCAGCCAGACAGAAGTCAACATTGCACTGTGTCACCCAGCCTCTCCCAGCACTGGCAACAGAGGACATCTTGCGTGAGTTGCCATGTACCACTCCAGCTCTACTACCTGCTGCTTCTGATACTCCCATCTGACGGGACACGTGTGCTTTCTCCTCACCTTTGCACCTCCCTGCTGAAGAGCAACCTCATCCTCATGTCAGGCACCTCTCAAAATGGACACAGACTTCGAAGCAGCCAGCCAAGATGTGTGCAGCACTAGGCCCACAGTCTAACTAAGACAAGACAACAAAGCGTATCACCATGAACACGGTGGTCTCTAAAGGAGAAATCCAACTCCTAGATGTTCACCTGTGTGCCTTGCCAAACTCAGGGTAGCAGAGTGCATCCAGCTGTTGTCCAAACATGGGCAAGAGATGGAGGGTCTTCCACATTTAGATACTGTCTGTGCAGAAGCAAGGACCGGAAATGTAAGAGATATTTTTATCTTTCTGAGCACCATCCTGTGCTTCTAGAATTAAAGTTTGTGCTGGGATACAACATGCTCAGGTAACTGCTGATAAAAACACAGATATCAAGGGTAATGGGACCCGTTTCTCCACACAGGCTCTGTTCAATTACTGTCTAGTAACAAACTGAACAGCTTTAACCGTATCAGTCCAGAATATATATATATATATATATATACACACACATAGATACAGACTGTATATGGTTATTACCTTACCACCTCTCTGGGTCAAAATTCCCTTGCCTCTGGCTGCTGTGCAACTTCAGCCATCAGAGCACTCTAAGTCTCCTGCAAAAAGTGTCACAGCATCAGGGGCCTCAGAGAGGCCAAACAAGCTGACCTTCAAGAGAAGCTATTACGGTGGGCTCTGCTGAGGAGAGAAACCCCATAGAAAATGGTGCAGAGACACGATTTCCAAGTATCCCAGGCACTTAGCATAGCAAGAACAAACAAGCAAACAAAAAGTCCCTTTGCCCTACCACAGAAATTAGATTATTTCGTTTGACAATCTACTTAACTTACTGCTCTTACACATTTCAACTGATGCGCTGAGTCACCACCATGGCTTGCCATCAGTGCCTATAATAAGCAAAAATATGTTTTCAAGAGCAACAAAGCATCTGGTTGTATGAGCAGGAATGAGATTTTTTTTCCTCTCGTCTTTGAAAGCAGTAACATAATTCTTCCATGCCAGACTCTCCTTTCACTAGGAAAAAGTTCTTGGATTTCAACAAATGGAAGCTAACAGGTATATACCTACACTTCTTACAAGTTCGTACTAAAATCCCACTTTTTAATGAATCCAGAATACACTTTCTCAGAGTGCCAGGAGACAATCTAATTCATTAATAATAGTGACATCCTAGCAACATATAACATTTACATGGTAGCTACGTAGGTATGTACCTATCAGACAGAACGTTGCTTATAAATATACAAAAAAGAAATGCATATACTGTTTCTTTAAGACAAAAAGATGCTGTGTCCACATTTCTGGCAGTCACATATGCACACATTCCATGTGAGACAGGGAGCTTACCTGGCAAGGTGTTTTACAAACACAAGCACAGCAACTTACCTTTGTCACAAAAGTGCATGTGGCCATAGCGATTTGAATATAGTAACTTTCAAGCTTCTCAATTACAAGTACCAACATACACAAAAAAAGTGATCTCTATCATCTAATGCGCTTGAAGTCAACTGCGAAAAACGGTGGCTCTAATTACTGACTCACAACCTTGAAAACTTGATGGCAACTTTCACCACAGGACAAGAGCAAAGTGTTAGTCAGAAAGGCAGGTATCGATTGCAACTCCTAGGAAATAAGCTACCCTAGAATCTGAAAATAAGGGGGCCTTTTCTGATGGAAAGGACATTTACCATCAGCACCCAGTGGCTGTGGATCTTTGGAGGTCTCTAGCCAAACACAGCCCACAGCGGTTTGCCCAGCAAGGTGCAGCAGTATCACACCTCCTTGCTAGAGGCATTCAGAAGGTGCTCACGTCTGACTCTGAGGGTGTGGAACTCTCACCCACTCTGGTAATGTTACCTTTTATGAATGCATACCTTCCATCCATCACTTATGTTGTTTGACTGTCTCCTCCCCCACCTTGTCTTGAGCAGCTTCTAGGAAATACATTTGGATGAGATGGGTAAGCAGGCAGGAATTCACTTCTCAGTAACAAAATTATCCCAAATAATTTGAGTTCCATTACAGAAAAGACTGCAAGTTTTCAGCTACCACTTTTCAAAACCAAAATTACATACTGACACAGAACCCTGCGGTATAGCTAAAGAAAGTGGTATCTGTCAGACTTCCATGGCACTGGATCCTTATCAGGTTTGCTTTTCAAGCCAGTTTTATGTACTGGTGTTGACCATGTTTAATTTTATGTGCTGGCTGCTCTGATATGCACTGTAGCACAAGCACTCAATGAGATGGTGTATTTTGGATACCATTACCTTCTTCATTTCACGTTGTCAGCAGGTAATTGTGTGGGGTCATTATAAGTATTGGAGGGCAGGTTAAGAGCCTAAAGAACCCACCTGTGTTCTGAAAGCAGCTCCTGCTCACAACTGCAGGAAGGGAGGGAATAAAGGCTGTCCTCAAGGAAGATCTTTACACTCCCTGAAAAGAGCCAGGAAGAAAAATATGATATGTAAAATATCATCATCCCTGTCTGACATTTCTGGTGAGTCTCAAAGGCAAACAGGAAATAATACTGCTACCCAAAACATCATTTTTAAATCAAAGTTGCCAGTTATTGCAGCATTTATCTGGAACCCACCTGTAGTCCTCGAAAGACTGTTTGCGCCAGCTACTTGACATTATCAACTTGTGTTATTTGCTGCCTCACCTTTCCAGGCTGTTCTTACACACAGTCTGCTTTTCCAAAACTCATTAAGTTCAGCAAAGACCTACAGTCCTGTGTAAATCTTGCAATCAAGCCAAGCTGCTAAGGGAATACAAAGATATTTGAACCATCTCAGACTTGTGATTCCTCGCTGCAAAGGTCTCTCCTCATTGTCAAGCTGTGAGAAAATGAATGATTTTTTTAAATAACATAGACCATACTACTTACAACTGGCCAATTTTTTATAAATATGTTGCAATCATAAGTACTCTCTAGCTACACGGGGAGACAATCCTCAGCAAAAGTTAGCTCAAGGCTCATGATTTGACTTTCCCCAATTTCCTCTAAACTGTGCCTGTTGTTTAGATTAATCCCCAGTACAGATTGTCTGACACGTTACTGGACACTGTGCATCTGTCTAGGAAGTTGCAAGACTGCTGCTACATTATCAGACAGGTTGATATTAACAGCAGATACCAAATAATACTGTATAGCTCCTGCAATGTAGTAACTTTCTGGAGGGGAACGACTTAAAGTAGATTCCTCCAGTTCAATATCAATCTCCTGCCTTTTTTTCTTTTTTTTTTGCATACGGACAGTTAAGTAAACAAGTGTTTGGTGGTTTACCTCTAGAACTGATTAAAAATAAAAAAAAACTCAAGAGAAAAAAAAAAAACACAAACAAACAAAGAAAACCCACAACCCCCACAAACCACCAACCTGCCAGCCAGTGAACTTAGTTACCAAAAAACTCCTGCAGGTTGTCACACATGGGACAATGAAAGCCTCCTAATAAAAAGCCTGAGAGGCCAGGGAGGAAGTACTTCTCTTTCCAGCATTGGGAAATGTTATTTTAAAAAGGTAAGGTATAAATTACTAAGTTTCAGGTTACTTCCTACAACTAAAGAAGTGCAGTTCAAAAGTTCTCTCACTTCTAAGTTGTGCCTCAACTAATAGACTAGTTACCAGAGAGCTAAGACTTCAAAAATTTTGGTTGTTTCATTCTTTACCACATCCTTATCTTTCTCATCAAAACATGAAAGAAGAGAGGATGAGCATTGAAGGAATTAAATTCTGTACCTTGTCCTTCATCAGCGAAACTAGACCACTAATAAGTTTTGACTTTCAGTGGATGTGGGTCTCACATTATGCTTCCAAATGAACTTAATAGATAAGGCAGCTACATTATTTTGAATTTTTCCTTCACTGGGGACAACAGTGTACTGGCAGCAGCCTAAACATAACTTGGATCCCTCTAATGATCAGAGAAAGGCACTCGAGTGCTAGTCAGAAGTTGCTCTGTGCAGTCAGAGGAAAGGCAGGTCACTATTGGACATGGCATTAGGGCATCCACTTGCATGGGGGACACAGCAGAGGCATCTCATCCTACTCAGCATCGCAGTTCAGACATAACCCTTCTTATACATCTCGCAGGAGAAGCTGGGGGTCTGACTGAACATCTTTTAATCTTCTCTTGGGACACCAGTGTGATAATGAGTGGGGGGGTGGTTTTAGAACACTAACTGAGCTCTTCAGAGACTGTGCTTGTGCTAAGACTGCTAAAACCATAGCATAGGTGGCCCTATCAGCACTCAGCAGCAGATTAGGTGGCAGCTGAGTAGCTGGCTGATGGATAGCAAATGCTTAATGAGGCAGTTAAACATCCAAGGCAATTAAGCACCTCAGAAGAGCTGAGCCTAAGCTTAGTGTAACCCAGCTGATTTTGCTTGAGGGAAGTTTGCATTATCAACCAGTCAAGGAGAGCAAGGGGGATGGTAACCTCTAGCAGTAGAGAAAAGGCAGAAGCATGCACAGTGGTGAGCATTTGGGGCAAGGTACAGATTCAGGTACCTCTAGAGAAGGACACCTCTCCACAGCCTCAGCTCAAAAATGGCTGGCATCTTGGCTTTCTCAAGCTGAATTGATTAGAGAAGGATTGCCTGAGCATTTTCACCAGCAGAGCTGGAGTGTGGGCAAACTGGGATACTATCATCAACAAAGCAAACAAGTTTGTTTGGCAGACACCTTCAGGCCAAATCTTAACAGCTCTTTCAGCCCACTGCATCCAGAAGAAGTGAGGGTTCATGCCCATACTGAGCTGAGAGTCACCACGCTCAGCAGAGAAGTGCTGTGGTTTTACCTCCCATTCCCTGCCCTCTCAGAGAGAACAGGCTGTAGCTTAACAACAACTTCTCAGTGCCTCGTAAAGTCCATTAGAAAATTACATTTATATGACTGCCCCCATGTAACTTGTCTAGGTTTGAGCAGTTCCTGAAGGATTTTGCTCCATAGGAAAGGCTTATTTCCCATGAAAGAGCAGGCGTAAATCTATTTGCACTAAATCACATTTGTTTAAATGCCAAAATGATTATACATATCGTTAAAACAATATTAGGATTTCATAGATACCATGGCTGCAGTTCAGCCCCTGCCAGTAAACTGGGCTAACTGGAAACATACACACCACCCTTTGAGAATAAATAAATAAATAAACAAACCACCACACACAAAAACACACCACAAATCGCTTTTACCTTCAGGTTTCAATTTTAAATCCTCCACAGGTGATTTCAATAAAAATCTACCTTAACTAAAAGCAATTACTACACACAAACTGTGAATCTTACAAGCCTTGCCCTCACTCTTGATACCAAGAGGAAGTTTACTCTAAGATGCCAAGCAGCCATATCTAGCTTTTTAAACCTTACAGGTCATACCTGCCATTTTTCCCATATTTACCCTACAGTAAAACCATGAGGTCAGTAAGACTCCAGGTCACTTCATGGTGTTTAGATCCACAGAAGGAGAGACTTTGTCCTAAGGTTTCAAAGACAACAAATCAATGAAAAAAAAGTCAACTTTTAAGCCTGCACTACTCAGCGATGTTATCCAAGCTAGCTGCTCTATATCTTGGCCCAAAAGCTTATGCTCTGTACTAAACATATCCTTCCTGCAAGGTAGTGTTTCAGAGTGCCTTCCTGTTGCTGGAATGGTGGCCCTGGGGAGAAATTTAGCATTCTTGCAAGCTACAATCGTTCAAACATTTTAAGGAATAGGTTTTCTTGAGTGTTAAGCAGGTACAAAAGTACTTACACGAGAATGGGGCCCAAGACAAAATGAATCCCCGCAGAGAGCCTAAACTATGTTGTTAACCTTTCTGCAGCATTCAGAAATCTAAAATGTGCTGACCTTACATGGCATCTCCAGATCCAGAGCAAGGATGGCACGTTGAGAGCCAGAGAGATCTGGCTTGTCCCTGGTCTTGCACAGGAGGCAAGAACCAGATTTGTCATCACCTCCCCCGCTGACAGGCTCACAGTTGTGCATAGTATCACCCTTTTTCCAGGACTGAGACCTTTGCTAGAGACAAGCAAATGCTGTAAGGATTTCAGCCTGATCACAGAGAGGTAGCCAATAAGTAGGTTACTTATTTCTTCCTTTAGTTTCTTTTAGTCTATAGAATTTATGACTTTTGTTTTATTTTAGGGTACACTGTAGTGCAGCCAAAGGCTCTGCCAAGGTGGAGAAAGCAAACCTGTTACATTTCTTGAGGGTGATCAGCACAGCACAGGTGGTCAGGTAAGAATTATTATACCAGCTAAACAGGGTTGGGCAGTGGTAAACACATGTTTTGTATTATAGGTGAAGGTGGAATTCAGCAAATATAGTTTATGAGAAACATCTGCAGGAACCTGATAATAAAAATCATTAATATTGTCAAAACAGATGGGGTGTTCTTGGGTTCATCACTCCCCCTAGATATTGTAGCTATATTACCAGATGTCTTCATAAATTTTTATAATATTCATTACTCCTAACATAGATTCGTGGAGCTGTATTTCATGAAATATTTTAATACAGCAAAAAAATAACCTCATAGATACACCCAACACTTTGTTGTAATTTATACTGACAGTTAGAAGATCACATTCAGACTAAAATTCAGCAACAGCCAAGATAATACCAGCCACCTCACAAACCACAGGAAAAAGATGCACCTTAACCATTACTATTTCTGAAGAAAAATGTCTTTGAAGAAAAGGAAGACTCTCATAGAACATTGGTTGACTCCTGCTCAACACAGGCACAGTTCCACAACAGAAGCCATAGGGAAAAGCAGCACTTCTCTAAGATAATCTTGAAGCAACAGATTTTAAATATTCTTTTTCTCCCCCCCCCCCCCCCTCATTATTTTTAAGAGAGACAAAAAAGCAACACAGGCTACTTAGTACAAAAATGATTTGAAATTAGGGGATACATTTTCTCTCTTCCTGACTTGGACATAAGTTCTGTGTGTGACCTGAAGTAGCTTCCCTGATCATCGCCTCATTTTTACATAATCACAGAAAAACATATGCTGACCCTTTGGAGATCTTGCAGTTCAACCTCCCATTCAAATCAAGGATAGCTTCAAAGTCAGACCATGTTGTACAGGGCTTGGTTTAGTTGAGTTTTGAAAGTTCCCAGGGACTGAGAGCCCTTCAAGAGTATGTTCTAGTGCTTAAGAAGTTCATCACAATAGAAGTGGTTACCTCCAAACAAAATTTTCCCTTTTGCAGTTTGTGACAATTGCTTCTTGTCCTTTTGCTCCACACCTTTGAGAAGAGCTGGGCTGCATCCCCTCTACAATAGCCCATCAGGTAGTAGAAGACAGCGAATTAGCCCCTTTTCTCTCAACCTCTCCCAGTACAGCCCATGCTATGACTCGCTGACCACTGTAGCCACACTCTGCTGGGCTCTTTCCAGTTTGTGGATCTCTGCCTTGAACTGGCATGGGGAGACTGTAGTAGACTTAGTAGTCCATTAGCTCTACTGGGCTATGCAAGAGAATTTAAACTGGACAAATTTAGCAAGGGCCCAAAAAGTCTGAAGTCTTTGTAGGCAAAGGCCTCATTAAACATGCTCAATCACCACATTCATTTGCCACAAGTAGCATCCTCTAACACTCACATAATTTAGTGGGTGTGATGAAAAAAATCAGTCTGGCTTGCTGGTCAGCTCTCAGAGCAACACAACTGAACCTGCACTGGAACAAGTGGTCTTAAATGTGATGCACTGAACTCAAGGCCTGTTTAACAGACTCTATTCGTGATACAGTGGGTACATGTATGAGTCATCTATTTCTATGGCCACTTTTTTTTTTCTTCTTGAATAAGATTTAATCAAGATGCTCTTTACCAATAGATGGCAAGCACTGTGACTAGAAATCCCCCTCAATTTCACTACCAACAAGCCAAGCTAGAACCCAGATGTAGTTATACTATTTTTGAACAGCAAACTTGCTTAGAGCTAATAAAATGGCAGTGGTTCACACAGGGCTGAAACAGATTTCCATCACTTGCGTAATTAACCACACTCTGGAGTTTATGCAAAACACAGATATTTAAGCAGCAGTTTCTATGACTACCATCAGTCTCCTCATTATCTCTGAAAGACTAGCCCAGAGATTCTCTTTAATAGGCACTAAGAAGGGAAAGTCACAATGGCACACTACGACTTGGAATATGATGGGTGTTAGAAGTACAATTAGTCATTTCTCAAGAACACTGCTTTCAAGACCTTCTGTATGTTGGCCAAGTATATTTGTGCTTTTGGCTTACAACCTGTCATTCAAAAACCTGCAAAACCTTTTCAGAGAGCAAAAAGGGAGCAGAATCCAGGGCTACAGCCTGAAAATGGTTCAGTACATTGTGTGCCCTTATCTCCCCCAGCTCTATTGCTCAGGCCACAGCACAGAGAGGGAAGATGAGCAAACCGAAGACTTAACATGCAAGACTCTACTTACAAAGACCTTTAATTTTATTATAGTAAGTTTAGGGAAGCATCTGGAGATGACAGAAGAGATATCCTTTAAGAATTAGAGGACCATGAAATTATTAATTTATCTGTATCAATTTTGCTTTTATGTCTGCAACTGCGACAAGAGGGAGTTGGTTCCAAGGGTCCAGGAGAATCATTCTCTGTAGAGCCAACTAAAAATGTATCTTCCTTATCCCTGGGAAAACCTCTGGACTTCAAACTCTGGTTTCATTCCAAAAACAGACTGGAAAGCAAATATCTCGGAAACCCTCTCAAAAGGCAGGAACAATTTTGTTCCAATGTTATTGAAAAGACTACACGAGTGCTTTAATCATTTTGGTTTCGATACAGAATTTTAGAAATCAGAACATGTTCCAAACATCCAGAGTAATTCAACAAAATCACACGAGAAGCCACCTAGTGCATTTTTTTTCCCCTCGAGTCCTAGTTTCATGGCCAAAGCACCAGACAGGCCTGGAAAGCATGGGTGAGCACTGATCTGTGCCCAAATTCTGGGTCAGACTCTGGCCAAGTCTTCGGTTCTCCATGCAGCTGAATTTGGAAGTCTCAGGAGAAGCTCCTCTGTTTTGCACCAAGGAGAGAATCGTAGTTCATGGATGATAAGTACTAAATGCAAAATAGTTCAGGACATAATTGCACTTACCAACCAACTAAAAGGCTCCTAAAGTCTGAAAGGGAAAGTAGTGGCATTGCCAAGTACTGACAAGAAACTATGGGTTCCTTCTCTTCTGTAATTGGTAGAAATTCACAGGAGACTAACTCTCATTAAACTAGTTGTAGTCATTCTATAGCTGGTTAAAAAAAATACACATAAAAACCCCACAAACAACAAAAACTACCAACCACAAAACCACCATACTCCCCACAAATCCCAGAATAATAGTTCTTTAAGATTTTTAGAGCAGTTGTACATTTTGGAGAGTTTAGAAGTCCTACAGGAACTTCATAATGGCTTGAAACAGTCATAGCTTACATAATTGGACATTAAATACAGTTTTGTAGCAGCTAGTTTAGTGTAGTCACAGTTGTACAGAACTATAACAGCATTTAAACCTCATCAGAATGCTGTCCTGTTGTGCTTGAGACTTAATTCTCTCAGCTCCCTGGGAAAAATATTTCCCCTTGCTCTGCATATGTCAAGGCAGAAATGAATTTCTAGGGCAAGTCTTTCTTCTAGGTCATTAACTACATAAAGAACAATAGAGTTTTCTTATGTAAGGGAGCCCCTCTGCCCCAAACACTGATACAAAGATACTGGCTGTAATGTAAGACACCCAGTCTCCCAAAAGAATATGCAAAGCAAAGACCTGGTCTCAAACCTTCAGTAACCTAGATGAGTTAGTTGAAAGTTCAGCTATCTCTTAAATTTCCCTGCACCTAGGGATGAAATTGATGCTTACAATAATCAGCTGTGGAGGCCAAGAGACAGTGCTTGCTGTAGCAAATCCCAGATTTGGCACATTCAGTCTTCCCAGCAGCAACACAGCCACTGTAGCTGCGAGAACCATGGACAAGTGATGGCAACCACACACTCCCAGCTTAAACTTTTGTGTGGAGATAGTTATCTTTGTACCTACGTGGAAGATCTGAGGGATTTTCTTGAGGTTGTTGTGTGGATGGGTTTCTATTAGATGGAGATTCATTTCTGAACTAGCCAAAGGAATCTCAAGGCCAGCTCGAAGGCTGAAAAACAGCACCGAGACTCGGGCACGTAGACAGCTCGTGAACATGGACAATATCCAATCAGCTAATGCATGCTTGGAGCACGGACGCATGATCAGGAAATAACTGCATATATAAGGAGGCTTGTTTCTGTAATAAATGGCTTTGCTTGAATTCATATTGGATTGTGTGGAGTCATGATTTTCCACCCTCATATACCTTTTTCCCAACAGCAGTTCCTGTTATTATTCTCCCTTTTATTGAAACATACCTTTAAGAAGCTTAGATCACTATCGGTCCCCCCAGAGCGAGCAAAAAAGCCATACAATAATTCTGAAACAAGTTTAAGACAATTGATGGATGGTAGATGAACTCAGTACCGTGAGTTCCTTTCACATTGCTATTAAACAGATTTGGAGAGGCATCGTGTTCCTCTAGTGGCAGACTGCATCTCTAACAGGATAAACATCAGCATGCTAATTGGCACAAAGTGCAAATTGGCTGCTGGTGTGTGCCTGGAGGTCCTGGGTGACACACTGAATGAGGCAAATTTCTACATAAATGCCCAAAGATATTCGGACTGAAATCCTTAATCACAGTTTTAACAATAGAGCAAGAACTCTGCTTCCTATCATTATTAGTTCACTAGTTCTGTGCTATCTTTTGCCTATGAGTACTGGACATGGCTCTTACTTTGATTTCTGTGGTGCAATAGCTAAGCCATGCTTACATCTAAATTGGCTTTGTTATTAGGGAAGGAAGATGGAGAGGTCAGAAACATAGACGAGAAGGAAACTCTGCAGCATTTTTGTGATGATTCTGAAAATCCTTCTGGCCAGTGGAGGAGGGAAACCACAGGACAGGCAGGGGCAAAGCCTGCAGTCCTGTGATTCTGGGGAGCATGGGACAGATACAGGCTGTAGAAATGGATGTTTTGGAACTAGAAACTTCTTCACTACAGCAAAATCTCCATTTGCCTTCCCAAATCCTTTGCTTTCTATAAAGCCATACTTTAGAGGAACCTAAGTATATAACCTGACCAAGGTCACAAGACCTTCACAAGGCCACATTTGAGCCACAGTTTTATGACCCTGCTTTGTATTCTAGCAAAGCAGCACAGTTCAGCTCACATTGGATAAACAAGACTCATGGCCTACTTGGACACCAGAAAATAGCCATCTAATTCCCTATCTTTCTCTCTTTTCCCTCCCTAATTCATTTTTGGGGAAAAGATTTAAGCCCCATTGGGTCTGTATTCTCCTGCAATGAAGTTTGGCTGTCTTGTTTGAAGAAGCCTGTTCTGCTGAGCTGCTAATACCATTCATCACATTCTGGTCGATCTGGAGCACTTCAGAGAACAACCCTGCAAGTGCCAGACACAATACCTGAAGCTACACATCTCTCCTCACAATCCCACTCTCTCCAGCAGCAGACCACACAACAACCTATATATTTGTTGTCCAGTACCAATGTTACCACACCCAGAAGCCACTGCAAAATACTTGGTCTTTAAGGAACATTCTGCTTTACATCAGTCTGGCCCTGGATAAGAAGGTAACGTGTTCCCTAACACCTAGAACCAGTACCAACTCTTAGAAATGCAACCTTTCCACACACACATCCATAGCAGCCATTTTTTTCTCTAATAACAGAGAATCTCATTTCCAGACAGAGCCTCAAGATATTATTAATGAGTAATTTACTTTCTATCACAATAGTTTAGGCAATGCTAGCCCAGATGATGACAATGCAGATCGTTTTAGCCACAAATTTGGACCTTATTTTCTACATATTATCAAACTCTTGAACATTTTTTTTGGTTTTTGGGAAGAGAAAATAGCCACCTTGTGATGAACTGGAGTCCCTTCACATAATACATTACTGAAACTTGATAGATTAGTTCTAATTTTTATTAGCTCGGTACCAATAATTGCGATTATTATGTTTTATATAATCTTACACATGTCTTCTGGCATCTCTGGGGTGACAAGGGAATAGATTTTCTCCTTTTTAGTGTAAGTTTATAGGTAAGAACAGATGTCATACAGTTATAAACAACATTCACTAATCAGATATAATAGAGATTAAGAACCAAGTTCTCTTCTGTATTTCTCCTTTGAAAAGCACCGCGGGATTATGAAAGGCAAGTCAGAGCTCAGCAAACATCCCTATTTAGCCATCTACCATTTTCCCTTCTATCTACAGTAAAGACTTGCATTAATCAGAGGAAAACAATGACATCATGCATGCCTTTTCCTTCAATGCCTTCCTAGAAGTGACAAGCTATTTTAAAACCAACAAGCTGAGAGAAGGTGCTAACAGTGGAGCACGTCCTCTGACGGAGCAAGGTTATTCACCATGGGATACCAAAGAGGAAGGTCAAGTGATCCACACACACAGAGCACAGGCAGGAACAGAAGAGACGGTGCACATGGATCTAGCTTAAGATGAATAAAATATACATTCAGGAGGCTGACCAAAAAAAGTACTGGAGAAATGCTGGCCCATGCTCATCAACCATCCACGCCAAATGTCACAGAGAAAGCACAACAGCAGAAGAAGAGGGGCTGCACATGGCGACTGCACCAGCAAACACCCAAGTGCTCACCCATGCCATCTTGTCTGTGCGAGCTGCGCTAGGCAGAGCGTGTGGCAATGCCCAAAGACGGCTCACCCAGGCACAGCCCCACAGCGTGAAGCTGCCCCAGCCACGTACCCCAGCAGGGCTCTCTGCCCTCTGATTTGGGGTTCTTCTCCCCTACTAGCAGGCCAAACAGGGAAAGATGGCCCTGAGTAGAAACCACCACTTTTTACCGGAGATCTGTGGAAGGTAGTGGGAAACCATAAACTCCAGACTGTAAGTGCACTTATTTAGGCTGACAACAAGGTGAAGTATCTGGGTGGCTGGCTAGAGTTTCTCAGAGGAAAAGTAGCTTCGAGCAGTCACTGAGGCAATAGGAGAAAGACTAGAGGTCTTCTTATAGCTAGTAAGCCTTACTCTGATCCTAAATCAACTTATTTGTTTGCAGATAGATGCACACCTCTCTACACCCTTATCCCGCAAATCTTATGAGTGTTTCCATAGAAAAAATTCATAAAGAGAACAGAGGTTTGTGTGTGGCTTTTTTGGTGTTTTGTTGGGTTTGTGGGTTTTCTTGTTTTTTTTTGGTTTGGTTTGGTTTTAATTTCTGGTATCCTGGAGAAAAAGATGGATTGTCATCTCTTGATTTCTTCACTTTTTAAAAATTTACATTTCAAAGAATAAGCCAATCAGGAAGAACATAGTCCACAGTAACATCAATTAACTAAAACAACTGTTGAATGTTCATTTTCCCTCTTCTCACCATGGAAATATTGGTACTACTATAACAGTTGCGTGATATGCATGCTGAGGACAAACGCTCAGCTGAATGCTAATTTCAAATAAAAGAGCATCTATTACATTTTTTGTGCTTGTTAGCATAGTTGTAATTCAATATTTGCATCGCAGTAACGCCTAAGCAACCTCACTGAGATTCATCCTCCTACACAGCATGCAAACATGTTGACATGATCACCCAAAGGGGCTGAATGGTTTGCCATCCCGCCTTGCAGAAATACATGTGATTTAAAAGCTTAGTCTACAACAATGTTTTTTGCCAAGACTTGTACTTATGCCACTAGCACAAGGTCCTGAACCAGGAAAGGTGAAATGAACATAAACAAGAGCTTTCACATGTGCGTTTCTAGTGTGCTCACACACTCAGGTCCCTGCAGCAACCATCTGAAGGCAGCAGGGTTCAACATGGGGCACACGTGAATCCAGGTACCTGCCCCAGGCCCATTAAAGCAGACACAAGCGCTATCATCAAGAAATTTCACTTTCTTAATATTCAAGTTGATAGCATTTCTAAAGAGGCAGAACACCAAGCCAATAAATAGTAACTATTTCTAACATAGGAAATAACTCACTCTTAAGAACGGGAAAAAAATATTAGTTACCTTATTTGATGGGATGCCTAGCCCAGAGACAGTGCTTGATGCTTCAAAGGCAACACCACATTTTTTTATTCATTACATTGCTATATCGGAAGACTTGGAACGATTTAAAAAGCTATGGCCATGTTGTGTGTTAACACATCCTAACACACAGCTCTGTACACATATAAACACATGACTATGTGTGAACACACAAACACGCACACTTTTTTGAGGACTTTTATATCCACGTAACTAAATTCAGACTTTGAGAGCCCAAAGCAAGTAGCAGAAAAACAAAGTCACAAAAACCCCTAGCAGGGGAACACCAACAGAGTTACCCAGGTGCCCACATACCTTCCCCTAGGACACATAGAAGACTAAAACTCCTGCAGCTCGGTAAATCCCACCAGCTTCCAAGAAGCACAGAAAATCCAGAGACCTTTCAATATCCACAAACCCAAGGACTTAGAGAGTATGAAAGACAAGGACCCCATAGCACAACCCAGCAAGGCTGACACATATACTTGACTCTGAAGCTAAATGCAGCACAGCCTGAGCAACATAATCATCAGCTGTGCCAGCCCTGCCCACAACCAACAGATCCGCAGGTCATTAAGCCCAACCTTGTTTCAGTTAGACTAATTAATTACTAATTTGCAACACTTTCTCCTCAGCTGGACCCTGCTGTTGCTTGATCACTTCAAGCTGGTTAGAAAAGAAAATTCGTGCTGCAATGAAATCTGCTTGAAAGCTTTTGTATTTAGGCTGAATAGCAATAGTAAAACCAAAATAAAATTACCTTTCCACCAGCTGACGAATGGCTCAGTGTTACCCAGAGTTGCTCTCCCACGGTTCAGCTCAGGAAAAAGCAGCAACCCATTTCAGGGACTGCAAACTTACTCTCGAGCTAAAAATGCTCATATTAGTTCCTGCTGTATTCAGCAACACCTTTCAATCTTCAGATAGTGATGAAATCCAAGTCCTGGAAAATATACCTTTATTAGCTGTGTGGCAGTGGGGACAGTGGTTTTGCAAGTCCTGGACTGCCTTTGGCACCAAGCAGGTGAGAGGCTCTCTATCAGCACAGGGTCATTCCTGCCCTGGCTGCACAAAACCTGCTGTGGGAGCATGGGTGGGTTGGCTGGGGGGGAAATGGGGGCAGGCTGGAGGCCACCCAAGCACCCAAAATCTCTTTTCCCTTCTCCGAAAACTGCCAGAGATAAACGGGGGGTGACCCTGGGAGCAGCTCAGCTCCTCGCTCACTACCTAAAACAACAACCCCGTTATCAGTTGCATTTTCAATTTCCCCATGGTCTATCAATTTCCCCTTGGTCTATCAACAGTAGGCTCAGCACAGTGGTTGTTGGCAACGTGGTCCATGCGTCCTTTTTCCTGTGACCAGCACAGGCTCCTGCAGACATGATGTGACATAAACCCACAGGTCCAGAGGTTTGTTTTATCCAGGGGCTGAGAAGAGGGAAAGGAGTCAGTCTCTCCTCCTCAAGCTTGACTGCACCATTTCTGGTAATACTTCTTACCTCTGGCTAATTGAGTCCTTAAAATATTTTTTCTTAGAGGGGTTACTTAATGTTCTTCTGGTTCATCACATTGAAATCATGTTACCATGTGGTTTAGAAAACAACAAAATGTGTCCAAAGTTGAGATTTTTTGTGAGAGGAGAACACCAACAGGTGGTTTCTTACACTGGCCTTCATCCTGCACCATGAAAGTCACTGAAATATTTGCTGTTTCTTAGCACCCTTTTCAGGGTCAGAGTTTTAGCTGAAGCAGGAAATATTCTAATTGTGCCTCTTGACCTGATTTCAGACAGCTTTGGGTGGCAGAAGGCACATATTATAACACTGGATAGCAAGATTCCCATTTTAACAAAATAAAACTGTCGATGCATTCAGCACAGTGTTTGCATCAACTGGTTGGCCTGTTCTGTTTAATAGCACTCACCTTCCTCATGTGGAGCACTAGCTGGCCTCTGGCAGAGGAGGCTTGGAAAGAACCTTACTGGGTTTGTTCAGTGTCAGATCTTCTGTCAAAGGGACAGAACAGGGGTCTGTTAAGGACAGCTGGCCTAACCCGGCTTGAGAATCTTTGTCTTTAAAGCCTGTTAGTAAAAAGTTGTGACTCTTTAAGCCACTAGGTCTGAAATCACTCTACAGGAAAAGGTGGGCATTTTAGAGGATAGCAATAAATATATCACAGAATTGCTGGAAAGAAAATCCAAACCTCACGATCATTTAAATAAGATGTTTCCCATCATGTTGACAGCCACAGAGATAAAGGGAGGCAGCAGGTGCTGCAGGTCTCTATAATGTTCCTGTCAGCTGTAGAATTTAACTTGATCTTTTTATTTATTTAAATCTGACGAAAATACAATTCTATAATTTTGTCCCTCTGAGATGAATAAACTGCATTTTTCCCAAAGAGATGACAACCAAATGTCGAACACAGTGACAGTTGCCAGCTCTGGTAGTCCTTCAACGAATTTATTCCACTAATATCTAATGATCCTCTGTTGTGAAAATGCACCGCCACTGTTTAGATTCTGTGCATCGACAGGCTTTTGAAGTGGTCATGAATACTATTGCAAAGCCGCAAGTAGGAGTACGAGTTTCCTCTCAACAAATGTTCTTATTAAAAACAAACTTTAAAAATCCAGTGTTGTTTTTGTTCATTTGACAAGCAAACAGCATTTCTCAGGTTTCAGAACTTTATCAGCCTTTGGGTATTTTTTTCTCCTGTCATATCTGTGGAGACAGCTGAGCCTTCCACATCTTCTCGCATTAGCTGCCAGCAGCCCTCCAAAGGTCTCAGTTAAGGGCACTCCACTCACACTTCTCATTGACTGATCATAGCTGGTGGTTCACGGTGTGTTTCTCTCATTTCTCTGCCCCTCTGCATCAGACACAGATGCAGCCATGCGATGGCTGCTTGGTATGGGCATCTGCCCTGAGGCTTCTGCCACGGGGCTGCCCCCACCACACAGCCCAGTGCTGGAAGATGGAGGCGGCTCGTTCATCTTCCAGTGGCTGTTTTTGCAGTCCCATAGCTTGGCAAATACCAAAAGAGTTTTTGCTGTTACCCAGCTACATTGGACTCTGCACCATTGCTTCAGCTCATACAGAGCTCTTCATTTTGGAAAATGAGTAGTGGAAGCGGACTGTGGAGCCGCCTGAACTTCTTAATGGCCAGGAAAAGCCTGGAAGGACTGTTTTGTTGTATTCAGAATACAAAATTATAACCTAGTGACAGTATCAGACTTCAGATTAAAAATTATTAGAAAGACATACATGTTTATTTAAGCTAAGACTAAATTTTAAAAAATTCTGTCCCAGGATATTGTGGAGAACAAAAGCAGAGCTAGGCAAGTTTCTGGTGGATACAAGTCCGGCCATTGGTGATTTTAAGCATGGTGGTCAAGAAATAACACCAGGTGCGAACAGGGTAATTCCCCTTCTAGAAGTCACCTTGTCCATCCTGTTGCTGTCGATTAGCTGTGTAACTCCATAGTTTCCACATACCAAACCTTTTCCCTTAGCCTGCTCTCCTTGAGAAATGTTTTGTCTTTTATCAGGGACAGAGAGAGCCAGACAACCCTGCAAACAAATCCCCAGCAAGTGATCCATCAAACCTTCAACTTTGCTGCAGCTACTTATCTCACTCCAGCACTGAGTTCTTATCAGGGGACACGCTTTCCTTCGCAAACAGGGGAAAGGATATGCTGCTGTGGATCTCAGTCATGGTTATAGTGGAAATGGTAATTCTGTGATTTAGAAATACCACCGTCTTCTTTGCAAGACATCAGTATCGTGCCAGCAGGGGCTTTAGGGCAATAACACCCACTCATCTAGCACTGGCCAAGGGCGGCCCCAGCCCTCGGCATCTCCATCAGGTCCCACCTGGCAGCTTATGCAGGCACAGCTGATGTCATTCGTTTGGTACCACCTCAGACAGCTGTTCCTATGCATGCTGGGAAGAAAAATGTCCTCAGAGAATAACGGGCCAAAGATGAACAGATTTTTGCATTCTGCATCCATTCTTCTGTAAGGACATTTTGTCCAGAAATCATTAACTTCCTGCACACTTAGGTTATGTTAAATCATATGCTGAATATATGCATATTTGAAGTGCATGAGGCAGCAAAGAGAAGAAAATAAAGAGTTTTATGAAAAACAAACCACTTATTTTGCAGAAGTTCTGAAACCTTATTAGAAAATTTTCAACGTAGTTTAAGTAAAAATCAGAAGTTCTATGTCAGCTTAACGATGTAAGAGTTACACAAGACATATTTTCCATTTAATAATCGCAGAAAGGTGCATTTTAACATCTCAAATTCAGAGTGTGCTGTGATGCCATGCAAAACTGTTACAAGGTGCTCAGGAAAACCGGACTGCAGGGCTTTAACATTTGCAAAAAAGGAGTCCATGAAGAATACCCAAAAGAAATATCTTCCTTAAAATAATGCAATATTCTTCTTCTGGCACATCTTCAATAATCTTAGCACTCAAGCATTTCCAAGCCCTTCCAAAAAAATAGTGTTACAGATAAATTTTTAATTAGCTTTCTAAATGATTTCTCTCTTACAACACAGAAAGTGCTGTAACTTATGAAGAAGCCTTGTCAACAAGCTGTATTTGTTTTTTGTGGTCTTAACCTTACACAGTTAACCACATGCTGCTGAATTCATTCTCCCCTCCACAAACTATTAAGCCATTTTCCTTTGACGCATGCACACTGCCCTCATAACTGTTTTGTACACTGCTGCCTTTACCTATAACAGTATAAGAATTGTCTCTACTCTCATCAGTGAACTGCTTCACAAATTTAATAAGTCTTGGGTTGGTGAAGGTTGACAGCACCTGCATACTGTGAGAGCAAAGAGGCCACATGTTGTTTCCCCCAGCAGCACCTGCAGCCCCCAAGAGAACTGAGGGTCCTGGCCTGGAGACACGGGTGGCTACAAGCAGGGGGACAAACTGGACTTGCCTTGTGGCAGCAGTGACCACTGGCCAGCCCAGCTGCCCGAGGAGCAGGATGCACAGGTACATGGAGGGACTGGTCCCCACCACAGGCTTCTTTGCCAGCCAGCTCAGTGCCAGCAGCACCGTGACATCCACAGAAACAAGTTCTGGAAATATTCTCTTCTAAAGAAAAGAAGCTGCTGGAAGCTCAGTAACAGAAAAACCCTTTTAATGATTTACAGCTATGTATTTGTGACTGAATTAAGTCAGATGTAGCAGACTCCTCAATCATGTATTGGAGTTTCACAGTGAAACCAAATGGCTAAAGGGGCAGGCTTTTCCATGGAAAGGTTGTCAAGCTGTTTGCTCCTTCAGCAGAGAATAAAAACTCAATGAAAAGCACCTGCAAGAAAGGAAACTGAAAAACAGAATTGCCACAGAGCAGAGAACTTCAGAGGATTCTTCACAAAGTCAGCTGCTAGGAATTGCAGCAGAAAAATGTGTAGAAGACATGGAAGCGTGAATATCTCCAGTATTTGGAAAATACTGGAAGAGAATTCGTAATTTTGCACATGTTTGGAACCATGTATTGCAAGGCTTACCCAGCAAATGCACTGCTGCTGTATAGCAGCAGAGGGGGCAGAGCAGGCTTCTATGAGAGATCCTGTCTGCAAGAGCTGAAACACCCCAATTAACTCTTTCACAAGAGCAAATTACATCCAGATGAAAACAAGGGCTGAAAAAAAATAGAACATATAGAGAAAAAAACATAAAAACTTAGAATAGATAAGAAGGATCCAATTCCTACTGTAGGAATTACTTGATTTTCAACTGAGAAAAACAAAAAAAAAAAATCAAAGCTCAAAGAAGAGTCTGTTACATCTGCAAAACAAAGAGCTAATATCAGGTTTATTTGTTTTTGAAAGGATGGTTAGTTGTGAATTTGATTTAGAGAATGCATACAACAAACAAACCAAAGAAATGTACACAAAACTAATTCTCAGATATCTTTAATGGAACAGATAGACTAGGCATGGAAAATTAAATTTTTAACACTCCAGTGCCCAGTAATACATGCTACCATGAATATCCTTTGTCATTTACTCTACACATCTTTTTTTAAACTTTACTAACTGTGTTTAATAGCTAACTGAATTTACCAGCTGAAGCAGAGAGGAGGACCAAGTCATTGAAATAAATATTTAGGACCTGAAATGTTTGCTAAATTCAATTGCGTCCAACTAGAAGAACATTCTTGTTGTTATGATTGAAGCTCAATGTTTTTTAAACATTTTTGATGGTTCTGGCACATTCCACTAGATAAGGAGAGTTGGATATGCACTTCCAATGCGCCATATAGGAACAAGTACTGTTAGAGACTACTGTGTCTTAAAATCTGTTCCTGTTTTTATTTCCGCCCCCCTAGAAAAAGGTATCACAGCTTCCTGAAGGAATACAGGCAAAGTATCTATTGACAGTGTCCTGAAAGGACAAGAACAGATCAGAATGAAAGGCTGCAGAAAGCATTTGACAGGGCTCAAGGATCCAAACTGAAATTTGAGAGATAACTTGAAGGTCAGAGAAATAATATCGCAAGAAAAAGGACTGAAAATAAAATACAATTAATGTAAAGGCATGCAGGATTTGTGAACTCTGGATGAACACTCATCTCAGTCTTGTCAGCCTGTGCTCATCTCCATGTCCTTCTACAGAGAAAAGAGGATGGAATGTCCTCCTGAGAAGAGAATTCTCTGCTTTTAAAGCTTTAAAATGAAGCTATTACCTCATACAGCAAAAGACAGAGCAAGTTTTCTACAAATACCTCAAAAGGCAACATAAGGCACAGTATCTGTGCAAGAATATGATGAACTTTGGGAGTGAGGGACATGTGCCCCCAGAATACTTACTGAAATAGAATGTTATTACACACAGGCAGAGGCATGTGCAGTGGAGACCAGTTCTGGCGAAAAATGGCAGTGACGATACTGCATATGTAGAGAAAACTGGCTTTTTTTCCACTGCATAAGCTGCAACACAAGCTGCTGATGGCAGACATTCTCTGAAGAGCACCTGATCACCCCATTCTTGGGAACTGTATGAAAAATGACACAATGCATGCAACTCCCATGTGTGAGAATCAACTAATCACAGAAATGATATAGAATATATTTAGAGAAATGACAATAAAATATGAAATAGTTGCAGAAAGTCATTAAAGCTTGCTCTTTTGGGTGGCTGTGGAATTATATTCCAAGGCTATGTTGCCAGTTCAAATTACAATGGCTTTCTAAAATTGCCAGCTTGCTATCTATGAGCTAGAGAAAAGTGCTGTCAGAGGCATTACAGCCTGACCCGCTTGTAAGGACACATGAAGGTCACAGTGGTGCACTAAACACAAAAGACGTGATATTCTGTGCTGTAGTGGTCAGTACTCGGTTTTCTCTGTCAACCCATGTGAAACTCCAGCATGGGAAAAAAGATAAGACAGACTCGGACTGTGGTCTGGCAGAAGTACCTGCTGCTTCTTCCATCTAGAAATGAGGATATGGAAGAAGAACAGATTTTCTTCAACACTGCCCCAAATACAGCAAATCTGAAAGCCTTGCAGAAACCTTTAAAGGAGTGAAAAATCAATAACAATCAAGAGAGAGAAAAAAATGTCACTTTGAGAAGAGCCAAGACATGCAGGACACCTGCAAGGCATAACAAACACTGATAAGCAGCCTGCGTAGCTGAATGAGTTTTGTAACACAATAGTAACGTTAGATCATTTTTTGTTGGTAGAGTGTAAAAGAAGAAAAGAATAGCTGTGGTGGCTTCAAGATGAGCCAAAGATTCAGAGACAGACCTGATCAGAACTAGTTAGGCCAGGAGATGAAAGCACTGAGGGCAAAAAGTGGTATGAGTATTTGGTTTTCTCAAACAGATCCTTGCTACGTTTTTTGTAAATTATATCGAAAGTCTCCTCCTTGAACCTTGCTCCCAAAGTCATATAAAAGAACTTGAAGTAAACCCACATCTCCTGTGTTCCAGTCAGGGTCTTCAGCAGGATGACCTTTCTCCTTCATTAAAGTAAGAGAAAGTCTTCACCAAAATAAACTTATGGGAAAGAGGGCAATTCTGCCATTTTCCTCTTTCTTTTTGGTCCTTCAAGTAAAAATACTTAGGATCTAATATTCCCATCCATATTGAAAAGC
Source organism: Patagioenas fasciata (assembly GCF_037038585.1). NCBI lineage: Eukaryota > Metazoa > Chordata > Aves > Columbiformes > Columbidae > Patagioenas > Patagioenas fasciata. Next base: position 47,864,808 of record NC_092522.1, read on the forward strand.
CCTTGTCTACCCTTAAACCTAAACCTTGTTCTCTTTAAATCTAAGAGAAACTAATTGCATAATTAACGTAATTAAATCTCACAGCACCTTCTCGAGCCATTCCTAATCGCTGGAAGATGCAGCCAAGGCTAAAGAAACTTGTCGAAGACTAGAGTATGGCTCTTTAGCAGATCCAGACTGGACTGCATACTTCACTGCCTAGACTTTGAAGCTTGCTCCCTGTCATTGCTGCAACTAGTTAACTTCACTGTCCTGTATATAGCAATGGCAAAAATTAGCAAGACTGAAGTGCATGAGCATATGCTGCCTTGGCCAATTCTGGATGATCAGGAGCTTGCAGGCAATCACACTTTTCATTACGTTAATTGGTGAGTGCCCTGGAGAAGAACTGGGGAAGAGACAAAGGGTTTGCAGAGCACATGGCAGACTCCAGTCAGAAGAGTCACTTCCTTACTCAAAACATTAACATATTCCTTTTACTCTCACACAACGCCCCTCTGCCTGCCCTGGTTTCATCCACTACCTCCCCATTTATTAATAAGCACCAACCCCTTCACCATCACAGATTTTAATGCATCTTCCAGTTAACCCAAGTCTCTTAAGCAAGGATGACAGTTGTTTTTAACTGGAACAGCATACATCGGTGACATCTAGTGGGCAAGGGAAATTTAACAACAGTCAGTCCAGCTTCTCAATAATTCGGCACATGAAAATGTTTTTTCACCTACACTGTATCTACAAAATTTTCCCTTCAGTCTCTTGAGCTCAATTTCTGCATCGACATGAGAGCATGTATCACAAATTTGAAACCAAACCTAACATCTTACAGTGCTAAGCTCCTCCAGATACCAAACAATATTCCAGAGATAGCCATCTACTACTGGCTTCCTCTCATTTTTCGCACTAGGACTTGTTGCTGATAAACTGTCCTGATGATCTTCTAAAAGAAATCTATTATGTCATTAAAAATTTACAATATCAGGTCCTTTAGGAAGAAAAAGAGTCTGCAACACTGTTAATGAACATTGATTAGTTTGCCATGAAACTAAGTTATTCACAGGTACTTCCACCTTTTGCCTGTAAAAAGAGTCAAGTGTTGCAAGCCCCTTCAGATGAGAAATAATAAGCAACTAGGCTCAACACCTGAATAGCTGCAAATGGTTTTTGCAAATATTTCGACTCAACATCTGAGAAATGAAGGTACACCCTTCATTTCCTATGCTAGTCTTTTTTTTTGTGGTCTTCCAGCCTCCCTGTGCTCACTTCCCTTTGGAGGGCAAGGGGCTCTCCCACCAACCGGGCAGAGTGAGAAGAAATAGCCAGGTGCTGCTGGAAGCAAAACTGACTCACTTTAGCTTGGACAAAAGAGATGGAACATTGTTATAATAAATGGTTTCATATCATTCCATAGGATTCAAGTCCCAACTTCTTTTTACATGTATGTAGCACTACCAAGACTGCCAGGTTTTTAACCTTCATTATTGATCTCATATCCCCAGAGTTCAAGCACTTCAGGACTGAACCTTTAAGGATGCTAGAGACCTTTATGCAGAGACAAAAGTCTCTTAAAGATACTTTTTGGAACATTTTTTGAGCAGCAAGGCTACATCTGTAGCAATTTAATGTTTTTTGTGTTTTTTTTTTTTTTTAATTTTAGAAAAAAAAAAATCTTTAATACACTGAGATGAAGCTTAAAGTATTTTGAAACAAGAATTTCCACACTAATTCATCCCCAGAAGCATTTATGCAACATGCATTTAGGGACCGTTATCTTACACTTTAGTGAACTTCTTCTCAGGAGGATTATTTGCGTGGTCGCACTTTGAAAAAAGTTTTTAAAAGAGCAGCTAGACAAAAATCAGGCTTCTCCTCCTACTTGTAGCCACAGAACCCCTGTTCAAAACAAGGGTAGATATATTGTACATCCACCATGCTGACACAATAGAGTTTCCCTTGGTCATGGTCCAGGGAAAGATGCTGGGCCCTCCACACCAGCACCAGGCTCCTGGTTCCCCTCCCTTGCAGCAGCAACAGCTCCATGAGCCATGCCTTTCTACATAGCTTCTGGTCTGCATTTTTAGGGCTTTACCCCCTCATATGGGAGCTGCATCCAGTCAACCTTCACTTCTTGCTCAGCCAACGTGTTGGCAATATGGTTCCACTCTGTACAATACCAGGGAAGAGACCCTGAACTAATGCTGTGGAATTTCTCTTTCACAGTCATCGTACAGCCTCCCCTCAAACCACAAATGCCCTGGTTCAGCCAGCTGTGGTTGCAGTGAAGGGAGTATTAATGAAGCTCAGATATAATTATCCCCAAGTAATCCTATGATAGCACTTTGCAGGAGCAGGAAAACACCCCCATGAGCTTTGAATAACAAATGAAAAAAAACCCAACATTTTTGAGTTAATTAGTTCTACTATGTTTGTAATGCTATCCTAGTTTGCTTAATTATCCACTTGCACAGGTAGGCTTAATTAATAATCCTGCTGCTTGCTGTATGCGCATCATCATACCTATTAATCATGCTGCATAAAGGAATTTAACTGTTTTTGTTTGGTTGGTTGGTTGGTTGGTTTTTTGTACAGAATTTGTAACAGATGACTTTCTTGCCAGGATTCTTACCTTACCCTTAAATGCTCCAATTGTTATTTACCTGGAGCATAAGGTTCAACGCTCTACACTGAAGCTAATCTGCAAGGTGATCCTTATTTTTCCAAGTGCAAAAATACCAACCTGTTTCCCCAAGTGATGTCGCTGTTCCCAGCTTCATCACTGTGAGCAGCAGAGGAACTTGGCATTGTGCACATTCCCATCATTACTGGATGAAGAATAAGCCTAACTGGATTTGCTAAGTGAATGTGTTCCCCGCAATCAGGAGGAACAAGCAGGTGTTGAATATTTCTATTTGAATAGAAAACAGCTGCACTCTGCTGTTAACATACTGTCAATACAGGGCAGGGGGGAGAGGAGGCAGCATTTACCTTTGTTTGTTGCCTTGGTACCAGAAGATGACAGCGTTTTAAACAGCCATCATGAAAAGCTCTGTTGAAGGGAAAGGATTTGTTTTGGTATTCAGTTCTCAGTTAAAGGAAGAAGATGCACACACGAGATTTGCAGAAACAGAGCACATAACACATACACTTTAAGTTGTTCGAAAGATCTATTGCTTTCAATTAGCCTTACTCAAAAGTCACAGCTGAAGAGCAGAGTAAGAGTGTGATCCAGACTTCTGAGACTCTGATTTTGGGCCCTGTCCTAACAGATGCTGGGCAAATTACACCTTCCAGTTTTCTCCACCCAGAGAATTTTGAGACACACTTGGATTGGTTGGCAATCTTTCTTATCTGCACTTTGCAGTCAATGTTTTATTTGTTAGCAAGTTACTTGCCACAGAGAGAGCATCTACCTGCCCTTATTGGCTATTCTCCATCGAAATATGGGCATTTTCCATTCAACTTTGTCCACAGGTCTCAAAGATAGAAACTATGCTGAAGACTGGGGGTTTTGCTGGTTTTGTAACTGGCAGGAAATTAAAAGTATGCTGGTGCCTGGCCAGGATTTGAGTCCTGTCTTTCTACCCTTAAGAAAAAGAGGTTAAGAAATTGGGCTTTTGCACTTTATCCAAAATATGTTCTCTTGAAGTAGAAGATTCCTCTTAAGAATTATTCTGCCTTGTATGAAAAGACTCAGAGCTTTTAAGAACTATTCATTTCAAGCTTTTGTGCGATGAACTTCAAAATATTCCACTAATAGGAAAATCACTTGTAATGTGAGAAATCCAAGGTGATACACAAAGCTCAAGTGTCCCTTTAGGACACTTCTAGCTTAATAAAGAGGCTTATAATTTCTCAGTGATGGGCAATCCCGGAGATAAACCAAGGATAAACTGGTTATCAAAAACACACTTCGACAAAAAAGTTTTGGCTTTGACAATTGTGCTTTTCTTTTCTCAAAAAATGTATTATTGAAAAGTCCCAACCTGCTCTGCTTCTAAAAGTAACTAAAGGCAATATATCATTGAAACAATAGACTGGCTGTGATTTCCTACAGATCCCTGGTTGCTTGCGAACGTCCCACCATTTGTGTACAAACACAGCAGGCAGATTAAAACCACAGTGACACTGAATGCTGCATGCTCAAAATAAATTTATTTTTTAAAAAATAAAATGAAATGAAAAAAATTACTATTAATTGAGACTTTGTAGAAAACACTTCCTCATCTCTTCTTGCTGGTTAGCCTTAAACAAGCCAAACTGCAGTTCTCTGCCGTTAAAGAACTGACTCTTTGCATCACGTGGTGCTGCTGAGCAGCCACTCTTCAGTTCCTCCATCAACTGCTTTCCTCTGGAATTTGAAACCGGAGGCTTTAAACCACACTTTCTTTGAACCTTATTGACACCTCATATTCATAACTTCATGGCATGCAGATACTGTGTTGGTGATCGCTGGTTAAATGAACCATTTCACCTACCAGATCTGCAACGTACTACTACACAATCTGTACTTCAAGGAGATGAGATTTACGGTGTAGCTTTAGGCATTCAATTTCTGTAGCTCAGTTATGAGCCAAGTCTTTCTATACCATCACCACAGCCCTCAGAGACCTGTTGAGAGCTTGCTCTTCTTCCTTTTCACAGCAGGTGGTTATTTCTGCATAGAGTCAGATGCCTAAATCCAGATGATGGAACTCTTCTCCCTCATCCTTATGTTTCACGTTAATTTATTAAATCCTATCTCCACAGTAAAGATGGAGTAATTCCAAGAGAGAGTGCTACTGTGAAGAAGAGCATGAAGAAACTATCTTGACATTTGGGCCAATAAGCTGTAACATCATCCTTCTTTAGGGAAGATTTGCATATTTGCTGCCCCCTCATAAGTAGAGAGAAATCATACAGCTTTACAAGAGTAGTATTAAGCAGCAGTGGTTGAAATATGGAGTCGTTTTATTCAGAGAAAAGAAAATACCTAGTATCCTGATGAATTCAGGGTGGGGAAGAACAATGTGACAGCATTTGTTACATGAAACAGGGAATCGATGATAAGTTTCAGTAGCTTTGACCAATCATTAGAATCTTTAAATAAAACCACCTAAACTTTATGTAGCTATTTCCCTAACATGGCAATTACTGGTTAGATCATTGAAGCCAGGTATAATTGGAATTATTCCTTACCAAGGTTAAACATTAACTTGCAAGGAACCTGTGCTTTGAAAGAAGAGTATGTACAGCTGCCATGTATTCAGTTCCCAGGCTGAGTTACAGCTCCCCTTTGTGTGTGAAGTCAAGGCATTAACTCTACTGGCACTGTTGTTTACCACTGAAACACGGTGCCTTTGATCGCAGTTCTCTAAGTCCTTTACAGAAAAGGATGAAATTGTTGTGGTCATCTTACTTACATCTACAGTGTAAGCTATAAAGAAGTTAAGTGACACGCTGCCCAAGATCAAATGCCAAACTTATCCTGGAACCGGGGTCTGACCTCCACTTTACGCTGCCTGCAGCTGCAACTTTCCTGCTGAACTCTTTGCACTGAACACTGCTGAAGAGTAAAGCTATTTTAGAAGATACTGTTAAATATTACATTTTCAAGACGAAGTATTAAACATGTCACAAAGTAAAAAGACAGCATTTATTTTAATCAAATGTAAGTAAAAGTTTTCAGAATGCTACATCCAATTGGCCTTTTAAAAAATATCTAGAGCTCCCAAAGTACTTGATTTTTTTTTTTTTTAATATATATAACCCCAAATGCAAATTAATTGGCTGCATCAATCCAATGCAATTACATAGGCACATTTTTAAAATCTTCCTTGAAACAGCTCTGTTAATTATTGTTGAAAGTAGCATGGGAGAGGTCACTGAACTGATAACACTTAGAGTAGTTTTAACTCTCTGATATCAGATGCCTCTTTCGACAAGCCTACCTAGGCAAGATCTTAGACAAAAGACTCAGTCTAGCACATTAATTTCTTAACCTAGTGAGGAATATTTTAAGTAAGGATGCAGCTGACAAAAGCACATACAAAAATAATAATAATAAGGCAACCTGGACATGAACCTAAAAATGAGGAGAGACATCTATTTATAAATATGGTCACAGTAAAGCAAGGAGAGAAAAGAGCAAATGAAACTAGTCTTAGAGAGTTGCATAAAACCACATTGAGGATGAGGAAGAGCCAAAAGTCTTAATACAATTTAAAAGATTATTATTCAATTTGCATAATTTGAGAAGCGTTTTGACCAGAATACAAATCATAGAAGACAAAGATTATTAAAAATGTGGGTCAGATGGATTTTTTTTTTTTTAACTTATCAAAGATTCATTTGCTTGCTCAGTAGTCCAAAATATAGGAAATACAGGTGTTGAAAAAAACAAAACAAAACACAAAACAACTTTGTGAACTTATTTCAAAAGGAGTCACCCCATGACCTCCCTTCCCAAAACTGACAAAACTAGACTTCAGCACCAGAAGGACTTGAAGTACAGGCTGAAAAATATAAGGGAAAATAAGTTAGAAATTTTGAAATAAGGGCTTGGCTTCTAATTACTTTGGTATGGGAGAAATGAAATTATGGAAGACCACTGACTTGGGTAAATTATGAATTCTTTATTGATACAAAATACAAGGTTAAAGTCTGTACAAAAAAGTTTAAAAAATGGCAAGAATATACGGAGACAAAATTAGGTGAAACTGGAAGGAAAACCCCTGAGTAATTCATATTATAAATACAGTAGTAATAAAAACAAATAAACAAAAGTCCATAAGAAAAGTGGCAGACAGGCAAAGCCATTACTTCATTAGTTGGTGCCAAGAAATTGTGAATGTTGTCTGATCTGCATCCATCTTTTGCAAAAGGGTCAGATGTTAAATAGTTACTAGCACAATTAAGACCAACAAGTAACAGTAAGACTTCAACTAAAGTAGGTAAAAAGCAGTCTAGAGAAAGCTTAGAAAATGAAAGAAAACCAATATTACTAATTAGCTGGGGTTGATGAACTTTGTTCTGAAAGTTATCTGATTAGAGCAGTCATTTCTAAGAATGACAGGAAAGAGAAGACTGGAAAGAACAGATGGTATTTTGATTTTGTGTGTTTGTGTGTGTGTGTGTGTGTGTAGGTGGTACACTACAGACTAGCCAGCTCAACTTAATTTTTCCTTCAAATGTTTGAAAGGGCAACCAGGACCCTTTGAAAAGCACGTCAAAGATGACAAGTAACAGCTTCTATGTGTTCAATAAGACTTGACAAATCAGACTTATTTCTATTTAAGACAAGATATCAAGCCTTCTAGCAACAGGAGAAGCAGCAGGTGTATTTTGAGAATGACAAGGCTTTTCGTGCTGTCACAGATGATTCAAGTAAGGTCTCAGCTGGAGATTTTTGGACACTGCTTTGCCTTCCTCCCAAATTGTGAAGGCAATACATTTTGAATTCCCCAGAGAGAGATCAGAGCTCTAGGAAGTTATTCAGGAAGCAAAACTGAAGTAATTGTATGGTTTACCCTAGTAAAGAAAAAATAAGGTGGAATATGATAAACCTAAAGACTTTCAGCAATAAGGACAGAAACAATCTGTTCCCTTGTTGCAAGTAAATACTTCTCTCCTGGATGAGCCATGCGCTTGGAGCATCAGCCAAGCCAGTGCTTTGAAAAGCTCAGTCTACAACACAGGTGAAAAACTTCCACTTAGCTATGTTTGGCAATGGATGACTATAAAATTCTTCTGCAGTGTATTCTACAGGATCAGCTTTGATCCTTTTAGGTCCTTGCAAGTAGAAAAGCTAATTGGCTTGCATTACAAGATTTACATATTGATAGATTTCCATATGAGGTATGTGTATCTCAATCTCATTGCTTCGCATGCTCAGTCCCGTACTGCTATTTTTAGTGTATTTTATTTTACAATAAAGGCTTTTGTGAATTACAGGATCCCCTGGCTTTTTCACTGTTAGCAGCAAGGTAAACTTAAATTTGACTATACAGAGAAGGAGAAAGTGGAGAGAAAGCTGTCCTACTTAGGCCAATCATTGCTCACAAAAGCTGAGGTTATTATCTTTTTTTGAAAAGCATTCGCTATATAGATTAATAATATATAGGCATTTACACAGTGCTTTTTATCAGAGAAATACCTTCAGCAACATCTGTTGGGGCACATATAAAATAACAGAATCATTTAGGTTGGAAAAGACATTCAAGATCATCAAGTCCAACTGTTAACCTAGCACTGCCAAGTCCACCACTAAACCACATCACTTCTGTCTATTAAACACCTCCAGGGATGGTGACTCAACCACTTCCCTGGGCAGCCTATTCCAGTGCTTCACAACCTTTTCAGTGAAGGCGTTTTTCCTAATATTCAATCTAAACCTGCCCTGGTGCTACTTGAGGCCATTTCCTCTTGTCCTGTTACTTGGGAGAAGAGACCAACACCCTCCATGCTACAGCCTCTTTTCAGGTAGTTGTAGACAGTGACAAGGTCTTCCCTCAGCCTCCTTTTGTCCAGGCTAAACAGCTCCACCTCCTTCAACTGTTCCTCATTGTACTTGTGCTCCAGGCCCCTCACCAGCTTCGTTGCCCTTCTCTGGACTCTCTCTGTCACCACAATGTCTTTCTTGTAGTGAGGGTCCCAAAGCAAAACACGGGATTTGAGATGGGGCCTCACCAGTGCCAAGTACAAGGGCACAATCACTTCCCTAGCCCTGCTGGCTACACTATTCCTGATACAAGCCAGGATGCTGCTGGCCTTCTTGGCCACCTGGGCACACTGCTGGCTCATATCCAGCACTCTCATGAGCAGTGCACTAAAAATAGCTTAAATCACTGGACAATACACATCTAGTATATGTCTTTGACTTACCTAGGCTACTGGCAGATACACTTGATATTTGATCCATCCGATTCCTCTCACAACTACCTCTCTCCATCAGGTACAGAAAAAAATCTTGCATCCCCCTGACTGTTAATAACATTTATCAGGCAGAATAAGTGGCATCTCCTGCAAGGAACAAATATCACTTTCAGTCTGGAAGGTAGCAGAGAGTAAAAAGTCTTTGAAAAATGTTATTGTCTAATCCTGTCTACCATAAAACAGAGTTTAGAAGCTTTTGAATTATTCAAGTAATTTGCAAAACAGTTAAGGGGAATGAATAGTCCTGTTCTTTTTGGTTTTCTCCTGGGCCCCAAATATGCAGACTCTCACCTGCTTTCATAATGATTGCAAGCCCTCAGCTGACTAGACTATTCATAGTGACTACTGTTACATCAAAGATCTAAGCTAGGTACATCTGAAGTCTTGGCAGGGAGAAAGGACAACATAGTGCTTATGTAAATTTTCTGGCATGCAAAGAACTGGGCAGCTAGAGGAGGCCTGGCTGCATCGGGCACCTTTCTTTGGAGAAGTGTTAACAGCTTTCTGCCAAGGAGCTTACTGCTGTGACCCCTCCGTCTCCCCTTTGGGGACCAAAGCATTCATGAACGTCTTCAGCAACCACAAGAGATCCAAGTTGTCAGACTCTGTAACTGCACACTTTGGTGTGGTGGGAGAAAAGACTGATGTTCTCAGATACAATGCAAATGTTTTTTAGAAGTCTGTTTAGCAGTGTTGCAGGACACAAGTCTCCGTATTAATGATCACCAACAGGAGTAACACCAAATTCAACATTTAGCTGGAGTTTGACTACTGCAGTCACCCAGGCTGAACTGATCATGTTGCTTTTAAAGTAAACGGTGAAGATTTTGAACAGAGAAAAGCTGTTACATTAAGAAGCACTGAACTTGGCCATCCTGATGCCAGATCTCAACTACTGTAAACAATTCACTAAAGCCTAGATGCAAGAAGGGTGACTATGCCTTTATTTTTTAAATGGGGAAAAACCAGCACCTTTGAAAGTAATTGAAGAATAGCAATTACCTATATCACTTAGGAAAAATATTTTACATGACATGAATAAAATATGAGATGGTATTAACTACAATTTGCTTAAATGTCACCAGGTTACCTGTGGAGTACCCCAGGGCCTGATAGTAGGGCTGATTGTGTTTATCATCTCCATTAATGACCTGGATGCTGGGACAGGGTGTACCCTCAGCAAGTTTGCAGATTATATGAAACTGAGGAGTGGCTGATGTACCAGATAGTTTTGCTGCCATTCAGAGAAACCTGGACAGGCTGGAAAACTTAGCTTAGAGGAATCTCAGGAACTGGAAATGCATTTGGCGACGAACAGCCGCATGCACCAGTACACACTGGGGGCCAACCATCTGGGAAGCAGGTTTGCAGAAAAGAACCTGAGGACCCTGGTGAACAACAAGCTGAACATAAGCCAGCAATGTATCCTTACAGCAAAGGAGGTCAATGGTGTTCTGCATGAGGAGTGCTGCCAGCAGGTTGAGGGAGGTTATCCTTCTCTGCTGGTTAGCACTGGTGAGGCCATACCTGGAGTGTTGGGTCCAGGTCTGGGCTCCCCTGTACACGAAAGACATGGACAAATCCAGTGCAGGGCCACAAATACAATTAAAGGACTCGGACATCTTTCATAAGTGGAAAGGCCAAGAGGGCTGGGGCTGTTTAACCTGAAGAAGGCTCCAAGAAGATCTTATCTTTCTTTATAAATATCTGATAAAGGAGGAATGAAGAGGGAGCCAGACTCTTCTCAGTAGTGTTAAGTGACAGGACAAGAGGCAATGGGGAAAAACTAAAAACAAACAAACAAACAAACAACAACAACAAAAAACAAAACCACCAACAACAAAAAACAAACAAAAAACCCACAACAACAAACAAACAAACAAAAAACAAAAACAAACCCACCAGGAAATTCAATCTGAACATGAAAAATTGTTTCCACTGAGATGGTGGTCAAACCCAAACATTACCCAGCGAAACTGTGGAGTCTCCACCTGTGGAGATACTCAAAAATCAACTGGACAAGGTCTTGGGCAACCTGCTCCAGCAGAGCTATTTGGACTGTTTTATCTGCAGATGTCTCTTCCAACCTAAATGATCCCATGATTGTGTGAAATAGAAAAGTAAAGCTATCCTACTTGCGTAGCTCTGTTGATCTATCCTCCAGCCTATTAGAACAAAAAGCATTTCTTTTGGTTAGAAAAAGCTATTTCATCAAACTAGCAAGGTCATAGAGTCATAGAGAACACTGGATTTCTAACAGCATTGAGATGACTAACTTATATTTAGGTTGTTCATTTTCATTTATGTTCAGGAAAAATCCATTTAATCCAGAGTCTCATTAGCTCCTCATAATGCATGCACTGTACTGATCTGATGAGTTATACTGAAAAGGGAGGTAGCTAGTGAGAATGGGATCTTTTCCACTTCCACACACTTGTACATACAAGTGGTAGTCAATGGTGTGGAGTCTAGTTGGAGGCCAGTATCTAGTGGAGTGCCTCAGGGGTCAGTACTGGGGCCAATATTATTCAATACATTCATTAATGATTTGGACAAGGGAATTGAGTGTACTATCAGCAAGTTTGCTGATGACACTAAGCTGGGAGGAGTGGCTGACACGCCAGAAGGCTGTGCTGCCATCCAGCGAGACCTGGACAGGCTGGAGAGTTGGGCGGGGAGTAACCTGATGAAATTTAACAAGGGAAAGTGTAGAGTCCTGTATCTGGGCAGGAACAACCCCAGGTTCCAGTATAGGCTGGGAAATTACATATTAGAGAGCAGTATAGGGGAAAGGGACCTGGGGGTCCTGGTGGACAACAGGATGACCATGAGCCAGCACTGTGCCCTTGTGGCCAGGAAGGCCAATGGCATCCTCGGGTGTATTACAAGGGGGGTGATCAGTAGATCAAGAGAGGTCCTCCTTCCCCTCTACTCTGCCCTGGTGAGACCCCATCTGGAATATTGTGTCCAGTTCTGGGCCCCTCAGTTCAAGAAGGACAGGGAACTGCTGGAGAGGGTCCAGCGTAGGACAACAAAGATGATTAAGGGAGTGGAGCATCTCCCTTATGAAGAAAGGCTGAGGGAGCTGGGGCTCTTCAGCTTGGAGGAGACTGAGGGGTGACCTTATTAATGTTTATAAATATATGAAGGGTGAGTGCCACGAGGATGGAGCCAGGCTCTTCTCGGTGGCAAACAATGATAGGACAAGGGGTAATGGGATCAAGCTGGAACATAAGAGGTTCCACTCAAATTTGAGAAAAAACTTCTCAGTAAGGGTGACAGAGCACTGGAACAGGCTGCCCAGAGGGGTTGTGGAGTCTCCTTCCCTGGAGACATTCAAAACCCGCCTGGACATGTTCCTGTGCGACCTCACCTAGGCGTTCCTGCTCCAGCAGGGGGATTGGACTACATGATCTTTTGAGGTCCCTTCCAATCCCAAACATACTGTGATACCTCTTAATATTACCATTATGACACTGTGCATAAAGAAACTGCCTATGCATCTCATCCTATAATGTGGGCTTGATGCTGACACTCACAGGCCACATAAATATTCATTCTCCAGCCAGTCTCATCAGAAGGTCTATGTGGGCATATCCTTATAAGACTAGGCTTTCAGCTTTGAATTTCACTCTACCGCTGGAGACTTCACCATGTCTTGCCTGTTGCCACTGTGGAAACAGATCCTTTCTCTTCTCCCTGCTGAAAGACAGGTAGATGTGCCTGTGACATGATGGGGGAATAGAAGAGGGAAGATCACAGAATAAGGTGTTAGAAAATATTACAAAGAAAATATGGCTTTGTGTGCTTAAAAAACCCAACTGAACAAAAAACCCAAAGTACCACCCCCCACCTTCTCCAACAAAATAAACAAATAAAAACCCCACAAAACACAACACCAAACTCTCCCCCACCAAAACTCCACAAGAAAGTTGTTATTCCTTACCTGTATTCTTGGTTCTGAATCAGACGCAAAATTTATTTATATCCAGTGCTCTGCCTCCTCTAAGATATCCAGCAAACATTGTAAAAGCATCAAAAGACACATTATGGTCACATGAAAGAAGGAAGAAGCTTATACCGTAAGTTTCTGCCTACATCAATTGCAAGAAATTACAGGAACGTTCATGTTACTGTACTGGATAATTAATCTTAAAGTAACAATTACATTCTAATGTTCCAAGAACACACTGGCTGTAGTCTTTATCTCCTGGTTATTCACCTAATAACTCCTTTGTACATGTTAGGAAAGCAATAAAATATGTTTTTTGAGAAAATTCAGGTCACTTTGCAATACAGTAGCTACAAAACATTTATTTTTTATTTAAAAAACATTTAAATCATCAGGTTTTGTACAACAGCATGTCAAGTGTTTATCTCAATCTTTGTAGTGTAAGCACCTTCAGTTTTATGCTAAAACAATCGACATAATTTATTATTTGGTCAGGCTATTAACCTACATTGAAATAAATATATTTTTAACCAAGACAGATCACTTAATGCATACCAGATTACCAGACCTTTATAGAAAGTTTCTCTGGTGACAAGTGAAACACAGACTGTGAAACCATGATTACAATATTTTTTTCTTTTTTTTTTTTTTTTTTAATTTAAGTGAAGACTGGCCAATAATTTTAAACTATAAAAACAATTATAAAGCACTACAGAAATATAGCTTAAAAAATCTGCATCACATAAGAGAAACATTCAAGATGGCTTAGCTAAACTGTCTCAGAATAAGAGGTGGAATACAAACTCCTAAATTAGTTACAACACACTGGGCTGGTCGTATCATATGTCCCACTCTTACGGGAAACTATCGACTGAACACGAATAGAAATCTTTGTTTAATTACAAGAGACATAAGCCACTGATAAGTGAAAACAACATAGCTCACAAAGGGCTTTTTGTACTGATAATATTGATTGCAAAACATGGGGTGCAAAATTCAACATTTAAAATTATGTAAACCTTATAAGTACAGAACAGAACTTAACAGAAGTTTACAAGTCAAATATTTCAGCACCTGAGATTTTCCTGTAGAAAGTCAATACTTTCTTCAGAAACACATACTACAATCAACTCCTTTTCTCTCAGTATTACACAGAAAAAATTGATCAAGAAAGAGTTGAAATATACATAATGCTCCAAAATTCTAACTAAGCTTTGAAGACAAATCTACTGTCAAGCTATACTTAAAATGTGATCCATGTGCATCACCTAGTTGACTTTATTTTATGAAAATATTTTGTATTCAAACTTCATCTATTAGTGTTCTGACGAAATTAAAGGTTAAAGAAAAGACAAAGACCATTATGCAGCTTGAATCATGTTGACAAAGAACTAAGAATACTGAAACAGAAACAGGTTTGAACAAAATGTAATAACTTAATCTGCTATGCAAGTATTTAGTTTTACAGACAACTAGTGGTTATGTCTTTATTTTGGCACACTAACACTCTAAGGAAATCCTTGTCTATTTTCACTTTGAGAACTGGTAAATTGCATTTTATGTGTTCTGCTCTGGGTGATTAACACTTCATGATTTTGTATGTGTCATTATCTGCCATCCTCCATGTAGCCACTGTACTGCATACCAGTCTTAGAACACAAACTTTATTATTTAATCCCTCGGTTTCGAAGCTTTAAGCAATTGTGTATTCTACTTAACAACTGAACTCCCAGATCCCAGAGCAAAAGAGAAAACATTTAAAACAAAGGTCTCAACAAAACAGTGTTCTCACAGCAACACAGCAAGACAGTAGTTTTGTTCTAACATTATCTAATTTTATTTATGAGGACTACTTAAATGTCAAACAATATGCAAAATTAAGACTTCAAATACTGGAATGTGAGGGATAGTCTTTTCATTCTAGAAATGCTTTCATCAAGGAAAGTATACTGTACATTTGGTTTCATTTAATCACTTACTTAGTGATACTGTAAAAAATTAAACTGTGTTATCAAGGTTCATCCCCCCACAATTAACTACTTGGAATTTTCTGGAAGCTTTCTATCACTGAAAACCAGTCAAGCATTTCTGGTTTTGTTCTTTAATTCCTGAATGTGACTAACTGGGCAATTGGCAGTAACTTCAAGAAGAAAAGCTGCAGAGATTATGTTGAAAGATTTAATGTTAAATTATTGCAGTTTTAACATTTGAGTGCAGTAAAACGTGCTGTTGGCTCACTTAAAATCAAAACAAATCGTCCTTAAACCCCATCATCTTTCCTCAATACAAGGTGCAGCAGAGTTTAAAAAACAAGAAGGGGGACAAACCCCTCCACAACAAACAAAAAATCCCAAACCAAGAATATTGTTTTCGGTGCAAACACTGTAGTCTTCAAAAGGTTAAGATTACAAATATTTATGTTCCAGTGTATCCTTACCCACAAGGAATGTTGTTTCACATTAGAAAGTATGTCAAATACCTTTCATCCAATCGCAACACTGAAGTTTACCCTCTCAAATCGATATTGTGCTGAAACCAAAGTGTTTGTACAAGCAGTGTAACTTTCTGGAGAAACTCATCCACACAGTTGAAAGTTCTCACAGAAACCAAGGGCAAAGACTGCAAACGCAGCTGCTGGTCCTTAGCCAATTTCAGCATCAAATGCCAAAGAATAACCAGCTACTTAATGAGCAGTGACCAGAGCCTCCTGCACCAGCACCTACAACCCCAGCACCCCCCCTTCCCAATTCTACAAGCCCCAGAGGCAGCCCGCAGACAACCACTTCTTTGGCAAAACTCTGATGGAACACAACCTTTACTGCATGTCATTATTTTTTTCAACGCATAAAAGTAAAATTTCTAGCAACCCCCCCTCAAACTTAAAGAAAACTTCTGTGACACTACAGAGAGAGGTGGGCATGTTATTTTAGTAATTAAAAATATGTTTATAAAGTTCACCTAGAATACTATTTTGCAGCATTGTGCTTTTAGAGTTACTAGTTGGGATTCCAAGGAACACTTGAAAAAGGAACCAACTACACCTTCTTAATTAGCTGCCCATTTTAATAATTTTGGTACTATTTGTCACAGTACGTCAGAAAACAGCAGCACAAAGCATTAGACGGACAAGAATTTTATATTTGTTCCCCTTTAAAAAGCAAACATTTTTAAAATGAAAGGCACTCACGACAGAAACTCTCTCTCCAGTTCGTATATAGATGGCCGACAAGTTTTGCTCTTCATTCTACACAAAGGCACAGTACAGTCTCTGTTTTGACCTTCCACATCAATATCAAGTAATGAGGGCATGTGGCAGTTAGTTCTTTCCTCTGTATCTGGCAAGAAGTTAACATCTGGACCTACATTGCCCTCTAAACATTCAGAGTCTTTAGAGTTTGGTTTAATAACACGTGGAATAATCTGCCATGCATCAATTCTACTTCTTACAGAAGAAGGTCGAGGCCTTGATATAATATTGACAGTGCTTTGCTTTTCAGTTGAAGTACTCCTGTGATTGCTTCTTTGTTGAAGAGATGGAGAGTTAAGAATTCCAGTAAATGATACAACTGGTAACATGGAGACATCATTGGTTGAAGCAAATCCATTAGCTAGGGGAAAGGAAAGCCCAAACAAAAAGAAGAGACAATTTAAACCATGCAACTTCTTGATTTCTTTGCCATTTGTAAATCTGAGTTGCCATAAAACACTAGCGGTGTGCAGTTTTTTGGTGTTTTGTTGGTGGTGGTTTTTTTCCCTACCAGAAAAATTAAGAGGCTGGTACATTTTTGGGGAATGTCTTAAGAAAAGACCAGCAGTGCTCAAATAGCATTTTTGTATCTATACTCTTTGCTTGAGTCTGTAACAATTTGTTTTGTTATTGCTACAAAACAGACATAGAGCAAAGGCACTAATGACCCAGAATGAATATTAGTTCTCGAATAAAGCCCCAGAAATTTGTCCAGTTATTATGAGTAACTACATATGCATAGAGTACCATGAAAAATATTATATTTAAGCCACCATAGAACACCTGTATTGAAATTTAGAGCTTCTTTTCAAAAACTTGTTAATTATGAACTAATGCATTTACATGGAAACCCGATTTAAAGACCTTTATTTCAGGTTAAAATTTTATCAAGAGTTTAACTTAAGGATTCATGGAACACATGACACAACTTCTAGTTCAAGCAAGCAAATCAAAACTTACCACTCTTGTTTTTCTTGAAGTTAATAAATGTGTGGTACTAAAATTATACTCATTCACTCACCTATGCAGACTCAAACTATATTTAATAAGTGTAGTCTCAGGTAGTCCCCAACTACATAATGCATGCACCTGAAAGTGTCAGTTTATTTCAGCCATAATGCTAATATTCTACATGTCACAAAAAGCAGGTTCTCAACGACATTAAAAGATCAGGGAAACCTGTTTTTGCAATACCTGAGAAAAACAGATATTGCCTTAAAATGAGCCATCTATTCTCCTTAAATCTCTGTATACACACTCCTTACTATTCCACATGCAGGTAGTTTTTTTAGGGTTCAATCACAGACGGCTCACCCACATACGGTTATGATGGTGGTTGCTCAGCTAACACAGAACAGTGTAACAAAAATCTTAGCAACTCAGGGTGAATGGTTAGTTTCCCTACATTTTGTTTCTATACTTAAAAATCCCCTATACTTTAAGTCGTTAATTACCTACCTGTGGTCTGAAAATTGTTCCCATCTGATAAGGTTCGTCTGTGACCCAACACTCTTAACTTCATCGAGGAATCATTTGGCACATTTTGAAATTCTTGTTTCGGGCAACGCTTAAAAGGCTGATTTTTTAATCGTGTAGAAACTGTGTTAGAAGCCAGCTGTATCCTCTGTTCTCTCTTACTTTCAGAATTTTCAGATGAAAAGTCATCAGTGGAACTACATGGATCACAGTCATCAAGCACAGTGCTTACAAATGCATCTTCAGTGTCAGGTTGAAGTAAGCATTTTGTGGAAATGGAGGGCATAGAGAGGAGATTCACAGTATTTGCAGCTGGACTTAGGGATGGAATATTTGTTTCCTCTTTCTTCGACTGCAGTCTTGTAGGGCTGGCACTCCTACGAAACTTTGAGGCACGCTGGAATATTCCATCACGCTTCTTCTTCTCATCTTTAGGCAAGAGTTCATCTGGACCCTGCGATTTGTTCAGCTCTCTGATATCTAAGCCCAGGGCAACAGATGCGAGGAGGACAGCACACCCATACAGCACAGAATCCGTCTTCTTTTTCTGCAGTGTCCTGCTCAGACTGTTTGTTGGTGTCATATGAGGAGTACTATTTGTAGAACTAGCAGAGGTTCCTTCTTCAAAGCTCTCTTGTTCTACTGTGCTCTCTCCCTGATCATCTTTCCAAAGAGGTAGATTAATATAGGCCTGATTTGGCAGCTTAATCGGCTTTGGTCTTTTACTGTCCAAACCTTCAGGGAGAAATTTCTTGTCGGTACAGACACCTAGAAAAATTCATGGTCTACTTTAAGATTGCAATTCAGCTATTTTGCTATGTCATGTCTGCGTATATACACCATTATTTCTTTTCACCTGCAAGTGCTAATCTTGAGGTACACCATATGCCCCTTCAAATGCAGTCAGAAGCTCAGAGACTCGTGTTGTAAGATTCAAAAACACATTCTAAGCCTAAACCTCTTCATGTTCTCTTGACAGTCTTTAAAATAGCAGAAGGACCATTTTGCTACAACCTCATCTTTTTAGCAACTCAAAAGGATTTGCAAAGCTTTACAAACAACATGAAAAATATTTGTGTGTATGGATTACAATGAAGTAATTGACTATACACAAACTGGTAGATAGAACACTTTCTTTACAACACTTTCAATTAAGCGGTGTTCCAAAATCCAGTGAGTTATTAGATTTTTTTCGAATTAATTCATTAGGCCATGGTGGTCTGCAGTAAAAAGTAAATTGGACATCTCATACCTAATGACACATAAAACAGAAGATATAATTTGACTTCCAGGTGTTATTCTACTATAAACTACTGAATGCTACAGAATAAAAATAAATCATTGAAATGCAAATATGTAATCTTCTCTCTATGTAGCGGTGTAGTAGCAAGCTAATGATTCTATAAAATCACTATTTGTGAAGCCTTGATTTATACCCCTACCAGTATATACCAAGATGAAAACAACTTTTTGCTAGGGGGCAGGGAGAAGGGGGAAGCAGCAAAATGCAGTGTTTAAGCAGTATACTATTTCCTCCTCCAGCTGGCATCAATCTAGCTGCTGGTACGGACACCACGTTATATGACAGTTTTTTCCTGACACCACTAACTTAATTTTGTAAGATAAGAGAATCTGTGGCACACAAAGTATGTGAAAATTTGAAAAATATTACAAATATTGTATAGCCACAGCACATTATAGTAACAGACATAAAAAGCAACATATAGCTAGTATGTTCCTGATCCTAAGAGGATGAAGTATGTTTATTTCTTGGGATTTACCTGTAAATCCCAAAGTGTTGCATAAACAACTCTAAGATTTTAAATCTACCTATTTTTTCTTGAAAATTTAGGGACTAATTCTCATTTAAAAACCAGGCAACTGCTGTCTGGGAATACATCTGGACTTACAGGTTTTTAAACAAATATGCATTATTTTAAACAACTATGCAGATCCCACTAACAATAAAAGTCATTAATGATCATTTAAATGTCAAGACAGTTACCGATTCAGATATTTCTTTTTAAAAGAAGCTAAAAATGGTCACTGCAGACCTCATATACAGATGAGCCTGCAATTCGAAAACACGAATAAAAAACCCCAAACCTCTGTCCAGTACTGCTCACACGCCATGTGTATTTCTTAGCTGCCAATAATGGAAATGTAAAGATTTTAATACATGCATTTTTTTATAGATAGTTTTTTTTTTTGCACAGGAAAATTATTTGTAGCATGACTACTCTCTAATAATCTGCATAATCCTTGACAAATTCAAGCAGTACTATTTATAATGCTGGAGGTAGACTTAATGCCATTATATGGCAACTTCCACTTTTTCAGATAGAGCTCTTACCTTGGTCCACAAACAGTGAAGCTAAAGGAACACTCTTCTGATTTTTCATTAAAAGAGTTGACCAAGGGTTACTGCCATCTGAAAGGGGTCTTACTCTGAAATAACAATAGTTACTTTGAATTTACAGAGGATAAATGCTTACATAAACTTTGACAGAAAATTACTAAAATATCTTTCTTTTTAAACTATAAACATGAAAACAGTAAAGCTTCCCAAAGGTAAAGAAATTCATATATAATAGCACAGAGTCATATGATTATAAATTGATACATGCATTATATCAGTTACTCCTTACAAGATTAAAATTTCATGACACAATAGCCTAAAAAGAAAACCAAATAAAACTCGGCCTTGGCTACCTACTGAAGAACAAAAGTTCTTGAAAACCTGGACAACAGTTTCAGTGTGTCAAAGAAAAATAAAAACATAGTGACTTTAAACCAAACAAAAATATCATAAAGCCAGTTTCAATAGATGGTCTGGAACTAACTACTGCCACATGTACATGAGTGGATGCCTCTACCAAGAAAAAAGCGCACTATAAATAATTATATATACTGGAAGAGGCAAGGAAAAGAATCTCTTGCTTCAGAAAACCTGCTGACTTCTAGTTTTCTACAATCAGAAGAAAACAATCTGAAAGTTAAGCTGTTCAATTGACTTTCAGAACTCTTACACACCATGTTTGTCAGTTTGAATGGTGTTGCTGGTGTGCATTGTGCTTCACATATGCACATAAGTCAGTCTTATTTAATGGTACTGGAAGTGCCCACTGGGAGCCACACTTGCAGTTGGACACACGTGCCATGAATGCCTGGTGTGCATTAGCAGCTCAGCATCCCAGTATGTTCCAAGTCTCAAAAACCAGTGGTAAAGGGTAAAATATATGAGCCACTAAAACCTTAAGATAAGTTAGTGCTCTATCCTTAAGTCTATGTGCAGGAGCAACTCATTAATAATGTAACTACTAAATTATTTTAAAAGTAGGACTAAGTTTTAGCTGTAACGAGAGACTGCAGAACTTTTCTCCTTCACTGCCTATGTTAGTGATACCATTACTAGGACCACTTAGTACTACCAAACAAACAAAAAGTAGTAGACATACTTGTCCTTACAATCTGCACGATCCTTTGTTTGAACCGAACTTGGTCCCCATGTACAACCTCTCTTTTTAACACTTCTCTTCACATCTTCAAACTCTTCTTGGTGATAAGCTGTGCTCCTTCCCCAAGTCCTGTTGCTTTCATCTGAAGTTACTAGAGATTGGATTTAAAAAGAAAAACACCCAAACACATAAATACTATTTCTAAAACCAAAATATTTTGAGAGAAAGAATGTTTTCTCCACTGGAATACAATTTTGATATAGTAACACAGTTTGTAGACAAAAATTGAGATTTTTTCTTTTGCAAAAACTGCCATGCAACTGAATTGATCCAAAAAGATAAGCAAGCAAGAAAAATAATTTGAGCCGACAAGAGGCCTGAATTAACAATGAAGCAGCAAAATGATCATATTTTCCATGCTTCCTTTAACTGAGCACCTCATTTTTACGTAATTCAGACAAGTGAGTTAGACTGAGCACTTAAATTCCAATGAAGAAAATACATGCTGTGGAATAATTGGTATCAAATGAAACAGAATATTCCAATTATGACAATGTTTTCTTTCTCACTACACCAAAAAAACACTTTTAAAGTGTCTAACCTGCATTAAATGCTTAGTCTTTCACTGTCTCAACTGTTTATGTTAAACAGCACCAGCACCTTTGAAACATAATGAAATCTTGCCTTTTGTCATAACCCCACTTGGAAGTTCATATTCACTTGTGATATCTACATCTTGCTGGTACACATACACACTGTTCCTTCGGCCATTAGTTGTGTGTGTATCTGTGTTGGGAATCACTGAGGAAAAAATTAAGAGAATGTAGTAGAGGTCTTAGTCAAACTTCTTTTAGAAACAGAACTGTTTCCCTTCTTGTATTTTCATCTTTGCATCATAAAGCCCAGATCTATAAAGGTACTGAGCATCTTTTAACAGAGGGGTTTTACTGTAGGGTTGAGAGGATCCTCTCTCTAGGACTAGACTCAGAGAAATAGATTTTTGTATATGATTGACTAACTGGAAATTAACTTGCTATGAACTCAGCATGCTTACAGTTATGACCGAGAGATCCAAGAGGAAAAACCAACTTAGTTATAACAGCATGATAAAAGAGGTGGTGCTGACATGCTCCTGCACAGAATCTCCTGCCTGCCCGTGCACCCCTCACCAGCACCGCTTCACACTCCTGCCTTCAACCACATTCCAGGAGCTCTGGATATACATCTTACTGTTTTCCTCCACTATTTGAAGCATCTTTCAAAATCAGCTGAATCCATTTTAATAACAAGATTTACAATTAACTAGATTTTTAACTTAAAAACGTATTACATTTGAAAGATAGTCTTGCTCATGATAACGTGAAGCAATCAAGTAACCAGTTGTTAGATATGCCTGTTCAAATCACCTGTATTTGAGCAAGTCTTCTTGAAACAAAGGCACTTTGAAGTTAAATCAAGATAAAATGTTATTGTGGGAGAGAGAATTTATTTTGCACAGGTGCAGATGGGTGTGGATCTAAATTGTTTCAACTAGATACTCCTGAGAGATCTGACAAGCTTTTAGGTAAAGCCTAGGGATGCAAACTCAGAAACAGAAGTGTACTTCTTTTAAAGGAGAGCCTTTATGATGTCCTGTATGTTTTAGTCCTACAAATACAAATGCCTGCTCAAACTAGAAAAAAAAAAGAAAAATTCTCAGTGGCACTTAGCATGCATGCAAGAAGTGGCACTGCTATGGCTTACATAAGTCTATGCATTTAAAGAAAAACCTCAGGTTTTCAGAGTTCCGCCAATACCTGACACTTCATTTCCAAGCACTTCCATACAGAGTAAGAAGAATCAAAGATAAAACAAGACAGTCTTGCTTGTATGTAATTATGATATTTTGCTAAGAAAAACCTTTCCTACCTTTCTGCAGTAAAAAAAACCCAAACAAGCAATCTAAAAACTCCACCACACAATTTGAGGTCAAGAAACCACTATCAACACAGATACTATGTCAGCTAACATCTGAAAAAGACTTACATAATTTTTCCATCCATGTCAAACTTTCATTAAGAAAAGCAAGACAGGGTTTGTCTATCTCTCTTCTTTATCCACAATGTATGGGTAGTAACGGTCTTAAATCAAAAGTGTTATCAGTTACAGTTCAAACAAATAATAAAGTTACTGCCAAAAAAGACAATCCTTTTCCTTTAGACATTAACAATGAGAAGGATTTCATAAGGCAGACATATTCCAAAGGAGATGAGAGATCTGGTTGCTATCCAAACTTTTAAATAGAGTTTCAGGTTGGTTTAAAAAAAAAAAAAAAAAAAAATCTTTAAACTAGCTGTGGAACAGCATACAGAAACAAAGTCTCCAAGTACTGTGATTTCCCCTCCCTCTTATTTACATCTGATAAAGCCAGATGCTGAAGTAATTTCCTTCAGAGGTGACTATCCTTACAAGAGAAAATAGTAACCATCCACATGCAATCAGCTGGAACAGGTTCCACGGATTCCATATAGAGAGAGAAACCTGACGTTTTTTCATCTCACATGGCATTCCATGCTGAATATGGATAACTAGACAATCTACTTTGCACAGTAGACCAGACAGTACAAAGATAAGCAGTGACTCCTATAGGAATTGTTTTTTATCTCTACATATGTCATTGCCAAACACAAATTAGGGTTTCACTGTAACCATATTATCAGTTTTTTTCCATATTCATGGTACATCCACTGCATGAGCAAGAACACACCTCCTCTTCTGTCATCAGTACAACATGGAATAATGTTGGCCTACAAGTGTGCCCACAATTTCATTTTTGTTTCTTTCTCTTGATTAAAAAAAAACTCAAAGCAAGCTTTCTTCTTTATTTTCTTCTGGTTTTGTATTTGCTTAAAGCTTGCTTCTTTTCAGACATAAGCAACCTGGGTTGCTGGCTGGTTCTTCAGCCTTTCCATCTGACATCACTCCCATATTCTCTGAATCTTTCTCTTTTTCTTTTCTCTTCCCCCATGCCCCGCCCTGTCCCGATAGTCCCTAACTGATTTCATTTACCAACTCCAATACCTAATAAAAACGTATTTTCCATCTTGTATGGGTTCTAAACACGAGGCCTTGCCTTTTGCTGTTATAGAATTTGATTCTTCATTGGTTTATCCCAGTCAGTTTGCTAATGAGTTTCTGTAGTTATTAAGAAAATATATGATTTAAAGCATTCACAATCATTTTGAATTACTGAAAATCAGTTAGCATGGTAGCAAGATTATCCCTCCCATCAAAGAACCAGTTGCAAATGTGAGAACAAGTTAAGGGACCTGGAAATTAGACAGAAGTCTGTCCAGCATTTGACGCTACTACCAGTTTTTCAGTGAGTGTATGGAACAAACAGTCTCTTATTGACCAAATGAACAAATATAAATCGTGGAGACTTACACTGTATAGCTCGAAGACGAGGAATTATTGTGGGGCTACTTGATGGACTAGAGCTGTTACTGTTAAAACTCCTCCTCTTATCCAGATTGGGGGATGCCTGCACTGTTATTTTGTGCTGGAAATCTGTAAGAGAATAAAACAAATCTGCTTCAATGTTATAAAAATAAAAATAATAAAAAAAAAATCTTCAGGTTACACTGCTGTACTTCTTGGAACAATTAAAGCTATATTATGAATTAGACTTGATAGTGTAAGAGATGTTCATATTAAAGACACTGACAAACCAACTTGTGATGTAACAATTTAGATGTTGAGTCAAACAGGCAGTATTTCACACCTTCACAGACACTACATGATAGGTTTGCAATAACGCCAGCAAAAGCAAGTAGGTCTAAGTGGACCCAAACTGAGACACATCCACATCACAAGCTGTTATTCAGTCTTGTTGGTTGTCACAGAGGGAAAGAAAAATCTTGGTATTTCAAGTCAAAGCAATATTCATGGAAAGCAGATTTGCCTTAGTTTTTAAACATCTAATTAATATACAACATAAAAACCAGCATTAACAAAGAAATCGCATCTATCAAGATGACAGAAAAAAACCACACCAAACTACATAATTACAAATATTTATAGCAATGTAATGATAAAATAAAAATTAATATTGGCAAGTAGGAAAAACACTATGAAATTAAATTTGCCAGTATACCCCTTTCTAATTCCCATCATCAGTGCAATCAGATTGTATACTATTCTTAAAACAGATGGTCACAAGGATAAGCTTATCTGGATGATTCTTGACAACAAAGAGCTAAGTCGTACTCTGAGTAAAACTGTTTATTTTATCACTTTTTCAAGTTAAATATGGGTAGAACTGGAAACAAGGACCAATATTTAGTTTAAGCTTGTGATCTGGTATAAATCAATCTAATATGCTCACCTGGGAGGCTGTAGTGTATTTTTTATTTTATTTATTGTTATTTTTAAAGTAAGGACAAACAAGCTCGTTTCACTAGTGCTAAAACAGTACTCTAAATATTACTGTCCTCATTGTCTCTTCCCAACTACCAGACCTGTATTACTGTGGCATTAAATTCTTATTGCCTTATTAACAAACTGACAGACTTGACCTGGAAGCCACTGGAAGGAAGCTCATCAACACCAGGATGCTGGTGCTGGCACGGAGGGCTTTCCAACCACTGGTGTCACCTTGAGTTTCCACAGTGCCATCTCGTGGTAACATCAAAAAGGCACCACTAAACCTGCCCCTGACACCAGAAAAACCTGACTCTACAAACACACCTCCTTCGTAAAAGGGGCATTTTAATGTGTTCATGGGTAGAATTAAATGCTCCAACACTCAAATTATACCATATTTGTATTCTGAGATGATATCGTCTGTTGCTATTACAGTGTTTGCTTACAAAAAGCAAGACACTGAAGATTGTAACTGCTGTGTTGTATTTGCAAGTGCAATAAGCATCCAGTTTGGACACACCACACCTGTACCTCCAGCCTTTACCAAAGTGCTGGTTTTCTACTGAGTATTTGTAAGTTTAGGGCAAACAAATCATGTTAGAAAGTTCTGGGATGTGCTTAAAAGGTACTTTTCTATCTGCACAGAAGAAAAAAATAATCTGAACTTTGAACCACTTTTAAATAATTTGGCTCCCATGCTAGTAACCTTTCCCTCCAGATACAACAGACTTCCAGCTGAATCAGTTGAAAGATTCTTCCAGTTGAAATGGGGACTAACCCACAAGAATACGATATGTCAATGTTGCTTTCTTAAGAAAAAATAAAAGGGGGAGGCTAAACAATTATTACCATATCCTTCTGCACTACTAGGGCAGAAGGACCTAGGATCAAAATAGCAGTCAGTACTGAAGACATTAACCATTAAACTGAACCCTCCATATTTAATTGTAACATATACTGTGATTTTTTTTAAAAAAAATGCAGACCTGAAGGTAAACTAATTCTGTGTCCATCTTTAAGTTTTAACCGGCTTCTTTTAAATTTGCCCTTCCTCTTCTTAACATTGGGTTTCTCTTGATTTAACTGGAATATCATGATATTCAGCTCACGCTCCAGTACATCGATCTCACGTTCTGCTAACTGTTGCTCACGGCGCTTAAGTAATTCTTCTTGAGATTTTTGCTGAAGAGCTGCTCTTGTCAACTCCTCTTCTCGCGATCGAAGCTCCTGAAGATAAGAGTCACACAAGTGAAACTAAGTAATAACGTGAAGGTTGTACGAAAGGAAATACAAAGTGCACAGTATGTTGTATTTCCTTGTCTGTTTTCATGATGCACTATATACACCTAACATGCACCTATGACCTTCTGACAGTTTTCCATTTTGCGTAAACCAAGATTCTGTATCTGGACACAAACAAGTATTATACAGGTTTCCTTTTAACCCCTTGAGTCACTGTATTTAAGGTAGGTAAATGCTGGCAATGGGAACAACACATCCAATCAAAGATTTTCAGCTTACAGCCTAGCAGAAAATGTGCTCAAAGTACTTCAGGCCAGACACTTTTTCACAGCATGAGGGCTGCTCTTAGGTAGCTCCTACGCACTAACAAAGTCAATGACCTGACGAATACACAAATTAATGCCTTTATCTTTAATTTTCTAACCTTTCCTGTTTTTCAGACATATATTAAGTAGCACTTTTCTATCTAGAAAAGCAATCAGTATTACACTAAATGAGGATTAGTGTAATAGGATAAAGCAAGTCATCAGACAGGAGACAGCTGTTTCTTAATTAAAATCTAGCAGGTATCTGTATAGCATCGAACATCTACTAACCACTGAATTACACCACATAGTCTCCAACAATCAATGTCACAGAACAGTTGTTCTTTTCCCTTCATTCTTTTTTTTATTCTGGGGCAGGAAAAGCTTTAGTAAGGAAGCTAGTTAATTTTTCAGAGTAAACTAATCCCCAAGGCTAAACAGCTGTAAATCTACAATCTTGAAATTATCATAATCTTCAGCTTCCAAAATCTGCTAAATATTATCAGAAATTTAGAATTCAAATTTAGAATAAAGGTACTTTAGAGTTTAAATAGAAAATACGTTTATTACTGCATTAATACAGTAATAAAGATTTATTAGGAAACACTGTTGATTATCCATCTCTTGTTGTCCTCAAATCCAGGTTCCATAAAGCTCTGTAACAAGGCAAAAACTGAGGACCCTGAAAAGGCAGACAGTCTAGAAAAAGTAATGGCTTCCTCAATGAGAGATTAAGCATTTACTCTTCTCCAAATAAACTAATTAAAACCAGACTTACTGCAATTAATTATGCAATGTTTTTGCACCACTCTACAACTGAAACACCCACTGTAAGGAAGGTAGGGAAGAATTCTATATTTAAATTGCTCAAGAATGTTTGTCAAAAGAAGATTGTGATCTTCTCTTGGAGTGGGCGTCACCATCACTCATTTACAGAAAGCCCTTGAGGAAATTCCTGCAGCTACAGAAGGTCCTCTTTTACAGGTCATGAGACTTCATGCAGGGGTTTTTTTGTTTTATTTATAAATACTCCATATACACTACTTTCTCTCTAATATCTGTCAGCAAATTTGATAATGTGCCAAATTAAATAAGCCCGCACATATGAAAACCTTGTCTAAGTCAAAGTTACATGTTTTTATTCTTGATTAGGGAAGATGCCTTTATAGCTGCATTTACATTCATATATGAGAAGTAAGTCTCATTTTATCTTTTCCCCTCTCTAATTAAGCTTAACTCACTTTCACACCAACAATTACTCTTCTCCCAAAGCTTTGCACCAACTTATTTAATCCAAACCTTGATTTAGTCAGATTTTTCTTGAATGGGAAATCTCACACTGGACTAATGTCTCCAGAAAATTGAAAAAGGGAATGCCCTTTACAATTGCTCCCCGAGTAAAAAGGGCAAAACTGCTGGTTGAGCAGTTTCTGGGTGGCCAGAGAGTTATGCCCTCCAGCAGGCTGTGGCAAATAAACGCAGAGCAAGTAAGAAGGAAAGTCTCAACTCTCTGCAGAGGGACTGTAACCTGGCAGCTCCAGTGGCTCCCAGCCCAGTTGCAGCAGCCTGTGTACCCAGATGGGAGAGGGAAAAGCAGAGACTAAGTACGGAAGATTATTACTGATGACACTGCAATCTTAGTAGCTATCAATCAATTTTTATACCACATGTGCAGATATTACAGTAGATCTGTAATGTCACACCCATCACCAACCAAGAGTCCACAGACTCATTCATGACACTGACAAGTGAGGGACAAAGGCTCCTGACAGTGACTCACAAGATGAGAGTTTAGTTTTTGCTTTTGTCAAAGTTATGTGACTACGTCTTTCAAAAAGATTTCTTCACAGCTTACTGCATCTCAATTCTCTTCTTCCTCATATACTACTGTGTCATGAAAAATATCAACAAATATATACCGGGCAATAATTATATTGCATAAAGACCTGCAAAGAAGAAATCTCTTCCTACTAGAAGCATTTCTAACAGGGACTCAAGAAGACACTTAGCCTATTCCAATTGTTATCTTTACCAAGTTATCTAGAGAAAAATATAAAGCTCAGCATGATCAAAAACTAGTTGGAGCAGCTAAAAGAGAGGGCAAAGAGAATCAACAATGAGCATCCGTTTAGCACAAACATATAATGATGTGAGATTATGGAAAGAAGATCAGTGACAGGAATCTGGATAATAAAAAAAGGAAGATGGATTTGCTGATTCAGGAGTATAAGTATGACCTAATCAATCTTATTAATAGCTGTCAAGAAGATTTCCAAAACTGTGACACTGAAAGAGATCAATATTATCGATTTGTTCAGGAAGAAAAGAGAGAAAAACACCATCTCATTTTTGGGGGAAAAAAAAAAAAAAAAAAAAGGTGCCACATGATATAGTCACGTAACAGGATGAAAAGTTTTTCATTCACACAGCTGAGGAGGATGTTCAGCAGCAGATGAAAAATTGCAGTGCTTATAAAGATTAGTTAAAGGGTAAATAAGCTCTGGTTTGTTTGTTAAGTGATGCATTCAAATAACCAAGAAAAAAAAAAAAAACAACAACATGTTTTAAAAAGAACTTTATCTATCATACTGTCCAGAAACATATTAATGGAATCTAAGAATAACACATTCACCAACAAGAGCAGACAACATCTTAGAGAGAGAGAATAAATCCTCTCTTCCAAGTAGTTGATCCTATGTATCTGTGCTACTAAATCAGGTTTTCAGCATTTTATTGGTAAGCCACAATTCAAAAGTTCAAAACTGTTATATCACACATAGACACATACACTTCCTTCACTACCATGCAACTAGAAAAACCAACTTACTTTTTCCTTTGTCCTCAATTCATTGAATATCTGCTGAATTTCCAACTTCCAGTCATCTTGCATAGAATGGAAAGAGTCTTGAGGCATTTCAGTCATAACTGCCCCTTCAATGGCAGTAAGCTGTTCAAGAATTAAGGCAAACGATGGTCGGATATGAGGGTCCTGCTCCCAGCATTCTAGAATTTATCAAAATCCCATCAGTTTTTAATAATACATAGAACTTTAAGAAGAGCTACATGATTTTTCAAGTCACTTGCTAGTGTACTTCAAGTTCTAATGTGTTCCCTTTATCTGCAAGGTTTCCCTAGTTCCTTTTCCATTTACAGAACTGGCATCTACCTACCTGTACTCAGCTGTTTTTGTATTAAGAGTCAATTTTTT
Organism: Patagioenas fasciata; assembly: GCF_037038585.1. NCBI lineage: Eukaryota > Metazoa > Chordata > Aves > Columbiformes > Columbidae > Patagioenas > Patagioenas fasciata. Next base: position 47,895,010 of record NC_092522.1, read on the forward strand.
TTTCCTCTCTAACTTTCGTACTTGAAATAGCAAAACTAGCAGTACTGCACAGAGGGGATCCATATAAGAGGTAAAGTTACTAAACACAAGGAAACAGACAGCAAGCAATTTTGATTTCTCTCTACAGTATTTCCAAAACATTTTTGACATTCAGGAAGAAACATTGAGGAAAAAAACATTTGCAGTTCTTCCACTTAAGATTTTAATCTTGAGCTTGTATTGATCTGTAGAGTGTGATCCGTATATATCCTGTAGTTTACAGAAATTAGTGCAATCTGAGTGTAAAAGGAAATCAGCAAAACCAGAGCAAAAAAATGTACTCTGTCATTACTGAGTAACTTATGTCATATGCTGTAATACTGTATGACTTCCTCAGAAACATATTCAACTGCCTGTAACATGAGGTTGCTGTGAAAAGAAAAACACAATACTTTGTACACAGCACATTATCAAATGACGTGTTTATTTTGCAGCCCCATGACTATTACAGGCAAAGATACATACTCCCAAAATATAACTATTTAAAAACATAGGAAGAAACAACATAGATACCTTTCATTAGTTTTGCAAATGGTTCAGGGCAGGTGGATGGAATGGGCAAGGTGAGCTTATTGACAGCAACTCCGTAAGCCACAGCAAGGCCATCAATGCCACGGTAAGGAACTTCTCCTGTAAGCAGTTCCCACAGCAACACTCCGTAACTACAAAAGGTAATTTTTTTAAACAGTTATTTTCTGAATACTGACACATTGTTCACTCAAGAACAAACAAGTATCTGTCCAACCATGCACTGAAATTCATGAGGATTTCCCACATCAAAGGTGAATGTGTTTAAGAGTCAGCTCTACTTCAGTCATCTTGCGCCTTTCTACTGGGTGATTAACCAAATCGGATGCAACTCTCAGATGGGCCCACACTCCTACCCAAAACGTAGCCTGAAGTCTCTCTTATAGAAATGCTAGTATCATGTAAATCTTGTTTACAAGCAGAAGTCTGAACAACAGGAAACCAAGCAACCTTCTCCTCATCAGAAACCAACCGAACAAAAAACCTCCACCAAGCATTCAGGCTAATCCCCTTTGAAACATTTCACAACAATTCATCTAGATGTATATGCTATTTAAAAAAAAAAAAATAACGGTAAAAAAAAAAAAAAAAAAACCACCAGAAAAGCCCCAGCTTTATCTGGAAGTGTGCATTCCTAAATCTGGAAGTATGCTCTAAAAAGGCCCGTTAACTTTTCACTTCCCACAGAAGATATAATAAGATTGAGAATTTATTACACACACAACTAATTTCTCCATGCTAGGGAAAAAAAAACAAAAAACAACAAAAAACACACAAACAAAAAACAAACCACAAACAAACAAAACATTGCCTCCAGGTGGTGGCCTGAAGAGATCTTTCCTCAGTGTCACGTACAAAAATAAAGAATCATAGGAATTCCTATTGCAGCAACATTAATTGTAAGAATTTCTGCTATGCTCTCTACTCCAGAAGAGCTGGGTGTTGCTTTTACCTTCTTTGGGTTTATAATGCCTGGTGCTTGGCTTGCTCAAATGACCCAAGCCCCTACAAAAGGCTGGGACAGCACACTCGCTGCTCTTGCTCTAGAGCTCCCATCCCACGACCACTGAAATGGATGGTTTTCACAGACATTTTTGTGGAAGTAGGAATAAATTCTTTTAGAAGGTAAACCTAAAGTGGACTTTATGACTGGTTTATTTTGGGTTCTGTTCCCCAACCCCCTTCCCACCTCCTCTTCCTGCCAGGGAGCCACTGTCTGTAGAACTAGGGTACAAAGGACAATCTATCGCTGCTTTTTAGTAGTAAAGTGAGCGGACATCGGGACAAAAACAGAATACAAAGTATTTCTCTTGCCCTTTCTCTCCAGCTGTGCAAAGAAACTACCTGGAAGTTTTGCAGGACTGGACTGAGCTCTCCTATGTGAGGAGAACTGCATACAGTGCTGGGGAGGTCAGGGCTTTGTACCCCTTCCCTTACTATGTACCCCTTAGTACTAGAAATATCACCTCAACTACAGTAGATGTGACAGGGAGAACACACACTATTAAAGTTCTATTACTCTCTCCTTAATGAGAAAAAGTAATTTAGCATTATACAAGACCATGCAACGTCACTTTAATAAATAATAAGACAGCTAACTACACAATATGAGCATGAATATCAGTAGTGATTTGTTTATTTATCTTCTGTTCATCTAAGAAATTTTGTCTATCGCAAAATCTTAGAAAACTGAGGAATTTCTAGTGCTAACACAATTAATCAAAAGCTGAAGAATATGGTCTATTCCTGAAAAATAGAAAATATAAAGAAAAGTATTTGGCTTCTTAATATTTTCCTCCCAATTTTTTCCAGTCTAATCTCTGCAATTGCTTGTATACTCAAAGAAGGACAAAACAATGAATTGCAATTTTGTTTTAAATCAGTCATACTTCTAACAATGAGTACAACACTTTCTGCAGTACGTACACATTTTGTGTGATGGAGGAACTCTACTGAACTACATTCTCATCTCTGTGCTTAGAGAAATCTATATACTGTTCCTAATTCAAGGAATTCTCTAGTTCAGACTATTGTAGACATATTTTAGCATGAACTCTGAAGTTAAGCAGAACAATAAATTTAACTAAAAAGAAATAATCCTTCTACTAAAAGTTGTGCCACTCTATTTTCTTTAGTTATATTTACAATGCAAGCCTTTAATCTTCAGTAGCACTAAACAGTGCCAAGAAGGTGGTTGTAAAATTTTAAACAGACCAACACAGTAATAGTCTGAACTCAACTCTTTCAATAAAAGCAGTCTTCAAGTACCAAAAGCCAACGCTGTGGGGGGAAAACTGTGGGGATGAACCCCAAAACATCCTAGTCCTGCCACGCTGGAGTTTTGAGGAGCTACTAATCCATTGTTATCTAGGACAACAACTACTTATTAATTCTCTCTACTATAGAAGTAGATAGATACTTTGTGCATTAAATTTCACCAGCTCATGTACAGTTGTCCTGGGTGAACAGTCAGAGCTTTTACGAAAGAGCTTTTAAGAAAAGACCAAAAGCCATCTCCTCCTCCACCTTCAGCAAATGGCCAAAAATACAGTCATAATATGCTTGAATTACACAATTTTAAAAATCACAAAAACTAAAACACTCTCAAAAAAAGATGTTCAAGTATTTTCATTACTAAAAATTATTTTCCTGTCATCAAATGGGATTTAAGCCTTACTATGAGTCATTCCAGCAATAACTTGCTGCTTTTATATATTTTAAAAGCTGATCAAAATGAAGGTCAAGTTCAATTTACTCCACAGTCCTTCTTCTAAAGCAGAGGGTACTAAGCCTTGCTACATGAATCTCTTCAAAATTATGCTAAATGTGCCAGGCAAAAGCTCGTTCTGCCCTACAGCGAGTGCTTCCCCACTTTGCCACGCACTTGCAGGCTAGAGGCACGTGTTACTGTGAAGCCCACCAACAAAGTCCACCGCCAGCACTGGGACATCTATGGGCATGTTTGCACTTTCAGGCTTCATACACAAAACCAAGACTGCCATACCACTAAAAAAAAAAAAAAAAAAAGGTGTGCTGGTTGATGGGGAGGGTGGAAAGAGTGGAATTCTTGTTTGGGAATTTGGAAGCATGTGCCCAAGAGTAATACCTGCAGTAGTCTGGTTTGGGAAGCAAAAAGGTTATACATGCAGGGCCTAGAGAGCATCAGTTCTTCTGTCTAGGATGACACCTGAGAATGTGCAGCCTGGAAGGTGGAAATACTCCCACAACATTTCCAAGCACTGGCTAATTCTGTAAGACTAGCTGCAAACATGAGTACACTTAAGCAGCTTCAACAGCCCTTTTTTTTTTTTCTTTTCAAATAAGAGGTCTGCAGACTTTTTTTGGAGACTCAGTACTCAGAATGTGCAACTGAAGCTCGGAACTTTCCTGACATATACTGTGTTCTTGCCTCAGAGAGACCCATACTTAAACTAGTAATCTGAATGCTTTTAAAAAAAACCCAAACAAACAAACAAAAAAAAAAGCAAAAAAAAAAACCCCAAACACTCCTGTAATCAAGGTATTCTTTATTTGCCTTTCTTTTAAAGAAAGAGTAAAGATAAGCAACAGAATAGATCAAGGTGCAGTAAGCAGAAAATGTTTAGAAGCCAAGAAGGCCTAAACTATACTGTACAACACAGCCTTTCTACTTATAAACCTCTCCTGTTAGACAGCCATCATCGAGCTAAATACTTACATTTTTACAAGAGAGGCGTGCAGGAGAGAAGGCGAAGAAGAGAAATACTGTAGGTTCCAAAAATGTAAACTAATGTTGCAGGAGAATATAAAATAATTGCACCAAAGCATACCCCCTCAGATACCTAAAATCACAGCAACAAGACTGGACAGGACCTGTAATTAAGCACGGAATACAGCTGATTAGGGAAACGCCTACATCCAACCTCCACCCCGCAAAAGAAAAAAAAGAAAAAAATCAAAGAAGAAAGGAAGAAGGAAAAAAGAATGAAGGCAAAGATGTTTCTTAACTGGGCATCAACTCAAACTGATGTAAACAAAATGCTGAAAACCAATTCCAGACACAAGACAAATGGGTGTCACGAAATAGTAGCGCAGATATATAAACATTCAGAGAATACCAAAAATATTACTTCATGCTGTAGAATAACAGGCATCTAAGCAAAATAGGACCATATTTAAGAATTATACAACACAGAACATGCATAAGGCATGAGAGAACAGATTAAAGTCCACCCCTCCTTCCCCAAATAGCTACCTTGGATCCTTCAGAGAGAAAACTTTTCAAAAAGAAAGGAAATGTAGACTTTTCAGGGTGAGGCACAGCAGCTTTTAGAGTCTATTGTGCAATCACTGCTTTTCCCCACTCAAAAGACAGAACTAAATTAAAACTTAAGTTTAAATTGCCTTTCTACAATGTATGTATCCCACACTACACCAGTCAAAAATAGCATCGGTTTTGAGAGCCATAATATTTATATGATCCACAATAATGTCTTTAACAAGAAATTCACAAATATAACACAGGGAGTTCCCCACCTTTAAAATTAGAGAGCAAGTTAAAACAATTTTATGCTTAACACAGTCTCCTCACTCCAGCTACGGGAAGCAAAATCTCTACACATGTAAACACCTAGATCTGAAGTTCACTTTTATACATGATAACGTTCTAAATTCCTGAAAAACAGCATGCATTTGAGTTAACATCTGGCAAAGTTCTGGTTTGCAGCTTATGTTTATTTATCAGACTATATATGGTAATAACTGGCTGGTGCCATTTCTTTATGCAGAATGAGATTTTTTAGACATATGATATAAATTAAACACACCAATTTGAGATCAATCATATGTTCATGTATCAAGAGCATATGGCTGTTTATATTAAGACTCCAGATATAAATACTTAGGTATCTTAACCAAGAGATATTTTAAAGGCTTCCCTTAATGAGATCTTGTTTTCCCAAAAACAAAAAAAAAGCTTTTCTGTTATTTTCCCCCTCTCTCACCCAAATCTGTAAGTCATTAATAACTACAGGTAGATCAAATGAACTAAATGCTGTGAAATTACTATGTTTCTTAGAACAGTTATACTTGCCATATGCTGGGACAATAATCTAGGAAACCACCAAAATATCCAAATAAAAGTTCATGAGAAAACTTCAGCATAGGTCTACTGAACATGGTCTTCAGCAGACAAACTTCTTACCTCCAAATATCACTTCCTTTAGAAAACATGGAGGACTTGATAACTTCTGGAGCCATCCATGCGTAAGTCCCTGCTGCACTCATTTTGGTTGTTCTGTGCCACTCTCTAGCCAGACCAAAGTCTGTAATCTTCAGAGTTTTATTACTAATGTCATCATGTTCCATCTTCTCTAGCAACAAAACTGCAAAAGATTGAGTTTGTAAATTAATGCAATGGGAATCAAATAAAAATATCCAGTCCTGTTATTAATATCACATACAACTTGTACTGCACAGATAATTGTACACTTTAAATGTTGTGAAAATATTAACGCAATTTTTATAAACATGAAGGTTTTTGATAATTCTACCCTACTCTAAGCTACAAAAGCAAGAAACATCTACAGTACTGTGAGTTCTTTATGCAACTGTGTGAGCAGATATTAAACTAGCACAAGAAATCCACTGTAGAGAGATGTAAACTAAAGCATGTAAGTTGAAGAAAGCCCAGAATCCTAACGTCCTACTGATGATGACAAGATGTGAAAAAGGTATTCATTTTGGAATGAGATTCTGAAGTAATAAAAATAGCAGTAGTAGTAAAACAAAAGAAACGTGAAGAATTGTTATAAAAGATTTAGAAAAAGCAGGACACCTTATGTCACTGTATAAAATCCATCCTTAATACGGAATCCAATCTTGGTTCTTATTTATCTCAAAAAGTATAAAAGAGAACTGAAAGAGGCACAGAGAAGGACACAACTAGGGTGCTCAAAACAGCACACCCACAGGTACAAGGAATGGCTAACAGGCAAGGGGTCTTCCCCCAGGAAAAGAAACAGCTGAGAACAGAATCTTCAACACCACCTAAGGAAGAAAGCTATAGGTAACAATTGTTCACGGTTCTTCAACAGAAGAAACTGACATCATTGAGCAAAATTAGCAGATAACCATCAAACACATGGCAGTCATTCAGACAACACACAGGTAGGTGAACTTTTGAATTCTTGGCATAGTATGTGAACACTATTATTTTGCATAGATTTAAAAAGCGCCTACACAAATTCATAGACAACTCCATAAAAAGCATTTAAATCAAAAAGTGAGTTTAAGTTCAAGAAATCCCTGGGCCACAAATCAGCACAGGTGGAAGAACATACCAGAGGAGTGAGCTTGGCTTAAGAGTCCACAACTGGCAACAGGACACTGGACTCCCATCAAATCCATGTTAAGTTATATCCACCACACCTTCACGCTTGTTAAAGAGTAAATTCCCTTTTTTTGCTGTTGCATCCTACAGTGTGTATTAAGTGTCTGACTTGTTCATAACACAACAGCATTGGCAGGGTTGTAATAAACCTTCACAAACTAGTATTGAAGAGAACTGGGTTATTGTGCTAGGGCTCTCAAGGAGAATGACAACAGATGCAAAGGAGTCTTTATTAATACACTGTAATTTTAATTCCATAGTAAGTTCCTCTGTCACTGTCTGTTGTAGTAACTGTTAGCTTTAACTTCCTATCAAAATTATCTCCCAAGATGAAGATCAAAGATACATTACAAATAAGAATAATCATAAATGCATGTGTTTTCCAAGTATATGTACAGCAAAAAACAGTGCAGTAAACCCATTAATAAAAAAAGCAGATGAAGAATTACCTTCCCTTACAGAGGAAAAACTGATAATCTTGCACTTGCAATTGCAAGAAAACATGTTTACTGGTACAGATTAATTACACTCTAACAAATATGTCCAAAAATGACATCAAATCCAGATGAAAAGAGAACCTGCATGCCATTTTCAGTAAGCTTCTTAACACAGAGTAGAAGAAATGAAGACAAAAATGGTACAGACAGACCAAGAGCTCACCAGTCGACACCACCAATGCAGGTTAAATTAATGCTAGAGTTTTAATATTTTTATACTTGAATCAAAGACCTATTGTTTGCTATTCCATTTCAAACATGTTCAGCAGAATTCCTGACATTCCTTGACAGCCAATGTGACCGAAACCAAAAACAGTCAGTCTTGCAAAAGGTAATAACTGGCACGTGGTCAAGTTTCATCCTAAAAAGAGACGACATTTCTAGCAGTTCAAACTTCCCTTTCCAGCCAGTAGCCAGGAAAACAGCAATACTATGCATAGATTACTTAGCAGCTGGGTAGTAAAAATGCTTGGCATAGCTGAGTAGCGCTCTGTGAAGTGCTTCCCCCGCAGCAACCCAGCAACCTTTGCTGCAGCATCCTTCTGCACAGCCCCCTGGCCTCGCTGGCTGCTGACCCCCGAGGAGTCACTTCTGCAGTATTGCGCTGACCCTCTTCACTCAGCCCCCACTTGGTTCTTTTTCAAACACCTTAAATTACCTTTTTTGGACTCCAATACACCCGCAATATTAAGTTGGCTAACAGCCAGTTGAGCACTTTCTGATTTACTTCAACATTTTTCAGACTTTTTGTTTTCCACAAAGAATAAAGCTCATACTTATATTAGTTCTATCATTCTGACAAACACAGCCTCAAATATTTAAAAGTACTTAGCCCATTTGAAAATAAACCTATCAAAAACCCCAGAGTTAGATTAGGAACACAGAAGTGTAGGAAAATTCTATGACCACCTCATTTATTTTGACATAAGCAAAATCAGAGACTGTGACTATTTCTGAATGATTCAAAATTTAAGAGAAGGAGACTAAGTTGGGTGTGAGAAGACCACTTTGTGCAAACTAGCAAAAAACTTCATCTTGAACTGTTATTCAAACATTTCATGTGTTACAGCCATAAATAACTGTTCGAGTAAATATTTTAAGGCTGTGTATGCTCCCTACCAGTTAGACTATTTTTTCAACACACCTTCCTCTGTGACTGTACCTTTCTGCAATGAGATCAAGGGGAAAGTAAATTTATTATCATCATAGTAGCAGAGGTTAGAGTGTCATATATCAGGCACTCTTTGAATATGAGACAGCACACATTCAGAACCATTTACAGCTGGGGAACAAAGAGAAGTTATTGCATGTTATTTCCAATAATTCAATGAAATATAAATCAACAGGTTGAAGATAAAAGACAAAGAAACCTTGACTCAGAGAGAAAAAAAAAAAATAGAAAAAAAGGAAAAATACAAATGCTATGTAGTTAAGTGGTATTGAAATTTGTGGATATGACTTTTTGTATGTCCTAAAAATTAAGGAAAGTTTTGACAATGGAAAAAAGGTATACTTGGATTCTAATCACATCCTTAACAAAAATATTGCTATATAACCATACAGATGGAAAAAACGTTATACACTTCAGTTGTCTAACTGTAACTAAAAAAAAATGGAAATTCACTTATTATTCATCCTTGTTCACTGAAGGATGTAGCTCATAGAATTATGAAATAATTTTGATTGGAACAGACCTTGGGATGTCAACCCTCCCCCCACTCAGAGCAGGACTAATGTTGTAAAAAGTGTAAATCTACTATCAAACATTTTGAGGAATCTGTAAACTTATGACAGAATAAAATGTAACATTATCTGTATTTAAAACAACTGTATTGTGTTCATTCAACTACAGACATTAACTTATATGTCATTTTAGAATAGATTTCGAAGAAAACTAATAAAGGACAGTAATAAGGGACATAAAGGCATAGAAAAAACAGCAATATTATAGTAGAGTTACATCACAAACAGTTCATGTGACAGTAATCCCATTTTATCCTGACAGATGGTTTCTTAGAAAGAGATAAGGTAGCAGACAAGTACCTTTTAGGAAGTTAAATCATACAAACAGAATAAAGATTATTTAAAGAATTCTGCATAGCAGTTGTATGAAGGAAAATCTTGAGACAAGTTATCAGGATAAAACGAATCATCACTAGGAAGCATGTTTGATTGCAATTCTGCATGTGAAGCAGAGTAAAAATACAAGGAGTGTTTCAAGAACTGACAGCAAAGTCAGAAGATACTGCCTGCTCTGAAGAAGACCAGATGATCATACTAGAAGATATGCAAAGTTGGAAGGAATCAATCATAAAACCTACAGCTATAAAGCAGAGGTGAAGCAAGGCAAGAAGGACTTATCAGTAGAATCGTACAAAGCATAAGACCTCTATGAAATGCTGGATGACTAGAACTTCACATATACATTCAACAACAGGAACTTAAACTGGAGCAGATGCAGAAAACAGAAGTAGTCAGGAACACGTAATGTATTTTATTTAGATAAATCAGAAGAGCTTGTCCTTTTGTTAGGCTAAACAACTGTTGAGAGAAGTTAGCCATATCTAGGAACAGGATACAGATCTACAGCACTGGTGCTCTTATCGATAAAATATGTTCCTAGGTTCTTTGGCTGATCTATCTTACTGGCATGCTTGTGATTAAACTCAGTTCTAGATCTGGAGCTACCAGGGTGGGCAAAGGCTCATATCAAACCTCAAGATATTGCCTCTTTCCTCCAACCTCCCTTTGGCCCTCCTCTGAAGTGTAAAGCAGAGTATACTCCTCAAGAAAGTCACAAGATCCAACATACACTCCTATCAAACTAATGATTCCTGAAATGGCAATGCTAATAATCTTTCCTGCTTTCTTTCAGCATCACTAGTTAGACCTGGAGTCTTATTCTACTAATCTTATGGCACACTGCAAGTATTCTATGGTGTAATAGTATGCAGATAAGATGTTGCGCACACTTTTACTAACTCTATCACATAGTTGCCCAAGACTGTGACGGAACTGGATCTGCTGAGCCAGCTGGTAGTTCCCAAGTCCATGTTCTGATGAAAACAAAACCAGAAACATCTCTCTGCTGAACCACTACTGTTTCTATACAAGCTGCTCTCTAGTCAGGAAAGGCACAGAATTGCTTGAAAAGGAGGCAGAAGCCCCAGTAAAATCCCACTCAAATGCTCCCAGTCCCCTCACTCTTTCCTGTGCCATTCCCTTTCCACCACTCCATCCCCAGACTCTCCCCTCCAGTGGTAACGCTTGGAGCTACTGAGAGCAAAAGGTAAGAGGTCAGCTGCAGCAAGATATGGACAGATAGGCTGTAATCGTTCCAAGAAATAACAGAAAATAGCACATTTAGACAAAAAAATTCCTGGGGTGCATGCCTGCTCTACCAAATGCAAACAAGTCCAGAACTATACCCCCAGTGCTTTCAGGACTAAGCTTAAACTCTAGAGAGGAGCTGAAAGAATTCGTGCAAATTGCAAGCATTTTGATTAAAGCATAATTTTAAATGAAAGGCTCACATTCTTGCCTCACCTTCTCTCCTTTTTATTTCTTAAAATTCACATAGCTTAAGAAACCTTATTTACAGCAAGCCTGAGGGAAGCCTGGACAGGCGTTGTAGTTGGCAGTACACGCAGGCAACCTCCACCCAGTACTAAGCTCTTCAATGCTACTCTTTTAATACAGGTTTTTTTCCTACAGTCCTACTTTTCTTTTTGTTACCAAAAATTATAGATTATATTTCTCCAACCTTATCTATCTTAAAGTCCCCATTTAATATTTCATTTGACAAGTTGCTTGAAACCTAAAGACTTTATGCAGTTAAAATCAGCTTTATTTCATAATGTACTCCAGCATGACCATTTTAAATTATTAGCTATTTAAACCAATTGCATAAACAAGGTATTCTGAGAGAAGCCAAATTAAAGGATTGACTTGAATACCTTTTTAGTAGTTTAGATGTACTGAATTTAAACTATCTTTGATGCTTAATTTAAAAAAAAAAATTCTGAAATAACAAGTCCTTTGGGACCTGATGTGATGCATCCCAGAGTTCTGAGGGAATTGGCTGATGTAGTTGCCAAGCCATTCTCCATCAAAATTTGGGAAGTCATGACAGTGAGATGAAGTTCCTGGTGACTGGAAAAATTGAAACATTGCACCCATTTTTAAAAAGGGTAGAAAGGAGGACTCAAGGAACTACCAACCTGTCAGCCTCACATCTGTGCCTGGGAAGATCATGTAACAGATCCTCCTAGAAGCTGTGCTAAGGCACAATGGAGGACAGTGAGGTGATTCAGGACAGCCAGCACAGCTTTACCTTTGGGCAAGTCCTGACTGACCAACCTAGTGACCTTCTATGACTGAGTAACTACATCAGTAGACAAAGGAAGGACTACGGAATTCACCTATCTGGACTTCTGTAAAGCCTTTGTCGTGGTCCCCTATACCATCCTTCTCTTGAGATTGGAGAGATATGGATTTGAAGGAGTAGACAAGGGACTGGCTGGATGGTCACACCCAGAGAGTAGTAGTCAATTGCACAATCTCTGGATGGAAACCAGTAACAAGTGGTGTCCCTCATAGGTCAGTACTGGGATCAGTACTGTTTAATGTCTTCATCAATGACATAAACATTGGGATCAAGTTGCACCCTCAGCAAGTTTGTGGATGACACCAAGCTGAATGCTGCAGTTGACATGCCTGAGGGACAGGATGCCATCTAGACGGACCTGGGCAAACTCAAGAACTGGGCACATACAAACCTCATGAGGTTCAACAAGGCCAAGTGGAAGGTCCTGCACCTGGGTGGGGGCAATCCACAGTAGCAATACAGGCTGGGGGATGAAGGGATTGAAAGCAGCCCTGCAGAGAAGGACTTGGGGGTACTTGTGGATAAGAGGCTGGACACAATCTGGCAATGTCCACTTGCAGCCCAGAAGGTCAATTGTATCCTGGGCTGCATCCAAAGCAGCGTGGCCAGCAGGTCGAGGGAAGTGATTCTGCCCCTCTGCTCTGGTGAGACCCCACCTGGGGTCAGCAAAGGAAAGACATGGAACAGCTCTGCTGTGAGGACAGGCTGAGAGAGCTGGGGCTGTTCAGCCTGGAGAAGGCTCCAGGGAGACCTTACTGTGGCCTTTTGGTACTTAAAAGGTGCCTATAAGAAAGATGGGGACAGACTTTTTAACAGGGCATGTGAAAATAGGACAAGAGGTAATGGTTTTAAACTAAAGAAGGAGAGATTCAGGCTAGACATGAGGATAACATTTTTTACAATGAGGGTGGTAAATACTGGCCTAGGTTGCCCAGAGTGGTGGTGGATGCCCTGTCCCTAGAAACATTCAAGGCCAGGCTGGACGGGGCTCTGAGTAACCTGACCTCATTGAAGATGTCCCTGCTCATTGCAGGGGGTTAGACTAGACAACCTTTGAAGGTCTCTTCCAACCTTAACTATTCTATGATTCTATCTTCTCCTATCCTCTTTATACCTTCTACTATACCTTATTCTCCATTTTCTCACTACTAAAAATAAAATGTTAAGCAACTATATTCTCTCACATTAGTTATTTTCCACTGACTGCTTCTTGCTACCTTCTCTACAGTTTGCTAAATAGCTGACTATTATGGCTTTCACAAATACAAGCTATTTAATAGCATAGCTACTTAAGTTACTATGACTATAGGTAAGACTGCTTACGTGCCCACGTTTACCACCATTGATAAAACCATTCTTAGAGAATACCAGAAAGAAATATATTATACTATATTCCTCTGCTTACAAGTAGAGATTGTTCTGAAAAAGCTGCTACTGTCACCTGCGGCACGCCCCCTCCCCCGCCTCACCCAGTCAGTTCCCTCTCCAACTGTTTGCAAGTGAATCTGGTTCCTGTTAATTCACTAAATCGACATGTAACAAAACCAGCAGGGCTACCTTGTATCTTTACGTGGGAACTAACAGGCAGAAAACAAAAACTTACTGAAGGTTGCATATTTAGTCAAGGAAACACAATACCTTGTCAATATTAAAAGACCTGCCTCTATTTTGTGGAGCTGTTGTTTGGTTAAGATTGTAATTAGAAACTAAAATTTCAACACTGCTTATAGAAGCCATGTCCAGTTTTTAAACTGCAAATTAACTACCACAGTAAAAACAATAACTGATCAGGACATCTTAAATACATGCAAAAGATTATATATTTGTCTGTACAGCATTGCTGCTTAAATATCTTGCTTTTCTCCTATGGGTTCTCAGGATAACAACTGTTATTCTCATCTCAGTCAGTGTCTGTCAGATTGAAATTATCTCACTAGATTAAGTTTAGAGCTCACCATCAGAAAGAGAATTTCTTCCTTTAAACACTGATTACAAATGCAGGAGGCATTTATCTACTTCTTATTATAGTGATACTGTGCTCCTCTTTCATCTACATCCCTTTATAGCAGGCATATAACCATTTCTTCATTTTCACACTAAATTGAAAGCAACTCAACAACACTTTGTTCTGAAACGTATTTGTCTAAAAATATTCATCTTAAGAAGGAAAGAAAAAGATTAAAAAAAAAAAATAATAATCCTATCTCACAGGAGCCAACATATATTAAAAAAAACCCAAAACAATCTGAACAAAGTGTTCCCAATTGGAAAGCCAAAACAAGACAAGACTTGACACAAAGAGTCCTTGACAGCATAAACTGACAAATACACATCAACCCCATAAGAAAAATACACCCCACAGAAGAACAAGTGGCACAAGAAAACCACCAAAGCATTAGAATTGCAGGGAGTCACTTGGTTATCTGCAGGAAATCAAAGGGAGAGAGAGAGAGAGGGATTAGAGATTTCAACAGCTTCAACACACTTTGCAACACCATTTTTTGCTTCCCCTTCACTTCTTTAATAACTATTCTTAACGCAACATTGGGCAAATGGAAACTTGAGAGAAAGAAGCAGTTTTAACAAGTTACTGGCAGAGGCTGCAGATGCTGCAAGTCATTTTCTGCCTGCCACTTGTGCTTCACTTGCTGTTCAGGTAGTTCTGTAATGCAAACCAGAAATTTCTATTGTGTCTTAAGAGAAAGTACCAGAGATAACACACATTTATAATTAGACATTCAAATAATCATCATTTAAACAGTGGATTCTGAAAAGGCAAGATTTAGATATTGCATCAGCAAAAAAAAAAAAAAAAAAATCAAAACCAGACCGTACATTAAGTGTTCTCAAGTTCCCTGTTTAATAAAATCTTAAATTTAGTTCTATTTAAATACTACATTCAAGAAGTTACCTCATCACAGCAATTCCTCCATAATTTTACAATAACATGGAAACCAATTGACACTGAAACCTAGCTTTAAGACTCGAAACATTCCATTGTGCGGCACATACCAGGAACTTCCATACTTATTTGAAACAGTAATTACTTTCTTTTAAACTTCCTTCTTTGCTTGCTGTTAGTTTTTAAAAGGCAGCTGTGCAATAAAAACAGTCACCAAAACGCAGGTAGATTAAAAAGAAATACGAAAAACAACTGGTAATAATAATTAGGTGGCAAACCAGTCAATCCTGAGATATTCTTGTAGTTTCAAACTCTATAGAACTCTGTGTACCCATTCCTTAAAGAACACCACCTTTATTATGAAATGGTGATTCTAGTGAACTTGTTCCTATTCAAAAAAAAAAAAAAGGCACCAAGGCAAACTAAAGCTATTCTATTCAAACTGCAAGAGGAATCTTAGCCAATATATAACGCATCAGGTACAGTTTCCTTCAACAGAAAGTTCCAGAAAACACATTAATCACCTCCCTATCCCAAATTCAAGACCTGTCCATTTCCTTCAAAACAAAGTAAATCAATACATGTCATGTGACATACAGAATTCACCAAGGCAATGCAGCTTAAGTTTATAATCTCAAAAATGGCAACCAAGGGCAAGAGCTGACAGAGGTTCCTGTCCTTCAGACCTAACATGTTAACTGTCATTAGTCAAATAATTTTTTGAAGATTTAATTTAAAAGAACAAGAATATTTCATTCAAATTTGGTTTGGAATTTTTTTTGGAAGTAAACAGAACATGACTTGAGGCAGTTCGATATTTCAAGCTAATCAGGGGAATGCACAGCTTCTGAACACACACAAGTATTTACAATGTTGGCATATTTTTCCTGATCATACTGCACTCGGAAATTACATACTTCCTTGTTGCCTTTTTTTTTTTTTTTTTTTTTTGTGATCTATATGAAGGTCTATTTGGTCTATTGAAACTAGAATATTTAATGTACAAAAATATCACTTCCAAATCAAAGGAAGTTTAGAAATGTTTAATATAACTATATAGATACATACATAGAAAATTAAAAACACATTCTACCTTTAAAGGTGACTTACTAACCAAAATGAAGTATAAGGGTGTAGGCTGATGTCACAACTAAGACAGTAAGAGCTTGGTGTCGCTAAAATACTTACCTTAACCTTCTCTCCACTTATAGCCCCCCACACCACTAAATCTAGCAATTGGGTAGTCTTGGGAGACTCAACTAGATAGCTCAGCAGAAAATGAAGCCTGCAAATAAAACAGGTTAGAGTAGTTCTCTGTGGGATCCCTCAGCTGATTTAACCCAGACCTACTGACTGTGCAGGCAGGGATGAGCAGAATCCACTGATGCATGGGAGGGGGGAGAACCTGTGCCTGGAGATGAGTGGGGGAGCCTCTGGCATAGGTGGTGGCTGAATGAACCCACACGTGGCCTGCTGTAGTGAGGGAGAAGTCAAGCAACGCTTCAGAATTAATAGATCTAACCTTCTACATCTGGTTTTAGTCAGAGATGTAAAGATGGAATCCAGCTTTGCTACTTTTTTCCATCATTAAATAATCTTCGATGAAATTTACTATTGGAAAGAACCAGTTAAATTAACTGAAGACAAAAACATTTTCTCCATCCCCTTGAAGATGCCTACTGCTTTGAATCCAGACAAACTCTGATGGTAGATGCTTTGTCAAGTTTAGTCACTGAGTTCCCTTAGAACCTCACCAGTTGATGTGAAACTCCTTTAATATCATTTCTATGATAAATTTTAATAGGTTACACTCCATAAAGAATTCTGACTTAGGTTGTCAGTTTCTTTTAAACAGAATATTAGAAAGAGCCTTACTACTTTAAAACAATTTTTGACAAACAACCTGTTTCAAAACAAAGCAGAAAAAGAAAACAACAGCCATCAAACAACAACAAAAAGAAACAGACTGGGTTTTTGAGCCAACTTTTTTTTTTTTTTAATACAAAACTTGGGAGAAAAAAAAAAATTCTGTGGAGTGGAAGGATTCCTGCATTTCCAAGAACTCTAATCTTTTTTAATAGCAAAGGCAAAACAGTTATTTTGAAATGAGAACTCTGCAAACTTGGCAGTGCTCTCTTTCTCTTGGGAAGAGAAAATGGAAGGGAAAACCTGCTCTTTTGACTCAATAATTAGCATAGCATTCAGCAATGAGCAGAGAAAGTACAAATTTTTCATTTTTACATAACACATGAGGAAATAAACTCAATTAGTTTCATGAAGAACAGTGACATCTAACTCTGATTAAAAAATAAATAAATAAATCACAAAACTGCCCAAACATTTAGAACTAAAGTATAATCAGCTCCAAGGGTTAATTTCTCCCATAAAAAAACCACAGTAACAAAGCATTTTTGAGAGGGAAGGAGGGAGGGGGAGAGAGAGGGAGGGAGGGAGGGAGGGAGAGGGCTGGCTTATCAGCTCTAAGTTAATAGCACACCTGCCAAAACACAGATTTTAGTCGCTATGATGAGAACAAAGCATTATTATTCAGCTAACACTGGCATGTCTAAGACTGATTTAACTGGAGCTATGACCCCACACACACACACACCAAAAAAAAAAAAAAAAAAAAAAAAGTTAAACTTGGCAGGAATCTCCAAGAAGGAAAAATACTTCTGTGGTGACATTATACAGATACATAACTTTTCCATTTTACCATGTATAACCCATGACTTCAAGATGCAGTAAGTGGGTCGAAATTTAAATATCCACTTACTTTCAGTTGCTGATCTGAGGTAAGCTCTCAGTAACATGGCCAAGCAAGGTAAAAATGGTGAAATTAGTTTTAAACCGTTAACCAAGGAATGTACATTTATGACAACAGTTGTTACTTTGGTACCGCTCCTATAGTCAGTCAAGTCATTTGGTATTTAATATATTTTACCTTTATATATAATCTATACTTTTGTTGACTTCAATACCCTGATTTTTTTTTTCCTAAAAGCAAAATTTCCAACAAAACAAATAAAAAAACCCCAAAACACCAAACAAACAAACAAAAACCTAAGCTCAAAAATAATGCTATTTAGAAGCATTATTACTGAAGGTCATTGAGATGACTTCCAGTGCTTTAAATTTTAAGACATCATCAGAAATAAAAATTCAAGGATAGAAATCACCCATGCTGCAAACACTCCTTGAAAATGTTCATTGTACAAGGCAGTCGTGTTTCAGAATTTGAAACACTGAAACAGAATAACGTTTATACTTGGTGATAAGAAAACTTACAGGCTGCAAACAAAAAGCCATTCTCTTCTAAGGTCAAAGAAACCACAAAACAGCCTTGAACATCCAAATACAGTTCAATGGTGCGTTACTTCTGTTCTTTTGAGGTTGCACAACATAAATTTTTAATGGAACTTTAAAGATTTGGTAAGAGGATTCAAAGGCATTCAATGTGCTTGCAGTCCCAACAGGTGGAATAAAATCTGCAACTGAAAACTCAGTTACATCTCAAATTCTTCCAAAATTAGGCTAATATTATCGATGCCTAAATCCCAACGCCATTTAGCATTGTTTATTTAAGTACAATGCCTCATTTCACAAGTGTTAGGGTCAGCAGTTAAACTAATTTCTCAGTTTTAGTGGAGTCAACAAAATCGTGTAAGTATTTTAACAGATAGTGGGAGGTATTTAGCTGCCTGTTTTTCCATTGACTTCTGTGGAAATGGTTTGCTCACTCAGTGCAGTTTTCATAGGGAGGTAGGTATGTGACTATATCCTTAAGGTACCAGCTTAAAAAAAAAAAAAAAAAAATAGAGCCAAGTAATGCAAGTCTTCCTTAATATATAAATATTACAAACACTCTAATCCAAAGTCCTACGCTTCAGTTTCTAATGCTACCCCAAAATAGAATGGTCAGCAAATGTGACGTTTTGCTGTGACTCCCCATGTTGGACATGAAGAGATCACCAGAAACCTTGATGGAAATGAGCCTCCTGCAGAAATCTGCTGGGAAAGAGTCCAACATGAAGCAGGTAAAAAGAAAAATCTTCCCACAGCTGTATACCAGATCACTTGGTGTCTTACAATGAGAGAGAGAACAAAGACAGAGAGAGAAGACAGACATGAAGAACCAACCAAGACCCAGAAAAAGATCAAAGTATTATTATTCCTGAATTAATAATCCTACCTGTTAAAGATGCAAAGAGTCTTAACAACAAATAAGGAACAACTCTGCAGCTGTCAGATGGACATCATTGGGAAAACATTAAAATGAAAGTCTGTATTAAAAATTAGTTCTAAATAAGGGTATTGAAAGTCCATGGGTTTTAAACTAATTATATTACATTTGGCAATTGTTTTATCCTAGAATATTATTGGGAGCATTAAGGACTATATGTAAATATACTTGAGCCTTGTTACATTTGAGGGAATTCATTCTAAATTAATGAGCATTTTTTCCCACCTGTTAATGCCCAGACTTGAGACACAGAAAAACATCAAATGCTAGCAAATTTAAAAGATAATAGATCAAGGTCAAATAAATGGCTATTGCAATTAAGACTTCATCTACAAATAAAATAATTGCTGGATGTTGTTCCTCCTCTGGAAGCCTACAGACTGTACAAACAAACATTGTGCCACAGAGTAGTAGGACTACAGGTGATTCTGTGTTTCACAAAATTTCAAATGAAAGATACTGTATTAAAATCATTAAGTTCCTGAATATTAATTTTAAATGCTGAAACATATCCTTTAACTGGAAATAAGCAACTGCGACATTTTAGAGCTAGGTATTTCTACTGTAGACTGAGTCAACTCGAGCAGATATTCAACGTTGTCCTTTCTTGAATTCCAGCATTCTTTTCTGAACACAAAATACACAATGTATTTACATGTAGCAAGCAAATATATCAAGTGAATATAAAACAGGTATAAACCAAAGAATTTCCTTTGGTGAACTGGGAGAGGATACACTATAGCTCAAGGCAGCCAAGCATTTGCTGCTCCCACAGAATCCAACAAGCCTTCAGGGTCTCTTAAAAAAAATGAAATCTCTATCTACAAAGTCTGAGCACACATCAAATAATGAAGCAAATTACTAGGAGCAATATTTTATGAACTACAGTAGAACATTTTCAAGTGACATAACTATATTCAAACAAAAAACTTACTAGAATTCAATGGCATGCTACCTTTTAATAGACCACAACCTTCAAAAGAGAGATGCCGTATCCCAAACTGACAAAATTCTGCAATCCTACCACCTTTTGCATGAGGGTGGTTTGATTTTTGGGGTCTGGTGCTTTTCTGCTATACATTTCCAGATGCTTCGGGATGTACGACCAGTTCTTATGTTGCAATGCAGTAGCATTATCTTCACAGCAAAACACAAGGCAGGGCTACTGCCACTCACAGAGATGAGATAGGAAGCCAGTGTACCTGGAACAGTTTCTAGCTTTATGCAATTTAAATAATTAAGAATAGTGCAAAGCATTTGAGTGCCATGACTTTCTATATGAACACAGCATGGAAAACCATAGCATAAGAACTTTAAACTGGTAAATAACTTCTGGCCCCACTGTTTTATCTGACTGACATTAGTCAAAGCGATACCATGTTCTCAGAGATACGGTTCCTACGGTTTCATGAAATCAGCTGCCTTACAGAAGAGGAACTGCAGTTAGCTCTGCCAAGGGAAAAAAAAAAAAAAAAAAAAAAAAGTTCATTCCTTTCCAGAGCTCAGAGAGGCAGACCAGTAGGAGTTTTGGAGCTAGCCAGGCAATACATGCAGTTTCAGACCCATTATGGCATGTGCAGGCTGCTATAGGAGGTGCAGGAGTCACCCAGCCTTGAAGGTGGCCACCGTGGGACACTAGGGGTGCAGGAGGGAACAGAAGAGCAGCAGTTCCACAAAGGAGAATGCCACGAGATGTAAAACACATACCAGTAGAAAATTAAGTTTACTAGTTTTGTTACAGTGTAACAGGTGAGCAGTAACTGGCACAGTGGTATTGACACAAACAACTCAAGTTTCACTGCCTTTAGAGGACATGTCGGAAATTTATTTCCAGACAAAGAAAGTTAGGTTGAAACTCCATTGTGCTCAAAAGCCATCTCTCTTCTCCCTCAAAACTACCAAAGACCACATAATTACATTTTTACTTGATAACTGTACATTAGAAGATACTGAATTTTCAAGCATTTAGTAAGATCTAAGAAACCCTTAGAGCTCTACTTGTGATGTGAACAAGTCTTCTCTCTTCAAAACCAAGCCAAGAAACAAATTATGCACCCCACTGGTTTCAGAATAAATCAAATCTGCTCAGGAGGTGGCAGATAGGCTTAACTCCAGTTTCTTGCTCTTCCTCTCCCCAAACAGCATAAAGATGCTAGGTGGAGAAGTTAGAGGAAAATAGTTTTTATGAGTTCTTGAAAACCTACCTATCTTATTGTAAAGGTGTTTAACAGTATAACTTGAGCAACCATGGTGCAAATAACCTGTAAAAGCAAAGAACCAGAGATAATTTGTTCTTGCTTTTCTCAAAACTCCAAGGCATCTTCCCTCATCAAAAGCAACTGATTCAACAGTTCCGTCAAACCACATCACACTTCCTTTTGAGGTTTTAAAAACAAATGATTTCTATTTTCCAAATGTTTTTCATGAGACTGGTTTGAAGAATGTCACATTAAAGTGGATTGTCCAATTGCAGTTTCACTGTTCTCTTGCATGTTCGATTTGTTCAGATTTCAAGTGTTACTCTCAGCATTGTCACCTTATTCAACAATCCTTGAAACTCAAGCTGTCCTTGACGGTTTCAAAAAGTGATATAAAATCAACACACTTCATAGAGCTGAGGGCAGCAAAGGATCCCGGGATGTCGGAGGAGCTGGTGAAAGCCATAGCAAACTGAGCCCTACTTGCATATCCATCTACAACAAATGAGTACTGAGTGCTTTATCAGTATTGTGTTAGTACACACAATCTGCACTAAATCAACTTTGTGCTTTACTTGTACTCTTGGATGGGCCTGTGTGGTAAGCAAGATATTCAAAACCTTTTGTAACGCTTCCTACAAGTACACAAAGTTAATGCATTAGAGATAAAGTGCTTTTATTTGTTTTTTAATGCAGAAGTACTGCACAGTCTGAAATCCCAGAAACATGAACCTCCACTTTCTCTATGCTAGGCTCTAGAAAATAAAAACTTGCAAAGTCTATCTGAACTTATTACTAGCTTTCTTCAGAATACTAAAAAATAATCAGAAAAGGGTGCACCAAGCCCTTAAACAACCATAGGTCTCATAACTAACAAGGTGTCCTTGCCCAGAAAAAAGCAATTTGATTCCCCTAGAGAAAAAAAGTTGCCCTTTCAAAGAGTCAGCAAAACAGTTGAGATATACTAAAAAAAAACCACATGTAACTATCAGTGTCCTATCTTGTAGATGAATCCCTGGGTTTTGTTTTTGCGTGTTTTGTTTTGTTTTGCAGTAAAACTTAATCTTTTCATAATTAGCTGTCATGCTTAATCAAGACTAAGTTTGTACCCAGGAGATATACTTGAGAACGTTGGTATTTTCAGTTTTTAAGGTATCTGCTTTTCAGTCAAAGTATCATTTAATTCAGAACTCCTTGACTACCCATGATGGTTTGCAAAATTTCAAATTTTCTTTCAAACTTTTTCTTCAGATTTTAGATAGGTAAAGTCCACCTCTTAATCCTTAATTTTAGATTGTCTCCTTAATCTATAAAGTATACGTAAGAACATAAGAACTGCTTATGAGGAAGTTATGCTCAAAATAGCACATGTTCTTTTTCAGAGAAACTTTGTACCCTGTGACATACACAAGGTTTTACAAAGCATCCAAAATTTGCAAAGTAACATTAGAGACTATGGTTACTATGTTTCATTTCATCACTTAACCAAAGCTGAAAGAGTTATTTGGACCTTTGTTTGGTCTACTTGTGAATAACATTAAAACATTACTTTTATTTTCCATGGACTCCAGAATTGAAGAAAATCTGCTACCAGTTGAACTCACCCTTACTTCCTTTTTCAGCCTTCACAACCAAGTCTGTTAGTTTTTCTTCCCAATATAGAAAACATTTCCCTATTTATTTCCTTCTTCTTGCTTTATCAGAAACAAAAACCTTTTCCCACCTCCCAAAAGCAGCCCAAGGACACTTGTGCATACAAACCTAGATGGTCATTGCTCGTAACAAAATCTTGCTGCTTTCATGACTCTTCCATTCTTAGCACCTTCTCTCCAGTCATGTCAATTTGGCATCAGCAAAACTGTCCTAGCTATGATGTCCTATAGATCCCAACTCCATAGAATTGCTCAGAGAGAAATAACACAAATGCCTTTGAGATGCTTGCTCTGCTCATTGCCTGCCAACAACAAAGCCAGACATACACCCTTTCCAGACGAAATATACTGGTGAAAGGGGGTGCCTTCCCCTGGCTGGAAAAATTAGTTCCTGCCTATTTGCTAGGGAAATTGGTTGGTGATCATTCCTTACCATCCCATGTTAAGGGCGGTCATTTTTCCAATTCCTTCTTAACAAAAATAACTAAGCTAGCACAAAACTGATACATTCTCCTCCTACCTAAGGCTGCTTAATGGAGAGCACCAAACTGCCACCATTAGCAGTCCATGGAGAACAGCGATGAGCAGTTGAGGAACACTGCAGCCAGATGCATCTCGCAGCCACAGCCACTGCTGAACTGTTACTATCCACACCAAGCAACTCAATCGGTCAACCCTGGCATCTTTCTGTTCCCACTGCATAAGACTGGAAAGGACTGTAGTGAAGAATGCAGTGAAATCTTTGATGAATAAATGAGTTAACAGAACAGGGGATATTGTCTTGATTAGCAGCCATTTTAACTTAATGTTGTTGAACTTAAGTACTATGATATATTGTACCACTAGCACACCATTGTCTTCCAACATTATAATTTAGTTGGATTATCAAGAGACATAATTCCATTTAGCATATTCAATAACGTTCTCAAGCTTTGCTAAGATTAAGAAATACGGGTGAGAAAACTAAGTAGCCAAGTTAGCACTCACGCAACAACATTTAGTAATAAAAAGCAGTAAACAGGCACATATGCTGAGGTTACAATCAAAAGTATATTTTTTAAATGTCCTGCTATTATTCACATACACAGAGATGTTAATGGTAATCAGTTCACAACAGTCACCATCTCAGGGTTATTAATTCATTTCAGATACAGACTCTGCCATTGTCACCTTAGGGGGCCAGTGTGCAGCTACCCACTTTGTCTAAGGAAAGGCACTAAATACTCAAGGTATAGCAGCTCACTCTGTACACAGTAGCAAACTCAGAAGGCACAAGCTTCCCACAGACAACTTGCTAGACATTAAAGTGTTGGCCATGACCCTAAAGGTAAGTTCCAGGAGTTCACCATCTTGTGCTAAAAACAGAACCACAAACACAGATGAACTAGGTCCTTTCTTTATCAAACAAATAGTGAAAGTATTCTCAGGAAGGGTCCCATGACTGAGCCTTGTCTTAACAACCCATGCATGATGACCTTCAAGACACACTGCAAAGGCCTTTAAACAAATTGCTTCCAACTTGAATGGAGCTTTTTTATTTCTACTGAACTAGTTAAGGACTCTTAACTGGGGGGGGGGGGGGGGGCAGGGGGCGGAGAGAAGAGGTAATATTGTTGCAATTTGAGCCATTCAGAACAAAAAGGAAAGAATGCAATGATGGCTTCAGACATTTACAGAAGCACCTAGATTTCCACTTTCAGGTCACTAATTCAAAACACAACTATAACGGTAAGTCATAAACACTTCTAGTAATCCAGCCTTCCAACACCACGGCTGCCAAAATCTTTGATGCTCTTGTATTGACAGGCGGACCAAGGATGGCATGAGTTGAGCAACTGCCTCACTCTTTCAGGTGCTTTTGTCCGTGCCAACAGATGAAAGCAAATCTGGCAACTGCACAAGTGTTTCTACTCGTTTTAAGCTACTGTAATTTCTACCTCAGTGTTCACTAAGTGAATGAATTGTAGCAATGCTGAAGCCATGCAATGAAGAACAGAAGCACACATAACTGTTGGGCAGCAAAACAGAAGCGATATACAAGGCACTTCATTTACTGTGACTTTTAAAGCAACGCACTGGAGTAAAAGAAGTCTAGTGGATTTGCAAGAGTGGTTATGCAGAGGGTTTTATCCCTCTTTGCTTTTAATGAGCTCACATCCAAGAGAACAGGACTTCGCATGCGTTGCAAGTAAGCCCTCTTCTCCCACTTCTCCACAGCGGGTCTGTAACCAGCTCACAGCAGCTAACCTGCCGCCAGACCCAGGTTCTGCCAGACGGTGCCCAAGCCGCCCACCTTGCAAAACCCACCTCCCGGTGAAACCGGACTCCCGGACCGTGCCCGTCCAGGCCCGGCCACACGTTTCCTGAGCGAGCCGCCCATCGCCGGACCGCGACCACGGCAACGGCCAGCGCCGCCGCGTCCCCCGCCGCCGGGCAGCCTCAGGCGAGGGGCCGGCGCCGTGCTGCAGCCCGGCCGCGGCGGAGGAACAGGGACCCCCCGGCTGCCGTCTCCCCGCACGCAGCGGCCCGAAGGCCCCTCCTCACCCCCAACTCCCCTGGTCGGGACTCACTGTTGCTCGACTTGAGGTCCCGGTGCAGGATGGGCACGATGGCCTCGTCGTGCAGGTAGAGCATGCCGCGGGCGATCTGCACCGCCCAGTTCACCAGGATGTGCGGGGGGATGCGGCCGCCTCCGCGGGAGGCCCCGGCCCCGGGGGCGGCGGCGGCCAGGGCCCTGTTGAGGGAGCCGCCGCGGGCGAACTCCATGACGAGGCAGAGGTTGGGCTCCCGCAGGCAGACCCCGTGCAGGGCGATGATGTTCGGGTGCCTCAGCATGGAGAAGAGCTTGGCCTCCTGCCGCACGCTCTCCGCCGTGGCCGTGATGTCCTCGTCGGGGTCCTGCCGCGCTGCCTTCACGGCCACCTCCTGGCCCCGCCAGGTGGCCCGGTACACCTTCCCGAACCCCCCGACGCCGATGATCTCTTGCAGCTCCAGGTGCTGGAAGTCGATCTCCGTCAGGCTCCCCGCGGGATTCCCCCGCCCGCCGCCGGTCCCCGCCGCCCCACCGTGGGGCTGGCGGGTCACGTAGTTGGCGGGGAAGATGCCGAGGCGGTGGCGGATCTTCCCCGCCCACCAGCCGTCGTCGCCGGACACGGCCGCGTCCTGCGACAGCACCTCCACCACGTCCCCCCGCCGCAGGCTCAGCTCGTCCTCACCGTTCGCCTCGTAGTCGTACAGCGCCGTCCACAGCGGGCACGGACCCCCGCCAGCGCCCGCCGCTCCGGCGCCCGGCACAGCCATGGCAGCGACCTCAGCCCCGGCGGCCGCCAGCGCTGCCAACGCGGGGGCGCCCGCCCAGCCGCATCCTCACCTGCCGCCGCCGAGGGGGAGCCGCGGGAAGGGGGAGGGGTGGGGGCGCCGGTCAGGGGGAAGGGGCGGGGCCCGGGGAAGGGGCGGGGCGCGCCCGGCCCCGTCGCCGCCGCCGGGCTCCGGCAGGTAGGGCGCAAGCGCGCGCGCGCGGGCAAGGCGGGGAGGGGAGTGGCGGTGCCCCTCTCCCTCCCGCCTCCGCGCCCTGCCCCCGGGGATTGGCCACCGGCCGTCACGTGGGGCCGAGCGCCGGGGGCGGGTGGGGGGGCGGCGGTGGGCGCGGGCGGCCGGCGGGCGTGCGGGCAGGTAAGTGCACGCGCCCGGCCTCCCACGCGTGCAGACTGGCAGGCTCCGGCCGCCGCGGGGGGCGGGGCGATCGCAACGGTCCCGTCCGGCCAGACGTGAAGGCACCGCCGGGCCCAGCCCGCCGCACAGCGTCGTCCCGGGAGGGCTGGAGCAGAGGTGGCCAAAGCCCGCCCTGCGCGGAGCCGGGAAGGGTGCTGGCGTGAGCCGGTGGCCCCCGGAGAGGGGGCGGCGGCGTCTCGGTGCAGGCCGTCCTCAGGCGCCCGCCCCGGGTTGCTGTGTCCTTCGCGGGCGGCAGAGCAGGTCGAGGGATTCGTGCCTCTGCCGGCAGCTTCCCCTTTCCTTCGTTGTACGGTGTTGGGACTTCACCAGAATAAAACCCAAGCAGTTTCTGAAGAAACTGAACTTCCTCAGTTCGTGTTTCCTCTTCCTCCCGCCCCGCCACTCCTCGGCTCCGTCCCCTGCTCACTGTCCCGTCCGCGCAGGGACTGAGACGGTCTCAGCTCCGGGGCGCGATTGTACCATCCTGTCGTTAGGAGCTTGCCTGGAAAATGCTGTGTATGTGCTATTTCTGGATAAAGATTTAACTGACCTTAGGTGAAAAAATCGTATCACTTCCTAAACTGCACTAGTCGCTTCGTTGGAAGTTAGAGGGAAGTGTGTGGGCTGAGGATGTGCTCTCTTCTCAGCACTGTGGGAAGCGTGGTTCAAAGTGGAAGGAGATGTGTTTTTACCCTCAGAGTTGATCACTTTGTGCTGCAATACCTGTGGTTCTGGACGTGGCTGCTGCCAGCAGAAGCCCAGAGGTGAAAAGAAAATGCTTGGGGAAAGTGCCAGACTGCCCTGCCAGGTAGAAAAAATGTGATGAATGCCTCTCAACTTCTTGCACCCCACGTCCAAAACACTGTATGTCCCTACATAATCACAAAATTTGCAACTGGATATCACAGGACTAAGGCTCCAACATAAAGACAGTAATTCAAAAAAATTAAAATCACTGTATCAAAAAATCGTAAATTCATGTTTATTCCGCAGTCTAAACTGTGTCTATAGTGCTACACACAAGGCAAAAACAAAATTACACACAAGGTGACTTACTGAACCATGTTAACCAGAAAGAAAGAATGCAGAACCAGCATGTCTATTTAGTCTTTTCCCATTTCCTTTAATGTAAGAGAATACCTTGCAGCTATTCAGAGGGATAATTATAAGCCTTTTCCTTATCTGCGTATTTGCTTTATTATAAAAGCCATAAAGTATGTTGTAATACAAGCATTCTGCCACACAAATTCCACCTTGAACTTTATCTGTTATCTAAAGGAATCTGCGGGAACTAATTAAGTGTGGAATGTTTTGGATCAGGTAAGGCATTGGTTACAGTACAGTGAGAAGTTAAAATATTTATTTGGAGCTATTATTCAAAAATTTGCTCTCTGAAGTACCATTATCCACTAGCAACTGTTATAATTGGGTTATTCGTTGTTCAGTGTTTCTGCAGCAGCTAGTGCTCTAGGATCCTGGGATCTAATTGGTGTTCCTAGGAGTTCTGATAATGGAAATGACGTTGCGGAGAACACTGTGAAGCGGCTGTAACGTTTCTGGTGGCACCACCTAGTGGTGTCACCGTTGGGAAGAACAGCGGACAGAAGCCAAAGTTTTCGGCTCAGTCTGTCATTAGCTTCTTTTGAGAGAAAAGCGGTCACATTTTTCATCTTTGGCACTCCTGCAACTGCAGGTGTAGTTCTGTGCATCTGCGCTGTGTCCAGAACATGTATCCTGAGCTGGAAATTACAGGGACCCTTCATTCCTGCAAGTACAATGATAGCAAAAATTGTTTAGTGTCAACATCATCTGAAGATGAGGAAGAGTTGAAAATTTGCGAGATGAGTGGACAAGTCACCCTAACAAGACGCAGTGTTATATCAATCCTGATGAAGCCTTCACCATCAGGGGCTTCCAAATAATAACTAACTTGAGTTAGAGGGCTCAAAAACAGAGGAGGTTTTGAAGAAGCTTTTAATTTCCTCCTTTTCTTACCCATCTCTCTTTTTTGGTGCTATGCATGTAAATACTTTTATTTGCCAGTATGCATATGGAAGAGAACTTCAGTGGTTTCTGCTAAATTACTGTTTTTAATTACTACACATTAAAAATGTTATTCATAGCAGGCTATTGCACTCGATTTGATAATTAGATTTGTGTTAACTAACTTTGTCATCTTTGAAAAGAATTTGGAAAGGGTAAAATAAAAAATTTCCACTCAACAAGAAAGAAGTCTAGGTAGGATCGGTACACAGGGGAGGCACGTGAGGCAGTGCTGGGACTGTGCCTCCTTCACACAGATCAAAAGACTTCCCTGCTTACCAAGCACACACCAAACAAGTACTCAAGCCCCATGGCTACAGATCCACAGATGTGTGAGGGTGCCAGTGCCCCTGAAGGAAGCGGTGCCATTCCTGCCAGCCGTGCTGCTGTATCATCCCTCCCATCAAGCCAACACAGGCATCCACTGCGGCCACATCATCTGCAACATCAGGAAGTGAGCTGAGATGTGGTGCGTTACTTCACAAATATGATCGTTTAGTTGCATCTCTGGTGTCTTTGTCTAAGAAGTCCATACAAGGCGTGCTGGAGCAGTGTGTCAGGAACAATCAAAGTGGGGTAAATTTGGTCCAGAAATGTGCAAGTTGCATGGCTGCCTCCATTTCATACATGCATCCTTCACAAAACTGCAATAAAAGCTTGTACACGTGGAAAAGTCCCCAGAGAGGTTGATGAGAGACATACAATTGAAGTTCACAGCTATTTTCTGATGGCAGAGGGTGAGAGGAAGGGAGTGCTATGTACAGTTGATTGTGGTGTTCACAGCACAGCCTTACACCTCTTCCTTCAGGGTTGTGCCCTGTATCCGTATCCCATATCCTTTATTGCCTTTGGCCTCAAGCTTTCACTTGACTCCATCCTCCACTTCAGCTCCTCTCCTCGCTGCTTCCCACACCTGTCTTTGCCCTGTCCCTCATGTACCTTTTGCTAATTTGAGGTCAGCTGCTGTGAAATTCTTTAACACAAAACTCATTCTTGAAAGAAATCTAAAGGCTTTTACAGAATTTCTCCACCTGCCTGTCCAAAGCAACACAAAAAGGTCAACACTGAAGCCGGGTAGAGCTCAAAGCTCAAAAACTCGTGATGCCTCAGGTAAAATTAATAACTGGCAATGAAAACATAGGCGGCGGGGCGTATGTGACCGATGAGGGGAGCAGTCCAGCTGGCTGACGCCGATGCTGCTCCTTTGCCGCGCATTTTTTGCACCTGTGAAGCAACCTCTCTGTCGCCCCGGGCGGAACGCCGCGGTGACGGACGCCTCCGCGCCAGAGCTGTCCCCCGCCCCCGCCCGGCCGTTCTCCTCCCTGCGGCTTCCGTACGCCGCCGCCCACTCCCGACAGGCGGGCCTAGTCCCCCGACCCGGCAGTGGGGCGACGCCCCCCGCGCCGTACCGCGGCGGGGACGAGGGGGACGCCGTGCCCGGGGCGGAGAGGGGGTGGCCCGTAGCGGCGCCCTCCCGGCGGCGGCGCTCGGGGTGGGGCGGGCGGGATGCTCAGCGTCGCGGGGCACCATGGGAGAATCCGCGGGCGCCCGGCATGGCGGCGACGGCGGGCGGCTGAGGGGCGGCGGTGGCGGCGGGGGGCGGCCATGGTTTCGCCGGCGGCGCGGCTGGTGGGGCAGGGCGTGTGGGCGGCGCTGACCGGGGGCTGGTACCACGACCCGGAGCAGGGAGCCTTCACCAACAGCTGCCACCTCTATCTGTGGCTGTTCCTGCTGACGCTGCCCATGGCCCTGCACCTGGTGAGAGCCGGCCCGGGGCGCGGGGGGGCTGAACGGGGCGGGAGGGGGCGCCGCGGACCCCGGCGTGGAGGCAGCAGCGGTGAGGGCAACGGGGGATAAACTGACCCCTGGGCGGAGGTTAAAACATAGGCGTATTGGGTTTCAGGTGAGGATTTTGTGTCTAAAGGTGAAGGGGGTTAGTCTGGGGCCGGACCTCTTGGGTAGAGTTACCTGGGAAAGGGTGCGATGGTGGACGCTGTGAACGCTGAATGACTGTGGGGACGTTTGTTCAAAAAAAAAAAAGAAAGAAACCCAAACCAAAAACTTCTAGATACATTTTTTGTTTCAAGTCTGTTCCAGTCTTACCTGCTGAGAAGGGTAAATAAATGGAATAATCCCCAAACCAAGTAGCTAATATGCCTTGCTGAATGTCACTGGTGAGTCACGTGGTTTTTTGGCGACATGCAGCTCCCTTTGTGCTGAAATTTAAACATTACAAATAAATAATTTAAATAACTAGAGTTTATTTGCCAGACTTTAAAATTACTTTCCTTGAAAACTTGAAACTTTTGCTCTATTTTTGTGTGTTTTCCTACTGTGTTTTTCTCACTTAAAAATACAGTTTGCTGGATCATCGTATCTATTCATTGGCGTCTTTTTTAGTGATTGTAGATTGATTTTGCCTGCATTGGAAACTATTTACATCCTTTTGGTTCTCACAGTGACTCAACAAAATTCTTAACTAAGTTCTGTAGGATTTTTTTGTGGGATAAAATTTCTAAATACGTTTCTTTTCATGGTCAGATATTGGCCTGATTTTGTAAAGCAAAGAGCATTCGTGAATCCCTCTGCAATCCCAGTGAAAATGAAACCTTGTATTTTTAAAAATCAATTTATATACCATATTTTGTGGCATGGATTGCAGTGAATTCCTGTAAGCACGGCTCATGGAGTTAATGGACCAAGATGACAATATGCTTTTTTCTGATTGACAGAGTCTATTTCCTCTGTAAACTAGCAGGAGTCTTATGTTGTGGAATTTACTGTCAAAGTGATATGTGTGATTAAAAATAAAAAGTTAAGGTTAACTTTTTTCCAGTTGACGTTAAGTATGTATCTGAAAGAGTATGTATTTCCTTGTGGGAAACTTCTGAACTAGTAGCATGGAAGAAGGCATGCAAGGTTGCACAAAAGAACACTGGATACAAAGATGGTAGGTCAGAGCTAAGGTAAAAAAAAAAAATACATTATTTAAAGGGAAGGGGATAAAACCTAACTTATCTACTGAACTTCCTATCAGGCTTCATCTTTGCCTATCTAGATGGACTTGCTTTTTCTGCAGACTGGCTGACTTTTCTGATGAATCACCTGGTTAAAGCAGGGCTTGTGTTCTTGAGCTGATGTACTGCTATGGGAATTCCTTATCTTGATAAGAATAATGCTTTTATTATGCTGGCTGCTTGAGAATAATAATTTCCTCAAGTATTTGTTTTCATGCTTTTAAGTGGTTAGACTTTGTAAATTTTGTGTGAGGCATGTATTTTTGCCACTTAGAAACTTGAACTCACTTTTTAACTAAAGGATTTAATTGGGGAAATGTTATTTATACTATTATATTCAGTAATGTTTGGGGTGATATTCATGTTACACACCTGACATCAGTAATTTTGGATTTAGCTAAAGCAGTCACTGACATTTCTTGAAATGGCAAAGTCAAAACAAATCAGAGTGCTACTTTTTAGTATTTTCTTTTGCTTGGGATAATCTTAATTACACTTTCAGAAAGTCTCTCTGAAACAGTTTGATTTGAATGAAATGGAAAAATTTTTCCAGCTGGTTTTAGATTTTTCACACTGGCTCAGCAGAGACGTGCTGACAGTAGCATCAAGAAGATTATAGTATCAAGTTGTTTCTGTTGTGTGAATTGAGGATTTCATTCTCTCGCTTTGTCAGCATAGCGTACTTCGATGCTAATGGTTGTTATTAGCTTCCCCACTCCTGAAAATGTAGATCTCTGTTTCCATCTCTTCCTTTTCTTTCTCATTTATCCTTTGTAGTAAGAAATATGTATAAAAATGTATATTGGATATTATTTTTCAGAGTTGTAATGAGATCTCTTCTAACTTTGCCATGTCAACTCTCATAATAGATTAAGAATTAAAGTTATCTTATTCCACCAAACAGTCCAGGGTTCCCAGGTGTTTTGTGCATGAAAATAGTGGTAATTGTTATACAAAGCCCCTGGACTGAATTTAGCCCCAGTGAAACACCGGCGATGCAGAGATTTGGAATGCTTGTACTATAGCTTATTTTACAAGCCACAAGAGAATGTGCATCCACATTTCAGTGAGTCCCCAGAATGGCTTAGCAAGTTTCTTCTGCTTTTTGTTGGACAGGAAGCCCTTGAACTTACATGGTTGTTACTTCTTACGCATTAGATCTTCAAATCATGCTGTGATAGGAGAAGTACAACATGGCAGTATAAGGGTGTGGGCACATAAATTACTCAGAAGCAAACTGTAATAAAACTTGCAGTGTGTCAGCTGCTTCCAGTCCCGTTTGGCCACACTTTGCCCCACTTTATCTCCCTGTAAAAGTAAGGGTACATGTACTTCCACAGAAGAGAGATAGGCTACACTGTACTAAGAGAGGTGGGCTATGCTGTACCTACTGTATTTATTGTGTGACAGGATACACACAACTGAGTGTACACCCCTGGAATTTTGTTTGCTATCTGTTTTTTCCATGTTTATACTGTGGGACAGACATCTCTTGGTTATTAATTTAGCTAAATTAACATAAAAATATTTCTCTTTGGCTCCAGTGTTATATCTCCCACTCATACCTCTGCAAGCCTGATGGTAGTGGCTGACTGTGTATTTATTTGGTAGTTTCCTCATTTACGTTGTGTAGCACACCAAGGCAGTGAGGCCCAGGTCCAGCACTGTCTTCCTTTGATGCCTCAGTTGCCCAGGCATCAGCTGGGATACATCTGGGTCTAATCAACTTTAATCATTCAGTCTACTTTACAAGGTGTGGTACTTGGTTCAAAGGTTACATACCTTTCTAGTAGGAAGTATATCACTTGGTCACCTCTGCCTTTGTGATACTCTGATAACTTTAGTAGACGTTGAAAAGAATTTGACGGTTCCTCTGTGAGCGATCTCTAGGCAGGCAGAAGCCCCAGGCGTAGACCCTCCCTACACGGGCAGGTCAACTCTATTGCATTTGCGCTAGTAAGCCAGGTCACATTTGGAACATGTCAGCCTGCACTGTGACCCCATGCTGTTCTAGTGCAGGGTATAACAGCAGAAGCTACTGGAAAACAAAAAGTACATTATTGTACAGTTTTTAATTGGGCAAGAGCAAAGACAGCTAGGGCTACAATTTCCACAGAAACCTGTGGGATGTCACAAAGCCTGCTTTCTAATGAATTTGTATTTATGGATGGTTTATTTTTTAGCTTCTAATAAGATGTCGGCTCAATGGAAGCTTTTCCTGTCACTGGGGTGGCATTCAAAAGGCCAGAGAGCTGTGTGGGTTCCTCTTGTTAATGCAGGAGATGTGCTGCCGTGACCTTGTCCCAGTGGGGTGCATTCTCTCAAAGTTAGTTGAAAGTAGCCAAAGAATTAAAAAGTTATTCAGCAGAGGGAATGGAGAGAGATGATGAATACACAGACACATGGCATGATTATAAAGCCTCATTTCCATAGGAAACCAGGCTAATTATAACTATAGTGCATCAAAAGTGAATCTATCATGTAATTCCTCAGTGGTCTGTAACTTAATTTCTCCTTAGCTTAAGCAGGTTTGATAGCTCTCACCTATTTACCTGGGAACACGAACTGCAGTTGTATGACGCTTGTACATTTATGCAAGAGGCCTGATTCAGAAAATCGAAACCTTTCCATTTTCAGCTTCACCTTTCTCCTAATTGCTCACGTGGGCGATGAGCAAGCTGCCGGCTTGTACTACTTGACTTGCCCCAAGATTCAGGATATTAAGGGTGTGCTGGCCTTATTATACGTAGGCAAGCTTGGAATTGTGAGCATGCATGGCATGTACATGGGGGAAACGCTGTATATCCCAAGCAGATGGGCAGGGGGAGCACGGGCTGGCTCGGGTGCATCCCCGGTAGGTCTGATCACAAGGCAGGGATGAGAACGTGCAGCACTCAGCATTTGCTATAACTGGCCCTCTTTTCCACTCAGCATCTAGGAACTTCCTTTGATTCTTTCCTGTAGTGTGCTCTGTGAATCCACAGACTGCATTCATGGTGGTCTGTTTTTGTTGTGTCCTCTTGACATTATACATATAATATTAATTAAGCTTTATTAATATCTCCTATAGAGCATTTATTTTCTAGTGGCTCATCCTGAGCTGTTACTTAGTAATGAGCAGTTGGCCTGTGCTTTTTAGTGTATAATTGAAGAGATTTCTCAGAAACTGAACAAATCCTTCTTTTCAACACATCATTACAGGTACTTGGTTATCATTCTTTGTGAAACCAAGCAGTTTTTAACATGTGTTTTGCAAATACATTAGTCATAAAACAAAAGTTCTGCAACCCCATCCACCAAACTTTATACCCTGAGAGCATGACCTTGCAAAGTGATCCTCTTTCTGGCTCAGATTCGCTGAATAACTGAAAGGCATGCGTAGTTTCGGTATATACATAGTACCACAAAGTATTCTTAACAGGCTAAGCCTCAACTTGTAGAAAGTAATGTCTTACTTATTAGAGATCATTAGTAGCACCTACATGCTAAATAGCTTCTCCACTTTTGTGCAATAGATTCTTTGTATGTGAATCAGAATAGTAATAAAAAAAGACTTGCCTGGGAATTTTCACATGTATGTTTTGGAGGTATGAAGTCTCACTAAGCCAAAAGCAACAGCAGAATAGCAACCCACTTGCTTGTAAGAACACAGAAATGATTCAGCATATTCATCTCAACATCAAGATAAATGCAATGACTTGTTTTAGAGATGAAGTGTGCCTTGCTCTTTCACCTGTGTGGTCAGTATGGTTTATTTGTAAATCTGGAAAGAATTCTGATCTTTTGTATCCAAATACTCCTTAACCTACAATGCTGATACTTAAAATGATAGATTTAGGCCCAAAGTAAGATCATTCTTAAAAAATTAACTTCAGTAGCCTTTTAGCAAATCCTGAGCATTGAAAATCTTAATTTCTCCCCTGCCCTACAAATTGTGCACACCTATAGTAATGCTGTGTTTAAAAAGCAAACCTGAGAAGACATTAAACTCATTGAGAGACTGCAACTGCGTGACAATACATAAGGGCGTTCCATGACTATAATGATAAAGGCTTTCACCCTTTAATTATAATTGCAAATGTCCATTGCTATGATTTGTCCTTTACTCTAAGGAAGTATTTACATATAAAAATGTTGTTAGTATGTGATGTCTCTGAAAGAACTTTACAGACTATAGCTGAACTGTAACTTAATGACTAGGAAATATGGTGCTCATCGCAGATCATCAGCAAACAGATCACAGACAGCTGCAAATTAACAATTCTGAACTTCAGAAAAAGAAATCAAAGAGGTTGGCTTCCCAAATTCATTTTATTCATTTGTTTTGACTAGTCTTGATTAGTTATTTAAAGTTCTTCAGTAAAGAAACTTGGGAACATGTTGTGAAATGTTAGAAAAAGGAGATCAAACTACAGCATTTTACAGTTAAATTGTAACTGAGAAGTATGGTAA
Organism: Patagioenas fasciata; assembly: GCF_037038585.1. Taxonomy (NCBI): domain Eukaryota; kingdom Metazoa; phylum Chordata; class Aves; order Columbiformes; family Columbidae; genus Patagioenas; species Patagioenas fasciata. The sequence continues at coordinate 47,931,049 of NC_092522.1, forward strand.
GATGACAGTATTTTTCAAAAGGGGGTTCCTCTTTGTAGGTAACTAATATTTGATTTTATGTCTGTATTTTTATAAGTTCATAGTTTAGGAAAGGCTGCAGCTGCATTATCCTGGCAATGCAGTATTTTAAAAGGTTTTACAATGTTTGTTAATTGTGAGATTTTTATTTATTTTTGTTATAGAAATAAGTAATACCTACAGCTAATCCAAAGAAGAATGTCTTGTAAAATGGTTTGAAATCTGAACAAATCCTTAGACCTTTTTTTTGTGAGCAGACCTCAAGTATACTGTATGAAGATGCACGACTTCTTGTGGTTGCAAAACTTAGCAGAGGTACAAATAATAGATAATAAGGAATAAAGAGTTTGAAAATTACTTAATAGAAATTAGTAGCACCTTCTCAAAGTGGTTTGATTATGTCTTTGTTATTTCTTTCTGTAGGCTTTTCCAGCAAATGCAGTTACAGTTTTTGTGTACTGCAGCTCGGTGACAGTGTTCTTCACAGTAATAAAGGTGATCAGTTATCGTCTGCACCTTATGTTTGATAAAGGTGAAGTAATTCAGCAAAAACTCTCAAGAAAAAATGGAAGGCAATGTAAAGATACAGAGGTTCCAAAAGGAAACACAGTTCAGCCCTCAAATCATAGGTAAGGTTTTCATTGTGCATTGCTGGTACATTTGGTGAAAGGCATGAGTTTGCACTATGGTCTTGCATAGCAGAAATACCTATTGACTGTAGGAAAACTCTTTACAGGTGTGTGAGGAATGGCTGTTTTAAAAACGTGCTTGATGCTTTTGTTTTTGGTGGCTGCAGCTTGCTTGTGGTGAAGCAGGCAGAGCTGCACCTGATGCAGAGGGTGGTGGGGCAGCAGCTGGACAGATGAAGGCGGAAGGAGAAGACCTCTCTGGGAGGCACTGAAAGATCTGGGAGAAAGCCTGGGAGAAGGTTTCTGGGGAAGCCTGAAGTGCTTGCTCTTTCCTCTTGCTGCTGTGCTTACCTGCTGGGAAGAGGAGAGGAACTGGCATGCACCTGTTGGCAAAGAAAATGCTTTAATATTGTCACAGCTTTGAAAGCCTGAGTTCATGTTGTCACTGTGTCCTTATAGTAACTCAGATCATACCTAGATGTGTAAGTTGCTTTTCTCCCTTACATTTTATTATGACTGCCTATGATGTTTCTGTGGTCCTGTTCCTGAGGAAAGATAGAACTGCTTTTATTTCTCAGAGGCGTTTGGCATTTATCTGCAGCCTGTCTACTGAGGAGCCAAGTACTCTGTTGCAAAGAAACAATCAAAGTCAATAAGGCTGCCTCCAGGCTGAGATAGTATTTAAGGTAAAAATAGTATTGGGCTAAAGCCCAGTACTAACATTTTCCAGATTTGTGTATAGGTAAAATATTCCACTATATGCTTTTTGGAATAAATGGAGACGTCTCTTGCTGGTTTTTCAAGCTTGAGTCATATAAACAAGTCATACAAGCAAGCGGCTTCCAGTGTTCCCAGGTGTTATGACAGATGTGAAAAATGCTGAAATAAGGTACTTCCACTAATGATGGCAGCATAGAAATGTCTAAACAAAGCTTAAACCAAGTAAGTTTGTTACAGCTACTAGTCAAGCTTCAACAGAGAGCTCAGTATAAAAGAACTTCTTTGGGTATTTTTTGGTGCATTTGCAGTGGCTACTGCGAATTCCGTGCAAGCTATCAAGATTGTTTGTGTACCTAAATGCTACTGTTGTTCTGTGTGTTTACACATGCACATCTGTGCTATGTTCCTGGCCGTGACATTGCTTGGACTTAATTATCTTAAAGGTCTTTACCAAACAAAATGATTCTATAATTCTGTTACTGGGAGTGTCGAGATCTGCCTGCATCGGGGCTCTTCTGAGAAATGCCTCTTACATGTGCCACTGATCATATACGGTTTTTATTTTAGATTGGGTGATGCCTTTTGGGTTCTATTCCTCTTTAGTTCTTGCCAGCCCACAAAGCTATTTCCTATTTACAGATGTCTGATACAGTTATTTAAAAGGCTTTTCAGTTGTTCTTGGTTGGTTCAAATTTAAGCAGAACCTCAGTGTTTTCCTGTTCACTAACTAATGAAATTAATGCAAACTTTCATAATCCTGCCTTTGCTTTGTTGTAGAAGTGAAATCACTTAAAACTTGAGTGTTAGATCACATAACTATTCCTCCTAGGAGGTTCTAGGCACAACAGTCCATTATTTAGTACTTGATCAGAAAATAAAGAACGTAGTGTTTTGACTAGATGGATGACAGAAATTTTTAAACAGGCCCTGGTAGTTGGCAGGTTATTTGAACAAGTTTTTGAAGCAAGCTAACTAGTAAAAAAATTGTGGAAAGGTGACTGAGACCTCCAGGTAAATAATTTTATAGCTTATATACAGCTGTAGGGTTTTTAAAATAAGTTTTGGGGGAGGAAACCTCACAAACAAGCAAGTAAGCCTAAACCCTATCATTTTGCCATTTCACTGTAGTGTTGTTCGTTTTTTTAAACTTCATTTTTGTTGTATTATACTCAAGAACATGTGTTGCTTCTCATTAGTAAACCTTGTCCATAAATACCTTCTTCTGTCTATGGAGAAGCTAGCAGAAAGTATGTGTAAAAAGAGTTAGTGGATCGTTGAATGCATCCAGAAAGGAAGTGATCAACAAGTTGCCTATAACATATGAAATTAGTAATGGATATATGTTTGCCTTGGCTAAAACCAGAGGAACAACTTTATTTTGCGGTCTAATAATTATATGAATACACATTATGTATTGCATTTCAAATAGTTGCTTGATGGGAGGTTTGTAAATAAGCAGGCAATTAGATAAGCAATATGTATACCAGGGTACAGTCAAAGGACCTAAAAAGCAAAAATTGTGAATGGAGTAGCGTTTGGGTGTTATACGCCTAAGGAGACGCCACAAACAGCCTTTCATGCCAATAAATCTCTGTGTGTGTTAGGCGGGCTAAATGATAATATAAACACATAGGGGGTTTGAAGAGATGTCATTATATTTTTCATGGCAGTGGTTATTGCCGAAGACACCAGAACCGTTTTTATACCGAAGGTTTTTTTATTTATTTATTTTTTAGCAAGTTGTCTTGGTGAGGAAGGAGGTGCAAAATGGGGTTGCAGTATTTTTCAGCCCTGTGCTTTTAGTGTTGGATGGGGAAAATGTGCTTTCGCTTCACTGCACTGTGTTACTTCTTCCTATCCTGTTATTATTCCTCAGCTTTTCCCCAGAACTCACTGTGATCCTCTGTGGTAAGATGCATTGCTTTAATTCTCATTTACTTCCTTTTCAGCAATAACACCGGGGATAATGGTGTCATCGGTGAGACCAACCAAAATGGCTCTACCCAAACGATTCACGACAGTTCAAGGGCACAGGCTTTGCACTCCCAGAACTCACCTGGAGCCATGGTTAGTATGAAGTTTTCTGCAGTGGTATCTTCATGCGGGGCACAGCTGGCCACATGGTGTTTTGCATTGCCAGGCACCGATCACTTGCAGCGTAGGAGGAGGAAGGGCTGTTCCATGGATCTACTAGGTCTACCACTGCTGTGAGTCAGCCTTGTCCTAAAGGTTTGGGTTTGCAGAGCTGAAGCTGGTATACGTAATTCTGCGCTTCTCAGGAGGGGTCTGTCCGCTCTGTAGATACGAAATGGCCTTTGTAAATCTTGCCAAGAGCAACTGGTTTTCATGGCTGCTTTGAGAGAAGGGAGAGGCTAGTGCAATCAGAGCAGCCTCTCATTGCCTCAGAAGGGATCTGCTCCTGGAGCGTTAATAATTTGGTTTTGTGTAATAAGACTTAGGCTTATAAAATGAACCCAACACATCTCTTGAGCAGTTAAACAAAGCATAAAAACCATTATTTAAATCTGGGAGATGTCTAAATGAGGTTAAAGATACATGTATGTGCATTCCATGCCATTGGCCATGCTTTCTAAATCGATAGTGTCTTAAGTGATGAGGGGATGTATGTAGATGTCACTATTAAAGCAAAAATAGAAACACCCATGAGAAGGTTGAAGAGTTAAGGATCAGAAAATTAAGAAACAGAATGAACGCTGTCTGTAATCTTAAACTACTCCCCATACATACTGTGATAAAATCTTTAATTATGTGATCCCATGCTATTTTTTCTACAGGATTCCTGCCTCAGTGAGTGCAGAGGATGGTTAGTGATTTCTGAATAAGTAGCTATTTGATACTTCATTCTGTCTTCATATCCCTCCACCCCGACCCCATGTTCCTACTTACTGCAAACTGTTCAAATCCTGGTCTGATTCAGAACTATTTCCTCATTTCCTGGAGTGTTTTTCCCTTTTGTAGCATCTGTGTGATTCAAAGACATTAATAGTTTTCTTTTACCAGGTAAAGCATTTTCCACCTTGTTTCTGTCCTAGTTGCCAGTATTCTAGTATTTGTCCATTCTGCAAACCTGTTTCTTCTTGGGATCTTGTCCAAGTCTCCCACTTCCAAATATGTAGGCTGGGTGTTTTCAAACCTAGTTTTCTGTTCTTGCTGCCAGGATACCAGCATGTAATTTTAGGAGATAATAATTATTTTCTCTTGTTTTCGGTGCCTGTCAGCCAGAAGAGAACCACATTAATTTTTCCCAGTAACTTTTTAAAATTTTTTTTAAGTTATGCACTTAAACCTTTGAATTTAGGCTCTTGAAGTATTCCTCTGGAATATTGTGTTTAGTTTTGAGCTCCCCAATTTGTTCCGACAGACCTTGACCTGCTGATGATAATCCAGCAGAGGCCACCAAGGAGATTGAGGAATGATGTACATGATGTATGAGGACAGGCATATGTGGTGTTTTAGCCTTTGTAAGACTAGAAGAAGAGCTTACTGCTCTCTTCAGCTTCCTATGGAAAGATCAGAAGATCAAGCATGCTCTTCTCAGAGGTGCCCAGTGACAGGATAAGAGACAGTGGCTGCAACTTACAGCCATGGAAAGCTACAAATTGATCAATTGTACCTGAAGATTTTTTTGTGTGTGTTTGTTGTGCTGTTTTTAAATTTATTTGTTTCCCTAAGAGGGTGGTCAAATACTGGAAGGGGTTGTCCAGATTGGTTGTGAAATCTCCATCTTTGGAGAGATTCAAAGCTCCACTGGAGATGGTCCTGAGCAACCTTCTCTAACTGCACCTGCTTTGAGTGTGTGTGTATGGTGGAGGGGATTTGGACTAAATGACCTCCAAATCTTCCTTGCAATCTAAATGATTCTATGATAATTTAATGGCTTTGTCCTTTAGTTTTCCGTTGAAAAACTGGCTACCAAGTATCAGAGACTAAACTTTTCATTTTGGTACTTTGGAAACACATAGCTGGGAAAGTGTAACAAATGAACACATTCTATTTCATAGTGATTAAAAAAAACAATCTGGATTAGACATTGCAAATTTTTTAAAGAAATGTGGATTATTTTTTCCCTCTCCAAACATCACACACGATTGCAATGATGCAATTTAGAGCATTACTGTTCTATAACTGTGTCCCTTACCCACCCCTTGCATTTCATGCAAGGTACATGTCGAAATTTCAGTGATGTTAAGTGACTTAACAATGCTGTAATTAACCTTTTATTAGATAGCTATTTCATTTATAGATTTATTTTTTCCAACATAATTTAATACATGCCCATGCTAATTTTGTGTGGTTCTTTTTATTTTTAGGAGCTGCCAACACAGGAAACTATTGAAGATCTAAGAGGTATCTTAAAGCATTATAAATCCCTTTAAACCTTTGTTTAATCATTGCTTGCCATAAGAAAAGTGGCAGCAAGGACCTCATGGCAGGTTCTGTTGTGCCTCATGTTAGGTGCTGAATGGAAAAGCCTGAGAGAACAAAATCTCAAGGGAATTCTAACAGACTAAGCTTTCTCAGCTGTCAGCCAAGCTGTTTAGGATGCAGCGTTTTGGTGAGAATGCAAGTATCCCTCCTCATTTTGACACAGGGAGATGAAAAAGCCTTTCTGCCACATTCTCAGGAAGCTCCGTGCCTCTGGAAAGCGTTAAACCGGGAAGCCAGTTCTCAGATCACATTTTAAAGTCCTTAAACATCTTCTGACTATAGACTCCTGTTATGACTGTTGACCTTTATGTTGGTAGTATGTACTTTGGCACACTTTGCTTTGCTGAGCAGTTCCAGTGCTTGACAATATATTTCAGTTTATCTCCTTTTTATTAAGGTTGATTGCCATATCCTATGGAACCAGTTAGGGATTGCACAAAGTAATGTATAAACTTCTGCTGCACTGGCTTATTTTTTCTTTCATCTCTCCTTAAGTGGGGATAATCCTAGAAAAAAATTTAGTTTTGATATTAGCTGTTTCTTGAGCTATTTTGACTACTTAAATTAAATAGATATTCTGCTATACTTGTCTTGACCTGGAAGGATTCTAGCGTGCGTGTATAGTATTTCACATGTAGCTGAAAAAAAGATCCTTGCTTAGGAGCTGTTTTAATCAGCTACATCACCTGTGCTTCATTTGTTCTACTCTGAATCAGATTTTGCTAGCTAAAAATCATACTTTAATAGTGCATGGTGTTCAGGTTTAAGACACCTAACTCCTGTGTGGTTTTTATTAGGTGTTATGGTATTAGAAGACCAGGCTGCACCACCAGTTTCATCTACCTCACCCTTTATCAGAGCAGATACATTACCTGCTTCTACAGCCTCTGCTTCAGCTGCCACAACATCAGCAATAGTGACAAAACCAGCTACTATGGAGACACTTTGTCTTAATGGAATAAATGAAAAAGAAGGGAACAGGCAGCCATACAGACAGCATGGATCCCAAGATATTCTTGTGGACAGAGATGCAGCTAAAAACTTCTCCAATATTTCTTCATCACAAGGTGATATTTTAAAGACTGGAGTTTCTTCAGAGCCATGGGACAGTGAAAATTCGGTTATTTCGGACCATTTGAGTAATCTTAAAAGCTACAAAAGGGAGAAATTGCCAGATAGATCACTGCAGACAGGCTTTACCAGTAACTGCCCACAGTGCAATGCCATTGCAACCAAAGATGCTGAGCATGTGGAAAGTTCTTGTAACACCCACGAGGACCTTGATTGCTCAGACAGCGAGACTGCTGTCGCGGTTGTGGACAACTCTCTTCCTGGAGACCAGCTTTGTGAGCCCATTAAAATTGTCATCACGATGAGTACTACACCAAACACCACCCTCAGTGACCTGGCGGGCTCTGTCCACCTGCAGGCTCTGGCAACTGAGAGAACGAGCTCAGCCCTTGAGTCTGGTATAGTTACACCGGGGTGGCCAAGTCAGCAAACTAATGAACAGCTCAAAATCCCCGTTATCACTTTTGATTTGTCTGATGACAGTAAAGATAAGGCTTGCCCGGAAGTTAGTGAGAATGAAAGAACTCCAGAATTTTTAAGGGCAGAGCTGTCCTCCAACCAATGCTCTGGCTATGAATCGGGTGATGCAGTGAAGGAACACAGCAACCCAGCAAACAGTCCTTTAGAAACTAACACTTGTTTGGGTCCAAACAGGGAGAATGCTTCTGAAAATGTGCAGACCTTGGATATAACTTCTAAGGAAGACCTGCAGAACCTAGACCCGCAGTACTGTAGAACTGCTCATGAAAAGAGGCATATGCGGGTGCTGAGTGTAGACAGTGGGACAGATGTGCTTTTAAGTAAGAATTTCATGGACGTATCTGACAAAGAAAAGACCTTACCAACTTCTAAATCGGATCTGGAAGCTAAAGAAGGACAGGTGCCCAATGAATCTAACTTTCTAGAATTTGTCTCCCTCCTGGAATCCATTAATACCTCAAAGACGAAGGCATCTAATCAATTGAATATCAAAATGGAGACGACAAAGGAAAATGGGATTGTTGGAGGTATGATGCACGGTTTACAACTTCTTGAAAAAGAAGTTGTGACTAGTTAAATTATTTATAGGAGCTTAACATGACATCTACAGTAGCGCGAATTCCCAGATAACTGGGTTTGCTAATAAGGCCAGGGAAGGGCTGGGTTTGGTGGGACAAGGTGATTTAGTGAAAGCGTGATAGTGTCAGCTGCAGTTCTTCGAATATTTTTTACCTTCCTAAAGATTTTCCTTTGGGAAACCTCATACTAACCTCAGTAGGCGACTGGTATGTATCTAGTATTCTTTATTAGAATAGCATGCATGTGGCAGGCCTGGATTGTTGGAATACCAAAAACGTCTTACGAAAACATGTATAACTATAGCATTACACCTGCCCTTGCCCATCTTACCAGGTGCATGTGGAAGAGTTGCCTGTATGTGCCTGTAAGTATGTGGAAAGCTGGAATTGTCACTGGTGATGGTTCGGCTTTAAGCTAACGCATGTGTGCACGCAAACATATTTCTAAATGTCCTGCACAGCTCTGGGTTAGTTTAGAATTAGAAAAAATTGTGTATTTGTTCTCCATAGGTAGGAGTTTTGATTTTTAGTTCCTTTAAGCGAACGTATTTGGGTTTTAAGGAAGAAAGTTTGGCTGTTTTCAGTGGAAGCCTCCAGTATTTTAATGAAAAGTAGTATCTTCCTATGCAAGCTCCCACTTAATAAAAAGGGCTTCTATTTAAAATGAAGAAAAATCTCAAGCAGCAAATTTTAAAACCTATATACAATCCAATTTATAGCTGTTATATAGAAATATCTGGGTTTAATCAGCATTCTCATTACCATGACCTAATTCTGTGACCCTTTCTGTTAGAAGGGAATATCTAGGCAAAACTGGCAGGACTGTTTTGTAAGGATGTGAGATTTGGTGCAGCGAAGGCAGGTGCCGCTTCAGGGTACTTACCAAGTGGTTGGTGCAATCAGTTTAGATGATCTGGGGCAAAGTGAAATAAGACCACCTGTATCTCCCCCTTCTCCAAAATGTTTGGTTTCCTTTAGATCCTATAACAAGCTATTCTAATGCAGCCCTAGAGGATGAAATCTCAGTACCTATGAAAGGTAAGTAACTTAATGGCATCCAGCAGAACAGCTTGGCCCTTCTGTTTTACAGTGGTTTGGGCTCTAGGGGATCTCTGCTTCCTGGCTCTTTCCCACAAGAACCTTTGATTACACGAAAAATACAGAGCTGATTTCAAAATTTGTCAGCTTTTTTCAAAACAAATGTGAAATTCATTTTTTTAGCTTGTTGAAAAAAATAAGTAGATAGTTTTATTTTCCTGATGCATCATCTACTTGTAGATTCTATCTACCTTTCGCTTTGCCTTCCTAATTCTCTTTCCTCTTGTCTGTCCTATCAACTACATTAGGCCCATATCTCATTTCATCTTTCATTATGTACTTTTTTTCCTTTGGCTTTATTTTTCTAATTCTGTGCCTTTACTTCTCCTCTACATCCCTCTTCCGTTTTTCCACTCTGCGTCCCTCCTTATTTGCCTTCCTCTTCACTCCACTTCTCTCTCCTCTTTCCCCCTGTTATTCCTGGCAATCTACTGTTGCTTTTGTAGCCTTTTACACGCTCTTGAGCTCGCCTAAAGCTGTTGCCTCCCCACATCTTGCAGTCACTTCTTCTGTACTTGCCCTTCTCTCTATTCCCTAGTCCAATTTTTCTCCTCCAAGACCTGGTGCCTCTCTTCTGGTCTGATCTTACCCGTCTCTCCTGGCCTCTCAGACCTTTCTGCAGAGCAGTTTCTGCTACACGCTATCAAGTTTATCAGCCTGTCCAACTGGCTCCTGTCTGTACTCTGTGGTTTCCTAAGATGTGTGTGGAGCAAGCCTGCTTAGCTGATCCCCTGTGGATCCCCCAGAGATCCCTCCCAGGTCTCCCAGGGTGTTGGGGGTCATGCTTAGGGTCACCTCACTGTGCAGCAGCACCCAACAAAACGCAGGTTGTGGCAAGCAGGTTGATGTGACGTAGCCAGAAAAGTAAAATTTCAGAGGTGAGCTTTTAAAAAAAGAAAAAGTGCAGCTAATCTGCAAAGTGTTTTCAGACACGTATTCTCAGATAATATGAATGAAGAAGATTGCTGCATGAAAGAAAGCAATGGGAGATCAGAACAGATCAAACTCATAGATTCCACGGTGACAAAAAAACCAACAAACCAAAGCTTTATTAATGTGTGTGTAGTTATTGTGCTTTAGATCTGGCAGACCAGGTTCTTATTAGAATCCAAGATCCTATGGAAACAGGAGGAATCTGCTTTTTCCCTCATTCTAAGCTGTTTCTTAAAGCAACCTGAACTGAATTTCCTACTTTCCTTAGGTCTCTGTATGTTTGTGAGATGGTGAAGCTGAGCTGCACACATGTGTAATTAATCAGCCCTGCTTGTTTCTGACGTGGGCCCATCAAGTGTCACCCCAGAGAGGAGTGGGGTGGGCAAAGGAGTGCACTGCAGGGGTGGCGGCTGCAGCTTCTGTCCCTGCAAAGTGGCTCCTGCACCTTGGACCCCCACTGTGGGAAAAAGGATATTCATTCTGAACTCTTTAAGCCAGGGAGAGGAGAGGTAGTTCAAAGGCAGTTATTTTTAAGAGCAAGTAGGCTTTGTTTTCCAGCCTACTCAGAGCATGCTGTTTGCTAAAATAAATTACTGTCATTAGTGGCAGCTTCCCCACAGTAAGAGTGGATTTTAGGAATGAGAAAGCTTCTAATTTGTTTACAGCCATACAATTACAAATGTGCTTTAACAAAATAGCATCTTAGAGCAGATCTGAATAAACATTATTCCCACATTAAAGTGGTTGTTTAAAGAAAAAGTGGGAGGGGAATACAGAGCAAGTCAATATGCACCAGTTGTTTTGAGGGAGGAGGTTCATTGTGTTTGTTGTTTTTGTTCTTTTAACCTTGCAAACCCCCTAATTGGCAAAAGCCTGGTCCAAGTAAACATGAAATGCACCCCACAAAGGTGTTTATTAGGCAATGTGAGAAACTTGGCAAGTTCCTGGAAAGCTGGCTATTAAGAGCCGTGTGTAAGAAAGCTGACATTTTACATAATTTGGAGAAGGTGGAGAAACGTGCTCATCAGAAGAATCTTGCAAGTGAGTGCGTGCTATGGATGGGTCTTTATTACGGGCGCTCCCTCACAGAACTTAAGAGTTCTGTGGAAACAGAAGAGATACTGTCCTGGCCACATAAGTCTCCACCAGTAGACAGCTCAGTAAAATGTGGTACAAGAAAATTAAAGCCTTGCTTTATGCTACCAAGGATACCAGGTTTAGTGTGTTAAAGTATAGGACATAAAAAAGCTGTTTAAGAGCTTTTCTGTTGCCATCCCACCTCCTCTAGATCGTGAGAATGTACCACTGACACTGTTGCTAAAAATGACTTTCAGGCCAGTGTCCATTCAGTTTTGAATCAAGCTTGCACCACCCATGTAATGAGAGCCTGTTGAAGGGCAACTGCAAATTTTCTTCAGTCTTTGAGAAGCATAAGGGAAGCCAGGTTTATTGGCTGCTTTCGTTCCCTCTGGCATGTCTAGAGCTGCATAAGAGCAGCTGTGCATTAGACTTCGGGCAAAAACTCATGTGTGTTCCTTCTGGCACAGCTGACTTGTAATCTAGGACAGGCTGTGTTATCACCCAGGGAGCAAAGCCTGCCGTGGGAGTGGTGGGGACCAGCACGGGAGAACCTAAACCAGGACGGTGTGGCCTGAATTTAGATGTTGTGCAGGCTCTTTTTAGAAAAGGTACTCATCATTCTGGGCAGTGCATAAACCACAACCTCAAGTGAGTTCTGGATCTCAAGCAATTACCCTTCTCCTATAAAAAGTTAAAACATACTCCTGTGGATATTTTTAGTCTCCTCAATTTTTTTACCGGCATGTGAGAAAGAGGGCTATCGCCTGCCATGTAATCACGGGGGAAAAGGATCGTGTGCATTGAGTCACAAGCTGAAATAAGAGCTGTGATGGGAGGGGACAGCAGGGGTGTTTGCTGGTGGGCAGGTGGCACCCAGAGGCCTGCCCAGTGCTCACTCTTCTCGTGGAGCAGCTCTGTGCCATCTCTGACTCTCACGCTGAGTGCCAGAGAAGGACAGTGTGGTGTTTGATGCCCTTTTTGGATGTGTACGAAATGGGATGCAGAGCTTGGTTCTTTATACCTGGTGCTCAATGTGTAAGGCTTGACGGGCTGAGATTTCAAAATTTCAATCTTTTAAATCAAAGAGGTTATAGTATGTTTGACAAGAGTGACACCTGTAAAGAAACTATGAGGTTATTTTTGAGGTCTGTATTCTGACATAATTGTTAGGTATAGTGATTACACTATTTACCCGAGACCTCGAAACCCTTGACTTTATTACCAATACTGCTGCTGGCCAAGGAGATTGTTTTGTGCAAGTTGCTTGTGTGCTGAAGTCTGTCTGTCCTGTAACAGGTACAATGAGTATTGCTTCAGGAGTAATGTGGCAATCCTGATTAATGGATAATTCCGTGTGCTTCTTTAGTGCCCACATTGAACTTTTATACCAATTCCTGAACTGTATCGGGTTTCTTGGGTACTTCTGTTTGGTGGGTGACCAGCTTTGATGCTAGATTTTTCTTTTAATGTATTTGTGGCATAATAAGTAAATTTGAGTTGACAATAAAGCACATAAATGAGTTGTTTCTGTTAATGCAGTCAGTGAAGAAAGAGTGGGGAATGTCTATTAAAATGCTGTATCTGATCCTTAGAATATATTCTCTAGAGATATGAATGGGACAGTTCAAAATGCGTAGAGCTTTTGTTTCATGCCAGGTACTAACAAGAGCACAGAGTGATTTGAAATCACTTCTCTGTGGCCAAACAGGCAACAAATATATTTTCAAGTAAAACTTTCTGGTTTGGAGCATGGCGTTGTGGAAAGCAGCAGATTCTACAGCAGAGCAATTAATGAACAGAAGAGACTCAGGCTTAATTAGCTTAATTCTGCTTGACCAGATTTCAAACCAGATGGCATTTGAAATTATTACAACAGTGACATTTTAACTTGTGGAAATTGGGACAGGGATATGCATGTAAAAGATGAGGAAAAATGTCTGTGAGACTCTGGAGAGAGGGCACAAAATAGTAAAAATATTTTGAAGAAAAGTTACAAAGCAATAAAATTTCATTCTAATTACCTAATAATAAAGCAACTTTAAAGTTGAGACAACCAACTGTCAGTGTATCTGGTTTACTGCATGTACAAAAGCTGCTCTATTCCACCTGTAAAACCATTTTGAGCCTCCTCCCAGTGTGGACCAAAGGCCTGGCTACAGAGGTGATTTGGGATACCTAAGATCTGTTCCACAAATCAGTAAGTTACATGGCACAGGACATTTATGGTAGTGGCATTTAAATTCAGAGCTCATTGGTATGCTTTATTCTTAAGTACTGTTGCTATGCTGTTACAGCTCTTTAGTGCAGATAGAACTTTAAAATGTTTACAGGAAGTATCTTATTCCCATATGGGACATAAAAGAAATATTTATCTTGCTAAGGATTTCACCAGGTCAACTAAGGGATGTATCTTGTGCTCAACCAAAATATGAAAATTGTGTACAGACCAAAACATGGTGGTATGTACAAGACTCTTCCTAACCACTCTTCTCCAAGCCTGACTTAGCCATGAATCTTGATATCCTCACATATCTGAGTCATGTGGTGTATAATTTCCAGATAAATTATGGAGTTACTTGCAGAGCCTGGGATCTGAGCTTGGGGCTCCCATAAGCCCATCTGTGAGTATGGCAGAAATGCATGGAGCAGTGGCTGGAGGTAAGTGGCCCTGGTAGGAGGCCACAGGGTAGGTGCAGGTACATTGCCTTGTTGTGCTTTTTACTCTTCTCTTGCTCTTGGAGAGCGTTTTTCCCTAGTAACTGGAGCTTTGCTAGCACAGTTTCCATGTAAGGAGTGTTTGGTGACATGGAGCCGATTGCATACCCTGGCAGAACACTCCTAGTCTAGACACCTCTATCTCCATTTTAATACTGAAGGTGTAAGTCATTCGGAAGAAAATGAGTAATAATCTTAAAAACCACTCACAAACCCATGATATCCCATCTTTCCAGTGCTGAAAGTACTCATCACTGTGATGTTGTCTGATTGGCACATTAAGCCTGTAAGAAGCAGTACTGTTTATTTTTTTTTTTTTATTATGACTCCACTGCAGGGAAAAGAAGTCTGCAAGGTTTGTGGTTTGGAATGGAAGAGAGTGAGGCATTTTCTAAAACCACTAGATAATCAAATTTAAAATCTTTTTAATTGTTCCAGACCTACAGCCAGTTTGAGGCAATATAGAACCAATTAGCTTATTAAAACCACAATTCCTGGTCTCTATCAATTATTCTTACAGCTTGAACGGTGCAAGCCTTTAGGAAGGTGATTTTGATTAGGTGTCTATGGCTGTGTCACCTCCCTCAGGTACAGTTATATTAAGGGGATGCTTCAGTAATGCCACAGTTAAATAAGGCTCAGTTTCTGCTTAAAATAGTGTTTAGATCTTTAGGAAAGGAAATAAGTGAAATAAGTGTTGTCTGCTCTCATCCTCTCCTCGCTGCCTGCCCCCCTTATCCCAACATCCCCCCCTTTTTTTTTTTTTTTTACTAAATAGAAGAAAGGATGTCTGGAAGACCTATTGAATATTGTCTCTGTGCACAAATGGATGCAAAAGATTTCCCTAAATCACACTTAGGCTCATTGTATTTATTGCACAAGAAGTCAGAAGGATCCTTGGTCATCGAGTTCTACAGAGAGAGAGCAGGTGACTCAGAACATTGTCAGTGTTTTAGTGAGAACCTTTTCTTTTTCCTCTCATTCTGGAAACTGAAGGAACACTGGTGTTCCAAGCAAGAGATAGCAGGGTGTCTATCTCTACTGGCCATTCCCTCTCGCCTCTGGTACCCTGGCTGGTGAGTGTCGGGGGCCCCGGTGAGATTCTTCAGGCTTGATGCCGCTTGTTGTACTTCACACTAAGGACTGAGGCCTGCTGGTGGGATGATACAATTAAAGTAGTTCTTACACTTCTGGATTCCCCTCTCCAAAAGTAAGTGTAGTGTGTCTGCAATGAAAAGGGGTTAGTGTGAGTGTCTGCGTCTTTAGGATATTAGAGGGGTGTGTCCTGTGAGTTGAGACTGGTGTAGAGATGTCTTAACTTCTGAAGGTAGGTAGGTTTGTAGAAGTGATGTTATTAGATCAGCTGATATGGTTGGAGGAAAACAGGACAGATGATCTGAAAGGTCTGCATGTCCAAATGCTTGTCTGGTTTTTTCAGTTTTGTGAGTTGGCCTAATAAAAGAAGTTACATCTCTCTGCATGCCTTGAATCTGTTTTATCCTTAGACTGTCTTAACTATGACACCACTATTTCTTTTCTGGTGACTCTTGCTGGTGACTCTTACTATTAGGATAGTAATTGTATTGGCAGGTAATGTAAAATGGAATTTTTTGTGGGGGGAATTTCTGTGGGTTTTTTTCTGGATGATTAGATTTCTCGGGTGTTACAATAGTGGGTATTGCAAAAAGTCTGGCTAAGTACATTTAAGTACACCTTGCTTGGTGCAAGAAGCTATAGGACTCACTGCAGTATCTCCAACAAGCACAACAAAAACTACATATTATTGATTAATTTCATTTAAAGCATTTAGTTCAGTGACTGCACATGGTGGTGATGAAATCACTGGCTTAGTTGTGCTTTAAATCCTAACAGATAGTTTTGTTTTTTGTTTTCCTTTCTTTAGTTTACAGCCAAAGCACAGTTGTAAAATACTTCACTATTTGACATGAATGTTAATAACTGAAAGAGATTATCTCTTGAAAGTTGTACATGTATAGGTAAATGATATACATTTATAGAAAGGTAATATAAATATAATTGGTATTCAAATTGGTATTCAAATTAGTAGAAATTGGACAAGTCTATAATGTATATTTTAAAATATGTATTTCTTTATTTTCCAAGCATAGGAAAATCTACTGTGAAATTATTTAGTCAGTTTGTCCTTTGTCCTGCATCAGGTGTGTGGCTGATGGGGAAGAGGGATTAGGCAGCTACCTGCTTTCCCATCCAAGAGCACTATTTCCTTTGAAGGTGCTGCTTTCCCTTTTCTAAAAGGGGAATGGGCCAGTGCTGCTGCTTTTCTGCTGCCTGTAAACACAGCTTGGGAACAAATAAAGGCCCCCAGGGAAGCAGCTTCTTACCATTCTAGGTTAGAGACAAATTGCTTCCCTCTGAAACAATAGGAGAAGCAAAGCAGAAATTCTCTCTCATTTGTCCTTTGCTTCATGCAGCCATTCACGTAACCTCCTCCAGTCAGAGTACCTTCTTGTCCAGATTTCTGTGATTGTAATGTTTTGAGTCGCTTTAATGTTTTCCATAAAACTAGTAATTGCTGTAGTGTTTTGGTTTTTCTCTTTTAGATGCTCTTGTTCGGTAGTTAATGAATGAAACTCTTGACAGTCATCTGTGGAGAGTGGCTCCACTTCACTGCCCTGTTTTCCAGATAGCCAGACAACAGAGAGAAAAGAAGAAATGATGGGAACAGAAAAACACTGTGAGCAACTTCCTAAACAGGAAAGATCAGATGTGCAAAGCCAAGATCGTGCTAGTACTAGTCCAGTGCCACCGGAGTCTGCCAAATTTGCAGCACTGTAAGGCCAGTTTACTTTACAATTTTCTACTTCAAAGATATGATGTAAGCTGTTTTGTTTCACTGACTAGAAATGACATAAACTTTTAATTAACCTCTCTTTCTTTTTGTTTTATTGAGAACAAGAAAAAAGTTCCTCATAGTAGTTTTGAAACATTTTTGTGTCAAGTTACCAGGGCAACAGGCAGAGGCAGATAATCTACCGGGTAACTTCTCAGCAAGACAGTTCTGTCTTGCAAGTAATAAGTGGACCTGAGGCGTCTGTGCAAGATGAGCTATCTGTGGATGCGATGCACGTGTTCATAGATGAAAATGGTGAGTTTATGTAGCTGGAATAATTACAGTGTGTGAGGAAATATCTGAACAAACTTTAGATGCTCTGGAAGGATATTTCTCTTGTCTGTTGCCAGTTGCATGTTTTTCTGTGTACATGAAAGAAAAGGGCTTAGTAATTTAAAGTCAGATCGGCAATAAGCAGAGTTTTCAAAATGCAATAGCGACCATCACAGGCCTGAGCCTTACACAGTGCGTGAAGTTTATCTTCCAAACATCACCCTCAAAAAATGCTGACTAGGCCAGAAGACTACTTCCATCTTTGCAGAAGAACCCCTGACACTTTCTGCCTGGTGAGTTTTGCACTGGCCTGGTTGGGCAAAATGTTTCTCCTTTTTTACTGTTTTGTTCTTTAACTGGCTCAGACTGAACTCTGTCAGACAATGTGGTGGTTGCTCTTGTTTGAAGTTGTGGTCTGGTACCAAGAGAATTAATAGGTGACTTACTCTTGCCCCATGCCTGTGCTTTGCATGCTGCTGCTTTGCAGCTGTTCCTAGAGGCTGAAGCTATTAGATACTCAGTGGTGGTTTGTTTGAACCTCATGTAGCGCCCTGTGAGGTACCGGCCCACAACTCTGAACAGCAGCCATCCCAAAAGCCATGTTTCCCTTAAACCTGCCTTCAAAACCAGTGCAGAATGAGTGCTCATGGTAGCTGGGTTCCTTGGGTTCATGATGCCAGAGCAGAGGTGTTTTGGTTTTCTGCCAATTCCTTCTGGCCCCGCTTGCAGCCCCTGCTGTGTCACAGGGCTGCGATAAGAGCTGCCAGTCATGCAGACCTGTCACTTGATGCTTGAAAATGGAAAGAGGGGAGAGCAGCAGTGACTACACTTTCAGCAGAAGTTCTCCTTGCTTTTTACCTCCTGACCTCACCTTTGTCAACTGAAAGAAAAAATTGGATAATTTCACATTGTACAGTGAACTTATATTGAGAGATAGGCTTTGCATTTGCTTTACATACCTTTAAATATCTGTGTAGCACATAAGCCTCTAGCATGTTTGTTCCTTTCGATCTTGTTTTGATTTAAATTCCCTTTTTTGCCTTCATGGGGTCTTGTGCTCTGTGCTGGGAAAAGGGATCAAATTTTTACTGTAACTTCAGTGTTTTGATTTGTCTTAGATTTTCATTTGTTCAAATGTTAACTTGCTTTCTGAAGATTAAAGTAAGCCTAGTGCACAAACTGAAAAATATATTTATAAATGTCCCTGGCTTAAAATGTATTTTTTATTAACTTTGAGTGTAAAACATATGATCGTATCACCGAACTGATTTTTTTTTTCTCTCTGTATTTTCTAAAGGGGAAATTAGATCCTGTTATTTAAAGGCCGGCTGTCAGAAGGAAGGAAATTTTCGGCATCAGCTATCAAATTGTGATTGTATTTCAAATGCTCAGTAAGTAAGCCCGATGTTAAAAGTTGTCATTGCTAGAAGCTATGAAACTGATTGTAGCTGCAAAAGATGCATGGGAGGAAAAAATAATCTGTTAGCCTGTTCTAGAGACATCAAAGCATGTGGTTTTTGTTCTGTGCTAAAACAGTCATTTCTTTATAAGAATATTGATAAGGAAAAGTGAAAAAGAAGACCAGAACTAGGCAGTGTGCTTTCATTGCTTTCTGGGAACAGCCAAAGTCAAGTGTGGTGATATAAATGAGATTGTAAATAAAACAAAGTGGGACTGTTGCCAGCTGTTCTTTCAACCTGGATGTCCTGCTTGCTTACCTTGCCTGTTGGGTCCATGGTAGATGGTGGTGCTGTGTCAGTATCAGCCAGTGACGTGGCTTCCTGTGGATTCTAGCAACAGAGCATTTCACCCTGCATGAAATCTCTAATGATAGTTCACCCCTCTGAAAAGGTATCTGAACGATTTTCTTTTTTCAAAGATTCTTTTGTAGTCCTCCACCTAAATCCCATGATATATATTCCACCAGATTATTTTTTAATTTGTTTGGGTTTTGTTTTGTTTTGTTTGTTTGTTTGTTTTTTTAGTTTTATTGTTTGTGTTTTCAACTATAGTAGTTGACCTAAAAAAAGATATTACCTGTACATGCATTTTTTGTCCTGGAAATTTTCAGAGCTTAAATGTAGCATAAACAGTCTCTTACTAATCATTTTTAAAAATTCTCTCTTGCTTCTGCCAAAGGCTACTAAAAATTAGAATTGTTTCAAATTGTCTCCTTACTTGTGTCTCACCAAATTGTCTTTTACTTATCCAGCAGTCTAGCTTTTAACATATTTAAAAACTTGAGTTATTCAAGTTAAATTTGTGGAGGTCTTTATGTTGTGTTGATCACCAAAAAAGATAATTCCTTTTCCATCTCAACCCTGACTTTGGCAGGTGATTCTTATTACTGTGTTTGGTAAGATATTTAAACATTGGCAGGTAGCTAATTAATTCCCCGATTACTGTCCATGTAATTACCCTGACCCCACTTCTGTCTGCTATCTTGCCAGTAACACCTCTTGCCAGTGGTCCCTGTGGGATGGGTTCCCTGCTGCGCTAATTGCCTCTAAACTTGATGCGCCCATTACCTTGCCAACGTCACCTCTAGCCATAAAGCGCTGTGACAAGCTTTGACAAGACAAAGTGTAAACTGTATTCTCAGCTCATGGATTACATTAGAAACTAGTTACAGAAAGACCATTTGAATCTGTTTCAGAGTGAGAAAATGGTGAAATAGCTTTCTCATCCTGAAAACGATTCTTCTGCCCCATTACGTTAAGCTCTTTACCAGCCTTTTTCTCTCTTACAGTGAATCCTTAATGTTTCTGTGCTGTGTGTCTTGAGTATGAGCTTGGTGTCTGGGAAGAGAGATGAGAAAGTTCACATTTGTGTAAAACAGGTGCCTGGTGTAAGCTTGAAATGCCTTTTTGCATGGTTAGTTTGACTTCTTGCCAAATGACCACTAGGTTTACATCTTACCTGTATATAACAGTTACAATTTCAAGTTAAAATTCTTCCCATTTAGACTGGTGCTACAAAGCAAAACCCACAACTGTTAACATTAATGCATCTGTGTATATGATATGAAAGAATGTACAAGTTAAAGCATCATTGGAGGTATATAACTGTTTCCTGGGGTTAGGAGAACCAAGTTGGAGTTAATGAGTGTCTTAAAAATAAGTAGGTGTCACTCTGACACAACTTTTCTGTTTACTACTCTGTGACAGAAAGCAGACATTTCCTAGGAGTTTAATTACCCTGAACGAAAACTGAATCAGTTTTGATAAGCAGTCAAAAAGATAAATGTGAGCTATCATGTTATCTAGGCTTTAAATGTAAAGTGACTCATAAATATTAGTGAAAGTGTAAACCCCTAAAATTACAGCAATTACAGTAATAATAAAATCAATGATTTTTGCATGATCCATCCCCAGTAGAGAGGCTAATATGGACATAAGATATATATCGATGCCAATAATTTAACAGCAGTCATATATTCTATGCATGCTTGCTGTACCAAATAATATATTTTCAAACATTTTTAACCACTTTGCTAAATGTGCTTTCATTGCATATTGGGGTTCTTGTTTAGAAGGTCAAGAAACCTCTGTGTGTGTGTAGATATATACTGAAGAAGAATGTGTCAGTATTTGATACCTGTCAGTAATGTAGCTTTCATCAATGTGTTTGAAATACATCTATGGAAAACTCTGTTCAATGATGTAAACTATTGTAGTTTCTTTTCCTGTGTATCAAATACTGAAATAATATACTGTCTGAACGTATAGCCTACAAAATTTGAATGTTTGATCACTATATTTGATCATGAATAAGTGAGGTGGTAATTTTATAATGTTGCTAAAAACAGAAAAAGTAAGTTTACATAAACTTGAGGGCACTAATATAACAGACTTTACTATTTTTATAGTTTCTATGTAGTTTTGCCCCAGGCAAAAATGTATTTAAAATTTTACTGTGTATAAAATCGTGGTGTTAGTAATGAAAAAGAATAGTGCTTGGAGAAACGTTGAAGACAACATTGAATATCAGTATATAATACTGTTAGATATGAAGTTGTTAAATAAATAGCTATATTCACATGATGATCCTTGAAATGCTCCCATGTTTATACATTCAGATTATTTGTTCTTTCTGTTTTGCCTCTTCAAATAATTTTGCAAATAATCCCAATTGAGAACGAACTATCCAGGACGTTCATGACTGAAGCAGTTCACAGGCATGACTGCATGATGGCCCTGTGAAACTTGGATGTTTTCCTCCAGAAGTTTTACTCATGATCTATCACCATGATTTTTATTTCAGCATAGCATTTTGCCAGCTAATGTGAATTCATTTATGTTCAAGAAGGGCTTGGTTTATTTCCAAAAAACAGTTTGCATTTTTTCTGTGCTATTTTGCTCAGGCATATATTGCAGTCCATCTCTGACACCTTCACAAGCATTCAGACCTGAGGTTAGATCATTAAACATCCCTGAAGAGCATTCCAGTGTATGATCATTCTAGATACTCAACAGTACTTAAGGATGTTTGAGCATTCTTTTTTTTTTTTTGAATACTTGCATTCGTTTCCATTTGAAGCACAGAGCTTTCTTTGATGTGTGCAAACACCTATGTGCTATGGTTAACTACACTTCAAAAATTACAGGAGGTGGTCCACACACAAAATTCTGATATGGGTATGTCCATACCAACCCAGGAATGTTCTTTCTGTTAGCCGGAAAACTAAGATGTGTGTAGCTCCAAGGAAAACTGTTGTGGTGTGGTGTTTTTTTTGTTTGGTTGGGTTTTTTTTTTTGTGTGTGTGTGTGGTTTCTTTTGTTTCTTTGTTTTGTGTTCGTGGTTTGTTTTTTTTTTTTTTCCTGGTGGTTTTTTTGGTTGTTTTTAAATTTTGTGTGTGTGTGTAAAAGTGTTTTTTCTTAAGTAGAAAAAAAGCTAAGGGCTATTTTTTGAGGCTAGGCCAATTCTGTCTCTCAAATCAAGTGTTAGATCTTCTAAAGCCAATGGGAGTTATGCCCACACAAGCTGTGGAAGCATTTGACCATTTCTATTTCTTTCAAGAAATTTTCTGAGGTTTAGAGAATGCAATTTATAAGAATACTGCTTGTATTCCTGAGCCCATTTCTCTTTCCTGTGTTAAACTTCTGAGAATAAAACCATATTGAAACTCCCAGTTCTGTGCAAGATGGTAGCATGATACATATGAATTGGTTTTAAAGGGATAGAGGTGGTGTCTCTTCAGAACAGTCCAAGTTTTTACCAAGAGCGATTCAACATTGTGATGCAAAAGCATTCAGTTAATTCACATGCATTTATGGGTTTAAGTGCTGGACCTATTCTTACAATTTATCACTTCATGTGTCTGGCAACAGCCAGCAGTAGCCATGAATTGCATCAGAAGGCTGCTGTGCTGCAAATGTGTAATAGAAGCTGGAGCTGAAAATAAATATGTAAGATAGGCCACAGAAATGGATGTATGGCATGCAGCTGAAATATCTGAGAGTTGGAGCAGAAAGAATGATTGCCCAGCCCTGAAAGGGAAAAAAAATTAAATCTTTCTGTCTTAGCTGTAGGTTCTCCTTTCTGCCTAAATGACATTTGGGCTTTCGCTTGAAACTGATTGTGTATATGTACACTTGCTGTATACCTTTAAAAAAAAGAATTATTCTAGTTTGAGCCTTCTTCTGCTTTCTTGGTAATGTATATTTTTAAACTTATGAATATAACTATCAATATAATTTTATATATGTATAAATTGTATTTATATATGTTTTATTATTACATGTGATTCATCCATACCAGTACCATTCACACATTCATATTGCACTTTGCATGTTTTGTCTGAGTGATTGGTCCTCTAAACTCCTCACTTTTTTACATGAGGCTCTGTCACTAAAACCAGGCTTCTAAGAAGCTATATTATAGTTTGAGCCTAAAATATTTCACAGTACACGTCGAGAACTCCCATTAAGAAAAAAAAAAATCTGCTTAAAGTTTTTTGGTTTTATCATATTATTTTGGGGGCAACAGCAGGCCCAATAGGTTAAAAAGAAGTAGCTGCTGCAAACTAGTGGCTAACAAGTACTAAGAAAGTAATTTAAGTTACCTGCCAGTACAACTGGGAAGTGTTGGTGTTTCTGGCCCTGGGCAAAAGAGAGAACTTCACACCAATGAGTTAACTTATTTGATTTACATTCACATCCCTGAATAAGCTGCTTGAGTGCATTATACTTTATGAAAGTATCTATCTGAATGCCTTAGCAGTACTATATGTCTTTATAAATTCATTAGTACTTCAGCACATTCGGTGACTGAAAATTCCATGAGCCTTTGAGGTTTATTCCTCATAGGATATAAAGCAGACTTGTAAGTAGATTTTTAAAATTTATTTTATTTTTAGCATTTCAAAATGCCATTTTAGAATGACAAAATACTGTGTCACTAAAACATCTTTATATTTCTCAGCAAGGTGACCCAAGTAACGAAGATCATGCACTGCTCTAGTAGTACGCTGCTAACTCTTAAAGATTTTGTAAAGCTGCTTGGCAGGTTGTGCGGCTGAGTCCAGTTTGAAATGGATGTGACAAATATGATGTAGTTCCTTTTCAGATTCAGTGATTTCGAATGAGCTGATCTCCAGAGTGAAGTGCTGCTCGAACACATGAATGAGCGTAGTGTGTCAATGTGCATGCTGAACATGGTAATGTTTGAATTCCAATAAAGCCATTGGTTTTTCTGAAAATACTCTTCACAAAACTCAGTAGCATTTTCTGTCTGGTTTGCTAAAGACAGGAGGAAAACTTTGTGTTGGCTTGGCCAGTTAAAATCCTTTCCTCTATTTGTAGGGTTTTCTAGCCTCTCTGTGAACATGGAGCAGAGGAGCATTTCCAACAGAAAAGACTCAGAGATTAGAGGGTGCTGTGGTGCCACATGATGGCAGCAAAATCCTGCTCAGGATAAGGAGCTTTGGGAGTCCTTCAGCTTGTGGGACTGGCTTCTCTTCCCTCCCCCCACCCTTTCCTAAGGAGAGCTAAAAGGGATGTTATAAAAGGCTCTGCAGATAATGGAACCATGGATGCTGTTAATGTATTAATTCCAGTAAAGCTGCATCTTCTTAAAATGCATCCTCTAGTTTATTAGCTAGTATGTGCTGTTTTTAAATTTATTACATTTATCTTTACTCTGAAATGTCATAGGTTTACAGATTAACCATTTACAGGCTTGTTACCGAAATAAAAAAAAAAAAAAAAAATCTGAATACAAGGAATTAAAGATGTAGTGAGTGGATCCCAGTCTTAAAATACTTAAGAAGGCATGCCTGAATTCTTGACCTCATACTATCTGCAACACCTATTGGTAACATCTTCTGCAAGGCTTTTCTGTCCACAAGTTGTATCTGACCTAATGAACTTAATAGGTATAACTGCTCATTTTGTAGTGCATTGCAAAACTTTAAGAGTGATCTTATATAATTTTATGTCTATTATGTCAGTAAATCAGTACATCCAACCTTCTCATTCTGTAAACCTTGTTATTCTATCTTATTGTTAGGGTGTTATTACTTCTAGTTAAAACAAATACCAGAAATCTTCTGCAAATCATGTTGCATCTATAGCAATATGTGAGCAAGATTTAAAAGAAATTTGTTGTTATCTTGAGCTCCCCTCAGCGGTAACCACTAAGGAAAGTTAAAATATGCATTCTGAATTAATTGTATTCTTTTTGATTCTATTAATTTCTTATTAAAAACAAAAAATCAAGATTACCTCCTCTTTTTCATGTTTTTTCCATGTTTGCTCTGATTGGGTTTGTCACATCGTTATCCAATTTTAATACTGCTCTCACTTTTGCGTATTTGTTTTCTTATATGCATTAAGTTGCTTTTTAGCTTTTTAAGTCTTATTATTTAGTAGTACAGTTGGGAACTGTAAATCATCTGCTGCTTAAAAAGGCAATATCCACAACTAGCGGCTTCAATCTCAGTCCTGAATTGTGTGATACCGTGGTCAGATTGATGCTGGCAGCTTTGTAGTGGAGACCTGATGAGCAATGAGTAGAGATGTAGCAAGAGGCCTGTGTGACAAGGAGTAAAAGTGATTGGGACATGAAATGGCAGGTAGGCCATTTTGGGTAAGAAGGAGCAAAGCTGCTGAGGTGGTGGTAGTTGGGAAGACATCAGCAACAGCACTGAGTAATGGAGGCACCATCAGCGAGCTGTGGGCTGCTCTTGATCCAATATGTTGGTTCAGACACCTATGTTAACACCACAAACTGATCTCTTTGAAAGGACACAAAAGTAAGGGCATCTGGATCTCCTGCTATGTTGTCAGCACTAGTTGGCACTTGGACAACTGCATCACTCAGGTCTCAGTTGAACAAGTGCTTTGAGTGCACCTTAGACCAATACCTCAGACGTGACTGCTGGTTGGATGTGCAGAAGGGGAGATTCCCAACTCTGAGCTTCACTCTGGCTCTTCTTCTAATGACACAGCCATGGCTGCTTTCACTTTAGAGTGGTGTTTTAGTGAGTATTACAAATGGGTTTCAGCTATACTATTTATTATTGCTGTGGACATTTGTTACACGCTGTTAAGCTTTGTAGTGACCAGACAGCTGCATGAAGCAGTCTCGTGGGATCTTTCTGGTTTTAAGCGTGTGAGGGCCAAGAGAAAGGTGCTTTGTTTTTCTGACTGTTGTGATATTGGTTACAAGGTTCCTTGTCCTTTCCTCTTACATGCAGGTTAAAAAGAAATTTAGCCAGGACCTGCAGAACAACTTTATTAATGGGGAATTATTTGTGGCATGCTATATAATGAGCTTACCTTGAGAGGTGTTTGGACTCAAGGCTAGAAAAACCTTAGAAAGGGGATGACTTAGGCCGCATTATATTTGAATGGCTTGGGCCAGATTGTCAGAGGTGTAAGGCAACTGTCACAGACTAATCCAAGAGAGAGAAAGAAGACTTTTCTGGTGCTGTGTGGTTATACTAAAACATTGTCAATGTTGTATGATTGCTCAACTAGCTTCTGTTTACTCGGTGTTCTTACAAAACTAAATAATGAGCAAAAAAAAAATTCCTAACTTTATAACCAGTTACCAGTAGAGGGTGCTATGTATCTTTTGCATTTGGTCTGCATCGATTGTATGTTTATCAAATACATATGCAGTTAATAATCTGTTATTCAAAATTTAGTTCAATTATACCTTTGCTTACATTACTGATGCAGTTTACTGTTGTAGACCTTGATAACATTAATTTGGTTCTGAAAATGAACAGATTTTCTATTTAGCAAAATTCCGTGTTATACTGTGATCAGCTGTTATAATGGTTTTATGATTAGACAGTGTTTGCTCCTATTTATATATGGTAATACATTTATAGAATATAGTTTACAGGCTTATAAAAACATGAACACCACCATTCTATATCTTACTCATATTTGCTGTCAGCGTGATAACAATGTCATTAGATGAAACATACAGCTTCTAAGTAACTGTGCAAGCAATTCATTGTCAGGGGGATGGCATGTGAATATCAGAAGGAGGTTGTATGGAAAATGGGGATAAAGAGGGAAAAAAACCAGTAAACAGGAGCTGAGGGGAATGGAAGATGAGGAAAGAGTAAGAAGATAGATGAGGTTGATGAATAAAAGGCACAGGAGAGAGGTGAAGGCCAGAGGATGGTTTCTGATTTTGGAATTGTTGCTTTGCTAGCTCTGCCTTTCCAACTTGTCTGCCATAATTGCCTTTTCAGGCCTATGAAACTTGCGTTTTTTTCCCACAATCAGTGTCCCAACTCCCTCCCAGTTGCTCATAGGTGGAGCTGTGATTTTTTTTTTCTGTAAACAGAAAACAGACTATGGGCTTCCTTGGCTTTTCAGTTATCTTCAAGTCTGGTGGGAGATGATTTGATCTGTTAAGCTTATTCTTGGAAGAAGTCTTATGAGTAAAAGAATTTTGATTTCTGGGAACTGATAGAGCAAGATACCAGGGGAGTATCTTGGCCTATTATCCTTTTGCCATTTCCATTCTTGGTAAACATGGGGTGAAAAACACTGTCCAATCTAGAAATACTTCTGATTGCACTTGGCTTTTGTAGAAAGGCAGCTAAAGATGCAGACAGTTATTGGAGATTAATTCTTCGTTTAGGAAGGTATGAGCAGCCACTGTTCTGTTCCTCGGCTGTTTTGTTTGGTTGCTTTTTTGGGCACGAATTCTCAGGGCAGTGCTCCTGTACACCCTGGGCTACACTTTTCTTTTTCCTGCTGTGAACAGGGAGTCCCAGTGTTGCACCCACAATGACAAGGAACAGGACAGCCCATCCTGAGGAAACAAACAAATAATCCATCACCTTCCTGAAGGCGGGACAAGGTTGCCCTTGAGTAGGGCACATCAGAACACGCAAAAGGCATGGCTGTCCTCTGTAGTCCTTATCTGGGGGAATCTTCCTCCCCTTTCTGGCTGCCTAAATCTGTTAAATGAGATCCAAGATCTTGGATCTGTTCCCAACCCTTCCGTACTTTTTTGTTATTGACTGCTGACAAGATGCTAAACAAGACCCATAAAGGAGATGTGTTCTTATGGAGGGCTACCTTGTGGCTGTTGCGTTGAACCAAATCCTCATTTTCTAGTACTGTTGAACATGACAGCTGTCCTGACCCTGTGGAGCAGATTACTCTTCTGCCTGTAGCAGGAGGAGTGAGGAGTGCAGGGGAACCCATTAAGCCTTTGATTTCTACTCAGCTGATAGGTCTGCTGGGGTGGTAGATGGTGAATATCAGATCGGGGATGCAAGCCTGATAGCAATCAAGGCCTTGAAAAAACTGAACTACCTGGCTCACGGATGGGAGACAACATGGTTCCTCTGGTGACATCCTGGGGCTACTGGTGTTCCTGTTGAGTGAGGCAGAGCTGGCAAATCCTGGAGAGGAGGAGGAGAGGATGTGTGCATTTCAAACTTTTGGTGTGGCTCTTCAGCCTCACTTGTAAGTATTCCAGACATTGAACCTTCTTATTCCAGCACACCACT
Organism: Patagioenas fasciata; assembly: GCF_037038585.1. Taxonomy (NCBI): domain Eukaryota; kingdom Metazoa; phylum Chordata; class Aves; order Columbiformes; family Columbidae; genus Patagioenas; species Patagioenas fasciata. Next base: position 47,958,952 of record NC_092522.1, read on the forward strand.
AGATACAGCAGCCGAAGTTAACAGCCAGTTATGTGCAGGACAGCCACAAGGCTGGTACAAGGATTATGTGACAGGCTTTGGGAACTGGTGCCCAAGGACAAGGAAGGCTGAGTTCACTAAAATTAATAACGTGGCTTGGGAGCAAGCGTAGGGTGTGCAAGATGAGAGTTTTTATTCTCTGCCCTACCACAGACTTCCTGGCTGACTATAGGCAGATCACTTTAGTTTCCTTCTCCTTGTCTTTCCTTTATGGAAAACAAGAAGAAGAGGTATTGACCACTTGCGTGAGCACTGAGGTGCTTTTATCACATGCAGATATGAAAGCAATAAATGCCCAAGGCAGGCATCCGAGGGCAGGGGGGTAATGAGCTCAGAGCAGGGTACCTGATCTATAAACCTCCTTTGGAAGAGAATAAGCAAGAAGTATTTGAGATAGATCTTTCCCCCAATAAACAATTATTTCAATATGTCTCTTGCTGAGACTCAGTCAGTCATGTCGTGTCATGTCACGGTAGCACACCAACAGGTATTGCTGCTGTAAGTGCAGAAGATTTCCTTGAGTTGATGCTGAAGTGCTGCATCTACAACATAAAGCAGCAAACATGGAAAGAAACAAAAAATAACATCTTGCTCAGGTCCCTCCCAGGGTGAGTTTAGGCTCAGCACAGGGGATATCTGCGCTAGCCTTGTGTGAATTAGCTCATTTATTGTTGTCATCTTGCGAGGGCAGAAGGAAGTTCTTGTAGGCTGAATTCTCAGTAGGATAAATTAGTGCTCACCAAATTCAGTGCAGGTGAGGCCAGACTAGCTTGTTACCTACGTGAGCTTGCTTGAAAGCTAATCCAGGATCTCTGCAGTAGCTATCCTGCAGTCTTGCTCTGTAGATATGCAGCTCTTGACCTGAATTTTAGTCAGTGGATGGAAAAATGCACTTCTGAAGTGTGATTGGTTGTAGGTGTTCATCTCAGGATGAGAAAAAAATTATTATACAGAAATATCTGTTTCTCCGTGGTGCATGCAGTAGACCATGTGTATCTAAATTTGAGTGTTAGCTGCTTTGTGGGCCTGGACTAGATTTCAGGTATGGAGTTGGAAGGCTCCATGTGCTGTGGGCCAACCAGCAATGTAATTACAGGCTTCCACCTGTAATGTTTCAGAAATACTAGGAAAGTACTGCTTCTTAAACCAGTCTGTTTCGTTTCTTCCCTCTGTGCACAGTGAAATACAGTTCAGCTCCTCTAGTACTACCACTTCAGAGAGCCAAGAACCATCTTCTGGCGACCAAGCAGCGAGCGCACTTCAGCAGCAGCTCCTACTGATGGTGGCACGAAGGACCCTTTCAGAAAGCCCAAGGGTACATTGTAGTATCTCAGTTTCTAGCATTTTGATAAACTGCTTTATAAACAAATGCTGCAGGCCCCTTCCTGAGACAGTTTTGTTGATTTTTTTTTTTTCTATACTACTTTGCCTGGTATTGCTCATGTGGGAGAAGATGTGTTTTACATTGATGGATGCGATTCAGCTGCTTTCTGCTGACACCAATAGTATCCTAGGGGAGTACTTAAAGACTCCATCAACTAAAAAGTCAATCTTCTGTCTTTGGTGTTATTTCATTTGAAAGAAAGAGGACACAGCTGTTAGAATTTTAGACATGCCACAGGATTTTAATAGTGTGAAGTGTTTACTCCAGATTCATTAGTACACTAAAACCTCATGTTTGATTTAACTTTTCTGAATTGGGCAACGAGAGTTCTGAATGTCTGTTGTGGAATGTCAAAGCCATTTTCTCAATGCAGCTGGTAAAAGAAAAAGGCCCTCAGAGTTCAGTTTGTATGGTAATATGTGGACATACTTGAACTTCACAGTGTTTGGGGTCTGTGACCAATAGCTTAAGGCTGTAATCTGTTTTTACAATACCTTTTATAATAACTTTAACTTTCTCTTTTTCTCCCATGGCACGTTCTAGTTTGATATTTATGAATAACCTTAAAATGCTGGTTAATTATCTTTCATCTTAGATTTTGCACAGGAACTTCAAGATAGAAACAGTCTGTATAAAGGAACTATTTTAAATTAAAAATAATGAATTTGTCCTGAATTGTGTATTTCAGATTGGGACAGAGACTTCCCTCTAATGTCTCAGATATTTTCCAATTATTTGTAATCTTATAAACTGCCTGTAAATTAGAGAACAAATATCATGCCTTACTTTTTTTTTCCTCTTCCGAGAAAACTGCATCATTATGAAGTAAGGCATATTGCTCAATATCACATATCAAGTTTGTAAGAAGGCCAGGCAGTAATTTCAGAACTTCCTGGTTTCTGATTATTTTTTTAATAAAATGTGAAATTCCAAGGCTATGTAAGTCAGGAAAAGTTTTGTCATTGATTTCAATGGTTTCAGGCTGTCTCTGACACCATATAAATTTATGAAGTGAATTTTTATAAACCCTTTTTTTGATAGGAGACACAATTAGACGTAGTGACTAGCTCAGGGCTAGTCAGAGAATTTCCCAAATGCAGCTCCGAAATCTGACTTCAGCCCAAGTACGGCAAGCTCCATATAATGGACTTCATCCAAACCTTGCAGTTCCTCAGGAGCCAAAATGTTCACTTATGCACTCAGTTAAGTACGTGTTAAGCTGTTCTGAGGACCAAACAATTAGATCCTCAGGTGTTTTTAATGGACTCTGCCACCATTTTGATTTTTTTGTATTTAGTTTAGTGAGCAATCTAGATTAGAGGAGTGAAGTTAATGATTGCAGGTGACTGAGCTTCATGTTACTTTCTGTTGGGGAACAGGACCCATGAGAAACAAAACTGTGCCAGTATTGGCAACTGTAATATTTTAAAATGTATTTTTTCTTTAAAAATGCCTCAGTTCCATAATTAAGTGACGTTTTAAAGTGGCAATAGAAATATTAACATTTGGAGCACCTAAACTACTTTTAGATTTTAAAATCAGCATGGCGAAAGGATTGCAATCGGTCTGACGGCTTTTAAATTACTTGGAGTTGTTAATAAATGAAAGAACAGCCTGGCATCCCTTTGCATGTCTGAATGCTCAGAAATACGAGTCAGTTACTGCCCTGTAGCAGCTGAGCTACCCAGCACTGCATGGCTGTGCACTTTTAGTCAGTTGGAGGCATGAGATAAAATGTATAAACTCAAATTTTTTTCCCTGAAGCTTAAACTAGCCTGTTTTACCTCACATTTGCCAGCAGACTGAGGATATCAATTACTTGATTCCCAGCTGACATGCAAAAATACATTGTCACATGTAAATTATGTGTAAAAGTGAGGATTAGAAATTATTCCAATAATCTGAGAGAAAAAAAATTAACAGTTCCTTTGTGCAGATGGACAGGTTGTTTAAACTCCGTGGTTTTCTAGCAGTTATCAGTTCAAGAAGGCAATAAATTATTTCACACAGAAATCCCCTTGTCTGACTAGGAAAGTTAATCTAACAGAAATAATTCTCATCTAAACATTGCCTAGAGTTCCATACTACATATATTTATTATCTAATGTTGATTAATTAACAATGGCAGGGACTAGGAGGTGGTTGAAAACCAGTAAGATTTGCGCTGGACCTTGTGGACCTGGCTGATGGTCTGTTGATAGGCCTCTTTCCCCACAAGTGCTGGTGAAGGGGTGCAGGTGCAGAGCTGGGGGAGATCTGGGGTGCTGTAGTTCAAACACAGGCAAGACGAAAAGCCCTCAGAGTCTGATGGAAGCAATATTTAAAAGGATGGATTTATGATTGTGATGGTAAGATCAGAGACTCTTAAACTATTGATGGCTATGCTGTTTGTGCTGTTATTTTTTTTTTATCCTCGTTGTGTTCTTGAGGCTGCACACCTGAGGTGCTATTAGAAGCACCTCAGGAAAAATAAACAAAGCTGTGTTCTGGAAGCAGAGTTGATAGGCAGGCATTAAGGCCTAAAGGCATGACTTGATTTTTTTGACTTAAACCCAAGGATTTACCCTATTATGTGTGGATTTGTGTTGTACTGAAATTAACATGTTTCATAGAAAAAACCTTCAAAAAGAAACTTTAGACAAACAATAGATCAGGACTGAAAAATACTTATTTTTAAAGTGAATTCTTAGTATTAAGTTTAATTTAATTTAGTTTAAGGCATATTATCACTGAGCTCCAAAATTGATACAGGTTCTGTCCATCTGCAATAATTAAGCTGGTGTGATATTTTTGTTTCCAATTTCAAGTGAAGAAAATAAATATGCTCCTACCATCCCTTTTATAAAAAGAATAGCTGAAACTTCATGTAAATTTGGCCTTTTAAACACCTGTTTTGCTGGCAGGCAAATGTCAGTGTGAAAGAGTATTTTGTGTATTTCTGGTTTGTTTGTATTTAAAGCAACCCAGCCAGGACCCTGAGGATTCTTCATGTTCTTCAGCACAGCGGAAACTGAACAGGCAGTTTTACAGATTTATTATATTCCCTGGCAAATGGATTAAAGTCTGGTACGATCGTCTTACCTTATTGGCACTGTTGGACAGGTAAGCTTTTTTTTAATGCAACTCTTACGTAGCGTTACAGTGGCTGGTTCCATGTTCATAAAGCAATGCAGACCCCTAGAGAAGGAAAAAGTGAGCATTATTAGTGTCTTTATATTTGAGTAGATAGATGCTCGTTTGCTTTAAGTTGAATAAAATATTTTTAAGAGTTGGTTTAAGTGGTTCTTGCTTCCAGTTGTCTTCAAGCAGAGACTTTGATTCATGTGAGCACCATCCCTGTAGAATTCTTTAGTTTGACTCTCAGCTGTTGGATCCAATGGTTCTGAGCTTTCTGATGAGAAAACTGTTTTTCTAATGCCAAAATACAGAAGTGGAAGGATCCCGGGTTATTGTAAACCAGGTACTCAAATCTTTAAATAAAATGAATGGTTATGAGTGATATTCAGGAGCTCTTTCAGCTATTCTCTGTTCCAGTTAAGATATATTTGTTCAGGGAAAATTTCTTGTCTTGGCATATTTTTTTCTAGTTTCAGTTTAACTTGGCATCGACTCTTCAGGTAGTGCCCTTTGCTATTAGACCTCATGTGGTAATCTGCTGGACTACTAGGAACTTCAGACATGTTAGCCTACATACCTAATGGGTGCTGGCTCTCCTATCTCTGCTTTTTGGGTGGGTGCTATGCCATATATGTTAATATGGGCTCCACAGCAGAAATTTCAGATGGCAGCTTTACATGCTATATAGTCAGGGAGCTTAGGTCCAGAACACATACTTACTTGTCTGTGGTGTCTTATTTCTGGCTTCAATTGCATGAAAAGGATCTGCTGATAAAGTCTTTTGTTATAGCCTGAATATTAACTTTTGTTGTTGTTTTTTTTAATCTCAGATTCCTTGTTCTATTAGGGTAGATAAAACAAATAAAACATCAGATGACAAATTTGGTCTTTCATCTACCTCTTTGTTGTCAGATGTATATTTTTCATTAAATGAATGCCTTATTTCCTCATTTCAAAGAGTTTGGGTTGTGTTTTTTTGTTTGTGTGTGGTTTTTTGAAAAACCTACACTTGTCTACATGCAAATCAGCTCCACTGTAGAATTCTATTAATATTTGGTAAGTGAAATTTGATGATGCTGGACTTCAGTGCATATGCCTTCTTCCTATACGTTTTAACTATCACAGTGGGTAAGGTCTTTGGCATGGTGGTGAAGAACATGGAAGTATTGTTTTGGGAATAAAACCTGAAAATTCTGATAGTTCCAGCTCTGACAGTTCATACCAGCTGCAAATGGTCCTGCCTTGCTCTAGCAAATACATAAATGTTTATACTTCTCTGAACACCTTTATTCACATAGGACAGAAGATATAAAGGAGAATGTATTTGCTGTCCTTCTAGTAGTTCTCGTTTCACTTCTTGGATTCCTGACTCTGAATCAAGGCTTCTGTAAAGACGTTTGGGTTCTGCTGTTCTGTCTCGTGATGGCCAGCTGCCAGTATTCTCTCCTAAAGGTAGGACACAAGCTCGTATCCAACCACTGGATTATCTTGTAATGAAGGCAAAATCCTGGAAGCAAACTTTGTGTTTTCTGTTTTGTTTTTAGAGCGTCCAACCCGATCCAGCTTCACCAATACATGTAAGTCTCAGCCAGCAGAACAAGTCTTTCTCCTTTATTATCACTTTTGTACTGTGAAACAGTTTCCTGTTCCGTGAAACACAAGCATAAGCAGATTGCTGTTCTAGGTGATTTATGAAAATAAACAAGGTTTTTCCTGTGATTCTGAGACTTTGTACTAATTTTAAGCTTTTTGAATTTATCACTGCTAGTAAAAAAGTGCTTTTTATTTAAGCTAAAATATACAGTAAAAACAAGCGCATTTAGACTGGTTTGCTGAAATTCAATTCTGTGGCATCAGCAAGCTTTTTCTTTGCTTTCCTTTAGAAACAGGGACTGAAAACAGCAGAAGTTCCTGACTAGCAGCTCAGTCCTTGGTCAGTTTGGGCTCTAAAGCTTTTTCTTTTCTTTATTTTTTTTTCCAGTTTTTGAGATTGGTGTTTTGTTTTAATCTGGTATTGCAGATTTGTTTCTCAATACTATTATTAGCTCATCAAATAGCGCAGGTATTTTCCCGTTGTTAAAACATGGTCACAGTTTCTGTGCTTGTGTCCAGAAGAAATGGCCAAATCTGTGAGTGAATGCAGGCTGTAAGCATCTTTGCTTGTTGCTATTTGCATTTTGAGTATATCTGAGAAACTGAACTCTGACAGTGACAACACCTTGAAAGGAACCAGTTCCTTACCAAGTCTGTCCTCATTATAGGACTGGTGTAGGAGCATCATCCTAGAATTGCAACCTGACCCCTCCACCTGTCACGGTGTCTCAGTGTTTTTGATTTGCGGATCTTGGAAGACATTTCAGTAGTCACAAGGTGCCTTGCTTGCTTTTATTCTGGCTGCTTTAGTTGCTCACGTTTCTTATTTAGCTCTCTGAATGTTTTTGAGGACCCTCTCTCTTCCCTCAGGGTTCAAAACCAGCATGTTGAAAACTGCAGGTCTGCTGGATTGTTTCCCTTTGGCAGGGAGCAATTATTTTTGTCAGTTCAGAGGCTGGAAATACACGCTAAACTTGAAATTGAGGTTATTTACAAGTGTGTGCTACATGTTTCACTGAAATGGATTTTAGAAGATTCTTAGTTTCTTTTCCACGCCAGTTATTATGGGGTGAACTTGTGCTGTTGGTTATAATGCATTCAGAGGAAATACCTGTGCATAAAAAGTAGGGAAGGCTAATAAACAGCAACTTACACATTGTAGGGTAATATTTTCAATACATTAAAGAAAAATTCCTACCTCAGCAAAAAGCTGGGTATATTGGGAACTAAAATAGTATTAATATTATTTGTCAGTTCGACTAGTGCATGTCTAGACATAATGTGAACTGTAATCAAATAACTTGCACTTATTCAGACATTAGTTATATGAGGATTTGTTTAAAGTGGGTGGCAAGCAGTTTAATCAAAACTTAATTATAAACCTATCTAGCCCATTTTTTTTGTAGTGTTAAAAGACAAATGTTATTAATGAAGTTTAAACAGCACGTCTTTTGTGGAGAATCCAGGTTTGCATTTTAGACTCCCACAATACTGTTACAAGTATAATTCACCATATTTTATTCTGTGTGTCACACAATAGGTGTATTCTCATCTTCCATATACTTTCCTAGAACTTTATCAGGGACATTTTTATGCAAAAAAACTTTTTAGTGCACCATACAAGCTCCAATGGAAATAAAATTTAGAGAGTTTTTCCGTGGAGGGTTTTAAAGGTGAGAGGCATTATAGATTAAGTTAAAATGGAAGGCTAGCTATTTTTACATTAAATATTTTTAGCACAATAGGTGTTTGTAAAGGTTTGCTTAAGCTAGTAAGCATCACAAAAAATAAGACAAGCAGAAAAGATACTCCATGTACTGCTTCATAATTCATGTGACTTCACTGAAATTAAAGAGAATGACATCTCTTGATGATAATGTAAGAATGCAGAAGAGCAGAAGGATGAAAGAATGATCAGCACCATGTCCGTGAATGAAAATGCAGATTAGATTTTTCAGTGTGAAACAAACCATCATGAGCCACGGATTTGCACACTAAATTAATTTCTATTCTTGGGTCTATGAGTAGCTGCTAATGCCTTATGTTATCCATGCCTGCCAAGGGGGTTTCAAACTTCTTCCCTATCTCTCCCATGCAGACTTTGTTACTGTTTGATGTGACTTTGTCATCTCTAGCCTATACCATTTTGAAAGACTCTGCTCTAAAATACCATCCAGTGAATTCAGAAGACACAGTGCGTAGGCATGCATAAAGCTTTTGTTCTGAACTCCTTCCGAAAGCCACTGTCTTTACTTCCCAGTGTTGAGGAAGAGCTGGCTGACCAAACCCTATAAAGTCTGGTAGTCTGGTACAGTTTTATTGGAGATAAGATTATTTCTTGCCCCATACTGTGCTGTGACAGCTGGGATCTCTGAGCAGAACAATGAGTATTGTTTGCATACTGTCATTGTGGTAAGGGCTGAGTTTCAGTATACAGAGAAGAACCTCTCTAACTCAGCTGATGTTTTGAATTTTGTATTCATTTATACTAATTTTTTTGAATTGTGATAATAGTTCTGTTTTGATCAGCTTTGATACTTAAGTTGGAACTTCCCAGGTTCTACAGCTAATGGTTGCTACTAGCTGCAGGTTTAGTGCCATTGCCTGCTACAAGATACAAGCCTAATTTTCCTGTCAGCCTGTGCTTTGGAATTTCCAGTTCTGGTCCATTGGGAGCTGGTGGCCTTTAATTGCTGTTCATACAGGGGTACGTGCTTCTGGGATGCTGAAATTCGGGAACAGCCTCCTCGCTGGAATGGTGAGGAGAAGAAAATAAAGTCCATCCCAAGTGTGAGTTGTATCAGTTTATTAACAGCAGAATATAAGGCAGGTGCCATTCACTACAGGGTATTAAATTCAGAGATCCAAGAGATTCTTGTCACGTGCATTTTAAGGTTTTAGACAAATGGCTTTGACTGCAGAGTTTCTTGATACTGGTTAGACGCAGCAACAGATTGGGCAGTAAAGGCTCTGTCTGTGGTAAACGGCTGTATCGAAGGGTCATGAGAGCTTGTCTGTAAGTCCCTCTTAAGACACCTGTAGGGCTCAGGATCTAGCTCAGGTTTACAAAGACACTTGAACTTTGGAAGATTGCAGTCAATCTCTTAATAAGTCTTACAGGCCACTTGCATAGCTTCATTGTCTCAGTCCCATTACCTGACAAAGCAGATAGCTATCACAGTGGGGCACCTGCCATAGGCAGTTTCATAAATCCCATAAGGCACTTAAAATGTGTTTTTAATTTGTACCTGTAAGCTTCTCTGTAGAACCAAGCATAGGCACTTTTATATAGAGCTGTCTTTTTCCTCTTGCATGTGTGCACACCTAAACAAAAAAAAAATTACATCTTTCTGAAACTTTCCCATCAAAATGCTTTGCAGTCAAAAATGCTGTTTTACTAAATTGAAGTATTTGTGAAATCATTCTAAGTTTCTTGATAATCTTCATTTTTTTAATCAAAATTGGAGATGCGCCAGTGCTATGTTTGTGGGATGTGAATATGCTTTTAAAACATACTCATAAGAAACATTAGACTGAAAAAGTCAGTGACATATTTTGGAAGACTTAAGGGAAAGGAAGAGTTTTCAATGTGACTTTTATCAGTGAAGAAAAGTGATTGTTCAACAAATTAGATGTAAAATATAAAAGGAATCCTGCTTCATTATTTATATTCTTTTGAAGGAAGATGCAGAGTGAAATAGTTTCACCAAGGTGAAATTGTTTTTTTTTTATGTCAAATGTGATGTGTTTGTCTGGTAGAACAAAATGAGCCCTTAATACCTGAAATATCTTGTTGATAAGTTCCGCTGCCATGTGGCTGTTTTGTTGAAGGGCTGCCTAGCTTGGCCTGTCAGTGGCAGGCACAGGAGGGCTTCATGCTATTTTTTTGTGCTTCTAAAACCTTGAAAAGATGAAATGCAATGTCCATCCCCTGCCTGTGGTGTTCATGAGGTGAGGCACTGTCCCAGTGATCTTCTCTTCTAGAAGGTGTCCGCTCTTGGTCTCAAACCAGTCCTGCCCCAAATAATCCCCTTCGCCTAAAGGATGTAAATGATAGTGAAAGACAGAACAACACTGGCAGCGGTTCCTCTTTCTCATGTTGCCTGTTCCCCCGATATGGGGACTGGAGTATCCGCTGAGGTCCGGGAAGCTCGTTCAGCATCCCAAGCCACGTGACAGCTGTGCAGCAGCGTCCTCCCCCCGCATCGCTGCTCTTGCTCTGCTCCTCTTCAGCCCATAGTAGGCAAGATTCCCTGTTCACAGTGCTGTCTCAACCCCCACCGCCACCTGAAAATTAGGGAAGGTAGTGTTTACTCACATTTTGCAGGCTGTTCAGGCAGCCTTTGAAAACGGCTCCCACAATCCTAACTAGCAGTATTGTTATTGGCACAGTAAGACTGATTAATTTAGAAGTGAGAGTTACATATACACTGTAAACCTAATTGAGTATGTCAGTGCTCTGCTTGGAACTGAAAGGTGTGTGGAACTAAACCTCTGGACTTCATCAACTCTTACCCAACTACCTTCAAGTAATTACCACGCAAAGAGAAAATCTGGGTTCTGTAATTAAAGAGATAAGACAAGAATGTAGCATCAAGATAAAATACTTTGGTCTGGAGTACACATCAGGTAATAAATCATTAAGCAGTTGTTTAGATGTAATATTTACTGGTTTCTTTCCTAAGGTACAGTTCGTATCTAAGAAATGAACTGAAGTTTAAAACCAGTCAGAAAGTAATATTTTAAGTGAATTTTTTTTAGTCAGATCTTTTTCTTTCTAATTCTCCTTTGATTTTTTTTTTTCTTTTTTGTGGATCTGTGTCCTATTGACCAAAAAAAATACATTAGTAAAGTTGAAACTTTGGTTAAACAGCTAGGATTTGTCAGTGTGACTAGATTCATATTCTGTGGATGTGAGGTGCAATATAAGCCCACTAGTTCCCTGCAGTCTGCTACCTTCTTAACTGATTGATCCCAAAAGAGAGTACAGATAAGTTAATAGCAATGCTAACATCTGAGCCTGGCAGGCAGCCAAACACATAGAGCTGCTGATTTGAATCAGTAAGTAGACAAAAAAGAAATGATCTTTTATTATACTCACTCAAAACACATTTTACAAATAAGAACAGTTTCACACCAGCTTTATGCAAGGCAAACTTGAATTCTTGCCACTTTGCTTCTGGCTTTCTGCACTCAGTTAAATTGTATTGGTGTAAAAAAAAAAAAAAAAAAAAAAAAAATCAACCTCCACGCCTCACACTGCGCCTAGGAGGTGCTCTACTATTTTTTCACTCCTCAGGATGCAATTAAAAATTAATTTTATATTTCATAAATTAAAATTTAAAAAAAAGCCAAGCTACCTGAAGCATTAAAGTAGAAGTAATATAGAGAAGAATTATTTTTTTCTTGAAAAGAAAGGTTCAGAAACATTCAGACTACTTCTGCAGTTAGTGTGTTTTGAAAGGTCCAGAAGGTTAGATTTTCAAAAGCATAAATGATTGATGGAGTTAGTCTTAACTGCTTTTTGTGCCTTTTGAAAGTCTGCTCTGGAGAAGATAAAATACCTTGTAACATTTTTATTATTAATTAGTATGTATAAGTCATTAGAATACTTTGTCTGACTCCTGACCCCCTCTCTGGTTTAATGCGCAGTACACACAGTAGGAGAATGAATATAAAATTGAAACAATTTGTTTTCTTTTTTTTCCCAGGGGCACAATAAAATCATAACCTACAGCAGACCTGTTTATTTTTGTATATTGTGTGGCCTTATTTTGCTGCTAGATGCTGGATCTAAAGACACAAATCCTCCAGTTTATACAATGTATGGCTTGAAGCTCTTTTCGCCTAGATCTCTCCAGTCAGCCAGAGACCATGTAATAGGTGAGTCAATATTTTTCCTAGGACTGTAAAAGTGAATTAAGCGTTAGCTGGGGAAGTCTGTGTTTTCCCATGCTGGCAATCAAACGCATGTTACGGAGGCACAACTCTGAGTCGAATTGATAGAAACATTTGGAATGACTTAAGACACAGGTGGGGGGAGGGTGGAGGACAGCTGGCAACCTTCCCTCATGTAAAAGGAGTTCTTAATGAAATGAGGCTCATGGAGAAGTCTCTGTAGAAAACTAACAGTCACTGATATTGTTAGCAAAAGACATCATCTGTGAAATGCAGTTAATCTTGGTAAGGGTTTGTCTGTGCAGAGCAGTTATTGCAGAGTAAGCCGAGTTTTAAATTTAATGCCTGGAAGCTAATCCATGCCAAGTCCTTGGTTGGACATTCTTCCATTCATGAAGAACACGCTTTTTCTTGGTTTAGTTTAGTTTAATCTTGCTGTCCACGTGATGTGTTAGTGTGGAGCAGCCGCTCCTCAGTAGCTCTTCCAACCCGTTTCTTTCTGGAAACGTACCCAGAGGTGGCTGAGGACATTCAGGTATTGCCCCAAAATGGGACTGATGATCCTTTGGCACTAATTTGGAGTGGCCACAGCTGGAAATACCCTGTTCTGTCAGGATGATTCTTCCTGTTACCCTTGCAGTCTGTAACTGGTGCTGCCCTGGTTGTGTCACAGGTACAAATGCTGAACTGGACTCAGGTCACATTAATGCAACCCTGTTAGGTATGAAGTAGAACAAGTTTACTATGAAAGTTGTGTAAACTTCCCAAGAGATATGTCATTGGCATACAGAGGACGACCCATTGGTTTTTGAATTTAGAACCAGGAAAACCTACTGTGGTAGAGGAAAGAAGTTTGTGATATAGAGCGTACCACTTTTGAGGTCTTTGTGCACCTGTGACTGTTGTACTCAAGTCAGGCTGTTACTGCCTGAAAGGCATACTATTTTCAGGAAAGCATTCTGGTCCTTTATGTAGGTTCATTGACTCCCAATCTTTTTCACCAGAAACAGGGGAATAATGAAGACCTGCAACTCACTTATTTTCATTAGCTTCTTTCATTACTTGCCTATGGTCTCATTAAAGTTTCTTCTACATCTTATTTTCTTTGCTTGTCAAAGGTGAACAGTAAAAATGCTGATAAATAATTCAACAAGAATCTTAAATGACTCTTGGGATAGAGATAAATGAAAAACTATAGCAACCACTATAGGAAAAAAAAAGCGGTTATAAATGTGCTAATTTTGACTGGCCTCGAAAGAGATGGTGGAGCAGATTCTTGCAACACCCTGGAGCAGGTGAGGGAGAGAGGAACTGCAGGCTCATCTCCCCAGCTGGCATCTCCTGAACGAGAGGGGGAGAAGAAACCATTTCCCATTGCTTGTCCCTGTTCTTGTTTTGCCAGCTGTGGGAGCTGGCACATCTGTGGGTGTATTTGTTCCAGCGATGTTTGGTGCCACGCTCTGGCAATTCCTTGTTTTCTCTCTGTGGGAGTTCCAGCTTCTGGCTGCCATCAATCCTTGCAAGCGTTCACGGTGAGGCTACTAAGCCTAAGTCATCGCAGTCAGCATCCTCCAGCATCTTGCTGCGCTTTGAATACCAATTCCGTTAGACACTGAAGGTATAGGGGAAAGTATATGTAGGGGCTAGAAGTATATAGAAGTATAGGGGGAAGGTATAGGGCTTTTGGGGGGAAATGGGCCCCACTGAATACCAATGAAGTGTTGCTATTGTGGTTTTTGCCTGTGTGCTAAGTATTTTTTATATCTTTTTATTTGTTTGTCATCATATGGTGAGTTTTTTAATTTATATTTTATTCATAATGTGGTGTTCAGACTTGATATGTAGGAAATTGAGAGATTTTTTGAGTATACACTACAAATACCGAGGAAAGGAAAAGTTTTCTATTTTGGGTGTTTACTGTGGTTAAGAAGCTAAAGTGATGGAAATCATAGAAAGGTCTTACCAAGGAACTAGTGTGGTGCTGCATAGCATACTATTATAAAAGTCTTGAAAAAAGGTTATAAAAAATATTCAGTGGGAGTTTGTTAGATGTGTAACCTGATTACTTAAGGAATGTGGTTTTTAACGGGTCCATTTCTTTGCAAGTCATCTATTTAGGATCTCATTGTGGTTTATTTTAAATTGATGCTCGTCCTGCTATTGATTTGTGTTAGTTTGGGTATCGTGGCTTTAACTCACTCTTAACTATGGTTTTCATCTTGAACTCCTTACATCAGTTGACCTTTTTGCTGGATTAGCACACATACTGGAAGGAAAGGCACGGACAGAGCCAACCTCAGTCACTGGGTGCTACAGGTGTGGTTGGTTGACAAAAGCAGTTAGACACTTAATGATAGTTTTTGTGATGAAACCACTTAAGCATTAGACAGATTAGTGAAATTATTTGCCAGACATCTTGGAAAAAGAGTTTTCAGGTGGTGACAAAATTGTGTGATAGCAAGTCCTCCGCCTGCTACTTTCAGCAATGACGGAGTTTCTGTCAGGAGAAGAAAGCCTCTGTGAACGTTATGCTCTGCTATATTCAGGAAGAGGAAAACAAAAAGACTTTCTCACTGAAATAATACTTTTTTTTTTTTCTCCCTGTGAAAAAGTACGTATTATTACACAGCAAATAGATTAGTACTCGGATATATCATTTTTTTTAAAGTTTGGAATCTTATTATTTTTAAATGTTCACGGTGACATTGCCACTGAGTTACTGTTCTACATTTCTCAAAAGACCCAAAGCTTCCAAAGTCAAAATTTGTGTTTCCACCCTACGCTTATCTGGTAGCTACTGATTTAGAGAATACCTTAAGCTGCAGCTCACATAAGCATTTCTTAGTGGTCCAGCCCTTAAAGGTGTTGTATGTATGGAAATGTGATGCTTAAACAAATATTCTCTGGAATTCATAATGTAACTGCAACTGATGAATCAGTTACTTTTAGTGTCAGCTTCCTACAAGGGAACCTATTGCTCCTAAATTCAATCCTTTTGTAAGTGACAACTACTGGTTTTCCTCTCTGGTGTACTTCTTTGTGCAAGATGAGATAAATAAAGCTACTCTAGCTAAAGAAGTTACTAGGGTTATTCAAGGTATTCATAAAGAGAGGGTGATGTGAGGATATTGCTGTAGTCAACAAGCTTTTCCCTCCTTGTTTATGTTCACTCCTATATATTTTGGTGTAGTGACAGTATGTTTGGGCTTGTCCTTCCTTTCCTTGCTCTTATTCAGTTTTTTCGGAGGCTGCTACAGCAAAGGCAGCTGTTTGGACTGAAGGTCAGTAGTCTAAGATGAGTTCTGGCAGTTCTGCAAGTCCTTTGCCTGAGGCACAAGACTATCCTGTGAATTTCAGCAGTGAGTTTTTGGGATAGTTGATCCTATGGGAAGGAAGTGCATGTGGCCTGCTGGGCAGTTTGCCATTGTCTGTCTTCAAGAGTGGTCCTTGCTTGGCTTGGTGGAATATCTAAAAGAAGAGCAGAGTAATAAAGGAAGAGGAGGTTCATAATGGCGTTTGCATGTAAAAGATGGAGAAGACAGTGTTTCCTCACATTCTTACATGTGTATAATTCGTGCCAGTAGCAGGAAGTCGTGATGAAGGGTGCATTGTGAATGCAAATGTGCTTAAGTGAGCCCTGTCTGTGTTTAACACTTGAGTATGTAATTTTTTTCTCTTGTGTTTGACTTCCTCATCAAGATTTACAATATTTGATAGCAGTTGTGTATGGTATGATATGATATGATGAAGGTAAAAGCTGTCAGGCCAGACTCAGTGTATTGTTTTATTTTAGCACAAGATTCATTAGTAAGAGGAGCTGGAAGTAAAATGTGAAATTAGCATCCAACAAAGAACACAAATCCTATTGTTACCTTCTTAAAATTTGATGGGGGTGGGAGGAGGAATGAGTTGTGCAAGTGATTTGTTTAGTTTGCTTTTAATGAGAATGAATAGGAGGAAATGGCAGTCTTCCTAGCACGCAAACTAACAAATACATACTTGTTTAGAAGGAAGAGTGGCTGACACACATCTCTTGCCTTCACCGTGCAGAACATTCTGGTACTAGTACAAAGAAGCAGAAAGCATACGATTGAACACGTGTATGCATCCTTGAAAACTGACAGTATTGGAGACCTGGGTCAAGTGTGTGTTTCGATGCTTTGCCAGACAAGCGTGCTGAGTGTTTTCTGGGGTGGAGCCAAGAGTGAGTGGATGGGAAGGAGGAGTGGCTGGAAATGAAAAGAACATAAGACAAGCAGCACAATTACCTGAATTTTAACTCCTGTTTTTCCTTGATTGTAAAGCAGCCATTTAAATTAGCACTGCTATTTAGAAAGAGACTATGTAAAGATGACAGATTGGGTTTTACCCCTGAGTTTCTTGACTGTTTTTAATATTCATTCATTACTGCAAAGTCAAGGTCCATCCTGCTGGAAGCTGGGGAAACATTCTGGGAAAGTTTCGCTATAGGTTTGTCTCATTTTTAAGTGTTGTTTTATGTGTCTGCTGTTGATTGCTAGCAGAAGCAGAATATTGTGATAGCCAAAATACTTCAGATTTTAGCCATGAAAATGTTTTTTGTTTGTTTATATTGATTTGTTATACCGGTGCTTGAACCATTTCATATTCAAGGAGGAAGTTCTGAAGTCTGCAAATTAAAATTTCTGTACTTTAAATAGAACAAATATAACTTTGAAAGTCTTTGAGAAGCAGTAAGGACGCTATATAACACTGTGTTTTGCTGTTGCTGCTTTTATCCAAAATAAAGCTTAAATTTAACCTCTGAGCTTTAGTTTCTTACATGTAAAATAGTATCATTTATTTTGAATACATGAGAAGGAAAGTGTAATTGTTGCTTCTCAGGTTAAGGTATGCTCACTTGAGTAATCTACAAATTTTATTGCAATGATTTCTTATTCTGATATGAGGCATGTTTCTCTGTTCTCCATACATTGTGATGTATGACTGTGTTCTAACATACTTCTTTTTTTTTTTAGTGTTTTTATATTGCTTTCCTGCAATTTCACTTCTTGGTCTTTTCCCTCAAATCAACACCTTCTGTATATATCTTTTGGAGCAAATAGACATGTTGCTTTTTGGCGGTTCTGGTAAGTAGCCAGTTGCAGCTTGAGCTGTCCCGTCCTGGGCTTACAACTTTAGAATAGAGTATATTATCATGGGTTTTAAAACACATGAGTTTTAAAGCTCAAACAGCTAATGGTATTCATATACCAGTGGGGTGAATACTAGTAAGACCCACTCAATTAAATTTATTTTTTTTAAACAAAGAAAAAGTTGCATACAAGTTGTGCTATAGGCTGCAGAGTGTGGTTGACATCAAAGAGCTCTTTCCTCACATGTCCAGTGGGTATCTTTACTATAATTATAAACAAGAAAAACTTTAAAAAATCTGTTAAAACTCCATTTAAAAAATAAAAATAAAATGTTTGCATTGGTCCATAGTGAGGTATGTTCACAAGATACTCGATGGGTGTTTTTTTTTAGTGTTATTTCATTAAGAGATAAAACAAGGCCTGTGAGAGACAATGTATCAATTTTTTGGTGGTAGTGGTGGGTTTTGTTTCTCATTATAGCTTAAATAACAGGGAAGATTGGGATGTACCTACACTGTCATCTTAGTTTGGATCAGAAACAAACTTCCTCCCTGTTTCCACTTACCACATGTTGGTTTGCATCACAGAATGATGTCAGTTTGCAAACTGGATTCCACGTGGATGAAGCTTAAAAGATAGGTGCACTGTAAGGCTGCAGCCGTTGCACTCCAAACAGTAATTGCACTAATACAGTCTGTGGGACCAGGCTAGAGATAGATGTTTGAGATGTCTTACTGCAGACTATGTCATGGAGATGACATCCTCAGCACTTCTCATTCCACAGACTCACATTTACTGCATTGTTCTGCGTGTTGCTGTAGACATAGCCTTTGACAAGTGGTTAAAACTAGGACAGATGATATGGGTGTTCTTTGCTTTTTGTCTCAAAATATAATAGCAGACCTGGAGGAAATAGCATGTTGGATAAAGTCCTCATCCTATGAGTAATAATGATTCTAGTGTAAGTTGAACCCTAAGTAGAGCACAGTTTTGCAGCCCCTGTATCTCCATTGTTGAGGCTGCTGAACTCCTAATTCTGACTGACAGCTTTTCCTACCCTACTCCTGGAAGCTCTCAAAGGAGGTTATAGCAGGAGATTAGCTGGCATCCTTCTGTGTCTCCCTTGAAGTTCATTCATGTATCTTACTATGGTGCAAATCATGGTTGACCGAGCAAGTTAGGATGCTTTTGGATGACACCAGAGTCTGTGTCTCGGGAGCAAAGGGAAGGAAGAAAATTCCACATGGGGTCTGACTAGAAAATTCCCAGCTTTGGAGATCACTTCATTCCTCCTTGGGACCTCAGGTCAACAGAAAACAGATGGAATACAGTGGCATCGGGCTTTCAGTCTTCTCTGTAAACAGTTTTGAGAGCTTATTTGGGAGACTGAAGGTGTTCTCTCAACAACTAGCTTTGTGGTATGAGATTTTAATCTCTATACCTCTTGTGATGCAAGAGTTGTTTCATTTTTTTTTCCTTTGATTGCATGTTCTCATTTAGGAAAAAATTAACTCACATGTCTGTATTTCAGCTGCTGCTGGGTTTGTATCTGCCCTATACAGCATTTCCCGAAGCTTTGTGGTTCTGATTGTCCTATATGCTTTCTGCTTCAGTGCAGTGAAGGTAAGCCAGAAAACAACACTGCAAAAATTCAAAATTTCAAGCTCAAAATTCATATAATCTAGGGAGACCAGCAATGTTTGGTGCTACACTGTCATTGTTGTTTATCAAGATAAGCTTTAGAAGCCATGCTTCAGGTTATGCATATTAGCTACACTGAAATGGACTGAAACTGTAGTAGAAATATTGGAGTAAACATGTCTAAAACCTGTGACTGTTTGCCTCTTACGTGTATCAGTCTGAAATGATCCATTAAATTTCCCCTACAAAGACTAACAGCAGCCTTGGCTTAAAAAGCTGCAATTCCTATTGACCTGTGTCAGCTGGGCTAAATTGGGTCAAAATTCCTAGTAAGGTCCATATTTCTGAAGGAACGTGGGGTGAGGGAAGGATTTTGTTGTTGCTTTGTAATAGCATACTGAAGAACTTAAATGTAAACCAGTAATGTGTCTGCATCCATGGGGAAATGCAATTTAGGAACTTGATGCAAGCCAGATGACTGTTGGCCACCCTTTTCCCTAATATTCCACCAATATCCACAGTTGTTGGATTAAGGATGTTGGAGAGTGTGACCCTACTTATTTCATTTGGTATCTGTGGACTTCTTGTCTATGAATTTGCTGAGTCCCTTCCTGAATGTGCTGGTCCTGCCTGCCTCCACGACTTTGTGCCAACAAATTCCAGATGTGCAAAGCCGTGCTGTCCTTCATGGGTTTTAAACTGCTCTGCTAGTGTCACAAAGCCTTTCCTATGCCTAGTATCGCAGGATTTGTGAAAGGACTGCTCTGTATTCGCCGCACCTGCTGCCTTTGCAGTTTTGTGGGCATCAGTCATACCCCTCCCAAGCCACCTTCTCTTTAAACTGAAGAGTCCCAGGCTTTCTAGTGTCTTCTTGTAAAGAAGATGCTCTCTCAGGTGTAGATAAGTTAGTTGCCCTACTCTGTGCTTTCTCTTACTCTGTTGTGACCTTCAGATGAGGAGAGTAAGTCATGTATTGCGCTGAGGATGCAGGTGTGCCACAGCTCTATATGCTGACCAAAAGGCTGGTTAGCTTGTTCTATGTACCCTTCCCAGGAGTGCCCAGTTTTGGGTGTTTGTTGTTTTTTTTGATAGATGCTGCATTTTGAGACACATTCTAAAGATTTTTTTTTTTCAGTTAATATATACATCCTCAGCATTTTTTGTTTTATTTAAAAAATAGCAGTGAAATTCTGGCTGCCTTTAAGTCTGCTGTAGAATTCCCAGTGACCACAGCAAGACCAGAATTTCATCTTAGACTTGTGATAAATGTATCCTTCAAGGGACAGCCTTTTGACAGCATTTCCTTACAGACTAGATGCTGTCCAGTGCCCATTCAGGGGTGTGCCAGGATGTGCAGTGATTTACAGGCTGGTCTTGACATCTTGCAGGTGTATGTAAGGGGATGTTTTGTGGTGCTACACATGCATAGCACACACAGAGATCCCAATACGAGTTTCTACAACAGCCAAGGATGTATCATGTCAACACGCAGGCTGGCAATTTACACAGATGAGAGGGCCAATCTGATATTTCTTTAAGGGAATTCTGTAAGGAACATAAGCATCTCTTTATAATAGCTTTTAAAAATTTTCCATGTAAAATTTGAATAGGAGTCTTAAATCAAAAAAGGTCAATTAAAATGCCTTAATGATCTCTCACAGATAATCAGAGCTGGCTGTGCATATGTTTTTAACTGCTCCCAATAGTAGGGTAAAATGTGTTAAGCCACCATTTTATCTTGCCCCTGGGTGGCTTGAGGCCATACACAATAAATTATGGCAACTCGGCTGCTGAGCAGTGCTGTGTTAAGACACTTTAAATTAAACATCCTTGAACATGTGGTGTACTCCCAGGGAATCTCCTGTTGCCAGGCTCACCCAGTATATCAGTTGTACTGATTTGACCGGACCCAGCTGTTTGTTGCTAGAAAGCTTAGCTGCTGCTTAAGCAGTTTCCTAAAGTAGCTAGTATTCCTGATACCACTTTCCAGTAGTATATTAGTGATTCAGAATCTGGCAGCTTGGATGGAGAAGGTGTCTCCTCTCAGGATGAACAGAGTGAGAAAAATCTATAATGTGGGGCAGAAACAATGAGAAAAATGGAAAGAGCTGTATAGAAGGAAGGAATTGAGTTAAACAGGCAGATATCTGGGGAAATGATCATTTTTTCCCCTTAGGTTAGCAGAGGGCGATTTGCTACTTGTGTGATGGATATTTTAAAAAATAATTTTGTAAGTAGTGTTAAAGAAAAGCCTCTTAAAATATTCTGCAAACTCCTTTCTTAGAATAATGCTTTAAATTACAGCATGCAGGTGGCTTTGTAGATAAGCAATCTCCTCGTGGATTAGACTTCAAACTGCTTAGAAATATGCTTTTAATGCTACCCTGAAGTTGTAGAGTGCTGTGAAAGATTTACAAGATATCTGTTATAAATTATCAATATTAAGGGCAGACTTGCTGTTCACACAGAGATTACAGTTAATTTGAATTTTTATGGCACCGTACTTGTGAAGGCACTTCTGAAGAGGTTAATTTAAAGCATGTAAAGATGATTCCACTTGCTTCGGCTCACAATCTCAGTCTACTGGGGTGCTTGAAATTTCATACATTTTTTTTCTTCTACAATTTATGAAATAAGCACTTGTGTTAACCCTCCTTGTTCTTCAGTCAGGTACAGAGATTTTTTTTTCCTTTTGGAATGTTGTCTATAAGATTACAAGAAAATTATTATTTGGTTGGTGGAGGAGGAGTAAGAAATGGCTTAAATGCAAGACAAGAATCTGATCCTGAATAGGGACCAATACGAAAGGTGGTCTAATACCCCCGTAAGAAACTAGAACAGTTTTGATATGTAGTGAGCAACAACTGCTGATCCTGTTTGCATGAAGGTTTGGATTTTTTGTGCACCAGAAATTGCAGAGTTTAACTCAAAACTGAGCACACACTATAGTCTGTTTCATTGAGGTGTTTGCACAATGGTGATAAGCATATGGTTTTCATTAAGATGGAAACAGCATGTCTTCCATGCTTGCACTTTTGAGCTATTCTTTATTTTTTATTTTTATTTTACTCATTTAATGTATAAGTCAGATTGGCAAAACCAACAGAACAAATTTTTCAATGTTTGTGGAGCTAAAAAAATCATCACAATCAAAAGGATTCAGGTTGGGGAAACGTGATAGATTCTGGCACAGGATTTCTGGGTTGCAAAGCTCATTTCTTGGCTGAAATGTAGCATCCTCAGATGTATACTCTGTTTATTGGCAGAACATTTCATAGCTCAGCAGGTGTAACTAGCAGAGTTCTATTTCCTGAAATAAATTGCAGAGGAGAATAGATCTCTAAAAGTGGTTGTATGCTTTTTACTGGTGCACAATTGCTCCCATGAAATGCCCAGGCTGAAGACCCATTCCAGGGGTATCAGGCTTGACCCTCTCCTTACTTAAGTGGCTTTCGTGTTCTAATTATTTATTATCTTGCAGGGTGAAATAGTCTATCCTCATTTCTCTATGCACATTAATTATTCTAAAAGGAAAGATGATATTCTTGAAGTTCATTAGAAGAAGAATAAGGTTACCACATGTTTTTCTATTTTATTAAAATAAATAAACAATGTTCATTTAATAATAGATCTGTATTCTTCAGTGAGTTTCTCTTGTTAATTTTTAGAACAGAAATTATATATACATATGTACAATAGTCTGCAGTCAAATTTTGAAATTGTTTTAGAAGAGCAAATGCAAAGCAATTAATTCTTTGCTCTAGAACTCGACATTTAGAAAAATTGAAAGAGTTGAGCAATTGTTTTGGATATGTCCAGAAAACAGTGCAAGTACTCAAGTTAACTTTCAGCATATGAATATAAGCTCTGAGAATTGAGACAAATAGGCCTGTGCTGAAATCCTGTGTCTTGTCCAGGCTGATATTGCTGTTGAATTATGTTGTCCAAAACCAACTGTTGTCTGACATAGTTGTTCCCTCTGGTGATGCTATGAAGTCACCTGGATAGATTTTTGTTTTAGAGCCATGTTATCCCAGTGATGCAAAGGTGGTTTGGCTACAGCTTTAAGGTACTGTAAAGGATCTCTTTATACATCTGATCCTATGACACATCTCTGTGATGAGGATATGACACCAGCTGCTTATCCAGACTTACATACAACAATACTGTGAAGTTGATTTTGGACAAGAGAGAAGATAAATGTCTTAGCTTCTGAAGTGCAAAGACTTCAGTTTCTCCTGCTTGCCTTGAGATGTTGTTCATCTCCCAGGCCTCAGTTTAATGATATCATCACTCCTTACTCCAGTTCTTTCTTGGTCCTTTATGAACTCTCATTTACTTCTGTTTAATAAAAAGCTTTAAGTCCTAGACATGGTTTTATCACCTACTTTGGTCATTCCTTGGATTGTTACATCTAATAGCAGCAATTTTTCAGCTCTCTACTCTTTTGAAGCTATTGGATAACTGACTTCAGTTTTAAATTATCTGCTTTCACTTCAGCCTGGCTATATTTCTGATCTCAGTTTCAGTCCTGTAATCTTGAACAGAAATTGGCAGCTCTAATAACTACCTTAGCTTTGATATATGAAAGGGTTATCTCTTATTTCTGGAGGAGGTGGTTTTATTCTCAGATATTACTTCCATCAGATATAGATACAGGAACTTCTGTGTCATCTGTTTCACTTGAGTAGAATTGCTTGATATGCTGATTTTTGTTTCCCACTCCATCTGTTTTGTGGTCTGTGCCCAAGTGTTTAACAGATATTTAAAAAAAAAAAAGTCAGGTATGCCCACAAATATTCATTCTGGAATTTAGCCATCTTGATATCAGTCTTTAACATTCCAGTACATCAGTGTTTTTCTGTGAGGCAGAAGAGCATACCCCCAAAGGTTCCTGGAATCAGTGAATCCTTCTCTTTTTCCTTCTGTTCCAGTCAGCTGGTTTGGATTTGAAACTTATCCAGAACCAGTTAATTATTTGTCATCCAGCTTTTAATTAATTAATTAATTAATCTAGTAACTGCTCGAGGAACTTGTGGTTTATCTTAATCAGCCTAGAAAAAGATTCAGATTTTGGACTTGGGTCAGAAAAATTAAACTGATGTGAATGTGTTCATATGTGGCACAGATGCATCCTCCAGCTCTGTGTAAGTGCATTTTGTTTTCAGTGGAAGTTATATAGTTTCTATTACCTCATACCTGAAGAAAGTATTTTCTGGTAACTTACTGCTTCAATGGACAGTTACTAAAAATCCTGTGTGTATTTTAAACCATTCTCAGCTCACGTTGATGTAGTTTGGTTTGTTGTTTAATGAGTTTTAAACTCATTAATCAGAATAACAATGCTTCTTGATTCCTGTTTTCAGCGACACAGGCTTCATCTGTGTACTAATAATTTTGAAATATTTGTCTTGGGGTTTTATAATGGGAAAGAATTGCAGGCGTATGTCTCCCTCATTCTGCTAAGACTGCCTGCCCACCCAAATAAATTTCTAACCAGCACTGAATGGGCCCATGTGTGTAGACAGAATTCTCTGATGTGTAAGTGACCAAAAATAGAAGTATAGGATTATTAGACAGCTTTGTTTCTATCACATAAAATACTTTCAGCCCTGTTGGAGGTTTTGAAGACAAGGCTCATCAATTTTATCTACTTTCCAATTTAGAGATCCCTGAGGTTCAAGCAAGAGCTGTTAGGAGTGTTAATTTTGGAGAGACTTGTCAGATATCACATATTTCATTGAGCAATGTTTGCAGCTATAGTCAGACTCATACTTTAGTCATAACTTCAGTAGTTATGCTCTCAGTTTTCTGTGTATAATATGAACTTATTGTCGAGATAGAACAGAAAAAGTAAATTATGTCTGCAGAATTTGATATGGCCCAGGGTTACTCTTGCAGAAGTATGTCACTGTATAGGGATGTAGACATCTGTAGTTTTTGTTTAGGATAAACTCACTATTAGGTGAAACACCAGTATTCGTGGCTGCACCTGAAGTTGTTGCTCATCTTACTCTCTAGCTGAGGAATCCTTGTCACAGGCTGGGACCTGGTTGTATAACTGCATCAGTCCCATCCTTGTAGATTTTAAATTTCAGCAATGAATTATGGCCACAGACAACAGTTGGGACTGCAGAGAAACAAAGACAACATTGCTCAGAAATGGGTGATAATATCTGTATTCTGGTAGCTTATCACTTGTCAGGTCTTTGGAGCTCTTTTGGGAAAGTAATGTTTTGTTTTCTATGGTTGATGGGTAAATAAGGCTGGTTGGGCATCTAACCCTTGTAATGCGAGACCCATGAGTAATTCACATTACCTGGTTGTTAGCCTGTATCCATGATAATATAATTAAGCTTATAGTTAACCTTGTAGAGAACAAGTCATCATTACCATTTTCTCATACCTTTGGGGGGAGGAGGGTGGAGGGAGGTTTTCCTTGTACAGTCTTGTTCAGAATTTTTTTTATGTTCAGAAATAGGATTGTAGTATTTCATTCCATTTATCATGCCACATGTGGAATGGCTGACCATCAACAACTGTCCTGCCTATTCTTTGATACGGGCAATAGCATAGCTCCATGATGAGGCTGAGGAGTGGAAGTAAGGGGAAAGACCTCACCAAAAAATTGCTTGAATAAGGATGAAATCATGAGAGAGTGGAAAACTAGATGATGTCCATTCTTTGTCATCCAGCTTTTTAGTAATTAATTAATTAAATAATTAGTTTGTCTCCATATTTAAAAAGCCAGTCAGTATGCAAACACTTTCAATGACGCTAATGCTGCAGCAATCTGCAATGTCTTTGAGTTGAGAGGAATACACGAAGAAGTAGCAAGAGTTTCTACTTACCATAGTGGTTTTTCTGTGTTCAGAGCACATTTTATCTCTGAAGTAGGATACGTGATTTATTTTAGCATATCTTTGAAAGATAAGAGTTTGCTACATGCATTTTTTTAAAGGAATAAAGAAGCAAAAAGGATAAATAATGTAGGACAGAAAACTACTATCATCACTTTTTTAAAATACATTTGTCTCCCCACCTTCACCAGAGGTAAAAAGCTTTTAAGTTCAAAGACACCTTTATCTTCCTTTTTAGTGGGTTGTTTTGGGATTAAGCGATTCTGTGGTTGAAATGGAACACCACCAACCCCGACCACTAGGTCTGTTGTGGCTCATCACTTGATCATGCTTAATCCTCTAAGTCCATCTCACTTGTTTTAAAAGTGACTACATGAGTGTCTGCATCAAAGTCAAAACTGTATATGAAAGCACTCCATGTTGCCTCAACCAAATAAGGTGAAGTAGGAAGTCAAACTCCTTGTCTAGTATGACAGATAATAACCAGCTTCCAAGACTAAAACCTGTCCTTCCTGTTTTCCCATTGAGAAGCAGCATTGTCCAATTAACAGCTATAACTTTTTTTTCATCTTTTTAATTGAAAGTTCTACCAGGCATCATTAGTTGGGGAGGAAAATGACAAAATGAAGCAGGCTACATCACATTGGTGCTGGAGAAATGACACCATTGTTCATTTTTATCTTTTGCACAACATTGTGTAGCATTATTCTGGGAAGTCCTGCTCTCCAGGCACATAGCAAATATTGATGCCTTTCCTCCCTGCCTTCCTGGCTCCCTGGCAATGAGCTTTGGGGGGACAATGACACTTTGGAACTGGAGAACGGGCCAGCCAAATGCAACAGCTGTGTGTAACATACTGAAGACGTGGAAGTAAAGAGCTTCTGAAACATTAATATGAGGAATCAGCCATGTGCAGTGTTACGGTAGAAGCAAGGCAGAATGATTTCTCAAACTAGGTACTGATACATTTCAATACTCAGATATATTGCTGGGTTCTTAATAGGATTTTGCTTTCAAAATAGGTTGCAGGGCAAAGGGGTAGTCAGTCACTAGAAGCTGCTGGGTGGATCTGTATGCAGTTGTGTTGCCTTGGAAATGCGGTGGATATTTAGCTGGGCTGTGATTCAGCCATTTTCAGACCATTTTGACTCCAGTTAGTTTTCTAAAGTGTTTTGAAGAATGTGAATTTCTTATCTGAGACTAAGCGTGGGAGAAGTTAACCAAATATACATTTTGGCCACAAATTAGGAACAATGAAACGAAATGTGGAATTGGATGGCAAAGGTGAACTTGTCAAACAAATGTTGCTGAATTATTTCAGTAATACTGTGGATCTCTTTTGTTTGTAATACCTGTTTTAAGGAGGCTTGTTTTGTAGAACTGAACACTCTTTCATCTTTATGATGTTCAGTTGTATGATGAGGGGAAGGTGGTTCTTTGAATTAAAATTTCACTTGTGTGATACCAGTTCTTAGGATAAGGGGAATTTCATCATTAGATTCCAAAGAAACCTCACATGGTAGCAGGTGGTTTGTCCTTTAACAGCAAACTAGCGTGTCTTTCCCAGGTGTTCATTGCTTCCAAAAGAAATGAAATCTTTCTTAGTTGAGTCAGCTTTGCTAATAAATCATGCATATCACTAGGCAAAATAAGATGAATAAAACTACTTTATTCTATGAAAATATTGTTCCTGTACAAGTTGTGAAGGTTTTTCAAGCAGAAGACATACTGTAGAAGCAGCCTTGTTCATACTAGGTCCTATAAGTGTAAAACTGATGCAGAAAGTGCTCTGATATCAGGATCTGGTAACCTCACATTCACTTGCTCAGGTCGGGGTTGTGTGGAGGCATTGCACATGCCTAGTAAGTGAAACGGCTGTGGGCTCTGAATTTCTGTGTCCTTCACAGCCAAATTTTGTGTCTTTTTACAGTCAGGACTCACAAGTTTGTCTTAGGATCCCTAATTGGTAGCTGAGTTGAAGCTGGTCTTGGTAAATGTTCCTTAAGCTTTCTGTTCTTTCTTTTAATATTTCTGGCCAATTTTAGCTGTTTAAGTCACACAGAGACAGTTTTTCATCTTTGTTGTGCCCAGAGTGTGCTGGCAAGCATGTAAACTGTCTCTTCTTTCCCTGTGCAAGGATGTCATGTATGGTGGTGAACGTTCTCCCATCTGCTGTTCTGTCCTCCAGGCAGGGCCTGGGTGTGACGTACAAAGCAGCAGATTTCAGAGTGAGGTGCCAGAACTGTACCCCAATGCCAGATTTAGGCAACATTAGCATTTGTTGCGTGCGATCTGGCCACAGGTCGACTAACTACACGTCAGTTTAGACTTCAGGCTGGGGTGTCAAAGTCATTTTCACTGGGGGCCACATCAGCCTCGCGATTTTGAAGGCAACAGCGAGGCTGATGTGGCCCCCAGTGAGAAAGACTTTGACACCCCTGATTTAGGCTAATACAGTGCAGTTCATTTCACTGGAATCTTCTTTTAATGAGAATTTTCCTCTAGTGTTTTATTAGAGAGGAAAGAAAACCTGTCTTTCATGTGTCTCCTAGCTAATTACTGATTAGAGAGGAATTACATAATATGATCACAAAACAGGCCTCTAATCACAGTCTTTTTCATGATAATAGTCTTTGATATGAGAAAAGCTTTTCAGTCCTTAGTCGATGGTGTACAAATTTAGACGCTATATATTTAACACTACGTGTATGGCTTAGCCTACTATAAATATATATTTTATTATTTTTTTTAAAGTTCTGCATTTCTAACTTACAAATACTCTGCTTTCTGTCCTTCTGTTCAGGAACCCTGGGATGCACAACACATTCCAGCACTGTTCTCTGCTTTCTGTGGTCTACTAGTTGCACTTTCTTATCACCTCAGCAGACAAAGCAGTGACCCATCTGTACTGATGTAAGTTGCCTGCAATGTTATTTGTTGATTACCCCGTACAGCACACAACCAGAGTGATGTCTGGGTTTCAGAACTGCAGGGATTGTATCTCGAAAGTATGATGGTGAGGTAGAAATTCCTTGCCATGTCTGCCTGGTTGGTATGAATCCTGTAAATAAATGAAGTGCTGCAGTCAGATTGCCAGTAAGGCTCTTTAAACAGCACTATCCAAATTCTCTGAAGTAGATTTTGCCCTCTGGGAGATTGTGTGCTTGCCATGTTGGAGGATAGAGAATTACCTGAGGGGCCTCTCAGGCTACTGCAGTTGCAGAATGTGTGCTGGGTAGCACTGTGGCAAGGAGAAAGGACATTTGATGTGCTGGGAAGAGGGCTCAACTCCAGTTCTTGCTGAGGGTCATGGTTGGTAGGCTGTGCCTTTCTGTCTGAGATTAACTCCTTCCTTTTCTGCTCTGACACAGTTTGCTAGAGATAGCTGAGAAAAGGTAGTGTGTATTTAGAGCTGACATTGTGAATAAGGGAGATCCAGGAGAAAAGTCCCAAAATTGTGATCTGCAGGTTGAGGTGACATGGAAAAAGCCCATATATCATAGCTCAGGGGTGGCAGACATGAGTTTTCCTGTATGTGAACTGTGCTCTATGGCTGTCATGGGGGCTTTGGTGCTCCACAAGCACCTGGGCATCTACATATATGGCTGTGGGATTAAGCAAGCAAGTGGGTTTTGTGCAGTCGATATCACCACAGCATCTGGGATTCTTCTTCACAGACAGCTCAGTCGAATCCTAGAACAGTGCAGAGGAAACCCACAGGTTCTCTCCTTTGATTCGTGAGGTGTGTTGTGTGTGTCTTGAGGTGAGGCGCTTTAGTGTATGAAGATTCTAGTGGGCATATGGTAAGTCACAGTGGTTGGATGCACAATTCTGTAATGCTGGAGAGAGAAGGGAGAAGTGGAGGGCTTTTTAGACCATTCAAGATTATAACTGAGCAGAGAAACTTTAGAAGAGGAGAATTCTGATCAGGAGGAAAGGATATAGGGCACTAGTAGAAAATTGGCATCCCAGTAAATCTCACTGAAGAACTGAGAAACTCCTTCTTTACCATCCAGAAGATTCAGGGAATCTGATACTCATACATTACTAGGCTCTGATGTGTTAAAGCAGTAAGAACTGCTTGTATCTATTGCCGCTAACTTTGTCCAAAGCCTGTTGTGTCTGCCACTGATGTCAATTAGACTTGGATAAAGCTTTGTGTAGGTGGTGTGTAGTTCATTGACTGTTACAGTATGGAAGGAAGTGAAGCTCTGTGCTGTCTTAGGGAGATTTGTTTAGTCTTGGAGTAAAATATACAGAGGTAAATTGCAAATCAGCATGCAAGTATGAGCTCTTTCAATTTTGAAGTAATTTAAATGCATTCTTCTCTCCCACTCCCAAGGAAGGACACACCAGTTCATTAACTTCTTTAATAAAACAGAAACATGTCTTTCCTTAGGACTTTTATTTTAAGGAAGTAATCTTAAAACATTAAATCAATTTTAACTTTAAATCTAGCTTCCAAATTCATCACATTCTTAATTAAATCTTCAGCAGCTGAAATGGTTGTTAAACATCTTAAGATTATGTGTTCAACATCATCAAATGTTTATTGTGCAATCATGATAAAAATGTATAATCTTTAAAAAAAGAGGTTTCAGATTTTTTTAAGCAGCTTTGAACTTAATTAAAAGTAGTTAAGGAGATTGGAAATTATATTTAAGGGATGGCCTGTGGCATAAACTTCAGCATGGAGGATGAAGTAGCACATAAATTGTGAGCTGAGTATTACTATACTACTTATACAGAAATAGCTTCTTTGGCCTTTTCAGTGGGTCTAAACAGCTTCCATATTGGTCTCAGCTTAGCTGAAACATTAATAAAGGGCATGAATGCAACAGTACCCTCTCTGCTCATTCCTCTAAACGACTGTCATATTGATTGAACTGCTGAGACTCCTTAACGTTGTGGTGGGGAAGTTCTGCCCTGATTGTGGATAGAGCTGGTTTGTGTCAATCTCCAGCTATACAGAGATAAGATAACTACTGCATACGTGAGGAAGGAAATCTGAGGTTGTTTTCCCTCTTCTGCTCTCCAGGAATATATATATATATATAATGTTAGACACGTTCAGAAGTATCCTAACTAGGATTTTTTTTTTTAACAGGTCCCTTATTCAGTGCAAATATGTCCCTCACTTTCTACGTCAACAATTTGAAGATTCGTCAGCAGATCCTCTCCCAGAAAAGATGAGAGAATCAGTGGTAAGACCTTTTATTTCATTACTTTCTGTTCAAAGCTCTCTCCCACCTATTTTCCCTACTGAGGAACCTTTTAAATATTCTCATTTAGTAATTTAAATATTTAAATTACTAAAAGCACAGAAAATGGGAGGACATATGTCCTGTTCCTTTAAATCCACAGATGAAAACTTAGAGAAGTTCTAGATCTTCTTTCCAGTGAGGCTGGAAGGGAGAAGGGGGGAATATTGCATTTCTCCTTTCTGAAGGGTTCCATTGAAGGCCTTAGCAACATTGATTCCTTGATGTGGTTGATGTGCTCACAGAGCTTAGGGAATGTGACATCTCATCCTGGTATTCAGAGTTAATGCAGGTTCTGTGCATAGAGTTACAGCCTGGCAACCTGGTGTGTACAAGGTAGGCTGGCTTGTTCAACAAGCATTCAAAAAGATGAGCAGTCCTGCCCAACTCATTGTCTGTGTTGAAGGGAGACAGGATTTGGTCCACAGGATTAGGTGTGTTTAAAGTAGCCCTTATTCTTCTAGGGCTAGGTGTGGACCTGGTTTTCAGGAATGTTTTTTTTCTTTGCCAGGAAGTACTCTTTTGACTGTATACTCTCTGCCTCAGTCAAGCCAAGTGGAGCACAGACCAGACTTGGAGATGGAAGAAGCATGTGGAACTTGACTAGTATGAGAGAGGGAGGTCCAATGCCAAGCATTGCCGTCTCATCCTCTCTTCTGTTCTTGGCAGGAAGTTTATTTCCTACTGTCTGACACTTAGCTCTAAGTTTGTGTCAGCTCATTTCCCACTTCAGCTTGAACATCCAAAGTGACCCATCTTCCTTTTTGTGTCTTTTTATGTTAAAAAAATTCCCTGTTACCCAATGGAGGCTGATCTTATGAAGAGTTCATGTGGGAAGATGGTCAAGTTCGCAGAAGTGTTAAGGCGTGTTTGACATTTCTTAGAATCGTGAACTGTCCTGCTGTCCGGCTGCCAGGCGGCCCTTCTTCCATACCACATCCCTAATGCCTGCATCTGAGCATTTGCAATCTAGGCAATTATTCCTGAATTGCTTGCACAAGCAAGCAGTGTTCAGAGAGTGCCTGGAAGATGGGCTGCCTTTTTGTGACCCTTAGACATGACCTGACAGTCCACAGTGCCTAATGGTACAGGTTGCTAGAGTGGTAGCTGGCCTGGCCTCCAGATGTCCTTCAAAGGGGTACATCTCTTCTGTACATCTTGAATCAGTTGTCGAGCATTTTATAATGTGTTAGACAACCTACATTTAGCACGAGTTGATCCCACACTACCAGTGTTTTCTGCTTTTCTTTGCTAAGCTGCTACTTAGATTATTTTCTACTATGTATATTGTTATTTTAACCCGCTTACTCTAATAAGACCCACATAAGATTGTGATATGTTTATTTCTTGATGCTTGTATTGAGCTACAGTTCCTTGCAAACTAAACTGTTTGCAACAAGGTCAGGCTGCAATACGAATGTCCAACTAGTAGCAGAGCAAAAAAAATCAAGGATCTGTGTTAGAGTTTTGCTATATTTTGTGTTATTTCTGGTGTGTAGGTTATTGCCCCAGTTCATTGTCAGTGCTTTCTTGTACATGGGCACTGTATGGCAGATGTAATGGAAAGTTTTGTGTTCCCTTTTGTTTGTATCCCACTTGTATCTTTTATTGATCCTTCTTGGAGCAGTACAGAATCTGATCTCATCTGTTCTGCAAATGGAGCCTTGCCAGGGGACTCAAGCAGTTGCTGTCTCTGTCCACTTAACTGGTTGCATTTCACAGTGCAGAGGGAAACCTTGAGCAAGGCTTAAATATATTGAAAACAAAACAGACAAACAAAAAAACACAAAAAAAAGCCCCCAAAATCTGGAACAAATTTGCATCTGAGATTCTGGCTGTATTTGCAGAGCAGAGTTATGCTGCAGCCTCTTGACCTATTTTTTTATGTCAGTAACCTGAACAGGGATCTGATGTCTATAATTACGCACTTGCCATGTGGTTCAAGTGCACGTGGGCCCTTGAGCCACTGGAGCAAAGGATGCAGAAGTGCAGGGAGGACTGTGGTGGGACTGGCCAGATGTAGGACTTCAGTTCTTCTGTTCACCATGTCTCATTCCTGTCATGTTTTACTAGTGGTTGTTGGTTTGTTTGGGTTTTTTTTTTTTTGCATTTAATTAAGTGGGATTCTTGGCACCTTTTGCTTTCCAGGATGTACCTGGTTTTGGGGATTGACACTTTTCTGTTCTGTTCACTTGATAATCCATGCTGCTGCTTTTAGACGCTGCTTTACTTCAGTGTTGCTGGACCTTGCTCTTTTTTACCTGAGTTCAGGCTTCTCTCTATCTGTATAAAAACTGTAAGCAAATCTGTTTGCTTACCATGTCAATTAGCAGTGCTAATTCTTCCACACTGGGAGATACCTTGAAGAAAGAGAGGGCAATTTCTGATTAATGCAGGCTTTTTGTCTAAGTCCTGTGTTATCTGGTATCTATGTCTCATTTAAACACAAACCAGTTCATCAGAAGACTCCCCCTGCTATCTCAAAGTGTGGTACTAATAGAGCAAGTAGGGAAGAGTTGAGGCAAGAGAAAACGCATGTGCCTCAGATTTGAGGAGCACAACCAAGACAGTCTCTGCTGAATTGCTTCAGCAACAGAAATCGTGTTTAGGATATAGGACTCAGCTGACTTTTAAAAGCCAATTTTAAATAGCTTCCAGAACTTCTGCAAGGAAATCTTTAAACAGTTCAGAAACTGGGTGAAACAAAATGTCAGTATTTGAAGATTTCATGGTGGTAGTTTGTTTTCTTTTTTCCTCTTGGAGTGCTCCTCTGCAAAGAGAGTATTTTGAATACTCTGTCAGTGGCAAGAGATGGAATGCTACAACAAAAAGGATGCCCTAGTGTATATACAGACACACAGTCTATGTAACATGCCATTTAAATAAGACCTGCTTTAGTCAGAAATCCTGAGGCACACAGAACCAAATCACCTCCTCAAGGAGCTGGAAGCAAGCAAGGTTAATATTGAAAATTAATGTGTTGTAGTCTGTAGTGACTTTTCATTGATGTTAGGAATAATAAATACAGCATCTCTAATGTTTAGTTACATGACCTTTACTATTTTTCTTTGCTTGAATAGCTGTGTAAGAATTGCCAGCTTTCGAAGCCCGAATTATAAAGCAGCTGTGATGGATAATTGACCATTCAACTTTGAGAATGGAGCTTCCTACCATTATAATTAATTTCTATAGGCATCCACATGGCTGATAACTAGATTAACCAGTGGCCTGAGGGTGCTAATGTGTTACATTCAGACTCTGCTTCCTTCCTGGCCATTAATACAAACATTCAGATAGCTAGTAAAAAGATTTGTACAAAGCTCCAAAAGAATAATTGAAAATAGTAATTTTTTAAAAGTACCACTGTAGTGTATTTTGCTTGCAAAATCTGTGAGGCATCAAATGTAGTGCTGTTGGTTTGGGGTTTCTTTTTTCCTTGAGTGTAAAATGCAGAGATTCTAACTGTTATCAGAACTTAGGTTTTCCACATTGGACCAGTTGCCATGAGGGATCAAGCAAGCATTACATGGTAGAGCTTTTCAACATTCAGTTCCTAAGCCTTGGGAATGGAATGCAATATCCTGCTTCAGACAATTGGGTTTAAATGCAGAATGGGGGGCAAAGCTGTGTCCAAGGTAGGCACGTGCTTTGCAGGAGCTGGCTGCCTTCAGCAGGAGGGTGGAAGCCTCAGAGCCACCCACAGCAGCCTGTAGGTGGGTGCCCAAGGTTTTTTCCTGGAAGGTGTCTCTGAGACCCCATCAGCCAAAGAGGTAACTGCCCAGGGTCAGCTGTTTCCTGGGAGGCTCTGACCAGTATGCCATGAAACAAAAGTGACTCTGGCCTAGCTTTGTTTTAGAAGGGGAAACAAAATCCAAATCTTTTTGAGGAGTTTGAATGTGTCTGCCACATTAAGAAGGAGCTCCTGTGGGGACCCTTGTGCAAGTCAGCAGCTGAGCAACGCGGTTACATTTTGAAGCTGTTCTGTGCAAGGGCAAAAGGGCAAGTCTGGGCATGCATGAAACTGTAGACACTTTAGATGTTGCCGGAGTTGGAATGCAATTGTCAAATGTGGGTTTAAAAAAGTGAATAGTAAGGGTGCTTTGAAAGCACAGACCTTTTCCTGTATGGGATTGTTAATATGTGTCGAAAGCAGTGAGAGCATCCCGAAACACACACTTGGAAATTCAGATGGGAAAGGTGACAAATACCAGTCTTGTACAATATAATCCAAGTAATTACAATTTATTCCCCTTTGGTAACCTGGCCTGTGCATAGAATGGAAAGTTAGAATCCCACACCTGCCTGCCAGATATCTATTATTATCACCTCTTCTGATTTTACAGCTAAATTCTTAATATTTGGTGTTGTTCTTAAAATGATAGCTTCTTCAGTCACTTGATTATGAGAGAAATAAGTCATTTTGGTAGTAATCACAGAATCACTGAATGGGTGTGGTTGGAAGGGATCTCTGGAGATCATCTGGTCCAACTCACCTGCTAAAGCAGGTTCACCCAGAGCAGATCACACAGGAATGTGTCCAGGTGGGTCTTGAGTGTCTCCAGAGCAGACTCCACAGCCTCTCTGAGCAGCCTGTTCCAGTGCTCTGGCACCCTCAAAGTAAAGAAGTTTCTCCTCATATTCAGATGGAACCTCCTGTGCTTCAGTCTGTGCCTGTTGACCCTCATCCTATCGTTGGGCACCACTGAAAGGAGTCTTGTGCCGTCTTCTTGACACTCACCCTTGAGATATTTATAGGCATTGATAAGATCCTCTCTCAGCCTTCTCCAAGCTGAGTATACCCAGCTCCTTTCTGGTTGTACAGAAACGCTTGAAAATATGATTGGAGTGTGTTTGTTGTTCTTACAAGCTTGTTTTAGATTATTGAATAGTTGGATGTTCAGAAAATGATACTTGATGAAGACTTTTCATAATATATATTCATAAAGGGTCTGAAATAGTTCTGTAGAGATCTGGCACTGCTTAACGTTCTCAGATGCTGTATCTTACAAGCTAAGTGCATGTAATGGAAATAATGTTTTTAACCTTTCAACATTTTTTAAGGATATTGCATACAACATCTATGTAAATACTTCTGCTTCATGTAGATTTTGTATGCAATATCTTTAAAAAAAAAAAAGGCTAAAAAAAATATTTCCATTACATAAATTGGTAATAATTCCCTTATCCATCTTTATCAGGGTTTTGACCATGATTTTTCAGTGTTGTCCCACATACTAAAACCACTGGATTTAGAGATGGATACACAACTTGCTACTGAGAGAAGGTTTGAACTGAGCAGAGAGGATCTCTAGGGAGAGATTAGTGATCAAGGTTCGCTCAGCGAAGAGAAGGCCTTTTCCAGGAGGTTCCCCATGTTGCGCTTCTCCTGTTGCATATGGCAGCCAAGGAGCAAGGCCAGCAGGACTATGTTTTGAAAAGATGGTCAGGAAGAATTAGGAAGACCTGAACTTTGCTCCCACACCTTGCCGCCTGTGGTCCATGCGGAGCAGGGAGCAGTGTCTGGAGAGGGCCCAGCTCTGGGAGGGGAGGGAGCGCTGTTCCTCTGGAACTACATGCTCCCAAGCAGCCTGCAAAAGGGAGCGACAGCCCTGACGCCTGGAGAATTCACCTAAACCGGATCGGAGTTTCCTGGGACAAAGCAAAAGTACTTCTTGAGCCTGAAGGCTTTATAGTCCTGCTGCATTTCAAAGGCCTGCTGCAGCAAGGGGAAGTGCTGATGCTTGTGACCTTTTACTAAGAAGTATCTTTCATAACAGGGAGTGATAGGCAGCCTAAATATAGTGGTTGCTACCAGCTTTCCCTGTAATTCACAACCCTTCTGTTCACTTGTTCTGCTTGCTTTCTTTCTATCTCCCTTGCTCATAGGTTTGCTATCCCATCATTATTTTAGTTTTCCTTCTTTTTCTCTGATGACATACATGAAGACTACCTAGATTGCAACACCAGGAAATCAGATGAACTTCTAATTCTAACAAAAATGTTGCATTTCACATGTGGTTTCTATATGTCCTTGAATTAAAGCATAAGTCAGTTTCCAGAAGAAGAGCTGCAAATAGTTAGTCATGTGAGAACTTAGCAGTAGTACTGAGTGCTGAACTTAAATGTCCCTCTCATAAATCTAAGACAAGATTTTCATTTATTCACGAAGATGTTTGGGTGACCTCCAAAGTACAATTCAGAAGATCATACAGTTCACAAACTATCTTGTTTATTTGTTTACTCAGAATGACATTTTAATCCTAAGAAAAACAGGCTGGAAACACAATGCTATTTTCCAATCTTTAGAAACAAAATTACTCCTGCCCCAGTTATAGATCTTTATGGAAAGGCAGATGTGTCCTTTCGTTGTCATTCAGTAACACTAGAAAAAGACCTTGTCTGAAATCCATAAAATCTTGCCGAAATTTGGCTTCCGATACAGAAAAATAGAGAATGGGACGTATCACATTTAGAACATAAATATATTAACTATGTGTCTCTGAAGACGTTACTGAAAAGCACAAGTCATTTCAGTAATGATAGAGAAAGTGAATCTGAAAAAAATCTTAATGCTTTCAAATAGGAAATGGAACCAGAATTTTGATTCTCAAGAATAATAAAGTCATAATGTAAAAGAGTTCTGTTCCTTGAACAGAATCAGACTCAGTATGAAAATGTATTACTTTCATTTCTCCAATCTTAAAACTATGTTATTTAAAAATATAATTTAAAATCAGGCAGGATGAATTTGATTGTGATTACTTTGACAAACCTAAAGTGTGAAGAAATAAATTCCTGAAGCAGAGTGGAGAAAATATGTTTTTATAAGGGAGTGCTGATTAGCCTTATCACAATGCAGACTGTGAGGAACTGGGAACAGAGTTGTGTACTTTGGTTAAAATAGTGCCTTACTAATTTTATATAAAATAATTATTTTCACAGAAAGAAATCTTGAAATCGGATCTCATCGTCTGCACAGCGGCTGCTGTTCTGTCATTTGCTGTCAGTGCCAGTACCGTGTTTCTATCATTAAGGGTGCGTATGTAGCCTTTCCCTTCCCGCCCTGCCTCCTCTCCAAGGGTATTATCTCCTTTATGCAAAACCACAGGATGTTTAACTGGAAACAATAGAGATTGTAGGTGGAGAAGTTAGTGAAGATTTATTTACTGGCCATGATTTTTTTTTTTTAATGTGTTGAGACAGTTTATGGATATTTGTATTAATTTCAGTGTTACTTATTTGACGTCTCTTTCCTTGAACCTCTGCATGTCAACAACTCTTTTATAATGTGGAACCTGGGGACAGAGTGAATAAACTTGATCACTTGCCTTTTTTCCTCCAAC
This sequence comes from Patagioenas fasciata, assembly GCF_037038585.1. NCBI lineage: Eukaryota > Metazoa > Chordata > Aves > Columbiformes > Columbidae > Patagioenas > Patagioenas fasciata. Next base: position 47,997,202 of record NC_092522.1, read on the forward strand.
TAGAGAGAAAAAAAACTGGTTAATTGTGTGTGCAAAATATGTATTTCAAAATCCATATCCACTTGTGGAGTCAGAGTTTGAACATAGGCATAACAATTGCACAGAAATACAATTATAGGAACTGTTAAAAATGTTTTTAAAAGTTTTATATACAAGTATTGTTTGCAAATTATAACCATGTTTTGTTTTCTCTTTTGGCCCAGCCATTTCTGAGCATTGTCCTGTTTGCTTTAGCATGGACAGTGGGGTTTGTAACACATTACGTGCTTCCTCAGCTTCGCAAGCATCACCCCTGGCTGTGGATCTCCCACCCCATACTTAAAAGCAAAGAGCACCAGCAACGGGAAGTGAGAGGTTTGTAATAAAATCTTTTCTAAACAATGGATGCAATGACTTGAAGCTTGTCATGGTTTAAAAAAAAATATATAAAGTAAATCTAGGAACAGAGCAGGGAGAATAAATTATGCTTTACATTTCTCTCTTCTGAATAGCATGCATACACCATCACTTCCATTTTTCTCCCCCAATCACCAGCAAATCTGTGAACCTGTAGGAGTTGTCTCCTGGGACCACTGCACAGAAGGGCTCAGGCTGTCTAGTCCAGGTTCCCTGCTCAGAGCAGGGCCAGCTAGAGCAGTGTGCTCAGGGCTGTGCCCAGTTTTTAATATCTTCAAGCATGGAGACTCTACAGCCTTTTAAAGACAACCTGTTCTAGCACTCTTATTGTCCTCACTGTAAGAAAGGGGTGTGTGTATGTATGGATTTTAGCGTGGGGGTTATTGTTGTGTTTTGTTTGTTTCTTTGGGGATTTCGAGGGGGGGGGGCAGGGAGGGTGTGTGTGTGTTTGTTTCTTGTTTGTTTGAGGTTTGTGTGGTTTTTTTTGTTTGTTTGTTTGTTTTGTTGTTCGTTTGGTTTGGTTTGGTTTTTTGTGTGTTGAAATGGAATTTCAGTTTGTGCCCATTTCCTTTTGTCCTGTCACTGTGCACTAGTGAGAACAATCTGGCTCCATCAACTTTACCCTCCCTGTCATGTATTTGTACCCCTAAAATGCCCAAAGCAAGCATTAATCAGATGCCCCCTGAGCCTTTTGAAGTCTAAGCAGTCCCGGCTCTCTCAGACTCTCCTCCTATGTCAAACGCTCCTGTCCCTGAAACATCTTACTGGCCCTAAGTGGCCTTTCACAAGCCATTGTCTGATCAGCCTTTTGCTTTTACATTACAGTACTGTTACTTGCTGTGTTGCTTGATATATTATAGTTCATGCTCAATACATTGGCATTTTATATAATTTAAAAACTTAAATGGTTGATGAAATTGAGACAGAATTTTTTCTACTTTTGGCATATAACTGTATATTATTTGAACAGCATGGGTAGTGAAGCTTAAGAATTCTAATTTCCATAATAACACTTTTAGGGAAACATTAAAATGGAAAGGAATTGAAAAATTTTCTTCAAGATTTGTTCTTGCTGATGTCTGCTGGCTTCAGTGAGTAGTGCCCTCATGCATACGAGTATCAGTAAATATTTTAGTATGTCGAGGTCTGATTTCCAGTTCTGATACAGTAATTTCTGCAAGCAGACGGTACACTTTGAGAAGCACAGCTCTTTTTTTTTTCTTACCCCCAAGCTCTCATCTTGCCTTTGCTACCAGTCAAAAGCTTACTTGTCATTTCTTGATGGATCCTGTGCCTTAATCATTCTCAATATGTTCCTGAGGTGTTTGAAGACAGTGTTGTCAGAACACAGTCTGCTGAGGGACTTTAGTCTGTTCTTCAACTAGACAACAAAAGAGTTCAGATCACTCTCTGCAAAACCATGCATTAAGGATTTAAATCTTATTTTAAAAAATTCATGTCTTTCAAAGTGATTATTTTCCAAAGAAGGTTTGGGTATGAGAAAAGTACCCAAGAGACGTGATTGATGGTTGACTTTTAGCTTTTAATGCAATACGCCAAGGGAAGTGTAGTAGAAATAAAAATCGTATTTTAAGGATCATGTCCAAGTGAAGACATTGTTCAGGGCTTCTTCTCCCTGCTAATCAGTAATTCTGATGAATACCCAAGTTTTATTATTTGTTACATCAATTAATCATAAAAGACTACTGTAGTATTTCTTTCCCTTGTCCTGATTAGGTCTGTCTTCATTAGTCAGAAAACATTTTTTTCCTAAATGCAATGACTCAGCTTTTGAAAAGGTTGAGGGTAGAGATCTGCCAGACTGATCTCTGCAGATGAGTTTCCTTCTGCTTTGAGATCAGCTGCATTTCCCATGCTAGCTGCTGTGGGCAACAGGCTTTTTTCCTTCTTTTGCAATCCTCGTTTTATATGTGGTCCATTTCTGCACTGTGGGGCTTCAGTGTTATTGCAGTGTATGTGGTATTGTGTGTTAAAAAAACGAGTAAATATATAGATATAGATAAATATATATACGCACACACATTTCAGTCCCTTAGGCTGCTGCAGAGGCTTTTTATCATGTTCTGAGATGAGACAGGCTGAAGAAAAGGCTGTGTAATCCCTTTGATAGATATGTCTGACAGGCTGTCTTATTTCTTTTACCCTGTAAGAAAAATGTAGGAGCTGAACTTAAAGATTCCCTGTTTATACAGAAAGAGAAACTTGGAAAAGGATAGTATGCTGTAGTTGTCAGGCATGGACAATGAAGGGAGAAGTGCACAAAACAAGATGTATGTGAGGAGCTTTAACTGTGTAGAATTTAATTTTCAGCATCCCAATTTTTGACAAATGTAGTGCTATGGGGAGACGGATGATTGCTTGCAATTAGATGAGCAGTTGGTAATGACAATTCCACAAGTTATTCCTGGCTTTGTTTCATAGACTTTGGGTGAGCTGCTCAAACTTTCAAGCTTTGAACAGAATCACAAGTATCACACCAGTTCTCATGATACCCCTGTGGGATAACTCATTTATTACTTGTCATTGTTTTGCCTGACTGCGGGAAGAAAGGCTGAGGTCAAGATGTATGAGCTTATGGTATAATAGATGTATAGAAAGTAGCGCTGGACTGAGTGAGAAATAAACCCTGGAACATGAGACACAATTTTTCTAATCTACTTCTTCCCACCACTGCTTTTATACCTCACAGATTCACATAAGCCATTTTTAAAGCATGCGCATCTTTCCCTGGGCCTCCTCTGAATGTGATCTCTCTGCACTGTCTGCACACATCACTCTCTGCTCCTGCAGCTGCCTTCTCTTTGGTCTACATGATATGCACATCTCTGTATTCAAGCTTGAGTTCTTAACACAGAGCTCAGCTTTGGGCAGCTGGATGAAGTTTTGAGTGGAGCTCTGGGTGAAATTTGTAGTTCAGGAGGAGGAGAGAGGAACAGAGAAAAACAGCTAAGTTCCAAAATGGACATTTTGCTGCATGTATGAACTTCTAGGAGCTGGCCTTTAGGTAATAAGAAGAGGAAATATTTTTACATTCTAACAGGAAACAGAAGTTGATAATATTTTCTGAAGGCAGATTTTTGCAAGAGTGTCAGCTTAAGATACTGGCAAAGCATGACTTAAATCTAATTTAGAAGGATTGCTTATAGATCTTTTCTCTTTGAACATATACAATACACAACTGTGCCTGTAGAACAGGCAAATCTGATGATTCAGCATGTCTTTGCCTGTCATTGAAAAGGTATGTGTGGGAGGGTGGGATGTGTATACGTAATTATTTTCATTCCTTCAGGGAAGAGTATTGGAGATTCAGTAGCTGACATTGTTATTTCTGAGTCAATATCAAGTTCTGCCTTTTTGCATTCACTGTTTTTCCAATAACCTTGTCAATCTGCGCTCAGTTGAGAATAAAGACATTGGTTTTGTCTATACACAAGTGTTTCTGCACTCAGTTCACCTATGTTGTCATAGCAGTTGAACTGCACAGAGCATTTAGTTCTTGTTTAATACTCATATTAAGCACTGTCATGTTGTTAGAAAACTCCACTGCATGCAAAAATATATTCTTTACTGATGATTAATGTAATCCTGGCAGATACTTTTTACAATGGCTGTTTAAGTGTTTTGAGAAATATCTATGACAGTTTCTAGCTCCTGTTAATTCTTCAGTCAACAGAGCTGAAAGGATATTTCATTTATCAGTGATGTCAATGATACTTTACAGTCTAATGAACATCATTTTGCCACTATAAGATAGGAAAGGAGATGCACAGAGTTCAAATGTGGTTTCCTAAGTCACCCACCAGGTCAGTGCCAGAGCGGGAGAGGGTTTCTCTGGAGCCATAACATCACTAAAAGCGCTATTTAATATAGTGACTAGTAATTGGATTATGTAGAAACTACCGTCAAGCATGTACCATCTCCTGTTGTTTCTGAGCATTTCTCAGGAGTGCAGTTACAAGCAGCAAAACAGATGCTCTAAATTCAGAGAACAAAATTATTTCTCTATTGCAAAAGAATTATGAATTCTTTTGTTTCATGTTGGCTGATATTTATTAATGTGAGCTAACTCATTTCTTCTACAGTATTGCAGTGCAAAAATGCTGCTAATTCGATGAAATGATCTGTTATCTGAATTTCTATTTCAGATGCTGCTCATTTGATGTGGTTTGAAAGGCTCTATGTGTGGCTTCAATGCTTTGAGAAATACATCTTGTATCCAGCTATAATACTGAATGCCCTCACCATTGATGCTTTCTCAATTAGTAAATACAAGAAGCTTGGTACACAGTAAGTAGGTTATAACTCAAAGCACGTGATTAGTAGAATATTTGGGATTAGACAGAACACTGAGACATGAAATTTGTTTCTTGAATAAATCTGCTTGTCACAGTTTGCTTTTGTGCATTGTAAATTAAGTATACAATAATCATTAGCGTTGCTGAAAGAAAAAAGCAAAACTACTTTAGCATGTGCTAAGACATGACTTCAGTGAGAGAGAGAGAAATTAAAAGATTACAGAGCTATATATAGATGTACTCGGAATGTCTAAATGTCAATTAAAAGCAAGACACACTACACCAGGCTGCAGGTGTTTGGGCTTAAACACAGTGGGATAATGAGAATTAATCAGATAAAAATGAGAAATCCAGGCTGGATATCAGGAAACATTTTCTAACTGAGGATTTTTAAGACTACAATGTAGTCTCCCAAAGGAGTTATCAGAAGCTTCACCACACAAGTCTTTTAAGGCGAGACTGAATAAAATATTCAACAGTGTAGAATGATGGTTAGTCCTGCAATAGGAGTGGTTTGAGAAAGGTAAGGATACAGAATTTTCCGAAGTCTGATGTCTCTGATATTAAGCAGAACTGCTGATGCTGATCCATGGTCTCACAGTATGATCCCTGCGGACAGCCTTTTATGGGAAATATTTTGGTCAGTGAGTTGCTTACTGCAGATACTCAGCAGGCTTAGTGACTGCAGAATCTCCAGTGAGCAGAGTTTCTGCAGTGTTTTTATCAGAATGACAGTGATGCAGATGATTTAAAAAAAAACAAAACAGCCTGTGTCCAAGAAGGAAGGTTCCAGTAGCAGGAAAAACTGCTGGAGGGGAAGGGGAGTTCCTCAGTGCTAATAGTAATTTAGATAAAAGATCTTAGATGTAAGAATTGTGTGTTGTTTTAATTATTCTTCTCTGTTGAAGAGCAAACAGCTTTAGGCACTACACGACTATAAGGAAAAGGTGGTCCCTGCTTTTAGGGGCTGAAACTAGAAATAGGGCATTAGTCAACTTTTCTGCATATTCCTCCCAAACAACTACTTTTCCAGAGGGACTCTCACCAGTCACTCAGGGGTGGCCTGTGTAGTTCCCCATTGACCCTTTTTCCTCCGGCACTTGGGAAATGCTGAGGCCAATGTGCTTCAGGAGTTTACAGGTTTTGTCCAGTGTGAAACAGAGTTCACACTCATCCCTTTTTTTGGTTCTGCAAGTCTGGGAGAGCTAAAAAGTAATCAAAATTTCATTTGTCACTAGTTAGCAGACGTGACTGAATACATGCACTGGGCAAATATGTAGAATAAGGAAGGTGCTATTTTTACATAGTCATTCCTCCAAGCCAGATAGTACTTTAAAGTCTCACCTCCCTCAAGCGTTCAGAAGTAGTGAGTCAGTCCCCCAGAAATCTTGAGATTAAACAAAGTAATTACATTTGTCTGTCTCTCATTGTTTGGCCTGTAGGGGAATACCATGACAGTCTTTCCTTCCCCCATCTGCCTGTGTCTGTGTGATCACCTTGGATTTCAAACCTGTGTTTTGTGCTTTTTATTGTAACTGAGGTCTATCCACAACATTCCCTGTATCCCTTCTTCTCTGGCACTCCTTTAATTTGCTTCCCCTACAGCTGCCATGTAAATGCCACACATCCTCAGATCCTACCTCTTTCTCTTCAACTCTGTAAGCCTCTGAGGCATCCTGGATTCTGCTTGCTCCTTCCATATACAGTGTTACTGAGGCTTGTACTTCCTCTGCTTTAATACCTAAATACACATTTTCTGTTGTTGGAACGTTCCTTAGTTATTTACTGCACAAGGATCAGACCACATCATACCTTAGAAAAGGGAAGACAGCATTCTCCTGCTCTGTGTCTGGAAGTGTCTGGGCTGGTAGGTTTTGCGTGGTTTGATTTTTGGAAGTTGTTCTCCATTTGAATATATTTTTGTAAAGAAGCTTCCTTCTTGCTTTGTGATGCAAAGGACTGGAGTGGTTTGCTGGTTGAGGAGACAGAATGGCTCCTTCACAGTCAGGAGTTTGCTTGAGCTTTCCAGAGCCCAATGTGCTGGTTATTAATGGGACTTATGCTGACAAGCAGTAAAGCCTGCCTGTGTTACCTGCCACGGAGGCTTCAGAAATAAGCCCCTCTTCTCTTTCTCTCTCTTGCTTTCTGCTGAGAGTTAAGGCCTCAGGAAGAGCATCTTGTGTGGCAATATCTTTAAAGAACAAAGGTAATAAGAAAATTATTTACTGTTATCCTTAAGAGCATTATTTTATAAAACGTCTTTTTTTTTGGTGAAATTTTCTGCATGTAATCTGATTCAGTGAGGGGAAAAAGTCTTCCTTTTGCTCTATGACCTGTAAGTTTTCCATGTTGCAAGAATTTTCTTCTTTCTGAAGATTGCGAGATCCAACCACTTCACATGGGACACACTGGGATGGTTTCTAGTGGCTTCAAAATCTATTTCGCTTAGTTGCTAGGTTTTCCATTCAGAAATCTGTGGCAAATTGAAAACAGCAGATTTGACAAGGTGAGAAATAAGGTCGGCTTGGCATTTCATTCGAACAGTGATGTCCTGGTGATCTTTTAGAATGACTGGCACTCAAAGTTGCATTTGTGTTACAGAAGATACACAATAATGAATAAATGCCACATAAAGTCAGCCTAGAAATGTGCAGACTTATGAGCCGTGCTAGAATGACGAAAATCTGTTTAGAGCTCTCCGGACTGTTGAATGTCAGTCATGGCAGCAGCTATTCTCCTGGTTCGCAGCAGGATGGAAGAGAGCCTTCCATGCATTTTGCAAATACTTGGCCTACTTTGAGTCACTCATTATGAATTGAAGTTCCCCCTCCCCCCCCTTTTTTTAATCAACATCAAAAAGACAATGCATGTCCCAAAAAGTTAATGTGTTTAATTTACTGAAGAGAAATCACCTGGCTCTCAATTAACAGGGGGTTACTTGTACATGACTATTAGGTTTTGTTAGCCTTTTTGGGAATAGATTCAGTATGGTTCTTGGGCATCAGAGTGCAAAACTGCAATCTCAATGTACTTGCTTAGTTGCCAGAATGCCCTGAGAGTACCTAACATCACTCCTGAATTTTACCTTATTCATTAGGAGGCTTGAGATTTACTGATGTTATGCAACTACCAGGCAAGTAGAGGCTATGGGAGGTTTGCTCTTAAATCCTCCTACTTTGGTGGTAAGGAAATTCTTGAAGGAATGGGGAATCCTGTGTTCCAGTTCCTGCTCCTGACATGTTTCTGTGGTTATTGGATAAAATACAGAACGATGTAAGTGTTCATGGTCTGGAGCCCATTACTCTGTTGCATTTCAGGGGAGTGGTCGTCTACCCAGGTGATCTAAAAAGTGTGTCTGAGACCTTTCTGGGATCTAACCCCCAGAATAGGCTGTATTATCAAGAGATCAAAATTACTGTCCAAGCAAGACCATCTTTATGATCCTGTTAAGTATCTTAAAAAAATTTGAACAAACTCAAATCTCTGTGTTCAGATATATATCTATCTAGAGACTGGAGTGTTGTTTTTGTTTTTTATTCAAGGGGTGCCAACACATTTATTTCCATTTTTCCTTCTCATGTAGTTGTATTTTCTTTTCTTACACAGAAAACTCTGTAGTTTTCTGGAGAGTTAAAAGAGGAACGTTATGGTTTTTGAGATATAGCAGCAAGCACTTTAATCTTAGAAGACTGGACTTTTGATTTTCTGTGTGGTCACTTTCTGTTTAGAGTTCTCAGCTTGATTTCATTCTGTTGAATATAATAAGAGAGAGTAAAATGCAGACTGCACACATTTTACAACACATAGATGAACACACAATTTCTTTTCATCAGATGAAGTAGTTACTATATAGAACAGATGACCTTCCAATCAAGAACAATGGTTAAGAATTTCAAGCATTTCATATCTGTGGGCGTTTCTATCCAGAATTTTGACGTTGTGTGTAATGAAATTATGAGAATAATTAGAAACTCTGTCATCAAGTGAAATTTCTAGTAATAAAAACACTGGAATGGATTCAAGATTTTTTTTTTTTTTTTCCAAATTACTGTAATGTATTAATGGAAGTGCAAAGGTATTTCCAAAACCGGAATTTTAAGAGTTATACAAAAATATCCTTTCTGGATTCTTGGTTTTTAATAGTCAATACTACTGGTTTTAGTACAGAGTTCTTTCTTTGTTACAGATTAGAAGTGTGTGATAATGATAAGGGAAAAATAATGAAGTTGCATGTGGGTAAAATAAATCTGATTATTAAAAGAACATAGGATTAAGATCAGAAATTAATAAAATGTGAATATCAGAAATTAAAATGTGTAGATTAAGATATACATAGCAATCTAAAAATACATCTAGTACAGCTATTTGTATTTAAGAGCTTCATAATTTAATGCTTTATGACTTTGACTAGGTTTTCTTTCTGCCTTTCTTACAGCTGTGATATTATCCTGATAACAGTTGCTGGGATGAAACTCCTTCGCTCCTCATTCTGTAATCCCATTAATCAATTTGTTACATTGAGCTTTACTGTAATCTTCTTTCGATTTGACTATAGAGACATTTCAGAAAATTTCTTGCTGGATTTTTTCATGATGTCCATCGTGTTTCATAAGGCAAGTTCTATAGCTTCTGTCATTTCTTTGGAAAATATATTTCATAGTTTTATACAACTTTTCAGTGTCTTTCTGCTGATCAGTGTGCAGTTGGATTTTTTAGAAGAATGAATATATAGACATGGATTACTGCTACTATAGAAGAAAAAAATCTGTAAGCTGAAACAAGGTCCCAGCTAAATGTCTTTTCTGCTTTTGTGCAATGTTTTGCATTTACGTTGTGTGCACATGTTGCTATAGAAAGTTCAGAATTGTTGTTTTCAAGAGGAGGATCCTCAGTGAGTTGGAAAGAGCCTCTTGAGCCATTAGTGCAGGGCGGCCCTCCAGATCAATCGCCTGGTGTTTTTATCTGGGTTTCCTTTGAATGCCTCTGGTGTTTGACTCAACAACTTCCTTTGGGAAATTAATACGTTATCTAATCATCCTCATGATAATAAATGATTTCGTAATGTCAGCCTTAACATTTTTCTTCCCCTATTTTCAGTCTGTTATCCTTGTGATGCTGCCCTTAACCTTAACCTCAGAGCTCCTTCCTCTTTTACATTGTTAACTCTTGGAGTGTGCTCTACTTGAATTTACTATAGAAAAAAAAAAACCCTTTCTGCATCAGTCAGATCAGGTCCTGTCTTGATTTGCTATATCTGCTGTTTCATTGAAAGAAGTAGGTTTAACTGACACCTTGATAAAACACAAGAAAGTATTGGCAGCTTGCCTAAAGCTTTTACTTCTTTTGTATCTTGTTTTGTTTTTAAACTTTTTGGTCCCCGATTGTGATAACATCTGATACATTTGTCTGAGGGTAAGTCTGGTGAGGTGTTTTTTCTGATTGTGTTTTTTTGTTGTTGGTTTGGTTTGGTTTTGTCAGGCTTGTTTGCTTGGTTTCTTTTTCTAACATATTCCTACTATGTGTATGTCCCAGCTAGCACAACTTCATTTCTGAGAGGAGAAAGACAATGGAAGCTTCGGCCTTCCTAAGGAAAGGCCCAGTTTGTTCGTGTTATGTTGGGAGTTCCCAGTCATTCCAGCAAAGAGCAAAGTGGAAGTTAAATGCTTTTCCTGGTTTATTTCTGTGCAGCTGTAAGGGAGGAGTAACAGCAGCTCAGTGATGGACATTGGGCTCTTTCTTTTCTCTGAACTCTTGGATCACACTCCATCAGTGAGTTCACTTGCTTCAGGCCTTTGGCCCTCAGGCTTGTTCTGCTTTTTGTCTGCTGGGGTGAGGAGACAAGGACTGAGGATTGAGGAGGGAGGGCAGAAGAGATACAAAGCCCTGCTTTAGAAAGACCCCTGCCCCAAGCTCTGTGATCCTAAAATAGGGTTAAAGTAGTTTTTTATATTCTTTACCTTGGAGTGAAAGTTGAGCAGTGAAAGTGATGGGTGATTGGCAGTGTTGTGGCAGTTTTCAGTGTTTGTTGCATTACTGTGTTCCCTAGAGTAAGGCGTACCTTTCTGTCTCCAGAGAAGATTGTTAGTAATGTGCATCAGTGGACATCCCATGTCTGGATAATGGCTTTCGTAGTCCTAAAACTCGTTCTCCAAACATCACTTCACAGGATCCAACAATCAGCATCCCAGAATTAAAAGTCTCACTGTTCATCGATTCTTTTGAAAATGTTGACCCTGTGAGCATATCACAAAATACTGATGTGGATTATTGCTTTTTTTTTTTTTTTTTTTTAAGAGACAAATACAAAGGCTTTCAGTGTTGTTTTATGGGAGTTGCTTGGGTAGTTTGAAGCTACTCTTTACAGTAGAAAGACTAGTGATAGAAATACAAGTGAGGTAGTGAAAGATGCATACTGAATTAAGCAGCGATGTTTCCTAGAATAACTACTGCTCTACTAGGCTGAAAGCTTGTACTACAGACATGTTTTTAAAATGTAGTTTTAGCATTTTTCTGCTGACTTCCTCATATCTGATAATATCTGAAATTTTGCAGGTCATTAGTTCATCAAGTGTACTTGGCCTTGTTGCATTTTTAAAAAATTGAAATTAAATGGTTGAGTTATTTTTATTGCAAAAGCACATGCACAGTTACACAATGATCATTAAAGCCAATCTGAAAAATAGCATTGCAGATTATAGGAATTAGAGTTCTATTAATTTCAAATCGTAAAGGGTATATGTTTTCGTTACCCTAATTAAGATCTGAGCTTTTATTAGGTCAACGTTGTGGAACTTTAGTAAAGGATATGGTCATTTGAGGATGATGTGTGTTTGTTCCATATCATAGGCCCTAAGCAGGATGCATCTACCTCTGTTCCTGAAAGCTTTATGAGTCTTCACAGGTTCTGTCAGTCACTTTTATGTTTGCAACTATTTTTAAAAAGAAAAACAAAAGCTGAAATAGTTTCTATTACCATTAGCTTTGGCTATGCAGAACTTGTTAAGCAGTCGTGACTGATTTCTGCTTACTCATTGAAAGTGCCAAGTTACTACCATCTGAATTAGGGAACACTAGAAACGCTGTCTCATAGTGATGGTAATTTTTAGGCATGGTTACTCCACCAAAAAATATCTGCATGCTTTCAAAGCATTGTGGTAGTAAGCATTGATTTTCTTTTACCAGACACTGAGGAAGAAGGCATCTAAATTCAACAGACATTCACAACTGCACTAGTGACTCTTGAAGCAGATTATGTTGAATAAAAGTTTGCTAATAATGTTGAGTAGAATATTTCTGAATATCTCACTGATTGTTCTTCCCTCATTTTCCCCATTGTGCTGTTGATTTAATGTGATTTAGTCAAATCAGAAGCTCTAAGTGAGCATATTGCTTCCTGAACAAGTTGAAACATGGAAGTCCAAATTGCTGCTCACAGATTTTTATCTCTGTTTGCAGATAGCCAAACCGCCCACAGTGGGGCAACACAGAGAACAAGAGAGTCTATTCAGTTCTGTTTCTGAGGATGTATTAAATCAGTCTGGATTTTTTGGTCTTTGTAACATTATAGGATTTATTAATGTGACATGGTTAATTCACTTATTTTTTAAAAAAATCAGTAGCTGTTTACATTTTGACAAGTTGTGAAATATGAAAACTTAATGCTAAAAGTTGATGAGGCATATGCAGAGTGTACTGTTTCATCTTTCAGATTGATTTGGAAAGGGAGCAAGATAAATGTTTAGGAAACAACTTTCTTATTTATTTTAAAGAATGATTGTGGCTTTCAATTCAAGTGGAACAGGATTTCTCCATCTCTGTTATGTTAATGCTTCCCACGAAGGCAGCTCAGTTTGTCTTTTTGGCTACAGCCTGGGATTCTTCTGTCCAAAACTCCCGTTGTCTGTATTCTTTAAATCAGAGCTGAATGGCCTTTTAAAATTACATGATTGCTCATTCAGAAGTTGTGGGCGTAATGCTTTACAAGAAGTCAAACTGGATAATCAAGACAATCTTCTTGTTCTACATGACTACATGCAAACTTTTAAAATGAGCCAGTTGTTCTCCCTGGACTCTTTAGGAGATGGTGTCAGTGCAAAGGTTAATAAGAATGTTCACTGAAAATGGAAACACACAAATAACTGAGAATATATTCTTCATAGGTGGAGCAAAGGTCAAATATATAACAAGACTTAGAAGATTTCCTCCTAGACTTCTAACAGTAGGAAAAACTCTAAGACTTTTTCTTTAATAGGATAAAAAAATGTGGGAATATTAACCAGTTTGGGGGCATGGAAAGAGTCATCTCTTTGAAAATGATGAAAAGATGGACCTTTCTTCCACCCAACTGATGTCTACTGACAAAATACTTAACTGAGGAAAAGCTGATGTACGCAACACATACATGAGAGGGAGAGCATATGGATGATTAAGTGCATGTCATAGTTATTCTCGTGCATCTTTCTTCAATGTGATTTTTTTTTTTTTTAAAAAAAAGGCATGTTCCCAGCACTGCTGCTCTTGGCAGATGAGTGAACTGCTTTTAAAGAATGTCTGGAATGCCAACTTTTCAAGTCCAAAAGGAACAGGTATTATTAAGTGTGAAGTAGAAAGCAATGCAAATAATTTGAACAGTGAGCATATAGTTTTGGAACTGAGTGTTAATGAAGATGCTCATGGCAAGTGTTGTCCCCAGATCTTTTTCTGTGTTCTCTGAAAGATGTGGCTTTGCATTTCATCCAGTGCTGTGGGCATGCTCTAAATCTTGCTGGTGGAGGGGGCTGTAGAGTCTCCCTGAACAGCTTTTAGAACCTCGAGTGATGCTGATGTTGAGCTCAAAGAGCAAAGGCAGCAAAAAAACTTGGTAGTGTGAGTGCAGATGCTTCTGGCTGTAGTATGCTCCTTGGCTACTACACAAAACTAGTGTGGCTATTGTTTTGTTTGTTGGGGTTTTTTTGTTCATGGTGGTGGTTTTGTGGTGTTTTTTTGTGGTTTTTTTGTTTGTTTGTTTTCCAGTCTCTTCATTACTGGGAGAAACCAGCTGCATGTTGGAGATTTATTGCATACCAAACTGTGGTAAAGTGGTTCTTTTACCAGCCACTCTTTCAACTGAGAATTTATACCTGGCTTTGGAATATGCATTTTTGCCAAACTTGTGTAGCTTCCTTTAAACCCTAAAGAAAGAGGCACCGCTACCTTACACACTCATCTACTACAGAGATCCTGGAGGGAATTATAGGACCGAGTGTCATTAAGCCGCTAATGTGTAGGACTGCAACTTCTTATCCCTTTCAGTGTCTTGTATGTTACTGTCAGGCAGTTTAATGGCCTCTTAATTTGTGTGTGTGGATGAACTAATTAGCAACACTAAAATACAAAATCACCTTGTATTTTCTTATAGTTGAGTCCTCTGAGGGTTCTGAATTTGTCTTTGTGCATAAGGCAAAATAATCAAAGAACCAGAGCTTGTTAAATTTGCCTTCATTAACACTGAATTCATTTGCCTAAGTACTCTTACCCTTGCTGAGCTCACTTAAGAATACAATTTCGCTGTCTGATATTTTTTCTTCTCTCCCAGAATACATTTTCCAACTAATAAGGAATCTGCATTTTTCTATTTTTTGAAAGATATTCTCTCTTTTCATGTATTTCTTTCTGCCATAGAATCCAATGTCACGCATCCGTGAAAAATTATCTTTATGCCAAAGTAAGTCTAGCTAAGACAGGCAGTTTGTAACAACCTGCCAGACCTGTGTTAATCAGTCTTACCTTTCAACATCCACACCACAATCCCTTGGGCAGGAAAGAAATGTGTGTCATCTTATTTTCCTTCATTCTATGAGGAAGTGCTACCAAGTGTATTGACCTTGTTGGTGCTTTGTTGAAGTCAAGTAATTAACTTATTGGATCTTTTTATTGCTTTTATGGCAATAAAACTCTTAGATAGTTGACATATCCCATTGATTGATTTAGGTGCTACTTGTAAGTCAAAAGCCTTACTCTTTTTCCCGTCCCCTTGTGATTTTTTTCATTCTTCTCTAAATCTGATGTTTTACTTCAAAGCTTCTGGCCATAAGTTGTTAATTTATATTTTAATCCATTTCTTGCCATTTGTGCATACTGAAATCCAATGTCTTAATCAGCTCCTCTCTCAGCTCACAGCTGTTTCCTCAATTTTTGATATTTAGCATATAAACCCTGTTAAGACACTTTCTGCTGAGTAAAATACCCAAGGCTACATCTGATATTTGACACGCTAATCCCAGTAGTATTTTGCATAGACTCCTTAAGCACTGTACAGTTCATGTTTCCCTTTAATACTGGAGAAATGGCTTAATTGAATTTTCATCACTGACCTCTTTGTCAGACTTCATTCTTGACACTATTCCCAAATTGTATTTTGCCTCTCTTTTTTTTTCCTTTCCTTTAGAGTGGGACAAATGCACTTGGGGTGCAGGGAGATATACACACCCTCCCTGGGTTCAGTCCAAATCACTATACACTAAGGGCTATATTCATGTATAATAGTTTCATGCTGATGGAGACATGTTCTTATCTGTCAATGCAGGCAGTGAAAGAGAAATCCTGAGTATCTGGTGCTTCAGTGCACAACTTTGTACTTTTTTTTTTTTAATTTCCATTTTTAGGAAAGGAGATTTCTGGGAAGATCCAGTCTTGGCAGGAGCCAAGGCTTCACTGAAGAGGCTGGATGAGTGCAGCTCCTAACTGATTAATTTTGCTTGTCTGGCCCTCTGCACATTAGTAGTTAGCTCTGATCTTATGCTTTTTGCTCACCTCGGGAGATGTGGGAGATGGTTTCTTACAGTCACTCAGGCTCTTGCTGTCAGCTAACGGTGTTGGAAGAAGCAGCCTCTGCCATGAGCAGACCCAGGGCTGCTTGTTAGGTTTTACCATCCTCTTATTGTCATCATCTTCATTGTACTTCCCTCTGCTCAATGCCTAACATTTAACTTCAAATGTATGGGTTCCAAGGCTTTTACTGAAACTGTTTAAAACATACCTGTTTTGTACACTGTCAATGTCAAGTACTGAACACTGTTTCAGGATGTTTGATATCAAAGCCTTTGACTGATTATGTTTTGATTCTCTTATATATGTTGCATTAGACAATGTTCTTGAAACCCTACAACATAAAGGCTTCAAATGTCTGTAAGCAGAAGCAAATAAATACAGCCTGGAAAGTATTTCTTTTAAATTCAAACACAGTGCTGTTAAAACACACCAACAGAATGCCACAGACTTAAAACATAAACATTAAAAACTTTTCAATATTTCCAGTAAATCTTGTTTTGCAGGATTTCACAGATGAAGTTTCTTTTAAATGGCATTAAATAAAAAACAAAGTCGATGATTTGCGAAACAAAGCCATAAACTAGAGTAAAATTGTTCCACATAAGTATAATTTCATATCCAAAACCACATACATGCTGACAACTTTTCATTCTTAATGTATCTTAATTTTTATTGACATTAAAAAAAAAAATCAACCCAAACCTGTAGGTATTGGAATTTACTTCAAGACTTGGAGCTGCCAATTGACCAGAATTGGCTTAACCATGAAAAACTAAATACCCCCCTAGCATCTGATAGTTTGAGTTCAGATCCGCCTCAGATTCTCAGGATTTAAATAGGAATATAAAGAAATACCTGTTCAACGTGGGAAATAATTGCCTTCTGCATTTAACTTTCTTAATCTCTCGGTTTTGTGTTGCACATAGAGCATATAGACATATATGAGAGATACTTTTGTTTTAAAGCGATTTGTACGTATGCTTTTTAAAAAAACAGCAAAATTCAAACTTAACAAGACATTGTTAATGTTCATGCATTATTTAATCGTGGTATTGCCAAGGAGTCTGCCCACACAGAGTCCCAACACACGCTAAACAGATAGAGAAACTGCCAAAAGCTGAAAGCATTGCATAGTCTCCAGATCACACTCAGTGTTGTTTAAATTCAGATGTTAATCTCGTCCTAGTTTATTGAAATCTACCAAACTGAGAAATGGAGATCAAATTTCAGTGATGTTTCAGACTCCAAAGTATTTTTTGGGGTGTATGTTAACTAATTTCCATTAACTTCTAGTTTGTAATGTTACTTACATTTGGTTGAGTAAGAATAACCAGATTTAAAAGAAATCCTGAGAGGTAACTCTTTGCCCCTGCTTTCTTTATAGATACATAGAATGCTAGCTTGTGTGCCAGAGGTCTCCAGAGGCTTCACAACTCGTAGAAGACTTAAGGATGATTAAGATGATAAAATGCATGTGTCCACATTAAATATGAAAGATGGATGCATGTTTTACGCTTTCATTCGACAGCAGTGGGAATGTGCTAGTTTAAATTTACTCTATATACTGATAATTTAAACTCTTTATCAAAGGCTTAAAAACTGTTTACTGTGCAAAACTGTGACAAGTAAAGATATCTAGGAATATTAGATCTTTATGTCCTCTGAATAATATATCATTTTTCTGCTTAGTGAACTGTAGAAAACACCGAAGATCTATGAAGGCTTAATAAAAATGTTCTTTTATTAATCATCCTAAACTGGGATGCAGAAGTCTTAATGAAAAATTCCTTTTTATACATGTTTACGGAAGACTTTATAAAGAGAGGGTTAAAACTCAGCACAGATTTTTTTTTTTTTTTTTTTTTCTTTTCCTTTTTTACACTTTAGATGGGAAGGTTCCCCTTTTGTATCTAGCTCTGTTTGAAAAATATACCTCACACCGAAGTTATTACCCTCATTCAAACAAAACTTTACTGAGGATAAACTGCATATTTCATAGAACCAGAGAAGGGCTGTGGTGTCCCGTCAGGTCCCAGGAAATGTTTTTGTCTAGTTTGTTTAAATGTACCCCTAAATAATCCTTCACTGCTTAGGGTGTCTTCATTTCTCCCTGCTTTCCTGCAGGTCTCAGGGGCCTGCAATTCCTGAAGGTTCACCAGTGAAGACCAAGGCAAAGGTGGCATTGAGTACCTCGGCCTTCTCCATGCCCTTTGTCACCAGGTCCCCTGCCCCGTTCAGCAGTGGGTCTGTGTTTTTTCCCCAGTCTGTCGTTTTCTGCTGATGTACTTGTGGAAGTCCTTCCTGTTGCCTTTTAGTTTCCTCATGGGTTTCAACTCCAGATGGGCTTTGCCTTTCCTAATCCATTCTTAACACTGTATTGTTTCTGACAATTTAAAAACGTTACTGAAGGTTTTGCTCTTTAGCTAGTGTCTTAAGGATTATTGAAGACTGAAATGCAGTTAGTTGTAGTTGAAATAAGAAAATGACTGTTTCTGAGGATCAGCTTCCTCCTATTTCTGAAGGCAATTTTTTAGCAGGTTCAGTTTCTTTCTGTGAGAAAAGCAGTAGTGTTTTGTGAATCCTTGGAGTTCCTATACCAGATATAGGAGAAAGCATGTTGTAAACTGGGTAAAACTGACAAGGAGAAATATTTTTTTCAGATGGTTCTAGTAAAATGGAAAAAAAAAAAAAAAAAGTAAAGCTAAGTCCTCCCTTCCTAAATCTCTGTATTATAGTTGCTAGACGACATCACCTTTGGCAATTATAGTTAGGTAAGTAAAATGCTAATGGCATGTTACCCTTAAAGTGTTTTGCAGAACATGCCCTGGAAGTGGTAATTTAAGAGGTAATAGAAGTACTTGACAACTCTTAATGAAAGCAGTAGCTTGAAAATCACATATTCCCAAGCCTTTAGGTGCAGTGTTGTAAGACTCTCAAAAGCCAAGAGAGGTTCACTAGAGCATTCTTCTTAGCTTCATGTTCTTGTGAATGGAAATGAGCTCCGTTGCCTGCCTGTCAAGAGGCAAAGTGTTCAAAGAAACAACAGCAAGTTCAGGTGGTGGTGAATGTAGAAGTAGTAGGACTTGTTAGAAGCAAAGTGAACTTGGGCTCCATGGTCTGTTTTGCAAGAACGTGTAAATTTTAAAGAATGATTAAAGCAATGTAATGGAACAAAAAGCCAGAAGGGTCTCCTCCTGAATCTGCCTTCTTAGCAAATGCAAAACCTGAATTTTGAGGTTTGAAAACCTTTTGATGAACCCTGAGCTTTGAGCATAGCTGGAGTGATTTATGGCTTTGTGATTTCAATCTGTAACAGGCAGAATTTCACTGGGTTGTGCTGCAGTTTTGAATTTTTGAGGTTTCAGATGTGAGTCATTAGCTTTTTCAACCCTTCCCTTAAATTTAGCAGATACGATTTTTCTCCCAGCTGTTCATTCAGACATTTCAGTTAAATAAAAATTAAGCAAAATAAAGCAAACCCAAAACGTGCTAAACATGATTCAAATAAATAAGTCAGTCCTAGTTTCAGTTCAGCTTTACTTGCCTGCTTTCTTTAGCTAATCTTGTAGCTTTCAAGTCACCTGTAGTATTTTTGAGAGAAAACAAAGTTGACAAGATATTAATTTCTCCAACTAAACAGGGGTAACAAGGCTGTGCCTTGAAGAGATCGTAACATCTTGTTTTTATTAGGGCTTTGGTGGTTTTAAATAGTGTGCCTATGAAAAGTTAACATAATCTGCGCTTTGCATATTGCTCCTAATTTGACTCCTGCCAAAGCAAAGAAAACATGAAGCATTGCTTTCATCTCAGCTGGAAGGTTTATCAGTTGTATAATAACTGGAGCTGGCATGAGCCTGGTTATAGCTGGAGTTAGCAGCTGCTTCTCTGATCCTGCAGTAGCACAAAGACCAAAACAAATTAATGCTATTAGTCATTCTTTCTTCCCTCCCAATTCATTTGCAATTATTTACAACAGTTCATGGAGAAGCTCAGTGAAACACCATGTAAGTGCATTACTGATATGGATGCAGGTGGCTAAGTCTTAATTTGGGGGTGGTAACTGAGGATGGATGAGATTCATTGGCCAGTGAAGGTGCACCCTCTCTGACTGACAACACACTCATCAACAAGGTGTCCCTAGGACTGTGCTCTGTCCCTCAGGCCAGCTCTGCTGGGGAAACTTGTGTACAGACTAATAAACTCTCCCATACTGTGCATGGAACGGAGGGATGGAACAGCCACCTGGCAATGGACCATGGAGGGTTCTTGTTCAAAAAGATGCCCAGGCATTGCGTGGAGGAGCGTTCGCTGGGCCAGACCAAAACCTTCCCAGGGACCTTTCTAGCAGTTTAACAACATATACAACACCACTGCCTGGGAACATTCACTGGATGCATGTAATATACGAGTATTGGTGCAGCCTGAGTCTTTCAGGATATTGGCAATATCTTGTTTTTCATGAACTCAATTAAAAAGTTTGCTGTAGAAATTAAATGTATATTTGCTATATGAGCATGAAATATTGCATGTACTCCTGTTTCACTGTCAACTTGTGTGTGTGTTGAGCACTAGTGTCCATTGATGGCCTAATCTTTCCTGACAGTTTGTCAGGAACTCACTCTGCAGTATGAATCTGATGGCCCAGTGCAGACAAGATCTGTTTTGGCCTGATGCAAAGAGAGCTGGCAGAAAAAAATGTGTTCTAGGGAGTAAGTACATGTCATTCTTCAATCACAAACTGCTAGTTGCAGCATGAAACATATTTTACAGGAAGAAAAAGTAAATTTGATGTTTTTTAATTTGTACTGCACAGCAATAAAAATTCACGTTAATGCAACTTTTTTTATGGTTAGGTGGTTTGATCTTGAAAATGCAGCTACAATGCTACAATTCATGGTTAATGCCAAGCATGTGCTTACATAATGATAGCTTCTCCTATTGATTCAACAAATGACAATGTTGTGTTCTCAAGAAATCAGTCTGATTTCCATGTGCAGAGCTGCACATGTCATACATTGAGCCTCCTGTGTTTGCTATATCCACTTTCTCCTGGAGTCTCTTCTCCTGTAACACTCCAGTGTCTGACTGGTGGTGTGATACATGCAGTGAATATCACAACCTGTCTTCCCACTTCCTAATAAAGCAGATATACATTTTTGAAGAAAGGTAATCTGGCAGCTACCTTAGCATGGTGGTTAAAAATGTACCTCATTGCAAGTTTGAATTTCAAATGAAGAATGTATTTTTGTCCCTTACTAAAATAAGGCCTTAATACCTTTGAAAGCTAATCATAAAATATAATTTATCTTGCATTAATTCCAGGGCACAGTTCTAAAAAGCATGTCACTTTCAGCTATTAGTACTGAAACAATCTCAGTGTCTGAAAAATCAACATGTTTTTCCCTTTTCTTGTTTGTTTGTTTGTTTGTTTGTTTGTTTGTTTGTTTTTCAGCTGTGGGACCTACTGCAAAAGTTGCAATTCATCATGACATACATTGCTCCCTGGCAGATTGCCTGGGGATCATCGTTCCATGTTTTTGCTCAGCTCTTTGCAATACCTCATATCCTTTATAAATTTGTTTTACTTTATTCTTTAAATTCTTATTCACATATGTAATTTATTTACAGTGTTTGAATAAGGTGTGAAATTCCTAAGTAACTTATTTTTAAATGTGACAAAGCTTGGAGCATCTCCTGAGACATACAACTTTCTATCTTGGTTGCATGAGATCTGAATCTGGGAAACTGAACTGTGACTCACACTGGTCCATTTTAATGCCCACTCACTTCCCACCCAGCCACATTCCGCAGACCACTTACTTCCGCAGTCCTCAGAATGGACTTTGGATGCATCCAGAAAGAAATGTTATGACTGACATATTAGGTCTAACTTGGGTGGACTTTTACGTATGCAGAAGCTAGTTTTGGGAAGTGCTGGGCATATGGTTGGCCTAGATCTGCAATATTAGTTGCTTTCTCAGTTGCTTCTAGTTGATATCTCAGATACAAATTTATTTTCTGTTTTAACTGTCCTGATTTTTCTTTTTTCCGTTCCAGAAGCACGGGATTTTAACATTTTAATGTACATTTTTCATTGTGGTGCTTTTAACATTTCCACTCTGTTTTATGAGTAGCAGTACATGTCAATCAACACCAAAGCAGTCCTTTTGAAACAGTTAGTTTCAGTGCCTGTTCCAGGGCTGTGAGCATTGGTTTTGTAGATACAGAGAGTAAAACAGATTTCAAAGACCCCAAAATATCTGTAGGGTTAAAAAATATATATATATTGGATTTCTGAAACAAAAAACTTGCAGTCTAGTGCAGTTAGGAACTTGACTTAGTACAGGAAAAGATATTAAAAAATGAATAAAACACTGTAACTGAACAAAATTAACTTTATTGACCTCTAAGGCATTTTCAGATATTAACTTTTCGTTTCTTCCTTCCCTCCCAACCAAAGTTGTGAAAGAAAAGTTGACAAAGTGGTTTTAGTTCAGACCTACAGAAGAGTTTACTTTGTACTGTTTGTTAGATACACACACTTAAGGCTTTGTCACTTTCATACCACAGTGGATTTTTACACCCTGTGAGTGATTTCTTCTGTCTGCTCTTTGCTGTGATATATTGAATCATATGCAGCATCGATTAACTATGCTTATGTTTCAGATAGAAAGTATGAGAGCCTTGGACAGAGGGAATTGCAGACAGAATAACTCCCTGAGAGAAAGCTTTAGATTGCCTGTTTAGGAAAGAAAAGCTTTGTAAAACTAAAGGTCTGTCTGAGCACTTTTGAGTGATTTGTAGCAAATTATTACAGAATTCCACAACAAAAAAATATTTTCATCTTTGTTGTAGGTATGAATCACAGGAGAGCTGTATATGAGGTTATTTAGCAAAACATTTAAGAACTGAGATTATAGTTTAGTGAATTTCCCTTTGGTTTTGTGCAGTGGTAACTTTACTCTTGGTAAAACTACATATTAAGTCTTGCAAAATGGAAAGCAGTTAACTAAGCAGGATTTAGTTTATTTACACAGTTACTGCTAAAGTGATCTAGACTAGCTTTCTACTCTTTATAATATCATTTGTAAATGCAAATCTGTTTTTTAAGGCAATGTTGCAATTAAGGTACTGGTTAAATGCTCAAGTTACTATTCCCACAACAAGAATCACTTTGTCTTTTTGCATGGTATCTTTATTTGTTGTTACCATAACCTAGCAAACAGTACTGATGAATGCATGTTGTAGTTTGCAGAGGGACCATGCCTGCCACTTCTTTGCAGAGTTTAATTATTCGTGGTTCTTAATTGGCTAAATCGCTTCTGCAGGCAGGACGTAAATTTATAAATTTTGTATTGCCTCTGTGAGTTTTTGCCGTAAAGCTCAGCTATGTGAGAAGTTCTGTGCTTTAATGCGTTGGGTTCTGGTGCACAGAACACAAAGGAGCAATGCATGGAGCTTTGCCTGGTGGAGGCTGTGAAGCCTCCACCGTTAGAGATCTTCAGGAATTTAGATGAACTTCTGTCAGGAGTCATATAGGTTTAGCTGCTTATTCCTTGGTGCTGCTAGGTGGACTAGGTGACCTCTCGAAGTCCTTTCTAATTACGAAAGATGAGGAACAGGAATGGGCTTCTGGCTTGAGGAGCAATCTGCAACTTCACTTCCAAGGGCTTCAATGAGTAAGAAAAGATTATATTCATAAATATCAGTGGATTGAGCAAGTCAGTGTAGTGTGGAGTCAAGGGAGGATTTTGTGTGAGAAATCAACAGAGAGATTTGGAAAGGAAAGGATTTCCAGTTCAGATTATCCTGTCTATGAGAGTTTCTTCTTTGGCTGTTTCAGGGTTACAAGTCTAACATCAGAAAAGGAAGCTCTGTGATGCTCACTTCTCCCATCTTCTAGGTGATCGATAGTGTGCTTGGAAGTGCCAAAACGTTTTTGGCCTGTAGAAATTGCAATTAGAAATGTGGGTTTGGGGAAACAGGATTTACAATAGCCTTACTGCATAGTTTTGTATGAAAAGAAGGGAATGGAAGACTCCGAAAATGTTAGTCTTTCAGTTACTTGTTTTGAAACTGATTGGAATTTAAACAGGGTTTTGAATTACAAGTTAATCATCAAAATAGAATGTTTTATTTCATGTTGAAGGGTTTTTAGTTATTTCTTTTTGTCAAAATTTGTTTTTGTTGATATTAAAATCTGTTACTCATGAAGAAGTTTTGCTTCTACGCTGTGTAACCTGACAAACATGTTACACTGGAACTGTCTTGGGACACAGAATAAGAAAGCATTCCTGTAAGTTTCTGACACTTCCTTTTTTAAAATTTTCTACTTAAACCTAACTAAAGCATTGGCATTTAAAAAAAAAAGATTAAAAAAAACTAATAAAAGGACATCAAGTACTATCAAACAAAAAAACCCTGAAGACAGATAATTGTGCACAGTACACATCAACTGTGCATGTAAAGGAACTGAGTGCTGTTACTTGGTCTCATGACATGCTTACATATATGAAAAATTTTATAAAAATCACTCTTCACAAGTCAAATGGGAAATGTCTTCCAGCATACATACAGTAGAGCATAATGTCTTTTAGCAAAAATAAAACTGTTGCTACTGGTTATGTCTTCGATACAAATGGTTCACAGTGGAGTCCTAAATGTCTTAACTCATGATGGTGGCAATTTTTAAATGAGTCATGACATTAGAACTCTCTTTAGAAAACTTGATTTGCTGTCCTTATCTGTCCTCCTTTTGTCTCTTCAGTTCCCATCCCTCCTTCCCTTATCTGACACTTGTTCTTCTTTCACAGCCAGTGCTGGTTATGACTACAGTGTAATGTGACAGTTTAACTTTTTTTGATTTACTTGCTTCCTGCTCTGTGCTCTCTGTTGCTTTTTGAACTTTAGACTCTTGAGGGCAGCTCATTTTGCAACATCACTAATGCACAAAGACACCGTTCCAAACCACTCTCTTTTAATAAGTTTGAGGGATTTGAGAGGTATCTTTTGGCAAATATTTGTTTTTAGCTTTTACAAATTGCTTTGAAAGCAAGGCTAGCTAGCCTTTTAATGGAAATACTGTACCATGAATTATGCTACATGTGTTAAAATGATTTTGTGAAGTCTTATAGTCTGTGGGACACATACACAGGGTATTATTGTAAGAGGGTAAGCTACAAGACTCTGGTTATTGAGTGGTTTGATCTAAATTTTAGTTTGAGATGCACTCAAGTGTTGTACTTTGATAGTCAATTTTTAGTCCATGACTTACTTACTTGGCACCTTCCTCCCCAGAGAGATGTAAGGAAGGACAACTATTCTCTTATACCAACTTGGAAACCTTTTTCCTGAGATTCCATGGACATGGTATGACTTAATGAAGAATTAAAGCCTAACATTTATTTTTTTTGGGTTTTTAAATCATGTTCCTTGCAACTTGCATGTTTTTCAGTATCCTTGTCCATCTCCTAACTTGCTTTCCAGCAATCTGGAATATGAATTTACATTTAAACTATGGATTCAGGTATTCATTATTAAATTTATGTGTGATATTTATTATTCCTCTGTCCTCACTTTCTCATTTCATATATATTTCAAAAAGTATGAAGTGCTGAACATTTTTTTACGTTTCAATCTGCATGGACTGTTAAATTGTCAGCAAAAATTAACACGAAAGCATGATTTTAAGCCCACAGGTTGCATTATAGAGGCATAGTTGTTTCTCCACGTACTAGGTCATTCCAAAATAAGCAGAATCACAGAATGAAATATTGGACACATTGGGATCAAGACTCCAGTGCAGAGAACTGAGAATTTCCAAGAAAATGAGGTTTGGGGGATTTTTGTATTTTAAACTCTGTGTGTCAGACTCTGGAAATGCACTTTGTGTCATAGACAGTACATGAAGGTCGCTGGAAAAGGGCACTTACTGCTCTGCCCACACTCAGGATCTGTCCTCGGGCGGAGATGAGACGGGGTCACCCTGATAATAATGTACCCCGTGCAGACATGTCGCCTCCACTGCAACCGTGCAGAAGTGAAGAGCCATTGATTGCATGCTGATAATGGACAATTCGGCACTGCCTTTCCTTTCCTTGCCACCTCTTTGGTAAGATAGATAACAACAAAAAAAGCAAAAATAAATAGTTCAAATTGCTGTCTCAGCAATGCTTTAGAAGTATGCAGAAATAATTTGTGTTACCTTAACTTGCAGTTTTCAGACTCTGCTATGCTTTTTTTTCAAACTCTGGCCACTTCAGTCTTTTCTACACCGCTGAGTCCGTTTCTTGGTAGTGTCATCTTTATCGCATCATACGCAAGACCGATCAAGTTCTGGGAGAAAAACTACAAGTAAGGCAATTCAAATATTTTCTACACTTGTGATTTGTAAAGGTTTTGCTCTCATTAATTTCCTTTCTGGAGGTATTATTTTTTTGGAAGATAATCCTTAAAATATTGTAGAGCGTGAGAGGCTAACCTTTGAATCTTGATTCTGGTGTTTTACGATTTTGTGGTTATTTGGTTATTTCTGAAAATGCATTTAAACAATTATGAGTACATTACAGATGAGATGTCGTGTTGCATTTGTCATACAGACATACAGTAATGAAGCTGTGGGAAAAAAAAACCAGTAGAAGTTCCAGTTGTCAGCCTTTTTTTCTTGCTAGCTCGTGTTAGCAACTAAATCTGTGAAGCCTTTGGCACTAGAAGTCACGCTGCATTAATGTGTTTTGTCCCAGTCTGATTAAATGTTACCATTTGGGATGTAGCAGGTGACTCTCATAGGGAAGTGATTAAGAGTTCGCATTGGCATTACTTGCTACATCAGATCTTGGAGTGTGACTGAAGAATTGGTTTTGTCAGATTTTAGCGTCCATTCATTCAGTTTGACAAGTACGTAAACACAGAATATTTAAAAGATTGGATGAAGAGCTTCTGCTCCTTCTGCCCAGTAGGATTTGAAAGCTTGTGGTAACTGGGATCTAATGGGCTCCCAGCAAGAGTACTGGAGATGGGGAAACACTTCCCATTCCAGAAGGAGGTGGTTTTTGCAAGGGATGAATGAGCAGTCTGCATCGTTAGGGGATGGGGTCAGTGACTAAGGGGGGTCCTTTGAGGCCTGTGGTTTGAGCAGCCTGAGAGCTCTTTACCACCTACTGACATGTAACCTGGCTTGGAGGAACTTATTGCAGCTGCAGAACAGCGGTTTGAGGCACAAGGTGAAAGTTGTGTTGGCCAAATCAGGAGTTGGCTGAACCAGTGAGAAGTGTTAGACACTTACCACTCCTGTATTGATGCCACTGATGTATCTGAGCACCTCAGGAAAACTCAAAACTAGATCACTATTGCAACAATACATCATCACTAGGGTAAAACTAACCTGTCTCATGACGGTCTAAGCCCAGCTCACGTTCCCTATTAGTGGGTGAACAATCCAACGCTTAGTGAATTCTGCTTCACAATGACTGGAAGAGCTGACATCAAAGGATCAAAAAGCAACATTGCTATGAACGCTTGGCTGCCACAAGCCAGTTATTCCTGTGGTAACTTTTCTGACACCTCCTGCTTAAAACCCGAAAAGCCAGAAGGATCGTGAGGCCCCTCTTTCATGGTCTGTATTCATACTGAAAATCAAGATCAAGCAAGCTTTTGCACTTCTGCTCCGCGGGAGGTTTCCGTCCTCCCTGAGCTCGCCTTAGGACACCTGCGTTATGCTTTGACAGGTGTACCGCCCCAGTCAAACTCCCCACCTGCCATCTTTTAGGGGAAAATGTCTGATTAGTTTGGAGAGTTTTATTTTTGTTTCATTTTGACTTGTCAGTGAGTGAATATGTACTCATCTATAAAGAAATTACTCAGACAAAGTGAAGTCATATAAAGACTGTTAGAAATTCTAGTATGTCTTTCTTGATCTTCTGACTTAAAACATAAAAGCTACAACCTTGCCCCTTAAAAACCTTTCAGAAGTAGCAAACAGCCTTGTAGAAGATTCAGATAGTCATCAAAGTGAAATAAATGTTTGCCGGAACCGGTGGCATTCCACAATATGCATGTGTAATGACTTCACCTAAATTTGTATTCATTTTGTCTCTAGCACTTCTGATTTTCCTTGGCCTCGCTTCCATTTCAGTATTTCATTGCTCACATAAAGAACTGATCAGAGCAAGTGAGCACTGAACTGAAATGGGTCATTAAAGGGACACAGTGAAAAAACAGAAAAAGGCAAGGGAAAGGAGTAATTTTGTATTAAGAATAGGGAAATTTTCTACAACGTACTTAAAATAATTCAATAAAGTGAGATGGGCCTTGTCTTACTGCTTTAGATCTTGACCTTTCAGCATCTAAAAATCCAAAGGGATGGCATAATTGCTTTCTTTCAGAGCTGTGCAGTTGAACAGGATCAGGAACGAGATGGAAGGGGAAGTTGTTATGGCTCCTGCACTGACCCATCTTTGGGCTGCAGTGCCCTATGGCTGGGTGTGCACTGAGCTTTCAGGTGCTCTAAGACCAAACAGAATGGAGAGATGGGAAGGCTGGTATAGAGGTTTCCTTATTGCAGTGCATTGACCGTTTTGCCAAGTTCAGCTCAAGGTATTCACGGAAAATCACAGGTTCACTACAGTGCAGGCTGAGATGTGCCTCATACAAAGCAGAAGCTCTGGCAGATTTTTTTTTGCTGTTTCCATACTCATTGCCTGTTGATAGGAAGTTTTGCCCAGGGGAAGGCTACCTCAATGTGCTTTAGATAGCTTGTCGTTGTTGTTGGTTTGCCTGTTTTGCATGCTCATTTTCAAACACTTCCTTGTTCTGTTGATGACTACATTAAATTATCACATTTATATTAGCTACACAAAAACTCATTTACGTTTATATGAAGTCAGAGGTAATCAATTCCATGGTTATATTTTTTTATAATTTAACCTCTTAATTGGACTAACTGAAAACAATTTTGACAAGCACTCCAGATATCAAAATATGATGGTTTTGTTTATCTTCCAAGTCACAAATTAGGTTGCTTTCTTAGAGTGTCATTTCTGTTCATCAGTATATGCACACTTCACTGGTGTCATGCAAACTTCTTTTTTTATTTGTTTCACTAAAGGAATACTTACTTTTGCATCTCATTTGGGCCAACGGTGTGAAATGAGATGAGGAAAAGCCATCCGGTTCATTTTATGTGGAGTGAATCCAAAGATGAAGCTTTGGACATTAGCAAGCAGAATATTGTGTTTATTGAGCTGGGCTATTAGGCCAGTAGGTTGAGTGGTGAGCAGCTGCTTCATCTGTTCCTTAAAGTTGATTTGGTTGTCCCTACCTCTGAGAGCACACATACACATCTTGCGTTTCCAGTATTTCTTTTAGTCCCACTTTTTTCTGATGGCTAAAGAGGAGTTTGATTCCTCAGGTTTCTGACCAAGCATCTGCCACTTTAGATGATGTGAGCTGGAGCTGCAAGGCTTAGAGAATTAAGATGATAGCTTGTTTGATTTTTTTCAAGGAGATGGAGGAACTGAAGCTGGTCTGAAAAAAAAATAATAATAATTTTGACAGTAAGCAAACTGTGAAATTTCTACCAAGCTCTTCAGAATTCAGGAATCATACTGTGCCTGTTTGTGCTCTTGCGGTGTGTGCACAGAGCATGGGTGTTCTTCCCTGCAGTCAGCAGATGCTGTTTGTTCACAGTATGCGCTTCGGTACTCACTGTGTGCAGAGTCTAGTGCACTGATGCATCGCTGCAGTCAGGGATCTTTTTGGGAGAAAGGGAAGGGTGACTTTAAGAAGAAGAAAAAATACAGCAATAAGGAAGGCGATTAAGAAAGAACAACTTCTCATGCAACCATTCTTCTACGGCTTTTGCTGCCATTGTTGAAGAGGAGGTGTGTGAAATCAGAAAGCTGCTTTGCTGCTCATGAGCGGTCTGTCTCGTGGAAGTCCAACTATGAGAAATTTTCTCTTTTTTAAAGAAAAATAAAAAGTTTGATGCAACACTAGCTTCGTCCTGCCATTAGCCTGAGTTTGAAGAGCCCTGTTTTAGTCTTTATTTTCACAGCTGTTGGAATTATTAGGCTGTAGATGTCAGAGAAAGAAAGGGTAATAGCAGTAAATCTTGTTTAATATATAGGCACTTTAAAGCATGAAGTGTTTGTTCAAACGTTGTTGTTCCATTCCTCTGCTTTGCTTTTTTTCTTAAATACTTTGTCATGCTGTAGCCTGATTCTGTCCCCCTCCTCCCTTCCTCTTATCTTGCTTTGTGTCTTGGATATGGCAACAGACAGGGCAGCGTAGGAAGTTTACTGTCATACCCCAGTGGGTCTTAACTGCTGGATCACATCGAGCAGCCTGTTCTCTGCTGCAGCTGTGACTTGTCCCCCCAAACAGCAAACTGCCACCAGGAATCTGGAGATTTTACTGCCTTCAAGCCCCTCGTCTCTCTCCTGCTCCTTGTTTCTGTTCTCTCTTGGTCATCTGGTTCAGTGACTATTTTTGGGTGAAGCACAGCTTGCATTTGCTTTGAAGGATCTTGAGTGAATGACTGTGGTTTAGCTGAATTAGGTGCCTCTAAAGAGGCTGTGGTTAAATTGCCAGTTATCTCTGAATGGCATTCAGGACACCTCTCTGTGGTCAAGAACATGTGAGCAAGCCTTTCTTTTCTCCATCTTTTTAAAAAGTGTTATTGTTCCAGTCATTGTGGTTTGGAAAACAACCACCTGTAAGGTTAATACAGGGAACAGAGGGTGAGGAAAACCTGCCCTGTCTCAGCTCCAGTGCAGCTGGCATTATTTTTCCTACTGGCTCACTTAACCTCCCCATTGTGGACAGCCTGCAGGTGGAATAGGAAGAGTTTTCTCAGTGTAGGTATAATGAGCTTTGACCCCACATTATGCACGTGTGTGGGAAAAGGACTTGTGAAATATACTCATGTGCTCCCTCCCTTTTTCCCATAAAATAACAAGCCTTCCACTTCCAAATGCTTATTTTTTAACACACACTAGTGCATCTGGTTTCCCTGTGAGCCTGCTCATCTGTTACAGCTGCTAAAACCCCTGCTCTGAACACTGAACATCATTCAACCATAACTGTCCATGGGCTTCGTTTGGGAGCTGTATGTTCAGACCTTTCAAGTTCTCCTTTTTAGGGCTGGATTTCTTTTTTTAGTCTTTTCTTGCTATGATGTTTGATTTTTCACATGTTCTTAGACCTCCATAGTGGTGATGTTTACAGAGGAACAACTGCAGCAGATGTTTATAGTTCAGTAATGCCTTGGACACTGATTTATAATGCATACTTTAAAGGAAGGTACATTAACCTCTGAAGTCAACAATTAGTGCATAACCTAAGCACAGGAGAACCTTTTTTCCTTTAATCAGCAGGAGTTAGTGTTTGCCTTATTTCCTCAAATATCACTTAGAAATGCTATGTTCTGACTTCTGTCACTGCCTGTTCTCCTTACTTAGTGTTCAAAATTTTCTGAATATTTCCAGCCACCTGGCACAAAAGCCACATCACAGCCATGAGTTTTACTGTTCATTGCAATTGTTTTAGTTTCTTATGAACTGTTTCTCTGCTAATTTTTTTTTTTCTCTGACTGCTTCTATTTTTATACTGTTTTTTTAGTGAACTGACCAGAAAGAAGCACTGTATTCCAGTTGTACAACTTTTCTCTAGAGTGTACTGAGGTCCTAGTTCCTTTGTTATCAGCTATTACTCAGTTTTATGAATGTTGGCCCCGTTGGCCCTGGCTCTTTTAAGAGAGGTCTTCACTGAGTTGGCCTCAGGGCTTCTTCAGGCTTTTATTGAATGTTAATTTGGAACTCAGCAAAATAGTATAAATATGTATCAGCATGTAGATAAAAACAAAATGGGTGTTTATTAGTGCCTGGGACTTTCTAGTCAAAACAAATAAGCCCAATTAATTGAATGTTTTTCAGTCTGTATTTTTGGTGGCATTTGGTCAAAGTCTTTCTGGAGACTTCAAAGGTACTTAGATCTTTGACCATCCAGCCTAGACTGGTACTGAAGGATGCTTAGGCCTGGCTTGGGTGCCCTTGGGTACAGCATTCCTGCTAACTCTAGTGGCACTCCATGGCCGGCAGTGATGAAAAAGCTGAAACATTAACAAGTTGCTGCTTTTTTTTTCCTTCTCCCCTCTCCCTCTCCAGCAGATTTTCCAGTAAAGATTTTTTTTGTGGGGAAAATACTTCTCTGTTGAAACAATTAGTATAAACTGGTCTTTGGGAAGTTTCACCCTGTTCTCCAGGTGCAGGCCATGGTTCTGGCATTGAGGGAGAGAATGGAGAAAACCAAAATGTCTGAAGAACAAGGAATGTTTTTTGCCTGTACTTCAGCCTTAGTTCTTCATGAGCCCTCTGAAGTTACGTGTTATTCGTTAGACTCACTCATCTGACTGTCTTCTCAAGACCATTCCCTGTTCCCTCCCTGCTGTAGTGCTGATCTGCTTTACCTCTTTCCCATTGCACCAGTAGTGCCCATGGACTTGTACCTACAACCCTTGCCTGGTTTGGGAGCCTTTAATCCCTTCCAGCAGGTGTGCAGGGCTTTGAGGAGTGACAAAACCACAGCATTCAGGTGTGGGAGGTGTTGCTTCAGATAAAGCCCCAGGATGAAAGAAGCCCTTGTAGAAATTATGTTACCCTGAGCATCTTGAACTGTGATCTCCGAGCCTGTGTGCGTGTGTGCACCCCTTTGGGCACTTGCTGTGGCACAGAGGTGTGCACGTCTCCTCTCCAACTCAGCCCGCACCTTAACGCTTCACTCCATGTGTCACACTGAACTGGGAAAATATGAGGGCTGCCAGGGAAAGGATGGGCGAGGAAAACCGGGTACCTTTAATCAAATAGGTCTGACGTTAAAATAAGTATTTTCAGAGTTGCTGAGAGTTTCACACTGTACAAAATTCAAAGTTGTATTTTAACTTTTGGTAGTATTTCTTTAACTGGTAACATCACCTCTTCTTAAATTTTGCCTGTGGCAGTCAATAAAACAAATTGAGGCTAATTGAATAGGAGCCATATGTGTGATAATTAATTGGGAGTGCATTCTGATTCAGTGCTCTGTAGTTCCCTGCCGAGTTAAAGATGCATCCACAACTCTAATTCACTGAATCATTCGAAGAAGACAGAAGGAAGGCCTCAGAGAGGGAACACATGCTGAGGGCAGGCGGGAACACAAGCAGAGATCAAAACCACAAGCAGGATAAATGAAAAGGGAAAGGGATGGTCAGAAAAGGAAAAGGCATGCAGTGAAAAATCTGAGAGGATAATGCAACGGATATTGATAAGCAGAAACTCAGACCTATAGAGGAAAACATAAGGATGTTAGAAGAGGACTTGTAAAGATATTTGGAAAGGAAAGCAGCAACAGAACATAAGAGAAATATGAGAATGCACTCATTAATCAGAAATAGGACACGCACAATATTTTAAAGGCTTGTGTTGATATACAGTGGCACTAAAATTTTATAAGATGTTCATCTAATGCTTAGCTTCCGTATTATGTAAATCTAATGAGATGAAGTAAGCTCATGAAGTTCTGTCATGTCGAGTATTGGAAACCTGTTGAAATGGATTGACTGAATTTCCGTAAGAATAACTGTTCTCAGCAAGCATTCATGCCTTTCACTTGGATAGTGTAGATTATCTCCTATTTTAGATTGAACCGAATCAAACGTTTAGGGGCAAGCTGATGTTCAGAGTACTAAACTCAAACCTTCCATTTAAGAAGATACTTACTCAAGCAACTTTTGTGAATATGGGGAAAAGCTGAGATCACAGAGATGTTCAGCAGGTATAACTGTTTTAACTGAGGTTATACATAAGTTGTGTAAAAATAGCAGCAGGGAATAATTCACGCTACAGCTTCCCTAAGTCCTGATTGTCTTCTGATGTACAAGGGTATGTGCTGGTCCCAAATTGCCTGAGGGCTCAGAAGAGCAAAAAGTAAAATAACACTTATTTCTGAGGTAATGCAAAATTCAGAATTATGTCACAGTGGCCACTGAGAATTGTTTCTGAAGCTTTGTGTTGGTTGGGACTAGGTAAACACTGGATAAATGCTACAGATTTTTTTTTTTTTTTTTATTTAATCCTTTGACTAGCAGTATTTGCTCTCCGGAGTTTGTTTCAGTCTGAAGAGTACTGTAGAGACTACTGTAACAACTGCTGCAAATGATTAACACTCTCAGCAGCCTTTGCAATGGGGAAAACAGAGGTATTAAAAGTTATTCCTGTTTTAGATTGGGTTTTGTACAACTGCACAGTAGCAATAAGGTTTTTCTTGTTCTTCAGTGTAGTATCACTGATGCTGCACTCACAGGTTTATGGCACTGGAAAGGCTCAGTTAGCTTCCATTTTGCCTCCCTTTGTCTTTCGGTGAAAATGTGTACATGGAGTACCTGATAGGGTGCTAACCTCGTATTTCTGATGTAAACTTTCTTTGTAAGTCATGATTCACCAGTCTTTGTCTTACTCTTGTATTTCCTCATACTTTCTTGCTATCCCCACCTCCTAATTTTATTTTTAAGCAGTGACCTTGAGTCTAAAAGTGACAATTAAAATATCTTAAGTTTGTTATTTTAATATTTCACACTGAAAAAGCATAAGAGCACTTTGTTGTCAACAACAAAGCATATAAATAACGAATTCTGAAATGCCTTGCTGTCCTTTCCTCCTTTTACGATATTTAAGCAATGTGCATCAATCTGTGGAGTAAAGGAGATAAACGTCTTGGCCGTATTTGCTGGAGCAGCTCCCAACATTTTGGTGTGTGGTTTGTTTCTTGGCTTTTTTTTTTTTTTTTTTTTTTTTTTGTCATTTTGTTTTTGTTGTTTTCTGCCTGATCTCGCTCTTTTTTCTGGTGAAAATGTCAACGGGACATTTCTTATAATCTCCGTTCTACTCTCCAGGTCCTTATTGCTTCTCAGGCTTTTGCCAGTTCACTCCTGGGCCCATTGGCCAGTGCAGAGCTCAAGTGCATTAGTCCTGCAGAGCTCTAACCCAGCATTGGGCACAGTGTTGTACCTTTACTATGACGTTTGTTTTGGTTCGTGATGGGAAAACCAGGAAAATAACACTCACCTGCCCTATTTCAGATCCATGGTTTTATGTGTAATTAACACATTTGCTTTTAAATGAAAAGTGTGTCTATGAATTGCAGGCAGTGAGGTATGATTGTGATGCAGGGTTCTGTGCTAAGCCCCATCCTTACTGGAATGTCAGGTCTCAGCCCCTTTTCACTGACAGAAGAGTGAGCACGAATGTCTCTGTACAGTTGGCATAATCCTTCCAGTTATAGAGCTTCTTGTATCATTTAGTATAAAATACCTGAAGATAGTGACTAAATGCCTTTCAAAAGAAAAAGCATACAAGGACAAGGGGAAAGAAATTAAGTAGCAAGGCAGACAAATAAGACAAAAGCAGGGATATTGATGGCATTTTGATAAAGCATTAGTGAATATTTTGAAGTACACAGATGCTTAAATGACCTGGCTTACAAATAAGAGGTGAATTCCCCAGCTGAACCTTTGAATGTCAGAACATTTAGGTGGGCTGTTTAATGCCTGTTTGGGCACTCAGTTTTTGATCTCGAATTCACACCTCTCATTTGCATCCCTGCTGCTGCACGAGCACAGAAACCTCATCTCCAGGAAGGCTTCAGAATATGCCAAATAAACATGCTCAGCAAATGACTGCAACTCTGATTTTTATACCTACTAAAACCACAAAAAATCAAAACCAAACAAACAATACCCCCCCACCCCAAAACCTAAAACACAAAAAACCCCAAAGCTCTCAGAATGAATTATAAAAAGCTTTTTAAGAAACTAAAAGAACCCTAAGAACAGGAAGCATTATTGATAGTAAGACCTTCCTGTGTTCTAAAAGGATCCTTCAACAGCGCTGTCCTTAACAACTGGAACTTTTTATACCATAGCCCTCCCCCAATTTCCTGGTGTTCAAGCAAAGCCACTTTTTATTTTTGTTAGATGAAACACTGGAACAATTAGGGAAGGAGGGAAGGAAAAAGCATGAAAGATAAAAATCAGAGTGAGTGACCAGGAGGAGAAGTTGCTTTCATTTTTATGAGATCTTTATTGATGTGAGTTAAACCTGAGGCTTCTCTTCCATGCAGCTGCCCAGAAAACCTGGACATGGTGATGCACGAAGGGGCTGTCAGCCTTTGTTGTTATAAATGTACTGGAATCCTTCTGCCTTTTAGATGAATTGATTTAAAACTACTTGGGCATCCTCCTACTTCCAATTACTATCATAGTTTTTGCCTCTGGTGTCCTTCAAATATTCATGTCTGCCTGCTTACTCTACCATCTCCTCGTTCTTTCTCCTGCCTCACTGTCGTAGCCTACTACTACTACTGTGTTTTTAATGCTCAGCCTTCCATTTATAGTGCCAGCAACATAACATATTCACAAGAAAATGTTGAGGATTTTTTTCCAGACTTCCATGAATAATCATAGGGCTGCAGCATAGTAGAGTTTGGAGTTTCTCTCTATTAGATTTGCCTGTTAGATGTCATGGAAAGTCAGATTCCCATGTATTGGACACAAAGAAAAACTTTGGATCTCCCCTGGAAAGGAATCTCTTGAGTCCCCCAGAGGGGAAATGCTTTTCTTCGTTCTTTCAAAGTAGACATCCCCTCCTTCAGAGCAGGAATCCTGGAAATCCTAAATCTGTGTTTTGGGTAAAAACTCAGCAGTAGCAAAGCAGATAGAACAGCTGTGATTTTATTCTTCTGCAAATAAGCACAGCTTATTTTTTTTTGTTTTTGTCTCCTCAATTTGCCGGATTCTCACTATCCGCTGTATGTTCCCCAGGCTGCCTGAATCTCCTTCAGTCTTTTTTTTTACCTTTCTAAGGAACTGGGAAAGTAAAGTGAGAGAAGAAAGTCTTTCCAGGTCAAAAAACAAGGCAATATTTTTGGACAAGGGAAGTATAGGAAGTGACTTCATCCTTTTGCAAAGGGAAGCGATAGTTATAATGGCATGAACAGTGCTGTACACACCCGTGGATTGTCTCAGTGCCCACATAAATGGTGGATTAAAAGAGCGTGAGAGAGATGTTTCAGGAACTAAAATGGATTTTTACTTTAAAATTACTGAAGACTTAGCTGAAGATACTCAAACGCAATCTCTTGCTCTCCAGGGCAAGTGCTCAAGGACTTGCAGTTTGTTTGCATAGAATAATGCAAATCAGGAAGAAATCCAATTACTGATCTAATTATCACCTTGGATGAGTAGTAACAACCAAATTTAAAGCAAGAGGCCACTGGAGGAAAGCCCAAATCACCCACTAGTCCCAAAAATCCAGTTTGAGAGGTCCTAGTCTACAGTGAAAAGCCCACGAATAAAGGTTTTGGCCATTTGAGTGTTAGGCACGGTGTATTATAATTTAATGCTATGCAAATTCCCATTGCCTTCAGGAAGGTACAAACATAGCTTTGGTTACTAATAATTATGGAAGATTTTTAAAGCCCAAAATGGATTAGCAGACTGAATTTATTCAACTAAACTGAATTTCAGGACAGGAGGTTGCTTTACAAATTGTTTGTATTACCTTCGGTCTTAAAAAAATTAAAACTATGCTTAAAAATATCTGTAGAGATTTGAGGTTTTCTGGTAGTGTCTGAAAAGGTAAATCCTTTCTTGTGTCATGTCCTGAGGCCCATGGTTTAGCTGCTAAAGCAATCATTACTGTGCTTGGAATGGAGCATAAAGCTGCAACGGAGTCTGGTTTTGTTTGGTTTGTGAGAGCTGTTCTGTTTCCTTCCATTCTTCCCCATCAGGCTGCATTATCTGCCTCGGAGTGTCCTGAAGCACTCGTGATTTTCCCTGATTGTTTCACGCAACTTCTCTCAAAGAAAAAAATTAAAACAAAAAAAGGAAAGAAATGGAGCCACAGCTGCATGCTGGGCAAAAGGATTTCTACCTATTATAGATTAGAATTTTCTGAAGTATTGCTTGATTTGTATGGGTCTCAATATGCCTCAAGAACGGAAATGCTTTATAGGTTGGTAAAAAACTGGTATAAAGACTAGTATTGACTTGTACCTCATACTGCCACACTGATTTCAGAGGGACTGAACATTAACAAGGAGTCTCATATCTTAAAACATATGCATTTGGAAATCAGCAGCATTTCTCTGCTGAGAATAGAAAATTGATTGAATTCCATAACCTAATCTTTATGCTTACTCTTGCATAAGTTGCAAATGCAGGTGGATGTGTATCAGGGTAGAAGAATTCTGACAACCTTTTTGAAGTAAAATCATTCTTTATATTCTGAACTACTTAGAAGGTCCTCCCCCCATTGCCATTTTCTGTTGCATAGGAAATGAAAATTGCAGTTACAATAAGCTGAGTCAACCAGAGGCAGGAAGATAAATAATACATCTAATAAAATGTTAATCTATGTAGATAATGTACTAATATTAATTACAAATAATTCTAATTAAGACTCATATTCTCTCCAACTGTGTTTCTTGCAAAGTAAAGAACATGCCTTTTTAAAGCAAAAATCAGTTGCTTGTAGGGAGTAGAAGTAAAGCAGTTCTGATCCTCTTCTGTCTGCTACATGGAAGCCTGTGTGCAATTCTTTTGGTGGTTGGTTTTCCACAGTTTTTTGGGGTAGGCTGTAGAAAGTGGATAAAAAGGCTTTTTAACATTAGGGACATCAATGACATCCTTCTTCCAGTTGCCTTCAGCATGAGCTTATAGCTTCAGCTCAGAAACTTCCATCTTTTTAAATAAATTGTATATTGACACACGGAATCCTGGAATGAGGACATACGGACTCCCAGAGAGTCTCTGCTGTGCTTCGAAGGCAACATTATCCTGTGTTTACACCATCCTTTGTCAATGTTCTTTAAGCTGTGTGAAAGCCTCACATATAACTTTTACCCTCTTTGCCACAGTCATCTTTGGGGCATATCTAAGTTCTCATAGCGAGTAGCTAAATTTGGGGTTTCTAAGTTGACTGGCCAACCATCATCCCATTCAAAATCTCCACTATGCTCTGTGCTCCACCCCCCATGAGCCAGACCCCAGCCAGTCCCATGGAGCTGTGCCCTCATCACTGTTTGACCAAGGACGTGATGAGGATGATACCTGGATGTCTCCCTTGGTTCCTGTGCCAGGAGGGATGGTGCCTTGGCACTTTTCCCCTGTGTTTGCGAGCCGGTGAACAGATGAGACTCTTGCCACTGCCATGTGTAACTTCTGTAAAATGTGGTCTAGAGCGAACAGCTTTGTCTTTCCCCATTTTCTCTTTTAAGCCCATTTTTCAAGGAAGGATAATATTTACATATCTGATTGATAGGTCTTCTGCTAAGGCTGGTGATTGAGGGTAAAACTTTTGAGACAATATTCTTAATTAAATGTCCTGAAATCCTAAAGCATCGCTGTCAGAACAGTATTTCACGGAAATGTATATTTATCATAGCATGCATTTCTGTTAGCCAGGCTGTCACTTGTGCCCTGAAGGCCTAGGAGATGGATGCTTGGGAGCTGCTTCGGACTTCTGGTGTTAAATATCACTTGTCACCACAACAACCACTCCTTTCTGTTGGACACGTGCCTGCCCGTAGTGTTTTATTCATTCCTTATTTTCAGACTTTGTTAGTGTCTTCTATTACAGGTAGGAATAAAAGCTCAATGCAATCTACCTTGGAGTTGCTTTCTGTTCTGTGACTATTTTTCCCATGGTATTTATATTCCACTGCTAAAATGATAATACTTAGTAAGGAATATGTCATTTATAAGGGAGACAGAATTACTGTTTGTATGCAATGAGAGCCTGTAATTTACTCTTTTTCAAGTGACAAGAATGACCAGAGACTCTTGTTGCTGCCTAGCTAAATATGAAACTAAATAAAGTGATTTCTTGTTGTTGTTTTTCTATAGATGCCTTACACCCACAGAAAGATTTTTTTCACACAAGGAAAGCCTCTCAAGTCTAGCTGTTTCCCTTAAAGCTTGGAAGGGAAGAAAGACTGATTTAATATTCTTTCTATTTACTGTTTTGGTGGCACCTGCCTCATGTGCTTCTGCAGCCAGTTCAATTATTTAAGTATGTAGTGCTGTGAATGACCACAGATTCCAAATTCTGAGTGACCTCTGTTCCATGAGAAGGAAAAGGGGGAAAAAAAGAGTTTGAGGAAAAAGGAGGAGGAAACACAGATACTTCTGTTTTATGTGCTGATAAGCTACAATATCAATACCAATACTGAACTGAAATACTATACATGCCTACTTGGAGTAAACTGATGAATGGATTAAAGCAGGGGTGTCAAATTCATTTTCACCAGGGGCCACATCAGCCTCGCAATTGCCTTGAAAGGGCTGAATGTAATTTTTAGGACTGTATAAATGGAGGAGTGTGAACTGCATAATGATATAAACACAGAACATCAAGATACACTAAAAAGAAAATAAAAATGTGGTTTGGGGAGAATCTGTTTTTTTAAAAAAAAAAAGAATTGGCTCTACAACATGTCTTTATTTCCAGCACCAAAAGATCGGACCATTCCAACACCAGACTGGCAATTCAGATCGAAAAGGACGCAGGTATGGCCTGGGAGTTTGAGGGTTTCACTTGATTTGCAAAATGTGATGTATTTACATGAGCAAGGCTTTGCCTGGGATGCTAAAGAAGTACAAAGGTTTTAAATGAGGTGTGAACAAACCAGAGTATTTTAAGTGTAGCAGAGCACCACTTCAAGCCACGTGACTTAACTAAATCTCTTAACTAATTTTCAGTTACGTGTAGCTGATCAGGCAGCTGCTGGACTGTGCACCCCTTGGTTAATGAGAACACTGCTGGTTGTGTGTAGCGTGCAGCAGGTGCCCTGGCTGGACTCGAAGGTCCACTGGGAAGAGTAAAAGGTTTTGGAACAAAACCAGCAGATTAACAGTGCCCCGCCACCACGTAGTTTGGGCTGATGGATATCTCCTCTTCCCCGGAGAGAAACCTTTTTGGAGAGGCAGGAGGAGAAATTAGGAATTTGTGGGAGAGGGTAAAAGAAAGACACAGGAAAGATGGTGGGCTGCTCTTGCGGGTGCTGGTCTGTGAAATGAGCTCCAGTCCCTGGGGATATAAAGCACCTTCCTGGGCTGCACTGGGTGGTTCCTGTGAGAGTGGGAAGTGAGACGTTTTTTGGCAAGCCAGTGGACGCGGAGAGCATGTGGCACCTCAGCCTCTTCCGTACCTGGCAAGACAAAGCCCTTTCCAGGGGAGACTGATAGCAGAGTTTCGTGCCAAATCCCAGTCCCAGTGGGAAGCCAGGGTTTCATACAGGGGTTTCTTCTGCTTTAGTGTTCTGCAGCTGATTTTATTTTACCACTGAGGTGTTGGGGATTGTATTGTGGAGGCATAAGCTTACATTTTAATTATTCTAGTTATATTTATATCTGCCTGTCTTTTTATCCTTATTCATTACATCAGTAGCATGAACAAATACACATCTTTAAGCAGAAACGGGTGTAATCCAGAGCGTCCAAGAAAGCAAGCATGGTATTAGCAATTTGAGGCTTATATTGTGCTCTTTTATTATTTATCAGTTCAAGGCAGATAGTTAAGATGTTTCCCAAGGCCATTCTGTCATCTGTTAGCAGTAACCTTTAGCATTATTATATATGCTAATAAGCTAATTATGTTTTAAAACCCATAGCTCAAGCAAAGCATTCTTTTTGTATGTGTGCTTAAAAGATTCATTTTATGACTCATTTAAATTTTGACTGAATATGCTTCAGAAGGTCTATAGTTGATTTTGTCTGTATGCGTATATGCACCTGCATGTACATATGTACCAGGGCTGGATGCATAATGGCCACAGTGATGAAAAGCTGTGTAGTAGCACACCCACTCTTCCTTTTGCACTGAGGAGCAATTTGTAGGGAAAGCTACAGCCTGTCATACTCTGATTTGCTCTCCATGTTAGATCTGCTCCCAGATATGCACATACATAAATATGCAAGTGTACCTGATATGCTCTTGTGTATACAAATACATCTCCAAGATGTTGTTTTGTACATGTACATCTATTCATGCACCAGCATTTAAAAAGTGTTGAAAGTGCGACATATAGAAAATAAAAGCAGGTCTCATGTCGAGTATGCACTCGACATTTTACATAATATATGCATATTATGTAAAAGAGTACAAGCACAAGACAACACCACAATTGGATTATGTGACACTGTGTTAGCATTTATGAAGGATTCATTTCCTTTCACAGATCACCATCATAAACTGCTAATTTTAATCCAGTTATACGCCATAGACCTTTATGGGATGAGACCTTTACACTGTAATGAGTGTTACCCACCTGGACAGTGTTTCCGAGTTATGTGTAACTGGACAGCTGATACTATTTTTAAAGAAGTGATAGCAGTTCTAGTGGTGAATGAACCTTGTTTCATTCTTTCTCAATACTCTAAATGTACTCTTTAAAAATATCTATCCTCATATTAAGTACCCACAGATACTTCATGGACAAAGCCTTGAAAAATTCCTGGAGGGCTAAAAGAAATAACTCATTACTAAATTACTGGAAGCTATAGGACCAAATTCTTTAAAAATCCTAACAATAATATTCGGATTTAAGTTTATGTACTGAAATAATAATGATTTCTGGTTTCTTATTGCTCTTACGAACAATATGTAGACTTTAACTTATCATTGCAGAGGAGCCAAAAAACTCCTGCTGTGATAAAAGGAAGGAGTTTTGGTGATTTGGGTAGTCTGAACTATGTGTGTTATCACTAATTTGATGCTTTATTTGTAATATTGTTAATATTAAAAAGAAATTTCAGACCTGATTCTCTGAAGACCTGAAAACCACCTAGAAAATGCAGTGTGTATAAAGTATCAAGAAGTTACTATCTGGTTAGAGGAAGAGGTTTTATGAAGGAATAAAAAATAACACAGGCTTTTATGCAGAATGGCTTAGTGTAGTGATAATTCTATTTTTTTAAAAGTGTGTGCTGCTCTGGTTGTAGGAAATGATGACAATAATCTCAACTCCATTTTTTATGAGCATTTGACAAGATCTCTACAGGAGTCGCTTTGCGGAGATCTGATTCTGGGCCGCTGGGGAAACTACAACACAGGAGACTGTTTTATTCTGGCATCGGATTATTTAAATGCCTTTGTGCATTTGATCGAAATTGGAAATGGTCTTGTC
This sequence comes from Patagioenas fasciata, assembly GCF_037038585.1. NCBI lineage: Eukaryota > Metazoa > Chordata > Aves > Columbiformes > Columbidae > Patagioenas > Patagioenas fasciata. The sequence continues at coordinate 48,039,939 of NC_092522.1, forward strand.
ACCTTTCAGCTCAGAGGGCTGGAATTTCGAGGTAAGAATCCCTGATAATTTAAGTAATAACAAAACCAGCAACAAAACCTGTCTGGCTTTCTTAATCTATCACAACTCTATAGTATGCTATAGAATTTGAGAACTTTTCCCTCTTTCTTATTACAGATATTTTTCTGTCTGTCTAAAGGCTTTGTACTGTATATTATTATGTGAATGACAATGTTCTGAAACCTCGATGTTTAGAAATTTGGAGTCATGTTCTGGAGTATCGTAAAACTTTCAGAAAGAAGGCCTATTGAGTTATTTGCTTGGTTCACAGATCTTTTAGGTTATGCTTAGTTTATGTTTTCAGATTATTTTTTCCCACTACAGCTATGAAAACTGAAGTGGTTCTTAAAATTGTTCAACCCTCAAAACTGGTCTCTGAAAAAATGCCTCCCCCCATGGAAAGTATCCTGTGTTGGATCATGCAAGATGCCAGCGCTGAGATGGTCTCTGTCACAGTAGAACAGGAGGGGAGAAGCAAATGGGTCAGGTCTTCATATTTCTCTTAGGAAGGGCAGACTGCAGCTGAGGGAGGGACCTCTCTTTCTTCTTGTTCAGTGTATTCCTCTGTCAGGACATGTCTCTTCAGGGAACGGCAGTTGCATCGTGTTCCTCGGTAGTGTGACTTCTGTGAGGTCAGTTGCTCATAGCGTCCTTTTGTCTGTTGTTGTCTCTAGGAAGAAAATTGAAACTAAAACTGCAAATCTCTAAACAGCTCATACTACCAATGTTGGCTTCCTGTATTTGTTGTTTGGGTTTGTAACCTTTCAAAGATCCCACTTTGCAATTGCAAGTGATAGGAGTTTTGAAATCCCAGAACAGCTTCCCAGGCTCAAGCCTGGGAACATCTAATGGGCAATGTGTAGAAGAACATATATTCAAGGCAACTTTTCAACAAGGTTGAGTATGAGAAAATAGGAGACAGACTGGCTTGTTGAACGCATTTAGGTGTGGGAGGATTAGGCTAGGAAATAATGTGTAGGCTCAAGTCTTGACTGTCACAGACTCCCTGTGGGATGTTGACCAGGTTGTGGTCAATGCTTGATGTTCACTTTCCTTCCTGTGTGGTGGGGGTGAAGATAACACTCTGGTATCTTAAGAAAACTTATGTAGAAAACAGCAAATACCTGAAACAGCTTGGTATTGTAGTACCTGAAGAGATACCTATTCCGTACAAAGGCAAATCGTAAGAAAAAGCAACTGGAAAGGAAGAGAAAGAATTTGTTTATCAGCCTTGTAGTTTCTTGTTGTTCATTATGATGTGTGTGTGATTCTGTGGCTTTCTTCAACTTCAAAGACATTGCAAAGATTATCTTCTCCTTGTATGTCCCCAAGGTAAGCAGTGGTGCTGCTATGTCAGAGATAAGTACTGAGGTTAAGTACCCTATAGAGTTCACAGGTGGAAGACTTCTTTTTGGGTAGATTTGGAATTTGCTATTACTTCTTTAAAATCCAGGCCAGAAAAATGCAGATTTATGTTGTTCTGCAAGAACAGTTCAAATCTGTTAGTTACAGTACCGCTGTTTTCACAGGCTGGTAGATCTCTTAGATAATTGCCTTTTGTTTTTGTTTTTTGGTTTTTTTTTTTTTGTTTTTTTTTTTTTTAAAGACAGTTTTAGTCAGCCTGTCAATTTTGGTTTCTCTTAAGTTGCTCACATTTAGAATTTTTTAATGGAAACTCTGTGAAATCAAAAAAAGAGTTCATTAATTTCTGCAGATCTGAAAAGTGACTTCCAGGGGGGATTTACGTATGTTAGAGACATAGCTTATACAATGTTGACATTTTGTTCAGATTTGTTAGGATTTTTAGTAAACAGAGCCATGTACGTTTTCATGAGCTTGCATTCTAACTTCAGAAAATTATCTTTGCTGATCATCCATTTGTGTTAAAATAGTTCACTGTAGGGTTTGAAACAGAAGAAAGAAATCTCACTTTTATGCTTAAATTACATGAGTTTTGTGAGTGTTTTTTTTTTCCTGTATGTAGCTGCCACCTACTGCTGGGTCCCTCTGCCATCATCGCCATCCCCAGGCAGTTCAAGAAAAGTAAATCTTGGAAACAGAGACGAAAAAATGAGAGGGTCCTCAAGCCACGTGCTAGCTGGAAAAAAAAGATGAGGGCCCTAGCAGACAGGCTTAATGAACTGAAAGTTGAATAATTTTGTTGCGATGGTTTGGGAAGACTTTGTTTTGACTTTGAGCCAGGATGGCTCATTACCAGGCAAGTGCCATTTTAGATTTGGATCTGAGAGCAAAGCTCAAAAATTGCAGTGTGCCACCTGTCAAGGCATCTCTGTGTTCCCTAAAATCATAGTTCAAGTAACTAAATGGGTCTGAAAAGTGACCTTTCCATGCAGATTCCCTAATGCTGTTCAGTGTTAGTGCTGTAGTTGATTCCCTTTCTGAATAGATTAAACATGTCTGCTGGATCACAGAATCACAGAATGTTAGGGATTGGAAGGGACCTCGAAAGATCATCTAGTCCAATCCCCCTGCCGGAGCAGGAACACTTAGATGAGGTTACACAGGAATGTGTCCAGGCAGGTTTTGAATGTCTCCAGAGAAGGAGACTCCACGACCTCCCTGGGCAGCCTGTTCCAGTGCTCTGTCACCCTCACTGAGAAGAAGTTTCTTCTCAAATTTAAGTGGAACCTTTTCTGTTCCAGTTTGACCCCATTACCCCTTCTCCTATCGTTGGTTGTCACCAAGAAGAGCCTGGCTCCATCGTTGGGACACTCACTGTTTATATATCTGTAAACATGGATGCAACAGGCCTTTAAATTCAGTTGGACCCGAGCCCCGCAGCATCCCCTGTGTTTCATGGTTTGCCAATTGAGAGCCAGCTGAGTTATTGTCAGGAATGTCTCTGTGAAAAATAGCTCCGTGAAAGCTGAGGCTGAGCCAAAACTCTTCCTTGGAAGGTTTTCCTTGCTCCTTCCTCTGTGTGGGATTGTGGCCTGCAGGGGCAGGAAAATGGAGCCCGCTGTCCCCGGGCAGCACCAGGAGCCTTCCCCAGCATGGAATAGGCATGTTCTTCCCCACTTCCAGTCTTGGAAATGACAGATGTGGGGTACAACTGAATATGATAGGATTTCTTTCTGCACAAGTGCCAAGAGTGTGTGGAACTGCCATGGAAGAATCTGGTGGTTTTAAGAAGTCAACAGGCAGTTGTTAAGCACTGGGCTCGTTACCTCTGCTTTGGGCCTCTTACATTCCTGTTTTTAGTTGTCTACACATGTGCTGTTTTTCACACAGGACCCACAAGAAAGAAAAAAGGGGCTAGAGGAGGAACTCAAAATCTATTATTTTTGAGTTTTGTCTACTTGACTTCAATTTCAAATAAGTAATTTTAACTGAGGGCCCTAAAAATCTGCTGCTCCCTAAATAGGAAGTCTTTGTTTGCTTTGGAAATGAGGGAATCACAAGAGTGTTCTCTGTGACTGTGTTCTGTTTGAGTAAACCAAAAGCAATATCTGCATCCTGGAGCTCTGATTTTCCTACGGGTGTTTCTCCATGTGGTAGTTGAGAAGCTGTGCTGGCAATAGTGCCACAGCACTGCTCAAAGAAGAGGTCAGAGAGTCTTCTGCAGTGGAGTGGGGACAGGAGACACTTCCTCCCCAGTTTGCACTCCAGCCTAATTGAGAATTGGCATTATAAATTACTGCTCCAGATGCCTTTGGGTAATAAAAGCATTTGGCACAGCTTTTAGATGAAAAAAACAAACAAACAAAACCCAGCAGGCAGGGTAGAAAGATACAGACTGAGCAGACTGAAAGAAGAGAGTCAGCAAGGCTGGGATTCCTCTCATCCATGTTTAGTCCTGTTCAAACTAAGCACCTTGTTGAATTAGTTCTTCACACTCACTTTCTACAAACAGAGAGGGGATGTGCCTCCATCGTGTCATTCATCCTGTGTGTAAAGCAGAGGGGAGCCTCAACACCTCCAGGTATTGAGAGGAGATGCCCAGCTCCTCCTTGACCGAAAATGAAGAGAGGGTAGTACTGAGCTCAGGCTGGGTAAAAACTTCCAGGTAGCTGCATGTTGGTGTGGGGGAATCATGCCCTTTGCTAATGTAACTCTTTTGTCTGTATTAGACCACAGCTGTATGCTAAAAGCAGCCTGCCAGAAGAAATACATAATGCATTTTTTAATTTGGGGAAAACCCATGATCAGGGAACAAACAGCAAGAATGTCAAAATATCCAGCTGCTGTGAGTTCTCTGTAGAAGAAGGAAAACTTAAAATATTTTCCTGGTCATTCTGTGTCTCTACAAAATGTCGTTTGGAGAATATCCAGTTTGGTGTTACATGTGCAGAAATTACTGAAGGATGGTGATGCTGAAAACTTGAGGAGCTATTTTCTAACTCGTGGCCAGTTGTCTTTGGTCGTGTAATCAAGTTCTAAATCTCTGCTGTGATTTTTTTGGTACTGCATGTTGCACATGCAATATTCACGCTTCACTTGAAACTTCATTAGATGAATCAAGGACAGAAGCACAGAGCAGACACACGTAATTGTACGTAGTGTAAGGCAGCTGTGACAGTGGGATGGGATCGCCTGTGGGGCTTTCTCTATGTTAGCTAGCTTATTTCCCACGCAAATTGATGCATGAACATAACCAGTTTATGGTATAAGCTTCAGGCACACTAATGATGTCTAAGAAATAAAGACAATTAGTCATTTCTGCAGTGTATGTGTACACTGTATAGTTTTATTACAGTAGCAAGTATATTACCAGTGTAAGGAATATTCATTGGTGTTTGATTTTTTTGTGTCTGAAGGCTCTGTAGCACTACCAAGAATCATTCTTTATTTAAAGAGTGGTTGCAACTTTAACTTTCTGCTTTTACAAATCACTTTTTGCTATTAGCAAATAATGGTTCCCACTTTCCTGTCTTTCCTGAGACCACACTTGAAGAGTATTCAATGTATGCACCAGACCATCAAAAGGTACTGATAAATTACACTTGAGAGAAAAGCAGACATTTTTAACACATCTCTTTGGAGAGAAGGTTAAAAACCAAAAGTACATTGTGGGAAAGACAAAAAGCCAAAAGATGCAGTGCTCAGAAATATTAGATGCATGAACAGAAAGGATGCAAAGAGGTTTCTTTAATCTTGATTATTTAATTGGGAAGAATGGCATGAAAAGGAAGAGGATAGTTTATGTTAAAAGCACGAAATCTGCAGTGTACAAGCCTGTCTAGATGGACAATGATGCCCCAACAGTGGAAGCCATCTATGAATTTCAAATAAACTTAGAATAGTTTCTGTAACACAGACTAGAATAAATATTTGATGTCTTTTTTTTCCTTTTCTTCCCTTCCACAATTTTATATGTATATATAGGTGCACTGGAGAAGACTTCTGGAAGAAAGGAAAAATGTTGTTAGATGCACTGCAACCTTTTTATTGAGAAAATGTCTTTGCCAGAAACAAAATATTGCGTCTTGCATTGCGCTCCGAAAGAGGTGATATGAGACGTTTTCGTGGTGTATGGTAGCTGCAAGTTTAACAACCAGCATCCTTAGAGATTGCTTTCTACCACCTGGGCTTCTACAATGTGTCTCTGTGGACCAAGAAAAGTAAAGGTGTCTGAGGAGAGGGGATGCCTGTTATTACAGCAACTGGTCTGGTTTAAAAACCAGGCGATTTTTCAGGCATGCAAGCACCTAAAGCAGCTGAAAACTAAAGTACAGTTTTATAACTAACAGCTTTGATGTTTGAGGAATTGATACTGGCTTTTAAGTCCTGAGATTTTTTTTTTTTTTAAACAACCTGAGACTATCAGAGCCTATTTCTGTTCTTAATTCCAATTCCACAAGGAAAAGAGCAGGAAGGAGCCAAAACAGTTGCTGGGTTCCAAAATGTGTCAGGTTGTGGGGTTCATGAGTTTACATTTAGGAGCTCAGTTCACTCCTTTTTGAAGTATTTGGTTTTCTGTGTTTCTAGAGCTCTATCTGATGCTTGTTTCAGGAGAGGATGTCCTTTCAATTACTCTAACTGTGCTCTGTGTGCTTTTGGGTGACTTCTTGTTGCTCATTAGGCTGTGATCCTGAGCAGAAATGTGTCATGTCAGAAGGAGCCTTATCCATCAGAATTTGGGAATACTCAGATTTGCAGCAGAGCTTGGTGGAGCAGAGCCAGATAAAATATTAATGTGCATGATTTTGCCAAAGAAGTGGTGAGCAACCAGGCACTTTTGTGGAGTTGGCGGTGAAGAGGTCCCTGCATGGCCTACAAAAGAAGTTACCCTGGGCTTCACTCCATCCTTGTAACTCGCATCTCCATATCCATTTCCATCTCTCAGACTTACCACCTAGTTAAATCGCTTAGCCCAAGGCTGGTTGTTGGGGCCACAGAGTTTTAAGCTTGAAGTGCATAGTGCAGGAGAGTGATTTGTGATCTTCTAAACTGGTCTGCAGGGTGGGGTTAGGGCATGAGCCCTGTAAGCCCTTTCCATTTACCTCTGCACCCTAGTTCCCGGTTACATGTCAGCAATCCTTAATGCTCAAGCTATTGCTACCTTCAGCCATAACAATTAGTCCACATTCTGGATGTTAAGATAAACTGAAGCATTTTATGGAAATTAAAACTGCTTCTGGAAGTATGTGGTGGTGCTACAGGATTTTCTTTCTGGACCTTCAGAACAGAAAAATGCTTTTCTTTTCATTCAGTGAGTTTTCAAAATTAAATTCAAAAGCACACTTTGATTTCAGCCTTAAATTCTAGAAGGGTGGTTGATCATTAATTTAGGTGCATTTTATGTATCTCCTTGAAGTGAGATTACAGTCTTCAATTTCAATTTTCTTATTTCCATTTAGGTCAGATAGATCTGACAGGGCACAAGTCCGTCCTCAAATCCTGATGCGTCAGCAAAATAGAGCTCCAGGTTCTCACCCCGGTTTTCTCCTGAGCTCACGTAGATTGACCTTGCTTTGTTCAGCTGGCACACGTTTTTGCATTGATGGATTTTTGGCAGCCATCCAGTGTTAGATATCTTACAAATGAATTGGTCTCATCCGTACTAGCAAGGGTCACAGTGAATGGCTAAGCTTGAGTGAAGGGTGAGAGCTTATTTTCTTTCTGCTGCAGAAAGAAATGTAAAAAAAAAATGTTTTCCCTCAGATTTTAAAATGACTAATTACCAGTGAAAACACTTTCCTGTATTTTAATATTTAATGATACTACACATAATTATATTGCTGAACTGAAGTGCACGCTCTGCTCTCTACTCTTTGGTTTTACGAATAATTTTCTGAGTTGCTTTAACTTGATAATTTTTTGAGAAGCGATATACAAATTGTCATTTTAGTCATCGATGTATAACATAGACACAAAAGTTTAAGGTTGCCCTTCTGTAAAAGATGCACACAAGTGCTTAACTTCATTTACTGTGATTTGTCCCTTTTGGTTCAATGCATTAAGCTGAGCACATGGTCTTGATCTCTGCAGTACCAGTGTCTACAGTAATGAACCAAAAATAGTCAATGTAGGCACTGGTGAAATGGAATTTGTCAGTAACATGCAAATCTGTAGCACTGAAGTCCAGCCAGTGCATTAGGGGTTAAAGAAAGACTCAGTTGAAGATGAGAGAAAATCATTGACAATCTTTCTAGAGCTGATTGCAAGAACTGGGGGGGAAACCAACATGTACTTGAGCATCAACCCTGCATTTTGTGTGTGCAGACTTGAATCCTTTTATAGATGTCATTTGCAAATACTGATCAGTAGCATGATGATGGGAATAGGGATTTGGTGTTTTGTCAGAGCACTGGCCATGGCTCAGATAACTTATCAGGGATACCCCAGAGGCTTTGCAAACAGTCAAGACACCAAATCCCCAGGGTGATAGCAGCAAAGTCCATCAAACAGCTTTTGTTAAGCAAGTGCGTGTTTGCCAGATATTGTCAGAGAATAGCCCTGATTTCGTTCTTTAGAATAAATCTGCACAATTACCACATGAACTCCTTTGATTGGTTCCCAGAGCTTTTGTAATAACATGATGCCAGTTAGAATGTCTTGCCCTCCCCAAGTTCAATGCTGATTGTGTTCACTGTCATATAATTTCAACTCCAGTTGATTAAAATTACCTAACAAAGATGACTTGGAGACATTTTCACCTGTCAGATTAGCTGAGAATGCAAATAATTGTTCTGGCATCTTGTTCTTGTGTTTGTTATGCATGCAATGACAGTTTCCCTCAGACACTGAAGGTCTCTTGAATTCACCTATTATTTGATTTGCCAGCCTTTTTAGTCACATCTTTTACAAAAAATATGGCTTAAGAAAACTAGTGATTGGAGGAAATCCAGCAATAATATTTCATATTTATTAATAGAGATAATACAGAAAGCACAAAGAAACAGCCAGCATCCCATAGGAATGAAATGTGATATTTCCATAGCAGAAGAAAAAATATTGTTTAAGAATAGAATTACATAGACTGATTAAAGCTATCTTTTATTCCTTTACTTGTAAGGGGATCAGTGGCAGTTGTTTATTATGCTTGTATTTTTCATGGCTTATGAACAACAGGCAATACTTAATTTAGCACCTGGGATGAAGATATGTCTTCTCTTAAACTCAGTTTAATACTGAGAGATCTCAAACCTTTCAAAATAAATGTAACAGCAATAGTAACAGCACCAGCCATGGTGTAGTTATTTTACTCTTTCAAGCTATCTACACAGGAATATGCCTTTCCCTACTTCAGTTTGAGTATGATGTCTTCTGACTTGACTTCAGAGAAGCATCCACTGACCCAGAGCAGTTGCTGCTTTTTTGCTGTTGAGCAATAAGTGTTACTTCATGTAGAAATCTGTGAAATATGAAGCAGAAGCAGTCCAATTCATGTTCAGTCCAACTGGAAATGTCAACTTGATAGGTTCATGTTTAGTAATTTGTGTCAGTCTTGAAAGAAAAGATGTTTATATTTGGATTACTTGGAGACATTTAATAATTGGTCATATTGTATGTCCCTGAGGTCCAAGGAGGAAAACGTCAGTGCGTGAACAGCATTGGGTACAGAATGTAAGTTTTCACTTACAGAAAACCGAATGGAGAACACTAGAATATACTGGATCTTTTTTCCCCTTATCTCTTAGGGCTACAATTCCATTTTTTTCTCGCACATTTCTTCCTTCAGATCTTTCTATTAATCTTTTTTTCCTTGTATGCTTTTGCTTGCTGGGTACATTTTAGAAGATATACAGGGGGAAAAAAAAGAGATGGTGATAACCAATATTTTAACATACTTGGTTCTGTTTTGAAGGGCTTTTCTTGGGTGTTGAGAGAGGAATAATCAGGGTGCTCTTTCTATTGGTACAAGCTAAAAGCCCTCAGGTTGTTGCCCAGACAGTTGTGATGGTACCGGGATGGTCAGTTGAGGGCACAGTGACGGTCATGACGCTCCACAGAAAGGCCTTTGGGATGTTGCCTTGCTCCAGGCCCTCTCTCAGGGTGTGGGCAAACTGGGGGGAGACTGGAGCTGACTCTGTATTCTTTCCCAGTCCATGTTCAGATGATGAATGTAGCCAACTTCTCGCATCTACAGTGCCCGAAGGGAACAGGTCTGTTGGTCCTGGCAGGGGATTTCACTGCCAGACTGCAGTGCGGTCTCTCTCTTCCTCTCCTCTCGAGCCCATCTGGCAGCTGGTGAAGCCAGCTCTCTCCTAGGGGGACACTCAACCACGGGCAGGAGGCCCATGCGAGACATATGTGTAACTTGCATCAGAGGAGGTGGCCTTGGAAGACAGTTCGTGTACAAATTCAGTGGAGAGTAAGTTTAGCAACAGCCCACAGAGGGGAAATTTAAAAAGGACCCATGCATCAAGAATGTATTTTGAGAACAGTGCTGGGGGAGCACATGGATGTCCACCTTGGTTTTGATTTGTTGTGCCCTATGTGGTGCAGAAACCACATTTTCATATATTGCAAATCCCAAGGACTCAGCTTGACCTTCTACTGAGCACAGCACAGGCCAGAAATGCAGAATCTGCAGAGCAAATATGTTGTTGTTTCTGCTCCTGCCTCATGACTTCTTTTTGAGTTAACATGTCTTTTTCAGGAAGATTTACTCTATTCTGATCTAAAGCCTGTGCAATAGGCTACTTAGAAAGCTGTTCCGTCCTCATGATGTACTGCACTAGTGCTAGTCACTGGAGATGTTTGATCTGGAGTAGCTTTTACTCCAGTGGGAGAGAGAGTAGCCCATCGGATGTTATTTTTGGAACTTGCTTTCTGAGATAGTTTGCTAAAACCCAGATTTTATAAGTGCTTTGACATGCTGTAAAATCTTTGTTTGCATCATGTGTGTTATTTGAAGAAGCAGACTGAGACTGGATCAGTTTGCTTAATGTGCCTGATGGAGTGAGACTCTTTGGTGTTGCTTCCTGTGAGTTTTTATTAAGGCAGAAGCTGTGGCCTGTAGTTTATCTCAGCTCAGAACCAAATGCCTAGAACGTTAGATCAGGCCCTTTTGACTTTTATAGGTGATAGTAAATAAATAATGTACAGCTCTTTATTTGCTACTGTGCATGGATCAATTGGCACATCAAATTTGCTGCCATAGCTCTTTCTGTTAGATTTTTGCTGTGTGTGTAGAGCCTTCAGTCATCCTTTTTCAGCTTGGAAGAAGTCCTTTGTTTCTTCGTCCTCCCTCAATAACTGGCAGCATACTCTCTTTTTCTCACTGCCAAGGGACATATTGCCAGCAGAGAGAAGTGGAAGCTATAACAGAAGGAGATGAAGACAATGAAGGCTGCTGCTGTTGTAAGCCCGGGCACTTGCCTCACTTGTTATCGTGTAATGCAGCCTTTAACCTGCGATGGCTGACCTGGGAAATAACCCGCACCCAGTACATCCTGGAAGGGTACAGCATCATTGATAACAACGCTGCAACGATGCTGCAAGTGTTCGACCTGCGGAGAATACTTATCCGATATTATATAAAGGTAAACTCTTTGGTAAAGTGGACTATATTCCTAGACAGCTTTGTCGAAGAGAATGAATGTTGGCTGTGTATTAGAAATAGCGTTTGAATTTTTTTGCTTTATATGTATTCATGTGCACTACTGGCACTCAGACTGATTTGCTGTTAGGTAGGGATAATTAATTCATATCTCCCTTTGCTACATTTGATTCTGACCGCTTACATTTACAGTTAGTACAGAAAATTGCTGGCTTGGTTAAGCAGAAATCAAGGTGAGTTCACATCCTCTAGCCCTGGAGTCAGAGAAAGCATTCTTACAAAGAAAAACTTCACTGACAGTTTGTTATTTCTTCTTGACTTGGCCTTCCACTGTTTTTTCTGGCGAAAAAAAAGATCAACAAGCATGAAGTTCTTGGGAAATCTCTGAAGAGCTGTTTCTCAAATATACTTTTTTAGTAGTGCAAACCCCCTCCTTACCTGCTGTTTTACATATATACTACAACACATTTGAACTTGTTTAATTCCATTGATTACACAGCAATTCATTTACGTCACTTCTATATTTGCACTGTTATTAAGATCACAATGACCACATAGATATTAATTTGTCAAAATAATTAAACCACATAGTCTAGCAAGACACCTTTATCTTTTGCCAAAGCCGTTCCAGTCCAGCAAATGAAGAAATCACTGAGCTTTATTGTCTTCTACTGGAGCAACAAGAACCAAATGGTGCCTCCTGTGCCATTGGTACAGCCACAAAGCCACTCACTAAAGCTCCCAGCCACCCCTGGATCTCCCTCCTACTACATCTCTGCAATTGTAAAAATCCTGTCAACCTTAGAGAGAGACCTGTTGTAAATAAATTAATTGCCTTTTTTTGCAAGTGAGCCAAAGCAGTAAAAACAAGATCATTGCCTCATAAAGCTGCTTTGATCATACAGTCAATTACTTTGTAAAATGCAGACTGGGACTTCATAAATAATTTTACAGGCAGTAGTGCCTGGTAACCAACCTGCTTTGTTTAATTAACTAATTAGAAACAAAGCTGCATGTGAGCATGATTTTTTCATTTTAGAAATGATTTTTGTGGGTATGAACTAAATTGTTTTTAAGCAATGTATCTAAACAGAGAACAAGACAAAAACACCTTCTTTAAACTGAAGTGAATATGTTGCTACAATTGCTTCACTTCAAAAGGTAACCTGAATAAAGTGAACACAAACTGATGCAAGCTTATATAAGGCTTAGCTTTTGATGGTGAACGAGACTGAAAAAAATCCCAGTCTAAGCTGCAATGAAATCAACAGCTTATTAGTTTAAAGCACTGAAGAAATGTGCATTGTCAACTGAAACTTTTTTAGTGCCTTCAACTAATGTGTAGAGGACTTGTGGAAAGTGTGAGGTTTGTCATGTGGGAAGCAAAACTGAACTGAAATGTAGCTTAGGGCGCCTGGACAAACCTGAGGAGCAACTGATGTAGGCAAGGTGGCTTAGATGGGCTTTTGTCCTGTCTGATACAGAGGTGGTTAATTGATCCTGATTTTAGTAAAAGGAACGTGGGTTAAATGATCTCCACACTACTGAGGTGTGATGTGGCTCCATCTCCACTGTACCCAGATTTTGTGATGGCCATGACTTGTGGCTTGGAAGGTATGAAAATCAGATCTCTTTTGGTTGGATTTAATTGAGCCAGCACTGTAACACTGCACTTACAGATCTTCATTCCTAGCAAGGTGTCAGTCCTTTCATCTTCTTCCCTTCTTAAGGAGGGATGAACAGGAGGTAATAATAACCTGTTGGCAACTGCAATATTATCCTGGGCTGGGCCTCCCTTCAGTGAAGGGAGAGCATGCTCAGGAGACCCCATCTTTAGAATGACACTTCCCAAAATATAGCTATAGGGAGATTTTCTTCTGTTCTTCAAGTTATTAGTTCCTTCTATGAACAGGAGCCTTGATAAGATTTAGTAAAATCCTTAGTACAGCCTTGGAAGGTGAGAATACTATGTTATGTATTGAGTCAGCTATCATCCTGCTTAGTACTTACCTCCAGATAAACAATATCAGAAGCAGAGATGAGAATTCATTCCTTCCCCATCTTTTTCTTATGGGGCAATCTGGAGCTGTAAAGATCCTGTGCAGTTTCACTGTGAACATTTCAAAGCCCTGCCACTTTCTTTTTAACAGCGTAGGAGAGTAATTGTAAGAAGAACTCAAGTTAATGCGGTATTCAGGTCACATAAATCACAAACTCAGAAGACACTCAGGCTGGAGTTTCAGCAGCAACTGCACTTCCACTGCACTGAGCATCTGGAGTGCTTCTAGTTTATTCTTTGTAGCTTTCAACATTGTACATATTTACGGTATTATTTCTGAATTGCCATATAACTGAGGATGTACTTGTGCACAAACATATTTAGGAAGAGCTACTAGGAGCAGAATTTAATTAGGTGGCAGAAGCTTTTGCTATTTCTGTTAATATGTCTGATTGTGAGTCTGATTTTTTTCCCCAGTTGAATCTGCTTCTTCATAAGCATGGGTGGGAATAATGTAAAAAAGCAAACCATATTTTGAAGATCAGCAAAGAAAATGTATACTTTGTTCCAGTTCTCCTATCCTTCAAGAATAATTACCATCTTGGTCTTTTAAACAACTGAGTGTCTTTTTCATACCGTATTTATTTCATTTGCAGTTTCATTGACAGCCTAAAAAGGCCCGTATTTCTTCTTATAAAAGGATTTTTACTCTCCACAAATAAACTGGGTCAGCTCCTGTAGCCCTTCTGCATATATTTTGAAATAATTTCCTGACCAACTACTGTGCTACTGTGATATTTTTCCCTTGTGCCTCCTTCGTCTCTTCTCAATATATTCTTATTTAAATGTCTTTTAGTATTCAAGAAGTCCGCATTCACGGAGTGCTGTGTTTTCAGCTCTATTGTTTCTGCATTAATCTTTTTTTAAAGAGTGTATTGTTTTCCACATGCCAAGAAAACAAGGGTCCATCCTTAGTCTGTCTGATTTGTCTTTTTCCTCTGGAGCTTAATTTTCTTCTTGCTTGTGTACTTTTGTACAAATTGAAAGATAAACTGTGAAGGACATCTGGGATTTTTAAAAGGGCTGATAGTGCTTCTGTCCTTTTAAACCCATCAGATTTTCATTTTATACATTTATTCGCTTAATAATACTTCCCTTGATGGGTAAAGTAGAACTACATCGTCTTCATTGATGTTCAATTGTCCCTCATTTACTTTGGAATCCAATTCTAAATTAATATATTTTATTAAAACAAATTATAATAATAAAACATTATAGTGGGACTTTCCAGCTGATGCCACTTTCCTTTTTAGCAGTGGACCTTTTCCTTAAGTTTCATACTCTTTTGAAAATATGCTTTAAATTTGTTTTGGATATATAGTTTTGTTTTGTTTTAGTTTATTTTGTGTTATTTTATTAATGGCTCCAGACACAGCAGTTAGAAGAACTGAAGCTTAGAAACTCAGGCACCGATAGGAGATATGAATCTGGCTGCTTCCTAATGTTTCTACATTTGGAGAAAGAGCTCCTCCTGAATGCTGCTCCTCCTTCAGTGCTTTAGAAGCAAACTCAGTTACATCACTTCTCAGCTTCTTAACCCGACATATAAGAAATAATCCATTATTCTTTACTGGTCTCATCGACAGATAGCAAAAACAATGATGCTATTTAATGCAGAGAGAAAATAGAGTTAAAACAGAGCTTTTCAGACCAGTGTTGCACACGTCTGTCAGATCTCACCTTTATGGTTAAATCATGGTGGAATTGTTTGTTAAAGAATCAGGAAAGCTTCATCCCCCAGAAAAGAGGTAATCCAGGGAGGAAAAAGAGCCCAATTCTGGGCATGTGACCATCTACTACATTGGGGTTTTTTTTGTCAAAATATGGCTGAACTTTTATCGACATCAGCTTCTTGCTGATAGACTCTAGAACCCCATTAATATCCAGTAATTACATGTTTGAATGTCGGAACTCTGTATTCTTATAGTATGTTGTTTATATAAATATTCCCATGATGTAGAAGGGTATTAAAAATATAATTTCTTTTTCTGTTTTCTGCTATTTAGATATCAATTGTTATTATCTTTCTGACTTGAACAGTTTTATGAAACAATATTGCCCAACAGTAAAAAAAAGGAAAAGTAAGCACCATTATGAGTAGTTAGTGTGGTCCTATTGGAATTTTTTTCTTCTGTGTAAAATATATCTGATTTAATAAGAGATGGAGTGACTAACATTTGCACATTTTGTCAACAGAGTATAATATACTTTACAGCAAGTTCTCCCAAAATCCTCGACTGGATAAAAGACGAATCCATTCAAAAGATACTGCAGCCTTATGCAAAGTGGCATTATATTGAACGTGACCTTGCAATGTTTAACATTAACATAGATGAAGATTATGTGCCGTGTCTCCAAGGAATAACCAGAGCTAGTTTCTGCAGTGTTTATCTGGACTGGATTCAGTTCTGTGCTAGAAAAAGGGTGGAGGTAAGCTTACATTATTTTTTTTTTTTTTTTTTTCAGTAGTAGTAGTAATTTTAGTTCTTGGGATAGGAGCTAAATGATGCGTGGTTATTCTTTTGCTTGCTCAGGTTTAATACATTAAATTTATTTCCTTTAAATTGTCAGATTTAACATGGAAGGAAAATATATGTTTTGTGGAATGGAAAAAAACCCCCACATATTTTGGAGACTACCCTTGTTCAAAAACTGAGTTTTAAGGCAGGTTAAGTTTTGATTACAGAACCAGTTCCTTACAGTGCGCACTTCCAACGCTGATTGTTTCATCAGCTCTAAAAAGCTTGGATATACTGAGTGTTTGCAGAAGTGATGCTGGGGCAGGCCCTGGTCACGGAATGTCATCACTCCTTCCCTTGCCAGTGTCTGGGGATGTTTGCCAAACATCGGTGATATGTGTGTGCCCTTGCCAAACATTCACCTATGCTTGGGTGCAGTCTTCAAAGGGTAAGGAAGTACATTACTGGCTTGCTGCTGGTGTAGGTCACCTCTGAGAGCTCATAATTCACATGTGAACTGTGCCACAAAACCGCCTGAAATTACCTCGCAGCTCTCGAAGGTCAAGGGCAGGTCTCCAGCTTTGCGATCTCACGCTCTGAGCCACTAAGATTACTGATGGTCAGCAATCATTTGTCAGAAATGCACTACTGTATTTTCATGGAATACTCAAAATAGCCCAGAGGGAGAGTACAGTTTCAAACAAGCATATTCACTTGATTTAATTTTTCTATTATTGCTGATGATGGCAAAAAATGAGAAGTGTATCTTTCCTGGCTGCCATGCGCTGTTATTTGTGCATTTTTCGTTCAGGATCCCTGAGTGCACATCTCATTTGTTACCACTGACCTTAGCTGGTGTAATATCGCTGAATCTTAATGTTTCTTCTCCACTTCAGTTCCTTCTCATGTCTCTAGCCCTGAATACCATTCCAGCAGTTCCTCTCAAATCATCACATTGATGCTATTTTCATTGAATTGTCCTCTGAGCCTTCCCACCAATCTCTTCCTACTGGGAATATTTTCTCTCTTTTATATCTCAGTGTCTCAGCTCCCAAGTTCTGATACATAAGGACTTGCACAGTGCAGGGAAAGCCACTGCTAAATGATGCTTTTCACTTTTATGTGGCTCAGACTTTCAAACAGAATAATAGATTTAGGGATGCCCAATAGACTTGAAACTTATCAAAGTGAGACTTAAAAAGGCAAATGAGTGCCTGCACTAGTGTCCACACATGCTAACTATATAAAGTTCATGTAGGAGATGAGGTGTAAAAAAGGCTTTGCTGTACACATAGCCCTGAAAATCAGTGTATTTAATAGAAGGAGCTACATTCTCCATTATAATTGGCTTCAGTTTTAGGTTCAAAGAAAGCTGTAAGAAATCACCCATTGCACAGACCGAAATAATAGTCTGTGTCCTCCTCAAGACTCACATTCATGAGATGTTCCTTCAGATTTTCCCTCCTGCTTGATAGTAAGGTTTTCTTTGCAAAAATTTAAGTAAAGACATTCTCCTGAGCTAGTAAATGTCATTTAAGTTATTTGACTGCTTTTTAAAATGTGAGGTCAGTGTCATCAATGGTATACAATTTAGATATATATTGTTATTCACTGAAAATGTGTTCCCCCAATTTTTTCCAAATAGATTGTTCTGGAATTTGTGGAGGAGCTTCTTATGTGCTGTGTCCCATGAAAAGGCATTTGGCTGCCTCCAGTTGCAGTGTCTCTCAGCCAATAAGGAATCTGCTGTGGTTTAGAATATCAGATCTGGAAAAACAAACCAACCAAAAACCCACAAAAATCACCACCACCACCAAAGCTCCCCTTCCTTGGGATCTTGCCACCTGAGATTGAAATGTTGTTCTTCTAGCCAGTGGGCAAAATAAGCTCTCACTTTGTAGAAAGCCTCTGATAACAATGATCCCCTTTCTTGTTCTGTTTAATTGCAAAGAACATTTTTGTGTGTAGGTCCAGCTACGAGCAAATTTTATGTTATGATTTATGGAACTGCAGTGTTTTTGAAGATGATATTTGCATCTGTAATAACATGCTATTCTTAAAACCTTGTAGCACCTGGACAGTGATGAAGATTCTCCTCTTGTGACGCTTTCCTTTGCCTTGTGCATACTGGGTCGGAGAGCTTTGGGAACTGCAGCTCACAACATGGCCATCAGGTAATTTTTAGGAATCCTTTTTCCTCATTTTAACGCAAAGACCTGTTTGTGGTTTTTTTCACTTACTGTGGAACCTCAGCAGAATATCAGATCAAGGTGAAGTCTCTTTCCTCCATAAAATTTTTTTTTTCCTGCCATTCCTGGACATCTTTTACTTTGGTAGTGTGCTTAATAACTAATATCAGTCTTTATTTCATAGGGCATAGCAGAATTTTGCATTGAAAGAATAGGTTATTACTTGTGTTCACTCACCGCTGGCCTGGCTACTGTAACGCAGGCTTCCTCCAGAAGGGGAAGAAACTATCAAGTATTCTGACGTCTATTTAGCAAAATAATAATAAATCCATAAGGGTCCTCTGTTCCTCAGGGCCGTATTCCATGTCCCTTGTGCCACTTCATTCTAGTGACTGAGGAAGGGAGAACTTTGCATCTCCTGAGACCGCAGCTTTGTCTGTTCTGGATCGACCTTATTCATTCATTCATTCATTCATTCATTCATTCATTCATTCATTGGAAACACTTCTTCCTAGAAAGTCTGGTTAATTAAAATATGCTTGGTTAAATTTATTTCTGTATATGCTCTTCACATTACATTTTCCTTAGGGATTCTTCCATTTTCACTAGGAGTTCTGAGTTGTTTGGGTTTTTAAAAGAACCGTTTATGCTGTTCTGAGAGTTCAGCCTGAATAATAAATGTAATAGATAAGGCATTTTATTAATGAAATAATCTTTACTTTAATGAAGTCTAACTTCTAATTTTAGATTTTTATTAGATGTATTTGAGCTCCCTGTGTTCACAAGAGTTTAGTCACAGTAGAGGAGATGAATAAATACACAGTGTCTAAGTGACCTTGCGGTATTGACACAGAACTGTGGATAACGCTGGCTAACCCTCTATCAACATGGTCCTTAGAGAGGATTTGTCTTACTAACAAGCAAACAAAGACAGCATGTGTGATTTTGAATGCATTTTGTGTTACAAGATAAAACAGTCTTTTAAATATTCATTTTAGCTTTGTTATCTGTTGAGTCGTTTGTAACATCTGCTTTTATGTCTTCCTCTTTCAGTTAGTCACGCAAAATGTTTGTGGCCCACATGGCTTATTTCTTGGTGTGCTGGTTCTTTCTGTTTTCTCAAGTAGCTTTCATCATCTCTTTTCTCCTAGTTTTTGCACATTCCCTTCCTGTAGTGGTTTTCTTCTGGGTTGAGTTTCCTTTCCCTTCATTTCTATGCTCTCAAATTAGTGCAACGTTTAATAAGTCATCGATATTTCCAAAATAGCTCTATTTTTTTGATGATCCAAATTTTGGAGTTTGTGGACATGATAGAACAGTTGATGTGCATATGTGCTTTTTTTTATTTTGAGAAAAGATTAAAGTGAATTTGATCTGCGGCTGCAATAGATGTGTCACAGCAATATTAGAAATGCATCTAAAAATATCACAAAAGCTTCCTAAAACTGTCATCACATTGCATGTACTTTCCACAGGATCTTACAATCTTCATTACAGTGTTTTGGCACTAGTACAGATACAATAACAATGTCACCTATTTTTATTGGCTTACATGGTGAGTCGACAATGCAAAGAGATAATATTATCAGAGGCTTTCTGAAGCTTAACATGGAAAGTATGAATATTGAGAATAATTATTTGCAAAGTCTGCTGTAAAGGTTTTAATAATAATTGCAGGAGTCAGCTATACCATGTCTTTTTAAAATGTGAAATATTACCAATGAACCAAATCAGTTTCTCTCTTGGTGAGTGGATGCTCCATTCTCAAAAATAATTTTATTGGGAAAAGGTCTGTAGAAGGGGGAAAATGTAGTCGTCCTGTGCACAGCACAGCTCTACCCCATTCTTCTGAATCCATTCTGTATAATCCTGTGTCTCGAAGTCCTGATTTTCTTTTTATTAAGAAAGTGCTCCAGGGCAGTATTGGAGCATTGTACTTTTTCAAATGTGTTTTGTGACATGAAAGGGATTAAGTTGAAGCTTCTGTCAGTATCTTTTTCAGTGCTACTTCACATAAGCTACCCCTACAAAAGTTTCACTGTGAAAAACTGTGTCACTTACCCACCTGGTTAAATTATGTTTAATACATTTCAACTGCCGGGAAGATTTTGGAGGAAAAAAAAAAAAAAATCTGAGAAGTTATAAATTGCTACTGCTACAAAACATGACTTTAGCTTGGTGAAATACGTTTATTCTTATCTTAAAGAATGAATATTTTTATTTCAATTGACAAAAACAATTCAGTAGAAATTGTTAACTAAGAGCAAGGAGGGTATACTACCCCTGACATCATGGCCTTTATCAACAAAAATCCAAATACGTTCATGTCAGGACAGAGAGCAGTTCTTACCGCACTGACTGTGTTTACTGCTGCACACAGATCTTCACAACTTACCCAAACACAAAGCAGCAGTAAAGCAGTGATACCCTGTTAGGAACACAATTACATGGCGTGTCAAGGGGAAGGAGACCTTGTCCAACATGCGCAGCACTGCTGGGGCCAGAAGGAGATGTTCCCGAGGATTAAGTGGAGGCGCTGAAAACAGGTCTCCCTCCTTTCAATCTGTGTTTGATGGAGATGCGACAGCTCTTATGGAGGGAGGTTCAGAGCATTATTGCTGGTCCTCACCCTCAGCTCTCGCTGCCGCAGGTTTGCATTCAGTCAGGTGGGAGAGAACTGAAGGCCCTCAGAAGGTGGAGGAATCGTTCCTTAGGTGACGCTTCACAGTCTTTTTCCTTGAAAAGGTGTCATGATATTTTGGGGACCTTTTGGAGCCTACAAGTGCTGAAGAGGGTTTTAGTTTTCTGCAGAGATGGTGTCGGAAGAGGCAATCCCCCAGCCAAGTGTGTGCATGAAGGGGATGTACCATGTGCACAGCTGTCGGGAGCTGGCTCACTTTGTAAGAGATCAAGCCTCCTGACATGTGCTCTGTCACACACGAATGCTGGACTATGACAACTTATTTAGATCACTCTGGTAGGCACTGAAGAATGACCTTGAACTTCATCTCAGGACTTTGTATTCTGGCTGTGAAGGATCTTGTGTCAATGCTGCTAGAGGTTTCATGATGAGCTGGAGATGTAACAGTCAGATAGGCATTGTAGTCTTCTCCTCACGCTTATTTCTATGAAGTGTTTCTAATACGTCCAACATGAGCAAACTAGCCAAGACTCTGTGCTCCGTGGTCCATGCTTTGTTCTCAGAGGTAACTGCAGGTAGTAGGAAACTTTCTCCAGACTAAATCCAGCCTTTGCTGTGTCTTGAAGAGTGACTGTCATCCAACTACTGTGCAGAAATAGTAATGCAAAGGTATCACAGTATCACAGTATGTTTGGGATTGGAAGGGACCTCAAAAGATCATCTAGTCCAATCCCCCTGCTGGAGCAGGAACGCCTAGGTGAGGTCGCACAGGAATGTGTCCAGGCGGGCTTTGAATGTCTCCAGGGAAGGAGACTCCACAACCTCCCTGGGCAGCCTGTTCCAGTGCTCTGTTACCCTCACTGAGAAGAAGTTCTTTCTCAAATTTAAGTGGAACCTCTTGTGTTCCAGCTTGATCCCATTGTCCCTTGTCCTATCATTGTTTGCCACCGAGAAGAGCCTGACTCCATCCTCGTGGCACTCACCCTTTATATATTTATTAACATTAATAAGGTCACCCCTCAGTCTCCTCTTCTCCAAACTAAAGAGACCCAGCTCCCTCAGCCTTTCTTCATAAGGGAGATGCTCCACTCCCTTAATCATCTTTGTTGCCCTACGCTGGACCCTCTCCAGCAGTTCCCTGTCCTTCTTGAACTGAGGGGCCCAGAACTGGACACAATATTCCAGATGGGGTCTCACCAGGGCGGAGTAGAGGGGAAGGAGGACCTCTCTCGATCTACTGGCCACCCCCCTTGTAATACACCCAAGGATGCCATTGGCCTTCCTGGCCACAAGGGCACAGTGCTGGCTCATGGTCATCCTGCTGTCCACCAGGACCCCCAGGTCCATTTCCCCTACACTGCTCTCTAATAGGTCATTCCCCAGCCTATACTGGAACCTGGGGTTGTTCCTGCCCAGATGCAGGACTCTACACTTTCCCTTGTTAAATTCCATCAGGTTATCCCCCGCCCAACTCTCCAGCCTGTCCAGGTCCCGCTGGATGGCAGCACAGCCTTCTGGCGTGTCAGCCACTCCTCCCAGCTTAGTGTCATCAGCAAACTTGCTGATAGTACACTCAATTCCCTCGTCTAAATCATTAATGAATATATTGAATAATATTGGCCCCAGTACTGACCCCTGAGGCACTCCACTAGATACTGGCCTCCAACTGGACTCCGCACCATTGACCACCACTCTCTGGCTTCTCTCTTTAAGCCAGTTTGCAACCCACCTCACTACTCTATTGTCTAGACCACACCTCCTCAATTAAGCTGTGAGGATGCTGTGAGGGACTGTGTCAAAGGCTTTACTGAAGTCAAGGTAGACCACATCCACCGCTCTGCCATCATCCATCCACCTTGTTACATTCTCATAAAAGGCCATGAGTTTGGTCAAGCATGACTTACCCTTGGTAAAGCCATGCTGACTGCCCCTAATGACCCTCTTATCCGTGATATGCCTTGAGATGACACCAAGGATAAGCTGTTCCACTACTTTCCCAGGGACAGAGGTGAGGCTGACTGGTCTATAATTACCCGGGTCCTCCTTCTTGCCCTTTTTAAAGACTGGGGTGACATTTGCTTTCCTCCAATCCTCAGGCACCTCTCCCGTTTCCAAAGACTTGGCAAAAATGATGGAGAGCGGTCTAGCAATGACTTCAGCCAGCTCCCTCAGCACCCGCGGATGCATCCCATCTGGACCCATGGATTTATGGATGTCCAGACTATTTAATTGTTCCCTAACCCAGTCCTCATCGACTAAAGCAAACTCCTCCATTAACCTGGCTTCATCCGGGGTCTCAGGGGTGCGGGGCTCCTCAGGACAGCCTCCAACAGAGTAGACAGAGACAAAGAAGGCATTCAGCAATTCTGCCTTCTCTGTGTCTTCTGCCACCAGGGCACCCACCTCATTCATCAGTGGGCCTACATTGCCTCTGGTATTAGTTTTATCTGCTATGTATTTGAAAAAGTTCTTCTTGCTGTCCTTGACCCCTCTCGCCAGCTGTAATTCTAAGGAGGCCTTGGCTATCCTAGCTGCCTTCCTACATCCTCTAACAGCAGCCTTATATTCCTCCCAAATGGCCAGTCCCTGCTTCCATGACCTGTAAACTCGCCTCTTTTGCTTGAGCATACCCAACAGATCCCTATTCAACCACGCAGGCCTTCTGGCTCCCTTCCTCGACTTCCTACGTGTGGGGATGCTCTGATCCTGAGCATGGAAGAAGCAATCTCTGAATGCAATCCAGCTCTCTTGGGCCCCTTTTCCTTCCAGCAGTCTTGCCCATGGGATTTCCCCCAGCAATTGCTTGAAAAGGCCGAAATTAGCCCTGTTACACTGAGCTGTGCACTACAGAATTGAGATTCAGGTTTACATTGTGTATGTAAACTATCAATTTGCACTCATTTACACATGATTTTGTCTAATCTATTAATCAGTAAATGTCACTGGGTAAACCAAGATTTTAAATGCTCTTATATAATGTATGTAAATAATTATTCAGCGTACCTGTACATGTAAATGTCAGCAGCAACCCAACATTAACACTAGATTACATAATAAACGCATTCATTAAGAAGTCAGAACATTGCTATGCAAATCACTCGCTCTTTTAAACTGTCATTAGGAGGCATCCTGCACAAAATGCAATTTGAAGAATGACACGGCATTACCATTCATTTATTCAAATATGAGTGATATGTTGAGGTGTGTATTTGTAAAAAAATTCCTTAATAACCCTATTCAGCCACTAGACCTACTAGTAAATAAATGTTTAGGATATATTTCAAATTTGGAAAAATATAAAAATCTCTTAATAAAGCATTCCTCATCAGGCATTTCCAGCACTGCGAAGCCTGGATGCTTGGGTCCGCTCAGCTCCCTTGCCCCTTCCCTCCTGGGCACCACATTGCACTTCCCAGCATCTGAGGGGAGGAAGGTTGAGGGTCCTGGTGCCACAGGGCCGCCGCTGACGCTGCAGTGCTGGCGGGGGTTCAAGCAGACGGTGCAGCTTTATGTGTGCAAGAGCTTAGCAGAAGCAGGGGAGAAAGTTTGACTCTTAGCTCACAACCACTATCATCTAAAATACCAAATTTAGAAGGGCTACCAGTGAAAACATTTTATTCAGGTGAGCTGTGGCGTTCAGGTCATTACCAGCTCAAAGGCATGCGTGTTTCTTTATTCCTTAAATATATCTACAGTTAACATTGGGAAGGGTCTATGAACTGCAGACGGAGGATAGGTTTTGGTGTGCAAAATACACACAGCTCATTCGCCAGCTCATTAGTCTTCATCCATACTGTTTTCAGGCTTGCATCAAATGCTTTTAGTTCCAGCTGTCGGAGCACTGTAGGGGTGAAGCAGGAGGGAGTATTTGCTTTGGCTATGTTGCCCCCCCTCTGGTAGTTGTGCTTCTTAATCCCCTTGTTTCTAGACACTGGAGAGGCCGATGGTTCCCACACACCTACTAGTCATGTTCTAAAATAGCTTGCTGTTGTGACAGCAGTAGTTATGTCTTTTCCCGATTAATGTTGTTTCTTTGGCATGGCATCCTAACTAGTTTTTAAAATATTTGGAACAAGCCTGTTACTACAGCTGGTTCCTAACTGAGGTATGTTAAAACTGGGCCAAGAAAGTAGCAACAACCTTTAGTCAGGCCTGAGATCAAAGCTGTTGTCTTTACAGCTTCCTTCTAATCTCATTAGACTCTTCAGGAGAGAGCCTAACAATGGGAATAATAACAATAGCTGCATTTTATGTGGATTAAGGGCTGCATGTTACAGAAGTAATGGCTTGAGATAGTGTCACATTTTAGGCAGAATGTACCCAAAAGCCTCATTACGATCAGCAGGAGGATAAAAGATGTCCATGGTTTTCTGAATGCAGCAATCTCCTCCAGACTTCTCTGGGGGAAAATACGATATATAAAATGATTCTTAGCCTCTCACAACTACTGCTACCACTGCTTTGCTCCTTGTAGCATTCCTATTTGTTCTTAAAAATGCTGGTTAGAGAACTTTTTATGCAGAGGGACAAGAAATGGATGAGCTTTCCCTAACAAAGCACAGTGAGAGCTGTACCTGCTTCCCGTGCTGCCTCTGTGGATGCTCAGCTGCGGTTTGCAGAGCTGTCCCAGCCCTGCCCTTCCTTGCAGCAGGTACTGCTGCTCACAGCAGCTGCTTTAGCATGTGCTGATGCTTGTAAGACACTTTGATGTGAATGCAAACTCTTTTCTCTGCTCTGGTGTTCGGGTTTGGCTGTGAGAGCCTCTGATGATGTAAAACACAGTTATCTCTCCCGCCTCCTTCCCTTCATCCCAGCCAGACTTTCAGAGCAAATATAGGGGGTGTTATGTGGGGAAAAACTATACTACAGATCATCATTAGGTTCAGGCTAGTTTTCCAGTTTCATCCTAGGAAAAATATTGAGACACAGAAGTGTTTTTTTCCAGGCAAGGATTCAGCTGTGTATGCTGGATGTTGCCTAGTGGGTGGGCGAGTGGAACGACCTGTCCCGGTTTCTGGCCTTTTCAAAGAAGATGATAGTCACATGTTTCTCCACACTGGCTACACTTACCACTTCTTTTTTTGCCCCAACCGACTTATCCTAGGGCTTTTCTAGCTATTAAGCAGGATTTGGGTGTACTACCATTTTCTAAACTCTGGAAATGATTGATTGAAAGTCAGTGGGGATCAGGACCTGCTCCTTGGAGACACATAATAAGTCCCATTGAAATTGGTGCCTGAATGTTTTGAAGATGTGTCTGTCTCACATAGGCATGTTTTAATATGTAACTTAGTACTAATAAATGCAAATCAGTTAAAAATTCACAAGAGCTTCCCTGTACTCTTGATGTTCCCAGCAGCGACAGCAGCCCTGCCTTCCTCACTGGCCTCGGTCCCACTGATTAGTTGATTTGTATTACATGGTGCTTTCACGGAGAAAATCAGTATCCAGCTGTTTTTCTGGCAACAACCTATATATCTTTCAATTTTAATTTCTAAAACATGCAACCCACCAATGGCAACATTCGAATGTGTCTGAGCTGATGATAGCCCAAGCAGTCTCCCAGTCTCTCTTTACCCTGTCTTGGAGAAGAGAAAAAATTTTCAAGGTGTTTTTTTTTTGTTTTCCTAAAATAATTAAGAAAACTCAATTATGTGGAAAGATTATGTGTTCTCTGGAGGAAGACTGGGCGGTAATGAAAACCACTAACATCTTAATGCAGCTTCTCCTCAGAGCCTTTACTATCTAAAAAGTCAACTGTTACAAGAGTGAGTAAAAGCTTGGCAGGTAGATGAAACCATGTCCTGTGGGTTTGCAAGAGATGCCTGTTTTTAACATATGGTTCTGTTTTCCTCTATTTTGAGTTTGATTCTTCAGAGCAGCCCTAGGACAGCAGTCCTGCCATGAGCATTATACAAGTAGCTGTAGTGTTGTCATGGGAAGCCTGTGATTTGGGGTGCAAACTGGAGCTGAAGGCTGGTTCTTTCCCTTCCCAAAACCCCTGCACAACCATTTTCTAACAACTACTCAATGTTTTACCTTTTTACCTCTTCCTTAAATCTTGGGTCCAGGCAAACCGTCACTTAAGGTCAGGCAGAACTGGTTACGTCTAGTTTCTTACATTAAAAAGGAAAGAGAAGACTTGGTATGCATTTGCTTTAGAGCTCCTAGTTTCAATACAAAATGCCTGTCATTTGATTCATGGTCTCACCTGGTTTGCTGAACAGTTCCTGGAACTTAGCATTTTTCTCAGTAAGTCTGGTTTAATGTTCATGTCTGGGTTTGAGTTTCATGACAAAAAATCTCAGACTTGCTGAAAATACCTTTTACTGCTGTGTTGTTTTGTTTAGTTTTGTTTTGTTTCTTAATAAATTTTTTTACCTTGCAAAGAGAACTGCTAAGAGTAACAGGGCCAATGAATAAACTTCCAAATGAGGGGGCAGCTTCTGCTGCCTGCGGAGAGCTGGCAGAGCTGCTGGCACTCCTTGACCCGCTCTCTTTGGCCCAGCTGCAGAGCAGCAGCGCCCTGAGGCACCCCGTGACCCAGCCACCATCCTTAGGACATCTCTCATTCCAGGTGCCACACTTGTTTGGTGGGCAGCCATTTACAGTGCAAGCAGAAGGAAAGCCCCCTATCCCGAGGAATGGGTTTTCATTAGAAGTACGCGATGTGACCCATGCTTTACATCCACCGCAGGAGCTCACCCTGTGCCGGAGGGTCCCCAGTCACTGTGTGGCTCAGCCCGTAGCTGGTGACAGGCAGGGATCCGGCTTGGTGAGACAGGAGTGACGTCTGGGAGTGACCCCAGCCATTCTCTTGCAGCTTGGACTCTTTTCTGTATGGGCTCCATGCGCTGTTCAAAGGAGACTTTCGGATAGCAGCGAAAGATGAGTGGGTCTTTGCAGACATGGATCTGTTGCACAAGGTTGTTGCCCCAGCAATCCGAATGTCTCTGAAGCTACACCAGGTAGGGCCTTTGTTATGTTTTTATTTTTAGCTTTTACTCTTGTATCTGTTGTCTTAGAGAAACACAGAAAACCTTAGAAACTGTCCAAAGGAAAAAAAAAGAAAAAAAAAAAGGGTACTTCTTGTTGTATTCTGAGAAACCCCCTCTACCAAAATGGAAAAGTTTGGGATTTATTTCTTTTACATTCACTCAGTCTTCTTTTCTGCACCCCCTAGCTGCCCATTTGAAACCAATCATACTGCAGAACCCTGTATTTTTCATCAAAAGAAAACTGTCAGTCATGTCATGTTTTACTTGCATGTACACTATAAAGATGGTTACTAGATTGAAAATAAATGCATTCATTAGACTAATTTCATTGCTAATTTAGCAATCCTTTTGTGAATAGCCATACACATGTAATGCTTCTATATGTTAAAAGACACACCTGAGAGGAGGAGAATGTTTTGAAGGGTTCGTGTCACAGCTGTTTGTTTGATGATGTCAGGCTGATTCTGACCCCATTCTGTTTTCAGTTGTAAAAATCTGGCACACCTCCACTAAGTCACTCCAAGTTGTTCAGGTCAGCCCCTGTATAGCTTGGAGTTGATTTAGTTCTTGCTCTGCCATGTTATGATTTAGTATCACATGCTTTTATCATGCATGATATTTATAATTGCTCTGAATGTAACTGAAGGGGAACTGCTGTGAATTAATATCTGAGAATATGACACAATAATTTTATGAATGTTATTGCTGGCAGTGTTGCTGTGTGACAGCTAAAATAGTAACACAATATTGTGGTATCTGCTGATGGATTGTCTGTCTGTGCTTTTCTTGGTGGTTTTCGTGAATAAAAATAAGGATTTTCACAAGAACTGTGGAATGCTCCGGACGATTCTGATCGCCCTCCGACTTACCCAAAAGCTCTGCCTCCCATGGCTTCCCGCTTTATAAAAAGAAAGCAGTTAAGCTGGCATTCTCCGAGTGTCTTTGTCCAGTGGAGACATGAGTTCAGAATAGGCTTCAATAAAACAAAAATTGTACCTTTCTATATTACTGTTAAATTAATTGTTCTGGCCCCCCAAAGACGCGCTGTATCAAATAGCAAGTAACTTGGGGAGGTCAACTGGCAACTGTTTGAAAAACAGGATTTTGTTTATTGTTAACAGTTTTTGTGTTTTTACAAGTATACCTGATTTTCTCAATACTTTTTCCTGTACTGCTAGGACCAGTTCACCTGCCCAGATGAGTATGAGGACCCAGCAGTTTTGTATGAAGCGATCCAATCTTTTGAAGAAAAGGTTGTGATTTGTCACGAAGGGGACCCAGCCTGGCGCAGCGCTGTACTCTCCAACAGAGAGGAGCTGCTAACCCTGAGACACGTGGTAGATGAAGGAGCAGATGAATATAAAGTTATCATGCTCCACAAAAGCTACTTGAGCTTCAAGGTTATCAAGGTACATATACTATCTTTGTAATGCTGCAGTAATTGAGGGCCATAGTTGCTGATGCTATTTCTGAGTAATCTGGCCCAGAGGAGAGGCTGATTGTAGTTACTGGAATAGGGCTTGGAGGCCAGAGGAGCTCTCTTCAGTTCACTTCCATTTTGCAACCATGTTTGCATATCAGAAATGACATTCTAGGTTTTACCAGGCAGTAGTTGCAGAAGTTCATAAAACTTGTTGGTGCAAAGACATGAGGTGTTCGCACCCACACCTGCTGTTGTTCTACCCCAATCATGTAGTTTTGCATCTTAAGTAGCAAACATTTTCATGTGAGCCACGCTTATTTTCCCTGCCTGTAGGTCAACAAGGAGTGCGTCAGAGGGCTTTGGGCTGGGCAGCAGCAGGAGCTGATTTTCTTACGCAATCGGAACCCAGAGAGAGGAAGCATCCAGAACAATAAACAGGTCTTGCGGAACTTAATTAATTCTTCATGCGATCAGCCACTGGGATACCCAATGTATGTTTCCCCATTAACCACCTCGTACCTTGGGACACACAGCCAACTGAGGAACATTTGGGGGGGACCTGTCAGTTTGGACAACATTACAAAGTGGTTCCGATCCAAATGGTTAAGGTAGGTGTTAAATTTTGGTTACGCAGGTAGAGACCCTGCGGTTTCACTGTATTTCCTGTTAAGAGATAATTATGTACTGTTATCTATGAGTAAAAAATTAATTGCAAATAACTCAGAAAATTAAAAAAATAGCCCTACAGATATATCAGAAAGCAAATTCATTAATTCACTCATGGCTTTTGTTGAACACATAGAAAGCTTTGCTTAAGGTTCATTATCAAATCACTCAGCACAGGCATTTCTCTCATTCCAGAGAATTTTACTGTTTATGCCGTGTAAGTAAGGGTGTCTTTTCTGCAATTCAGTGACATGTCAGAACATAAGTGAACGTGTTGGTGGGTTATGCTCCAAAGCTTTGGCAGTATAGATGATCATCCCCAACTAATTGCTCTTGACCAAAACACATCTAAAAATATCCTATTACTATCCACTACAACTGCTTGACTTCCCCTGGGTAAGCGTGATCAGTATCTGACACCTTCCAGCTCTCATTCCTACATGTACTTTTCATAGAACAATAGCTCAGTCTTGTTCCATTCTCCCCACCTGCCCTATCGCCACTGTGGCTGAGGAGAGACAGGGGACTATGGGGACACTACGAGAGCCAGCTTGCACGCTAAGACCTATTCTAAGATTAAATCTGGTAGTTTAATACCTTGGTTTCCCTGCATGCATCTCATTCTCACTGAGCTCCCTCCAGCCAACTCCCCTTCTTTGCTATTTGGTTGCCTCATGCAAAAGTTGTTCTAGAGACGGATGTAACATTAGATAAAGAATCCCAAGGTCTTTCTAGACTCCCAAGCCTCTTCACATAGAGAAGGAAAAGATTCAGTTTGTGTCGCGTACAATTTTGTTCCAAGTAGGCTTTACCACGTCATTATCTTTGTCGTCTCATAAAATGTCGAAGGACCTGTGGCAGTACAAGAAAGTACAATTACACCTTGTGAGGGCATCTAATCTTGGTGGCACAATTTCTCATGCATAATAAACGGCTGACCATGTGCGTGTCCCTGCAAACAGGATGCGGAAGGACTGCCATGCAGCTCACCACGAGAGGGGGAACATTGAAGAGGTGGACAGTGCAGGGGGATCTTCGTCCAGCAGCAACTCCACGGGCAGTTCCAGCCAGAGCAGCAGCGCACAGCCCACCAGAGATGGCACCCCTCAGCTGCAAGCTTCATCTCAAGAGGTCCACCAGCACGCAGGTATTTGTACTAATTTACTGGTTGGTTTGTTTGTTTGTTTTTTCCCACATAGGTAGATGTGTTTGAGGTGGAAAACTCATTTCAGAAAGAGGAAGCTTTCTCTTTCCTAATGACCAGGCACATGTAGGAGATGGGTTCCTGATATTGTTCCAGGTGTTTACTGGGAGGGTATAAGACAAATGTGATTCATCAAAGGTTCCACTGTCAAACTTCTTTATGTAACTTTTGGACTAGAAGGTGCCCCTAACAATGCTAGAATGAGAAATGCAGACGGGAGGGAGCCCGTACCACAGTGAACCTGGCCATATTGTTAGCTGGGAACAACCAAAGTGAAAGTATGCAAAAATCTTAATTATCTTGGAAGGACCATGCCGATTTATTTGAGGAATTGGTTTGGCTGTTCATCAGTGCGTGTAGAGAACAAACAAATAGGAAATAACTTCTCATGTCTATATAGCAGTTACCAACAGGAAATTAGATGTTGCCAGTCATTCTGTCAACCAACAGCTGAGCCCTTCTCATATTAAATTATGGATTCAGAAATATTTTAGACATATTCACAAGGTAGAACTACTGTCCCTCACATTGGAAATACGCCTTACATTTGGCAGTGGGTCACTGTGAGACCTGTCACTGTGGGATCAGGGCTTGTAATGTAAAGCAAATTAACTCAGCCTTTTAACAAGGGGCTATTACTGTATAAATTAAAGCAGAGAAGCAGAGGGATGTGACACTTGTTTGCTTCCCGTTAGATCATTTTGACCTATCATTAAAGATAATGGCCAGGACTAGAGAAGATCTTGCCTTGAATATAAATCTTGTTGTAAGAATAAAAGAACTGCTGCTTTTAATTGAGTCTATCGTTAGAGGAATCCCCATGTGCACACTCATAACTTGACACTGCAGTAATCAGAATGGCAAACTAAATTGTAAAATACTGATCCTGAGCATGCTGTACAAGAATGAAAGTTAATTGTGAGTTGTTTAAAAGAAGGTATTGGGTGCCTGGAAAACCACAATCAAGAGAGAAGGTCGCACTTAGTTCTAAGAAGAGCAGCTGGGTTTGAGGTAAAACGAAGAAACACACAACCAATGCAAGGAAGTGGAAAATAGCAAATGCAAATCAGTATTCAGTACTCAGAGACCGTTGATAAGAGAAAGCGAATGAAATAGGAAGTTTCTGGGTAGCACCATTAGAGACAAAAAGATGAAAGCAGGCTTGTGGCTGTTTATTTCTACAGAGTATTTGAAGCAAAATAAATCCTTGCAGTGGTTTCGATCCATCACTATATAGAAAAGCAGAGTTGCCAATAATGTAGAAATGAGAAATGTCTGGTTTGTATTGGGAAAAATGCAGACGATCTATTTCTGTGATCTGATCATGAAGTAGTTCCTTCCATCCTAACAGCTATGAAGAACATGAAAGGGTGGCTATCAAAGCTACATGCTTAATTGAGCAAATCCAAATGGCTCTCATTCAAGAAGGTTTTTACAAGAGCTGTTTAAAACGCAATCTCTGTTTGATCTTCAATAAGTATCGGAATGCTAAGGGAGTAACAGAGGACTGGGAAATAACTTACACTGTGCCTGTTGTTTAAAAAAACCAGAATGGATAGGTTGACCTGGGTAATGCATGTCTGTCAGTCTGACTTTGGTTCAAGTACACTGTTGGCCTACCACACACAGTCCTAGTGCCCTGATTTAAGAAGGGCAGTTTTAATTTGGAAGGAGTTCAAAGAAGAGCCAAAAAATGATCAAAGATCTGGGAAATACACCCTGTAGTGAAAGATTAAGAGTTTTCAAACAATTTATGTTGTCAAAGATGCTTTGATCATAGTCTGTAAGTACTTACCTGGGAAAAAAAGGTGACCAAAGACAGTTGACTCAAACAGACTTGGATATAACCACACTAAACAAATTCAGATTTGAAATCAAGTGCACATTTTTAACAGTAAATAAACAGTGAAACAAGTGACTAAGGGTTAAGCTGGATTCTCCATGATTGGAGATATTGGATTCATTTCTTAGAAATAATCATAGTAATTGGTAATACCATACAGGAATTAATTCCAGGAAGTTCTATGGCCTGTGCTGTATAGCACAGCAGACTCCATGATCACAGCAATCCCTTCTAGAGTCATAATCTATGAATCAAGTACATTTCCTGTTTTCATATTTCATATTTCATTTTGCAGCCTGGTGCCACTGAGTCTGTAAAATGCAATGAAAGCCCTATATAAAAAGTGCAACCAAAATCAGGAGCATTGGAAACGTGTGGGGTTCTGCCCCAAAGTGTCTTTATTTCATGATGTAGTTTATAGAACAGCCTTTGTTTCCTAAGTGTTTTCAAGGACAGAGTTAGTTATGTGTAGATGCGGGTGGTCTCCTGTCCAAAGCTCTAACCACTGCATTTGGGATGAATATAGAATACTTTTGGACAGGGGTCAGCTTGGCAGTTTAAATCACACACAGATGTTTGGCCACGTTAGCACAAACTAACACACCACAGCCCCTCTGTTCTTAATTCCAGTCTGTTCCTTTTACTTAAGAAGGGTAATGTATTAAAATAACCGTCAGATGTAGAAACCAAAGCACTTAAAACAAAACTGCGGAGTCTGAAGAACCTGAATCCCTGGGGAGGCCTGACCCCCAGCGTGTCCCCTCCCTGCACAGGGGACACCAGCAACATGGCACACACGAGCCACCTGCATCTGTCCCCCTGCTCTGAAGCAGAGATCTTGTGGCTCTTAATACAGAGAATGCTGCTTTGCATGCTACCTTAGGAATTTTTTTTTTTAATTTATTGTTTGGAGTATAGAAGTAGAACTAAAGATACATTGTAAGTGGGGTGTGAAAGTGTCCAGTGCTTGCCAAACCAACTAGGTTTTAGTTCAGCTAAAGAGCTCCAGTTAGGTTGTGGCCCAGCTCTGCCACCCAACTCGGCGCCAAGTTACCTAAATACTCTTTGCTTCAGCCTCTGAAAAGTGGGGCTAATGATACCAGCCTCTGGAAAAGCAGGTCTGTGGATGTAAAACAGTATGTTTCAGCTATATAATATAAATAGTTTGGATATTACATCCTGCATTACTGGAACCCGCATGAGTTCAGCAAACAGCCATGTTTTTAGAAGACAGTGTGAGATATGTATTCCTTTAGGCCTGCAAAATTTCAGTATCTAGAGGAGTTTCAGTGCATCCCTCTCCTCCATAGTTCGGGTGCTGGGAAAAACCAAAGCAAAATAAATTACCAACAACCTGGAAACACCTGGCAGCAAAGCTTGTTTCTGTGTTGATGATGGCTCTCAACAGATTTTCTGGCATCAGCTCTCTACCCCACAGTTATAGCTGGGAAACCAAAATGCCAGCTTGTGTTAGTGTTCGGAGGTTCCTGGAAAGCAGAAAAGCCAAGGAGGCACTCCTGTGACTGGGTATTTGCTGTGAAAGCCTGGGTTAGAGCCTGGCTGCAGAAAAAGAAAAGTTTGGGGGCCTGTGGCACCTGCCAGCCCAGTCCGTGCCATTTGCAGAGTGCCTGGGTGCAAGCAGGCATCTGGTGGGTTCACTGGCCAGTAGTTGATTTGATTTTCATTCTATGCCTATATAAATATGCAAGCATAAGAAATACAGTAACTATTTGTTTGAATGACATAAGGCATTGATATAAATGTTAAAAACAGGGGTGTACGGGTAGATGAAGATAGAACTTGTCCAGGCACGTCAGAGTAGCTTATCTAATCTACTTTCTGTATCCAACAATGGCTGCATAGAGATGCTTCACAGAATGGGGCAAGAACCTTATGTGGGTTTCATTCAGACCTCCAGCTGACTACCCTAACTGGAGGTGCTCACAACTTCTCAGTCTGTGATCTACTGTAAAATATCACTCTCACAACTCAGATATAGTTTAATATAAGTCTTTAAAACTGTCTTGTGGCTTGAATGCTATAGTCTTCCACTTGGTTGATTTCTCAAATTCTCTTTCCTCATATGCAGGAATAATTCTTTTTCATGTGCTATTGTTTCAACTCACAGTTTTTTAATTTTATTTTTGCATTTAATTATACCACGCCATTTAAGATGGATCTTCAATATCCCGTACTTTAGTGTGGTTGTCCAAGGGGAGTGGAGTTTCAGCAGCACTGGGCAGGTTAAAAAGTACATGGTAGAACAGGTGTGAGCCTGTGATTAATTTCTTTGGGGGGCCTTCACATTTCCCTCTCTTTTGATGCAGTGCAGAACCACTGGAGCTATTCTGACCAAAAGCCAGAATCCCTATCATGGAAAACATGGACAGGTTCATAGGTTCAGCAGTGTGTTATCTGTGTTATTCTGGGGTTTCTATGCTGATAAAACCAGTAGTAATATGCCAATAGTAATATGCACACATGGGACACTGTCAATAGCACAGATTTCACCAGGATGCCACTTACCTAAATATATTATTAATCTTTCTTTTAAAGGCAGGAGAAAACCCAGGAGTCAGTCCGTCCAGGCACACACTGCTTTAAGCCAAAGGCCCCCTTCTTCAAGTCACTCTGGACCAATTGTAGAAAGCCGCCAGCCTTTCATCCAAACATCTACATCTGCCCACGAAATTGCCCAAAGGCTTTCCAGCAGTCAGCTGTCATTCCACAACTCAGCAACATCTGTGTTTTCCCAGTCCCCCGCTGTTCCTGTTGCTGGCCAGCTGACTGTGCAGGAACGAGCTGCAGCCATGCTCAGGTCCAGCCTGGCCTCTTCCACCAGCTCAACTCTCAGCCTGCTGTTCGGCAAGAGAAGTTTTTCAAGTGCTTTGGTGATTTCGGGGCTCTCAGCTGCTGAAGGAGGTAACACCAGTGACACTCAGTCATCCAGCAGTATGAATATTGCCATGGGTCCATCTGCTAGAGCAGGAAGTCAGGCAACTCGGGTAAGGCTGCAGCCAAAATAGCAGTGCTAAGCGTGAGCTTCTGTATTGCTCTCCTGCCTGGTTCCTGAACTGTTCTCACCACTGTTGTTTAGTTTCTTTCCTCACTGGTTAGAAACTATTATTTTCCAAAACAACATCAGGAGTTGGGTATTTGTTTCGGATTTCACTGCATCACAATGCAAATGAGACTGTTTAATATTAGTGTGTATATGAGAGTGATGTATCTGTAAGTAACTCACAGGCTGGCTGTTAAGCGTGGACCTGAAATTGCAAACTGGAGCAAAGTCCCTCTTCTGTTCACTCAGACCAGGGACTTAAGTCTCAACTTTCTGCAGCCTGGGTGCTGAGTACCATCATAAGCAGAATAAATAGCTCCTTCCTGGCTTGCTTAAGCAGGACTTAATTATTTGTACAAAGAGGGACAGTTCCCCCTGAACGGTGCACTTGTTCTGTCCCTCTCTCTGATCAGAAATTCAATCCAGGACCTGAAAACCTTGTTGCTGAAAGGGTTAGCCAAAGGAAGTCTGCAGGAAAGATTTCCTAAAGGAAACCTGCATACCCTGTGATTCAGCATTTTCTAACAGCAAAACAGTTGCACACAAAGAACCTCCAGCCCTCTTCCCAGGAGGGGCCCAGTTCTATTCCCATCTTCCCTGGAAAACTTAATGCACATAGTAGTGTTATTGTTTTATTGTCTACTTAAGTATATTTATTTAACTCTGGTTGCCATCAGCTGCTTTCCTGAATTTTGGAACTTTCACCTCAGCACTACTGAGCAGTAACATGAAAAGATGGATTAGAGATAAAGAGCAACTGCAACTAAAGGTTGAGTGACAACATAATTAAGACTGACTTTCACATTTGGCCCATCAAAATAGAACCAAATTGCCAATGGGAAAATTGTGGATAAAGTCCAGACGATTTTCCTGGTACTATCATTCTGAATTGTGTATAACTTCCCTAATTTTCAAAGAATTCTTCAAACCCCAAGTAAAATAAACTCCTTACCCTATGTGTGTTTTGCTCTCAACCCGTGGAGTTTTGCCATGAACTTCAACAAAGGTTGACTGAACGTTACTAACCTGGGTCCAATTCTGCTTTAGTACGCTAATGAGCATTAATAATATTTCTGCATGTACAGCTGAACATATCAGTTGACAAGGTGTAATTCCAGCTCTCAAGAGTTTACAGCCTAATTGGCAAGAACTCAGCCAGTCTGCAATACCAAGCACTAATGGTGGGATTCACCTTGTCCAACTTTAAGCCATCTAAAATTTGGGCATGAAGTCTCGGTAGATTTTTGGTGTGGCCTCTGTACTCAGTGGAGAGGACAAGCCACTTCACCCTTATAGCTGTCAAGAGGAAATCTTCCCCAGGACACTCGTCTCTCCCTGCCCACCACTGGCAGCCTAGATGATACTTAAACTACACAATTAATTGAGATGAGAGGAGTCCTCATCAAAGTAACTGCTCAGAGTCCAGGTGCCTATTTGAGTGGAAGTGGTAAGGAGGAAGTGTTTTATTTAAACGTTAACACAGCACAGTTCTGGAAAGCTTTTCTACTAATGAGGTCCTTAGAGTGGGGTGATGCTGCAATAACATTTTTAGACTGATAATTGCATTCCTGTTCTGATGAAAAGGGTTCTTTGTAAGTTGGACTTAAAATTTGGTATATAAAGCAAGCCCCAGAGCTACCTGATTTAACTTCTTAGAAATCAGCCCTGCTAGGAGCAGGGGGGTTTGGACTGGATGACCTCCAGAAGTCCTTTTAAATCCAAATTATTTTATAGCTTTCTATACATGTACATCTCTGGTACTAAAATCTCTCGCTCCTTGTCTGCTTTTCCTTCCAAATTTATGCGTAACACAAAGCGCGACAAGTACCTCTTCACTCTTCAGAAGTCCCTTGGGAATAATGCATGTTAAGAATTGCAAGCAGTGTCACAGAATGACATTCCTAAATCAAATTTTCACTTTTTTACCTGTCACTTCAAAAATAGCTGAAGTATTACTTGGAAATTTCCTAAACTGATGGACTTTTCTTTCTTTCCAGCAACTTACTGAGACCTGTGAAGCAACAGATGCTACAGAACCCAGACCGCAACAAGAGGCAGGTCTGGCCCACGCCATGTTCATCAGTCAGAACCTGGAGTGCAGAAGGGCCAGCCAAGAAGATATGGCCCTGGAAGACACGGCTTCTCAGCAAAGCCTGTCTGAGGAGCAGTAGGAGTATTCCTAGCACAAAGGCCACACACTTCTTAGAATTAAAGAAAGTTAGGTCAGGGATCTGTACCTGGGTTTAGGTTCTTTCAAATGTAACAAGCAACCTCCAGATGTTTATTTTTCTAACTTCTACACAAGAATACTGTGGGGCAGATGTTCTTCAGCGAAAGGCCTTGTCATGGGTAGAGTTGGAAGATGTCCTAGAAAACACACAGTGCCACTTCCTCTCAGGTTCTTGTAAATCCTAGAACAATGAATACCACCTGTTCGATGTTCCTTCTCCTGGAATGGTTGGAATCACGAGTGAATACAATGGGAAATATCAATACAACTCAGTGAAAAGCACAGAAGACATCTCTTTCCTGCCATAACTGAACAGCTGATTGCATGCAAACTAATTGGCATTTGACACATAACATAGCAAAGAACAGAAGCAATGAATAGGTAAAAGGACAGTACAACATGTACTGTAACATAAGAGCTAAATCTGATTTTTTTTTTTCCAAAGCAAATATTTTTTATTTCTATTTAACATGTTATGCAGGTGGTAATTCTGAATAGCAACATACCATCACAGATTGATATACTGCATGCAGCCATATTGAAATATTATGTGATTGAGCCACGCTACACTGTTTAACAAAAGCCAAGCGTGAGAAAAGAAAGTATCCAATGCATGGAAAGCCTTCAAAGCATATGGTGCACCTCATTTGCAAAGAAAGCAGCTTTACATAAGCAGCTGCTCTTAGGTATTATCTCGTGCTCCTGTTTGGTTTACACCAGTGTTTTTCAAATTCCAGGCAACAGCCCCCTTGGGAGTTGCCAAAGCACCCAGGGGAATCCTCCTCAAGAACAGGAAAGTGCAAAGCAGGTTTGTAATTATCGTCTGGAAGTGTTTGTATTAGGAAGGGAACAGCTAAATGCCTTTAATTGCTGGACACAGCTCAGTGTCCATAAACACTTGTAGCCAGTAATTACAGAGCCTTCTCATTTCCCTCCCCCAGAGAAACTGAGCTGCTGCCAATTTAATAGTTGCATAAAGACAGATGAGGCAAACAAGGGAGGCTGCACCTTCACAAAGTTTGAGAAACACTGATTTACAGGAATGCATGACTACTTTGGAAGCCAAAAGGCTAGAATGAATTTTTCCTTAGCACGCACCTGTGCTCATATTTTTTTTTTAATTAAAACAATTGCAGCTATCAGTGTCTTGCTGTTCCTCTTTACTGTAACTACCATAGGTTGTTTCTAATTCTCAACACAATGATGTGCAGCCAGGCCATCTTGTCCCAATTAACAAAGATTTAACAAGAGCTGCCGTAGCTAAGTCTCATTCTGTCAGGTGATACACAGTTGCATTCTGAGCTTACTACTGTGCCACACTTAAGTAGTAGAACTAAGTAACACCTAGTGAAAATAAAATGATCCAAGTACCTTTTGTGTGGCAGCAGTTTTTGGGTTTTCATTCTGAATTGTTTTCATTTGCTTTCTGCCTTCTTAAATTAAGACATCTATTGTTTTTCTTTCAGTTCAGATATTAATGAATTGATTATTTATAAAGCCCAACACAATCCAGGAAAAATTCTGCTCATGTTCACAAGGGCAGAAGCAGATTATTAATGTACAGACCCCTGACACACATAGTCATCAGCATGGTTTAGGCCCTGCTAATGTCTCCTCCAGCACCCAGGTATGATGCAGAAGAGAAAACTGAATTCAGCTGTTCCCTTCTGACCATTTCTGGCAGATGGTACCCTTCTTCCCACTACCCTGCTCATGAAGTGCTTCATTACACATGATGGATGGAGCTTACAAAGGTAGGTGGAGAGCTCTCAGTGACAGCAACCAGCCCCATTTCTGCACTCTGGGCTTTTCCATGGCAGTCTACTATGATAACTTAAGTTTGAATTAATTTCCATCAAAAATAAGTAACTCCAGTAGTCCTAATTAACCTAAAATATTCTATGTATCCAACTCAAGCATACTAAACCTACAGAATAATAAGACATGATGGTTAGAAATAAAACCTGTAACTAGGTATGAGGTTGTACTGATCAAACAAACATCATCTTAGACTCCACTATGTTTGCATGAGGTAGAGACAAGACCCAGTTACTTTCTACCTGACGAAGATGCATTTAAGGCTCCGATGCAAACAAAGCTAACAAACAGGTACTAAGACTTTACAGAAGGCCTAATTTCAACAGTAAGCTGCCCAGAACAGCTCTGCGTAGCACCAAAAGGCACCCAAGTCTGTAGGGTGCTGTTCTCAGCATATGTTCTTAGCCATAGTTTTATTCCTGAGAGACGTAAGCAGCTTGATACTTAACCTTATACATTAGATGCTTCAGAGCTGCAAGATGGAGGTACCTGTGACACCTCAGGAACCCCACTTGTTGGGCAGTTTTGGGCCCTGAATGAAAAGCTCTGCTTTTAAGTCAGTTGCAGCACTGATGGCAGGTTTCACTGCGTGTAACGCAGTTGTTAGAACTTGGCCCTGAAGCTGCTCAGGCTGAACAGTTTGCATGCATTACAGGTCTTATTTCTTACCATAGCTGTGATGCAGGAAGAACAGCCACTACCAACACAGAAGTACCTTTTATACGTAGTTTCATTTTGTGTCAATTTTGAAGATTCAGGGGCTATACATCAATTTTTCCAGACCCGCAGAGGCCACTTACTCAGCAGGGGGTAAAGGCAGAAGCCTGCCAGATGCTTGTTCAACCAGCCCAGAACCCCCTTGTTTCTACAACCTGAAAGCCGTGACGTTCCCATCTTGCTGGAAGGCTGAACGTGTCCTTTGAGGAAGCCAAAAACTCAATCCACAAGAGCATTTAGTACATGAGGTTCTTCCATAGAAATGGCAGAAGGGACAAAGCTTAATCCAGGTAACATCACCCTTGCTGAAAAGAAACAGGGGGAGTGATTTTTATCCACACTGGCTCAGTGGGGCCCTCGCAGAGAGGAACAGAACAGTAGCACAAACCGCAGTACTTAAGCCCTTGCGTTGCATGTGGGACACTGACCCCCCTCCCATTTTATTTTCCTGAACTTTCCTTTCACTAGTAAGCTCTTGTTTACATCATAACTCAAAAGCCAGGTTTTATACTCCTAAGGGTGAATCATGGCCCAAAGATCTGGTAAAAAGGTTTTTAGTAACATTTTTCCAAAGCAAACCACAGACTGCTGAACTCACATCCCCAGGTACGCTGGCAAGTCCCCAGCCTGGCCTTCAGCCCGGCTGTTTCCCACCACAAGTAGGAAACAGTGATGGGCACAACATACAAAGACTGTTTCTGTTCATTCCGAAATACAAATGCTGAAGGTCCTGCTGTTTCCTCCATTTTGAAGCGTCATGCAAACTTCTTCTGTGAAAGAAAGTAGATTTCTCACTGAGAAGTTTCACCTCATTCCTAGAGACAGAAAAATCTTGGCATTCATTGCATTTAACACAAACATTGACAAAAAGGATTTACCAGTGTGAGTCTTTTTTTCCCCTCAACAAGATGGCCAGATCACCTCAAAAACTATGAATGACGTTCTGAAACAATTAAGTTCTTAGGAGTCTCCGCAATGTCATCACAGCTTTTTTAAAACACTATTTATTAGAATAAAGCAAGAAATGTTATCTGCATTTGGCTCCAACCCACCAACTGTTCTTTTCTTGCTGGGGAATTTAAGTTAAAGATTAGCTGAATTTTGTGCAGCTCATTTTAGAAGATTAGAATTACCAGTGAAATTCTCCAGCATGTAATAATCATCTTCTCATCAATGCATATTTTTTAGCTACACAATTATTGCCATATTTAGATTACTCCCTGGATTGGAAGCTAGTATTTAATTACAATGTTTCACTAGTGCTTGTACATCCTTAAATCTGCGAGACAGACATATTACATATTATTAACTTTGCAGCAGGTCCAGTGTTAAAGATTCACCTCTCTCATTCAGCTTTCTCAGACTTTTACAAGTCAAAAATTGTCTAATGCATGATAAATAATGCAGGCCCTGTTTATTCCATGCTGTGTGCCATTTTATGTTGGAATTACAAACCTCCTTGCCAAAACCATCCTCAGTTCTCAGGCTCTGAGAGAGTAATTGGTACCTCATATTCTCCCTGGTTTTGCACCAATTAAAACCTGCAGGTGCACTAATGTTGTCATCTGGAGTCTTGCGGCTACATCAGAGGTTATTTTCACCCAATGTGGGCTATTAGTAAAATGGGCCCATCAGGGGAATTGTGAATGCTCTGTTGTTACAGTGCTCTCAAGGCCTTCCAAATATTTTACGAGCACAAGAACAGACAATAATTTTTTTTATCTCTAAAGTAAATGCAAGGTGTCATAAAAACTAAGTTCAGTTGGAAATATTACTTTCACACTCAATGTATATTTGAAACGGGGCGAATAATTTCTTCAGGACTGTCTCAGATTAAAAGGCTGGAACTCAACTGGTAAGGTCATCCAGGATCTCCTGCTGAACACAGACCACGAAATTTCTCTTTATTTCCCTTGAAAAACACTATGTAGCTCAGAGAGAAGATGGGCTTTAAAAAAAGAACACCAACTAATTAAAGTCTCTGACCCATCTTGAGATAAGTAGCAGAAAGCAAGAGTCAATGACCTCAGTAGCAAAAATACCCTTTGATTTGAAAGGGCTGATGCTTCACTCCCAGTGAACAAAAAATCCAGCTCCATTTTATGATGTTTTCTAGTGATTACCTACCCTCACTATAAAAGGTCTTCCTTGCACCATTAGACAATGGCTTAAAAGCACTATAGGCACACTGAGCAAAAGCTCCCAACTACTTGTTATGATTTTTTTTTTCCAGCCAAATAAGTGATGGGACTACAGCGGGCATCATGGCATTATAGGAAGGGCAATATATCTGCTCTTAGGAGGAACAAAGACTGCTTCCAACAATACTGGCTGAGCTGGAATATGGAAAACTGAACTCTGCCATCACTCCTGAAATAACTCCCCTCCCCAGACTCTACAGCAAAGTACCAAATATCTCCATTTTATTTAGCTTTAAAGGTCAGTCCTCATCTAAGATTCAACTGCAGTCCCACTAAAAACTTGCTATACTCGTGACTCATCTCATCACTGAAAGAACAATTCTTTTGCAGCATATTTGACAGCTTAAGAGACTAAACATTGGAACAGCAGGACATACAGCATGGAAGAGCAGAGAGGTTTCTGTTCGAAAGTCTATGGCACATAGCTCTGAAAAAGTCTGCTTTGATCCAAGTCCTTCACCTCTAACAAGGTGTCTGGTCTAAGATGGCCAAAGTAATTTATGGGGGATTAGTGATACCTTCAGGGCACAGCCTTATTTTGCAAAAAGCAGCCAGGAGCTGTACATTCTCAAAGGAGCAGGACCCTGAGAAGAATCCCCTTTTTGCAAATGTGAAGTGGATGATACTATCATCCAAAAGGATTTGGGAAGCATGGTAGCGGAACAGGCAGTCAGGGAACAAGGCCATGGCATCCTTTAACATGGCGTGTACCTCCTATCATCTGTGGAGGGGCAACGTTTGTACCAGACCCTCGTTCTGAACATTTGGAAAGAGAAAGGACATTCCCTTCATGTTTTCAGCTGTTTTCCAGGGCACCTGTAAAAATGCCTCTCCCCATCCAGCCCCACTACAACTTGGGGTGTCAGTTTTACAGAAATAAATCACTGACATTTGAAAATGCTTTTAAAGACTTTGCTCATTTTAATGGTTGTTGAACTGAACAGAAAAAAGAAATGATTGAATTATTAATAACTTTTTGCAGCCAGAGATGACTATAAATCACACAGTGAACAAGTGTGCA
Organism: Patagioenas fasciata; assembly: GCF_037038585.1. Lineage (NCBI taxonomy): Eukaryota > Metazoa > Chordata > Aves > Columbiformes > Columbidae > Patagioenas > Patagioenas fasciata. Next base: position 48,083,477 of record NC_092522.1, read on the forward strand.
CCTGGGAAGGAATTCTGTTTTCACAACATGCGAAACTGATTAAGTGGTAGCACTTTTCCTGAACACATCTGCACACCCCATAGGGAAAAAACATTGTCTAATATTCTCAAACACTTCTTATTTCACCATTAACTATTATGCATGTGCAGAATCAAATAAGGAAAAAAACCCAACCAGACAAAAGTGTCAATAAACATAACTGATTGGAAAGCCCCTACAGAAAAATGGAGTATTAAGTCAATCCTGACTTAATAAACTCTGCATGAAAAACATAAGATTTGACTGAACTTCATGGACTTAAAGATTTATATACAGATTATATATATATATATAGAAATATATAATGCAGCCCTCTTAACTACTGTCTGGGCCACTTAGGAGAGGGTAGAGTTGGTTATTTTCCCCCCTGAAGTGGAATTCTGTAAACGACACTTGGGACTACAGGAAATTTCTATGAAATTCCAGGTAACCCTTCTTATACTGCAACTGGAGAGGGGTGTCCGGGGTCAGGAGGAGACCATCTGCTTATGCCTTCTACCTCATGAATCCTCAGCACCCATGCTGAAACACACCTAAGCGGAGTCACCAACAGCAAAGATACTTCTACATAATCCAGGAAGAGCACACACGCATTTTGGGCAGGATTCTGTTGTGTTACACCAGGGCTGAGATCCAGATATTGAATTGCCCTCTAGGCAGAACAGTCCACACCACACTCTGAAAGACCAAGATCACAAACAGATTTGATAGTTAATTGCTTTTAGCTGGTGTCACTAGGATCGGAGTCAGACCACCTAACTTTCAAATGCCCAGATTAGAACTGCATGTTAACTATGCATCTGTTCAATTTTTTGAATGAATTGGCTTGTGAACTGAATAAACAAGAATCCCGCTATCTCGTTTTCACATTCTAGAGTATTACCAGCTTTACCTTGCTTATTCTGAAGGCTCCAGTAAAGCCTCCAGGGACTAAAGCAGGAAGGACAGATTCTAAAACATCCGCAAAATGTTGTAATGTTTTGTAAAAATAAAAGCTTTAGTGTTTACAGGCAAGGTCTTCATTTTCTGCAGGATTCCACAGCTGCCAAGATGTCTTGCAAAATGCTGTTTCTGTTTTCCTTACTGACCTAGAGTAAGAGAAATTAAAACTTATATAATTTGATCAATAACCACTACTTCAAGAACAAAGCAGAAATTCAAATGCATTTCTTTCTTATTGGACAAATGTTGAGAGTCAAACAACTGCCCCCCTGCTACTGAGAAGCTGAACCCACAAACCTGCATATTTAATTGAATATCCAGTGATCTTTTTGATGTAATTAGCCATGGTATTTTGCAGTATTATTCAGGGCCTGAATAACTAACAAGAATCACTTGAAGAACCAGTATGTACTTTTGCCATTACCAGAAATCCTTTTCAATTACCCAATATAATTTTCCTACTATAAAGTGGAGTTCTTTTGCCTTCAGTACTTGAAAGGGTTGTATTTATTAGGATGACAGATCTAGTCAAAAACACGTGCAGTGACAAAAATTAAAACACACTTAGCAGCACAACTCTGTATTCTGAGAAACCTTAGCATTGCAGGATAGAAACATCTTGAAAACGAAATAAGACTACTTCAGAAAGCTGATGTATTTGTAGCACACTAGGGTATGCCTTTCGTTGACCAGTCCATGGAAATGCTGGGCTTTAAGACCAGTACATGTGAATCCATATAGTTCACTCTCCTGTCCTTTGCTAGGCCCATCTGCATTGTAGCACCTGCAGCTCACTGTGAACTGCCAAGCAAATGCCAGCACTTGCCAGTCAGCTCAGCTCCCAGGGGCAGCAACAACAGAGCACAAACTGGTGGGGAGGGGGGTGTAAATTACCCCTTCTTCACAGACCAGGTCCTGATACAGAGCCCAGTGACCCAGAGTGCCCTGCATCACTAACTCAATCAAAACCTGGGGAGATGGCTGCGGTGGTGAAAGAGTTAACAAACAATTGTGAAATGTCAGCAAAAGCCTCATTTTCAAAAGTCTGAGAAATTTTCCCCACTGTTCAAATCCTTGCAGAGAGGGCAGGAAGAAAACACACAAAGACAGATGAGCCAAAACACAGTAAGGGCATCCATACTTTTAACTAAGTTTGAGAAATGCTGTTTGACAAGGAAAGAGAGACACCATGCTATGCATGGCATAAAAGTCTCTACCAGCAAGGATTCACTGCATTCCCTGTAGGTCCATCTAAGATCTGAGCACAAGGGTTTGTATCCCTTACAGTACCGCAGTCAATACTGAACAGGAGAAAGTAGTATTAAACAGGTGACAGTCCTACCTGAACAGTTTGGCTCGAGGAACCTACTGCTATTTACAAGCACAGACATCCTGTCCAAACGCTGGAAACCAACACTGGAAAACCTAGAGACGATGGTCTTACCTACGCCACTTGAATTCAAGACAGCAGATCAACATTAAAGTGATTTAAAAAATGACATAAAAAAGGGAATGAAAGGGCAGATCTGCCTGAAGTGTTGCTGGTTTTATTGAGTATCATTCCAAGCCTATTATAAGATAAACAGAATATCCCACAATAACAAAGAGAGCAGGACAACAAAAAGTGGAACTGCTCTTCAGTAAGCCTATTGAGAGACCCCAAGGTAAACAAGGCACAAAGCATAGATCAGCCAAACTCTAAATCTCACAGCAAGTGTCCCAATATCCTGACTTTCAAAGAACCTTCTGAACATTTAATAGCTCTTCCTACTGTCTCACAGCCAACAAAAACAATACTACATTTTATCTATCCCTTTTCCATACCTACATGCCAGAAGTCCAGTGAGAGCAGCAGAGAGAAAGTGCCAAGTGCTGGGAAATTTTCACAACTGTTTTACAAAGGCTGCTCGATAGATATAAGTCTCCTCTTAAGGTCTGGAGACATTCTGTGCAGGCAGCTTTCCCAGAGAGAACACATTTCCCAGTATCTGCACTGAATGTACAAACAGATGGGTAGATTTTTAGACAGGGACTTGAAAATAACTGCAGACACTGCTTATACGAAGCATTTAGGTGGAGGAAACTACCCCTAGTCTCCAAGCAGGCAACAGTAGAGGACAAAAGCTTTCCTCCCCTAACTGTTAAAGTACCATCAATGAAACATCTCTTGTACAGTCTGTTCAAATGGAACCTTTTCTTCTTTTGATCCATTTAACTATTTGTTTTCTTTCTTAAAAGGCATATGCAACCAAACTTCACTAGTGGGTTTCATGGAAACAAAATTAATAGATGGTAAAATGGGAGAAAATTAATATCTGGCAGCTGCTAAGGATAATCTGATCCTATTTATGACACTGTGTCTGCAAAACTACATAGACCTGGGAAGTGCAACAAGAGCCTCTGTAGTTTCACTGTAAAGTTTAGTTCTCAGGAAAACTGAACTGGGCAACAACGGAAAAAAATGTGTTACATATCAGAACTCCTATAGTTAAGTGCTCAAAACATAAGAAATTAAACATTTGGGACCAAATCCTCACCTGCTTTTAGGGCATCTGGGCCCATTTACACTAACTGAATATGCTTTCAAGACAGAAGTGACTATAAAACCCCAAACAGCTGTCTCTACGCAATCAGTGTCAAACATCACGACTATCCTTGTGACACTAAAAAAAAGGATGAGAAAACTCTGCTGAGTTACTTGAATGCAGCCTAACTCCATATCAACTGACAAAGCAGGCAGAACTTTTTTGGAAAGTTGCCATTTACTTCCGCACACTTCCAGGCACCATAAAAGTCAGTAAGGAATTACTGACCATGAGCTATTGGGACACTCCAGGCTCTCTCCAGCCCACAGCCCTTAAGGCACAGATCTGGTGATGCAGCATTTAGCCAGTAACACCTCTGGCTCCCCACGGGCAGGTTCTGTTCCGCCTCATACACACGTTTTAACTAGCTGGGAAAGAGCGTGTAGCATGTCACTGGAGCAAGCAAGACACATGCTCTCCTGCACAAGACTTCAGCATAGGTCTCTGCCACCTGGGAACTACTGCAGTCCGGCACACATTTCACACCCATGCTTTTGGCTAGCAGATTCAACAGAGAACTCTATTTAAATATAAGAAACCTGCATATCCTAATCTCAGCAGCATAAACAGGATGGCTTTTTTGGTGAAGTTTTTTTTAGCTAGAGAAAACATTGCTCCACTGAAATTTACAGGACGACTTGAGCTGGGTGTAGTTGGCACTTCAAGAGAAAGCTGTGTGGGCAGACTGACACAGCCAACAACCCAGGCTGAGTGGTATGCGCCCTCAGAACATCCCCTGATAAAATCAGGCAGCAGAAGCCTCAAAAGCTCCCTTGAAAAGCCAAATGCTGTTTTCTAGCACTGTTTCCTCCTCTGAGAGGACCAAAACCACACTATTGCCTTGCTGTGACTGTAGCCTAAAGCACCAAGTGAGTGCTACTTTCAGCAAGGCTTTCTCCAGCCTCTCTTCCCCAGTCCTCCCTCTGTATGGCCAGTCATAACAAATTCACATTCACGTGCATCCCTGTTCAGCACCCTGACAACTAACACACATCAGTTCGTCAGTGGGAAACCTGGGGTTTTATCTCCAAAAGGAAGGGTAGGAGTTGAATGCTTGTACAAGGAAACAAATCTTCTCTCATCTTTGCTCCTCGGATTGCTCTAGCACTTAATTAAACAGGGATTTATTTAAAAAAGCAGAAATTGAAGATGATGATGGGAGCACCAACTAAAAGAAAGTTGAGGAACTTGCCTGAGCACTGCGGTTTTATTAATCTCACTTTGAAGAAGAAAAAAGAAGATGGAGGCTTTGCTTTCCCTGCAGTCGTTAAGACCATTCAGTACAAAGCTGTTGAGATAGTAGTTTTCCTTCCTGATTCATTTGGACAAAAATTAACTTAAGCATCCTCACTGCAATGTGCATCTGAAGAACAGGCTGCTACAGTATACTGCTCTACAGCACATGACCTCTTGTAGTAAGCCAGGATATGTAAGTCCCACTTACTGAATTTATATTTAATAGAGATGCACAGTTCAGTTTTGCATATATAGCTTTATTCTCTACTAAAAATAGTACACACTGAGCAGAAAAATAAATCAAAGGAGTCGGGACTGTGTTTAGCTTGTTTTTGTGAAGCATTCAGGACACTTACAGATGTTACAGAAACCTCACACATGTATTCCTGTGAACAGGCTATGTTTTGTTCTGGGAAGCTTTTGAGAACCTCCCTGTAACTGATCAGAAATGCACTTTGAGGACCTAATGTTCTGAAAAATATGTCTGTAAAAATAACACAATTAATTCCAAAATTGGTTTACTGACTCCAGAGAACATACACTCCATTTACAAGTGTCTTTCTTCTAGAAATCATTTCTGCAACTCCACTGATGACTTTTTTTTTTTTTTTTTGCTTGAACACGATTACTGGTAATACTCCTGCAAGCCAGTCTGGAAAAAGAAATAAATTTAAAAATCTGACTGTACTTCAAAAGATTTAACTCTTACGAATAATGAAAACTTGTATGGCAATAATAGTACAGCAAAAAAACCCTTTTAAAACAACTACATCATTACTTCTACAGCCCCGCACAAGCAAAGCCAGCTGAGTGAGACTACTACAGTAAGTGCCAAATGTGACTTGTTTTTAATAAGGTGAACACCTGCCCATTAAGAATGAAATGGAAACTAAAAAACTTATTTCATACAAGCTACCCACAGCTATCAATTGGTAATGATTAGTTTTTGAACTGAGCCAAATATAAACCAGCAACCTAGAACAGAAGGGTTTAAAGGATATTAAATACTACTCACATTGAACACTTTAACATCTTTCCTACTTCTTATTTCTTCAACAAGATCCAGCGGCTTTCCCTTAGGTATTGGAATAGTTCCAAGCACCACAGTCCCTGAGCCAGTCAGTGTTTGACGAACAGCTTGAATAAAAGCCTGGCTGAAGAGTTCCATTTTCCCAATCTCATCTATGACACAAACTGTTTTCTCTGCATCACTGCCATGGCTTACCTGTGGAAAAGAGCATCAGGAGACTGTAACCAACAAAGAACTTCGAAAAAACAACAGAAATCTCTTCTACGCTAATAAAAGAAATACCTCCAAAAGAATGAAATCAATTGTAATATTGGGGCAAGTGGAAGAGTCAAAGCCACTGCTGCTAAATGACAGACTTATAAATCCATCATTTCTACTTCAGTACAGATTTTTCTGAAAGATGAAAATATTTGTACAGCATAAATACTAACTACGACAGGAAATATCCGTAATATCAGTTTTCCTTCAAAGCAGAATTCTCTTCATGGTCCCATACAAACTATTTCACAAATAAGAACCGCACTTTGCCACCTAGCAGCACTCAATCCATCTGAGGGACACCAATTTTTCAAAACTTCACCCTTTCTATCAAATTATCCATTTAGAATAGATCAATATTCATGCAACACAAGCATTAAAAAAGACTTGCATTAAATCTAGATTTGCAAGCCTCTCATCTTGCAGCTGGGTCAAAGGAGGCTTGAAACTAGCATTTCTCAGAACAACTAGCTTTCTTCAAAGCTACACAGATAAAATGAAGCCATTTCCAAGCCTCTCTCACATCAGAACAGTCATCTACCATTTCTTTGTCGAGATACAGCTTATTCTATAGCCCTAGCCATCCCCCTGGATGGTAGGATAGGCACCATACTAATGATTAACCACATGTGTTGGTTTTTTTTTTTCAAGAAGTGAATACTGTGCTAAACAGTACCATAGTGCAATCCGGAGGGAGCAGCAGGGAAGTCTAAGAGAGATCATGGGTGATTATCACTGAGGGAAAGGCAACTCAGAAAGCAGAGGAACTATGCAGCAGAAAAAGAGGTGCACTGCCTACCCTCTCTTGGTAACAGTAACTAAGAACTATATTCCATTGTTTATAGAAGTGAGGAGGAAATCAACTCAAGTCAAAACATCACTGAAGATCCATGAATATATATCAATACCAGCCACATTATACAAAACCTAGAAAGAAAGAAAGAAAAAAATGTTTTCCCTTGTGAAGGCAGAGTATTTGCTTCTGGGAAAGTGAAAGAACTGTATAACATGCATCCTAAAATCTTTTCAAGCTAAGTCTCTGCTGAGTAGCTGTTTTATCTAAAATCCTTTCATAGATCAGTGAGCCAAAAAGCCAATACTAGTCATGAGGTCACACATTGAGAAACAGAGCACTCTGCTTCGGAAAAAAATCCTCAGTGCTGCCTGAAGAAGTTTCCAGAACCAGAGAGATCATCCATTGTAGGAACTATCTCTGTTCTCACTGGAGTGATTGAGACCCAAGTTTTAAGAGCTGAAACTGTCCTCAAGGCTAAATGGGCACATGCCCATTTCGTGCTGGCCTCCAATCAAACCAGGCCATACCTACAACTCTCCTGTCCTCGCTCTTCATTTCTCTTCTTGTTTCAGGTCTATGATCTTCCTCACACTCCTCCTCTCCCATTTTGTGCTGTCTACATGCATGACCACATTCCCACAAAACGGATTAATAGCACTTTGAATGAGAATAGGGTCATGCACTTTCCGACTCTGCTGGGCCCTTTTATTTCTCTCTTCACTCTCCTGTACTTGCAGAAAGCTACGTAACAACCAGAAAACCTCAACACTGCTAACACCCTTCTAGCAAGATCTCTCCTGGACTTCACATTAACGCAGCAGTAAAAATGTTCCAAGTACAGCACTGGCTTAATAAAATATTTTTTATTAAACTATCCTTCTACTTACTAACACAGTCAATCAAATTACAGCAAAATTAAAAATATAAAAATTGTTCCATTTTATTCACATTTCCTTTCTCCCTTGCCTGCAACACCCTTGCTTCCCTGCTCTCAGACTTTAAAGTTCCTTGACAAAAATAAGAATCAGATCCTTACTCTCATTTTTGCTCCTTGAACCTCTATGTTTTGTTGTTTTGTTTTTTCCTTTCAAAGTTCATTAAGAAGTCTCTTCTTGCTTGGCCCCTTGAGCTTTGGCAGTGTGCAAAAATCACAATAGGATTTTTTTCGTAGTACAGTTCAGCAGCTGCTGAACAATGCTTGTGATATGTTATTGCCAAAATCAGATCTATTCTTGTTTAATTTTGGAGAGGGGAAAGGTTGGAGTGAGAGAGAGGAAGAGGGAAAAAGGCAGTAACAGAATATTCAAGAAGGACAGCAAAAGGCCTGAGTGAAAAGTCTTGTCACAGTCAGAACACGCCTTGTGCAGCAAGCTAAATCCCAAATTATAAGGCTACCATTATCAGTTAAAACCTACCACTCTGCAGGTACTAACGGTAATCAAAACACAGAATCAAAAATAACCAAATGCTTACACTGGAAGAAGATGGGAATCCGAGCAAGAGGGGAAAAAAATGCTGTAAAGAAGAGCAGCAGAAAAAGCCTTTTTCTCAGACCCACTGACTCCACCCCGTTCTGCATGGTAAGCCACTCATACAATTTTTTTTGCTTTCCTATATGCGAGATGGTGGCACAGGAAAAACCTTCCTATTGGCCATCTCACAGGCCAAGGAGGTCCGGCTCACAGGACAATATCAGATCAGGAATGGGAGGGGATTGCAATCTCTCCAACACGACAGTAAGCACAAGAGAACAAGCCAGATTTTCCCCTCCGGCTTCCTGATCCTGAAGTCAATCAGTAACTTCAATACCCGAGAAACAGGCCACTTATTAATATCCAAAACTAGCGCTCTAGAACAGCCTTCCAATAACACTAATTATCATAAAACATCCATTTTTCAGCAGCTTTTATAGAATACTTACATTTCTCAGCATAGGTAGAACCAGCTGCTCAAATGAAACAAGGTCTACAACGTACTGTCCAACTCGATATTCACGTCTTGAAGTAGAAGAACCAGAACTGAATTTGAAAAAGAGACACAAGATTCCTTCTAAATAATGAGCTTAGTGAGAATTCACTGCAGTCATTTCAAGTGGATTTATGAGAAGTTATCCTAATAAGTCAAACCCCCTTCATTCTTTCAAGAAAAGGAAAGAAACTCTGCAAACCATCCATTAGGGTATATTGCAGACAGCATACTCTCAGATAATAAATATACCATAAGCTACCTTCACAACTGTGTAAGCTCAAATTTGAACAGTGTATGGAAGGACCATAGGATATAAAATCCAGCAGGTGTACTTACACTGAAATCAAAATATACGCCTGCATTTCAGATCTTTGAATTTGGTAATGTGACACTACAGACAGCATCACAGCAGTAGCCCAAATCTCAGTGTGGGCTGCAAAACCTTTAAACAATCTTGGAAAAATACTCAGTTTGCATGCTTTATCACACTGTCCTAGGTAAACCTCCTTTATTAACAATATGCAAATTATTTAGTCAGACAACTATGTCTGAATGAGGTGCATCTGGACCTAGACTAATTTTTGCTCAAAGCATGAAAAGCTAAGTCTAGTAAATCAGCAGAGACTGTGAGCCCCTTTGCACTCCAGAGGCCCCCCTCTTAGTGGGGCTCTGAAACCCTCTTTTTCTTAAAATTCACATGTGGGTTTTGTGGGCCAGACAGTGGTTCTTTAGAACAATTTTATATACAATTTCTCTTTTATTTTCCACTTCTGTCCCCATAAATTAGCTGGTGAAAACAAAAAATCTTCCTCCTTGACTACAATAAGCCACTTACTGTATCCCAAAGACAAGTGGCCTCACAACAAAACGCTCAGTAGCGCTTCCTCTCTATCTGGCGTAAAGAAGGCAGTAAGAGAGAACACCTTTCCCTAGCACATTTTCAGTATTTCACTAGGCAATACAGACATTGTCTACATACACAATACAGGCATCAGGCAGGACACAAGAACTGACCAAAGCACCTGACCACAAAAGTCCTATGTGTGCTGGAAATCACCCTCTGGAAGAGCATTTAACATGCTGACAGACTGAAGCAGAAGCATCAAACAATAAGCCAGTTAAAGCTATTAAAACCCCAGTACCTGACTCTAGATAAAGGTCCTCGTTTTCCAGACAAAGTGACAACATCAAATCCTGTTCTCCTGCCACCTTCTCTAACCTCCTCTGTGTAAAATCCATCAATGGAAATGCCTGAGGATTTTAGAGCTTGAGAGACTTTCTGTATCAAAGTAGTCTTTCCAACCCCTAAAAATAAAGAGGGAACAAAAAGCACACAGGATTAATCTTCTTCTCCACTAAAAGCTCATTTGTAAACACCACAGTAATTAATCAGTTCATCGGGAACATTGATTAGGTCTGCAAATTTATTTTTTTTTAAATGGAAGGAAAGGGAAGAACAGAAACACCTTTCACACTTCATCTTGTACTGATATTGTAATGTTTTTTCAGCCTTTAAGAAGTATGTCTACAGTGAAGTCACAACAGAACGGTAAAAATATCGCTGGCTACCACTAAATTTGTTAGTTTAAATAGTGTGTGGGCAGGCAACAAAGCTTGCCTCAAGGCACGTAAACACACAAGAGCCATGCTGTTACACAACAGATACCCAAGCTGACTGGAAGAATGGCTTTATGAACTTCCCTTCCTACCACTGCTATTCACTGTTTTTTTAAGAACAGAGCTGAGCTCACCCCCTGTTAGATCATAAAGTCAAAACTGACTGCTACCAGGAGCCTAACTGACACAAAGGACACCCTACTTCTGCTGATGTCCTAGAAATCAGAAGTACTCAGTGCCCCCGAGATACCAGGTCCTACATGGCAAAAGGTATTTCCAACAACAGAATCGCAAGAGAGGTTTTGACTAGATACAGGGAAAAGCTTTTTTATGGTGAGGACAATCAAGCCCTGGAACAGGTTACCCAGAGGGGTTGTACAGTCTTCATACCCTTTAAGGTTTTCAAGGTCTGACTGGATATAAAGCCTTGAGCAATCTGGTCTGGGCTCATAGCTGACCCTCCTTTATACCTCCAAAAGTGATCTCATAAACTAGCCTGTGGTCCTATAATCCATTTTCTTACCCTAAGACAGATCCTTAAAACCCTCACCATTTGATGTCTCCTAGCACAGTTTGATGTATTTTCTACAATGTGGACGTTGGCCATGTTCCAGACATCCTCTCAGTTCCCACAAAGGAGCTATTTCTTCTCCTTTGCCATTGCACAAGTACATCCCTTGACAATCTCCTTTCAAACTCAACTTTATCGCCTCTCACAAAATTTAGTGTTATCACTTCATTTTTAATCGTTGTTGTAAAAAAAATCAGAAGACAGAAAATATCCTGCAGAATAAACCTTTAAATTCCTGGAGATAAGGACTATAGACCAAATGTGAGGTGCCTGAAGATGTCAACAGAAATAATTTCAACATGTACATACCAAATTCCTCCCTTAGTTTATAAGCAGGTGTAGGAACTACTTTCTTAATAATCAATATTAATGGCAAAACATTGTGTGGCTGCAAGGGGACCTAGTCAAACAATTAAGCAAACTTTTCAAAATTGAAGCCAAAGGGATTCCTGGCATTCGAACAATAAAACGACAAATGTGGCACCATCAGTATCTACCATCTTTTCAGGGCTTTGTCTATATAAGCGAATTTATACTCATTTGGCTAAGTAGATTTGCCATCTCTAATTTGGTTACCTTCATTTAGTAAATTGCCAAAGAAAGCTAAAATGCTTCAAACTAAGTTTAAGAAAGCTTAGAATTATACATTTAGCTAATCAAAACAGTTCCCTCAAATTCAGTTAAATGAACAGAGACAAGGCCTAAGCAGGCCTAACCTCTGTGTCTCCTGGAGGGCTGTCTTTATTTGGTGAACGGAAAAAACAGAATTAAATGGGTGGAAGGCACTGCTATCTCAGCCTAGCAGTATTTTCAACTAATTCCAGACAAGAGGAGAAAGGTTCATAAAAAGGAAAATTAGGCCCACTTCTTTACTTTCAGGCCATAAAAGAAAGCTTTGCGATATTTCTTCACCAACCTTACAGTCCGACCCTCATGCTCTGTGCCACTCTACCTCCACAATAATTGGACTCCCATACCATGACAGACTACTCCACTGCTTCAATCAAGGCCTGCACATATGGGATATGAATTATTACCTATAACTGAACATTACTCAGGCTGGAAGTGCTGAATCACACAATGGTTGGGGCCTCTGGAGATCATCTAATCCAACCCATCTGCTAAAGCAGGTGCACCCAGAGCAGATCACACAGGAATGTCTCCAGGTGGGTCTTGAATGTCTCCAGAGGAGACTTCACAGCCTCTCTGGGCAGCCTGTTCCAGTGCTCTGGCACCCTCAAATAAAGAAGTTTCTCCTCATATTTAGACAGAACCTCCAAAGCTTCAGTCTGTGCCTGTTGACCCTCATCTACATTACAGAAAAGATGAGCGCTCAGAAATTATTAATGGCTGAAGTTAAACGAAGCTGGATTAGTTGTCCAGAAGGATTTTCTCCCCCAATACTGAACTGCATGGCAAAAGCCAAAGAAAAAGCAGTAGCACCTGGACACATTTGTGCCATGTGAGTGGATGGGGAGCTAAAACGGGCTTTCATTAGGAACAAATTAATTAATGCAGCACCTCTGACCTCAACAGGTGACACCCAGGCAGGGGGACAGCCACAGGCCTGCACGCCGCTCCGGGGTCACCCTGCGGGCAACTGCCGGGCCGGGCTGCAGCAGGAGGCGCTCCGGGAGCTCCCGCATCCCAAGGGCAAGTGCTGGGGCCGCCGGCAAGTGCTTTCCCACGGCTCCAAGCGCTTCACAGCCCCGCGCAGGCCAGCTGGCCAGGCCAGGCCGAGCCGAGCCAAGCCAGGCCCCAGCGGCCGCGTCGCTCCCCCTCACCCCGCTCCCCAGGCTCCTCCTGCCCCCGTTACCTGGGGGTCCCGTGAGGAAAACGTGTTTGGACATGGCGGGGGCCGCGCTCCGCCCTCTTCCCCCCCCGACGCAGACCGACTAGCGGAAGAGCCGCGTCGCTCCGTTCCGCTCCGCCCCCTCGATCCGGTCCTGCCCCGGCGGCTTCGCACCGCTCCCGCCTCATCGCTGCGGGACCGCGCTTACCGAGCCGTGGTGCTTCGCAGGCGGCCGTGGAAAAGTAGCGCGGAGCTCCCCCGCCGCCTCCCCTCATAGCGGCGGCCCGGAAGGAGCCCGCCCCGAGGCCCTGTCCCCGCGGTGCCTGACATGGCGGTCCTTGCGGCCTTGAATCCCAGCGGCCGGCGTACGGTTTTAATCGGCCGGTCCTGTAAAGGTGGTGGTCGGTAGCCGCGCCCAGGCGGGGCTGGCTATGGGGAGGCCGGCCTGTCCATCCCATTGACCCCCCCGGCGGGCATCGCTCCAGAGCCGCAGCGGGCAGGCGGTGTGTCCCGGCGGGCCGGGGGCTGCTGGGGCCCAAGGGCTCGTGTGGGTGACGCCGAGGAACTGGCCCTTCCCGGCCTATGGCGGCCGCGGGCTGAGCTGCTGCTGTGGTACTGCCCAGAAGATTGACATTATTTAAGGTTAGGGGAGAAAGGAAAAATTTCCTAAATGTGGGTCAGCATTTTCTGTATCCATTCAGCTTGACCTATTTAATTTCTGAATATCTTAAAGAAGCTCTCCCCAGAGCTTCTTACCCATTCCAGTAAACAACGTGCTCCAGGTTGCAGCCAACCAGTCAAAAGACAAAAGGATTTTCTGATACCTCGATGCAGACGGCAAATGTAACCAAGGGGGTTAATGTACAGCTATGGGGGTTGTTACAAATCTGAGTGAATTGAGTCACAAATGAAAAGGTTTGGCAGATTTAACAAACGCGCTGACAGATCTGTCTGCATCCTAACATGCCTAATGCATGTGGCCTCCTTATTTGTGTGGACTCAGGCGATTGAGAGCTGTAAGAGAGCAGGGAAAAGGATTTTTGTGTGGAGGGCTGTGGTGCTGAGGTGATGCCCTGACATCAAGGTATATTGATCCCTGCCTGCCCATAAGCACCAAAATGTTCACCCAGAAATACTATGAAAGGGATACATCCTGGTGGTTGCTTACTTCAGCTAGAATGATTCCCTTCAGCACATCTTTGGCTCTCATTTTCAGTAATTTCCCATGGATTTAAATGTTATTTATAATTTTCACAAAGATAACGAATATCCTTTTCAGACAGATGAAGTGTATAGATTGGCAGGTAGAGTGTACATCACAACAGACAGGTATTTCTGTAAATCGAAGAAAATGGTTTTGATGTGTACATCACATATGGCCACTCTTGTTTTATATTCTTAGCAGGATCAATAGCAACCCTCTAGTGATTCTGCATCTTTAAATACAGAATACTTTCAGGTCTGCTGGGAGCAGGGTCTATATAGAACCATGGGTCATCTAAAAGTGTAAGGGATGCAATCAGCTATTTCACTGCATAATAAGAGTACCTTGTAGCACTGCAATTCTGGCTTTTGAGGAAAGCAGAAGTCTCTTTCAGTCTCCAGTTACGCCCCAGTTAAGTGTCAGTTCTCTTGTGATGTAGAAATTATCATCACCACTTTCAGAAGGAGCAGTTGCAACAAAGAGATATTAAGAGGCGGCATTAATAAATTATGCATTCCGTCCCTTGGGTGGCATGCAGAACCAGAGCTGATGCCTAGGATCCCAAGACAGTACAAAGGGAAAGTATTTTGCAGGAGTGATCAGAACTAGCATAGCTTGCCAGGAAACGTGGAGAGGGTGCTTAGAAACACTCCCTACCCCTAAACCTGGTGCAATGTTTCAGGATAGTAGAGGAGTGTTTCTCTTTAGCTGAGATTTATAAACCAGAACCTTTTACAGCTGCACTATAATTGCAGGTGTAGCACTTCTGCTTCATGTAATAGGCTACCATTTAGTCAGGTAGTAGGAAACATGTATCCTCTTCAAATGCCTCCTCAAGTTAAGGAAGTTGAAATCCATATTGTCCATTTTCCAGGACAGTATCCTTATAAAACAAATTCACAGGCTTTTCCTGTTAAAGCTGAGACATGGCACAGCCACAGATTCAAGCTGATAGGGCCAGAGAGAGCACAGTTAAGATATTAGTGTAGAGGGAAGATGTAGTTTTTGCCCTCAACAGCACTGTAGAGTCAATAGATATATTACATAGGGTCGATTCACTAGATTTATTACATATGATCAGTATACTTCTGGTTTATGTAAAATTTTGGGTGTCATCAGAAGCAAAATTTAAGTGTTACTTAAGACCAGACCAGGCATTATTTGTAGCATAGTTTAGAACATCTGTATCTTTCTTTGGCCTAACTACTACACTGGATCTGGCCAGAGGTATTTTCGGAGAGGAGATGATAACTCTGGATTCTTGTTTGCCTGTTCTTTGCGTTCACCAATGACCACATCTAGTTAATCTATCTTTCTCTTAAAGACTCTTATTCCGTTTCACTTGAGTAGTATGGATCATGTTTCGTCCTTAAATACTTAATTAAAAAGATTTCACAACTCTAGTGTTCCTCTTGGGGAGTAGGAGGGTAGAGAGGTAACAAAGCTTCTCATATAACCTAAGATGAAAAGTGCATTTTCATAGTCTACATTCCAATACTTTGTTTTGTGGGGTTTTTTTTCAGGAGGAATGAAATAGTGATGTTAACTTATGGCTTCGTGCAGGTGTTTGTCAGGCATCTTTAATCTAAAGAAAGAAGCACACAGAAGAACTGCGTTTTTACTAGACTGTTAACACAAGAACAACGCTTTTAACTGGCTATTTCACCTATGCCCTGAACTTCCTGTGCTGAGCTTACCGTGACTGATTTTACAGGTAGGTTTTCTATATAATATTAGATTATTTCAGTCTATTGGCTGGTTGCCCAAGCAGGCCACATGAAGAGACACAGACAATGTTGTTTTGTTCAACATAGACTTTTACTAGGTTTTATAAATCAACCTTTCATTTTCAGAAGTGCATGTGGAGAATTTTAGGGCTATCACTACTGTTTGACAGAAGCCTTGATTGCTGGTACCATAATCTAAGAACTATTTAGTCCTGTTTGCAGATACAGGACTCTGACAGTTATTTCACTGTTGGACTAAGACCTTGGGCTTGCAAACAAATGTATTGTAAAGCATTTGCAATGTCAGGTCTCAAATTATTTAGCATTCCACTTGAATTTCTGTTGTAATTTCTGCCATAAAATGTTCTCTCCTTCTTCATGCTCTGTCTAGGTTGAAGTCATTCAAATGTACAAAAACTGGGAAGTAGTGATGCCAATTGTGCTTTTTTGAGTTTTGCTGTTATGAATTGGAGGCTTTATGTATATTTCCTCAAATATTTACTGTTTAGGTTTGTTCCCTTTCATATATTTTTTATCCCTTTGAAATATTTATTCTATAATATAGTGACTGCATAGAACACACAGGTTATTCAAGAAGCACGAATTGCAGTTGTGCACGTTGTCTTCTGCGTAGCTGTGTGCTGTAACTAGTAGTCTTTGGAGTCAGCCTGCATGCTCTCCCAATCATGGCAGGAGGTGGTTAGCTGAAATAAGTAGGAAGAACATATAACTTTACCAGTGTAGGTAACTCTAAAATAAAATGGTCCACATGGGTTTTACTCCTTTTAGGATGAGAAGAAACCATCTTTTCTACTATGGACAGCGTAATTAGTAGTCATTTATTCATTCCTAAAAGGTTGCCAACTCAGACTGTTTTCCTGTCCAACTACATAAACTCTGTTCTTGCTAGGTGAGGGTCAGTTAAATTCAGCTCATGCTGAATTGAACTGTATGGTTGGGCAAGGCTGTGAAAGAAGTATTTACAGAATTCTGGTGCCTGGAAAAGAGTGCCCCTGGAGTACCAGGGGCAGGCTGTGATTCTAAGTGACCTGTGGAGACCTTGGAAGGAGCTGCCAATCATTGTTAAAAACTGTTAGCTAAGCCTGGGGAAGCTTGCATTTATTGCTGGATGTTCAGTAATGATAGAGTCCTAGATCTTTTTGTTGAAGAGGGTAAAATTAATTAACTGCAAGTTTCCAGACCAGTGGCTAGGAAAAGAGGTCATTTATGATATTTATGGTATTCCCTAGAGGAGAAGCCAGTAGGAATGAGGGTGTAATCTGCCATCTCTGACCTGCACCCTCAGTTGGACAGTAGTTTACATTTCAGCACTCTGCCTGAAGGAAGGCTCAGCACAGTGTTATAGTTGTAGCCCTTGGTTTATCTGGTGTTAGTTTTTGGGGTTTTTTTGACCCTCATGGAAGAAGGAATGGTTAAGTTGAAACCCTTTTCTTGCTCTCCAACAGAACTTTTCTGTTTGATTCATGGTACCTCAAGTTTGTATGTCATTTTGCTTACATTATGATAGGGAAGTACACTTCCATTTTTAAGATACTTAATTTTAGAGAGTTTCTTATTTTGTCCTTGTTCTCACTTGCAGAGGATGCTCCTGCTTACTGGCCTTAGCTGTATCCTGCTGGCCATCTAATGATATTAGGTATTTCTGACTTGACTTTGTTTGGCTTGTGGAGTAATCACAGCATCAGCAGGTGTCTGAGAATAAGCATCAGGCAGCTAGAGCCTGCCAGTCTTTAATCTCAAACTTTCCAGAGAGAAAAGCCATTAGCTACATGCAGGGCCTCCTCTAGATGAAAACCGTGGTATTCCCTCTATCAGTGATTTATCTATGGATCTTTTGTGTGTGGTTCATGCAGTATAAATCCTTTATGTTCCATCAATGGTTGTGTTTGCCAGAACAGAAGAAATTCCTGAAAGCATTTCCTGAAAACAGAGGAATAAGAAATAAATTATATCAAATGTTATAAATACCCATATAAATGGAAGTTGGAGAATATTTGTGAAATTGAATTTCCTATTGTAAACAGACACCAACCAGCCTTCAAAGAATGTAGTCCTTTGTCTCTACCAGCATAGCATGTCAAACCTCATGGGCAATTGCAGCCAGTTTGGCAGAGAGTAAAAAGTAAAAAGCCTCATAAATTGTTACAGTTTGGTTTTGTGGTTTTTTTAATACACACACATATCTGGATATAAACAGAAGACCCTTCTAATGATCTGTAGCATAAACAGAATGCTTATTAGGGAGGAGAGAAGTCACACAGAGCTCAACCAAGAACATAAATCCATAGGAAACCAGGTTTCATTGTTTCCATTCTCCATGAAGCAGCTTGCTTGTCTGCTCTTTTCAATAATCTCCCACCTTCTACTTCTTCAAAAAGAAAAGAGTGTCCTTGAAGCTGCATGACATTTTGTATGGTATTCTTATATTTTTAGTAGAAGAAGCAAAACACATTCACTCTGGAAAAAGAAAATCCCACTTGGTTTGTTGTGGGATGATAAAAATAAATTAACTATGTTAATCTGTTACTTTGACATGGATACTTGCCTGGCAATTTGAAATTTCAACTGAATTCTGCTGTGCAGTGGTTGTCAATGGAATAACCTGTAATTGAGGAAGAACTTAATTGCGATACAGAATAAATTTGATCATATTGATAAATTTTTCAATTGCTGTTTTTTAAGGTGTAACAGTTTTGTCAAGAAAATGTCATTCTTGTGATTCTTGGTTTGCATAGGCAGGAACATAAATTAATTTCTGTACTACTTTGAGTGACAGTTAGCAGAGTGCTTGGTACAAGCTGCTGTAGTGGAACAAGTGCATCAAACAGTAATTCTCATAAGACAGTTCAATCTGAGAAACCATAGGATGGAGTGAATACAAAAATCCCAGGAAAGCGAGGCAAATTATCACACACTGGGGCCTAATCTCCTTAAACACAATAAGAAAAATATCCAAAGTTAACAAGCATGGATAGTTAAGAGAATGCAAACAAAAGACAAGCCAGTCCAACAAGCTGTAGATATAGATGTATTTAGAAAAATGTAGTTTTCAGATTTATTTTTCTCAGAGAAGCTCCTTTTTTGATTAACAGCTTTTATGCATAAAGGATGCAGTGGTAAGCCCTGCAGTATACTGGTGGGCAAGGGTAAAGCTGTTCCAAGAAGGTCTTCATGTCTCTGGCATCCACGGGGAAGAGGGCAAATCTGGGGTGATAACATGGGCTGTTGAGAGATCTTGAATCTGGTAGCTTGAGAGAGGAGAGGCTGCTCCTGCTCTCTGATCCCCCATTCAACCAGTAGTGAGGCTGAGCTATTCCCAAATAGACACACCCACGCACGACATACACACGATTGGCCATGTAGATCAACACCAAAAGAAAACACAGCATAAACAGTAGCAGTGGATTCATCCTGTTCCCCTCTCTGGCTGATCATGGTGAAAGCCCTTTAATAGAAAATCACAGATGTTCATACCTATATATATTATTCCTACCTAGATGTATATTATACTAAGGCATGGGTATGCCAATAGATTGATTCTTGCTGGCAATGAGGAAAAGCAAATTATATACCTGGTCCCTCAGCTTCAAGAATTTAATTTCTAGGACACTTAGTGTCCTATTTGTTGTTTTAAATTGGTTATTGCTTTCAAAAGTTATTAAGTCTTGAAGAAATTGAGAGATAGCATAACTACAAAATTAATTTCCATAAAACAAGTTTCCAGTTTTTCCAGGATTACTCACACTAGTAATACCTTGAAATTATTTCAGTTAGATTTTATTATCCAGCAAGATGCTAATCACCATAAATGAAGCTGGCAGAAGATTACATAAATTGTTTTCTTTTGTATATTCGCTTTGGGTTAAAGCTTTTGATCATTCCAAGTCGAAAGAGACCATTATGTACATTTATTCGTATCTGTGTTCTAACAGATGCCGTGAAATATTACCCACTTATTCTGTGTGAGGCCTAATCCATTATGGTTGTTTGAGGGGTTATCTTTTACAAAGTTATCCAAGTGGGATGCTGAGGAATCTATTATACCAACACATTTCAATGAAATATTCCAGTAATTACCTTAATTTAAAATTTGCGTTTTCCTTCCTGTTCAGATTTTTCTAGCTTTGGTTTTCAAGCAGTGAATCTTGTTATGTTTTTTTCTGTTTAATTAAATAAATTAGATGCCATTCTACTAATCTGATACTACGTGTGCTTACATTTGTGCCAATATCAAAGAGATGTCTGTACCTTGCTCTTGTTACATCTTCCCCCTCACCCTAGTTGTTAGCTTGAGGGAGACCCTGTACCTCTGCTCTTGTTAAAAGAACAAACACATTTTCCCAAGAAAATTCAGTCCCTAGTAGTTACTTCTCTATTCCTTCTTTTTCTACCAAGAAAAGAAAAAAGGAAAGAAATTTTGCCAGCTAAATAAATTCCTCTTAGTGCCACCTGTGGTTTTGCCCAGCCACAATGAAGAAAGTCACATAGGGCAAACAAACAGTCCATTCTTTGCTAAAATCTATACAAACTCTGGTATGGCTGTCAAACATTTCTTGCCTGATGTGAAAAGCAAAACTCTATTTCAGCATTAGCAGTAAATGGTATTGACTTTGTTGAATAGCCAATTCAGCTCAATATTACTGGGGGAAAAAAAAGTAATTTGAACAATCAGATGCATAAAATTCCTTTTTTTAAATGATAAAACCATCTTTGTGGTTACCATTTGTTTTAGTTACTATTTTTATCATATGTTTTCTAGCTTAGCTGCATTTGTCATGTTACTAGTAATGTAGTTATGCTTAATTTCTCCTATAAACCTTTGTAGAGGCCTGTGTATAATTCTGTTTCTGTCATTAGAAATTCTGATTCATCAGTTTAGATTGTTGTTCTGAAGTCTTGGTTGCTAGGAACAGTGGTTTGCCTCCTTGCCAGGAACTGAGGATTTATTTTCTTCCCAGAAGAAAAGCTTGTTATTTACTTGTTTGTAATATGTGCTTTGTCTGCATGACTGATATTTTGATCCATTTGTAGGTTAGGTGTTTTTCAAGTAAAATCCTTCATGAATGAAGAAAGTGGATCAGCACCAGGTTGGTAGAAATATCATTGCAAGGCAATACTTTTAAGATTTAATAAAAAAAGAAGAAACCCTGCCTTAAGACTTCCTGTCAGAGATGGGCAATTATCCTGCAAGCACTTACATTTGTGTTCAGTCATGGCACTGTTAGTTGTCATAATAGGTCCATGGACCAGGAATATCATGGCTGGTTCCTAGGGGCATGGGAAGGGTTTGAGATTAAACCTACTTCACTCTCGCTGAACAGCACCTCCCAGATGGCTCCAAGGCAGGCCCTGAAACACTAACAAAGGGACTGTCCACTCCCCGTGCTCATGGCTACTCCATCCCAGATGACTGTAACAATCTTTGCCTACACAATCTAGGCATACCAACCATGGACTCCTCATGCTAGTCCACCCACCCCTGAGTCTACACCTCCGGGCAGAGCAGCTCCAGGACAGACCCTCACCTGCGCAGACAGACACTCCACAGAACGCTACAGACAACATGACTCAGACCAGAGAAAAACGCTCAACAACAAGAATGGCTCCTGGACCAGAGACACCAATGAGCACAAAAGCATACAGGGCAGCAGTGGTGAGGCAAGGAGCCTCTACTGCACCCCCAGAAGAAGAAGGAGTTGAACGTAATGGCCCCTAACGAGACAGGACTGCCAAAACAGAGATGACGCAAGCACAAAAAGCCAGTTGCAAGACCTAGCAACTTCAGGATGCTGGGAAGAAGTGCCAGTCCCTTAAACTGGAGGGCTACAGAGCAGAGGTGCTGACACAGCCTGGAACAATACCATAAAACACAAGCAACCAGAAACGTCCAAGGCGCAAGAACCAGCCACGCTTTTGGCTGCTGACGCAAGAAAACCAGCCCCCAGTTGGCACTACGCCAATCGGCACGGGCATTCCAGAGTCTGGGATGGCATGCCAGATGCCTGCCACGCCCCTTGAGCACAACGAGACCAGAGGATCATCTAACAGGGACAAGGCAAGCTTCCCAAACTACAGAACAACACGGACACATAGGCTGGACCTACCCAGCACAAGCTGGCATCACGCTGAAGTATTCCCTATGCCTTTTACCCACCCGAAGGGGACTGATCGTGGACGGGTAGGAAGAAGTGTGGCCACCCACCCCGACTATGAAGTGCAACCCAGACACTTATGAGCACCTGAAAAATGTCTATCAGTACTAGTCGTTGCTCACCTTGGCTTAGTCACCTCTGCTGCCAATATCCCACCTACTCATTGCTTTGCATCTTTATAATAAAAGTAAACCAAAACCTGTAAGGCAGTCTTACAGATACCACTCACATCCCTGCAGAACCCTATGGCTCAGGCCTTTGCATCTTCACAAACAATATCAAACAAGTCACTTTGATGCTGCTCTGTAGCTGGAAGAAGTTGTTTAAATAACTATGACTGTGGCACCCAGCTGGATGGTGAACAGATAGATACACAATTTAAGTTGGAGATTTCAGTTAAAGGCACAGAAAAACATACCTCACAGTTCTGGAAGGTACATTTGAATGATCTACCAGGGGCTGCGGCATGCTGCAAAGGTTCTAGGGGCAATACAGTGCTCTGTGGGTAATCGGGAAAGCAATGAGCCACCCCATAGCCTGAAAGACACTCTGCCTTATGCCCCTGCTGCTTCCTTCGGAAATGGCTAAACTCCATCTACAGGTACACATGAGATTCTCATCCTAACCCCTACTAGATAACCTGACCATCAGTCCTAGGAAGAGAGATTATATCAGCAACTTGGTATACAGCAGCACAACCAAAAAACAATGCTCCATCTTCAAGGCAGTCAACAATTACAGGAAAATACAAAGCACCTGGGAACCCTGGGAAGGAATGAGGAGCCCCAGGGAGGCATTGGGAGCCCTGAGGAAGCGTTAGGAGCCCTGAGAAACCAAGGCAAGCCCTGGGGAAAACTTAGCAGCTTCGGGGAATCAAGGTGAGCCCTGGGGATGATGGTGGATCTCAGGGAAGCCCTCTGAGATGACGCAATACCTGGGGAGGGTCTGGGGACCCCTGGAAGATGAGGGGGTCCACGGGAGACCTTTGGAGTCCTGGGGAGGCAAAGTGAGCCCTGGGGTATTTTTTTAGAAGAGATGCTTATGGAATCTAATTCTGCTTTGTCATTCAGTCCTACTCAGAATGTAACTCAAGGTAGAAGTTAGACAGTATCTGTGGTCTTGCTAGAAATTTAGTGTAATGCAATAGCATCTTAATTTTCTGTAGGAAATTTCAGTACACAGTATTAATGATAATATGATTACTGTGTTTTATGGGCTACATTTTCACTTGCTGCACTTTGGTTTTGGGGTGGGTTGCTGCACTTCTTAGTGGTACAGGGTCTGTTCCCTTTGGGTAGGTAGAGGGGACAGGGAACTTTTCAGTGTGATGCCAGCTTGTGCCTGGAGTTGATAGGTCTTACAGCCTGGTCTTCTACACTTGCGTTGTCTCTGTTTTGGCAGTCCTGTCTCGCTAGGGGCCATTACGTTCAACTCCTTTTTCTTCTGGGGTTGCAGTAGAGGCTCCTTGCCTCACCACTGCTGCCCTGTAGGTTCTCATGCTCGTTGGTGTCTGTGGTCCAGGAACCATTCTTGTTGAGTGTTTTTCTCCAGTCTAGTCATGTTGTTTGTAGCGTTCTGTGGAGTGTCTGTCTGCGCATGTGCATGTTTGTCTTGGAGCTTCTCTGCCCAGAGTTGTAGAGTCAGGGGTGGGTGGACTAGCATGAGGAGTCCGTGGTTGATCTGTTGACATGACTAGATTATGTAGGCAAAGGTTGTACAGTCATCTGGGATGGAGTAGCCATGAGCAGGGGGAGTGGACAGTCCCTTTGTTAGTGTTTCAGGGCCTGCCCTGGAGCCATCTGGGAGGTGCTGTTCAGTGGATGTGAAGTAAGTTTGATCTCAAAGGAGTTAAGGCTTTCATGTATGCGGCTTAGTGTTTGGTGTACTTTTTCTTGTGAAAGGCTGTAGTTGGACTCCAGCTTGTATTTCTAAATGGTAAGCAGACCTCTGGAAGGGTTAATCAGCTCATCAGCATGTGGGTGACTTCCTCAATGAATAGAATGATATTTAAGTGTTATGCCTAATGATCAATGGTATGCAATGTCCTCTGAGAATACAAGTCACCGATGTCTCAAATTGTTGTGATCAACATAAAGCCAAGTTCTGGCATATAGCTCAGTCTTATAGGAAGCACTACTACTGCACAGCCACAGCCACACGTACATATGTAGCCTTGCATGTTGTCCTTCTACTAACTTATGTTGTATCTTGATTCATTTTGCCCTCTTCTCTATTTGCTTTTAAATTTTTATTGCTGTTTTGGGGGTTTTTGTTGTTTTGTTTTTGGTTTTGTTTTGGTTTGGTTTTTAATTATTGTTTACTACTTTGTAACTAAAGCTGCTGGAACTCATTCTTTCCTGGCCATTGGAATCGAAACAGAAGATGGGCTTCACCTCAGACTGCAGCTGCCTGCCTCAGGGGCTGGGAGCTCTGAGTGGCTCCAGTTACATCCGATCAGTGTGAGAGACAGCAGACGCACTGCTGCTTGTGGCCTTGCAAGTCTCAGCCCTGCCTCTTCCCAACAGCCTGACATGCTTACTGACCTTGAAAGGGAAGGGGCTCTTCAGACCAGGAGTGTGCTCTCTCCCCTTCTCACCTGCATGGGCTCACATCTTGTAGTTTCAGCAAGACCCACTGATCTCTTCAGGTCCATTCCTGTTACGTCATCTGTTATTTCTGCTTCTGCTATTTTCTTTCGTAGTTTTGTTCAGAACTCTATCTGGAGGCAAAACCTGACAGTCAGATAGTTGAGGATATTTTGTGCTTAACCCTGCATGTTCTTTTGCTTTTTTTCCAAGTGTTATTTGTTATGCAATCCTTGTACTTCACTGTTCCTTCCTTTGAAGTTCTATATGCGATTTACACAGATTAGTGTAATTGGTGTGAGCCTGCTCTGGTGGAAGAGGTAGAAAGTTTATAGTACAGTTTCACAGATATTAACAGAATTGCATAGTTGCACTGCCTGGGACATGAACTGGCTTTTTGTCATGTGTTTTTAACTGTAGGGTTAATATCAGTGTCTCTGATCTCATAGGAAAGAGATGTCATGTTTAACTTGGCTGCTGCCTTTATCTTGTGTCATCTGAATTTCAAATAGCAAACTGAATATCTTAAATGGTCTTGTGGTGTTTTGTTGCAATTGTCATGGTTCTCAGTTTTCTCTGTTATATAGTTCTCAAGTAGGCTGCTTCTACTATCTATTTCCGACTCCAAGAAGGGATGGCATGCCCAAAAGCTGATTCAAGTTTTACAAAAAGCTGTAGCTGTCGGTCTAGTAACAGAAGTTACATTGACCTTACATGCTTTGTCTTGTCCTTAGCTGTAGAATTCTTTATGTAGTCTGTGTTCCTTGAATACTGAATAGGGAGTTTCAAACTGGGCTATAAAGTTTTTATTTTTAATAAATGCACGATGTTGAAAGACATGTTAGTAGTCAGAATATGGAAGCTGGTTTTAGGTTTCAGACTTAAGTTTTGTTGAAAGGACAAGGTAGGGCCGTTTTTCTGGTGATAAAGAGAACAACTTTTTATCTAGTCTACTCTCCAGTTCAAGTAATTTTGGACCTTTCACAAGCACTAGAGTCAGGAAAAAAAGGACAGAAAAGAGAAACAAGATATAAGGTAAATAATGTTTTTGTTCCTGCAGACTGTAAGCTGGTGATGGATGAACTTGTAGAGATTTAAAATCCAGTCCAAATGAACATCTAATGCTTCAAATTGTTATCAGATACATATAGGTACCACTCAAATCTAGAGAGATATGTCATATAGGTTTACCATCCATTTCTGTTAAACTGAAATAGTGTGAGGAAAACTGTTACATCTTATTTTTTGTATTAAAAGAGAAATGGGAAGTAAATTATCTGAACTTTGGGAGATTTCAACACACTGGGCTGCATTTCAGTTTAGAGAGACTGAGAAAAGATAGAGATTTCCTGTTTATCCAATTTATTTTGTCCTTTTCCACTACATACATTGGCTTAGACAATAATACAGAATTTAAATACCAGACTGTGTTCATATGTGCATGTATATGCTTCAGAGGTGGGCCCATGTGAACCTCATGAAGTTCAAAAAAGCCAAGTGCAAGGTCCTGCATATGGGTTGGGGCCATCCCAAGCACAAATACAGGCTGGGTGGAGAATGGATTGAGAGCAACCCTGAGGAGCAGAACTTAGGGGTGTTGCTTGATGAGAAGCTTAACATTACACAGCAATGTGCACTTGCAGCCCAGAGAGCCGACCCTATCCTGGGCTGCATTAAAAAGGAGCATGGCCCACAGGTCAAGGGAGGTGATTCTGCCCCTCTTCTACGCTCTTGTGAGATCCCTTCTGGAGTTCTGCTTCCAGCCCTGGTGCCCTCTAATGTAAGAGGAACATGGACCTATTGGAGATGGTCTACAGAAGGGCCACAAAGGACAATCAGGGGGCTGGAGCACCTCTGCTGTGAAGACAGACTGAAAGAGTTGGGGTTGTTCAGCCTGGAGAAGAGAAGGCTCAGGCACACTTTATAGTAGCTGTCCAGTACCTAAAGGGGATCTACAGGAAAGATGGGGAGGGACTCTTTTATCAGGGAGTATAGTGATAGGACAAGGGGTAACTGTTTTAAACTGAAAAAGGGTAGATTTAGATTATATATAAGAAGGAAATTGTTCACCACGAGGGTGGTGAGGCACTGGAACAGGCTGGCCAGAGAAGCTGTGGATGCCCCATTCCTGGAAGTGTTCAAGCCCAGGTTGGATGGGGCTTTGAGCAACCTGGTCTAGTGGAAGGTGACCCTGCCTATGGCAGGGGGTTGGACTAGATGATCTTGAAGCTCCCTTCCAACCCAGACCATTCTATCATTTTATGATTCCATATATGTGCTTCTCTCAAGTATACATTATTTATACACACATCTATGTTATAAAAGAATGCTCAGAGACACGATAACAAGCATTTCCAGTGTACTCTTATTTCTGCTTGTGCATAAAGATCAGCTGAATGTTAATATTACAGCCATTTGCAGCTATTTGCAGAACATGTATTATTTCTTCTTACTTCAGTGTGTCATCGTAATTATTCACATTGGAGAATAACATTCCATTTTTAATGTAGCTTAAACAATGACCGTGTCTTATGAAAATATACAACAAGAAAATAACATCTGCTGCATTATGTTGGCAAACACCAGGGCTAATGAATGGTTATAAGGATTGAGACAGATGTCTGTTTACAGTTTAAAAAATATTCTTTACCAGTTTAAGTAATTTCCTAAATTAATTTAACTCTTGTTTGCAGTGTGTGGCTTAAATTGCTTTGCTATGATGATGCATGATGGAAATGTTGGGAGACTGAAAGGTTTCTGTTCCCCTTAACAAGTCTGACTTAAATGTGACATCTAAGTTGGCTTGTGGAATCCATAAGGCCAATTTGATTTGATGAGGGTTATCTTGTCAGTAGGAGAAAACTTCCATAATTTGCTGAATATAATAATTTACTTAGGAGTATTACAGTTCGGAATGCTGGAGGGTTTTGCTGAAGTGGAAAATGAATGTTTAAAGTAAAATAACACAAATAGTCATATCATACAATCAACTTATCCTTGGTGCCATCTCAAGGTATATCAAGGATAAGAGGGTCATTAGGGGCAGTCAACATGGCTTCACCAAGGGGAAGTCATACTTAACTGACCTCATCACCTTTTATGAGGACATAACCTGGTGGATAGATGATGGCAAAGCAGTGGATGTGGTCTGCTTTGGCTTCAGTAAAGCATTTGACACATTCTCCCACAGCATCCTTGCTGCTAAACTGAGGAAGTGTGGTATGGACAATCGGGTAGTGAGGTGGACTGGGAACTGGCTGAAGGAAAGAAGCCAAAGAGTTGTGATCAATGGGGCGGAGTCCAGTTGGAGGCCTGTATCTAGTGGAGTGCCTCAAGCGTCAATACTGGGACCAGTATTGTTCAATATGTTCATCAATGACTTGGATGAGGGAATAGAGTGTACTATCAGCAAGTTTGCTGATGACACAAAACTGGGAGGAGTGGCTGACACGCCAGAAGGCTGTGCTGCCATCCAGCGAGACCTGAACAGGCTGGAGAGTTGGGCAGGAAAAAAATTAATGAAATATAACAAGGGAAAGTGTAGAGTCCTGCATCTGGGCAGGAACAACCCCAGGTTCCAATATAAGTTGGGGAACAACCTGCTAGAGAACAGTGTAGGGCAAAGGGACCTCTGGGGGTCCTGGTGGACAGCAGGATGACCATGAGCCAGCACTGTGCCCTTGTGGCCAGGAAGGCCAATGGCATCCTGGGGTGTATTAGAAGGAGGGTGGTCAGTAGGTTGAGAGAGGTTCTCCTTCCCCTCTACTCTGCCCTGGTGAGACCACACCTGGAATATTGTGTCCAGTTCTGGGCCCCTCAGTTCAAGAAGGACAGGGAACTGCTTGAGAGTGTCCAGTGCAGAGCAACAAAGACGATTAAGGGAGTGGAGCATCTCCCTTATGAGGAAAGGCTGAGGGAGCTGGGTCTCTTTAGCTTGGAGGAGACTGAGGGGTGACCTCATTAATGTTTATAAATATATAAACGATGAGTGTCACGAGGATGGAGCCAGGCTCTTCTCTGTGACGACCAATGATAAGGCAAGGGGCAATGGGTACAAACTGGAACACAGGAGGTTCCACTTAGATATGAGAAGAAACTTCTCAGTGAGGGTGACAGAGCACTGGAACAGGCTGCCCAGGGCGATTGTGGAGTCCCCTTCTCTGGAAACATTCAAAACCTGCCTGGACACCTTCCTGTGTAACCTCATCTAGGTGTTCCTGCTCCAGCGGGGGATTGGACTAGATGGTCTTTCGAGGTCCCTTCCAATCCCTAACATTCTGTAATTCTGTGATTCAAAGTGAAATAACATGTAAACAACTTCAGTGCTCTCCACTCCACACATCATATTCTTAGGAATCCTCAGCCTCTAGATCTTGCATCCTCATAAATCTGCTCCACTTCCCAGTGTTAGCAGTGTAGGTGCTGATCCTCAAGACAGTGAAAAAATTGCACGGAAGGCACATAGGCGTTTCCATAGGCCACTCTTCTATTTGTCTCTCCTTGCTGAAGAGGCATTAAATTCAGTTTCTTCTTTTTCTTGGGATAAGAAGTTCCTTTAAACCTTTCTTGGTTATCCAGATCAGTATTAATGAAGAGTTTTATTTTTTCAGTTGAAACATTCAGTGTATAGAGTCTGTGGTCTGCAAGTCGGGACTGAGGTAGCAATGCAGATTCTAGATGACTTCCCTGAACTTATAGAACTTTTTAACGATGCAACAGTAGCTTTAGCCTTTCAAGTTTCATAGCTGCATGTCCACTTTCCTACAGATCTATGCATTAGGTAATACATTTTGACCACATTTTTTCATAATGGTGCCATTAATACTCGAATAACCTCATCATGACATACATTTTCTTTCCTCCATGACTTTTTTTCTGAAGTAGGCAACATTTAAGAAGATTAACTGATTTTTGAGAATGAGTTAGCAAATTACATGTTGTGTTTTATCTTTATCACATAGAGAAAGTGTTACAGTGTGTCAATAATTCACTGTGACATACAAATTGGACTGAATCCAGCACAAGTGACAGAATGGTAAACAATGCTCATTATTCAGTTTAGAATTATGGACATCAAGAAGAATTAAAAATAAACCTGTAGGCGTTATTGAGGCTTTTGCTGTTTTGTCAGAATAATCCCTAAGTGTTGCACATACTTAAACAATAAAAGAGGTTAAAAATAGTACACAAGCTCAGTGCCACTATATAAACAGTCTTTCACTCCTTGCATTGTACAAACTTACTGGATTGCTGTATTTTACTTACTGGAAAGTGCAGTGTTTAATTTTGTAGATGAAGTTGTAGATGTGTGTCACTGTTTGTTGTAGGTATTGACTTCTTATCATAAAGGATTCTCAGATGCTTAACCCAGACACATGCAATCAAAGCCATGGGAGGAAGTTTTATGGAATAAATTTCGGTCTCTACAAAGTAGCTTTTCCTGCATTACTTACTGCTTCAAAACTACAGGTTTGGGTTTTTTAATTCTCTGATCTTAGCTTCTAGCAAGTGTGATGCACTGATAATCTTGTAGGAGCCACTGAACTCTGACTTCTTATTCCTTTGCTTCTTGTGTTCAATTGCTTCCACTACATTGCCCAGCCAACAGCAGGAACAAGGCATGGGAGAGGCTACAAGTGGAGAAAACTCATTGTGCTTAGACGTGAACAAAGCCATAAATTATTGTTTATTCCACAATTGCAGTTTATGGTGCACTGGATATATGTGGAATCCCAGAAGAATTGTGGTTCATGAAAAGTTTTTCTTTGACTTCTTTTTGTCTTTGCAGTGGTGTACTCTGCAATGAAAACAACCACACAAACTATTTTTTGTGTCAGGTTTCCTTTTCAGCCTTGTTTCTGCTCCTTAGTCTTCTGCTAGGGTAGGTCTTCAGGGGCTCTGGTCTATAAACACACTTAAATACTTGTGTTTTTTCTTTCACAGAGTGTCAGATTAAAAATGGCTTCCTTCTCTTATGCCTGGTAATAGCCTATGCACTTTATAGGCTCACTAAAGCCAAAAATAAGAGGCAGAATGTGGCCTCCGGAGTGAAACTGAGCAGAAAGTTTGGATCACTGTGTTCTGACAGGATGGCAGAATATCTTTTTATATTCTTTGCCTGTTATTCATGCAGAATTGGAAGAACTTGTCTTTTGTATATTTTGTCCTGTGAGACGGAGGGACAGATTTAGGAAGATGGAGGGCCTGCAGGATTGTATGCCACCTACCGTCTCTCCTCACCATTTCCAATATGACACAATGTGCACTTAGGGTCATGCCATAGGGGACAACTGAACTGTTGTGCTGCCTCCTGCTCTACCTTGAAGCTACACCAGCATATGAATATGTTCACAGTATCACAGTATGTTTGGGATTGGAAGGGACCTCAAAAGATCATCTAGTCCAATCCCCCTGCTGGAGCAGGAACGCCTAGGTGAGGTCGCACAGGAATGTGTCCAGGCGGGCT
This sequence comes from Patagioenas fasciata, assembly GCF_037038585.1. NCBI lineage: Eukaryota > Metazoa > Chordata > Aves > Columbiformes > Columbidae > Patagioenas > Patagioenas fasciata. Next base: position 48,114,466 of record NC_092522.1, read on the forward strand.
TTGAATGTCTCCAGGGAAGGAGACTCCACAACCTCCCTGGGTAGCCTGTTCCAGTGCTCTGTTACCCTCACTGAGAAGAAGTTCTTTCTCAAATTTAAGTGGAACCTCTTGTGTTCCAGCTTGATCCCATTGCCCCTTGTCCTATCATTGTTTGCCACTGAGAAGAGCCTGACTCCATCCTCGTGGCACTCACCCTTTATATATTTATAAACATTAATAAGGTCACCCCTCAGTCTCCTCCAAGCTGAAGAGCCCCAGCTCCCTCAGCCTTTCTTCATAAGGGAGGTGCTCCACTCCCTTAATCATCTTTGTTGCCCTACGCTGGACCCTCTCCAGCAGTTCCCTGTCCTTCTTGAACTGAGGGGCCCAGAACTGGACACAATAGTCCAGATGGGGTCTCACCAGGGCGGAGTAGAGGGGAAGGAGGACCTCTCTCGATCTACTGACCACCCCCCTTGTAATACACCCGAGGATGCCATTGGCCACAAGGGCACAGTGCTGGCTCATGGTCATCCTGTTGTCCACCAGGACCCCCAGGTCCCTTTCCCCTACACTGCTCTCTAATAGGTCATTCCCCAGCCTGTACTGGAACCTGGGGTTGTTCCTGCCCAGATGCAGGACTCTACACTTTCCCTTGTTAAATTCCATCAGGTTATCCCCCGCCCAACTCTCCAGCCTGTCCAGGTCCCGCTGGATGGCAGCACAGCCTTCTGGCGTGTCAGCCACTCCTCCCAGCTTAGTGTCATCAGCAAACTTGCTGATAGTACACTCAATTCCCTCGTCTAAATCGTTAATGAATATATTGAATAATATTGGCCCCAGTACTGACCCCTGAGGCACTCCACTAGATACTGGCCTCCAACTGGACTCCGCACCATTGACCACCATTCTCTGGCTTCTCTCTTTAAGCCAGTTTGCAACCCACCTCACTACTCTATTGTCCAGACCACACCTCCTCAATTTAGCTGTGAGGATGCTGTGAGGGACTGTGTCAAAGGCTTTACTGAAGTCAAGGTAGACCACATCCACCGCTCTGCCATCATCCATCCACCTTGTTACATTATGTTGAACAAGAACGCAGAACTGGAGTGCACAGGGAAAACTGGAAAGCAGGAAGTCACCAGGAGCTACAGTGTTGGTCCAGTTCTGAAGGAACCTGAGGACAGAGTTGCTAACAAAATGTCTAGTACTGTCTAGAAAACAGAGGGCTGTCCTTGCCACTGGAGAAGAATTGTTTAGGAGGCAGGTAAGAAAAATAACTATGTGGACAAAGCCAGACTTTAGAAGAATAATCTGCTTGAAACTTTCAAGTTGAGAGGGAAATAGAAGTGTGCAAGAACCCAAATCATTGAAGCTTTATGTTGAGGATAACCAGTCTATTTCAGTCTGCTCCTCCGATCTTCTTCATGTGTCATGGAACATAGTTTGGAAAAGAGAATTGGTGGTAAGATATGCTTAAAATAATGTCAGAGAATAAATAAAATCTATATGTCTATGTTTATTTTCCTATTATAAAAATATGCAGATTGTAGAAGACCAACTTTGACTTCGTTGTGGAACTTTTTGCCAAAATGATTTGCTAAGTGTACGCTGATTAAAAAAAAAAAAAAAAAAAGAACAAACAGGAAAATGAAACACAACAATAACAAAACCACATAGTAATTTTTCTTTTTTTTTTTTTTTTTTTTTACTAAGCTCATGTGATTCTGAAAAGTCTGTACTTACAGAAAAACTATTTCAGGGCATAGTCCATAATAAAGATGATAGTTATGGGAGAATGCACAGCTCTAAAAGGCAAACTCTTTAAAATCAGCTGTGAGTTTTGTATGCTTATTGCAGGTTGTAGCCAACAAACTTTGCTTTGGGTAGTGCCTTCCATTGAAGGAAAAACTATGAGACTACAGTTTTTTCTTTGAAAAAAAATACTTTCAAATGACCTACTAGGGGTGAATGGAGGAACAGCCTTCTGTACTGTGATATCTTTGTGGAACTGTGGCATGTCTGTGTCAATAGAAACACTGATTTCCTTTGAGCTGCTGACCATCTTTTGTCCAGGAAAGGTTCAAGTCTTGCTTGGAGTTTTTTGAGGCTAAGAAAGTACTAATACCTCATCTAAATGATTAGGTTTTGTCTGTAGCATGAAGAAACACACGGCCATTTCATGGAAGTTTGCAGATGATAAAAATTGCTGAAATAACAAAAATGAGCAAGGTTGGTTATTTAAGAAGAGCAGCCTGTATTGCATTATGAACTAAGTGTACTGATGTATGCCAAATGAAAGGCTGCATGTTTCAGAAGCAGAAAGAAGTAGATTCCACTTACACTGTGGAGTCTGTGTCTTGAGAAAGCAAGCTTCAAAAAGGACTGGGAAGGACCAGGGGTTGAGGGATAATTGGTTGAACATGTACTCCTGCCTTTATGCTGAGGCTGAGCAGTCAGCGCAGTCTTTGGCAGTGCAGCAGAGGGAATCCAGAGCTGGGATGGAGAAGCACATTCTGCCATTAGGTAGCATAAGTGCGTGTGTTACTGGGCTTCCTTGCCCTGTTCTGGTGTTAATACACTTAGGAAGAGAGAGACTAGAAAATGGTGATGTAGAAAACGCATTAAGTCTCCCGGAAAAAAAGAGGGAAGCTCTCAAATTCACTCATTCAGGTGACTTGAGGGGACTTAATCACTCTTAATACACACAGGAATATTTGTAGTAGGGCAGTTTTAATGAGCTCTAATAGGGAATTTGGAACAACTCATATCAGAAATAGAGTGCCAAATTTTTTAATGGATGATAATTAGCTCCTGGGACATAGCAGTCTTGATGGATTTTCTATCACTTCCAAGACCTCAAATCTGATTGTGCACTTCTCCATACAATTAGTTTTGACTACAGCTTATTAAAGTGTTGCATGAGGGTGTCTGCTCTGGCTAGATGAGTGTTTTCTGTTTTAAACTTGTAGCTGATGTATAGTCCTGGTGTGCAGAAAGTTCCAAGGTTCAGTTTTTCCAGAAAGTAAAAACCACCTTTGAAATTGCCGATCACTGGAACCTGTGCTGTCAGGAATGGAAGTGCTCTCCCTCATAGGGGTTTTTCTCTCAGACAGCACCAGTGTTTGCATTGTGGTCTCTGCTCACCCTGATCACCTGTGTCCTCACTGGACCTCCAGTAAGACCTGGCAGATCCTTATGTTCTTGCTGCTGTTTGTCATCAGCACTTGACCATGTGAGACTGATTCCCTGCACTATTACACCACTTAGTGCTACTGGAGAGTCCTGTGAATTCCACTGAATGCTGCCATGGTGCTTTTGGTGTGATAGAATGGAAAAGCAAATCCACACCTCTTAAACTGTGTGTACAACTGTGGAAGGATTAGATACTGCTCATTCAGGAGAGGCTGTTCAGCTCCATCTTCTGTAACTGTAGCTTTCACAGAATCACAGAATCATTTACGTTGGAAAAGACCTTTAAGATCATTGAGTCCAACCATTAACCTAACACTGCCAAGTCCACAACTAAACCATTTCCCAAAGTGCCACATCTACACATCTTTGAAATACCTTCAGGGATAGTGACTCAACCACTTCCCTGGGCAGAATCCACTTTTGTTCAATGTAAAAGTATATTTGTTTCAAAGCTGGCTATAACAAACTGGAGGCAAGTGCTGCAGTAACTTCAGCACACATAATCTGCACTGCTGAGGGGAAGTCATGAAGTTGCATTTCATCCCAAAAGAGATGAATGTTTTTGGGACACATTCTGCCCTATGATACCTTTGTTACTTGCATGACATTGTACTGGTACAAGAGTACAGTATTTTCTGTTGCTCCTTCCCATATACAGGCTTGTGTCTGGTAGGAGCGACCTGTCTCACATCTCAACAGTCCCAGAGCGAGCTCTAGGAAAATCAAAATCATGTTCAATTTTGCAAGAGGAATGTGTCTCATAGTGCCTACGGTTTTCTCTTCCCCCCAAACCCATTTCATTTTTACTCTCTGCACATCTGCTTCAGTCCTGCCTGCTGTGCTGGAGAGATGCCATCCACAATAAAAACCCCCATCAGTTCACTGGGCACAGAGGACATTCTGGTAGGTTCCAGAAGCAGTTTGAACCTGATCTTGGCTGAACTTGTCATCTAAAGGTACAAAAGCTTCCATCATTGTAGCAGTTTAGTTGCATCTGTTCCATCTCACAGAAAAATATCTGTGAAGGGAATGATTTTATTAGCTGTAATTTTGGCTAACCACTTTACTCCCTGTCAGAGTAATCTCTCCTACTTTTATGAGTGGTTATAGTAGCATAAATCCTTTAATGTTGTGGGTTTTGGACTAACTTGCTGGTGGTTCATGACAGCAAGGTTTTTGTTTGTTTGGATGTTAGAAGACCAGTGTTTTTGTGGTCAATTTGGTTTGGAGGAAGTTGTTTGTGGAAAAGTCCCCAATACAGAGAAATGTATTAGTTCTCAAAGCTGTGTAAGGTCGCTTCCCCAGGCTGCGCAGAATCACACAAGAGAGTGGTGCAGTTAAAAAAAGAAGAAAGGCATGTTTTCCCTTTGAACATTTTGAATTATTGGGTTCATAGAAAGAGTCTCAAAGACTCTTACATTTCTTCTTAATTTGGTCCTGTTCAGTGTTGTGTTCAGTTCGCATTTTAATCACATTTCAAGACTGATGCAATCATGTGGGAAAGGAGGAAATAATCCATTTACCTTCATGGGTGTAGTGGTAGGTGTCATAGCTGCTAAATTACTTGTATCCCTGACTTCCCAGTGGTCCCAACTGCACCCTAAGGAGGATGTCTCTCCCTCCTGGATAGCAATCCCTGTGCAATTTCAGGCCGAACCTGTCTGCTGTTCTCAGAGGATGCATCTCTGTAATCTCCATAGAGTATGACATGGAGATGCCAAAGCTATAAATGACCGGAGTTGGCATTATCTGCTCTGTGCTTGTCCATGTGCAGATTATAGCTCTGGAAGGGAGAAACAGCACAATCTTTGTATTGCAGCCACGCTCTCAGTTGCAGAAAGGTATCTTGCAGTGCTGACATGCTTGCACTGCATCTGGATACAGAGCATGTGAGGTCTCTGCTCTCTTTGCAGCATCTCTTTGCAGCATCTCTGCCTTCTGGTCCCAATGTGCTTCCAATGTGCCCTGACTATCTTGAGAGGTCTAATTTCGTCACAAAACCCACAAGTTAAAGCAACAGTATTGCTCTTGACCTGTCAGGACTCCTAAACCAAATCATTAGTTCTTCTGAACGAAAATGTTTAGGAGTAACCCCCCATTCTTCTAAGCATCCATGGCTTAACAGCTAGTCTATTGGCTTTCAACAGGGCTCTTCAAAGGCCAGCACCATGGGGTGCTGTGCACAGCTGGATCTGCTTGGTTGTGAGTTCATCCCTGTTAACAGAGACTGACAGTCCCCAAACCAGTAGGTGTTATCAACAGAGGCCTATGAACCTAGTCAAAATATTCCACGTTTTATTATGAGGTGAGGATGTGAAACTTCAAAAGACTTGTTATCTTCCTTATTTTGGTACAGAGAATTTATATTAACTGCTTCTCATTGTCTTAAGTCTGTGAAGGAAATGGATTTTTATCTTGCTTTTCTAGCTCTATAGACAAAAAGTCCTTAGCTATACATACAGCTGTCAGAAAGTTTGTGTAGTACTTTCAGAGTTTTCCATAATTTTGGGTCATCTGTCACACAGTAAATATTGATTTACTGTATTGTGCTACAGAGAGGTTCTGCTAATCCATTAAATACTGACTAGGATTCAATTTTTGTTACACTAACAAGCTTTTGAAGAACAGGGTGATGTAGACTAAAAAGAAATTTTTCCTGCCCCTTGAGCCAGGGAAGGAACTGTTTAAGTAAAAACAAAGATGGGTGCCTGCAGGTAGCAAGGAAGAAGTCAGACAAATGACAGAAATTGCAAGTCCTGTTCAGTTGATTGAGAAATAACAATTCAATCCTGCTGTAAAAGTCTCATGGTCTGGGGGGGGGCGGGGGGGGGGGGCAGGTGCAGAATGGCAGTAGGTAAGGGTGTTTTGATTTTTGGCTCTGTGAGCTGGTTTGCCAGTTCTGGCTCCTTGCTATCTCAACAGCTACAGAACACAACCACAAATCCCAGTGACAGTGTGGCTGTAGAGAACAACTACCATGAGTTTTCTCACCTGGCAATACAAATGCTGTGTTGTGCTGTTTTCTTTTGTTTCTGGTGCTGCACACCTGTGTAGTATATTTCCTCCCTTCTTCTTGATTCAGGAGAAAGTTCCGTGAAAGGAACTCTCTAGGATTTTTTTTACATCTCTCTCAGTGCAGTACAAATGGGTACAAGGGCATCATTTACCTCTAATTGTGTCTGCAAAAATGAACATAGCTGTCTTGCCTTCTTACAGCTTTTTTTTTTTTTTTTAAAGTAAGTCAAGAAGGTTTTGGGCATTGTGCTCGCCTCCCCCGTGAACAACTTTTGAGACCAACAGGTTCAGGCAGATTGGCAGGAGGGTGTTGCTCTCAGAGTTGTTATAATCCGACAGGGTTCAGGAGGAAACCAAACAGGAGGGGCGACACAGACCCTATTTTTGTCTCCACGAGAAAAAAACCTGTGGTACAGATTTGTGCTGTTTTAGACACCAGAAAATATGCATAGAAAAACAGTATAATGCGCTAATGACAAAAGATTATATAAGCAGCTCTGCCATCCTACTAAATATCAGCAAATCCAACCACAAAATACAGCTTATAATAAAATAGGTTTGATTAGCTTTGCTGCCCATGGAACTAATGTTTATATTGAGACAATTGCAGTAATTTCCTTTAATGGAGAATGAAGAAAAGCAGTTCTGCTCATTTTGGGACTACAGGATACATCTGATATTTTGATTTTTCATCTCATGTACTCAGAGGATGTGGAGGTGCTCATCTGTTCCTCTGCTCTGATGAGATGGTCCAATTCTGTTCTGAGTCTCATCATTAACAGAGATTTGCCACTTTGACAGGCTGGTGAGCTCAATAAGACAGCAGAGAACTGTGAAGCAACACCTGATACTATGTACTAAAATCTTTGCCTGCAAGGAGTCTGACTAACCAGGTATTTAATATTTAGTATTTAATATGAATATTTACTTTAAAAATATTTTACATATATTTACATAAAACATCAGTGCAACTGTGGAATGACACACCTAGGAGAAGAAGGAACTGTGTATGATTTAAAACTTGGGCAGCACAGACTCTCCCAAAGGCCCCTGGGGAGTGGCACAAGGAAGAGGGAGGAGGAGAGCATAGAAGGGGGACACTGGGATAACAGGACAACTATGTTCCCTCCCTTTCTGTTTGTCCCACTGGTGGGTGTCTGCAGGCTCAAGCAGAGATAGGAGACCCAGGGAGAATGTTTATGTGGAAGCCCCTGCTATATGTCCTCAGTGGCATAGTGATGATCCATCAACCACAAACTGAGGTCTGGTTGTGACTGAACTGCAACTGCAGCAGTTAAGACTTTCTCATAGTTGGAGCACTAGGACTGTCTCACTTTTCCATGTGCCTTCCTTGGTGTCCTTTAACATGTGAGACCCCTCAGTCATTGCACCCTTGGTGGTCTTCCCTTACCCAGTGTCCTGGTTTGTTTTGTTTATCAGCATCTCTGTCAAATTTTGTTGAAATTGTCCAAGGCATTGAAAAGATCCGTGAAGGACACGCAGCTACACACAGAAAGCCTGACTCAAAATGTAAACTTGATGTAAAAACTGGCAGTGGATAGTGCAAACTTGTGTGTGCCAGCAGTTAAAAAATAAAGAACAAAAACAAGGAAATAACCATAAAACACTTCTTCAGAAGAGTGTGGTTTAGTGGGAGGCAGCAGTTTCAGCACACAGCAGTTGCGACCAGTGTATTTTTGCGCCCAGTTTTTCTTGTTGCTGTTTGATGTGTTATCTCTCTGGGACAGCACCATACTCTTATTTTGGCTCATAGAATTGACATAATAATTCTCCTCCCAGAGGTGCTGCACTCTAGAGCAAGTTGTGTGGTATTGTACAGTGTTTGCCTTCCTTGTTTTTAACAAACTTCATTATATCTCTGCTCTGGACTTTTCCTGCAGCCGTTTCAAATTGCCACAAGGATAAATCAAGGGTGTTTGAATAATGGGTATTTGGTGTGACTTCTCACAGGAAATAATGGCTGCTTTCAGTATCTGAAGGGCGACATAAAAAAACCTGAAGCCACTGGAAGGACAATAGATGTGGTTTGGATTCTGATTTATTATCCAAATAATGCCATTTAATGCTAGATGTAAAACAATTTGGAAGTGTTAGCTCAAATGTCTAAACTACCAAAATTTCCTTCACAACCTGGCACACTCATAGATTATTTCTTCATTCAGTCTTTCTGCATAGGAATAGAAGCACTTCAGAGTTATCACCATTAACCAGAGGTGTGGACACTGTTCAGATTGTACTTCTTGAGTAAGAAAGGACGTTAACTTCCTTAAACTGTCAAAAAATCAACTTATTTTTAAATGGAAAATCAGTTTACTTTTTAGTTTGATTACTCATAAAAACCAGGAGCGTGTTTGGTATCTATAGACAATTTCTGGTGACAATCCAGCAAATCAGAATCTTGGTAGGATAATATTATTAATATCCCTTTGTTAGCATAATTTTGAGGAAGAAAAACATGAATGCTTTTTCTGTAAGAGCTGACTCAGGAAATAGTATTTTCTGGTTGTGCATCTGAGGAAAACAAGCTTAGACACTACCTAAACAATTATTTTTACTGATTATAGTTCTGCTGGAAATATGCTTACTTTATCTGTAGTTCTGATCTTCCAGCCTAACGTACTGTAAACTGTTGCTCCAACGACTGTCAGCAGTTCTGTTGCAAATACAATACTGGATTTGTGGCAGTTCTTACCGAATGTTTATGTGCAGTTTAATACCAAAGGATCAACTTGAAGCATTTAGTATTAAAATCGCCTTTGTTTCTTAATGTCATACAGCAATAAAAGCCAGGATTTCTCTTCCTCCAGCTTCACTTGACCTAGGAATACTATTTCTGAATGCTTCCTGTTCGTGGTACTTGTTTCTGCTAGTTGTCTTTGGGGCTTCTGGAGGTGAGTGCTGTGCTTTGGGCTGGATAAGTTCCATTACTTCACACACACATTCCTAATCACCTTGAAATGACAATAAATATCAGCTCATAGATTAATTATTTGCATCTGCCTATTAATATTTGAGTCAGTTTTGAAGAAGACACCTGTGGGATACTTTTTATTTCTTCATTGTATGTGACAAATATGGATAGATAATCCAAGGTGCTTCAAAGAACTGGTCAGGGAATTGCGTGTTTTCCTCATTAAAAGATTGAGATAAATGAAAAAGCTCAATTTTTATGAAAATCAAACAACCCTAAAAGTTCACAAGTCCCCAAACTATGTAGTGATTTTCTTTTAAGAGGAAAACCAGATCTTTTAATTAGAAGTTTTGTATTTTTACCATTTAGTAATACATTTTCTTTATTTTTTTTGTTTTCATGGTGAGTTCAAGCAATTTCAGTTTCTGATTTCCTCCATATGAAAAAATGTATCCACGTATCTTGAAGTTTGTTGTTTGAGGTACGTTTTGTAAGATTATAGCACTGAAGCATGATTTTCTCTGTAATATTTTTTAGAAGTTGAAGGCAATTTGACCAAATCTTGCAAGTAAAAAGACCCTGTCTTTTGTCAGAGACTAAATGTGAATATTTTTAGACCCGAAGGAAGATGTTTTGGAAATGTATAAATGTCAGTATTTCTAAGACAGCTAAAACAGATACTGTGCGGTTTGCTGACTTCAAATTTCCAAAGCAGTACAGTAAATTGGAAGATTTAGTTATGCTATGTAACACATCTCTGTGAGAGTATTTCATTCCTGCACTGAAAGCCCCTGAGGTTTTTAAAAAAGCAAGAATATTATATGTGTTATGGGAAGTCCTCCAAAAAGTTATATGGCAAAAAATATGCAAACATATCTAGAAGGCCTAAGGACGTATGATACCAAATAGAATATGCCAAGATGTTTTGCTGCTTTTGACTATAGAAGTTGAATTGCTTGGTCATAGAGAAGGGATAGAAGGAGAGTTCAGCAAACTGCAAAATGGAATTAATAACAGTATGTTAACAAAGTATGGAGGCTACTTGGAAAGATGGCTATCAAGCACAGGGGAATAAGTAAAAGCTATTGAAGTGAGTCTGTAGCAGGCTTATGGGTTCCTCTTGCTCAAGGGAGGGACCCTTCTCATGAACGTGAAGCAGGAATGATGGTGAGTGAATCATGAACATGGCAAGGAATGCACTAGGCCAGGTACGCACTACACTTGGGTTTTTTTCAAACTATGGGCCTCGTGTAAAGGCAATCTCGAACAGTTGAATCTACTTTTCAAAAACAGTTTTTCACTCCCAGTAAATGTTTCTGTAATGAGTACATTTATTTGCTTTTGCTGCCAGCAGCTGCTCATGCTCCGGAGCAGAGGAGTCACTGTTTAGACTTGTAGCCAGTATTTGCAGATGCTTTTCACTCCCTCAGTCTGGTGGGGCTTAACTCCTGCTCCCAGTGGAGGAGAGCTGATCGACATGCCAGTAGCATCAAAAGCAGGGGATTTACTGCTGCTAGCTGTGAAGGCATGGTTTGCATGATCTCAGATGAAGCTTGTTTGAAAAAAGAGACGGATAATCACATGAAGATGGATGGGCTCAAACAGAGAGGCATGTCTACAAAAAATGAGATATTTTTGCTTTACTGTAACTAAATCTAAGAGTACTTGTTCCTAGAGTATGGTATCATGAGGTATGGTTTCCTGCATCTTCGTCCTACTCTGAAGGAAAAACTTAAACAGGATGTAATACATACACTTGACAAATGTAGCGAGTTTGTTTAGCCCTTTCAGAATGGGGTTCAGTAAAGGGTGTGACAGACTGGAAGGAGTGGGACAGTGGTTTTTTAGTGTCTTTTATCCTAGCCTATATGAGGTGGACACATCTGAACAGTTTGACCTCTGAAGTCTTTCATTCTTTCAAGTCTGCTGATATTAATGAGGCTCCCAGGCAGAATGATCTCCCCCTTTCTGTCATATCTCCACTTCCTTTATCCATTCCTGGCTCCCTAGTCTTTGTTCTCGGCACCAAAAGCTCATTTACTTGTTTTCTTGCTGGCTGTAGCTGCTGGGGTTTACTTCCTTTCTGTGCATTTTCTTCAAAAGCCTTGAAATGTCACATAGCTATATATCCTGCTGAGATGCTCTTGTCTTATTAATGTAACAATGGGTGTTTTTTAATGAGAAAACATGAAAGTACCATGAGCCTGCCTCTGCGCCTCCCCAGCCTGATCATGAGAAATTGATGAATTGTGTGAAGTCTGCAAAGCCTTGGGAATTCATTTTAAGTCTGTTTGGGCAAATATGCACAAATAACAGTTTGTTCTTTAGGAAATGGTTTGAAATTGGCTTTTCCAAATAGCATACTTTGACTAGGGCTCAGGGTTCTGAGGCTGAATGCAACCTGACACAGTATCCACAGAATACTGTGACTAATGAATTCCCCTAATGTGATAAAGGCAACTTATGTCACGGACTTTGGAACAGAGTCTTGCATTAACTGTTCTCATCGAGTTTCATCTCTGGAGGTAACAATTTGGGACTTGTATCTATTCTCTAGTAGGAGCCCTCAGATGCTCATAAGGTGGGTGCTGGCTCTCCACTGCTGATCTCCTGTTGAAGTGATGCAGCACAGCCCAGGTGATGGAGACCAGGTTCCTCATCTCAGGGCTGGGCTTGGAACTCTGATGGTGTGTGATTGTTCCTCATTTATAGGCTGATGCAGCTGTCATCCCGACATTGCTTTTGAAAATCTGGTAGGTGTTTGCTTGTGAATTTGGGAGCCTCACTTCCAAATCTTCTCTGTCAAACTCTTGGTCTAAGTTGGTGTTTGCTTTGCCTTCACTTTTTCTTCCCACGGTGCTCATTGTGTAAGAGAGGAGAAGGCAGGAGAGGCAAAAAAAGCAACAGCAGGGCAGGCAGCTTTCTAATTCAGAGGATGAAAATTTTCCCTGCAGTGTGTTTTAAACAGGTCTGGAGAGACCCGTCTGTCTGTCTGCAGTTACACTATGCTAGGCAGGCCCACTGCAGCTTGCTGAAGGAATAGTTTGCTGCTTTCCTTAGCGGAGACCTTCTTCTCTAGATTCTTTCCACCCACCATGTTTGGTCTGTGCGTGATGTTGAGTGAAGGGATGTGGCTGGTAGCAGCAGGAATCACAGCACTTCTAGAACTTGGGCAAAATAGCAAGGACCACAGATTTCAACAGCCTCAGTTTTGGGTTAGCAACAGGGTAGTTGCTCTGAAAAGGGTTTCCTGTTTGTTTTCTGAGTGTCTTCAAAAGTATATCAAGCTGATCAAGTGATACCACTAAGTATTTGTATCTCTCAGGAGAAACAGATTTGTGACCTGACAGGTCCCATAATGGTCACACTGGATTATATTATAAGGTGGGGACATGTGCAAGGCTGCAGCTGGGAAGATGCCTTTGACTGCTGTATGTCTTTCCTGAGCAATGTCCCCTGCCAAGACAACTCCTGTCCTGAATGCAGCATCCTGGTGTCCTTGCTGCTTCAGGACCCACCATGCCAGATGGAGCCACTCTGCGCAGCCATTGCCCCTGGCGCTGGCTGGCTGGCTGCTCCTGCACCATGGGGGCCTCTGGGCAAGATGTGGCTCCATGCTACAAGCACAGGAGCTGCTGTGTGCTCAGCAAAGAGTAGGTCCTGTGCTTGGTACCTGAGATTTGCTGGGGTCTGAATTATATTGTTGACTTTGTAGCTGAAAGTCATATGCCAGTGTGAAACTAGAAAGTATGGGGCGGAGTCCATCCCATATCAACTACAGGCAATTCTATGTAAGAAAATGCAAAGAGCCTCCCAGGGTCAGAAGAAAGGTTCACTTAATCACTGTCCTGTCACTAGTGACAGCCAAATGGGGAAGCCTGGAGAGGAGTGCAAGAACAGAGCGAGCCTCTAGCAATCCCTCCCCAGAATTCTCTCCCAAGATCCAGGGATTTCAGACAGTGGCAGTATCTTTATATTCAAGAGTCCTTCACAGATTTTTTTTTTTTTATTGTACATTTGCCCTTTCTTGAACATGCACACATTTTTACATTTATTCCTGTGCGAAGATTTTTGCAGCTTAACCATATATTGTGTCACCAAGAATCACGTTTGCTTTGAATTTGCTACCTGCTAATTTCATTTAATGCCCGCAGCTCTAAGTGGGAATTACACTTTAAGACCAGAGGATCCCTTGCTCAGCATGCAGTGTGTACTGAAATGTGTGCTGCGTGGGCAAATGGGAATCACAGAACAGAGATCCCCCTGGTCCATGCCTTGTGAAGGCACATCTCACTGCTACTAAAACTCCTACACCACTGCAGGAAATGCTTCTAAATAGTGACTCACTTTATATTGTCATGTACAAAAATTTAAATCCTGAAAACTAATGTAAAGCCCAGGGGTAGAAGTATGGGAAAGGGATGAGGAGGAGGGTTCAGATGAGACTTTGTCTTAATACATGCATTAAATATGGTAATCTAAAATCTGTTTATAGTTAAGTCAAAAGTTTAGAATAAAATAAATACTAGGGAGAAGTACAGCAGGGGTTTCCCTTACAAAAAAAAAAAAAAAAAGTATAAAAATGTTAAATTGTCCTTGAAAATAGGAACAGTAAGGTGTAACAATGGCGTGAAAGCAAGACTGGATACATAAGTTATTGATGGCAACAGATCTTTAAATTACATACAGCAGCAGGGAACACCCAGTGTTAAAAGATAACACATGCATATCCGCATATTGACACATGTTCTTTTTTAAAATCTGGCCTCCTGTGTTGGTGTTTTCATTGGCAGCAGGAAAATAAATTTTGCCTAATCTCTGATTTTCATTCCAGATAACATCTTCCTTTTTCCAGCTGCCAGTAGTTACAAGGATGTCACACGAGAGTAGTAGTTTAGTGGTATGAACTGGTGCCTTGGCCTCGCAAATCTCATAGTCTTGACTCCTGTTCTGATGAGCTGTTGTTTCCTTCATGGGTTCTGCACCTTCGGTTTTAAGGGGATTGATTACCTGCACAAGTGAGGCTTATGGAACGGAAATCTTTGTGAGGAAAACCATGAATGCTGTGTGGTCAAATGAACTTTTTGTGCTATAACGGCATATCATTAATTCCTTCTGTGTCATGTTTGCGTGTGTGTGTGTGTAAACCTTATTGTGATCACAAAATCAAAGGGAAACAAACCACTCAGGAGCCGCTAGAATTCAGGTTTCATTATGCCTGACATCCATCCCTTCTTCCACTACAGACTCACAGGTTTTGAAACAAAAAAGCACCATTTTAATGGATTAACACATTAAAGTTTGGGTGGTTTCAGCGATCATAGTAGTATGCACAGTGAATGTAGAAACACACATTTTGAGGTGTTTTATCCACCACTTTTCTTGAACATCATCTGTGCCAGCAGGAGTCTGAAACAGACAGTTGCAGCTAAACCACGTAAAAAATATCTTTTCTAGGACTGTAAAAACAGGACTAGAAGAGACTATGAGAAGTCCTTGAATCCACTCCCCCTGACTATTCTGACCAGATGATTGTCTAATCTATTCTTAAAAGCCTCTGCTGATGGAGACTCCACAACCTCCTCAGGCAGTCTTTGAATGCTAAACTAACTTTCCCACTAGGAAGTTTTCCTAATGTCAAATCTGCATCTCCCTTGTGCAATTTAAGCTATTAATTCTGTCCTATTGCAACAGGCATTGGGAAGAGTCAGTTCCGTGCTTTGCAGCAGCATTTTCATACATGAAGCTTTCGCTTTCCCTTCTGCTTTCTCTTTTCCAGATTAAATCTTTCCCATCCTTTTCATCATACTCTGCTGCACACTTTTCTCTGAATTTCTTCCTTGAAGTGGGCTACTGAAATTGGATGCGGTAACCTAGACCATGTCTTACCAGCATTTCATGGAGTAGAAATTTATTGTTCTATAAATTTCTTTTTATCTATTTATATAGCTTAGTTTGACATTTAGCTTCCTCTATCTGAGGATAACCTCTGGCTTTTTTGTGACAGAGTACTGTCACAGGAATGGCAAACTTGTACTTGCTTAGCCACATGCATTTTGCAACTGAATCACATATCTCTTCCCTGTGTAGGGCTGTATAGAGTACCTGGAAGCCTTCCTTGTGACTAGAGCCAGACAAATGGCTTAAACACCAGAATTTGTCTCTTCAAACTGAAGTGTGGAAGACTCATTTTCAATTTGGATCAAATCCTGCAGTACTTCCTTAAGAAACTGTGCTTGAAGAAACTGGGGTGAATCTTGCTAATTGAAGGCTGCCAAGAAATCAGCCAAGCTATCATTGTAAGACAGGGCAGTGGTTTCCCTGACCACCCCTGCTACATGGAGTAAAATCTAACTAAACACTTTTCATTTGTAGTACTTGTATTTAACTACAAAGGCAGCACTGCCAAGCCAGAAATTGCCTAAGCCGAAGGTATCAAAAGGGACAATTTCTACTGAGTTAAGCTCACGAGGTATCATTGGGATGGATAAACAGGAATGCTGACGAAAGAATCTCTGGGATCCACTTCTGTGACATGCAACACTGCAAACGTGAAACACGCTCTGGTGTTAGGCTTAGATATGAAGTTCTGAGCTGGTACATTAACGCCCAGCCACCGAAGTGTTGCACAGCTCCCCGAGAAGCCTGCCAGGGCTGCTTGTCTTCCCAAGTACAGACATGTGTGCAGCTGTACACAAGTTCTTCTCTATTACTACAACCTTTGAATGAATAAACACTGATAAGAGATGCTTAAATATTATGCCTGAACTATGTTTTGACAGCTGTCGCTTGTACTGTCTCCCCCCAGGTCTACCTTTTAATTACATCAGGCTAACACAATGTTTCATCTGTCACCCTTGGCTGATAGCAGAAAGGGACAAATTCAGTCATGGGATGAACAGATTTAGCTTTTCTCACTGCCATGATGTGGTGTTTGCTGCTCTCTGCTTCAGTCACTACCCACAGTCAGTCATTATGGTTAGAAAAAGGAATGGCCTGTCTAAACGTTGAGCAGTGGTTCGGGGAATTGGCGTGTGCTTTGTATGATGATGTAGTCCAGCAGCTAAGGCATTTTTAGCTGAATCTATGTCATGTGGTATAATTCGAAATCCCAAGGGACAACTGTATTTTTATCAGCTAACGGGGCCTGGGAATTGGCTGCAGAATGAGAGAAAAATGGTCTTAGCGCTTGAGCGATTACTTAAGCTGTGTTCACATCTTTCCATCGTCACTTAAGCTGCTGCAAATTGGAACTGCTCAAATATTCCCAGAGAATAAAATTGAGAGTGTACAAGATTAATGTTCTCTCTGTATGCAGACTGCTAGCTGTGGGATGGAAGGAGTTGGCTTTTAATGACACATTTATGGAGGCTGGGTCAGTCTGCTGGGGAACGACTCAGTATCGCACATCTTCCGTGGGGGGTTCTGCTGTGTTGCTGGGAACTTGCATGTGAATAGCAAGTCTTGGAATTACTCTTTGCAAGTGGGCTGCCTGCTGGAGAACAAAGAGTGAAATCAGTTCAAAGAAAAAAATAGCTCCCTAACAGCTTGGAATATAATATATATAATATATATATTTTATGAAGACCCTGGAAAATGAATTTCCTTTGGAAAATTTGTAACTGGAAGGATCTCTGAATAGACTCTCTGCTGACTGTTGCACAACTGTATTACGATGGAGCAAAATACAGTATAGTACAATAAATGCTTGCATATGTGAGTTCAGAATATCGCAAGGTCTTCTAAATACAAAACTTCTAAATTTAAGGAAGACTGATTTGATTGTTCTCTGCTTTCTAAGGTGCATTAATGTGTGCTAACAGAAACTAATGTGCACACTTAGTAGTTTCTTTGAGATGCATCATTAAGTAAAAATAATGACATTTATGATAGTGATAATTCACTGGAGCTGAAAACTTATCCTTTTGAACCAGATTTTAATTTATCTTTCCCTCCTCCCAGGACCAGGAAAGGGAGAAAAAAGGAAACACCCCTTGTTGTGGGCCTTTTTATGAACTAAAAGGAGCAGCAGTGCCACTCTCGTGTGTTTCCTTCCAGCTGCAGCTGCCTCCCAAAGGCCACTGGCTACAGCGGAGGTACATCGTTCTGGCTGCCAGTGTGACAGCTTTCATGGCCGCCGAGCTAGTGGTGGGTATACACAGGACAGACCACACCTCGGGACTGGTGTCAAACAGGGCCATTGCGAAGGACACAACTACTGTGTGTTGACACAAAAGTCTCCAATTTCTCTTGCTCACCATTTTCTTCTTACTCCTATTCTTGTTTGGATGCTAACACTCTTGGCCTTTGAGATAGTTCAGTGACATTACTGAGATAGCAGAAGGAACACAGGTAACTTTTCTCAGGCGAGGAATGACTCTTGCTTTCATGCTTGATCTGGCAGATTCTCTCACATTTTGGGGGGAGGATACGTGTATGTGTACTCTTTTTTTCTTTCACTTTGAGACACCATTTGTTGCAGTAGCAGATAACTCACCCTATTCACCATCCTTGCCATGGCAGATCTCCTGTTTCCATTCTGGACAGCAATCTCTCATGCACTGAGGGAGGTAACTGAAGATGACTGAGCGTTCTCTGTTCAGAGTAAAATGTCCCTTAAAGGGATTTCTGCCCCCCCCCCCCCCCCCCCCGCCCTGCTTCCTCAAAGGAGTTGTCTGCAGGTCAGGTGAGTTGGAATGAATCACAGAGGAGTGCACAGTCAGTTTGGGGTCATCTTTTTTCTTCCTCGCTTGTTTCTTTTCTTCAATTTTCCAGTCTCATTGAAGTTAGACCTTTCAAGATCTTTCCTGAGAGCAAAAGGAGGCAAAGAAAGCGTATCTCTCATTTTTTTCCTAATTGTGATCCAAAAGCTGGTTAGACTTTAGCCCTCATAAAACTGTGAGGAGTCACTTCTCTGCTTTTCTGCTAGTTCCTGTTCATCTTGGTGAAATGCCTCCTACCTTTTTACCTTTGGTAGAAAAGGAAATTATCTGAAATGCTCTGCAAACTGACATAAACCCAAAGCACCTTCCTGGAGAGAGAAGAGGTTTGTGATGGGATGAGTGGTACAGAGAGCCTTCCACAAATAGCCTGTGCACACTGTAAACCTGAGGCATCCCTGCAGCAAGAAATGGAGGGCTGGGGTCTGCAGTGTGCACTGCGGCTGCTCGGGAGGCTTCACCTTCACCACCCCAGAGCCACACAGCCTGGCACAGGCTCTCCATGGCTCAAGAGTCCTGTTCTGGCTAGACTCTAGGACAGTAATTCCATCGTGGCAGTGTCACTGCTTCGCTGTTGCTCGCTATCCCAAGAAGTGGTAGCACTGCCCTTAAAAATCCCTCCTGCCAGAGCTGCTTCAGGCAGTTGCAGCTGCACTGAGGTGCCGCTAACATTGCTGCAAGCGGCATTAACTGTGACTGAAAAACGTGCTGGTTGTTAAGGGACGTCCCCTTCCCAGAGACTGCTCACTGGCTCCTCTGAACCTTGCAGATATAAACTTTGTAATGTTAATATGGAAGTGATTCTGCAAACTCACCAGGAATATGGGGCAAAGCTCTCTCCCATCTCATCTGTGCTTTTGTCTCGTCCTTTCTTCCAGTTTGCAGAGCCCTTTGCTCCTCTCCTTGCTGTGTAGTAGATAGGAACATTTGGCTTTTTGCAATCAAAGCAGTTATTGGGGTCTCAGTGGGATTATTTTTACATGTTAGCATTGCACAAGTCCAGCTCCAGGGAAAGAGGCCAATATTTTCTTTAACACATGCTGGTATAAAATAGGAACAACTCTTCTAAAAGCTTAGAGACTGAAATGGCTTTGAATTAGATCCAAGGACCTCAGATTAATTACAAAAATAAATCAGAATGAATGCTCTTTTATACATCTGCTACACAATGGTCCCTGGACTTAGTGAACCTGGATGTCAAATATATAGATAAATATGATCTGTACTGAAACAGAATAAAGGGCACATTTATATAGCTGTGAATTAAGGTTCTATCCCTTGCTGAATTCTGCTGTTACTTTGCAGCATTTGAACAAATCTAAAAGCAAAATCAGATCTCTGCTACTGAGGAGACAAGGTTGCAAAGCAAATTCAGCTTGTTCTATGCAGTCTTGCTGTTTTGCCAGAAATTTGGCTCTTTGCTCCTAAAAATGCTGCTATACTGTTTTTTGTGCTACAGAAACTTACAGCCCATGCCACAAAGGTCATCTTTCCTTTTTTAAAGGCTGTCAGGGTAGAGCATCTATTAATGTTTTAAGTTTCAACTTGCAGAGTAAGAACCTGAATAAATTGAAAAGAACTTCCATTGCCTTTCATAAAGAGATGAACAGTCCTTTCATGCTTTATGTAAGTGCCCCATGCTTTGGAAACAAGGTTACACCTATTTGAGTCATTATGATGGAGACAGCTCAGGCAGCACTAACTGCAGGCAGATTTCCAAGCAGAGGAAAGAGTCGGGCCTGCAGCGTTTTGGGAAAGGTGCAGTTTGGGAACAAGGGTAGCCTCAGGACCTACACTTGCCAAGAGTGACTCATTCACACAGAGGCCTGGTACTACTTGTAGGCTGATTGGCACTGCACACCCACTGTAGAGGAAACATCTCCTGCTGGCTTCCCACCAGCACACAGAGTCTCTAATTCAGGAAAGCACAGTCTTGTGTGCCAGTCCTGAAAAGCAACCAACCCTGACGAGGAAACAAGGACTGGCAAATCTGTATAGCTCTAGCCAAGACTAAAAGCACACTCGCTTCTGAATGGAAACTATTTCAGCACATGGTGAGGTGAAGGGACTTGTTCTGTTCAGCGTGAAGGAAACTCAGGGAGATCTGATTGCTGCCTCCAGCAGGGAGGGCTGAGGAGATGGAGCCAAGCTCTTCCCAGAGGCGCACAGCGACGGGCACGCGGTGGCATCAGTCACACACTGCAATGAGACAAACACCAGCTCGGTACAGGCACAAATGTGTCACAGCCAGAGGGATGCAACATGGGGACACATTGACCAGGGAAGGTGGAGGGTCTCCATCCTTGGAGGTATAAAAAGTTTGACTGGAGATGGCCCTAAGCAACCTGCTATCACTTTGAAGGTGTCCCTGCAGGGAGTGGGGTGTTGGATGAGACAAGCTCCAGACCCACCTGAATTTTTCTTGGATTCCAGTTTGTCACAGAATCACAGAATCATTTTGCTTGGAAGAGACCCTTAAGATCATCAAGTCCAACTGAGTTCTTAACTAAAGTGACTGCAGAAAGTCACTTCATGCTGTTTACCTCTTTTCCTTTACCTTCATATTGGAAATAGTATTTTACTTCTATGAAACATATGTCCTTCATTTTTATTGTCTTTTTTAGTGCCAATGGTGCACTTGGAGGTATACAAGTCATAAAGAAAACGCCGGTCTTTAGGGCGACAAACATTAAAAAAATTGCAGGCCAGTAGTTCAAATATTCTGGCACTGCTGTGACTCCTTTAAAAAAGGGGTTTCTTGATGAGAGGGACTAAAATTAAATTGTGTATTTGTCAATTCCCCCCCTTCTTCTAGGTCTCCAGGAACAATGTGTATTTTTATCTAGATAAGCACTATTAAGTGGAGCAAGAATAGTGCCATCTGGTTATTCCAAATCATGTCCACATGAGAATTTGATTGAAATTATGTGGAAATGGCCCAGTGTTGCCTTATACAGAACTTGTGGGCATTTGCAAGATGAGGCTGAATATAAACAATTACAATAGCTGTGCAGGTGGAAGGCAGTACAGGACAGCACATTCTGGTTACAGACATTGAAAGATAGTTTCATTTCCCAAAATGTCAGTGATGTCAAAAAAAATTCTCCTATATAGCTACAACCCCTTCCTTCCCCTTAGACCTTTTGCCCTTAGAAAAGGCAATGCTTTTTCCAGTAGTAATGCTGGAAACATTTCATTACCTTTCCTGCAGGCAAAGTTTTCTTTATGTATGGATACATGGAATGGGCTGATAATGAAAGAGCTGATTGGCTGAACATCTGCAGGTGCTCTATAATGACAACAATTAAGCTATTCTGAAGCTATTACCATATTAAATTAACTTACTGCAATGCTATTAATTATAATTCATGTTCTAGAAATGAAGGAGCACAGCTAACATTGGTATTTAATGACCTGTAAAAGTAAAATATAAAAATGGTAAATTTCCTCATGTAATTAATTTAAGGCTGGAAGATCATCGGTCAGACTGCTCCCCAGTGTAACTCCAGCCACTTCTGTACTTTTGCAACATAAATGATTATGATCCATGTTACCTTTTATCTTGAACTAATAATTATTTGGCATCTGATAACTAAAGCTCTCCAATAGTTGGGCCAAAAATGAGAAATCAGGCAAAGCTCAGCTGATCTCACTGTGAAGTCTGAAACCTGTCATGGTTTTGAGAAAAGGCTCAGTAAGTTTTGTGAATGAGGTTGACCTCAGCAATGTGTATTTTACAGACAAGATCTAGCAGTGATTACTTTTTTTGCATAACATTTTAAGGCTCTCCCTTAAATTATTTTCCACATGCTCCCCCTAGGTAGAAGTAAATATAAGTCTTTTGACTTATTATTTGCTATTGAATTTCTCAAATTCTGTGACATGGTGACTTCTTCAAGGTATATCCTTGAAAACTGAAACAGGTTTGTCCTGCCCAGCTGTCTGAGGAGTTATAACATCAGGACCTGTCTGTCCTTGGGCACAGAAGCCTTTGTGTGAGTTTTGTGAAGCACTGGGGTTATTTCTCCTTGCGTGCTCAGCATGGACCACACTTGGAGCTTTGTTGCTGCTCTTTAACAGAACTGCTAGAGTGAGCTCAACATGCCGCACAGCCAGTGCAGTCAGGACCCCTGGAACAGCCCTTGCTCCGTATTTCATACTGCCTTACAAGTAGGAACTCTGGATACCTTCCTGTCACGAATTACAGCATTGTGAAATGAAGTAATGAGAATAAGCTGGAGCAACTGAAACACTTGTGGGTGGCTATCTGCAACAGCAGTAGAAACTGGGCTAGACAGCTCCTATCCACAAGCCATCAACCAGCATACGCTGAGCATGTAGAGCAACCCACAGGTGTTGCTTTTGGCTGGAGCTATGAGCCACAGCTTCTTCCCGCCCTCCTTGCCAATCCCCAAGCTGTAGTGCTACAAAAGGGATAGTTGTGATGCACGTCACCCTTCTGTAATAGTTGGCCCTTGATCCTGACTACTTGTTCACACATTTTCTATTTCATGCTTTTTGTCGAAAAAGCAGAGCCATGGCCCAAGGCATATACAAAAAAAATTATCTGGATGAGAAGCTGCTACACTTACCCAGGATCTTCTATAACAATGCCTATTTTCAGACTGATTTTCTTCCCTTGAGGAGAGAGGAAAAACTGTGGGATCTTAATGATTCATTTTATTGATGGTTCTCAATGTTTATTGTTGTTTTAGCTATCAAAATGTACAGAGGCTGGAATCTATCCAGAGAAAAGGTGATTTATTTCCTTACACTGTGTGGGGCAGTGGCAAGGGAATATTTCCATCTTTATTACAAGCATTTGCCTGAGGAACAGTGGGACACAGAAATCTGTAAGTTTGAAGAACAACAAGGTGACGGTCAAAACTGGGAGCTGAATGTTGAGGTGTCTTTTCTTATTTGATGCAGGTTCTTGGCCTTCTAATCCTCCCTCTCTCTATGCATTAATAGTAAAAACTGTTAAAAATAATATCTTACCAACCCAGAACTTCTCAGTTGTAGTCTCCTTTACACCTGCCTTTTCAAAAATTAATACAAGGAATCGACTTATTTATTTTTAATTGCAGTAATTTATTCAGTGTGTGTCTATGTGCTTATGTGAAACTACAGATATAACTGACATGCCCAGTATGAAATCCTAGGAAGGTATTTCTGTTTAAATATCAAACATTGTTTAGCCTCAAGTGTTTTAAATCAGGCTTAATCCCTTTTGACTCTTAATCAGACTACAGTACCCCATAATTTAAAAAATAGTTGCATATACGTGAGCAGGGAAACATAGTCTTGACAGACCGCCCTGGTTCTCCTCATAAGCTTCTGAGGCAAGCTTTCAAGCCTTCAAAGCAGACGTGATGTAAAAAAGAAGTCAGAAGGCCCATGATTTATGTCTCTCTTCTTGAGTATCTATTAAAAGGGATGATGTGGTGTTGCAAAAATGGATTAATGGATTGTACCTGGAGCTTTGTGATCCTTCAGACTAAGCCATTATAAATGTTCTGGTATGACCTTTTGCTTAGTCTCTCTGTTGGAGCTTTTCCTGTAGACAATGTTGCAGTGGACTGTGAGACAGACAGTCCTTGGTGAGGCTCTCCTATGTGGCTCAATTTCCAAAAAAAAAAAAAGTGGTGTTCTCTATTAGTATTATTTTAATTGCTATTTCATGAAAATAGCAATGTGCTTCAACAACTTTTCCTTTTGGTATGGATGGTAGAGGCTCAGAATATAAAATTTCTTATCTCACTTTGATGGCTATTTGTCCAAAGCCCAGTGTATTTTGGAATTTATATTAGAAACTGAATCTGACGTGGATTTGTTCCTTGCAAATTTGGCACCAACTACTGTGTCCCTAATTACAGGAAGCTTCTCATGTTAGGGTGCTGAAGTTTACTGGCAAAAGGTGTCTCAGGTTCCACTGTTTGTTGTGTGGATTTTCACAGGGTGCAGACAAAAATCCCAAAGTTTTGCATAACGTGTTGGTCTCACTGTAAAACCTGCAGTGGACTTTCCGTGGATGCACTTTGCCTTGGCAGGTTTGTAAATTTAGGAATCCAGAGGTTGATATATTCCCCAGAAGCTTAACGTTACATCCCAGGGGTCTGTCCACCTCGACAGAGCTGTACCTTTTCCTCTTCACGCTGCTTTTCATGATCAAGCAGAGCCATCAATCAATGAGAGACAAGTATGGGAAACAAAAAGCTTCAAATAAGTGTTCCCTACCGCAAAAGTGAGGATTCGGTTTAAGGATCTGAGCCCACACAGCATTATGGGTATTAATTTTAGATAGTCACCTTTTTGAAGCTTATCCTAACCTAATTAAGTGTCTGTTTTTCCCTTAGGGCTGGCACTTTTACTAGATGAGATAACAGCTGCATCTCTGTGAGAAGCCTTGTGAAGGGCAAAATATTTGTTAGCAGTTGCTATTTTCAGCCTTGCCAGAATAAACAAAGAGCTCGGCACCTGCAGTTATTTCTTTTAAGAAGTCAGCACAATTCGTAGCTACTCTGGGGTCGGCGGAGGAAGGCGCAGGGAGAACGAGCAGGCTCACCTGCCAGGCTTTGGGAAGATGCTTCTGGAGGAAGTGGCAGAGTCCTTGGTTTGGAGACATGGGGCTGTCAGGTGATTAATAACGCTCTTCTAGCAAGGATGAGGAATACATGGAAGAACAGAGTGCTTTGAAATTACTAGTGCAACCCAGTGTGAAACCCACATTGGCTATAAACAAGAGAGATAGCAAAAACAAACGGGGAGTTCAGACAGAGGCCAAAGGCACGAGAAAATAAGATATTTTTAAAAATTTTTTTACTCCTTTTTCTTTGTTGGTAATTAACCACAACTAGATTTCAGAACCCATAATTTTAGACCCTGATTGTCTAAACAATACATCTTCATCTCAAAGACAATTAGGCTTTGGGCTTAATGTGCCTCAGAGGGTTACATAAACTAGATCCAGGATAACTCCTTACACAAGGAAAACATTCCTGACTGCATGGGAGAACAGATGGCATTTAGGTAAACTGTATTTGCATGAAACTCCCCCTGTGCCGTTAGATGGCAAATGGCTACTGTCACTGTTGTTCCCCTGCTTGGGTTTGTGAGAAGCTACAGAAAAAATAAGGGCTTAATAAAATATGCTAAATGCTGTGGTGATGAGGCAGAGAGGGTTAATCTGCAAACACGTATTACAAGGGTCAGCACTGTTGTATGCTGACATTTGCGGATGTGTCCCCAAGCAGTGCTTGTGGATGTGTCTCCAAGCAGACCCCAGCTTGGGCTACAAGGGACAGTGAAGGGGGATTTCTGTGCTGGCTCCATTCTCCAGAGCAGGCAAGGAAAGACCAGGAGTGAATGCAGCCACAGGAGGGTTTGGATGGGGAAGAAGGATCTGCAGCTGCTCCCCATCACATGGCTGAGGGCATTTTGTGCTGGGGAGAGCTGAGTGAATGGGGATGCAGCCCTGAGACACCTTAGGCAATCTCATCTTGAAAGGCAATGTGTCTTTGGAAGACCTACACCAAAGTCTGGCTCCGAATTTGACACCAGACGTGTCTGCAGTAGTAAGATCTGTGTGGTGCTGGATAATGGTATTCAGAAGAGTGTCATGGCTTTGAGGGCACCCACAGGCCTCAATAACCCTGATAAGCCTCACTTGAGACCACCCTGCCCAGGGTCCTATTTCAGCCCTTGGGGCTATCAGTCCCTGCTCTAGTGATGTTGCAGCAGTGCTGGTCTCCAGCTCTTTATGGTCCTGTTGAGCTAGGCCCGTGTCCTGGCTTGTCCTTGTGGTGGCAGTCAGAGCCCAGGGAAGAAGTCACTCCTTTGAGTGAAGGCAGAGAGATGGGCCACTGGAGTGGAGGGTCAGTGAGTGTTTCTGTAGACCTTAGGCTATTTATTTCCATGTACTGAGGGGACTAGAGGAGTTTTAAGGGAGTGAGGCTGGAGCTGATCTCTCACTTGCTACTCAGCTGGGTTGGGTTTGAAAAGAAGTTATGAAAGTGTCTGGATTCTGTCTGCTCTGCTTATCGGGATGATGATATTCTCTATGAAGCTTTGTTTTTTCCAGATATAATTTGTGACCCAGTAACTGTATGGGGTATTTGCTCAAGGGGAGTTTATTCCATCACCCTATTCTTGGTCCCTCATGGTCTAATTCCTTTCCCACAATAATCCTTCTGCCTTGGTTTGTTGCAGGCTACACAAGGGTCTGGATTATTTTGGGGACTACTTTTGTATTATTACTATTGTTACCTATAGCATTTTTACATGAGGATGGGTATTTGAGGGTAGACAATATCCAGATGAAAATGCAGTTCTTAATTTTGTTGCCATGAGTGAGAAAGCCTGAAAAAAAGTCATATTTTCTAGGTCAGTAAATGAATATTTATTATTTGAAAACCCATTGTGAAAAGGAAGAAGCTCAAAACTTGACACTGATGAATAACCTGTATTGTTTCTGAACGCTGAGGTATCTAAAGGGAAAATAAATGCCTTCCTTTTTATGCCTGAGGGACTCTCAGAGGGCTAAAAAAGCCTGGTAAAACTATATATTTTGTCTATTTGTGGAACCAGTGCTAAATTACAGAGAAAAGGGAAGACTTTTAAAAGGCCTAGTGATCTCTTTTCCCCTTCAGTTAGTCTTGCAACGTTTCACAGACTTTCACAACTTCATAGAAGGTTGGAACACTGTGAGAACCTGAGGATGGAGACATCTGATCACTGAGCCTCCCTGTTACCAGCAGCCCTTCTAAAGCCAGAGCTCTTCCAGCTCTCTTCATTTGCTTGGCTCATCCATAAAAATGAGCTCCTCTTGCTTTCAAGAGATCATGTTCAGTGGAGCCTGTGGAACAGCAACTGTCCATTTTGCCTTGTACATCAGTGCCAGTGCCAGTGTAGGGACCTAAGAAAAGAATTAATCTTTAAGGAAAACAGCACTAACTCTGTGCCCAATGCTTTTGGCACCCCAGAGATGGGCAGGGTGCTATTCTTGATCAGCCAGGAGATGAAGAAGAAATGCTACTTACAGGCTCCCGGCCTATCTTTGTGTTCATCCAGCATTCATCCAGATGGTTGTTTCAAGCGCCAAAGTTCACTGCAGTGGCACTGGAAATAAAGACTGACTAACGGTATGTGTAGATTGTTGAGAACAAGCACTATCATTTAAAATAACCTAATTTAAATTTTCAATGCTTCTTAGTTGATCTGGGGTATCTTGACCATCAGGTCACACTAAAAGTATCTCCAGTGTTACAAATCTAGTTAGCCTGATCTGATTTCTTTTCTAAAATTGTAACTGAGGTGTGTGTCATGAAACCTCCTGTGCTTTCTCCATCTCTCCTGTGGAAGAAGGGCTATGTTTCCAGCACAGGCCCTTGGAAAATAAGGGAAGGATCTGAGAGCGCCCCACGTGTGTTTTGCCACAGGATAAGAGGATGGAGCGAGGGTATCTGGGATGCATCTGGCTGAAATGATCACTTCAGTACTGCAGGGATCATCAGCGTGTAGTCAGAGATGTGTCGCTGGGACAACACACCCAGCAAAGGCGGGGAGTGCAGTGAGGAAGGGCGACTGTGCCCTTTTCTTATACTTTTTACTGGACCTTTAGTTATACCCAGTACAACCACTCTGTAGATAAAACAGCTTTTAAAACTTGTGATATCATTATTTAACTAAGTGGTTAGTTCCCAGTGGAAAGGTCTTTTCAGCTTATCTTTGAAAGACAGGGCTTTTTGGTGCTCTGGCTCTGTGATAAATTCTCCAGTTTGCCCTCTGCTGAAGGGAGATCTGTTCCATAATTTACAACTTCTTACTCTTGAATTTTTATGCTCTGAGGGCTAACACCTTTAAGTGTGGTACACTCAAAGAAAATCAATCTAAGAATAGCTAACTCAAAAAACATGCTTATTAAATGTATTTAGTATGATGACAGAGTCCCCGTGTTGTTGCCAGTCTCTAATGTCAAGGTCTGCACCTCCCTCCTTCCTTGCTTGTACTAAGTAAGGACTTACTCCTGGAATTTAAAGTTGCCTCCATTGTTAAATTTGATAGGATCTAGCTAAAAATCAACATCAGATGAATATATCTCCACACTGTGAAAGTATGCAACTCATCTCTTTTGCCTAAGGGAGGGTAACACAGAAGACAAAGCTCTTGCTGTTGCCAAGAAGCCTCCAGTCCAAGCTCTTGGGAAATATGACTTACTAAATAGTTTTTTTCTCTTTCGTTTACAGGTTACAAATTCACTTTTTCAATTCAAGGCTGCATAATGTGACAGGAACTGTATTAAAAGCTCCATGTCCATGCTTAAAGCAGTTGTTACTGAAATCCCAAACCACTCAAGCAAATCCACTTCAGATTTGGCTCTCTGTACTTTATCCTTTTGAGAAGAGAACCCAAGTTTGTAGTCAAAAGTTAATTTCTTATCATAGACCACATGAAAAAGAGCATAACATACAAACATATTCTATGCTAGTCCGGTAGCTGTGGAATAGCTTTCTGTAAAGAAAGTGCTAAGAAAAAACATATTAATCATTAAATGTGATGCAAGAGCTTATCCATGAACAGTGAAATCAAACAATCAGAAAATGTAAAGTACATTTATGCACAGAACTGTCTTTTTCCCTTGTGAAACGGGAATGGACTAATGCGGTTGTGGGGCAAATTTAAAATTAAAAATAGCAGTTCCTACTCGGATAGTTATATGTTTAAGTGTGTATTTAAAAGATACGTTTTGATGGTTAAAGCAAGATTAATTCTAAATACAGAAGTTAAAGAACTCTCTGTTTGATAGATCTTTTCAAAAATCCAGTATGAATACTTAGTCCAGGATGATTTATTAAGCACACCAAAGCTGGAGTCATGCATAAGCAATGAAGGAAGGCATGCTGTAGCTCTGGTCTGCCTGTGCAAATTCTGCTGCTGGTTTTAATGTTAATAACTTTTAAAGCTATTCTCCAGTTATGCTTCTCTCTTCCTTTGCTCATCTACCTTATGCGAATGTTGGTCCATCTGTGATATGCTATATGCTTATCTTAAAAATATTATTGATTAATTTTGGGATTATTTAAAAAAAAATAAAATTGAAATACTCTCTGTTTGCACTCCAAAGAATCTTCTTTTAGGTTTTATAGATTCCACCAGTGTTTGCTGAGCCATGAAGCTTAACTTTGGCCTTTGATCAAGTTGTCTGTCACTCAGTTTTATTCATTCTGGTGCTCAATACACAGTAGTTTGTCAGATAACAATAAACAGAAAATATGTTTTCTTTAAAACAGGTTTTCTAGGTATGAAAGTGCTGACTGAATGGCAACATGAATGAATTGGAAACTCAAAAGTTTTGTAAAGCTTCTGTTGTTTGCTTGAGGTGTGTGACTCTGTGCAGGCTTGAATCCAAACAGTACTGAAAATTAAGGGAGGAAAGGATGCTGCAGCTTTTTGTTTGGGGAAAATATAATCTGAGTCCAGCTGTGGAGATTCAGAAGGAGTTTGTACAAATTTGAAGCAAGAATGCTTCAATGTTGGTAGGAAGGTGAAATGTAATAAAGGGATACATGGCTGGAAGGAAATAGTGGAGGGAAGTTTAAAGCAATGATTAAATACATTGGCTCTACTGGGTTGAGTGAGGAGAAGTTCTGGAGGTCTTGGATCCAAGGAAGGCGGTAAAGATTGGAAATAGTGGGATGACGATGCACAGAAGCACAGTTTGGCTTTACCTTCTGCTTTATTTTTGAAGTTTATGTGCCTTTTGAAGTTATCTCTGCCTTTCCAACTCCATTCAAAGCTCTCTACCATGAAAGCTGGGATTTGGAGGGTCCTTGTCATTTGGGGAAAAACATCCCTTTGACATTATGCCCTTCCTTAGGGAAAAGGGGCTGGTTCCTACCTCTCCTGGATTGCAGATGGGGATCTGCCATAAGTCGAAGAGGGATATGCTGTTCTTGGGTAGGGAAAAAAAGGGAGCTGTGCTCTTCTACCCAGGCATGCACTAGGATCCAGCGGCAAGGCTTGAAGTGATTTGGGTCCTTTCCCTGCTCTCTCCACGTGAACCATTGGATGCCTCACCTGGCCTTTTGATGTGGTGAGCCAGAGAGCAAGCTGCCTGCCTGGTTAAGCCAAAATACAACATCGAGACAGAACTCAGGGACTGGGTAGAGACTTGGTCTGGCCTTGTCATAGATTCTTGGTGAGGTTCCTCACACTGAGAAGCCTTTTCTGTTTCCAGGCTGATCTCCAAGGCTACATGTGTAACAGTAAATACAGCAGGCCGAGATCTATCTTCCAGCCCATCATCAAGTGGCAGTCGTGATTTCAGTATCATCCCATTCTTTTTCTTCTAGATAGGGACAGTGTTATCGGGTATGTTTCCTGGGAAATTCCCCCAGACCATGGTGTCCCCCAACCCAAGCCCTCACATGTGGGACAGGGCTTCTGGGTGCAACTGAAGCCCAGCTGGTGAGGTGCAGGCTGTTCAACAGCATGGTTGTTCATTTACCAGGGCATAAGTTCATGCTCTGGCCCCGATTATGTTATTATTTTTGACATAGCCCAAGTACTGTGTCCCTCCGAGCATTTAAATTTCTTCCTGATATGAGTTCTCCTGTCAACAGCAAGAGACAGTTTATGATGCCTCACAGATGACAATAGTCCTCTTCCTGATTACACCTGGAAGGAAACTTCTTCCTAAGCAATGATGGTGAGAAATCTGTACCCTAAGTCATTTCCAGCCTACACAGAAATGCAATTTCTGCTTAGTGGAAATGCAGCTTTTATTCTGACTCACATAAATACTTACTTCTCTTTAGAGCATCCTGAATCACTTTTCTTGTTAGTGTAGTTTTGGAACAGTTAAGTCATCCTGTTAAGGCAAAGTTGTTCAGGGATTTGAGTGAGTCTGATCATACTGCTATGGTTTAATGCTATTATTATGATGCTTCTGTGTGTTCTGGTAGGTCTACCTCAACAGTGAGTTAAGGGACATAAAGGATTTCTTTAGTCTCACTTTAAAGCCTTTTTTTTTTTTTTTTTTTTAAATTGCTATTCAACTGCACTTTGGTCTATTAGTTTTGGTTGCTTATAGACGTAAGCTGCTGAGGTATGTTGGGTTCCCTTACTCATTTGTTTTTCTGGACAGATTGTCCTTACTACTGATTACCTGCACGCTGCCTAACTGTTTTCCTTATTAAATCCAAGAGGAAAAATTCTGTAACAAATAATCACATAAACATCCTGTAAGTGCTTGGAAGTTAACAAGAAAATGAGTAATAGCCAGCATGGATTTGTCAAGAATAATTTATACCAGACTAATCTATTTTTTTCTGTGATCATGTAACAGGTTGTTTAGATATGGGAGAATCAATAGATGTCATGAGTCCTGACATTAGGATGCTGTGATATTCCTGCAGATAAGCTGGGATGTGAAATTACTCATGTGGTTGGTTTTCTGTTCTCAGTGCATAGTTCTCCATGGGTCACTGTCAAAGTGACAATAAGTAGCAGTGAGGCATTGTAAGTCTCTGTTATGACTCTGGGCATATTCAATATTTTCATTAACAGCTAACTGATAAAAGAGGAAGGATGTGTGTTACATTGCAGATAATAGTAAACAGGGAGAGACTGAAAGGTGTGTGAAGTCGTTCGTCCCATCTAAGTCCTAGAGAAACATCTGCTGGAGTGACTGTGTATGGCTCAGGGTAGGTACGTGTTGCAGGGAAGATGTGTACGGCTGTAACTGGGAAGCAGTGGCCTGCGAGGGAAGGCTGAAAGGGCTGTGGGTGCTTCATCCAGAGAATAACCAAGAGGAAAGGCAAGGCTTAAGTAGGCATAAAGCTCCCTTCAAGAGGAAGGGAATAATTTGTTCTCTTCATAGTGTGTAAGATAGGAAATAATGGACTTAAATTGTATCAGGGGACACCGAGGTTTGACACTGGGAAAAACTTTTAACATTCAGGATCATTAAGCACTGGAACATGTTGCCTGAGGAAGATGCATAATCTCTCTTATTAGGGTTCTTTAAAAATGAGCTAGACAAAAATCTGTCAGGAAAGATGTAGTTACAAGTTGATTTTCGCCTGAGGGTTAGACGGAGTCTTGAGTCCTTCAAGTGCTATAATCTGTAGTTCTGTGTGTCACTGCTGAATTCAGCACTTCCATGTTCATGTCTGAAAGCTAGCTGAGTACATAGAGAGCCTGAGTTTTCACTCAGACCTCTCTCCTCTGCTTTTCTCTAATCCATACAATGAAGCCCAGAAGGGACAGATATAACTGTGTTCTAGTTTAGAGGCACAAGTACTAGGGAGGTAAGAGATAAAGAACAGAAGCTTGGGTGAGAAATGTCTTGCCTTCCCAGGGACGTTCTGCCAAGTGTACCGAGCTCAGTCTTGTTATACTCCCAAATGGCCCCTCCATGATTGCATTAGCACAACGTATCACCGTCTGAGAAGACTTCACATGCCAAATTCATTGCATTAAAATTTAAGGCAATAAATGCGTGCTTATAATGTATTGGCAACATTATCAGTAGTGGTATTGCCAGCATATTAGGGACTATGATGGATTGACTACTGGGGAATTCATTAAATTTACAAGAGTCTCCCCACATTATTCCACTGGCTAAAATACTAATTGCTGCCCTTGGGAGCACTTTGGCCATTCAGTTGCCAAGCAGAGCTTACTCTGAGAACAAGATTATGCTACTGGTGTTTGCTTGAATTTGGGAATAGAGTCAATTTATGTTAGGGTTTTTCAACACTGAGAATAGTTTCTGTTTGTACAAAGCTTACTGTCTTACTAAACATAGAGCCTACGAGAAATTATTTTATGAGTGAAAAATACATTATTTAATACAAAGTGCCCCATAGGTATAAACAATAACCAACATTGTGCTTGTGCAATGAACCTTTATCTAAAGTTTGTGGTTTTTTGGTTGTGTGGAGGATGGCAGTGACTTCTGCCTGTGCAGTCACCTGTGCTAAAAGAGGAAAATTTCTGAAACTTCAAAATGAATGTATAGAAATCCTCTACTTTCCTTCTTAAGATGATGGATACTTCAAGGTTAATGACTAGTGTTGCAAAGTCAAGTGTATCCTTATATTTGTAAATGTACACTGGATAAATTCTCCAGAGACTGAGACTTAAACTCTCTTCAGCAGTGTGGGTCCGTGGAATTGTTCTTGAATGAACTCAAAGTGCAGTGGCTCACAGTCTGGATTTAATTTTCTTATTTGTAAATTTTGATTCTGGTTTAGACAGCTGGAAATCAGTTGAAGCAGAACAGACCTTCTCCAGGTGCTGTGATTGTATCAAAATTGGTTTCTTGACTACAAAATTGAGATCTGTAATAACTTTCATGGGTCAGTAGCTGCAGAGTGGATTTCTTTAATGGAACTAGAACTATAATTTAGCTGTAATGTAGGAAAGTTGAAGCATTTTTGGATGAGGTGACTGATATTTTTTTGACAGACCCTCAGTGTAATACACTAAATATTAAAGAAAACAATCACAGCAATAATAGTTATCAATGGCTGAGACAGGATAGGAAATCTGGGGCTTCTTCATCTAGTATGGGAACATATTTCACAGCTAAAAGACTGTGAGTCTGTCATTACTACATCAGTAATAATCTCTCTCTTTTGAAACTTGCTGATGGGTTGGTTTTCTTCTGAGACCCTGAAGACCAGCACCTGAATCACTGTCTGATAGTAAGGTGAGCCCTGGGGTAGGAGAGCAGGAGTTTTCTCCCACTTCCGAGTTTTGTTCCACAGCTCCAGGTAAACCCCAAAACAGTCGAAGTGTGATCTGGCACAGCCTCATTGTCAGAACACAGTTTTTCAGTCGAGCTTTTCCTTTTATCTTGCACAAATTGCAATCCTGGCTTGTCAAACCTGGGAAATGGTTGACTCATCGATTGTTTTGCCCTGTTCTCAGTAAATTGCAGTGCAATTCCCAATTTACCTCCCATATGGCCAGTTCTTCTTAAAAATCCAACTGCTTAAGCAATTTGTGCCCAAGAACACAGGAAGGGAGCACATCACTTACAAAGTATGTAATCAAGTAGTGTGATCCAACCCATTAACTGAGCAACATCCTTCTCTTTATTTGGACAGTTTACTGGCTCTGGGGTTTCAAGTGGGAGCTGTCACTTACACTTTCTGATAATAAAACTTAATTGAAATTTCATTCCTGTACTAGCAAGTGCCAGGTCACCAGATGGCTCCTAATTGTTATGTCCACATATTCTGTGCTGGATAGCAGCAGACATCATCTGCATTCTTACCGGGACAATTGCTACCTGTACTTTGCGAATTTTTAATATGCATATCTGATTGTAGAAATAATTGCTTCACTATTTACTAAATACCGTAAAGTAATAAACTTCCACAGGCCATTTTTAAAGTTGGGGGGGGTGGAGTGGGGTGTTGATTTATTTTCTAAATCACCAATAACACCCTAACAGCTTTTAACCACAATAAAATAGTGGGTTCTTATTTTAAAAAAAAACATAATTTCTGAGACTGTAAAAGCTGTGATCAAATCAGGGAGGTATCTCAACTCTCAGTGTCTCAGCATATCAGTATGTGCAATGTAAGTAACACCTTGAGGCAGATGCCTTCCAGGGTGCGGGATGGGATACCCAGGCTGGGTAGTTAATGTAGGAGATGTTAACAGGACAAACAAATGGAGAAAATCTGCCTGCCATTGCAGGTTAATGAAAGGCAACCAAGGATATACATACTGTGAGGATGTGCATAAACACATTTTATTTCTCACACTCGCTGTGCTGTGCCTAGAAGAGGTGTGTATCATGATCTCGCTCCCTGTAGCAGGGCAGGCCCAGTCATGGCAGAAAAGGTGGATGAACGTGGAAGCCATTAAAGCTGTAGGCATGGACTGGACCCTGCTTCCCTGCCTGTCTGAGTCCTTGGAAATCTTTTCCCTTTCCACCATGCACATGAAGAAGCTGGAGCTTGGCCTTTTCCTCATAGCTGGTTCTGTGACTGCACGTGGGATAATGGAGCAGCAGGAGGTAAAGCTGCTGCAGACGGTTCTTGTAAGAGCAAGAATCTGGCCTGCTCTGAGTAAATGGTGAGAAGGAGCTTTCAGGCAGAAATGGACGCAGCTATTTAGGTCTCTTCAGGAGTAACAAGTGTGATACTGAATGACTGAACCAGCTGCCTACTTAGACATAGGCACTGAGGTCAGTCTTAAAGACAGCTTTTGGAAAACAGAGTGTAATAATCCATGATATGGTGCCCGAGGGATTTCCTGACCACTTGCAGGACCGGAGACAGGAGGTTTCCTAGCTGATGCATTTGAGTAATTCATTTGCATCAGGAGACATTTTTGCACTTACCCTCCAGATGTGTCTAAAATCTTGTTGATGTTCCCCAACAGCTGTCAGGAAGATGAGGAAAAAACGAACAACTAAACCCTGTCACCACTTGTGGCTTTACAGCAATTTCTAAACTTCAAGTGGCACAGCTTTCCTCTTTGCTTCTTCCATTGTTTTTGCTTTACTCTGTTCTCCTTAATTGGGGTGGCAAAGGGTGTTTGCTGGTGTGTGTGTTCCTATGTGTACTTCTTGGTTTTAACTCTTCATCCAGAACAACTCCCAAACTGAAAAGAAAAAGATCAGCAAGTTGTGTTGTTTCGTGCAGAGATGGGCTATTACGCATTTTGATTCCAACCCAATACACTATTTCTGATATGTAAGTAATTTTTACCCAGAGTGTTTTAAAAGACAAACCCTTCCTTATGCAATCAGGAAGGTAATTCAGAGACCAGCTGAGATGCTTAAGTTAGCCAGGAGAGAAACAAATAAACTAGGGTCCCCTCAAGAGGGACTCATCCCTAAAACTTACTCCCTCCTTCCTGTTCTTGTCTGTCTTCATTTTAATGTCCTGCAGGTCAAAATGCAAGGGCTGTGGGGCTGTCCCAGAAAGACATACTTTCTTTGACCTGGAGTGCAGGGAGCAAACTCCAATTGTTAGTATTACATCAGTACAGCTTTACTCTGCTTTATGCTGTACATCTGATCCATAACTTTGGCATTTATTCCAGTTGTGGAGCTGCTGGCAGGCCTGTGTGAGATGGCTCCAGGAAAAGCAGGACTGCTGGGATCTGCACTGTTGCTAAACTCAAACCAAAACAAAATGTGTATCTTCACAGTTCTTCCTATTGAGATCAGAAGTAGAAGTAATAAATACAGCGAAGGAAGCTGTTCTCAAATTATTTGGGATGTTGAGTGGAATGGGAAAGTGCTTAGAAATACTTTTCGAATAGTTTCTGTAAACATTCCTTGAATGGCTTTCCTGTACATAGGTTTGGTGAGTGTTTAAGAAGACAGGGGCACTTTCTAGAAAATTATTTTTTGCTTTCCCTTTAGTTTGTTAGATATCTCATAGGGGCTGGGGAAACAAAATTTTAGTTCCATTTTAAGATTTGAAAAGAAGCAAATAGTTTCAGAGGAACATCTGGAACTTAGCCTCCAACTTGACACCAAACTCCTCCACATTTGCCCACAAGTCATTGTTCTGGACACACAAATGTGATGCCAGCAGCAGAGAAGGGGTGTTTCTTTGGCTGACTCCTGCTCTGCTGTAAGGTTTCAGAGAAATGGAAAGCAACTTTCAGTTGCTACTCGTACTTTCCTTGATGCAGCCATTGACTGTACCAACCCAAACTAAATTCACACAGCATGTGTGTAATTTGACAGAATGTAATCACCAGCTAAAAATTTGGAAAAAGGATGCAATTAAAAAGTGGTGTTGTAACAGTGATGAATATCATGGAAGCAGTGGGTTAGTGAATCTGCTGCTTTCCCTGAAAATGAACCAAATTTCCTGTTGATAAAAGGTTTTGATAACAGCGAATCTGCTCCAATATTTTGTATCAAAAATGGGTATATAGAAAATGTACTGTAGTACCTTGCTTTCAAGTTTTTGCCATTCTGCTGAAGGACCCTGAACAACTGCTTAGATGGTTGTTTTGAAGAAGCCCTATGCATATATTCCACTTGACCAATAAAATTGCACAATGTTTGGAGGGCTGTCAAGTAGCATTAGAGGAGCAGTAGGAGATGAGAGACCCACAACAATCAAAAGGCTGTTAATTGTATTTCAGAAGAGTACAGCAGTGGCTATGAATTGTGGCTTCGAATCAGAAACCAGATTCTCTTGCATACCATAATTCTATTCCCGACACTTGTTAGCGTTATGGATAAGGAAATTGAAACCACATCCATGGTACATCAGAGCTTCCCTTATATCGTATTCTAGGTTAGCGAGGTTTGACATTGTTTCTTGAAGAGTTTCCTTCACTACATACGCCATTAAATTTTGATCAGCATTATTATAGTCATATCCCTGTGTTGACACCAGCAGTCAGGAGTAAGCAGATGAAATGCCAGTAATGAAATGCTGGTGATGAAATGACAGTAATGTAGAGAAGGTCAAACCATGATCTGGTAGTTTCTGTCCTACATTCCACGTCTGGCATGTTCCTGTGGACAAGAACTCTAAGCAATAGAGCAACCCACTGCCAGAAAGAGAAGGACTGAGATAAAAAAAGGAAAGACAGATGTACAGCAATTCTTTTTTTTTTTTTTTTTGAGAATGGAAGACATTAGAGTTACATTGAAACAGGCACAGAGTAGGAAACTAAGATGCATGGAAGCAGAAACTCTGCAGAGACCAGCAGACAATGGGCAGAGCTTCAGTTTGATATCAGAGATGAGAACAAGTCAATGAAGGTGTCTGAGAAGTGTTTGGGGTTTTTTCTCAGTGGTAAGTATGGGCAAGCTGAGTTCTTGAGATGGCATGAAAAATGTGATGACGAGAAACTGGAACAGGCAAGGCATCAAGGTGAAAGGAACAACAGGAATTTGTGGGGGCGATCCGTGAAATGAGGTTCTGGAGATACTGTGAGAAATAACCAGCAGGACTGCATGGTGTCACTGAAATTCAGGGGAGAGTGAAAGGTTATATACTCTTAGTACATAAGCATAAAGGACAGAAAAAATACTAAATCTGCCAGCAGTTAAAGTCAAAAGAAAAAGAGCTGGAATCTGAAAATATTTGTTGAAGCATGAGTTATCTCTTTCAAAAACACTTTTGCATTCCAAGAGATAATACTGTTAGAGCCCTCTGCACACATTTCCATTCTGCGACCTTTTTTTGAGATGACTAATTCCTGTGGAATTGCAGGGGATTTGACCATGTAAACACCTTTACTTTTGAAAACCTGCTACCTTCTGTTAATGGATACATAGAGAACCAAATTCTTACCAGATTTAGCTCAGATACTGCAATGTATGAAGGAAATCTACTAGGTTATCACTCAAAATGTTTGTAAAAAGTCTATTATTAGAATAAATATATATAATAGACATCTGAAGTTTGTTTACTTATCGTTTTAGGGTATTCATTTTCCCTTTTTTTTTTTTAATTAACTGTAACTGAATCAATCTTTAAATGTTCATTTGGTTAGGAGTAATGTCTATCTCAGATGTTATTTAAACATTTCCTCTACCAAGCCATGTTTTTTAAACAATTGGTGAGTGAATCACTTGCAGAGGTCCCTGCAGAACTGAAGATTAATGCTGTTTTCTCCAGCATGAGACATTCAAATTCATCCTCTAGAAAGCAATAGAGAACACTGACTACCCTTCTGGGAAAATGCAAGCAATTCCTTAAAGTCAGGGGAGGTTTACGTTACAATTGGCATATAAAATTCAGACAAGTGAAATCATAAAAGCCAAAACAAAAACAGCTTAATACAGGTGAATGTCAATGCCAACAAGAAAAAGGCAGTGAAGCTGCAGCTTATCTGGGTGACTTCAGCATAACAGAACTGCATACACACAATGAATTTAAAATGAGGGAGGAATCTGAATGTGAACAAAACTGAAATTAAAATCAAACACTATACTGACTAAAAGGGAGGATGGAAAATGCAAGCAGCTAGCTGGTAGCAAACATTAGTTGTAGCAGATGTGATTGCCATTAGCTCTAAGTGCATGTTAAATTAAAGGCAGCGTCTGTTCTCACTGAGATGGCCTCAGTCATCTCAAAAAGAAAGGTTAGTATGGAAATCAAAACTTTAGAACAGGACTAAAGGCAGGGCTTGGGAGAGGTAGAGAAACCTGATGGCTGATAACCACGGCCAAACGTTCACAGTCCAGGACGGTCATTCTGTGGCTCTGAATAAGCAGTGTTACCTTTCACAGGAGCTGGTGAAAATCCTGCATGTAGAAGTCAAGAAAACCTTTTAGAGGTATGAATGAAAGATTCAATGATTTGACTTCCTTCTAGACAATCAAAAGCTAAGAATCCAGTAAATTAGATGCTGGTGACAGATGCTGAGAAAAGGAAAGCAAAGTCCCAAAGATTTCCAAATAATGACTAGCATTTAACTCTGAGCAGCACTTTACACAAAGAGAAACAAAATTATTACAACAGCAGGCATCATAAAATACTGTGACCAAGAAAAAGAAAGTATTAAGAATGAGTAACTCAGCCAAAAAATTCAATCACACAGTTACCAAGGCTGGATGTGATTTCAGAAAACTGAGGAGAAACACTTCCAAAATGATGAAGGGAATACAAATTTTAAAATAGGTGGTAGGAACTGTCATCAGAGAAATCACAAACAGAAGAGAAACTATGTCATCTAATCAGAGTGCTGAGATCTGAGGAATAAAAAATGAAGTGGAGGAAACATGCCCGGCTGGGACTTCTTAAAAATGTTTCTAGCCCCTGACTGTAGTAAGGCTGATCAGAACTACCTAACAGCAGGAAACCATTACAGTAGAAGAGGTAGAGTGACCCAAACTGTCAGTATTTGGTATCCTGCTCTTCCCATTGCACCACTAGTTATGTAGGACTGGCTATCTAAATGTATTTTAATAAATAATATGTTTAAATAACTGTTTAAAAGACAGACATAGCAAACTTGTTTTAGGGCCATACATTCTGAAAAGAATTAACGTGTATATCTATGAGTTTATTTCTCGGTCTGGGACTTGGGGTGAAAAATTAAGTTAAATTTTATTTGAGTTGATTTAACCACCTTAATCAATGAAACTATGGTTTTTGAATACCCTTCTACCTTACTTCTAGAATACCATACAGATTTAAAGCAAAGATCAATTGCTAAAGTAACAAGTCCAAAGTAAGAAGCTAGATGGCTTTGTTTAGTGAGGATCTATAATAAACTTAGGTAATTCTCACATTTTAATTTCACTGTAGTAAAGTTTAAAGTGCAACTAACAACAATATAAAACTTGAATTTGAAGTAACTATGGTTTACTGCTTAATAGTGTGGAGCAATGAAGTTTTTAGAGTTAATGAGTCAATGAGACCAAAATGAAGACAACAGCAAATTCAGTCAAAATACGATTATATGTGAAATCTCCAAGGGCTACGGAAAATTAGGAAATGGAGATCTTAGTAAATATTTTGGTTTTGTGGCACTTTGCATTGTCACTAGCCATTGGCTCTGACAAGCACGTTCTAAATCCATAACAGAGACTGTGTGTTTATGGGGATTGCTCAGCCTTCGGTAATAACTGAAAACTCTTAGAAGCAGACGGCTGGATGGCTGTAAGAAACCAATTTGGTTTTACATCAGTCTCTCAGTGGATAAAGGCCCGCACTGTAATGAGTACTAATTAATAATCTTTCCAGGAACTCTGATGAAGAGCCGTGGATTGAATGCATGTGGAAAAATTAAGCATTCTTGCTCAAAAAGCTGAGTTTTCAAATGGAGGGTTTGCTGTGCAGCAGGACATGATTTGATTATTCCCCCTTTTTTTTCTTTTTTTTTTTTTGTCTCCGAAACAGTTGTTAGGGAACAGCTTTAGCTGAGGTGTTTCTGGGAAAGTAGTTTTCCAATGAACTAGCTTTCTTGGTACTGAATCAGAAAAGTACTGCAGAGCTACCAGAGAGAGCACTGATGCTTCTCTCTGCTCCTGCTACTTCCCTCAGACACTTCAGACACCCCTC
Source organism: Patagioenas fasciata (assembly GCF_037038585.1). NCBI lineage: Eukaryota > Metazoa > Chordata > Aves > Columbiformes > Columbidae > Patagioenas > Patagioenas fasciata. Next base: position 48,155,319 of record NC_092522.1, read on the forward strand.
CTCTACCATCATGGTTCCATTTCATGGGATGCATATGGGGTATCTGAAAAACAAGCCCATATTCTGAAGTATCTGTGCTACTTTAGGAAGGCCGTGCAAGAACTGCAGGGGATATGCTACTATGATATGCCTCTCCCAGCATATTGCTGTATCCCCTGCACAAACATAATCCATGCAATTTAGCTCTTACAATCTAAAAATTATGTCTCTATGAAAAAATGGTGTAATATTTCCATTAAGGTGGGAAACCTCTTACTAAATCTCTGATGTCAACAACTTGATCACAGGAGTACAGGATGCAAGTTACAATGACAAAATTGTCTAGCTAATATAATGTAGTTGAGTGTAGGTTATTACAGGATTCGTACAAAAGAGAATTTGTTGCTGGCATTTTTTTTTTCATACTTTATACCAATAGTAAAGATCTCTGTTTTGCTCTGTTGAGATATAGAATCTTCTTGTTATTAGCAGGTACTTGCCAATATATTGGTTTATGAGTTTTCAGTGATAAATATGTGACACAAAGTTCTTTCCCATTTATGTTGACTGAGAGTTGTTGTTTGAATATTAAGCAAAACTTCATTTACTCTCACAACAACATAGATAATATCTGCAAAGATTATTATTCCAGAGGGTAGAAACTATCTGTTAACTCTCTATGCAATAATAACCACTTGAGTCTGTATTTGAAAAGATGAAACCAAACTAAAATGTATAAGCATGATCCTTGTGTAATGTCTCCTTTTGTCTTCCTAGTATGCATTTCCTGTCATTTTCATAATTTTCCTGCTAAAATTTTAAACTCTATTACAGAATAAAACATTACAAATGCTATCCTAAATAAAATTAGCTCTAAAGCGATTAGTTTCATTAGTTTTAAACAAAAATAAATACTGTTCCTATAATATTTGCTTCTGGAAATTCAAAGGTGGAGATAGGTGACAGAAAAAGGGCCGAGAATTTGCTATTGAGTTTCAACCCATTTGGGGCTGAAAATACAACTTTATTTTTAAAATAAACTTTTATTAAGTAATGATCCTCAAATTGTGGGCTCTTAGTGTTAGCAACTCATTTAAACAGCCACACAGTTAAAGTGGTTGGGCAGCATTGTATTTTAATTACAGTTTTGCCCATGAGAACTGCAATGTTATTCCATCAATAAAATCAGAATTACTGCCATATATCAATGACAGTCTGGATCCATGTGTATCAAAGAGGCCTATGGCATTACAAGAAAAAAAAAGTTTTTTTTTTTTGTCTAGCATTGGAGGTGATTAAACAGAGGCACCCCAAATAACACTTAAGAATTGTTCTGGCCAGAGGTTCCTTCAATATATGGGTATTTCAGCTGCTTACCTTTATATTAAAAACAGTATTAGTAGCGTTCTCAGAAGTCAACAGCAGATACTTCAATAATCCTCACAGATGTTAGTACTTTAAATAGGGGAGGTACTGTCATTCTTACAAAATAAACACATAGCAGGATGGAAGTAAAAAATCCCTCCAAGATGTTAAAGTGTAAACACAGAGTTGCAATAAGTACATGGAGAACTGCAGTGAGAAATCGAAAAGCTGAGGAAAGTCAGATTGTAAATTACAGGGAAAAGGGGAGTTTGTGAGTCTGTCATTTAACAGTCTTGATGATAAATGTCCCGAATGATGAGAGAGTTCGGAATGTAAAGCTGGCAAAGGAGACAAACTCCTCAAAGAGAGTGGAAAGTGGGGACAAGAGAGACCTAAAACCTAAGGCAGGAATTTTGAGCTGTCTTCAGGTTCAAGTCAAAGAACGTCTCTGAAATTTTTAGAGGGGGATATGGACTCTAAAAATACTCAGTAGTTAAACACGAGAGAAGACGTTAAGTTCAGTGATCAAACTGGAAGTCCTAAAAACCAAACCAGAAATCCAAAGTGAACATCAGATGGTAGTTTAACCATCATAGCAGAAAAGGGAATGTGGCAGGTAGCAGTTTACCCAGAGGAACCAAAAAGGGGACATGGCAAATTCTTCATTATCTCAAATCTGTAAATCATGATGCTCATTTGGTCCAAGTTAGTGGACTGTGGGTGATGACCTCCCCCTTGCCCCAGTATCAGAGAATGCAATCAGGGAGTTCCGAAGTGTTGAAAATTTACTGCGCTCTTCCCTCCTCTTTGCACACCCTCAGTCTTCAAGGTCAAATAACTTCCATCAACCTCTCAAAGCCCTCCCAGATTATATAGATTTACTGTGACCAATAATTCCTAAAATTGTGAAAATCTGACTTACATGAGAAAATTCAAGCTAAGAAATTCTAAAAGGGCTCATCTAGTTCTGGTCAGCTGTGTTTAGTCATAGAACAGTGAAACAAACACATCATGATGCACATTAGCTCATAAAAGTCTGTGCTTACCTGGCTGTGACAGTATGTTTTAACTATTTGTAATGAAAATGAAGTGTGGAACCGTGTTCATGAGGGATAAAAACTTATCATTCAGTTAGGAACGTATTTTGTACCTGACTGCTTCTGTAGTATTACTTCTACCCTTGACAGGTTTTATGCGTACTGACTGCATTTGCTGCTTCTGTCTTCACTTTTAGATTTGACAGCAAGTGATGTTTCTTGTGCTGTTTGGCTTAGTTTTATGTTAAGATACTGACACTGAAGTCATTCTGTAGGTACCACTTAAGAGCTATTTGTTTGATATTCAAATATTGCTTTATTTAAAAAAACTCTTAAGTAAATTCACCAATGTATTAATTGTGCATGATATAGTCTTAAGTTAACTTGTATATATTGCACCCAAATGTAACAGCCTTACAAAATTTAAATATTGTATCTTAATCCAGACAGTGAAAACTTGTAATTACACTGTGTATCCTGGAAGTTTGTTTATTACAAGTTCACTGATGTCTTTGCATTGATTAGGAACATGTAGTTTTCCCAGAAAATCCTCCTCTTTGTCTGACATGCTGTTTTCCAAGACACTAAGCTCAAGGTCAGACACGTTAGATGGCCAGCAAGAGCTAACCTGAGTTACTGGCTGGCTTCTTCCTGCAGAGGTCTGCCCCTTTCCTTTATTCAGGTCAGTATCGGAGCTAACTTGTGTGCTTCTCAGTGTAGATGCTTGTTTAATCTGCTGATCATCCCTGTTCTGTTTCTTACTGATCTGGTCTTCATCCAATAACCTTGCCTGAATGGAGGCATCTTTAACTGAATCAACAGATTCACTACTAGTTTTCTTGGTGGTTTTTAAGTCATATTTTCTCTTCAAAGACTGGACTGGGGATGAAACTGAAGGAACTGGCAGAAGATCTGAAGTACTTTCAGCTCTTTGACTTGTCTTTGAAATTCTGGACCTGCTGGATTCTGGCTCTGTATCTGACCAACCTTGCTTTGGGCTTTCATGCCATAGAGGTTCAGGACTGCTGTCAAGAACTTCCAAGTCTCTGTCTGTGCACTCAGCACTGCTGAAGTTCTCTGAATAAATTGTGTTCTCAGGACTAGCAAAGTCATCTGAGTAAATGAATTCAGAGTTGTTTTCAACACTCCTGCTGGGGCTTGGTTTATGATCACTTACAACAGACGTGTCATCATGCTCCATGGTTTTACGGTGAATTAAGTGTACTGCTTCCTCATTACTTCCCTTTGCATTACCATCTGATGGGAAAGCTGTTGGGAGTTGGGCTTTTGCATACTCTTCCTTGTGAGCAGATTTTAATACAGTTTCCTCCAGTAAGGGGGCTGTAGTTACTTTGCATGGATGTTCCTTGCTTGAAATTTCATCATTGTTCACCAGACTTTCAACAGCCTGTTTCTGCAGGTCAGGGAACACATCTCCTGTCACAGAAACATACTCTGTAGGAACACTGTTTTGTAATGAAGTCTGAACAGCTTTATCAGATTGATTATTCTGTTTTGAACTGTCTCCCTTGCTACAATGCCTGTAAGAAACTGTATTCTGTTCTCCAGCATTTCGGAGCAGCTTTCTTTTGGATAATGGGCTTCTCTTCTTCAGCATCTCCATTTGCTTTTTTCTGTACTGCTCTCTCTTTTCATGAATTATCAGCTTATCAGGGTTGGTCTGCTGCAGCCGAAGCCTCAGAGTATTTGTCAGCCCATACAACAGTTTCCTTCTGGGAGGTCTGTTTTCCTTAGTTTTGCAGTTCCTTTCAGAGCTGGGCTCTCCTTTGGGTACAGCTTTCTTAGATCCTTTCCCAGTCCAAGACGACCCTGGCGAGATGGTCTCTTGCTGATCTTGCTGGAATCGAGGGCCGGCAGCTCCACCTCTCCCACCTGGCCCCACAGGTGCTTCTGCAGGTTTGAAAGCAGAGGAGCAGCTGGGGGGCTGTGAGGCCATGCCACCATCCGCTGGGGCCTGGTAGAGCCAGGCCAGATGGGGGTGCACAGCAGCAGGTGTAGCGCTGTGGGTGAGCACGGACAGCTCTGCCAGCAGGGCGCTGAGGAGCGGCAGCTGCCCCAGGGTGCTGTGGAGCCGCTGAGGGCTGGCAGGGTGCAGCAGTGAGGGCCCAGCACTGGGACGTGGGGGGCTCTGGCCTTGCTCTTGCTCCTGGGGTCTCCAGGCCTCGACGTGCTGCCACTGCCCTGCAGCCGCCGCTGCTGCTGGTGGCAGGAGAGGGTCAGCGGGCTCACGGCTGTAATACAGCACAGGAGGGCAAAAGATGTTGCCCTCCAGCTCCTCACCCTCCTCCTCCTCATCCCACGGCTCAGGGGAGGCAGCAGCTGGCGTTGCAGCGTGGGGGCTGGCGGGGCTCGGCGGGGGCGGCTCCTCAGCGACCTCCAGGCTGCTGAGCCGGTAGCCTAGGACCAAATCCCCGACGAGGCGGCCCGCGGAGTCGCACAGCGGGAAGCAGCCTCGGCGGCCGCAGGAACCAGTCGCCCCGGGCCGCTGCAGCAGCTCGGCGGCAGCGGGGGCCAGGGAGACGCTGCAGCTGCCGAGGAGGCGGGGTGTCCCCGGGGCGAGCCCGGCGGGCAGCGCCAGGAGCAGGGCGCGGAGCGGCCGCCGGCGGAGCGCGGCGCAAAGCGAGCCCCGGCGCCAGCGGAAGAGGCAGCGCTTGCCGCGGCCGAAGGGGAAGGCCTGCCCCGGGCGCAGGGGCGGCGCGGCGGGCCGCAGGAGGAGAGTAGGGAAGTCCAGGAGGCGCAGCGCCACGGCCGGGCGCAGCGCGGGGCCCGGCGCCGCCACCCGCACCGCCTCCACTAGCAGCTCCAGCGCGAACAGCCCCTCCGCGTCAGCCGCCGCCATGTCCGCCCCGGGTCGCCCAGGAGATGCGTGTGTGAGGAGGCCGCCGGTCTCTCGCGAGAGGAGCACCGTCCAGCCGCCCCAAGGAGTCTCCCCCCGGTGCCGTTGCCCCCAGCAACGCGCCTTTGCAAAGCACACTGGGAGTTGTAGTCCGTGCCGGGTGGGCGATGGTGCCACGGGAACCGCTGCCCGCCAGCCCTGCAGCGCAGGAGCCGCACGGGCACAGGGGTTTGAGGGAGTACGAGGCCCCCGGCCCCACGTCTGGGGAGATGAGCAGGGCCCCGTGGCCTCGAGTCCCACGGGGGACTTGCCGCCTAGACGAGTGATTGTGCCACCGTACTCAGCACTGGTGAGGCTCCACCTTGAATCCTGTGTTCAGTTTTGGGCCCCTCATCATAAGAAGGCCATTGAAATACTAGAGAGAGTGCAGAGGAGGGTGATGTAGCTGGTGAAGGCCTGGAACACAAATCTGATGAGGAATAGCTGAGGGAACTGGGGCTATTCAGCCTGGAGAAAAGGAGGCTGAGGGGAGACCTTATCACTGTCTGCAACTACCTGAAAGGAGGTTGTCACATCAAGGGTGTTGGAATCTTCTCCCAAGTAGCTAGCGATAGGACAAGAGCAAATGACCTCAAGTTGCACCGCAGCAGGTTTAGATTGGATATTAGGAAAAAATTCCTCACGAAAAGGGTTGTCAGGCATTGGAACAGGCTGCCCAGGGAAGTGGTGGAGTCCCCGTGCCTGGAGGTGTTTAAAAGGCATTTAGACAAGGTTCTTGGGGACATGATTTAGTGGTAGAGTTAGGTTATGGATGGACTCAATGATCCCGAGGGTCTCTTCCAACTGAAATGATTCTATGTTGAGGCCTGTCATGGCCTCGGGCTGCGGGAACAGGCTGTGTGTGGGTGCAGCAGGGGGAAACCAGGTGCTGCCTAGTGCCTGCTGATGGGCAGCCAGTGCAGCGTGGCAGCTGCTGTCTTGCCCGCAGCTGCCCTCAGCCCAGAAAGCAGCGGCTGAGGCCCCAGTCATGTTTTTCCCACTGTGGGTCAAGAGAAACAGCCTCAGGGGCAGGGCTAGAACAGCACACTGGGTGCCATCAGCAGGAGTGCTTGTCGAGTCAGGGATGTTACAGTGTTTTCTGCTTTGTGGCCTCTTCCCACCCCAAGAGAAACATTGAGGTCTGTGCAGAAGGCTGTGCACTGAAGAGTCTCTCCACAGTTGAGGGCTCATACGTAGCTGAGATTTTAAAATCTGTGGTTCCACATTAATAATTTTTTTTCTAATGACCTGCAAATGTCACCTCTTCATATTTAATGTCTCCATTTCTGTAATGCCTGAGTGCCATGGTCATATCTTAATAAATTCCTACTTTTTCTCCAGTCTTCATGTATACTAGGAGTTGCAATGGACATGCTTGTAGAGAATTTCACTCCTTGCCCTCCTACCTGCTAAAGGGAGTGCCCTTGCCTCTCTGACCACCCTCCTCTTACAGCAGAATCTCCTTGCCACAGGCACAGAAAATACTTGCTGAGCTAGGTAGAAAATTATTTTGTCCAATTAGAAAGTTCACTCTAAAACAATGTACCTTAAACTGATGGTGTTCAGTTAAAGTTACAGTACATCTTCACCATTTGCCACCAGGGAAGTAACTAAAAGAAACACCACTCCCCTCTCTTTGTTCTTTGTATTCTCTCATTTTTTCCCTCTTTTTTTTTTCCTCTGCCAAGTTACAATCCCTTTTTATAAAAGCAAAAACCAGCGGGAAATGATTAAATAATCCAGTTCTTCACTGTTGGTCAGTGAATAATGATCTCTTGATCATTATTATTTAAAGGAGACATATTTCGTTAGCTGTTACATCTGAGAAGAAAAGCTGGTGAAAGGGCTGGAAGGAATGTCCTGCGAGGAATTGCTGAGGACTTTGGGCTTGTCTGGTTTGTCAAAAAGGAGGCTGAGGGGCGATCTCATTGCTTTCTACAGCTTCCTGAGGAGTGGATGTGGAGAGGGAGGTGCTGAGCTCTTCTCCCTGGTACCCAGTGACAGGATGCGTGGGAATGGTTCAAAGCTGCCCCAGGGGAGGTTTAGAGTGGACATTCGGAGGCATTTATTTACTGAGAGGGTGATGAAACACTGGAACAGGCTTCTTAGAGAGGTGGTTGAAGCTCCAAGCCTGTCAGTGTTGAAAAGACGTTTGGACAATGCCCTTAGTAACATGCTTTACCTTGGTCAGCCCTGAAGCACTCAGGCAGTTATAGATGATTGTTGTAGGTGACTTCCAACTGCAGTAGTCTGATCTATGCTGTGCTATTCTGGAAGAGAATTAAGGAGTTTGACCTCTGAATTGTGACCAGGGCTTAAGAAGCAAATAATTAAGTTCCTCGCAGTTCTTCCACTGCCTCTATTGTAAATACATGAGTCTAAGAGCTACAAGTCCTCTGCCATTGAGGCTGCTAACGCTCGGGTATTGCCATTGTATCAGCATTGTGGCAGAGGAAACAAATGGCCAGTCCATTTCCCTGCCACATTCATCTCCTGCCGTCAGTTGTCTGCTTTCCTTGTGTTTCCTTTTCCTCCAGCCCGTTCTCATCCCAGGAGGGCCTGACAGTTTAGTTGTTATTCTCAATAAAAGAAGACAGAAGACTCCCTGATACAATGAGAGTGACAGATGTTTTTAACAGTGGTCAAAGAGTCTCGCTAGAGGCCTCCTGGGAATACAAAGGATTGGTGTTTTGCCCATTTTACAGATGGGCATGCTGTCACTATGGCGTTTAGTCCAAGATTTTTAACCTCTTAATTTTGAAACTTCCAACTTGAGTAGGCAAGAGATGCATCTTTGTGTGTGGTAACTGTGATGAAGTTAGGGGCTAAATTATGGAGGAACCAAAGCCTTGCTTTAAGAAGCTGAACCCTGTACTCCCAACAGTTTCATGTGAAACTAAGCTTTTCAATTTTGTGTCATTGAAATCAGCCTATTCCTGTATTTTATCCTGTGCAGACAATATAAATAAAAAATACTGAATACTTATGAAAACTATACGTGTTAATAAGCTGTGTAAGATCAGTCAGTGAGTTAGTGACAGAACAAGTATTCAAAGAGGAAGTGGCATTGATTTTTTGGTTTATTCTTGTTAACATGTTTTATTAAGTCAGTCCTCTGGTCATGAGAGCATACTTCTCTTCAATATAAACAGAAAAGAACATTTTGTTGCTGAGTTGCAAGCTAGAAAAAGAGATGTTTTTCTTTCCAGTAGTCCTGGTTTCTATGAAGCAGCATTTTAGGGAGACTTGTGATGACAGTTCTGTAGATTGCATGTCAGAAAAGAGTGGTTTAGAAAATAGGCATGCCTCAGAGCAGCTGGCTTATGGAGCCAAGTTTCATTACCTGCTACTGCCCCAAAGACAGCAGGTACATATTAAGGTCTGCATTAGTTACATTCAGTACTCTTTTAAAAATATCTCTCATTCTTTTCAGTGCAATCTCTTTAGTCCTCCTTTCTTAGAACTAGACTTCAATTCTGTTGTTTTTTGTTTTTTGGTTTTTTTTCTCTAAAAGACTGGAAGGCTGAGGAATTTTGCTGATTCATTGAAGTCTTTCACTGACCTTATTTGTATGTTTGAAGTACTAACATTTTGTCTCAAAAAAATCCAACCCAGACAATTGGTACCATTAGCAGCCACTTTGCAGCAACTTTGGTTCAAATCTGTCTTCTTTTGCCCTTGATTTCTGTAAAATTCCAGATTTATTGATCTCTCTACACGAATAAATCTTTCTGTACAGTCGTATACCTGTTTATGGATGGAGAAGTATGGCTATTAAAAAAAAAAGATCCTGAGAAAACGTGAATTTTGCTAGATCTACAAGTAAATCTACTTATTCTGGTGGTGTTCTCAAGATTGCTATTTTTACAGATCACATCCTGGAGTAAAGAACTGTTGTTTGCCTTGATATAAAATCACTCTTCTCTGTGCAGAATCTGCAGGGCAATGCTTGGAATTTGTGCAAATATTTAGCCTGGTGGCACTGTGATTCAGAAGGGGGTCAGACAGTCTGCTGAAATATTCAGCTGCAATATAATAGCAGTTCTTAAAATACTCCATCTTAAAGTGCCACCCAGAGAAGACTTATTTAGTCTTTTCTCAGTTGTCTGTTGAATCAGCCACTTGTGAAAAGGCAATAAACAGGAAGAAATTCAGGAATAAGGATGGCAGCCTTTGATAACTCTCTCAGGTTTCATGAACTCTCCAGTTCAGAAAAAAAAAAAAAGTTAATATACATGAGCAAGGCATTTGAGGTTTTTGCAATATGTTTAGGTTTCTCTCTTGAAGGATCTGGAAAAGGTTTTGAAAAGGAATTAAGTCAAATGAGGAAGTTAAATTTATTCAGAAATTGCCGTTTGCATGCATTTCTGTGTATTGTGCGGAGATTTGCAGGGAGCTTTGCTGTTTCCTCTGTCCAGTTTCTTCTTCAGGATCCCTAATTTTGTGCTAACCCAGATCTAGTGATGTATGGAGCAGCCTGGGAACAGTTGCAATGGTATTATTGGCACAGGCATTTTGCTATCCATCAAAATGAAGGGTGCTGTGATTTCTCCCCACTTCTCATGTCCACAAAGTGCCTCATCAGTTGGGCAGTCAGAACAGCTGGTACAGAACCTGTTCAGCCATACAGCTCCAAAATAATCTCTTTTGTGTTGCTACCCTAAAGATACTTGTTAGCTCCTCTTACTTCAGTATGATAGTTCTCACTTTTATTTTCATTCCCTACTGTCTTTAGCAGACTTTGGGAGTGTTAAAATAAACATTATTTGCCCATTTGTGTGGTCCGTCTCCATTTGGCAAACACCAGTCTGTTTCCCGTCTTTTTAATGATTTAACTGCTGTCCTTAAGATTTTACTTTCTCAGAGTGGTGAGAGTTAAGGCTTATGGCAGTTACTTCTGCAAAGTCAGCAGGGGTGGCACACAGGATTGTTTTCTCATTACCTCAGCAGGGCGAAACGGTTGGCCTTCGAGATATGTGTGAATCTGTGGCTTTCAGAGCCAACTTGGAAATACAACCCATGCCAGCTTGCTTTCTGATTCCAAATTTCTTCAAGAATTAATGGGACTGCGACAAAACACAGCTTCTCCTTCTGTACTGAGCAGTCCTCATCATCTTTCTTGGATCTGGGGAAAATCAGCTCAATCAGACACTTAAAGGAAACATGGGAAAATCTGGTGAATACTTGAGAGAGAATGACTCCGTGAGAGCCAACAGGAAGCAGGACGCCACGAATACAGGAGTTTAGACAACTATACTGAACATGACAATGAGACATATTCATAAGGGTCACATCTGAGGTGATTTCCTTTATTAGGAAAAAAAAAGTTATTATTAAAGCAAATAGACATTTTTGCTTAAAACAATAGTGAAGGGTTGAACTCAGGATTCAGTCCATTGAATATTCTTTACATAATGTCCAGCAACATGCAAAGCCAATTTCCTTAAATAACTGGGTGTCATTAGCACGTGGAGGCTTTGCCAGCAGTCTTTCCTTTTACTTGATATAAACTCTCATGAACTCATTTGGTATTAACGGAAACCCCATGGGTTCACATGCTGTCATTTACCATTAATTAATGTATTATTGTTTATATTGTGTTACTCCCCATCCAATAGCTGGGAAGCTCACAGAAAGTTCTCAAAGGGATCAATTTATTTTCTTTGGCTTCATGGTTGCAGCCGATACTTGTCATGCACATGTGTACTGAATGACGAAAGGATTCCAGGTGCTCAGCCATCCGAGTAGGACCACTTAATCACACAGCAGCACAGTTGTGTGCATATGTTTGAGAAGCAGAGAAAATCTGTACCAAAAGTTTTCTCAAAGGTGTGGGGGCCCTTACAATTCCTGTTGTAACTGTAGAGAAGGTTAGGTCCTCAGCCCCTCTCAGGGTTTAGCATTCTCTCTGTAGGCAATGAGTTTTCAGACTCGCCACCTCCTAAAAAGCTACGTTTACAGCATTCCTCTAGCTCAAGCTGCGAGCTATTGGGGGTGAATTACAGTTCAAGTATCTGACAGAGCTTCTGACAGTGAAAGCTCTTGTGAGCCTCAGGATGGTTCTTAAAGTCAATTCAATAGTTAGATGAGATTTCATTACAATAAAAAATTGGATATGTCTGCAAATATTTGAGTAAGAAACAGTTAGTGTTTTGTGCATTGTACCATCACACTGATGACACTCATTGTTTAATCTGTCATAATTACCATTGTAAAGTATGTTTTTTCAGAGGTTTACAGTACAGCTGTTTTGTTCACTGCACATTTTCAACTCTAAGCTGCTTCTCTTTTTCCCTTTAAAATCAAATTAAAATCAATTTGACTGCTTTGGGAGCTTTCCTTTAGAGAGAGCAAAACAAAAAGAGCCAAGGATGTTGTTATGCAGAGCTGCAGAGCTGGACCAGATCCTCCTCATGAGGCTGAGTGATACCTAAGTGCCTGTGCCTGGTAGGAAGGGGGAAATATACTTCATCCCCCTTAACGAACAGGAGGTATGAAGCTGCTTGTGGAGGTGGCAAGAAGAGAAACCAGTTAGCCCTGTATTTTTCATGTGCCTTCTTGTTTTCCAGGGAAACAGGGTGGCAATTCTGTGGTTCAGTAAGGTGGACTGTGAGACAGATGACTTTCTGATGAACGTTTGTCCCTGGCTTGCCTGGCAGTAGGATTTCACTCTAAAAATGAAGTCCTTTTCTTGGCTAACAGCTTTGTTCCAGGGATCTCAACCATGATGTCACTCGTGCATGCTTCATTCCTTCAGGCTTCTGTTCTTACTCTGCCAGGAGGCAAGGACGGAATACTTCCCACTGGTGTCCTGCTAATGTCCATAATTTGCTGACTCCTACTTACCATGGTGGTGGGTGTGATTGATTTATTGATTAGAAGGAAAGAATAAGCTGTATTTTAGGATAATAAATGTGAGAAACTGGAGATTTAGCTTCAACTCCCTCTTTTGCCATAGGTTTCCTTGGGAAGATCTGATTTCTCAATGCCTGAGTTCCTCTCATAAGACATGACCAGTGTTTCATAGTGATGCTGAGTGGATAAGTACCCCCTGGAAGGAAAGAAATCTCTGGGATGCACAGAGCATACAGCATCCTTGCCAGCCCCGTCGGGCCCTGCCTTGGGGAGTGATGGCAAGTGGCTGTCCCTGGGATTGTTTTGCTTGCCCCTGAAATGCCACACCACAGCCCAGTGGTGAGGCCACCAGCCCTTCAGAAGCAGTGAAGAGCCGCTGGAAGTGAGCAATTTCCTAATATAAGATCTGACTGTCTCTTTCCTGCATTTCAGGAGTGGCTCCTGCAGCACAAGGGGAGATGCTCTGAGAGGCTGCTGTGTCTGCCTAGCTCACCGTGTTGCCATGCAGGGCTCTTAGGCTCTGCAGACGTGGCAGCCTGCCTGAGCCAATTATCTCCCCTACTCCTGGGAGGATTCGTCCAGGCACAGCACTGTGCTGACACAGCTGTCCTGCTGCTGGCTCTTTGGCTGGCCCTGGCCAGGGGATCCCAAGGCTGCACTCCACTGCAAATCGTAGCTATCCCTGTAGGAACTTTTCACATGTATTTGCAATGCTGGAAAAGTATGTAATTCACTGCTATGCATATAGCCCTGTGGGCTACAGCTAGGGAGGAAGATAGGCTTGTTTCTCGTGTGCTACACCATGTAGTCTGCATGGGCAGAAAGACGGAGCGCTGTCTGTTGTAAGCCCCGGACTTAGGGTCAGATGAGAGGTGTATCAGTGCAGGGGCAAATACCCTACTTGTCTACCTGTGCTGACCTTCTCTAAGTCAGAGGTGTCTTTGGCCCAGTAAGTTCAGCTAAAGCAGCAGTGATTGCCCTGACACAAAGTCTCCTGGTTTTGCTGGTGTGTATTTTAAGCTTATTGCTATTTCAGTGCAGTTTCGTGCATTTCCTATTTGAACAGTTCCTGTCGGAAGCATGTATTGTTTGGGAAGACATGGCATTAATTACTGTGTGAATTATTTGTTATGTGGGTACTGTGGAAGAAATAGATGGAAACTATTCCAAATGGTCTTTAATGAGTTCAGTCATCCAAGATCCTGATTTCCATCTCATAAATAATAAACTGTCTTCAATATGCTAATTCAAATTTGCCTTTAAATTGCTTATTTTAATTTTGCAGAGGAAATAATAAAGAAGAAAAGTCCTGAAAAATGCAAGTCTGCCCTGTTTCTGTGTCAGGGCACTCAGAGGTTTCAGTGTCTCGTCCTCTTCTCCACACTTAGTCCTGAGACAGTGAGCATGTGACTAAGCTGGTAATGGTTTCATGTCGCGAAGAGTGAAATTTGAAACATAATGAATGAAAATATATATGCAGTCTTTGCTCCATACAGGAAAGGGCCTTAACATAACCTTACGCAGTGAGTTCTTTGCCATCTCCTTTTGATGGGATCTCCAGTCTCAATTTCCACTGCTGATTGTTTGCTGTTCGGGCCAATGGAGGCCACAAATGTTGCCCTGACAATAGACCTAGCCTCTGGCAAGGTAATAGTGTGTGCTCAGCACTGACCTGTCTGCTTCATCAAATGCAAGATCAACAGCCTTTTAGACAAGTCTCATCTAGTCTTGCAGTAGCGAGTGATGATTTTTCAAATAGCCTTCTTGTATTTGCGGACGCTTTTTCCGAGGCATGAATGTACCAGTAACTGGACTAATGATTTACCACTCTGCTAACTATAAATAGAAATATGTCTGCTCCAGGCAGGCAAATCGTTGCACTCAGGGACTTTGGTACCGATATAACAAACAGCCATGAGATTATTCTGTTCTGAAAACATACTTTTCATTCTTTTTTTTTTTATTTTCTCCTCAGCAAACACGTATCATAATTTTACATGAACCTGTGGTCTCTGAGCTGTCTGTAAGTCCAGACTGAACGATAGCACACAGAATAGCAAAAATACTTCAAGGAAAGAAAAAGAAGTGTATTTTGGACATGTATCAGCTGATTACACATCATTCAGATTTGTTGAGGTTAGATAGTGGATGAAGAGACAGGAATAGAAGGTTTGGATGGTCCTGCAGGCAAATCTTGCTGGAAACACGGTCACAGAAATTTCATTTCAAGAGACAAACCAGTGAAAAAACCCAAACAGGTTACTCTATTTCTTGCCCTGGAAGGAATGGCAGCTTTTTGAAAACATTAATATCCTCAGTCAGGCATTGCAAATATTAGTTCTCAGTTCCTTCAAGGGATAAAAAGAGATAAAAATAGAAGCCACTCTGAAACCTCCCAGAGGCTGACAAATGCATTCATTCATTTCTTTATAATGACATCTTTCATGAAGGCCTTAACACTAAATTCTCAGAGGAACATTCCTTCCCCCCAATACTTTCTCACTTCTGTTGAAAGCTATCTGTATCATTGCACATAGGCAGGGGGTAAAATACTTTCTGAAAACTCAGCTGTGCTTTTGTAGGCAGATCTGAAACAGGAAAAAGGCTCATTTTCCTACATGCACCACAAACGTGGTGCTGTGACCTGGAACAGCATGGAAGTATCTGGCTGTGGTGGGACAGCCCACGTGAGGAGATGGTTGTGTGCGGTGCTCAGCAAAGGGTGAGTAAAGTGCAACCCCTACACCTCAAATCTGTGTGTGAGAAACACACACTGCACAAAACAGATGTCAAGTTTGCAGCAGCTTTCATTTCACTCTCTACTCCTCTCGTTTGTCTGTTTTCCCAGTTTGTTCATCTCTAAGGTCTGCATTCATCCTGCTTAGCGGAGGCAAGCAAGCCACATTGGCCCTCTGCTGCAGGGAGAGAGAGAGGCTCCTCCAGAGCTGCCAGACCTTCAGATTAATTGACTCCCTCTCTGAGGAGCCTCTTTTTGTCTGTTGATTGTACAGGAACCAAGGTTGTTTAGCTGGCTGGGTTAAATGTCTACAATTGAGTGGGGTGATCTTGATCTCTACACTTCAATCTTCGGTAAAGTTAGCAGGTAAACAGAGCAGTCAGTTGTTTTATTTTTCTTACCCTAATTTTAAGAGTCTTTTTCACAACCAGAGTTTTAAAACAAAGCCCAGCACATTGCTTACATCGACACTAGGAGTTAAGGCTGAAGCCTGAAATGGTATCATTATTGTGGGTGGAACTCGTCTGACCAAATGCAGACTGAACATAAGAGATGAACAGAGGTGAACCCCAAAAGACTCCCTCTCACTCCTCACACTGTAAATGAACATAGAGCCAATAGCTCATGGGTAATCTTGTACACCTAGAGATATGTCGGGAAATTGCATCCACAATACCTGCAGAGCTCCCTCCATGGCAGTCATTCCAGAGCAAGGGGTTGGCCACACAGGTGAACTGAAGATGCAGAACTGAAGGGACCACCCGAGTCACTGCCTCTCAAACGTGCAGATGCACAGACCTCACCCTGGGATTCTGTACAACTCCAGGCTTCTCACAACAGACCCCAAGTCCGTTCTAGAAGACCAAATGCCACAACAGTTGTGCTGCAGGAGAAGATCAAGGGCATTTCTGAGTCTTCCTGGCTAGCAGGAGATTTGCTGGGTGACATTTGCAGATGTTTCCAGACCACGTACTATGCGGCAGAGGAAGACAAACAAAAACCAGCGGTCTCTGATGAGCTAATCTGGAAGAGGATTGCTTCCCCATTCCAAATCTGGTGATTAGCTCAACCCTGAGCATACGAACAAGCACAACAGCTGATGGATGCTGATACCTCAAGGAGCACTGATCAACCTTGTATCTCTCAGTGACCATGTTTACACCCTTAATGGACTCAACATGAAGTAAAGTATTCTATCTTAAATCTCTGTGAAAAAAGATGAAGTGGGTAAGGAAATAGTGTATCATTCAAGAAAAAGTGTCAGCTCTGGGAGTATAACCTTTATTAAACTATACCGATCTAATTTTACTCTTATAATTTCCCATGTATACAGCAAGGAGATCTCCAGTGGGGGTTATTTTTTTCTTTTATAAACAAAGGCTTTGCTTTGTAATATACTGCTGTTTGGCACAGTCTCTGACTGTATAAAAGATCTTCAAACAATGTGCTGTGATCTTATCTGATCTGCAAGCTGGAGGATATATCAATATAATTTGTGGCAGGATATTTGCATAGATGTAGTGAAGTCCACTGAAATCACACAGGCCAAAAGAAGACAGTATTAGCTTAAATAAGTAAGGCTATCAGCTTAACAGCTCCATGAATATGTGCTCATTCTAGAATTGGAAATCACAGTTTGCAGGTACTTAAACTTTGCTAAGAGAAAACACACTGATTGTGATTTTCTGTCACTAACATACTGGATCACACAGGGAACCAGTGACTACTGACAGAGTTTCAGCTGTTGTTCACAGGTTTGTGTGTGGCTCCATAACTCCATCGCTGGTATGCAAAGGCTGTTCTTGGCCCCAGAGAAAGGAGGGCTGAAGGGCTTGGCCCCAAAGAAGGGGGGGGCTGCCCTCCTGAAGTCATTAGTAGGCGAGAGGTGGCGTTCTGCAAATGACCACTGCTGTCACAAAATTAATTGTTTCCTCTGCTGGTATTCTTGAAAGGAGTTGCTAAACAAATGGACGTTACCAGCACTGTTCAGGAGACCACGCTAAATTATCATAGACCCCTCTGGCAAAAAAAAAAAAAAAAAAATCTGTGCGTCACTAAGAGGTGCTCCCCCTTTGCATCAGGGTCGAGATGCGTACTAGTGTAATTCAGGGACCAAGTGGAGCTCATGGTGTCAGTGAGTCTACTCATACTGTGGGAAAAAACTTACATTAGCTCCTACAGCAGTAATTCCTGCCACTTTCTTGTATTCTGCACTTGCTTGAAGAAAATAAACTGTGTCGTACTGTACATAATAAAGGGCTTCTTTTCTTGAACAGCACTTATAGTTGTAACCTAGCAAGAATATTAGGGAAGCTGGTGGCATCCACTTTGCCCAGACAACCAAAAACTTTATTTTGTGCCAGTGGTTGCAGCTTCTGGAGCCCATAATGGGAGGTGTGAAGGTTAGAGACAATGTAAAGCTCCAGATCTGGAACTGAAGCTTATCCAGTGGAAGTGTTGCTGTTGGTTGTGCTCCATGTCTAGCTGCTTTTTAAGTTGCAAAAGATTTCTATTTCTAGTATAACACCCAGTAAAAAAAAGAGCATGCACTGACTTACCTTGTTAAAATTCCTTTCAGTTTCTTGGTTTTTTGGTTTTTGTTTTTTTTTTTTTTTTCGCTTTACTAGTTAGGAATTATAGAGGTCAGTGAAGCTTTGTGAAGCACCTTTCCAGCAAGGGTGAAACATTAATCACGCTGCAAATCCTGCCTGCTGGCTGAGGGGGTGCCTCTCTGTGCTGGTGTACAAGTCTGTCAGAGCCCTGGGGGAGCCCTATGCACACGTGGGCACCTGGTGTGTGCAGGGTTGGAGAACGGCTGAGAGATGGAGGTGTGAAAAGCAGCACAGTTCTGCCAGGTGCAAAAAAGTCAATGAGCAGAAGGAAACCCAAAACTATTCATTTTTACAGTCACTTTCTTTGTTACCACTTTGCACAAGTGCAATATCAAAGTTAATCACGTTGTCCTTTTTTCTTGTCCTTGACTGTATTTGTATCTTTGCAGCTTCCAAGAGCAGTACGCCAAATCAGACATTTCTGCTTAAAGCTGTAAGTCTACAAGTAGGACGAGTGTGTTTGGTTTTTTCCCTAAAGGTTCAAAATGTCCTTGCTTGCTCTGAGGATCCTCCATGGGCTGCTATTCTGGTTAAATGCAAGAGCTTGGTTCCAGAGTCTCTGCTCCATAAGGGAGATCAAGCTTCTTCTTTTGAGAGCTTGCTCCTGACCTGAATGACAAAGAAACCGAAACAAGGGCAGGGTGAGGCTGGGGAAGGTTTGCTCTCTGGTGTAGCTCATTAGAGGACTCTGCTGCCTTGCCACTAAGCCTTTTAATTCTGCCAAGTTTCTTGATGAGAGCTGCAGGAGTAACAATAGAAAAGTGGGTCAGGAATAGATCTTGTGAATCTACTCAAAGGGCCAAGAGAACAGTTTGTGTGGAAGAAGAAAAGAAAGCAAGGAAAAAAAAACAACAAACAAAACCAAAACACAACAAATAGGAAGATTTTGGGGTGAAGAGAGGAGAGGAAGGCCAGAAGTTTCAGTAGAGCTTTGTGTGTGAGCCGTGATGCATAATTATACACCTGCTTCCGGATTGAGTGTCTGAAAAATTCTTCAGTGTCTTCAGCGGGGCTTTTGTTAGTGATTCTGAATCTCTTTTTCTGCAATTGCTGTTAGCAGTAAGGCCAGCCTGGCTGCCTGCAGGGATTGAGACTGTACGCTGGGTGAGCAATGTACTGGCCTGCTGTATACACATTGCAAGTGTGGAGCTGCACCCCTACTGAGACCCAGGGAAAAGCAACAGCAGAAAAACAAGAGCTTGTGCAGGATGGACGGTTCCTTTTGAAATGTGGTAGGCATGTGATTTCTTTAAAGGGAAAAAAAATCAATAGAAGGATTTTTTAGGTTAGAGAAAACACCATCCCCAGTGTTGTCTTTGGGAGTGAACTTTCGCATCTCTGGGCAATACACATTGCTTATCCAGCATGCACACAGCATATGCCTCAACTTTCTATTCAACTGAACATTTTGCCATGCTGGCAAAATTTCTTACAAATAGCTGGTGTCATGAGTTTTTTCTATTTAGGCCTAAAATCCTAGGAGGTTTCTGTAACACAGAGTTTAACCCCTGTCACACTGAACTGTAATCTGATTTTAAGCAAAATCTGACTGTGGCTCTTCCAGCACATCCCTAATCCAGCTAGCTTGCAGCATATATTGTGTACATCTATGTTATATGTGTATTTCTTCTGCTTTTATTAGAACCCTTGTTGGCTGCCAGGGTTTTTGCACTTCATTTCTTTCTGAGTGCTTTTAACTTTCTTCTCACGTTTGTTTTCCTAGCAGTTAGAATACAATTTTGAAAAAGCATGTTAATGTGATACGCAATTTCAACTGAAGTAAAAGTCCTTTAGCGTACATATTTACTCAGAGAAAGTGGGACTGACAGAGGAACAGGATTCTTACTGATGTCATGCTTTCATGTAGAAATTTCCTCTGAAAGGTGATTTTGCATTTGCGACAGCTTCCCATGGATCCAGCACTTTCTGGATTTGATGGTACAAGCCAGCACATTTCTTCACCCTCGGTCAAACTGAGTACAGCTCTGCCTGCTGGGTTTCCCCTATCAATAATTAATACATCAGTTGATAGGCAATGAACATTTTATAAAGGCCATTTGAACAAATCAGAACAATGTCTTCCTTGCATTTGTCAACGAGATACTTTTTCATCTCTCTTCTGCAAATTCTCTTATTTTCCTTCTGGAAGTTGGAAACCTCTTCCAAGAGAACACAAACAGGAGACTCTTCATCATTATCATAACATAGAGTTTTGAAGAGATGTGCTCAACTTAGACAACTGCATTTCTGCTTCGAATGTTTTATCTCCTAGTGTTATCTGGACAGCATGAAACTTACTGAGAGTTTAGAGATATATCTTTCTCATTGTTTTTAACTGTTGCTTCCTCCTTCTGACATTGTTTTTCTCACTACCCAGTGTCAAGGTTTTGCTACATCACTGAGCTCCCTGTCGTTGTACAATGAGGGCACAAGCCGGTTTTACACACACAGGTGCAGAACTCCACTATGTGTGCAGGAGTCACAGGTGTGCAGCAGTAAAGCTATTTGGAAATTAGGGTGGGGTTTTTGTTTTGGTTTTTAGTTTGTCTGAAAATCCTGGTGGTTGTTCTTTAGACAACCCTATATTTATCTGGAAAATAGGTCTGATGTGGATGAGGTTTGTTCTCACCCACAAATTCCCTCCTTCTCCAGCTGCATGCAGCAGTGTGACCTGGAAGCCTCTGTAAAGGCACAGATGTGACAGGGCAAGAGCAACGGAGTCACACACTGAGGAGTTAGTATCCCATGGGGAGTGGCAGTAATGGATAGGAGCTGTTTATGTTTTGGGCAGTGACCATAAAAGTCCACTGCGGAGCAGCCTGAGACCATGGGCTGTACATGTTAGAGAAAACCCTGGGTGTTCCTTATCTTTCTCTCTCTCTTCTGTAATTATTATTATGCTTAATTTCTAGGTCATTTTCAACCAAAATTATTTGGCAGGCCAATGAGGAGTTAAGATTTAGATAAAGCAGAACTGATAAACCAGTTACTATTTTGGGGATAGGCACAGAAATATTTGGAATACTACGAAGCAGTTACAATCTTTTAACCTCTCTAAGCTGGGAGTTAGTTGGGTAGGGGGAGAAAATGAGTCTATTTTTTTTCTCCATAGGTCACATGATGCATGTATATGGATTGCTTACTGATATGACTCAACTGTATGAGCAGAATAACAATGATCTCACTGTGTTCTCACTGGAATATTTCTCAAAGATTTCCTATATACCTGAATTTTGTCCCCAATCCCATTGCTCTGTCTTTTAATTAAATTTTAGCCTGAATTGATTACATCTAGATTGTCCCATGGGGCTGTAGAAGTGAATTTACTTTTATTCTCCTATCTGTAAAGCTTGTTGTTTAAATCTTTTCTCTCTCTGTCTCTTTTTTTTAAGAAGATTTGCTGATTGCAATTTGATTACCTGTTCAGCCTTTTAGAAATTATGTTACTCTAATTGAAGCCTAGAAATAGAAATACAATAAATGGCTGTCAGTTAACCTGAGAAATGTTTGATTTCCTATTATTTTATTCTACTCATCTCAGGATTCTGTGTTATAGTAGATGATACTTTTTAAGCCTCTGTAGAAAATACTGAATTAAAACCACAACAAAGCAGAACACTTGCATTTATTCAGTAGCTCTCCTTAGAGACTGCAAATGTGGACAACTGCTGGGTCTGTTGTCATTTTCTAAATAAGACAACTGTTATCTTGGTGGAAACCAGGACTTTTAAAGTCAGATTTTCAAAAAATAAAGCTCCTAAGACATTAGAGGCATGAGTCCCATTCAAAGGCAAATTTACACCAGCCAGAGATTCCTCTTATATGGGGGTGCAGGGATGACAACACTATCAGAGGGAAAACCAAATTCACTTTGTACATGTCTCCGAGTGAATTTTGCTTGTGGGCAAATCTGGCTATCTGCAGCAGAAACGTGACATTCTTCAACGCTTCAAGCTATCCCAAATTCTCACTTCAGCATTAAGTTGTGCATAAACACTTGTCTGGCTGGCAAGGCTTTTCTTTGCAGCATGTATCCCTGGTGCAGTGGGCCCAGCAGCACCATCTCCAGCAGAACATGTCCCCCACATTTCGCACAGCAGCATTTCCATACTAACCGTGTGCTGTGGGACACCATGGAACTGCTGCTCTCCAACTGTTCACCTTTCAGTCCCACGCTTCTTCGTCTTCTGATCTATAGCACAGAAACCATGTACTTTGCTGCAGCTTAACTGAATTACTCTTGTGTCACCCACACCCCATAATGCTATAAAGGCTGGTTAACATATATATGAAAGCCATGGCTCACCACTGTGCTTCCTGTGACATATGCTCTTGTCAAAGGCTTTCATCACACAAAACCATTAAAAAGTCGTGACCGCTACTGAAAAGATCCAGAAACAGGACTAACAAGTAAAGAAATCAAGAAGCGGCTCCTGTTGGGTTTCGGATGGGGAGAGGAATCTCTTGATTTAGTCACTTTTTATTTTCTACGCCTCCTCAGCACACAGTGCTAAAGCAGTTAATGCCTCACTGAGTTCATGGTGAAGGCCCCTTGCTGCCAAACACCTGCAATCAGTAGTTGATCATTTGGCTAGGAAGTCAAAGGCTGGACACATGCAATGCTGAAACTGCATCACCCCCTTCTGTGAATGCCACAAAGCTGCAGGAGGGACACCCAAGGGTGCCTTAAGGTATACAGTAAGCTATAGGGTGCATATTTGTCAGCAGTTATGTACAGAGAGTGTCTGTGTAAAGTGTCAAGTCCCCCAGGATCAGAGGTAGCGTATTACCTGTTGTGAAAACAGGGTGATGATGACAACACTGGTAAAGCACACCAAAGGCCAATTTCCAATATGTTGCTCGTATTGTTTGCTTGAGCAATTATTATAATCCATTTATCTGTAAATGCGCTTTCTGTTGTTATGTCATTAGCCTCACCAATGTCAACATGTTCCCCATATGTGCTTCCATTATATGGCTTCACAGACTAAGAGTGCGGGACATGTCTCATCCGAGGCAGCGCTCACAGCCCAAGCGTTGCGTATGCCTGAGGAGAACAGCAAGTCCTATAGACAGAGCCTGGCTGCTGAGAGGAGCTGGCTTCCTGCGGAGAGGGGCAATTTTCTGCCAGAGGTCTGAGTCCTGGTGAAAGGCCACATACCTGGGGAGCAGTGGTGTCGGCAGGGCGGTACGGGCAGAGCAGCCGCAGGAGCACACAGGAGGTGCTGCTTTCCACTTGTGTTCAGCAGCATTACTCCCAATTAGTACCTGTGGAAGTGACAGAGGAGGCAAACCATGTTTTCAAGGTTTTGTGCATTTCAGAGTGCTGTGAATGCGAAGATGTTGTTTTGAAGCTATTAGCACACATATAATTGAAATAAAAAACCACAGACAGGCAACCTCAGACTGTTCTCTTCTGCAGAGAGGTCTGCATACAGGACTCGAACTGTATATAGAGAGTCTTTACAATCAGCTAAAATGTAACACAAAATACAATTTGTAAAAGAGCAATCAAGTGGGGATTTTTTTTTTCACTGAAGTAGGAAAAATCTTAACACTGGTTCTCTTGCTGCCAGATAAAACAGGTTGGTCATTTCCACTGGGCTTATTATCAAGAAGGTTTTTATGTAAAGATGGTTACTGTATCCAAGATTTCTAAGTAGATTTAATAATACCTGCTTATCTAAATGGCCAGAGAACACTGACCTTTTAAACAAAAACTACTTGATGCTGAGAGATTTGAGACATTACTGAGCAGACGTTTTTAGCTAATAGTGTAAGAAAAGGGACAGAAGTGCAGCAAGGCTGCTTCGCTCCCCGCACCTTGCCCACACTGCGGAAAACAGTCTCCTTTCACCAGCTGTGCTCTGGCAGCCTCTGTTGAATGGCACAAAGTCTGGTGCTGCCCCTCTGGCCTGGGGCAGGCCTGCAGGTGCCTGCTGAGGGATCACCAGGGCACTCGCAGCTGTATCTTACACTGTTTGCAGTGCTAGATATTTTGGGGCTTCCTTTATGTCTCTACAGCCTTTTTTACAGCACTGCTCTAGAACTGGGAGAAAGGAGTTCAGCCTGGCTTCCTACATTTTGGAGAGTGCCTGATCTCTCAGTGGGTATCTGAATGATGCAGCTGAGAGGGAGGTGCCCAGCTTTGTTCACTCAATGTGCTGTGTTGTCCCTAATGGTTAGTGATAACTCCCGTAGTAGTCACTGATTGTCATTTTGGACAGAAACACTAAGGTATTGTGAGGATGGGCTGCAGGCAGATCTCTGGGCATGATGCTGCCCAGTTCCCTACTTCCACCTCTGCTTCTATGATGTTAATGATTTTTCTTGGAGCATCTACATAATATTTCTGATATATTTCTGATATATGGGAGATATAGTTGATGTCCTAAAAAGGGTTGCAATAGGTCATCCATTCTACGTGGAATTTGTTGAGAATCACTAGTCAAAAGCTGACTCCAGTCACAGCTTTCGGGAGATTGACTCTGACTTTGGACAAGGGTCAGGAGCCCAAAGAGCAATAAGCTTGGGCTGTGGTGAGGATTTGTTCTGGGGCCACTCAGGTCTGACACATGCGCTTTGGTGTGCTTCTTGTGTTTGCTGCGTCCAAGCTGTTACCCTCCTGCTTGTCCACCCCATTCCTTTGTCATAGTTTATCACCAGCAAATAAGTGGTGGTGGAGTAGAAAACCACACAATCACAGAATGGGTGGGGTTGGAAGGGACCTCTGGAGATCATCTGGTCCAACCCACCTGCTAAAGCAGGTTCACCTAGAGTAGGTTGCACAGGAATGCGTCCAGGTGAGTTCTGCATGTCTCCAGAGAAGGAGACTCCACAGCCTCTCTGGGCAGCCTACTCCAGTGACACAAAGGAGGGCAGAGTCCTCTCTCTTGCTGTCATTTAGCTGCCATCAGATGGGTGCTGCTGCTTTTGTGCCCGGGTGACACAGCTGAGTGCAGCAGCACCTGTGAGCAGGAGCACCCACGGCCTGGCCGAGGCGGCACATCCCCCTCTGCTTAAACCCTGCCCGATGAGCACTGCTCTTCACCCCATGCTGTTTCTCTTAGCAGCAGCAACGGCGTTATTGATGAGGTTCTCAAGGCTGACTAGAAGACGGAGCTGTATAGCTGCCATGGAAATTAATGACAGTTACACGGCAAAAACCGTCAGCTGGCTTTGGGAAAGCTTTGGGAAGCCAGCTTCTCCCTGTCTGTGCTTGTTTACTGGAAAGCATTGCTGTAAGAAGTTTTAAAGTAGCAGAGGATGCAGTAGTATTCACTTGCTGTAGAAGCTAGAGAGAATTAGATGCTCTTTTTTTTTTGTTTTTCCATATCCCCAGCTGCTGTAAACTGGCAGCTCTCTGCCAAAGTCGATAGAGCTATACCAATTTGCTCCAGCTCAGGATTTGGATCTTTCAGGCTCTATCAGAGTATCTCCCATTTCCCTTTGCAGGCAGGTGAAACACTAATGAATATGGAACAAGATCTTGCAGTGAGTGGATTTTAATAAATAAAAATATGTTAACAAAAATCAATGCAGGGCCTTGCTCCTGTCAGCATTTGTTCTGTTTTCTCCCCCAGCCCCATTCCTTCTTTGTTCACTGTGATTGCATCTGCATCACTATGGTAACTAATGAATGATTATTTAATTTATCAATCTCTGGATGCAGCAGTTTAGTGTTTAAAATATTCCAGCACTGTCATACACATATGCACAAACACATACAACCTGTGACACAGGAAATGCTATAGGTGCTTGATATTTTAAGTTAAATCTGTTAATCCATTCCTTCAAATAGAATGTGAGAGCTTTATTTACTGTGATGATGGCCACAAGCTAAACAGTATGTGCAGATAAACATAGTTGTGTTTCATGTTTACTGTCAGTGTGTGTCAGCTGTCAGCCAGCACACCTGAAATGAAGGCAGCACCATTTAAATCCCAGAGCATTTCTGCACAGTTCCCAGGTCATAAGAGTTATTGCATGTTCACAGGAAGTTTTCAGGAGAAAAATGGTATTTCATGTTTGTAAGAGCCAGTCTAAAACTGTTATTTTGAAAGAGTGAAAGGGGAAGAACAACTGTCATTGGCTTTTCAAAGGAACGGTGGGCTTTCATCCGTCTGAAGTCTTCAAGAAAAGGATAAATAATTGCTGGAGGAATGCTAGGGCAGCTACATGCTCTTCCTTGGGCCTGATGTAGGTGGGGACTGAGAGAAAAAGGTAGATCAGCATTTACTTTCATCCTATTTTCTTCCAGCTCTCTATCTACTTCAATGCTTTGCAGAGCTGGATATTTTCAAGAGATCCCTAGACACCCAGGTAAGTTTTTGCTTGGAGGGGACTCAGTTTTATTCTGTCCTAAAGAATTGTGCAGCTGACTTTTAATCCGCAAAGGGAATACTTTCTCAGTAGAATATACTCCTACTACATGTGAAGCGGGGTAGTTTTAATGAAGTTACTGGTTTCCTTTTTTTTTTTTTTTTTCCCTTGGGGCTGCTTGAGGAAATGGGGGTGAAAGAGTGAAGGGACGGGAGTGACAATATACGTCCAGGCATGATATGCTCTTACACCTGCTGAATGGCTGCAAAAGAAATGATGTGTTTCCCTCTTGGAGCTGATGGGACCTGAGACCTGGCCATTTCAGAAGCACCTTGCTCAGGCCTGGGGGAGGAAGTTTTACCTGGGCTTGAGGAGAAAGGAAATTTCAGGTACTCCGGGAGAAGCCATGAGAAGTTTAATGCTACACAGTCCTCCAGCTCTGCCCACATGGAAAAACACAGCAAAGCAGACTGAGCAAATACCCAGCTGCCCACAGGCTCCAGGGAGTCACCTGCTTCTTTTGCTTATCCTTTGAGCCATCCTGGGATGCTGAAAGGTAAAAATTCCGGGCTGCAGGCAGTTGCTCCCGCCTCACTTAGCTGGGATGTGCACATGTGTATAGATGCACACTGTATTTGTAATGACACACCGCAGAAACAGCTGTTTTGCATTGATGAAGCTGAAATCTCCTGGGCACACTCCACTTTGCCCAAACCTCAGCCCCAAGAGAGTCTTTTGACACAATGGCTACACTTCATTGTGGTTTGATACCTGAAACAGCAGCACTCCTAAATCATGTCCTATTGTTGATATACAAGTGTGCAGTGATCCAGACAGGTAGTTTTATTGCTGGTTACATGAAACAATAACTGGTTGTATGATGGCCCCCAGTTAACCTGTGGTAAGGTGAAAGCAGGTGCACTAGACTAGAATAAACTACTATATCCTGAAGGTTGATTTAAGGCTGAAATGGGACTCAGATCCATTCAAACTGTGAAACTGTTTTGTCCCTCTGCAACAAATGTTTTCTTGCATGGCTCATATGTGAAGCAGGCTGTTTAAAAAAAAAAATCTCATTCATGAATCCTGATTCCCCATGAGCATGAAGCAATAGAGCCGTGGTAAAGATACAGGCAAAGTATAAACCATGCAACTTCTCAGCTCCTGCAGCTCTCTCCCTCTGAGTCCATGTTAAACCTGAATCTTTGCTCCAAGGAGCATCATTTAACCTGGGCTTGCTTTAGAAACCCCTGCAGTTCAGGATGTGCCCATTACGTGCTGCACTGCTGCTCACCTGGAAGCTATTGAGTGTCCCAAAAGAAAATTACAGCCGTCTTACAGGAATGAGTCATCTCTAACAGCTGGGTGAGAGATGATTTTCTAGTTGTATACAACTTTGAGGTGAAAAACAAAACCAAAAAGACAAACCCTTTTCTGTTCTGTATAAGGCTGAAACCAAGTTCCTTCTATTTTTGAGGGGGAAAAATGCAGGAAAGAAGAAAGATCCTCACTTAGCATAGCCAACAGTTCATTAATCAAGTCACATCAGGTGAAAAAGATTCAACTTTGCTGGCCTCCCACATTCTAGAAAAGTGCTCTGACCACAGAAGTATTAGGGATCTCCTTCACAATCTTCATTTTTTATGCAAAATGGAACATTGCCAGCCTGTGAGAGGCTGACTTTGGTAGGTAGTTAATAGCTTGTTGATTTATAATACCTGCCTAGCACACCGGGGTCCTAAGTTCAGCTGTGTGAGAGCCCAGGACTTCAGGCTATTGTCAATTCTAAGTCTCTCTTGGGTTTCGGCCATAAATCACACCCTAGAGATGAGAAATCTTTCCTGAGAAAAGTTCTGGCAATGCTTCTGTGTTTCCCTGCAAAACACTTGTTTCAGCCCCTTGCTACTTTCTGATTAAAGAAAAAATTCATCGAAGAACTTAATGAACTTTCTCTAGGTGTTTGGCAGCATTGGATCTTTCAAAGAGCTCAGAAAAATTAAATTAATTTTACTGTGGTTTGGACTGCAAAGTCTTTTGGTAGGTTTCCAAAGATCTTTTTTTTCCCAAGGTATTGCATTTTATGTGGTTTATAATATCTGATATGCATCTTTGATATCTTAGTTCTTCAAAATGAAAATTTCCAAAGCATGAAAAATTTACACTTCCATGTGGATGAAAAATGAGAGGAAATAGCTATTTTTCTCTCACTTTTAGCAAAGCAAATTAAAAGAAATCTATTAGAGTACTTGATGCCACAGAAAGGTGGCATGGGATGGCAAGGGATAAATTTGCTGGCTTTACTGGGATCCACATGGGCAGATTAAAAATTGCATCAGCTGTGAAAGCAGAGAGGCTGTTCCAGTGTCTGTAGTGACCTCTGGTGCAGTGCAGGCGTGGGCTTTACCTGCTGACCTGGTTGGGCAAAGAAGGTGGCCTGCCTTGCAGCTTTCTAATGGATGCCATCTGTAAAGTGTAGCTCTTGCTCCTAAGCGAGCTGTCATGCTTTTTTTCTCACCTGAGGACTCTCACCTGCCCTCCGAAAGGGTCTGCTCAGAGGGCTCCTGTGTGAGATTTCTCAGCTCTTAAAAAAATGAGAAGCGTTGATGAATCTTTAACAAATCCTTCCCTTCGGCTCTTTGTCAGACTGAGGAAATAAATGACTCTGGCAGTCCCATCCCAAGTGCTTTTGCCCAAGACAAGTCCTATCTCAGCTGCTAACAGAGAAGTGGCATTTTTTATTTTGCCTAAGAGACTCGCTTAACCCATTCATGGCTGCTGGCTGCAGCCCTTCATCTGAGATTTGTGTTCCTGGTTTCAGCACACAGAGCTGACTGAGGGCTGTGAGACTACACTTGAGCCTTTCCTTTATGAATAAGCCTAGCAAGAAGACGACAAAAACATAAAGAGAATTTAGTCTGGTTTTCTGCTTGTGGTTACTGTAACCAATGGGGAGAAAACAAATCTAGGTAGAACAGTGAGTATGCTGTAGGCAGATTGAATCAAGGAGCAAGGAAGCATGGTCTTGGCAGTAATGCTATAAGCACTGGCCAGAGGGATGTTTCAAAAGAACTTTCTGCTCTTTGCATGCAGTGGGTTTGAGGGGAGAGTATTTCCCCTGCCCACCCTGAGACTATCTCTGCTCACCAGCAGCCATGTAGCACAGAGACATGGCAGTGCCTCAGCCTGCACATGGAGACGTGCACGTGGCGCGGGTCAGCCAGGTGTTGTGGCGCAGATGCTGTGTTGCCCTGTACTGGCTGTGCTTTTGCTGTCTCTGGAGCTAGCCCAGACATCTCTGCTCCACGCCTCTATGCACAGCGGAGGCATTTCTCTGGAGATGAGGAAAAATCCTCGGGGAGCTGCAGCTTGCTCTGCTCAGGGGGATTGCCTCCATGTGTGCATGGGTATATGATTATTCTCTGTGTAGCTAATCTGGGGTTTTTTGCGCCTTGAGGTCAGCCCTGAAGTGTTGTTTCTGTGCCATTGGTTTCTCCCTGGGTTTGAGAAAAAGTGAGCTCACTAGCTTTCATATTTTTATCTTTACTTAAATATCCTTGAAATCAATCTTTTACTTAACAATCTTCACTTAAAACTCCAGTGTTCGTGACTAGAGTCAGCATTTTTAGTTAGTTTTCTGCTTAGGAAGCCTTGATAAAGCATGAACAAGGGCATAAAGGTCCTTTTACTCTTGGAGTACCAGCTAGCAGAGCTGGGCTTTGTTTGTGAGCTTCTGAAGTAGCCAGGGACACAAGAGAGATGAGAACACTTTAATGTTGTTCCTCTCAAGTGTCACCTTGGGGTGACTTCTTACTTACAAAAACTACTTGGGGTCCTCTCAAGCTAAGATTGCTCCAAGGCAACACTTTTGATCAGGCATGACAGTGAAGTACATCCACTGAAGCATAACATTATATGTGTCCTGCACAATAAATAGCAGTCAGATAGAGGGATGATCCGCAGCAAATCACTGTGGGTTGTCACACTGCGCTGCCGGCTGTCCCATGGGCATCCCACGGCAGCTGGGACCTGCTAGTGGCCTCCCTCTGTGCCAACTGCCCGACCGGGTTGTCAGCTTCAATGGCAAAAAGAGCAGTGTTCCGAAATGCTGGCTGCGTTTTGTCTGTCTGTTGGGCTTTCATTTGTTTCTCAACACTTCAGCAAGAAGCAGCTTTGCTTTCCTTTCCCCGCCCATCACTGGCTGGCTACTAGTGCCTGGTGTGAACATGTTCAGTGCTCTGTCCTTCCTCTTGCCAAGTCCAGTAACAGGGGAATGGGGAACAGACTTATGCTAGTGGCAGCCTCTCAGTGCCTCTGCTTCTTTGCAGAATAGGGAAATGGTGCTTCTTTCTTCCGCCCCCCCCCCCCCCCCCCCATGTTCTACCACGTTCTGTTGAATTGCCACTCTGTGCTGAGAAAAAATAGACTCGTCATTTTCCCATTTGCCACCAGTGTGTTATAATGGTGCACTGTAAAAGCCTGATCCAGTTTCCAAGCTGATGGGAAAAGGAATGTACTGACAAACTGGGATGGTGTGTACTGAGCACAAATAAGGGGTCGATTTAAAGTTTAAACAGTGTATTTAAACAGGAGGCTCTGTCTGAACATCAAGAAATGCTTTTTTTACTGTGAGGGTAACCAAGCATTGGTACAGGTTTCCCAGGGAGGTCGTGGAGTCTCCATTCTTGGACATATTCGAAAGCCATCTGGACATGGTCCTGGGCAACTGGCTCTAGGTGGCTCTACTTGAGCAAGGAGTTGGACAAGGTGATCTCCAGAGATCCCGTCCAACCTCAGCCCTCCTGTGATGCTGTGATTATGGACTTTAGGCTGTTATACCCATAATTCTGTCAGGTCATAAGGCAGATAAGGTTTGTGAGTAGAGTTGTGTTATTTTTTAATAGACAGTAACTTTGGTAGAAAAAAATGGACAGACTTCTGAACACATGCTTTCATCATCTTCTATGTACCTAAAGTCTTGGGTATTTTTATAAGTACAGCAGCTATTTTAATAAAGGATACTGGCTTTATCCACAAATTTTTGTTGAATTAGGCTTTTTGAATCAGCTAAGTAGACCTCCACAAGACAGGTGTGCCAGAAAGATACTCCAGTGAACAATATGACTTACAAGCATGAAGAACATGGAAAATCTAAGCCAACATGATGCACCGTTGTCAACTCTACTGAATAGGCAGGAAAGCGGGTGCTATGCTGCAACTTCCAGATCAGTGCTGCTGGAAATTGCCTACAGCCAGTCACTGCAATCTGTGCTTCTTCAGCCTTGCCGTTTAGTCCCATATCTATCTAAAGTATTTCTGACACATTTCCACAGTGTTTAAATAGTGCTTCCTCTCAAATGTGACCAGTTATCCAGAAACTGATGCTTCCCTCCAGGTAAAGCTGTGACTTGGTGCCAGAAAAGATTGACTTGAGGGAAATGCACCCAGAGATGCAGAGATGTGTAAGACAGGAAATAAGAGAAAAAGATGGAGAGACCATTTATTTCATAGCTTGCAGATTGACTTCTTTAATGACATTTTCATTAACAGTTCTTGCTGCTAAATGCCATGAGTTTCTCCCTTTAGAGTTGTCTGTGTTATTAATGATGGACTCCACTGGGAAGTGATTTACATGAAACATGCTGCTCTCGTTACAGACAGGAGCTCTGTGCTGGGCCAGAGGGAAAAGGAGAAGGAAGGTAAGCGCACTCTGCAAATGAAGGGCAGTTTCCTCTGTTGGGCCATGAGCACTCATAACAAATCACCCTCTCTCCCCCACCACCTTGGCCCAAAATGTGTCCCACCTTACAGTCTGTCGTACTGCATCGAGGTGAATGTTTTTACACAGGTCTAGCACAGAGTATTGTGGCGGAAAGGCTGGGATCAGCTGACACACATCAGCACTGCAGAAAAGCTGTAACCTCAGCTTTCCCGAGGCCTTTTCTGCATGTTTTGTGTCACTTCTGCAGTGCAGAGTGGCCGAGGCCTCTGATGATGGCCTCCTGCATTTCCCTGGCTTTTAGCATCATAGAAATAGGTTTATATTTTGGGGTCTATCAAGTTCCAGACAGACACCAATGTAAAAGCTTGACAACTAGAAAACAGAAAACGAAATATCACTGTTTTCCAGCTTAATTTAAAAAAATTATTTAATTTCTTCATAAATATGACTGGGACTTTACATTATGGCTTTTTCTCTAGGTTGGATACAAGGCAGCCTGGACCATTTGTTGCTAAGTCATCCCCTGTGTGCTTTTTTGTTATAGATGAAATGGTTTATGTTGACTCATAAGTAAAGAGATATGAAGCTTTGTAGCTTCTTCCTACAATGTTGCAATAAATTAATAGGAAACACAGTGCTGAGACTGTGCTCTCGAAGTGGATTTCGAAGTAGATACCTATTGAGATCTCAGTAAAGTTGAGCTTTCTAAGAGTTAGTGATCTAAACTGTCCAATTCATGCTTTCATTGAGCAAAACAGATCTCCAAAATGGCTTGGGTCTCTTATCTAAACCACCTATTTTAAGATGAGATTAATTGTTTTCTGAGGGTTCATATCTCTCTCCATTGACTATCAAGAAAGATATGGGTGACTTAGCTTAGATCTGAAGAATTTCAAAGACTGTCTTGATAGTTTGAGGGATTAAGAGATGAGAGGATGGTTTGGAAATGGAAGCTGCTATGAGTTTAGCTCCATTTTATATTTTCATTTATATTTCACTTAAAATATATGCACTTAATATGTTTTAAAATGAAACAAAGATATGATTATCCACAAAAAGGCAAAACCATCATCTGTTGTCTGTGGTGGACACTTGTGCCATTGAAATTATGTTGTAGATACAGCCAAGAACTTTGATTTCTGAAAAAATAACACCTCTGACTACAGAGAATTTCCTTATAGGAAAATAAGGCATCATTTGTACATAATTAAGTAAACCCTTTCTGTTTCTCACATCTCCATGGAAATAGATTTGTTGTTAAGCTCATTAGAAATAAACATTTTGCTGGTACTTCCAACGGGAAGACTAGCCTGACAATGCCATTAAGAATCAGAGAAGGAATCAACGACTTTGGAAGGTAAGCACTTGCACTTCATGAACCCTTGTTAATTTGACAGTTGGAAATTAAGGACTGTGGATGAAAACTTACGCTGACACCTGGAATCATCTCACAGAAAGTGCCACTAAAAATTCAGTTCATGCTTTTTTAATTGATAGATTTGATTTCATAATAAGGAGGGCAGCCTTGTCTTCTTGGTTATAAAGTCGTCTGTGAAACTACATGCATACAAAAGTTATTTGTCCACATTGGTTTATTTGCTGAGTTCAGGCTTGAACTTGTAGTGTTGCACCCGAACTATCCTTTCTGCAGAATAAATTATAAAACCTGCAATTCAAATTTTTTCACATTTTGCCTTCCTTTTTTTAACCTAATTTCTACATCAGCTAAAAAACGTCAAAATCTAAAAAGTAAAGCCTTTTTGATTTTCCTGGAGGTTTGAGCAGATCAACGTTTCTGGGAAGTTGACTGAAATGTAACTGCAAGCTTTTGGTCCTTTAAATAGCCTTGGTGAAATGTTAACAGTTTTTCTGTACCGTATCTGTAACAAAGCAGGAAGATTAGAAGTGAGGTTTGGCTTCAGCAAATCATATTGTTGTCTTTTAAATTAGTTCTGCTGTGGGCATGGTGCCCATAGTTTGCTTAATCTGTTAAACCTTTTTTGGTAAATTAATATTTTGGACAATGATTAATATAAATAATTTACGTCTACAGTTTTCATGTTGTATGTTTGCTGAGCTGGATTTGCAAAGGCATCAAGCCAGGATGTAATTCCTGGCTTTATTAGGTTATGAAACAGAATCTATCCGGAAGATATAATGTCCTTAAGCTGTAACATCAGCAGCAACAGACAGACCTTAATACTGCTGGACCCAATGGAACTGGATTTCATGTATGCTTAATGAATGCAAATGCCACTTAATTTTTACAGCTTGAGTTGTAATACATTGCATGTGACACATCTGCTACTGAAAAAAAATATTCAAATGTGTGATTCTTACACCCAGTGTCCAATTTCAGCACTGTAAAATGGATCCTCTTAGGGAAGCGGGACTGGGGAAGCATGCCAGCAATATTACTGCATAATTTAAAGCAGCCACCAAAGAGAAACGTTAAAATGTGCACCAGGCAATTACAAGTGTTGTATATGTTTTTATTCTCCTTTGCTGCTGTTCAACAAGGAGTAGTAAAGAGATTTAGAGCAAGTGGCAACCATAGCAACAAGGAAATTTTGGTTCAACCTGGTGCTGTGTAACTTCTGGCAGAGAAACACATTTCAGGATACTTTGTCAAGTGTTGATTCTTCCAGAAGATAGGTGCAGCACTTTCAGTTCTGCCTCTCAGGCACCGGTCCCATGGAGATACGTGAGAGCCAATTTCAATGCAAGCCCAAGCAGAAGTGATTACAATCAGGTTATGCCAGAGCTGGTCATGGTACTTGTTCAGCAATGGTCCCTTGGGTTTGCTAATTATCAGAGATAATAGGTCTCATTCTAGTCTTTGGGAGAGAGAAAGGAAGTAGATGTGATGTGGAAGAAGGTTTCTATCCCTCCCAGTCCCCTGCTTCATCCAGCTGCGGCTAGGTGGGCATTGACCCTGAAAATAAGTCAGTGAAGACTCAAGGGGAGTGTGGATGGTACACAGAATTCAATTGTGTGCAAAGAGCCCAGGAAATGTATTCGGTGGCTGAGGGTCTGGGGGGGTTTTCAAAGGCAGCCCGGTGTTCAGTCACTGTGCATTTCACAAAATAGGGTGGGTATGTACGCATAATATTCAAGATTGTGGCAGTCACAGAGAAGTCTGGCTACTGATCACAAACTAATCTGTGTGAAGTCAGAAGGATCTGGGACTCTCACTTAGGTGAAAAAGTTGACCTTCACAGGTAGACACCAGAACAAAATGTCCATTGCTTCTTGTGACAAAGAGTTAATTTGCACAGTTAGTTCTGAAATCAAAACAACAGCAACATGACAGGACAACAAATGGTATGCAGTCTAAAAGATGAAATGGATGTTATTCCAGAGAACATGTTACAAACAACTGTCATTAAATGTCATTTTTTTCTAACTCTGAGGCAATCCTTCTACTTTTCTGTATAAGACAGGCTGAGGGATTTTTATTTGATGGGCCAGAGATGTCTTCCATTAGAGGTACTGAGGTATGTAAGCCTCTTGTGTTAATACTCTTGTTTTCCTTAACCTTTCCTCATGCTCACCTTAGGAAGACACTTTGCATGCCCAGGTCTGCAGATCCCAGGCTGAAAGCCACTGCATGATGAGGTGCCCCTTTAAAGTTCCTTAGCAAGGCATTAATTCTAGATATTGAATAAGCAGCTCCGTGCTCCCAGGGGTAGCTGATGTCCTTAGCCTCTAACCAAGGAACTCCCTCATTTTTACAAGTAATTTGCCAATTGCTTTTTTTTTCCAGACATGCAGAGTTGGGAATAGGTCCTGGAAATGATACACATAAAGCACACATCTGTTTTATCTAACTCTCCTTTGAAGGTTACTTATCACATAGATCTCCTCCAGCTCATTACACCTTAATTTGGGATACTGAGACTATAAAATTGTTTCGTAAATTATCTGGAAATAGCTATGGCTGACTCTGCATCCCAGAGGGGGAGACCTATTGCCTTTTGGCAAGACATATGAAGTTACCTCTGATCAAGGCAGCACATTCTTAAATACTTTATCTCCATATGTGCAGTCACCATATGAAGTTACAACAGTAGGAAGTAGAAAAAGAGTATTGCCATCACACCTAAGAATATAGATGTTCAGAAAGGAGTGAAATAAGTAAGGCAGAAATCTAAGATCTCCTGCTCTCATTTTTTTCAGTAATACCATTTTTTGGACAATCTGTATAATAAAAGCAGAAGGTTGGTAATATTATTTGAGCAAAGTTCCCAACAGCTATTGCATATGAATAGCCTTTGTATTGTGCAGATAGTTTTCCTCCACACGCATATTTTGTTTCTTGCATTGGAGCACTTAAAGCATATCCAGGAGAGTTATACATCTGCATAAATATTTGATAACTCTAATTCTGCAGCCTACACCATGCTTTGACCCTTAGGCATGTAGTGTAAGTAAATGTGCATGCCACCCGTGTATAAAATGTTAAGGTGATCAGGGAATGTGTGAGATTGCCTGAAACGTCTGTTTAAAGCAACAACAGCTCTACTTGTGCTGTTTCAAAATCCAAAGAAAAATATGTTCTTGTTTTATAATTAAAGGGAGATACTGTTAAATGATTTCATATTATTTGTTAAATTAACATG
Organism: Patagioenas fasciata; assembly: GCF_037038585.1. Classification (NCBI taxonomy): domain Eukaryota; kingdom Metazoa; phylum Chordata; class Aves; order Columbiformes; family Columbidae; genus Patagioenas; species Patagioenas fasciata. Next base: position 48,191,463 of record NC_092522.1, read on the forward strand.
AAAATAATCAGCTTCTCATTGTCACTTCCATTATAAACACCTGTCCTTCAGTATATCTTTCACATGTGAAAGAATCTCATCTTTAGAAATGTTAACCAGATAAGAAAGAGGTTTGGGGCACAGGATGGTCTAAATACCATTTTGGTTCTTAGCAAAACCATTGTTAATAATGAATTTAATTTATCTCGGAAAGAGGTGAACCATAATTACAGCTCCTAGAAATACATACTGCAGGATTTCTGTCTTTTATTTTTAGTTGGAAAAAGCTGCCTCTGGATGTATATCAGTAGACTCTGTTCTTCCTGAATTGTTGATAAACTGAAATACTAATGCCGAGAAAGAAAAATCTCATTTTTGCACTTTCTGTCCACATCCATCTTAAATGCAGAAAACCTGAGGTCATTCTTATAGGTGGACAATAAGACCAGGATTTCCATCCTGTGGAAAATTTTGATACTTCTAATATTAATTCCTTGTGACCTGGTATGAAAAGTTGAGACAGTTTGGGTAAGTCCCAGACTTTCCAGTCTCACATTTACTTATAGTACTTGTTTAAATGAAAAGAAATGCTTCTTTTAAGTTATTGTATATCTGAGTCTTGTGGGACTTTTACTTTCACCTCCTCTGCTTTCGGTTTTCTTCTCTGGGTTGAGTGTCTTGATTGGGCTGACCCTGTCTGGCCACACCACAGTCATGCCCTGTCCATCCAGGTGTAATGTTTCCGCCGAAGGGGCAGCCTGAGAAACTGTCCTCTTGGGAAAGCTGATGTTGTGCTGAGTCTCGTGTGTAGCACTGCAGCAGTTCAAGTGGATGCAGCTTAGTGCTGAACTGAGACACCGCAAATTCATCTGAGACATTTCTACTCAGGCTGACATGACTCAAAGGCATTTCATTTCTGTGGTCTAATGAAAAAGTGAAAAATTACTTTTACCCACAGAAATTTTGACTTTATAAAGACCTGCAGTTCCAGTTATAAAGACAAAGACAGTTTTCCTGAACAGCATAAATCATAGATGTTTTCCTGTTTATAAACATCCCAGCCTTGCCACCTGGCTGGAGGAAGCAGAGCATATCCTACATGTCAGTGTGACTGCTCACCCTCAGCTGTCCCTCCCAGCCTCAGTGAGGGTAATGGGAAAGGACCCACATTAAAAAATAATACTACTGTCTTTTTGATTTTCAAAGGAAGAAATCATATGTGAAGAGTGGAATGTGCTTCTGTAACGTGTCTCAGATAATCTAGGCCAAGCCCTTGGCCTTCTGCTTGCCTATCTGCCCCTTCCATCTGGGCCGTTACCAAAACGAAGACTGCAGGCACTGCTGGTGGGACTCTTCTTGCTCAGCGTGAAAGTCTCCAGTCTCCTTGAGCTGAGCTGATGACCCTGCATGCCCGTTATCATTAAGGGAAGAAAAAGGCCTTTTTATGGCTCGGTTCGTTTGCCCTTTCCAAGCACCCATATTGGGACATGAGCATCATGCCCCGCAAAGTGTCTGTTCGCTCCCCTATCTGTGCAGAGACTCAAGGCAGCTATCGCAGGGGTAAAGGTCTGTGTTTTGTTAAATCAGTCAAGGAGCCTGTGAAGATATCTCCTAACTCCAGATATAGGGAAGTATGACAAGTATTTTAAAGTGGGTAACAATCCATCATTATAAATGCTTCACTGAAGTTGGTTTGTTACTTGTTATGCGTTGTTACATTGACGTTATTGTGCTCTTAATGACATACTCTTAGCCTGAAAAATGTTAATAATGGTGAATAAGTGAGTCTCAGATCCAGGAACCATCACCTTCTGAAAGTAAAACATTTGCCTTCAGCTTCAACAGAGCTTTGCTTTTTGTAGTAAAACTAGCTGGATATGTGAGGCTACTACCCAATACACTGGGGCACCCATAAGTAGTTTTGGCAAATGTCTGCTTTTTAAATGTCTTGGGCTACTTTACACAGAGGCATCCAAGACCCATCAGAGCTCTTGCACATGTATCCATAAATCTGAGAAGCTACAATAATAAAAAAAAATATATTTATCTGAAGGTGTTATGCTTTTAAATGTGCTTCTGAAGGTGAAGCCCTCAATGACAGCTCAGAGCTAAATCATATGGACTGAGGGGTTTCCAGGTTTTTGAACATGCAAATGAACATAGCAGCTAAGGAAATGTTCTTCTGTCCCTGGCAGAAAATTGACTTTAAAATGAAGCAGAGGGAGAGAGGTGTTGGATACGGAGTCTCCTGGGATAGCAGGCAGACATTTTTTAAGCTGGGAAACTGCCTGCTTTCCTTCACTGGAAGAAACAAGATTTAGGGAAAAAATCAGCGATTTGCAAGCATCTAGTATAATTTGAGATGCTCTAACAGTATTCTCCTTAGCCTCCTAACTCCCTCTCCAGCAGGCAGTGGCCTCCCGGAAGTCCTGTATCAGCTGAGCCTTGGATATCCTAGGAGGTCTCAAATAGTGCTAGGTATGTCCAACATACTTTATATTGCACCCTAACAGAAAAAATCCAAAACTCACTGCTTGAGCCAAAGAAACAGCAATATAGCACCTATGGAATGCTCTTTTTAAGCATTTGCCATCTTGCATAATATCTTTAACTTTTTCCTGTATTAAAAAATGGTGAATGCAAGTAGGGTTTAAGTGAATTTTTATACATAGGAATTCTAAATCAAATATTCTGAATGCACCAAATGTGCAATCTGGGCTTGAGAATGACAAATATATGGGCAAACATTAGATTTTCTGGGACAGAGGAAGAGGGAAGACAAAACTCTGAAGTAAAATGAAACTTTTCAAGGCTTTTGTTCTGTAACACCGTATTTGGCTTCCTGTAAAAATTAACTGTGAGGAATAGAGACGGTAAGTCGGATGTCTCTAAAGGCGCCCATTGATGTATTACTGATGCATAAACTGCCTCCCAGCCCAGTTTGCGATTGCAGTCATCCAGGGTGCACTTTCTGTCAGCTACATAGGAAGCATTTGTAAGAAATTAGTAATTTGGGTAAGCTAAGTATTTTAATGAATTTAAATCATTCTTTCCGTGATTGTTGTTATGCACACAAACAGTTTCATTTTAGCGAAGCGTTCATGGGAACCATCACTGTAAAAGGAGGTATCATAGGACATAGATTGGAGCAGGTGTGGTGGTACATTGCTGGGATAGAAGAGATCAGCATGATTGCTGCGAGTTAAGGCCAGCGGTCTCAGATGGCAGAATCTGATGTTAGCCCCAGTAAAGTAATATTTAGGCCACTTTAGATATCTGACATTAAACCTAGTTGTCTGCAGAGGCAGCAGCATCCTGCCTTCCCAAGTGCTTGTTAAAGACAGAACGTGCTGCAGCACCAGTGTATTTGTTACTTTTCATCTCCAGCATGCACATATCTTCTTTATATCAGCAGAAGTAAAGGCAGAGGTTCTGCCAACCTCCCACACCCTGGCACTGAGGGCAGTGCCAGCTGCTCTGGTTGGAGACCTTGGGGGCTCGGTGGGCACTGCCAGATGCTAGCCCTGCCAGAAGAGCCTTGGCGATGGGCTGCACCTTGTTCTCAGGTTGGCTTCACCCACTGCAATAGGTAGCACTGGGATCTGACAAAAAAACCTGACACCATGTGGTCATAGAGTCACTCAGACTGGATGGGTGCTTGCTCCTTGGATATATGCATCATTTGCTCCTTGGATATAGGGGTCAGGAAAGGGGTCTTAGTTTTTTGCATGGTATGTGTGTGTGTGGCTTCAGTGCCTGTGTAGTTTGGATAAGGTCTTGTAGCACATGTTTAAAAGGAGGGGCCTTACACTGGGGCTCGGGACTTTCCCTACCTAGAGCTGTCACAGTGTTTTCATCTGGACCAGCAACATTCCTGCTCTTCCAGTCCTAGGATTTCCCTCAGATGGGTTCCAGGATGATGAATTTATGGTGGCTTAAATGCCGACAAATGACTGATTGCCAACATGAGGCAGATGCTTCTTGCTATATTATGCTAGAATTGGACCCTGCTTTTGAGAACAGATGAATGGATTAAGCCCTTCATTACTTTTGCCCTCTTGAGAGATAAAATGTCTGCTTGTCTTCTGGAAGACTGGCCAGTATGTGCGATTGCTTGTGACATATTGCTCTGATTTTGCTCGTTACTGCAACCTCACCTCATTTTGCAGAGTTTTAGATATGTGTTGTTCTGTGCTGAAAATCTGTTTGATTTGGGAAGACTGAAATAGAGGTTTACCTGTATTCTGTACTTTATTAGATGATCATGCTTGCAGGTTGCCATAGCTGCAGGTGCCGAATACTCAGAGCTCTTCATTTTCTGTGAGGGCTTCAACTTCTTGGTTTAAAGAAAGGAAATATTTGTTTCTTCTGTGATTTTCAGCAGTAGTTTACAACATTGTTGTTGAAGAGTATGTAGCAAGAACACAGGAAGTGATTCACCAGTGAGAAACAAGTATAAAGGCGATTTAGAAAACGGTTGTTTACACAGAGGTCTGATTTTTATACTGTTTTAGGCCCGTATCATTTGCAGAACAAGAGTTGTATAAAGATGCAAGGCCTTTTATTATTTTTTATTTTCTTCACATAATGTTATTTTTTTCCAGTTCTGTACTGAACTGGATTAATGAATACTTCAGGTTTCTGAAGCTTATTCTATTCTATGGACGGTAAGTGACACAGCCGTAATGATAACAGCCTTCTTGAAGTCATCACTCTGTCACAGTTGCCCTGAGGGAAACATTTCAGATCAGTGACTAAGTGAGATTTACTGTCACATTAACCAAAAAGTCACAGCCAGTTTGAGTTTGCACTAATGTAAATCAGAAGTGAATCAGCTTTATACCATTGTGACTTTAGTGCCAAGCACACTGTTAATCTGTGTTTCTCACATTGCTCTAATATGCTTACTTATTTTCTTCCTCTATTAAAATAAATCCACATTTCTACAGGAAGTCTTTTTGTATATACAGTTACCATGCATATTAGATTAACTCATTGCATGGATAAAATCAACAGCTAGTTTCTTGCGGTTTGTTTTCCCTGACACAAAGATGTGTTTCTAACAGCATGTTCAAGATGTGTTAAAGTAAGCATTCTTGAGCAGATATAACACATCGAGTTGATGCTCCAAACCAATTCAAGAGGTAGGTTTTAATCCTTGCTATGGTGTAGTTATAAAAAAAAGCAGACATAGTACTAGGCTTTAGGAGGGTAGCTAGGAACTTTTTGCTGAAGTAGGACTGATCAAGAAAATAGCTATTAAGTCTCTCTAGGGCTAATAGAACAAACCGTGGTGGTAATACGGAGATTTTATTCCCCACACTGCTCTGCTTCAGTAGTTTTAGACAGATGACTTAGATGAAGCCATCTTTGATAATACTAATGAAGGAAAGATCAGAATCAAGCTACATTTCCATTGTAAAGTAAACTTTACTACTTCTTGGAGACCAAGAAAGCCAACAGGTACTTAGTGTGGAAGGTGATACCAAAATCCAGCCCTGGAGAGATTATAAAGGTAAAAAAAAAAAAAAAAAAAAAATCAAGTTCTTGTCATACTGAAATAAGGAATCTAAAAGAACATGAACTGAAGGGGAAAAGAATTCGTAATTGTAATAAGAAAGCAATTTCATTTCCAAAGACTTAGTTTTGAATGAGTGGTCTCATGTCTTTTTAATTATGGAGATTGTATTGATGAGTTTTTCCTAAGCATCACGAGTCCTACAATGTATTTCAGATGAGAAGCTGGCTAATGTTATATTGCTTGTGTCTGAGGTATAAACTATTAGCCGTTTTCCCTTTTTTTTTTAAATCTTCTTGCATCAGCACATGTTAAACACTAACTTACTAAGAGTGCGTTTCAGACTGGAGACACCAGAAGCACCAGTCCTAGGCTGACCAGGCACCACCCCTGCTCACTCGCCTCTTGTGGGGCCCCAGAGCTGCACAGGTGCAGCAGCTGAGCTGGGCATGGACACTTCACATCCCATAGATAGCTGCTCAGAGACTCACCTGTGGAGGAGCTGAGCCCTTGCTTCGGCTTGAAACTCACCAGATTTCCCCACTTTTGTCAATCTGGGTGTGGTGGAGATTGCTGGTTTTTGGCTTTGTCTTCACTGACTCTTTCTTCTGGGTCCTGAGTAGTCTTGTATTTCGGCTCAGCGATATTGACCCCTATTCCAACTGCACTGTCACTCCCATGCAATGTTTTTTACAGTTGCATTTCTTCTTGGGGTGTTTGATTTCCAAGGCACTCCTCTCCCACTGCCTGAGCTCTGGGCTTCTTACTGTCCTGGCTACATGTGTCCTGGCCCCTCTTCAGCTGCCATTTCCCACCGATTTCTGCCTGTGACAAGTGCTAACACTCCCATTTTCAGATGACTGAAATGATACATTTTCTCCACAAACCATCTCATTGGTGCCAAATGCTCCTGTCTACGCACCCTAATTGTAAGTGCTACAGGCCTGTCAAGTCTTGCACATCTGAAGTTTTGCACCTTGAGAGCTCTGAAGTGGAAAGAAACAAGTCTGTTATTAATGGGCTCTGCTTTCCCCTCCAGAGCTGATTCTTCTGGATGACCTACTGCAGCATTTTTCTGTTCTTTCAGCCTTCATCACTGGTTTTCAGACATATGAGTCTGTCAGCTTGAGTGGTACATGTTTGAGAAACTATGGACATTTCTCAGCAAGCCTGGAAAGGAGGGCAAGCAACCAATGGGTTGCAAGGGTGTAGGAGGAGCTGGAAAGATATCTTAATCACTTATGTTCATTAAAATGGGGGAGGGGGTGTTTTATCTACATACCTGGTCTTTTAAGCGATATTGTTCACAGTCTGTGTTATGAGATACAGAAATTTGCACGACATCATGTTTGCCCAGATGCCGTCAGGTGACACCCTCCTCCTGGTGATCCCTTTTTGCTGTATGCATTTGCTGATAAGTCCTGCTGGTGAAGGTAAAAAGGTAAAGACCTTCTAAATGCACAGGGGACTGACTACATAGCAACATGAACAGAGCATCATAAATCAATCTTTCCTCAGGAAATAAAAAAATATCCCTGCAGACTGCAGCCTGCTACGGAGGGAACATAAATATCTTTTAAACACAGGAAGTGGATCGTGTTTCTGGAAGAAACTTTACTCTCTGGAGCTTCTATATTACGGGTCTTCTTTCACATAAGTTAATGTAAAGCTGGGCTAAAATTGGTATAAGTGAGATCAGGCCCTTTGTCATAGGCCGAGATATTTATAAACAGCTTTGTCTTTAAACAATGTGGGCCATCCATCATGTTTCTCAGCCACAGAGAATAGTGCACAGTTCTGAGGAGTGGGACTGGAGTTCGGTTTGCTTTGAAGGAGGCAATGCTCAAAGAAAAATGTCTTCTTCGCTCAGCGAAATTGTTCCGATTTCCATGGTACCACACTGAGCATGTTCTAAGGGGATTGTTTCTCCCCATTAACCTCGGCCAGTGCTGCTGCTTCATCAGCTGCATGAGGGCTCTTATTGCCTCAAATATATTAAGCTACATATTTCTCTCTGGCAAGCTCAGGTCATCTAAGGAAACCAGAGGAATTGAGTAAGTTGAAGTTTGGAAGGAAATGTGTCATGACAAAAGGAACTCCCTACAGAAATATATTTCCAGCAGCGAGCTCTGAATGAGCTGTAGAAAGAGATATATTATTTATTAAATGGACAAAGAAACAGTGAAAATTAGGTCAAACTATAAAAACGTGGGGCACTTTGACCAGCAAAAACTGGTTAGAAAATAGAAATTCAAGTATTTGAAAACTGATATTCTGAATAGGAATCAAAGTTTTAAAAGTACTGAAAAGGAAATTCCTACTTAAAATTCCTCAGAAATTATTTAATTGTCTCATCTGGTCACATTGCGAGTTTAATATCAATTATTAAACACAATGCCTTATTACTTTAAATAGAAAGGCAAAATAATAAAGTTAAATATATACAGTTCTGCCTCACAAAAACAATTTGGCATTAACAGGACGGAACAGCTGATGTAAATGAAAAGCTGTGGAAGTTATTTATTTAAGCTTTCACTTATTTGTAACTTGGCTCAGATCAATGTGTTCCCTGTAAAAGTTTCACTTCTGGAGAAGCTTTAAAGAAACTTTTGGCCACCAAATATTTTTTGACAATACTAGGGTAATAATTGCATTCCGCCAGAGCATGGTAAGCTCGGGATGTTCCTATCAGCAGTACGGCTGTTCCAAATTGCTCCATGAAACAGCGTTTCTCACAAATGGGCAACTATTAGGCACCCTCTCACCAGTTCGAGATTCAGCCTCATGGCTGCCTCTCCAGAGCAGTAAATCTCAGACCAAATTGTTTTACTTTCTGCAAACATATGTTGTCTTTTCAGGCCTCCAAAACTGTGCACACTCGCAATAACTAAACGTCATGTTTGGCTTTGTTCTCTGTGTTAGAGCAAAACACAAGCAAAGCAGCTTCCTTTCTGTTAGCTAAAGTTTAGTCTTTCCTATAACTGTGACAATTAACAGGACTCATAAAAATAAATCCTGCAGGTTGCTGGAACTTTAAATAGTAAATGTGATAATCCTCTCATACATAAACTTCTCTTTCTGAAAGGAAATCCTTGAATCTGTGGTGGTGCTCTCATTTTACACACAGAAAGGACAGTCAACTAACCTTAGAAGCCAAGCTCACAAAGCTGACTAAAATAGACTTTTGCTGAAAGAATGGGGAGAAAAATAGTTTGCAAACGCCTTCTCCTCAAACTTGCAAGTGAGAAAACTGAAGCCCTAGGATACATCTCCTCTCCTCTTTTTCAGGGGAGAATTTTATGGGAACGAAGCATATGAGATGTAAAATAAGCAGAGATAAAGCCAGTATGTGTTCTGTCAGATTTTAATATGGATCTTTTCATATCGATAACGTACTCCAAGAGTCTATGAAATTAAATATGTTGTATCTGTCCTTTTTATTTTCTTTTTTTTTAAGCATACCATAAAAAGTAATTTTAAGAACTTACTGCTTTAATAAATTTTATAGGAGCTTCTGTAATGGAAATATTATTTTTTTCTGTTGCGCTGTACAGTAATGCTTTAGCATATTTTTAGTCTCTCTTGTGCTTCAGCTTTACTACCTGCAAAATGGAAATAACGTGTTGCCTCCTGTGAAAAGCAGTATACAAGGAACAGTATAAAAGACCAAGTTATTAGTGCTCTTCCTGTTTTTATCCTCCTTGACGCAAGTATTCAGCTAAATATAAAGTGCCATGATAGATTGTTTCCATAGCTGGAAGAAAATGGTGATGGAATCAAGGGTTTCTTTGGGTTTCTTCTTGGCTGAGCAAGAGTCTTGTTTTTCTGATGGCATGGGGTTTGCATCCAGCTGGTTGATGTCCTTGCCTGCAGCGTTGAGCCCCTTTCCACTTAGCACGTAGGTGCAGAAGTCTCTTTGGTTTTGCTCTTTTCAGGACTGTGTGCCTCGTGTTGTCCTGACTGATCTGGTGTTTCTTGGCAGCCTTCTCCCTTAGCTTCTCTATTTCTTTTTCTGTTTGTAATTGATACTCAAGCCTTTCCAAAAAAAGAAAACTTTCTGCACACATGTGCCTTTGTTTTGGGTATTCTGGGCTTGCCTGTGGGGCTGGGGGTGCTTTGCACTCGCTCTCTGGTTCTGTAAGGGCTCTCCGGGAACTCTGTACTGTGTGGTAAATGACGGGCAGCAATTACACCCAACCTTTAGCGCTGTTTTAAGAGGATAATGATATCTATTGTAAAAAAAATTATCAGTGATACCGCTGTAGCATCTGATCAGCTAATTGCATATTTCATCTTCTGCTCATATAAATAGCAGCCATGAAAGAAGTATAATTAATATTGCAGCTAAGAAAATGTTCTAGCGGCTGTAATTAGGGCTGGATAAATTGCTAACTGTGAATAAATAAACCAAAGTGTTCTTGATCCCATTGGTTCATGAATCAATTAGGGAGTTCTAACTTCTCTCTTTCCCTCTCTTTCTTTCACTTTTTTCCCCTAAATGCAACTGTTTACCGATTAACATGTCAGAAAATGTTGAACTTCCACGGCATTCAAATTATCTGCTTTGTGGGGGAAGAATTGCCTAACCAAACTTCATGGTGCTGATAGGTAAAACTTTGTGAAGAGCATAACAAATAAAATAACCCCATCAGCAGCAGGAAGGAATGGGTGCAAATCCTCAGGAGGTATGAAGTTTCAAGTCAGCTGAAGACTTACCTGCAGCTGTCATTGGTGTCTTTGCCAGTGTGGGAGACTGAACTTTGATCCATGCTCACAGGGTTTCCTGAGTGTTAAGGTCAATGGACTCTCATGTGAGTAAATAGCAATTAATAGCAAAAATGTGTGTGATCAAGGTGAGGTATGTTTGGCATTCAGGTGAGCGTCCATTACTGCTACCAGCTTGTATTGCTACTGTTCCACATTTTATGCTGGCATTTTTACTGGTACAGAAAGTATCCTCTGTATTGTTACTAAGTGGGAGAGTAATTTTTACAACTGTACCTTGGCATTAATGGTCCACAACAATGAAGAATTCAGCTGTTCCACCACAGAGTTTGCTTTAGGCCTGGTGCTCCCAGCTCACACACAGACTCTGCCTCGCATCACAATTTTAAACTCAGCTTATTCTTTTTTGTCTACGTTTGTCTTCTAAAACTGCCTGGATCACCAGTTGCTCACAGGAAAGGCATGCAGAAGGTTATTCCAAATTTACTGAAGTGTACTGAAAACGTTTCCTAAACTGTTACTGTTTTGCCATAGTGAACCTATCCCTCCAGTGACTGCTCTGAATGGATGATTTGAAACCACTTAAAAGTAATGATTGCTTCAGACAAAATTTAGTCTGTGAATGCTCAGTCAGTCATGAGTCCCTCGTTTTCCCTGCTTTCCCACACAGGTGAGATTTCAAGCAACCTGCACACAGCAGAAAAAATCATAGAAGGTGTTCCACGAGCCTGGTTGTCACTTGGGAGGGCCAGCTTGTCAGCAGCATACCTTGAATTTCACTGTCATTAAGTGCCAGTCAGTCCAGTGAGATGCAGAAGGCATACTGTAGCATTCTGTTTGTTGTTGCAATTGCTGATATAAAGTGACTAACCCTCTAATTACCCAAATCTTGGGACTAATAATTTACATACTTTATTTTCCACTCAGTAAAATACGTTTGAGACCCAGAGGAGCATGAACTCCATCTACTTAAATGCCAATTTTGAGAGCCAGAGGCTAACTGCAAGTACTTCAACATATGTGTGGGGGTGTCAAAAGCATTCGGGCTCAGCCTTGAGCTGACTAAGCTGAGCTTGCAATTTAGCCTAGAGCTTATCTCCTGTTTTTGGCAGAAGCGGCAAAATTTATGATCTGTCCTGGTGACATTGGAAACACCCTCATGAACATGTCTGAATTGTTTTGTTAGCTTTGCAAATTCATTGCTGACAAGATCAGGTCTTACTTTGAAGAAAGACCAGAACAGATCACATTTCAAGGTTCTGTAAAAATACCAAGAGTTAAATCATATTTTTTATAAGAGACTTCGGGCAGGCTGTTCTCCAGAGGTAGGTAAGATATTCTCAAGTGGTGGGGTAGGTGGTGAGAGATGCTCATTGCATTGATCAAAGATATTGTGACAGAGAAAACCCGTAGAGCAGTCTCTTTGCCTGACCCGTGTTCCTTCCTTCTTAATCTAAACCACCAGCACTGCTGCATTTGGTATTGAGATATAAATGTTTATTGACTCTGACATGATTACGAGCAAGGGAATGGTTTAAGACGTGACCTTCGCTACAGAGGCTGCTGGGTAGTTCAGCCCGAGAGATCTATCATGTGCGCTTTTAAACCTCAGCTACCCTGCAACTCACACTGAGGCCAACTCAGTGCATCGAATGGAAACAAAATCAAAGAGGAGCACAGAGAGGATCATTAATACCATCTTGGATTCCTTTGCATTGGCATAATTAACATTTATGCATAAACATGCATTTGTTGACATATTCTAAAGAAATAGCATATGAAAAATATCTGCTGAGCGGGTGGTGAGCCGTACTTTGCGAACAGGGGTGGCAAAATACAATACTCATCTGTTGCTCGTTTTCTCATCTTGTCCTTCTAAGGTGTCTTGTCCTTGCCCTAAATTGTAGAGGGGGGTGTTTCATGCACCATCTAGCATGGCATTCCTAACAGCAGTGAACAAATAGAAGATACCACTGCCAACAGTGTTTAGCCATTACTACAATATGAATATCTAAAATGCTTTCATGGGAGGTTTGGGGGTGTGATGCCCCATATACATAAATGTGAGTGTGTGTATGTCTGAGCGCTTAATTAAATTACATCAGTAACCTGATAGCATTTTTGATCTCAGTGATTCCTGGACTACAATAGCATCACAGTCTAGGCTTTTACCTACTCTTTCTGCCCAGTGAGTCAGATACTTCTTGAATCCATCTCCCATCTTCCCAGATAAAAATTTATTGCAACACTGAAAAAAACATGCCTCAGACATTAGTTGTGGTTTGATGCAGAGAGACTCTGCAATGTTTGCTGATTTTTTTTCTAATTCTGTGATACTGGTTTTCCTCCCTTGCTTCCAGCTTCCAAACTGCACCAAGAGAAAATCCAATAGGGCTGAATATTTACGGTTTTTCTATGTAAAAGGTTCTGGAGCTGACATGGAAAACAGGACTCCGCAGTTATGAACAGGGAGAGGCGGTGTATAAAACTGAAGGTGGAGGAGAGGTCTTTTCATGGCTGTTAAATTCCAGCCTATGAAAACAGTAGCTATATTGGAAATCAATAGCAAAACCCCCATAGACTTTGATGGGAGAACAATTAGGTCACTGTTGGTTGTCTTTGAATTCCCACACTGGGTATGTCTATTGTTCATTTGGCTGGTATTTTCTTGAAAATCCTACTGGCTTTTTTCCTTTGTTCTGGGTTGCTTACATACATTAACTGCAGTAATTCCTATATTAAAATCTACTTGTAATGTATGGGAATAGGCCAACTGTCTTTTAAATTGTATGCAACTTGTTTCCTGGCCCTATGGTGGTTCAGAAGACTGCTAGCACTGCAAAATGGTCATGTCACAGGGTTAGTAAGCACAGCTATTGGAACCTTACTGTGTTTTCTTGTAAGATCATTGTGAAAAGAACAAAGATAATAGCAGTTTGCCATGAAAAGATGACATAGGCCTCCTTTGAGGCACTCTATTACTATCTAGTGGCCACTTTCACTTATGGTATCCGCATAGGTCCCTCAGATGGGAGTAGGAATTGAATCAAGGGCTGTGGATCTGCTGCAAAACAGAGGATGTGGACAAAGGCAGGTGCCAGAGGCTTTTCCATGTCAGCACAAGTACTCCTGCCCAATGAGCTGAGTCAGGGAAGGAAAGCGTTGATAGCATATTTTATTTTATTTTATTTTTTTTATTTTATTTTATTTTATTTTATTTTATTTTATTTTATTTTATTTTATTTTTTATTTATTTTTTTAATTTTATTTTGTTTTATTTTTTACTTATGCTGAGCTGGATCTGCCTGTTCCTTTGATCACACCACAGCCAGATTTTCACTAATGGTGGGAGTGGGGCATTGGGCGAGCTGGGAAGGAAGGTGAGCTCACCTCTTTTCACAGCAGCCCTAAGCTGAAGTGTGGTTCAGCAAAAGTGTAGGAGCCTGGGTGGCTTCTGGGAGGGTGCAGGAGGACCCTGGTCCCCAGTGGAAGCAGTTAAAGAGCTCTGCTTGCTGGGCAGGGCAGAGGCTGTGCAGCAGCTGCTTGGGGTGAGGAGGCTCTTGCCCACCTGGGCTCATTCCTTGGTGATGGGTGAGAGCTGAGAGATGGTATCTTGCACTGACCTGACCTGGGACAGAATCACTAAGTTCAGAGGAGTTGCCCTATCTTGGTGAGCTGTAGATATGCCTCTTTAGGGCTGTGTGAAACTCAGCAGTGCTGAGCATCAGGGGAAAGTATGCGAGACAGGGTGGTGGCCACTTTGGCATGAGAGGAGGGCACATTTTCATATATGGCGTTCCCCCTTTGTTTGCTGAGCCCATCTGACTGGGTCCTCTGAGCAGGGAGGAAATGCGATGCCTTCACGTGCCTTGCCAAGACAAGGCTTTGTGGTGGGCTCTGTGGGTGCAGAGAACAGGGGGCTCATGGGGGTGAAAATGACGGTAACAGTGCAGTCAGGCTGCTGAGCTTCCACTTCTCTAATCTGTGTGTACTTATTGTTTTCCTGTGTGCCTTGGATTTTTCTCTTGGCCTAGGCATTTCTTTAGAGCCCTGCGCTGGCACTACCCTGGCATTAGGAAAGCAGAAGAGAGCCTTCTGTTTGGAGATACAAATATTTGCCAATATGTCTTGAGTGTTTTTCCCTGCACAATATCTTGTTTCTGTGTGCTCATTTGGAGAAGCTGTTCTTCACTTCTCCTCTAAAATGCTTTTGTGCAGCATTGCTGATGCAGAATGGTTGCCATGTCCCCTGCAGAGGGGACAGATTGATCCCTACATACACACACATATAATCTGTTGAGTGATTTTTCACAATAAGAGGTACTTTACAGAAGTAAATTATTATTACTATCATCCCATTACTTCACTCCTTTGGAACAAGGCCATTTTCCCCCCACTAACTATCAACATTCCCTGCTAGATAAATAGTAGTGCAGATACTCTCGGGATGAGTCACCAGGCTGCTGCAATAGGCTGGCAGCTCATCCTCAGATAAGAAGCCCATTACCAGTGCAATGTGCCCAGTCACGACTGACTCAGAAACTGGAAACCCAAGGTTGCTCTTGAGTTAGCGATGATGTGACTGTCACTACGCTACCTTAGCTTGCCTGACATTTTCACTTATGATGAAAATACCAGGCTGCTGATGTCAAAGCAGGACCTGTGTAACTCCAACAGACTCTGAATAACTAGTCTAATACATTATTCTAGTGGAAATAATTTCAGGGTAGGGGCTTCCAAAGCTGTGTTCATGCAGAGCCACCTCATGGGTGAAATGGCAGCCTGAGCGCCATGCTACAAAATCAATCTTGAAAGCCATACTTTTATATTTGGTCATATAAGCAAGCGTTGTCCTGAATATGACAGTCCCAGTAACTGGATGTCCCTGGCAGCAGCTCGGTGTTCTCACCCCCAGATAGCCCTTGCCATTCCCTGGGGCCTCTACTGGGTCCTGACACAACGCTGAAGGAGGTACTTGCGGACCCATCATCAGTCATTTGATTCTCTCAGTGACAGGGGCAACTCAAAAACTTATTTCTGGGGCTCATTCAAAAGCTCTGTGGCTTCTAGTAGAGCTGCTTTTTGGGAAGAATTTGAGGTGGGGTGAGAGATTTTGTTCCTTAAGTAATCCTGTAGCAGGAATGCCTGCTTTAACATATACTGAGGAATATCTTTAGCTCTTTACTTTCTCCTGACTTTCAATGAGCAAGCCTCTGGCTGTTGTTAATTTTCAGGTACCTTTTGTACTTGTGAAGGCTGTGAACTGAGATAACCTGAGAGTGCGAGGGGTGCAGAGGGGTGCCAACCCGTCTCATTGTATTCTTTTAAGTCATTGTGGTGTATGGGAGGATGCACTTTGTCCTGTAACACCAGGATTCAGTGTAGCTTAATGTGCTGTAATATCTGAGCTGTGGGTGACAGTACGTGATCTGTGTCCAAAGACCTCAGCAAACAGGTGTTTGGAGACTGAATGCTGGCACCCGTGCCTGTTTGCCTCCTCTAGGGTATGATAAAGGGTCACGTCTTTACATCCACAACTTTGTGCTAATACGTAATGGAAATTACCACAATGTCTAGAGCAAGCTTGCTCTGAGGAGTATGACACACTGATTCTTGCCAGTTAAACTGCTAGAAGGTTTGAAAAGGCTATGGAGAACAGTATTCAGCAACCTGTGATGAATACGGAGCCTGCTTGCCCTTAGTAATTTGGCCAATTTCACTACCTTGATTTAAGAATCAGCAATACTGGAAAAAAAGAGAAGAGGCTAGACCTGCAAGTCAGTGCAATTTCACTGAACTAAATGGAACTGTGGCAATGTGCAGCAGTGAGCCATCAAGTTCAAGGCCTTAAAAGCTTTAAGTTGATGAATATTCCCTGCTGATGGCTGATTATTATTCGTACACTTTGGTACAATGCCTCTGAAGTGCAGTAGTCTATCAGTTCAGCGCATTACATGAGCCTCAGGCTTGCTTCACTTTTGTTCAACTTTTTTTGGGCACCACAATTCAACCTCATTTTATGGTGATGTAAGCCTGGAAAAAAGCCACAATAGACTGGCAGCACTCCTTCAGGTACAGATTTGTGCAAACAAGAAGTGTGTTTATCCCTGTCTGAAAGTCCTTGCTGGCTTGATAAGTTGGATGTTTTTCAGGTTATTTTTATTTATTTATTTCCTTTTTCTTATTGCTCACTCGCTACAGTGAACGGGCTGGCCACACTTGCAGCGTGTACAGATGTACATGCCTTGCTCTCAGATTCCCTGCAGGCAAACAATGCTAAGTGTGGAGGAACAGAAAGATAGCTTTAAAAGAATGACCTTAGGAAACAAAAACTGCAAAAATGGTTGCTGTGCCTGGTGTTTCATCTGTGAATACCCAGGGAAATTAATTCAAATGCAAGTGGGAAATGTGTCCATATCTTTGGGTAGAGGAAATGGAATTTTTTTTGTACAGTGGCTGGCTCTTTAGGGCCAGCCTTCTAGTGTTGTATCCATGGATTTCTTCCTTGAAAGGGGAAAGAGGTCGTTGCTGGAAGATATTTTAAATTAAATATGAAATGCACAGTAACTCTTTTATTGCCTAATAGTCCTTGTTTTTCTCATTACTTCTCTTGGCTTGAGACACAAGTATCTTCTGAGATCAGTCTCTACCATGCAGCGGCTGGGCTGTTTGGTTAGCTATTTCCACGACTTACCTCTTCTTTTTCTTTCTGTGAAATGAGTTTGCAATGTATTTGGCCTGACTGCCTTTGGCTTTGATTCTGAAGGGTACTTGACCTAGCGGGATATTTGTATATTGGATATTTGTATAAAGAATCAATGTTTGTTTCATTAGTTCTACAATCAGTGCTGGGATCCTGGTGTAAACCTTTTCTTGCCTTTGTGTGTTTTTTCCAGAGTGTTCTTATGCATAAAATTTCTGAGATTCTTCTTGTTAAAAAGAAGAAATTAAAAAGTGAAATAACTACTGACAAAAGCCTGGAAGAACACTCAGTTTGGAAACTCACTTTCACTCAGGAGCATAGTTGTTAAATATGGGGTAGCTACACACACAAGCAGATAATTTTCCCTTGCTCTTAGCAACAGAGACAGAGACACCACCACTTCCCAGTGCTCCCTTTGATCTCTGGTGTCACCTGAACATTCCTATGCTCTGCAAGCTCAGTGCAATTTTCTGACTGCTGTTTCTTGCTGGGGTGGAGGATTGTTTGGCAAACGCACATTTGAACCTAATGCAATCTTCATCTTTCTCAGAGATGAAGAAGCAGGGCCTGGACATCCTGTTGAGGAATCTTGAAAATAGGAGGAGGAGAAATAGAAGGCAGGAAAAAGAAGGACTTTTCTGACCTCTTTTAGGCTGTTTTTATTTACATTGGCTGAATATGGCCTTGCTGGCCATTGATTGTAGAAACTGGATCCTCATCATCTTTGAATCTACATCACTCTACATGTGTCCATGGGAAAGTAAACTCCATCTTCTAGGAAATCAGTCTCTACTTGTGCTGGGAGATGAGAAAATGATAGAGGTAGTTCATAAATGGTGCTAGGAAAGAGCTACTCTGAATAGATATATCTGAGTTAGTAACTTTAATTTCTCTTTAAAGTCAAAGAAGTGTTTTCCTTTCGTGTATCCAAAACTGATTAGATGACTCATTCCCTAAAACTATTGATTCCTCTCCAAAACATATGAAGAGGACCTAGCTTAGCTTAGCTCAGTTGTAAATGTGTGTTGACAGATGCCTTAAGGTCTGGTGAATCCCACTCTTGATAGCTCTAAGGGTGCAGGGGGGAGCTGAGGATACTTAACAGTTTGCAGGAACTGCCAACAACAGATTTAGAACAAGGGAGTAGCTCTTCAAATTAGACACAACTGACAAATCAGCCTTAATTCAGTGAATTGCTAGTAACATCACACTCAGCACAAAGAGAACATGATGTTTCCTGTTCTCTGTGCGTTTTTTTAGACATGGGAAAAAATCTGATATAGTGTAAAATTTTCGCAGAAGAGTGCATATGGCTGATGCCTTATATAGGTTTAAAGGAAATTCCCATGACCGTGTTTGACCTTCCTGTTTTTTAAAACACAATCAGCATCCATATAGTTGTGCACCTGTGGATCATCGTGTACGTTGCACATGATGAAGCTACTGAGTTATGGTAGAATTGGGAAAATGCAAGTTGATATACCTGCCAAGGCAGGAGAAAAATTAAGTTGCCTGTAAAGTACGTGCCTTTGCTTTAACAAACTTGGTTTAGCTATGGCATGAGACATTCATCAGAGTACTGA
This sequence comes from Patagioenas fasciata, assembly GCF_037038585.1. NCBI lineage: Eukaryota > Metazoa > Chordata > Aves > Columbiformes > Columbidae > Patagioenas > Patagioenas fasciata. The sequence continues at coordinate 48,209,971 of NC_092522.1, forward strand.
ATCAAATAGTCATTTTGGTGAATACAGAAGGTATACCAGAGTGTGCTTTTGAAATACACACTCTTGATGCAATTCCCTTGCTGAGTACTTTCTTTTGGGAAATAAACATTGTTGTATATGGTCCATTTTGCTATCAACTCATCTCATTCACCTGGGTTTCATACAGTTCAGTTTTAATTCTGCAGATGGAAAATCTTACTATACGAAGGATGGACTCTAAGCTACTCTCTGACTATACAGAAGATCATATGATACCATGAATCACATTTTGTGGTACTTATCAGTTCTTTATTACTTCAGTGAAAAAAATAGATTACATGAATAATTCTTCTGATTGATAGATTGAGGCCAGAATGCCCAGAACCTTGTGGGACTGATTATCTAGGACCCGATCTGACAAGATTCATACCCACAATTAACACCAGGTGCTGTGCACAATCTGGAAACAGCTGCCCAGCATACAGTTAAGAACATGTAGAAGTCTTTGAACAGACAGCGTTTTAGCTTCCAGGTTGGGAAACGGGTCTTTCACATATAGCACTAAACCCCCCAAAGGCTGGGTTCTGCTTTCCATTCAGCTCTAGACTGTTTCTTCACCTGAGAAATGAATCATATCTCAGAAGAAAGGTGTGCTGTTTGACTGAATTGAGCAATTTGAATTCCCAGGATAAAAAGTACTCAAGATACAACAGATACTTCTATAAATGCTCCGACTTTAGGCAGGAATAAGTAACACATGGGAACCAAAGTGACAGAATCGTATTTTTGGTACTCAAGGGTATACATCCATACAAGTGGTGCTGCACTCATTGGCTTTGACAGTCATTTTGCTTCTAAATAGTTTACAGTTTTCTTGCAGCGGCAGCATTCGTGGCTGAACACTGGGGACTCATCTGGTCTCCAACTGCTGCAGTCAGTAGCGCCACTGTCACAGAATAAACAGTGGTCAAGTACACATTGCCCATGTCAGGCTCACATTTGGGGATCTTCAGTGACATAGGATCAGAAGGATACACCCTATGTAGGATGGATGACTAGAGGCAAAAACTGGATTTGAAACTATTTCAAGGAAAATTTAACTGTGCATTTGCACAGGCCTTTGCATAAGAGTTTCTTCCTGGGCAGAAGAAGGGGATCTGATCTCACCTCATCGGCAGGGTAGCTACCTGTCTTTGGGATAACTCCCTTCATAATAAGTGAAGAGAAAGAACTGCCTAAAGGTCATGATTGATTTTCCCTGTCCCACCATCTGTTTTAGGATGCAACTGATTACAGCTGCATGTACTAAAGCCTGTTTCTCACTGATACGGAGACCCTGAAGGCTGGTTGAGATGTACCTATCTAGCTGGCAATCATCTACAGTTAAAGGAGGTGAATGTGACCCCTGCACCTTCCGTCCCAAGACCCCACACTCTGCCTGCAACTTAGTCAAGTTCATCTGCTATGAAATACTTTCCTACAGTTTTCCTAATCTTTCTGCTGAATTTTCTCCAGCTTCCAGATGACATGGAAAAATGCTTTCAAGAGGCCCCAGTGTGAATGAACTTGAAGCTAGGCATAAACTTAAATTACCCGATGAACTGATATCTCATTGATTGAGACATAACTTATCCACCTTTCAGCAGGCAGTGGGGCAAAGCACTTAGACCCCAAACCTATCAAACACTCAGTGTATAAAATATTGCATCATGGAGTGATTTTAAATTACTACAGACGGTAGGAAGCCAATAGTTTTATCTACTGTTACAGAGAAACCGGTGAAACCAATTGTCCAAGGCCTTTCTTGTAACCACATCACAACAGTACTTTTTGCTCTGAGGGTGGTTCTGAGGATGAAAAATAAACACATAGGATAATTTTTTCTGTGCACTTTGGGTGCAAAGGCGAAAATAAAGATCTATGTCTTCTTCCTCTTCTTTCCAATAGCTTGTCTCTTTGCACATTTAGTTTTACAATTTCCTCAAGCTCATAAATCTCATGCAAAAGGTAAGGATTGTAAGGAGAGAAAAGTCACTATCACTCTGTGAGGTGAGTTTGCATCATTCTTCCTCGTTGCCCTCGTGTTCGACTATTTTCATCCTTAGTGGTCTTCCTGTTTTCCCTGTGTATAAATCAAGCTATGCTGACATGCAAAATTAAGTATAGGAAAATCAACTGCTTGCTTTATTGCCTGATGAGAATGGGCTTCAGTGGTATTTGATGCTACTAGCATCCAGGGAAAAGTACCTGAAAAAGAGTTGCCTTTTTGTGCAAAATTTTCCTGATCCTGTCTGTGCTCTCTAGCCTGTGTCTTTGAAGAGGGGGAGAGTGTTGTCTTGTTGCAGTTGTGTTGGCCTGCAGATCAGTGGGTACCTTGGCTGTGCCTCTTTCCCATCAAAATACCTGCCTTTTCAAAGGTCCTTGTATTTTACACCCATAAGACTTTTTATTTGCAGCTACTATTATTTTGCTACAGCATTCTTCATAAGAAACTGAATGGTCAGTTCTGGAGAGATGGAAGATTTTAATTTATATGTATTTTTAAACTGGAGTTTTCTACTCTACAAGTTGAGTTGGAGTGTAAAGTTCTGCTTTCAGGGTAAGCGCATACGATTGCTTAGAAGAGCTGGCAGATTTTCCTACTCCTTTCCATTTTACCAACTGGAATGGTGTTTCAAACTTAAGATGAACTGTTGGTATGCTTCCCAGTTCCCTCATTAGAACAAGCCTGATGGTGTTGCCTGCTCATTTGATTGTAAGCTTTTCCCGACCCATTTCCTTTTCTTGTACATTTAGAAGCACTAAAGAGAACAGGATCCTGATTCTAGTGGAAGCCTTTGGGCATTGCTACATTAAAATCACAATAAATGTTGAACTTCTGCTACCCTATAAGCCATGGCAGAGTAGGTCAAATATGTGAACCAAAGTAGGAAATGTTAAATGCCATGTTGATTTGGAAATTGTATTTGATACTGTCTCAAAACATAGGACTATGTTTCAGCTGGTATAAGAGTCATAACTTTTTGAGGTCAATGGATCTCATACTGATTTAACTGTTGCTTTCCATTTGGATAGTCATGGTTTGGAATGAATGAGACAGCTAAAGATTTTTCTACTATAGATTATGCCTCTTCTACATGATTTGAAAAAGACCAAAACTTAAAAGGAAGCGAGAACAGAGACTGTAAAATAACATGAACATGAGAAGCCAAAGCATGCATCTCAGAGGGAAAAGGTGTTGAAGCTAAAGGACTCAAGATTTGGGTTTAGGCTTGGGACAGTCTAATTAGAGGAACTGTTCACCTTTGTGCAAATCAATTGGGCGTTTTGTGTAAAGACATCTTGGAGCAGCACTCTGTGGGTCAAATAACATTTGTTTGCTTTCAAGTGATTTTCAAGAAAAGAATGGTTTTTTGCATTGCTAGTGCCCAACTATCATTGCATGCAGTTCTCTTGGGAAACTCACTAGCTTTGTCACTCATTGGCTTTGATTTGCCTTGTTTGGTGTGTTTCTTTTAATTCTTCAGTTTTCCTTTTTCCTGCTGGGGTAAACTTTGTGCTCGTGCTTCCCAGTTCATGATACTGTAATATTTTACTTACTCACAGAAAGCAGTGACACTGAGCACACAGGTGCAGGCTTCCATGCTCTCTCCTGGCACATTTTTTGTGGTTGCCACTGCATTGTCCACACACCCCTGGCCTCTTTAGCTATCATTTGGCAATGAGCACCAGCTGTGATGGTAACTTCTGCATCTTGATCACTTATCTACTTTGTATTGGATTGACACTACCAGTTTATTTAGGGCAGAACTTCATATAGGCAAGCGGCAGTAAAAATATATTGAATTTATTGTTCAGGAGCTGTGACATCAGATAAAAAACCCCTGTAGCCCACTTGGTAAGCCACACTGTTCTGCTTTGACAGAGAGGTACTGCTACAGTCAGCAACTCAGAGGCTGACTTACAATGTCCTCACTCTATACTTTGCTGCTTCACTGATTATTTACCAGGGTAACAAAGTTCTGTGCTTAAAACATTGGACTGAGGTCCAGGAGAGACAAGATAACTCTTGCCTCTGCCACAGATGGTCCTTCTGATCTTGGAGAAGCTGTTCAGTGTCTCTGTGACTATTGGGAGTAAGAGCTCTGCCCTGTCTCACAGAAGTGTTGACAGAGAGTTAACTTGTTCGCAGTGAATAGATCCTGCTAAAATTGTGTGATGGCTGTGGAGCAGAAGGCAACATATGAGAGGGAAGGCAGAAGTTATTATAAGGGGTAGGCTGAACATGCAGGTCCAAAGTAACCAGGCTACATCACTTGGTTTTATAAAGATAAATTGAATAATCCTTGTGAGTTGCTGAGATATGTGAAAGCCATAGAAAATCCCAAATATAAATACAGCAACTAACAGAATATCCACTTGCAATTCTATGAAAATCCCTGCCAGTTTTTCTTTTTTCAAAACTGAACCTAGTGCTTACAGCATTTTTTTTTTTTTAATCTGCAGAATTACACAGTGCAATATTCAGAGCTGGAGAAAAAGTTAAATTCAAATAAACCTCAGGACTGAATTTTTGGCTATAAGACAGACCAAGCTGAAACTTAATTGCATCCTTGGAAGCTAATGCAATGGCCATTTGCAGTATGGGGGCACATCAGGAAGTTTTTCCATTCACAGCTTTCTTTTCTAATATACATCCAAATGTAAGAGCAACTTCTCATTTTAGAAATACATCCAAAAGTAAATCCTGCTTCACCAGTGCAGTAATAGAGCTGGGTCTGGGGAGTGAGGAGTTACACTTGCAGTTCTCCATTTGCTTCTCTTGAAGGTGTCACCTTCACACAAAGCATCAATCTGTTCCACACTGCAGAGGCCAGAATGGCCTTTGCTACCTGCAAAATGTTCCTTGCTTCTACTGCCCCCCAATTTCTGCACTAATCAAAGTTCTTGGCACCAATTTCTTTAATTGCACTGGTGGGACTTGAATGAAAACTGATGTCTCACAGGTTCCAATCTGACTGAATTAGCCTGCGACAGGATTGCCTCTATTTTTGAAAGAGTTCAGGTGTCCTTTACACTCTTAAATGAAAGAGCCATTTTTCCAGGAGCACTCTTCAAGTACAAAGCATAGTGGTGTGATCAGGGGTGTCTGTGTTTTTCTGAGTATCCACCCAGAGACATACATGAAAAAAGTCATCTGCCTGACTGACCAGAAAAGCAGCCCCCTTCCCACACTTAGTTTGTACTTTTGCTGGTGTTGGGAGGTGACATACATAGAGTGGCCCACCGATGACTTGCATCAGTGACTTAACTTGGGGGCTCTGCAAATACGCTGGAGGTTTTGTTGTATGAACAGATACTGCAGGTGGGTGCCGGGCTGCAAAGAGCTTTTGAAAAGCATTCTGAAGGCAAGAACAGTGTCATGTTGGCATAACTCAAGTCAGTGCTTCTGCACTAAGTAAGGACTTGGGTTTGGAACTGCTACCTGTCTTTAGCCTTTGTAACTCAAAGAACCAAGAGTGAAATAAAAGGCAGTGAAGAAAGGGTCCCTCATTCACTGGGCAGCCAGCAGAGGGGAAGCAAAGACAGGCCTGGGGCACGTCCATGTGGATGTTGGAAGTGATGCCCAGAACTCCCTGATTTCATTATGCTCTACCGTGCTGAGGAGCAAATGGGTCTCCATTCAACCCTTCTCTCCCACCTTCCCCCCTTATTTCTCTCTTTTTCCCTCCCTCTTTTTACTTATTCTCACAAGTTGCTCTCCTCCCCTTCTTCCTTCCTCTGCCTGTATCATCAACCACTAAAAAGGCCACTTACCTCAGGATGGTGTCTCCTGGCGACTCTGTGGGAATAACACAGTTACCAGAGCACAGACACAAAACTTGGTTTTACAAAGTGCTCCGTGGGTGTGTACACCACGCCCTTGACAGCTGTGATGCCATTGCAGCTTGTCACCCCAGTGAGCAGAATTAAGCAGGGAACTAGAAGATGCTCCCTTCTCTTTTCTCAGCAGCTGTATTTGCAGGGAGTAAAAACTTGTCCGGGTTTTTTCTGCATTTATCTCTTGATAGTGTCTGATCATCCAATCTGCCCCGTGATTTATTTTCTGACATTGGAGGAAATTACCATTGTTTGTGAATTCTGATTTGCAGAGACCAAAGAGCTGAATGCAAAGGACTTCCGTGCAGAAATCAACATTTACTTCAAAGGTCAAGGGAAATGATCAGATAAAAAGTCTGGCTCAGCCTATCATGTCCATTTTGTCTTGGAAAGATCCAAAAATCATACACACTTGGTCATATTCCTAACAATAGTCCTTTGATTTAAGATTGGGCTGAAATCCTAATTTCTACTGACTTATTCTAGGTTGAGAGTAATTAATTTCTTTGCTGTCTCAGTCAAAAAAACCTATAATTTCTCACTAAAAGACTTATTGAAGGCAGACAGAAGTATGTTAATTGTTTTGCTCTTTTATCAAAATCAAAACATTTCAAAGAAATTTTCATTTTTCTTTTTCTTTCATTTGCAATCACTTATTTTCAGATTTTCAAGTGAGTATTCCTGAAGTCCAAAGCCTTCTGGTCAATTCCTGACTGAGGAAATAAGAACACAAATTAAAAGGAAAAAAAAAAAACAACAAACCAAACAAAACCCTAAAACACACCAAGCAAACAAACAAGAAAACCCACAGCCCATCTTGAGTTACAAATCTGATTTTGATAAGATTGCATTTTACATAGATTTGTGTATGTTCTGCTTTCGAAACCACTGATTTTTTTTTTTTTAATTGTTGTTCTCCAGGTGAGTTCACCTGAAACCTTGGAAATGTCTTTGCTCCATTGTAAGAAAGAGCCTTACCTCCATGGGAACAGGGGGCTCACAGACCAGGAGTGCCTGTCACCAGGGTAGATAAACCTGCTGTACTTACTCCCTTTATTTCTATCCTGATGATGCTGACATGACAGTTCCATGCATTTTTTTTTTAGTGAAAAGAGGTCAGTTTTAGCTGTCATCTTAAATATAGTAACAAATTTCAGTTGAACATTTGAATACCTGTTTGAGGCCTGTTTTCGTAAGTGAAGAAAATTGCATAGCCTTGATTTCTACTGTTTTGACACTTTCTTTTATGAGGGTGTCAGCCTCTGACTTGTAGTGCAATTATTGCAGTGACACTGACACCTATATATTGGTGCTATTAACACTTGCATTTCATGTCCTCTAGATAACAATCGGCTCTTGGAAATCCTTTGGTTGAGTTATTTGCCTCAGGATGTGTCTGCAATGCAAAAATAAACAAACCATAGAATTTCTGGCTTTTTAAAGCTGAAATGAAAATCTTAGTTGTCTTCATATGTGACACATTCAATGTGTGCTAATTTTCAGTTGAAGCTGCATTTGTTGTAGGTGTTATTTAATGTGATGGTGTTAGTAGAGAGACACAGAGGACTAGAAGCGCTCATATTAAACTCCTGGAGGAAATTCCTCTTTAGAATATGAGTCAGTTCAGAACGTTGCGGTAGGTATAGGATTTGTCAATGGCACTTTCTGGCTGACAAGCTCTTTGAATTCATGGTCCATCAGCCAGAACCAGGAGGGGGAAGCTGAAAGATTGTCATGACATTCATTGGTGTTTTCAACACTGAAATGGCATTGGCTGTACCTAAGAGTAGATATCATTGCTGCTCAGTACAAGCAGCTGTCCTGGAGGCAAGCCGAAGAAATGCCCTTACTGTGAGACTTCCAAACAGGGCAGAATTTGTCAGTGTCTCTAGGATACTGGTAAAACTACAACAACAGAAGTTCTCTCAAAAGCTGATGAAAGGAAAAAAAAAGTTTACATTTTACTAAGCATGTTACTTTAATTTGAGATAAACTTATGCTGCCATTTGTGCTGCCACTGGGTCATGTTCCCTCTCCTAATACTTACTAACCACCTGTGCCTGCTGCCGCCTCTTTTGTGGTGACACGAATGCTGATATGATTCATGATGAATCAGATGGGAGAACAGATGCAGCTGAAAAGTACCGGCAAGTATGATCTGCTGGGTCACTTGCATGTGCTTGCCCAACACTGGTGTTGGTACAAGGGAGGCACCAAGAGCAAGGAGCCAGATAAGGAACTCACTGGCCATGGCCTTGGTTCTGTGTCCCAGAGAATAAAGAAAGTGTGCTTCAGTCACAAGTCTTCTCAGAAAGAGCTTAACTGGTCCCCCTGAAGAGAGCAACTCCAGTACAGGCTTGGTTTGTCTAGTCAGAAGTGGATGAGGAAGAGTCAAGGGTTCTCAGGTCCTGACTCTCAGGCTGGTTCATGACTCAGATACACAGAGGTGTACCAGGTTCGAAAGCAAGCTCAGAGCTTCTCATGATGCTCATCACGATGCTCACGAAGTGCTTAGTTCAGTCTGAATCAGAAGCAACTCTTTCACAGTCAGCAGAGTTATGCCATCATAAAACCAGCGTGACAAGACAATCAGGTCGTATGTCGATAATTATCCAGTTTCTTCACTTTGAGCATTCCCACCCATTTTAGCAATGCTTTCCACATCTTTCCCATGTGTTGTTATCTTGTCTGGCAGACTGGGGTTGTTTGATTTTCTCTTGGTGCTAACCGTTGGTCTCAACATGGCTCTTGTGGCTTGCTTTGAGGAGCAGAGGGCTGCCAGAGCTGTGAGGTGGGTTGTCATCCTCCCCCATGCATAATCAGGGAAAATAGATAGATGGTGCCTGAATGGCAATCAGGAAGAGGAGGCCTTGTGCTCACTCCTCTGCACTGACTGGCACTCCAGTGAGTCTCTTAATGTCCTCTCATCTGAGTTGCCCTTTTGCACTCCAATTTCACTAGTGTGGAAATGGTTTCAGTGTTAATCAGTTGATCTCTCCTCTTGAAATTTTCAAATGAAAGAGTTGACAATACACACACATACAAACACAAACTCGTTTATGCTTATTCATTGCTATTACTATTTTTTTTTAAAAGGTCCTGGGTAGACTGCAGTTTATGAACCTACATAATGTAGCATAAAAAGAGGATAAATTAGTAGTCCTAGTATGACTCTCTTTTGCAGGAAAATACATTCCTTCATGCTGAGAGCTGCTGAAATTACAGGTTTTTATAAGCTTGCATCCACAATTTTTTCAGGATGTCTTCTTCTTTCCACAGTGTCATTTGTGTGGTTTATTTAACAAAATGTAACGTATACACCTTCTTCTTCACTTGTTGCAACCTTCCGGCAAAAGAGTCAGTGTTCATCTTAGAAAATTCAAAGGTGCACAACTGGAGTTGCTAAAGGGCTTGAGTCAACTTTTTTGAGAGTTCATTGAACAAAATTTTTTACAGAGAACCGTCAGATGCAACACAGCAGATGTCCAGATATGAATGTCCTCTGCTGCTGTGCCTCAGAATATTTTAGAGACAAAATACAGTCCCTATCTTTTTTCTCGACTTTTTCTTTTTTTGTACAGCTTAAGCTACATGAGATGATTGTACCCACCATAGCTTCCCATTGCTGCCAGATCACTGAAAAAGAAAAGCTGAAGCTAAATTTGGTTGTGCTCTCTATTTTGGAATACCTTTAATGTGCAGTCCCTTTTCTTTCTCGTTTCAAGCATTGCTTCTAAAGCGTATCTGTGAATCATTCGTAAAGGCATCAGCCGTGGCCATTTCACAGCATCATCTGCTTAACAAACTCAAAGTAGATTGACCTGTTTCCCCATGCTAAGACAGTTTCATCAACTTGCTAATTTTAGAGGATGTTTCCAGACAGTGGCTTTCTTTCTTCTAGAGCCTGATGGATGTGATTTTGATGCCCTCAAGTCAGTAATAATTTATCCTACATGTGCTAACATTATCATTAAGTATGAATAAGACTGTCACCATCAAGCCTGACGTAAACTTGTTTCAGGCTCACCCAATACACTTTATTCTCTTCTTTCCCCATTCTGATTTCTCTCTTTCCCCTTCGATTTTCTTACAGTCTTGTATGTTGTTTCAACAGCAGATCTTGTCCTCTGGAACACTGTAACTTCCTGGTGGGATCTTATAATAATTAAACCTGTTGTTGGTCAGGTGTAACATCTCGGCACTGTTACAGAAGCAATGAATGTTGGTTTTACGTCACCTTCAGGTTCCTTAGTGCTGGCTGATCTTCCAGTGTCTGGAGCCTCCAGATGTGAGGCTAGCAGAGAGCTGCAGGAGGTTGGCTCATGCAGATGTACTATGATAGCAATACCCAGGAAACTGGTTTAGGTACTGAAAACAACATCACTTGAAAAATAAAGGCAGCACATAGCTGATCTGCTGCTGAGACCCATAGAAAACGTAGCTGGGCAGAGCACCGTGGCTCCCTGTGCTGCTGCAGCCTCTGCTGCCCAGCTCTGCCCTCTGCACAGCCCCTATGGGGACTGACCCTGCAACCTGAGAGGGGGAAGGGGATGCAGGACCAGGCACTGGAGACCTGCCTGAAGTTCTTGGCTGTGTCAAGGATTTCCTGTCACCTTGAATATTTCCCTTACTTATCTTGTCTTACTATTTCCATCTGTAAAATAGGGAGAACATGTTTCAACTCCTCATAGAATAATTGTGAAGGTAAATCCAAGAAAATATGCAAATACTATTATAAAAGTAATAATGCTGGTAATAAAATTTATGAACAGGGTAGAACAGAAGTTCCTGTTTCTACAGAGGACGAAGCTTATTGCAGTTTCTTTTTATAGTATTCTTTACTTTTCTGGAGATGCTCCTGGTTTCCTAATTAAATAGTTTCATAAAGAGAGGTCTCCTCCCCTGCCAGTGCATTGGAACCCAACAGTGAAGCACAGGCAGCTCATGGATAACGTCTGTTGGTCACAGATCTCTTGCGGTTTGACTTCAGGCAAAATGTGTGTGTAGCCGTTTCAAAGAAGACCATGCTATGTAAATAAAAAGTTGTGTTTTGGTGCCACTGGAGTTTCAAAAAGTCGTATCTGTCCTGGGTTTGATCCTGTTCCAACTGGAGGAGATGGGAGCTTTGCTGCTAATTCTCCAGGGAGCTGGGCTGAGGTGAGTAAGCTAGCAGTGATATTTAAAGAGAAGAAATGCCAGCTAGGTAATCACTTCCAGAGCACTGGGGAAGGCAAGTGTGTTTTGTACCTTTCTGTCTGGAAGCACAAAACTCTGCCCACACAGCCGAGGGCACACTGCAGAAATTAATGTCTCCCGTGTTGGGGTTCACTAAGCCATTCTGCAAGATGGCTTCATTCCCCTAAGGGTGCTTTTGTCTTCCTCTACACTTCTTCCCAAAAGATCACTGTGAGCCCCCTGTAAACCTGCCTTAGGGCCACTGTCTGTGCTGGAGTCCTTGATGTATTTCCCCATCATCATCACTCCACTTTTCTTCAGCACTCATCCTGCTTGCAGCAGCACTGCTTTCAGTATATATAGCCCTGCAACCCTGCTGCAATGCTGCTGTGTCCAAGAGGCAGTGGCGGAGCTGAGGCACCTTGCTGAGGAACAGGTGGGAAGGTGCTCCCTGCCTCAAACATGGCGCTTGCCTGGTTGCTCATGAACCCTGTATTAGACTGTTTCTAAGAAGCCTCCCGGTACACACAGGACAGGATCCCCGTATGCCAGTCTTGGGAAGACACTCTGCTGACAAGGTCCTTGCAGTGCCCCGCCCCATGTGGGACGCCTCATGCCATGCTTGTGAGCAAGGCTGGCAGCTGGGTTTGACTTCCTCAGGAGTGGCCCATGCAGAAAAGGGTGCTGGCTCCCACGTTTTCTTCACTATGGTGCAAAGCGGGTCAGCACCTGGGTTGCCACATTGCACAAATTGAAAGCAACAGTGCTCAAGAAGCTAGACAGAGACCACAGAGCTAAAGCTGCATTGCTGTATTTAGTACTTAAGCCGAGTGAGCTGCACTTTGGATGAGCAAAGATGAATCTTCCTTACTGCTTAAGACAGATTTAGGAGTATACAAGCAGCATTATCTCATTTTACTATGTCTTCATTATTTCAATAGTGGCCTGTTTCAACTGGCTGTAAGACAGCCCTTCATGAAGCATTAGACATAATTAAAATTAGCTTTCAAGTGCCAAAACAAATAGCCAGTCTAAATGCATTTTCTTTTATTTCGAGTTGTCTTTACTGAATGGAGTTACATGGTCCTTCAGAACTCTTTCCCCAACCCTTGTCAAATTTGTAGTAATCTGAAGCAAAGAACTGGTGATCACTTCTGCAGTGAGTATCTGAGCTTGGCTCCATCCACAATAAGACCATATGCAAAATGGGGTGGGAGTTTCTGTTTGGGGAAAGCTGAAAGGCACAGTCCAAAACCAAAAGCCAATTTACAGCTTTTCTGTAACTCACCATGGAGTGACATTGTTTTGACAGATGAGAGGCAGTATAGCTCACTGCACTGAGAGATATTTCTGAGTAGCCGGAATCTCACTTTGTAATGTGTGTGAAAAGGAAAGTAGGCCAGAGGAAGAAACAATTCTCTCTTAGTACAGTCCTGCTTGCTCAACAAAACTTAGAAGATAATATCTACAGGAATACCAGCCTTTCAAAAGCAACAAGAATTAAGAGATTACCCGAGTGTCACTACCTCTTTTACTGAATCTGTGGATAACACTCTGGAAACTTGATCCACATGCCTGCTCATTTTTGGCTATTATGCAAAGAGTAATTGCATTATCAACCAACCAGTAAAACAGGCAAAAACCTGTGGTGAATGCTACTGTTTCACTGATCTATTTAATGGATGAATGATCTTTTCATTTCATCTGCATCTGAGTTGTAAAGGAGAGAAGGCAAAATAGAATAAAAGCAATAAAACCATGAAAAAAGGAGATGGGGATGTTTGCATTGTTCTGTGAGGCACCACACAAAGACCCACTTTGATAAATGCACGTGACTAAATTTAGCATAGTGTGGACCTATGTGTCCTGAAAGCAGGACAGCCCTGTGGCTGTTACACTCCCAGACTCCGCAAACCTACCTCTCAGGATAGGGGGTGACATACCCCTCACTGCACTGCCTGGCTGGCACAACTCCTGTGCTGGCTCTGGGGCACCCTTTCCAAGTTTAGGCCAACTCTGTGATGATTTGTAAATATACCCAAGCTCTGAACCAGCGTGACATTCCTCATGCAGGGTGGAGAAGAGAGGGAAAAGACCAATGTTGTCTGGCATTTGAAAGCTGTATACCTTACCTCTCCTTTCCTGTGTTCCAGATTGTTGCTGTAAGGCTCCAATAGAAAACCCACTGAAGAAAATTAAAAGATTCCTACAACATCAATTAGCATTCAGTCAGGCCAAAAGAGCAAAGTTATGTGGTTGCCTGGCTCCTCCAGTTCTCTTATGTCTGCAGTGGCAGGCTGTCAAATCCAGTAATTCACATAGAATAACCTTCTAGCATAAAATGGAAAAAGCAACAGCAACAAATGGAAATGATAAAACTGAGAGGAAAAAACAAATGAACAAAACCAACAACAACAAACAAAAAAGAAGATGGTGTGTTCTTAAGATTTTCAGTTCACACAAGATGAAATAGCTGCAACTGAAAATAGCAGGGCTCAGCCAGTGCCATGTGTGTCTGTCGCAGCCCTACTGTGGTGCCCCACCAGTGTGATCAGCCAGCCCAGAGAACCTGAAATGTCCCTCTTTTCCAAGCCTGGCAGGGATCATTTTGCAAACTGGCCACCTAAGTGGCTGTGGGTAGCAGAGCTGCTCCAATTGACACTGGCTGGCTGAGCAGCAAGGCCTCTCCGCTTTCATGTTCCCTCTTGGGTTGATTACCCCAAACTTTTACTGCTCAGGCCTGTTGCTGGCCCTGTGCAGGGGGTAAAGCTGCCCTTGCCTCAGCTCTCCTGCGGTGCCAAGCTGCGCTGCCCAAGTCATGCAAATAACAAGTCAGTGCGGAGCAAAATCAGGTCAAAGAACTCCAGAATTTGGTCTGAATCACAGAATCACAGAATGTTAGGGATTGGAAGGGACATCGAAAGATCATCCAGTCCAATCCCCCTGCCGGAGCAGGAACACCCAGATGAGGTTACACAGGAATGTGTCCAGGCGAGTTTTGCATGTCTCCAGAGAAAGAGACTCCACAACCCCCGTGGGCAGCCTGTTCCAGTGTTCTGTCACCCTCACTGTGAAGAAGTTTCTCCTCATATTTAAGTGGAATCTCTTGTGTTCCAGTTTGAACCCATTGCCCCTCGTCCTACCATTGGTTGTCACTGAGAAGAGCCTGGCTCCATCCTCGTGACACTCACCCTTTATGTATTTGTAAACATTAATGAGGTCACCCCTCAGTCTCCTCCAAGCTAAAGAGACCCAGCTCCCTCAGCCTTTCCTCATAAGGGAGATGCTCCACTCCCTTCATCATCTTTGTTGCCCTACGCTGGACCCTCTCCAGCAGTTCCCTGTCCTTCTTGAACTGAGGGGCCCAGAACTGGACACAATATTCCAGATGGGGTCTCACCAGGGCAGAGTAGAGTGGGAGGAGAACCTCTCTCGACCTACTAACCACTCCGCTTCTAATACACCCCAGGATGCCATTGGCCTTCTTGGCGACAAGGGCACTTATAACTTAAGCACATAGAAGCCTGAGGATATTTGCAGTGTTTCTTCTGTGGCCTGCTCAATTCTGAAGCAGAGTAACTAAGTGAATTCACAAGTTTTAATGCAGCGTCAGAAGAAACATAAAGGTAAAGTGCTGAGTGAAGAGTCATAGCAGAAAAACAAACTCCACCGAACTGTTAGATGTCTCATGATAGATGAGTCAGAATCTCTTTGTTTTCTGCTACACTGTTACCAATTTAGCAGGCTGCAAAACGAGAAATGGAGCTGTGGATGACAAGAGATAATTTGTGAAAAATGCCCACAGCTTGTGGGGTAGATGAAAGACAAGATACAGCAGTTTCAAAATACCAAGAGACACTCTATGTGGGCAAAGGGTGTGTCCAGGTTCCTCAAGCATTTGAGCAATTAAAATCTGAGTTACCATTCTTTCCAATAGTTTTCAGTGAGCAGAAGCAGGTGCCTTCTCTGAAGACCACTAGCAGATACATCAGCTATATGTTGCATCTGGCACCAAATGAAAGGCAAACATTTAGGCTCCAGTGATCCTCAGTTTGTCTCCTTCGTGAATTCCAGGGAGGAAAAGTTTTTTTTGCTGGGAAAGTGTAAAAAACAGTGCCATCAGTGGGATGTCACAGCATGGAACAAGAGCAGAAGTTCAGAGGTTACAATGAGGCCCAGCTTCAAGATTACTCACCTTTGCTTCTCTCATGTGAGCCAGATTCACCAGTGAAATTCATTTCATTTATATGTGATCCAAGTAAGGCTTCACCACCTACCACAGAACTCCAAAGATTAAGAGTTAAATACAGCTTTGGGCCATGTATGAACCATCAAAAGTAAGTGAATTTGCATTTTGATTACACTAGATATAGTTTGCTGAACTAAAACAATTTACTTTTTTAAGATTTGTGAATCCTCCTGTGAATTAAAATGTTCTGTATTTTAACTCCTAATGTTGGTCAGCAGACCAATGCTATATAATAGGCCTACAGAATAAGCCATGATTGTTTCTTGTCATTCTGTTGTTTCAAACTGAATACCTTAAAAACAAGAACTGGGAGATGCAAGGTAGAATGGGAGCTTAGATTCTATTTGCACAATTTGAAAAGTAACTAAACCATTCAGTAGCAACTCAACAAAGATCCATGATTGAGGAAGACATCTCCCTGGGGTTCTTGACAGCATTGCATCTACATTTTCCCATATTTCAGGAAGGAGTTTAAAATGAGCTCAGAGAGAAAACAATTCAGAGAAAATGAATGAGAATTATTATAGGAAATGAAAACCAGATCGTAGTGAAAAACTCTGAGCATGCTACCAATTTCCTTTATAACAGAACTGATTGAGGAATAACGCAGTTACAGTCTGAATGTACCAGCACTGAGCATGCAGCATGAATAAACTTTTCAGTGTAGTGGACAAAAGTATCACAAGATGCATTAACTGAAAGGCAGCCAGTTCAAACTAGGAATAAGGCACACATTTTTAACAGTGAAAGGAACTGAAACAATTTACCAAGGACTTCAGTGAAGTTTTCATCAATGAGAATGCATATAGAATGATTGGAAGTTTTTCTAGAAGACACCTAGTTGAAACAAAAATTAATTCATGGAAGTTCAATGGCATGTCATATGCAGGTCAGACTAGATTATCACAAATGGGTCTTCAGAGCTTTGAAGTCTAGGAATTTGTAAGAGATTGAAAAGATACTAACAAATTTTCTTCCAGTAGAATGTCCTTAACAAAGATCAATCTCTCTATCTATCAATGGATTTTCCATACTTTCCATCACCGTCTTAAGTCTTTCCCAAATAAATTAGTGTAGTGAGATCAATAGTGATTTCATAGTGTTTTCTCTTTTTCAGCCTGCCTTGGTTATTGAAAGAACCATTTAGTCTGAATATACACAATCTTTTATTTCACTTGAGAAACAACCCATCCAATTATATCTCATTCAAGCAGCATCTTAAAATGAAAGTCTTAATGAATATAGTAAAGCTGCCAACTAAGAAATGCAAGAACTTTAAAACTTCTTTAAAAATTAGTTTTGAACAGTTTTCTGTCAATAGTTAAGTATGTTTACAATATAATTATGTTTATGGTTTCTAATTTTAGATTTTTCTGAGTTAGTCAAGTGCAAAAGTTCTGGTTGGACCATGCGGAAAACAATCTTTACATGCTTTCGTAGCTCTGCTGATTTTCTTTCATCTTTCAAATACCCCCAACTTGTCATGTGCTGAAACCAAGTCTGGAAAATGTCAGTCCCAGAAAACATGCTTGTGGAACTAATAGCAAAATAAAACCAACCAAACAAACAAAAAAACCCCAAACCTGTGGATGTATTAAAAACTGAACTCAGAGATAATTATAATGGAATTTTGGTGCATATTACCAGTTTTCCTAACTGAAGATGCAGACATTAGGAGACCTGCCAGCAGAAGTTGCCCAGGAGATGTGCTGAAGCAGCCAGCCTGTCTTTTCTCCCAGGCTGACTTCATTTACATGCCTCATCACGCCAAGTTAGTCCAGTCCTTTTCCCTCCCCAGCAGAATCAGATGTTGCAACCTATTTACAGTGAGGAGGTTCCCTTACTGGGTGAACTTTCTGTTACCTGGCAGGAGAAATTCCTGGGGAATTAATGCAGCCTCAGTACCTGTGAAGCAGCTAAGGCAGGGGTGTCAAACTCATTTTCACCAGGGGCCACATCAGCCTCGCCATTTCTTTCAAAGGGCCGAATGTAATTTTAGGACTCTAGCCTTACATTTATATGGTCCTAAAATTACATTCGGCCCTTTGAAGGCAACCGTGAGGCTGATGTTGCCCCTGGTGAAGATGAGTTTGACACCCCTGAGCTCAGGGATTAGAAATGCATTTTCAAGTCATGGAAGGTTTCTGATGAAGAGTGCAGCAGCACTCTGCCAGAAGTGCAGCAGAGTACAGATGCCACAGAAGACAATGGGACATTTTTTTGCAAGTAGAAATTGAACATCCATGTTAGATATTTGCTGTCATTGCCCCAGTCCCAGTAAAAAGTGGTGTATATGATGGGTGCAAATTTCACAGGGTTTGTGCAAATTTCACCGGGTTTGTGCAAGTCAACCCACACTGCTGCAGAGTAGTTGTATGTTACCCAGCATGACAACACATTGAGACTTCAGTCTGGGAATATCCACAGTACAGTTTGATCAGCACTGTGCAAGAGAAATTCACCCTTTTCCTGCTTCTGTCTGCCTCTCTTCTTCTATATATGTACTCTTAAGGCTTTGTGTCTGTTGACAGACTCTCAGGGGAAACCTGTGGTAGAAATGTATCAAGCCAGGCATACTCCTGTCTCACCACCACTGGGAGGAAGCTGTTTGGTGGCTTTCCAAGAGCTCCTCAGCAAAGGACAGACTACAGTTGCCTTGTCTTACTATTGGAGATATGTCCACTGCCAGGACACCCAGATTCTGCTTCATGTTACGTTTAATTAGGGTGAATCTTGCTTATTGTCTGAAGTGCAATTCAGTGGGGGAGGAGGGGGGAAGGCCTGTCACAAGTTAAATAGTTGGGGAATTAGTGAAATACTATGTAATTAGAAGAATGGCTTCTTTCCACAGTGAATGAAAGCCAAAACGTCTGTGAATCTCGTTTTGGCATCTAGCAGGAAAACTGTCAGCCTGGTTATAGTAAAGATGATAATATTATGTTGTTTAATCTTATCTGGATATGTCCCCTCCAGTGGTTTCCTGCTGGTAAACCACAGAGAAGAGAGGCAGTAGTAAGTAAACTAGAGGAAGTGAGATGAAATATAGTGTGCTCCTCTGGTTAATAGGGGATTCATGTGAAGGATATTGCTAATTAAAACCAATAGTATTTTCCTCCATCTGGGCTTTCAAACCCGGTTTCAGAGGACACAGAGGATGTTTTGTTTCAGCGAATCGCTCATAGTTTAGGGAAGCCATGGGATGAAATATTAGTATTGCAGTAAACTGTGCTTGTGCTTTAAGAGCAACACATGAAATAGGCATTTTCCAGATTGTGAATACATGGTTTCACCCACATAATGTCCAAATGAAAGGGTAGCTTGGGGTTAGAAGAGCAAAATCCACCCTCAGCCTACTCTGAGATACAAGGAACTGCCAAACAGTTGTGGTTACTGGAATAAGAGCTCTTGTGTCCCCAGGCTATGTGTGTGTGGCTCCAGGGCTGCTGGATCTATGGAAACATGAAGTCTGGGGAATTGCCTGCAGTGCTGACCTTCAAACCAGCCTGCAGATGATATGGTGATGTACAGGGAGTGTGCAAAGCCAGCAGCTGCCTCCCTGCTACTACTCAGAGCTTTCCTCAGCTATGAGCAGAGGGAGCTGAGGTTGCTCCAAAGACCTGGCCAGAATTCCCTTATAGAGCACCGCACCTCATTAACTGCATCAGGAAATACCAAGCTACATCAGCAAAAGGATTTGCAAGTGAGATGACATCTTCATGCAGTGGTGAGATCTCGTGCTCAGTGCTTACTTCACCTGGATTCTAGGCTTGTGCCCAAGGGTGAGGAAACAAACCTAAACTTTCTTCAGCTTGCCTATTCATGAGTGCCTTGTGTCAGCAAAATGTGCCTCATCATGTGGCTACCGGATGTTTTCTTCACCTCCTGCACCACTTCCAAGGATCCCACTATAACTCGCTTCCCCAACAATGAATGGAAAAGTCCACCTTTGTTGTTGGAGTTGTCTTTACATCACTGGAAACAAACAGTCTGTAGGAGATGTTGAAACAAACTTCCTGTGTTACAGTGTCTGAAGACTGGCTTCAAATGTGGCTGAGCTGGGTACTTTGAAATTAAATACGAAGGGGAGAAGCAAAGAAAAGATGCTGCAGGAAAAATTTGGAATGCCTCTTAATCAGAGCTATCCAAGCTGTGGCCTGTGGGATGTCTTCTGCCTGTCTTCTGCTTGTATAGTATCTGGCCCATAGCTGAACAGTTATGATACCTTCTGGGTCCATATTGTCAAAGGCTGGACTGTCCTACTGTGACTTATCCCAAATCTGCGGCAAGTTGAGTTTCCTGCACTGGTCAATTCAAGTGAAATACATGCATCCTGGAAGCTGAAGGGAGAATCAATTTCTTCTTTTCTCCCTACCCTTTTCAATAACATTTTTGTGTTTATCAGTATTTTATCAGGAATTCCTCTTACCCCATTTGCTCTTGTGCTTTTGAGACTTCAACAGCCCTTTATTATTGCAAAAAGCTCTTGTTTACCTCTTTTCACCTGCGTTCTGGTTTCTGGACCTTGTTCTTCTCATGCTGGCTCCCTGAGGGTACACAGATGGTAGCCTGGAAGCCAAAAGGAATGATACTGGAGGAGTGAGAGGGAGGAAAAAAAAAAAAAAAAAACCAACAAAAACCAACAAAAAGAGAAAGAAGAAAACCAGTGATCACAGCAAGCCTCCAGACTTTCCTAACAGCAAAACCCTAATACATATCAGTGTGCTGGATCTTGTCAAGATGCAGGTAATGTATAATTTTGGGAATGCAACCTAAACAACATTTAGCTTGTTGGCTGTAAATGTTTAGACCTGTTAAGTAAGATATCACAGTTCTGTCATGAAGTACATTCTGTCAGCTGATAAATATTTTTTTATTCACGGGCAGTGTCATAGTTAGTCTGTTCTTTAATGGTGGACGTCAGCCTCGGAAGCACCACACAGCAGAATGTCTAAGTTTTTCTTGTATCCAAACCAAGCTCTCTTACACAGGCTAGGGGTGCAGTTTGCAGTAAGGTCAATTCACCCTATGTGCAAGAAGGAGTTAATCTCACCACTGCAGTCTCTAGGGATTGACTGGCGTTTTTCACGAGGATAAGGAAATGCCATGATGTACAGATAACTTCAGGCAGGTTTTTTTAGGCATAGTGTTCTTTAAAATAGTAGGTGAAACACCGAAATATTCTTGGCGAAAGCTGATTTGCATCCAAAGTGCTTTATAAAATGAGCCTTTGAAGGAAAACCCAGTAACTAAATGCAAATATTGTTCTTAGCATACAAAATATGACAGCTCTGTTACCTGTTATATAGTACCCTACCAGCTTCCGAAGGTTGCACATGAAATGTAACCAAGCTTATTACAGAACCATTTCGCTGCTCTGACGATGCAAGCAGCAGAAAATGAGCCGCAGCAGAGGCAGGTTAGTGATTAACACGGGCAAGGTCAGCAAGCCGGAGTGCGAGCCGGACACCGGCAGCAACACCGACACCAGCAGCAACACCGGCCCCGGCGGCCCGGGGACACCTGGCGGCGGCAGCGGCAGGAGCGCGGTCCCGGGTGCTGGTGCCGCCCCTCGCCTTCCCCTGCTGCCCGAGGGGGAAGCCGGGCCGGGCCGGGCCGGGCCGGGCCGTGGGGTACCCAGCGAAGCTGCCCTGCGCAGCAGCGTGGCCGGGCAGGGCTTGCCGAGAACAGGCGGCTTGTCAGGCTCTGCTTGGGCCGCCTGGCCCCGAACGGGCACTGCCGAAACCAGCGCTCGATGCAGAGCAGTTTGCGTTGTTCAGTATTAACGCACTTCTGTCAGGTGAGGGCTGTTAGTGACAGGGTGCAAAAAGGCGCTTTCACACCTGAGCAGGACAAAAATACATAGCATGACGTAGGGGGGGGTGAGAGTTTGCCCGGAAGATCAAAAAAGAGAAGAGAAATCAGGAAGGACTGGGGAGGACTCTTGCTAAAGAAGGCCCTGAGAGAGTCCAGAGAGCAACTATTCTGGTCCTCTAGTTTTCTTTCAGAGCAAGAGATGCAGGGTACAACATGCATGATAGTAAGGAGAGAAAATTGAGCAATCGCTGCAAGGAGTCTGAACTCCAGGGAGGCAGCATGTCCTCAAAGGGAAAAGGACTCATTGAAATCAGCGGCCAGAGCACTCCAGTAATGAGAACTTGGCTGGCACAGAGATCAGAGATGAGTACTGCCTACCATATCCTGTGTGCACTTACACCTCTCCTGATTCTCTGTCTTTCCGTTGACATTTTCTGGGCTAGTTTTTAAGGGAATGAACCTTCCAGTAAGGACATGGTCTAGAACACAGTTGAAGTGGAAAAATACGCTGTTCCTTTCACTTGCAGTGTTTTTTTCTGAAGCTCCTTGTCAAGACAATAATAATATTATTCCTGTGGTCTTACTTCAGCACAAAGACAGTCTCCTGCCTAACTGGACTAGTGATTTTGTGTAGAAAATATAACATTAAAAAATGAAATTCTAACCAAAACAATAACACTTGGGAATGCATCCAAATATTAACTAATGAATATAAGGTTTGCCAGTGCTTTTAGAATAAATGTTGACACCTTAAACTTTGTTTTAATAGGGCTGCATGAATCTATGCTTACATTTAGGATTGTGGACTGTATTTCTGGATTTAAAATGTATAGTAAAAAAGCAGTTAAGCACAATAACCTAAAATTTGGCCTCTCTTGTGTGTTTAGGATCTGTGGCATACATGTGGCAGTTCCTTTCCACTAAAGCCTTCTGCTCTGTTTCCAGCAAAGGGCAGACAGTGAGGAGAAGTTTACAAGGCAGCGAAATACTTGTAAATGTCAACATGGCAGTCTGCTCCCCAGACCTGAGCAAACAGGTACAACCAGAAAGTTACATACCCATGACAGGTGGGCGCAGGTGGAGGGGAAAGCAAGTGAGAGAGGAATAGGGGAAAAAAAAAAATCCTGTGTTGTTTCTGTAGGGTTCTGTAGGAGTAGACTTTATTCCAATTATGTTGCAGGCCTCATAATTTGGCATAGCAGATGGGAGCAGCCACATCAGTCATGATAACATCTTCTATTTTGCAACCTCAGTGTAGAAGTGGGTCCTATGATTGCAGATATGGTCCCTTGTAGAACTGGCCTGCAGAGTAGAAATAGGGAAATTCAAATTCCAAAACCAGACTTTGGTTTGCTTACCAGAACGTGTGGAGGAGGTGGAGGAAATGCCGATACCTAGCCATGGCTTATTTGGCAGGCAAACTAAACACGTTCAGGGCTGTACAACACGGAGGGAAAGCACCGCTGCTCCTCACTGCTTACAATTTAGGAGCGGTATGCAGAAGGCAGGCTTTTCCGAGGACTGCACTGCCATCTGTTCCTTCGCTATAGGTGTCTCTGCTTTGAAGCTGTAGGTAAGAACAACAGGCGCGGTGGGATGGGAACACCGCCCAAGTGTCGCTCCCTGCTGCAGGCCGGGGAGGGTCTCAGAAGGGCGTTCACTCAGACAATGCAGAGCCCGGCAGGACGGCATAGAGGCTCGGCCACCCCGCTGCTCGCCACCCCCGAGACTCCCGTCGGAAGGAGCCGGGGGGGCGCAAGAGCCCTAGGGTGGGCGGCACCGGCGGTCTGCGGTAACGGCGGCGGGGCAGGGGCGGGGGGCCCGGGGCTGAGAGGCCTGGCGCGGCCGGGCGGCTTTGTCCAGGGTCTTGAAAGCGGGAGCGAGGGGCCGTGCGAGGCAGGGGCCGTGGCGCCACGCTGCACGGGCACCCCTCGGCCCCGGCGCTGCGCTGGGGCTCGGCTGGGCACGGCAGCGGCTGGGGGGCCCGATCCGGGCAAGCGTCCCACCAGCTCGTTGCCGGGGCCCTGTGCCCTGCCCTCCCCTCGTCCATCCACCCCACCTGTTGCTACCTTCCGTTCACAAACTCGCAGCCTGGCCCCAGGCGCCCCGCTAAGCCCTGGGATCCCCTCTCGGGACGTCGCTGCAATGGGTAAGGCGGGGGGAGGGAGGGGGAAAAAGAGGCGGTGGGCACGCCGAGGGGCGGGGCCTGGTTTTTGGTTGCGCGGCAGCGAGAGTGGCCAATGCGGGGTTGGCGTTCCCCCGGGGCCGAGCCGGCGAAGCCAATGGGAGGCGGGGCCGGCAGGTGGGGCGGGGCCGGCAGAAGGGGTGGGAGGGCAGAGGAGAGGGGG
The DNA here is from genome assembly GCF_037038585.1 of Patagioenas fasciata. NCBI lineage: Eukaryota > Metazoa > Chordata > Aves > Columbiformes > Columbidae > Patagioenas > Patagioenas fasciata. Next base: position 48,233,416 of record NC_092522.1, read on the forward strand.
TGTGTGGCAGCGCTGCTCCCGCCCCTCCCTCCGCCTCTCCGCCCTGTCCGGTGGTGGAGCCGCACTCGAGACCCAGCGCCCGGCAGAGAGGGCTGCAGCGGGACGAGAGGAGCGGAGGGGGCTCCGGCTCCCCGCGGGAGAAGCGGGCGCCGCTGTCGGGGAGCGACGGGGGAACGGAACGGAGCGGAGCGGAGCCTAGCCTAGCCGAGCCTAGCCTAGCCTGTGTGCGTGCAGGGGCCATGGGGGTCCCGCGGCGGGAGCAGCCGGAGCGCGGGCAGCAGCAGCGGCAGTACCAGGTAAGGAGCGGCGCTTGCCGTGTCCGTGCCCCGGGGTGGCGGGCGGGGTGCCCGGGGGAACGCGGGCGTACGAGCACTTTCCTTCCCGGGAAGAGCTCGGGAGCAGTTTGGGGAGTGGGGTGGTGGGGAGAGACCGTTCTTCTCTCTCCTCCTCTGATGCCATTGGGAGTTCCCTTGGTCCCATAGTGGTGAAAGCCTCGGCTTCTCCGGGCTCCGCGGGAGGGCTGCGGGCTGCGGCGGGGAGATGACGAGGAGCCGCGGGCCCCCCTTCTCCGCCGGCACCCTGTCCTCGTCCCCGCCGCCGCACCGTCCCCGCCGCGCCGGAGAGGGGTGGCTCGCTGCTGCGCGTCGCCTGTGTCAATAGCGTTGTGGTCCGCGGGGCCGAGAGGTTTAAATGGAGTGTCCGTGGGGCGGGGGAGGTGTAAATTGAGTGTTCGTGGGCCGCGGGGTGAGGGGGGGGTCTAGGTGGGGTGGCCAGTAACATTTGGGGCGGTTTTGCCACCGGCTGCAAGAGCTCTGCGCCCGATCACGCTGTTTCCGTGTCCGAAGCCCGCTTGAAGAATGCTGGTAATTGCGAGTAAGTTTGCTTGGATGGGTCGTCTCTGGGATAGAGCTGGATTTCAGAGCGGAGATGGTGCGGTGGGGGCCGCCAGGCTTTTGAGGTAGCAGAGGGGAAGATTCTTTAGCCCGTGTAGTTTCTTTAAGTGACTTTAATGCTATTTACTTCTTGTAGACGAGGCGCCAGATTTATCCGTTTGCACTCTTTGTTTTCTTGTAACGCTCTGCCGTATAGCAGTGTTCAATGGTCCGTTCTCCAAACTTAGGATCTGATTCGTTAAATGACGGTCAGTTGAGATCAACTTTGCTTTAGGTTTTATTCTTCTGGGTCTGTACCTCTTCTGTGGTGCTCCGCAGCGTTTTGCCGAGGGGGTGTATGTCCGTGTGAATGTGGAAGTAGCATTACGCAGTCTTGACAAAGACGACTCTGAAGTTGACAAATTTCAGAGGTGGCTATTAACGTTCACCAAGTAGGTCAGTAAACTAGCTTAGGACTTGCTGCTGGGTTATTTTAACAAGTTAGTAGTCTGAATATTTGCTTTCAGCCGGTCTTTTTCAGAGGAAACGAGTTTTAGTTTTTATGATGCAGAGGACATGCAAAGTTAAAGAGAATTGCACATGTAAATTTTCCCGATCTCTTTTGTACGCAGTTTTCACTTCTAGAAGTTAACACTAGATGGCTTTCTTATATCAGATATCCAACAGAGAAGGAAAGCATGTAATCTGTCTTTGCAGCCTACTATTTCTGTATTTGTCTGGGGTTTTTTCGCTTCGCATGAATAGTAAACTGCCTTCTCGATCAGTTCTGCACTGATTAGACCAGAGCAGAATTTGAAGTTTGCTTACTAGCTGACATAATTAATTGTTTTGATCAGCTCATCTCAATACTCATAGGCATTATTGTATATGTGTACTACCAATATCTGTAGAAGTTTGTTTAGTTGGAAGATAGCTTTGTAAAATATTTAGGTTGCTTTAAAGGAAGGCAGCTACATAAGGTAGGATGTTTGAAAATGGGAAAAAATCCACAATAATTCAATCTCTCAGTTACTACTTAGTTTGCTTGGCCTATTTTAAAAAGGACTGTAGTGCATTAATATTGTTTGTTCAGCTGTTTTGTTTTTTTTTTTTTTTTTTCTTCCACGGATTCTGTACCCTAACTGTCTTAGACTGGAACATTTTGGAGTTCAGAAATGTAGTGCATCACAGCCTGCTGGATATAGGAATACCTAGGCCTGATGCCTTATTAAATCTATTTCTTGTGGTTTTTTTGAAATGGTGCCTGTTGTCAGTGGAATGTGTTATTTGCCACCCATTTGCTTCTTTGGCAGTAGCTTTAAAATACTTCAATCTTAAATTTGATCTTTGAAGTATCTTTTTATTAATAATGCAAAAATGTTTAAATCTTTAAGAGCTATAATACATTGTGGATATTTAGACATCACTTAGGCTCCACAACAGTTGATTTATAATTTATGTACCCTTCATATAAAAGTAGTTTTCAAGGAGGTTTCTGAATGTATTGTCTTGGTTTTGCATGCCCAGTGGGTTACCTTACCAGATTGTGCAGCACTTATATGTAACAAGGAGGAATACTTACTTGTAAGGATGCTAGACTGTTCCACCAGTCATATTGCATCAATTAAAGATCATGTCATTCACATATGCCAAGGGCATAATGTGCAACCTAGAACTTGAAACAAACCCTCAATTCTTTGTAGCTGGTATTTGCTTAATGTACAAATCAGAGTATTTTTAAAGGTTTCTGTTCTGTGTTCCTGAAAGAAAGATAATATGGGGTTTTTTTTCTAGACATTTACTGACTTACTCAAGTGTGTTGTGAAATACTTGCAAAGGAAGGGAGTTAAATGAGGAACTAAGCAAAGCAGTGGTCAAACAGGCAAAACCATCCCTTTCTTTTGCTGTTTGACCTTTACAAGTGAACCAAGGCAGTTCGTTTTTTCACTTTCAGCTTCATATTGAACATAGTAGTTGGGCATTGTACCTAAGCTTTTTATGTGCAGATCAGCTGTTCAAACTGCAGGAGAAAGTAAATATTTTCCCCTTACCTTGGATTAAGATTTTATTTAGGTGGTTGGATGTTAAAATATTTTCAATAGGTTTGTACCTTTTACTGATGACTGATCTGGTTTGGTAATATTTAGCGTGAAATGCTAGATTATTATGAAAATATAAGATAAATTACAGATTGTGGGAAGAGGGTGGGGCATTGGGTTATCTAGTTTCTCACGTTAGTCATCCAAGATTACCAACAGTAGCTGTATTGACAGCTTGAAATGAAATAATGGTTTGACGAATGCTCTTTTCTCTTTCCATGCAATTTTTGCTTTGCAATTCTAAAACATTTGGGCAAGCTGGCTTGTGAATAAGTGAAATCAAAGGAGATGGCTTTTATTTTATGCATTGCAATATTGTACTCATAGTAGATTTTTTTTTTTTTTTTTTGCTATGTTAGGTAACATAATTTATATCCAATTCTTTGAAACATTACATCTTGCAAAGTTAAGACAAAATTCAGTTTATCTATTTTTAAGGAAACTTCCTTCCTCTTATACAGCTGAAGAGTTCAGGAAGTTTAGGGTATGGCTGCTCCTCGCAGTCTTTTTCTACCCTGTTTTTTCTACTTGAATTATTTTGAGGAAACACTGTGAGGACTGCCTACCAAACCCACAAATCCAGTAAGTAGTCATGAGGACTATTATGATGCATATCTGACTACAGAATTTGTATTTGGTAGTTTGAAAACTCTTTTCTAATTTTAAAAATACTATTTTTTTGGGCATAGGTTGCATTAAGAATAATGTTAATTCCTTATGACGTTCCATGATGGTGCTATATGACTGGTTAGATTTTTAAGAAATACCAGGGCTTCACATGAATAGCTGTCTTATTTTTTTTAGTCTATTGTGAAAGGACAAACCTAATGTTAAACATCTGATTTATCCTGACAGAAGTAAATGAAAGAGACCTAGGCTTCCTTTGTAGTAAAGCACTGACCCCAGATTTAAAGCCGTTTTCAGGCATAATTGAATGAACTGAAGATTGAGAAGGGTTTTTATAATTGGTGATACTCTTCTTGTTTTTAGCTAGAGACAGCGCAGCAGTAGGCAGGAATGTCATTGTGATTATTTTGCACCATAGTTCTTACTAGAAGATATGTAGGCTCTTGTTTGGATCATGAAAGTGTAATTACATCAGCAGTTAGCTCCTCATGATTTATAAGTGGATTCTTCTGGTTTTCTGGAATTTCTTAAATAGTGATCAGTTCATACATAATTAAAGGTTTTGTTTAAAAAAATGTCTTGAATCCTTATGGAGATAATAATTGGAACATGTAATAAATGTAAGCAGCTGCTGTCACATCTTTTTGGATCTGCAAGCAACAGCTTTATTTGATCTGATGCTTGTAAAACATTTAAAGAAAAGTGAATGTTTGAAATGGAGAAGGCATTTGTTTTAGTTGCTGTTAACAGGGGATTCTTTGTTCCTTAGGAAATAACCTGTATTTTTTTTTTTTTTAAAGCTGAAAGATGTCTTCTAGAAAGATACCACAGCTGTTTGGGTAGTAAGGGAATCTAGAAGGAGGAAGAGTAGTAAATAGATAGTCCTGTAGTAGCTGGGCTCTGACAGTAGCTGAAGTTGTCACGTTTCCCTTCCCCCTCAGCAGCTCAAATGAAATTCTGAGCACAGGCCTTGGAGTTTTGCCATTGACTTTGAATCTTTTCTTATATAGTGTCTTCATTTGTTGTCCTGGATCTTGCAAAGTGGCATCCAGCTCCGCAGATATTTGCATACTCCTCCTCTGTTATTTGCCATTCCTTCCTTCCCCTCTCCCTTCACTGCTCAAATTCTCTCTGGCACAGTGGCTGGGGATTGTGACAATGCCTGCCTGCTAACTTCTTTTTTAGGTAGGCTTTTGAATTGTAGGTATTTCACCATATGACCTCTAAGACTTAAGTTATATGAAAATGATTTAATGGGATTTATGTTAGAGGACACATAATAGAGATTCCAAGCTCTTATACAACTCAGCAGTTTGCCCTTCCATTTCCCTTTTGGTTCACCAACCTTTGTTTTAAACCTGATACAATCTGTGTTGGTATTAGAGGACTATTTTACAGATTACATAAACAAAACCTTATAGTACTTAATATTTATAAGGAAAGGTACTCTGAGAACACTAGAAGTACTGTGCATTTCTTTTTGTTTTTTGTTTTTAATAATGTATATGCTCTTGAACACCTTCATAATTTTCTTCTGATTTTTTTTTTCCTGACACTTGTTTGTTCCATAAATATATGAGAGGAAAAGGAGATTCTGGGTCACATTGTATTTCATGTGGGATTTTTACATTCACTTCAGTCAAATTTCATGAATTGTGAAGTTATGCGAGAATGAAATAGCAGTTAAGGTGAGTAAGGACTGAATAAAGCTTTCTATAGGTGTTATAAATGCACATGCTGTTAAAATACTTTTGCTGGGTTTTTTTTTTCCCCCTTTCACATGGGGCAGTAAAAAGCAATCTTACAATTAATGCATAGTTAGCAAAACTGTCACTGCAAAAGCATTTCTGTCTCCTATATTTTACGGTGAAGACATTTGTGAAAGATATGAAATTTAAGGTTTTTTTTTTTGTGTTTTTTTTTTTCACCTGAGGGTTACAAGTTAATTAATCTCACTCTTCTTCTCTGGTTGTTTTCACTTGTGGCTTTCTGTTCAAAACTAAATATTTCCTACTTCTAGGTACCTAAAGCACATTCAAGGAAAAGAACACTCAAGTATTTTTTAGCCTCTCAGCGCTGAAGAAGAATACCTGACATGTTTTAGCATGAGATCTCATTCCTATATTACTGTGACACAAAGAGTGTGTGTGTGGGAAGTGTGGCTGTGTATATGCATACATTCTCATGCATAATGTGCATATCATATATGGTGTGTAGGCAAGTGTATGTATTTTGCTGTGCTGGTCTTGCTTATTGCAGTGGCCAGCTGCTCTTGAAGAATCAGGAGCAGTTTATGGTGGTCAGGTTATCCTTGCTGTTCTGCTGTAGTAAATTGAGCCTTGGTTTTGCTTTGTAGGGTTGTCAGGACAACAGCTTATTATTATTGTTCCTGGTGGTTTTTCTCTATAGCTATGGAGGGAGCAGTTTCAAAGAGAGCAGCTGCCGTGCCACTTTGGGCTGCAGGATTGCCAGCTGTGATTTGGGTTCAGCAGGATGCTCTGGGTTTGTCATGTAAAAATTCTAATTGATGATGAATGCAAACCCAGTGTGAGAATAATTTTGTTCATTGGACTAATGCAAAACAACCCATAGTATTTGCAAACCCATGGCCTATTTTCTCAGCAGTATTGTCATTACTCCTCTGTTCTCTTCAGTCTGAGGCTCACAGAACAATATTTTGTGCTTGACAGTATGGAACCTATGGTATGAGTTGAGACAAGATGGGAATTAGTTGAAGGCTATATTGTGTCAGTGTGTTCCAGTCTGACACTGGAGCTAGCAAGTGAAACCACTGGGGATTTCTGTTAGGTTCAGTTTGTGTCTTCAACAAAAACATTGCATGAAGTTGATGTTCAGTGATAAGCCGTGCAATAATGTTTTAGTGTTGACATTTTGAAAACCTCCTATTCTTGTTCCATGGTAAATGAGAAAAAGAATGACCGTTGTTACATATGGCAAGATAAATGACTGAAAAGGAGCTTTTCTGCCTGTGATCATTATATGCAAAAGACTGAATAATTTCAGCTGACATAGCTTTTACGTGGTTGGCATGTTCAGGGGTGGGAAACTTGTTGGGACATTTATCAGGGAGAGTTATATGAAGAAAACTTTCAAATAACTTTGAGGATTTTTAAAAAAATTATAATATATCCTAATGCATGGGACTTGTTTTGACACTTCCATAATGTACTTTATATTGCTAACATAAAGATATCCTTTAGTTTGATTTTCAAATTCTTTGACCTGGGTTGAGCTCTAGTAGTCAATAAGTGATGTCCAGATAGTTAAAATCCTTTATCAAAACAGTAACCTATTTCAAATTCTCTTTCTAGACAGCTGAAACAACACTTCATTCATAATGTGGCAGAGATACATAGACATCTGCATTCAGTTGTGAAAATTGGCAGACAGAACTAGGAGCTATTGGGATAAACCTGTCAATGCTCCAAATGTCTTCTTTTACCTGGCTGCCAGTTTTTTGAGATTGGGCAAGTACTCAGAGGTGGGAGGTGGTTGTCTTGCCCCCTCAGATTCTCTGCTACTTGTTGCCCTCTCATTGACCAACGTTCATAGTGTATTTGTACATTGCTTTGAATTGAACAGCCTTGTTTGCATAGGAAACCATTTCAAATGATTATTTTTAAAGCTGGTGAGACAAGGTGGGGTGAATACAGGGATCATTCTAATCCATAATGATGTGAGAAGTTTGCTTGTTTCCACTTCTCTTCCCATGTAGAATTTGACCAGTTTGCTACAGGAAGGAAACAGGATAGATGAGATGATCTGAGTTTGTCAAGAGCTGTACAGGGTGTTGCTTACACTGCTACACTGAAAAAACCCCAGGCTATCAAATAGAAATTGAACTCCAGCGATGTTTTCTACATGAGATGAGGTTTCCAGTGTTAGAGCAAAAGGTTTTCCAGGATTTTGAGCTTCTGTTGGTCTCTTATCCTGGACCGCTGAAAATCATTATTTTTGGTGGTGATTTCTGAGTGAAAGGCAAGTAGTACTTCATTAGGCCGTGAGATTCTCGGATTTGATAATTTTGCTCATGTCAGTATTTCTCTCACACTTGGGATGCTTTGTGCTTTTTTTTTTTTTTTCCTGTGGTTGTGTAACTTTTAAAATGAAGTTTCTGTGAGCATAATTAAAGTTTCTATGAGCATAATTACCCTTGAAACTTTATCTTTTGACTCAGCAAATTTTCAGATAAACAACAGGCTCAAAAAATCTCGAGGCAGAAGGAAATGTTACGCTGTGTGATTGCATAAGGCTTGTTTCCTTAGAAAATAACTCTTAAAAATAGCTGACCTTTCTTTCCATCATACTGATCTACAGCAAGTGGATACTGCATTTGGTAAAGTGTTTTGGTTTTACTTTGAATTTTACTGCTGCATTTTTTAAGTACTGTTAAATATAGAAGACTATATTAATACCATAAATGTATTGAGTGTACCTTTGTGCCTGGTAATGTGCATACAAACTGTCTTTGTATTCACAAATAGTTAATTGAACATCTGCCTTGCTCTGTGCCTATGAAAATACTGTGGCCGAGTGTTAAAACAGAATATTTACATGTGTAGTAATAGTAATTTCTGCTGTGAAAATAGATACTTAATGATAATGTTTTTCTCTTTCTTATGTAGACTGTACCCCACAGTGTCAATGTTCCTGTTCACTCATTTTACAACATCCAGTATGCCTGTAGGTCAGAAGTTTTTAAAGTTGTAAGTTAGAGATTCTCATGAACCACTTTTTTCCACACCAGCTGTCTCAGCCACATCTCTCAGTACAATTATATGAATTCTTTGTGGCAGCTACAGAAATCACTGTGGGGAAAAGTAATAATAAGAGACATCTCAAATATGTTGGATAGTCCTCTCTGTGACTTAACAACAGGTTATAAGGTTGAAAAAACAAATCAGACAAATCATTCTTCAGGGACTCTCAGCAAGTGCTGTCCAGACTCCCAGTCACCTGTGGGTCACTGGGTGAAAATCTGATAAACATTGAATCCCTTAAGCAGAGGTCAATATAGCTGTTGCAGCTGTATGTGAAATACTAGTCAATTGAAGTGATAAATAAGTTTAACTTTCATTTGTGTAACTCTTTGTATTGCTTTGTTTGTGATAGCGTGATGTCTTTTCCCTTTCATTGTTCATGTATAAGGGGGATAATGATTTTGGGCTTCCCGGCCTGGGTGGTGATACTAGTGTTTATTTTCATGGAATATAGTTACAGATTCTGAAACTTAAAACCTTTTTGGTTTATGCATAAACATATTTTTCTTTAGTCTTATGTTTTCTTCCCCAGTATGAAGAAATCTAGTGTGTGGTTTTTTTTTTTTTTTTTTTTTTTTAATTTGCATAAGCATTAATTAGTATGATCTTGCGTGAAGTTCTTGAGTATCTTTTGTATGCTCATTGACAGTCCTGGGACCTTTCTGTATACTGCTGAAACTGTAAATGCCATCAGATTAGATTTAATATTGCTTATGACAGTTTGCCCATTACCTACCTTGAGTTTATCCAGGCTTTTAGCATGGTTTTCACAGCATCTGTATAACCAAGTTGAAATATTCTGGTTTGAATGGGAGAACTGGCTGGATCATCAGGCTCAAAACATTGGTTGAGAGTTTTTTTACAAAACTGAGAAATAGAGTATTATGTACTTATGCCTTATTTGTTTAAACCAGTTAACAAGTATTCCCAAATAAATTATTGGCATTTAAATGTTTTATAAGTACAGTACTTAATAGAAAAACAAGCACTTTAAGAAAATAGCGTCCTTTCAGGTTTGACTTCAGATGTATTATGCTCACCTTGTCACTGAGTTCTAAAGCATGATTAGCAATACTAGAATTTGAATGTGTGAACTTGTATTGAGTGATTCAGTTGGACCTCTTCCAAAAGACTGTTTTACTGTTAAAGATCGGGGCATTTGAGTTTGAAGATGGCTCTCAACCAGTCAAACCTATATTTGTATTTAGTTCTTTTGCTCTGACTACTAATTTTAGTACTGTGAAACTTTTTATTAAAAGGAGTTAATCAGAAAGATGGGGATGAACTTTTTAACAGGACCTGTTGTGACAGGACAAGGGTGATGGTTTCAAACTAAAATAGCGGAGATTCATGTTAGACATGAGGAAGAAATTTTTTTTACAAGGGGGGTGGTGAAACACTGGCCCAGAGAGGTGGTGGATGCCCCATCCCTGGAGACATCCAAGGCCAGGCTGGATGGGGCTCTGAGCAACCTGATCTGGTTGAAGATGTCCCTGCTCATTGCAGGGGGGTTGGACTAGGTGGCCTTTGAAGGTCCCTTCCAACCCAAACTATTCTATGGTTCTATGATCTACACTAGAGTTATCCATGTGGCTGGGGAAAAAAAAAAAGAAAAACCAATTATTTAGAAATCCAAATTAAAGTGATTCAGCTCTGAAAACAGCTGCTGTTTCCACCTTTTTATGTTCAGTCTGAACCTTTTAGCTTCATTAACTGTAAACAAGAGGCAGCAGAACCTCAGAAGACTGAGATGATTCCTGTTCTTGCTCATCCAACTTCACAGTAATTATACTTTTAAGTATTTCTATGTTTATGAAAGCATGAACCAGACCTTCAGATCCTTGTTTTTGTTTTTATAATCCATTTTATGAAGTGTTTAAAAATTCAGGGCTTTGTATGACATTCAGCTTCAGCATGAAAGAGGTTATAAATGCATGCTGAGTTAAGCATAACAAACAGGAAAGGGAATGGAAAGAATTTCCTTTAGGGTAAAATTCCTTAAAGTTTAAATAACCCCGATAGATAGTGCTTGTCAGTTGGCAGAGAAGGTTATGACAGCTTCTGAAGATTTTTTTTTTTGGTTAAAGGTGAGAGGACATGGAGAAACTCAGTCTGACATTCTTTTGAGTCATATTTTCAACAAAATGAGTTAAAACTTTGGAGATGCGTCAGTTTAATAAAATCAAAATTGTTGAATTAAGGCTGATGATGGGTACAGGCGGATTGGCAGCTATAGCCTGAAACCTCCTTTACCCTGAACTGAACTACTGGTATCCTTTCCAATCCAGTTGCTATAGAAAACAACTACATCTTTCATAAATTAGTTGCACTCAGTTTTGGTTTACTGATGGGCTGCTGTTAATTTGTTTTTATTTTGTTTTCTCCCGTCTCGTACTGGAAGGCTGGTCCAGGGACTCACTTTACTGAGGACTAGAACTTTCTGCTGCCTTTGATCTGAAGCACATGCTGAGGTTGCAGCCCATTTGTTTGATTTTTACCAGTATGATGTTCAACCTTTTTCTTCCTGATACTTACAGACAACTTGCTCTGTCAGACCTCCTTTTTTCTGAGGTTCATCTGGCCAACTTTTAGCCAGTCTTTAAACAAGACAAACATTAGCTTCCTTTTGCACAGTACGGTGGCTAGGGAACAGAGGACTCTTTTCTACACTTGTTCTGTTTGTGTGTTTTTGCTATGGCTAGTAAGAATTTAAGCAGCATTCTACACAGGTTTGTCTGTGGCAAATAAAATGGCATTAACACTTTGTCCTTATTGGAAATATTGTCTAGTTGTGTCTTTGTGTTGAGTACAATGTCATGGTTCTTCTCTTTCTGGTGTTTTCTGCTGATGAGCTACCAGACCGATCGCAATTTTACACTGTAGTTCTTGAGGGAGTGACTCCAAACATAAAATAACAACAGAATGAAATTGTTCCTCAAAGCTTAATTTGTTTTTTCTTGGTTATATTTTTAGCTTTCTCTGCAGTGCCAGTGCTTCTCAACTTCGTGTGGTATTCAGATTTCATAAGAAACTTCCACTTTGTGTCAAGGTAATTATTGAAAATATGAGGCAAGACTGATTACAAGGTTGATCTTAGGCTTCATCTAAGAAACCTAGCATGTGTTTCGCCTGAAAATTTGAATGGTTTGCCTAGAATTTTAATAGCCGTGAAATGTGAGCATCCTTCCTCTGAACTGTGCTTTTTCATTCAGTCCAACAAACCTCTGGATTTTATCAAGGCTGGCACAATTGCAAATGGAATATATGGGACAAAGCAGACTTTCTTGGAACTTATGTCAAACCAAGTTCTGGAGCTGGCCAGCACACAAATGAGGTAGCGTTGGTGCTTTTTATAAGTGTGTCTTATAAAACTTTCAGAATAAAACCATTCCAAACAAGTCAATAAAACTCTGTGGACATCCAGAAAATGGTAAATTATGCTGAAAGATTATATTACAGGGAGCAAGGAGTTTTAGTTTTTTCTAAATCTTTTGACTCTGATTCTTAAGTCAGTTCCTCATGATTTCCATTCATTAGTAGGTTTGAAAAGTCTGTTCATTGACATTTCATTTTCAGAGCAGGACTAAGCTTTTAAAATTAATCTCCTGTTCTTCCACTTACCAATATTTTGTTTACCCAATGGACCAGTTTCAGAGAATGTCAATTATGTTCCTTTGCAATGAAACTAACCCAAATAAAATGTTGACCTCAGCATAAACTGTATTTGTAATTCTGAATACTGTGTGACTGAGTAATTGAGAAATAGAAGTTAAAACCAACATGGCTGAAGGTGACGTGCTTTACAAAAGTTTTGAAATGAATATGTGACAAGAAAGCAAATAACAAAAGGAAACAAAGTTTTTGGAGGAAACATTTCTAACTATTCAGGAAATTTTTGTTTTGTTCTTTCTTGAATAGAATTATTAAATAGAATTATTAAAAGTATTGTCTTCATTTTGACCAGCTCACTAAAATTGAGTAAACTGAGATGTGGTTACTCAATAGTAAGGGTACTTAAACAAAACAATCCACATTAAACCTCCCACACTACTAAGGAAATGTGATTGAGAACTGTTGTACTGGAGGTTTAAAAGTATTACATCAGCAGCACCTAGTTTGTTCTTTAGTGGTTTTTTTTTTGTGTTGTGCTTGCTTTTTTTTTTTTTTTTTTTAAGGTTCATCTTGAGGTGGAAAAAATACGTATCCCTTGAGCTGTTCCCTCATCTGTCTTCCCTTTTTCCCTCCTGAAGGCAGTATGTGTGTCATTTAAGTTATTAATGGAAAGAACACAGATTACTGTCTTGTAATGGTTACTTTTTTCACTTTTTTTTTATACTTTTTGCTTGCTGTAGTAGTTTGAGTCACAGATCTGATCACATACCAGTGTTTTGGTTACATACACCACAATAAACACACAACATTGTATATTTGCTTTGTGTTTTTTTTTCTATCTTTTTACTGTTTTCAGGGGTTTTTTTTTGTTTATTTAAACTGTATTTCATGTTATTCTCATGTTCAGAAATTAATAGAACATAGGAAATTGACTTGAATGATGTGGAACAAAATTTTAATTAAATATTATTTACATAAAAAAGCTAGGTCATTATTTGAAATTTCAAAGATAACTATTTTAAGTGCAGTTAGAAAAATATATAGGTTCAAATCAGAATTATATGTTTGGGTTTTTCTTTCCTTTTTTAAAGTTACATAGTTTTAAGTTTTTGCACTCTAACAACTTTGTGAGCATCTCTTTAAACTGACTTGAAGAATAGTGGAAGTGACAATATAAATAATCCTTTGTAGTATGTCCATAAACTGATAGCTTTGAGGTCTCTGTGTTTGCTACTATGGAAAAGGACAGAGCCTTAAGGGAAAAATTCCGTTAAGTATTATAAAAATGCTTTATACAGGGGCTTCACCAGTAGCATAAAGCCAAACTCACGCAGAGGCTGTCAGGAGCTGTAGTTTCAGGCTCTGTGATTTCTGAGCTACTATGCAGACGGCAATATGAGAAAATGAGACAAAGATCTGTTAATGTTTGCTGTTAACATCTGAATAAGCTTTATAGTGGCAAACTATTCCTATCTGTGTTTATTTAAACATGCAGGAAAAATTAAATGGTAGATTCAAACTGAGAAGCCGAAGAGTTGAGCCCTTTGAAAATAGTTTGTGCCAAGAGAGAGGTTTTCATGCCAATTGTTGAATATCTCAAAGCAATTAATGTTGTGTGTTTGGAAATGGAGTAGGATGTGGCACCGCATTGCCCAAGGACTAATGGCCAAAGTGGTAGCAGAAGTCTTTATTGGTGGTGGTCTGTTATCTAAGTTTGCTCCTGAAGGATCAAAATCAAATACTCAAGGTTGACTGAGAGTGGTGTATTTTCGTGCTCGACAACACAGGTAACCATGGATAATAACTTGATTAAGATCTCATTTTTAGTTTGTTCTCTGGAACTTCTGCTGGGATGAGAAAGGAACTCCTGTCCCAGTCCTTAATACAGCTCAACATCATTCAGTGCTGCGCTAAGGGTGTGGGTTGTGATACCCAGACTCCTTGGCTGTGATGCGCTCCTGGGACAAACTGATGAATGTTGTAGACTAATGGTCTGGTATAGCAAGTCCCATATTTGTAATGCAGCAGGAAAAACATGTATGTAGAAGATACCATTTCAGTGTTAAATAAAATTGTTTCATTTGATTTCAATTTTCTTAACATAAAAAGCCTGTAACAACTGAAACAAATAAACCAGAACATCTTACATGTTCTGTTTTAAATGGAACTGAGCAGTAAGATGTGCTGAATATAGGAAAAAAGTGTACTCAAAATCCCTGGTGCAGTACTAGCAATCTTGGAAACCATTAGCATGTTTGTAATTGTGTTTTCTCACATAAAGCATGTTTTGCTTTAGCCTTTAATTGCTATTACTTCCAATAGTGTTTTTTTGTGCTGCTGGCTTTTTCTGCCTGTACATCTGAATTGTTGCTCCTGTGAAGGAGGTCAGGGTACATTAAGCGTTTTGGAGAAAGTATCTCTGAAAAAATAAATGCTGATAGAGAAGGTGGGATATTTTAGTGAAAAGTTTTATGTTTAGGCTCGGTTTGTGGGGTTTTTTTGTGTTGTGTGTGTGAACAATGAGAAGAGAAAGTAATCGTAAACCAGTTTTTACACTAGAATAAAATTCTGTTTTCAAAGTACTGTTTCCACAATAGTTTGAAGCTCCCATAGCGTGAAGTAAAATGGATAAGCATTTTTTTAAGGACTGGAAGAATCATTTCAGTTGAACTCGCTTTTCTTTAAATCGTAATTTTCTTCCTCATGCTACTGAATAAGAGAAGAGCACAAATGGCAAGACAATTTCTTCAGGTATTTTAAAATTCACAGCAGAAGGGTGTAGAAGTGGGAGACTATCCTCACTAAACTGCTCCTGATCTTAATTGTTATGGAAATAATTAAAAGCAGCCTTCAAATAGAAGTGATTTATTTTTTCCTTGGCTCATAGATTGCTGGAGGAGGTAGAGAGAGGCTGAAACAGTAGGTGAAGAATGAGGAAAGGTGGAGAACACTTGAGTACAAGGTGTGGGGTTGAAGTGTGTCCCTCTGGTCAGCCATAGATGACTTTTAAGGAAGCAGCTGTCAGTCAGAGCTCTGCTTTCTGTTCATTCCCCAGGAAGCTGTTTTCTTCACCTCTTCTTTGAAGTGGGAATATTGGCACCCACATGCTTTATCTTGCTTTCAAATTATTTCATTTAACCATAATGCTCTGGTTTTTGGTTTGTTTCTACTCTCACCCTGAAAACTGATAAAGTCAATTCAAATCCTAATGGGGTTACTTGGGACTAAGCTGATAGAAACTACTGTTCTGAGCCTTTTGAAGAGAAGATCGTAGGGAGTTGTGGATATGCTATAACAAAATTGCACCTAATTGCCACTAGCCCAGCTGATATATAGCAATAATAGAAAAACGCTCATAGCTGAGCTGACCACAGTAAAACCTTGCAGTTATGAGATGTTATGAAACCTAAAACCTGATCTTCCAATAAAACGTTCATGGCCTTCAACCTTGTTGGCAATAAATGAAAAAAATTGTTTAGAATGCATTTTTTTTCTTGAACTGTAATGACATAATTTCTACTCTAATACATTCCTCCTCCCACATACAGTCTTTCATTTTACAGTAGAACTTTCCATGCCTTTCACTGGTGTTCTGCTCTGTCTCCCACACCCCTCTGCTGACTTGCCATTACCCACTTGTGGAACAAAAAAATCGCTTCTTGTTGTTTCAAAAGCGTGGGCCTGCGATACAACAGCATAACTCACTTAAGCCCTGGGTGTTTTGGTGTTGTTTGTCTCTCCAGAGGCTGGAGGCAGCATGTACCTCCTGGTGATGAACAGCTGGCTGTCAGCTCCCCAGTACCTTCTGCCAGGAAGCGTGTGCTCAGATGTGGCTCCTGCCTGGGAGGTGTCACGTTTGCTGGAGCCAGGAGGACATGTTTGCAGCCCCTGAGCAGGCCAGTGACACAGGTTGCACCTCGACCACTGGCAGATTAAATTATTTTTGAAGCTATGAGTTTGATGTAACTTGTAGAGGATGTAATGTAGGAGATCTCAGAGTGTTGGTGTGTGTTTGTTTTTTTCTCTTTTGTTTTTAAATTCTTTCCTGTGATAGCATGTCCTTTCAATAAAAGAATATATGGTAGTATGTTGTTTTTTTAAAAAATCCATGGAGAATATTTTGCCCTTTGAAGCCAGTTAGACTTTCAATGATTTTCTGTCTCATCACTTAGAGTAAATAATTGCAAGAGGTTCCAAAGATGAGGAAGCCCGTATATGGTTCACAAAGATAATGGGATCTTTTTGTTTGTTCAATGGATTTTTAAATGCCTGAACAGTTTTCACGATACAAAACTTGGCACTTTTCTGTTTGATACCCACAGGATTAGCACACTTTATCACATGGATGAAATATTAAACTAAATAAGTAATCTGACAGGTATGATGGTGATGAAAGCCTCTTGAGCTCTGTATGTCATCAATATTTCAAATAATTTTGTCTTCTGTAGAATCAGGGGTGGGGGGTTTCTTGTTTTCTTCTTTTAACATCTTGCCTGACACATACAGGTGGTATGTAAACTCGGGAGGTTATTCATAAATTTAATCATAACCCAGATATCCTTGACAGAGATTTTTTGTTCCTTCACTTTTTTTCCTCTCTTCTATGTGACTACCATAGCCACTGGTATATTTTAACAATATTTTTATAACCAAAGATGAGACATTTTTAAAACTTACAAACTACTAGCACATGGATAAAGTAAGTTAATAAATATGCCATTATCTTAAAAGAAGGATCAATAATGTTCACATTTAAGAGGTAACAAGGTGTAAGGTTATGTTTTATGGGAAGTTAATATACTAAAAGCAGTTTCTCTCCACAAACTGATGTGCTGTAGAATACATCCTCTTTTGTTTAGCTGTCCATATTTATGTACAGTGTATAAAAAGTGGATATTTGTTACCTTCATGATGCTCTTAAATGGAGAGTGAGAAGACCAAGTGAATGAGCACACATGTGGAATAAGAAAATACTTAAGAATACCCTTCATATGTACAAAATGCTCTCAATTTTTTGTTATATTAGAAGAATTGTTCATCTAAAAAAAAAAACAAAACACTTCAAGTTTTGTGTTTAGATATTATGCTCTGTACAAGATGAAATTAGTGTATTTTTTTTCTTATATCAGAAGAATCCCCTTCAGCTCTTTCCTGGCTGCTCTTTGACTAGTATAGATGGGAGTGCAGATCTGTATTTTGTGATCATTGATATTTTGAGTAGAATGTTTGAAAATTTGTAGTCTATATTAAGCAAACCCCAAGGTTCCTTTGTATTTCTTTCCATATTTTCTTTTCAAGGCTACATTTCCATTATTATATTGGGAGCAATTTATGACAAAATGATGACCATTTGTATAGGAGTTCACAAGTGAGTAACCAGTCTGAATGCCTTAGCCTTGTGCCCCTAACAGAACAATAAAGATGTGTCTGGAACTTAGTGCTATCTTTTGTGGTTGAGTGATATATGAGAAAAATGAAAAACTTGCTAAGTGAGCCTCTTTTTGTACAAAACTGTCATTGAGCTGCTCAGCTGATAGAGACTCTTTCCAGCTGTCGCTTTCAGTACAAAAGAGACAAAGCCTGTGCCTGGACTTACTCCTGCTTTCCTAGTCTGATTTTCATCTAAAGTCAAGTCTGATGCCTGCAAGGTTATTGACCACTTGTCCCATCAGATTGCCAAGGTCTAGAATTCTGACTTTTCTGTGTTTTGTAAGTTCATCGCCAGTTTTTAAAGTATCTTTGTTTTAATAATCAACACTAGATACTGGTTTTGTCTAGTTGTGAGGCATAAAATAATTGTCAAACACAAATATGCTGCTCTTTTCATACTCCAGAATATATTAGATGATCTTTTCTTTTTGTCCATACATCTCAGAAGTATGTTAACTTGAAAATACTTTTGGTTTCAGCAAAAAGCAGCTGTGTACCTATTTTACTCTTGGAAGTATGAGCTGCTTAAAAATCCCGTAGCTGTTAATCACGACTGCAACAAGAAATACTAATCCCTTTGTGGGAAGGGAGAAGAAGGTCTGAGTGGTGTTTAGGGTATTTGTGATAGCTGCAAAGTGTACTGCAGTTCTACAGTGGTCTCAAGCCTTTTTTTTTTTCCACTACTGCTCAGTCTTGATGTGCTGTTGTCTTGTCAAGACAGTCTCAGCATTGTAGATAAGTGGTAAGAATTTCTTGGGTAGAGTCTTCTACTAAGAAGAAATAAAACGAGAGTAAAGCTCCTGGGTGGAGGAGTGGGGAACTCTTTGCCAGACAGGAGAGCAGTGAGTGAATGGGGTGTATATATCTGCATGCCTGTGCACACATCTGAAACGGAGAAAGAGAAGTAAAATGTATCTGTGAGTGACTCTTGCATTGCCTGTTCCACATGTGCTAAAGAAGCAAAACACTCTCTGATCTGAAATAGAGCACTGTTTCTTTTTTGTTCTTTTGGTGATCTTGTTTTTGTAAGTCAGCAGGAGACAGGTTATCCTTGATCTGTAGTGGTATGATTTAGATATTTTTTTTTTTTTTTTTTGATTGTTGGATATCTATTTCTGGTGGAAATGCTACACTCCTCGACTGCTGGTTTTCATCACTCTCATGCTATTGTAGTTATTAGAATGGTATATCCTGTAGGTGTCATTCTTAATGGGTATAAATCTTTTTACCTCAGTAATGCACTTGTATAAATGTATGGTGGGACACACAGTTTCAAAATACCTAATAAATCAGTTGATCTTTTACTCCAACCTTCTTCCTAGTAGCAGTTAAAGCTTTATTATAGAAGAGTTTGCTTGGTTTAGTTTTGATTCAATGGTTGAGATAAAGGATGTGTCTTTAGAACTTTGGTAACACTGAAAGTTTGTTTCAGCTCAGGCTAAATTCCTCTTAGTTACTTAACAACAGCACTGAAGATCAAGGTTTTGAATGAGTGAGGGAGACTTCTAAGGCAGAAGATGTGATGTGGGATGGTGCCAAAGCTATTCAGCTCTGCTCAACCTGCATTAGCCAGCAGAAAGCATGAAGGTACAGAGCCTTGCTGTCTTTCTCAAATAAGATTGTCTGTAAAATGTTTGGGTATGAAAGATGGTGAGAAACTTTGTCCTTTTAAGTCCCAATTGAGGTACACAAACCTCATTACTTTAATTTGCGTTCTCTCCTATTAATGGACTAGGAGCATGAACCTTATGTTAGAGCTGCTATAACTAATGTTTGGGGAAAAAAAGTACAACCCGTGAGTTATAAAACACATATTTGCATTTTGTTTCATGGAAAACTTATTTGAATATGTTGAGCTATGTTATCGGAATATAATTTCCTAATTTTGTATTTACATTTATTTTGAAGCTCTTAAATAAGTATGTCCAAAACCTTCTTACTGTTGTTTTATTTAGAAGTAGGCTAGGTCATATCTGAATCATGTTGAAATCTATTAATTCTCAACTGGTGAAGTTCTAAATTGATATTGTAAATGACTGTTTAACACTGTCTTTATTTCTGTGATATGTGCTGATTTCCAAACTATGTGCAGAAACATGGGCAGTGTATTTATCTCTTGGACCATATTTTTTTTCCATGTGATAGGTGGCTGTTACTCCTGTTTCACAAATACTGAAGAGCTGTAACTGCTCCACAGTTAAGGGCACTTGTTTAAGTTCAGCAGCAGATGGCCTTTTTAAATGAACAAGCCCAGGGACTATCTTACTGAAGATGCAAGGAAAATTATTGTATATGGCACATGATAAAGTGAAACTGTTATCCCTGCTAATTATTCAGTAATTTTGATCTGTTGTATTTTTTTTCTTTTCCCCAGACAGTGAAGTCTATAAAAGTCTGACAAATACTGCTTTCACATATTTCTGGTACAGCAAACAAACCTTGCTCTTAGTAATTTTTTGCTTCACAGGAGGGAGGTTATTATCTGTACCTTTCCTCATTTCTCTTCTTGTGCAATAGTGCCTTTGGGATGCTTCTAGTTTGATTGGCAGGCTGGCGTATTTAAGTATGTCTGAAATAGAGATTGTGTTTTTCATTCGTAACTGCACAAACTATGCCATATTTCAAGTAAGTTACGTAAGCTTCATCTGCAACAATAATGGGTTTAAGATTTTTACCTGGAGATTTTGTACAATTAAAATTCTGTGGGTTTTTTTAATAGAAGAGAAAAAAAGACAGCTGTTGAACATAAATGGAAAAGTAATCAGAATGAGGCAGTCCTCACCAGAAACCAAGCTTTACATTTCTTCACTGACTCTTGTGTTTTGCCATTGGGTAAAGAACAAAGGCCTGGGAAGAAACAGTAGAGTGGTAATTGTAAGTGCCCATATGAAAAATGGTTGTGAATGAGCTGTCTCTGCAGCTGTATCAGGGAGATGGGGGAGATATGGGGCAAAAAGGAACAACAACCAAAAAGGAACAAAAAACCAAAACCAAACAAAACACAAAACCAAGAACTTCCCCTGCCTACCAACAGGGGATATCAATTATTTAGTAATGGTTCACAGAAACACTGGATGAGTGAAAGAGTGATGAGTAGTGATTTCTGTTCATGACAAACCTTCTTTGACTTCAGTGAAACTAGAATTGACATTTACCCAAAATCTGTCACCAAATAATGTTACTCTGTAGATATGGATTAATGGTATTTGGGGTACTGAAAGTGTTGAGCTGATTCCAGTTTAGTACCTCTGGACCTGAAAGAGGGATAACGGTCTTGTTGTTGTGTACTTATCAACTCAGATACTCCTCAAAAGTATCATCATAATTTCTTTATTTACTATTGTATATTTACCTTTTATACGCATCTGTTTTTGCATGTTGTGTGTGTTTGATCTGGCTTATTCCACTCTACTATTCCATCATGTAATTGAGTGTGGACCGTAAAAAGAAATGGTAGTAAATTGAGACTCATTCTTGGAATTAATTTGATGACCAATTATACTGGGTTTTGCCTTTGATATTCAAAGGGAAATGGGAGCCATTCAAATGCAATTCTAGACATTTTCAGACCTGTATCAGAGTTAAGGCTGAGAGAGGACTGTACAGAATTTTGCATAGGATTTTCATTCAAATGCATAAGTTTGTGTATGAAAAGCACTATGAGGTTACAATTGTGTTGAATTGAGAAATTATCAAATTGATTTCTGAATTGGCAAACAAGTTTCTTTAAGTTACTGGATATTTCAGTTGGAGAGCTGGATGGTATGTTAAAGATCTTGATTTATGTTAAATGAAGGTGCCATCACAGAAACACGGTGTCATGACTTGCACAATGAGAGTGCTGCAATGGATGGCTATCAACTCTATCCAGAAGGGACAGGCGAGGAAGAAGAGGAGGTGGGGTAGCCAGGTATGTGAGGGAATGTTTTGATTGTCTAGAGCTTGATGAGAGTGATAATAGGGTTGAGTGTTTATGAGTGAGATTCAGGGGGAAGGCCAACAAGGCGAGTATCCTGATGGGATTGTGCTGCAGACAACCCAACCAGAGAAACTGGGAGAAGTCTCATGATCGCTAGCCCTTGTTCATGTGGAGAACTTCAACTTACCAGTTGTCTGCTCTGAGCAGAAGGTTGGACTGTGTGACTTCCAGAAGTCTTTCTTAACCACTCCAAAACTTAAACTCATCCTCTAACTGACTTTTTTTTTAATCTGCTTTTCTGTGGATACCATCAATGATTTCTGTCTTGGTTACTAACTTTAGTTCCAGGCTGGTAACTCACCTTTATCATTACTGTTTTCAGCATTTACATTTACACAAGGTTACATTTTTTTGTGTTTAGGGTGTATGAAAAGCACTACAAATGTTGTCTTGCCGTACTCTGAAAATACAAGCAAGTTAAGAGCCCCTGTGTCTTTTGTTGTGGGGTGTGCTACTCAATTTTGCTGTGGTTATACCAGGCCACTCACATTTAAGCTGTATACGTCTTCATTTCTGTTATGAAGCTTGGCATAGTACAAACTAAAGAAAAAAAAGAATGTGAGGAATAAATGTAGAACTATTCCTGGCAGAGAAGGAATAAGTGACAAAGACAGACTATATCTGAAAGTGACTCTACTATCTATTCTATATTATCTACTGTATTTTCTATAATTTGTGGCCCAAGCGTGATATTTTGTGATGCCAGAATTGGTACTGTTTCATGCCCTCTTTGTGGTCTTGATGTTTACATACTTTTGCTATGTAGTCAAAATGAGATGTTGCAAAGGCAGAAAAAAAATATCCCTGGAGCTGAACATTGTTTCATAGAAGAAGAATAAAAAAAGATGGGAATGAAGATGGTTTTCACATTAGGTATATGAATGGCTGTGTGTGAAGTGGCATGTTGAGAACAAATATTTTGTTTATTGCCTTTTATTAAAAGAATCATTACGTTCCCTATTAATTGCCAATATATTGTAGGTAAAAAGACATCTAGTGAAATGATGGGGCAATGTGGTATGTTCTGTTCATTTCTGACTAAATAATTTGGGTATAATGCACGAACCCTTTCCCAGTTGAAAAAGTTCAAAAGGTAGAGCTGTCTCTAGCTTACATTTTCTGGTTTCGTAATGAAGAATATTCTTTACTTAAGGTGATAATCAAAACGTTAAGAAAAGTCTTCCATGTTAGAGCAGGACTGGTTGATTTTTCATATTCAGGATAAAGGTATAGTTACGTTTGAGTGTATTTAAGAAAATACGATAGCTTAAGGATAGACCTATTTGCACTGCGACTTATATTAGAGAGTTGAACCATAGTGTATATTGCAAAGAAACATAGAAGGTGGATGGGGCAAGTGCTCTTCATTATCTGTGTCAGAGAAA
Source organism: Patagioenas fasciata (assembly GCF_037038585.1). NCBI lineage: Eukaryota > Metazoa > Chordata > Aves > Columbiformes > Columbidae > Patagioenas > Patagioenas fasciata. The sequence continues at coordinate 48,256,201 of NC_092522.1, forward strand.
GGATCATCTAGAGTTACAGTTTGCTCAGCAGGTTCCATAAACATTTTTTCTCAGCAGTCAATCTGAGACTTAAGCAGACAAAAGCAGAATGGATATTGCTTTTCAAATTAGTACTGCTGTGTAATTAATTGCCCTTAATTAGCAAATCTTTCTTGAAGTATTCAGACTGTGGTGATGTAATTTGTTTTCCCAGGTAACTGATCACATAACAGGAGAATTCAGCTTGCTTTTAACAAGCTGCTTTTAACAAACTTCAAGTAATTACATGTTTGATTGAAAGTGTTTTGATTGAAACAGTGGTGGTCTGTCTGAAGACTCTCAAATTGTCTTGGGCCCACCTAGTCCTTCCAGCTTGCTGTTGCTTCAAGGTAGGAGATGGGTGTTTGGGCTGGGGGCTTTCTGGTGATTGAATGCAGTTCCCTGTGCTACACTTGTCTTGATGCTGAGAGCTTGGAAATGCCTCCACTGGGGAGGCACCTGTCCTTCGCTGCAGGCACAGGGACTGGCGTGTAGAACTGGGAACAGTGTTTACTGTGATGGTGAAATATCTCCAAACTGACCTGTAGCTGGTGATGTTAGGCCAGCCTGGATCAAATAAAGTGCCCCTTCCATAGAGAGGCAAATTTAACTTTGTGACAGTATTTTTATATTTAATATAATTTTGTATTGTGACTATTTGTGATAGATGTGCTGTGGTAGTGATAAAATTCCTGTTTTCCATGTAAACTGAGTGGTATGTGTAGCCTGTTATATGATTAGTGCACTCACCTGCTTGACTTCTTTTAGAATTTGAATTTTCCACACACTACTGGGCAATAGAGAATTATAGATCTTAGAGTGATGAATGTAATTCTTATTATAATGGATGCTGTTATTTTTGAAACTCACAAATAAGGGTACAAACTGAGGTGTCAGCCGTACTGAACCAACAGAGGTTATTTTTCATTGTGCTTATGCCTTTGGTACAGCAGTCCAAGAAAAAATCTGTAAACAAGGAATTCCAGTTTGTGTTTTAAATAGACATTGTAACATTGCAATCAGCATGTTCATTAAAAAAAGCTTGTCAAATAAGGGAAGTTTTGTGGGTTTTTTGTAGTCAGAGGTGGCCGGAATGTTGATTTGTATATGTTTACTTGGGCAGCATAAAATTGAGAAAGAACTTGAAATGGATTTAGAAGGAAAACCCAGTTCACAAGTCAAAGTATAAAAGAATTATGGTGTCCCAAGCCAGGGAGTTTACAATTTCTAAAGCAAAGATACAGCCTTGTATAGCTTACATGTAGGGTCTTGAAAAAACACTTGTGTTGTTATAGCAGTAGTTACACAGAAAGACAGAGGGTTGAGTTTGGGGAGAACTGAAACACAATAGAAAACAAGTGAATGCCCGATCAGGGATATCTGTTATTTTCTTGAGTCCATGCTTTTGTTATATTTCACTTTCTAAGTCTTGGTGCCTTTTGTTTTTCTGTCTCGTTATACACAGCTAAGAGGGGCAAAAATACATTGTCAATCTTGTTTATGGCTTATTTTTTGTATATCTTTGCTTTGTTTCACAGTAAAGCATGCTCCTGCTTCCTGAACCACATTGTTTTCCATTTCTCAGTCTGTATTTCCAGAAGAAGCAGTGTGTTTTCTCTCTGAAATGAAGAATTACAATAGATTTCATGTGTGAAACACCTGCACAGTAGGAAGTGAAACAGAACTTTTTAGCTCTCACTGTTTTATGGCAAGATTTCTGTTGCCTTTCCTTCCTGTAAACAAAAGGAGTCACTTAGAGAGTGGGAAATAGGGTGTTTACAGGATATTTTCTGTATGAAAGGAAGGAAAAGTGCCTTTCCAGAGATCAGCCTATTGTGTTGACAATATTGAAAATTATTGGAGTTAAACTGAGTTTAGTGTTTGGAGGGAAATAAACAGCAAAATACATGTAATCACTTCAGTCTTGACCCTGAGAAGTCCTAGATGCCCCCATTAGTTGCTGAAATCAAAGCAGGAGTTAGGACATCAAGTATTTGTAACTTTTGATCTTTGTAAAAACTTGAGCAGATATAGACTACACTTCAAAGTAAAAGACAAGAGTTTATGATGTGTGGCTTTTATTTAAAAACAAGGACTTTTGGTACTTTTAATTACTGGTTCAAATTACTTTTGCATACTTGTCTTCCAGCTGACTGTCTTTGAAATACAGTTGTCTTTGCTGGCAAAATTTCATAATTTGATTTTTTCATGAAAGTAACGGTTTCAAATGTACATGTAGAGCGTACATATTATCAAAGTTCTGCTTCACCTGTGAAATGTATTAACTATAACTCTGTTGTGAATCAGGATATCTTATTCTTGCCTGTGTTATAAAACTAATTTGTCTGGATACTATTTGATTTTCATTTATCTTTTGTAGCACCGGCAAGAACCTTTAGCACCAGCAAAAATTGTGGATAAGGTATTTAAATTCTACTTAAGCATTTTACAATAATCTGGCTTTCTTGAAACCTTGGATATATATATCTGACAGAACAGATGACAGCTTTGCTATTAAAACTTAGAAAAAGAGAGAAAAATATGCATACAATATCACTTGCCACTAGCTGTATCTATTTTATCTGCAGTTCTTTAGTCATGCTTGAAAATGGAAATTTATTGTAGCAGTTTTTATCATTTCTTTGCTCCATATATTAGAAGTAGTTACTCTTTCTTGGTATTCAAGTATTAATTGTAAGCGTGGAAATGAAGAAAGTAAAAGTTCTTCGTTGCTTGAAATATATTGAACTCCACTTTGAGTTTCAAAATAGGTACTTAAATACAAAAAGCCTTAACAGCAGTGTTCCCTGTTACAGAACTAATTTTTTTTCCTGCATGATGGATCCAATTCCTCGCACAGAATATTTCAGTCTAACTTGACTAATAACACAGGAGTGTGTATGTGTCAATGGCAACTGAGAGTGATTGATATTAAGAAATTTCTTGCTGAATGGAGCATGTGCCCTGTCTTTGTCCTTAGAGAAGAAATAGAATGGTTCCTTTGCTTGTGTTTTTGTATTCTGCTGGGCCAGAAGTGTCTGTCTGCTTTTTAACTTTTTCTCTGTAGTTTTTAATTCTTTCTTCATTCTAGGTAGAGTGTTACCAAAAGAGCTACTGCAGTCGTGAATGAGATTTTGTCTAGGTGTGGAAGAAAACATAAGATTTCTTCTTAGAAGTTTGGAGTCTTGAAAAAACAAATGCCAATAGTACCCTACAACCTAGGCCAAATGGCTCAGCAGGGCATTGGCTGGTCTTTGTGGTGCTATGTGGAATTTATTTTGCTGGACTACTTATAATTTTGAACAGAATATTTTTTTTAAAGTGAATGTGATCTCAGGTGTAATTACATTCTTGCCCAGAGTATTCTTAATGAGGTAACTAGTAGGTTTAGATTTCACTTGTAATAAATTATTTCCTTATGTCTTGCAAATGTAATAAATCGTGCTTCCTCTTGTGTGTGGGGGAGTTTGAATCAAACTTTCCTCATAGATTTGCTGAGCTTATCTTTCAGAAATTCAGTGCTGTTTCTTCCTTCCCAGTTCTGTTTCCCCTCAGATATCCCAGCAGAAATACGGCTCCTATACTAGGAGTTGAGCATGTCCAGGGTACATCAGACTTACTGTATAGATTGATTGCGTCAGGTTGATACTCTGGACGTTTGGAACTTGCTGTGGAGCTTATCTGTGCAGTGATCATCTGTACAGTGTGTCAGCACTGGGAAGCCTGCTGGGAACTGGCCTCTCCTGACTGGGATGCTGCATGTTCCTTCTGGAATCAGTTTCTTCTGCAGAACTTTTTAGGTAGAGAAAGAAAACTTGCCTGGAGAAAATCAGATATCTGGTGCTGATATTATTTTATTTCTGCTTTTCCTATGATAAAAAATAGGAATAGAAAATATTAAAATATTGGACATAAGTAATACCAAAGATCAGGGAGAAAAATCATGTTTTTGTAGTTCAAAATGAGGTGCAGTGTATGGCAGGCAACAGTTGTGAATGTCTGACCTTTTGCCACACAGGAGTAGTAATAAGGATTTGCCTTCCTAATCTACTTAGGAATTACTTCTACCTGCGTTTCAGATATTTTCTTGTGTGAACTCTTCTTTCTTTGCCTTGTCACTGGCCAAGTTGGCTTCCTCAGTGACATTCCCTGTAGAAGCAAGACTCTAGTTTTAAGTTCCAGTGGACAATTAGGGGAAAAAAAATATTAACAGACCAGCACACAAAATGCATGTATTGCTTCCTGGAGAATAAAGCAACCCAGATGGGACTCTAAGAACAGTAAAAGATGGAATGTCCGGGAAAAACAGGTGTATGATAATGGCCTTAGGTACAGGAGTGTTATGGTGTCTAATACTACAAATAAGTTTTAAAGTACACTTAAGAAAATAGACATAATTCTCCTGATTTCCAATTTAGAATTTGTTAATTTATGTGAGTTTAAAGGGTGATACATTAAGTTTTGAGTGTGTGTGTGGTTTTTTTTTTTTTTCCGTTTGTAGATCTTCATGAGTGCAAGGGCAAGATGTTATGAAGAAAATTCTTAGAATGCTGGTCAACTGATGAATTGTTTTTAAAATACATTATTCTTTTTCTTTTAAATTATTTTTCCCCCTGATGCAGTGTTCTGCATAAGAAATTGGATTAAAAAATATGTGGACAAAGCCTGGTGTTTTCCCATTTGGCTGCCTCACAAAAGAATTACATAATCTTTTAAATCCTACTTTACTTGGTGGATCAGTTGATTCTGCTCTCCACTGCCATAAATAGGCAGTCTGGAAATGGTCTTTGAGACAGCTTGCTCTTCTAGTGATTTGCAATATATAAAGACTTTTTTTTTTTGGTGAGAAAGACAACGTTAATAATGATAATATTCTTATGAAATTACTTATAGAGAATGGAAACATGTTTCTTTTGGAAAATCAACCAGATTCCATAGCTATTCTAAAAAAAAAAAAAAAACAACAATTTTTGCAAATGCTTGCTTTTCATAGATTTACTTTTCTTATTTCCCTATTTGTGCTGAGTAATGGCTGATATTTCCTCTTATTCAGGCAACCTGCCAAGTTACAGATTTCAAAAAAAAAAAAAGACTGAACTTCACTTGTTTGCTGAGCCATATAAATGATTCTCTTATGCTCAAGCTCTAGGTTATAACTACACAGGGAAGCTTTTGCTAACGTGAGCATACTGGTAAAAGTAGACTTAAGTGGCTGCCTAGTTTTGATTAGGCCTAAAATGAGGATAACAGTAAACTGTCCTGCATTCAGTCTCTATGGGCTTTTTTGTTTATGTTGCTGGTGTCTATAATAGATTTGCAGCTGATTTAGGATTTTGAGGCTTTGTGTTGTTTTCCATTGTATGCAGTATTCTGTAAAATTGTAGAATTATTTTATCCCTATGGTGGTGATCTACTACAGGAAATAACATCTGTTCCTCCTGTGTGTGCTTTCTTTTTCCTTTCTTTCAATATGAATGTAACATTGTGTATTTTGAAGCTAGACTTCACTATCTGAGGTCATGCTAAGCTGAACTCTCTTTGAAACTGTGTTAGCACAGATATAAAATAGAAAGCCAAATTGCCTTATTGGTACATGATAGTTTTATGTTCTATATCTCTATATGTTGATCCAACAGACCTGAAATATTTTTATTTCACATATACTTTTATTTTGCTTCATTCATAAGTACTAGTATTTCCCTGTTTGAAGGTGAGTTTTCTGTAGTTCAGTTGCCTTTGTTAATGTTTCAACAATTTTAATTTCTTTTTTGTCTATCAAATTTAAAGTTTCCAGTGTTACTTCATTTGCTGTAAGTCATCCCACAGATTCTCATAGAATGTTTCTGAAATTCTGGATGAACTATTATCTTCCCTCAAAACGTTTTATGGAACTTCATGAATTTTTCTCATACTTGTAGTTGAAAATATTATTAAGCTACTTGCTTTTTATATTATGGTTCTGTGAAGCCTTTATCATGACCTTTGAAACAGAGCCATAATCAAACAGTATGATGGTTGAGCAGCTACTGGTTCATGACTTCTTCCCCTAGCAAAGCTTTTTTCCAGTTATTGCCAGGACCTTACACAGTGTTGTGGTTTAACCTGGCAGATAGCTAAACACCACACACAGCCATTCACTCACCCCACTCTGCCCAGTGAGATGGAGGAGAGAACTGGAAAAAAATATAAACTTTGTGAGTTAAGATAAAGACAGCTTAATAGGACAGAAAGGGAAAGTAATAATCGAATTTGTAAAAAAAAGTGATGCACAATGCAATTGCTCACCACCTGTCAACTGATACCCAGACAGTTTCTGAGCAGTGGTACCCTAGCTAATTTTAGCCTAGTCTATATACTCTTTGGCCTGGGTGTCTATTAGGTTGTTTTGGAAATGAATCTCATTGTCTGACTCAGTTCTTTCTGAGGTGCCATGTTGCCACAAGACTTGTTTTTCAAGGCCCAGAATAGTGTTCTGGGTGGTGACACAGGACACAGCATATGTTTCCAGCCATCCCATGGCTGCTTTCACCATTGTAAGCACATGGTGCTTGCCTTGGTGTGTTATACCAAGTCAGGCATTGCTTAGCAAACAACCAAAACATCAGTGTATTATCAAAATTCTTCTCACACTAAATCTGAAACACAGCACTATACCACTACTAGGAAGAAAATTTAACTCTACCCCAGCCAAAACCAGGACACACAGATAGTAATGCAACATGTACACATGGTCTGTGTTACACTACGCTGAATTTTAAAGCCATTGAATTGTTCTTGATATTTTATTTTCATGTATAAATCAGTAGATTCTCATTTTACACAAGCGTTCGTTGAAGACTGGTTGGTTTTACTTATGCCTCAGTATCATAAGCGGACATGTTCACCTAAAACCAAAAAAAGCTCAACCCTTTCTCCTTTGACTTGCAGGTATCTCTATTTTACTGATATTGAGGAAAAAAGTGACAAGTTGGTATCCTTTGGGAATCCTTCTAGCCAAAGGTAAGAATAATTTCTAACCAGTCACAAATGTATTTTTAGTATTTATGTAGCATTACCCTACCTTCTAAATGAAATGGCAGTTGTGCTGCCACCTTTCTTCGTGCTTGACATCTCACAAACTGAATTTCTTTGGGATGTTTAAAGCATCTTAACAAACCCATAAGAGAATCATTTATATGGCCCAGCATACAAGTGAAGTTCAGTCTTTTTTTTTTTTTTTTAAATCTGTAACTTGACAGGTTGCCTCTCATTGATATTAAAGCATATGGTACAATCACTTTGAGGCAATGGTTATTATACAGCCGTTATTATACAGAGGGATGATTACATTTCTTAATGCATCGGATAAGCCAAAAATAAAATAATTTTGGTGGTCTGGATATTCTTAGCTTGGTCTTCCTCTGGAAAAGAGCTAATAGGACCATAAATGACACTAGCATAATATGTCCTTTGTGAAGGCTAATTAGGCTGCCTGTAGAAAATCCTGAGCCTACACTCGCCAAAAATCATGATCTCTTGATGTTTTTTTTGCAAAAGGAGTTAGAGGTGCAGTCATTCTTCTATGCAAAACCCTTGATCTAATCCAACTCAACTGCTTTATGGTTCTAGCATATGGCTCAGGTTCAGAAATACTTCGTGTTAGCTGAACACAATCTGTCATCTAATGAAGACACGCTCGCTGCAGCACAGTGAAGAAATGAATAATTTATTAGAGAATGAACACCTTCCTGTCCATGTGTCCATGCAGGTTTACTTCTGAATAAAACCCTCTCTTGTTCTCACTGAGCCAGGTATAGTCATGCAGGTCCCATGGCAGAGATCTACAGCATAGATGAGATATCTGAGAGGAAAAGCCAGCCAGGCACAGGAGACAGAGCAGACAGAGGACAGAATTTCTAATGGAAGCTGCTTGTGAAGTACCTGTGCCTACTGAAGACAAAGGACACCATCCCTGGAGGAATTCAAAAGATGTGTAGATGTGACACTTAGGCACATGGTTTACTGGTAGACTTGGCAGTGTTAGGTTAATGGTTGGACTTAATGATCTCAAAATTATTTTCCAACCAGAACAATTTTATGATTCTATGACAACTATCTTTCCAGGGTATTCTAGATGTTCCAAATTCAGGCTTGAAGATAATTTTTGCTTTATACATCATAGTACTCTACATGCAATTGCAGTTTGTTCGTTTTTTCCACTGCAGTAGTTTTCTGTCAGTATCTTATTGATGACACCCATAAAACTTTCAACTTTCCTTTCCAATTACATATTGTCTCCAGGAGAAAAAAAAACAAAAACAAAAAACAACCCAAAAACCTGAAAGAAGAATTGATTGGTTTTTAAATTTTATTTCAAATTTATTACGCATTCAGAGATTTGTGTGAAGTAAGATAGTTGCTTTTGGATTCCGTGCAGGTTTGTCAATCTATTCAAAGAATCACAGATTTAGGAGAATCTGAATGATTGACCTTCCTTGCCAGTGGCTTGGCATGGTTGGCTTATGCTTTGATGCAAGAAACAAAATTGAACTGTCTGTCCAGCCACCTGAGCCCCTCTGTGCTACAGCAGTTAAACTAGGTAGATGCTCAATAGCTACATGTTATCATTTATTAGGTTTTAAGTGACTTCGTTTGCTCACATCAACTTAATAGTTTCTTTCCCCTTCTCATCTAAGGTTGTTTTTCAATAAATGGTCTGTTCTGTAATATGAAATAAGATCACTGGCCTCCTCTGTTACTGAGCATGATGAAGCTCTGCTATATTAATGGCAGTGTAGAACACACCTCTGAAAATATTACCCTCTACTTTTCATATGCACAGTGTGGCAGACTGAGAGGACGATATTGTAACGTATTTTGTATTATATGTTGCCAAGAATACCTGCATTTGAATAATGGTAATTATGTAGTGAAAGAGAACACTGCTAAATCTGGTCTAGTATTCTGTGATAACCACTTCTAGTATTGAATTTGCTTTATCTTTTGGCTGTATAGTTAGCTAAGACACAGTAGCTGTTTAAAAAAAATCTAGAAGAAGCTGAAAAAAGTATAACTTGTAATTATTTTTTGCTCTTTTTCTATGGTTTGAATTAATAGTAGTTGTAATACAATTTCTTCATTACGAGGGTGGGGAGGCACTGGAACTTCTGTTCCCAGAGAAGCTGTGGATGCCCCATCCCTGGCAGTGTTCAAGGCCAGGCTGGATGGGGCTTTGAGCAACCTGGTCTAGAGGAAGGTGGCCCTGCCCATGGCAGGGGAGTTGGAACTGCGTGATCTTTAAGATCCCATGCAATTCAGACCATTCTGTCGTTCTATGATGCTATAATAATGCTTTAAAAAGAATGACGATTATGGATGTCTAATCTTGCATGTGCTGATACATTTGTAGGAAAAGAGGAGAAATTGATGTGTATTTTCAAAGGAGAAAAAACCCTAGAACATATTGATAAATTCAATGAATTAAGAAGATTAAGGTCTCTTGCAGCTCTTCCTTAAGTTGTAGGGAAAATGCTCGGGCCATTTATTCCTTTGTTAATGAGCTTAGGTAGCAGGGTAATGGACATCAGAATTTTTTTCAGGCTGAGTTCATTGGGGGGGAAAGATTTAATGAGATTTTTGGAAGTATTTTTCAGGGTCAAAATGAATTATATGAAAGAGCCATCAGTGCTATGAATTTTGTGAAACTGACTATACTTTCATATTTTTACCTTGTCTATGGAATGTCTGAGGTTTTGTTTTCAGTAAATTTCAGTCTTAAAATATTGATAATATGATACAGCTGACCTCTTATATTTGGTCGTCTTTTATTTAGCCTGTCACATCCACTCCTATCTAAAAAATGTAGACAGCTTAAAAATAATCTCTTGCAGGCTGACCTGATCTGGTTATTAACCCAGCACTCTCTGAGCCCTGTCTATTTAGAAAGATGGTGAGGGGAGAAGAGGAGGCAAGGAACGAGGAAGAATCTAGTTGCAAAAATAGAAATCTCACAAGTACTCTGTTTATCTTTGTTAGTCCTCTAAGAAGTCATTCATTTGCTCTGAAGGATACTTTGTAGTTCTTACCTGTTAGACTTTTTGAAGTGTTTACTTTGTCTTTCCAACTCACTCCTGTCATTTAGCCCAGTAACCCGATTTGCTGCCTCATCAAATTCCTCCATATGAATGGAGGGTGGACTCTGTCACGCATGGCAGCCTGGCTGGGGTGGGGAAGGACGGATACAAAATTCTCCCAGATCCTCCACTTCATCTGTTGTCTGCTTGTATATGTTTTTTTTCCTCCCGTTTGCAATAAGATGAAACAGACAGTGATACGGGTGGAAAGTAATGTTATTTAAAAAAAAAAAAAGGAACATTTTCTTCTTGACATTTCTTGAGATTTCTGTCATCTTTCAGACCAGTGAAATTAGCTGCTCTGGGCAGTTTCAGGAAGGGCAGGGCTCCATGCCAGCAAATGCTGAGGATCAAAGGCCACAGCAATAAAGTCTTCTCAAAAATATAAACTAAATTTGTAAACATTTTTTGGTAGAAGTTATTTCTAAGAGAAGTAGGAACACATGGTTTCATTTCATGTACATTGTTACGAATATATACTGGCTGTCTTCCTAACAGAAAGGAGGAGTTCAGCTGTTTCTGTGTGTGACATCCTTCCTTTTGTCATTCGTCTCTTGGAGATTACAGAAAAGTGATCTTCTTTGTTGTTAATGATAATAACAGCTAATTATGTTTGGGTGACTGACAGATTAGATAGACTGCCTGTTTCTACTTCGCTTTCTTTATTTTTCGTTTGGCTCCAAAGCACAGCTCACAGATATTTACTTTATTTCTCTTACTTAGTGATCAATGTTCCTCTTGTATCATGTTTAGAAGCAGGATACAAATAATATTACTTTGATTTTTGACTCTTAATTGTTTTCATCTTTCTCTAAAGTAGGATTGTGTTTTAAGAGAACTTTTAGAAGTATTTTCCTCCTGATTTTAAAGCTGAGAATACACCTGTAAATTTCTTGGTTTATTCTCTGTGGCAAGTTTGGTTTTTTTTTTTTTTTTGACTCTAGAAGGTCAACATAGGCTGTATGCTCAATTCCAAACTATTTTCTAAGGAGCAGTTAGACTGATGTCGTAGTCTAGCCGTTTTCCTTTACATATGCTAATTATTAGGTTACATTTATTTGGCAGTTGGTAGCTCTGTCTGAGGAGGAGGAAGAATGTGGATGACAGCTGTATTCATTTCAGCTAACTGTCTCAATGGCATTTATGGTACTTTTAGATTTAGCAGGGTAATCTTGGGTCTCTCTTACTTTGTATTTGATATAGTTTGCCTTTTAAACAGTGTTCTTAAACTGCACAATAGAAATAAGTGTTTGAAATACTTTTTTTTTTTTTTTCTTGATGAGGTTAGTGTATGCAGCCATGACACATTTGAAGTTACTGGAGTGTGGTGTTACTGGATGAGGTAGAAGGAAACTTGTTCTGTCATAGGATTGTTACCACTATAATGAGTTGTTGGGATTGACATTTTGTATCAAGGTAATTAAGTGATGTAGCTAATAAATGAAAATGAAGGCTATTTTTAAATTTAAACTTTTTCTTTATTTGAGGAGGGCTAGCAGAGTGACTCTAAAGCAGTAACTGAAAATATAGAAATTGACAGACTGCATACTAAAATTATGTTGGAGTTGATGAGTATATTTTATGAAATAAGGTGATTTTTTTGTCTTGAACCTCCATGTTTATGTTCCTATTGCCCTTGTACTTGTTATTAAGCTCACACATGATAGTAAAATAGAATTATTCGTTAAGTGTGTGTGGCTTACTATGAGGTGTTGTGTGCGTGGCTTCTGGAACTATATGCTGAAATAGTTATTTCATTGTTGGAAGCCTCAAATTTCCTGGTTTGACAAAAGTGAACTAAAGCATAATTTGAAGCGAAATATTTTCCTCTGTCATGAACGTGACAGTTACCAGTGTAACAACTGCAAATCTACAGAAGGTATATGACCTAGTGAAGTTATACCTGTGGTGATTATTTCTGAAGCAAAAATTGGAAATGTAAGAGCATTTTGGTGCTGCTGTGATGCAAGATATAGTTAATAAGTTATTGCAGAGATACAGTTTGTTAGTTTCTAAAGTCATCATCCAAAAAAATTTAAATCTTCCTTATAGTTCAGGGAGATTAAAACTTAAAAGTTAGCTTTTAAATGAGAATGAGTATATGTAAGTATTTTAGAAGGATCCTGTAGAAACATAAACAAATACTCTGGATAGACATAAGGTGTTTTGTTCAGGGTCATGTGAGGTGTAGACCTTTCTGTAGTATACTATCAGAAATAAGGGTATCTTGAAGTATTAGGATAAAATGAGAGTTCCATCCCAGTAAAACCTCCATAATGTCTTGTTTCTCTTTTTTTTGTGAATATCCAGCTAAAGTGGATTATGTAGTATCAGTGCTTCACTCCTCTGTTTGATTTAAAAAAACCCACCACAAAATACACTAATTTTAAACTGTTAATTTGGTGCTAAATGAAATATGAATAAATCTTAACTAAACTGATTTTTTTTTTTTTTTTTTAAGTGCTTTTGCCAGAAAAATTGGTCCCTCATGCTACCCCTTCCAGTATGGGCCATAAGCTCAATGGGTGGGTCATGATGGGCTGCATTATATTGGGACATGCATTCTACTTAATAGCCTTCATTGCCCACATGCTCCCTTTTCTAGAGCTTTCTGGTACTCTTTCATTCTCTTTGTTTCACCAACTAATGCAATACTCTCCCCTGTCTTTTATGCCTTCCCTGAAAGAATTGTTGAACAGCTTCTTTTCCTTTTGCTTCAGCTAAGTCACAAGGTTATGCACACATTATCCACATGGTTACTAAAGAGAACTCAGCTCAGTTGTCACAGGCAAAGCTCCTGGCCCTACTGGTGCGTACATTTATATCTGCTATGTATTTTAGGCATATGTGTTCATGTGCTTCCTAACCTGAGTGATCAAGCAATCCAGTCTTTCTCAGGCCATGAATAGAAGGACTGCAAAACTGATTTGTTTTGGATGTTGTATAGAGAAACATAAGTTTAGTTAGAATCAATTGGTAGTGCTTAATTTAGCTGTCTAGTCCTACTAAATTATTTTCTCTAGCAGCTCTCTTTATACTTAATTTACTTACTTCTTTGTCCTTTCCTGTCCTTCTCCAAACTCCCTGCCTGGACTGGTAACATAAAACTTAAGTTTTCTAACTGACGGATTTTTTTTTTTTATTGCTCTGACTGACTTTTAAGTGTCAGCTTTGGCTAGAATACCTTACTGTCTCCTTTCAACCCCTGATACCCATTCTGATTTGCATGCAGGCAGCAGCTGCCGTTATTTTGTTTCAAGCTTTACCACCTTGATGCTCTATTGTTTTTACATGGTACATTTCCCTTAAGTATTTGGCCTGGCAACTGCCCAGCTGTGTTGGGCAAACTGCTCAGTGAAGATTTTGCTAAAATAATTTCTTCTTGTGTTTTCTTCTGTAGTTAGCAGAAGTAGAGCTAAGCGTGGTATAAAGAGATGTTTCTCAATTTATGTTTAAATTATAGAATGTTGTAAAATGACCTTGTTCCGTAGGAGGGAAGGAGGCCTTCCTGATATCCCATACCTCCTATGAAGCCTATCTGTATGATGGATTTGGGATGGGTGGTTGGTTTTGTTTGAGCACTTTTAAGTCTTGTGCTCCCTTACAAAGGCAGGATAGAAGTGTCTGTATGTATTCTATGGATGAAACTTTGCAGCGTATCATTTACACTTAATTTATTCCATAAGGTACATGCTACCTTCTTTATTCAGTTGTTATGGAACCTACTTATGAATTGAATCAAAGGACATCTGGTTTTGATGCTGATTCATGTTTAAAAAAAACCCAAATCTTTCAGTTGACCACATATGTGGTCTGTCAAATGGTGTTCATTCATTCTTTGGAAGCAAACATTTCCAGGAATGTGCTGCTTATGTGCCCATTGTCCAGATTCAGAATCTACTTTCATTGTCTTGTCTACAGTTAATTAGATTTTGATGACAGCAAGAATTGGGAAGCTATTTTTTTGTTGTTGTTGTTACATGAATATTCTGGTTTCTGAGTGTTTCTGTATTTGTTGAGGAAGAAGTGGAGAACTGCAGACTTCCTTCTAGATGCCTCCACTTCAGAGTAGCCGGTTGTTTGGTAGTTTAGGTATTTCACTGGAGTGTTGATTGCTGAGGTTGTTTTGTGGACTTATTGCAATAAGATCTGATTTACTTCCCTGTATCAAACAGAGAAGTGAGAATTTATTTCTTACTGGAATCTGACATTGCAACACAGCAGGAATACATAGTTATATTAATACGTGTTGTTTAGAAAACAAGCTGTATATTGGAGAGACTGTATTTATTATTTTATTTAATAAAAATTTTTTTTATAAAAACAAACGCCTCTACTGCTTCCCCCACAATGAAAAAACCAAACCCCAAAAAACCCACAAACCACCAAACAACCCCAAACAAACCAAAATCCAAACAGACAAGGTGGGTGGTCAAGAAACACTACCACCAAAAAACAAACTCCAATTCAGTTCCTTCTCAGAGTATTTCAGGGTAGGAAGAAGTTTCCTGTGTTGTACTGTATGGCCGCTCTGGATAATTCTTTTCTGTATTTGTACTTCAGTTCTGCAATTTTTCACAAAGCTGCTTTTCTCCAGTAGACTCAGAATTTTTATGTTAATGTGTACTCTTTCCCCAGTCACTTCACAGTGTTACTGGGGTTCAATGGAGTTCAATGGAAATAATGCCTCTCTTGTTTAGCTTAAGCACAATACACTACTATAGTAGTTTTATCCAACTTTTTTTATCTGCAAAGCTATTTGCATGGTGTATTGAATTCTGTCTCATTTTAATGTGGAGTCATTTGTGTGTGTAGGAACAATGGATTGTATATCAGTAAATGGCAGTCAGGTTTTTTTTGTTTGAATAATGTATATTTTCTTTCTAACTTAGTTTTAAATGCTGTTGCTGATGCCTGCTTTAAAAATCAGGTTTGTTTAAAATATATTAAAAATTAAGATATTCAGCAAATACTCATTAAAGTTATACCTTGTTTGAGCACCAAGTATGAACTGTTGCATTAAGATGACCGGTTTATTTTCTTTCGCAGCTTTTAATTGCCTTTGCCTAACTAGAAAGTCAGTTCTAATAACTCTTTAAGGCAGCATTAATCTACTGATATGTCGTTAAAAAGATAACTAACTTAAGTAGTTGGGAGGGCATTAGATGGACAAATCACTTTATGTCCAGATGAGTAGACAGGTGTGCCTGACAGCACATGGCCTTTACAGCTGGCGTGGTGTCAGCTGCTTGTACAGATTTGTGAGGAAATTTATGTTCCTGGAGAAAACACAGTGGTAAAGAATACTCCTTCCTAATATTCTCCTTTGAGTGGTTCCTACACACAACAAGATTACCTCTTATGTCCAGTCAGTACTAAATGGAGTTCATTCAGATTAGAGACACTTTCATCTGAAATTTGGGAGGGTGGGGGGATGGAGTGAAACAAGGCAAATGAGAAAGGGTCAATGTTTTACGTAGAAAATGTGACTATTGATTTGATCTTAATATTCTGCAAAGACTAACAAATCGGTCTGCTACTTCTTGCTATGACTAATTCTGTTAGTTCTATCTAACTGGCATTTATTGACAAGGAATAATATTTGGCTTAATTTCAAATATTTTAGGACTTCCACAGTGATTGTTAGAATGGAAGAAATGATTGGTTCATGAGTTGATAGGCCTTTATTTCTTTCATTAAGAGTTTTATTGATAAGTGTAGAGAGCTCCACTTATATTTAATCAGGGGAAGAGTTGTTTTGACTGGAACACTAAGTCTAGTCTTTATTGTTAAAAGGTAATTTTGAAGTGTCTTAGCAAGAAGAAACTGATTCCAGTTAATGCATTATTCCTCTTACAAAACACTCTTTTCCAGGAAGATGTAGCAAAACAAAATAGCATTATCATTTCATCTTTGAGTTCTTGCATTCACAAAGTACTTTGATCAAGAACAGTTATTTTAGTTATTCTCTTGATACAGGTGTTATAACTTTTTTCTTCATATGTTATCCATCTATTAGAACTATTTGGTGTCTTTGGTAGGAATCTTTGAGGGTTTTACACAGTGATCTCAGTGTTTAAACTCAAAGATTAATTGGACACTTTAAAGTAACTCTAATAAATTTGTGAAGTGTTATTATTAAAAGCAATTGGTAAACATTTCTATTATATTTCCTCTAGAAAAAATAGCTGGAAAGTGAAATAGATTTGAAAAAAATAATTATACTTAAAATGTGTGTTACAGTACCACAAGGCTACTATATATTGCTTTCCATATTAATGTCTCGGTTTATCTGTACTAAAAAATGTGTAATTTGATCTTTAAGATCTTGTTTGTGTTTACTCACTTTCTCACTAGGCTTGTCAGTTTTTGTAACTGAAAGAGGGTTGCTGACCAAGTGTTCTCTGATGGGCTTTGTTCCTTGGAATTCTCTCTAGGCTATTATTTGAAGTAGGTTATTTGCTGACCTTAAGGGCATATTGAAGTATGTATTTGTTTTGCCTTAGTTTTGACAGGAGGTGGATGGATGGATTAGCACCGAAGTGTAATGAATAGAACTAACTGTTGAGCATAGGTACTGACCCTTCTTATACAATGGAAAACAAACATCATCTATATAATCATACAGCGTAATGTATGGCTTTGAAAAGTCCCATACGTTCTTGTTCTCCTGGAAGGAAGGATAAAGGTAACTGATGTTAGTAGTGCTGTACAGTGTGTCATATGGCTGTCTTGGATACTGCAAAGATGTCTCTAGGTAGAATAGAAAGGAGTGATGAATGACTCTTTAGGAAGGTATTAATAAGAATGGAAAAACATTGAGATAATGGAAGTGGCAGTAGAGGAACAGTAGAGACATCATAGAGGACAAAGCATTCAGTGAGGAAATTAATTAAAAAATTGGAGTGAATATTTCTAGATAAGAAGGCTAAAACAAAGAGACATTCTTTTAAAGTCAATTGAATTTAAACACTGTTGTAAAGCTGGACTCTTGCCAGGATAGCAGGCCTTGGAAAGGACAGGGAAAAGTGTGGTGGTTTTTTTTGTGTTTTTTGTTGTTGTTGTTGTTGTTGTTTTTTGTTGTTGGTTTTTTTTGTTTGTGTTTTTTTGTTTGGTTTTTTTTTATAAATAGAAGAGGAAGAAATGAGCTTGAGGGAAGACAATGACATAGGATGCTTCTTTTAATTTAAAGGTGTTACAGGAGGCTGAGCTTACCAGGACCAGATAGATCACTTCTTGATAACAGGTGATTTTTAACAAGGGGTCAGAGTAAGTCTGAGTGTTCCAGGATGGTTTTAGGCATCAGTGAGCAGAAACCAATTGATTTTGGGTGGAAAACAAACAAGGTAGTGTGGACATGTGGGAGCTTTTGGCTGGTGATTAGCAAAAAGCTGCTAGCTTTGCTATCTCTGTAATTGCCTGCTAATTAAGTAAATGGGTGATGACAACCATCACCATACTAACTTTAAGTGGCATCTTAATTTACCTTATTGGCCTGTTTACAGTCTGGATAGCTATTCCTGAATAACTGTTAGCTGTGACCAGTCTCATTCCAGACCCAAGGGCTGTCATGATCCTGACACACATGAACGATCTGGCTTGTACTCCTTGAAAGGAGAATGATATAAGTATGGATTGAGAAAGTAAATGTTGCATAAACATGATTTGGTGAATACTTGGTTCCTAATGTGTGGAAATTGAGAAAAGGGGAAGTGAGGAAGCACAGAGTCTTCAACCTGTCAGGTAAAAATCAGAGACTGCAAGACTCCTGCATTAGAAGGAAAACACTGGAATATATAGAGATGGGAGCTACATCGTGACAGGTGAAGGATTTCCAGTGTATGCAGAAAACATGGTATGCAGATGTGCACCATCACTTTTATGGAAAGTTAACAAATCCTTGAAATGGAAGGAAAACCATATATATGCTTTTTGTTTTGTAGATATACATGTGCATAATGAAATCTTCCTAGTGAAATGTGGACAACCTAGTTAGTGATGTGATGAAAGGCTGCTGTGTGCTGAAACAGCAGTTCATGAGACTGGCACTGTTTTTTCCCTCAAGACCTGACATTTTGGGTAGAAAATGTGAGTGGATTCCTGAATAAGACTAATATAAAAAACAAGACTGAAACTGTACAACCTTCTTTTAAGCAGAATGACACGATTCCTTAAAATGTAGTTTTAGTGAGTGTCCCCCATGCTCCCATTCTCAGGACAGTCTTCTACAATTTACTAGTTTAAATTTGTCACTGCCAATGCAGGCCTCATGTTATCAAGCCTTCTCAAATGCAAGTAGCCTTTTGATTTTTCTAAATATTGTTTTAGATGATTACATAGCAATATTGACCCCTCTGTTTTGGCCCAGATTGCTGCCCGAGCTTTGGATTTTAACATGGTTTTCTAGCTAAGAGGTGGGGGTGGGGGAAAGTCTTCCTTCATGTAAAATCAAAACTGTTGACCAGAAATTAAGTCTACATTTTCAGAAAGCTACTTATCCTCTAGGAAGAAGAGGCGGTTATCTTCCTAGACACCATAGACTTAAAAATATTCTGGAGTCTATAAAATCTCTAAGTTAAATTTAAGTCTATTAAACAGTCTTTAGAGTAGTTAAAGAACAAGGTGAGAGGGAATTTGTACTTACATTTAACTTTGAAGGTAGTACTAAAATCTACATACACTTATTTTAAAAAAATCATTTTTAATGTGGAATCAAACTAATGGAATTGTGGATGCAATTATATGCAAAAATATTTTTGCTTTATACACACACTGTAGTGTGAATGTCCATATTGAGGAATGCAGCCTTGGACATGCAGAAAAATTTGTTTTTATACAGTTTGTCTGGAAGAAATTGAAACACATGAATTGTACACTTGCATAGAAACATAAGTATTTATTAAAATTCTAGATTTTTTTAAAGTGAAAAATAATTTACCACAACTGATGGTTATTAAGTCCTGGACTATTTTGCTTTTATTGCCTTTTGCATTACAAGAGACTACTGATCGTACTTTAATCAAGCCAATAAAAATTCATGTGAACTTATTGTATGTTTATTTTAGTGCATCTTTAACTGCCTTGTTTGGGTTTTTTTATTCTCTTGTACATTAATTTGTTTAAAAATGCAGAAAAGCTAGCTGAGCAGATTCTGTAGAAAGTTCTTTAAAATCACTTGCGTTATGAATTGTCCTAGATAAGCACACTTTTCTTAAAGGGTCATACATAATGTTGACATAAATAGCTGAGACCTTTTGTAAACCATTTATAATTTGTTGACAAAAGTGCAATCAGAGTTCAGTTTAGGGGGAAACATTTCTCTAGGTTATAAAGAAAATAAGATTTAATTGATGATGTCCTGAATTTGGGGAAAAATAATCTATAAATTTTATTGATAAAGTAGGTGAGTATGTATTAGGAAGGAGAAGGTATGCCATTTACTTGGGGTATATATCAAATGTATAGTTTCTCTTATTATCTGAGCGTTCTCAGGATCAGAAACTTAACAAATGTGATTGTTCCTTTAAAAATTTGGATTTTGAAATAAATGTGTAGTTTCTATAATGCAAATATGCTGAAAAAACAAGAGGGAGATACACACTGACACCAAGTAAAAACACAGTTCCAGAAATTTGCTGTCTGTATGAATGATATACAGTTTGTTGGCTGACCAGAAACTTTGTGCTAAATCAAGACCAATAATGAAATTCAGAAGCAGATTTTTAACAGTGCCTACACTGCATTGCTATGCCTGTGTGTGAACGCTTTGGATCGGTTGATTACACCCTCCTTTTTGAATGTTTTCATTTACATAAGGAGCAGAACTTGATAGATTTAATCTAAAATTCAGTGTCTGAATTATTGGATGGGGTGTTATGTAATCAGAATTTTAAAAGCAAAAGTTAGAACAAAGCTGGCCCTATAAAAGCAAACCATTCCAGAAAAATGTGAATTTATAATTAATGTTCCCTATGCTTACCAACAATGGACTACAGTTATATTTTTTTGTACTTCCTGACTGTGTTATTTCTTATTAGTGTATTCAGAGAGCTATTAAAAGGTAAATTGCTGATTATTAAACTACTGAGTATTTCAGTAAGTCATCTTAAAGCAAGACTTCTTTTTGCAAAATCTGTACCTTTTGGCCCCTTATCATAAAGCAGTCAGGAAGATGAGAGCATGCATATGATAGCTTGTAGCTATCATTTCACGTGTCACTCCATACAATGTTTTTTTCACAATCCAAAGAAAGAGATAATAATGAGAGTAGCATGAGTGATGGGCGTGCAAAGACATAAGATTTCTGAATTACTAAAAATTATTTTTAGGATTGTAGATTTTTAAAGGCCAGTTTACTCCATTGTTGAGGCTTATCGGCATTTAATGTCTCAGAAAGGAATAGAATCTGCATTCTCTAACCCCAGTCATGATGACAGCTTTGTCTGGAAGATGCATGTGTACAACCAGAAGTCATCTTTTCAGTTTAGGAAAATGAAGCTTGCTGATCTGGCTTGGAATTTTTGAAAGAAGTGTTTCCACACTGTAATTTTGAAGACGCTTATTTGCTTCCTGTTTAAAATGAAAATATATAGCATATTTTTCCAGCAGGACAATTCCATAAAGTTCTCTGATATGTGCTTTAACTGAATTAAAGGCAAAACTGTAGAGCGATGTTTAAGCTGTTATTGAGGGTGGGTTTTTTGGTTTGTTTTGGTGTTTTGTTTGTTTTGGTTTTTTGGGGGGGGATTGGGGGGAGGGTGGGGTGGAGAGATCATTCAAAAGGATTTGTTCCATGGAGTTTACTTGAAACTTTAACCAAAATTTTTTTTCCATTATGATCCTCTTAAGTCTCATTGATAACAAGGTGGGTTTTTTTAGCATGACAGCAATTTGATTCTAGATAAGATATAAAATGATCACTGAACAGATGGCGATGACTTTTTATTGCTATCAGGTTGTACTGAATTTGAGTGGACTACTGAAAAATGAAGAACAGTATTCTGTGAGCAACTCTCTCGTTCCCGCTACTGTTCTTCTGTTTGTCTAGAAATTTGGGAAAATGTTTGATTCATCAAAAAAGAACGGTGACTCTATAAAACTGTAGAGCAACTGTCCCATAGGTTGGCTGTTTCAGGGGTGCTTGTTTGCCCAAGCTCTATGATTTGATGCCAGGTGGTCCAGGCTCAATTCCATGTGCTTGGAAATGCTCTGTGAACATCAGCTACCAAATTATTTGATAACTACAAAGGTATTTAATGTGTTTTGTTAATATTATGAACACTTTTTCCAAATGTACATTGTAAAATTAAGAACAAAATTGGTTTTATGTAGTAAGACTGTATTAATTAAATGTATTGTGGTCACCCTAGATTTCAACAGATTTTCTTTCATATGGAACTTCTACTCTTTTGATTCAGGGAGAAAGGATAGAAAAAAGTGAAGTATCTGTTCTCAAAACATAATTTTAAAAGATCTTCTTGTGCAGGGATGTGAAATAATGCTTTAAAGCTTTAATGTGATGCAAAAATATGTGAGGAACTACTTAGTGACATCTGAAACTGGAGAACACCAGTCAGCTTGAAAGATTCAGAAAACTGGCCAGTAATATTATCAGTTTGTGCTACTTCACCGTTCATGCCACTTAATAAAGAACCAAGGTCAAACTAAAACAGTTTCCATAAAAAACAATGAAGATAAAGGCTAATGTTTCCTTTTTTAAAAAAAACTTGGTTTACTTTAATCAGCCACTTCCTTCATTACTACTAAAAATAATTTGAAACTATGACATCAGAGCCATTCTTCTGTCAAAAGACATGGCATGAAGCTTATTTTCTGTTTTACTTCAATGAAAACATTAGGAACAGAAGCAAAGCTAGATTTTTTTTTTTTGTTTTTTCCATGAAATGTACCTCTGAACTCTTCTGCTGCTGAACAGTTATCTTCCACACTAGAATGTTTTGAGTTTTTGAACACTCTATCTGTTGTAATAGTTAGTGTTCAGTGTTTCTTTATTAATTAGTGAGACACCATATCCTTTTAGGTTTTTTCAATATTATGAAGTTTTATGATGGGTGAGATTATCCAGATTCTCTTTAACACTGAAGTGGACTTAAGCTCTTCTGTCCCCTAGAACTGAACTAACTTGAAGTTCTGCAACTGCATTTATCTACTTTGTGATTCCCGCTCTGCCCAGAGGTTGCAAAGTGTTTGAAAAAGTGGTAGCAGCTGCAGCAGCAGCAGCTCAGTTTCTAAGAGTGTGTAAGTCAATGTCTATGATTGCATTTAGTAATTACAGATATTTTTTTCACCCATCCAGGAGGAAGGTGGCTGGTCAGGATAGCACCAAGACAGGACACATTTAGCACGCATTTTCTCAAGTCTAATTTTAATCATTGCAGTTTCTTCTCACCTATATACAGCGGAGAATGGGATAAAATAGTACATGTAATAAAATAGTGTAACTCTGAAGACACAAAGCGTTAGTGTCGTGCGAATGTTCTGTGCTGTGCAAAGTTTTATACAGTTGATGGACCTTTGAAAGATTATCTGTAAAATATGTTCTTGTATGTGTACCTTAAATGCAAGAATCTAATTATATTGAGCTAGCAAGCTGTGTTCCAAGTATGTATCTGATGACCTGTAGTATGCCTTATCCATTTCTCATGAACTTAACTAGAACAAGAGTCCAACCTTTTCTCAGTTATACCTTACAGCCCTTGCCATTTATACCATTGAAACCTCTCTGGAATGTTTGTTTCTTTTGGCACTAGCGGTCTTATTGATGGTAATTTGTCAAAAAATAAGGTTTTTGGAATAGAACTCACACTCCAGCTGTTGTGGACCCATGATTAAAATCCGTGGACCCTCTTTTGTTATCTCTTTCTCCAATGGATGAACTGGGTGTCTCTCTTGCTTTAAGTAGGCTCTTTCTACTTCAAAAAGTTAGATCCCCTTAAAAGTTACATGCAGTATATCTGGTGGAAGTAGCATTAATATTGTTCCAGTGATGAGTGTTTTGCTGTTTGGAGGAATTTGGTGATCTCTGGAGATGATGTCCGATGTCTGGGTTTGTGAGTTTATGCCATGGAATCCAAGTCCATGCTTAGGACAATGCAAATGATCTGACCTCTCCAAAGTGAGTGTGGTAGGCTTGACATCTGCTGCTGCCCAGAGCAGCATTTTACTATGAAGCACAGTTGTAATAGAAACATACAAAAGAACTTTCTTGTTCCAGCTAAAAATGGCTTTCTACATTTCAAAACTCTTTTGAGTCCTGTGTCAGAATCTGAAACCTGCTTGATGGAATAGGCAGCCTCAGCTGTTTAATAGATTTATTATCTTTTTAGGGAGTGGATGAAAAAGCTTTCTTTTGGGCCTTACTGTAGTAGACCTATAAAAAACAGAGTTGCCTCTTAGGATTTTTCATAGCATACTGACTCTGAAAAGTCAAAGCTTGCAATCTTCTCTGCTTACTGAACAGTTTATCCTCCTCTATTACTTGATTCTTTATTCAGCTTCAGTGCAGCCTTGGAACCTGCTACCAAATTTCTACCTGTGAATGTGAAATAACAGTCAAAATGTTAGCACATTTCTCCTTTCTCATCAACCTTTCATTAAAACCCATTTCTTCAGATGCCCCAGGAGGCTCCAACTCCAATATTCTTAGGTTTTTTTCAGAATAATTGGAAGCAATTGTATGTGGTAAGTTAAAACGCCCTTGATATATCCCCAACAAAGGTTTGAGATATTTTGTCTATAGGGCTAACACAGTCAGAAATTTATGTAAACATACTTTTCCCTTAGAAATCACCTTTTGTTCCTGAAGTTTTAAATTTCTGTAGGCTGATTTTTATATGTATAGATAATGATATTTAACTACTTCTAACTTCTCTATTTTGTCATTCCATCTGTAGCGGGTTGTTTTATGTTGAAAAGGCAAAATTTTTTACTGTTACTTTTTTGTTGTATGAAACCAGACAGCAGGACATTACTTAATATTATGGGGAGTTTTGGTGTGTGAGGTTTTTGTTTTATGTGTGTGTTTTTTCTGTTTTTCTCTGTGGCTGCTCTTGGCTAGAGTGCTTTTCTATTGGAATTTTGGTAACCATTTTGTGCACCAGGTTTATAACAAAAAAAGATAATTTCTGATGTGACTGATTCTGGGAGAAGGTAGAATATGTTCTTTTCATTGTTTTAAAATAATGGAACGTACTTCCATTATTTCTTCTAAATTGCGGAGTGGCTCTTTGTTTCTGACAGAATTTTACAAGAACTGTATTAAAAACTTTTAGCATTCTTAGTATTTGCTAATGTGGTTTTAGAACTTGAAGGTAAAAGGTCTGGAAACAAAACACGTGCAGTATGTTCCTTTGTCGTTATATAGTATGAATATTCCACTTTCTGTATAATCTTCTGCTGTTCAGTTTCGAGATGTTGAGTTTCCCTTTTGGGTGTTATCCCAATGCATACAATTGGCTGTCAAAAGCTCATTTTCATGCCACAGGTTATACAGCAGTTACTTTCCTTTTGGATTGTGCAGATGGATTCTGAGGGTCAATACCCTGTCGTCCTTTTCTTTGTGTTTGAATGATGCAAATGTGGTGCACATATCCTATCTTTAGCTTCCTAAGCTTTGCCTCTGAAAGTGAGTTGGTACACTTTTTATTTACCAACTGGATTATCAATAGTATTTAGCATCCTGTACAGTGGGGTCATCATGTGAGGATCCTGTTGGGACAGGACAAAGAAATAGTCCCTTGCCTTGGGGATTATAAAATTAAAATTAGAATACATTTATTCAAGCAGGAAGGGGAAATTCAATAATCGGTGGATGTGTGACAGTTTCTGAGCCTTAAGACAGTACTGTTTCTACTGAGGATTCAGAGGTTGTCCAGGTTGCTTGAGAAGACCACTGAAAATTACTTTTGTATGGAACTTGCTTCGATGCAGTATTTCAGTATTGTAACTGAAAGTGATTCTGGAAGACTAAAGATGATTCATTCATGCTGTGTCTAATCTGAACTCTTACCGAATTGGTTCTAATAGCTGATTGATACCATACCTATATCATTATGTGTTAAAACTCTTAATTCTCAAGGATGAAACTGGAATGAAAATTTTGTATTATCAGTATTTTAAGGATAAATACAGGGAAATTGTAATTACTATGAAATGTTGTAGGCAGAGAGATAAGTACATCTAAATACTTCGAGGTAGGGAAATAACTTAAAATCATTCAGTCTGCCATACTTCATTCTGTCCTGAAGAGATAATCCACGTGCATCTAAATTACGGTCTGAATATCATTTCAGTCTCCCTGTCCAAAACAGATTATTTAATGCTCAATAAATAGTGTTCTTTTTTTGTTGTCCTGCCCTTTGACACCTAGATTCATGAATGGGGAGAATGAAGGGAAACAAAGGCACTTTGGATTCTGTTTATTTAAAACTTTCACTGAGAAAAGAACTTGACTGACAGATATATAGCTGCTATTTGCAATTAGTAAAGAATCAGACTGACAGAAAATGGTATTGGTTAACAATAATCTATGAGGAGTTTGGTGTGCTTTTTTTTTTGTTCTCTTTCATGGGATAGTAAGCAGTCAGTGCTTGCAGATATTCTTTCAGCTCTCCCCTGGAAAAATTCCTTGGTCTAAGAATTTCATGTTAAGACCTTTTGCTTTACCTCATTAATTGCATTATGTTGTAGGCTTTAATGTATTTTGTTAGGTTCCAGAATTTAAGTTAAAAATAGCTGAACTGAATTGGAATAGTGCAAAGGAAAGATGGTAGGTTTTGCTATTGATTTCAACATAGTGATTTTACTCTGCTACTTTACATAGTTCAGCCTGAACAAGATTTAACTTCAATTCCAGTTTCATAGTTAAACTCTGCATAGCCTGCATAATGGAACTGTTTATGATAGAGCTGTAAGAATAGGAGGATATCCAGTTTGTTCTGGAAATCAAATTAGCCTTAATGTGTCTCACTGTCAAAAGTTGTGCAAATGAAACAATAGAATATTGGTATTAACATTCTGAGAAAATACTGTGCTAAACAGGTCTCAGACTCATCTAAACGTATTTTTCAGTAACAGAAGGTGATTTCTAACAGAATTTTTAAAATCAGTGACAGTAATACTATAGTCAGTAATAGTTTTATAGAAAACATTGTTTTTTTTACTGAGAGATCTTAGATTCACAGAATCACAGAATGTTAGGGATTGGAAGGGACCTCTAAAGATCATCTAGTCCAATCCCTCTGCCAGAGCAGGAACACTTAGATGAGGTTACACAGGAATGTGTCCAGGTGGGTTTTGAATGTCTCCAGAGAAGGAGACTCCACAACCTCCCTGGGCAGCCTGTTCCAGTGTTCTGTCACCCTCACTGAGGAGAAGTTTCTTCTCAAATTTAAGTGGAACCTCCTGTATTCCAGTTTGTACCCATTGCCCCTTGTCCTATCATTTGTTGTCACCAAGAAGAGTTGACTCCATCCTTGACTGCTTGAAGAAAAACTTGAACAATATTTTTTAATGATACAACATGCATTAAGATACAATGTGTAAGAGCAGATATTCAGGGAAAGTAATAGAAGATATGCTAAAGAGAAGCTGGTGGAGAAGGAGTTGGCTGGATAGTCACACTCAAGAAGTTGCGGTCAAGGCTCAATGTCCAGGTGGAGACCAGTGATGAGTGGTGTTTCTCAGGGCTGATATGGCACCGGTGCTGTTTAGCATCTTTGTCAGTGATATGGACAGTGTGATTAAGTGCACTCTCAGCAAGTTTGCCAACAGCACCAAGCTGTGTGGTGCAGTTGATGTGCTGGAGAGAGGAGGTGCCATCCAGAGGGACCTTGAGAGACTTGAGAGGTGGCCCTGTATGAACCTCCTAAAGTTCAACAAGGCCAAGCGCAAGGTCCTCGCACATGGGTCAGGGCAATCCCAAACACAAATACAGGCTGTGTGGAGATGGATTGAGAGCAGCCCTGAGGAGAAGGACATGGGGGTGTTGATTGATGATCAGAGGGCTGGAGCACCTCTCCTATGAAGACAGGCTGAGAGAGCTTGGGTTGTTCAGCCTGGACAAGACTCTGGGGAGACCTTCCAGAACCTAAAAGGGACCACAAGAAAGCTGGAGAGGGACTTTTTACAAGTGTGCATGTAGGGATTAGGATAAGGGGTAACTGTTGTAAACTGGAATAGGGCAGATTTAGATCAGATAAAAGGAAGAAATACTTCACCCTGGGGGTGGTGAGTCACTGGAACAGGCTGCCCAGAGAAGCTATGGATGCCCCATTCCTGGCAGTGTTCAAGGCCAGGCTGGATGGGGCTTTGAGCAACCTGGTCTAGTGGAAGGTGGCCCTGTCTAGGGCAGGGGAGTTGGAACTACCTGATCTTTAAGGTCCCTTCCAACCCAAACCAATTCTATGAAGCTGCTGGAACTTTGTGGTAGGTATTCTTTGGTATAATGAATTACACCAGAGAAAGTATATATCCTGGAGCTACTATTTTAGTTCTTTTTAATAAATGACTGTAGTATATTAAAAAATAAAAATAGTAGTGATTTTAGAAGTTAGGTGTGATTTATTAAATTTTCCCTGGAAAGTCCAAGATGATGGGGGGAATCTTGACCATAAGACAAATTCAAGACGAATGTTTTTGAGGGGTCTGTGTTTTACTGTTTAAACTTATACAGTTATTCTTGATGATGATGATGATCTTTTTCTCAACCTGTGAATGAAGAAGAGCTGTTATGATTGGAGATGTCTCCTTCTTAAAAATAAAACACCTCTCATTGAGTACTGAACAGCTGTGGAACTCAGATCTGTTATAAAGATCTGTTGCTCCAAAATGACATGTTGCATTTCTGTCTCAATATTTACATGTATCTGCCATTTCTTTTGGAGAAGGAAACCATATTTGAAGAGCAAACAGAGTAAAATTATATATATATATATATTTTTTTTTTTAAATTGTTATTGTTTTTACCCCAAATCTTGCACCAGTCCCAAACTAGTGCAATTCTGCTATTTTGATAAGGAATGTGATGGTCTTACAGCAGCATTGCAATCAGGTAGGCTGTTGTCACTCTTAGTTATAGCTCCTTCCATCAACCCCCACATCAGCTCAGCTGTAGTGTGATTTCTGGTAGATTATTCTGTAGATACATTTCTGTAACAATTTCATTTCAGCAAAGGATTCTTTTCGGTTTCTGCTCTTGCATTTCTCATGAAGGCAAAGACTATAAGAAGAAATAGAGCACAACTAAGGGAGCATGCAGCAAATATTCACTACACAGCAGCTCATATGTATTTCCATTAGTCCAATGAGGAGCTTCTCATCCTTCTGCCTCTTGTCTGTCTGCATGTGAATCAAGTATCTGAAATATGCATATGAGGAGTAACCATTTATACTGTAGCAGTTACAGCTTTAATTGTAAATTTGATGTATAATAATTTGAACTATTTTTTTTCATGAGCTGTGCTCATAGTTTGTTCATTGTAATATTTCCAATCCATTTTCCACAGCTGCAATCTGAATAAGTGGCTCAATTATAGCTAGTGTTATCCTTTAATATTCACTGTGCCTCATGGAAAACTTTGAAAGAAATATTCTATTTAAAGACAATTATGCTTAAATATCATGGTTTTCTAAAGACATTAGCATGAAAACATGTGCATGAAGAACTCATTTACCTCTTCGATACTCTTGTCTGCAGTAATAGTTCTTCTGTGTGACATCATAATCAACTGTCATATGATATGATATCACAGTTCAGTGAGACATTTTCTGGCTTGGACATGCAAATAAGTAGCATGGCTTGAAAACCAGGCATAGCCATCATTTTGCTTCTGAAAATTGGATTGTTCTGATTTAGGAATCGTTAAGATACAAATGCTGTTAATGAAAATCTGTAAATCTAAAAACATTTACTAATGTAGTCTTCTTTTAAAAAATAAGCAAACTGGAACGAGTTTGAACTTAAATTAAAAAAACCCACCCTTTTTATATTATTTTCTTCTTTTTCAAAAATTACTTGCCCTTTTTCTAGAGATAGCCTTAGTTTTAGGAAACAATACCTTGTGACCAATTTGTTCAGTGGGTTATCTGGTCCAGAACTTGTGAAAATATAGGCAGCTTATGAACCATGTTCATTTCTCCTTTGCATTATTCTTTTTCATTGCACTGAAAAGTGTGGGCCCAAAGGCAGAATTTTCTTGCGAACTTTGGATTCCCATAAAGCAACCATTGTGTAACTGCTGCTCTGCTGTACTGGCAAAATACACAACACTACTACCCTGTTATGTGTTCCTTTGAAGAGCGGAAAACAACCAGACTCTGAGCACACAGAAGATGCTGTGCAGAATCAATTGAATGCAAATTAAATGTCTGATCTTCAGCTTTTGGCATATTATTCCTGCCTATACTCCTATTTTATCAAATTGCACTTCCCATTTTTTAAGATTAGTAGAGCTTGAGAGTCATGGTTTATAGAATTGTCATCTTGATAAATAGTAGAGATTAATGCTTTTGTCCAAATCATGCATTCTTTTTAGGATGATAACATTACATAATAATAAGGGCAGATTTCCAAAGTCTTGATCAACAAAGCGATCACAGAAAGACTTCGTAAATAATTCATTTCCATCTATCAAGGCTGTCATGAGGCAACGTTACCAAACAGCCTCCTTTTGACAGGATAGTCCAATAGTACACTTCTTATTCATTGCTCTGCTGCTGGCACAGGAACACTTGTGGGCACGTATCCAGGTCCCCAGGAAACTTGGAATCGTTCCACGTGTAAGAACTGTAACTGTGGCTAACAAACCAGCTGCTGTGCGGAGCTCAGAAGGAAGGCTTTGTAGCCCTGTGGAAGGAACTTCAGTTATTTGCATCACATCCAGCAGCCTTCGTGGGAAGGGTTGGCAGGAGCAGAACAGCAGGGTGTGAACATCCAGCTTTTCTTTTCTGACCGAATCTATCAGTGATTCCATTCTTAAATGCTGGGATGGAAGGAGAGAAGTGAAGAGCTTGGCCAAGAGGTCTATACAGGTCTGAAGAGTGCTCATGATCACATTGGCAACATTCTTTGTGAAAGTAAGTTTGTTAAATTCAGCAAACAAAATTGGTTGATAATATATAATATTAGCATCTGTAGGGAGGTGTTTGAGATGCTAAATTCTTACTATGGAGAGGGGGAAAACCTTAAAGAACAATGATTGCAGGAGAATATAGTGCTATCCATTGGCATAGGTCAGCTGTCAACCAATATATGCTTTTGTACTGAATTACAGGAATGGAAATTTATATTAAAAACAGGCAGGTTTTGTCAATTAGGCCAACTTCAGATTTTTTACAGAAATATTTGCTAGTGTGCCTTAAATATACATCTTCACATCTTCGAATACTAATATTTCAAATAAAATGTCGGTCTACAGTTCAAAACAGGCATTTCTTTGGTCTTCTATCATAACAGCTTTACACTATAAAGACACGTAGTTATCTCCTTAAATACTACCTTTACAATGTATCTTTGTTTTAAAATACTCAGGCCATACTTCATGAAGTATTTAAGTTAATGCCACCACCACCACCACCAAAAAAAAAATCTTGCTTTCTTGTGTCCGTCAGGCTGTCACCTTCCACAAATACAGCTGTTTGTGAGGCCAAATGGTAAATCACATTGTGGATCTGGATTGAAAGGAAATGGGGTGATAGTGTACATTTGTTACTCTTTCCTTCTGCTTTCCACCACCTCATCGGTAACTTAATTTCAACCTGGATTTTGTTCCTGGTTCAATTCACTACTTCTGCACAAATGCTTATGGCAGAAAAAGGGTTAACACAAGGGAAGAAAATAACAGAATTTTTGGAGGATAGCCTTCTCTGGCCTTATGTGTTTTTCCATTTTCTAAGAGATCATTTTAATTAAAAAGAATGCATATACTAATGACTCCTATGAATGTTATTTATGTAGGAAAAGGCAAGAAGGCTAAATGGTGTAATTCACCATAATTTCAAAGAAAATTTAATTAATCTTCAATAAAAAGTTAAATACCTTTCCTGATATGAAACTGACCTTTCTGTGTTCTCACTATTTTATATTCTTGCAGAAACAGAAAAGATGATTCTGGGATAGTTATGTTTCCTTCAGTGTTTTTATTTGGCAAATGTTTCTCAGACTTATGCAATTGTATAAAGAACACTCTAAGACATAATAAAAGTGCTGTCAGCTGTTTATGTTAATGTGTGCACCACGGAAGTTTTCTTGTATTCAATCTTTGGAATATTACTTGTGCCCCTAAAATATTAAGTGTGTTGATATATATGAGAGCAGCCCTGTGGAGAATGACTTGAGCGTACTGGTGGATGAAAGATGGGACATGACCCAGCAATGTGCACTTGCAGCCCAGAAGGCCAATTGTATCCTGGGCTGCAGCAAAAGCAGTGTGGCTGGAAGGTCAAGAGAGGTGATTCTGCCCCTCTGCTCTGCTCTGGTGAGACCCCACCTGAGTCCTGCATCCAACTCTGGAGCCCTCAGCACAGGAAAGACATGGATGCGTTGGAGAAGGTCCAGAAGAGGCCACAAAGATGATGAGAGGGATGGAACAGCTCTGCTGTGAGGACAGGCTGAGAGAGTTGGGGTTGCTCAGCCTGCAGAGAAGGCTCCAGGGAGAACTTGATGCAGCCTCTTGGTACTTAAAAGGGGGCTTTAAGAAAGACAGGGACAGACTTTTTAACAGGGCCGGTTGTGACAGGAGAAGGGGTAATGGTTTTAAACCGCAGGATGGGAGATTCAGGCCAGACATGAGGAAGAAATTTTTTACAATGAGGGTTGTGAAACACTGGCCCAGGTTTCCCGGAGAGGTGGTAGATGCCCCATCTCTGGAGACATTCAAGACCAGGCTGGATGGGGCTCTGAGAAACCTGATCTAGTTGAAGATGTCCCTGCTCATTGCAGGCAGGTTGGAACTAGACGATCTTTAATGTGCTTTCCAACCCCAAACCGTTCTGTCATTCTGTGACTGATCTTTTCCTTTTTGTGTTGGATTTTTATAAGTCAATATTTAAAAATCCTACAGGCTAATTTTGAAGTACTGTTGCTCTGAACACAGTTGTTTAAAAAAAGGAGCCAAAACCATTTTTTAAAATTTGTTATTAGCCATCAAATAAGAGTTCTGAGGAATTCATGTGTAGTGAAAGTAAGCTGTATTGTTATTGTTACCCATTTCTAGTAACAGTCATATAGAAACCATGTAGATTGTGATGCTACTGTACCTCTAGCTTGTGTTTTTATTGACTGATTTTGGTAGAAGGGTCCTAAAGTTTGCTCACCTGCTTCACACTCTTGGAATTTTTTTATGGCATTAATTATAGGTGGAAAAAAACCCCACTTATCTTCTGAGCTCCTTTAACTGCTTTGTATCTTCCCTGAAATCAGAAGATGATTCATATTCCAGGCTGATTTGACCCAACCTTTTTTTTTTCCACCTCTTAATGCATATTATGCTTATTTGCAGCATCTTAAAATATCATTATGTTCTTTTAGTTCAAGGAATAAAAGCTGAAAAGGAAGTACATAACTTGCCTCTTATTTTAGTCTTAGTTTTGTGCAATGGGTTAAAGGATGGGCTCTGCCTGCAAATGAATCTTCACAGCATGAGTCATGGTCATTTGTAAGACCATTAAAGCCATTGAAGAATATTTTTATACCCTAACAATTCCAATTTTGTGAGCGAATTAACAGTTATCAATAGAGCTACTATTTTATTTGTGGAATACAGTGGATATGTTCTTCAGCACAGTAACTGAATTAACAGTCTAGGTTTCCAACCAGAGGAGTATAATGTAACAGAAGAAACTATAACTGTTTTATGCAGCTAAATAATGGTTTACACTCCAAGTAAAGGAATGTAAGTAAATTTCCCTTTGGGGAGAGAGAGAAAAAAAGAGCTAGATAGATTTATGCACTGAATTAATAATAGTGGAGAGATTACTTACCTTTAAAGTATTCTTTTAAATGGGACAAAACACTTTTCTTGGTCTAAGGTCCTGTTGCATATCTTTTGCTTGCATTACCTACCAGTCTTGCACCATAACTCCTGTGTGTGTTAGCCAGTTTTAAGTGAACTTGAAAAACTTATCTTAGAGCTGGCTATGCTGTCTATGATTAGACAGAGAACAGGGATCTAAATTGCTTTCAGCATTGAAGGAAACAGAGAGAGAATAGTGTGTGACTGTTCCGCTTGGCAGGAGCTGGCCTGCGGTTCAGTGTGTGTGTACAGGTTCGCCCACGGGAGATATGCGGATCCTCTAGGGATCACATGGGAAACTGGGATTATTGCATTTGTTGGTTTTAGGGAGGCAGGGGACTCAAAACCGTACAACTAAGTCTCATTAGTTCTAGTTTCATGGGGTGTTGTATATATACAAGCAACATTGGAAGCTTACTGTTATTGACTATAAACATTTTGATACAGTTTTTTCTTTTTTTTTTAATGAACAGATAAAAGAAATTTGTCTGGATTAATACTGAACTGAATGCATCTGAACCGAAGGAAATGTTTTAAGATTGATCTCCTGACAGAAGTTGTACAAAAATGGTACACTGAGGTTTCTGCTTGCACTACTGGGAAGACCGTAACTGTATTTATATATTGCAGTTTATTGGCCCATAAAAGGCAATGTAATAACAAAAGTACCAGTCAATTTATGCAATAGTAGCGTTTCCTCTCCCACTGCCTGGACATGAGTGATCAAAGGTCTTTGCAAGAAGATAAGCACAAAGTTAGCAGAACTTCCTCCAAGTTCAGGGAGTCTTCAAGGAGCATGCAATCTGATGATTATTTTGCTAGGAAACTCAAAGCTCTGAATGGTAACATGGGTCCTCCTGTTTCTTCAACTGCATCTGGCAAAACTGAAAATAATCAAACAAATGGTACACCAGCTGTGCCTAAAATGGGTGTTCGAGCAAGGGTATCTGAATGGCCTCCTAAAAAGGATTGCTCTAAAGAGCTGAGCAAAGCTGCTTGGGAAAACAGACCTCCGACCAGTTATGAAAGTGTTGGCTCAGTACTTCCAAATGGACAAAATGACCAAAGTGATGGACAGCAAGAAGAGCTAGAATTGGAATTTACAGAGGGAAAATATTCAATAGGAGATCTCTTTGTTCATTCACCTCAAAGGGGTCTTCATCCCATAAGACAAAGAAGCAACAGTGATGTGACAATAAGTGATATTGATGCTGAAGACGTGTTAGACCAGAATGCTGTTAACCCAAATACCGGAGCAGCTCTTCATAGAGAATATGGCAGTACCTCTTCCATTGATAGACAGGGCTTGTCTGGAGAAAATTTTTTTGCCATGCTACGAGGATACCGAGTGGAAAATTTTGAACATAAAACCCTTGCTCCATTTGGATTTTCTGAGTTTTTCCACTGTGACCCTGCAGTTTCTCCAAGTCTCCATGCTGCTGCACAGATTTCCAGGGGAGAATTTGTCAGGATTTCTGGCTTGGATTATATGGACAGTGCCCTACTTCTTGGTCGAGAGAGGGAGAAATCTTTCAAAAGGAGACTAAAATCAGAAGCAGTAGAAACATCTCTATTTAGAAAATTGCGAACAGTTAAAAGTGAGCATGAAACTTTTAAGTTTTCCTCTGATCTGGATGATAGACTTGACAGAAATGTTCGTTCTTGGAACTATCAGAAATGTTTTGCACATTATGATGTTCAGAGTGTTTTGTTTAACATAAATGAAGCAATGGCTACCAGAGTAAATGTAGGAAAAAGAAAAAATATAACCACTGGGGCTTCAGCTGCGTCACAGACTCAGATGCCAGCAGGCCAAACGGGAAACTGTGAATCTCCTTTGGGAAGCAAAGAGGACCTCAATTCGAAAGAGAATTTAGATGCTGATGAGGGTGATGGGAAAAGCAATGATTTAGTACTGAGTTGCCCTTACTTCAGGAACGAAACTGGTGGGGAAGGAGACAGACGGATTGCACTTTCTAGGGCAAATTCAGCATCTTTTTCTTCGGGTGAAAGTTGTTCTTTTGAGTCCTCTCTGAGTTCCCATTGCACAAATGCTGGTGTTTCAGTACTGGAAGTACCAAGAGAAAACCAGTCCATTCACAGAGAGAAAGTGAAGCGTTACATCATAGAACACATTGATCTCGGAGCGTATTATTACCGCAAGTTCTTCTATGGAAAAGGTAAATTTTTCTAATGCAATTGTTCTGATATACTCATGCATCAGATTTAAGTTGCGTAGTAAAGATGATCTTGTTTTCCTCCTTCTTGTCTATAAGGAAACCTAAGTATTACAGGGCATCCTGAAACTCTTTACTAAAATTAAGTCTGTTATTCTTGCTTTCCCAGGGGGATATTCAACAACCAGTGGATTATATATAAAGTTATGCAATACTTGTCTAAGTTCACTGAGTGTGGGGTCATTTAAATTGGTATGTAAGCTAACTGCTCTGAAGCAAACTTTCTCTGTGGGCAGGAGGAAACAAATACATTTATATCCAGTAAATACATGGTGAATACTGATACCCAGAGTGGATATCATTATTTCCTAAAAGTACCTCCGAAAGAGAAAGTTTTATTATTGAGGCTTCTGACTTCCTTCTTCTAGATTCTGATGTCTTCAGGTGTTTGTTGGGGCCTTTCATACTGTGTGCATGCATACGTACTCCTTAAACAAAGAGCTTCTGATAATATGTAGTTTTTCAGCTTAAAGAAGGTTGTTTTATGCTTTTCTCTGAGCCCTTTACCCTGTTCTTTTAGGATATGTTCACACTGCAAAGTGCCAGGGTACTCTTCGCAGCAGAGTAATTATCTTGACTTGACGCATTATTCAGATACACTGTTTCCCCTTTGTGATCCTCTTTGGCTGTCTGTATTCAGTGCTGTATTCAGTTTGTGAAATCCCCATTTTTCTGGGGAGAACCCCAAAATACCTGTCTCTGTTCTTTCTGTGTTAGTAATTACAACTCAGTCTTTCTGCTGTTATTAAAAGAATAAAAAAAAGTCTCCTTCTGTCCTTAAAAGACTGTTACTGCCCGAGTATTCCTGAAATCACACTTCCTCTGCTTTCTATTATAACGATATCTGAACAGCAGGAAATAAGCTCTGTACTGCGCTCCTTCCTCTTGTGACTCTTCACAAGGGACTCAAAAGAGGATCCAGTACAGTGGTTGTTTTCACAATCCAGTGGACACCTAGAACATATTGGCTGTAAAACCATTCTGTTTAAAAGGCAAGGAAGAAAAGAATCTAGATCTGTCATGGAAGAGGGCAAAAGAAACTCAGAGATATAAGCAAGGAATGGGCAGTAAATTCAGAGGTTCAAAACGGCTTTTAAGCTTGGCAGGTTGTAAAGGACTAAAAAGTGTTGAATGAGTTGAAGTCGAAGAGAATTAAGGGAAGTTTGTAACAAAAGGGTGGCATATATTTTGCGGGACAGAAAGAAGAAAGGATTGACATAGATGGAAATGAAAGGAAGTTTGTCAGTAGACAAAGGTGGTGGCAGGATAGGAAAACAAAAAGACAAGGGTTAAGCCAAATGAAAGAGGACATGTTTGTGAAATGGTTTTATCATGGGTGAGTTACAGGTTCTGAGGGACTGAACATTTTCTTGTGAAGAAAATTCTTGTCAGAGAGATTTAAAAAAAAAAAAAAAATACAAAGTACTCAAACACTTCAATATACTATAAACAAACCTAATGACCTTTCTGGAAAACTGATGTGAATATAATTAGTTTTAATTAACTGCTGATATTATGTATGTATGATCTCTTGACTAAATGTGAAGTATGTTTAATATAGTACTCAAAACAAAGAAATAGTATCTGAGTTTTATCCCACATGGTATATTACTAGGAAACTTCAATTGTTATTGTCCTTTTTACTAATTGTTCGGTAGGTAGAGTTCTTCAAAAGTAGATATGATGTGGTACATTTAATATCCAGTAATAAATAGTTACTCTCTCACCTTCACAATGACATATAAGCTGTGCCTTGTTCCACATTATCTTTCTATAGAGCTATAACAGAAGCTATGTGAATGAAATCTGTATTGGATGGCTCTTATGAGACAGGTAACAAGTCAGGGCAAACAGGTTGATGGAACTAAAAACTTAATTTTCAATACCTATTATCTCAAGGGACGAAGCATGTAAGGAATCTCCAGGTTACTTCCAGCTGAACACAGTTCTCATCTAAGCAAAATTTATTGTGGATAGAGGAAATAAAACAGGCATTTTGCCTTGGGCACCACAATGTCTTGCTGCTGTGTGGATCTCTCTTATAAGAAAAAGTGACATTTCTATGCATACTGAGTCTTACTTGATGCTCTTCCATGACAGTGAGCTCTCCTAACTGATTGTTCATTGAATTGTAGATTTACTAGCACAGTTGAGTTTAGCAAAATAATTGTGGAAGTATAAAATAAAAATTTAGTAAACAAGAGTAACTTGTATATAGAGACATATGTAATACCACAGATTTTTTTTTTGCCTTTTGCAAGAGATCTCTGAAAAAGAAATAACTTTCTGAATATTTTATTTAGTTCACAGTTTTATAATTGGCACTTGTCAGCGTACAAATTTTATTTCTGTTTTAAGATGCATGGAAGAAACACCCTGGCATGTGTGGCACTAATTATTCCGTTCCCTTTCAAGAAATGAGAGATTTCGAATTCAGTGTCTTCTGAAATGAGCTGTAGTTTTATACTGCATATTTATAAGCTTTGCAACTATTGTTAAAATCAAATCCAACATGACTGATGTAAAATATGTTAATGTTTATGGAAAATATCTTCTCGGTTTTCAGTTAAGGTTTGGAAAAGCCAGAATAATTTATTTTGTCTTATGGCTTTGATTAAGTAATGGTGTCCTTTAGTGAACTGTATTTTTGTGTGATAAAGAGAGATGAGAGGGGGAAAAAAAAGCACTGTGTTGATTTTATAAAGGATAAAAGAAATATGCTTTTATTGTAATTGATTTGTCCTTTTCCCCTTGTGCAATTATCCTCATAATACCTTGAGACTTGACTTTTACTAACATGCCTTTTATTTGAGGGATTTTTGCAACCATTTAATACGTTATTGTATGTATCTGCTGATATCAAACTGAAAAAAAATGTCCTGGAAGAAATGTACAAGCTTACAAGCTTTTAGTATTAACCCAGTTTTGTGTAAGACTTTTGTATTAGAAGAAAAGTTGACAATTATTCCTCAAAAAAAAGTAGTAAAAAAAAAAAAAAGGAATATTTTGCAGTCTTTCTTTAAACAGCTAGAAAATAGCACTTCTTTTCTCTCCAGTCAATACTTTTAAATCAACGTAAATACATTTAAATGAGCTTAATGAGTTTTATGAGATTTGAAAAAAAAAGTGCCTTGAATTCAAAAATGTTTTTCCCAAATCCCAGAATATAGTCATGCTATTCTTTAATTTACTTCAACTTCTTTAATTCCCATTCTTGAAACTGTTTTATCTATTATTTTTTTAAAGGACATAAATAATGTATTTGGGTTTGTATCTTTCATATAGTACAAGAAATAAGCGGGTATCTGCCACGCTTTTTTTACCTTTTGTCAAAATCTGAATATGCAGCTGTGAAGAGTTTTTATGTTGTTGAAAGTGTTTGGCCCCTGACTCTCTCTCTCTGGTCTGCAAAATCCTGTTCCATTTGATAAATTTGCCCCCTAAGACTCAAAGTTTTAACTTAACACTGAGAAGTCCGTGAGGTATAATTCATCCATGCAGGTAGAGTGCTCAGGCTGGGGAAAGAATGTAGTGAGCACGAGTGAATAATTTAATGTTTTTACCCCTTGGATCCCAGGTGTTCCTTCCAGAAAAAGGTTACTAGTTGTAATGTGCTGATGCTTATTGTCTCACCACTGGGAGATGGACTATAGCCACCAATATAGATAGCTTTTTGAAAGGCTACTGGACACTTTAGTTGCACTTGATTTGTTAAAGAAGACTGTCATTTATGTAGAGATAACAAACTTTTTGTATCCATTCTAAGAATATGGATGACTTCTCAGTGCAAGACATTTTGCAAAATTTTCCTTATAAATTTCTATAAAAGCACTGTAAAAAAAAAAAAAACAAACCTATATCAAATATGGTAGCAAAGTGTTTTCTAATCCAGACAATCTTAAAAGGATAAATTAGTATATTACTTCATTGCTATTTGAAATATGGAATTATAGAATAAATTGTATTGGAAGACATTTCTGGAGGTTAGCCAGTCTAATTCTCTGTTTAAAGCTACCTTCAAAGGTACATCCTGATAGGCTGCTCAGAACCAGTTCCTCTTTAGCTTTTGACCATCTAAAGATGGAGATTTCATAAACTCTCCTGGCAACCTGTTCCTGTGTTTGATTCCCCTCAGTGAGAGGCTACATCTTGTGTTGGTTGCCTCGGAGAAGGTCTCCCTTCTCTATAACCCTCCACCAGCTCCTGGGGTCCTGCAGTTATTTCCCCCTTCAAGCTGCTTCTCTCTAGGCTGTGCAACCCTATCTCCTTCAACCTCTCCTCATCTTCTATACGTTGCAGCCCCTACTTGTCTTGCCAGTTGTCTGCTGGCTTTGTCCCATTCTGTTTAAAACTGGACACTACTCCTTATGTGGCCTCACAAGTGCCAAATAGAGAGACGTAATGTCTTCTCCTGACCTGCTGGGATGGTTCTGCTGGCTGCTTGGTTCTGCCTGGGGATTCTGCTGACTGCTCTGCAGCCTGGTGCTCACCAGGGTCCCCAGTCCTTTTCCACAGAGCTGCTCCTGAGGCAGCTGGTCCCCAGCCTGTGCTGTTGGATGAATTTGGTCTGTGCCAGATGCAGGACTATGCTGGTCTCCGTAAGATGTTTTTTCAGTCCATGTTTTCAGATTGTCAAAGGGAGAGTTTGATTTGACATGTCAGGTTGAAAACTTCGGTGTGTTAGGAGTTGCTTCGCGGGCAGCTCAACCGCCCCATCCCAGCAGCAGCTGCCTCCAGGGGAAGCGGGGAGTGAGCAGTGAATACAGACACCCCGCTGCTATAGGACTCTGCCTGTGTGGATGGATTAATCTCCTTTGCCTGCTTTCGTAAAATACTGCAGGGTTTATGCATTTCAGTATCTGCCCTATGCACATATTTGTTAAAAGCATGGCAGTTATCCCCCTTCATCTGCTGCACCCAACTACAGCCCTAACCTCCAGTACGTGAACTGCTGTCCTTCAGCTTGGTCATGTACATGAACTTGTTGCAGATGCATTCCATTCTATCATTTGAATAATTAAAAAAATATTAAACAGTAACAGCTCTATCAACCTTCTATAAACCTTTTACTAACTGGGCACTAATTGGAATTCATAGTACTGATCACAGTCCTTTGAGGCCAGCTGGCCAGCCGAGTTTATGTCCACCTCATAATCTGAATGTCCAAACCGTGTCTTTTCATTTTAGCTACGCAGATACTGTGGGAGACTGTTTAAAAAGCATTGCTAAAGTGCAAGTAGGTGACATTCATGGCTCCTTCCTTGTCCACAAAGCCAGGCATCTCATTGTAGAAAGCAATTGAGTTGGTCATGCATGATTTGCATTTGATAAATCTATGCAGGCTGTTTCCAAGCATCTTTTTGTCCTTCATGTGCCTGGTAATGTCTTCCATGAGAATTTTTTCCTTAATCTCCCTGGGAACTAAGGGTTATGGTGACTAGTCTATAGCTTCCCAGACCCTCTTTCTTGCCCTTTTTAAAGGTGGGTGTCACCACTCGCTATGACCTTTCAGAGGTGATACACAGTGGCCTTACAGTGGCACTAGCTGGTTGCCTGAAGATGCATTCTGCTTGGTCCCATGGACCTGAATGTATCTAGTCTGCTCAAATGGTCTCTGACTTGATCTTGCTTTTGTAGTGCTTTACTCTCCCAGGCTGAGCCAGGTTGCTCAAGGATGAATTTAACTATTCATCAAGGACTGAAGAGTTACTAGGCTCAGTTTTCATTTGTTAAAAGTGAGTTGCTGCTTTGAATGTAAAGCTTTAAATAAGAATAAATGGTATGAAATTAAGGAACCTATGTAGCACCTTGTTTGAAGACTGTTGGTATTTGTTGAAAACTTTATGTAGATATGGTTTCTCCAAAGTAGTTTCTTACAGAATCAAGCAAAATGATTAATTTCATAGTACCAAAAAATGCAAAAAATATTATTTCATAGTAGCAGCAGGTGCAGTCAGTTGAATTATGTGCCATGAGTGATCATTCTGCTCATCAAAATTAACATTTTGTCATTTGTGTTTACTGTGCAGTTCAGAAGATCACAAGCCAGTGTATTTACAGATTTTATAGCTCAATTAAAAATAATACTTTTTTCTTGCTGCAGAAATTTTTAATGAGATTTCAACATTTTCTAGGAAACTCATACTTCATTATTCTCTTTTATCTTCATTCACTCTTGTGCAAAAGAGCATCAGAACTACTTTGGAATAGATGAGAATCTTGGACCTGTAGCAGTCAGCATCCGGAGGGAGAAGGTTGAAGATGCTAAGGAGAAAGAAGGATCTCAGTTCAACTATCGTATTGTTTTCAGGACAAGTGAGGTAAAGTTCTTTCAGTAGTTCTGCAAAGGAATGGAGAAGTTCCTGTAGAGCTTTGGATACTAGTTGTTTGTCTGTGGATATGTTGCTAAGTTTGAAAGTAAATCTGTTAATTGGAAAGGGAGGTTTCTTGTAGTGGTAGTACATGAAATTGCTCCTGCAACAGTTTTCCACTTCTGTACTGCGTAAGTTTTTTCTCATTTTGAACAGGCACCTCTAAGAAAGTAAGTTGGCTGAAAGTAACTGCAAGGGAACTGATAAGAACAAAGCTCAATAAAAGTTTGGATCAAGCTACTTGACGTTATGTTTCTAATGACAGAAATAAAAGATTAAGGAATGTAGGGAAAAATGTGAAAGCTAGTACTATGAGTTGCTTTATTTTTGTTTTGTTTCAAAATATTTTCTTAGAAGCTTTTTTGTGAGATATTTTTAAACACTTCTACGTACATGATTTGTGGAAGGAATATTAATATGTTGATAAATATAATGGTCTTATTTGAAAGAATAGCTCGCTTCTGATTGTTGTGGAAAGACACATCTCATAACTTATTTCAGGCATATTATTATCTCTTGCAAAACTAATTTCTTCTTTATCACAGCAGCTAGCTTTGATTTGTATGAAAATATGCAATGTTATTATTGTAGCAAGCAACTTTAAATTTTCATAATCTTTAGGACTATTGCTTTTTATTGTGATTAGGACATAGAGAAGTTTTAGCTAGACCTGATATCTCTGGGCTCGTGTGCTTTTAGAAACAGATACAGAAATATATATATATATGTGTATATATAAATAATTTCTTAGGCTAGGTTGTTCTTTTATTGCCAAAAAAGCAGTCTCTGTATGTGTATGTGGAGAGGTGATTCAGCTGACTCACTTCTAAGAAATTACTCACTTCTAAGAAGTTACTCTCTTTGCCAAAGCCAATGAAGATAAAGGAGCATGGTTTAAAAAATAGGTGGATGGGTTAAGTGAAGGTGCCATTAGCTGTGGCTTACCTCACCTGTTCAACCTCACATTCAACTACTATGTCTACTAGGGTAGTATGGCATTAAAATTATCCATTTTTAGTTTTACTGGTGTTTAAAATATTTTTTCCAAAAAAAGTAATAGTCTTAGGAATTAGAATAAGTTCATAAGATCATCGGTGAATTTCTTTCAACAAAAGATATGTTTGTCACTGAGACAATAAGAGCCTCTCTCCTCTGTAAAAGTTATTTAGTAATCTTTTCACAGATTAAAAAAATTAAAAATAGGGATCTTTTTCTTCCCAGTCTTTC
The DNA here is from genome assembly GCF_037038585.1 of Patagioenas fasciata. NCBI lineage: Eukaryota > Metazoa > Chordata > Aves > Columbiformes > Columbidae > Patagioenas > Patagioenas fasciata. The sequence goes on from NC_092522.1 coordinate 48,299,196, forward strand.
TTCCCTGCTTTTGCTAAAACCTGAATCTGATATCTTTCAAAGCCGTTGTAGTATTAGAACTAAAAATGTTTTGTGCGTTTTACTTTTGCTGCAGCTTACTACACTTAGAGGAGCAATTTTAGAAGACGCTATACCGTCCACTGCTCGGCACGGCACAGCAAGAGGTCTGCCGCTCAAAGAGGTGCTGGAGTATGTGATACCAGAGCTGAGCATTCCGTGCCTGAGGCAGGCTTCCAGCTCACCCAAAGTACTTGAACAGCTGCTTAAACTAGATGAACAAGGGGTATGTAGCACGTAACTTTTCTTTAAAGAAGACTAGTCATTAAAAAAGTATCTTAAATACTTTGGAGGCAATTTTAATAAACATGGATCTGTAATGCAAACCGTTCACTTTCTTGGATTTGGAGATGCTTGCGTATTTTCATAGATAATATAAGGTTTGCTTTACTAAGCAAATTATTTTTAAAGTACATTGCTGCTTAGAAAAAAGAAATCACTGGTCTATGGAGAATCTCTTTAGATGAGTGAGAGAAAGATTATAACTAAAGTTTTAACATCGGTAAGAAGTGATTTTTCGCAATCTGTATTTTCACTTTAATGCGCACAAATGCTAAATGCAAATGAAAATACATCTAACATTTTATTAATGCTGTGCAGAGGTAAGGAGGCAAAAGGATATAACATTAGATTTCAACATCTAAAATTTTGGGTTGTTTTTTACAATAACATTTTTTATTAACTTGCAGTAGTCTTACTAGAATAGAGTACTTGGGAGTTGAAATTGTCATTGAGACTAATGAATTAACTGCATGGCAATGAAATATTAATATTGCTTACATTTGGAGGAAAATTGGTGAGGTGTATTGGGTTCTATACAGTAAATCTGCTTCATTCAAAGCTAGTGATTAAATTTATAGCTTCTGAATATTTCGTGAAGGACAAGCTTGTGATGGCTTTTAAATAAATTTTTAAACCCATGTTTTGAAAAATACTCATTTAAAGTGCAGATTCTAGGCAAAAATCTGTATCTCTCTGTTCAAGTTGAATCAGCTACTGAATTCAGCTGATTATGATGGTGGTGTAATTAATTTTTAATGTTCATTCAGTTTTGAATGTAGTGATTGTGTCTAACATTGGTGGTGTCTGCCAGAATTCTGTCTTGTGGCTATAAAAATAGTTCAAAACAGAGTAAATGTAGATAGGGGAAGAAAATTGCTTTTTTGGGTGGGATGTTAAGCTAGTTTTGTATGTATATTTTGCTACTTTTGTTCGCTGTAGTCATTGGGGAGGACTTTTAATTGAAAATTCATTTTGCAAAATGTCCTCTTTTTTTTCCTTCTGTGTTTGTCAGTTTTTCTGGTAAAACAAAGGGAAATCAGAAGCAGCAAGTTCTGAATCTAGGAATTCCTGCTGTACTGTTGCTCTTTCCTCTTTGAGCTCCAGAGTGAGCTGGGTTAATCTAGTAAATAATTTTCACTGCTTAGAGGGGCAGTATGTTCAAGGCAGTCTAGAGTACTTCTTTATTTGACTTGACCTAAATATTTCCCGAACTCACTGTATTTTGCAGAAATTGGAAATGAAGATTGTCCATTTAACTGACCAAAATAATTCTTTCATCATCAACTACTAATTTTGAGAAACAGCATACATAGCACTTCTTTTTGTTTTGGGTCATCAATTCTGAAAATTCAGTCCTGTTGTGAAATGGCCTGTCACCAGGCAAAATGTAATATTAATGTGTGTTTTGTGGTGCTTATTATGAGATAATTACTTTGAACATAAACAGAAAGCTCTGCATAGAACTGGCATGAGATCCATTTATGCTGTTAATCCTCTTATATACTTGGTGCTTTCAGTTTATTAATCAAGCAAATATAAGAAGAGTTATGCTTGGAACTGAAGGTGATGGCTGGCTGAAGTGTCATGAATTTAAAAATATGAATCTTGATCTAGAGGATTAATACTGTCACCAGGATAAATATTCATTTTGTATAATGGTGTATTGAATGTTTGCATAGTTCCTTAGGAGACTGAAGACTAGTGTTTTGATTTCATTTTCTACCTGTTTCATAGTATTCAGTAAAATGTAATATGGATTATGGAGGAAACATGTGGGTAAAACTTTGTCTCTAAAATGACAGTAGAAAGTTGATGCAAATTGGATGGTTGACCTAATTTGAGTATATAAATAAAGAGTCTGCGTTTTTCCCAGTTTATTCTGATATATGATAGTCAGCATTAGATTTGGCTATAAAATTACATAAAAGTCAACTATCTGTAAGCTGGACAGGATTTCGTTTGGGTTTTTTGTTTGGGTTTTTTGTTGTTGTTTTCCTTTTTTACCTCTCTAATTCCGCAGTAGTTCCTCCTCCCCATTTCTTCTCATGGTTGCTTATTATGCTTTTTGGCTCCCGTCACATTCCTCTGGGAATATTCGCTTCTCTGTAGGCCAAAGGCTGAAGTTTACAAAAAGCCCCCCAAAATTAGGACCTTTGGTAGCAGTAATATTTAGTGGCTGTTGAGTGTCTAATCTTTTCAAGTTCCTTGCGAGAAAAACTCCAAAATCCTCACATGATGAAAGTCGACGAGTTGTTGTTACATGATAAAGAATCTATACTGCTCAAGACAAGATGGCAAGGTTCAGTATGAGTGATTTTGACTAGAACAAGGTCATTTTGAGTCAGGAAGGACTTCTTTGCAACTTTAATACATATCGTATACCCAAGTAGCTGAAAGGGTTTAGAAATTAATTTATGATGTCACATTACTAAGTTTTTCTCAATATCAAATTAAATATAAAATTTCTAATTTGGAAATTATGAAATCAGAACCATGTCTGCAGTTTTTTACTTAAAAAGACTTGAATAAGCAGACAGTGTCATTTCAAAACCAGGAGACTTTATCAGGTTCAAATATTCTGATAGTTTTTCCTAAGAAGATCCTGCCAAAGCTTGTTTGACATTCCGAAGGTATCTCGATTTCTACTTCTGTTCGGTGCTTGTGATCTTGTCATGAGAGTTCTTTTGCTTAATTCTTCTAATTTCACAGTCATGAGGGCTCCAAGCAGAGGGGTAGGCGATTCAGATTTCTGCAGTGACCTTGTAGCTGCTGCCTTGTTTAGCAATAATGGTACTGGTAGAATCAAATTTGTATGTAAGTGCCTGGAGTTTATGGTACTTGTCCATGAAGTGAAAACCCTGGATTAATTCCTTCCTTGAACTCCTAGGACAATGTTTAAACCACAAGATGGTACATTGTTTTGGAAGATACGTCACTTCTGTTTGGAATTCTATTGATATTCTTGAACAAATTCAGGAATGACTGGTCTCCTCAGAAAGAATGACAAAGTGTAATTGCATATTTTGAGATTGAATATGTTGCCCAGCTGCTTCTTTACTGCTGTTTGTTTGCACCTATTGTTAGTGACTCAGCATTTGAGTTCTCCACTTCTCAGCTCTAGTGTGAAGTCAAGGAAATTAACTTAAATTCCATGTGGTTTAAGTTAAGCTATTTGACACAGAGTTGGGGTAGAAGTGGCACTGTGGTCACAATCATTTTAAGTCTCTGCTGGGAAATGTCAAGTAAGAGCACTGCTGCCTGTAGTCTAATGCTTATATGAACAGTTCTCTTCCAGTTTCCTCCATTACATTCATGCTAGCTTTCCACTGAATAAAATAGTCACCAGTGAGAGATCTGGAGCCTTTGGTTAAATACCCAACTCTCTCCAGGCAGTGCTTCAAAATGGGCATCAAACAAGGAAGCGCTCTGGATGGATGACAGCATCTAGTGCCAGTCAAAACGAAATGACAAGAGCAAGCTGGTATCTTCACCCTGCCCTTCTCTGGAGTTCTGTGGTCTGACTTGGGCCGCTCCTACAGTGCATCCGTAACTCAGAATCTCCTTTATTTCAGGTGGCCACCCCTCCCATCCTACACCAAACTTTGGCACAGCTCCTACTTCTTCTGTGTTCTATGCTGCCCAGGCGAAACCTTATTGTGGCACCATTCATTCCTGTCCTTACTGAGCCTGTTCTTCGTTCATGACTGGTGCCTGGTCAATGGCTTCCTGCCAGACTGTTCCACAAGGGTTCACCCCAGTATAAAACAAGTTATCAAAGGAAAAAGATGGATTTACATCCTGGGCTCACCAGAGGGGTGGGAGGGCGGCCACCTTACATTACTCTTATTCCTGCTGAGCTGCAGGTTTTCTACACCAAGAAACCAAATTCTGTAGTGTGCATTGCCCTGAATATAGATCTGCTGAAATCACAGAGTTAGGCCTGTTTATACTAGTTAAAATGAGAAGAAATTGCCCTACTGATAGGCTTAACTTCGTAGTAAAAAATGAACTTGGACCCAATTGATGTTTAAAGTGTTTTGCTATTGACTTCAATAGTCTGGCATTTCCCTGTTACTTCATTTTAATGCATTTGTCTTATGGTCATGAGATTCTTAGTGTCAATGATTCTGTCTATGGCCTTAAAAATTCTTCATTAACTTGACTGTGCTGGGGATTTTTTGTATGTTAGTTGTGTATGAAGGTAAATAGTTAAACCAAGAATGCTGTCAAGTTAAATCTTGAATTTAATGGAAGACAAAGAAAGAATACTAGCTTAGAAAAGCAGTAGCATCATGAAAGCACTAGGTTAGTAAAAGCACAGTGAAAGCTTTTATTTCTTCAGGGGAAATGATGATTTGGATAGTGGGCTTTTTGTGTGTGTGTTTTTTGTTGTTGTTTGGTTGGTGGTTTTGTTTTTTAATTGAGTGTTGGCAACTGCTTTATATACAACTCTCCACTTAAAATGGAGAAGCACAGCATTTATTGTAGAGGGAAGGTTAAGGATTATTTGAAGTCTGGAATGATATTTTTGACACTTTCTTCTTTCATGTGTATATGTTTTCTTGACCTTTTAGCAATCTCATCTTGTAGCTTTTCATCAAAATTGCTGTGGTAAAACATTGGTGCAGTAACATGTCTAGGTATTTGGGTTTTACAATATGCTTAACACAGCAGACTGTTATGTATTTCTAAGGTGACGCAAGACTGTTCTTGTCACCTTTGCTCTAACAGGAATATACAGTCCTTGCATAACATGCATTTTAGACACTAATCCTGAAGTTTGATTAAGAGAATTCTGTACAGCTGCAGAGTTGATTCAAGTTGTGAATATGGATAAATGTCCTACGGGAATCTGGTGTGACTGATGGTCTCTGTCAGTTTGTGAAACTCTAAAAGTTGTCAGGTAAGAACAATAGGACTAATCCGTTCACATGGAGGTTTCCCGTTTGCCATCTTAAGTATGTATAAAAGGCAAGTAAACAAGACAATGCTCTTCTCAAGAAGTAACCATCTCTCTTACACTTCACTTTTTATAGTTTTTATACTTCTTTTTTAAACAAGGTAATCTATCTCTTTTTAATGTTCTAGAATTGAGATCTTAGTTTGTTTAAGAAAATTATTCAACTGCAATCTTATTTCTAGCTTGAAGTATACTTTTGAAAACGGGGAATAATTTTTAACAATGGACGATTTTATGCAGAGGGCAAAAGGTTACATACAACAGAAATTACTGTTCTGAGGGTCTGTTTTAACTGAACTGCACTGAACTTTAAAGGGTAGAAATAAGAGATGATAAGCTCTTCTTGTTTTGAATCTGAGAGAAGACAGTTATACAAAAATTGCCAGTTGAAGTTGTCATGCTGTAACATGCTTTTATAAATAACTGACTAAGTTAAAAGTCTGAATGTCTTCATGTGCTGCTTTTATCTATCTGTGTTTGGATAGTGACAATGCAGTTTTCTTTCCAGTTGGTTGTTTTGTGGGGTTCAGTTTTGTTTGTTTTTCTGTGGTGACTTAATTTCCCAAATCAGAACATGTATTTTTTTCACTTTCAGGTAACTTCTGCCAGGGATTTATAACAATGTTAATATTTTAATAGTTGATATTTGTTCTAGTGATGACTTTTCTCCTGTAATTTTTCCTTCTTTTTTTTTTTCTTTTTTTTTTTTTTATTTCAGCTGAGTTTTCAACACAAGATTGGTATCCTTTACTGCAAAGCAGGCCAAAGCACAGAGGAAGAAATGTATAACAATGAGATGGCAGGACCAGCTTTTGAAGAGTTCCTTGATCTTCTGGGCCAGAGAGTACGGCTAAAAGGATTTAGTAAATACAGGGCTCAGCTAGATAATAAAAGTAAGTTATGTTTCTGATGTATGGTAGAAATATCCAGTTGATCTTTTGCAAGTCCTATTCTGTCGTTTCAGGCTCTTGACTTTGGGTTTTGATTAGTAATATTATATGATAAATGAGGAAGATGAAGCATATGATAAGAGAGTCTATCACACCTTGTCTGAAAGGTTATTTGCATTAGTATAACTGAAAATCAAAGCAACTTATTTCATTTGTTTGCACTTAGTTAAAATCATACTATGTGAGTGTTATTTTTTATATATTTCAGAATTTCCCAGCTACCTGGGTAGTCTTATCCTTAAAAAGGCAAAAGAAAAGATATATATTTCAAATATGGAGTCATGATGAGGACCATTTTCATTTTCAACTGAACTTTTGTGCTTATTTCTTATCAACATATATGTTGTTGTGTATATTTTCAGAAGCAATCAAGTTTTCTAGTTTCTCACACATAGACAATAAGCATGCTATCATCTGGCAACTGATACATTTTAATCTACCAAACCACTTTGTTATTACTGCCGTTTCCTTAGGTCTTTCAGTTTCTGTAAGTGCAATAGTATAACAATTTAATTATACAAATTTGATGAGTTTGGTAGCAAAAAGAGGAGCTGAAGTATTGCTGTTAAAAAAGTCAGTATGTTAACACACTAGGCCAGTGAAAAACAGTACAGGTATACTTAAACGTAACTCATTCTTAGTTTAATGCAGTTTTCACAAGATTTTGAACAACTGATCACTGTGAGTGCTGATCTAAGGATATCTAGGTGTTCATCTGCTTGATTTTAACATACTATTTTAATAGATATAAAGACTCTAGGCATAAGAGATGTTTTTACGATGAGGATGGTGAAGGACTGGCCCAGGTTTCCCAGAGAGGTGGTAGATGCCCCATCCCTGGAGACATTCAAGGCCAGGCTGGATGGAGCTCTGAGCAACCTGATCTAGTTGAACGTGTCCCTGCTCATTGCAGGGGGTTGGACTAGGTAGCCTTTGAAGGTCCCTTCCAGTACAAACCTTTCTGAGCTGTGATATGATTTGTATCCTTATTTTTGCTGTAGCTTGCCTATTACATCCTGAAAATAGATATATATGTACATATTGGATGTTGCCTCTGTGTAACAGAAGAGGGATATTTTTTTTGAAACTATTAAATCCTGCTACTTCTGTGTATATGCTACTTACTCTTCTAATCAAATGATAACTTCCTTGAACTGTTACAGATAAGCTACCAAGAAGGAAGCTTAGAAAGATGTACTTAAAGGAAATTAATAGAATGTCTTATTTTTTTTTGCAAGGGATATTTTTGTCTTTCAGATAATCACAGAGATCTAAGAATTGCTAAGTCCTATTTGGCAGGAAGTCTTCCTCCTGCCACTTATCCGCCTGATCTAACCTGGTTCTTAGCAATCTTTTGCATGTTTTTCTACTTCAACATCAGTCTTCATTTAACTGGAATACACCTGGATTTTTTTTTTTTTTTAAAGTAGTACGTTTGAACACTGATAAGTGTCATAGTCATAAAAGTATTTCTTTTATGTTGTCAAACTGCTAGTGACCTTGATGGACTGTCATCACTTGTACAACATTAGAAGAGAGACTTAATGATTAGCATTAGAAATTTTTGGAAATGTCTGGTGTGTGTGCATTGTAGTTGGTGCCCAGTACAGATAAACGGCCCATACGCCCATCTACAATGGCAAAAAACAGATATGCAAAGCTGGTGATAAAACCTTATGATTTCGCAGTGAAGGGAGACTGGCTTTGCAACTCACCAAGTCTTTCACATTCTCCATCTCCAATAGTGGTCAGGAAGGGTGAAAAAAGTGAGCTGAATCCTATGACAGATTCTAATTTATTACTTACAAGATGGGAAAGCTGCAATTCCATAGCCGTGTCAACCTGCATAAGCACCACATTCTTTTTTATTAGTATTATTGCCTCTTTGCCTAAATCCATGCTCGTTTAATAATTCAGGCTTGATAGAGGCTATTGAATCCTATTTCAGTACAGAATAATAACTAATTTTTCAAATTAATGTGTAGAAATATTCATTAACACACTATGGTTGTCAGACTAAATAGGGATGAAAAAGTCAAAGGAATAAGGGGTGTTTTGGTTTTGCTTTTTTTTTCCCCAATCAGAGCATTACCAAATATTACCTATTAATTTTTTCATATGAAAAACATGTGCAGATCTGTCAGCATATTCAGTTTCTGTATTTGCTGTGGTTCAGTATGAATGTACATGGCTGATTCGTATTGTATACATATCATTTAGTAACACAATTTTAATGTTTTGCTAATGCTGTATGCCATTAATGATATCAGCCTGTCATATGTTCTCATAGTTTGCAGCAAACAATGGAATTAGGAGAGTTCACACAGAAATATTAGTAGTCTTCAGTTTTATATGTAAAATACTGACTTAATTATAATATTTTTTGTTATACTTGTTTTTTTAATGTAATGGCACAACAAGTATTACTACATGTCATTTATATTTGGATAATACATTAATCCGACTGGCAGCAGGTTCAATATAGTGTAAAAATTTCATATCTGCTAGCTACGTTTTTGGTAGGAATAATGTTCCAGTAATATTTCTTTCTTAGTTTTTGTAGGGCTCACATTTATTAAATTTTTCTGTTCTCAAATGTTTGCTTAGTTGTGGTGTTTTTCTTTAAGTTAAAAATTTGGTCTATTTAATATTTTGATAGGAAATTAATGGGTCCATTTCTCATGGTAATGTGTAGAATGTTGCAGTGGGTTGTAAGCCCCCACCCACTTGCTTGCTTATGCCCCCAGCAGAATGGGGGAGAAAATCAGAAGGGCATGAGTTCAGATTAAGACAGTTCAATAAGTAAAAGAAAGGAAACACCTTTACCCCCCAAAAAAAACCCTAAACACCAAGAAAAAACCACACCACAACAACGACCAACCAACAAAAAGCCCTCACAATAACAAGTGCTGCAAAGAAAACCACTTGCCAGCTCCCATCAGCAGATGGGTGCACAGCCAGTCTCTGAGGAACAGCTACCATGGAAAAACTGCCCCCACTCCAGTTTTACACAGAGCATGACATTACATGGTATGGAATATGTCTTGGGTCAATTCAAGATCTCACCTGCGTCCCTCCCAAGCTCTTGTCCCTCCCCATCGTACTTCACAGGGTGGGATGACAGAAAGCATGAGAAACAGAGAAAGCACTCATGCTGTGCTATCTTGTGAGTCAGAATGGCATGACATTAAAGCACACTAAAGCAGGGCAGAAAAGAGGGTGTAGTTAATATATTCCACATGTTGTTCACATTCGCAAGATCAAGAAATAAGAATAATAGAGGAAACGTTACCAATTTGACACTGTATAATTTGTCTAGTACATGTTTTAAAGCATATCTATTGATTAGAAATGAAGAATTAATATATTGGAACATTAATATTCTCATTTGTAGTGTTCAGACCTTAGTTATGGATTTGGATTATTGACAAATTGTATTATGTTTGCATTTAACTTCCTTATACCTGTAGAGAGAGAAATGAAGGTGACAGAAATTGAGGAAACTTTGCAATTTTATCTACAGAGGAATAGTGCTGTTTTACTTCCATTTGATAAAAGGGCTTTTCTGCGAAAAAGCAGAAACTTTCATAACTGAAAGTTTTGCCAATTTTTCTCAAACTTTGTGAAATAGAATTAATGTTTAGAAAAGTGCAAAAAATGTCAACCCAGATATTATTTTTTAACTAAAATTGTCAGCAGAGTAATGTTTGTAGTAACAATTGTTATGTAAATTTAATTAATGGCCTTTATTAGGTGTTCAGTAAAGCATCTATTGAGTTAGAAGTTTTCAGCTTGCTTAATAGAAGGGACTAAATTTCAGAAGAAGAACTTGCTAGCTCATTCCTGAAGTCAAGTTGCTAAATCAGAAGTATTCAGCTAGGTAAGGTGTTGTATTAGGAAAGCATTGATCTAAGGGTAAATGATCAGTCTTTCTGTAATAAGTAGTTAAAGGGACTGTTTTGTGTAGTATGTGTTCAAGATAATTTGACTTTATTTAATATCTGCTTGCAAAAGGAGTTTGGGAGTAGGTTTGCAGAGATCAGTGTAGGTTAGGCAGATACTTGTATTTCCCAGTGTGACTGATTTTCTCCTTCTATCTCTTCAAAATAAAATGCCATGGAAAGGTTGTAAAGTAATTATATTTTCAACAAATATTTTAAAATAAAGGAGTGCAATAATGTTTGGGGTTTGTAGCATCATTTAAGAAAGAAACTTCAGTGGAAATTATGCTCTGAATTTCTTATGTAACTGCAATTTATATTACATCAATATTAATAAATGAAGATAATTTTATTACTGTACAAATGTAACTGATGAAGCCATTTGTAATGTTAATGTATTCAGAATGATACACACACGTAAATATTTTCAAATTTAGGGCAGCAGATACAGTATAGTCACTGGATTTTACAATTAAGTATATGTTTATGTACTTCTAACTGGAGAACTAACATGGCAAATCAGTTTCTTTCTGGAATAATGTTACTATTTAAAACAAAACAAAATGGCCAAACCTTGAATATTGTGTGGAAGAGAGTGCTGGAAAGTGTTTATTGGTGTAGATAATATAAAATCATAGAAAAAAGAGTGAACATGGGAAAGGATAAGAAAATTTGATGGTTATCTTGACTCAGCAGGGTGTTCCCCACCTCCTGCTTTAAAGTTCTTTGTACTTAAGTCATCCACACATATTAAAGAGGGTGAATAAAAAGATGTAATTTATTAGTATGGAGTAGTCATCTAATTTGCTGTAAACATTCTGAAATGTTGACTCTCTGAAAGAAGGAAATATTGTCATATCATGAAATGTATTTTAATAATTAAAAAAAAAAATTAAAATACCAATAAAATGTTGACATTATATTACAGTGTATTATGTACATGTTTTATGTTTTTTAAATGTCTGATCGGCAGTATGTGTTTTAATGTCAGATTTGAAGTAGCATTATCAGTTTATTTTTGGTAAAGTACGGGATTAGTAAATTGTCCTTATTGACGTATCAAATAATGAAAACCTATCATATAAAACTATTCAAGGAGCTAAGTGCGTGTTCTTTTTTTTTTTTGAAATGGCAATATATGAGAAATTAAATCATTTAGGCCTCATAGACAGCAAACTCTTTGGGCAATTTCTTGCAACACCTTTCTATGTCATAATATGAAACTAAGGAGTAGATCTTTAGCTGATGCAAACTGTTTTTGTTCTATTGAAAAAAGTTTTGAATTGCATTAGTAGATTTAAGTCATAGCCTAAAAAGAGTAGCGTCCTAAAAATTAGTATTAATGTTTTATTTTACTGACCTTCTTGTCATTAAATCCATTTTCAGCTGATTCAACAGGAACTCATTCCCTTTATACTACCTATAAAGATTATGAGTTGATGTTTCATGTATCAACAATGCTTCCATACATGCCCAGTAACAGGCAACAGGTATGGTTTTTAACTTTTCATTGTAATTTTACATTATAAATGTTCGACATGGAGGGTTTTTTAAAAAGTAATGCTGATTTTAAACAGAGTTGTTTTGTATGAAGACTCAATTTTATGGGGTTTTTTGTTTGTTTGGGGTTTTTTAAAGTTGTTTTTTTAAGTTGTTTTGTTTTAATATTGTAAGGCATTGGAAATCTCAAAGGATTTTTGTATTATGTAATTCAGGAACTCATCTCTCTCATTTCATGATATCATTATATTAAAAGGCAATGTTGCCTGTGGTGGATGAGTTATTTTTCAGTTTGGACTGGATTTACATCTTATGTATATCTTAAACACTGAATGGAATGAAGCATGAAAACAGTCTTATGGTTAAAATATGCATGTGGTAAGATTTTAAAAACTATTCCAGTTAATGCTTGTATTACACATCTTGAAATGTTTATTAATGTGTCAGCTTAGTAATGAATGTTTAACTGTATCTTTCAAGGTGTCTGTTTGTGAGGACAGAAAACTACAATGTATTTTATTTCTGGAGCATTCTCCTTACTCATATAATAATTTAGAATATCTTTAAAGCATTAAGGATGGCTAAAAACCAGCACAGCATCCAAAGTGTGCAGTGCACCAGTAAGGTTGCTCTGTCTTGCCTGTCTTGGATATTTCTTGCAACTGAATTTAAAAGTACAAGCACATTTGGTATAATATATCAACATTCACACTCAGTAAACAAAAAAGGCAGTAGAATTGCTTATAGGTCAGACTGACGCTAGTTCGTAACGTTCTGTGCAACTACTCTGCAGTTCTCTAGGTCTGCAGAAATAAGTGTTGGATTTATTTGGTTAGTTTAAGAATATTCTCTCATTGCCATGCGAGATATAAAGATTTCAGTTATTTTGGAGGGACTTAATGAAATAAAGATGTTATCTCTCTTTTTAAGCAGCACACAAAAGATGGTTACTGATTGTTGAACCGTGAGTTGTGTCTTTCATATCTACCGTATCAATAGGTCTTGTGGAAGAAAAGGAGATGTGTCAAGGCAGAGAGAAAAAGATAAAAGAAAATCATTAAAATTCTTGAGAAACGATAAATGAAAATTAAAATAGAAGAAAGTATTTAATGCATTTATGTATTTTAAATAGTTGATGCCTAATGTTCTGAACTGTTTGAAGAACTCTTTCAAATGAACAGTTAAAACAACTGCAAATTGTACTCCACTGAACATAGGATTTAGATGTGGTTTAAATAAACTAAATTAGGTATCCAAAGACAGAAACTCTTCCCTACATGAATAATACGAATGTTTAGATGACTTGCATCTTCAAGTGTGTGGCTTTCAGAAGACAGAATGCTCAGCTATATTGCACACTCAACTGTTCCAATAGTGAGTAATCAAGGTGTGGGATCATCGTCACTGATTTGAGATTGCTCCACTTCTCTAAACTTTCACTTACACCTTATTACTATACAGGATTAATTTAGTAAACACACTAGGAGTTGTTCTGTCTGTAATCAGTCATAACAAACTTTCACTGGAAAGCAAATGTGAATAGGGAAAACTGTACACTATTGAGAAGATATAATACACTGAATGAGCTTGCCTTAAAAGGACAAAATGAATATTTTCATAGCTAGTCACAGGCACTGACAGTAAATATGGCCTTACTTGGAATTTGTTACTTTTGTTGTTGTCTTTCATGACTTGTTCGTGAGAACAGGATATCCTCTTGCCATGATCCACTAATTTTCATAATTGTTTGCTGTTTGTCAGCTTCACTGCTGTGTTGCTCAGCTGCCCCATGTTACTGTCCTTCACTTCTTCCTGTGCCTTCCTTTCATTCTTATCATTTCCTTATGTGTCTTTCTTTGTAGTGAGGTGTTGATACCTGTGTATAGCAAAATCTTCTGACTTGAACTCCATGGTTTTCCCCAGCAACAAGCACTCCTTTCCCACAGTGTTTTAGTAAGCTGTCATCATTGTCACTTTAACAGGTTCACTATTTAGTAGAAGCACCGTGTTGTTATTCATGGCTTTCTTGGGATCAAAATAATGTGGAAGTTTTCCAAGTTCAAGTAGTATGCTTAGTTGAAGACCCACCACATTATTTTTTTTTTAGGTGCTGGGATCTAGCAGTATTTGCAAATCATGGACGCTGTCTTAATGAGATGTGACAAGTGCACCCAAATGACCAGAATTTAGCCAGCCTTAATGTGCAAAAGGGATTTATAACCCTTGTTTAATTTTCTATTACTGTTCGGTTCCAAAAACACACATACTGAAGTGTGAATGTATCAACAGTGGTATTTCTCACAAGCTAGGATAAAATTCTATTAGGTCTTTTTTCTTGAAACATTTTAGATGCTGAAGACCACAGATGCGGTTGCATCAGTTGTGCTAAAGACAGAGAGAGACTTACAGGTGCTGTGGAATATGAATGTTTCTTCTCTCTTCAGGGTTTGGCTCACTTAACTCTATGTACCCAAGTAAGGGGAAGTTAGGGACCATGGTAATTTTCCTTTTAGGTTCTGTTAGAAATGAAGACCCCCATTCAAGAAGTTTTTTTTGCTAGCATATGGTGTATGTACTGGCAATGTGGTTATTGCATCCTATCCCTATGTCTCTTGTTTGGTAATGACCGGGCAAGGTACTGAGTCACTCTTCATCATCTGGGACCACAGTCTTCAATGAGCAAGCACTGAGCGTTGCTTGTGTTCCAAATACCTGTGAGCCAAAAATAGGCCACACCAGAATTGTTTGTTGCTTCTTCCAGGACATAACTACGCCCTGCTCGGTCCCTGATCAGGACATCCCTCTAGTTTTAGAGCCAGCAGGAGATCCAAAGAGCAAGGTAATTTTCACTTTGACTGAAACATAGGCTGGGAACTTTCAAGTCAGCTGCTCCTTCCCTAGGACAGAAAAGACTACCAGCCCTGGTGTGGCCAGTATCTTTACCTTTACTGGCCTTCAAATCATGGTTCAAGGCTTTCCCCTTCAAACTGTACCTTTGTGATGCCCCTTTCCAGATCATTCCTTTGCAAGTTTCCCGTTTGCACATTTACAGTCTGCTTGTGTACACATGGTCAGACCTGATTAATCCAAACCAATTCAAATAGTCAGCTTTCACTTGGTTTAATGGAAACTTGAAACAGATATGCAATAATGAAATAAACTTGAATTTAAGCTACTGTCAAAATAGTTGATATAACAAGATGTGGTTATGCCGAACTCCCTTTAACATGATCTGATGAAATATCTCTTGCTGTTTCTGTTTTTTGTACTGGTTAAGAACACTAATTGAAAATAAAGCTTTTGAAATGGCTTGTTTTAGAAATGTACTAAAATACATTTGAAGATTTTTCTCATTTGTCTCAACATATCATCATTTAATTGAAGAATATATTCCACTGCTATTTCAACAAGAATCCCTTGTTGTTTCGCAGTTTGACTATACAATTAAAATTCCACAGAAGTGGGTAGATTTTTATGGCTGGGCATAACCTGTTAATATGCTAAGTTTTAAGCCAGTACTTTTCTTCAGAGATGCATATCTGAACATAAAGAATTAAGCAGTTAAAATATCAAAATTAATATAGTAACTTGTTTGGTATGAATAATTTTAATCAAATCAATTCTGCTTTTCTAACATATTTTCCTTAGTGGACTCCCCTTTGCATGTCTTGTATTATTACATAAAACTTAACTGATTTCCTTTTGTCTGCTTATTGTACTTGATTGGGTTCATTTTCAAATTCTACCATGCCAATTTAGACTGATACTAGAACAATCTCAGCGTGTTTGTCTCCTTACTCTAAGTAATCCGCTGTAATCTGTGCACCCTGTTGAGAGTTCTTGTGTTCTGCATTGGCATGAGACTCTTCGGAGTATGTTAGAAAGGCAGATTAAAAAACTAAAAACAACCAAACAAAAACCAACCAAACAAAAAAACCCATCCAGGACCCCAAACCTGAGCAGACCTCAAAATGGGAGAGGAAGGGGAAACTGAGAACCTGAAAAAAAACTAGGACAGAAAAGTTGGGAGGAAAATCTAGGTTTTAGTATGGAAACTAGGAAAGGGTTTCTTATAAATCTTTTTGCTTAGTTCCAGTTTCCTTCACTTCCTTTTTCATTTTCAGTATGCTATCCTTATCTCACATTTCCCAGGGAAGTATGTGATCCCTCCTTCTTGTCTGTTCAACACTTTATTCTTTTCCTGTTCCTTTATCCTATCCAGAGCACTTCTTTCCATCTTCCAGATCGCTCCACCTTACTTCTCTCCCCTTTCCAAGTTCTTTGCATTGTGATACTCTGTGCACAGCCCCGACTGTGCTTTGCCTTTGCATTGTGTTGAAGTTCAGTGACCACTTATGCATGACAGTTATTTATGATGGTATTACACTGATTTTATTTTAAAATGTTGAAGAAGTCACTAAGATCTCTGCAAGCTTGGTAAGGTTCTTAAAAATGATGACCTGACTTTCTATTTCCTGTTTTTGTGGCTCTTAGAGAATTCCTTTTTGTTTTGTAGTTTGACTAGACAATTAAAATTCCACAGAAGTTAGTAGATTTTTATGGGAACTGCTGTAATTTTGAAAAGACTAATTTTGCTAGTGAATTTCAAACATTTCTAAAATGTCCCTGTTACGTCACTGCTATTCTTGCCTAAGCAACCTATGATGGCTGGCAGAATCTACTAAAGAGGTCTACAAAAGGAGAAAATATTATTGAAAACAGTGACTATCTTGGGAAAGAAATATAGCTTTAAACAGGATGTTACTTTTGAATTTTTGTAATTGTACTCTGTGGATATGTATAGGCATAGGCACGAATCACGATAGCGAGTGTGTGTAATCGGGCAGTTAGTTATATAACAAAGGCAGAAATGACTCTCCTTGTGCCTCATAATTGGAGGGTTTCTTACAAATTTAACTGCGGTGTAAATTCTGACTTGGGAGATAATAATAACCTCTAAACATGAACTTGTGCTTCACTACTAAGATCTAATTGTATGGTTCACTAGCTCAGCAAATTAAAGTGTATCTGACACAATTCTGTGATCAGTTCCCCATAGTGTACTGCCAGTGTAATTTGTATGCAACAGGATGTGGATCCTAAATTGCTTAAATAGCCAGTTACTTTTATTTTAGTCCAAAAAACCTGAAAACTTGACAGAGCCATGTGAGTTACACCAAATATTATGTTCTGTTCTAATATTTGTTTTAAAGTTGCATCGGAAGTCTTATTTCTTTGATCTGCATTTGGGAGTTTTTTTAACGTTTAAAATAATACAAATACAGTGAGAGCTTTAAAATTGTGGCTTTGGCCCTTCTTACGATCTTTAGAATACCATCCCTTGTCTTATTGTACTTGCAGGTCTTAGGCTTTAGCATGTGCAGCTTTGCTTTTTTTGTTGGTAGCTGAAATATTAACTTTTATTGGAACTGAGAAAATATAAGCAAACACTCTTCTATGAGGAAGATTATGTTCTGTAAAATTAGCTCAATAGAGAAAATTTGACTTGTTGTTTTAGAAAGTTTTCAAATTTTTCTTGTATTGTTTTTAGTTACACATGAGCTAAGGTCAAGCTTTAAGTGTCAGTATGAGATTAGTTGACAATGCAAGGTCTTTGGCAGACCTTAGGTGAATACTTAAAATGTAGCACATGCTAATCTTCTTTTTTCCGTCTGGTGATGATATCCATGGATGTTTCATAAGCAAAGGTATTTAAGATAATAATGTAAACAATTTGAAAGGTACTATATACTTCTGTGAGGAAAATGATCATCATGTTACTGTGTTGTTTTGTGAGGGTTTTTTTTGAGAGAAGTGGTCCCTTTTTACTGGACATGTTTTTTAGTTTCTATGAAGTTTTAGCCTGTAACAATGAATCGGTTCTTTTAAATTATTCCTTAAATGTATTTTGATGATAAAAGCTACCAATAACAATAATAAGTTTTTAATTAATGTGTTCCTAATAGCTATTGTTTCTCCATGAGTATTCTGTCTCAGCTCTGTTAACAACACTTTAAATTTTTCATGAGTATTCATGATATTATATTAAAAAAGAAAGACCATAATATTCTGGACAGTGTTTAATAAAAATGCAGTATGGAAAAGGAAGGTTTATTGGGAAAGAAAACAATATTATATCTTTAAAATAGAGGCAAATGTTACACTGTTACGAGGGAACATATGTACACTTCTCTGGACAGTGAGAAATGTCAAGTGATATAAGATTTTTGTGTTACTGAAGTGATGCACTAAAGTAAGAAAAGTATATTTTTTTCCTCATAGAATGAAAGATAACTGAGCAGAAACTATACAGAACTAGTGTGGGTATGCAAGAGAACTGTCAGGTATTTTTGTGAACTTAGCTGGTTTTCCTTTCCCTATATTTTTGCAGTCCAGTCCAATATCCTTTATTCGTAGGTGTCCAGGATACGATTAATTTAGTTATTTTTGAAAAATTAAGCTTAATTCTTTTTTTTTTATTTTTTTACTAAAATGAAGAAACTGTGATTATTTTTAATAACTAAATTTTCAATGCATGTTTCTTGTCTAGCTGCTAAGGAAAAGGCATATAGGAAATGACATAGTTACCATTGTCTTCCAAGAGCCAGGAGCACTTCCTTTTACTCCAAAAAATATTCGTTCCCACTTTCAACATGTGTTTGTCATAGTCAAAGTGCATAATCCTTGCACTGAAAATGTGTGCTATAGGTGAGTAGAGCCTTATAACTATTTAAGTTTATTGTTAAGACTACAGTTGAACTGCCTTTTCTACCAGGTTTATATTTCCTAGAGATATTATGTATACAGTTCTAGAAATTCTGTTAAATTTTCTGTGAGTATGAAAACCCACTGTCTCCCTTGTACATCTAGAATTATGGAGCACAATTTGTAGATGAAATGGGTATATGCAGAGCTCTGTGTTGCTGATTTATGGGCACCAAATAGGGATATAACAGGTTACTGAAAATAAGATTTACAAACACAGCAATAGAAATTAATTTAGAATTGGTATTGGTATTGAACATTTTCAAAGCAAGTGATTTTAAAGAAAGTATTTTAGAAGGCTATTAACTTGTAGAAATCCCTGAGTATGACAATATGTCAGAATGAGTCATGGCCTTTAAGAACAGGAATGAAGACTTTTGGGGAGAGTAAACACATCTCAAATTCCAGATGACCTTAATACTCACGTTTAAGTTACTGCATCATGAATTCTAGCAAGGTAACCAGTGCAAAAGCATAGTTCTGAACTGAACTGGGAATTGTGCAAATACCAATATGGCCTTGAAGCATAAAGGTGCAGATTTAGCATGTATGAATGTTATTTATTCCGTGTTTAGAATTAAACTACATCATGAGATCAGGTCACATTACTGTCTTTCAGCTGTCTTGTAGAACTTAAGCTATCTTTTAGAACTTGATTTTGTTTCAGTAGCTCTTTTGTGTTTAATAATACCTGACATTTTATAAGTTAAATTTTTTTCACATTACTCAGTGATGTCTGTCTGTCATCCCAAATGTGACTGCATTTCAGTCAAGCTAGTAGCAGTTGTTTGTAGCTTCCACAGTATTTTGAAATCTTTTAACAATTGAAATATGATATATAGATATACATTGTAGGAGTAATTATATCAATGAGAACGTTCCTATTTCTTTTACATCTTGCTGTAAACTGTCCATATGGAGAATTTAAGGTATTTTGAAACTTTATGAACATGGAGTAGGCAACTAAAACAGGTGCAGAATGCTCCCGTTATAGACACATTTGACACCGATCCTTTTTCTTCACACTTCATTGTAACAAAATGTCTGAGGATTAAAATATATTGTTTCTATTTATATATTTTTCTAGTTTCAAGTCATGCAACTGAGTGACAGCTGAAACTGATAGAAAAGAAATTTAAAATAGTTCTCAGTTGTCTCACAAAGCATTTTTATATTTATTCAGTTGAAGGAAACAGGGAAGCCCTAAAAAGTCATCCTTGATATTTTTTGTGTTAGTAAGATACACCCATAATGTCTTTTATATGTTTAAAATAAAAAAGCCATTTTAAACCAGACAATCCAGTCAGTTTTCTTTGATTTTTCTAAAATATCTGACAATTGACATGTCAAGCCTAAACCCAACTGTGTAAATGGACTGCACAGATCACAGTTCTGCTTATCATCTGATCTTTTGTTCAGGAATTAACCACTGTATTTTTTTCTTCCTGTTTCCAGTGTTGGTGTTTCACGATCAAAAGATGTACCTCCATTCGGTCCACCCATTCCCAAAGGAGTAACTTTCCCAAAATCAGCAGTCTTTAGGGACTTCCTTTTAGCCAAAGTTATTAATGCTGAAAATGCAGCACATAAGTCGGAAAAATTTCGAGCCATGGCCACGAGGACACGTCAAGAATACTTGAAAGATCTGGCAGAAAATTTTGTTACCACAGCTACAGTGGATACTTCAGCAAAGTTTAGCTTTATTACTTTAGGGGCAAAAAAAAAGGAAAAAGTGAAACCAAGGAAAGATGCACATCTATTCAGTGTTGGAGCAATTATGTGGAATGTGATTGCACGAGATTTTGGCCAATCTGCTGACATCGAATGTCTCCTTGGTATCTCCAATGAGTTTATCATGTTGATTGAAAAGGAATCAAAAAATGTTGTGTTTAACTGCTCCTGCAGAGATGTTATTGGATGGACGTCTGGCTTAATGAGCATAAAAATATTTTATGAAAGAGGAGAATGTATTCTTCTGTCTGCAGCAGATAATTGTACTGAAGACATCAGAGAAATTGTTCAAAGACTTGAAGTGAGTAGTTTCTAAATTGGAATTCTAATTTTTTAATGAAGAGTTACTTGTCTACATCTCCTTTGAGATATAATTAAAAATGTCCTATTTTTATACTTCAGGAGTGTTTTCAGTATTCAGAGAGCATTACAAATAATCTTCATAACAGCATATGAGATAAGTGTTATCAACCCATTTTCAGTGATGAGGAATCTGATATCAATAGTCTAGTAGACTTGCCCAAGGCCATGGATGGCTTTGGTGGTGAAATAAGGATGGAAAGGCTTTTTTGTCTTCTCTTGCCATAGCCTGTTCTTGAATCACACCTTTGTAGGTAGAAATATACCTTAATGTAAAAATATACAGACTCTTAATGTGTAAAATATACTTACTTTGACTTTTCTGCTAATATTCACATGGGTTGTTATAAAATTTGTGTAAGTGGCTCTGCTGATCTGTGCCTCTATACTGAGTAACTGCAGGGAGTAAAGAAAACGAGACCCATTGAGGCCAGTTTTTACAGCTGACCAGCTAAAGTTTTTCAGACACTTGTCCCTGTTAACACAACTGTAATGTAACTATTTCAGTCAATACGAATGAACTGACAGGAACTCCAAGGTGAAAGTGCTGATATATCTACTTCATGTGCTTACACTTCACCCTTTGATTGTAATTTAAGTGATCTATATGGTCT
Source organism: Patagioenas fasciata (assembly GCF_037038585.1). Lineage (NCBI taxonomy): Eukaryota > Metazoa > Chordata > Aves > Columbiformes > Columbidae > Patagioenas > Patagioenas fasciata. The sequence goes on from NC_092522.1 coordinate 48,320,356, forward strand.
CAGTTTTCTTTATATTAGAAAGTCCTGTACTGAAAATAAATCTTTATGCTTACCATTTTCACACTGGAACAGTTGGATTGTGGCTGATGTTTTAGGAACTTTCTAGTTTTGCAGTCACATTTAGCGTTGCTCAGTATCATGGTCTAAATAATTACCTTTCTCTTCCAAAGTACAATTAATCTTTCAATAGATGAATGTCTTTAAAATCTTCTTGCCACTGTTATCCTCTTCACTGAAGTCTTCAGTTTCACTTTACACAGATATTTCCCTTCTGAAAAACAGTTTACATATTGTTCACTCCTATTAAATATTGCAAAATTAACAATATAAATTGCTTAACACAGATGGAAGACAAGATTCGAAGTTCTAGTGAAAACTTTCGCTGTCATCAGTGACAGCAATTTCTTTTACTGTTTTTCATGGAAATATCGCAGTTGCTGAGGATAGAACTTTAGAATTCAGTAGTTAAAAATGCAAAATTAAATGGTTATCTGTATTTACTTGAATACTTCCTCCTTTTTTATGGTCAAATTTTGGGTTAAGTAGTGACAAATTTGCTTTAAGCCTCAAATTTAGCATCAGTTACTGCCAAGTTAACCGGAATATTAGCTTCAAGTGTCTGTTCCAAAGAACTCTGGCTGCCTTCTCTCTTTTACTACCACCTATGCAACTTTCATATTGCTTAAAAGAATTGCCTGTTTTAAAACATTTTCATCCTCATTTCCTAGCTTACATTTTTCTCCTTTTCCCTGCTGCTTCTTTTCTTTTGAAAGCTGCATATTCATATTATTCCTTAGTTGGTTTAAGATGTTGAATGTTTTCTAAACAGTCCTTATATACATTTTGATACAGAAGCTCAGATTGACCATTACAACCACTAAAAGGAATTTAAAACTGATTCTGCACTTCATATGCACCCTTTAAAAACCTTTTAAGTGACTCAGAACACAGATAAGGTCAACAACCACGTGTGACCAGATGCTAAAGATGAGGGCTCAAACTATGACATAATATCAAACTTCAGGGACCAGATGATTAACGCTTTTCAGGCACTGGTAAAAGCATTTTTTAAAACCAGAGTGTAAAATGCTGCTGTTACTAAATGAAATTATCAAATAAATAACTGCATTTTATTGCCTGGGTTTAAATCATGCAGGTTTAAATCATGCAGGTGAATAGGAAACCTATGCAAATATTCAGATAAAGCAAAGATGTGAAAAGCTGAGTCTCAGTTTGAACTGAAAGAATCAATTAAGGACTGAAAAAAAGAGCACCAAGAGCAAACTATAGATGAACTTGGTGGGCTGTGTTTAAAGGCAGAAAAGAAGCTGTGGTTCTGAGCTTTAGGGTAACAGAGAATAGCAGAGTGGTATAAGATTAAACAGAAACGGAGAATGGATCTGTAGAAAAGAATCAGATTAGACTCAATTTCCTTAGGCCTCTGTACTGAGAACTCTTCACCTTCTTCATGGGACTTAAAGGATCCCTGTCTTTTCCTCTGTGCTTTCAGAGGAGCTGGCTCTTAGTTCATGCGCAGGCACGTGTTCATGAAACGGCACCCAAGGAAGAAGAATGGCCTGTTCTAAGTGGAGCAGCACTGTATTTTATGTGGCACTACTATGTATCATGCAGTGTCACCTTTTAGGGAATATACTTATGGAGGACTTGATCTCCTGGAAGTAGAGTAAACGAATCTTTGGCAGGAATGTTTATCTTCCATCTCTTTTAGCCTTTGAATATTTAACTAATGTGAAGAATAGATTCTGAGTGCTCTCAGTTGAGGAAATCCATATACCTCGGTGTATTCATTCTGCAGTATTTTGTAATTGTGGCATAATAATAAAGAGGTGTCTGCCCTCTCCCCCAATAATATTGTATAATTTCATAAAGATAAAATTCCATCCCTCAGCTGGCCTCCTGACTCTTACTAGCATGTTCTTCTTTTCACTGCATGACTAAATATTTTATAGATTTTGGAAATTTGTGACAGAAGTGTAGGGAAATGAATGAAGAGCTGAAAATTTCATTTTCACTTTTCTAGTTCATAAATTATGAAAGTCTTGTTGAAAATTAGTTACGACTCGAGGTGAACCTCAGAGCTGGAAAAAAATGAGTTAAAGCTTAGTGCTTCCTGCATGCTGTATAGCTCCAATGCTATATGCACAGTTTTATGAACAGAAGGTTCTGTTTAAAAGGGAAAGCTTCGAAAGGGTAGCAAAAACTCAGAGCTGAGGAAATAGCTGCTTTTTTTGATAGGAGGACCCAGAACATGATCTTGTATACAAAACCTTCAGAGTACATTTTGGACCTCTCAAGAATGACTTTCACATTTTAACTTGGAATTCTGCATCTTCAGAAATAACTGGAAGGTTTAGGAAGTTGAAGTGCTGCAGTTTAAGTAGCCTAAATTTGCCAGGCAGTGATTCTCAGAGCATCAGATCCTTGTGAGATTTTTCTCCAGTGTTTCCCAATTTAGTGAAGATTAGCCCGTAATGAATAAGATATAAATGGTATTGTGCTAATGTCAGGCAAAGGGGAAGGAACTTGAGATGGGTCAGCTGCTTTCTCTGGGGATGTAAGATTTTTAGCATTGTGAAATGTTCTGTTTATTTTGTTCTGTGCAGGAGCCTTCATTCAACCACAAATGTGAAAATATTTGTTAGTTTATTAAAGAAATGCAGTGCAAAGCCACACATGGCTTTACAGTGTTTGAAAACAGATCTGTTTGTGTGTTCAAAAAGTGAGTGTCCTGACAGTAGCTTAACAATCTTGATACTTCTTTAGATAGTGACCAGAGGATGTGAAACCACAGAAATGACCCTTCGGAGGAATGGCTTGGGCCAACTTGGATTCCACGTGAACTTTGAAGGGATAGTGGCAGATGTGGAGCCCTTTGGTTTTGCATGGAAGGCAGGACTGCGACAGGGGAGCCGCCTGGTTGAGATCTGTAAAGTGGCTGTGGCAACTTTGACTCATGAACAAATGATTGACCTGTTACGTACATCAGTGACAGTAAAAGTGGTGATTATTCAACCACATGAGGATGGAGCACCCAGAAGGTAATGAGCAACAATTCTCAGTGTGACGTTTGTATGTTTGTTTGTTGTGGTTTTGTGTGTGGTTTGTTATTGTTGTTGTTCTGTTTTTTTTCTCTTTTCTCTCTGCTACTGCTTAAATGATGACTTTTATTGAAGGCCCTCAGGAAGTGGATGTTGTCTCTCATGTTTGGTGATAATATCATTGAGGCTCTTACAGCAATCTTTTCCTCAAAATTCCTGTTGGCTTGAAAGAGATTATAAAATGGGATCCTGTAAGAAAGTAAACTTTAGTGCATCCTGACTGAGCTCTTATGAAAGCTGATGTGACTTCTCTTTTTCCACAGGAGGATTTTATATTTTATTACTAAAATTGGAAATCTGAAAAACCCTGTATCTGTCTTTTGACGTTTCTGTGACACTTGACAATTTAAAAAGTCTTGGTTTATTTTTTATGTTGAAATTTTAACAAAAGTAGTGAAGTACTGGATTCTGGACATATACAATATCAAGTCTTAGAGTCCTTTTCACTTTCCACAGATATCTAGTTTAGTGGTATTAAGTAGTGAATTACATCAATGAAAGCATCAGTTAAAGCAAAGAAATCTTGCTACAACATGAAGTAAATGCTCGCAGACTGAGGAAAAGACAAAGGTTTATTAGAGTGACTGTACATTGTTTTCAGGGATGAAATGCAATTTTCTTTCCTTGGTGTTCATTTTGTGGTGGCAAAAATATTTTTGCTCTTCTCATTTTTGAATGTTATGAGGTAGAGGAGAAGTAGGGAAAATTTAAAACATTATACTTCATTTCTCACATATCTTGTCTAGGTACTGTTAATTTGCCTCATTATAAATGAGAACTGTACCAGAGTAAATTGAATTACTTGTCTTCTTGTAGAAGGCCAACTTTAAATCTCTTGTTGATTTTTAATTTAACAGAAAAAACATTAGATGTGTTGCTTTTGGCAACACAACAAGCCATAAAATTTTACGTAGCATGCAGCACTGTGAAACTGGTGCCAACTGTACACGAATACTGTTTAATTGGAGGCAATTCTCCAAGTAGTCATTGGCCTGATGAATGATACAGAAGTGCCCCCCCTCCTGCCTCAACCTGCATGTTGAAGCCTTGGGTTCCTTTCTGAAAAAAATGCCTGTGAATGTAGAATACCACCGTTTTGCTTAGTTGGATAGAATTTGTAATTAAGCCTCTCTTTGCTTAGCTTTGCTATTCTCACCATCTGCTTCTGGATATGAATTTTCACTGACTTGTTTGGTATACATTTCCAAGCTGTTTACAGAATATGAGCCTAATGAGCTGATCCTATTATATTGAAGGTAAAAACGTGTATTTTATAGACCCTGGTAAAAAATACATACTATATGAATTGTTTATATCTTCTTTGATACATTTTTAGAAATAATATGTTAAAATCCCAAATCAGTGTGATATATGGCACTCCCTGTGTGTGTAGGAGGAGTTTTAACTGAGTGCCACCCAGTCTGCAAAACTGTTCTTGTTTTAAATTTTTTTCGTTTTAAAAATGTGACTAATTACTAAGGAAATTTAATTTTTTAACTATGTTTCTATTCTAAAATATTAAAAACATCAAAGCATTTATTTTAAGTTCTTTTAAGCCTCACCTCTCTAGTACTAAAGAAGTCTTCATTAATGCCTCTTTCTCTTAGATATCAGCTTCTCACTGAAAGAGAAAACTCCTAATTTTTCCCCTTATATCTCCAAAATATGATTAGTGATTTTGATTGCCCGACTTGAAAAGGATCCAATATCCAGAGAGTTTTGAGCTTACCTTTTCTCGGTGTTTATTATCTAAACAGAGCAGATTGAAAGCAATATAGATATAACGTGACAAGGCTGAGAGTTTCAGTTAATAAATGTGACCTATGACATTGTTTGTAAAATATATCAATGAGAGGGGGAATGCGAAGAAGGCAGACAGGCATAATTTGCCAGGAAAAAGAAGATAGTCTGTCACAGCTTCTTACTTGTTAAAACTTGTGCAAATCCATCTCCTTGTCTGTTCCTCAATTGCTTGTCTTAGCCATCTTATCTTGCAGAAACATAGAAACAGAGAACAGTTGAGGTTGGAAGGGACCTTGGGAGGTTGTTGAGTCCAACCCCATTGCTCAAAGCAAGGTTGGCTAGAGCAGATTGCTCAGTGACATGACCACTGGCTTTTGAATATCTCCAAGGATGGAGACTCCACAACTTCAGGTCCAATGTTCGATCATGCTCACAGTAACAAATGTTTTTACTTACGCTTAAATGGAGTTTCCCGTATTTCAATTTGTGCACCTTGCCTCCCGCGCTTTCACTGGGTTCTAGTCTCTCATATTTTCTCCCAGTCACACCATCAGGTATTTATCCACATTGATAAGATCCTGCCTGAGCTGTCTCTTTCCCAGGCTGAACCATCCCAGCCCCCCAAACTCTTCTGGTGTTTGTAGATGCTCTGATTCATTAATCATCTTTGTAGCCCTTTGCTGGACTCCAGTATGTTCTTGTCGCTTGTGTACCCTGGTATCAGGTTTACCCAGAAATTTACAGGCAGTAGTTTTGCATGTAAAATAAGAGTATCTGGAGAACTACAATGCATTTCACCTTTGATGAGAAATGTCACTATCCTTGAAGGAACCATGCATGGCTATATAGGATAGAATCAGGTCTCTGAGAGTGATATCCAACACATATCTATGAGCAACAATGAAGGCAGGTGTGCCTGCTCGTTAGGAGAGAACTTCTTTACTGTCAAGTAGCTCTAGTAATTATCAAATAACATTCACAACAGTTGTGCAGATATTTCCTTCAAAGTTGGGGGTTCCATCAGTCTTTGGTCCACATCCTGCATATATAGAAGAATGATGGTTCAAAAGCAGGAGAAAGCTTCACGTGTATGCTCCAATAATTATTGCTTTGATTCCCAGCTATTTTAGAGCTTTTCTTTCAAGAAATGATACTTCATTCTGTGTCTCATATGTAGAACAGTAGATTTGGAGGCTGAAATAAATACCTTGAAAGTTTGACTCATCGTACAGAGCATATGATCTTCTGACAGTTGGGGTTTTGTTTCCTGTATTTCAGTGTTATTTCCCTGGGTAGATACTGGTAGTTTATAGTAAATTTTCTGTTCATGCATAATTACTTTAAATGCCATAATCTGGGGTTTCAAGTTCAGACACTGGGTTTTTGTTTACAGTGCATAGGTATAAAAATACTTTCGTCTTTGTTTCTACAAGAATCAGTTGTGTTAAAAACTTACATGCATTTATGAGACTGTAAATATCATTTTAGCAAAAAAATTACTAGTTCTATGAAAAATCTGCATGTATCTTTTTATTAATCCCTGTCTTTCTGTTACTGAGATAATCAGCTGATTTCTACTGCTTGAAAGAGTAGTTTCTGCTTAGCTCTGTCTGCTGGATTTTAGGAATACTAAGCAATGAGGACTTTCTCTTTAGGTTGCTTATTAACACTGGTTCCTTGCTGGGATCAAGTTCTGAAGTGAGATTACACAGATTGGACATGACTGCAGTGGATTGTCTTGGGAATGCTACCTTTCAAAAGAAAATGAGTTTCAAGTGTGCAAGGGTGCTTGCAAAGCAGTCCCAGTGCCTTGGAAAAATATCAGCTGAAGTAGAGATCTTTATTCAAGCTCTTAACTGGATTTTTTTTTTTTCCCCTCTGATAGCTTATCCACAAATAATCCTCAGTCCATCAGCCCTTTATATATTAAAAGAAAACCAATGAAGTGAAAGTAGGCATACACTGAGAATATTAACAATGAATTATTAACAATGAATTTATTTTTTGCCGCGAACTGTCTTGTATTAATTTATTTCAGCATGGAGATAATTTATTTGGAATGTTGAAGGTGCTTACAAAGGAATGTTACAGAGAGATTAGGAAGTGAAAGAGGAAAATTCTGCTCAATAAGTGCATTCCATTACTTAAGGTAGATTCTCCTTCTTATAGTCTTGATAGCAGTATATGCAAAAGCAGTCGTGAAATGATCATGCACAAATTGAGAAATCATAATTATTTGCATGTCACCAGGCTGATATTTGGATAGAAAGAAGAAATTGCTATTTAATACATAAATTATGTAAATTACAAAGCAGTCTTAGAACACAAATGCTGGTTAGTCTATTCAGATCTGAGTAAGTATCCTTGTGTCATTTGTTTCTATTCTATATCTTTCCCTTCAGAATTATTGATTTGTTCTCCTGTTGTTTTCAGTATTACCTAGTACTGCAGTGCAGTAAATAGAATTGTACACATTTGAACAGGAGAATAATGTTCATTCCAATTTGCTTTCACTGGTGATGTCACAGTAATGCGCAAGGACACTGTATTTTATTTATATATGTGTGTGTATATATATATATATATATATATATATATCAGTCAAATCCAATCAAGGCATTCCAGTACTTCCAAATCCATTTTAAACTGTAGATTCTGCTAGAATCTTACTGCATTGAAGCTTCTGTGCCTGCCTTATTTCAACTAGACTTGTATGTTAAGAAAAAACTGCTTAAGAGAACTGCTTAAGAAACTGCTTCTGGAAAGTTTAGAAAACAAACAAAGCTTTAAGCAAAATTTCCAGGGATGGGCAGGAAACAGAAGCTCAAGTACAACAAGTGTGAGAGATGTAGCAGCAGTAGTTTCCACCTGTTGGTCTGAACAGGTAACAGACTTTTTTCCTGCTGTTGTAGGTAATTTGGAAATTGAAATATTCTACTAACTATGACTGAAGCTGCCTGTGGGCTGTTATTAAGTAGTGCTGCATTTCTTTTGAGTTTGTTTTATTCTCTTGAGCTTTGCGAGCTCTTTCGTACAAATAAAATAAGTGTAATGACTTTCTGTATTTTCCAGTCCTAACACTTGTTGCTCCTAAATGATTGTGATCTTACTAGACAATTACGTTTCTAGGACTTTTTTTAGAGTAACAGATAACCAGCAGGGTATACAATGGTTGGAAAAGTTTTAGGAAGGGAAAGGGTTTACTGTGTGAAAAGTTCGAGTCTTCTCCCGAGGGTGTTTGCCATAACTGGTGGGATAGTTCATATGGCCTTCAGATTATTTAATTACTGTTTTCTTTTTAATTAAGCCTTCTGAGCTAGAAAGAAGTCAGGTCCAAAATCTCTGTCAGAATACTGCCAGACTAACAACACTCGAGGCGGGTTAAAGCAGAAAAACCTGAAACTGAACTTTTGGTTGTAAAAGTAGAATTTGATGTGCCAAAGCTTTAAGTTACCAGCCCTGTTACTAACCGAAGAAGGCTGTCAATACCTAAAAACTCTAGATCAGGGGTGTCCAACTCATTTTCACTGGGGTGGGGGCACATCCACCTCGCCGTTGCCTTCAAAGGGCTGAATGTAACTACTCCTACATTTATACAGTCCTAAAATTACATTCAGCCCTTTGAAGGCAATGGTGAGGCGGACGTAGCCCCCGTGGTGAAAATGAGTTGGACACCCATGCTCTAGGTTATGATGTTTTTTAGTAGTAACTGACAGACCTAGCACTGAGAAAATATGATTATGTTAATTGGAGGCCACGTCACTTGCGACAGTTAATCCTCTGTACCCAACAAAAATTAATCAGTAGAAAATGCTTAGATTTCTTTACTGTGAGAATTACTGTACTACTTATGATGTTGTTAGATTCAGGGAATGAGACATATGGACTGTGATTTAGCCTGATGGAGACTCTTGGCAAAACTGAATTACATCAGAATTCTGGTTAGCACCAGAGGTTTTAACCTGGGCTGTTACATTTCAAGTGCAAGTCCTAATAGAAGGTTAATGTCACAGTGAGACCCTTTGGCTCTGCCCCTCACTGTGAACTCTGTGCCTTTGGGAGGGTGGCAGCCCCAGCAAACAACAGAACTTGGACATAAGGTATGGACTGCCCTCTTCCCCATCTTCAGTATGTTGTGCACCATGTGCTTTGTCTCCCCTCTAAATAATGAAAATGTCGTGATTTTCTTCTGTGGAAGAGAGATGTCTAAATTATATTTTTAAGATAAATTTTCTGACAGTTTTTATAAATTATTTTGAGCTTTATTCTTCCCAATATAGTTTTCAAAGAAAAGGATGAGTAAACTTGCTCTTTAGTAATATATACAATTTACATTTTAACACCATTCCTTAAATTAATTGTACTTAAGAGAGTAAGGCTTAGTATGCAGCATTACCATAAGCCTTTAGAAGCTGAAACTTTATTGTACAAGCATCTTTTTGTTTTGATTTTTACGCCCAGAAATAGTCTAACAAAAGAAGTATAAAATAAAACGGTACAAGTTTGAGAATAATTCTCTGATGCTTATCATTTTCTTATCCAAGTAAAAAGCCTTTGAGTTTTTCTTACATTTAGTTATGAATGAACTCATGGAAAGATTTAAGTAGGTGCCTTTTTTTTTTTAATTCTCAATAGAGAGAAGATTAATAGAATGCCACATGATTGAAAAAATTCAATAGAACCACATGCTTTCGACATTTTGAAATTAAATATATTGCCCACTTAATTCTGGGTCAGCAAATAAGTTTTTAATTATAAATAAGTTGGGTATATATGCCTACGATTATATAAAATATATTTTTAGAATCCATGTTTTTTATGTCTGCGTTGGAATGCACAACATCTCTGCAGAAATTACAAGTGGTTTAATCTTCACCTCATTGAAAACCTTCTGGGTTCATGGAATCATAGCATAATTCAGGTTGGAAAGGGGTGCGTGGGATTATCTGGTTCAACCTTTTACCTAAAATGGACTCAGCTGTGATTTCAAGCCAGATTATTCAGGGCTCATCCAGTCGAGGATTCAAAAATTCCAGGGATGGAGACTTCATAGCCTCTTTCTGGGAAATATATTCTGTTTGATTTCCTTTGAGGAGCATTTGTGTTTTCTTAAGAAAAAATATTTAATATACTTTTAATTTTCTCATTTTAACAAGAAGGAACAGAAAATGCATGTCACTGTATGGGTGTATCTATATGTATACTATTTTATACAATATTAGGATAGTATTCTATAAAGTAAGCTAGTGTGTATTGGGCAACTTTACTAGCTGTTTGGTAAGATAAACCAAGAATTTTCCTCTTGCTAATTTGCTAAAAATCCCCTTAGCAACTGAAGTTAAAACTGTCTCACACTACTCATTTATATTATACCCCTTTTTAGTTGTTTTAAAGCTTCCTCATTTTGTTATCATTTGGAAAGAATATCATGGTGTCTACCTGTATCAAGCAGGGAATTTTATATATATTGGCAGATCATTTGCCAAGCTGGAGCAGCTTCTGATTATTTTATTAATTTTTTTTAATTGCTGTGTGGACTCTGCAGTGTTCCTGTAGTCCATACAGTGTTACTGTTATCAAGAATCTGATGACTGATACTCTTCTCAATTCTTACTTCAGTAGCTGATGTAAAGATATAGCGTAGATAAGTGAAATAAATTCCGTACACAGGTAACTTACGCAGCATTTTTGAAATCTTTTCCCTGTTCCATTTGAAGATGTGCCTTATTGTCACAGTGTTACTACAGTTGCCCTGCTGACTCCTAGGAGCAAACATTCTGGCAGTTGTCAAGAACTCTGGGCAGCACTGAGTAGGTTTTTACTATGCAGCATGTGCATGTCCCGCTTAAGTGGAGAAGGGCATATAAACCATCTTTAATTTGGCATCTGAAGTAGTGCTCTGCAGAGAAAAGACTGATGGATTACTTTTGTGCCATTCACCTCATTTACCTGTGTTCATGATTCAGCCTCACAGATTCTGTAGCTGACAGGTGCTGCAGTGTGAACCTTGGAGCCTGTTGGGAGAGTTCAGATCAAGGGACCATTGTATTTAGAATATGCCTTACAGGAGCTGTACAGACACGTTCAGTTGGCTTTAGGGTGCTTGTTATTGCAATTTGGATACTAAATGTCAGGTCTCAGAAGGTCCTGGACTTCAAATTGTTCATTTGGTCGATTAGTTGAAGTAAAATACAGATGTAACCTCTGAGAGTAAGCTTAAGGAATTTTTATCTTTCTTTACCAGAAGTATGGTAAATCTGCTGTTTTCTTTTGTAAGAGAAAACTGGATGAGAGTTCCACATAGCAAAATTTAAAATGCACCTCTGGAAATGCTTTTGACTGAGTTGATCTTAAGATCAGTATGTTACCAGTTTAGGTGATTACTGTGCTGTGTGCAACTGCTGAAATTTGTTGAAGTCTTCATAGTTATCTGTGGCTTGATGTCTTTATGCTGTCTCAAAGAAGGCAGGAAATACTAATTGAATGCATTTTTGCTGCTATGGGGAGTTGCTTTGAAGAATAGTGTAGTTCTTCCCACTGAAGTAAAGAAGAGAATGTTTCATAGGACTCTTGATAAACTGGAAATCTGAATTCTGAAATAATCACCTGCCCTGTGAATCTGACTGCTGGAGGGATAAATAACGAGTCTCTGACCATGCTTTCCAGTACAATCAGTTGTATTTCCTGTTCTTTCTTCCCTTTTTTTAAGCCTGTTGTAGTTCCAAAGGTGCTATTTCTGACTTAAAAGGTATGTTAGTGCACGCAATTGTCGTATTTAGCTTTTTTTTGTTGAGTCAAACAATTTTTATATATTTGTTAAAGATAGATTTGTAGGTCATTAAATGACATATCTATGAAACCAAACTTTCTATTTATTTTAGATTCAAAGGATTGAGTCATGTAAAATATATTTACTTACCACTTCTTCATGACTGATTCCTATATCTTCTCTGTGTGGTCTTTTTCCTAATCTTGTCTCTTCAGTATCTGAAAGACTACTTCAAAATCAGGATTCATTCTGAACTCAGTCCTTTCAGAGCTCAAAGACTTAGATCTCCATTTGATACTGATCCCCACTTCATTTGTCCTTCCATTTCTTCAGTTGAAGCATAATATAACCTTTACATCCTGGCAATTGTACAATCTTATGGTGAATTTTAAAGGCTTTTCTCTTTAATGTCACAAAGATCTTTCCTATTTATCTGTTTTTTCCCTGTGATTATTCCTTCTTGCCAATAGCTTCTCAAGCTTTTTTTCTCCTTAATTGTTGTCTTTTGATCTAGCTATTTTCCCATTCTCTGGGATTTGGAAATGAGACTTCCTCTGCTTGTGTCCTAGTTTCCATGAGCAGAGACTGCAGAGGTTGTTACTGCCTTACTTCTCATACAAGTAAGCCAAACAACTTGGTTGGTTTTGGGTGTTTTTCTCCTTTCAAGCTCCTTTCATACAACAATGCAGGTGTAAAGGCTCTTAAGAGGCCTCTAAATTGTGTGTCAACTCATCAGTGCAAAGACTGTTTAAAACTGAATAGTAACACAGATCAGAAGGACAATGAGTGTATGTTCATAGAGGAGGGACAGTCAGCTTCAGCTCTTTGAAGGGACTGCCAGGAAGTTGTCACTCACCTTAAACCAGGAGTGAGAAAGTGGAAAGCAGCCTGATCTGAGATTGTTGTACACAATCACATACATGTGTTGTGCTATGAAGTTATTTTAAAGTAAAGCTGATCTACTGTTTTTCAAATGGCATCTCTTTCTTTTTTGGATGCAATGTGACTACTGTCAATAATATGGAGATGTCAGAACTTGGAATTTTTGTCTTTCTGACTAATGTTCTCTTAGCCCATTGGAATCTTATCCGGTGTCTTGAACTTGCACTGTAGGTGATATAGGAGGCACTTCAGAGTGTCAGAGAAGGGGAAATGTACTTATGTCTTACTTAACTACAGTGTGAGTCTAAGAAAAATTAAGTGACTCAATTCTGCTTTTCAGTTAAGTCTCTAAAATTATGTTAAACTAATATAGATTTTATTATGTGGATTTCATAGGTTGCATGATGGGTTCTCAGGTGTGACACTTCATAGGAACTGCGGTAGTTTAAGAACACATGTACACTATAATAGAAGTGATAACTTTCAAACACAATGTATGAGTAAAAAGAATGTACTTGTACTCCTGGGCATAAGTAAAGATTCCTTACTGAGCAAGATGAAGTGTTTTGAATTGAAATAGTGATAGTAAGGGATAATTTATCAGTGTAATGCAACTGGTGAACACCAATGATTACTTCTCTATCCCTACCCCCGTAGTGGTTCAGATCTGTGACAGGATGAATTAAAGTTAAATTGTAACCAGTTATACTAGTTTTGTTATTATCCTGGTAAATTGTTCGTGATACATGAAATCTGTAGATAGTTGGGCTCCAAATACCAAAGTCATGCTTAGTAGTTGGTAGTGGTACAATACCACTGAAAAGAAGGCTTTCGTGCAGTTATCAAGATGGCAAACTACTGGTCATAATATATGAAAGCTTCTAGCTTTTCTGTGGAGATGAACATTTACCTTTTTTAATGAGGTAAATGTAATGTAGGACCTTCACAGCCTTTTACAGAACCTTTATATGAAATCTTAAACTAATATTGAATGTTTTGGTTAATGTAGTTTGGAAAAAATTAATGGACTGCTTGATAATTGTTTCAGAACATAATGCTCCTTGCAGTAACATTTGAATATTGCAGATTTTTATAGTGGACTCTTAAATTTTAATATGCACTCATAACCTACTGGCTGTATCATAGTCATGCTCTATGAAATTGTAGAATCGTTTTTATTAACCAAATTTTTAATAAGGTAATATGACTCTTGAAACCAAATATAGTAGTAGGAGTGTGTGCTTTATGATGAAGGATTGATTTAATTAATACCAAACTATAGTGAAAGACAGGAAGTGCAATCATTTCTGATGTGTGGCTAAGACTTGGTCACACTTTTGTGATAAATAATGAGTCTGTTTTTCAAAGTGTTATCCTGAACATAATTGGAAAAGGTGCTTGATATCCTGGACTTGTTTAACATAAATTTAAATATCTTTTAAAGACCATGAGATATAGAAATGTCTTTACATATTATTTAAAGTGTATTAAAAAAAAAGTGAATTAAAAGCTATCAGTTAATATCAGCGCCAATGTATAGTCTTTATCCAGTGGAATAAGTAACAATATTATAAATTGAAATTAGATAATGGGCAAATTAATTATTTAATAGGAAATTGCATTTCAGTTTGTGGGTTTGATCCACGGTGGGGGGTGAGGATCCTTATTGGATTGCAGGCATGAAGTAATTGATTCTCTTTGTTTCTGATACAGGAGGTAGCTACAATTATGTCTTTACATATCTCAATATACCGCAGTAGCTGTTTTTTAGGCAGTGCTTGTGAAGCAATGAAGCATAATTTTTCATATAAACGTTGAACTGATTGGTTTGGCACTTTTAAATTAAAATGTAAAAGTCTGTGTGACAAAGGAAGCCATATAAAGTAGTTCCATTTTAAGCATGGAAATTTGGGGGCGACAGTTACAACAGTCACATTGGGTCTCTGTTTTGAATTTGAAATTAACATTGTTAGACTTCTATAGTGACTTGAAATAGGGTTGTTTTGTAAGCCTTTTTTTGCAGGAATACTGTCCTGAATAATTTTTTAATTTGTCAGAGAAATACCTTGTTGTGATGTAAACAAACACAACATTGTACAAAGTTCTAAATTCTTCTTTTTGTGGGAAACCTTGTTGTTTGCAGATTTGATATCATGCTTTAGTTATTCAGTTAGCAACTGAGTCAAACTAAACCATAGTAACAATCTCTTTTGCCTTCAAAAACCATGGCTATTTTTACAGCAATTAAATTACTTTATGGGGGGATATCTAATAAGGGATGCAATAACAATTATGTGCTATAACTTTCTCAATTACCAGGACAAACGGTGAAGTAGGTATCTTAATATTGAAAGTTGGGAAGGCAGTGATTTGTTCCTGACACTTAAGGTCTATAGGAATGAAGGAGGAAGTGAAACAATACTAAGAAGCTAGCAGAGGGATGACTGAAATTGTAGCCTATGTAATTGTTCAACTTCCTAGTCAAAAAATGACTAAGTGTGTATATATGGCCACATGAAAAATTATGCTGTGCACTGAACTAATATTAACCTTGGTATGTCATCTGTGCATTCTTTGTTCTGTTGGTTTTGTATATAAAGCTTTATGAAAGTCTTTAATTGAATAATCAATCTTAGGTTATTTTTTTCCTTTAAGAACTTTATGTGTTGGCATAATGTGGACCTGCTCTGGAAATGAATTGAGATTGCGTTGCTAGAGGCTACTGTCTCCTGCACCTTGCTCTTATTTGTTGCAGGCAGTGAATGTGACAGGGAACTTTATGAAGAGTAGAATGGTCTTGGGATATAAGTAGTTGAATATTGCGCTGGAGAAGTGTATCCTCTTTATGGTTCAGCAATAGAAATGTTTGCACAATTTTATGCCATTTGCTAAACTTGGCCTTTATGTGGTGTTCATCATTCTAGGAATCCGACATGTGTTTTGTGATTTTTTCAAAAGTGTGAAAGAATTTTTTTTAAATAGATACATGCACTGATGTAGTTTGAAGTGGTGGTTTGAGTAACATTGGCATTTTAAGGGCAGGAGGAAAGCTATACATGTATAAAATTGACCTTCTGAAATGAATTGATAGTTTTGTAACATTGGTTTCTGTGTAGCTCCATTTCTTGTCCGTGGAAGGAGACTATTGGGGTGGTCTTTCCTCCATAGGGAGGCTAAAACCAGAAAATCGTTACTGTGAAATTCTCTGTTGCTTCCAACATGTCCAGCTATGATTTGTCAGCAGATTTTACACATGCCAGATTTTACTGGTGCATTTAATACTGATATTGCTGATGAGAGAATGACCTTGAAAAAGCAGGAATTCTGAGATCTGTTTTGGAGCATTCTAGTGGCTCCTCTTCAGCTTGTCTTCATCATGGTGTCTTCTACTCTTCTTTGGCTACTAATCTCCACTCTTAGTGCTTTATGCTCTATATTGGGGATGTCAGACTCATTTTCACTGGGGGCTGCATAAGCCTCGCAGTTGCCTTCACAGAGCAGAATGCAGTTTTAGGACTGTATAAATGTAGGAGTAGCTGTGTAAATAAGTCTGACGCTCCTGCTCTATATTTTATAGTTCTTTACCGTTTTTGTACGTTTGAGTGCCAGCAGGGACTGAGATTTAATACTATGGGACATAAGCAGTTTGCCTATTTAGTACCACACAATTCAGCAGCCTGAAGCACTTGGCTGGATCAGACTGGGTGTCTAGAACTTAACTGCTACAGTTGCATGTGCATCTACTCTTCAACAACCTAGAATAACACAGTTAACGTTTTTATAGTATCTGTTTTATTTAATCTGCTTAGCAGAACACCGACAATGAAAATGTTCTTTTGGGGATTGGTTCAGAAGCTTTGGGGCACAGTTATTTAATGTATGAGAATATATACAATTTATTTGAACTGCACATTGGTGGTGTCATTTGTGCCAAAACATTTTCAGGATTAAGAGAGTGTGTTACACACACTCTATTACACTTTTTCCAGGTGATTTTAATTTAGTCGTAAATGGTGAATGTTGAGTTTTCAACAAAGCAAAACTTGATCAAGATTCAGCTCAAGGGATAAAGCAGAATTGTAGTGGAAACAGATAAGTGAAGTTTCAGTATCTTTTACTTAGTGGATTGCATTAGAATAATTTAGGGCATTTTTATTATAGATGTTAATTTAGTATGCACTCCCTATCATACAGGTAATGGAGGCAGTATGTCAGAATACAAAATATCTGCAATGATAATCAATGCTGGCTTAAAATGGGTGTGAAGCTTCTGTTAACTAATATCTGAAACAGTAACCCTTAATTCACATCCAGCCTGAGTCTATAGAAAATATCCCACAGACAAACTGATCATTTGGGGAAAGCTGTCGCTACTTTTACCAGACTTTACACTTTCTGGGAATGTTGTCAGTATTTCACCATGCTGTAAACTTCAAGGAGAAGATGTAAACCAGACTGGTTCTCATTTGCCCCATCCTTCTGCCTCTTCATTTCTCTTCCAGGCATAGAGAGCCCCAGGAAGAGAAACATTATAAAGTACAGATAGAAAACATATAGAAAAACAGTTAGATGCCACATAATCATTTGCATCACAGTGTATGTGCAAATCCTTTGTTTTGAAGTGTTTCCTACCTGGTTGCCATGATAGTTTTGAAGCATTTGGAGAGCTGTACAATGCTATATGAACACCTTCAGGCACCTAGAAGAAAAATATACACACACTTCTGACTGCAGAATGCAAGATTTATTTTTCTGTTCCCTCCAGTGAAACTGACCAGCATTTTTATTTGTCCCACAGGGGTTGTTCAGAACTTTGTCGTATCCCCATGGTGGAATACAAACTAGACAGTGAAGGCACCCCATGTGAGTATAAAACCCCTTTCAGAAGGAATACCACTTGGCATCGGGTGCCGACTCCCGCTGGGCAGCCCCTCTCTCGTGCCTCTCCAATCCTAGGAACACCTGACAGACTGCCCTGCCAGCCGCTGCTCCCGCAGGCTCAGCCAGCCATTCCTCGCAGCACCTCCTTCGACAGAAAGCTGCCAGATGGTGCAAGGTGAGAGCCTGTCCGCTTCGTCATTGAATCATAGTGTCATTTTGGCTGGAAGAGACCAATAAGACCATTGAGTCCAACTCTTAACCTAATATTGACACTGAACCATGTCCCTAAGAACCTAATCTACGTATCTTTAAAACACCTACAGGGATGGTGACTCAACCACTTCCCTGGGCAGCCTGTTCCAGTGCCTGACAACCCTTTCAGTGAATAAATATTTCCTAATATCCAATCTAAACCTGGTGCAACCTGAGGCCATTTTCCCTTGTCCTATCACTTGTTACTTGGGAAAAGATACTGACACCCTCCATGCTACAGCCTCCTTTCAGGGAGTTGTAGACAGTTATAAGGTCTCCCCTCAGCCTCCTTTACTCCAGGCTAAACAGCCCCAGTTCCCTGAACTGCTCCTCATCAGACTTGTACTCCAGACCCTTCACCAGCTTTGTTATCCTCTGAACTACCTCCAGTGCCCCTATGTCTTGCTTGTAGTGAGGGGTAATGCCTGCCATTTTCCTAATATGCCTTACGCTAGATATCTCTGCTTTCTAGAACTTCAGCAAACCTCATTTTTGAGCCTTATTTTGTTGAGCTTTGACAGTAATTTAAATTCTGAGGTGGTGTTAAAGAGCCATCACTGAACCCAGTTCCCTCTACTTGAGGGAACAATTTCTGTTGTTTGTGATGGAAGTGGACTGGGCTGAGGACAACTGGCCTGAGTGGGAAACTGCCTTGTCACTTTTTGATCTACATAATGTCCTGTCTCCCACCTTTTGGGAGCCTATTTAAACAAATAATGAACATAAATAAGATGAAGTCATTCCTTTAACAATTAATTGTTTAATCTAATTACTTAGCTATTGGCATAGTTTCAAAGGATTCTGTGACTCATTACTGGTCCTTATACTTTGCTTTGCTTTTAATTAAACAAAACAGAGCTTGTGATTTGAATATGTAATACCTCTTAGATGGTGTGATGGTATCCTTAAATGTTAGCTCTGTTCTAATTTAATAATAATTCTTCATAAGACAAAAATTTATTTGTAAAGTTACTGATTGAACACAGATTTTTCACAATGAGAACAATTAAACATTGGAATAATCTCCCTAGAGGAGTGGTGAATTCCCCAACATTGGACACTTCTAAGATTCAACTGGACAAGGTGCTGGAATGTCTTGTCTAGACCATGCTTTTGCCAAGACTGGTTGGACCATATGATCCTGGTGGTCCCTTCCAACCTGAAATTCTATGATTCTGTGATTAAAAATTTGTAAATACATTTGACCTTTGAATTGTTTAGGAAAACCATACGTCTTGAGCTGAACTCTTTGTCCTTTATTGTTTGCATTTATTTCTGCTTATATCCTTTTTCCATGGGGTGAGGTAGTTCTGATTTCCAAGGAAAATGCATGTTGAATATATCTAATTGATATGAAAATCTAAAGTACTAGTCTTAAAAAGCTTTAAAAAATGCTGGATGAAATAATGAAATACTGCTATTGCTATACTATCTAATTTAGTAGGAAAGAATTAGTGACTTTTACATTGTTTGAAATATATACAGGTAATAGTAATACATATTTGCAAGTATGTCTGGGGAAGCCTGACTCCCAGTTATGACCATTTGATCATTTCCATTCTTCTTCTCCCCCACTTTCCTCCTCACCCCCTGAAAAAAGGAGAGGTGCATTTCTGTAAGCGTGTATGTATATGCCATTATCGGGCTTAAACTTTTCCTAGTGTCTTGTTACTGAAATTCTCAGTAACATCTAGCATAAGGAGACAATGTATCAAACGTCTAGAAATACTTGGGGATTTATGGAGTTTTATGAAGCATACTGTATGTCTATACAGAGAAAAAATGAAAGCTTTCTGACATACTACTCATTTTCAAAAGCTTCACAAATGTAAGTTGTGCTTCTCTTAACACTCAGTGAAGCATGTGAAAAGATGTTAAGACAAAGGCTATCTCTTGCCATGAAGAAATTCCTGTATGACTTAAACAAAACAAGTGCAATGTAGAAGTGCTATTCTTGGGAAGACATGGTGCAGATTATAAATAATGAAAAGAGAGGAAAATGATGAACTGTGACATGTGGGTCTTGAAACATGAAAAGAAAGGTACCCTAATTGGCAAGGTCTTTCCACATGGGAAGAGGCATAGTTGACGACTTAACAGAGGGATGGGCTTAAAACAAGAGGGTTTGAAGCAAGGTCGATTAGTACTTATAAGTAGTCTCGGAAGGGTGAAAATGTATACTCAGGCTAGGAAAATGATGAAGAGATTTTAGAGGGTCAGAGACCCAATATCAGTTTAGACAAATTGAAGAGTGCAGGCAAGAAAAAGCAGGTTGATAAAACCGGGAAGATAAAGCAACTGATCTGAAAATGAGCTAGCATTGAAGTCAGTGTTAAAAGGGTTGTTTTTTAAGATAAAAAGAAGCAGCAGCAACAAAAATGTGTGCTAGATGTAGCAAAATATTTAAGCAGCCACAGTTCAACTGCTGTGACATGCAACAGTTAAGTGCCAAGTCCCTGGAGTGAAATTAAAAACTGGGAGCGGAACACCTATGGTCCTAGTGCAGTTCCTGAGGAGTGTTAAGTGCTTTGAGAAGGCAATCCAAATGTTTTTGTGTTGATCAAGGAGTTTCTTCTCATTAGTCACTAAGAAATACAAGGGTATACTTGACCCTACTCCTGTTTTTGCAAAATTTCTAATTCTGTGACAGCTGCTCATAGCGAGTGCCTAGGACCAAAACTTCAGTCAGACTCACTTGGTTTTTCGCACCAAGAAGTCTGTGTGCTTGTAAGTGAGCGGGTCCTTTCACCTGGAGTCTGGAATTCATTCCTGAGAGCAGGCAGCTGGAGCTCTTCTGTACAGGACCCGTGTGAGGCATTCACTGACTGCATTGCTGTGGTCCTGCTTTTGTAACCACCTTTGTTTATCAGGCTAATGGCTAAACACTTATCCAGCAAATGGGAGGCTTGGGATCTACACATTCCTCAGCCTGGGATAGTACAAACCAATGTCCTGGTTTTGAGGACAATGTCTGTTTCCAGTCTGGAGGCCGGAAACATTTAGGATCATAAATTACCCACCTCTTAATGCTAGTTCACTTAAGCTGTGCAAGACATACAATGTTCTGGGTGGTAAGAAGCAAGAACATGCAATTGCGTTCAACTGTAGCCTACAGACTAATGTACTTGAGAGGCTCAGTCCTGTCAATACTTACCAGAGAGATACATGATGAAAAATTAGGAACTACAGTATCTACTTATTGTATGCATGTTTGGCTGTTAGACAAAATATAATAGCTAACGCCTTAATTTTCAAGCTGAACGCTAAAGTTCTTATTGAATGTCATGTCCTTGGGAGAGTGTTGCGCTTAAAACTATTAAAACTACCTCTTTTCACCTCTTCCCTGAGTACATACGTTCATTTCTATACATAGCCTTTTAAACAAAACCAAAACAAAAAACAACACCACTAAATTAAAAAAGGGGGGAAATTTGAGGAAATGTCACTGAGGGAAATTGTGTTTGTAGTTATGGACTGATATGCACAGAAGTGAAGGCTAGTAGAATGATCAAAACCAAATTCGATCACTGCATTTCAGCTGTCTGGAAATCAGAAGAGTAATTAGAGACATCGTTAAGATGAGGCTAAAAAGTTTCAATAATGAGTACAAAAGAATACTGTTCATGAAAATGTTTACTTATTGTTCTTCTACATCAAATAATTTATAAAATAAAAAGATATTGCTGTTAATCCTTCTAAATTACTATGTTCAAAGTTGTAATACATGCAAAGTGACTAACAATAATTTCTGATCCAGCATGAGAGCTTCCCACACAAATTTAGAGGCCTAATCCAGCTCCTCTGGCTCCTGAATAATCCCACTTGTTCAGGAATAAAGTTAGGTGTAAGGAAAATAGGATTTGGCACTTAGTCTTTCTCTTTTTGTGGCTTTTTAATGTTTTCAGCTGGAAATATTTTATTAATGATGAAATAAATAACATACTTTAAAAATATTTGTTCAAGTTTTATGAAACTGAGATAAAACTGTAAATTCACAAACAATATAATTAAGTGTTCATACTGCATCTGTGTTACTTGTAAAAATGAATGTATTTGTACAAATGTATTTGTTCAAATCTGAAACCCCACAAATAACTTGATGCACTGTTAATGACTGTGGTCAACATTACAGAAGTTCTCCGAGCAACCAGTCTTCCTCCAGTGACCCAGGACCCAGCGGGAGCAGCCAGTGGAGACAGCAAGTGGGATATGACGGGTATTGGTGAATTTTTTTTTTGTAACTCTTGCCATAGCTCCCTTGCATCTTCTTTCTGAAGCAAAGTTTTGTGGATGTTCTATATCATAGATGTATTTGCAAAATCTGCTTCAGTGGAAGAGTATTCAATTACAAAATCATCTTTATGGTCTTCAAAGGTTTTATTTCCTACTGTGCTTATTCCGGTGGCATCCATTCCCTGACATCTCTGCTCAAAAAAAGTAGCAGTCTTTCAGAGATCTCCCTGAAGGGCTGTTGCAATACACCAATGGTTCTTTCACATCCTTGTTAATCCCTTGGTGCTGAAGCTTCAGAAATTAGTTATCTGTGTATAAAAGACCACCCCAATAAACTGTCTATGTTATAAGAATATTATGAGAGAAGTGTTCTAAATTACTTTAAATTTGTCACTTTGTTTTATAAATAACAAGCTGCTGAGAACACTCCTGTTTATAAAATGTTGAGCTATGGCAGGATCTACATAGCATGACATAAAAGCATTCCAGACTTGCCACTTGGCTTGTGGAAGCGACTTTTCAGAAAAAAAAGTGAATATTGAAAACATAAGCTTGACTCCTTCTCTGTAAGCTTAATATTGCTTTGGCATGACTGTTTGTGGGTAAGATATTCCATGTAGCAGGTATATATGCAATATCATGGAGACTCCTCTTGGAATTTCAGAATACTCAATGAAATCTCTGGCAGCTAAAGAAATGCTAATAATTCAGATAAAACTTTGTCAATTTTTTTGACAGTAAACACATGAAAAATGCATCTTGTGTCATTTTTCCAGCATGGTTATTTCTAATAACAACCTTGTTTTCAGTGTGTTGCTTTGTGAAAGAATTTAGTTTTTTCAATACAATACAAGGCAATGAATCTGATACCAGCTGATATGTTCAGAGTGTGCAAACCTGCAAAACTACAGAGTTACTTTCTGTGGGGCTTAGTTCATAAAGCAGTTAAGCATCTGTTACCATAGTTTTCCATTGCAAAAACCTTTGGCTATATAGCCCCAGGAATGCATTTCTTCTTAAAGTTCGGTGTCTTCTTGACCTCTTCACACTTAAGATATAACAGTGTGCTGTTGAAGAAATTGCATGTAAATATTTCCACACAGTGTTTGGAAACATTACTATACTTGGACATGTTGGGTGGGGAAAAGATTGATTGTTTAAACAAATCACTTACAAAATATTTGCTCTGAAGAATAAAATGTGTTGTTGTTCATCATGTAACTAGTTTCCTAGGAAAAAAAACCTAAACAGCTTAATTTTCTGCTTATGTTAAAAGGTGCCAGTCCCCTTTGCTCCATGAACACCGCCAAGGTTCAGGCTCACTGGAATGTGAAGGAGGCAGAGAACGAGAGGAAACTTTGGAAGGAACTAGACATTCTGGTAATAAAAACCACTATATCTCAAAAGTAATGTTCTTTGCTGAAGTGCAGCCACCTTCTGATGCGGAGGTTTGATGCACAAAGAGCACATAATATGAAGTGAAAGCAGGGACTGTTACAGACAGTCTAATAGAATTTGGTGTGGGATATTTACCAAATACTTGGAATAAATTTCTTCTGAAAACCTCATTAATGATGAAGAGCAGGTGGAACTTTGTTCAATTATCATTGAAAAACTAGATCATAGGAAATTCCGCAAAGATACATGTCTCTGCTTCCAAAAAGTGTACAGGTTTGAAACCTGATGCTAAGCCATGTACCTTTTTTCTTTGTACAGTATACTCACGTTTTTAGCATTCAGAAATTAAAACACAATTATTTATGGCAGAAACCAAGTGGCATGCACCATCGACCAAAGTCCTGAGCTCCTACAAAGACCGGGCTTTACAGAAGGAAGGCAGTGGCAAGGAGTCGCCAAACAAACTTTCACATGTAAGTCTTTTGCTTGGAGGTAATTCAAACTCTTAAAAGAAAAAGAAAAAAAAAAAAGGAACAAAACAAAAACCAAACAACAACACCCCCCCAAAAAAAAACCCAACTAACAAAACAAATCGCCCTGGACTTTAGGAAACACATGTTATAATACATTTTAGTAGTTTAGGAAGACCACTGTGTGTTTTGGGAGGCAAAGAGTATGATCACCTAGATGTAGGGTAGATTATGGTTAATCTGTGTTTATAAACTAAGAACTCCAGGACTGCTTGGGTCTCGAGCACTGAGGAGATAAAACTAGAATAGTCTACACTCAGGTGTGTATTTATAGCTTCACTTATACTGGCTTACTTAATCTGTGAATTATTTAATGTCCTTTAAAAAAATAATATATTCACCATACCATTTGTCATGTTGTGTGAAATGAGCACTATAAAAATACAGTTTGTGCATTGAGAATGCTGAACAGATTTCTAGTCTACCTAGTTCAGTGGCCTGTCTTCAGTAATAGCGAAATCCTCAATCGTTTAGCATTGGAAGGTACACACTAATGATATGCAAGCTTTTTTTCTATTTATCTTTTTGTATGTTTGTTACATAGAAAAACCTGCTATATATAATAGGAATCTACACTATTTGTAGACTTTTATGGGTAAGAATGAGGCCGGTTTCTCCTCTTGTGTACATTGGTATCTTACGAGAATCTTGCTCAATACTTCTCAAAGTATTACCATAAACAGAATCATAACATAGAATTACACACATGAAGAAAAAAGAACTTTCTTTGACCTTAAGCTGAAGTTGACAGGAAGCTAGAATCAGTATGTAACAATCAGTATTAAACAAAGCACCAATACCAAGGTTTAATGATGAGTTTACTTAAGTTAGTTTTATGCTAATGGAAGTTCTTGTGCTTTTAGAATGGTGAGGATCTGAAGAGAAAATTTCATAATGTGCTTATGTTTGTGTTTGTGTGCATATGCATATGTATGGTGCAGGTGCAACATTGTACAAAGTACAAACCAGCACTATTATAAAGATAATACTAACTAAATGAGGCTACTTTGTTGTTGGATGCTGTAAAACCGAACAAAAGTGGTCACTACCTTGTATAGGATCTTTTCATGTTCTCTTGTGCATCTCCTTTTTGTTCAGCTCAGTTTGCCACATGAGACTCTGCCAGCCAGTGGAATTCCCATTGAGTGCTACGGCAGATGTACAAGAATTCTGCAAAATATTTAAATATTAGAAAAAAAGAGACTATGTTGTCTTTTTATCAGTCTTAACTTGGTGGAGAGAGGAGGGGGGAATTTCTCTGGCTGTCTTCAAACTCTTTGTTCTCCTGGAATAAATATCATAGTCATGCTCTTTTTTTTTTAATCTTGTTCCATGACTCAGTCTTTAACCACATGTAACAATTAGGGTGCTGCCACAAGGAAATTTGTAATATAATCCTGAACTGTGGCTGTAGTGAACTTTGAGCATTTCAAGATCTCTCTATCAGTAGTTGTTGTCCAAATTCCCTGCTGCTTGTGGAGTCAGGAAGGTGCATGTGTATGTTCAGCAACATATAGAAAATTTTGGGGAAGGTTCATATGTGCAATACATCTTCTGAGGTTAATTTTATGCCTTTGAGCTCCCCCCCCACGACCTTGTTTCTTTCCACTTTGATTCAATTTTACATTATTCACAATAAGAAGTGACATGACATTTTCTCCAGACACCTTCGGCCAAGTCCCTCTCCTTGGAAAAACTGCTTGTTTTATTTTTATCAATTGTTCCACTGTTTCTAAGGTGACAGTCATCTTGTAAAGGTTAGAATTAATGAATATGTGAGTGTCCCCTGCCTTTTTTTTATAAAATAATTTTCTCAAATTTTGAGGCCTGTTAATTTCCATACAGAATAGGAATATAGTTTATGGAAAGGCTGCCTTGTCTAATTGCTTTAATTTGTGAGCAACAGCTACATTTATATACATCTGCTAGGACAGGGATCTTGTAAAAAAGTTAGTCACCCTTCCCACTTAAATTCTACCTCATAGAATTCCATCTACCCTTATTGTGGCTACTCTGTCACATAGATAAGTTAATCCAACTCTATAAAATCTCTTTAAAAAAAAATATCAAACCCAACTTTATTGACACAAATGCCCGACATAATTATTCCACTTCAATTGCCCTGCTTAGCTTAGGGCCCTGTGACTGAAATTACTTTCATCTGGTACACACGCACTGCATTGGCTTCAGTTTGACAAGCCACACATCCAGTTGGATTTGATCCGATAAGCTGCGTATTTCACCCGCACTGAGGAAAAAAACCAAGGATAATTCATTCTTCAGTGTTTTTCAGATTTGCGGTAGAACTTGTTTAAACAAATAATTACCAGTGCTTCTAGCTTTACAAATGCTTGCTTTAAGTGTTCAGAAATGCAATTTTATGGATATTAAGCAGGTCCTATCATCAGAAAATTCAAGCATGATTTCAAGATTTACCATAGAAGCTGGAACTAGAGCCTTTTTATTTGCGGGGACATCAACCTTTAATGTGTCTAGCCAGCTGGGCAACTCATTTCATAGGCACTGGTGTTAAGATCTTTTTATACTTTGCAGTTATATTATAGTGTACTGTAAAAAATATATTATTTTTGAATGGCACAAATTCAGTAATAGATCTGAAAATAAATATTCTATTATTTAACTTGAAGGCGGGGGGGTGTCTTTGTTTTCTTGTTAAGATTGGAGACAAAAGCTGTTCAAGCCACTCAAGCAGCAACACCCTATCCAGTAACACATCCAGCAACAGTGATGAGAAACACTTTGGTTCTGGAGATCTGATGGATCCTGAGCTGCTTGGATTAACATACATCAAGGGGGCTTCTACTGACAGTGGCATCGATACAGCTCCCTGCATGCCGGCTCCTCTCCTGGCCCCTTTGCACCTGGCTGGCAGCAGGTCCGGCGTGCACTGTCGTACGGAGCAGTGGACTGAGTCTTCTGAAACTCCGGGGCCAGATGATGATCCAGCTAAAATCTACGCTGTTCATAGCTATGCCTCTGCTATTTCTGCCAGTCATACAGCTGAAGGCAGCATGGGAGACCTAAGTGAAATCTCTTCTCATTCCAGGTATGTTTTGTACAAATTAGGGATTATGGAATATAGATTAACATAAAGAGAACTCTCTTTCATTGTTGTTATTCCATTTACCTTTCTTTGAAAGTGTGCTTAACTAGTTTTGGTTTTTTTGTTGTATTTAAGTGCTTATATGAGCAATTTTCAGTCAATTTTTGGTGGGCCAGCCTAAAAAGCATAGCCAGCCCAACTCCCAGATCTGATGGAGACTTTTTATGTGACCTTGTGCACATTGCTTAGGTTTTTAAAGTCGGGAAACATCCCTGAGTGAAAGTGAAGTTTGCACCTAGAACTTGTTTGACGTACTTTTTTTTTTGTTTTTATACAGTGCAACAAATTACTTGAGAGTTAATGCTGAGGGAAATCAGAGAAATTGCAATGGAAAATTTTTACGTAGTGATGGACAATTTTTACATATAGTGAAACTGCATTCCATACTATCCCCCCTGAATTATATCCTTGTGATGTATGCTTTACAGTTTTGTTAGTTGAACTGAATTTCTGATTGATTTTCAGCTCCTCTTTTTGTTACGAATGGAATGTGTGCATGGTACATCTGTTGTAAGGCAAACTTTGAAAGAACACTTTTACGGCTGGTTGCCTTTATCTCCCAGTTCCAATTTTATGGTGACTTTGAAGTTGAAGCTTTGGTCTATGTGTTAAGATTTTTACTCTGTAAAGGATGGAAGGAATTTGTTAGTCTTTCCATCTGACTTTTCTGTTTTCAGTGTCAATCAGTACAGGAAAATAACCAAATAATAATCTCTATCCTCATTTCTTTATATGCTTGGCATGAAAGAATTAGTCTTGTATACTGCCTCTTTTTTCACAAGTTATAGAAGATAGTATAGACTATTGTATGGCCAATTGTGAGGACTGAGTAAATGCTTTTACATTAAGCTTTTACTACCCCTGTGGTAATGTAAAAGCTCCAGATTTACTCTGTGTGTGTTGAGATTTAATTTTTTTTATATCAAGACTTCTAAAGTTCTAGAAATAAGCTCTGCGCTTCTAGGACTTCATCATTATGAGCTGAAATAGATTTCTAATGGCTAGAAATGTGTATTTGCAGCACTTTTGTGACAGCTGTCATATTTAAAGCGCCAGGCAGCCATTAAGTAAAATGCTGCTCACGTCTACAGAATCAACATTTTGCAGATTAATTAAAAAATAAATAAAAAGCATATAGATTGAGTGATTTACTCAGGCATTTCCAAAGTAGTAATTATTGCTGAAATACCGACTCACATTAGGATTGCCCAATTCCACTTTGGCAGTAGAGATGTTTTCAAATGATCGCCTTCCAGTTTGTTTGCCAAATCCTTTTACTATAGAAAATGTCAGAGTTATGTTATGTGACCCGACTGTTTTATTTAAACTTTGCTTAAATATCCATTAAATTATGTTGGAGGGATAAATAATTTTGCAGCTAGGTTTAAAAGCTGGCACCACCTGTACAGGACCCACAGGCATACGTTATTAAAAAATACCTCATAGCTGTGATGCTGCAACAGATCTTCAAATAGACAAAGGAAGCTGAGTTAACGTATAAGCGTGTGATATCTACTGCCGAATCCTCTATTTTCCAGCTCATCAGACGCAGAGTTTATTTCCTCATAATATGTAACAATTAAATTCTCACAATTTGGAGGCATTCGTTCACAATTATTTTATGAATGTTAAATAGCAAACTTGTTCTGCAGCAGCTAAACAGTGTAAAACTTCAAGAGACAAGCCCACAGACTGGTGGGAAGTCAATGATTTATAAATGCACCACGTCTTTATTAAAATTGCATTCTATTTACTGAATAAAGTGCAGTGCACAGGAAGGCTGTTGGTTGGTTGAAAAATACTGGCCTGTTTATGTAACTTGGTCATATAAAGAAGCCCCTGAAAAAATTTAATACT
Source organism: Patagioenas fasciata (assembly GCF_037038585.1). Classification (NCBI taxonomy): domain Eukaryota; kingdom Metazoa; phylum Chordata; class Aves; order Columbiformes; family Columbidae; genus Patagioenas; species Patagioenas fasciata. The sequence continues at coordinate 48,349,144 of NC_092522.1, forward strand.
ATAGTGTCCAAGTAAGATTTACAGAATTAAACCTGTTGTGTGAAACAGTATCTCCAACTACAAGACCAATGAGCTATGCATAACATTGTCTCACAGCTCTGTTATTAATGGTTTTATCTCTCCTATTGTTTGTTAATTATGCACATGAATTGTTAAGTACCTTCATGTTACGCAGCTTAAACAGCTTAGCTTCATTGCCTTTGGTTTTGCTTTGTTTCTTACGTAGGCCATCTTTGAATCCTGAAATTGCATACTGAATATTTCCTCATTTAAAACCACAGAATGAGGTTGGATGCCCAATTTTAGTTAAGTTTAGTTACAAACAAAAGTCTAAAATCCTCTATATCATGTCCTTGCTGTTGATCTGTGTTTTACATTGTGCTTCAAAGTTTGCTTCATTTTTTGATTTCTTTTCATAACTGAGTTATTCTTCTTCACCAGATCTTTACATAATTTCTTTGCATATTTGGAAGGATGGGAAGCAGAACCCAAAGCTTTTAGCATGACCTGCATTATTTTCTTCCCCCAAAACCTCATAATCTTGTTTCTACTTTTGGGGGAGAAAAAGGGAGGAGAGGAGAGAAAATAATTTTTTTTAAAAATTAAATGCACGTGCTGTGATCAAAATTATTAATCCATTGCCTTAGTGATCCAACTTTCTTCCACAGTGGGCATTTTAATTTGATCTCATGACATCCATGCACATGCGTTGCTTGTATTTGACTCTGCATGGACAGCAAAGTAGACATGTCTGTTATACTTTCAGCAACACGTTCTGGTCCTCTGCGAATTAATCCATTGCTTGTGGGATTAGATTAAAAGATAGCACAGTGTTTGGTATTTGTAAACCCACAATGAAAGTTAGGAGCTGCTACTTCAGGTTCAAGGCGTTTGGTTTGTGAATGCTTCAGTTACTTCACCTGCAAGATGAAAAGAAAAAAAAAATATTCTTCAAGGAAATGTTTGCTTTAGTTCATTTTAAATCATTTTGAGAGTCATCAGTAAAAGGTTTTATTAGTCCTTACTAGTGCTATTATTCATAATAAAAGAGGCTATTAAAATTATCCAGAGGACTGGTTTATTTGAACTGAAATTTATTTCTGTTAATATGAAATTCTCAGTGGTACAGAATGGAAAGCACAGTTTAAACTGGCTTAAATTGGCAAAATTAACATGAAGTGAAAAGGCACAGAAGTTTAATAATTAGAGAGATATTTGGGGTAATTCCCTATGTAGTTCTTGATGTAAATGGAATTATACTGTTAATAATGTGTGTCCAAATTTACTTAAATTGCACACACAAATTCTACATGTCTTGAACTTAGTCTTTTATTTCATATCAGTTTGCATTGACATTTCAGCAAGTTGAATTATGTATGTTACTTGATTTAGAAACTCAACACAATCATATTCTCAAATAACTTTAATGTCTATGCTGCTAGTATGTAGAAAACTACTGCACTACCATTGCTACCTTTATTTCAATCATGAGAAAAACTCAACATTAAGAATTATAGCTTCGTACCAGATGAAACATTCCTGATTTGTTTTTGTATAGCAGATTTCATTTTTGCCTTTGTGTGTTTCCTTTACTTTTTCAGTGGGTCACATCATTCAGGAAGCCCATCAACACATTGCTCTAAAAAAAGTGGCTCCCTAGATACCTCCAAAGTCTATATAGTGTCACAGAATACTAGTCCACAGATTTCTGGTTCAGTTTCAAAACCATACCACAGACAAGGAGCAGTGAGCAAATATGTCATTGGATGGAAAAAATCAGAAGGAAGTCCTACACCTGAAGAATCTGAAGTTGCTGAATGCCATGAGTAAGAACTCCGTTTAACTTTGTTGGGGGGTGGGAAAGAGTAACGGAAAAACGAAAAATGAAAAATTCCATTTCACTTTTAAACACTTGGGTTTTTTTCTCTACCATTGTGTATCAAAGGTACATCCAAAGAAACAAACAAACCAACCAAAAAAGACAATAACTAGAATAACTACACAGGATACTCTTTTCTTCTCTGTTCTATCCAGCTGCAATTTTTTCCCATGTGTCAAATAATGCAAGCTGATGGAAATTTCTGAAAATGTGTGTATGCAAAAAGTATGGCTATGTCAGACATTCTGAATTTCCATTTTGAATCTCTAGGAAACAAATAGGAAGGTACAATCTTATTACGGTTTTAAAGACCTTTTCTACAAATCTTCAAGAACTGAGTTGAAAAAAGCTTTTACTGACATTTCTGTATTAAACATTTCTCCCTTGTTGCCTCAGCAAATACATTACAGATGAGAGAGATGTCTATAAACATATGAGTGATCTATGGTAGATAACTTTTAAAAGTTACTGCCAGTTAGGGGTATTTTACTGGTTCTTTGCTGTATTTTTCTGACTTTGTTTTTAATAAATGGGCAAATAGTGGTGGTTAGGACCCCAAAGAAAAGATTAAGTGTGGATAGATCTGATGCTCTCTACATGAGATTCTACAAAAATGTGTAGCCTTCAATCAAACAATGTATTTTTCTAGCAAGTGATATTTAGACAAAAATATTCAGAGCGGTTCTAATGAACAGCTATATGTACAACTTAACATAGGAATAGCTAATGAGAAATATTGTCATCTTAAGTGGGAGAAAAAAGCTTGCACTCAAAGGGAAAGATGCACTATCTCAGATACACATAGATTATGCTGCTGCAGCAGTAATAAGTAATGTTTGAATCTGCTTTTTAAAACTGACCTTTAAATTCATGTTGTCTTCAAAATCATCTTCTCAGATAACCTCCTTGCTTTCTTTTTGTGCATAAGCTATTCAGTTCTCCCTCTCAATAAATCAGCTCAGCCCTGTATATCTTGATAAATTGGCAAGATGACATGCAGTACCTTATTTTTCAAATATTTAATGGAGTTTACTCTGTTTTATGGGAATGCATCATTTGCATCTAATATTACGTGCTACATATATGTGCACATTTATGCCAAGATTAATATTTAAAAATATAAGCTAGAATATATGTGCTATGAAATATGATCCTAAAGTTAAACTCTTAAATTCCTAGTTTTCAAAAGTAGCAGATATTACTACTTTCATGTCCTGATTATTTGTATTTCTTTGTGGCTTTGTACTGCAGATTTCATCCCACATCCCCCCCGCCCTCCCCCCTGCCACAAAGTTTTAATTGCTTAAATCATTCAGTTGTAGTATTTGCACTTAAAGTGGTAATTTCATTGATTTCCCCCAAGTTTTTGCATTTTGAACTGATTTATCTTTATTTTGAATGGAAGCCTAAGCCTTAAAACAAAATTGCATAATGAATCATGGTATTTAGACTGAAACCACAGCAATTTAGAAAAGTATCTTCAAGAGTTAGTTCTATTTAAGAAACATTAATTAAATATAGCAGTGCTTCATATATCAGAAAATATTTTCAGATTTTTCCATGGCACGCAGCACTGTTTCACGTCTTTCTTTCTAGGAAAGCTTTCTGTTCATGATAGAGAGGAAATATCTCTCTGAGGTTAATTATATCTCTAATTAGTAATGATGGTGAAAATCAGGTCAATTGCTGAATGTTGTGCCACTATAGGATATAATTCACTGAGAATTACACTTTGCCGTAGTGAAGCTTGTTTTGTCTTTGCTGAAAACAGTCACTGATTATGCTGCACTTGGCAGTAAAGAATGGCTTCAAATGTGTGTTCTGTGTGATTGGGAATCTCTAGTTCCTTCAATTGCATTTCCAGAGTAAACCTCTTAAAATTCTCTCTCTCCTGGAAGGAAGCTAAAAGATAATAATTCAGTTTGACAGTCTTTTGTTGATTGTAAATACATTTTTATATGCTGATAATTAAGGAAGACAGCTGGGTTTTTTTTTGTCTGAAGTGCTTTATGAAATTACTGATAATAAAACATACTTGGCACCAGGCACAATTGATTACCAATACACTCCAAATGCTGACATTGATGACCGTAGTCATTTTACCAGATTGTGAAGCTGGATACAATATCACAATATAAAATATTGTATTTCTTATTTGCTAAGGAAGTAAAAGTTAAAATACTTTGTGATGAAGATAGGAAATATTGGTATAAATACTGCTTTAACAGTAGAGCATAAAAAGAGGCAAGCTAGGCAAAACAAGCATTATGGTTTTTTTAAATTGTTCTTCAGAATTACTAAAATTGATTTTTTTTTTTTGTTGGTTTAAGAATTTCATAAATGTAAAGCAATCAAAAAAGTGTTTTAAATAAGAGTGCTCTCTGTCAGAAGGTAATGCTAACAATTTTTACTTTGTGACAGAAAACGCATGCAGTCTTTCAAATCCAAGAGCACTATTGCTTCTCTTGCTAAAAACACCAATTGTCTCAACAGAGTATATGATGATATTGATGCTGTGTCTGCATCAAGTCCACTCCAAACTTCTGTGAGGACTGCCATTGTTGAAAGTCAACAAGTCTTGTCCAAAGAAGATTTTCTGAAGTTGATGCTGCCAGACAGCCTCTCTATGGAGGAGGGGAGAAGAAAGGTGAGCTATTTTCTTCGGCTCTGTGTATCTCAGACACAGTTACCTTAGAAATTAATTTCTGGTATTCACAGAATTGTTATAGAGAAGGCAATATCATATTGTACAACCTAAGTATATTCCATGGGGATGCTATAAGTACTGACCTTAATTCCCAAAATATCATTTCCCACAATATGAAAATTATCTCTAGTTTGATTATGTATGAGACACAATATTTGTTTAAGTATGTTTTTGGTTAGCTTGAGCAGAGCCAGGTGCAGGTTGAGCAACCTAATTGTAATTTCAAAGATGAAAAGTAACATTTTCAAGGTTGGATGCCTAAATTTATACACCTCATATGATATTAAGTCACGTGAATGAAAGCAGCCTGCTTTCTCCTACCCTGTGATACTTAGTACCAAAGATTGTATTTGAATTCTGAATCAGTTTCATGTAGGTATCAGTGGCAACCGCTCAAAAGGCGTATAATTGTCAGTGCTAGTAGAGAGCATACAGCTAATCTTAATAGTATGAAGATAATAGTAATTTTTAAAAAGTTCACAGAAAGTGGATGGAGAACTTAAAATTTACTGCTCCCCAAAGTATAGATGATTCTGGATTTTGTGCTTGATGTGGAATAAAGCACAAAGCAATTAAATTACTTTAGGTAATTGTCACACTTTTATATTAACTCCATGCTCTCTTAACCCACTGTGTTGATATAATGTACTAAATAATATAATCATCATGTCTGAGCAAAAGTAACACATGGGAATCCTCGAAGTGTAGAGTTGAATTTAAAATGCAGATCATACACATTTTTTAACATGCAATATGTTAAGTATGTATTATATATATTTGAATTCTCATTAATAGTGTCCTAGAGGATTTTATGATTTCTGATTGATACAGTAATTAGTTCTCTGTGATGATTTCAAGAGCTACCGATGTTTCTGGCTATCTAAATGAGACAAAACAAGGAGTGAGGAGGTGTGGCCATCTGAGATAAGTTACTGCTGTCTCCTTCCCCACCCAAGATACCCAAAGCAAAGCTCACTAAGTGAGAGACACCGTAGCCCCTGACTTGCAGGGGATCCCCAGCCGTAGGACTCAACAGTGTCCAGTCTTTGATTATGCCTTCACAGAGGGTAGGAATCTTGGTATAGGTGAGTCAGTTGTCTTTGACAGCAAAATCAGAAAGGCTTTTTCTGAATATGTAAGATTGTACAGAATCAAATCACATTTGGTTTTACTTTCTTCATAGATCAGGAAATAATAAGCCTTGCAGGTAATGTTTAAATTTTGATGCATCCTGAAAAGAAACTCTGTAAAGCTCCAATAATATTCAGTGTATTCAGATAGCTAGTGAACAACCTTTGTAGGTAAAAGATGTAGTATAAGGTTGAGGAGACATGCGTAGCAGCCCAGAATTGCGGCAGGATCCTTGCTGGGAATCTTGAGTGCAGGAAAGAGGATCTAAGACCCTTCAATTCAGAGAGTGAAGGCCTTTGCCCAATGTCATCCCCTATTAGGCTGAGTCTTTTGGTATTTTTTAATCTCTGCTTATAAAAGGATACCATATATCCATTAATTTAAGGATGCTGTGTATGTCTATTGCTGTGATCATTTTACATTTGTCTTAAAATAAAGTTTTGCATGATACTTTTTCCCACGCCCTGTATCTATTTCAGGCAAATCTCTAGAATCTATGTGGTATTTCCCTCGATTTTCTCTGGGACACAGTTAAGCATTCTAACAGCTTAGCGTGTTCTGTATTGTCATCAAGACAGATGCTTTCCTGAACTACCACTGTGAAGTGGTTTTAAGTGTTTTGTAAAGACTCTGTCTTGTGGCATGATGGAGTGTTTGTGTATTCCTTGTAGAAGTATGCATCAGTGGGTAAATTTTTCAGAAATACAACAATGTAGATATCCTTAGTTCTATGTTATATTCACTGTTTTAAAAAGCTACTGCTCTTAAGCATATGTTCTGTATATGGAGTGGAAAATTCATAATTAATTACATTGAAAACAGGTTAGGACGTTAAATTGTGTTATGCAGGACAAACCAGTTAAAATAATTAAGGCGATAACTGACATTTGTAGATCTGAAGAGCAACTAGATTTGCTGTGCTGAAGAATGATTTACAAAGTGGAATGGCCCAGTTTTGCAATACAGTAACGTCTTGTCTTACTGTAGATATTCAGGTTGTGGTTTAAGGAACTTTTTGGAAGGCACAAACAGTTTTCACTGAACTCTGTTATCCTCTTTCCTAAGCCTGTTTCGTTATATCTGAGGAGATGCAGTGTCTCAAGTCACTTTTATCATCTGATGAATTATATTGTATGATATATCAGTTCAGAATGTTTAACATTAGAACATAGTCATTTCAAATTAAAATCAAACAGTTTTCTATATAGTCTTGAATAAATGTTGCCAGAGTTGGTAGCCTTACATATATTTCTGGAAAACATTGCTGTCATAACATTTCAGAATTAATAAAACTGTACAGTATCTGATAAATTCATGGTGATATATTCCAAAACATCAAGAGAAAGAATGAAAACAGAGTTTAGTAACTTTTTTGAGGCCCCAATGGATCTGATATGGTGGAATTCTGATCATCTCTATTAGCTCACCAATTCCAGAGTACCTTCCCAGAAAAACACTCTCAAGAACTGATGATGTACTATGATCACGTGAATAGTTTTAACCTTCTTATATCTTCATATTTTGATGTTTAGTTTTCATTTTATGGAAACCTTTCTCCACGGAGGACACTTTATCGTACCCTATCTGATGAGAGTATATGTAGCAATCGAAGAGGATCTTCATATGCCAGCTCCCGAAGTTCAATGCTAGACCAGGCCCTGCCAAATGATATCTTATTCAGCACTACTCCCCCGTATCATAGCACGTTGCCTCCCAGAATGACCCTGACTCCTGGAATGGGAAACCTGAGAAGTAAGTGATTGTTGCTGTTATTGCTGAATTCGGATATTTGTAATAAACAAATCACCAAATATTCAGTTTGATTTAACTTTTAAGGCAAAATTATGAAATGTCAAGTCAGTGTTCCGAATATCCCAGTAAAAGCATATTTGGTCAGCAGTACATGCCAGTGCTTGCCTTAGCGATCAGTTCAGATTTATCGTGTTTGGAGATAGCACTGACTCGACTTCCCAAAACATTTTCGTGAGACCAGTGGTAGACAACAAATATTTGTATGAAGATATTTCTTGTTATCATTTTATTTGCCAGTGGTGACCTAACGAAGCCAAGCTGGCCCATCTTATTTTAATATTTTTGTTAATTTTTTGTGTGCACTCATATTACTGAAATATTCACAAGTATATTCAAAATAATAGCTAAAAGGGACAGCTTATATTTAGATGATCCTTTTGGTCACATCTTAAAAGGAAATGTGCAAATAGTTGTCCTCATTTCCAATTTCAATACTGAATTTACTGGTATTTTTTTAACATGTTAGTAAAACCTTTACAAATAACACTTAATTTTTAACGGCAGAAAAAAGAGCAGTCTGTGGTGCCAAATTAAAACTATTTTATGAAGGTATCTCTTTACTTCTAAGATCTTCATAAGCGAGATCTTTATTATATGCTTACCTTGCAATAATTCCAACGTGGAGTGATGAACTATAGTTTGTAGTAATTTTGTGGAAAAAACGGAATTAAAATTATGAAAATTAAAAAAAAAAAAAAGAAAAAAGGAAATTGTGAAAAATATATATGCTTATATACCACAGCCCACATCCTCACAGACAAATATACCCAATATATATATATATATTTAGGCTACATTTCCATATTTATATATTTATCAGAGTTTTTTTTTTCTAAAAAATGCTCAATCTCTTCACCTAATTATTTTAGGCTGTGACCTATATGGGACAGAATTAAAAAAAAGGCACTTCTATTTAGCTACTTTGACATTGCATAACAGCTGACCACAATTTGAAAATGTAATAGAGCACCTGTGGACTCTGAAGTCCATAGCCAAGAAGCTGTGGGTGGATTTCCTAAAAGCATTAAGGACTTTATAGGCACATGTCCAGAGAGAATGCAGACAGGTGATTTAAAATAAATAGTAATAAAAAGGGCTCTGTTGTTCATTGTGTCCCTTGAGAGCTAGCAATCACTTGCTAACTTTCTGAAGTCACACTTATGTATTATACAAAACACTTTTCTAGATATAATGGCCTCAGCTCTAAGATTGGGTTTTAGTCACTAACCACTGATTAAACTGGTATCACAAACACGCACTGAATTCCTGCCTCAGTTGGGAATACATGCTTGGTGGACCTTTTGCCACTTGGAAAATATTCTTCTAGCAGAGTGAAACTCTTTACCGTAGATTTAACATGAAAAGATCCTTTGCTTTTGCTGATAGAAAATGAAGACCCATTTTGTTTCATTTGTAGTCTGTGAAGGAGCTGTGTATATAATCAGGCATTCTGATGGGATTTTTTTTCTTTTATGATGTTAGGCCTGTGTTTTTAGAGCCATTTCTTGTAGATGTGCAATAGAATCAAACCTTCAGTATGCTTTTTTTTCTGGAGATTGACACAAGTCAATTAATGGTGTACACTCCAGCTGTATACTGCTCCTGTTTGTGGTTTGCATATTAGTTCTGTCTTAAACACCTTATTTTCCATTCTTACTGCTTTTTAGATACGAAAGTTATGTACACAGATACCTGGGAAAAAACTAGTATCGTGTCAGTCAAAATGAAGCTAATTGTTGATTTCCAAAGTAGTTCATACTGTTTTCATATAAAATTTCTATTTTCTGCTTCTGGTTTTGTATTATGAAAGTGCCTTTCAATGCCAGCAATATAGGATCTTTTATGATGGCTGTTTCAAGGAAGATTTAATTGGTTATCTGTAATTACACTCTGAAAACACACATCTTGACTTGCCCACCTTTGTTTTCAAAATAGGTTAGTCAGTATCTCCATATAAGAAACTAAATTTGGTTCTTGCTAGGAAGGTTTTTGTAATCAGTGTGTAGCAGGTTATCTACATTCTGTAACAGTGGTGATGTGAGAGGTTTCTTTTTCATTTTTAATTTTAACTTGAGGTTGTAGATTCAGATATCAGGATTCTTATCTGTCATAATAGTCTCTTCTGTAAAATACAAACATTTGTGATCTTAAAGCATTTTAATTTTACAGTTATTTAATGTTTACAGAAATCAGTGATAATAGTGTGGTTTTGGCTGGAATTCATATTTAGAAAGATATGTTCCTGCATGTTATTACCCAGTGTGTGGTACATGAAATATTGTGGCAGCACCAACTCTGGTGAGACCCCTCTAGTAAGAAAAAGAGTGTGATTAATAGATAAGCAAGGCCAGCAACAAAACCAAAGCATAGCAGGCAACCTGAAGGGCTTAGTTTACTGGGAAATCAGAATTATTAGACAAAACAACCGTGGGAATATGGAAACAGAAACTTCAACTGTATGCAATGTTGACTGTGGGAAGGAGATGAGAAAACAAAGCTACAGGATTTTTAAATTATTTAATCAGTTAGGGAAGTGAAATGAGAGTTGCTTTCAGTGAAGCCTGAATTGCAGACTCTGACAGTTGAGTACTATTCGTTGTGCGTAGTACACAAACGTAGAAGGATTTACTTTCTTTTATCTTATTTTTAACTTAAACCAGAAAGCAGAACTTCTGCAGCTGAGAAATCTGGAATTTTACCTTATGGACATTAAAGATTCCCTGAAACAGTACTGTTCACATTGAGCGATTCTAGCATGCCGTACGTGGCTGCAGGTACAAATCTGTCCTCGTCTTGCAGGGAAAGAATGAAAACAATGAGAACCAGTGATACAGAACTAGTGTACCAGCACAAGTCTGAAACTCAGAATGACATGTGGAGGCGGTCTGACTGACATTGCAGGCACCGTGGTCCACTCCTGTTACCAAACACACAAAAAAAGGAGAAAGAAAAATGCCCTAAGTGATACACTGGCATGACATTACTGTGCTGTGAGGAAGGGAGCAAGGTGCAGGATACTTGTAGTGAAGAGGATTGTGAGGAAGGGAATGTTTTGCAATGATAAACTAACAAATTTTGAAAGTTCTCAGATTATGTATGCCATAGGGGAAAGGCTGTCAGAAGTGCAGCTGATGTATCTGCAGTGATGTTATTAGATGAAAGCCTGTCTTAAAACTGGTTTATTACCAATGTTAGCTTCAGTCCACAACTAACCTCATTCATAAGCAGTATTAAAATGGAAGAGCATCACTGTGTATTGGTGATGTACAATATGCACAATTTTGATAGCATTTTTAGTAATAAAATAAAGACTGTTGATTAAATAATTCACACAAACAAAGGAGTACATATGTTGTCTGTTACAGACTCTCATACAATGAATAATCCACCACACCAGAACATGAGACTACCTTCAATAACGAAAGTTATTGGGAGCACATGTCCACTAGTGTAACAGCACTGTGAGTGTATGTCCATGAGAAAGTCTCCTAGCAGGCTGGCATCTTTGAAGGGAGACTTTGGGCAACCCTAGGTAATAATGAAGAAGGGAAGGGTTTGGCAGGCAGAAGCTGCTTTTTTTTTAAGGGAGATAATTGCTGATTGGAGGAACGAACAACAGAAAACAGATACTGAGCTTTATGTCTGCTTATGTGTTGGTATGTTCCTTCAGCTGCACCATCTTTTGAGAAAATCTGCTTGTTAAATGGCATGTCTAGTTTGAACACAGTGAGTGAGGAGTACTTACCAGATATTTTGCATGATCTCCAGTCTCTACATAAAAGTAGTAATTAAAATTGAAGCAGGATACCTGTCTTGGAAGTAGAAAAGGTTAAATCAGTGAATCCTTCTTTCTATATTGCTAGTTACTCTTTGAATACAGAAGTATGTGGGACTGATGACAGTCAATTTGAGGAGCTCTGTTGGAAATGGAACTAACCATATAATTTTGGTGAAAATAAGGACTCTTCAAAATGCTTTATACTTGTATGTATCAATAATAAAAATAAAGAAAATTCCTAGGTGTAGGAAGGGAGTGACATAACTGAAAGGAACAGAAACCAGAAGATCAGTGATTTTGTGCCAAAAGGAGTACAGCAAACAAAATAACCTTTAAAACTGAAAGATAACACATTGTTTCCTCAGAGGAAATAAGGGTTAAATCTGCTCCAAAAACAATGTTGTGGGCAATGAACATAGTGGCCTGCAAGATTAGGCACATTCTCCTGGACACACAGAGACGGGCGTGGTCAAGCATAACTTACCACCTTTGCACAATCCAAAAGGAAGATCACAGGCAGGATGCAGGTGCTAACACAGCAGTCATACAGAGAAACAGTGGAGGTAACAGTGTGGTAAGATTAGCAGGGAGGAAATGCAAATATGGGAGGCTAGAAATAATACATCTCACCCAGAGCATTGCTGAAATACAAAAAGTATTCTCTGAAATTCAAAAGCACAAAGAGACCTGTATCCTTAGAGCTCTTTTTAAAAAATTATTTTTCTTATTCCCTCCCAGCCCTGTTGTACAAGAACACATAATTTATATATTGAAAATTAATTATTCTGTGGTGACGTACTCATGCTTTTTCAGTTACTCCACTTATAATTTCAGCCATCAGCATTAGCACTTGCATTTTCAGAGCTATCAATATTCAAATCTCTGCTCTGGCAGGCTTTCTGCAGTCGAGTTGGTCTGTCAGGGCTTATGCAGGACCAAATAGGATCCACCCTAAGGTGAACTGAAGTTCTCACAAAGACAATGCATAATGAAGGATGACTGCTGGTGAATGTATCACTCCTACACTTTAATTTGGAAAGCCAGCAGAATTGCACTGGGAACAGGCATCTTCCTGACAGGTTTCACAATGAACCCACATAGGCTGATCACACAAAAGCAAGGGCTGTCCCTTGGGGCCTCCCTGCTGGTCTAGAACCAAAAGCTGGCTTGCCAGCATTTCAGATAGGCATTCTGTCTATTTTCCACAACAGGGATGTAGAAGACATTTGTACTTGCATAAATAAAGTTCTTATAATTCCCAGGTCATATACAAAAGTTCAGACACTGCTCTGATGTTAAGCTTTGAATGTATTTTCTCCCCAAGGTGACCTTAGGTAAGATTTTATGTATGTTTATAAGAAACTGAAAATCTTAGTACTAGATGTATGAGTAGAATATATTTGTATATAACATTTTCCATTTCATATAACATCCACTTTTGCACAGTAAGAGTGAGTACTGAGAGATGTTTCTACAGACTTTTATCACACCACTTCCAATTATGATATAACAGTATTGTATCTTTCATGTAACTTGTAGAACAAGATAAATTCCACAGTAAGCAGGATTTCTGCCTCTTCTGCACTGCTTTTGATTTGCAGAATTCCCAACTTCTGACAGGATTGCAGACTTCCTTCATTCTCCTGTTCCCTTTTTAAAAACAAAAACAAACCAAACAAACAAAAACCAAGTTTTCTGCAAATAATATTATATGCTCTAATTATTGATCTGTGCAGTAGAATGCTCTGTAACAGGTTACTGGTTTTGGATTTTTAGGTCAGAAATAATTCATTAAAATGCACTTGGTTAGTCTTTTTCATTGATATCAGGACAGTGACAACACACCACTTTCTTAAACAAGAATGTATCTTCCACTTGTATGTGTGCATTTTTTCCTTCATTGATTTTTTGCATTTGGTGTTTTCCTGAAATAAAAGTGCCTCATAAATGTTATAGTCTCAATCACTGAGATAACTAGATGGAAATTTCCTTCTGAAATATTTGAGGAAAAATTACTATTTTGACCTTTTTGTTTAATAGAAGTAGATACATCTGAAGCAAAAAAAATTTCCTGACTATACTATGTAATACAAGTTCAATATTATATCACTAACTTTATGGTTAAAACAAAATGGGATTATAAATAATGTATTGGGTTTATGTTCAGTTTTATGAACCCCTGTGTGCCTGTTCAACAGTATTTATTTTACTGTGTTCACATTGATCAGAGTGAAGATTGCTATGGATTGATAAGGAAAATGTAAAACTATTTGAGATAATTATGAAAATTAGCATCTCCTCTACTAAGATGTATGTTCGTGGTACCTTTCTAAAAGACTGCATAGCTCAAATCTGTGTTTGAACTAACATTGTAGTGTATATATTTCAATTAACATACAGTCTACAGCATGTAAGGTGCTACAGCTCACTCTGGAGCTTAGAGATTGGCACATGAGTCTTACATCCTCGGATATACAACTACAGTATTAAACTCATAGGGTATTATTTTCAATGTGAAAGTGAGTTTCGGATGTAGGCTAGAATACAAATGCATTGAAAGAAATGCAAGTGATATATTTTAAAATTGCTTCTGGAACTGAAATATTCAAGTTTCAGAATAAAACTCTGCATGTAAATAGCTCATCTGCTGTTTCACAGTCTTAAAAATGTAACTTTGTGTATCTAGCAACTTTTCTGCTCAGTGCTCAGGCTTAATATGGTATGCTTAAAGAATGCATGCTGTCTACTCAGCATTCACATAGAAATGCAAAGGGCACATCATGTGCAAAGTGACACCAAAAGAATCTTTAGAAACTTTTCCCATCTTATTCTACCAAAGTTTTAAAAATTGTTCCAACCATATTGAGTATTGAACAGGAAAAGGCAGAAACAAGAGAAATTACGATAAGCGCTCTTTGCTTATATATATTTTTACAGGTCGTTATAATAGCTTCAAAATTAATTGTACGTCATTGTTATAGGAAGACTAATTATTGTGTTTATTGTTTAGATGAATTCTGGTTCTCAGATGGGTCCTTATCTGATAAAGCCAAATTCAATGATCCTGGCCTGATGCCCCTGCCAGACACTGCCACAGGGCTAGACTGGTCCCACCTGGTAGATGCCGCACGAGCGTTTGAAGGTAACAGGAAAATTTGAATAAAGATCAATGTTCAGTACACAAACATTTTTTTCTAAATATCTATTGTATAACCGTATTTTTCATTACAAAAATCCAGTGTTTGTTTCCATAGCCCTTTAGTTGTTTTGGCAGTATCACTTCTCAGTGTGGAACTTTGTCACTGAAAATTTGGGATATTCATGATACTTTCAGTATCTGTCTTAGCTATAATTCATCCATTTAGGGGCCTAACTTCTTTCTGTAGTCAACTGGAAAAATCAGATACTTTGAAAGGCAGATTCAAATAATTTACATTAGATGTTTAAAATGAAACTGGGAGTAGTACTTCCCTGGGTTCATTGTGTTGTGCTTATAAACTTGTATGTGTAGTCCAAATGATGTTGCAGTCCCTCTCAGTTTTCATAATAAGCCCTTGAAAAACAGCAAAAATGCACACTATATTTTCCAGTAGCAGAACTTGAGGTGTGCGATATAAACCAAGTTTGCATTATTAAATTATAAGACCTTATTGGCCTCTCTGATAGCTAAACCCACACTTAATATATTAACATAGAAAGTTGGATGTTGGTTTGAGTGTCTGTATCAATATATGTAGTTGAATATTTCTGTTTTGTTGTTTCTGAGGGCTGCTTTGGTTAGGTCATGATGCTGTCCTAAAATTTCCAACATTTCTTAACTGGCATTACTCTCATTAGTCAATGTGGGGAAAGTCAGAAGTATCTGTATCATTGCCACTGTCTTCACTATGTAAGATACAGCTCTTAACTTTATGAGGAGAACTGGTTGTGAAGTTAATGACGAGATGTTCTTCTGGGTTTTTTTAACTAAAAGCAACCATGGGAATCAGTTTTCTGGTATCTGATTCCTTCCCTAAGTATGAAGTGATTAAATTTCAGTTTGATCAAAACCTCTTCAGAACTATCTACTCATTTAAATGGTGGTGTTAAAACCCCAAACTAGGTGGAAATGTGATCATATTTTAAATAGGACTGTCTCAAAAAAAACCCCAAAACAATGTGCCCCACCCCAAACCTTCAATCAAAAAGATCACAAAATGGATAGGACTTGTTTAACACTGACTTCAGAAATTAATGTTAGATTTTTCTCTAGTTTGGCTTGACCAGACTGATATTTCAATGTTGTATTCTGTTCTAGAACCTCGATACAAGGCTTAGTTCCATTTTTTAATTACTACAAGGTCTTTTCTTAATATCAGTTTATCAGAATTACTAATCTGTTTCAAGGTCAAGGTTTTTCCCTGGTGATGTCTCTAGATTGTATGTTGACACCTTATATATTTTGATCAGTTCAGCATCCATAATGTAGGCCTCACAAGCCTTCATCTGTCTGTCTTAAAATGTAGTTGTATCTCCATTAATGTTAAATATAGCCTTTTTGGGTGCTTATAATGTTGGCATTAGTTGGATTAAGAATTAAATAGAGTAACAAGACTTTTGCTAGCATCATCTGTACTCAGAGTTTACACATGGATGTAACAAGAACAGTGGTCTCATATTTAGCTTCCTTCCCACCCTCAAATGAACAGTTGACTAGTTATTTGTTAATTAGTATTTGCTTTTATCCAACTGAAGCCTTGGTCTTACGTAGAACAGCAATTTTTAAACTGTGGTCCATGAGGGTGGAGTAAGTAATTATTTCTTTTTTTTAAATTGAAAGTATGATGATAATGCTTTTCACTTCGTGAAGATTTAATTTTCATTGCTTTTGCTTGGCAAGAACTTTTGTAGGAAGCTGAATATTCAAACTTTGCCTGAAAATCCTCTGTTATTCCTGAGAGAGGACTTCACAGTGCAATGGGGTTAAGTCCACAGGCTCCAGAAGCTATATCAGTGAGGGGTTTTGCTGGAGCTGTGTCTGGTGAGGGTCAGTGTCCATGAGCTGGAGCACAGTGCAACGTTATTTTAGTTCTTCCCACAGCCTTCCTTTGCAGAACATATTTTTAACTCTGATACCAATCCAGAGATCATCTTTAGCATGCATGCAGTCAGTAGCAAGGGGTGTTCTTCCTTTTCTGTCATACGTGGATAAGCTACTTCCAGTTCTCTAATTTTATTCTGGCGGGAGCTGCAGATAGAGAGTAGCCACGAAGCAACTGACATGCTAGAAGTACATTGTTGTAGTATTTTTGTATCCATCCCTGAAGCAGACAATAAAGAACAAATAGAATTGGATGGGACTGTACAGCAAAAGAGGTAGGGCTTTAGGGAGTGCAGCTGAGGTGAAAAAGGACAAGAAGCAAAAAGAAAGCAAGCAACGTGTTGGACTGAATAAAGACAAGGGGGTTTATAGAATAAATTGGAAAGCCAAATTAGAAAAAGGAGAACAAAGAAATCTCAGGAAAGAATAAAGGAGAAGGAGAGAATGTATTTTTTAGTTCTGTTTTTGCGTTATCCTTTCAATAGATCTCCAAGTTAGGGAAGAAGGACTGGCTTTCAATGTGTGTCTTATCCAGAATTAGCCATCAGTAGTATCTTTTCGATGTTTTGGGGAACAAAAGGGGCAGCCTTTCTAGGTGTCCGTATCTTTTACTGTTATTACAGAAGATAATTGGTACAAACATAAATATGGATTATTATTATTATTATTAATAGCTCTTTGTCCTGTTTGTACTACTTTAAACTAGGCTTATAGTGCTTTAAAAAAGCTGCTCAGTATTTGATAAATCATACTGTGGGAATTAACAACCTAAGTAAAGTCCCTCTGTCTCTGATTTAGTTCATTAAAATAGGTAGTTTCAACTTCTGTGTTTTTTCCAGGTTATTTTTATGAACATCTACTAGTGCCAATCAGCATGCAGCGTTCCTTAATGCCAGTTTATCTTTACAGAAACATCTGTGCTACTGCAATTAATATTATTTTAATATTCTTTATATCTTAATACGTCTAATGCTACAAATAACATAATGAGAAAGAAGTGAAGCATTCAGCATGAGAGGGAATTATTTTAACAAAAGTAATATGTTAAACTGTTAGAAAAAGAAAAAAAATGAAAATATTTAGTTAACATTTGGTCATTTCTAGTGCATGCATGTGTAACTCTTTTTGCTTCAGTGCATATGTCAGTATATGTTTGTGGGTAGAGTTTGCCTTAATAATGAGAGAGCAGCGTCATGCACTATACTCATTTTAGCGTTTTCTGCTCTCCAATATATCAAAATTGCCTGGAGTTTTTTCTGGTCTCTGTTAGTGGGCTGGAACAATAGAAATCCAGATTAAAATTCTTAGGGGTTACAACTGCACAGTTCTGCTGCTTTAATGTGAGACATGAATTTGTCTAATCGTTGGTCTTGCTAAGCCAACTGTTCCTTAAACTTTTGATACAGACATAAATACATTTTTGCAAGTATTTTTCTATGCATGGGTCCTATGTGGGGTTTAGCAAGGATGCCCCAGGTAAAAATAAGAGCTCTGAGATTTAGATCTCTTTCCTTCTGTTTTGTATGCACATGTCACTTGAATTGAATAGAAGGTGTCCCTGTATCTTGGAGAAGCACAGCTTATGTCTACAGCATTATAGTCAATGATGAACTGGTGGTAAAGGTACCTTTGATTTAATTTTCATAAATACAGAGTCAAGCCAATTCTGTTAAGAACAAATAAAACAAAAATCAGTAGGAAGATTTTGCTCTTTAAAGAACAAGTTCAACCTTCAGCACAGCTCAAGTTTAAGAACAGTTCTGATTTAAATAGTCAATATTGCTAATCATGAATACTTACAGGGAGAGCAGTGAGATTTGATACAGTTACTGAAAATAAAAATATGTCTTTAAAAGTATTTGAAAAGCATTCAAAGCCAAAATATTTTGCTAGTCCAGGATCTTCTTAATGTACTAGTTACTACAGAGATTTGTTGGCTTTTGAAAATGAAGGAACTGCTCTTTGAAGAGGAACGCGGGAGTTTGCCTAGTAAGTTATGTGATCGAAGGTTTCTGATTATTAGCAGCCATGCAGTGGTATTATTCCATACCTGATGAATGCGAAAATATTATTTCATATTTTATAAAGGTGTGAATATTGGAAAAATAAGTTCCAGTTACACTAGGAAAATAGAAAATGTTTTATGATTAATTTCCTACTATGTTAGTATTATTTTAAAGTTATGTGGAGCTGAAATTCATTAGGGATTACAGAAGGAAGAAGCAGCTAATCCACGCATTATGCTTGATTGCAAGAACTCATATTTTTATATTTTTGTTGGTGTGTTGAAATACAACAGTATTTTAAAATATTGTGTTTAAAAATGGCATCACATGATTTCATTAAGAGTCGTATGTACCTGTTTTTCTACCTGCTTTTATCCATCAAGAAGGAGATGCTTTCAAATGCTGCTGGAGAGAGCGCACTGACAAAATGTTTCCTCACCTGGCAAAATAAACCAAATAAGCGGCCGCTGTCTTTAATTAAACTTACTCAGCAAAGGGAGAAAAATGCAGATTTTTTTTTTTTTTTTTTTAAATTACAGTAGAATTACCTCTGAGACACAGTGTCACATATCATGTGTTGTTTGCCATAGAAAAAATAGCAACAACAAAACATTTGTTGCTGGCATTGATTTCTTCTATCAAGTGGTAATGAAAATGTAAATAGTATAAAGGTGGAATCAGTAATTAGAGATGTACCTCAGACTGTTTACACAATCTTGTTTCTGGCCTGCATACTGTGTTTCAGTTGGGAAACTAGTTTTAGTTTATCTGTACTAAATAAATCTATTCAACTTAATATGTTTAAAATCTGTAAATGATGCCGTGGTTATGTGTTTAAAATTATATTCTTACCTTACTATTGGCACAAATACAAGTCAGGTTCATTTTTGCTGAGATCCATCACTAGTCAGAAATAAGGATAACAGCAAAGGAAATGAACTGTGGTCTTTCAAATTGGACCAAAAAAAAAGGCATGCAACTTTTCTTCATTGTGTGATAAAATGAATTGTGCATCTTTGCTATTCCCTAAAACTATTAATTCAAAAAAAAATCTCTTTAAAGAGCCTTTTAGTGATTTCCTAGTTTTGTTTGGTAGAACTTTTAAACCAAAATTTCCTTTCTAGTTGGAATTGTATTCGCTGCTCAAGTTCTTAGAGTATGGAGGGTTGTCCTCTTCTGTATCGTGCCAAGTTGTCATGCTGTGTCACAATACCAGGTGTTACAATCAGAAACACGAGGCACGACACCTCATACTTTGCTGTAATGTCAGTGTTGTGCAAAAACGGGGCTGCAAGGCTGAGTGAGAGCCCACGTGAGTTGGATGGGGAGTGTTCCACTGCGTGGGCTGTACCTGAGGGCCACAGCTGCTCCAGTGGAGATGGGGCTCTCTTGTTTATAGGAACATTCTAAATCTTATTCCAGGTTTTGACTCAGATGAAGAATTTGGGCCGTTCTGTCCTCACACGCCGTTTCTAGGTGATGGTCTGGGATTGATGACTTTTGCCTTTTGTAAACTTTCTTTAATATTTCCTATGTTTGCACGTTTGCATGATGATGCAAGCTTTGGGCCTGCGGGGCGGCAGAGCGAGGGGAGAGAGGGCAAGGCAGGCATGTTGTCGCCAGAATTTATACAAGCCTACAGACGTGGATTTTGTTTGACAGAAATAAGTTAAATCAATCTCCACAGAATATGGATTATTTTTTTTTATTTAAGACGACAAATCATGATGAATGCATCATTTTTACTCCTGTTCTGTGCAATGATGATCTGCATGGCATACTTCTATTATGTGGTGAGTGATGTATTTTGGCAACCACACTGTATATCCATAGGTAATTACATCTGCGCTTGTTAGATTATGTTCTAGTGGAATCCAGTGTATGGATAATAGCGTGCCTTGGTAACATGTAACAAAAGCTCAGTTAGTAGAAATAGCGTGAATTTATTGGTTTTCAAGTATGCAGATTACCAGTAGGTTCTGCAAATGCTTGAGACAATAAAACAGTACAAAAATGAACAGTGCAAATTTCTGAGGAATCTGATGGCTTTAAGTCAATGGAAAATGCAAACCTTTTTGCTAAATTATTATTGTCACTGGTGGTGACCCTGAATTCTCAACTGGTTTTCTGCGGATTTCATCAAGACCAATTTACTGTTCATATCAGCATTAGCTGGTCCAAACAAATCTATCGTACTCTGCTGATAGATACAAAACATTGCTTTGAGGTTGCCTTTGGATGCAGATGTGGGGAGGCCAACTGGTTGGAATTTACTTTACATCTGCTGATTATCTTCAAAGCTCTGGTGTAGAAACCTACATTGATTTCTCTAACTGAACCAGGACAGTGGCTGTAATATAGCCTTTCATTTTGTATGTATGTCCAGCTTTAAACATATCCTTATGTTACTTTTTTGCAGATCAGAGAGTAGCATCTTTTTGCACCCTGAGTGATATGCAGCAAGCTGAGGGCTTGGAAGGAACACAAGAGTTACCTTTGGATGAGAGTCCCACAGATGGAAAAGATTTCCTTGAGGCTGCTGGGTATGTCAGAATTAAAGCATATATTAAAAAAAAAGAAAAGAAAAAAAAAAGAAAGGAAAAACAAAAAAGAAAAACCTGATTTTCTCAATGTTGCGTGTCAAATTGCCTGTATGCATATTCAATGGCAGAACTGTTGCCTTGACTAATCACATCTTGTCTTTAATTTTGAAAAATGTTGTTTCTTGGAGTCAACCTCTGAGCAGTTCTATCTAGAAAATTTGTGGTATAGCCAGATAAAAAACTCTCACTAGAGTAGGCCTCTAATGTTCAGTACGGTTAGGTGCAGAGTTTCAGCTAATCAATATTTTCACTGTATTCCTCCTATACAATAATAATTATTTGTGTTATGCTTATTTCTATTTTCATTTGAATAGAACTGATAACAGGAGCTCAGCTCTGTAGCATGCAGTAACCTTAGCTGAAGCAAACATGTCACACCTTGGAGCAGGTGTTCCTGCCTGTCTTTTGCACCTATTTACTACTTACAAATCCATAATTTTTCATTTATACATAGCCAAATTAATTAAGAGAAGCTGTAACTGAGGACTGCAGGAAACTTTTATGCGAAACTGCCAAATTTTTCAAATTCTTCCCAGTCCTCTGGGAGAGATTATTCTGTCTTCCCTCCCCCCCCCGCCCTGCTCCGTCTTCCCTGCTGTGAGAAGTGTTCTTGTTAAAAACACAGATATTCAGCACTATATGCTGTCCACTAGCACACTTTAAAAGAAAAACACATCTTTGATTAGTTTTGCTTTTCAGCTGCAGAAAGGGAAGAACAGGAAATGAAGGGAAGTCTTCTTGCTTGTTAGACTATCACATTTTAATTTGAACCAATTATACACAAATTAACTTACTTACATGGTAAAGTGCTTTGATTGTATTAAGTACAAACTCCGTATCTTTCCCCAGCCTAGTGTTCAGTAAGGAAGGATTGCAAAAGAATGTTAAAGATTTTCTACTTTTAGCATTGGCAATTCTGTCAGATTTGTGCACTCGCATGAAGCATCTGATTCAGCTTTGTATAAAGATTCTCTCTTCAGCTTCTCTTCTCTAGACAAAATGAGTCACGTGGTGAATTTCATCTATAACATAAAAGAAACTGTCTCCCACAGTGCTCATTGTCATACAGGAAACAGAAACTGTTCTCAGTATTTTCCTTCGGTCATGCATTTGATTAACCTGTGGCAATATTTCATGTGTTTTGACCTTTAAACAAAATATTTGTCTCCATAAAGCCATAGGTTTTTCCTTTACTGGAAATGACACAACTGCAGACCACACAAAAGAACTCTTAACAGCTCTTTTGGTTTACATTAATTGCTGATGCAGCTTGCTTCACATTAGTACATTCCTAATCAGAAAGCAGCTTGTTAACAATGTGCTGGGCACACCATTTAGCAGCAAGTACAGCTTGCACTGTGAGGGTATGTTAAAATAATTGTAAAACATTCCTCTTTAATCATCGTAATTTCTGACTGATTTACATGACAGACAGTGTCATATTTCAAATATTACAGTTTATGGGTCTATGTTTCTGTAATAGTCTCTTGCTGATGCTGGTTTTGTGTGTGTTTTCCTAACTATGCCTAAACTGATTTGTTTCCTTTGCTGTCATTGAAAGTGTTACTCTATAAAAGCTGGGAGAGAAATGTTTTTTCACTAACAGGGAGTGAAGGTAGTGGTTTACTTTACAGGGAACATGTTCCAAGTACTCTGACTGGGAAAGTAAACCAGCTGGAAGTCATCCTCCGGCAACTACAAACTGACCTGAGAAAGGTAAGGGGTCATTACTGATGTTATTACTCTCCAGTTTTAATAGTTATATTTCCATGCAGAGTTCATCAAGGGCTTGAAAAAAGCACATCAGTTCAAAAAATGTAATTAATGAATGGTAGAGCCTAGTGGTGGATCAGGATGCTGAGGTGGAGAAAGTCCTGTGGGAATAGTTATGTGAACAAGCTGCCCCAAGACTAACTAGTTTATGGGTCTTTACTCCAGAATAACTGTCCTACATACAGTCACACCCCACAAAGGATGAGGCACTTGATCTCCATTCATGGTACTCTAGATTTAAGAAGGGTAGGGATATGGACATGGGCACTATTGCTAAGAAGTTAACACTCCAGATTTGTCATCCTTGTTGCCCTGTGGTGTCTTGATCATCTGACAATGACTTGCTTTGTGTCTCATCTGCTATCTAATTTCTGAACTGGAGACAATGCCAGGACTGGTAGAAATGGGACTGCTTTTGGTAAGAAAATATTAATGTAAGGGGAAATTTTGAAATTCTATACTTTTCTTCCGTAACATATGTTTGAAATCAATTCAGTTGAGCTCTCATATGATTTGTAATAGCTAAAAGCTGCTTATCCTTTTAGTGCTGGAATGTTTTTTTGTGGAGTCCTATAATTTCTTTATTGAAGTAGCATCTAGTTTTCTTTTAAGCTGGCCATATTTTTTCAGAATGAACAAGGTAGTTGGAGCGTATTTGGGGAATTAGCTGACAGTTAACGGTTGTCAGAATGGATTAGGGAGCTCAAGAAAATATAGCTGTATGACTTGCACAGAAGTATTAACAACAAAAATGAATGCTGTCATCACGACTACTCCCTTAACTCGATTCATATGTTTGTTAACCAGGAAAAACAGGACAAGGCAGTTCTCCAGGCAGAGGTACAGCATCTGAGACAAGATAACATGAGGCTTCAGGAGGAGTCTCAAACAGCAGCTGCTCAACTGAGGAAATTTACAGAATGGTTTTTCAATACAATTGACAAGAAGTCCCAATGACTGGGGCTCTGGTGAATACTTATTGAACAACGTAACAGCTGTATTTTTTGAGTTAGCGGGGTAATAACTTCACTGTGTTCACAATCCATTTTAGGTGTTTCTGCTACATTCTCTATCCAGCTTTATTCATTTGAAAAGGAGAGACAACTGTGGTAAACTGTCTTTAAATTCATATGAAGAAAGCAGAGAATAGCAGATATTTGTTCGTGTGCAGATGAATGTAAAAAATCCTTAGTGTCATTTTAGACATTTTTAGAAGATGCTCTGGCTGGGGCTTGCCTGAAGAGGAATATTTGGGCTTTTAGTTCCTGCATTTCAGGTGTGCTGGTGAAGACGTTAAAGCAATTTACATTAGCTTGGGCTTCAGTATTGTAAGATAAAAAGAATAACCAGACGTATACTTTAATGTTTAAAAGGTGCTCTATTTTTTTGTATGTACAGTAGTTTTATTTCCACAGTCCACATTGTCATAGCAATAAGAATGGAGGTATAGTGAATAGTCACAAAGCTGTGTTTATAAAATGTTAGCACTGATGTGTTTAACACTAGTTTGGATGCAGATACATTAGAGATTATTTATTTGCAGGAACAAAATGGTGCCTGAATATAAACAGTGTTCTGGTTTTCTAAAAATACACATGCCTTGTAAATGGCTCACTGGGGTTAGCCCACTCCCAACTTCAGTTACTTTTGTATAGTTGATGTTCAGCTAAACAGTTATACTGCTTACCTATCGAAATCATGTATGGTGTGAGCCAGCCAATCGATTGTACAATGCCAAATTTGTTTATCTTTGTACAGAAGCTTTGATCAAGTGTCTTGTATTTAACACCTTTATTTAAGCTTATTTAACCTTAAATTGTTGTTTTTATAAAGTTTGTTTTATCTGCACTATGGTGAGGTCAGTTGGTTGCAAGTTGTAATATTTTTAGCTTGCCAAGACTGTACTGAGGAGTTCTAGAAAATTCTAACAATTGGATGCTGCTAGTACACAATTGATTTGTTTGTATGCTTTAACATTTTTAACTGTTTAATTTGAAATGAACATACATCCTGCTTTTTTAATAAATGTTAAAAATCTAAACCTGAATTATTTTATCTCGTATTATCTGTAACCACCGTCATCAGTAATAGCTCAGGTTTCTGTTTGGCCCCTCTCTAGGTTCTCAATCCAGAGCCAGTCCAACCCCCGAGAACTCTCATGAGCCCTTGTTACCAAGGAGGGATTGTCAACATTATCAGAATTAATTTCTTTGGTGTGTCTTGTCCTGTAACTGAGGAGGTAGCTTCAGGGATCAAGGAGCAGAAGCTGGTTTAGCTGTTCACAGGTATTGATTAGTAGCCCATGAGGGGAAGGAAGGAAAACAAAACCACAAAAAGCCACCACACACACACAAAACAAAACCAAAACCAAACAAAACAACAACAAACAACGGCCTGCTTTACCCAAAAATATGTCCTAAAAGTTTTCAAAAGAGGTGTAGTTTTCGTGTATGACTTTAGGTTGGTTGTAGCAGCAAATAGCTTGTCATCTCCTTGTGCCTGCAACTGAGGATTTGATTGCAATTTTAGCATACATGAGATGTTTTGTCTGTAGTATTGAGCTTAAAGTCTATGCCATAAAAGTACAGTTTCGCAAAATGAAATGAAACTAATGAGCACATTTGAGTTATCCTTTTGAGAGAGAAAAAAAAAATAGTTCCTGATCATGGTTGTATCCTGGTTTCCTTTCAGCAGCTGGAATGCATTCAGCCAAACCTACAGAAAATTGTTGAATAGTTAAAAAATATATTCAACTGATACAAGTAAAATTGTGTCCATTGTTAGTGCACGTTGGCTAAGAAATGTTTTGTAAGTTGAACAAATGTCTGCCTCTGCTATAACAATTGCTCTGAGTGACTGCTCTTAGGAAAGGTTATACAGGGGCAGATAGTCAAGGCCTTGGTGTCCTTACATTCAAATGAAAAACACTATTTTGTCTTCATATTTTTCGTCAAAAATTCTGACTCTCACATACAAATAAATATCCATTAGGCTGTATTAACAGAGTAAATAAACATGGCAGACGTGTTACACTAGACTGTGATATAAGCACCTTACAGGAGTCATTAGCAAACCCATCTGGGTGGAGACCTTGCCAAGTAACAGTGCTAAACAATTTGGGCAATTTGTCTATGAACGTGTTGCTGTGAGGATTGGTTTGTTCACTTTGAAAAGCCATGCTAACTGAAATGAACACAAGAATAAGCTTGTTCTGAGGGATGCTATTAGGTTCGTATGAGAGTTTATAAGCCAATATTCATTTTAGCTCTTTATCTCTCAGTTATTGAAAACCAGCATTATTATAACTACCTGCACAAAAGGGATTTTCAGTAGTTATCATTCATCTTTTCCCATTCAGTTGAAAACATTTTCTTTCCAAAAGTGACAGAAAACTTTGTATACAAATCTCTTATTCCCTTTGCTGACAAAAGCAGTTGTGTTGGAGGCACATGGTTCTTCCTGAAGTAATTTTCACTACCGGAAAAAGTTTTTAGTCTGGCTGTTACTGTTTTAATGACATGTGAATACAATATTTATCAGAGAACATAATAAAGTTTTGGCATAGATAAAAGACATTTAATTAGACAATTTAATTAACTGGTTTTTAAGAATAATCCTTTTAGAGACATTTTGCTAACAGAAATGCCCGTTTTAGTCACATGGAGGCAAAGGCTAAGTCTACATAAGCAACTAGTGTGGAGACATAGGAAAATTTAGTGTGTTGCCAATCCAGGTTTTGGGGGTGGAGGGGAGATCTTTCTGTCTCTTTCTTGTCCAGTCCTGTGACTGGACACCATTTTGTGGCTAAAACTGTATGTTAGGTGGACTCTGGCTCAGCTTTACCTGGAATGCTCTGTGCTCTTAAGACCAATCCATATGAATCAAAGCCGAATCAGTGGGGATAATTGGGAAATTCTCTTCAAAGATGTATTTGTGAGCTGAGTTAAAACACTAATGTGGAAGTGTTTTAATGTCAACAAAGTCTTCCCAGCACAGCTTTCTGTGCTGGGAAGTACTGAGATGCGGAAATCAACCATGTGGGCCAACACAGGTGTTTACTTATGTAAAAGGAACAAAGATAAATCATGGCAAAATTACAAAATGCTCTGCCTTGAAAGTGGCACCCTAATTTATATGTAGATCTTTGTTGAAGGGATCCTTTCTAGGAGGTTTCTCACAACGTGGACTGTATTTTATTACGTATAACTTTTTTTTCTGAGACCACTATTAAAAGCATAAGGGATAATTTTTGGTACATTACCTGTTCCTGAGAGCGTGTCATACTGTGATTTAGGCATGTGATAGCTTTATGCTGAAGCTGTCCACGTCCTCTGTGTATTACTTAATATAAATGATCGAAGTAGTTAGAATTTTTCATGCATGAAATCCAGTTATGTGGGAAAAATGTTTAAAATATTTGTAATACGAACTAGCTTACTGTGGGCTGTTGCTTTGGAAAACAGTTTTCAGTCTGGAAAAAAAGAGGAGAATTGCTAAGTGCATTATGTTGTTGTTGTAGCATTTCTTGATCTCTCTGTGCTGATTCTAAGAAAGTCAGTGAAACTCAGGAGTTGACGTTGTACAATTTGAAATTATCAGGACCATTAATTATTGCCAAAACAAGTTATTCTTCACCCCAGCTTCTCTCTTCCACAGTAAACACTGGAAGAAAAAGAATGTCTTTCAACTCAAAAGCAAACAAAAGGTTGCTTCTGTGTGTTTGGCAGCAGATTATGCAAACTGAGAGGGAAAGGTATACTTTAGCAATCCTGGAAATGAATTTGCTAGGAATATAAATCTTCATCTCAGCTCTTTTCTTCATGCACACAGGTCGTATTTTTCATTCACTTCCCTGCACTTCCTTTATTTCACTGCCTCACCATGTTCCCTTGCTTTTCTCTCAAGAAGAACCCAATGGCACATGAGCCAGGAGGAAAACTTCTGCAGCAAATCCCTGGTCTGGACAGCCAGGCACAGGTCTGTGTGGGTTTAGACAAAGCCATAGAGAGGCAGGATCTAATAGTTTTGCAGTCTGTGCTCGTACCTTGTTGTTCGCAGTGGCTGCAAAACAGAAATTGAGGCAGGTAGAATTTACAGACACTGAAATGACTCACTGTCTTATCACAGTACCAGTTTTCTGAATCAGTTTTCCAGTCATTGGTAAAGCAACCAGGCAAGAATGTGTATTTCCAAATTAACTGTATCTATGGCAGATTTCAAAAACCTTCACTGGGGAAGAAAAAAAAAAAAGGGGGGGGGGGGCAGAGAGGATGTTTTCTTAGGTTTTGCTTTGATTCTCCATTCAGACAGACCACTAACATTGGTTGCTTTTGCACCAACTTACAGGGACATAGCAGGACCAGAGAATGGAATGAATAGGCTGGATTGCTTATAGCCTTCCATTTTAGAAATCACTAAAAACTTTCAAACATATCCATGTTGGAATCCTGTTTATTATCTTCTCTAGGGAAAGAGATTTATGTCCTTTGTTCCAGTTTTTAAACATGTAAAACTTTGTCCTCTGCCAACCATTGATATTTTAAGTCTTTGTTGCTACATAACATCCCAGAATTAATCTACTGATAGTCATATTGACCTTGTCCTTATTGGAACAAACTGGGGCTGATTGATAGATGAAAAATACGAATGTGTTAGTCTTGCAGAAAGGCTATAAATCTATTTCATGGTTTTTTATGTGTTTCTGCTATATAATAGCAAATCATTAAATCTCAAAAGTGGGAAAAAACCAGCAGATGGGCATTTTCTGACCAAAAAATAAAATAATATGCTGTTGATACCAGTTCAGGTGTCCTTGTGTCTAGACATGAGCTGGAGGTGTTTAATTCTGAGGACACATAATGGAAAGTAGGGAAACAAAAACATGCCATGTCAGAAAGTGGGACATGTGAAGTGCACCAGTCATGATCATGGGCAGTATATGAGTTGTGCTTTTGTTGATAGCAGATAACTCTGTGTCCAAAGACTAGAACTTTAATAATAAAACAGGTAATTTTTGTGTAAGTTGTTTTACCTTTTGTAAATCCACTCTTTGGAACCCAGAAAGCAATTGTGAGAATACCTCAGGGGAAAAACGTTTGCCATGAGTTAGCCCTGACCAGAAATCTGGGAGAAGGTGTGCAGTATTCAGAGAGTTGTGACTCAATGTCTAAGCAGTGGGACTTCGTTATACTGAACTCATATTTAAAGTGCTAGGAGGTTACTCATTTTGTCTTTTATTCCTATTTGGAAACAATGAAAGTGTGTGACTATTTGAGTGACCCAAGCTGTTAATAATAGAATAAATAAGTGACCAGAGGGTTGTCCAGTAGTAAAAACTAGTCTAGCTCTCTGAGGTTCTTGTTACTGCTAACACTGTAGTCTTACTTTTATCTCAGGCATAACTTTGATAGATAATATTTTCTGAAGTTTTTTTTGTGGAAATCTGAGATATCTGCATTCTCATCAATACTGTGTTTCTCCCTCTGCATAGACATTTTATTCGAGATGATGGACATTCCTTTCACAAACCCAAGACAGAATGTTTCTTTTGAACAAGAAATATTTCTCTTGTGTGTAAGAACAGTGCTCTAGGAAGTATAGTCTAATGCTCAAGGTTGACTATTTCTCTTCTGCCACACAGCTCCCAGATTCTTGGTCTTCCCTTCCTTTGTTAAGAGCTGGGTTTCTCATTAGGAGTTTCAGCATAAATAAGCGCAAAACAAAAAGATGCTTCAGACTTGGAATGTCTTAATTTTGTAGGAAA
This sequence comes from Patagioenas fasciata, assembly GCF_037038585.1. NCBI lineage: Eukaryota > Metazoa > Chordata > Aves > Columbiformes > Columbidae > Patagioenas > Patagioenas fasciata. The sequence continues at coordinate 48,378,676 of NC_092522.1, forward strand.
TACAGGGGATCTTTAACATGAGCATTAATTAATATAGAATTTTATTCAATATACTTTCAGCCTGCATGCAGACCAGAGGCAACCTTGTTTGTCCAGTGAAAGAAATGCTGTTCCATCAGTTCCAGTTCACGTTGGCTCGGAGAATGAGAAATGAGTTGTCTGCCATTCAAAGGAGAAAGCAAACACTGGGCTCATTCCTATGTATTTTAATGTTGCACAGCCAACAGAAACTATATATCATGTAGCCAGAGAAGCTCCAAATGGCACCATTAAACTGGACTGTGCTTTGTGGGCTGGGTGGCTGATTTCTTTGAAAATATCAGCACATATATTCAGTTCCTCTGGTGTAAATCACCTTTAGTATCACTGAAATTGCTGAAGAAAATAAAACTGGGAAAAAGAATCAGTCTCTTTGTGTGAAATAGTGAATTACATCCAGACTATGTTTAAAAATTGAGGTCAAATGATTGGACCAAAAAACAGGATATGAAAATAAAATTGAAGCCTTTTTTATTAAGCATGACCTCAGTAGTCCACAGTTTTTTGGCTCATTGATTTCTAATGTTAATGCGGTTTAAACCTCTTACTAAGCTCTGAAGAATGTTCTTTCAACAGAACCATGTCTATTAAATGAGTCATTTGCTCTCTAAAACTAGATAGCTTCACAGCACAGCGTGCAGTAAGCCTCCTAACGTCTCGCCAATTGTCCGGCAAGATTGTTGATATTTATACAGAGAATCTTTAAAGGAATGCTGACAGGAGAGTTTTATCATCTGTAAATAGCCTTATTAAGGTTCATGCATAAAATCCTCTTGGATTCTTGAAGTGTGAATTCTTGCTAAGACTGTCGGTACCTTCCTTCCCAGTCTGTCCTAGTTTGTTATTGCTGAACAGCCCAGTGTTGTTCAGCTGCAGATTTATTATATTTTTTTAATATAAACCCCAAACACAAAATAAGAGACTGAAAGAAACCTAAGGAGAAAAAGTGAAATCAATCTTCTGACTAGCACAGATAAGCATCCTTTTCAAGTGTTTTTATAACATCTTAATGTTGCTTTAATAATCTTCTTAGAAAAAGAGAAAAAACTAGGCTTGCCTATTTAACAGGGCAGTGTATAATTCCTGAATGCAGCACAGGTTCTCTGTCCAGCCATGCAGACAGCAAACCACACTGCAGTGAGTGACTAACAATATGGTAATAATGACCTGCCTCAATGTTTTACAAGAAATGTTACAAATTCCCTCCATAAAAATCACTATTTTTCATCTCTAGGAAGGTTCTCAAAAATACTCCAGCTGCATTTTTAAAAAAAAATTGTTGTGGAAATACTCACTTACTGTTGATGGTATGAACCCCTTAGTCAGTGGTATGAATGAGTGAGATTGCTAAACTGTGCTGGCAAGAAACTGAGTTGCTCCAAGGCAGATATACCTGCATCTTTTTCTTGGAGTATGCCTGAAATATCAAAAGAGCTTCCAGTCTCTGTTGCTTGATTTGATGAGAATACAGATGAGAGTAAGCTAATTGCTGACAGAGAAACTCTGATCTTCTGATGGAGACAGATTGGTTTTTTTCCCCTAGTATTCACAGCCACTTCTTTGCCCCTGCCGATCAGGGCTGGCTTTTTCCTTTTGCTCGTACTGTGGAACTTAGAGCAGCGTCCTGGATTGCATGGTCCTGTTTGGCACCTGAGGAAAGTGCTGTGTGCCCCAGCAGCCTGCAGGTTATTTCTCTTTTTGATACTGGCAAGTCTTCTGTTCCTTTCAGAGTCTCCAGGCAGCCTGTATGCTCCCTGCTCTCTCTTCCCCCATTTCCATCAGTGTCTTTCACCTGCCCATGTGCTGCAGCAAGCTGCTTGCTTGCATGCCAGAGTAAAGCAGCCTGCCTTTCTGCTGTCCTCCTGTAGCCTTTTAAACTATGCATATCCATACACCACATATGCAGTAAACAGTGAACAAACAAATAGAAGAGATACTATCTGTCCTTCCCACTTATCTAAGTGATTTAGAAACATTTGCTTGTGGTCATATAGTGATCACTCTGGAAAATCTGGTGGTACCAGTACTGAGTACAAACGGTGGATTGCACCTTGAAATGCGGGAAATAAAGTGGGTTTGAAAAAAATGTAAACAGCTTAGTCTCATTCAAGTCATCTGCAGGGAGAAGCAGTACAAGAAGCTCCACATATTTTGAGGATAAACTATATTCCTTGGCTAGATAGTCTTCACTGCCTAAAGAAGATTTTTTAAAAAAATTTTTAATGTGATTTTAATTTTTAACAAATATCACAGGAGCCCTGAGACGATTCAAAACTACATTGGAGAACTTTACCTAGTCGCAAACAGGTTAAGGGTTCCTAGGTTATTTTGGAAGTAAACGTTATATTTAACGTGCAAAAGTATTTTTTCTGATGTTTAAAGCAGTCAACCGTACAGTTGAAAATCTATCCCTTTCCAAATATCTTCAACCCCCAGTATGTATAAGGTATTGTATTGTCTAAAAAACCCCTTCTCTATGAAGCCTTGTATGTTTGGGGCTTTGTATTCCAATTCTGAGCAGGAAATATGGAGAGCTCCAACTTTTAGCGAGACTGCTTTTTGTTCTCTTTGAATTATCTGATGACCTTAAATTTGCTAAGGCAATATTTCCAGGAAAGTACATGCTCTCATTCATCTTTAAGTGCATTTTCTTCATTTGGCCTGTAGGGATTTGCAGGGTCCAGAGTCCATTTTTCATACATGGATTTTTTTCCTCCCCTGTGAGCAAACACGTTTCCTTTTTAAGCTGTTTCAGTTACTGTCAATTAACAGGACTTATAGTTTGTGACAAAAATGTTGACTGGAAGGAATGACTGGAGGTCATCCTGTCCAACCTCCTGAACTAGCACTGGCACTATGTCAAGGTAGGTATGGCTTTGTCTAGCCAAGTCTTACAAACTTCCGAGGATGGTGATTCCACAACCTCCCTGGGTACACTGCATTATCCCCCAGTAAAGTTTTTTTTTTCTGAATGTCCACCCAAGCCACAATCTGGGGTTGTTACCCTTCTTATCCAAGATTTTGGCTGTTTTGTGTGTGTAAATACCCTACAAATAGCTGTAAACTACTGTTAAATCATCCCTTGCTCTTTTCTTTATCAGATTAAACAAGATTAAACAAGCCTTTATCTGTCAACTTTTCTTTATCCCTAGTTCTGTCAACTGCCCCTTTTAGTCCATATGCTTAAGGCCCCTGACCATCTTAGCAGTGCTCTGCTGCTCTCTCTCCAGTTTATTACCATCAATCTCATACTGGGAGTCCAATACCAAACCCAGTATTCCAGTTGAAGCCTTACCAGTACAGTTAATTACCCCATCCATCCAGGGACATGCAGCATAACTGTAGTTTCTGCTTCTTTTTCCCATCAACCTCAGCACTCTTCGGAGATGCAGCAATGTTTTTTCTTTTTGTTACATCTGGGATTTTGTCTGGCTGTGGTTTGAGGACAGGAGATGCTTTGCTGTGTATGTCATCTGTGGAGGTGGCAACAAGGGTAAAGATGTCCGCAGATGCACACATGGTCCTGATAGACACAGTCAGAAGTGTTGGTGTTGGGCAGAAGCTGAAATAAAAAACACATACGTACACCTTCTGTGAGATCTACATAAGCTGACACTCCCCAGAGGAGTGGGGTTACTGAAAAGAAAATAACCTTTAGTTTAAGACTGTTTTCAAACATGCTGTTGCTATTTGCTGCAAATCCAAGAAGGATGCTGGGCAGCAATTCTCTCACTTGTCTGTCATCTGCAGATTCCCAAGGAAGAACTGTCTGGATGAAGCCTCCTACATCTGAACTCATGCTGTATATTTTGTTAATAGCTGGAGAAGGAAAACAAGGGTTTGCAGAGGGTGGTTCAGCTGAATGGTATCACGGGGCTTCTCTGAAGTGAGTCACTCACTGACAGGGCTTCTTTCTATTCAACATGAGGGGAGCACCAAAAAAAGCAGCTCAGGTGCAGAGTTCTGCAGTACAGTCTGTTTTCCTGAGTTTTAATTGTTCATTGCTTTTGTTGCCTTTAATATTTAAATTATTTTTTAACGTCTTGAACAAAATGAAAATCATTGTGAACTGCTTTAGCTAGCAAGCATGATCAGTGTTTGTATTATTTGAAGTCGGTCTTGGTTTGTGTTCTACAGAAGGTATTATCCCTCAAAGGTGATTTTTCATTTTGAATAAATGAGAACAGGAGATGTGAGATGCACTCACCTAACTTATCTTGGCTGAGACAAGTTTGAAGCATTGTTGAGTGCCTCAGTAAATGATATATGATCATCTGGAAACAGATTTTTATAACCCAGGATTTCTATCCTTTTCGGACAGGTTATTATGAGGACTGGAGTTCAGCTGGCTTCAAGCTGGTGTTAAAGTAGAATCTAGTAGAGGCTCAGAGTATCTGATGAACAAAGAGACATGGAGCCTGGTCTACCAGTGTGTTATTCTAGTTTGTTTCTAGAGTAACTTAATTCACTTAACATGATTATACTTTATATTAATTTCAAACTAGAGCTGCACATTGTTGAATCAAGTCCTGTGGTTTTGATCAAGATACAGAGAACCGTGTTTTTAAAAGTGCTGAAGTCTTTGTTTGTTTGTTTTGGAAGATGTTAAAACATGTTAAAGAAAATAAGTTCTACGCTGAATATTTGTATGACAAGTTCTGCCTACAGCAAATCTCTATGACTGAGCTACAAACATCTAAAAATAAGATTTAAAATTGGAATGTTTATGCAAGTCCTAACACTTGCGGTACCAGTGCGTGTTGCCATAATAGTAAGTGGAATAACAAAGCGTTGTCACAGTACATTGAATTTCTGACCTCTCTTTCATCTTGTGAGACAAATTGATCCTCGAACATTATGGCCATAAATGATTATCTGAATAGAAATATTTTCTGGATACTTGTAATGAAACTCAATATGCTACACGATTCAAGTAACCAATAAATGAGTTCATTACTATGATAAGTTTGTAAATGACATCAGCAGCAAAGGAGAAAAAACACCAAACAAAATAGTAGGCAATAACAGGGATTTTTCCCTATGCTGTTGTCTTACACTCCACAGATGGAAGTCTCTAAAGAGCAAAAATATACAAAACCCAACAACTGTGTGTGGAAATTAACTCCTACAGTTCCAGAGGTTGTTACTTCTAACACACAGCAATGTGAAACAGTGAAGCTTTTCTGTGTTTGCCCTCTCCAATGGCCAAAGATAGCAATTGCAGAAAATGTGTTGAGTTGTGCTTTCTCTGTTACTGCAAGGGAGCTGGTGCTCAGAGCCCCTCCGGCGTGGGAGCCAGGGAAGAACAGTGATGACTGACATACGTCAGTACATTTATGCCCTAGTGGCACCAACATGCTGAATCACCTCTGAACCATTTTCATACTCTTTTGATCCTGCTATGGGAGTTGTTTGGATCGTTCTTCAAGGTAATGGAAATTATGCTGGGGAACAGAGCCAGGATCTCAAGAGCCAGAGTGGCTGAAACAGCAATAGCTCTGCTTGCCTCTCCTTCTTCATGCTCTGGGCTCCCTCGCTGCAGCCTGGGATATGTGCCATAGATTTGAACCCCAGGAGGCTGGAATACCTTAGACACGGATCTGTGGAGAGGTTGAAGGCTCCTGCAGTTGAACCACCCTTTCCCATCTATACCCATGGAAGACTTTGGCTGGGAATGTGATTATTTTTGACTTACTAATGCAGGGCAGAGCTTGGGGCAGGCCACGTTGACACACGTTCTGCCCTGGTGAGACCACATCTGGGATATTGTGTCCAGTTCTGGGCCCCTCAGTTCAGGAAGGACAGGGAACTGCTGGAGAGAGTCCAGCACAGGGCAACAAAGGCGATGAAGGGAGTGGAGCATCTCCCACATGAGGAAAGGCTGAGGGAGCTGGGTCTCTTTAGCTTGGAGAAAAGGAGACTGAGGGGTGACCTTATTAACATTTACAAATATATAAAGGGTGAGTGTCACGAGGATGGAGCCAGGCTCTTCTCAGTGACAACCAATGGTAGGACAAGGGGTAATGGGTTCAAACTGGAACACAAGAGGTTCCACTTAAATATGAGAAGAAACTTCTCAGTGGGGGAAACAGAACACTGGAACAGGCTGCCCAGGGGGGTTGTGGAGTCTCCTTTTCTGGAAACCTGCAAAACCCGCCTGGACACATTCCTGTGTAACCTCATCTAAGTGTTCCTGCTCTGGCAGGGGGATTGGACTAGGTGATCTTTTGAGGTCCCTTCCAATCCCTGACATTCTGTGATTCTGTGACTTCATGAGTTCAGTCTCCTTTCTTCAGAGCCTGGAGAAAGCTACATGCCCCTATTCCAAAAACAGAAACAGGCATCAAAAGGCTTTGCCTTCAAGCTGGTAGGAGAGAGGATCATGCCTTTGATCTAAACTGGTGCTCTAGCAAGAAAACCAACCCAGCTCTGTAGACTCTGGCATTCTGTCCCTCCCTTCAGAAACCAGAGGACAGAGCATCTTTGTTTTTGCTGACAGAGCCTTTTATGCCAGGGGTGAACGTGCTGGTTCCAGGCACTGGCTTCAGGGGTACAAATGACCCATAAACCAACAGAGACTTTTGGAACAGTGTGTGTGATAACCTCTGTGAAGAGACCACATTTGTTTCATCAAAATGAGTGGCTTTTTTTCCAGACTTCCCCTAGCCTATAAGTATTCCCTTTTTTATGTATATTTCTCCTTACCTTACCCAGGGCAGGGTTTAGGAACAGTGATGCTATGTGATAGTGCAACAGTTTGCATGTCAAGCCTTGTAGGAGAATCTCCTTTTGGGGCTATTGTATATTTCAGATTGCTTGACCTTCCTTCCACATGCTCCACAAACTCAGAGATGAAGGCCCTTTTGCCCTTAAAGGTTTTAGTACTAGATCTGATAACCAATGCAGAGAAGGTAATCTTGTATTGACCAAGCATCTTAAGTAAACTCTTACGTAATTTTAAGCAACCACAACTTAATGAGCTTCTAAAAGAAGGTTTCCGTTGCGCTCTGTTTTCTCTGATAATGTCCAAGGTAGATTTGGGACTTTTAAAACTAGTGTAGTCTATCTTTCTTTGTTCTGCTCATCGCTCCACAGGAAAACCTTCACCTTTTGTCCTTACCCCACAAATGAAATCCCAGTGCTCTCAGTCAGGTGATCTAGTTTGATTTGCTTGCAAAGTGAAATCAATAACCTCATTTAAAACACTTGCTGAAGGCAGGGAATCTCTCTCATATTGGACATGCTATCAGAGAACAATCTGCCACTCTGGGTGCAACCTGACCTCCAGCCTGCAAGCATAAGTAGCCTGAGAAAGCATGAGGGATTTAGTAGGAAAATCAAATGAGTAGAGAGATTCTGATAAGAACTATGTAACGTTACTGAGGGGTTCCTAGAATTATACAACATTTCAGTTTTTCTGTCAGATGCTTTTTCCATAGATTTTCTAAATAATTGTGTTCGAGCCAATGTACACAGGATGATGTAAGGTATATATAGGTGAATATGTTGACACACTGAAAGCAGAAGTAACAGAAGATGTGCTATCTCTATTGCTTGCTTCATTATACACAGATGACAGTCAAAGTCACAGTGTCTCTGTGAAGTCATGAGTTTCTTTGATTATCACTGAGAAAATGAGGCTGTTTCAGGCACCGCTGTTGAAGAAAGCCGAACCAGCTGAAGCCTGAATGCTATATTTTGGGTTCCCAACACAGAAAAAAATATTCGTTGTAAAGTATGAATACACACTGCTAGTCTCACGGCAGAGGAGACCTGTTTTCAGAATGGGAAACCACACTGTCCCACACTTTCAGTCTATATCTGGTTCTTATGCTGTAGGGAAGGAATACAGCAGTATTCCAACAGTAGATTTGAGACCAAACATGTATATTTATAATAATCCCTAACCATATTTCAAAAGTCCTTTTAGATTTAAAGACTGCAAGATTTCATAGAGTGACTTCATCTGAAGCCTTAAAAATGCTCATCGATAGTCTTGGAGTAAGTGGCACCATTACTGAGGGAAACAGGACACTTGAAGATAAAGGAGAGTGCAACCTGCTCTCTGAATCTGTAAATGACCAGACAGATTTACTGAGGTGCAATCTCTACCTCTCCCATTAATGTCTTGTGGGAGGGTGCAGAGTCCCATGCAATTCCCATGCTGCAGTTGCAGCCTTGCAGCCTGGGTGTCCCCAGGTGAGTAACTTCACCACATCTGTCATCTACCAGATCTGAAGTGCCCTGTGCTGATCCTGAGGAGCCATGTCAAGCCACATAGGACATGTTACAGCAGGGGCATTTGAACTCTGTGGTCCTCCTTGCCTAACCTCCCCTGAGCGTAGTGGAACTGGGCACCTCCCAGCTTGCTGGGACTTTGAGATCCTTAATACATCACATCAGTTCTTGAGATACAGGGGCAAGCTGACAACTGATGTAAATCAGTAGAGGCACCGATGGGCAATGATAGCAGATTCCTCACCACAGAGTCATGGTTACATGTCTTCTGGATGTAATGCAAACACTCTGCCTCTGCTTTGCCTATCTGCAGAGTGCTCATCTGTTATTTGCTGAGCTGATGTCACGCTTGCTAATGACTTGAATGAACTCTGTTATTAGGTCAGGGATTCAGGATGCTGAATGGTATTTTGTGAAGAGCCCAGTGGTTGGCAGGGAATGAGGGTTACATCACCCATGGCTGCAACCAGTGTGAGACCCTCTGGTGTTGCCATTGTTCAGGGGAAATTAGAAAGTTATAGACTGAAGCAAATAGAGAAAGCAAAGCATAATATTCATTACCTTGAGCATGCTTTTCATCAGTGTTGTTCACAAATGAGCTAAGGTTGGATATCTGGGACATAAGAAGAAGTGGAGAAAAAAGCATGATGAATTCCTAGAAACATAGTGAGACTGTGATCTTCCCATGAAGACTGAGGATGATTGATATTTTTGGTGGCAGGAATGGCATTTTCCTACCACTTAAGTGGAGCTGCTGCAGTGAAGACTCCTGACCTGGCTGCTCATGCTGCAGACCACTGACTTCATCATATCAGACATCAGCAAGAGTTGTGCATGCATGGGAAGGTTAAGGGAGCTCCAAAGGCAGTTGGCTGTGAACATCTAGAGCTTTTTAAAAAGCAGAAATTGAAGGCTTGTGGGACGTGAGTGCTACTATAGAAACAGGGAAGAGATGGAGAGCATGGGAGTGACAGGATCTGTTAAGTTATTCCTCCTGGGGCTCTGGGCTGATGTGTTTTTACATCTGCTGGTGGTCCCATGTGGCTTCTCATTCCAGGTGGAGAAAAATGTTACACCTCCCAGGAGTTCCCAACAGGCAGATTGCCGTGGCCAAATGTGACTCAAGCACCATCACTGTGCATGAAGGCATACCAATTTCTGTTTTAAGAATGAAAACCCAGTCACATAACTCATTAATGTCAGACATCTGACTTGTTTCTGGAGGTATATCTCTTTCCTGAGCAGCTGATTTCTACTGCTTCAGGCTGCAGACAGCTGGGATAGGAAGGGTGGGAGCAATGATGTTAAAATGAATATTATCTCGATGTTTTCTCTGTTTGTGTGAGAGCTCTGGAAAGCCAGAGCTGAGAGAAGGAATTGGGTTAAATTCAGCAGATGGGGGGACCCTCCTGGAAGCCAGAGTCTCTGCCATGTCCATATTCTGCTGATAGTGCACTCCAAACCTGGTCCTTAGGCTCTCTCCTGACCTTGTAAAAGCCTTGAGTCAGATTTGGGTGGTTCCATTGGTCTAAGTGTGTTATTAAGGCTCAATCTGTTAGCAGGTTCAATGACATTGTGATAAGCATTGGAGACAGGGAAACATTGAGTTGAAATCTGTTTATTCCTTTTCCACATTGATAAAAGATGAACAACACATAACACTTTGTTCCCTCTCTAGTGCGGGAAGTGAACAACAAACTCAATTTCACCTGAGAGCAACCAAGAAAAAGAAGTTGAATTTGTCTTTGAAGCCTAAGCATTGATCATAAAATATATGAGACTATTACAGTTCATGCTTCCTCCAGGTGCATGGAGGGAGTCTCTGTAGCCACAATGTAAGGGATGTCTTGTTGTTTCTTGGTGATTTCATGTTGTACAAGGCAACTACTTCTATTTATAATGTGTGAAATGTTCAACTACTGGAGTTTTCTGCCTGGCTGACTCTGCCTTAATTTACAATGAACATTAGTCTTGTGATTTACAGACTGCCGGATTCCCTGAATAGGATAACTCCCTTGCAGAAAGCTTCTCACCCACAGTATGGCTCAGACAGAGAGTTTCACTTGCCTCTGCCAGCTCCAGCCTGGGATTTTGCAAGAAGAAAAGGTCAGGCAGGCAGGATGTGGCAGGTGAAGCAGCAGCCTTGGCACAGCAGATGGTGTTTGCTTTGGGTGAAAGGTCCAACATGGGTGCAATTCTCCCCTCTCTTGTTACTATACTTCCAGGTGCCTCTCTTGAACACCTGGGTTCCGGCCAGCCCCAGATTGAAATTGCAGGTCTGTATTTATGTCTTTTGAAAATTTTGTATGGGAGAATTCATCAAATGGTTTGCACTATTATAGCTCAAGGGCTCACCTTAGAAGCTGAAGTGGAATGTCTCCATTTGGGAGCCTGGATCTAAAGTCACTCACAGGAGGGCATTACCCTTGATTTACACAAGGATTTAAAAGCAGAGTCAGATGCCAGATCCCACAGCCTGAAAACCCTTGGGAACTAGTTCTCCTGTTTGGTTACCTGGTGTGGTGTCAGCATTGTGCTTTGAGGAGGCAATGGCTCCAAGAGAGCACCACTCAAAGGAACTTTGTCTTCTGTGAGTGATTTGGCAGACACAACACCTTTGATGACTTAGTTATTGTGCTCAGAAAGACAATAACTACTTCTGGCTTAAGAATAAAGGACAAGGAAAGAGGAGCACTTAGGGCTTTGGTTGCACCACACATGTCTAAAACAGCAGTCCTGCCTTCTCCTCCCTGCCCCACTCCTTGCACTCCTCCTTGAGCTTGTAAAGAGTGAAGAAAGCAGCAGTTTTTTTGGTAGCCTAGATGTGGTGAAGGCGGTATGTTGTCATACACCAATTAGGTGCTTAGAAATGTCTCTAAAAGGTATTAATATCACAACTGATGCTAGCGGGCACTTCTGTTCTCAGCCTAGAAAGAGAGGCAAAAGGCTGAGTTAAAGAGAGGAGACTCAACCCAAATGTGCTTCGTCCAGTTCAGTCGTGAAATGTGATCATGGCACAGAGCAAGTGAACTGGAACTCCATGTGTCCTGTGTGACTGTGCACGGTACTCCTGCGTCATGGCTGGTGTGGGGAGGCTCTCACAACCTCCAAACCCACGTCAGTAGAACAATACAAAAGTGTAGGCTGCTGGTGTATTTACCAGCCTAAATTCCTATAGCACTGAGAAACAGAGGCTCTGATCATATGTTTATGACTATTCATTTTAAGTGCATGTTAGAAGTGAATATCATGTGTCAAGAGAGATTATCTGGGGTAGCTTCTCTTACTAATACAGCTAGATGCAATCAGCTCACAGGAAGTTCTTGCAAAGAAAATTGCCAGGGCTATGGCAGGTGCCCAGGGTCCACAGGACTACTTTGTAGATAAAAAAGCCTTGCACTTGAACACTTCGGGAAACTATATCACTTCCTCCTGGACATTTTCAGAGACTGAAGGGTGGTTGTATACTTTTGATCACCTTACGTGTCCTCTATTTCCAGGTGTTTGAGCATCTAATGAGTCTCAGCTGTATGGTCTGCCCAGCTTCCTGTTGGGAAAAAAAATGTTCTTGATGGCCTTTTGCCAGTTTGCAAAGAGCTTGAGGTCTAAGCAAACATAATTGCATGCCTAGATGCTGATCAGGTGACGGGCTAAAACATGAGGGCACCAGAATGAGAGGTTGAGAACCAGAATATTTTCACTGCTGTGTTATTCTAATCAGAACATAAATGCCATGAAACTTGGAGAAAATTCTATTTCCAGCAGCTTTCATAAACCAAGCTGGTGGGCATGCCTTGAAAGGATTTAATGGCCAACCTTTCAAAACTTCACCCATCTCTTTAGCTTGTGCTTTAACTGTGTTTTCATTTTTTGGGCAAGTTTTTACATCACAGGAACTGAATCTTATTAGAGTAACTGGCTCATCCTGTAACTTAGCTGAATCACCTCTTGTCACTGGATTAGGATTTGATAAACATTAGAAACATTGTAGTTTATAGGAGGAGCCCAAAAGTGTATGTCATATTGCCTATAGCTGGGAAAATTTTTCTCCAGGTGTCAATTATGAAATTATTTTCATTATTGTAAGAATGTCTTGATTAAAAAAACCAGGTTTTGAACAGGGCAATTGTCCTGTCTGAAGCAGCATCAAATGAGCAGATCTGTGCTGAGTGCCCTTTTTCTAGCCTGTATGTAAAGTACCCAGAGGTTTGAAACAAAACAATCAACTACACACACAAGCCTGTTTTGGTGGACTTCAGCCAGTCCATTAACATAACAAAGAAAATATGTGCTTATTGAGATTCTATTAATGATACATATTTCATAACTTCTAAAGAAGGAATGGCTTGAATAATGGCAGTAATGATGCATTAGTAACATTACTTGCTGTAATCTTCAAAGTGATCTGACAACTACAGAAAAATACAGCATTCTGTTCTGTTGAGTATCTTAAAGTGTATTTATGTTTGTACTGGGGGGAGATGTGCAGAAAGGTACATCTGCCACAAATGTCATAGGAATCCTCACTAAAAATACTGTTAAATTCTTAGTGATGTACAGTTCACAAGAAGATTTTATTTTTTCTTTCTTTTTGGTCACCTTCTCACCTCCTCTCCAGTTTTCTAGTTCAGCGCTTTGGATTCTGTCTGCAGACATCTCTGCGACAGCAAAAGCTCTGTAGACTACATGAGGGTTTTGCCACCACACACGTGCCTATCTGCGGTTTGGGTGACATAGCTTCCTGGCTCTTGGTGCATAGCTAGGGAGGTAACTGAAAAGAAGGCTATTGAACAAAGCCAGTGAGCTGCAATAAGAAGATTCACATACCCATGACAATGCCCTGGAATAATGTCTGTATTCTAGCAAAGACAACATACTCAGTAGCTTGACTCACTTTTTTTTTTTTAATAAATATCCAAGTAACTCTTCACTGACAGATTTTCATATAATTCTTCTACCTGGTACTGGAAACACAAAAACTAAAATAAAACAGAAGCTTTGTGAGGTGCTTTCCCCTTCAGTTTCCTAAGTTTTGTCTTAAATAGTACAGCCTGGGGGCTGCTGATATCTACCTATACAGTTGGGCTGTTGCCTGCTTTCCTGTACAAGAGATTATTTTTTTTAAGAATTTACTTTTCTGTTGTTGCCAATAGCAGATGGTTAGAATTTGGCATCTGGAGAGATATTGATCTACAGATATACCTTGTCTTCACCCACAAAAATCTGCTTTAGAATTAGCTCACTTATAAACTGCTACAGATGTTATTTTCCATCATTAACCTTCTGCAAATTTGGCAGCATCCCAAAATAATAAGCTAACGTTGCCATTGTGAGGTGCAGGTTTCAGCACCTGCAGGTACAAGGAGCAGTGAAGGATGGAGAGAGACCTAAGCCTGCCCACACCTCTCAAACCTTCCAGGCAGCTGGGTTGTTGTTTGAGCATCTGTATTGCCTTCCAAAGGTAGCAGCATTTGCTGCAGTGGGGCATTGCTGTCAATGTTTTGGTTCAGAGAATACCACTCTGAATACAGGAGCCCAGCCCCATGGGGCCAGACAGGGGGCATGGGAGGTGAGGCTTACTGCTGTCCAATGAAATAAATTTTTTTAACCCTCCTCTGCTTAAAAATGTGGAAAACTGCATGTTTAAGCTAATAGAGTTCCCAGAAAAAAAGGACTGGCCAGACTGGGTTGCTTCTGCCCTGTTGGGGATGAAAGTACATTGTGCTCTGGTCACACATGGTTTTGTGCCAGGACATTTGCCTTCCATGGTGCACTGGCTGGCTAGGTAAAAGCGCAGAAATAGCTTTGTGTTTTGTTTCAACTTTTACTTACTTTGTGGTACAACACTGACAATTGTCTTCAACATGGCTTAACAGCATGCAGTATGGTAAAGTAGATGAAACAAAAAGAATAATCTCCAAAACTAATCATCTCTCTTCCTAATCAAGGAGGTTCCTACGCAATACCTGAAGAGATACCAGTGAGATAATAACTATAATCACTGTGAATCCCTTACAGGTAAAGTTTATCACATACCTTAATAAATTTAAAGGCCTTATTTTTGTTCTTTCACTGATTCAGAATGTGTTTTTCTTCATCTATGAGGAGTTATTCACCCTTGTACACTGTGCTGCTTCTCGGTCTGGCCAGGTCCCAGGGACTAGGTCTCTCACCGTGCCAGAACAACTCCCTCAGGAAACTCAATATGTTTTAGCTTGTACAGAATCTTCTCAATCCTCCTTTTGTAAGAGAGAGAAGGATAGAGAGTAGAATTTGGGGTGATATTTGAAACAGGGGTCAGGCTGGGGTTAGTAGTTATGTAGACTTACAGAATTTAAAACCACCATCTTAGAACTCGAAACACCCCAAAATAAAAAGAAGAGACTGTTTGCAGGGCACTGTTGGCCCTGTTCCTTTGCCATCTAGTGTAATGGACACACCAAAATAGACAGGTAGGAAAAAGCATGCCTGGCTATAGGAAACTGGTTTTATTTTCAGCATGGAAGTGGTGATCCCAACATAAATATGTATCGAGATCAGCTGTACTAGACTTGGGTTCTGATTCAGTCCTACCCTGGATTATAGAGGCATTGTAGCCATAGATGCACTGTCTGGTGTTTCTCCTTAGCAGAGGCCAGACAACAGCTTCCGGTGAACTAAGGGCTTTCCTCAGCATAGCACTGCCTGCATCTCCATCAGGATGTCTCCACTAAGATGTTCTGCATTCCCAGTGGGAGAGAGTAATTTCCCACAAGTGACTCATGTTGCTCTATAAAGGCTTTCCCTCTGCAGGCTGACCAGGTCTGGCTCTCCTTAGGGTAAGACTGCTGATTCATAAATGATAAAGCTCAAATGGAGAACGGCAGCTGCCATGTTTGACCACTGATGTCAAACAGGGCCAAAGAGTTTCTCTTGCCTCAAGTCTGATGACTTGTGGTCAGTTTAAACCTCTGCTGTGCTTACAGCCTGAGATGATATGGCAGCTTGCCACCTCTTTTCTAAATTTGTACCAACATCTTCAATTACTGATGTGTGGTATGACAAGACACGTTTATGTATGATGAGGCTTATAAAGAAGGAAGAGGTTCTCCAAGCATTGTGCTTGAAGGCATGCCCTACCCACAGCAATTACTTAATTATTGGGGAAATTGTGTGTACCAAGTCCATGTAATACACACTGAAAACTCTGGCTGGCTTTGAACCATAAGTAATATAATCAACTTCATTTGATGAGGCAGAAACAAAGTCATGAAAAAATCAAGTAATATATTAACAATGCTACCGTGGGCATAATAAACTCATCAGAAAACACTGAGTGCAGATGATAACCATTTCTCCTCTGGAATGAGCTGACAAATTTCTGTGCACTCAGGGGTTTGACAAAGGATACTGAAAACTCATAGGCCTGGATGTTTTGCAGTGAGTGAAAAACTTATTTTTGGTCCTGGTTGCATTTAATGAAGAAACTCAATTTAGATCACCCTTCCACTAAGTTGTTTGAATTAGGGATATATATTGATCATATTACTCAGTTCCCTGAATATTACAGTTGAATGAGTGCATTAAAGCATGAGAAGAATTGCATTCAGAAGCATGTTGTTCTTATCTAAACGAAAACTTAGTAAGCAATATTACAGCATTCTTCAAAGTAAAGATAATGGGAAAGATTAAAATGTTTAGTTACTGCCACCTCTGTTATGAGGCATTAGGACACAGATGTAGCAAGATTTTTTTCTGTCTTCTAAGAAGCTCCCAGCGTCATCAGTTATGGAGCTGATCCTCCTGTGCAGGTGAGAAAGGGCGTATTGGACAGAGTGATTGTCTCCACTTTCCTTAACTCCTGGTGGTGGAAAGAGATGGAGATCCTGCATCCCTTTGCCAATACAGCAAGAGAAAGAAAGGGTTGGACACTACTTCTCCAGGAGGTTTTTAAGGCATCCAGTCTGCCTGAGAAAAACAAATTTTGTCTCCCCAAGGCAAAGGTCTGGATTCCCAAAAGGCAAAGCAACTGGCCATACAGGTATGCAGCAGTGCCTACGCCTGATGCCATCTCTGCTGAGGGCAGCAGTCAACAGGGTGGGGTCAGGTCTGTCTGGTGATGTCTTCCTAGTGGTATTGGGTAAATACAGCTCTGTATGGTAACTAGTAACCAAGAAACAGCAAGCAAGTGTATATTTTTATTGACTAATTAATTAATTACATGCCTATCTCTCAGAGGAGCTCTCAGGCTGAGTATGTGAGCAGGCTGGCGTGTGCATTTGAGCTGGCTGAGGTCTGAACTGTGGCAGCTGCAGCAGTGTGCTGATGCCTACATAACTTTCTTGACATCCCCATACGTATCTTCTCCTGATTCAACTACTTTGACATTCCGTTGCGCTGCCTCAAAGCCAAGAAAAGCTGACACAGCTGAGGAGATGGTTGTGTTTGACCCCACTGGCTGCAGAGCATGCACCAGCCCAGGCGTGGGGAGGCTTTCATGCCTGTACTCCTGCATTCCTCCTTGCATGCCCAGGTTGAGGCCTTGGGATCAGAAGCCTTTGCTCATTCGAAACTGATTCAGAGCACAGTGTGGACTGAAAATAATTTCCTCCAAGCTTCTGATTTCAGCCTGGTGTATCTTTGCTGAGAAGAAGATCGTGGAAATAACAGAATGCTTGTGATTAATACCTGTATGCTTTGCACTTCATAAGTGCAGGCGTGGTAAATGTATATAGTAAAGAGGTGCCATACACAAATATATCAGACCACAGTGGTGGTTTTTTGCTCTGTTAACCCTCTGGATTCACCATGATTCTGTCCTTGTCACTTTTTGCTGACAGAAGGAATCAGAGGTGCGATATCAGAGCCATTAGCTCAGGCTGCAGCTGTACATCTGACAGCAGGAAGCTCAGATCACCATCAGCTCTACTAGCATACCTGGCAAGACATGCATTGCACGTAGCACAAGCCAACATTTTAAATCAAGCAGGAGCCCTAGCCCCCGTCACGGTGGGCAGGAACTCCTATTCCACCTAGCACTAATTGGCACCTTTGCTCTCACACTCTTGCTCCTCAGCTCTGCTCCACATCACCATGATAGCAAAGCACTGATTAATGACCCCAGTGGAAGTGCAGGACCCTGTGTGGCATGCAACTGAGTGCTTTAGACAGCCCCTGGGTGCCAGAGCTGAGGCATGCTGGAGGGAGTTTTCCACTGCCCTTGGATACTTGATTAACAACAATGTCATTCTTTGAGTCTCTTAGGTGGGATCTCTGTGTGTATTTATGCACATAAGTTCGTAAGAACTAATATTCAGTCTCTTTTCAGCTTTAGCGACAGAGAGTATGTGCATTGCATGTGAAGCTGGTACCTGCTGAGACAACTGTCATGTTTTTGTATTTCTTAGGAAGTTCTGATATTTCCTGCCGATGTTGTTAATAAACCAGAAGGGAATTGCACAAGCAGTGCTGCCAGACATACAAATGGAGATGTTACTTTAAAGGAAAAATGTGTGATGTTGGGATACATTTGTACATTCTGACAGTCATTTTCCCCACCTTCACATGAAATACTAAGGAGTTAAAAAGACTACACATGGAGGAAAATAGAAATCGGGAGAGGAGAGGAGAGGAGAGGAGAGGAGAGGAGAGGAGAGGAGAGGAGAGGAGAGGAGAGGAGAGGAGAGGAGAGGAGAGGAGAGGAGAGGAGAGGAGAGGAGAGGAGAGGAGAGGAGAGGAGAGGAGAGGAGAGGAGAGGAGAGGAGAGGAGAGGAGAGGAGAGGAGAGGAGAGGGTAACAAATGTTCCTGCTGTCTTTCCAAAGAGGATGCTACTGTTAAAAATTTTATTAGTTTTCTTCAAAATTGCTGTTGCCTTTCCTTCTTTGGTCTAATTGTGCTTCCTTCTCTCTCGGTATCTGTACAGCTACAAAGGCACCAAGTGCCATTTAAACACACCATCTGCTCCTCCCAAGCTCTACCCTAGCCATCGTCCCCTCTCCTTCTTACAGACATTGTCCCCTGCAGAGGTGCCAGGCACCTTCAAGGTCACTGCTCCTTCTCTCTTCTGGGGTTTTCTGAGCTATTGCTTTGAAGCAAGGCCCGGAGGGACCTCTCCTCCTCAGGCCTGATGGCTGGGCTGTCACTCATACCTTCACTTTCTCGTCTGCCTCTCTGCAGTGAAACAAGACTCCCTTCCCCCGAGAGCTGGCTTGTCACTCTCTCCTGGAAATCATAACGGTCCTTTGTGCTCATAAGGAAAGGAAACGGCACTTCTCATGATAGCAAAGAAAGTCCTTGGGAAAGGAAAGACATGAAGCACTAATTGAGCAGAGTTTGGGAACATGGGCAGGCTTTCTGCATCTAACCTCTGCACCACTGCACCAGGCGAAGAGCAGGTGAGCATTAGCAGGGGCTCTGCAGAAGATCCTCAGAACATATGAAGGAGGTGCTATTACCTGAAGCTGGAGGTACAGACCAGCTCCTTGGGCAGAAGCAACATCATCATGGCAACTAAGGCTCTGGCTCTGTAAACATTGATGTCCTGGGAACAGCAGAAAAAAACTAAAGCTTTCCTCAGTTACTTTCTTTGAAATCATCAGTTGTTGGTGCAGTTTGCCCCACTCCTCCCTGGGACAGGGGAGGCTCACAGAGAGTCAGAGGCTGCCTGCTCACTGCTGCAGCCTGCCCCTGTCTGCCTGCCGTGGGGCCTGGGGGGAAACACCCTACCTGCCCTTCCAAACACTGACTTTGCCTCACTGTCCATCCTTCCGGGGACATTCCCACAGCCAGCACTTACCCTCAGCTCTGTTGCGGTGAGCTTGCCTTTCATTTATGGTGTTAAAAGCTTTCTAAATATGTTTTGTTTTGGTTTGTCGTTTTTGGTTTTGGTTTGTTGTTGTTGTTTTGATTTGGTTTGATTTGTTTTTTTTTCCTTGCAGTTTCCCATAAGGTAAACACCTCAATTTCAGTGTGAGTCATATCTCCTTATGCCACTTATGCTGACATGCTGCGTAAGTTGTGTGAAGTACCTGTCTCTCTGGCTAGATGCTGCTGCCCAGCATCTCACAAAGCGTGAGAGCCTTCAAAAAGATGTAACAGCCCAGGAGCTGAAGATATCAGGTACTTTTAAGACTGGGATGCAAACAACAGCTCATCGTGAGCATTGCAGTCATAGTGAAATGCTACACTGGTTCCCAAAATGCCACAGAGCAGGTACTGCTCTCCCACCCTGCTCTTTCTGCCTGATAGTGAGGACATGTCTCCCAGTATTTGCTTTTATTTTGCAGTAATAGCTGCTGTAGCTGCTTCATGGGGCTGTTGCCAGACCAGAATAAATTATAGTGGCCTTCAGGTAGCTGTGATTTATGCCAGGGCAAGGCCTTTGTCTGGGCAGCATGGGATTAAGGGTGGACAAGTCAGGTGGCCTCTGACTGCAGCTTGAACTTTTCCTGCTCTTCTCTATTTCACTGTTTTTTTCCACCCATCAGTTCTCCTTTCCTTGATTTCCCTTGTTTCAACTTGTCTTAGTCAAAAGCTTATTTGTTCCCCGCAAAATCACCTTATAACTGTGTTATGCTTGGGCCACTTCTGGAGGAGTTTGAAGGAGAAGTGTCTACGACACAGGAGGTACCCAAAGTGCAGCCCCATGGAAGGTGGTGAAACACAGGGCCTGCTGC
This sequence comes from Patagioenas fasciata, assembly GCF_037038585.1. Taxonomy (NCBI): domain Eukaryota; kingdom Metazoa; phylum Chordata; class Aves; order Columbiformes; family Columbidae; genus Patagioenas; species Patagioenas fasciata. Next base: position 48,398,608 of record NC_092522.1, read on the forward strand.
TCCTCCTGTTGGAGTGAAAGCCCAAGTGTACTGCACCACTGGCCCTTAGGAGGGTGCACAAGAGGGAGGCTCCCAGTGAAAGAAGTACAGTGAAGAGATTATGTCACCACCATAAAAGGCAGGTGGCCTGTTCTGCTTAGGTGTCTACACTCAGCAGCAGTACAGTGACAGCAAAACTTGGTGTAGCCAAACTGTTCTATAAAGTGAGTATTAGGAGTCCAAAGTCAGGGAGGAAGATTAAGGAGCAGCTTTTGCTGCCTTGTCATCCTTCAGGAGACAAGAAATTACTCCATCTGTGTACTCAAAGTCTTGCTTTTTCATCCCCTGTTCCTGAGCCAGCTCTTCCAGGAACACCTTGGTGGTGTTCAGACCAGGGACTTGTCCATGCTCTGCCTTGTGATAACTGTGGACTCATGGCAGCTCTTTTCTGGTCCCATGCACAGTCATCTCTGGCTATAGACTCAGGAGCAGCAATGTTATTACATTAGATCAATATTATACAGATTAACTCTGTTCCCAAGGTCTTATTTAGAGAAGGATTGAAAAGATTTTCATGCTGGCTTGTGTTTCTCACAGCTGATCTCTCACAGTCTGCTGTTTCTCTTGATTTCTTCACTTTCTTTGTGCAGCTGCCAGCTTTTCTGAGCTACCTCAGAAGCTAATTGACCTGGATTTTGCCTTTCTCCTCTTAAGTAGAACTTACTGATGACTCTCCTCTCCTGGGCATGCCAGTGTGACTGCAATGGCAATGCAAAGCCCGCACATGTTGCTCTCAAGTTTGTCTGCTGTGTGATGCCATTTTTCCAAGGCAAATAGGAAGCATTTTTGTCTGTCACTAACCCAGTAGGTATCCTGAGGATTTCTAGCAAGCAGAACAAATGGAAACCTTTTCTCTTTTCCTTGCTATTTATTTGATTTTGCAGTCATTTAATTGTTCTTCCTTCTGAGGTGCAGAAGAGAGTCCAACATAGCTTATTTTGTCACTCTATACTCATACCCCTGTGACAGTGCTGGTGGTCAGTGAAAAACTGGGTGTAGGTTTCAGAGACACAGCCTGTACTTGATCTTCTTTTACCTACAGAGGCCCTTTTAACTTCTTGGATTTACTTTCTGACACTTGTTCTCTCACCAGCCCACCCAAGGTCGACTTCCTAAAATAGGCTGTCAAAATGGGTGGCACATATTGACTTCTAGGTGCCAATGTCTGTCATTCTCCTATGATTGCTTAGAGTTCCCATGTAGATTAGCTAATTAAACCTTAAACCCCTAAAAAGAGAGAGGTGAATTGTTAGCCTTGAGTGCTCAGACCTGAGTGTCATGCCTGGCCTAGGGGAGAGGTGCTACCTCCAAGGCACAGGGGAAATACCAAAACAGCAGAGATGGTGGGGACTGGTGCTTTTCCCATCTCTCCTTTTGTTCCTCTTTGGTGTCCTTATCACTCCTCCCTTTGCTGTACTACTGAATATATAGTTTCAGGGGAGCTGTAGTTTAGAAGCTTGATACTTGGAAACCTTTCAGCCCCAGGGGCCTGTTTTCCTGGTAGGAGTCACATGGCAGAAATCCTTGCTAAACACTTACAGCTCTTAGTTGAAGGAGTTTTGGGTCTGCAGTACGGTGTTCTTCCAGCCTTCGGCAACTTCTGATCTTTTTTGTAGCTGAACACTAGAAAAGCTAGATAGCTATTTGATTCTGTGAGATTTCAGTGGTGTTTTGTCTGAGACCACAAGGAGGGGCTTCCATTATCTAAATAGCAGATTTACCTCCTGTTTATTGAGTTATGCACATAAAATACTTGCTGAGCCACTATTTGGCCTATTACACACTTGGCCCTGGGCTTGTTCTAGGTCCCTGCTCAACTCAGTTCCATGCCCCCAGTGGGGAACTTGGTGGCCCCATGGGGTGCCAGGTGGCTAGTGGTGCTTCCAAGGAGACATGTGCATGTGTGGGGCCACAGAGGTAGGTGGTTCCCAGAGTGAGCAAGGCTATAGGTCTGTGGGTGCTGGAAGCCAGATCCCTGCAGCAGAAAGGGCAGTGGCACCGCTGGGGCCATACAGTGGGTGTAAAACATACATGAAATCTGGATAGTGGAAAATAAATTAGTAGGAAGTGAAATGGAAAGCTCTTCCTGTGGAAGTGCTATGTCACGCACCAATTTTATTCAGATTTTTTTTCTCTTAATGCTCTTCTAACAATTCAATTCCTTTGTTCTTACCCTGCCAGAGCTGGAAGAGATGCATTTTCCATCCAACAGTTCCCATGAGGTTTGGAAACACAGCCTGTTTTCCTGCTCCCTCCCTGCTTTTCAGCACATCCCAAGGGCCTGATCTTGTACCATGCTATGCACTTGGGTGCTCTGAGGGCAAAAGACAGGGTCCCTGCGTGAGTGGCAGCAAGGCAATGCAGGAACATGGATGTATAGCTTTAATGAATGACAAGACAGAAGTAACATTTGCTAAGAATAGTCTTGTGACGCAGATTTCTGGTGTATATTTGGCTCATATCTGCTACAATAATGTAATGGATATTTGCCATTACTATACTTCTGTTAAAAAGGAGGAGGGGAAAAAGGAATAAAGGGAGATTATTCTTGGAAGCAAATCTTAGAATTTTCTATGCTTCTCTGCCGGCCACTTTATTTTCATCCCACTGAGGCAGTGATCTCACTGAGGCCGTGGTGTTGGCCAGGGGCCAGCTTGTGAGGCTAGCTACAGCTGCAGCCTCCCAGAAATGAGCACCTTGAGGAAGGTGGGGGCATGAGCCTGCTCTACCGTGTACCTATCAGGCTGAGAGTGGGGCAAGAGCCAGGCAACATGGCACTGCCAAGCCCATCAGGTAGCGCGACGGTGGGACATCGGGACACAGGGGCTGCAGCAGGACTCTCAAGGACACTGTGGCGTGAATATTTTTTTCCTAGCAAAACCGGTGTCTTTATCAGCAGTCCCACAATGTGACGAGACTGTAGCTACGTTCAAGAAGCAGAGGTGGGCTGATGTAGTGAACTTGCAGCATAGTCTGGCTCCTTGCAGTGACCTGACCATGTGTGAATATCTTGGTTGCAGTGTATAGGCATCAGCCTCACACAAGAGGAGCAATGGATCAGCAGTTTCACTGGATACCCTGGTTGCACAAAAGGCTGTGTAATGGACATTGCTGTAAACATAGTGTGGTCTGGATCCTGCCATTGCCCTAGCAAAACTGAAAGGAAAAAAAAAAAGAGGTGCAAAACCTCATTGCATTGCATTGTGGAAGGCCAATGTTTCTGCGAACACAGAGGAAAGCAAACCTCGCCTTTCTCAGATGTTAAGGGATGCCATTCCCCCTGTCTGACTTCCATTACTGCCTGTCTCTCCTTTGGCTTAAAGCCATAGCGTTTCCCTACTTAGAAGCATTGCTGTAATAGTACCTCTGGAAGGAATGATAAGCACAGCTGGATCCTGCCAGTGTTTTATGCACAAGCATATATACATGTGCACACACACGTTTGCGCGGCTGTGTTTGGGGACGTGGCTGGAGATTTTTTTGCCATGGTTCCTCTTCTCCCCACCCTCTCACATGAGACGTGTAACACACGACAGGACTGCCACTTCATTGCATTATGATAATCCCTTCACATCAGCTCCCCTTCTCCCATTTCAACTGAAAAGCTCTTAAAATACTTGGTTGAGGAAAAAAAAATAAAGTCCTTTTTGCATGGGATGATACACAAATTTCAGCCTGTAACTAAAGGAGTAATTGTGCCATTTGTACATGACCTAACCCCCTCCCTGTGTTGCCAAAACAGTCTTTGCTGTGACCAATGTTCTCAGCTGCTGTTTTGTTTCCTAAAAAAAAATCTGAGCCTAGGCAACACATTTCAGTCCATTGGGGAGCTGCCAAGGGTCATTTTGAGAAACACCTGGAAGCTAGTTAGGGGAGGGGAGTTTGCTGCTGTTGTTTAAACATCTCTGGGCCAAGATTTTCAAATGCATTCAGAAACCTAAGGGTTTAGAGCAGGTGCCTAGGGGATTTTCAAGAAAGCCTGCACTTCTTATCTGTAAATTGCAATCTTTAAATATTTCTGAAAATCCAACCTTAAGTTGTAGGCTGAATGAAAGCAGAGCCATCAGGACAGGCGTAGACAGAGCTCTTGGTGATGCCTGGGTGTAGCATCATGAGGCAGGCCAGCAAAATTGTTTCCCTGTAGAGTTGCACAGCTGACTTTGGCTTGCCAGGATGAAGCACCACACCAAGGCAGGCAGAGAGTGAGGAACTGTGAGAGGAGGACTTTTTTTGATAATTTGGGAGGGGAGAAGTGTTTTGTGTCAGATCAGAGCTGTTGCATTCCTTGATATAAGGCTGGGCAAAAAGGGTAGTTGTGTATTTTTAAATATAAACAACCAGTTCACCAATTAAGCTGGTGTCTTAGCAGAGCAATCACAGCTGTCTATAGGTGGTTGCTTGAAAGCAGCATTGAGATCCCTGCAAGGAGAGGGGGGGACCCTGCATGACGCTGCTGTTTTCCTGGTCTTGCTATGGAAGGTCTCTCTGCCTGGCAGTCTCAGCCCTCCCAAATCCACAGCACGGTCACTACACACCACCTAAAAAGTATGGGAGCCTCCCCTTTTGCTGAATTCATGTGTTGCTGCCGAAGCTGTGACACTTGGCTATCTCCCTCCTCTCCTGCTTTGTACTTGTGCCTGTACTGCAATATTCTCAAATCACATCCCACCTGCTGTGTCCCACTGAGGCATAGCTCCTGCTGACGTTTTCCCTTCCGTTCTTTTTTGACAAGGGCCAGCAGACCCTTGTGTGCCCCAGCGTTAGCGCAAAAGCTCTCATGCCCTGATCCCCTGGGAACTGCAGACGAAATGTAGTTTCCACTTCAGAGCACTCACAAGCTCTTGAAAAGCCTCTCTGGATGTTTGTCTGGGGTTTTGTTTGGAGGAAGCTCTTGGAATGCCGGGGAGCATGGGAGGAAATAATGGCCCCAGGTGTTATGTGAGGAGATTCTGCAAATGGAAAATAATTTGGAAATTATTATCAGTCCCAAAGGACAAGATCGTGGACTCGGCACTGGTGAGCAGCCACCAAGCTTGCAGAGGGGTATGAGTTTTGCTACTGAGTGGAAGAGAAATTGCTTCATCACCATCAGGTCTGCCTGGGGACGAGAGAGAAAAACAGGTGCTCTATTTAAGCACTGCCAGCAAGATTTTTACATCCTGGAAGCACTGATTCATATCAGAGTACTGTTACTCAAGCCTGGGCCTCTGAGAGCACCTCCAGGCCAGCAGGTCTCCAGCTGCTTTCTGCAAAGGGATAAGTTGCCTCTGACATCCCTCAGCCAGAGGCTTTTCCCTGGTCTGAAGTGCAAAGACACTGCAAGGCACATCTTGCTCTTCTTGGGAAGGAAAGGCAAAGTTTCCCTGTGATCTACTTGAGAGTGGAGAGACTTATCCTGAATCTACTGCCCTGTGCTGGGTGTGTGGGCAGGAGAAGACACGGCTTTCCCTCCCATAAACTGCTCAGTGCAAAGCAAACAGAGCGCAGCTTCCCACGCTGAGTGAGCAACCTGGGGAGTGTGTGTCAGGGGATGACTCTGCTACACGGCATCTTTTTCAGCAAAGAAAGCTAATCCTTTTGCCACCTGCAGCTGGCAAGGGGCAGGCTATGGGAGTACTCGCTGACTCGAGAAGAGTGAGCAGGAGGGCACCTTGCTTGTGGGGAGAAGGGAAGCCCTGAAGCCTGGGATGGGAAATGGGCTTGTAGAAACATACACGGGCAGCAGGGAGACATGGTGGGAAAAAAATAGGTTATTGAAAGAGATGGGGTTGAACTCAGCAAACAGCAAGCAGCACAGGACAGAAAAATTCAAAACCTCTCCTTGGAGTGTAAGCAAACTGGAGAGGGGTTGCAAAGCACTTGTTGCCTTGGCATGGATATTTCTGGTGTCAGTATTTTCCCCTTGACTGACAGTCCTGTCAGCTGAACGAAGGGAGGGAGGTGGGAATACAGCCCCTGTGAACAGCACAGGCCCTTTTGTGTACCTGGCCACTGTGCATGACAGCCCATTTTGTGCATGAAGGCAGACAGGCTACAGGAAACTGGGGGAAACAATGAGATTCTGCTTTGCTGGTGCAACAGCTTGACAAGTGGTGGAGAGGAAATGCTTGGATAACAAGGGCAGGGTGAGCCAGAGGCCAGAGGGCACATTTTTCATGCTTTTTGGTGTCAGCACTGCACTCGCATAATAAAGCTCAGCACAGGGCAGTGACTGGCTGATGGGGTCAGCGCCTCTCAGCGGGGCGAGGGCCAGGCAAGGGATTCCCAGTTTGAGAACTGGGGAAGACTACAGGAAAAAAGCCTTAGGTCTTGTCCCAGAGAAAGGACAAGCAGCCCCTGTGAGAGGTGATAATGCTGCCTCCTTGTGCAAATCTGAGCTGGAGAAAAATAGCCCCAGAAGTAATCCCCTAGCAGAGGGAAGAGACACTGCCAAAGTCTGGTTGCAGGTCTGGAGCTGCATTCAGCGCCCATCTGAAATCTGATTTGTGCTGAGGCATTTTGGGGGGAACTAAATGCTTTAGAAACTCTAGCCTGGATTACAAGTGCCCATCTCCTTCAGCTCTGCCCCTACCCAGACTTCAACTTCCCCACCCAGCTTGGAGTGGTATTATGAGGGTGAAATCATTGACATTTGTGAAGTGCTTTGAAGATAAGCTCTGAGGCCCACATTTAATCTTCCTTGAGCTGTCAGACACAGAACTCACAGCAGGGGTTTACCATGTGCTGCTCATGAGCAGCACAAGGAGCTGCCCCCATTCCTGTGCCCACACCTCCCTGCTGCAGCCCCTGCCCTACCAGCTCTCCCATTACAGCTCTTTCCCAAGCTGGCTGTAAGCCAGAGGGCTGAGATGATCCTAGTTGCAGTATCGCAGAACTGCAGCCTCATTAAAACAAAGAGGGGAAAACAAGAGGTGAAGAGGAAGATACACGAGAGTGGGAAGACTGGTGTGAGGTTTGTGTATGTGTTTATGTCATCCCAGTCACTTAGGATACACATTGAAGTAGCCTCTGAAAGTTGTTTTCAGCTGGGGCTCCTGTTGTGCTCAAAGCTGTATCAACATATGCAATCCCCTGCCCCAAAGTTGTAGATGAGACATATTATGAATCTGAGTACATGAGAGAGCAGAGGAAGAAAGCACCTGTCAACAAGGCAAGCCAGGAGCCTAGAACACCAGCCTGCTTATCACTGTCGAATTTCCTGCAGACATTGCGAGAAAGAGAGGTTTTAAATTGTTTTTACACACACCTGCCTGCTTGAGTACACAGAAAAGACAGAAGTGGCTTCAGAAGCAACTGGCTGGTATTTTGTTCAGTATGTGGCCCCATGCCTTATTTGCAGCTTGCTGTGTAAGCGCTGTTGTCAAGTGGGAGCTATTTGTTTCCTCCAGGCTTTTCTATGGGACTCATCACTGTGACATGAGAGGACTTCAGACATCAATTAAATTCTTTCCAGAACAACCCTGTGAGACTGAGGAAGGGGAAGTAGCAAGGAAAGCTTTGTTGCTCTGAGGGCTCATCTCTGCTGCAAACCAATCCAAATTTTCAAGTTAGGTATGCAGAAAACAAGGAACTGTGATGACCTTTGGGTGAAGTGACTCACACAGCTTTGTGCAGGAATCTTGCGGCAATGGCTGGACTAATACCTGGTGCTCCTGGACAATATTCAGATCAGTCAACTCCCATGAAATTGCTCTTTCTCCTCCTGAATTCCCTTCCCTCACTCCTTCACTACACAGCTTCTTCTCCAAAAGACACTCCCTCTCTACCCAGCCATGATGCATCCACAAGGTGTCCATATACTGAGTGCTACAGGGACTCGATAAATGCCTCTAAGGACTGTATGCAATTAACAGGTGAAGAAAAAGGAAAAACTGAGTTCACATGGGCATCTTCTAGATTTTGAGTACCTGGAATTTATGCTCTGAATCCCTTTTCTACTGTACCGAGGGATATATGTAGTCAGGGGCCCGGACCACAAGTCTTGTGAGGACTGGTTGAAGGAGCTGGGGCTGTTTAGCCTGGAGAAAAGGAGGCTGAGGGGAGACCTTATCACTGTCTGCAACTACCTGAAAGGAGGCTGTAGCATGGAGGGTGTTGGTCTCTTCTCCCAAGTAGCAAGTGATAGGACAACAGGAAATGGCCTCAAGTTGCACCAGGGGAGATTTAGATTGGATATTAGGGAATATTTCTTCACTGACAGGGTTGTCAGGCATTGGAACAGGCTGCCCAGGGAAGTGATGGAGTCACCATTTCTGGAGGTGTTTAAAAGGTGTATAGATAAGGTTCTTAGGGACATGGTTCAGTGCCAGAGTTAGGTTATGTTTGGATTCAATGACCCTGAGGGTCTCTTCCAACCAAAATAATTCCATGACTCTGAATCTGTGGCTCTGTTCTATGTGGGGAACATGTGTGGCAGAGCATGCACGTTTTTTAGTTTTCCTGTCTGCCCTGCTCCTTCTCCCAAGCAACTCTCCTTGCCCTTGGAGTTGGGCAGCACCCTCCCAGCCTCACATAGCCTACACCCAGCAGTGACACCACTGAAGTTTCATAATAGCTACGCAACTCAGGGACATCTTCCTGCTCCTGAGGCTAAGAGATACAGCACAGCTCATATTACCCACCAAAGCTTTCTCCTGCCCCTGGGCTGGCTTTGCCTGTGGAGAGCCCTCCCTGGCATACGCCACTGAAACATGCCCAGGTACTGTTGGCCGTGGACCAACACTGTGCCAAAGAGCACGCAAATTATTTGTGTGCAGGTGATCAAAGGCCAATATTCGAGCCCACATCCTGATCTTGTTTCATACACTAGCATAAAGGTAACTGGAGAGGCCTGCAGAGGCAAACTTCTCATTTCTAGTGACTGTGACCCAGAGAAGGATGCTACCAGCAAAGTAAGCAGTGGAATAGGGACTTACAGAGGGTGAGTGTCATCTACCACAGCCTAGACCCCTCTTTCCCTCCACAGCACCAAGAATGTGCTGTGATCTGCAAGGCACTGCAGGGTGTTGCAAGCTCTTCCAGAGCCTTAGAGGTGCAGAGGATTTGCACCAAAACCTGCTGTCCAGGAACTGTAACCCATCTTCCCTTCTGGGGCCACAGGGTGCAGGGCAGGTGACTCAGCACGGGGAAAAATACTGACATAAGGCAACCAGATGTTGGAGGGGAGGACAGGGCTTGTCATTGCCCACCAAAGTTGCTGTGAGCACAGACCCACCACCACAGGAACTTCATGACCCTGCCCACAGCTAACCAAGCAGCTAGCAGTCTTTAATGAGCTTCGTCAAACTGACATAATGGTCAAATTGAGACAGCTTTTTATGGGAATGATAAAATGAAAATTGTCCCTGACAAAAGGCAACTCCCGCTGCAGGTTTTGGGCTTTGACTTTGAACGATGCTGCTCTGGGTTCTTTAAACGAAACCAAAAATAGGTAATTTTTAGTGGAATGTTTTTGCTTGGCTATGCTTTTTTAGGTTTGGGGTTTATTTTCCAAAAACAGATAAGACTTTTTGGCTGAAATTCTTCATTACTGTGGGAGAGGACACAGAGGCATGGAAAACTTCAGGACCTAAGGGCTTAAAGCAGTTGTCAAAATTATAAACAGCAGACAAAAAGGGCTTATACCGTGAAGCATGAGGTGGTTTCAACAATAAGTGATACTACCAGTTCAGCTAAAATACATCTAAAATATATTTTATAAGGCCTGTGTTTCTACAGTATTAATGTACTTCACCCCTGAGACAAGTGTGTGGACTTCTGGCAGGAAAGGAAGCAAGAGTCAGGAGGAGAGAATGTGAAAGAAGAGCTAGATACCTTCTTGCTTTTCAATCAGCCAGCTCTCCCTGGTCCCTGCAGCTGCCAAAAACTTTTGTACGACAATAGCAGTAACACAAAAACCTGTTAAATATACATTCAACTGAATTTAAATCAAGAAGAAGCATCTATTGTAATTAAGGTTTGGTGGATGTATCTTGAACATGGCATTGTTCTTAATTATTGAGCTCTGCACACCTGCAGGAAATATATTAAAAGAGAAAAAGTTTTCCAGCACAGTGCTGCTTGCTAAGTGAAGCAACAGCATGACAGCTCTGTGTGGTTTTGCTTTTACAAACTCAAGACAGTGAAAATTCACCAGTTCTGTCTCAAGCCTGTCACTTCCCAAGATGCCAGTTATGGCATAGGTCTCCAACACATTCCAGACTCTTTTGTACTTTGTCTTTAAAAAACCTTTACAACAGGGGACACAATGGTTTATCAAGATGCTCATGACTGTGACTATACAGGCTGAAAACTAGAGCTGAATAGACCTGAGAAGAGCCAGACTCTTTGTGTGATTTGGCAAACAGCAGCTACAGACAATACTTAAAGCAGAGCTGTGTGCATACTTGAAACCCTTTCCTGGGGCTTTGCAAAGACCACCACGATGTGCTGGGGAGGTCCAGCAGTGCTATTGGGTCTCCACACCAGGGGCAGCTCGTGGATGTGCTGGAGGCCAGAGGGATGGAAATGCTGTGAGATATTGTGCCGCCTCCACTCACCTCAAAGTCGCAGCACAAGCTCTTTCCTCCTGCCAGAGACGGGGAGAAGGTGACTATGCTTTTCCCCTGCTGCCATGGCCACATCTCCTGAAAACAGCCCTGCTTTCACCTTTGATGTCAGAAGTCCAAATGTCTGATGTGGGGGTGGTCCCCCATGCCACCAAGCTGTGTACTCCTGAAATACCTCTCTGGGGCAGGCAGCATCTTTGACTGTATCTACACAGACAGAGCCACAGTTTAACATGCAAATTCCTGAGCCAGGACTAATGTAACTGGCTTTATCAGTGGGAATTGTGTAGCTGCAGTGGCACGGAGCTTGGTGCTGGCCAAACCGATCCATAGGGAGGTCTGCTGATGACAGTAACGCGGATACACTCTTACTTCAAGAGTAACCCATAAATACATTTCAGAGAAAACAAACAAACAAACAAAAACCACCAAAACATACCCCCACCCCCCCAAGTATATTATGCTAAAAAGTAAAGGTTTACAGTAAGGTGTTCTCTGCAGGAGGCCCCTGAAACAGCCCAAGACAGCTTGACAGGCACGTGAAGTCGTTACTCCTTCCATAGCCAAGGTTACTGCGCAGAAAATACATGGAATAAGAATGAAGAATAAATGCTGTAAGTAAAAAAAATCTCATCGAAGAATACCGAGGCCTGAAGCCATGTTTAAATGCATGACTTGCTTCACTGGAAAAGGCTTGGCTTCCCTGTCCCACCCCCTCCTTTTTTTTTTTTTCAGTCTTTGCAGCTGATGGTGCAGGCATTGCTTGAGTATTTGCAGAAAAATGAAGGCACCTTGGTACATGGACACTTCCCTTATAAAAGAGTTGTCTCACCTTAATCTGCAACAGAGTTGGGTCTGGTTTAGGCCACCATGCAAACCACCAAGCCCTGTGATTTCTTCTGCAGCTCTCTTATGCAATGAGACCAGGGCGTAAGCCTTAACCCTCCCGTACAGGAAGAGAAAACAAGCCCTAGAAGATGACTTCACTGGATGTGCCTGCTTTTCTGATTCCTGCCTCCTGAGCCTACTGCACAGGTGGGTTGGGGAGAGCAGTGGGGAGAGGGTGGGGATGTCTTGACTGATGTGTCCGCCTACAGCAGTCAGCAATTCTGAGCTTGGTAGCAGGGCTGGGCAGAGGGGAAGGCCATTGCCACCTGGCCAAAGACAGCTGCAGAGTGGGCACTCCAGGGATCAGAGGCAACTGGGGAGCAGACTGTGCCCTGGGGCACTTTCTCATGCTAAATACCACCTTATTTGCCCCACAGCCCAAGAGGAATCAGGACAATTGCTCATGTGTTGTGGCAGGAAAGAAGAATGAATAAGAATGATGCCTTTGGTGACTGCTTTCAGCCCAGCATCCTGTTTCTATTGCATCCATATATCAGGCTTTTCACCTGTGATTGCTTCTTTTACTTCCATCTGTATGTCAGATCATCTTTTATTTTTTATCTATATGGTGCTAACGATGTGGGATTCATGAGAAGAGCTGACGGGCAACCCAGAGATGAGAGAATAAAAACAAGTATATTATGGTGGCAGCATGAGGAACTGTGAAGGTCTCTGCTCTGCCAACTGGGGAACCAGTACAGCAAGTCAATTTTGTATTTCCAGGTTATTTGCAGGTGTGCTGAAAATCTTGTGCTGGGCTGTGTTGTTAACCTGTTTGGATACACTTATTGAGAAGTAATATGAAGCAGAGGATGGTGCAGCTGCTGTTTGTCTGATTTCTGCGTGTGGTTCCTTAAAACAGAGGAACTGAAATTTGTGTTCACAAGTAGCCAGTTTATGGTACCTATGCACCTCCAGTGCTGCAAAGCTTCATTTATCTTACTCTCATCATGGGCACTGAAGGGCAATGAAGTGTGCAATGTATAGACTTTTCCACCAATTAAAAGAAAGAGTGGTGATCACATTACTCTTCTTTATTATGATCCTGCTCTCTGAGTCTCTTAGGAAAAAACTAGAAGGAAGAAGGAATTGTTTGCAGTTGCCATCACTGAACATAAAGAGAAATTGTGGCAGACAGTGAGCCAGACAAAAGTCACTCGTGACAAAATGCCATTGCATCCATCAGTGGTGGAGCTGAACACTCAGCTTTTGTTTCTTGTCCTGAAGTCAGGAATAAAACCATCTGAAGGAGGCTCCCAGGGTGGCTCTCAGCAGAGAGATCCTCTGCAGACCAAAGAGATGAATGACAATATAAAAATTTCCTGTGTTCTATTTTGGAGATGTCCAAATGCTGAAAAAAGATGTGGCTGGTTCAGATCTTTTCCAAACTGTGACCCCTTGGTGCCTTTCTTGTCCTTCTCCCTTTCGTTCTCTCTTCTCTGTCCACCCACATTTCCTGCAGGGCAACATGAGAAGCCTAGAGTGGTGTCATTCCGCTTGAAACCTAGCTACCAAAGGCCATGATTAACCCCAGCCCTGTCCTAGTGGAACACTTGACCTTGTTGATTATTAACAGTGCAAGGGATAAAAATCTTGCCTCCTGGGAACAAGATCCCATGCCGATAAAAGCATGCAGCCAGTGAGGGTGTTTCCCTCCCTACAAGGACGACTTGGCTGACCTATGGATATTTCTGATGTGCTGCTGGATGGTGAGCCAGCCAAACAGCAAGAGTCACCTTCCTTTATTTTTGCTTCATTTCAGAAAAGAAAGAACTGCAAAGATGTACAAAGAGCTTGGAGCTGTTGTTGCACTGACATTTTATTTTGCGAAGCGACATGAAATGAATGGCTCCCCCCTAGTGTTAGGCCTTTACAAGCCTTGGGATTGGACATTTATGTGACTCTTAACCTCTCATGTTGTTACACACTGTGAACCCAGATAGTTTAATAAGGCTTTTAAAGAGTGGCTCCCCTCTTGGCTCCATCAGAAGGCTGCTCAGGGGAGATAAGGAGTCCCAAGCCTCATATTTACTGTCAAGGGCAGTGACAGGCACCTGGGGCTGCTGCCCTTGGGGCTGCCTGGCTGTGGAAGAGGTGGTGCTTGGCTCTGTGGGAGCAGAACTTGCCTCTCTCCCAGCTCAGCTGTAGCCAACACGACTACTGACACTCTCAAAACTCTTCTCAGCAGTGACTGAACTTCCAAGGAGCTCATTTACACCCTCCCTATGGCTCTAACACCACTGGGAGCTCCTCACTCCCAGTTCAGGGGATGCAGTTGGGCCACACTGGGCATGCACAGTAGTTGCATCTGATGTGAGATCCCACCAGCAGCCCTGGCAAGTAGGGACAGGCATATGCCAGGATCACGTGTGCCCTTACAAGCTGCTGTGCCATCAACCATCCTATGCTACAAGGTGGCACACATCAGGCTTGGCAGCACAAATGCAGCGTTGTACTGTTATTTGTCTCATGTATATTTTTCAGTGGAAGTTAAAGGCTTTTTTCCTGGCATTTGATATTAAACACATTTAACAAGGTGTTCCCTTTCTCTTTGTAGCACGGCCCCTTCACCTTCCTGCCAGCTCACAGGCTGACAGTAGTGGAGACAACATCACCCAAATGGCACAGGAAGAGAACCCAGGCTGTTACTAACCGTGCTTGTGCTTCTCATAGCAAAGCCTGGGGCTTTGGTATTACAGTTCCTTTCCTCTGCTCCCAGTTTGAACATTTTCTTCCCTTTCCAGCTTTGGTAGAAACCAGCATTGTTTCCTGTGGTGCAAATCAGCCTCACTTAAATCACAAAGAGCTGTGCACAACAATCCCAAGGCACAATGCTGAGTTGTGCCGAGGCAGGGCTGAGTTTTGTAAGATCCGAGTGTGTTGTTGCAGCAGAAGAATACCAAATGCAATGATTTAAGGAGAAAAAATGAGTTCTGACAGGTGATCTGAGCTCAGGCAGTGAGTCAGACTCCCCTGTCACTGGGGAGACAGAGCACCATATGACCAAAATCGATATTCTGGACTTTGTGATGTAGTTATTTGGATTATTAAGATGACTGAATTTGCCCATTGGAGTGTACAAGATGAAACATATGGTACTAAACAAGGCAGCAAAGCAGTCAAGGGGCAGCTACATGAAGGGATTTGTATGTAAACATAGTGGGGCAAGGCAAAAGGCACGGTCCTGTAAGTTAATTTAGCTGCATTTGCTGTAATGACAATGTAATTATAGGAGTGCAATTCAGGAGATTTATCTTTTTAATTAGTAAACTCCCATGTCCTTCAAAAATCTCCTTTCACAGCTACAAAGCCACCTGCGTCAAAGTGCAGCAGGGAGTCCTCGCTTACTCACAGCTCCTGTGCTCGGGCTCGCCCCACGCCACAGAACTGCCACAGCTCCGAGCAGATGGTCCCACATCAAATGTTTCCTTCCCACGTCACTTACTATTAATTAATTGGAACATTGTTAGTGTGCATCATAATTTCCTTGGACATTTTCCTCATGTCAGTGTATTTCCTTTCAGTGGTACCTTAAATGCAAATACATATAAACCTATATTGCCTGGCAGTGGAAGTTTCCTAATTGTAATTACAGCTGAAAATATTCTTTTTCCTGAGAAAACTCAGTGCATTAGCAGTGCTCCCTGAGTTTGCCGTGCAGGAGCTAGCCAAACCCCAGGAGCTCTGCCAAGAACCAGAGCCCACCCCAATAAAACAAGAGTTGTGCCCAAGCAATATGTCCCTCCCCTCACAGAGAAGAGGATGCTCTCAGAGGGACACTGTCACTCACATACATGGGAAGCCAAGAGACACACAGTCTATCTGAGCCCTATCCTGGGCATTTTATGTGACCCTGTGTGTGCTGCCTTCCCTCACTGCAGCGGGTTTAGCTAGATTGTGTGGGACCTGCTGGAAGAGAAGCCTAGTGAAACCCTCAGAAGTAGCATAATGCTATCATTGCGTTTACAAATAGCAGCTGTAAACTTTTCTTATCCCAGAATTACCAAAGAATAAAGACTTGTGACCCATCCTTGCTGTGTTTCTGGTGGGTCACATACTCAGTGGCCCCAGTGAAGCCAACGGGGACTCTGTGTGTGCGTGTAGTGAAGGATCCAGTTTGGTGCCTCTATCATAAGAAGCTAACAACAGGGATGGTGATAAAACTTGGCACTCATGCAGAACTGCCTTGGTTAAAAATATGACGCTGTTACTTTGCTTCTTTTTATGTGCCAGGAGGGGAAGAACGAGCTCCACTGTGCACAAAGGTCTGTGAATGCTCTGTGCCAGGGCAAAGCAACACTCACCTGCCCTCGGGGAGCAGCCCTGACACCTCACATAAGGTGCACGTTGTCCCTAAGCCTCAGCCCTTTTGGGAGACCTCAGGGCTGAGCAGATGTGTGGGTTTGGGTTCAGTGCATCCCCGCCAGCAGCTGCACCCTGCAGCTCCCTCTGTGGCACCTCAAGCCCCATTTCCCGTGTTGGCAAGAAAAACACCTGGACTGGAAGGTAGGGAAAGGTGCGTCAACTGGAGTGACTGAAGCGGGTGCTTCCCCCAGCTTCACCAGTTGCCAGTGCACCTGTGTCCTTACCACCAGCTGCAGACAAAAATGAAACATTTCCACATGCTTCCCAGCACTAACACTTCCTCTGGGATGGTGCTGGAGGTGTCCTACCTGTACCAGCCTGCTGACAGCACCGGGCCCTTGGGAGGCTGTTGGAGCAAAAGCACCATTTAGGTGTTTCTAGCACTCAGAAAGTCCCTGGACTGGCAGTGGCAGAGCACAAAAAGATGCAGATAAAGACATAGCAGGAAAAAAGATACTCCCCAGAGCAGATCAACTTTCAGAGAAAACCTCTAAGCCTTGACACACACAGACTGCAACATCAAAAATGCAAATGACAGATTAGTTCAGAAAGGTATTTTGTGTTTCTTTTTGCAGTGTTTTTACTTATGGCTGAGTTCTCAAGGATAAGTAGAGCTAACAACATGAACACCTATGAGGAATGAGCATATTAGAGTATGCCAAAAGAGAAATAAATTTTTCAGGTGACGCAGGATTTTTCATTCATGCTGAGTTTAGCGCTGGTTTGAGCACAACATTTCCTCTGAAAGATAATCAGGCAGAGCTGCATCATAACAAATGGTGGGTAAGCTAACCTAACCTCACACATACCCACTAATTTCCTCCTCCTCAGGAATCTCAAAGCCATTTACAAGAGGAGTGAGGAGATGAATGGATGAATTCAATCTTGCATAACCTTTGGGAGGTGGAGACAGGCAACACTGTTTTTCCATTTTGAAGGTGGCAATTAAAGCAGTAGCCTGTCACCAACTGTTTGTTTCAAAGGTGTCAATAAGTGGAAGCAGGGGAAAGCCTAGCTAACCTAACATGGCTCTTTCTCTCCATGGGGTATAGAGCAAGCCAAGGGCAACTAGCTCGGACAAGTCCAATGCCAGCAATTTTTTGGCTGATTTTGGATCATGCCCCAAAACAGAAGCAAGAGGAGAAAAAGCTGAACTCATAAATGCCCCTTTCAGTTTTAATTAGAAAAGATTCTCTTCCAGGCCTGGTAGGGTAATGACAGCTATGTATGAAGTGACCAAGGGCTCTTGGTGTCTGTAATTAAATAGAATAGATCTGCTCCGTGAGAGAAAGTAGCTACCAGCCAGGCAGGGAATGCTGGCCTGGATGTGTCCGTGGTCCATCCACCCTCATCACATCTAGCTCTGCCAGCTCACTCGTGTATTGTCAGCACCAGCACAAGATCACTCCCTGAATCATGTGGGAGCACAAGCTGAAGGCGGAAGTACAAGAGTGACCCAGTACCTGTGTCACCTTCTCTGCTGTGATATCAAAGGGGCTGGTATCACAGGTTTCTTCTTGGTCTGAAGTCCACAAATTTACGCTGGAGGAGGGAAAGCAGAGACAGAGCCCAGGGCCAACCTTTTTGGGTTGCTTGTGTTATAAGAGTTGTTATATTCCCCCATCCCCAAATTCTTAATAGAAGATGACTATACCTTTCATCAGAAACATGGGCAAACACTATGCTATGCCTGAGTTAGACATAAATATCTCCTATTTCACCACCAACTACTTTAAATTATATTTGAACTATAGCCTATGACTACTGTGTGTTTTTTAAAAAGGCCTCCAAACCAAGTGTTGCTTAAATTTTGTATGCTTTCGATCTGAATGGGAATCCAAATTTTGTCTTCCTTTGTTTTAATCTGTTCAAGTGGGACTTGCATTAATAAAGTGCTGTTTTGGGGCAGTACCTTGCCTTATGGTTAACTATAATCAAGCTTTGGTGAGCAGATATTTATTTTAAACATGAAATTCCTGAGATCCGTGCACCTCTAATAGCTAGAAGGATTTGCAGCATACTGGACTACTGCATGATACTGAGAAAGGCATTATTCATTGCTTCCAAAAAGGCTATTAAAAATATCCCATAAGAAGATAAGTTGCTTAGAAGGTGTCTGTGTAGCAGAAGATTAAACATACCTCAGCCAGACAATGTTTCATGGTAAGACCAACCAGGCACTGCCTCTTCTCTTCATAAACCCCAATCCACTATATCATTCTTCTTTAATGTACTCTACCTGGCTTCCTGCTGAGGATGATCTATGTGTTTTGTGGAAGCAGAAACTAATATTATTCTGGGGAAGGGAAGAGGAAATAGAACTTAAGCTGATTGTTTGATTTTCATCCAGAAAATTTTGAAGACCGAACTGTTTTGGTTGTGGTTTGTTTTTTTTTTTTTTCAGAAGAGATTGTGGCTTTTTCTCTTTGCTTTTACTGAGAATGTGATAAATGCACTTTTTCTAAGCTATATTTTGCATAAGGGGATATATCAAAGGATAAAACCCAGTGAACCAAATTTGCTTCTGGGAAGGTCATGTGTAACTCCAGGAAAGCATGTGGAGAGAAAATACACCTGTGGCTAAATTATCTGGGGAGAGGACTGAAGTGCTTACTGAAATCAATGAAGCAGCCTTTTACAGCAGGAGAGTCTGTGGTCTGCAAGCTGCTAACTGAATCATACAGCTGATGAAGCAGAGGAGTTCCATTGCCAGGGTATTGTGGTTGCTTTTACCTTGGCACTGTACTAGGTGGGAACCAGAAAAACATAGCAGTCTGTCTCTCCTCTGTGGCTTGCACCACCATCCCGTCAGCTGTGACCAGATGGGGTTCAATAAAACAGCAGCAAGGAGAGGTGCTGGGGGAGTTCTAGTGACTTGGCCAAGGTGACAGAGGGGGGCAGTGGCTGAGCTCAGGGTGCCCAACTCCAACATCTGCCCCTTAGCCACAGACCCAGCCATCATCACCAGTGCTCTGCAGCTCATGGCCAGCAGATTATAGGACCAAGGTTCAAGCCTGCAGGCCTCCAGGAGTTAAAGTTCGCAGTGGCTTTAATGGGATGAAGTCAATAGTGCCCAGCTCTTCCCTCAGTCTTTTTTATCCATGTTATTTAAGAAGGCCAGATTATGAAAATAAACCTGTTTGTCTGAAAAAGGATTTCAGGTGTGTGAAAGAGAAGTAAGATGGAGATACAGTAAATGCTCACAATGCTTCAGTTTATGTGCCAAAGCTAGAGACTTGTGCCTACACTCTGTCTATGGTCAATGGTGAGAAGATTTCCTCCCAAAAGAGATTCAGAGCCCTCCTGCTATCTTCCTGCAGCTAGAGACTTTGATCACCCTGTGGCAGGTCAACTCCCAGCTCTGTGCCATGTCCCTGGGCCACATCCATGATATGTACTACATCTTCCTGAAGAGCGCCTGCCCTTCCTTTCCCTTCCCTTCCTTTTCATTCCCTTCATTTTCCTTCTTCTCCCTTCCTGCATGCAGAGCAGTCTTTGGGAGTTTAGGAATCTGGGTTTAAGTAAGGTGCATTGGATCTCTCTGATCTACTAATAATTGTTATTCATGTGCATCCTATCACCAAAGTAATAGTCTTTCCGGGCCACCTGCGCCCTTGCCAAGCTGTAAAGAGAACCATTATTCTTTTGGCCACTGTGAGTAAATCACCTGAGTGAGCAAAGGCACGCGCTTTCGCCAGCCTTGCCAGTCCTGCACAGAGTAGTCCTGGTGTACATCTGTTGGACATCTATACACTCTCCGTTACAGGTGCTGTCTTTAATGTACCTCCCTCTTCATTGACATGGGGCAAGCAGGTCTCATTTGGAACAAATATTTCCACTCAGGGTCAGAAAGTTATCATACTAAGATTATTTTTCAACTGAAAGCTGATTTCTTCCTTTTTTGGGGGGAAGGAGAGGGAGGAGTGAGGAAGCAGAGAAGATGCCAAAGAGACAGAGAATGATGGACAGCTGGTAGATAAGGAAAGCAGTGAAGTGGAAATGGAAGCTTCCATATCATTGCAAACAGATAAATTCATGCACTGCAGTAGGATGTCACAGACTGTAATCATAAAAAGAATCAAAGATACATAATAGCACCATTACTGGAAAATATGAGAAAGACTTGAAAGATAAGGTATCATCAAAACTCTCTTACACTGAATATTTTGCCTCTGTTTTGTGCAAAAAAAGGCAAGGAAATTGCTCTTTCTGCCCCCTATTATAGGGAAGTTATTGCCCTTTCTCCACATATCCTCCGGTTTAAAGCACAAATAAAGGCAGTACCTAAGATAGAGCTATATGACAAATGAAGTCATAAAACATGATACCGAAAGTCCAATATTAGAAGAACATTTAGGTTTTCAAGGCTGTGAAACCACCTGCAGGGAAATAACTGTGATAAAGTTGTCCTTGGAGTTTTCACACCGGTAACCATGGGTGTGTGTGTATATGTAGCCCCCCATTACAACACAGTTTTTCTCTACACCCTCACATAATTGTTTTGTCAGGACTTTTGTTGCTTCCTTTGAAAAGATGGACACAGCAGCTGTGCACTGAACAGCGTACCTGTTCTGGTTTTCTTTCTAACCTTATCAGAAAATGCATAACCAGATGCCTCATGCAGAGCTTGATGAAATGCCCATATCAGTCATCAGGAACTTCCTATGCAACCTTGAACATACCCCAAGTTGTGTCCTCTATTTTTATCTTGGAGGTTTCCATTCTTCTAGGACCTGAGACACCTTGAAGAGCTGCATATGTGGGTCTGTTTTCCACATTTTTCAGCCACAGCACTGAAACAGAGAGATGAAGTAACTTGCTCAGATCTGCCACAATTCAGCCAAAAAATTTAATAACTGAGAAAGTTTTCAGCAATTAATATGATTCTTTTTTTCAAATGGAAATACCTAGGCAGCACTTTCTGCAATGTATAATAGAAAAATGTACATATAGGTGTATATATATATGCAAAGCTCTGTGTCTGTAGGTTTCTCTCTGCAATCACACATAGGCTACAAATTCCACCTAAAAGCTGGCAAGGGGCAAGAGCTGAGCTTTTAGAATATGGGATAGTTAATAAACAATATAAACCAGCAGCAAAGTGGATTATCACTATCCATAATCCTCCCACATTTAGAAAAATACGTGCTTGCACTGAGTGGATCTACTTTTCCAAAGCAATAAAGCTTTTCTGTATTGACAGATTAGTGAATTAGGTTTTAGCTGAGAGTTGTTACAACATCTCTGACAGATTTACTAACTCCTGGGCTTCTTGTGGACAGATTAAAATGTTGAACAGGAATCTGCAGTATGAATTTTTCACTTTTGTTTCATGCTTTTCCAAAATCCATATCTTTAAAGCACCCTAGGTCTCTGAATAAAAGTTATCTTTTGGATGGGCTGATTTTTAAGCCTCAGCAAAGATTTGTGGTATTCTTGGGGTCACAAGAAGCTGAAATCAGAAATTTGTCAAGTAGCCCCTTCCTTTCCATACCAATGATCCAGGATCACTTCCTGACTTTAAAGACTCCTCTGTGAAACAGCCCTAGCAACCTGATGGAGAAGCCAGATGGCTGGCTGGGTCCTTCCAGCATTTCCCAGTTACAGTAAGGATGAACCATGCCCTTGACTCTTCTTGCAGTTCAAGGTCTGTGATTCCTCCCAGAAGGGATGGAACCAAGATAGGAAAGATGCAGGACCATCTGCAGTCAAGTCCTCAGGGCAGCAGCTCCAGCAGAGCTGCCTGGCTGTCCTCCCCCAATGCTGGAGATTCCTGGCGTGGAGTTGGAGGTCAGCAGCTTACGCAGCAGACGGGGTTATAACCTCTAGGCATAGGGAAGGGCACTTCCATTCAGGCTTTCACTGCTTCGTGACTTTCCACAGATACGAAACCAGCTGACACTGCAGACATCACCTACATCCCAGACATACCCTCAAGGCTCCACTTCCATTTCTGTGAAATGCTGGTGCAAAAGATGAAGGTTTCCTCACAGCAAAAAATACTGTAATGGATAAATAGTGAGGAAACAGTTAACAGAGAAGAAAACAAAAGTTAGAGTTTTTGAAACTGGAGACTAAATGATAAGGAGGATGTTTATTTTCTACTTTCTAGATTACAAACACAAAATAAGAGGCCCAAAGCCCACATAATGAAAAATAATGTGGGTTTGGCAATGAATAGTCATAATTTAAGAAAGCTCAGCTCTCTATTCAGACCCAAAGATTTCCTACGTAAGAATAAGGCCTGCAACAATGCCTCTGACTGATGTATGGAAAGCCCCTTTTGTGGCATTGAAGTGAACACATTTAATACCATGTGCCATGCAGTGCTGTGGGTCGGATGCGTTTTCTTTGTTATGCTTTTCATGAGGGTGCTCCACAAGCAAACTGGTACTGGTGGAAAGTGATCATGATGATTCATGCTGAAGTACTAAACCAATAAGTCCAGTGGGCAATAAGGATCCCTGTGTAGCTGGTGTTGCTGGCTGTCAGCAGAGCTGCAAAGCAGTGGTGTGGGAATGGTCATTAGTGATGCTCTGCCACACATTATAGCAGTGTAACCCTTTGTCATTGAGACCAAACTGGACTCTCCTAAGATCTCCCTTCAAAATCATGTAAGATTGCTTTTGCGTCCGGTGGCATCTGTCTCTCTTTCCTGCCTCTCTCCCTGCTTCAAGGGCTGTAGAAAGGTGCTTAGCCCAATGCACCTTGGGGGACTGCTCCAGATTATCAGAGAGGTGATATTAAACCACTTCAAGGTGCCCTCAAGAAAAGAGCATGAGAAATGCCAACTGTCGGTATTTCAGTGCCTTTGAAGGCTCTAAAGGGTGCCTTGTTTGTGCTAACCTCAACTATTCTGTCCTAATACTGAGGCCACAGTATGAAACTGTCTAAATCCATATCCTCACCAACTCTTCTGTTCCTCCCTAGGGTTGACCTTTGGGATGAAATCCTTAGTTGGAATTGTTCCACTGACCAAAGAAGAGCCAGGACTTCCTCCAGTGTTTGCTATAATAACCAGTCATACTACATGATGTATAGGGACTGTACAGCCCAAATGAACAAGATACCATCTGGCTGCATTACCGTAATGTGCTGAGTCCTCTGTAGTGATGTAGAATATAGGAAAATATGTATCATGCTGGAAACAGAGGAGCTGTTTCATCTATGGCTCCTCTCTCCTCCTCAATCCAGGAATCTACAGCTTTTATGGGCCTCCTCATTATATTCACTAATTTGGACTTTGCTGTATAACTATATAGAACTGTACCCTGTTCAGATCTTCTTATTTACTTCAAAAGAAATTTTCTCTGGAAAAAAAAAAGAGCTAAAGAGGCCTTGGTCATAGAGATCATGGATTGAAAATACACATCCCCCTAACTGAAATCTGCACATGATAAGATGGAAAGTGATGCCTTTGAAAACAAACTGCCTTCAGTTTTTTTAGCACTTCTCAGACTAAAAGACCTTGCACACATTATAAGAACTGCCAGCACCACTGTGCTGAAGGTTGTGTCAGCAGCACTGGCATTATAAAGCCTCCTTTTCCCCAGGAGCCTACAGCTCAGCTGTGAAATTTCCTCCAGGCTCAAGCTTCCTTTCAAAGTGCTACCTTGTTTTCATTATTTTTACTATTTTTACAAAATAAACAGGAAGATGACTATATATAAAAGCAGAAGAGAAAGGCACATGTTTTTATTTAATCCACTTTGTTTTTCTCACTTTCTTACACCTTGAAAGACTTACATTTAAAATGGTATGCCACAGCAGCTGATTACATGTAATGAGGTCTTGTCTTTAATCACTGTGTGAGAAAAAGATAAAAATCTGAAAGGCTAGCCTAGTTCTGATCTCATGGATCTCACTTCACATATTTGACTTAGTGGGGGCTCTCTTGGTAAATGATATCAGAACCAGACCTAGTGCCTTGCAGAAAACAGTGGCTCTCCTTTATGTAGCATATTTAACCTGCAGCCCCTAATTGGTATAACGATTAAGTAGCACATTATTTTTCAGACACCCAAGCTCTTACAGATAAATCTCAAAGAGACATTATTTGTTTCAAAATCAGTATTAGTGATTTGATGGCTAATGACTTGCTATTAAGTTCCACTGGCACAGAGACAATACAACCTACCCTGGTAACAAAGCATCATATATGAGTGTCTCATAGACTTTTAATTATGATTATCAATCTTCTTTTCTGTCTCATTCTCTCTCTCTTGAGTCCATATGTTAAACTCTATGTTGCTCTCTAAATAATTGGGCTAATTCAGACACTATATTAAGGAAGCTGCTGTGATTTTCCAAGAGGCTAAGCATCTGGCAGCCCCAACTCACTTTGGAACAGGGGATGGGTGCTCCTTTAAATGTTTTACCCATTCTGTGGGGCATCTCCACCATGCTGCAGGAAGCAGGGCATAAAGATGAAAGTCAGGGCAGGCCCCATTTCCCTCTAACCCTCCATTTCTGAGCTGTGGCTCCAAGACCCTGCAGCCGGTGTCCATCTGAGTGAGTGTGCAGCCCCACGGCCTTGTACTGTGTTTTGTGGGGTGCGTGGCAATGTCAGGACTCTGGATGACAAACAAGCCTTGCAAATGCACACATCCTTTGCAGATGTTGCTTTACGCCACTGCCCTGAACTTTATGAGGGATCACTCAACAACACTCTGGTTTACTAGCTGAGCGTTGATGAAGCTTAGCCGGTCTTTCGAGTGCTCCTGAAGTATCCCAGAAATCCTGCAAAGCAAAATAACTTCTGGCAAATCCTGATGGTTAAAAAACAAGGTTAAGCAGGACTTTTCCTGCATATTTTGTAGGGTTCTTGTGTGTCTCTTTACCCTTCATTCTTTTCTCTTAGCTGATCTCATTCTGTCCCAGTTGCGCTCACAGGTACCTTGTGCAGAGAGAGAAGAACAGATGTTTAAAGATTCACTCATAAAACATATGTGCATTCAAATAGCATTAATTTGCAGTAAATCACTAGATGTTGCAAATTAGGAAGTGACTAAATGCAATATAAGAGCAAGAATCATGCATTATAAAACATACTCTTTTCATTTATTTGGGCAGTTGTAGTTCATTTTTCAATTATTGATGGTAATACTCCTTAATGTGCTAGTAAATGTGCTATTTTATATTTGGTAAAAAATGAAGTCTTAGTAAAACATGAAGTCATTACAGAACTCAGCTGTTAATTATTGCTTAGGGATACTAGGGAGACTACAAATTTTGTGCAGGTTAATGAAGCATGAATCAGCTGGCTCCTACTGCAAGGAACAGCTGAATATCTTATGTGCTACTGCAGATACACAGATTCTGCAGTATTTGTTTTTGCACTCTCTTGAACATCAGGACCTGAAAACAAGCTGTAAGAGATGCACTTCGGAAACCCTAAAGGCTGCCGATAACGGAGAAAAATCTGATTTCATCCAGCTCCCATTGAATTCAACAGGACTTCGATGGACAGTTTGCGATGTTCATGTCTGGCCACTAAAAGAGTCAGTGATATTTCACTGGTGCTGTTTGGAGAAGTAAGAAATGTGGCTCATCCATGCTGAATTCAACTTTACCAGGTGAACTGATGATACAGTATGCAACTGTCTCCTTCACCTTTGTGTGCATGCCCAATCATTAAGAGCACGAGGAGGTGAAGCAATGAAGTTTGGATCCCCCCTGCTGACCCTCAGGTAGTGAGTGGGCAGAAAGGCCGGAGGGATGCTCACTTTGCAATGCTATCTAAAGCTACCACATAAGATTTTGACTGTGCTGCGAACTTGACCATCTGCTTGGTCAAGCTTTTCATACAGCCTCTGTGATGACATTTCCTCTACCTTACAACTTGCTACCTTTTATTTAGTTGGCAAGAGAAACTCTTTGGTTAATACAACAAGTATTCAAAAATAGCTGTAAAAATAAAAGCTGCTGACTCATATCGCTAGTGCCTCTAGTCCTTCTTATTGCCTTTTACAAGAATGAATGAGTTCTGACTTGCAGAATTACTTGTAGAAACCAAAACATCATAAATACCAGCAGTCAAAAAGTTGTGCCCACATAACACTCCTTGGTCTATTTTCAAAAAACCTCAAAAAAAATTATGTTAGATTTACTCAGCAATTGCAAATGGAGAGAATGCAAGTCCTGGTTGCAATTGGGACAATCAAAGAAGAAATTGGATCGCAGCTTTGGTCACAGGTTTACAGCAAATGACTGCTGATGCTCAGAGCTATCAGCTCTATTACAAGCGATGAACTAATGCAAACTCTTGTAAAGAAAGAACATGCTTGTAAAAGGCACTTCCTCTTTGCGGAGGTTTAATGAATGGGAACAAAAAGTTGCATTAATTGTATAAATTAGTAACAGTAAATAATTCAAGGCACTCTATTCCTGAGCGTTCATGCTAGAGGGAATGAAATCTGACCCTGCAGGAAGCTGCCAAGGGACCTTAACCCACAGCCTGGGTCTGAAGGCAAAAAGTGGGGCTGCTGGGCTAGGGTGGGAAGAAGGACCACCCTGAAAGGTTTTGTGGAAGTCTGCTTACATACAATAGGATTCTCTGCTGTTAACAGGCACCATTCAACTCCTTGTATCCATATCAAACTAGGCTGTTCATTGAAGGTAAGAGATTTCCTTCTGTACTTACCTAGCAGGCAGAGAAGTTACCTGCTACAGGAAGGTTCTACCACAGGGAGGTTTGCCCCTCATTATTTCATGGTGTCCCTAATGAAAGGAGCTGGTCTCTTCACACAAGCTGCTGGTAGTGAGATTTATGCAGAAAGATAAACTGCTGCTCATTATTGGCAATGTTAGCTGACAGTATCACCACGTATTCCTTGGTCTGAATAGAAATTAAAGAATATATTTGCAAATTTTCTGCAGTTTTTTTCCATGAGGGTTTTAAGCAATTTAGGAGAGGCAAGACCTCAGAAGAGAGAGTGCCGTGTGAAATCAAGCAGCAATTGTTAAATATGTTAATTATTCACATCAGCTGGTGCTTTCCTAATATTTTCCTGCTCTGTGAATGTGCTGTGAATGACATTTCCTACACACAGAGGGATGCTATGAAGAAACTTGAACTGCGATGGCTGAAGCCCCTCAGGCCAGCCTGAACGTGTTGCTGGGTCATGCCCTTCTTACATGATGGGATGCCCACAAGCTAGCAGTGCCCTTGCCATGCAGTCTGAACATCCCTTGACCTCTGAGGAGTGATTGAGACCCTGAGGGCTGTGTCTGTCCCAGCAGTGGTTCTCACCCTGATTCCCGTAAAGCATTTTGTCAGGCTTTGTAAGCTGCAAAGACTCAGCTCCCATCAGGATAGGAACAGTCTGGCTTCCCACTTTCCCCTTCTTTTCTAATTTTGGGTATGCAGATGACTAGTCCTCATGATCCTGGGACAGAGCTTAGCAAGTACCAATGATGCAAGTCAAAATGAGACATTGCTGAGGTTCTGTATTTAATCTGGCACCTCCAGAGGCACTGCCTCTTGCATACTATGTGTCTGCCTTCTCCTGAGGATCAAGGGGTTACATTAGACAAAAAGATGTTAAAATAGTACCTGTTTCTGCCCTCCCCAAAGCCTCCATCTGGCAGCCATCAGTCATGGAGATGCAACACATCTGGGACATGCTATTAATAATCATCTGGGGTCACATTGAGAAGCTTTCCTCAGGTTTGACAAAATCCGTCAGCAGATAAAAGTCTGGCATCACTTCCCGAGTGAAAGGCAGAGTAAAACCTGAGAAAGAGCAACTGCATTTGACATGACTGTGGCTTCTAACCAAACTACAACTTTTTAAACTGCTTGTGCTACACTAAAGAGGTTCTTAATTCATAAGTGAGACAGAATAGGAGAAAAAAGGCATGGCTCTGGTCTTACGTTACTTATGTACTCCAAGTAAGTTACTTTAGCAGAGCCCAATTAGGCCTTGCAGGATTCATAGAAGAACCACTGCATGGAAGCTGGCAATGCTGGTGGTGAATTTGCTGTGGGAGTTGTCATGGGGGCTGCCTTCACAAATGAGAAGAGGTAGGGAAACATTTGGCTGGAATGTGTTCAGGAAGAGACACAATGACAAAACAAGGTTTCTTCCCCCATCATTACCTCTGCATCAGCTGAGTAGGCATGGTGCTGTCTGTGTTGCTTGCTGTTGGCGTGCAGAATCTAATTCATCAGCCTCACTGCAGATGGTGTCATCCCTTGGGACTGCAGCGGACTTGCTATTGGCGCCAGCATCGTCATGAGGAGAGGAGAGGAGAGGAGAGGAGAGGAGAGGAGAGGAGAGGAGAGGAGAGGAGAGGAGAGGAGAGGAGAGGAGAGGAGAGGAGAGGAGAGGAGAGGAGAGGAGAGGAGAGGAGAGGAGAGGAGAGGAGAGGAGAGGAGAGGAGAGGAGAGGAGAGGAGAGGAGAGGAGAGGAGAGGAGAGGAGAGGAGAGGAGAGGAGAGGAGAGGGGAAGCAGGAGCCTGGGAAAAGCATGTAAATGCTTCTGACTTGAGATGTGACCTGCTGCTGCCATTCCTCTTTGCCTTTCCTCCACACAGCTGGAAAGGGCAAAGCCAATGCCACCATTCCCCATTCCCAAAGACTGTGAGGGCAGCTGGACTTTAAAGTCATTGTGAACTTCTAGACAGCTGCTGCTGTGCCTTCCTCAGAGCAAGAAGGTGCTCCAGGGACTGAGCAGCAAGCCTGGGTGTTGCATCCACTTCTCATTTGCTAAAGCCTTGGTCCTCTCCAGTAGCCCAGGCAGCAGCTGTATTGGTACCTGGCTGCAGGAGGGCGAGGAGCCCCGCACCAGTTAGCACTGCGCTACAGGAACTGGGGCAGTGGTGGTGGTGCTGCCGGCTGATGGTGTGGACACTGCTTGGCCAGGCAGGTGTCTGTCTCCCCTTCGCGTTCACTTTATATGGGGGAAAGGCTTATCTTTTTTTAATATATGTCCTTACAAGCAGGACTGGGAGTGAACTGAGGTATTAGAAAGAAATATGAAAATAAATAGCAAAAGTGGACAGTGGAGACCATCACACACATTTTCGTCGGGCTAATACAATTGGCAGATTTCTGTGTTGCAAAAGGCTGGGGGTGCTGTGTGGGATCAGATACTGTTCTTAAAACCAATATATGCACGAGCAAAGAAGCAGCCCCAAGTTTGCTTCCCTTATAAACTCCCATGGGAGAAAAGCACTGTGAAAAGAAAACGGGGAAAGTTTCAATTAAGTGATTCTATTTGTGGGGAAAAAAAAAAGCCTCATCCTTGTAAAGAAATATTTCCTCCGCCCCTTCCTCGCCTTCAAAAGGAATTAAATAGTTATTAAAAAGTACCTTCCTTTTACAATGACAATGAGCATTTTGATTAAAAGGAGCTTTTAAGTATTTATATGATTACCTCTTTTGTACCCCTGGCAGCATCTGTCTTGTTGACTGCTCAGCATCTGGTGTGTGCTGCCTCATGTCAAGAAGGCCCTGATTTCCCATTCAGACAGGGGGTGGGTGAGGGAACAGACGTATGTATACATGGAGAGGGTTTTGCTGAAAGAATAAGGCCATTTCCCTGGCTGCCACTGCTGCTGTTTGTTTGGCCGCAGTGCTGCTGGGAACAGCACCCCTTTCTTCCCGCTGTAGCATGCTCTGTGTACCACATGGCTGGCTCGTCGGGGCAGCTCTCCATCAGTGTCCTTCTGTGTGCAGCGTGGCCAGACAAGTCATCTTAGGTTGCTAGTGCCAAAATCTCCTCTGCTTGTGGATGGGTTGCCTATTTCCTCTTACTTCCAAGCTTTCTTGTTTTGCCACGGATCACGAGGCGGCATGGCGGGACATCCAAAGCACTCAGTCTTGGCCCAGCAATGGGAGTTTTCCCTCCCGGGGCAGCAGAAGCAAGCTGAAACAGGCTGTCAAGAGGCGCTTGGGAAAATCCCAGCACACCGTTTGGTGTGCTCACATCCACCGCACACACAACAGGAGATCTTTGGGTTTGCAGGATCAGCCTTATTCTATGCATATTCTTTTCTCTAGAGCTATCTTTGGTAACATGGTTGATGACTCACACAAACATTAGTCATACTTTGCACTGCGTATAATTCCTTGCCTTGCAGAATTTCAGAGTGTTTCAAAGATGATTTAAAATATCCACTATCTGTGCAAGACTGAGTGTAATAGATCCATTTCAAGTGTAGGTACTTAATGAAGGCTGAGAGAGCAGCGACTTGCCCAAGTAAGACAGGAGTCAACTGTCAAGGCAGGAGTCCTATATCTCCAACTGCTGGGTGACATGTACACTCCTTCTGCATTGAGTATCCTCCTAATCTCATTTGACGATATGACATGTACAAGCAACCCTACTCAGAAGTCAGCAAAATAGTAAAAGAAGCCTTTTTGACTCCTACTCCATCATCTCCATGCTTATGAAGTTTTGCTTCCAAACTGAGAATTGCACTCCTACGTGCTTTCCCTCTGCCAAATCCCCAAGTGTAGAAAGCTGCTTGTTGTGGATATGGTTGGGTTTTCCTGAATCATCTTTCAATATCTAAAGTACATTGTTTCATTAATTCTTGTTATTAAAGCCTTACTTGTACTGGCTTCCTCAAGATTTGGACAGAGCCCTAAGTCACATGCTAAAATACAATAGAAGATTTTCATGGTCTGGCGGGGGGAAAGGCTTTGACCTGCGGTTGATTATAGGAGGCTTTTGACCTGAAGGAATGGATAACTAATAATGTAACAACCCAAAATAGGACTATTTTGTCTGGCTCGCTGTTCTATGACTCTTTCATGTGACTGGGGACCCATGTAACCTTGGTTGCATCTTTTGCAGCACAGGGAAACACAACAGGCTAAGGAACCTTTTTGACCTCTCCTCTATTTTCACACAGTAGCCCAATTAACAAGGAACAGCCAGAGGTCTCTGAGCTTTGGATGTGGCCCCTGTGCATGGAAGAAAATAGAAGGAAAATTCTGGAGAGTCCAGTTCATGAAGGAACAGGTGGCAAAGCTAATGTTTTCAGTGCCATTCATTCACCATACTGTAATGGATATTACAGCTTGAGACTGTTATTTTTAACTGTAAGTTTGCAAGAAATCTTAGGGTTCATTCTGCCCTTTATAGAGCAAAACTGCTGAAAGTAAAAGGAGGAAAATCTTGGATCAGACTTGAAAACCAGGTTTAAATGACAGAGAGTTGTTCTTTTTTAGTATATCCAGGGATCCTGGGTACTTCTTACTTGCATTTCGCTTTCGCTTTTTTTTTTTTTTTCTCTTGTTTAGCACGCTCGGATCACACTTTTTCATGCTTGTTTTCCAGATGACTAGAAGCACAAACTTCTGGTTTATATTAAAAAAGAAAGATGGTATTCTGTTTTGTTTTCAATGCCCAAGGCTTCAAGAAACAGAGCATTGTGAGAGAACAGCAATAAGATACAAACAATTGGCAATATTGCACCAGTGATTTAGATATCTTCTCTCATTTTACCCATTGTATTAGAGAGCAGTGATCCACCCATCAGAACAAATAGCACAGCTGAAAAACAAATAACAAAGTGATTTTATTTTACTGAGGTGAAGAACAGTCTCTCTCTTCAAATAATGTGCAATCCCCATTACAGTGCAACACAGGGAGGGATTAATTTAACCTAATTTTACTCACTTTGAAATGAAGTATCTGACCTAAGTTAGTTGTCTAACTCTTTCTGTGGTCAATGGAGGCAGTGCCAGACAGTGATTCATCCCACCTACCTGTGTACCTGGCTTAAAAGGGGGTGAATCAGCCAGAGCTGCCTCTCTCCATTGCCGCTGGCTACAGAGGCAGTGCAGAGACTAGTTCTGATGAGACACTTCATTTCTGGCCAGGTACATTTGGGTGAGGTGAAGCCCTTTGTGCTCTGGCTGAGGGGCCAGATTTACCCCCCAGCTCACAGGAACCTCCCTGGGGTTGC
Source organism: Patagioenas fasciata (assembly GCF_037038585.1). NCBI lineage: Eukaryota > Metazoa > Chordata > Aves > Columbiformes > Columbidae > Patagioenas > Patagioenas fasciata. Next base: position 48,430,368 of record NC_092522.1, read on the forward strand.
TGAGCCTGGGCATTTCCTCTGACTGAAGAAGCAGAGGAAGCTGAGCCAGATCATTGGGCCACCTAATGTGTAGGCTGACATGTCTCCCTGTGACACATTGGGCCAGTTTCCTACATGTCTAGGAAACAGAGATGGATCCTCAAATGAAAAGCAAAATAGGCTCAAGAGCATTTCCCAGAGGAAGCATAATCTGCATGGGAGCAGAAGCCACATCTGGTTGCAGGCAGAGAAGACCAGGTTAATACAGGCAAGTAGTCCCCAAACTGTCAAAGCCTCAGGATCCTTGATGGTAAAGGATACCATCATACTTGCACTCTTGGTTTCAAGCACAATGGAGTCAGTACTTGTGTTCTGTGATTGAACTGTAGCTACTTACAATAGAAGTATTTCAACCTACCTGTGCTGATCATTGCCTTAGCCACAGAAACATGAAGCTGTGTATCCCTGCTTAAAAAACTCCAAACTTATCTAATGTAACCATAAGCGGTCTTATTGTCTATATACACACCTAGACTCATTTTATTTACTCTAAAAATCGAGGTCTCAGTAATATTGTGTGACTAGATCTCTATCAGCTTATTATGGAAACTGCAAAACTAATGCTTTGTTCAGCAGCTTCAGATGTCCTATTCATCTTGTATCCTGGAAAGCAAAAGAGAAACACCTGGTTTGCCTTCTGGCTATCCTTAATTATTACCTAAATCGTATGTCTACCGAATCTCTACCCTGAGGATAAGACTTATCATAGTTTACACGTTTTACCACTCTGAGAAACTGCAATGAGATATTAATGAAAACAGGTACTCTTCCTTAGCAAGGATGTATAACAGAATTGGTACCAAACTTCCTGTGCTCCTTTGTGTAGGAATCTGTTCCCCAGTTGTACATTCTGGCTGTTGATGAACCTCATTGTCTTTGCCGAGCTTGTTAAAGTGGGGTAACATCAGATTACGGAGTGATTCGAGTTAACAATAGTTTGCTCCATTTTACTAATGCAGCTGCTAACTGCACCTCTGGAGACTTCTTAGACAAATATGAGGTAGACTCTTTTTTCCATTTCCATCCCTCTTTGAATTGGAAACAAGTTACGGAGTGAAGAGAAGGTAGGAAACACCAGCAGGTAGGAAACAGAAAATAAAATAGATCTTCAAAGGATGTAGAGGAAATAATGGACAAGTCAAACAAGGTGGTTGCAGAGCTCAAGACACATGAATCCAAGGAGTGGGATTAGGTTACTGGAAGTGAGATGCTGCAGAAGACACCCAGATGAGCGGATGCATGAAAACCCTGCAAAGTAAGGAATATCCAGGGAAAAGCTGAATTTACATTTGGACTTTATATTCAGATATAAAAGGAACTCAGCTTATGAAGAAAAAGAGTAGCAGCAGAAATGAAGGTAATACCACCATGCCTCTTGGTCTGTGAGAATGCTTTAGCATGAAGAAAACAGGAAGAACCACCTCTGTTTTTGTCCATACTCAGTCTAGGTTTTGCTGTTTGTAATTTGGTCTCAGAAGGAAATTTATTACCAGCAATTAATAAGAAAACTGTAAAGACATCCAGAACAGGCTAAACCAAAGCGTGCTTTAGATGGGGGTTATTAGTTTACAAGGAAACACTTATGGTGTCTATCCAGTTTGACCCTTACTGAATGGAACACAAATAAGTAACTGACTAGCTTTTGGTACAGCATCTCCTCCAGAAAGGCATTAGCTAACTGATTGGATCCTTTGGGGTGTAACATCTAATTCCCTTTGGTGACCATTACCCAGCTGCTGACATTTGGCTAAAGAAGAAGAGCTTTTAATATGTTTTCATGGGCTATTTTAATTCATGCTCATAATAATTTCCAGTGTGATTCATGTACTGGCACAGGAAGCTGGAATCCCAGAGCAGCAAGTTCTGCCTGTCTTGAGTCAGGGGCAACCCTGGTGAAGAGACTGGAGCTCAGACAGCAGTGAGCAGGCAGCTTTTCACTTGTGTGATGACAGTGTGGGGATGGGGCAGAGGGGTGGGTGACACCATCTAGAATGATTTTCTATTTGAAAAAATTAATCGGCATTATGGAAGATGACTTTTTGAAGGGTAAGAGACATAAAGTGTATTTAAGGCTCAGAAGATTTCTGTGCAATGAAGGGAAAGAACAGCAAAGAGCAGAGCTCCCCTCCCAGGCACCCACCCACAGCTGCTGGCGGCAGCCCTGGTGTGGTGACTGCATCCTTGGAGTGAGCACAGGATGGCCTGAGAGCTAATAAAGGTGACTACAAGCAGTGGGCTCTAACAAGCTACATCACTTTGTGGATTGATTATCTGCATCTTAGAAACAAGTGCAACTTAAGAATTAGGAAAGTAATGCAGTCCCATTTCAAGATGATCTGACTGGTGTGAGTAGTGTATGTTCCCTTCAGGAATTTGCCAAAATTTTAACTTAACCTGTAACAATTTCAGGCTTTCTAAAAAGAGAGGCTTTTTCCTATATTTTTTTCAATTTTGTTTACTGTAATTTTCTGGATTTCAATCCCGTGAAAACTGAAATGTAAATACTTACAAAGTCTACAAGTTTCAAGGCTCCTAATTCTGCTCTCACCGGAGTGGCTGGTGTACATGACCACAGTTTTGCCTACTCATTAGCTCCCTCAACCAAGGGTGTTACCCTCCCATCTCTCCTCACTGTCCTGCCAAAAGCTCCACAACTCCTCCAGCAAAAACATTTTTGACAACATGTTAAGACTGAATTCTGGGAACTGATTTAAGCTCTACCTGAAAAGGACTGTTTGTACCTCTGTGTGTGTATGTCTGTGTGTGTGGGTGCACACAGGAGAGGGGCCTGGATTAGATTTTCTGCTGACTTAGTTCTAGATGTGCTGTTCCGTAACAGCAAGCTGGTCCAGGCCTGCATCCAAATGCTCTTCAGCTTTGTGGAGTTTAGAGGCTAAATACGGACCTATATTTTGGGACTGTCTGTAATCCATATTCACATCTGGTATTGGTAAAACAGAACCCAATTTTGTAGTCCCTCCATGAGAAGCAGAGCTCTGTCTGAGGAGGCAAGTGGAGCTACCATGGATATTTTATGGCAGCGTGAGTAAAGGGGGCAGAAATGGCTTGTGGTGACAGCTCAGCCATGTGCCTCCTTTACACATTAACATATAACATTAAATGCTGAGATCCTAATGTTAAGTCTGGAGTGAAAATGGAGAGTGCACAGGCCCACAGCAGTGAGCTACAGCTTTGGCCTATGAAAAATGTGTTCCACACTTAAAAAATCTTGGTTTATCTCTTCAGGAAACACTGAATATGACAGTGGGAAAGTGGTATTAAAAAAGTAAAATGGGAAACATTCTGTATTGCCCTGGTAACTATGCAGGCTTTGAAAAAAACATCATGAGAATAAGTGACCTTCTGTCACTCCTTAGCCAGCAGTTAAATTTGGAAAATAACAGCATCCCACAAGGATGGGATAGGAGACAGAGAGGCTTTCTACTTTCTCCCCTGTTTCTTCCTTTCTTCACCCTTTCTCCTTTGTGTTTACATGAAGAGGATATTGATTCCAAATGAGACAAAGACCATATAAGTCAAAACTCCTCTTTGTTTTTTTGTAGGGGGGAGGTTACCCTCTTTTCAAATCTAAGGCTCCTGGTGCACTCTCCCCATGCTGCCTGGGAAGTCACAGAGTTAACTGCAAGTTGCATTTGTGCTAATGCCTGTTTTTCTCCCCCTGCTACCCCCTCTCCAAGCTTACTAAGCTTTTTCTTTCAGCATGACCAATAAAGCATGAATGCAAATAGGCCTGAAGTTTTTTCCCTTTTCATTTTTATTTTGCCACTTTGAGAAGTTACTGAAGAAAATAGTGTCATTCTGTTCCAGAAGAGCTTTTATACCAAGCTGACACTGTACATTTAAATATGTATTGCTTCCTCTATCATTTGCATTTTAATGTTCCAAACCAATAATCACGAAGCCTTGTGTGAAAATGTGAAATAATAAGGATGGGGAGAAACTTGGATCTGATTCTAAACATCGCTGAATTACACCTAGAGGTGACAACTCAGCGAGAAACCCCTCTAAGAAATTTATTTAGACAAATGTAGATCTTCCGAGAGAGGCTGCGCTGAATCGCCCTGGGTGTTTGTACTCTTCCCTTTTAGACACTGAGGCGGCACAACCTAGAAGGCTTTTTCCTATGAAACCGGTGCCCTGGCAATGTGTCTTAACTCTGCTGTAGAACAATCACCCTCCAGGTATGCTGAGAGTCTGCAATCATTCATTATTTGGCCAATTAGTACCGACAGCATTAGTCTGGTGACATTTCATATGTATGTAGCCATCTACCCAAAGTTGGTCTGAAAACAGTGCATGTGGTTAACATTGCAAAAACAAGTGTCATCCAAGGACACTTGGATGTGTTCTGCTTCATTATTGCCATCATTTAACTCCACAGCATAGAAAACAAGAGCAGAATATTCAAATCAGAATTTGCCCTGTGGACTTAAGAACTTCGTCTTATGTGCAAAGTTATCCACTTGCAAGAAATTGGTCTATTGGAGACATCGTGCAACGTGAAAAAATGTTTTTTCTGTGCTTCTGTTGAGTGGTCTCTGTAGGTGAAGGCTCATCTTGGAAGAAATAACTACTGGCGGCCCAGTTCTAGCAAAACATTTTTGTCTGCATTTTATTCTGCCTGTTTTTCTTTCAGGAGAAAGAGAAATCTAGCTATAAGAGAAAAATACATTTCTTGTATCACAGCTGTCATGAATTTAAAATCCCTCTTGGATCCTTACCACACAGTGTATCTTCACTGCAACATTTTGCTCCTTTTATAGGTATCAAATGCTGAAGAACAAGATATTGAATATTTGAGGTGTAAATCTGACAGAAGAGTTTTCTTCTCAGTCTTAGGATGGAATCAGAAACAAATGCAGAAGGGTGAACCCATTGGATTGCATAATAACGGTATGGATGTTTACTTCGATCTGGAATGAAGCTCAAGCTATTTCTGAGCTTAGAAAATGGCAACATATGTAATGGGTCTTTACATATGACTGCTTGCTTGTGGCTCCAGCTATGAAAATGATGTGGGAATACTGTAAGAAGATTATTTTCTGCAAATCCCCTATCTGACTGAAGCCAGGAAGCCTTGAAAAACACACAGAAGCATCTGTTTACATCAGCTCTCCATCCATAACCTGACTAGATAAAACATTAAAAACTGAGATAAGTGTTTGAGCAATTTGAGATCCATCCACTCCTCACACACTCTCAATTAAACTGTTTCACTGGTTCTTTGCCTGCTTTAGCCTGTTTTCCTTCCAGGCTTTCACTCAGGTCATAGATCACCACTTTCACCAAGACCAACCTTAATATAAAGCTAAACAGAGCTTGCCCTGATAGTGTACAGCTACGTGTGATCTATCTCTTCTTCAACATTTTTCCCTCTCTCTCTCCCTTTCATCTCGGTAATGATGCAATCAGTTTCAGGAGACGAAAATAAGAGGAGAGCAAGTAAACGGAATCCTGAACAGAGTTAGAATAAGAAAAGAGTGGATACGTGAAATTTCCCATGCTTTCTACCTACAGATTTGCTTTTCCTATCCTTTGTATTGTATTTCATTTCCAGTAAGGTTTCTCAGACATTTTGAAAAGCTTCTATATCGTAATTAATTAAATTAAGTCTTTCTGTTTGCTGCTGACAAGATGTTATCTTCCTCGTTCTTGGAAGCTTGTATTTGGTTGTGGGTTGATGTGGCTTTGCCACTGGCACCAAAACATTTCCTGCATGAACACAAATTGCTAAAGCTCCTAGTTTCCTGGCTCAGTGTGACAGACCACTCAACTCTTTGCATTCAGGTAATAGGATTAGACACACTGCTCCATCAGATGGGCTGAGTGTTGACTGATAGCAATCTCGGCAGAAAGAAAGGTTTAGCTGGAGCGGGTCGGTTGCGCTGGGTGCGGTAACCTCAGGTGCCCTGCTGGAATTCACTGCTGGGATGCGCAGAGCTGGCAAGGTTTGGGCGTTGAGCACGAGCCCCGCTCAGCAGCTCACGCCTCATCCACCCTCACAGCTCTATCTGGGGTTACATCTCGCCCAATCTGCAGCACTGTGCTGTGACCTGTCTCCTGCCCTGTGCCCACAGCACAGCCTCTTGCACTGGAAAAGAAGCTTGGTGAAAGGTTTGAGCTTGTGGGGTGAGGCGAGCACTTGCAAATGGGATTTGTGAAAGCCAGCACACTGATCAGGCACTGCCTAAAAAAGGTGGTAGGAAACAAAACACTACAGAAGGGGGATGGATCTGGCATTAAACTTATGAACTCAGCCCTTGAGCAAGATCAGCCTCTTCTTGCAGAAATTGGTGGTGTTTGTCTCCCTGTGAAGCACTCTCTCCAGGAACAAAGGTGTGCTTCCAAAGACCCCAGCGCTGTGGTTCTCAGTTTTCCCAGCTAATCCTTGTCTGACCTCGCTGCTCACAAGGGTGGAATATTTTCAGCATCTCTCCTTGAAGCTCTACTAGTCTACCCTGGCTTTCAGACGCCCATGGGACCAAACACTGACCCTCCAATGTCCCTGGTAGATCCCCTGATCAGGTGCATAGGTGAAAATGGCAGTACTACAGTGGGGTCTTCAGCACCTTCAACTCAGGGAGCCATGAAGAGTTGTGGCCATGCACTGCTCTGGAAGTGAGGATTCACTTGTCCAAAGCACTGATCTCGTGTGGCCAAAGAAGGTGATAATGTAAAAGGGATTTGTCATCACTCCACAAGGACTTCAGCCTCCTGAGGGTGTGTTTGCTAGTCTTGTCTGTGTCAAAAATAAATTGGGAGGGGATATCAGCTTGCAAAACCAGCCAGAGCTGAGACATTGGGCAAGATTTGAAACTCTGGCTTTGGAATGCAAGTACTCGAAACATCAGTGAGACATCTGAGTCCTGTTTGGGAACCTGGGTTTAAACATTGCAAGAGCACAGCTGAATGTTGTGCTAGCACGTAATACTTTTGCTAGAGACAGAGTCCCTGCCTTGCTTTCCACCTCCTTTCAGGGGCTGGAAGGACATTACCTGGATTTATGTGAAATGCTTTGAGATGTTCAGTATTTGTGCAGTATTTGTCTCACGTGTTGATCTACACTGAACTTACACCTCTCTGTAAAAAGTGGAGACTACAGCATATACTTAAGCCGAAAAGTTACGTGCTTCTGAAAAGGCTTAATGAAAGAGTTACCTTTGTAAATTCCACGCCAGATTCAAAGCTATAGAGAATGAGTAGAGAGTTTGCTGCTGTGGTTCTTGGGTTTTCAATCTGACCTTTCAAGAGAGCTGGTAGGAAATTGCACACCTAATGATGTGCCTGGAGGAGCAAACCCAGCGGTTAGACACACATGTGCACACATCCTTATCTGTCATGAGCAGGCAGTTATTCTCTGTGCCCAGGAATATAAGCTTCTTTATTCACATGCCTGTGACTGCTTCTGTCTGCATGGTATTTGGCCATAGTCAGTGTAAGGCTGAAATGATCCAATGTGTTCGGAGAATAAAGGGATCTACTAAAAAGAGAGGGTCCTGGACAAACCACAAATGTCTGGGGCTCAGCTGTGAACTAAGAACAGTCTGAGCAGTCATACTGAAATAGGAAGTCTTGCCCCCTTTGCAATATAGATAGGAGGAAAGGAGATGAACAAAAAGGGTAGTGAATATGGGAAGTATTTTTAGGATTCAAGGACATTGCCTTATCATGCCGAAGTTTGAAGTTCGAGAACATTGATTCTGCACAGGGCAGGAGTCTTTGCAATTTCTAATTGCCTGTGCTGTTAGCTACTCTAAGAAAAAGGAGACTTGTGCAATACTATTCCACATGCTCCTTATGACTGTTGTGCTTGTTTCTTGTTTTCTAGTATATGCAAGGGATAGGAAACAACAACAAAAAATTGTGCTATTTATGTGTTCTTTAGGCTACTGACTATAAACTAGTTTGGCTGTTTCCTTTTGTGTCATTTCTGCTGAATTTGAAGATGGTTCATTACCCTGTTTCACCACTGTGGTTGCACCCAAGCAAGACCCCTGGGATGGTTGCTGATTCCCCAGGTCATGCTTGTAAACCTGATTGTTTTGGAGAGGGAGAAAATATGTGAACATATGTATTACATACTGTTGTTCTCTGATGGCTAGACTTACAGGGACAAAATATGAGTAATTATTAAGTTACTAAGTTATTAATTTGATTATGAAACCCTTTCCTGCACAAAGCATCACAGAAAGTCTCAAGGAGGATTTCTGTGGAATGAGGTGCTTCTTAGTATGAGCCAAGACTGCAGATCTTCATATTCAAATTACATTTATTTTCTTGGAGGGTACACATACAGGATTAAAATCTGGTCCTCAGGGAAATCCATCTGGTAAAAGAACACATGTCACTCTGCAGTAATGCAATTGTAAGGTTATAATGGAGGTCTAAACAGACACAAATAGAGTAATTTAGAAAACTTCTATTCCAATTTTAGCTATTTTATCTTCAACTTTCCTTTAAATTCTGTTTAAATTTCCCAGCTAGGAGTCAGCTTGAATTGGAAACAAAGAAGGGTCTTTTATTCAAAAATGAAACAATGCCATATGTCATATTTTAGTAATTTGAAGTCTTCCCACCCCCAAATATTTTATCATGTATCTGTAGACATAGTGCAACAGACCCTCAGTAACAAATTGGAGATTTAAGGAATCAGTCTTTTCAGTGAATAGTATTTCTTTCTTGACTAAACTTATTTTAAACCATTATTAAAAAATACAGTGATTAATAAGTCAGAAGACTTCAAGCAAGTACTTAAGCATGACGTTGAGAACATCAGTTTTTTTCTCCTTTGCAGTTCCTATGTGATGTGTCTAAAAATGGATAGGATAGAGAATTTGGGTAGTCTTTTTGTGTGGTTAATGAAGAAGTCTAGCTATTCTGTAATTATTATAACATATAATAATGAAAAAATAATTTCATTCCTGCTACATAATATACTCTACCAGCTTTAATTAAACCTAACAACCTCATTAGTGAATATCATTTTATTTGCTTTAGGGAGGCAATACTATCTAGTGAATAAAGGTTTATTACATGACTTCAGAGATCTGGCATTCCAGATGTGCCACCGCACTGCTGTTCAACCTTGGGCAATTTGCTTAAAGTGTCTGGACCTCTTTTTGCCCGCTGGCAAGTGAGAACCATGGTGTTTAATGTCCTTTGTAAAACACTCCATATTACATGGATTATGCGTGTCTTGTTTGAGCACTGTGTCTTTGCAAATGAACTAACAGAGACACAGAGAAGCCCTGCTTGACTGCCCATGTGGAGGCACAACCTGGGTTCACATGCCCACTCACCAGCAGAAGAGGGTGCCTCTCCCACACTGCTTCACAGTCATTTGTAAAAGGGATCAGGCTGAGCTTTGCCTCTTCTTGTAATTTAATTGAATTTGTGAGTTTTGCCTAGACTGCAACAGAGGGCTTTGCCTGACTGGCTGTATGCTTGTGCCAGGCAACATCAGAGACTGCAAAAAATGGAGAGGTTGAAGATGTTGTTGGGACTTCAGAACAGGAATTGAAGCCATGTCACTGATGTGAGCAGCTCCTAAGTGCTTGCTTCCCAACAGAAAAGAAACATGTCTTTTAAGAGGAAAGGCAAACAGGGCAGGACAATGTCACATCAGGCTGCCAGCAGGATCTGGGGACCACAAGGGAAAGCACCAAGCCACTAGCAGGAGAGAAGGCCTGAAGAAGGGCAGCAGCAAGTGGATACAACAGCGAGGGTTTGATAATGTTTGAGCTACTGGAACTCACTTTTCCCTTAAATGTCACATATTTGATATTTGCTATTGTTACCAGCAGCAGGGAACCTGTTTTAGCTGAACCGATTTTTCCAGTTGCCTCTTTATTTCACCTCCCAAAAGGTAGAGCTGAGATGGAAAACACTTCAAATATTCATTTGTGGGGCACAAAACATTTAGCTCCACTGAGCATGGTTCCTGGTGAAGCAGGCTACAAAGGCAAGTGGGACAGGGCTTCCAGAGTTGAAACCACTGACTGTGGTGCAACATGTACAAAGACAACTGCACATACTGACATTTTTTGGCAGCTTTAAAGCGAGAAGAAGAACCAAGCGGGGCATAAGGATCATTGACATCCTTGGTGCTTGCAAGAATGATACTACCTGGTTAGCGGTTGCAGCAAACTGGCCAGTCATTACTACTAATGGGTCCTAATGGCAGGAGAGCAGCAGGGAAATGTAGAGGTGTCAGAAATGCGCAGCCACAAACTTCAGGTTATGAAAAAATGCCTGTCACATGTGAAATGGTTCATGGAAAAATCAACATAAACTGTTTGCACATTAGTTTATTTAAGATGGCATGTGTCTGACTTTCTCCTCTTATTTACGGGAGTTTAAATCTCAAATATACATTAAAGTTAACCCATACCACTGGTGTGAAACTACGGTGAATTTAAGATTTGTGCCTCCAGTCTCAGGGGGGTTAGCAGTGGAAATTGTGGATGATTACAAGTTGCAACATGAAGTTGCAATCTTTTCAGATTTACCCTCTAGTGACTTGAAGTGATTCATTCATCATGTTGGTTCAGTCCCTGTTTTCTTCTGAAGGAAGAACATGCCAAAACAGAGGGTCATGTGAAAGTCTGTATACTTTTAAAGTTGGAGCCCAAGCAAGCTTTATCCTGTTCTGACTTTGATACCCCAGCTGGCTATCTGTGCTCCCAACTGAACCTACGAAATGCAGCTAGTAACATCATTGTTGTTATTATTAGATGTTAACAATATTCATATTTTGCGTAAAATACATGTGAACAGTCTGGGGTGGCCAAAGATGCTGAGCTGAGACAAATGGGGAATCCCAATGCCCGATCCTCCAGTTTTTCCCATTGCTGGACTTCATATTAATAGGTTTGTAGCACAAGATGTACAACTAGCAGACTAAATGTCAAGATACACCTTGTGTGGCACAGTGGCAGGTGCTCTGGGTGCAGGAAGAGGCTTTCTTCTGTCCCGTCTGCATTCACAGGCTGAGCTGGTAACATGGGCATGTATCGGTGACAATTATCTCTGGCAACTGCTGACATGCTAATGGAGAATCCATGGGAGCTACATCAGGGAAAACCACAAGAATTAATGGATTACCTGCTATCTCAAGTGCAGATACAACGCCGTATCTCCATGCACCTCTGCCCTCCGCCTCCTGCAGCAAGTCACAAGTTCATTGCCACCACATCCATCTCAGGTCTCTGCCAGCCTGTGCAGAGTTCAGCTTCACAGTGAAGGTTTTTGAAGCTTCCACTCAGAAGTACCCATTTACTGACATGTACATATTTGACTAGTGTTTACAAACAGGTTTATCTCAATGTTAGCTTGGTTTCCTAAGAGAACAGATAAATGAGTTTGCAGCATTCATCCACCTATCTGTACAGTTGCCTATTATTATCCCAAAAATCTTTGGACCCCCTCAGATTTTTTTCAGCTACATTTGATGAAGATCTGAGACATTAAATTCCCATCTGTATTGTGAAAATCAGTGTGAGAGTGCAAGAGCAAGTTGAGTAAAGGCCCAATGGCATCACACAGCTGTAACTGGGGCTTGTCATCACCTGGCCCAGCAGCACATGGGTTGGCCCCGCAGCGATGGCATCAACAGCACCATCGCCACCACTGTGCGCTGGCCATCGCCCAGCCAACAGCTGGAAAGAGGGAACACTGGGAATAGTGGAGCAACTGGGGACTATAGGAAAGGGGTGGGATTGAAGGAAAATTAGCACAAAAATCTCTAGGAACCAGGGAAAAAGCTTTCTCTTGTTCCTCTGTGCAGAAGGCAATCTGACAGTTGTTAATTTTACCACATATTTCATTCAGAGAAATAGAACGAGTTGCATTAGTCCATTAGATAATGAGCTGTATTTGTCTAATGGTTTCTATATAGTACTGAAATCCAGATGGCTTTTCCTGGTAATGCTTTCATTGCCAGTATAAAGACTTCAGTTGCACATGTATGTACAAGATGCCCAGGTACATTATATATAATTAAAGAGGAACTCAACTATTTATCTTCCTAAAATGTAAACTTTGCTTGTCCATAAGATCCATGGTTGGTGCACAGTTGCCTGATATATCCATATGGTTCCAGCAAATGCAAATAGATTCACAGACAGTCCAGTCTGGGCAATGTCATGAGCAGGTTACCAGCAAATTATATAACAGGCATTTTAATTTAATGGATCTTGGTTCTGGAGATAGTGTATAGGTGCTGAGAGATCACTCCAGTCTCCAGACTGTCCCAAAGCATTGGAAACATTAATGAAATCATGCTCATAGCACATCCGCATTATTATCTCTCTCTCTTCCCCCCTCCCCCGTGTCCCCATCCCCAGGAGAAAACTGAGGCATAAGAAAAAGGAGCCTTGAGCAAGACAACGCTCAGCAAAATTGAGAGGCAAAATTCACTTGTGAAGATCATACTGTTTACCCCTAACTCTGAGATCATCCTTCCATGATTCAGGAACTGTTTCATCACAGATATGCAGGGGATGAGAGAGAAACAGTCTGATACTAAGATTTCTGCTGTGACTGCAGCCTGAATTGGCCACAGTGCTAGAGGTCATGAGTTTGACAGGTTCCTGCTGTACAAATCCCACAGCAGTACAGAAGCAAAAACCAGATGATTTCCATCAACTTCTTATAATTGTAAACAAAAGACAATGAGAAACATCAGGGAGTCACATTTCACTAGTGCATAGAGACAGTGGGGGGCATAATTAGCATTGGAATCACATCTGCATCAAATTGAAAATTAGTAAAAATAAAGAAAACTCTTCACATCGCCACTTCTCAGATGAAAAGCAGCAATTCTTCTATGCATAGCATTTTTATTAAAATTGCTTTCTTAATACTTGCAAGATTAAAAAAAAAAATCTGTAAAAATAGACAATTCATTTTTCCAGCCATTTGAGAGTATGGTCCCCACATGTGCTATTCATGCTTTTAACAAAGAAGAGTGGATAGATACCTAATTGCTTCTGGATTATCATATTTCAGCAGCAGCAAGATCAGCTTTTTTGCTCTTTTCTATTAGATTATGATCCCTTTAAGAAAGCTGATACAGGCAGAAGTCACACCTCAGAGAGATATGATGGAAAGCAGGAATTTGCAGATCCCCTGTTTGTCTTCTTCCCTTTGCAACCCAGACACATTGAGCAGGGCTTGGATGTCTGGACCAAATAGGTCTGGGGGGCACATGTGCTCTCCTGCACAGAGCACTACCTTGTGATTCAGCAAACCAGGAGCTCTTCTGCCTCTGCCACTGACTCATGGGTGACCTTGGGGAAAAACTCACTTCAGTTCTCAAACATTGTTTTCCTTCAACTGTAAAATGGGGTCAATGGTGCCAAAGTCCTACATTAATATTATGTATGAAAAGGTGTCATAAGAGCTATCAGTGCATTACTACTCCCTGTTACAATGGGCAACAGAAGGGAGTGAAGCCCATGTAGATGCTCTACCCTCTTTCATCAAAGGTGTCCTGGGACCTAGGTGAGGTGCAGAGTGCCTGTTTAGGAGCACCCATCTTAGTCACAGGAATACCCCAGTTGTTGGCACCTATCCCTGTTGGAGGGCTCCCAGGGTAGCTGGCTGGGAGAATGAGAAGTCCCAGTAGGACAATGCAAAAGCTCTGTGCCCTGGCAGGGCCCTGCCTGGAGCCATCCAGCAAAGACACAAGACACACGGATGTCCTTGGGCACCTCTGCAATGCCCACCCTGGATACCTGACTCAAGGCGAGCACAAAGCACTTCCCTAAGCGCAGTGACTGAGCTAAATAGGGACTGGATGTGAATTGTAATTTAAAGCTTTTACCTAAGAACTCTTTGCTAGCATAGATCAAACAGTGGAAGCTGAGCTGACAGGTTAATCCCATTGTCAGGAGATTTCAGTATTTCCAAAGCAGGTTTTGTCTGGATTTGGAGTGAAATCCCCAAGGCTGCCATTTGTCCTGGCAGGGAGCAGAGTCCCCATGGGCAGAGGAGCTGGTAGAAAACAGGACAGGGTTCAACCAGGCCTGCACTCTGCAAGAGCTGTTCCTAAAACCAGCCATTTATGGAACATTTTGACTTTGTCAGCTGGCATTTCCAACAACAAAAATGCTTAGTCATTTCTTTTTTCCTGTTTTCTGAGCAGCTCTATTCTGACAATATGCAATACACACTTGTCCAAAAAGATATCTGCAAACCACTAAGCTTGCAAATTTGCCTCTAAAGACTCGAAAGCTTCACAACCTCTTTGAATAGTTGAGCCCTTTTATTCTGCTGTTCTTCGGACAGTGTAGAGAAAGGCTCAGATGGAAATAGCTGTTCTAAAACAGTTCCCAGCACAGGTGAAATGATCTTAACGCTGCATTTGAGCACCCATCCTGCATACCTCCCTCTGATTCTAGGTCTGATCTGTACCCACATAAGCATGAGGCCAACCACTGGCTAAGGTTTGAATGCCACTGAAAACCCACAAGAAGTAATTGGTCTTCCTGAAAACAACTTGCCCCAGGTAGTGGAAATAATTTCATAATAGCTTTTAAGATTACAATTCTTTATATCCGAGCGTCAGTGATACAAGAAGATAATAAATCTCACTGAAGAGTAGTGTGTACTGTAACTGATGTGACTATGTAGACACAGAATGTAAATCTCAAAGTACATGTGGATCATCTGAACAGGTGATATGTGCACAGTGAAGAGGATAGAACTGGGCGCTTTGCACTAGGCATCCTTAACATTTGTTTGTCAAGCTAATTACAAGCATAAACTCTGATCTCAGTTTTCCATCCTTAGTTTGAATGCAATCTACTAATTTCAGTAGAAATTTGAGAACCCTGTTGATGATTTATGTGACTGAAAAGTAGCATTAGGTCACAACCCTGCTTTCTCAATTTGGTGCAAACATGAACAGCATCTCTAGATCGTCACTGTATCACTCCAGAAATCTCTGTATATGTGACACTGCAGAAAATCTGTGTTGTCTCCCTGGGGATTGTTTCACCAATTACCACATGGCCAGCTGGAAAAAGATGTTGTATCCCTTCCTGGACAACAAAACAGTGAGAGTTTCTTTTTATAAGAAGATTGTAAAATGGCTTGAACAAAGTAATAAAACTCCACTTAAAATCAGTGGTGAATAGTTGTTACAAATGCAGCAGCACTTGGAAGAGATTAGCACACAAATAAATCATGACAAAAAATAGTTAGGCTTTCTATTGAAAAAAATGCTGTAAGTCTCCCGGGTATTGAAAAATAATGTGCATTTTAACATATTTTCTTTTTTCAGAGCATATTAGTAATTATTTCTTACCAAAATATTGCACAAAAGAGCCATCATTTGTAGCTGTAAATGAATGGCAGATCACAACTTAAATGAGATGGAAAAACAATCTGCTGTCTTTGTGAGCCTTTCTCTAAATATTACTTTTAAAATTTATAAAAGGAAATATTTTGCATCCAATAGGAGCAAGTTTTGCAGCTACTTAGATTGATTTGTGTATTTTTGCTTGACAAAAAGAAAACAATCTCATTTTCCTTGGTGGAAGGAAGGAAGGAATGGCTGGAGGTTGAATTCCATAGTGATGCAAATCCTTCCCTGCTTTTGCTTTCTGTCTTCAGGTCTTTTCTCTTTTTTTTTTGATGTTTTCCACCCAGCCAGGCAAAAACTGTCTCTTGTGTTACTTAGAATCTTTTGTTTCTCCTTCAGTCTCATCCGCCTCTGAGCTGAAGGTTGAATTTAATACAGATGGAAAGAAGGACTGTTATTTGCAATAATGTTTGAGAGACTGAGACACATTGGCTCACGGAAATGTCACAGATTTGTGCTTTTTTCCTTCCCTAGGGAACTCAGAAAACTCTTGATCAGTCATGCGAAGTCCTACGAGCACTGGACAACTCATGTGGTATAGCTTTGAAACACTGTACTTCAACTCCTGGTCTTAGTAGGAAGAGTTGAAAATGTGTCCACAGATATCTCACAATTTGAGAAAGTAAGTATTAAGACCTTTGAGCCTTTGGCTTAATTATCTCCTGTGATGTCACATCTATGGCAGATTCTGGGGGAATTAACGATTTTTCTTACTGTAGTTGTGTGCTGCTTTTTCTTACTTTAAGCTGTATGCTCGACAAACACATCATCAGCCACAGGGTCGACCGCTCCAGTTTCAGCCTGTAGTTTAAAAGCTAGGCCTGAAAATAATAAATCATGTTAAGATAAAATATTACTTAATTTCTTTAAAATGAAATTTAAAAAAAAAGTTTGCATATAATATGCTGTATTTGCAAGAAGAAAAGCCTTATAATCAATCACGGCATATAAATTGTTTTAGATACACAGTTTAGGTGCTTTTTGAAGGTGAACATGTTATTATGCTTTCAAGACATTAAAACAGTTTATAGTCTATCACAAATGTGTAAATCAGGTTTCTATTAATGTATCTTATGTTTCACAGTTTACTTTTCTTCACTTTGAAGGTATCTGCATACAAAAAGTCCCTATTGCAACATCAAACTGTGGGAAATGAGTTTACAAATTGAGGTACGTTTTCAAGGAGTGCTTGCATGCTTAGTGTTTGTGTTCACATTTTTCATGGATTTTTTTAATGTATAAAGAGGACGTGGAATTGGGATAAAATAAGACATAATCAGATACTCTGAGAGTGTTTTGGTTCCTGGAGAGAGAGAATCCTGGCAGAAGACTTGATCTTGCTCTGAAAGTCACAGAGGACCTCACGCAGGGAAGGAAGAGAAGTTATTGCACGTAAACAAGGATGAGCACTCAGTTCCTGGGCTCCAAAGTCACTGTAATGCTCAGCCTTGCTGCTTCTAGCACTGATGGCTGACTTCTGTGGGACACAGTGATTTATGAAGGGAAAGTTCCTATAAACAAGCAAGCAGCCTTATTTACTGATTTATGACTTGGAAGAAAGAAAATAAGTGGAAAGAACAGAAGTTAAGTCTTGATGAGAGAGCAGAGCGCGTCTCTGTACAAAGGCTTCAGCAGCTTCAAGGACAAAAAGGGCATTCTGTTGTGTGCTGTGGTGGCGACCTTAGCAGTGGAGCAATGCAAGTACACAGGAAACAAAAGGCATCAGTTTGAAGCTACGACTCATCTCTGCATCACAGGAAAGGCTTCTCACCTGGTAAATGTCTGATTGCAGGAATAACGCTGCATCTAATTAGATGTGTCAAAAAAGTAAAGCTTGCAAAAATCATTTCACAACTGTTCTGTTGTTTGAAGGGAAGAAATTCTTCCTCTGAATGTATTACAGTCCTGCTAAGGATGCACACGCAAACACATACAAAATGCCCTGCTTGGGGTTTTGGAAGCTTCAGTGTTGTGATTTCTCCTTTCCATTATTATTCTGTGGCTGCAGTTGAATGGCAGGCAGTAAAGGCAAACTCTAATACTGGAAAGTCAAGAAAAACAGAACTGTTGACCCTCAAGCCAGTTAGTAAGTAGAAATCCCTCTGGGCAGAGCAGGGAAATGCATCCTCCACCCAGCCTTTGGTTCTTTAAGGACATTAATGTGGGCTGATTTTCATGCAGTAACAGTTTGCTCTTGCCAGTGCATGTCTAACAGCTCACCCTGTGGCTCTGCTCTATTAGCAGTGATGAATTGCAGTCAAGAGAAACAAGTTAAGCTGCGATATCTCTTGAACTTCAAAACAAGACAGAGCATTAATGAGGGACATCACTGGCTTATCTCCATAGAGTGGTACCTGACACTTCCTTTGCTTTCATGCCCCCTACCAGTAGTGATTTGCAAGAATTTGTCTAGAAATCAAACCCTCCTTTTCCCAGTGTTGCCCAGTGGTCCCAACAGACCCTGCATATTTCTGGGAATGACTTTTTGTTGGTTGCACCTGTACTAGTGGCCACCAAGAGAAGGAGAGTGCAGAGCATGGAGAGGGTGGCCTAGCAGGACTGGGGATTAATTCAATAGCACGTGCTGGATTAATCACTCAAGGCTTAGCTCTCCACACTGCCACAGCAGTGGGATGTAGTGACCCATCTGCTTTCTGCTTTAAGTGCTTTATCTGCTGTTTATATTCCCAGCTCTTCTGAGAAATGTCCGAACAGATTTGCTGGTAGGAGGATGAGCTGCAATATACGTGTGTGTGTGTCTGTCTGTGTGTGGAGCTGGCAAGGTACAAAGACATGCTGAAAACTCATTAGACTAAAAAAAAACCCAACTTACTCAACATAAAAGCTAGCAGCAAAGGCCTAAACCCACCACAAAGGCTGCGAAACTACATGTTAAGGCATAGCACCCTGTGCTTAACACACATCATCCTGCCTTGAGGCGGCACTGTGCCATACACTGGAAAACCACAGCATGCCTGTGGGAATGAACTGGCACTGGTAACAGGATCTTCAAGTCCTGTTTGGTGAGCGGCTGAAGGGTTGGTGTTTTCTCCCATGCTTTGCCTCCCACTAGAGGAGCTCCCTGTAAACTCCTGCGAAGTCACCTCATTTGTCCTCTTTCCAACCTACCCTCATGTCCCTCCTTGGGCATAAGAGCAACAGGGCTCAAGGCGAGCCTGGCAGCCCACCCAGCAGGCTGATTTGCAGCGTTGCAGCTTTTCCTCATGGAACTGGTGTATCTGTTGCTTCTTGTCTGGCAGTTTGCCTGTTTGGGCTGCCTTTTTTTTCTGTTTGTGCAGTAGCTGGAACAATAGGACCCAGGCGCAACATTTTTAAATAATGGCATCATGCAAATGCAAAGACACATCCCCATTTGCCTTTTAACAGAACAGCTGGTTTGGAGCTGCCTCTGCAGTAAAATGGAATGAATGTTCACATTTTTTGTGTTGAGACATGTGTTATTTGCTAAGCAACCAGGCACTCCTGTGCAACTGTCACATCTTTGGGAAAGTTGCACCACCTTTGCCCAGGGCAGAAGAACTCACTCTGATTTGACAGGTTGTACTATTCTTCTGCTTCTCTTACTCATGCCCAGGGAAGTGGGTATGTCACACCAGACTTAATCAAGATGGGTGAACCACTTCAATGAGTGACGGCCAGGCCACTAAGCTCAAAACTTAAATGTTGTCAACAGGAGCATTAGAAGCATTTGGCTATCCTTTCTCTTTAACTTTTTACCCATTTTGTGGTCCCTTGGGAGCTAGAATTTTTAAAACCAAGTTAAATGTAATTTCCAGGTGAGTCAAGAAAAGTGTGTTTCTTGGCCTTGTCTAGTAGAAGGGGTCCTAGCTGTGCTGTGGACCTATGGAGTTTGGTATGAGTAACAATAAATGAACTCATCATTTCAAATGGCTCTGTACTTTGCTGCAATGCCAATGTTTGTATGCCTTTCATTGCTGTTGCCTCTAAGACTTGAAGAAATCTATGAGTAGGAAGATGAATATCACTTGGAGGCATTTGTGCCATTCGCTGAAGTTTATCTTCTTCTAACATTTGCTGTCTCCCCTTGTGCTGGGCTTGATTCAGAAACCATGGGAATTAGCCCGATTTCAATGGACTTTTCGTTCCTTTCTGGGGAACTGGAACATGAGAGGAGAAGTGAATGAATTTCATCTGATGCTAGCTGTATAAAAGTAAGACAAGTCATCTCTTCTGAATCAGTCATTCAAGCCCTGCAGTTGCCAGTGGACAGCCACCTCTGAAGAGCATCCCCAGCTCATGAACACCTCCTTTGGGTGTGCTTCTCTCTCTCTGTGCACTGTGGAGGGAATCTGACTGATGTGATCATATTGAACATCTCACTTTTAGATCACTGAAGTTCTTCTTTGTGTCCATCAGTCCTGCTCCCAGTGCCTCTAGTGGAGCTGTTGGATCAGTATACTTTTGCTGATGGCCTCTTCCAAGGATGGCTGGAAAAGAAGCTGTGCATCTGGGTTTCTGTCACAGAGGAGTAATTTAGGGTTCTGCTTGCTGCAGAACAATGTTTAGTTTTCTTAAAGAGAAGTGCAACTTAAAATTTTGAGTTCAGTGGCGGGTTCGCGCTATTATTTACTGCATAGGGGAAATATGCCCAGCCTCTGCTAACCTTCTCTCCAGATGCCTGTACCCGTTCACAAAGCAAACTTTCAGGTGCCTTCCCTTCCTGATAACCGTTCGCTCTGGGAGCTGTATCTTAGAGCTCTGGAGACAAACTTTCAAGTGAGGACGTACCCATCGTGGTGCAAACTGACAGGATTCTTCTCTCCCTGATGACCGCTAGCTCTGGAGCCTGTATTTAGAGCTCTAAAGGCAAACTTTCAGGGGAGGCCTGCAACTGCATGCAAAGCAGACTTTCAGGAGACAAAATTCTTGGAAAAATAAAAATTTAATGGATTAGAAGAGCAGGAAGGCTGGCTAAAGCTGGATACATGCGCAGAGGTCTACCCAAGCATAGAAAACTACAAACTTCTATATCTTTACAAACCATTCACACCACGATTTAGTCCAATGGCAATATTTCACCACCAGGTCCTTTGTTCCCCATTGGACCCTTTTTCTCTGACTCCACATGGGCCTTTGTTTCATTCAGTTGTAGACGCAGTTTTTGCTCCATATTGAGAAGGTGCCATTTTGTTTGGATAATTCCGTTCTTCTCAGTGAAGCGCAAAATAGGTCCTGCTTTGTAGATGTCTGTGATGTCTCTGTGTTAGCCTTGGATCTTTGTTTTCTCAGTTTGTTCCATTTTTTCCCAGCAAAATGCAAGCTAGACTTTATCTTGCAGGCACTTAGTGTAGTCTGCAGTTGCTTTTGGTAAAGACGAGCTTAAAATCTTAGCAAATCTAGTCTATCAAGTAACATGAATCAAAGAGTATATTAAAAATTATACAACCATAAATCTCTAAATAATCCGTTACATTTGGTGTGCATCTACTTAGGCTAAATGATTAATATTGAACTTGAATTGGGCTCATCCACTGATCTTTGAGTAATAAAACCATTGCCATACAGCTCACTTATTTAGCAGGAAGAGCTCAAAGTGGGCTCATCCAGACTGTTGTATTTATAGAATGAAATGGTTGAGTTGTAGTCAAATCACATACAGTAGGAAAAGCATTCACTAGACTCCCTGTGCCCACAAGCCACCAGCCTTCAGTGTGCTGTTCTGCTTCCCTGTGGGTCTCCTGGAAGGAGTTCTTGGTCTGGCTATGGCTCAGGCCCTTACCTCCTCTGAAGCCTGGACCAAACTGATGCTGGTTTGCCTGGGGGGGCGGTCGAGTGCATCCACCACAGTTTCTAGCAATGCTTACTCAATGCACGCTGTGCCAGTTAGATACTGCAGAGTCTGTGTGCAGGGCCTGAGCTGAGCCAGTGGCTCCAGTCAGGACTCTACTGTATTCCCACAAATAGAAGCTCTCTGTTTAGCTCCTGTTTGTTGTTTTTCAGCAAACAACAACTGTCTGAATGGGGGAAATGCTTGCTATTAGTATCTGATCAGCTCCTGTGGAGATGCTTACCTCTCACTGTAGTCTATACACAGGATGTAGAATATGCTCACCACATCCATGGAGCAGCAGTAGGATAGGGGGCTTTTGTGGCGAGGCTGATGCACAGGTAGGTTTAGTGGGAGGATTGTGCTCTCAGCCTCTCAGCAGCACTGCTGATGGGGTCTCCTGGAGGAGAGCAGACTTCTCCTGGGCAGCTCCTTTGCCCCCAAGGTAGCTACAAACCACTTGAAAAATCTTACATTTTAATCAGAACTCAGATCTTACTGACATGGATAGAAAATAGTTTTGTGCCTTGCTCATCTTGTTACCACCTCTGACAGCACATGGGCAACAGGCTTATTAAGCACTTACGCTGACTGATCCTGGTCCCAGCTGCCTTGTTCCACACACAGCAGAAGTCAGCAGTGCAAAAAATTGGATGTCCTCCTCTTCATCACACAGAGGCAGGATTATTCCTCCCTGTAATATACACATTTGGCCCCTCAAAGACAAAAGATTCAGGTAGTGTTGCTTTTGCAGCTCCCTGAGCAAGCATTCAACAATTTAATCAATCTCGCCATTGTTATATTTTTACTGATATCTCCCCTGCATTCTTTTCATGCCAGTAGCTTACCTGTTTTTCTGTGCCTAGGTTTTAATATGATTGTTTGACAATTACTGTTTATAATGGGCATCACAAGAGATGTGGAGTTCTGAAAACCTTTCAGTGGAAGGAATGCAATAGCAGATTCCTCTACATAGGCCAAAGCCTCAATTGGCATAAATCAGCATAGTTTCATTGCCAAACATGAAGCTTGCACTTATGTACATCAGCAAAGGATACTTCCCTGAGAACTTCAGTCCCCTATATAACAAGGTTAAATGTTTCTCTCTTCTTGTTTCTGAAACCAAATCAAATTTTAAACTTTCATAAATCCAGCTCAGTAATTCCCATCTCTTTTAGTCAGAATTGTTGACAATCAAATTAATCTATCATGAACAAGAAGAGAACTTGAAGAGAGGTTTTCTATTTCAGATTTTTTTTGGTGTCCTTTTCAGTGCCCTCCCTCAGTCCTAACTCCTTCCCTCCCTTATCTGAAATCCTTCATGCTGATGTCTCTGAAAAAAATGGAAAACAGAGTATGTTATTTTGTTTCGGCATTTTTTTCACCAGCCTTATTAGCTAGCACTGACTACATCATCGTAATTGCGGTAAGATGCTGTCAGCATCACTGGCTAGTTTCACAGATTGCTCTTATGCTTTCCAAGCATCACTAAGAATAGCTCGAGACAATGATGTATGATGCTGAGTAGACAGCTGTCACTACAATGGCTCCTTTCTTGCCATGGACCTCTATCAAGAATCTCAAAAATGTCAGACTGGAGAATCTTCTTCGAATGTTCACGGTGGAAGAGGTAGTCAAGAAGAAGCTGAAGTGCATATTCTGTGTCCCTTATATCCTCTGTCTCTGAGCAACATCAAACACAGATATCATCTAAAGCTGGTTATCAGTGTACTGTTTGTTCATTCTGAGCAGGTAGTCTATTTGTAATTGTTAATCTGTATTGTTGTACTACCCAAAAATCGAAGCAGAGGGCATTTGCTAGAGTAGTGACCTTGTGAAGAAAAGAAGCACATTAAATCTGGTGTTTATTGTGAATGGTTCAAAAATAGATATTTCATACAATATTTTTTGTGTCTTGCACTTCTTACAGAGACAGAGGCAGCAATAATTGCTGCATGGCTAGAAACCACACTTACATATGTGCACACTCTTAAAGGTCTGCTGTCAACAAATTCAAGTTTTAGAGCCACGGATAGTTCTTGAAAATTGTGTAAAGGCTTGCTTTTTGTTACTTTTGTTTGACTTTTATGCCTATAAGTAAGAACAAAGCTAATTAACTGCAGACTAGCTGTCCCACTGTTGAAATCTGCAAACCTGCCACATAGCTATAGCAAAAGGTAGTACCTCTGGAAACAAGAAATGTATTGATTTTTTCCCACAAACTTCTTTTGTAAGAGCAAGGAGACAAAGACCAGCCTTCTACCAATACTTGTAAGCCTTTACTGATCTGTCCAAAACTTGTCTTTAGGACAACAGACTGAAGCATTCATGATAGAGGTCAGATTACTACTTTTTTTCTTGAACTTTCTCTTCCCTTTTGTTTCCCCTGTAAGAAAGTTACCCAGTAACCACCCTCCTCCATCTTGGCCTTTGCTAGGTGGAGCAGTTCTGCCCTGCTGTACTTGTGGCACACATTTCTCTATGCATTATTTTCCTCAGAATAAATGAATAAAGAAGGGTTCATTTAAAGAGGAGTCCTGACCACAAGGTCAGCTCCACAGCCTCCAGTGCTCTAGTTCCTCTGGCTAGCATGAGGCAGCAGGGACAGATCCCAGAAAGGTAGAGTTGGTGTCCCCTCTGCAGTGGCAGGTGACTCTGGAGCAGGCTGATATCCCCTTAGCAACTGGGATGGACCTTCTGGTTTTGTTTCATCCCAAGGGACCCCAGCCCTTGCACTCAGATACTCGGTTGCCATATGAACCCAAGCACAGCAAGGGTGAGTGTCTGGGAGACCAGATCTAAGATGGGAGTGTGGAGGCACTGCTGTGGCCTGTCTGAAGCAGCACTAGCTATCATTTCTTTTCTTGTAATCTGGCTCTGGGTGAGCTTTTACTTAGCCAGACGCCATGCTTTGATTCCAAGGGGAGCCTGCTCCTTGCAGATGAAGTGAATGTGGTTGATCTTTGTAGCCCTGATGCTGCCAGTGCCAGGCTGGGACTCCCATCAAACGGCTGTATAGGGAGGACAGGGATGTTTATCTGCTGCTAACTAAACTCATGTCTGTAATGCTGTTTGTGACCCCTGTGTCAAAATTCACCCTATCACTTGGAAGCATGGGGAAGGGGCTTGGGAAGGTAGGGACACCACCTGCATGCTGCCTCCAGTCAGGAGCCAAGGCACAGTCTGTCATGAGTTTCGGAAGGGAAGAAGGTTCCTAGCCCACACATCCTGCAATTAGGAGGGCTCATCTCCACCACATCCCTGGAGGCAGCCACAGTCTGCTGCTTCTCTGGAGCAAAACTTGCAATTTTCCACAGTAAATGCTCCCAGTTGGAGCAGCAATTCTTAAGGTATGTCATGTTTTACTAACTTTGCATGCCTTTTATACCGAGTCATCATAAAAGGCATGCATATGTCTTGATTCAAAGTTATTCAAGATGTGGAGCCTCAGGATTTTACCAATGGAAAAGAATGTGTTCACCTACAGATCTTGTCTTAAAAATGTATCTTTTAAAGTTTATTTACAAAGGCACAGAGATGCTCAGATGTGTTTCTATCTAATGATTGGTTTAGATGACTGCAGCTTGAAAAATGCTGAACTCCACTCTCTTCAAAACTAGCTTTTGCTCTCTGTGAAATCCATAAACAAAACAAAATCTCATTGAGCCTGAAATGTCTGGCCACAGCCATTGCCAGTTCAAGCGCCCACAATCTGCAGTTTGAACCTGTATGAAGAAGAGTGCTTCTGCCTACACCCCAGACAGGCAGGGCTCAAGGGCAGCCTAGGCTGGTTTGGTTTAGAGTCTCTAAACTGAACTGAATATACAGGGAAAAGGTCCTTCCTAAAATAGGTCATTTGATTAAACCATGTTTGTCTGAAAAGTGGAAAGGGTCAGAGAGAGCACGTGGGCTTTTGTTAGTGTTATCAGGATCCAAAACACACCTCCTTCACATCCAGATATCATTGAGCAGCATTGGATGGTGGCTTCAAGGAGGCGTTGCTGGAG
Organism: Patagioenas fasciata; assembly: GCF_037038585.1. Classification (NCBI taxonomy): domain Eukaryota; kingdom Metazoa; phylum Chordata; class Aves; order Columbiformes; family Columbidae; genus Patagioenas; species Patagioenas fasciata. The sequence continues at coordinate 48,455,611 of NC_092522.1, forward strand.
GGAGCGTGAGAAAATGTAGCTGACCCAGGCAGTGTGTTCCTGGGGTGCCCAGGGCAGCAGCTGCCAGGGGTCAGGGCTGCCGTGTCTGGAAGGATGCCCTTCATGAGGGGCCAGCGATGGTGGGTGGCACGGCTGTGGCTGTGACTTCAAGGAGGCTGCAGCAATGCAGCTCAGTCCAGCGTAGCCATTGATGTGGCTCTTGGCACCACATCTGAGGAGACTGCTGCACGGCAATTATTTCACCTCAGGCATTTTGCACTTTAAACAGCCAAAACTTCAGCTGGTGTTGAACTAAAAATACTCTGTTTCCATGAAGCTGTAGCCCCTCCCTGAGATTCGTTTACCCCACAGCAGCAGTGGCAAAGCACTCAGAGGAAAGTATTACTTGGAGTCTAGGAGCACGCAGAAGATGAACTTTGTAGCCTGAGAACATCCTTCATTTCTCTAACTTAGATCTAAGACACACCCTGTATATCTGATAGAGGAATATAACCCTAAGAAATGAAGCCATGAAATTAAAGATTAGCTTCATTTGATACCGTCTAACAGCAGACCTGTGTTTAAAAACGTACTTTTGAGATAATCCTTTTTTCCTTCTTATCCTATTTCTCCTTTGGAAAATTTCTTATGTATGTCCTGTCCAAGGTTATGGTATTTTTTTGGAGATAATCATGTCATCATCCAGTATGCAGTAAAAGGTATGGAAGGGAAAACAGTCAATATGTTTAATACAGTCTCACTAAAATAGATTCATTTTATTCTTGATGGTAACAATGTGTTTAATATCCTTATACAGTGAAGCATTTTGTATAGGACCATCAGAAGCACAGTTAATGTGAAACAGAAGCTTATACCCAGGGCTGTAACTGTGTAAAACAGTCTTTCTCTCACCCAACTCCTCAATTCATACACTGAAAATTTGTCCCAAACTTCACCCTGCAGCGTATCCCAGACTCCCACCACTTTTACTATTCTGTGGACAAACACCACGCTGGGCAGCAGGTGTCAGGGGCACAGGGGTGCCAAGGAGCCCAGGCAACCTCCCCATGTATTAGAAGCAAAGCAAAGACTGTGGTCCTGCAGAATTTCTCTCTGCGATCAGGGCAGGCAGAGAGTCCTTAGAGAGAAAGTGGGTGGGCTTACTCCCTGCTCCGAGGTTTTGACCTTTTCAAAGAGGCATGGGGGTTGATTACAAATACCAATCTGTAGATCAGAGAAAGCAGGGTACCAATGCATAGCAACACGCTCCTCTCTGCATGCAGCTATCTGCAAATGCACGCACACAGCCTGATTTTGTGGTTCTCAGTGCCCTAGAGTACACAGGGCACCATCTGAGGTGTCAGACTTGCACAGATCCATATTGCAAGAAATTGAGAAGATGGCTTTGGATGGCACGTAATAAAATGGTAGAAATAGCAGAGAGGAGAGGAAAAGCTGGGATGTCTTCAATTATTCCACTCTAATAAGTGTGGCACTGGTAGACAGCATAGAAAACAAAACAAAACAAAACAACAAACACCTGAACTTGCTTGTGCCAAGCAGCTGCTCTCCAAAGCCTTCAAAATCGGTGGTCTTGTGTTTTTTAATCCCATACATGGTTCTGAAAATATCTAGGTGGAAATATTGCTTATTCAAAAACACAATGGCAAATGCACAGAACAGTATATCTAGCTATTGTAGAGTGAGTCCTGTTCCATATGCCGAGTAATTCTGCACCTCAACTAATATGGACCCAAGTTCTCAGATGCCGTTCATTTTTCAGCCTTCAGGAAAGAATGTGAGTCTCTGAAAGACTGCCTAAAGCTCTGGGACAAAGGCTGTAATCTACACTATGCTCCTCTCCCCCAGTGGAACTTGTGGCAACCAAGGTAAAAGCCAGTCTTGTGGGAGACACAGCTTTCTCAAGGGTTAGCACAAAAAAGTCGTAAGAAGCTTCCCTGGAAAATAAAGACATTCCCAGCCCTCATTCCCTGCTGTGCTTACATGCAAGGCACATTTCTCTGCTGTTGCCTTCTTTCATAAAAATACAAGGCAAAATGTGTGTGTATGTTTATATATGTATGTATACATATTTACATATTGAAGTATGCGCACACATACATATATATGTATATACATATACACATAGGTAGAATTAAAATATCTCAAAAGTGAACACTGCACTGTGCACACATCTTCCTATGGGGAGAGGATGAGAGAGCAAGCACATGACAGATGTTGGTTGTATTGCTTAATGAACTCCCATGAAGCATTACGCTCCTTAGTGTGGTGTAAGCAGCATGGAATAAACTGGAATCGAACAGGTAAGAGTGGGCGTTAAGGAAGGACAGAAAGGGAGCCTGGGGAGAAAGGCAGCTGAGGGAGACAGGCTGTTGGTTGGAGAAGGAAAACAGCTGTGCAAAATGGTGTGTCACAGCAGCGGGAGAGCCGTTTGGGAGAGCTTAAGGAGGGTGGTAGGTTGAATAGGAAAAGAGGGTAGTAGGGAAGTGGGATGCAGTATTCAAAAGAGATAATGTGAAGGTGGAATATTTTGAGGACGTGATTAGAGATGCATAATTCAATCAAAAATATGTGTAAAGGAGGTAAGGTAGAGGAAAGAAATTTTTATGCGTACTGTGGAAATTATGTTGGAACAATGTTAATAACCACCTCCTTTACATCAGTAGTCCATAATCTTATAGCAGAGTTGCCTGAGATGGGGTCTCTGTTAGAGGTAAGCAGCAGCCTGTGTGACCGCACTGAGAGGAGACCACCAGAACCTCAGAAAAGCTTGTAATTTTCCACCAGTACATCCTCCACCTTTACTCTTGCTCCAGGCTCAGCCATGAAACTGGAGAAAACATTTCCCACAAGTTATTTAGGATGAAAGTAAAGGAATTGCTGGTTATAAATGAAACAGCATGATTTTTTTCATCTGCATATTCACAGTGCCACAAACAAGCAAGAGATGAAGATGTAGTTATTGAAGCAGATGAACAGACATCACCATCTTTCAAGTTCTGCACATGAATATGGAGGAGGAATTAAATAATGGACAGTGTGTGATATTTTAACCCAAAACTACAATTTGTCCAGAATATATTCTTACAAGTGTTCAAAGAGGTTGCTAAGCCACTATCCATCAGAATACTTGGATTTCTGCTTCAAGAAAGCCAGAATAACAGCATGACAAGAAAGCAAGAATAACAGCATGAGCTTGACAAATCAGTTCAGAATGACCTTCTTAATGTTTGTTCTCAGTCACACCATGGCCTGCTGCATAATGTGAATTTCATTTTAGTGTCAGTATGTTTTGCCATACATCACTGGGCATGATGGAGTTACCTCCTAAAAGGGATCTCGGTCATTTTATAAGCATCACACACAATAATCATCAGCTGTCTCCTGTAAGAAGTATCTGTTATTGGTAGCATCCCACTTTTATTCCTAATCAAGAAGATTTACAAGCATGAACAGCAATGCGAGGGTGCAGCACTTAAGAGTTTTTGTTTCCATCTTCATGCATGGCTAGACAAGTGACAATGTCCCACAAAGACAATATACAGAGAGGCTACAAACTAGTCAGGCCAGGTCTTGAGATGACACTATTGGGGTGATAAAATGACTTGCTGTGTATCACATTAATTACATCAAAAGACAGACAGAGATAAAAATTGTCTGCTAGAAAAATGATACTATAGTGCTCCACACTGCTGCACTCTCTCTTCCCGACTTTCAGATGAAACTCAATGGCAAACCCAAAACCAGTTTTATTCAGTGTTGGTAGTCCTGCAAATGAAAATAGGGACCTGTAAACCACTCATCCTTAGGCAGTTTTGTCACTGACTTCAGTAGAACCCGAATTTCCCCAAGATTTCTGAAAAAAGTGAGTTGATATCAGAGACTTAACCTCAGCCATCTCTGACTGCCTCACCTGATGCAGTGGTATATGCCCTGCTGATCAGGACTGGCAAAAGACTACACCTGCTGCTAAGTTTGCACCCAGTTGGTGTTACTCTTTGTTACCACCACAGAATCTAGGCGACCCAGTTAAAACCAAAACCCCGAGTTTTAAGAACTGAACATGTAAACATGCTTGAAATTCAACATATGCAAGCTAATACCAGCACTGCAGTGGCGGTGAAAGAGTTGAAGTGGCCCCAGGTCAGCCTGCAGCAGAGCTGAGGCTCAGGTCGCGGTGCCTGAACGCAGGTGTCAGGCTGGTCAGGCTGCTTGTCTGCCGGGAGAGCAGCCGCAGTCCACCGGGAGATGACAGAGCTCACTGGTGTGGTGCATCCCCAGGCATTTTCTGAGTGTAACTATAATTCAGACTGATGGGATTTCTGAAAAATGTTTTACCACCCCATCTATCTAGGTCTGATTTGATTCCATCAATGAAGTAGCTGAGTTTTCTTTTCTTTTTTTTTTTTCCTCCCCCCAGCACAAATGCAAACTTGCAGGTGTCAGGAAATCTGAACATGACGTAGCAATGGGCTGTGAAGGAAAATACACAGTTTCTCACCTCCTACACATCTAATAAGAAGATAGTACAAGGCAGGGCAGATAATACTGATTTACTGCAACCCCATCTGCATGTGTATATGAATATAAATATTTATACTTTTATTTGGACTTTATGATTTATTCATTATATACATAAAGAGATAATGAACAACACATCTGCATGCTATGAATCCAGGTTTCATTGAGGTTTCTGTTGACAAACTAGAGACAAAGCCCCTGAGGATGAACCTTCTGCTCTCTTCCTAGTGTACTATATTTGGGATGTCAGGAGGGTTTTTTTCAGCTAATCTTTTATTTAAAATAAATACACAGACATCATGAGATCAAACATACTATCACACAGAGAGACAGACAGACAGGCTATATCTTCAAGTTAAGAAAACACTTTTTTTTTTGGTGCGAATTATACACCTCTTTTGGTTTTTCCTGTTACTGAGAAAATCAGACAAAACAGGAATTTACTCATTAAAAATGACTGTAGCCATAGTTTTGCAAATGGCTTAGCATAGTGGAATAAAATTCAGCAGTACAACTGTTCAAAACCTTCTCACAGAAAGTAGTGGTGACATATAGCTGTTGGGCATGATAATTTTCACATCAAGTTTTAGTTGTAATCGGGTTTAATCCTTTTGTAGTGCACATAAAATACTATGGGTGTTCCAACAATCAGAAACTGGAAAGCCTGTTGGGTTTGGGGAAAAATAAAAAACAAACAACACAGCTGAAAAATCTCTCTCTCCAATCTATTTGCTTTGTAAAACGTAAAACTGTAAAAACCACTTACCTTAATTTATTTTCAGTAAGAATTTACAATATCAAATCCAGATGTAGAAGCAGTTCTCCTGGAGAAATATACACAAGCCACTCTACTATAACCCAGGTGTGTGAAAACCTTTTTCCATCTCATGAAAATTTAAAACTTTTCCAGATATTTCAGCACATCTTTGAACCCCTGTGAATATAACATCTGATTGCCCAACACTTTCAGCTAAAAAGCTCTGCTAGGTTATTAACTCTGATGCCTATACCAGTGGATACTATAATTTCCACAAACCCTCTGAGTGTGCCTGCAGAAGGTGTAGCTCTCAAAAGTATGCTTTCTCAGGTTGTAAGATACACTAAATGCAAAAAGAGAAAAAGCTCCTATGATTTCAATGAATGTTTGCCTTATCCCCCAAATGCAGTAATGTGATAGGTAAAAAACATATTGCCTGCAAAATTTTGTAATTTAGCCTACATTAAAAAGTTGTAAATGCATGTAAATGCAGAGTGTTCTGTATATTTATTTGGAAACACAAACATAGTGTCTGAAACCTTGTGGTCCTTGCAGCTGAGGAAGGCTGTGCCATGTCTTTTGTGGAAGTGTGGACTAGATGATAACTGAAGGCCACTTCCAACCTCAGCCATTCTGTTTCCAGTTTATCTATGCAAAAGAAGCTCTTAGTATAATAGACTTAGTTCTCTTGATGATGCTTCAGCTTGCAATAAAACAAACCTTCTGCAGTCTCAGGTAAAGCCATTGGAGTGCAGAAAAGGTACCTCTGTTATCCCAGCAGGTCTATGTCAGCCTCTGTGCTTTTATTGTGGCCCTGAATATTCAAAAAATAAAATATGAAGGGCACATAATTTAGCAGAAACATTGGAAACTGAGTAATCATTCATCAAATTTGCTTAGGGCTAAAAAAGAGACAGTTCATCAGAAAGGATGTGTTATCTCTCTGTCTTGGCTGGTGGAGTAAATTCTCCAGCAGGTCAGATTCAACCCATCCTTCAGTTCAGCAAGTGGCTGAGAAATCTGGTTCAGAAAAGCCTTTGCCTGCACGGACATAAAGGGACAGGAACCACGGAAGAACTTGCGATACCCAATCTATTGCTGCTGCTTCCGTCTGTTTCTCTCTCAACACCTGCCTTCAGCGTCCCTGTGCCCTGGAGCTTGCACAGATTTGGTTGCCCAAACTAGCTCTGCTCACTATCTATATTGTTTCTCTTATTTAAGGCCCTCTAATCATCAACAGACAGTCAGACTATTCCTGCTCTCAGAAGAATATATAAGCCCCTGAAAACATGCCCAGAGAGCTAAGGGAGAGCATAGGCCTTTGTAGGGTGTTTCTTTTCATCTCCAGGCATCTCCTGCTCCTTCAGGGACAGCAATCCCATAGATTTCAAGGGGAAAAGAAAAAAAGCTCTAAGACATCTTGAGCCTCTCATCTGGTTTCTCTTCTTGCAACCTTTCCCTTTTCCAATGCTATGGTAATTTTCATGCAAGGGGACTGGGGTGAAGGAACAGATGCTGGTCCTGTTTCCTCCCTGTTATCTTCCCGCTCCCAGTGATGCTCCCTGTAATTGTTCCATTGTACGGCTGCGTTTCCTATAAAGCTAAACAATGAATAATGGATGCAAAAACTAAGTGGCGTTTCAGGTTCATTAGTATGCGTATTGTTATAAATTCGTTTCAGTAGGTGCTGTGAAGCCACTCTCTTCCGTATTTTGAGGTGTCACTGCTTCAGGCTCTCCTCATTTTCATTTTGTATTCATTCATTTGTGTCTGTAGTTTTACCTAGTTTGTAGGCTATTGTTCTTATTTGCAAAGCTTGGATTTAATTTCCTGTAGCAAGCTTTTCTTTTGTCTCAGGGGCTCATTCTCCTATTATCATCTACCTTGAGAGTACTAAGGCACTGTCCTGCTGGTAAAATATAATTTGTTTTGTAGTGTTTTAATGAAAATTTCACCACTTCTGTCCTCAAAAAAATAAAGATCAAGATTTTCCCACTTTCTCATTCTAGCTGTCAGTATCCAGGGCTCTCCTTCTCTTCATTTCTACTGCTGAATGCTAAATAGCCTGTGAGCTCCCCAGCTACAGTCCTGCAAATCCTTGTTACCTTTGACCCACGTCCAGCTGCTGGCAGAGGCTTTGTGGTTAACACAGGGCTCCTGAAAAGAATTCCTGTCAGCCATGCAAAAAGCAAAGCATGTAACAGTATTTCTTATAAAGTCAAACAGAAGCTACTTCCTGATCCAGACCACCAGCCCCTGTTAGTACATCTTGCAGTTATTCCCTCTATTTATATGACATACATATTTTATTCATTCTCATTAGGCTGCTCAATAACAGCCCATTATCTTTTAACAGATTCATAGCAGATAAAACATTCATATTATTGTCCCTATTTTTATTTCTGTTTTATTATATTCTCCCTCACACATTCAGACTTGTGCTTCCTAACAACAGCGTATCATTAGGCTTTGCCTTCAGCTGTTGTTAACAATGAACTGATAAAATGCAGTAGGTTGCTACAAAAAGTCAAGCTCATCCCAAGTCTTTTTTCCTCTCTGGCCTATCAGTATTGGACCAAGAGTGGTACAGAGCTGGCAGCTCAAGAAAGTACAAAAATGAACTCCAGTGACAATGGAAGAAAGAGACAATAGTGAGCTATAGCTGGGCTCTCCCAGGACACTTTACACAAAGGAACAATTGCCCACAGTAGTCTCACTAAAATGGAATTTGCAGTGGATAATACTTGGTGTATGCACAGTGCATAGAAAGTAATACGGTAGTTGCTGATAGCAGTTGTTCTGTGTGTGAAGAGCATCTCTTATTGAACTGTTCCTTGTCTTTTATGGTGTATATAAAGCCTTCTTAACATTAGAAGCAGAACTGAGTATTAGGGATAAACTTTTCAGACCAGGCTGCCAAAGATCGTTGTTCAAACCTGAGTACTGAAATGTGTTGTCCTATATTCAGTACCAGGGACCAGTAGCCACATTTCAAAAATGCTGGTGTAAGACGAAGATGAAAAAGAGAGCCTGTAGCAGAGAAAAGAGTAAGTCCTCTCTTCCTGAATTATCATCACCTTTGTTCTCCTTTTATCTTTGCACAGCAGTAAAATAGTCCAGCTCTCCCGTTCTTCAAGTCACATGAAGCCAAAGATGAAAATAGATCTATAATACTAACACTAGTAAAGGCTACAAAACCAGGTGAGTCAGGCTCTTCCGATGTTTCATTGGGACGCTTTGTAATGCCCAGAATGCCTTTTTCACTTGTGACAGCAGATGTGCATCCAGCAAAGCCTCCTTGCTAAGACAGCCAAACTGCAGATCCCTGAGGAGAGCATGGGTGCCCACAGATAAGTAGATGGCATGGACAGTTGGCAGATCTAAGAGGTACAAGAGTTTGACACGTAGATGTACTGCATGAGGAGACAGAGGTCAGTTGTAAGCGGCTCATTTCCACTTTTATTATGACAAATTGCCAGCTTATGGTGAATTGAACAGATGCTGATCTCTGAATTATGAAAAACTTAAATCTTACAAAAATATTCTCAGTGTGCAGGTCCACTATGTATCACAACCAAAGGAACAGGCATCTTCATAAGTATCACAGTCTCACACACTGTGTATGAGTGTTTATATATGAATATATACAAATACATGTAAAGAAACTCACACTTAAACACTGTAATGTTGTTCATATTTAAATATATACTTATATATCTCTTTCTATATAAACATGTTAGTGTTGCCACACGTATGTAAAGGCAAGCACAAAACCATATGTATGTAGTTACCTTAACAGATATGCATATTTATCATGGTCTTTTTAAACAGGTTTGCTCTTATTTATATTAATATCCTCTCATGCATTTATATTTAAGGCACTGTATTCAGCCTCATTTTAGATGGCAAGGGACATCTCCAAGGACACTTGTTGTTGGCCTGTCCCCTTTAACTTTTCTAAGTATGGTTTTACAGTATATTTCTTTGGGAACTTGACTGTGTAATAGGAAATAATCAACTCTTGTATAAACTACATAAGCTGTGTTGAAATAAGTGGCATGGGGACTAATTAAAATCAGGGCTAGGTTTGTCCATTTGAGTCCAGCCACACCAGCATTCAGGCACCCTAGAACCTCAGCAGAGGCAAAACTGAGTAACTGAGAACAGAATGCTAGAATGTCCCAAATGCTAGAAAAATCTCTAATCATAATTTATATGTATTGTAGACCACAAACCCAAGTACCTGATACTACTATTTTCTCCTTTACCTGTAGCTTGGTGCTTGCACCACCTACATGATGCCCTCTTCTCCCACTTGGTTTATATAATTCCAACACACTGGCAGGGATCTGGGGCTGAACACCTCCAGGAGACACATCCCTCACCTACACCAAGTGAGCAAAAGGTGTATATTTTGCTGTTAGAGCTGTCTCGAGTTTGTGTTACAGCCGCAGCTTGCTGAGGTGAGGGTCTCGCTGTGCATGCTCCTGATGCAAAGGGAGCTGTGCTGTAAACTGGCTTCTGGAGGTGAGGACAGAGGCCTAGATGTAGAGGCAGGAAAAGGGTTCAGCTCACTAAAACCCCAGCCTAATTCTCAGCCTGCCTTGAACAGCTGGTGAAGGAGAACAACAGCAGAGAGAATTGAAATCTCTGAAGTGGAGGAAGCATGACAGCACATTTTCATTTTCATGTTCTGCTCCCAAAACGACAGTGCCTGCAAATTGGTGATGTGTTGTGTCAAGGTGCAGAAGGGACCCAGTGGGACTGGGCTCCATCCTGTCCCTTCCCACACCTTCCCACCCAATCCCTTGCATGGTAGGTCCCTGCTCAGCCCAGCAGAGATGAAGAGCCTGAACACACTTGCACCTCCGAGACATTATTTCTCTGCCCAGAAAAGTTGGTAAGGGAGCTTCCCTGGCCTCACAGAGGTGCTGTGAGGACAAGCACATCTCAGATTGCATATACTTGGATATTATTGCAACGGAGACGAGAGAACAGACAACATACTCAGCTTTCAGGTATACAGCTCCAGTTTGCAAAGCTGAAAATAAGCATGGTAAAGCGATCCCTTTTCTTTCTTTTCTCTCTTGGCAACTTGTTCTTTGTTCTTGTAGTCTACTTGATTCTAGGGACTTTTTGTTCCAGTGAAACATTTAATTTTTCTTTTAATACAGGCCCTGGCACTGAGCACCTGCTGCAATTAAAGCAGTGGCATTTGGCTGCTGTGAGGTCTATTCTTTATGAAGTCTTATTTGATTGTAGACTAATGAACCCATCAATTCATCACAGCACTTCTATTACCCTACTGCTGTTGTGGGATATTGTATCGCTGAACTTGGGTAAGAGGACCAACCCTCTCCCTACTGCTCCAACTGTTTCTAAGGATGCAAAAAAGGTAAAGTAATCAGAATTTCAATACAGTTGAACTTTGTGGCCCTCCTGTGGCATGTCGGTTCCTCCTATGCTAGGACTTTCTCATTTAAAGCAAATCAATTTTAGCAATACTTGCTGTTCAGAAACAGTGGGTCTCAAGTTGGATGGAAGAGGGGAAGAGACTTGATATTTTCCTGGGAAACAGTGGGGGATGTAAAAACTAGTTGGCTTTTTTCACTTAGAGAAATTGTCCGGAGTGGGGTATCAGCAAAACCTAGATAAGCTCTAGGTAGGTAGAGACAGCAAGAAATAGTTTCAACAGCAATAGCAACAGCAGCAATATTCTTTTTTCCCTCTGGATCAGATGCTGGTAATGCTTTTTTTCAAAGGCTAGTCTCAGATTATATGTGGCAGATTTATTTATCATTCCATAGATTGTTTTCTGTTTTGTTTTGGGTTTTTTTTTTTTTGGTTGTTTTGTTTGGTTGTTTTTATTGTTTGTTTGTTTGTTTGTTTTCAGATTGTCTGGCATTATATTGATTCAGCACAGAAATGCACAAAAGGAACTGGGAAGAAAATAAAATCCAGGACCGCAAGAGGAATTGCCTTTAATGTATCACTATAAGGTTTGAGCAGTCAAGAACCAAATATGATAATACTGACAGTCTTCACATCTTTCTTGAAAAAAACATTTTGGTGTTGAATTTGGAGGGTGAACACTAACAAAGGAACATACTGAAAATAAAAGAGACTAGACTGTTCTTTGTAATTGTGTCAGAGAAATCACAATGTCTATATAAGAAGTACATAAACAGAGGGTCTGCAAACACAAACAAGAGGAACAGAGACGTCTGAAAAAAACAACATGCTTATAAAGAAACACAGTTAACAGATAGGGATGAATACAACCTTGTCAAATTAGTATTCCTTGGAAAAAGAGTTAAAAATTCCCAATACTAGCAGGTCAATGGAAGAAAAAAAATCGTTTAAATTTAGGCAACACAAGTCCATGGAAAAAAGGTTTATAAGTTCCAAAAAGTGAAACCCCTTTCCATCCAGCACAACCCCCATCTGAATTTAGCCACAAACTCATTCACTTGTTCCTTAAGCCAGCTGTTACAACACATGTAGTACTCTGATCATCCAAGCATCCCAGTTCTAGGACAAGATTGTTTTTCTGAAGTGTGTAATCTGATGCCACAGTGCAGACAAGTGATTTGGGCAGCCTGGGCATTTTAATACCATGTCCATCTGCTGCACATGTACTGACATGGGTTCATCTGGATGTGGGAGATGGAGCATCTAGAGCAGGTGCAAACTTATCTTTAAAAACAAGGCAAACAATTAGCTAGTAAACAGCGGTGCTGTAAGTCTAATTAATTAATGTTTGCAAAATGTTCTGAGATTCCTCAGAACATGTTACAGACATGAAAAATATTATAAGTAATCTTTACTGATATATTAATAACACAGAAGGTAGGAATGCAGTTTTGTTCCACAAAAAGCCTCGTGAAGGGTTTCTCTTGCAGCAGGTTTACTAACAGAAGCAACTGACTGCAAAGCAAGTGCAAAGCTCTGTTCTCAGCTGTGGTGCCCCAGGAAGGCAACAAAGCTCGTGCATAGCAGCAATTTTTGTTGCTGATTGCTTGCAAGGGAATCATGTGCTCCATCCACGTTCAGACGAGTGCCTGGAGGTCTGTGAGCCTTTGGCTTCATTCAGCCTCTCTCCTCAGCGTCCAGAATGAGATCTTGTCACTGCTCTGCTGCTGCAACCCACAAAACAAGCAAGTGGCTTAATAACTAAGAGAAATACTTTAGCTGAAGAAACTTCTGAATTGGAGTGTGACTCCTTCATTGCAGAGGGTACAGGAAGGGCAGCAGAAGACCACCAGCCCCACGAGACTTGCTCTACCATGAACATGGGTAACAGGATCATCGTTTGCCCTTTGGTCTCTTCTGGGGTCATGTTCAGGCGTCTTTCATCTCTGAATACAGTGATCCAGCACAAAAGATTTGTGCCCTCTCTGAAAGCTTGCAGACTACCCTTTTCAGGGAACTACCATCCAGGTACTCTCCCTCTCACCCAGTTCAGCCCTGGAGGGTGGGACTGAGACAATGAGAGTGAGAGGGTGAGGCAGGAGATGGTGTTCACAGATCCTTTCTGCAGCTGGGAGTCCAAGGCATGCTAGAGGAGATGTTGAGGTCTGACAGGGTCCCAACATGGTGGAAAGCTGGTGGTTTTGGTGATATGTTGCAGAGCATGACAGGATGATGGCACCTCTGCAGAATGACTTCTTGGTTGCTGAATACCAGATATGCTGAAAGTCACTGACAGTGACTGGGAAATGACAGATCCACGCCAAAGCTGTGAAGAGCTGCCCTCACTCCTGTGTCCTCATCTCTTCAAAAGCCTGCTCAGGCTCTTGAAGTGTTGAGGTCTTCCTGTTTTCTTCCTCGTTTGTGCCTTTCCACTTGAATTGTGGGAACCCCTTTGCCATGCTGATTTGGAAGCAACTGATGCCTGCCTGGCTGAGCAAAGTGACCACATGTGGGGACTCCCCAGCCAAGCAAAACCCCAGAAAGGCTACCCTCCTTACACTGACATTCACTCATTATTATTCAGAAATAAGCAGCTGTTTTGGTAGAAAAATAAACCAAACAAAGTTGGTTCAGAAAGGGCATGCAGAAAGTCAGTAGGAGTCCTAGCTCAGAGCAGGGGTACAGATAGAGAAGTGGGTAACCTCAGCGCAGAACAGGGGAAGGGATGTGCACGGTATAGGAAGACTCATTTCATGCTGCTGTTACAAAGCAAAGTGTTGGTAATGGAAACAGCAACAGGGCCTTCATGTGGGAAGCCACCCTCAGGACCTCTGAGCACACCAGTGTGGAAAGGCTGGGTTATTTCCTCAGACGGCTTTTCTTGGAACTATGAGCTGTGAAGTGAGAGCTTTGCACAGCAGAGTCCTGGGTGGCTGCAGCACACCCTGTATATTCACATCTGACAGTGCACCTGCAAACAGGCACTGTTGCACACTGCACATCACTGTGGTTGCCACTGATATGAATGAATAGACACACCCTGTTTCTTTCTCAGATCTTCTGATAAGATACATTCATGCAAGCTTAAGGCTTGTGGGAAAGTCTGCAGGCATCTATGAATGACACTTATTCACAATGAATGCAAGATATGCAGGTCTTTGTACCTGCTCTCCAGCTTCTTTGCCTGTGTCTACAGTTGTTGTATTTTTCCAGCAAGTTTCTTGCAGCCTCCAGAGAGATCAATGAGGCTAAGCAACTGCAGACATGGAAGGTCAGTGCACAAGCTCCTTTCTCCCCCATCATGAAGTGACTGCAGTATTCAGAATTAATTACACAATTCCATTACCCTGCCACATGTTCAACATTCACCACAGAACTGGCAAAATAAACTATGGACTCTCAAAAAATACTCTTCCTTGGTCTCTGAAACTTGTGGGACATCTTGTTGGAAAGTTTGTGTTGTGCTTACATGGCAGCCCAGCTTTGCTCCTGAGGCCATCATCCAGCTGCACAGCCCATACCTCGCTCCCAGGGCTTTCTACTACCTCAGACCTTCACATCCTTCCTCCTTGGCTTTTAAACTGAATCAGATGAGGAACTGTCATTCTGAGTGACTTAATTATTCCATTTCCGTATTCCATTCTTTATGTTTGCTGCAGAAGCATAGCCCAAAAGGCCTATCTTCTCCCCTCATGGAGCTCCCTTTTGGTCATCTCTGCCTTTAGGAAAAGAAACCTCAGAACGACATCTACCCCTACCTTACCTCTTATCATTCCTCAGGTTCAGGAGGGCTACCACTGCCTTACAAAAGCACAGCAAATCCCTGCCCATTTCCATTACAAATCTGTTAGCCATAAAAAGCCCCAGAGTCATTTTGACTTCTTTCCATGCTTGCACACAAGGGCTTTCCTGCCACCTCTATGACACATTGCTCTTCTAGTGCGTTTCCAAGAGCAGTCAAATCCATCATCACCACCACGATTAGATGCTGTGCCTCTGGACTGAGCTCATCTGCTCCCACACAGCATTTTCTTTCCATCACCCTCACTCCCTGTCTGTGTTTTACACAGAGAGCTCGGAAGCAGCTCCCTGCTTTTGGGCTTTGCAGCCAGTTTTTGGGTGGAGCAGCTGATGAGCTCATTGGGTCTGCACTGGCCCCCATGGGGTATGGTGTTTCTGTTCAGAGAGAACAGCTGAGATACTTTAACCTTTGTGTGCATTTAGACCCAGATGAGTGCTCAGCCGCTTTGGAAAAAATACGTAATTAAACTAATTGTTCTGCTCAAAAATAGTAAGTGCTGTAAGATCTACATAAGTAATTAGAATTGCCACACCATTACTATTAAAAAGCAATAACGTATTCCTTATGTAGACATTAATCTGATAATTACCTCCTTTAACAGAGATTGAATATCAGTGTGTTAGAGTTGGGTTTTTTAATCTCCCCAGTGCATGAACTGTCCAGAAGTGGGGATAAAACCCCCAGTTTTGTGAGGCATTTGAAGGGCGTGACTGTTTAGGAAGGGCGAAGTTTTCCTTCCTCTCCCCAAAGTTCCCTTTCCCCATGAAGTTCTGCCCTGCTCCCACCCCCCAATCCCGTCCTCTCTTTCTAACAGAGACATACATACACATACGTATACATATGCATGTGTGCATGCATGTATGTGAAATCAGGGCTTCCCGGGAAGCTGCTAGGCTCCTAGGTTCAGAGAACTTGTGTTGTGTTCCCTGCTCACTCTTGGCTGCTCCCCGGTAATGGACAGTAAATGGTCAGTTTGCAGAGTTCACACTTTCGCCTCCCAGCTGATTCCTCCAGGTCAGGCATTAAAACACTCTTAACCTATAACTTTTGAAAGATTCTTAATTTGTATCATAACTCTTGAAAAGTGACCAAGTTTTCTTACACATACAGACCAAAGACAAATGCAGTATCCTAAAGCTTGGATAAACTGCACAAGAAAATGAGGATGGGAATAAATATGCCTAAAATGGAGGTGGGTGGAGTGCTAATAGGTAGTTAGCTTTCTTTAGATGAAATCAACAAATGCAGGTGTGCCTTAATTTTGAAACGTTATACCCAGATAACTGATTATATTGGTCTTGGAAAACTCTCAAGTGAGTGCGTTCCCACAAAATGAAACTAACAACCGCTGTTCAAGAAAAGAGTCAAAGATTATCTCATGGATCTGTTGCGTGAGGCGTATCATAGCGGAGAATGGATGCAGAAAAGAGAGATTGTGTACTAAGTGTTGACAAAAATATTTTCTTAGAAAAACCTTGTTGTCCACACCATACTCACATGTCCATGTGAAATAAAAAACAAAACAAACCCCAAAAAACCTAACCCAAACCAAACAAACAACCCAAAACCAAACAAAAATGAAACAAAACAACAACAACAAAAAAAACCAACAACAAAAAAACAGACTTCAGGCATCGCAACTTTGAGAGCAGTGTTAAGTCTTTTTTGACCAATGAGCTTTCTTGCTTGTTTGGAAATACAGGTTTAGAAAAGTGCTGACAGATACCTTCCTGGAGTACATACCTTGTGTTTAAAGAAAATTCAACTTTCTTTTTTTCTGTCATGTTATATTATCACACACAGATAAAGCCAGCTGTGGTATGCTTTTGTGTAGCTATGAACCTTTATGTAAACATCCACTTGTCGGAAACAAAGGAGCTTTAATTTATGAGGACAATGCTTTCTGAGATTTGTGCAGAAAATTCTTTCTCCCTCAGAAAATACCACTCCTGGTTTTTGCTTTTTTCTTCTCCCTCCATAGTCATCCCCTCACAGCCTTGCTGAAGTGGGGTTCCCACAGTGCTAAACTCCAGACACTGCAGCACTAGGATGTTCCACAGAAAAATGATCAAAAAATCCCCAAGACATGCACTTCTTCTTCTGTTCTCTTCAGCCAACCCCTTGCACTGAGAACATGCTTACCCCAAAATGTGAGATTAGATTTCTAGGTTGACAATATTAATGAACGTTAGCCAAAATCTGATCCTTGAAACTGAAAACTTTTTAAAAAAAGTTCCATAGGTTGGTTATGACCATGTAAAGCTGAACCCGCCCCCACGGCTTTGGTCCTCTGTTGGATTGAGAAGTGGTGGAGAGGGTGAAGCTTGCAAAGGGATGGGCCTTGGGGAGCAGGTCACATTGTTTTTTGCATAGAGCTGAATGCAGCTGCAGCGTAAGAAAAACAAATGAGAAAAGCTCCCATGGTTTGCACAAGACTTCCACCCAAGGTAAGGGTATCCTCATGAGACTGAGTTTTCTGCTGTTCAGTACATTTTTTTTAACCCTAAATTCCTCACTCTTTAATCACCCATTTTGATGTGGCCTAAAAATCTAATTACTGTTGTTTAGTAGAGACAAACAGCTTGATAATTCACATCTAAACAAAGTCATTAGTAACAGAAAGTCATTTGTCTGGAGACTTCTTGATACAGCCTGTGTAAAATGAGTTTGTCATCTTCATCTAGCCCTCAAACTCTGGCATAATGGAATTCAGTCTAATTTGGAAAACATTCCAGGCAGGAATATAGTATGACTTACCCCAGAGAAAAGTCTTTACTGGACGAAAGGGCAGAATAATTCATATTATCCAGAGAAAAAGACAAAGGCTTCAAGAGCCTGCCTTGGTTTGCAAAGTGCAAGCTGGAAGGGGACAACTTTTCTATGCTGGGCTGGGAAACACCAGCAAGGTAAGACCATGTGACAAATGAATAAGTCAGCACCTGCTGCTGGTCATAAATTTGGGAAAGAAATAAGAGAGTAGTTGATGGCAACTACAGCAGTGGAGCAGCCTTATAGGAATGAAAAATCTTAAGTAGTTTTAAAGTAATGTTAGGTCTATTTCTGAAAGAGAGTCTGTGATGTGTCTGTCTCTAGTGCATGCTGCATTCCCAGTGGAGCAGGTATGATTAGTTGGAAGCCACTCTCATCCTTAATTTGGAAGTAGTCATGGATGAGCACTTCTCATCTGCTATAAAGCAGATAAATGCCAGATCCCAGTGTTTTGTCTAGAGGAAATGGATCTCCTCACAGCCAGTACTTTTTTTCCACTCTGATCATGGAAACTGAATACTGGTGGAGCATGAGAGGAACAGACCACAGAAAGTGGTCAGTTTGACATGATCTTCCAAACTAGCATCGCCCAGTGCCCCTGTCATAACCTGCGTGCTGGGCAAAAGGATCTGTTGCTCTGACCATGTGCAACATTTCTTACTTTCCTTTATGCTCTTAATTACTTTCTTACCCACAAAAGTGAATCCTCAGAATTAGTTTTGCAATCATGTTTGTGGAGCAGTATCAAGAAGTCTTATGTCAGATTTTCTGGGTTAGGCACATTGTACCCTGCAGCTTTTTTGAACTACTTGCCACATTTCAGCAGAACACAGATTAGGAAATATCATCAGAATTAGGGTGACAAGTCTCAAAACTGTAGTGATGAAGAAGCAAGACAAGGGGAACATGAACTAAATCGCAGGGGGGCACAGTTATGTGCAAAGGAAGAAAGATGTTTGAAGATAATGAGGATTTTGGGGGATAATGCACAGGCAAACAGATGCAAACTTTTTTTTGACAGGGTTATTCAAGGAGCAAGGAATAGTACAGGGATGTCTGGAGACCCTTCCAGCTCTATCTTGTATGACTGAATTATTTTTGTGACTGTGGTTTGAAAGGGTAGGTGATGTCAGACAAGTCAGGCTGCAGGGGAGCAGAGGATTTGGATGCCATTCATACTGTTCCCAAGAATAGAAGGCAAAGCATAATCACACTCAGACACTTAAGTCTGTGGCTGCTGAGGTGTCTGTGCAGATGAGGGCAAACAGATTGAATCTGGTGTGACTGGAACAAAGATAAGCAGCACAAAGGGTGAAAAGGGAAAGAAATGTCAAGGATAGAAGTGCTGGTAGAAGCTATTAGAAATCACAGTTGTCTCTGGACAAAGCTGTGAGGTCACTAGTTATCACAAAATACAATATGCAGATTGGAACATGCTGCATTTAGAAAGCACAGTAACTCATCCAGCTATTCCCATGACCTGCAAACACTGAGACAGTGAGTGTGACGGACAAGAACAACCGGGAGATGCTGCAGTCACGACTGTGTCTCAGTTCAGGCAGAAACATGTCTGCGAAGGGTGCAGTCCAGTCACGAACTCAGAAACATGTTTGCACCCACGCTCATTTATTCATCATCAACAGCATGTTGCAAACAGTCATAAGAATGGCGGTTACTTGCCAAGGCACAGAGATTTCTCACATCTGTCACTTGAGCCAGGCACAGTAGTAACAGTACCAGATTCCAGCTGTGTGCTACATACAGCTCAGTATTTGTGAGTGGAGGTATTTGTTGTGCTCCCATTCATCTGGGTGCAGCTAATACAGCAGCAGCAGTATGCCAAGCCCTTGGACAGCTCACACTGGCATGGTGTCAGAGTGACTGAGGGCAAACAGAGTCTTGTGGTCTCCTTCACAGCACGGCACCTAATGATGAACACAAGCACTGAAAAGGATTAAGTGGCACCTGTGCTAGAGACACCCAAGAAGTAGTGGTACAGTCTGTGATGTATGTTGTCACCTCTATGTGCTCATACAGTTAATAGGAAAGCCTACAATCAGGTCCTCCTACTGTGCTTTTGTTTTTCAACTGTAGCACAGCAGCACTTTGCCACCCACAAAAAACCTCAAGATTTCACTGTACTAGAAGATGTACAAACACAGAATGAAAAAGTTGGCTCCTGTACTTGTCACCTCACTTCTTGATGAAATGTCACCATGCATAGCTATTTGCTGAGCAACCTGTCTGTCATCTCTACAATCTGCTAGACAACACGACCATCAGCCTTGCAACACCCAAGCATTTGTACTGTTAAAGAGAATATTCCTCCAACCTCTCTTGCATCAGCACTGCACATTGTCAACCACGTGTGGCTCCAAATTACCGAGTTTCTTGTATACTAATGTTTTCATGGGACATCATTTATTAAAACTGATGCTTGGCTGAAGCAGCAGCTGCAAATATTTTGAAAAAGAAACCAACCAAGTGGTTTCTCTGTGTTCTGCTGCTAAAAACCGACTAACAAACTTGTCTTATTCAAAACCCCAAGAACAAGTGGAAGTGTTGGTGTATGTTGGAAGTGTTGGTGTATGTTGGAAGTGTTGAGCAAGAGTTTGAGGTGTCAAACTTGTAACCATGCTACAAGCTTCCCAACCTGCCTGTTCTGCAACTCTCAGTCCAATTACTCATTTCCTTACCCAAAATGTAAACATGATTCTTTATTCTTCCTTATCATCCAGAAGGTCCATATTTCCTCTTTTTTCTCTTTGGCACCTCTGTGCTCACAGACCAGCAGAATTTAGGGACTTTGATAAGAAGTTCCAAAGGCATATCCAAAGTCAGGACACAGGAGCACAGGTGGTGTTTCAAGATCTCAGTGGAGGAGCCAGCCTCAACAGGAGGGGCCAGGAGCCACAGCTGTGTTCCTGCCTGCAGAGGTACACAGGGAGCCTGTGAAAGGGCACCCCAGGGCATCTGTTAGAAGTCATGAGACAGTAAGTACTTAGAGACGGAAGAGGAAGGGTGGAAAGGATCATGGCATGACATCAAAGGCTTCGTTAGGGTAGAGCGTCACAGATGCAGAGCCTAGCTCACTTCATCACAGGTTTCCCAGCACAACTGGTTACAGACCTAGAGCTTCACTGGTGAGACAGCAAAAGCTCAGCAAGAGAGGAAAGATGGGCTGGGCAGGGAGGTGCCCTTCAGAGTGGGAAGGCAGGAACTGCAGGAATAACATAAGGGCAAGTTCTCACTGGAGGCACAGGGCACAAGCACTCTGGGAAAGAAAGCCTGGATGCAAAGCATATATGAATATGTTTTGTGTGAGGTTAAGAGGATAGAAGAGGAAGGCACATCCAGCCATTGCCACAGGAAAATCCACTAAGGGTGAGAGACTTCCCCACCCATCCACAGGCCAGCACAGTTTTGACAGTGCCTGCATTTTTTTCCTGCTCTTGAGAGATTTCTGATTGTATCAGTCATACTGTACCAAAAACAGCGCTGGTAAATTAATTGAAATTGAACACACTTATTAGTGTCGTGGTAGAAAACAGATAGAGTCAGTGAGGAGAGGCAATGCTCTGAAGTTTGTATGGAGGACTCCAACCCTCCATGCATTCCATTTAGGAGTAGCTCCTGCCACCCTTATTCATGCTGAATCACGTTTTACTGCAAGAGCAGTCCCATTGTAATCAGCAGTTGTGAGGTGCAAACACTTTTTCCAAGCACTGCAAAATCTGGCCAGCAAGGATGATATTCTTTGCTAAAGCAAATGCAAAAAAACTTCTTCTGAAGTGAATGGTGCTGTACCCCTGTGGTTTTATATAATGAAGCCAGAGTGCTGTTTAAAATATAAACTTGCCCTGGAGCTCTTTTAGCCATTCTTCCCTAGAATATGAATCTGGACATTTCCTGGACAGTGTAGCCCAGCGGCAGTAGCTGGGGCCTGGAAGCTGCATTTGATGAAGCAGTAAAACAGCTGAATTGAACATATTCAAATCTGAGTAATAAAAATGTTCCAACTTGTCTTTGTCCCATGCTGAAAGCTATGCAATTATCTTTTTTAATAGTTCCTCGTACTTTCAATAAAAATAACCATTTAAAAAATTAGCAAAACAGGAGAATTGCTTTGTAAAACACCTTAATTGATATTCAGAAGTCAATTTTCATAGTTTATTATCAAAACTGATATGAAGGAATTATCTCCTGTGGTCAGTCAGGGGAATTGGTAGGTTTTCATATTATGTTTTTCCTTTTCAAAAGATAG
Source organism: Patagioenas fasciata (assembly GCF_037038585.1). Taxonomy (NCBI): domain Eukaryota; kingdom Metazoa; phylum Chordata; class Aves; order Columbiformes; family Columbidae; genus Patagioenas; species Patagioenas fasciata. The sequence continues at coordinate 48,477,136 of NC_092522.1, forward strand.
AGCTTTGAGTTTGAATTCAGTGTAGTACTCCAGATAATCTTTGGATCGGGTAGCCATTCCAGCCAATAAACATGCAGAAATTGTAATTGATATTTTATAATTAAAGTCCAAACTGAGAAGGAATAGTAATAATTAGTGAGGAAAGCACATAATAAGATAAGGAATGACAATATAACTGAGAGATTTCCATTAGGCGAAGGAAACAAAACACCCTTGAGCTTTGTTAAAGCAAAATCAGTTTGTTGCTTTTGGGGTGTGTTTTTAATTTTTTTCATTTGAAGTACACTTCAGACTCCAATAGCCACTAAAGGGATGATACATTTGTCTGAGGAAAAGTTAATAGTCTCATTTGTATTGTCTTATTCCCAAATGTCCCAGATAGGAGCTGCTCATCCTCACTGCTAATTGTTGTGCAAATACAAAGCAGGAGAGAGCATCTGCCCCTCTGGGATTCCTAGACAATCTGATAGCTCAAAACACGGAGAAGGCTGCAAGAGCTAATAAGAATTTTTCAGCTTCCATCTCTGAAGGCTTTACCTTTCCTCCCTTCCCCTCATTAAAAAACCCTGGCAAACATTGAGACAGAGCTGGTGACCAGTGACAATCTGTGCAGCATGGGCTATAATGCCTGGCCTGGCACAGTGGGGTACAGTGACTTCAAGCCAGTGGATCCTTGGGCAGATATATTCTGGGCTTGGACATTTTGGTGTTCTCCAAGCTCATCTCATGTGTCTGGGGTTCTCCTTGCAAACCTGTTTCTGTGAAGATCTTCATGAACCATAGAGAAAACACCTTAAAAAGTCAACTGTTTTCACCATCAGCTCTCGTCACCCTTCTGCTATGGGAATGAGTTCCAAGGAGTTGATACTCCTCACTTCCAGTCCCCATCTGCCTGAACCTTTCATACCACATGATGGGTCCAGGGAGAGATGCGAAAAGGCTTATACTGGTAGCTATGTAGTGCATCAGGAAAATGTCATTTCCACTTTGCAGGGCTCCTCAGATGCTTGCTGGTGCCATTTATTCACATTTACTTCCTAGTATGCAGCATGACAAAAGGAAAGTACAGCTTAAGAGCTGTCTAAAGAACACTTCTCAGAAATGGCCTCCCTGCATTCTTCTTTCTTTTTTTTTTTTTTAATTAACTTAAGCCATGCAGAGTGGTAACAAAGAAATTAAAAATTGAGAAGAATGTAGTATAAGAAAAATATTTTATTAAAGCATTTTAAAAAAGTGCTTCTTAGTTCTGATTTTTTCAAGGGTCTCTGATTTGTCATTTCTTGCCTTTTCCTCATACCCAGCAGCTATTCCTAAAAAGCCCTTCCATACAGGTTTCTTTCCATTGCTAGTGGCTAAAGGTCCAAAGAGATTTTGTTCTTTCAACTGAGGAAATGCTATGCTTCTCTGACACTTGGGACCTTGGGCTCACCACTGATCCAATGCAAATCAAATCCACTTCACCATTTACTTCCCTTAATTTATCAAAGTTTGCCATTTTGAAATAATAATAGTAATGTGTTTAGAAATGTAGTTGGAGGCCTTATTTAACCTATCCGCTTACACAGATTGACTAAATATAATCAAATTACAAGCAACATTGCAGGCTAATGTAACAATAATATTAGAATTATCTGGGAACAACATAGAATTATGAGTTACATGCATTCTAAGGCCAAACTGAAAGAATGCAGTTATCATGTTAGACTAGACTAGACTAGACTAGACTATGCTATGCTATTCTATGCTATGCTATGCTATGCTATGCTATGCTATGCTATGCTATGCTATGCTATGCTATGCTATGCTATGCTATACTATACCACCACAGCATCCGACAGTATTTCTCTCTAATACTGCAATCTCTGTACATTTCTAAGTGTAAGAATTCCCCGGAGCACCTGTAGCGCCATTCTGCTAAAATAATTTCAGCTGTCTTTCTTTGAATTGAGTTTGATTTAAACAGATTCTTTTTCCCCCATATTTTCTCTTCATATCTCTTTCAGTCATATTTCTTGCATTATTACAGTACTCCTCCATGACATTTTTCTTCATTTCTGCTGTTACTCACCAATGCATACTTTTCAATATCTGTGCTACAATTTGGATGACAAGTGGGACATCTTTCTCTTATCTTAACAGTACCTAGCTTCATATCCTACACTTTTGAGACTTTCTCTTAGTTTCTGGAGTCTCACTTCAGTCTTCAAAAGGGGCAAGAAGGAGGACCCACGTAACTATAGATTGGTAAGCCTCACCTCTATCACTGGAAAGATGATGGAACAACTTATCCTTGGTGCCATCTCAAGGCATATCAAGGATAAGAGGGTTATTAGGGGCAGTCAGCATGGCTTCACCAAGGGGAACTCATGCTTAACCAACCTTATAGCCTTTCATGATGACATAACAAGGTGGATGGATGATGGCAGAGCAGTGGATGTGGTCCACCTTAATTTTAGTAAAGCATTTGACACAGTCTCCCCCAGCATCCTTGCTGCTAAACTGAGGAAGTGTGGTATGGACAATCGGATAGTGAGGTGGACTGGGAACTGGCTGAACTGGCCAGAGAGTTGTGGTCAATGGGGTGGAGTTCAGTTGGAGGCCTGTATCTAGTGGAGCCCCAAGGGTTGGTACTGGGACCAGTACTATTCAATATATTCATCAATGACTTGGATGAGGGAATAGAGTGCACTGTCAGCAAGTTTGCTGATGACACCAAGCTGGGAGGAGTGGCTGACACGCCAGAAGGCTGTGCTGCCATCCAGCGAGACCTAGACAGGCTGGAGAGTTGGGCAGGGAAAAATTTAATGAAATATAACAAGTGTCACGAGGGTGGAGCCAGGCTCTTCTCGGTGACAATCAATGATAGGGCAAGGGGCAATGGGTACAAACTGGAACACAGGAGGTTCCACTTAAATATGAGAAGAAACTTCTTCTCAGTGAGGGTGATAGAACACTGAAACAGGCTGCCCAGGGGGGTTGTGGAGTCTCCTACTCTGGACACATTCAAAACCTGCCTGGATGCCTTTCTGTGTAACTTCATCTAGGTGTTCCTGCTCCAGTGGGAGGATTGGACTAGATGATCTTTTGAGGTTCCTTCCAATCCCTAACATTCTGTGATTTTGTGATTCCTCAGTGTTCTGACCACCAGTGCTGTTTCCTAGATTAATTTAGGCTTCAAATCTCTTATTTCTTTTGACGAAGATTCCTCAGTCACATATATCTGCTTCTCCTTGCTGCTGCATTTCTCAGATTCTCTCTCCTCCACTCCTCCTGATTTCTGCCCGCAGGTCACACTGATATCCAATTAGTTTTCAGTTTAACTAGGTGTGTGAGTAGTCAGAGTTTGCCCATTCAACATGCACATAGGCATGTACAGGCAATAAGGGTGAGATTTCACAACCACATTCACAAGCAGATACTTGCATATGGTTCATTGTTGTAAGCTTCTGTTATAGCTGTTGGAAATCAAGTCAAAACAAGCAGCAGACATAGGGAATTATTCAGTTCATCCTAAAATAGACATCTAAATATTTATTCAGTTGATTCTGCACAGACATCTAGCATCATTTGAGATCCTCTGTTGTACCCAATGTAGCATGTAGTGGCTACCCCAGACGGATGCATGTCCCCCATGGGTCCTGTGACTTGCGTGCCTCAATGTCTTACATGCCACTGGACTGGATCCCTACATTTAATTAGCTGAATTGGATCCTTAGTGGCTGATCAGCTGAGTCACCTGCTGGCATCGCTGCCTGGTAAGGTCCAGGGCTCAGCTGCCCACACTTTTGCATCTTGTGCCATTTTAGATATTCCAGTTTTACTCACCTGTGGAAAGAAGTCTATAGGTCATGTTCCATACATGGAGGTCTGCAATGCCTTTCAGTGACTCAGATGCCTATGTTCAGCTCTCTGAACCTCTGCCACAGGACTCCACTGACTCCATAGGATCTAGGATATCTGGAGGCAAGTAGCCACTGAGATGCAGGTGTCTCCAAATGAAACTGGGTCTTACCCACAGGTGTGCAGTTGAGTAGGAAACCCCATCTCCTACACTACAGTCATCTAACCGAGAAGACTGTGCAATATGCAGCACGGGGATTCAAGGCCATCAAGGTGGAGAGAGGTATTGGAGAGGACCTGAAGTGTTTTCTATAAGTGTTTGTTTATTTGTTTCATTTTTTTTTTCTCAATACTGGAATCAGTGATTTGAGTTTTATGTTGATTGGTGATAAATGTAATTGATTGCAATTGCTGAACTTGAAACCATTTATTTTTGCCCACAGTAGGTGGGTGACTCAAAACTCCAGAGAGTTTAGACTAGCTGAAGTAATTTTGATGTCCCAGAAACTTTACCTCACTTTTTACCTCCTGCTTGCTTAATGATTTTGATTTATTCTTTAATTAACACTAAAAAAATCTGTTGTCCAAACTCATGTCATTAAAAATATGGAAAAATCCCAACAGCATAAAAATTATTGTATCTGAAGGAAGTCAGTTACCTGTAGCAAAGCCAAAGGGGGCACCTTGCTCACAGGTGGGGGGTTATACAAGGGAAATAGCCCATTTTTAAAGAGGGGCCATAGCTACCTTTGGCCGAACGCAAAGCGCCAGTCAGCAACCAATAAACCAGTCAGAGAAAGCAGGAGCTTTCAATGGCACATCTGTATTTTAAGAGTGGACATATGTGTCCAGGTGACTTTCCATGTCAGTATCACGCAGAGAGAAAACAGAACAGGTTTTGTAACATCAGATGGAAGGCGGTTGGGTCACCTTCAGCCCTGCAATCACACTGCTTAGCACTGTCATGCTGCTGACCAGTGGGTTCTGCCCCATGGTCCCCCATGTCAGCAGAGGCATCTGCTGTATCCCCATCACTTCAGTCACCTGGGTCGGTCACCCCAGCTCCCTTGGCAGCCGCAGTCAGTCATCCCCATCAGCTATGCAAAACAGGTGAACTGCACAAAGCAGCCTGACCATGTGCCAACAGGTTGGTGTGCAAAGAAACACGTCAGACTTCTAATGCTTCAAATATTCTGCACCGAAAACAAAAATGATGATTCAATATGAAAGTGGTTATTAAGAATGTTTTCATGCTAAAGCTGAACTTTATCAAGAAAGTTTTACAGTTGTATGTTAATTTTTATGGATCTCTGTCTGCCTTCTTTTAATCCCTGATTCAAAATAATACATGCATCTAATTAGGGGAAAGAAATAATGCTAGGTAAGCACCATACTCTGAAAATAATAAGTAATTTATGGTCTAACAAATGAATTCCAAAAATACTGCTAACTGAAATAAACACATCAAAACTACAAAGAATATTTGGAAATAATGAAACTTTTTTTCAGATGTGAGTTCTGTACTGAAGTATAGAAGACTGACCTTATCTGATAATTCATTTGCAGTGAATAATCTCACTGCCTCTATTGCTTGAACACCTCTGCATGGTCAAAAAGTTTCATTAGACAGACAAAAAAGCAATGCAAAGGAAATGTATGTTCATCCAAATATCAGCTAAGGAAAAATGCTAAGATGCTGAGCTTTCCTTGGAAAACTGGAAGGAATATTCAAAGACGTCATGTGTTAGTCCAGTATCAGTAAGGGGGAAAATACAATTATGTGTATTGATTAGGAACTTGAATTGTAAGAAACTTAGAAAAAAATGAACATGTATTTCTGATGCCAGGGAAAGGCCAAAACCTATTTTGTAAACACCTGCATCAGTAGGTCAGAATTTGTATTAAGAGAAACTGGGCATTTTTTCTTTGAAATACCCAAGCACTGAATGCCACCGAGGTCACTGTAATATGTAACTGACAGTAGTATAAATTCCTCAGAGTCAAATTTTAATCTGATTAAAATTGATACTTGAGAGACCTAATCCCTATTTTAAAAATGGTCTTAAAGTTTTAATCCTGCTCTCAATTACAGCATTTTAAACTGACTTCAGAGTGGTTATTTTGGATTTACATTAGTACAAGTGCGATTAGAATAGGAGCCTGAGGCAGTTCACACTCTTTGCAGTTCTCAACAGCAGAAAGACAAGGGTTGAAGCACACTGTAGAGCTAAATAACTTGGATTTTTAATGGCTTGTCTTCCTACATATCTTAAATTATATTTTGAATGTATGTTCCCTTGCATTTGTTTACCTAACTAAATAAAAACATTAGTTACCATCCAGAGTATATGATTCATTTTCCACTCTGTTCCTATTAAACAAACAAACAAACAAAACAAAACAAAACAAAAGACAAAAACCCCAGCTTTAATCACTTGGACTTGATCTAAGCTGTGTTTCTTTATGTTATTTACAGAAATTACTGCCTGGCATTTTAAAAGGAGAAGAAACCCATTGAAATCAGTAAAAAAAGGTGAACATAATAGTTTGTGTAGAAGTCATAGGACAAAGAATTTGTAAGGTTATGAAGAACTTCATGGTATATTGAGAGCTCTCATGGAAATTAATCAAGTATTAGAAAGTCTATAACATGCCATTGAATCAATCTTCCCAGTTCATGGGGGGATCAATTATTTTTCTGTGTTCTCTGCTAAGTGTTTCATCTGTTCTTCAAAACTTCTTCCATATCAACTATTCTAGAGGTGTTTTCTTTTTCACAGTATATTTCTGTTTCCCTGTGACTTTTGTCGCACCATTCCTTGGAGATTTTTCTAATCCTGCAAGAGGGTTCACTTAAATGTTCAGTCAGTAGCTTACATGCTAGCTGAACCACTTGTCTCCAGAGAACTATAGAATTAAAATAAACCCCATCCCCTGTTTTTCATTTCAATTCATCTGAATTAAGTGGCTTAATTCAGAGTTGGAAAAGTACATAGATTACTGAGATTGTCTTTACTAGATTACCCGCTATAAAAATCCGAGGTTTCTCCAAAGCTTTTGATACTGTTTCTCACAGCCTCCCCCTAGAGAAACTGTTGTGTTAAAGTCTAAACAAGTGGTCCACATGGTGGATGGGGAATTGACTGGCAGGCCACACCCAGAATAGCTCTTTTTCAAACTGGCAACCTGTCACAAGTGGCTTCCCACAGGAATCAATATTGAGCCCAATGCTGTTTAATAGCTTCATAAGTGATTTGGATGATGGAATCAAGTGTACCCTGATGAAGTTTGCCAATTATACCAAACTGAGTGGGGAAGTGGACACTTCAGAAGAGAGAGTCACCCTCCAGGAAGACCTGGATAGGCTGCAAGAGTGAGCTAACAAGGAAGTTCAACAAGGACAAGTGTAAGGTCTTACACCTGGAAGAACAAAACCTAGGAGTGCAGCACAGGCTGGGATCTACCCAGCTGGAGAGAAGCTCAGTGGAAAGGGACCTGGGGATCCTGGTGGACAACCAAGCTCAGTATGAATGACCAGTGTGCTGCTGCTGTGGCAAAGAAAGCCAACAGGGTGTCAGTTTGCATCAACGGGAGCATCACCAGCAGAGACAAAGAAGTCATTATTCCACTCTACTCAGTCTTAGATTAAAATAGCCTGGCACCTTCCTGTGTTGATTGGCAGCATTTCTTCCCCAAGCCTTTGCGTGTTGCAGAGATGAGGCTCTACATGTAAATGTGATCATGGTGTTTGTGAGGTGTCAGACTCTAAACTCAGCAGAAGAATTGAGTCCCTCTGTGCTCCCTGACTCACTACTTTCAGTGGAGTTTGAGTCAGGCAGTAATTTTGCATCTTTTTCTTAGTCTTCATGCCCATTACAAGGCAGGGTGACTTGACTGCTGTGCATCTATTTGACACATGCTTGCTGTATTTAATACATGGCTCCTTCCTTTGCCTTTATCATAACATGTACTTGTGGGAGCCATACAGGTTATGGGAAGTATCAAGTTCTAAAGGAGTATTTCCTCGAGGCAGAAAAAGAGTCTGGAAAGACTTTAAATGAACTAAGAAAAAAAAAAAAAAAACCTTAACAAAAACTATTGATTGTATCAGTCTTGGTCACTTGACTCACAAACACCTTTATTTGGGTTTTACGGTTGTAGAAATCTGTTGAGCTTGACAGAGGTAATCCAGTGTGAAATAATAGCAATGCAGTGATGCATCAGGCCCTTGATTTAATAGTTTTTCTTTCTAAATCCCACTGTTTGGGATTTCCAGTCTCCTGTATGTCTTGCTAAACAGAAAGTTTGCTATCACAGTGATGTTCAAGGAGTAGTCTTTGCTTTCTCTATTCATTGGCTAAGCTAGTGTATTGGCAGTTGTCCCAGAGGCACTGATAAAATATAGTATATGTAATATAAATCATAAAGCTTGCCTGGGATAAATAAAAAGGTCATGATTATTTTCCTTGTTGCTCTTCCCATATGTTTTGTATAGTCTTTGTCAATATTGTGCTCTTACTTGTTTTCTGTTGAGGTATTTTTGCTAGTAGTACTATAAGTGTAATTCAGGATGCTATTAAAGGAATTTGGGAACATTTAGCTGAAAAATGGAAGTGTTGTCCCCAAAAAACCCTTATAGAACCAGACAAAATGTCATTCATTCACACATTTTGTATTATATAAAATTACATGCATCACATTATTACAGTTGAACAAAACAATCTGAAAAATGAGCTTATGATGCATAACAGAGCTTTCAATCTGTGTCTCCAACTAAGTGCATTTAGCAGCCCTACTGTATGATCCCAACGTGGCTGGAAGCCTTCTGAAGTTCTTGGACAAAGAAACAACCTCATTCTGCTATCATTCTCTGATGTAATTATGTCCCAATAAGCTCACTTGCTAATAGCAAAAGCTAAGATAATAGGTAAGCTAAGCATCAAGGAAATATAGTAGACATTTTGATTTGAAAATCCCGGAAAATTCACGATGACAAAATGAATTGTTTCAGATTGAATCTTCCTTTCTTTTCAATGACCTTTAGCTTCGTCTTCACTGTACTGCCTAAGGTAATGAGCCTGTCAAAGAAATATGAAGATAATTCCTGCGCTCCCAGGAACTTAGTTTGTCCATTAATTGAGATGCATTTCTAACCTAACTAGTTATGCACAGCAGTTAGCCAGCTAAGCCTGAAAATCTGTGGTTCATGAAGGCAGGCCATGGCCAGCCTGTCAGCTATTGGGAATCCCCTTCTGGGACACATAGCAGTCCCTGTATGTGGTACAGAGCTGATACCTGCTACCAATTTCACATCAGGTAGCTATTGCATTTGAAACTCTCTCTTATCTGTGTACAGCACAAAGGAAATGGCTTTTTCTGCACAAGTGGAAAACTTTCTGCTTGGTTTTTGCTGGAAACAAAAATATTTCTTCCATTTGCCAAGAAGAAAAGGTGCACATCATGTACATTCCATACATGCAGTAGGTCTTCTAAAGTGTGTACAGTCTGCATAGTGTCTCTTCAGGTCTCAGTGTCTCTTTCATCCTGCTGGGTAATTAAGGTTACAAAATCAAATGTGAGATGAGCAGAATAATGTGAAGCTGAATAAACTACTGCCCTACTACTCCAAAACCCACAGTCAGGGTACTTGATATTCACTCAGAAAAGAATCAGCCTTACGATCCCAGCTTGTGTAACTGACACTGTTTGCCTTTTTTAACCTCTTTCTCCTCCTTCCACCAACAGGCTTTCACTTCCTGGTTCCTGAGCATCTTGTGAGAATAGTTTCCATTCCTGGATAGTCCTGAGCTGCCTTCCCCCTTGCTGTGCCATGCCTCAGCCAGAAGTTTCCTAGATGCAGGGCTTGGAGACAGGAGTCCACCATGACACAAAACCCAGCTTGAGATTGCCTCCTCCTATACTTCAGAAACATAGGGCCTGCTAACACTGCCTTCTCCATCCTTTCTATCTTGGTCTGGTGGTAAGGGGAAACAAGATCCTATTTCCTTCCTTCCTTCCTCCCTCTTCCAAATCCTACTTTCCTACTGTAGTACTCCCAAACTGGCAATGTCCTCCATTATCGCAGAGCTGATGGGAACAGCTATGGCAATGCTGGGTGACACACCACTCTGGGGGGCAGAGTGAAGGAGAGAGTGAAGCAGGGAGGTGGATCTTCAAACCATTTTTAACCACATACCTGCAACCAGCCGGGCACCTCCCAGGCTGAAGATCCTCACTCAGCAGAGAAGTAAGTAACTTGGATTTTTCTAAAACGAGTTTTTTAAAAGTCTGCAGAGAGTGAACAATGTGAAGTTTGAAACTTAAACCTTGCACTGGCAGTTTTTGCTGCTCCCACCATGAAAGCTTATGTTCCATGCATAATGTGTAAAGCAATATTTTCATCAAATTTGGGCATATTTTTGTATTATATGTGTTTCACTAATAAGTAACAGGCAAAAGGAAAACTGTTTATTTCACACAGTGCTGACCAGATGTACCTTCTTTCTCTATGTACCAGTTATTTGAACCTGTCCTCTGTTGGCTCATGAGCTGTTGATGATTACATCGAATACGTTATCTTTTAAACACAGCATGAAACTAATTACTACCACCCATATCTTTAGGCACCTTGGCTGCAGCTCCGATTATTCTTAGCTCTAGATCAAGAAAACTCACCGACCTCTTATTTTATATATTCTTCATTTATAGATTTTTTCTGCTCTGTGTCTGTACTTCAGGCACATCTTTTAGACAAGGAAATTCCAGCAAGGACAGTCGTTTGCCTTAAACACTAGACTCCATTTTCCCCTTTCCCAAAATGTTTTGTAACCACATCTGCATAGGAACTTTGTCCTCAGAGCAGCTATACCAGAAGCAATGCCAGTGACCTCAACAAATTATCTGTGAATGAATCTGGTCTTGCAAGGAAAAGGCCTTTTCTAACTCTTTTCTTGGAGATTCAATTTTGTTGCTGCAGATTAAGGCTTCAGCCTTCCTTTTATTGGGTACTTTACCGTATCTATTTGGCATCCATGGACACAACCACTGACTGTAAAGTGTGCCTCTCTTTGCATTGCAGTCCCATGAAAGGTGATGCTCCGATGCTGCGACAGCTCCCTGGTAGTATGAGGGGCTGGGGAAACACCATAGCTCTCTACCCAGCAGCCTTCCTTTGCAGGAGCCATTCTTCAAAGCTTCAGTGAAAGAGTGAAAAACTAGAATACACTCCAAATCAGAAAGTCTCTCTTCTTTGTCCTTGTTTCTCTGACTAGATTAGGGGTGAACCTTAATGCTATGAACCTCAACTGAAGGCAAGGAAAATGCAAGTTTGCATGAAGTAAGACTGGAGGTAATGCAAGGCAGAAATCTGAGGTGTTTTGCCTAGGCTAGAGGAATGCACCAAGAGGAATATCTCCACACTTATGGGGTCGAGCGTATTTCATCCTAGGCCCTTTAAAGACCTATCCAATTAAATCTGAGTCATTAACATTAAGAATTTGTGAAGAATAGAAGAGGTAATAGAAGATGGTTCAAAAGGCAAATAGTGCATCTTGTTTGAAAGCCTTAGGGACAGGATGATCTCAGAGATGACAGAGCTGGCAGTTCAGTTGCTAAAATACAGTAACAACTAGTCAGTAAGACAATCTGTATGCTCCTTCAAGAAAAGGGGGAAAAAAAAGGCGGGGGGGTAGGGGTAAGTGTAGGAATTGGTGTAAATTTGGCAAGGGGAAATTGTGTTAAACTGTTCTATTTTCCAGCTGCAACAGGGTTTGTGGCTTTGCAGATACAGGTGAGGCACTGTTGTCATATATCAGCTTAGAAAAGTTTTTGCAGCATATGACACAGACTCTCATAAAGAAATGCAGATATAGGAGGAATGAAAAAAAAAAGATTGGGAAAGCATCCATTGCTCCATAAATGGAAGGATAAACTAAAAGAGGTGAGTTTTTTCTTGTTCCTGGTACAATTTTGTGTTTTTGTTAATGCCCTGAACAACAGCTAACAGCACGGTCATTCAGCAAGGCACTGGATGGCAGATCTAGATCTCAGAATGAGAAAGCGTGTTAAGAATCATCAGCTGTGTAGTAGGTTACTGCAGGATGGGATGAATGTAGAAATCCATCAGGAGAAGAACAAAGAGTAATAAGTTTAAGGGAGATGCAGATTAGATAGCAGGAACAGCTTTCCAGGATTGGGAATAGTGAGACCATAGAACACTTGCCCAGTAAGACCATGCAGTGCACATCTTGGAAAGTTTACCAACAAACAAACTTTATGTGCTCTCCCTGCTCATCCTTTTTTTCCTAATCTTCCTTTCATTTTATTTTCCCTTCTGTTCATTTGCTTCCATCTTGCAGAGTAGATGGCAGCTTCAGGTTTCTTCTAATGACAGTATACAAGCCCAGAGGTGCTGAAGATAACTATTCCCTTCAAGAGAGGGAGGAAGTGAGAGAGATTTGAGTTCAAGTTATGGATACATCTGACAGGTACCATCACCCTGAGGGGATTAGCAAAAGACATTTAATTTTCACTTATCAACAACAGACTTGCCGTATAGGGAAACACGTGAGCCAGTCTCAAAACCCACCATTTAATTGCTTTGAGCTATCCATCCAGCACTGCCTTTCACCTCCAGAGTCTCTGTGGGTGCCCCTGCTTCACATTTGCATTCAAACTCCCAAATGTTACACACAGCAGCAAAAACCACTGCTAGAGTGACCTAGGGTGACCTTTTTCTGATATCCTGATGAAGGCAGGGCCCCTGGGACTCTCTGGCTTCCTTTCTCCCAGCTGCAGCAATCTCCACTGCTCTTGCTTGAGGACAAGTAACATTCTTGCTGCCTTCTCTCCACCACAGCCTGGCAGCATAGGGACCAGAGGTTGTGCACTGCCCTTCCTCACACTTGCATGGGGAACTTTGGCTCATCTGAAAGGGTTTTCTTTTTGCAAATGTTCTGCTCTGGAGATAGTGATTTCTGGCTCCTTTAGGACAGTCACCAGTCCCATAGAAATTGAGGTAACAACTGCTAGAGAAGACAGAGTCACCCCATTTCACATGCTTCCAACCGTGCTTTGCTGTGACTTGATTCCACAGGGCCCCAGGAAGCTCCAGTACCACCCTGACAGATGACATGTACGTTACACCATAGGATATTGTTTGTATTTTTTCTGAAAAAATATTTTGTATTCCCATTCTTCTCAGTCTCAGCACAGGAAATCTGGCATAATGTTACAAAGGTTTGTCAGGAACAGATTTGTTTCTTACTCTTTGGAGAAGGCATGAGCCACCTAGCTAAAGTGCACTTTACACCACTTTGCTGCAAAAGAAAAGCCAATGCAAAACTTGCCAAAGTGTATTTAAATCTGGCTTTATTTTCCATCTCTGCTATTTCCTAGGGATGAAATAATGGTATTAATGCCCTGAGTAGACATGGTTCTGAGGTGCATGAGCCCCAGAGATGCTCAGGGAACAAACTTTACTTCCTGAAGGTGCAAAGCCCAAGAACCCTCTAGAGTAAGTGGCCAGGTCTCAAGTGCAATACACTGAGTTGATATAGGCCAAAGAGAAGCTAATTGTGTGACACCGTGAAGGATGTATCGTTGTTACTGCTATTCATGTTTATTGTGCTAGTGTCTTAAGACCTGCCGTCGATGGATCCTTGTTGTACAAGGTTAGTTGATGGCCTCTGACCCACAGAAGTTACAGTTCAATGATCAGAGAAAGGGCTGGGAAAAGCATCCAACACATGCAAGCAGAAACATTCATGCATCATATTGATCTCAGAGTGCTTTTTTTTATTTTTGTTTTCACATGTGTAGGTTAAATAAGTTCAGGTAAGACAAATGTAATAATGAATGCAGAATAGATAAGGGAGAGTAGATGAGAGAAGAGCAAGAGGAACAAAATGGACATTCAAAAAAAATCAGTTTCTCTTTGACCCAGAAATCCCATGTTTTTCCCAATCTAGAATCCAGTCCACATGTTTGCACACAGGTTCTGCAATCACAGCCACATCCACTTGGGAAGGGCTTGTGGAATTTGTTGCATGAGAAATTCAGGTTGTCTGTCAGCCATGCAGGTTTATAAGTTGTTCTGCCTGCTTATGTCTTTCATGCAGCCACAGGAGCACAGCTTGTAGTTTGATTTCTATCACTGGGAAGTATCCATCTGCGAGTCCCATCTGTTTTGCTTAGCTTGCCTGACACACACAGCAAACCCAGTCCTGAGGGCAGGCTGACAAGGGGCTGGTGCACACTTGCATTTCCTACCAGTAACTGAAATGGATATATCAGCATTTTCTGCACATGGAAAATGGGAGAATACCCAAGTGTCAGGGAGAGGTTTGATGTCAATTCTTCTAAAAGTCAATACTTCATAGGCAAGATGGCAACCCCATTTGGACCTTTTTATACTTTAAATCCTGCCTCTAAAACAGGTCTCCTATTCTAAGAACTGTTGGGGTATTTCCAAGTTCTCTTCTCTGCCATCTGGAGATGTTCAGTGAGTTTCCTCCTTTCTACTTTTTGGGTGCAAAAGACATAACAGCAATCCACATGTGTATTCAGTAACTTTGGGTTTTGCCAGTTTTCAGCTTCCATCTACTTGGACAATTCAGTTTCTCATGACCCTTCCTTCCACATCAGCTACAGTGTCATCCACATGACGATTTGTTCACTTATTTCTGATTCTTAGATTGTTTATGAAGAGGTGGTGCCCCATCCTCCCACGCTGTCTTTATCCATTGCATAAGCAGCTGTGCCTTGAAGTGCTGCAAGTGAGCAGGAGAAGTCACCTCAGCTGGTAAAAACACTGCTACTGAGACCTGAGAAATGTGACATCTAACTGTTGCAGTTGTACAAGGGCAGTACTAGGGAGCCTAATAACAGACCAACAAGCAGAAAAATTATGTCTCTCATCAGCTGAGGTTTGCACAAGATACTTGAATTATTGTGTGGAGGAAACTGAGTGGATGGGGCAATATCCAAATATAATATCCAATGGTAAGACACTAAATGAATAAAGGTATCACTAGTGACTGTAACATTTATATGTACTAAACATGTGGATATCTTGCAAGTTAAAACAACGTAAAATAAGTGTGCGATAGAAGATATGCTGCCTGATCACTGATGCTAAGTATACCTGTAGCTTCTTCCTATTTTGGCCCGATATGGAAACCTGCTGATGAACCCTATGTGCAGTTGAACTGTGCATTTTGTGGAGGCCAAGTCCTGGGTTAAGATTAGGGACACCCTCTGCAGTAGTTGACTGTAGCGAGGATGGAGCATCCCCAGCACAGAGTGCCACACACGGCCCACAGGTTCCTGACCCTCATGCTCTGGAAAAGGCTGCCCAGAGCACAAAGGCTGTCTGACCTGCCAGCCAAAACCTTCTGAGAACACCCAGCTTTTGTTTCCACCCTCATAGCTCTGTTCATGGCCAGCTCCGTAGATCCATCTGCTGTGTTCCCTGACCTCTCAGGCAGATTCTGACATTCTCTTATTAAATCAATTGTGATTCCACACTGGATCAGCACAGCAGTGTAACAGATGATACCTTGGATACATGTAGCATGTTTTCTTTTCCATACTCAGTGTAATTAAGTTGCTTTCAAAGGACTGGGCTACCTCAAAGATACCAGTCCGGTTAAAGTAACATGTATAAAAATTGTATAAAAGACAAGCAGTTTTCTTTGTAAGATTTGGCACCCAATGGCAGCTCTGAACAGTAGTCCCCCTGCTGTCAGACAAGCAGGGCTGTATCCCTGAGTTCCACATAAAAATTCACACAATTCATTGAATTAATCAGTTTTCTGCAGGTTATGGCTCCTTCCACAGCTTTTCACTTGTCACACAGGAAAACATATCAGTCTTACTCATTATTGTTTTGTGTTCTCCAAATTCATGTGTGGATTTCATTGCCACATCAGTTGCAAGATGTGGCTTATTAAAGCAGGTAGACTCAGGTGCTTCTTCCCCATTTTTGCTAGCGTAGGCAAGGAAACTGTGCAGACTTGAAGTCCATCTCATGCTTCACTGCATTCTGGCCCATAATCTCCTTGGGGTTTGTGTGACCTCCACGCATGTGTGCAACAGAATTACTGACCAGAGGAAAAAATCCCCCTTCTTGTGAGCCAGTTCTGCAAGGTAATTATAATTGACCAGATTAATATTAAAAACATCCTGTGGTTCTGCATCTTTGTAATTAGTGGCTGGTGGATAATCACAGAGGAAGGAGTCAATGTTTCCATGTCTTCTCAAGGCACTGTGCCTCCAGAAAGGCCTGGCAAGTGAGGGACAGCCAAACAAGAACAAAATATCATCCACAGGAACACCAGTCAGAAGCACCCATGTTGCTCCATCATCTTTACTCTTTGCAGATCATTGCGTTTGGTAGATTTTCAAGGCCACAGCTCCTCTTTCCTTTGCCAGGGGGAAAATTTCCCTTTGCTGAGGGAAATATGTGACAG
Source organism: Patagioenas fasciata (assembly GCF_037038585.1). Lineage (NCBI taxonomy): Eukaryota > Metazoa > Chordata > Aves > Columbiformes > Columbidae > Patagioenas > Patagioenas fasciata. The sequence goes on from NC_092522.1 coordinate 48,493,446, forward strand.
CTATGGTTCAGGGTGAAATCTATGAGAATTAATGTGCTTTGCCTTTCTCATGGGGTCCTTAAGGCCCAAACCAGTGACTTCAGAAAATCACCAGAGTCTGCAGTGCTGCACCAAAAACACCAATTAAGCAGCGTGGTGAGAAGGAAGAGGGAATACACTTGGGAAAAGGGTTATTGAGAGGGGTCCAATGTGAAATGGGTTACCTTTCTGCTGGCTTTTGCTAGTTTTAACACAAATGTCACATTTTGTCCACTCTGGACAGAATGTACCACAGGGAAGGAAACCCAGCCCTAATGGCTGATGCATATTTTTTACATTTTCACAAGGTATTTTGGCTCAGTTGGTCTGTTTTTCATACAATAGCCTGTCTAATGGAGTCATTCTGTTGTCCTTTCCAACAGTTCTGAAGTACAGCATGTGTTGATTATCTCAGTTGAATGAATCTGAGTTCATTTATAAGTTGCTTTGTTTTGACTTTTTATTTATTTATTTATTTATTTGTTCTTCCCTTCTCTGTCTAAAGGACAGAAAATTGTTTGTAGAGGGAAAAACATATAAACAGTGTGATTGAGTACAATAAAGAACAGCTTGTTAGAAATGTGGGTTTGGTGTATGTGGAACCCAAGCTTTTTCTCTTTCTATCATGCCTCACTACACAAAGCATTAACCAAGTTTGCTCTGGGACTTCCATTATAAAATCCTCTTTTCTTCTGTCTGTAAAAGACTGAAAAAATCTTGTTTTCAGTTGAAATGGTGTGTTTTCCTTTAAGCCAAAGACAACCTTTTCTTAAAGTTTGAATCAAGTTCGTACATCTATATTTTAGTTTTACAAAAGTTATGAAACTTACCAGAAACAAATCTTTTTGCAATGATTAACCATGGCATAGAAAATACATTTATTCTTTTTTTCCTTTCGTCTTTTTATCCAGCTTAAAGTAAGGCAATGAGAGCTTTGCTATCTTTCCTCTGAAACAGAATCATATCCCATCCTTTCAGATGAAAAATTGTGTGTGACTCATTCTTATGAGCCAGACCAACCTAAAAATGTGACTGCCATCAAAGTTGACTTTAACTCATCAAGAGTTGAAGCGACTGAACATCTGTTTAGTACATGCACAGTTGTTTGCATTCACTAAACATCAACCTATGTGTCTGGGACTACACGCTGACATAAATACATCTAATGAATGTTAATTGTGAGGTAGTGTTTCATTCTAGATTGTGAGGTAGTGTTTCATTCTAGAGATCTATCACCGCATAAGCTTCCTTAAAAGAGTACAACTTTCTCAGCATTGAGACTGATGTGTTTGGGCCTGTTTCTACGGCTTCACTTGCCCGGGCAAACTGCAGAAGAAAGAATGCTTTGAATAACAAATTCAAAGCTGACATGCTTTGAATAACAAATAAATAATGGCATGCAGGTAGAGATGCAGTTCTGATGAGCAGCTTAGGAGTCACCCAGCTGCGAGGAATGGTTTGCCTGAAGGGGAGAGGCACAACACTGAGGCTGAAGGCAGATCTTGGGGCTGGGGTGGGAGGAACAAGGGCCCTGCAGCCTCTGCCAGCCCTTTCGTCTCCTCTTTCCCCACACTCAGGTGCTCTTGTTTCCCAAGCAGTAGGAGGAAGAGCAAAGTATTTGCCCTGAGCCACAGGGACAGGTTGTGGGGAGCCAGGAGTGGATGGGGTGGTGGATGGAGTGTGCATTGGCTCAGAGGCTGCCCTGTAGTCATGGCACTGCCTGTGGGTGTGGGTACAGTCCTGCCTCCTCTCCGTATCTTTCCCCTCTTCCTCTGCAGCACCTTGTCAAGAGGATGCTCTGCAGGGACTGGATCTGTCACTCAGTCAGGGCTGGTAACACAGGCCACAGAGAGCTCTGCTTCATTGCAGACAGACGTATCATCTGGACCTCAGGAGCCAGCAGGGCTGGTGGCTGCAGCTGGAGAAAGCATGGCTGTGCAGGCGGGGGCAGGCAGACGGGGCTTGCCAGGAAGTGGGTGACGGCAGTTTGGCTGGGCTGAGGAAAGGGGAGCACAGCTCCCTGTGTTGCAAATTGGAGATCACAGGTTTTCTTCTCAGGGGAAAAGACCGCTTACATGTCAGATCTGGGGGTTGGCAGCTAGAGGTTGGGGTGCAGAGCATCAGGATAGGCCTGAGCAGGCAGCATATAGAAGGGAGATGAGGAAGGGATGAATACACATAGAAAAGAAAGGGGAACATGAACTAAAAATATAAGAAACCACTGGTACAGAGAAAGTATTTCAGGGCCTTCTATCCTTTCTTTTTATAGCGATAAGGAAAAGCTGACAGACTTTAGAAATAACAGGCCACATATTCCTGGTGAAGGAACCCATTTCCAGCTACAGCCTAATGAGATGTGTGGATACGACACTGCAGGAGCTCCTGAAGATCAGGTGTACTGCAGGATTCAACCAGGGGACAGATTTCTGCAAAGCAGTCAAAGTGGTTCATAAGGAACTTCTGGCCTGTAAAGAAACAAACATTTCCGAAATTCCAAATAAAAGCTTACTGTCATGAGATTTTCATCTAAGTTTGCAGACACAAGAGGCTGAGGTTCTTTATAGATACATTCTGAAAGAACATCTGATGTTTGGATGCTTATGTATATATAGCACCCTCCAGCTGGGGCTTTGCTCTTCTCTGGCAGATCCACTAGGATGAGAAACAGCTTTCACCACTGCAGATATTTGAGGAAAGCAAACACGATCAGATTCAGCAAGCTGTTTCCTTAGCATGGCATGAACTTTAGCTTTAGAGTTTCTGAGAATTGATCAGTCAGTTTCTTAAAGATAGAAAGCCCTAGGTAATTAGGAAGATGGCATTATTCAGAAGCCTTTGCTTTTAGTACCCTTTGCTGAACAGTTGGGGCTGGGTAATTATAGTCCCTGGGGGACAGGTTTCAGTGACTCACAGCCCCCAGTGATGTTTAGGCCTCATTCTTCCAGATGCACTGAGAAGTGAAACTGCACACAGAAGCAGTTTTTGTCTGAATTTGCAGCAGCAGGGATTTGTGTGTGTGTGTGCGTGCATGTATGTATGCCTGTGGTTTTTGGTTTTTGTTTTTGTTTTTTTTTTCAGGGTTATCAGTTCCAAATATAAGAGATAGGTTGTGTGCACAACATTTCCCTTACATCAGCAACAATACCACTTCTGAAGTCCATAGGCAATTAATGTACTGTGATTTTTTAACTCCTTTCTTACTCTTAAGGACAGAGAAACAGCACTGCTCATCAGCCTCACAAGCTGCTCTGAAAACTCACCTAGGTGAGTGCAAAATCCATTAACATATATGCACCATGAGTACAGAATATGAACAAAAGGACAGGCTTTTATTCACCTGTTTAAAAAAAAAGTATTTGCCAAAAATAATAGATGTATGCAATTACGAAAGACTCGTATATGAGAAAATCTGAAACTATTTAGCAATAACATCTTTCTCAGCACAGTATGAATGGCTAGAAATAAAGTATTAGTTGATGCTGCTGCTCTGCATTTTACTACAAAGAATTTTCATTTGGGGCAGAACCAGCTGCACTTCTTGTTCGAAACAGCACAAGGTATTTCAGTATTTCTGGAATTTTTCACCTACTTTTTCTGTGAAAGAGCTAGGAGTTTCCACATATTTTCTGTTGAGTTATTTGATGTTATCTTTTTTCTTTTTCATTCAATCTGAATTCTGAATTTCCTAGATCCCAAATGTCTTTATAAGGTATTACTCATCAAGTTATTGATGTGTACATCTAACCTGAATGCCAAACTAATAAGGGGATTGATTGGATTAGCAGCTGTTCATTAAACTTTCTCTTCTCATTTTAAACTAACATCTGCATTTTCTTATTTAAGATTTTATAATATCATAAACAGTGCAAAATAATTTCTTACCATGAAGAAGATTTAAACAGATGGATTACAATCAATTGTGAGCTGCATCTGGAGCCATTTTCAGATTTCTGATTTTAGGCTAAACTATCTCTGATTAAATAGTCATCAAAGTGATAAACAAGGACTCAGATTTGTAAAACAAAGGCCAAAAATGCCTCAGAAATGAAGTCTGTGGAGAGGTGGAAATTTGCTTGCTCACAGGCTTTCTTTATGTACAGGCATGTCATGGGGGTGCATCAGGCAGAGGTAGTTTTGATCAAACAGGCTTAAGCCCTGGGAAAAATCTAGCCACATGAATGAACTATATTAGTTTTAGTAAAGCAACTGGCTGCAAGGGCAGTATTGTGCTGTGTGAATGCACCTCAAAGATGCATTCTGAGACAACATGGAGATGGGGAAGGTGAAGCTTAGTATTTTGAGGGAATGACAAATTCAATCTATGAGTCCTTATGGTGAAATAATCTTTCAGCAATTAAGGTGAAACACAGCTGGCACACATCCAGCCTTACACAGGTGCCAACACTTCAGTCCTGACATGGGGACCATATGCAGGTTTCTCTCTGTCTGTGGTCTCCCTGCTTCACACAGGCAGCTTACTTTCCCTGCACTGCAGAGCACAAACTCTTTCCACCCACAACAGTTTTGTCATATTAATGGCCACCAGTACCATCCAGTCAAACAACTTGATTCCCCCATGTAACACCTCCTGAGCATGTAGCACAGGAATGATGTATTATAGAAAGCTGCTGATGAGCACAGGGACTTGCATATGCTCAGCTTCCCACAATACCATTTTTCTCTGCATCCATTTATCCCTTAATTAGTGTGATGTCATATGAAAGCCCATACTCTCCCACATTTTCTCTCCTCATTGAAGATATTCACACTGCATTGAAGTCCTTCTTACAATCACATCACAGAAATGCTGGTTTGCATTTGCTCTACTTGGATGGTAAAAGGGCAAACAAGGGATGCTGGTTTGAAGCCAAGGCAGCAAAAGAGCAGGAATGGATCCTGTAGCTCACAGCCAAAGCCAGACCAGATACTGTGACATGCTGTGGGGTAGGAGCAAAACTGTGCCCTTTTTGGCTTTGTCCTGCTAGCCAGAAGGTGTGTGTGGGCTCATGCTGTCATGGAGGGTGGTGGTGTTCAGCCAAAACAGGCCTTGAGTGTCAGTGACCCACAGCCACCTCATGTGTAAAATAAAGCTCATTTTGTCAAAACTTCCCCATGCAGACAAGGCAGGAGAGGAGGCAAGCAATGAGGTAAGGGGGAAGCGGGGAGAGAAAGAAGAAGGACAGTCCGGGGGGGGGTGGGGGGGCGGGGCGGGGAAGGCGGAAACTGAGTAATCATCCAGGATACACAGCAGGAAGAGAGAGACAGTCTCAAAAGTAGAGTCCCACCAGGTTTGCCTGGTGTCTTAGCTGACATCTGAACCCACAGCTGCATCCTCTCTCCCCTAAGCAGAAGAGACCAGTTCCACCTCTATGCCAGCACTCTTCCCTAGGCCAGGAAAAAAAGAAGGATTGTTTAGCTGAAAGGCCCTACATGAGTTTGTTAGCTGCTCTGGTTACCATGAGGCATGAAGGCAAGTGCTCAAGCTGGCTCTTATTCCAGGGAAGCTCCCACTGCTGAGATGACCCATGACATGAGGAGTAAGCTTTGAGGAAGCCCAGTGGATCTCCCTGATGAGTAATTTTGTTTATTTGTTTGTACAGTTGCTGGCAAACACTTTAAAACCTCAGTGCAGGACCCCTGGTTACTGCACTGTCTGGTTTAAGAGACTTATGGACTTGCATGTAAATTTGGTTGTTTGCTTCTGGTTTTCAGTAAAGATCCTTTCAGCTAATCCCACATCTACAACAAACCACCAGTACTAGACCAGTGAAAGTTAAGCTCCTAACTATATTGTACATCTTGTTGGGAATATATTGCCCCCCAGGAATTTAACATCAAATTACAGAATATTAATGCTGAAATGCAGGAGTTTTCCTCTGAACAATTATTCCAAGTCTCACCTGACTCCTCCTGAGAGTGTCTGAGATCTAAATCACTGAAAAATGTTATCCATCCCACCGCACAGACAGTGTTTCTACTGCCTGTGTTAAAAGACTCGGCAGTGATGGTCAAAACTGAAGCAGCTGCCTTAGCTTTTTCTCATGGCCCAGTCACCACTAGAAGGTGGAAGAAACTTTCCTGGTATAAACTGCATGCTAAGCCTAGATGCACTTCACAGGACTAGCACGACTCATATCACTTGTGATGCAATTTATATAGTACTGCTTGTGTGGAAAATAGCTCTAAAAGTGTTGTTATTTTTGGTGTTGTCTTTTTGTCAGCAGTGCAGTTTTCAGACAGCTCTTAAACATTCTGGGGGCCATCTTGTGCATGGCTCCCAGAGGCTGAGCAAGACAACTTGGTTGCACCCTCAGAAGAAATGGCCACACTGCACAAAAAGCAGATATGTTTAGCTCATTCAGGCAGCACAACAGGCAGGAATGATACCTCTCCAGCCAAAGTGGGCAATCTTGTTTCACTCATTGGAAAACAGACCAAAAATTTTCCCCACAACACTGGTTCTTCTTTGGGGTATCGAATTGTGGTGTTCACATACTGTGGTGAACAGTGGTATAAGATCAATAAATACAGTGATTTCAAACTACATGGAGACCGGGATAGTGTTCAAAGGATTTTGAAGGACAAACATCTATATATTGAAGGAAGTATTGCGCAAGAAAAACAAGGTGTTTACTGTTACTAAATGGATTCTAACTGTTGTTGCTGTCTTTGCAGCAAATGATGGGAACTGTGAAATTAACTTAAAAGGCAGAATTTTCTCTGTATGGATTAAAGCTGCACTATCCCTGTCAACTTCCCTCATCAGCTTTTTGAGAAGGAGTTTCTTGTTAATCAAACCCTGGAGGAATGAGTTTCCAAGAACCACATAGCAATTATCTTAAGCATGCTACACTGCATATCCTAGCCCCCAGACACCCCATCTGTGTATCTAAATGCCATTTTCTGTCCCTCCTGTATAAAACTGCACCTGGACAGGGAGAAGCGTGAGAGGAGGGGTGCTGTTAAAGAGATTTCTTTCAGCCCATCCATATGAGAACAGCCTCTGGTGTGGCTGCTGGTGGTGGAGGGGAGGCAGCAGTGAGGCTGGCCTGCAAGCTGCCGGGCTTGCAGAAAGAATTTGATTTTGCAGATGGTGGTCTTGGCCTCTACCCCTGTCTCTGGTCACCATCCTGGAGCCCCTCAAGGGCACATGCAGAGCACCTGAGGGGCTGCAACCTCTCTGTGGTGTATGCAGGCACCTGTGCGAGCTGGCAGCATGGGCAAGGGACAGGCAGAGCAGTGGCCCAGCAGCAGCAATGCCTGGCACCACTGCAAAGGGCAGCAAGGAAGCAGGTGAAAGCCCCTGGAGAGTCCCCATAGGGCCTGGTTTTCCTCTAGGGCAGCCAGGTGAGGGAGGTGATTGTCCCGCTCTGCTCTGCTCTGGTGCGGCCTCACCGGGAGCACTGTGTGCAGTTCTGGGCAACACAGTGATCAATGACAGAAGCGGAGGGAATGGCAGGAAGATGTGCCAGCAGAGGTTTAGATCAGACATTAGGAAAAGGTTCTTCACCCAGAGGGCAGTGGAGCACTGGAACAGGCTCCCCAGGGAGGTGTCACAGCTCCAAGCCTGACAGTGTTCAAGAAGAGACTGGACAATGCCCTCAAACACAGGGTGTGAACTTTGGGGCTGTCTGATACAGGGGTGGGAAGTGGACTTGATGACCGTTGTGGGTCCCTTCCAACTCAGGACATTCTATGATTCCCTGCCTTACTGCTGTTTGCACAGTGCCCTGCATTTTACTGGAGCACCCATGCCTGCTGATATGCCCTGATATGCCTCCTCAAAGCACAGCCCCATCTTCTGCCACTACCAGCTGCTAAGTGAATCTACTGGACCCAAATTCTGCTTCTTTGGAGGGTTCTCCTGTCCCAAGACTACGGGAGCAGGAGCTCCTCCTATGTGCCTCATGTCCCACAAACATTGCCCTTTCCCTCCTCAAAACCTGCTATTTTTTTTTTTTTCTCCCAAAGTGCTCCTTTATTCTCTTTGCTACTTTTTATTCACTTACTCTGTGTTTGGAGGAGGAGACAGCGGAATAATACAACTGCATTTGAAAGTCTGTGCAGTGTTATGAACTGGACCCAAGGCGTACAAGAAATGCTCTGTTCACTTTCCATCATTGCATGAAATAACCACTAACATTTTTAGAAAGTATTTAGTACTTCCCATTTTAGTATTTTAGCCTGGTACAAAGACCTTTAGCACCACTTAATTAGAAAAAAAGTGAATCAATCTCTGCAGGAACCATCTTTCTCTGCCTTGTTCCTCCTATTTCCTTAAGTTTCTACACCATAAAATAATCTCCCTTGCTATTCTTCATATTCCACACATCAATTCCTCTCCACAAGGCGTCAGACAGAAGAAAGTACTCTGAATGCTAAGATTCAAACTTAAGTGCTCTCTTGAGCATAGAAAAGATTGCCATTCTTCTTTTTGCTGTATGGAGTTGTAGTTAAATGTGATTGTGCATATGTATTTCTTGTGTTCCTGTTAAGCAAAACTTCAGCAGAAAAGTTTTGCTCTTTTTGTCAATTTTCAAGTCTATTCCAGCATTTAAATTGATGAAAAACCTGATTTGATTTTACTGACTTTACTTGAGATCAAGATTATTAACACCTTGAACTCTTTCAGCTCTTCAGGGATGAAAGGAGTTTTCATTTACCTTGGCTTCAATCCAGTCTACTGAAGAATGATTTTTTTTTTTTTTTTAAAATCTTGCTGCTTCTCTGTTCTGGGTCTTGTTATAACTCTTGTGGTCCAGATCACAGGGTACCACAAAATTCCTTCACCTTTTCCAATGCTGTCGGTCACTCACCATTATTGCTTTTCTGTGCAGACTCCCACAGATTCTGGTATTTACTGTAAAAGTACCTTATTAGATGTTGTGCACATAAAGCACTGTACACACCAGCAGCATGCACATCAGCAGATAGGTCTGACCACTAACTTGATAAAACCCTCCAAATGGACACTGCGTAATATTTAAATAAAACTGTGCTGCAGTAGAGCAGTTCCAGCAAGAGACAGCTGTCTTTTGGCCTTGTACCTGTATGTGCTTGTATACATCACCAGCTCCAGCTGCTGCAGTGAGTAGCGATAAAAGATTTATTTTGAGACAGTACATTACCTTGAATAGCATCACAGTCCTGCATACCAGTGACAAATGAATAATGGAAGTACTTTTTCTGCCAATAGCCTTTATATTTTCTATTGCAGCTCCTACCAACAAGCTTCCAAACTACTGTTTGTGTATCTAGGGCATGAATTTACATAGAATATGAATAGATATTATTTACTATGGTTTGTTTTGCAAATGCAATATATTTTTATACTTTTATTTCTTAAACTGTGTTTCTCAGAAACCAGAAAGAAGCAAGCAGTCTTTCCTTTGATTTTTAAACTGATGAATGCAAAGTGGCAAAGCTGATCAGTACTATAACTCTGCAGTAAATCTTCTTTTGAGTTTAGAACTTAATATCCTTATACTAGTGGTCTGTCCCTTTTGTATGCAAACCGGCAGCTAACTTGCACTCAAGAAGCAAGTAACTGCTGTTTCAGAGAGGCTTTATTTACAGTTTTGTGCTGGTAAACTTTTGTATCAATCCTTTGTCACCCAGCCCATGCATTGAATGAAGGTCAAAAGGTAAACGAATGTTTAATTGAAGACTAAACATAGATATTCTGGGGTGCTGTAGGAGTTAACCCCACCACTGCCACTGACCAGTGTCTGTGCAGTATCTGCACTGTCTGCCACATAACCTGTCTGTGGCTGTATGATGGAGACTGGGGCCACAGCCCTTCCTGAGACCTGGATCATAAGGTGGAGGTAGAAGGGAACAGATTAAGACCAGCTAAACCTTGATCTATTTCCCCTCTTTTTCTGAAGAGATTTATGCCTTGGAGGAAAGAAGGGACATGCGGTCCTTACTTGAGGGGATGGACCTTGGCAAGACCAAAGAACAGGTTTGGGAAGCCACTGTGTGCCTATGCCCCATCCTGTGCAATCTGCACAAAAACTGCCTGCACTTCAGTCCTTGATAATTGAGACAGACAGAGACAGGATTTTTAGGAATGAGTCTGACATATCACATTCCCTTGGCGATGGCTAGTGCCAAGTCACATTGACTTCCACAGTTTCCCTCCCAGTCTGGACCTTACCCCAAGGTTATCTCAAGGTTGAAAGGGACCATGCTTCTCACTTTCGATAGCCTGAATAGCTGATCTCTGTTCATGTTTGTTTGTGAAATGACTTCCTCCCTGGTTGTAGCTGTCCTTGTGGAAGGTTTCCCTATTTATTTTCATTGAAAAATATTGGCTGAAAGTCACCATATTGTTTGGGGTCCTGCATTTATTGCTAGCTATCAGTTTGTGTTGTATATCCCTTGAAGAGTTTATCTCTGCCTTCCAAACCTGCAACTCTGTCTGCTTCCTTCTCCTGGACCATCAGCTTCTAGTTTTTGGTCCATTTCAATCACTCTCTGTCTCTTTCCCAAATGTCCACTCTGGGGCCTCAGCATTTTCAGTCTTCTAACCAAATCCCAAAACAGACCAGAAGCAGCTCCACAGGAGAGAGGCCACAGGCCACCCCACGGGGACGGAGTGGGCAAGTGGCTGTCACTGAACAGAAATCTTACCCTGCATCATCCGGTTGTGCTACAGCCTGGTGAAAATTCATGTTAAAATCTGATCCTAACCAAGGCTGTCTGCAGCACACAATTCTTGACTCCTTTCAAAAGCTTTCATGACACATTTCTTCATTACTGAGAGAGCTGTTAGGTCAGAGGATCATAGGATGTCTGCTTTACTTGCCTAAATCTTCAGAGCTTTCCAGGCTGCTGTGCAGCTGTATTATCTGACTCACATTCCCTAGCTTTTTTTTTCTGTATGAATTTTGACTGCACATAAAACAGCACACTATTTAAAAGACAAACATTGATGAAAAAAGAAATCAGAACATCAGTGGAGCTGATTGTGCTGCACATTGATTTCAAAATCAAATTTTACAGGACAGCAGATTTGTCCCAGTATCTTACTCCAATTGGACTTCCAGTTACAGTGAGCACTGTCAGCTGAAAAGAAATGTGTTAACAGTTCAGTAAATGCTGAATCACAGTGGACACCTTATAACTAGTCTGTCTCACTCCAACATACATAAATTGGCTGTTGTCATTTTCCCTGCAGTGATGGGTGACATAATGCACGAACATCAAGACACAACTGCAAGAAAGTCCAGCTGAGAAGAACACAATCTTAGTAAGCGTTAGGTTTGAGGAGGAATTTATAAAACTACTGCTGCAAATTCATTCATGATCTTCATTCAGTCATTGCACACAGAGAAGAGCAAGTCACTGAGTATAGCAATGCTTCAGCCTCCACAGCCACTCCTGAAGGCAGAGAACAGCCCAGTCTGCAGGCTAGTGGTACGTGTTAGTCAGCAGGTGCCTTCATATTTGAACTATGGATCTATGCCGCCCTTTTAACAGCAAAAGAGAGGAATAGTAATTGAAAATGAAAAATGCTGTATGCATTTTAACCTGTTCCAAAGACCTCAGCCCAACTGCAGATGGCTAAACAAACCAGCATATTTGCTGCATAAATAAGCTCAATAAGTAGTGCCATCCAGAGCAAAGGAGTGATGCTTTATACCTGCCTCAGACCTTCAACACTGCCATCATCTTAGGATTTCCATTTGTAGACAACTAAGGCACAGAGCAACTAAGTACCAAGAACTGTAGTTTGAGCTGAGGCAAGTTTCAGCCCAAAAGCTAGCGCTGGAAAGAAGAGGAGCAGAGTTCATGTTCAGACTATTTTCCTGAGGTCTCTGATCTAAACTCTGACCCCACTCACTGGCAACAGAGAGAAGTTAATGTTTGAATGTCTCTGCTGTGCAAAAGTCAAGGCAAAGTGCTTTTCCTCCTGTGAAGAGCTAAATATATTCCTGACTGGGAAATACTCATCCTGACCTACAGGTAACTGCCAGGCCCATGTGGTTTCTTTCCCTGCCCACTGCCTCCTCTTACCCTGCCAGACGCAGGGGGGACCTTACTTAGTGCAAAATGCCAGGGACTGCTAGAAGAGGGTTGATAACAATGTTGTGATGCCTGATAACAGGGCTGCTCACAGACCTCTGGAGAAGGGAACCTACTCCTTTGCCAGGACTCAGCTGGTATGTGTGGGCAGCCAGGCCTGGGCAGTCACTCCCTGGCCTGGCCATCAGGTCCCATAGGGCAGCGGGGTAGGTAACATGGACACCCTGGGAGTTGGGACAGCCTGTGACATGTTCTGGAGAGGACAAGGGAAAGCTCTTTGTACCCTTATCTTTGCACATTTTTTCAGGGATCCAGTCATAAAGCTGCAGATCTCCATATCTGTTAACATATCTGAAGGGAAGAAAAAGATACATTAAATTCCCATTAAACTGACAAAACAGCAGAGCATCTGTCTCTGCTGAGACCCTGGAACAAAACTTGAAGTTACCTTATCCTCTGTACAAACAGTAAAACAACAGGCAGGACCCCATCTTCTCTACCCCTGCTTTTATTAGGAGCTGCTGCTGAGAAGCTGGGTTGTGCTGCTGCTGCTGGTTCAGTTCAAGGCAATGGAGTTCCTCATGAGATCCAGAGTGTTTTTAAAGGCTTAAAATAGGCCACAACTTGTCCAAAAATCTAAATTAAAAATCTTTTTCCAAGGTTTTGGCCAGCAGCTCCACTTGTCACAGTGGCGGGCTGGAAAGCCAGGCACGCAGCTGTGCACGGCTTCCCATGTCCAGGGCTGGAACATTTTAATTGGGGAAGTGTGGGGAAAGCTGAAGGGCCAGGAACCCATTAGGAAAGAGGAAGGCTTGAGGATGCTGAGAGAGTTTGGGCTTTGCTTTTAGAGAGGCAGAGTGGTGGACTGCTGAGCCATCCTGGCCCTGTTGTTAATTGAGGGAAGCATCCCCACAGTATCAGACACTCCAGCATCATTTTACTTGCTGCAGGGATGTCCCCTTCAAAATATATATAAATAGAGTGAATGATGTATAATACATGACAAAGCACTTATACACTTAGTTTCTAAGTAGTTATACACTGAGTTTTTTACTTGCTCCTTCCCAGTGCTGTGCCTATAGCTGAGATCACTATTGGTACCAATTAAGTTTGCATTGAATTTGGCCTGTTTATTGTTCCTATTCTCTCCCAAGTGCCACACTTGAACAGACTCTTTCAGGCAAATATTTCAGGCTTCGGTATCATGCCAGCTGACTTCAGCTAGAGGAAGTGGCTGAAAGCAATGTTATGGTAAGGGAGCAATGTACACAGACGAACCAAGTTCTGAGCAACTGGTTTTGGTTTGCTCTTAGCTCTGAAGTCAGCTGCTGTGTTTCAGACCTAGCAAAGGTGCTATGTGCCAGAAACCTTGTCTAATCTTTTCCAGGCATGCCATTTAGTCTAATAAAAGCCAGCCTGTGGGGGAAAGTCTCAGTGTTACAGAGAGTAGTGAGGCACCCAGCTTCTACCACTCCTAAATGCCCCTTTGCTACAGAAGGGTGGCTCTCAGAAAAAAGCTCAGGGGAGGACATGAGCGCAACCCAGGGGCACTTATTTGTGTAGGCAGCTCTAAATAAACACCCTGTCTTACCCATGTCCTTGTGCTATCATGGTAATACCAAGACTCTCACTCATATTTTTCAGTCATGTCATTCACTTGCCGTTATTATGGTGAAAAAGAGAGAACTCACATTTCCATTGCATGACTGCAGCGTGTGCAATTAGAAATAGCTACGTATGGATCAGTGGAAATTTCCAAGGGCAACAGATGAGGTGCTTCCTCTTTTCTTTCATAACAATCGTATCTTTGGCAACTTTCAGGCACAAAGACCTGTGTGAAAGTCGAAACAGTCAGTTTTTAACTCCTGTATACTTTTCTTCTAGTATTCTCAATTTAAAAAAATGACAAAAATCTTCAATAGGATATAAACAATCCTCATAGCACACAAGAACACCTCTTTAAAAGTGCAGAACTGTTACGACTAATCTGCTTGTACAAGAAGAGTCTTTGAAAAGCAATAAAAGTCTGTAAAATTAGCACTAGTGTTGAAAAGTAGATCCGTTCAAAAACTATTATTTGTTTCCTGGAGAATTTCACCCATGTCAGTCCAAATTTGCACAGGCGTGCATATGCACACACACACAAATCTAAATACTTTCATTGAAACAATATTTTTATGACTGAATATTTTTCAACAGAAATATTCTGGACTGCTCCAGCAAAGAGCTCTTTTTTTTAATCAAAGGAAATTGCAGAGATCCTCAACAGTATGAAATGTGTTTGCAACGATCTTTATTATTAACTCCTGATGGTGCATCTGTTTCGTCCTATTCAATAAAGCCTTTTACAGATTTCGATTCTTTCTTTTCTTGCAGTAGGCTAACGCTTCTTGCTGTAGGCTCTGGATGTGCACCCTTTTGTTTCCCTGTCCTTCTATGTGCTTTTGTTGTCCTGGATCCTTCCATCCAGGGACTGCTCTTGTTCCCTGCCTCTTTGGTGAAGATCAAAAACACAAGGGTGCTTTTCTTAACTTTGCCCTTGACTTTGTTTGTGCTGTTAGAAATATGTCTAGTATTTCACTTTATACTTTCATAAAACCTGCAAAGACTAGTAGGGTTTTCAGCAGTCAAATCTCAGATACATATCTGATTGCCTTTCATCTTCTCTTTAACAAAACACTTCTTCTCAGCCTTCCACCACTTAATGCATTTATTTCTTTTTCTGTTTTTGCATTATTACCTTTTAATTAGATTTAAGAATTCCTCAGGAGAGGGACCATTAAAGTAATTCTTACTGGTTGTGGAACACCTTTGACGCCCTCTATGTTAGCATTGAAGCCTGTAAATACCAGTCTTGAAATAAATTGCAACTATTTACCCATCTGATACCCTGTCCATATATGGGAAAACCCAAGCTTCTCAGGTGATCTTGGTGACAAACCCCATATTTAAAAGGAACTTTAACCCCATCCCTGAAAGATTTAAGGGCTCTGCACTTGCAAACAGGCTTTCTCTCTTTCTGCTTGCTGCTTCACTATTAAAGGTTATGGGCCTGCTAATTACTCTGTGAAGAAAACATGGCCACACTGTTTGCACGAGGGCAGATCTTGCTGGTACAGAACGATTCCCACTCAATCCAGCCTTCTCTAATATTGTGAGGCAGTCATTTGAACATCGCAGAGGTGTCTAGGCCTCATACCCATATCTAAACACAAGTATTCACCCTGAACTACCTTACAGTGACATCTGGGTTGCAACTAATCCTGGGGACTTGGCTGGATCTCTTAGTCAGACCAACCATAGTTTTTCTTCCCCACCTGGGCTATTGTCCAGACATCTCATGCAGGCTTTTGGCATAGATACAGGCGTGCTAAGCTATCAACTTTCAACATAATCATGAATCGCTACAGTAATTGAAGGGATCATTCCTACTGTGAACTGCAGTAAAGGCCTTCACCACCAGGAGATTAGCTCATATTTACTCAATTCACAGACAGCTACATCACTTGAATGATGCTAAGTATCTCCACTGAAGAAGGTTATGTGCAAATCAAAGGAGCCATTTACAAAGCACTTACAAAACAGTTCCAAGAGGTTGTTATAAATCTTATGTCTCTTGCCTAGACAGAGCTGTGCTGGAGATGATTCAACCCAGTTTGATAGAAATGGCTGTCAAGATGACAGCCAAACTGGCTGTTAAAAACTACTTTTGGCAAGCTCTGTTCCCTGCCACTGAATTCCAGTCTCCCAGAGGCAGTGCTGCTACTCTCTGCTAATAAAACTGCTTCTTCCTAGCCCACCACTAAATCTCTGGCCTGGAAGTCTCTGGGTCGATTGTACTGAGGGTGTGGGAGGTCATTTTGTCAGGTTGCTGTGCTAAGGCCCCTCTCCTGCTCCCACTCTAACCTCTCCAGGTGCCTCTGGCCCCAGAAGGAGCTGTGCTGCTTCTGTAAGTGCCCTTTGCATCCAGGTGAGCAGTGGTAACACTTCTTCAGGCAATGAAAAAGTGGCCATGCTTACACATTGTAAAAAAAAAGCGTATTTTCCAGTGTTACCAATGTTGACATCAAGTAATGTGTCCTCTTACAAACTTGTCTCTTTGGTTTCTTTTTTTGCCTTTGTTTTATGATGTGTTTTATCCTCTGAACCCTGTCTTACCTCAAGAAACTGTTCTTCAGTAATTCATCCAAGAGTCATCAATGTCATTCACAGATGACTTTCCAGAGATCAGGAATAAACATCAAGTACAGTCAATGACTGTTTTATCATGAGTCCAGTAATGCACGGTCTTAGGTCCTCCTTGGTTCCCTTCATTCCATCCTTACCACTCCAGTCCAAGGTTGAAATCCAGCTGTTTTGTATGTGCACTGAATAGACATGCTGCCGATGACAGTGAATTGGGCCTTAGGGAAGATGAAGATCACAGACCCACAGGATACACCGTCATCAGAGAGGCTCACCTGTGGGCCAAGCAGCTCTGACAATGTAATAAATTGCTGAGACAGTCAAACAATGTAATTGTCCATGCTGGGGAACTGATGAAAAACAATCTGCAAAATTTGTGTTCTGCATATCTCTAGGAAAACTCCTGTCTTTCTGCAGCATTAGAAACCAGTCCTCCATATTCAGGCAGAAGGGGACCAAGGATGGGATGTTTCTGATGATGCAGTCTCAGACCTATGTCACCCACATCTGATACTTGTTGTGGCTGCTCTCGAAACACATCTGTTTTTCAAGTACATTCCATTCAAGCAGCTTTCTGAAAATTAACACATCTACGCAGATGTTTTAGCTTACCCTAGCAAACTCCCTTTGCACAGAGGGGCTGCAATTCTGTGTCTGTGCATGTGCGTCTTGTGCCTCTCCTGTGTAAATGTGTCCCTCTGGCTCTGACCCCAAGGTTTAGCTGCAGCAGCACCGGGCAATATTTTCTGTGCATTTTTACAAAGAAGTTGTGCGTAAGTATTCCTGCTAGCAGATGATGAACTTGGGGGTATTGCATGGTAAAAATGTTTGTGTTTTTTAAAAAGCACAAAGAACCCTTAAGGAATATCCTCACAGGAATTTTTGCTGATGCAGTTTGTTTTGTTGCTTCCTAATTGGAAAGAGGCCTTGTTATCAGCATTTGTGCCCAATTGCACAGATTGTTTACCTGCTGTGAGGGAGCCACAGCTCTCTGTATTTTAAGCCAGAGCTGCTAACACCATTATTTTCTGAGGACACAGCCAACAAAAATATCAAAGCTGCCTGAGGTTAACATGATGGTACCTCCCCTCAGCTTTGGCCTCCAGCTATAAGCAGCTTTGTGGTTACTCAGGGAAAATCTCCTATTTCTTGAGAGTTTAAACCTTAGTTTAAGTGGATATAAAGGAGAACAGCTTTACACTACTAAGGGTTATTTCAAGAATTATGATGGTTTCAAGCACAGAGTCCTGTTCCTGTTCCCTTCTGAGAACCTCTGCCTAAACCCAATGTGACTTTATCTGAGAAGCAGTTGAGAAGGGCTTGGGAGACATCAGCCAGTACACACCAGTATCGATAACTGGGACTGACAAAAACATGATTCTGTTGCCAGATGTACCTCAACATCTTCAGCAAGATACAGTGAGACCAGGAGACATCCAACCTGAAGTTGGGTAGAAAATAGTGAAAGAAAATAAATCCCTGCCCTGCAGGACAGGTAGGTCTCAGATCATGAGGCATTAAGGAAAGAGGGTCAGTGATTCATTGCATTTCTTTGGAACCACTTAACTTTAGTAAGAATGGTCCATTATAAGGAATGAAAGAATAAAGTAATTTTGATACAGAAAGATAGGGAAGAAGGAAGCAGATACTCTCAGCTATTGAAACTAAGAGAAACTGGAAACTCTCTTGTTTAAAGGTTATCTTCTCAGAAACCTTGTTTAACATGAATGCAATCAACAATCTCTTTTATTAATGGATTGTTTTCAATAAATTTATAATATTTTCCCAAAAGCATCCAGGAACATGACTGTGTTCACATATTCAATGCTAATACATGTGGGAAATATGTGTTTACTAACCCATTACTTTACACTTGCAGAGTGAGGGTATTTTTTTCATTTATCAGGCTGATTGCAGTCTTCTTTGCTTAAGGGAGTACATGTGTGTTGTCTATATATATGATGGCAGAGCTCCAAAAGGGATGTGAAATAGAGAAGTGGTTGAAACTCACCGAAGACCACCACTCATTCTTATGCTTCTGTCTGAAACAGGTGGATCTGGAGAGAGTTATTTTAAGCTTAAGTTAATGCTGACCTCAGCTGAAATAATTTGCCCTCTTGCTCTTCCTGTGATACAGAGTCAAGAGGGAGTTGTCTGACTGCTGTGTGTGATTGTACACATCCGTCAACAGAACCAGAGATCTGAATGCAAAATGTAGCACTCAGAAACACCGTGTTGGTTTCCAGCACTCCCTGAAGGATACAAGGACCATAAACCAGTGAATGGATTACAATAAGGCATAAATAGAGGATTTTTATCTGTGACAGATGTAATCCTGCTCCAGCACTGCTTATGTTATTTAAAGGAAAGCAGTCTCTATTTCAGACCAGCTTTCTGAATTTCAGATGAGAAAATAAGTCATGAACAGTTTTCCATGTGAATAACTGTCAGCCTTGTTTGGAAGTGGTTTGCCAGCCTTGTTTTGAAGGAGCCTGGCTGTTACCTCTCACAGAGCATCCCTTCCCCATCAGCATGAGATCAAGAAAGTGACTGCAGGTTTTCACATAACTTGCCACCCCAGGCAGGAAAAGGCTTGCTGTACTGCCCTGGCTTACCATTCGAACCCTGCATGACCACAAGTCAGCCAGGCTGGAAGAAGGTTCTGAGGAATAATGTCCCAAAGCCAAGAAGCAGGTGTGAGACATGCTTCTCACTTGCACAAACATACGCTACAAAACACTGCAACCTTTCCTGCGTAATATCTCAATGTATAGTCATGAGGAAGGACAGAGTAGAGAGCGCACATATGGAAAATGTTTCTTATTTGGATACAGGAGCATGTACTTTCCCTCTGATACTGGCACATGCAAGGAAATACTGATATGCCAACTCCAAACTGTCGATCGCAACCTGATAAGGAGACAACTTTGAAGAAGGAATGAATTTTACTAGGTTTTAGGATAGAAATATTTTTTTAATTAATTATTCCCAGAAGCAGCACAGCTGGGTTCTGGATGACTGCATCTGGATTTCAGTGCACTGACAAGCCCTTCCAGGGAAATAAATTGAAAGATGAAGATTGGGAGTTAAGGCTGTGGTAAGTTCAGGTGTCATGGGCATACGGCATTGAGTTAATTCACTCCTTTGGACAACCTCCGATGTACTCACAGCTTTGGAGACAGGAAGGGAAATGTGCACGTCAAATAGCTGAACAAGGATGTATAACTGAGTAGAAAATTCATATCAGTAAATGGCTGGATTCTGACACTTGGAAGAGCTGGATTATTTTAGTTTTCCCTAAAAGTAGATTCTGATGAACTCCAATGAAATCTAAGATATTCTAGACTCTTTAGCCAGCCAAGAGGCAATCACAGATGCTGACTTATCATGGGGAACAAACCCACAGAGTAGCTGGTGTCTGGGGTTTCAGGAACTGTTGTATTGTATTACCAGGCAAAAAATTATAGAATTCAAGCAGGACAAAATAATTCTGTCACTTAAAAGACTAATTAAAAGAACCATAATGGTACAGGGCTGGTTATGTGCAGATTCTTAAAAGATTCACACATTTAGCAAGATGAAGAATGATGTGTCTATTAGCACTGGGGTGAAATGAGGGAGTTTAAAATTTTTACTGAACTTCCAAAAAAAAAAAACCGCACAAGTTCAGGTAACGTGGTCTATGAATGAACTTTTCATGGGAAGGGGGGAAGTTTTATTTCTTGGGACATAAAAAAAAACTAGCCAAAATCAGGAAATTACTTGCAGAAAATGGCCATACATTGTCATGGAGATGAATAAGATGAACTGAATGGCACAAAAGGCATTTTTTTCATCTCTGTTTCTATTCATCTTTAGCTACAGAGACATATCATCCTGGTATAACAATCCAGTGATTTTGTAGACTTGATATTTTGACACAGACACATAAATATACCTCAACAAATCCCTCTTTTTCTCTCAGCCACTGTCGCTTAGATTTTTATACAGATCACACCATGCACTGCTGTTCTGTTCCCAGCTGGGGAGACGATCGGTGACTTCCAGGTCAAAAAAATTCAGCAGTGTCCGACAGCAAAAATAACACACTGACGCAAATCCGCGCACATTTAGTCAGCTGCTGTTGAGTCCATGTTCAAGCTCAGTCCCATTGTTTGTACTGCCCTTTCCATACACACGCATGCAGGGACACATACATGGGCAGTGGAGCCATGCAGCCTCTGGCTGTCACATTTCTCACCGTGTTTTCTTAGCCTTTCACTTCCACTGCTCAGACCCTGGACATGTGAAATCTTGGGTTTTTTCCTTCAGTGGCATCCAGAGAAGCAGAGAAGTTATTACCAAGGAAGCACATAGCTTTTCTATTCTCCAAGGGAGACAATGGAGACAGAGGTATATGGTTTGCATATTCCAGAGTAAGGACAATTTACAAAAGAGGGAGTTTTCCTCATATCTATTTATAAAAGATTGGGTTTGTGCAGCATGAACTATAATTTACGCATTTTCGTGGTGGTGTTACTTAGATGTTACTCACTGTGAAGCTTTGATACCCACCACAATTGTGTAATTTCCACAGAAACAGGTAAAACTTGCCATACTCATCAACTGCACAAGCTACTTCCCAGAGTGTATCTTTAGCAAGTGACACCCCAGTGGCTTGCAGGACAAGGATTTGCTGGAGAAGCTTGTGGATGGTTTTGCAATCTGGAGACATATGAAGACACTGTTGTTGCTCCACGGTCAGCTCCCAAGAAGGCAGTAAAGGAAGATGCGTAAGACACTGGTTATGGATCACCCTGTCCCCTGCCATCCATCCAGAGTAAAGTACACTTGCACATCTCCTCCTCAGAAAGGCAGGCCATACCTTGTTATCTCCACTGAGAATGTCAATGCACTGAACCCATTCCATAACTCTCTGTTGTTCATAGTACTGGTGCATCTTTTCAGTCCCTGCCCGGGAAGAAAGGCTCACTGGACTCGCCACTGTTTGTTAATGGCACTAAGCATTTTACTTGTTCCAAGCATGAGGGCATATTCGGTACAGCCAAGACAAGCTGCAAAATTATTCTGCTTCTTCCATGATTTGTCATCACATGCCCTCTGGCCAAGAGGTGGTTTAGAAGAATCAGTGGGCAAACAGCATGTGGAACAAATTATATCTGGAATGAGAAAAAATCTGAAGTGGTCCCACATGCCTTACTGGCTCTTGTGTAGGGATCTTTTTGCTCATCTCTGGTGACAGTTGGTGGACAAGGAATCTTTTTTTATGGCTATTATCCTGTGCTCTTTGTTTTTATCTCCCAACTGTAACTGCTAGTAAACAAGTGATGATTTTAGCACATGTGGCATAAAACCAGGTTTTGCAGAAGGAGTAAAAATTCGCCTTTCAGAAGGAAAACTCCAAGCCTATGCTAAGTTTCCTTTAGTTTGTTTTCTGTTTGTTACCATATGGTTATATGTAGCCTGTGTATGTAACACAATTACAGGTAACATAGTAGGGATCAAACTGTTTTCAATTATATGGGTAAAAATAATATGACTTACACTCATATATTTAAGTAAATTGTCTACCTGTATTACAAATGACACAGATAAGCTTTTAAAATCAAATCCGTTTTCCTCTATGTTTCTTTCTTTTATTTTAGGAGTGTTGAGTGGGCTTTTTTTTAGCTTGGAGAATTAAGACAGAGTTGTCTTCTTTCCCGCTTTTCTAGTTCCTGTGTGCCAGAGAAAAGAGCTGGCTTTGATTTAAATGCAGAAGAACATTTTAATTCAGAATTATAGCAACAGAATTTTAACTGATATAGTTTTGTTAAATATTATACATTAAAATCATAGCCTAGTCTGTAAACTCTGATTTAAAAACCACTGAAAATATTTAGAGTGCTCAGCAGTGGCAGTACCACAGGAAAGAGGAAAAGAGCAAAACGAACTGTATCTGATTTCCTTTGCCCCTATGTGTGAGGGATCCCAGCCATGAAGTTTCCCATCACCACCCCACAACCAGGCAAGGCCTCCTTCACTCCTCCAGGCACAGTCCCCAGGGAAAGGGTCCCTGCTTCCCCTTGTCCCTGCTCCACTGCAGGGAGAGCTGGTGAGAATGCAGGTTGTTCTGCTGAGACTGCAGGGTGTCAGGACCAAGTGGATGCTGGGGTAGGTGGGAAGGATGGGATGGAGAACCTGTCTAGGCCAGGATGGGATGCTTGGAGGGAAGCGCCGAGCTCCATGTGTCACTCAGGAGGATATGGATGGTGGGCAGCTGGTGTAGCCCCAGCCCTGCACCCAAATGCCTGAATGAGGAGGTCTAGGGAAACACATCTGGAGCAGGAAGAAGGAAGGAGCAAGAGGAGAGGGCTCCTCTCCACCACTGCACAGGTGCTGCGTCTCCTGCTTCTCATTTTCTACATGGCTATTTGTGGCCAAATTTTGCATGGCAATAGTGTTTTTCCACATGGGAGCTCGGCCCTCTGTGCTTAGTAAACAGTTCCCTCCTCTATGCACTTTCACCATCCTCACCATGTGATTATTTTCAAGAAAAGTCAATTAAGTTGCTTAGGAATGGTGAAGATGTTTAGCTAAGATGAAGTGGTGGTCTTTCTTGATATTCAGCTTCTTCCTTACCCAGTTAGGATAGCAGCGGGAGAGTGACTTGCTGAGCCACACTCAGTGGTATGTCTGCAATTGTTCCTTAACCTCCCTCTATCTCCAGGACCATGCAACCAGCTAATATTGGTTCCCTGGGGAGAACTTACTCTGTGAAGCTTTGTCCTTTTAACCTTTTAATGCTCTTCCAGTTTAAGCTGTTTGTGGCAAGACCCAGACTTAAATTGCTGAACGCAGATGTCACAAATTGCTTTTCAATATGCTCTGGTGATGCCTGGAGCTGCTGACAAGACCTGAAAGTGTGAGTTTTAAAAGAAGATTTTAGTTTGGACAAGCTTTAAACTGCTTTCTCCTAGCTCAGCATCTGGTCCCACATGAGTGATGAACCGACAAGTACAAAGGGAAAATGAAAGTGCTTTCCTAAAGAATGGGCTCATGGCCTGTGAAACTCTTTGCCAAAAGGTGAAAGTAAGTGTTATAAAGAAACAGGGAGTTTTGAAGAAGGTGGGAAGCCTCCTTCCACAGCAATTTTCAAAAAGCAATGAACGGGAAATGTGAAGCAGGGCAGTTTGTAATTGCCTTCCACAAGATTACTGCTGTATTACTCCTAAGTAGTCCATGGAGGGGACTGCCAGATACGGGGATGTGGGAAAACTGAATGTGCCCTCCAGCTAGTTATGGCAATTTCTGTCTTCTGAGGAAGCTTTGATGGCTCAGCCAGGAGAGAGGCAGCCTTCAGAACACCACCTTGAAAAGGCACTGCTGGTGCAGCACTACAATCACCAAAACCAACAAATAAAAAACATTTGTAGGAAAAGATGTGACTCTTTGGTGCTTACCACCAAAGTGGCAGAGAACTGAATGGAAAAATCCTCCCTCGAGCACTGCAACACATTCCTCGTAAGCACCGCCACAAAAATTCTCCATCAAATCCTCTGAGCTTTAGTGCAATGAAGACATGCACTAAAAATGCTTGGGGGCAATTACGTCTTTATCTGTTTATTATCTTCTTCAGAAGTGTGTTCATCTGAGTGCTAATGTCCATGATTGGATATTCAGGTTGTATTCCTCTTTTAATTAAGGAAATGTCTGAATCCTATTTGACAAAGAATGTTTTTCTTTCTTCCTACACCTACGCTCCTCCTTTCACTCTGATTTCTTGAGATGTCTGCAGTCACTATGCTGATTATATTTGCTATTTCATTTTTATATCAACATTGATATTAGATATAAATCTACTAGGCATGGTTCTAGTGCAGATGTCTAGTTATTTGCCATTTTTTTCCTGAAGTGCACCAATCTGGTTGATTCCCTCACCATCAATTGCAAACCAGTCCAGACTGAGAACTCCTTAGTGGCAGGGCTGGGTGGGAAGGCATAAGTTTTTCCCTTCCAGCTGCCGCAGGTTCACTGAGGCTGTGTCTGTGCCATCAGACCTCAGCTTGTCCTAAATGCATGTAGAAGCAGGGATGGAGGACATGTGCACCAGCCTGCCACCTCCCAGTGCTGGCATAACCTCTGCTGACTTGGGGGAAACGGCATCACGATATGTGTGTGACTCAAGAATTTGGGGCCTTCTGGAGGGATTATACTTAACAACTTTGGGCCATGCAGCTCTAGAACTAGGAAGGGGACACAAAATCATACATCTGCCCACGCCCAGCAGAAAGAGGCAAACACCCTCTGCAGTCACAAATTCCCAAAGTCATCAGAGAGAAGACTTGGCTGCTTACATGCTCCATTTTTGGAAAGAAGATCCAGCTCACCCTGTACTGTGTCTCTGAGAAAGCAAGATGTAAGCCCCTGGGACAGGGAGAGGGAGGGTACCTGGGTACCACTGCCTCAGGGGCCAGAAAGCACTGCACACTTGAAAGCAAGGGGGTTTGGAGCAAAGGACAAGCTAGGGTTAAAAGAAGCTGAACTGAGGATACCTCCACATTTGGATAGGCTGCTGAGCACAGGAAGGGAGCTGCAGGCTAGCAAAGGCATCAAAGCAAAGAGATCTCAGCGACAAAGTGCATAAATGCATTGACACAAGCAAGACAAGTCTCCTTGTCCCTGGTGAAACCAGACCCCTATCCTGATCGGACTCAGCTCTGTGCCTGCTTTCTGACTGCTGCTCACAGACTACATGTTCATTTATCTTTTAAATTCAAAATCTCTATGATAAACACTGGGTAGCACACAACACTGTGTTTACCGTTGCTTCTCCTGTGAGCAGATTTCTTAATCGTCTCAAGTGATGACTGTATATTGCACTAACGCTCCCAGTCCCCATGAGACCTCACACTTGCCTGGCTTTCCTGCAGGGCTTTTCTCAGAGCAGATGGTTTTGCTCTCAGAGGCTGCATTTTTTCTAACAGGAGGAACTGTTACAGCCCAGCAGCTGAGTGGTCCCCAAGGCAGATGTGGGACCATCTCTGGAAAGAGCCTTCTGGCAGGAGTGAAGATTTATCATAGCTGGGGCTGCTGCCTACTGAGAGAGCAAAGGCTGATAGGACAGAAACAAAGCACAGCAGGCTGGGTACAACCCTTTCCTGCAACAACACATCTCAACCTTCAGCTTATTTTTAAGCAATATTTTGCAATAACAAAAAAGCATGATGAGTGCTGACTCTGTCTGAGCACTTTGCCTTCCTGTCTTTCACAACAGTGCTAGCTAATCAGGCAATTTTTATGTATGACAATGAACAACCCTTTCCTATAATGATTTTGTGCGCTCCTGGAGCACTTTGCTTTGTTATATTGGACAGCACATAGACACAATTATCCCCACTCTGCGAATGAGGAAGATGAGATACAGAAAAGTTATGCAACCAGGTCAAAGCCCAATTGCATTCACAGAAATAGGTACAAAAGGCCATAAAATCCAGACAGATGTACAAGTTTGCTTGTTCTTTTTTCATGGCACCAACACTAGTTCATTCCCTAGCACACTGCACTAGATAGGGGCGTTTATTACTGGTAAGGTTCATCTTCTTTCTTTAATTTTTCCTTACAAACTAGAGCACTAAGGGACATCCACCAGCCTTGAGAAGGCACTATGCAAATAGTTATTTAACCTTTTACCAATAGTTATGGTCATTTGAGCACATACGTTTGTGTATCTGACATGAACTCTGCATATGGAAACCACTTTGTGATCACACAAAGCAGCTGCTTTTGAAGTGTCATATTTTTAGGCTTTTTTAAAAAGCAAATGTCAAAGGAATGCCCCCTCAAGCCCCTAAAAGATTCAAGTGCACATATCTTGACTAATCTCTTGCCAAAGTTTGGTTTTAATTGGCATTTTTAACATTTAATTACCATATATAAGTGCAGAAATGTGAGTTAAACCACAAAAATTTCCCTATTTTATTTCACACTCAAAATAAATTACAGTAAAATTGTCAAAAGCATGTATTTTTTCACAACCCTCTGTCTTGAGCAGGGACAGTTAGAGTTTTTGCATCAAGGCCACTCTGCAGTAAAGCTGTTTCTCCTAAAACCTCCTATTCTTAGACTAAGGGAAGAACTTGGTGAGATGCTGTTTCTCAAAAATAGTAACAATATGTGTTTAGTAAAGCAGCAGGGGTAACCACAAGGGCTTCCAGCAAAAAGATTTGACTTATATGCAGCAAAGCATTTCCACCAACATTTGGAGACAAAGTTTTGGGGATGAATTCAACCTCTGAGTTCCACCAGCTCCAAATTTGAAATACCTTTGGGTGCTCACCATGACTGGTGCTCCTGGGACTCATTTCAGTTGTACCAAACACAAATTGTCCTTGCTGGCACACTGGGAATTAGGAATGCTATCTGAAGGTCAGGCTGGCAGCATCCCAAACATCAGTTGCCTGCTAATGAGTTCCTACATCTGATGAACTGGTTGTGATGGTTTTAAGTCCTTTCAATTATGAAGATGTTGCCCACCTGATCCTATCACTGCCCACAACATGCATTTCCACTAACTTTAATGGCCTTTGGAATGACCCAAGGGGGTGGGTTCTGGACCTTAATATAAATTTGCCCTCAGAGATGGAAAGGCACAGCCAGTCTGTGAGCACATTAAGGGTTTAACACTTTGGTGGCGTGAAGGCAAAGTTTGCTATGGAAGACTGCATCCCATGGTTCTGCGGTAGAGCGTGTACAGGGTAGAGGGCAGTGCAATGGCAATGAGGGTTAAAATGATGTCCCAAGAAACAAAAAAGTGAGAAATAGTGAGCCAGGGACTTTAAAGAGGCAATGATAATGCAGTAACCTAAATGCACCTGAGTCAGCAGCCACCAAAGATGTTGTGAAGTGGCTTCTCTCTGACAGCTTCATAGCCCCCCACTGTTTCTTTTCAGCAGATAGAGTGAAAACCTCACACAAATATGGGCTTTAAACTGGTAGTGATGAGTAATGCTTGGCATCCACACGCAGTTACCCCATGAGAAGAAGGAAAACCCCACTGTTAGAGATAACAGGTATCACCATGGCTGCAACCGAGGTGAAGTACGCCACGTGCAGCTGGAGAGGTTGTAGCCTTGGTGGTGTGCTTGCCTTGGAGCAGTGGCTTAGCCTCCCACCTGAGACACTGATATAAAAATAAGCATCTTTTCCTCAGGACCTTTCTAGCAGCGGACTAAAACCTGGTCTGAGCACCAGTGCATTTTTTCCCCCAAGGCTTTAAATGTTTTGGTTTTGGTGTTTTTTATCGAAATGTTATGCTGCATAAGAAGTGTACTCCTCTGGCAACAGGGCAGAAATATCATGGGTGACAGGAAAACTTGCCTGCTCCATTCTCCCCATAATTTCTGGACAGATGAGCTTGACTCTAAACCTGTTTCGCTGCTACCATTCACACAGGAGATGAGGCCAAGGCAGCTCTGCTGAAAGCCACTGCACGTAGTCTGCAAGAAGAGAGGATTTCTCCTCTTGCTCTGCAGTGTCCTCACTGACATTGGTGAGAAAGGGGTTTGAGCCACAGGGTTTGACAGAGATTGCAGCATGTCCTTCCCCTCACTTCTGCAGTCCCATTGATCCCCCCAGCACATAATGCATCACCCCAAATGGAGAGTAGACCCACCCAGGGTGGGGACCCTCCAAGGATTCACTTGCAGCTGCCCTGTCCAGCCTTCTTCTGCTGGCTGTGATTTAATGTGACATCTCGATGTTGCCAGATTTTATCTTGCTTCCATTGTCTTGTGATAACTGATGATTTAATGAGAGCATAGCTGTGGAAACAAATGATTACCTGAACAGTTGAGGGTTATTTTCTCTCCTTTTTTTTTTTTTTCCAACAAACACATTTCTGATTTTCCTAGGGAAAAAAACCAAACAAACCAAGAAGTTGAGTTTGAAAAGAAAGCAACCTTTTGTTTTGCTTTGGTTTTTTAAGCCAGTCTAACTGTTCACAGGTGAGAAAAGGCTGGGTGGCAAGGCAGTTGTAGGGTTAGGAGGAATGCAGCTGGAAAGACCCCTCTTCTTCTCAGGAGAACTTCAGGGATTTTGAGAAACAAGCACATTTCTCATTAAGTGCCTTTGCACACTGGTTTTATTTATGCTGCAGCTATGTTTGCTGATGCATTTGCTATCTTGTCTGGCCACCTGCTTAATCTCAAACTATCAAATGTGGATTTGTGGCGATGTGGCAGCAGATAGATACTGTTGTTCCAGTAAATCTTTTTTACAGTGTTTGTCTTTGTTTATAGTGTGAAGGAAGGGACTCTGAAGAAATCCAGAAAGCCAGAGATTCCAAAGACTTTGCAGATAACTCGTGGAATAGACTCACCACAGATCTGACTGAAGCCAGTGGGTTACCCACTGTAGCTCCCACAGCAGCTTGTCTGGAGAGGTGCACCACAGACCGAGGTTTGTGCTGCTGAGCTGCTGGATGTCTGGGTTGGATCAGGAGGGATGAAGAACAACAAGCACAGTACAGACAGTTTGTCCAGACTGTCTGCTCTGTTTCATTGAGACCTTTGTCATTAGATCAAAACCAGCTTGCTTATACGTGATTTTTTTTACCTCTAAACCTTTTTAGAATCTGACTGGAGGTGTTCACTCATTGCCCTGCATGCACCATCTGTTACTTAGAGACGTATGCAAAAAAGACATCAGTGAATAGATAAAGATATATAGATAGACAGCAAGAGCTGATTGCAATTGCTTTAGTGTGCTTTTTTTACTCTTCAGACATTTTTTTAAAAAAAAAATTTAAAAATGAGGTAAGTAAATCAAGCTCTGCAGGGGAACTGAAATCTTGCAATGGAAGCTAGTGGCAGCAGTCTTAACTCAAACAAAATGTGTTGTAACAACTCCCAGAGCAGCCAGAGACAACCAGAGCTGGAATGCTCTCCTCTTTGCACCTGAGTTCATTTCAGATAGATGACTCCAGCTCTTCAGTCATTCATGTAGCATGTCCCTGGGACCATCAGTACAGGAGATGGCAACATTCCATACCTGATCCTGCCCGTAACAGCCAAGAACCTGAGTACAAAACCAAGAAATCTTGTGGCTTGGAAATCGCAGTTCTTGAAAGATAAACCAAATTTCTGGATAAGCTGCATACGATCTTAATTCTAGTTAGGATATGTACAGGGAGTTAACTTGTCTCTTTCAATATAGAAGTTGCAGTTGGTATGGGCAAAGCTAAAGGCATTGCTCTTCTCAATTAGAGGCAGAAACAGTTCATAGACACACTGGGATATTTCCAACTAATGCCATGCAGACTGGCACACCCGTGAAGCAAACAGCTACGAGGATGTGTCCCAAAAGCAGGGTAAGGTGTTAGGAGCTCCTCTGGCCAACACCAACACAGGCACCTTTGCAGCAGATTGGCCACCCATGCTGCAAAGTGTGCCCCTTTTCAGCACATCCCAGCCACTCGTGGCGACTAACAAGCCTCTAGTGACTGCACAGACTGCACCTGCCAAGGGCACTGGATGATTTTGAAACAGCAGAAGGTGTTCAGAGGCCAAACACTGTTTCTAAGTCAGTTTGCTGCTTATAAGCAGGTCACACAAATTCCACCTCAACATGCCCTCCGTGTGAGAACGTAGAAGGTTCATTATAGAGAGATTAATGAGTGCTCTTTCAAGTTGCTGAACTTGTCTTAGTGTGTCCTCGAGTCTTCCACCTGTGCTTGCTGAGAGCAACCTCGAGGTATCCGACACTACCACCATCAGGCTATGTTTGTCATTCCCTAATGCAGCTGACACTGTGATACATTTTCTGCCAGGTGAAATTTAGAGGCACATTAACGTGCTTGACAGGAGCAGTGAGTCACAAATGGCTCCTGAGGAGAAATGTCCACATTGCGGAAAATGTTTCAGTGTTTTTTAGGCTTCAGTTTGATACATACACTAATTTACAGTCTCACAGATACAGCGTCCCCCAAAAAAAAACGAAGCATAAAAATGCATAACCTTTCTAGATACACAGCTGACTTTGCTGCCTGAATTTTCTAGACATTTCTGTCTTCTTTAAATAACCAAAACTGACTATGAGACTCACTGTTCAAGTCCACTATTCTACTAATTTCAGAACTGGTCTGTGTCATGACAGTTGGTGGGGCACCTGCTCCAGACTCAAATCAAGAGTCAAGAAGAAGCAACCATTCCCTGTCTGTACTTACAGATATACGCCTGTTGGTCCCATAGAGTTTCCTGTGCTGTTGGCGTTGGCAGTGGAGCTGTATGTGTTGCAGTCTAGCACTGCCCAGGGGCCCAGCTTGGCAATTTGCTCTTAGCGGCCCTGCAGAGCAGGAGAGGAGAGGATGCAGCACCCCAGGGTCCTGGCTGTGGCACAGTGCAGGGATTCTTGCACTGTTTCTCATCGAGGACCAGCTCTTACCCAATTGCTGCACAAGTGAGGCATCACCACTCAGCTGATTTCTGGCAGGGTTCCCCAGAGACAGACCACTTCCAGCCCGACCTGAGAGGGGCCTGGGAGTGATTTGAGCATAGCAGGCAGCTCAGGAAGAGCAACTGGTACTGGTTATCTCTGGTCATTTGCTTTAGAAAGAGGAATTATTCCTAGCTGGTGGTGATGATTATTGTCAGAGATGTTTGAAATTAGGGTTATTAGTACCGCTGGTATCTCTAACTTGAAAGTGACCATAGTTGGAAAGGAATCTTTCTGTCAAAATATTAGTTTTGCTCGTTCAGTTTCATCTTCTAGCTAGTAGCATAGCTGAGCCACATTAATCACTTCTTTCCTTCTCTTGCTCTCTCTCACTCTATGTACTTGTATGGCTCTCGTCGCACTCATATCTGAGCGCCTCTCCCTGAGGAATTTAAAAGTAAAAATAACTCTCTATCTCCTTTCCCAGGCTGGAGAACTGTCTCCAGTTTACAGTTTCCTAAAAGAGCACAACACATACTTTACCCCAAAAGAGCTCTTTTCCTTGGCAGGACTATGTGGTGCGAAAGTTACATCAATGGCTGAAGGTAAACAGAATAGGGAGAAGATGTTACATACTCCTTTGTGATAGTGCTCATTTTGGCATTCCCCAAGCCAGCACTGGGAAGCTCTTGCCACTCAGGGATCTTGCACGGGGGAGAGTAGCAGGGGTGGGGCTAAGAGGCAGGAGATGAATGAGGTAGGAAATGGAGGCACAAAGCTTGTCTGCATGGGATGCCATGGACTCCGTTAACCAGCTGCCCAACCGCTGTGAGGGTTTCTGTAGGCAAGACGGAAAAGGCAGTTTTAAGGGACACAACAGGGCAGCCCTATTAACACTCCCACCTTGAACGGAAAAAATAGCACTGCAGAGGTTAGCAACTGCTATGTGCTTAACAAATTCCTAGAGCATCAGTGCGGTGAAAGGCAAAGACAAAACAAGAAAATCCTGTTCCGGGTCCTGTCCTAGGAAGCCACAAAATCCTTTGACCTGAGTCTCATCCTAGAAATACAGTAGGAATGTGATTTTTGCTACATTTATGTAGTCTTAAATTACACTTCAAAAGGTGCAAAGGAAATAGGTCTTTACCTGCAGTAGTGCACCTATTTAATTCAAGTGCAAAATGTTTTGGGATGCATTAGTTAATGCTGTAGGCCACTATGAAGATGTAAAATGCTATGTATGTGCTAAGTACTATTATTATTAAAGCTGAGTTGAATAATGTAGTAAAGATGCTGCAGAGTAATTAAAAATAAACTGAATTTCTTCCAGTTGTTTGGGGGGAAGGAGCAAAAAAGATTAATGTCTCTTATAAAGAATTAGCAAATCGTTAACTGCACTTGCTGTAGGGAGATAAGTGTTTGTTTCCTGACAAAAGACCTTTTCCTAGACGGTCCCATCCATTAGATACTTCCAATTAAATTGAACAACATGTTTATTTTTACAGATGCTTTATTGCTAGATACCGATGCCAACAATTTATATTAAAACAACTGCAAATCCTAAATCCTTGAAAGTAGGGCCACTATAAAGGAAGGTATTTGGCAACAAAGCCCACCTGATAGGTTCTTGGGCAGGAAGCTCAGGAAGCATTCCCAGCTACACTGCAGGAATCCAGGAAGGGATGCAGGCCTTGATACGCATCTCATGTATGATCCCACATATCTCAAAATTACAAGCTTCCATTGGTATCAGTAGTATATACAGGGGGCAGAAATATGAGAAAAAGTTAACATATATAGCCAGTATTCTGTACTAACAATGACACATGCTTCAGAGAATGCTGCAAAAAACTGTTGGTCAGGTGTTTGAAACAGTATTTTCAGAGTGGCTGAAGAGACATGACTTGGATTTTCAGATGCTCCTTGGTGTCCAGCTCCACTCAGTGCAGCAAGCAGTGAGAAATTAACCAAACAGTTAACAAATGCTTTTGATCAGTCATGTACAAAAAGGGCCAAAGAACCTTCGAGTACTTGTTTAGAGCAAAACATAGCTGGGCTATTACACACTATTCTGTCTGTAACATAAAGTCCTTTTTAGAAAAATATGTGCCCTTGTGTATACTTCTACTTGCTGAGAGAAAGCTTACAACACATGGAAGAAGAATTTTCCTTAGGCTTCTCTGGTATGTAAATGCCTGTAAGTGGCAACATGCATTGTTGATAAGGCAGCCAAATCCCCAGGTGATTCAAATTTGAAGGAAGTTTCTGAGCCAACTGATGTGTATACCAGTGTATCTGAAATCAAATACCTTATCCTGGAGAGCTTTGCAATGTATCTCTTTTGGGGAAGGCAGGGTGGCCCCCACATTGTTCTCTGAGAGTTCAGAGCAAACTCGCTGAAATTGAATTAAGCGTTTGAAAGCAATCTTTAGCCTGTTATAGCTGAGTGGTTGAACTCTGTGTGAGGTTACATACAGAAAGAAGTTATTTTGCATTAGCAGAGTAGATTAGATTTTCATATTTTATGCTTTGTTGTGACCTTGACTACGCATAAAATAACAGCCAGGTAAGACCTCTTCAGGGCTTGCTCCTTGGGGAAGAAATGAAAAGAAATGTGTGATAAAACTCTTGATTCCACCATTATCTGGGAGAAGACCCTCAGAACCAGCACTCCTCCACTCCCACATGTTGTGGCTGGGGGCCAGAGCTCTCTTAAGCCCTTTCCTTGCTTAGATCGCTTATAAAATCAGCATAACACTGCACATTTTCAGAGTAGACTTAAGCCTTAATTAATGCTGGTCCTTGATAAAATGACTTTTTGCTATTTCCTACTGAACTGGCTTGATGCAATAAACAAGAGATATACATTTGAGTAAGGGATAATCTGTACATTTTCCTCAGGAATTGTTTACAAAAAAGCCTTAGCACTTTACTGCTCCAGCAAACAAAGCAGAGCTGCCTCAGAGTGTAAGGGCAGCTAGACTGACGTGAAATTGTCAGTATACCTGTTCCTCAACAGCAACTTTTACTGAGGCTCTTAGTGCCGTGCATATCTCTACCAGAACTTCATCCATCTGCCAGCTCCAGCCCTGCTCTGGGTAACCCAGACCAGGGAAGGAAGCCCTGGAAGCTGGCTCAGGCACCAGCTCTAGTAGTGGGATTTCTCTTTGCACCGCACCATCAGTAATTGCCTTTTTTTCATACATCTTCATGTTGCAAGTATTTCATGCACCTCATCCTACAACCAATAATGAAGCCAGCATTCCCACTGAGATCAAAAATAATTTTACTTTAGCAAGAGTGCATGTTTGTCTAGTATTTCTGTGTATGAGTGTTCCTTAAATGTATTACAATTTGTGTTAGATTTAAGCATGCTTGCTAGTTAATAAAAACTGACTCCCCCAAATCATATACTGCTTTAGTTCAGGAATGCTCTGGTGCCATTAGCTGGTGAGAGACTTGGCTGACATCCAGTGTTTCTCATTTTGGAAAATCTCTGGAAAAAAACACACTATTTAAAGTGAAGTTGACTGAACTGCTTCAGTACCTTTCATTGGACATTCAAGGTGGGGTTCATCTCACCTAGCGTTAAATAATGAAGAGATACAGGATTCACTAAGCTAAGAGACTAAGGCAGATCAAGAGCCTGTGAGGCTTGTGTCCCTCCATTGACAACAGAAAAAACCTAAATGACTAACTCAGATTGGGGTATCTGGTTTTTAGACAGCTTAAGTTACCATACTCAGGATATAAGAAAAGTACTGTGTGGTTTTGCAGTCAGTTAATATCAGTCTAAACCCCTGCTAGCTGGAGGGAACCTGCCATCTCTCACTCCCTACCCTGACTGTTCCTTCCCCAAAATGGAGAAGAGGAATCTTTCTTCCTTCCCCACTGCCCTCCCCTCCACCCCCTTTTTTACCTTTATTCTCTTCTTGTAAGATTACCTTAAAGGTACCTGATCTGTCTGGATATACAGCCCCCCCAAAAGCTACTGGCAGCACTAAGGGCAGTGGCAAGATGAATACAGGCCTGTTTAAGTCTGTCATGAAACTGCATAATCTGTTTGAAGTAAAGTTTCGTTTTGCCTAAAGCTTGTTTATGCAGGAAATTTTATTAGTCCCATTGATAAAACATGTAGAGTCAAATAATATATTTTACATCAAACTGGACTTTTTGCATGAGCATTCTTGTTCAGGAATAATAGTGGTAGTTTTTGACTTAAATTAATTCTAAACCATCATTGACTAAACGGAAGGATTAAAAAGGAAGAGAGAAAAAAAAAGTAAGCACCACAAATAAAACACGTTCTTCTTTCCAAATAAATAAATTAAAATCAGGAATTATTCCAGTAAAACTAAATCAGTTTGAATTCATGCCTTTGTTTATGCTACTGTAAGTTTTCCATGTAGACAAACCCATATAGGGAAGTTACATTTTGCATTATGATGAGGTTACAATGTGCTAATCCCCTTGGACTGAAGCAATTATCACCTGCCTGCTAGGTGTTAAATGCAACATTACAAGGGGATTATTTTCTCTTTTGTTCTGACTGAGGCCTGGTCTACCTTCAATTCACACTGGTTAGACTAATTCAGGAGGGAGTTCGCGTTTTGCCTCCTCTGCATCAGTTACGTATTGCACTAATAAAACTGGACTCAACGACAATTCCCTTGATATGATGTAATTCGAAGTAGTAAAACGATCATTTCTGTGCTACCTGGCCATTCACCATTATTCTCTAGCCTCAGTTATTTGATTTTATTTGTAGCACACCTTTTATATTTGTGCATTTCCACAGCCTTGCATTGAAGCACAGCTAAATGTAAGTGAAGCGAGTTTGGAACATTTTCAGTCCCTGGAATGACACATGGCAAATATAGGTGCCACAAGAAGTAGGTCAGCAATTGGCCTTTTCTTTCCCTTCTCACTCAGTGCAATAAAATAGTTCCAGGGGACAGCTGGCTGTCGGAGATGTAGTCCTTTTAGCAAGCTATAAACATCTAGCCATTCGTAGAGCAATTCCAGCTTCCATGTCAGTCTTCACAGCAGTAATGAAAGGTTGCTGCCTTGATTCCTGGGTGAGTTCCAGTCACATTATTACAGTTTACACATCTCAGTTTCCTTATAACTTATTTCTATGAAGTACTGATCACAAACCTTTTGTGTAGACATGCATCCAGTTTAGAGGCATTTGTCTACTACTTCAGAGCAGACTGATTTAGTGATGGTTGAGTGATCTGTACCCATGCACACATCATACACAAACACACATCAGTCCTCATCTACAGTTTCACTGAACACAGACAAGGAGAGAAATACCCACTCTGGTGCATGCCTCAGATCTATCCTGATCTGGCAGTTTGCCACTTACTTCAAAGCTGGAAGATATTTTTTGGCATGAGCCATTACTCACCATTCTGCTGGTTGTGTTTGTAATGCTGCCAGGCACACCTCGGACCCACTGCTCTGGGACATGTCCTCCTACCTTCCCCTCCACACTTCATCATGAGTTGCAGGACAGAGAGTATTTCTGTGGCCAGGCACAGTTGTGTTCGACTTGCCTAATATTTGGAGCACATTGTCTTATTTGGATGAAAGATACCATATAGTACCAACGTCCATATCATTTGTTGGTTGTAATGTAACCAAAGACTCCTAGAAGGCCAATTATACCATTCCTATTGTTTCAGCCACTTGGAAAAATTTATGCAAATTTTCTCAAATAAAAATATAATTTATTGTGGCTGTGTAAATGCTTTTCATGAGTCTGTGTCCTGCTGACACTGCCAAGAAGAAAGTTAATGACAGAAATCTTTGTAAAGCCATCTTGAAACCCACTTCATCTTCTTCTTACTGGTAAGCTCAGTTCCAAACTTAGTGCAATCAGTGTAAGACCAGCACATTTAAAAACAGTATGTGACATCAGTTAAGGTAGTACTCAGTGTTTACCTCACACATTCCTACCAATTTCATAGTGAGCATAACCCAGGTGCGTTTTTCCCTGTTGGATAAACAGTGTGGCAAAACTCACTAAGACTTTCTGATACCACTGCTCTACGTGGTGACACAAAGCAAAGCCCAACCCAAATTAGAAAGAGGATTAAGATGTGTTTGCAGTTGGTTTGTACCATAGGAGTATTGCAAACGTCCTGCAGTGGCTTAGCTACCATTCTTAGTTGTGGCACAACAAAACTGAATACATACAGAACTCCAGGCAAGTTCCAATGCCTGTGAAGCCCAGGCAGGTGCAGGGCCCTTTGAAGGGAATGCAGACAACGTGTTGGATAGGTGGTGTCACTCTTAGTAAAGGGTTAAAAGAAGAAAGATAAGGGACTCTGGCTGAACTCTCTCAGTCATCTCCTTCCAGTGTAGCAGCATCACGAAATAAGGCAAAGAGTGTGGCGAGGAGTGGATGTCGTCACAGTAAGTGTTTATGGTAGGTGTCTGTGAGCATGTAGTAGAAAAACAGGCTCCATGTCCTGCTTTGCTGGTGGCAGAGTCGGGGGGAGACACTGATGCTGCTGCCTCTATGGAGGAGAAGGTGGGAAGTGGGGAGAGAAGCTGTTAGCACTGAAAAGAGAAGGGTTACTCAGTCATCTTTGCAAGCCCCGAAATTCTTGTGATGGAAGTTGTTCAGCCTCTCCTTCCTAGGAGGGCACAAGTACTCCATATTCTGCCCCTGAGGAGAAACAGGAGCCACCTCTGGCCCATGGTGAAGAGCAAAGGAGAATGTTCCACCTAAACTAGCCGTTGACTGAGCTGGTCAGTGAAGGCATGTGGCAACATACAACTGAGAACTGGCAACCCATTTAGATGACTCCTCCACTTGCATACTTCACTGTCACTACTTACTAAGCTTGTTTAGGAACTAAGCAGCTGCAGGTTTCTTGCTTACAAAATAAGAAGGAATAATTATTATTTTTTCCACAACTGGTTACTTGAGTCACATCTGGTCTAAATCTAGTAGGAAGCCAAAACTGGAACTGTCAGCACTGCTGAAGGATATTTTCTTCTGCTGATTAACGATGGCAAATGTAACCCTGATGGGATCCCTGCCTTTTGTCTCAGAATAAACCCCAGAGCTCTATATATTGTGTGTGGCTTCCCCAAAGTTCTGCCCACTTGTGCCACATTAATGAGGAATACATTAGAGATGTTCTTTGTCAACAAAGAACTTACAAAATCTTTAACTCCAATAAATGAGAGGGTAGGGAGGGGGAAAGCTGTAGAGCCAGCTGTGATGGAGGTGGGAGGAAACAGCAACTCTAAGTGATTCACACCCCACTAGTTCATATCTTTGCTGGTTTTCCTTCTGCCTGCACTACCTGTGACACCAGACTGGCTCCTATTGCTCCTGCCAGGAAGAGAAGGCAAGAGTGTACAAGGCAGTGACTGTTGCTGAGACAGCCCTTTTAACAAGGCCAGTCATTGTCCCCATCGTACCTACTGCCTCAGTGGCAGGAAGAGCAATAAGGCTGGTTTTACGGATCTGTACATGACTGGGGAGTCTTTGAACAGTGCTCACTCTGCTCCATCCCTGTGTTTGCCTCTTCCTTCAGCCATGTCTTAGAGATGCTCCTAGATTCAATGGAGAACATTACTGGAGAAAATTATTCTGACTATGGGCATCAGAAGTGCTTTTCCCTCTGGTTGAGAAAAAGGCAGACTATTAGCATACTTCTCTGCTAGCAGTCCCTTCAAATGGCTGGAATTCTTGGCCAAACATCAATGAATCCATGTCAGTCTGCACATGACATGATCTTCCCAAAGGCTGTAATTTTTGAAATGGTTTTGGTTGCCTCTGAATGCCTGGCTTGTGGCATGCATGCTCTGAATTGCAGTGACGAGCTTTAACTTCAGTTCTTGTGAACTTCATGCAGACTTGTGAGCCTCCAGCACTACTCAGAGACAGGCCAGCTTCCTACAATTGGGACTGCACAGATGACAATACCCCAAAGGAAGGAGTAGGCATTCATGGAAATGTGACTTAAGTGTGCAATAAGTCTCTGTCCAGGCATGTCAGAACAATGTTGCAGAAATCCTTGAATGCACAGGTTCTGCCTTGGCATGGAGTCTCAGTCACTGAGTGCTGATCATCAGCTCATACCAAAGGTATTTGAACCTCAAAAGATTATTTATTGTTCAGGGAAAACTTGTTCTTGCCCCTTTTTCTTTAAAACTTGTAATGATTCAGTGTTCTGTAACGGTAAACCTCCATCTTTTCAGGGTCATAAACTCTCTGTGCTGCTGCAATAATGTTGAAAGAAGCAGTTTTCTCTGCTCATGTCATGTCTTGTGCACTTAGGACTGGGTGAGGTGGTTTGCAGTTGGATAGCAAGGTAAATGATACAGCACTAAAACAAGGAGATCGCATTTAGCCATTGATGTAGGATATGATCTGTTTTCAGATTGAAAATGCCTTTTTTTCTTTTTTTCTTCAATACTGGCCGTTACAAGACAAAGTACACTGGGGCAGAAACATAATTGCAATTCATACAAATGTCTACGGTGATGAAATTCCCTCCGGTCAGACAGCAAAGAAGAAAGATGAAATCCTAAGCTGCAGGTATCCCCAAATTGCATGAACAACTGGTTTGCATTAAATTTCAAAGGCCTATCACATGGCAGTAGGCTTGAATTCAGATCTTTCTTCTTATGTTGTTATTCTTCCAACCAACCAAATCCCTGCATCTAAGAGCCCTTTAGCAAGAAGACAGCCCCTAGCCATGGGGACACAGATAGCCTGTAAGGACCCAATTTCTCAGCAGTATTGGCTCTTCTGCAGTTGTCACAGCAGTGATGTCATGGACCCTCTCCAATTTTTGCCACAGGAACTGGAAGCTCAGTTGTGGTGGCCAGCTTTGACCTTTTCATGCGCTGGTTCAACTGTGTCTGTTCTGTACCATTGCACACCATTTGGATCTGCTTTAAGATTTAAGGCCCAGAAGCCCAGAGAATGAATGGGGAAATAGCAAGAGATACAGCATTGTTATCATCTTCTGCACTTCTGTCAAGAACGGTTGGGCCAGATGATCTTTGTGATCCCTTCCAACCTGGTATTCTATTATTCTATGATCCCCCAGGAACTGCAGGGTTTGGGAGTGCTCCTCTTCAGACATGCCTGGAGGTTTTCTTTTGTGCCTGCTTTCCAAGAGGTCCTTCTTCCTGGAGATCCCTGAGAAAGCAGATCCTGGAGAGGTCAACAAAGCTTCTGTGATCCTGAGCTGCCTTCTCTTCCTGAAAGGACTGTGTTCCAAAGCAGGATATCCATGCCATGACCGTTGCTCTCTGTGACACCAAACTTTGGCTGAAGAATGTTGTCATGCATTACGTGTTAACTCCAGGTAAGCTTAAATATCAGACAAAATTTAAGGGAAAAGTACTTGCACTAATGCAACAGGATACAAACAGATGAAGTAATAAAAAATCCCGCTGTTGAGATTATACTTACTGGTAAAGATCCTTTGTGGATCTCAGACATTTTATGTTTTTCTTTTATCTTAAAATAGGCACCAGAATCTCCCTTTATGGACATGAGATGGAGTTTCTCTGTCAGAGACAGCTGTTGCTGCCTGCTGCCATCTCTCCTGTCACTCCTCATTCAACCAAGGGAGGGAAGGGTAGAGGGCAAAAGCTATGACTCTTTTTCTATGTCATCCAAAGCTCAAATACCCCAGTTTTCACACAGCTCGCTTGAGAAAACTTTCTTCTCAACACCTGTGATTAGTCTCTGGACTCCAGACGGTATCATATGAAGAGTTACTTTACTTCTGTCTTCCATTACCCTCAGGATCCTTTGCTTAACACTTGTAATCTATATCGTAATTAGCAAAATCCTTCTTCTGGAATACTTGTCATTGTTACTGTCTTCTTCAGGCAAATAAAACACTACACCTGTAATAATGCCCAATCTTCTCACTAGATTTGAAACTGTCATTTTTCTGTGAGCTCTTGTAAAAAACAAATGTGATACTACAGATGATGTTGAGCAATACCAAACACTGCTCTCTACATTTTACGGAGGCACTTCTGTCAGACACTGTCACAGATACTATGTGAAGAGCCATCTCACCTTCTGCCACATGTAGGAAAGAAGACGCCATTTCATTGTCTGCAAATGGATTTTTAAACAAGATGTTACATCTGACATTGCATTTAGGCATTAACTGATTTTTTATGTGAATAAGAGTTACTAACTAGACGGCAGAAATTAAAAACTATTCATACATTTTGAAGAGTGAGGTGGGCAGTCACTGCAGTCCTCTGTTTCATGCTCTGACACCTTCTCTCCTTCTCCTGAATAATCTAATTATAATGGGAGTTTCCGCTCCAAAAAGCCCTGGGCATTAATCATTTGGTTTGTCAAGATCTCAGCTCAATTATTGTCAGCCTGCATCTCTGCAACTAGGAAATTACTTTAAAAGTTACTCCAAAGTGATGTCAGAGTGCGAGCATTGAACAGAGAGGGGATAGCTGGGCTTCGCAGTGTAACAGCAAAGCGTCCTCCATGGGACACTGCTGAGCTGGTATGCAGTGCTGTTTCCAAGGAAAAAAAAATTAATGCAATCAATTTACTTCACTTTTTGCCTTGTCTCAAAAATTATTGAGTCATTAATCTTAGCAATGTCATGGTATTGTCATTCACTGAATTCAATTAAATAGGAGCTCACCATTAGAAACCTGTGTGTTCTTCACATGCAGTAACAGCCTTCTTGACCATAATGAGTGGAAGTCCCCATGTTGAATTTGGGGGAATTTAAAAGAAAGAAGCTAATGAAGATTAATAGGGTAAACCACTTCAGTATGCTGCATCTTGTACACAGCTAACCCTGACAGTCCTGGGCCAAGTTCTTCTTATGTAGGGATAGGCATTAAATGGAAATGCAAGTTCACAAGCTTCATTTCAGGGCCTTTAGCTCTTGTGCTCTTCAATTCTCTAATTTCTGTTTTCACTGAGCTAATGCAGAATTTCTGGACCAAGAGGCCAGGGGCTTCCACGCACCAGGGCACTCAGCTGCCTCCCTTGGAAAACTGTGCTGCAGAGTGGCTTTGTGCCCTTGTGTCATAGCAGTCACTGCTGAAACAGCAACGTTACTGCAATGCAAAGGAGTGTTCACCAAAGAAACTGAGTGCTGATGATCTGAAGGAAAACCAGCTGATCTGAAGAGAAATTGGAAAAAACAATGTATGTCAAGGGGTTAATTAAGCTGAAGGTACTTTACACTGCATGAGCAAGCAAAAGTTTGTGTGATGCCACACAAGAGTGAAATTAACATGGGAATATCAATGAAACTGCAGTACATTAGATAGATAGATCATCGGGGAAAAGATATCTCATTATGTCTAAGGGAACATAAGAGACTTCTTTTGGCCATCAGGTTGAAATTTTGTCACTGGGAATGTTACAAAAGGTGGCACTCAGATTGATGAAGGGAAGGTGTTGCTGCTGACCACTGGGTAGTGCTCAAGGGGGATTTTGGGGCTACCTCTATTTCACACATGAACACAGTGCCACAAATCCCAGGCTACTCTTGACTGATTTAGAGACACCTTATGACATGGGCTGCAGTTTATTAGCAATAACAAATGTTAGTTTGATTCCCTAAGGATGCATAGCTGGAAGATAACAGGGCTGTGCCTAAGGGAATTAGTCTTGCCTGTCAGCAGAACTAATCAGCTATAGCAATGGTGACAGCATAATGATATGACAATAGGTCTTCCATTTTTGGAACTGACAAGGATGTGTAACGTTAATATTAAATTACCTAAATTACAGGTGTAGAGTGTGTTAAATCCTCAGGTCAGTAGACTCATTCAGATGTGTATTATATTTTCACTGCAGCATAATCCTTTTTAGAGGATGACTTTATTCCCAGAGGAGGGCATCTGTACAGAAATTTAATACACTTTATCTTGTTCTTATTGACTTTGTACCATTAACTGACTGGCTTTCACTATCCTAAATGTATCTGTGGCAGACCAAGGTTTGCAGCACTCCACCTCTAATCTTCACAAATATCTAAAGACCCACTTGTCTTTGGTGTTATGGACCAAAGAGATGAGGGCAAGTTATTGCTCACATTGTGCTCCTGTGAACAAAAGGTATGACTTCAGAGTTTGAAAAGACAGTGATGGTTTTGTCACTGATACTTCCCAATTCCTGTGTTGGGAAAGGAGCACCAAGACTTGAGGAACTTTATCCCTGATCAGGTGTAACCATTAGAGTGGTATCCAAGAAGCAATGTACATGTCTTCATCTCTGGTCATTTCCTGGCCTCCTAGACCAGGAACCACCTCTTTCAGCGGGCCCATTAGGTTCTGGTCTAACCCTGTATCAGTTATTCAGTGCATGCTTTGCATATTCAAAGTGTTTCTACAGGCTTCGTAATGACTCAAGGCATTGATTACTGTTCCTACAGTAAACAGTTGTAGTGGCTTAACTCCTTACAATTCCCCATCATTTGAGGAATGACCCTTTCTTGGAGACAAGTCCTTCATGAGAAGAGAATAGGTGCCTGCTTTTACAATGTCTCAGTTTACGTCATCTTACTTAGCACAAACCAGCCTTCAGTAGAAGCATCACTGACTTTTGAACATCAGAAGGAAGGCAGGTGTCTTGACAACAGCTTGCGTCAGAGCACAATAAAGTCTCAACTGCCTCCAGACTATCCACCAGGACACCTTGGTCATAGTCTTGCAGTACTAGCGCAGCAGGTGATCAGTGGCTGGTACTCACCAGGTCAATAGTCTTGAAGGGAGC
Organism: Patagioenas fasciata; assembly: GCF_037038585.1. Classification (NCBI taxonomy): domain Eukaryota; kingdom Metazoa; phylum Chordata; class Aves; order Columbiformes; family Columbidae; genus Patagioenas; species Patagioenas fasciata. The sequence continues at coordinate 48,536,851 of NC_092522.1, forward strand.
TCTGTATTCTGAAGTCTCTGCATTATTACAAGGAGGAGTGCTTTCCTGGTGAAGCCCAAATGTGGAGCTAATATTGCTTAGCTTCTGCTTCATGAAATTGTTAAGGTGAAATTGTAAAAGTCAGTGAAAAGGCTAAAAGACCACTCCCTCAGTATATGCACTCTTTCATCAACTTCCTTCTCCTTTTTGCCACGTGGTTGTGGTATTTTCATTACCTTTTTAACTTCTTCTCGTTGACTCTTTATGGGGACTCTTAGCACTAGCAAGTCTTGCAAAGTCCTCTGCTTTTTTTTTTTTTTGCCCTTTTTCTTTTTTTCTTTTTTTTTTTTCTGTGGTATGATTCATTGTTTGACAGAAGGACTTTTTTCTATATTAAGAGGAAGAAAAAGTATTTCCACAGAGAATAGCTGGGGAAAAAGCATGCAAGCATCATGGAATGATTTGAGCCAAGAGCAAAAAAATAAAAAATAAACATTGAATGTAGCTGAAGGAAAGTGCAGCCATAACTCGCAGTACAAACTGTAGGGAGATGAAAAGGAGATGATGATTTGCTGAGGGATGAAAGTGGTCTTTACTCACAATGATGTATTTATTTGTAGCTCATAATTCTGAGCAGATTTTTCAAGTAATTGGAAATACCAAGTGCTGTATATTGTTGGTTTTATCACCTTATATTTTTTTTCCTGCTTCCTCTCCTCTGACTAGGAGAATAACAAGAAGGAAAAAAGCAACAAATGACCACATCTGAAAAATGAACATGTGTTTTAGTTTATGTACTTGCACCTTCCCTTTTACTTCTGTGATAGGTTCTCAGTTTGTAACATATCGATGACAGACAACTCTTATTGAAGTAGCCTTTGTGTTCTCCCAGTGTGCAGCGGGAAACAGCTTGTATTCCTATACATGTAACCATTTTAGTTAGTTAACTAGTTTAGTTTGACTATTAAGGTGTCACCCCTGGGCCCACTTCAGACACTGAAGCCAGACATGGTGCTAAGTGAAGGATGTCATCCCACCCCATTGCGCTGTGGACAAGCTCATCCCACACCGCCTTTATTGTGGGCAGTGGCTGGTGTGACGGCTGCTGCCTTCGTTCCTCTGATGGCCCTGCAGATGAAGCAAGGGCACTGGGAAGGTGTGAGGCTTCACAGGACCTGGGGAGAGGGGAGATTGGGACTGGGTAAAAGAGAGCAGCCTGGGCAAAGGCACCAGCACAAGGAGAAATCCAGGGAGCAGAAAATGAGATGGGATAGGATGGGATGGGATTAAAAGTGAATTTGATGGTGGGAGGAAGACTAGAAAAGAGCAAGAAGCTTCATCTGCTGCGGAAATCGGGAGCTACAGGGTGAATTAAGCATTGAAGTACAGGAAATTAAAAGCTTATGTCAAGGTTGAAGCAACTGATGACTGCTCTGAAAAATGCAATTCTGTCTTTACAGTCATCAAAGAGATCCTGTGTCATGCTTGACACACATCTCTTAATCCAAATTTGGCATTAGTAGTCACTGATGCCCTGTTTCTTTTTCTGTTTTTTGATGCCTGACCTGAGATGTTGGAGCACTTCCAGCTGTGGAGGCTGACAATGGACAATGCTAGTAGGTGTGTTTCATGATGTAAATTGCCAAATATGCCCAAATTATCATACCCTCGTCACTTCAAACAAGGTGCTGCAATCAGTGCTACCTTTTGACCTTACCCTTTCTATGCCTCAGCTGTGAAACAGGAATCAGACAACCTCCACCCCTCATAGTGCTGCTGTGGTGCAAAGTCATGTACAAATTCAGCAGGTCCTGAGGTGTGAATCAGCCCGCAGGGTGATGGGTGGCCCGTGGGAAGCACCATGAAGCCAGGAGCCCAGCCCCAGAGCTGGAAGCAGAACAGCAGAGGATGCCGCCCAGTCTCAGCCATGGTGCAAAGGAAGAGGGGTTACAGGGGTCACCAGAAAGGCTGTACTGGGAAGGCAGCTTGGGAATTGTTGGATCAAAGTTTGAGATGGGTTCAAAGACTGTAGTGCTTGACTGGCAAACAACCAGATGAGGAAACACTCCGCTTTCTGAGAAGGGTTTGTATTGTGCACAGAAAAAGAGGTTTCATTTGCAGAAAGCTGAATTTGAAACAGAAAACATTGAATATCTGCCCATCAACGGAACACAATCTGCCATGTATAGTCACTGTGATAGGCCCTGTGATAAGAAAAGAGATGTGGGTAAGGTGATTTCAAACATGATGTATTCCAAATTACCTAAATTTTGAGCACATAATTTGGCAACCTTAATAACACTTTTCAGTGTTAAGCTGCAAAGAGTGCTGATAGAAAATGAACTTAAAAGCTGACATCTTCAGGGACAAAGGAAGAACCAGTCTAAAGCATCGTCTTAGAGAAAAGCAAACATTTCTCTCCAGATCCTTTTCTCCTGTGACCTTTAGTATTCAGCTTTAGATGTGAAATTTCTTCAAAAAGTTGCGTCTGTCTCACAGCAGGGAGAAAGAAAGGGACTGGTAGGTCAGAAACTACTGCTTGCAACTAAGGTAATGAATTCTAATTAAAACACTGTAAATCAGGATAATGCCACAAAAAAAAAAAAAAAAAAAAAAGTAGTTGGGTCAGATAATTTGTGATCTTCTCCAGCCATTTTGTCCCTATGCAGCACAGGTTGGTCAGCTAACTAGTCTTTGTGGCATGAATGCCTTTCAAAATATTCATTATAGGCAAAGTCAACAAAAGGTGAAAACCCATCATAAAAGAAGTCACGTCAAGGCTGAGAACTTACCCTGTGTGCTCAGGCCACACACTAAAGTGATGATATTACAATCAGAGAGTAAACAAAACAAAGCCCAGCGGTGTGGTAAAGAAGCCGGTCATTGTGACCATGGTATGGTGCAGACAGGATCTCTCATTGCACATCCTGCAACAGGAGTCACGGTGCCACCTTTTTGTTAAGTAGCTTCCCAGGTGCCAAGGGGGAGCATGGTGAAGCATGTGCAAGAAATACCCATATTTGTACGTGATTGGGGTTACTTCTGAGTGCCTCACTGGAGCATATAGCTGCTGCGGTTGGACATTTGCTACCGTGTTCCTTCCCAAGCTCCCATTCCGAAAGCAAGAGTTTCAGTTTCAGCTAGTCATAAAACGAGAACAATCCAGCATCACTTTTTTTTTTTTTAACCATTTATATTTATAATTTGTGAATAACAAGGGAAAACAGAGATGCTATCATGCCAAACAATGCAGTCGAAACACTCTGCTCATCTTGTTATAATAGCCTAGAGGAAAATAAATATCATGGCATTTTGTGCAGAAGCAATGCAGTACAAATAATGAAGTACTTCTATTCTGATATGGCGATTGAAAATAACAGGTTCACAAGCAAAAGAGGTGGGACCAAACACATTAGGTACGCACACCTAGTAACAGCAATAAAGGTTATATTCCTGGGAGGAACAGTGTGACTAACAACAGATGACATGCAATTTTTTTCAAAGAATAGCAAATTGTTAAAAGGCCTTGAAGTGTAGTAATACAGCACATGAGTGATCCCATCTCTCATTTGCTGCCTGGCAAACTTGATTAAGTATAGTAGATATGAATGCTGCAAGCAGCTACATGATCTTCCTCTACAGTTACGTAAGTAGGTTTTGACTTTGTGGTAACCTGTGTGCTTCAGCAGAGAATAACCAAAACTCAGCTTCGATTCCTGTTAGAAAGATAGGGGAAAAAAACCTGCAAAACCAGTGTGGAATATTTTCCATATTGGCTCCATTTGAAAGACAGAGGCCTGTGGCCAGATCCTGAGCTGTTACCAAGGGAGATGGCTCCACTGGCTCCAGCTGAACTCTCAACTTTCTCAAGGTTGCAGACCTGACTGTGAGCTTTGCAGCCCATGCCTTTCTTTACTAACTGCCTTTGAAGCTCTAAATAAAAGCAAAAGCAGTAGCCATACATCCCTTCTCCCTGTCTTTTAGGTGCTCAGTTTTTAGTACCAGCACTGTGACATACAAATAGTGAGGCTCAAATAAATTAACTTCTTTTCGAAAGCTGATAGACAGGTACTGGTGGTCCATATCAGGTCTTGTGTCAGGAAGCTCCACTGTCTCAGAAGTTAAGGCACAGGGGAATAATTTTTTTTTGAAGGGCATATATTTAGTGAGGCTCAGTCGGTGTGTGATTTGCTTTTGAAAAAAAATGAGATGGAAAAATGGAAAGATGCTCCTGCATTGGTTGCTAACACACTTGATTCAACTGCTACAGACGTATGAACACCTAGACTGGTGCTTGCATTTGAACAGTGCCTGCAGTTGCACTCGGAAGAAGAAGCTGACCCTCTGCATATCAGCCCTTTGCCAGTGTACCACCACCCCTCAGTAAATTGCCAGGGAAGCTCTGTGTTTCCTGACAGTAAATTTTCCCTCTGCAGATTCTTCAGGAAAGCTTCTCCTGTTTATGCTCTCATTCGAAGGCATCAAGCTAGGCAAGCATAGGCTTCCTCCATAAATTATCAGGACAATTTAGATTTCTTTCTTAGGGAAACAAAACCAAGAGTGTTTCAATCTTAAATGCTTCTGACTCACATATTTTGTATTCACCACACTGGCTGTCAACGTATAAACAGCTATTCCACGGAGTTGTATCAGGGAGAGATTTGACTGTTCCCGTTTATTTCTTAGCTAATTTCTAATGAAATGTCCTAAAGACATGAGCTGTAGAACTTCTGATTAATGTGTACAGAATAGTTTGCCTTACTGCAATAAAGAAAGCAGAAGAAATTACTGAACAGCTAAATACACACTTTGGCTCTTAGCTAAATAAGTACCTGGAATTCTTTACTAACATGGGAACTTCAACATCCCATCCCAACTGCCATATCAACAACCAACATCTGCAATATCATTGTTCCCAGTTTCTGTAGCTGGGGCCCACTCTGTGACCAGGCTAGGGAAAGTGTCCCAGTAGAAAAAAAATTGCAACTGACAAATAAACAAAAACTTTCTCCCTCTTTAACAGCCTCGGAGAGGAGAGGGGAAGCTGGTGACAGGCTTGCTGCTGTCATGGGTGAGCATAATGTAAATACGTCAACAGGCAGAATCCGAGATTTTGACAGATGTGACATAGCTGCAAAGCAAGTAATAACCAAGTGTTAAACCCCTGTAGTGAGTGTGCAGCCCATCTCTGCTGGCATTCTCCTTATCCTTTCTCCTCCACTCCTCCTTTTGTAAGATATTCTTTCTGTTTTTCAGCTTGCTCTTCCACCTCGTTTCCCCTTTCTTCTTTTTGTACTTTACACTCCACCTTCTCCTCTCTTGGGATGGGAGAGCTTGGGCCCTGTGATTCTTCATGGTTCATTGGTTTTGCTTTGCAGGGCTACATTCCTCCATGTCAAACAAAGATTGCAAGGAGGAGAGCAGAGGCTATAGAAAGGAGGTTACATCAGGCATGTTGTCAACAGTGCTGAAATGTGTTTGTAACCTTGCCAGATGGATGGACAGCCCCTGCGCAGCAGGGGCTCTGAAAAGCAGATTCAAAGTCACACATACCAGAGGGTGGGGAGGAGAGGGGGATGGAGAGGTGGGATGCCGAATTTCCATACATTTCCATGAGCTTACTGTCATTTCTGCCTAGCATGTCACTAGCAGCATATTACAAGGCTTTTCTGCACTAGTCCTGCCTATTAAAATCATATCCTGACCTAGATGCTTCGTTTCCCCCTCAAAACAAATGCATACGGTGGAAAGATTATAGGACTGCCTGGAGCTGGATGGAAGCATCCTTTGTCATGGTTTGCTTGTTTGTGCTTGTTGCAGTTGCTGTTCTAAGCAATGCAAAACAATTAAGCAACTATAAACAGGGATATCCCAGTCACACTTTGAGGGTATTGAGGATTTCATTCAACATCATCCAGGTACAAAGACACGTTGTGTAAACAGGCAGACGCTTGTCATGCCAGCAAGACTTACAGGTGTTACAATCTGCATCAGTGCAGCGCCTGTGGCCGCAGGCGTGGCTGGGAACCCATGGTTCCCAGCTCCCTCCAGAGGGCAACGGGGAAGAGCCTGAGCTGACGAGCTTAGTTTGTAAACACACCTGAAAAGGTGGCATCATTAAAAATAGCAAATAAGAGCATTCAACTCTGTTTATAAAAGGAGTTTACAGCAATGGCCAGTCCTTGATACTCCCCTTCTGCCGAAGCGTCACAGAAACTTCATCCAAAGTGCAGTTTCTCTTGGGCACAGCAGCCAACTCTAGCTCAGCCCTCCATCCCACCACCACTGACCCACCACTGTCAGCTCTGCTCCATTAAGAACCAAAGGGATAGATCTGTCCATGGAGCCTTGAGGACTGGGTTTTCGAAGCAGGGCTTACTCTAAACATGCATTTTTCTGTCTTTCAAAATGTGCTGTAGCAACCAAATCCTGAGCGGACAGCTGAACTACTTTGCAGCCTGGACTGAAGGCTGAATGATCCCCTGCCTGCTCCAGCACCTGAGGTTCATAAGACACAGTCAGAAGTATCCTTTTTCTCCTGCGAAGTCCGTGACACCAATCAACATGGAGACAACTGGTCTCCTTTGTCCGAGAAGCCAACCATCAGCAATGCTTCCTATCACTGCAGTGACTCACAGCTCTGTCACTGGCCTTTTGGGTTGGAAATTATGGAACCAGTTTTTCTAATTCTTATCTCTCAGAACAACATAAGGCGTGTCCTAAATCACACTCCCCAGTCTTGGACTCTACAGGCTCTTATGTCGACTCAGCTTTGGAGAGTTGTGATGCCTGGAGCGAGATGGTTTAGCTGGTTCCTTGAAGTGCTCCCTGCACTTGGAAAGGCTCAGCTAGACTGAGACCCCAAATGCTGCCCTTCCCTGGAGAGGCGCACTGGGAGAATCCAGCCTCACAGCTTTCATGCCCAAGCACAGCAAGACATTTTTGGAAGAATTCAGGGCTTAGAAAGATTGTAACAATTTTTAAGTAGCCTAAAATAGACCATACTGTATCATGCCACTTTATCATGCCACTTTAAAATGAAGTTCCAGTCCGGTTGCCTGAATTTAGCTACTTACAAAAGCTAAACTACTTTTGAGATAGCTTTTCATACATTTTGTCTTATGCTGGTGACAACCATATATAACTGCATGCGTGTGTCAGCCAATTCTTTATTTCAGAGGGAACTAAATAATTTCTTTTCTGCCTGTTCCACTGTTTACCTTCCTGCTCCCTGCTCCAGCAGCTGAAGGACAGGAAACTTTCACATAATAAGACAAGCCCAAAGACAACAGTTCTGGTGGCTTGAGAAGGGTCAAGCAGTTCTCCAGCCCAACTTGCCACTGTGTGTGGCACCACAGCCGTGTGCTCTGGCAGGCAGCAAGCTGCTTAGTTGTTCTACTGCTTCAAGGAGCTTAAAATAGGACCTTCCCCTGGAGCAAAGGCAGTGGCTGAGAGTGAGCAAAGATGTAAAATGAGGAGTGTCAGGTACCTCACATGTCTCCAGACGCCACTAAGACATTTCTCACTGAACCTTAAAGCTGTTGTTTAATCACTCCACTCACAGCCAGATTCCTCTTTTTGCTTATAGAATTTCTGCAGTCTGCTATGTGTTTTCAGTCAAGATCGAGCTGTTTTCCAGCAAAAAGGTCTTTTCAAATCTGTAGTCATGTCTTATTTGAACTCCAGCTGGGCTCCTTTCTGAGTGCAACTTGTCATGGTTTAAAATATAGCATTTCTTTCTATAGCTGTTGTTTTACTGTTCATGTTTGAAGCTGACTCTGAGCTTCTGCCATCTTGTGCTCAGACCATCTCTTGACAGGGAGACACTGGGGCACAAGGACCATCACCATGCCATGCTTGGTCTCATGTAATACAGAAAATAGATAAAGATGTATGTTACGTTACGTTACGTTACGTTACGTTACGTTACGTTACGTTACGTTACGTTACGTTACGTTACGTTACGTTACGTTACGTTACGTTACGTGTTATGTGTTATGTGTTATGTGTTATGTTATATGTTATGTTATGTTATGTTATGTTATGTTATGTTATGTTATGTTATGTTATGTTATGTTATGTTATGTTATGTTATGTTATGTTATATGTTGTGTCATGCTATGTTGTGTGACGTTATGTTGTGTCACGTTATGTTGTTATGTTATTTTACAGGCAGAACGCTGCAGCCATCTGTGCAGAGCTACATCCAGCAACTTTATAATGCCATGCTTGACAGACAACTGATTTACCCAAATATCTGGTGAACACTTGATGGTCTACTAAGATAAATTAGTGTCTAATCACTGCTTCCTACCCCATTAATATATTCATTGGTTTAATGCCTGTCATGAAGAATGGTAACATTTCAGCGAACTACCATTATTGAGAAATTTTATACCCCACAGCTCAACATTGTCTGATTTCGCAAACTAAATTATCAGCTCAGGATCTTTCTCAACCTACTGTCACAAATGTGATATGTCTTTTTTTTTTTTTTTTTTTTTTTGCGGGGGTGGGGGGACATTTTTGTTTTATTTTGTTTTGCCGCTAAAAAGAAGAAAATTCGACCAGAATAACAGCCTAGGAAAGGTTAGGTTAAGAATCTTTGAAAGATCTCTTTAATTTCTAAATAATAATAATTTTAAAACACCTTCACCCTACTCCAGTGGGTATCAAGTGTATAAGTAAGCTGTCATATTACAAGAAATACTGTCTAGGAAATGACAACTCCTTCTAGCATAGCTCACATGTTGCGGAGTTCAGTGTAAGTAAATGTAGCCATGATAACCTCAGTAGATCCCAAATATGAATACAGCAGTGTCAGTTATTGATCTAGTGTTTAGGGGCTGTGCATAGCTCGTTTTCACTGAACACAGAAATAGTTTGTAGAAACCTATTTGGTCAATTATCTAGTACTGCCATGTTTGTCTGCATGAACAAGGATGAATAAAACAAACAAAAAAAAACTTCAGAATTCAAACTAGCTATATATCAGTGCAGTAACAGGACACGTAGAATGACTGCTAACAGTAGCTAATTTCAGGGCACACAGATAGCATAATCTGTTAATTTATTTATGGCTGCTATCCAGCAGTAGTGCTAAGTGTGGCTGGATGGAAAAGGATGTGATGGAAAAAAATCCACAAAGTTTATACCAAGTTTGGCAGTGTCAGCCAACAAAAGGGACCCAGCAGAGCAGGCCACAGTCAGGTTAGCTGCAGGGTGCCAGAAGAGGGCTGCCCAGCACCCAGCCCCTGCTGCCTCCCACCACCCACATGGGCCTGCTCAGCCAGGCTGACAATGCAGGGAGCATCATCTCCTTTGGCCCACGCCTCATACGAGATAATTTTTTTTTCCCCCAAATTTAGGTGAATCCTGCTTGCAAAAAATCATGGAGTCTACCAACTTGTTCCGTAGTTTAAAGATTTAAATCTCATGTTTAGTTATGTGTACAGACTAACTGGTCACCAGAGAGGGAAATTAAGTGGGTTACAAAGCCCCAGAGTTGTAAGATCTTAGCTCATACTGAAATCGCTGGGATTAAGGTACCTATTCTCCTTGGAGGTGATGAACCGAAGCACGTCCCACATCTCCAGAAGCAAAATGAATTCCAAAACAGGAACAGGGCTAGAAAGCTTAATTTCTAATAACAGCAGTGTGCCCTGTTAAAAACATTGTGTTGTATTTCATTCTGTGGCTGCTCCACAAATACTCTCAGCAGCTGATGCAGCATCTTGGTTGGGATTCCTCCCACCTAACTTTAGTGTTCTTGAGTGAGGCCTCCAGTCTGAATCTGAGTCCTTGGCGTTCCCCCCTACCAGCCAGGCAGCTCCTCCTGATGGCGATTCAGAACTCCAAAAATTTAGTTGGGGGAATTTCTGTGGTTCTGTAGTTAAAATTACTTTAAACAAACAACTGGTTTATAAAATCCTACTCCGAGAAAACACCTTTTAACCTATTAAAAATCACAGTATTCTGTCACAGAGAGCATGAGACACACAGAAACCCAGATGCAAAATAAAACAATTCTGTTTACTCTCAGAGATTTCAACTGCTTCTGTAAATCGTAAGCTGTAAACCAGCAAGGTACTGGCTGGGGATGGCCCCCAAGAACAGGATGCTGAGCTCCTGGAAACTCCCAGGGACCTCAACACATACATTAATTACTTGCTTTCTCCTTATTTCTGTCTCCAAGATGCGGCAGGGCAGGATGCTTTTATTTAAACAGCGTTACTTTTGAATCAAGGGTGACAGAACCTGAGGTATATCACCCTAGCTAGGGCTGCAGTCTTCAGTGTTACAGTAAAAAGACCTTTCCTGGGCACTGGGGAGAAAAGGAGGAGAAAGAGAATTGCTCTTGGGAGCCCATAATGGCCCCATGGCACTGCAGAAGCAGCCCTGAAGGAACCAGCAGAGCTGACACAGCTTCCAGAGAGGTTGTAAAGAAACCCAACCACTTTCCCAAGGAGAGCTGGTGGAGTCCTTCCAGCCACAGCTTTTTCAGATTAGCAGGTTCTACTTAAAGACAGCTCATCCCTCGAGGTAAAATACAGACCTTCCCAAAACAGCAAGCTCCTTCAACTCTGGGTAAAAGGAGGTATCTAGGACATACAGAATTGAATCCTTGATTACTCAGAGGCATTATGGGGGAAAAAAAAAAAAAAAATACAAGCACTAAGACTTTTGGTAGTGTGGTAAACTGAGCTATTGACCTGAGATACTGCTGTTGTCCTTTTTCTAGAAGGTTTTGAGGGGTTTTCTTGGTTTTGTTTGTGTTTTGGTTTGGTTTTTTTTACTCCCTTTACTCTCTGTGCATGGGGGTATTTCTGCTCATTCAGGCCACCTGAAGGAGGTAATTTAATTTGCCAGTGTGGTAGCTAAAGCTGTAATTAATCTCATTACTTGCAAGCACTGGAGCCTCCATCAGTGGTGAGTGCTCATCAGCTGTGGCTAATCATAAGGTGCCTCTGCAAGGGCCATTTGGCTGTGCAGCTCAGAGCAGGGATGTCAGTTCCTCTGAATAGCATGTTGGGTCCTGATCACCTTTGGCTGGCTGATGGGAAGTGCTGTGCCTGCTCTAGGTGTGGAAGGCAACAGAGGTAGTTTCCTGGACTGATCTTCAAAGATCTCTACTAAAAATTACTGGTGAGTGTTGATTTCTACCTACTAATCCCTCATACAGCATCTTGGAAACAATTAACATAACAGAAAATGGTAAAAGCTGACTGCTGAAAGTGTTCTTTTTAAATGTATCTGAGCATCTCTTTAGCTGTCTGATTGGCAGGGTCCTTTGAGAAGTTTTGCTTTCAAAGGAGGTAATTGTATCTTTGCATGTTGAAACTCTGGTGCTCTGATGTTTGAAGTAGAGTTAAATCTGCAAGTCATCTTTCCTGTTCAGGCTTTTCTCAACCCTGCTGAGGTCTGAGCACCTGTCCCCTTTGCTCAGAGAGACTGGGTCCCAGTCACGCTGAAATGGGTCTGTTAGAAGAGCTGTTCTTGATTTGGCCTGAGGTGACTTCTCCTTTCTCCTCTGAAAAGAGAACTGCTTCTTTTGAACTGTTTAGTCTTGGCTTTAAGATCTGTTTCACGTGAAGAGCCTGTGTTCTCCTGGGATGTGACATTTCCCTTTCCTCAAACCATGGCCCCTATGGCCTCTTTAGCTGATACTGCTTCCAGAATCAAGCTTTGTCCCTGATAGTGAGGAGGGGTCTCCATCTCTTCCTCAGAAAGTAGAACTGCCTCCTTGTACCTGGGGGTTTGTCCATATAAATCACGTGAACCTCCATGCACTGGTCTAGGGCTGTGGGGTGTTTGGATATTTCTAGGAAGGCTTTAATTTGAAGAACGGGTGGCATTGAGCTGCTGGTGTGAGACTGCTGCTGCAGCTGTGCTGTGCGTATCTCGGCTTTGTGCTGCGGCTTCCACTCTGCTGGTAATTGAATTGAAATCAAAACATAACTGTGTTGCTCTGATGCTCTGGCTGCTAAATAGCAGTATTGTGAACAAATCAGAGTCATTTCAGAGAATCGTTTTAATATGGCAGAATCACAGCAATCAGGGGATAAAGTTAGATTTAAGAGTATCTGGTAAAGGAGCTGATTGGCATTCAAAGGAAAACTGCTTTTGTTCAGTCTTTCTGTAACTGGGGGTAGGCATCACCCAGAGGAATTAGCAGTGCTTGAGGGCCCTAGTAACTCTGTGTTCCTGCTCTGCCTCTGATTTTTGCCCTGTAGCTTTATATAGACAATTTTGCTTTCTGTCATTTTTTCCTAGTTTTGAGAGTACTTACTTCCTCATCTTTCAGTGCTGTGTAAGACTGCTTTTTTCTCTTTATACAGAGATGCATTGACAATAAAGTGCCTCCCCCTTCCCCATACCAAACCAGCCAGCTTGAAGGACAGGGAATGGAATAGCTCGATAGCTGAAACTGCAGGGTGATTGTTGGAAGGACCTAGTGGGATTTCAAACAATTAATCCCTCAAGATAACCTTGTGTCTTGCCTTCTACAATGATAAATGATGCCACAGTTCAGTATCACTACTATTCACTACTCCTTTGTGTTGATCTCATGTGCATCCCACTGTCTTTGCTGTCATTCCCATAAAGCATCTTTGTCATTTGCTGCAGCCTTTAACATGACTATGCTCTACAAGCCTTGAACAAAAGAATTAGCCTATCAAGAGAAAGGGTAGGGGAGGCGGAAAAGATAGACCAATCTTAAAAAATAAACAACACTTGAGAGACTATTGTTACTGGTTGGATTATGAAGGAAACGTGTGCTACATGCATGGTAGGGAGGGGTGTTGGATTTCCTGGCTTCCAGCAACGATGATGGGCAACAGGTGAGCATTTAGTGATGAAGACTGATCTCAAGGGGTTCACCTACCAAACTTTTTGGCTTCAGACTGCCACAGCCATGTAAATGGTGAACATGAAGTCTGAATAGGGAGGTATCTGACTTGGGTTTACAAAACCAGGTTAACTTTGAGATATTCTGTTTAAGATGCTAGTACTTGAAGGAGATTGAGTGTCTGACTTGAAGTGAATTCATCAGTTTTTAGAATCTCTGGGAACTTTCGCCCTAAGCCTGTGTGTCAATGACTTGTTTTTGTTTTTTTAAATCCAATGTTATCCTTTTTTTTTCCTCCTCAGACTGAAATGGGCACAAAAATTTTCCACACAGCATGAATTAGTAGGTGTAAAGAAGTCAAGGCTGGGTCGTGCTGTTGTGGGCATTCACATTTTGATAAGTTCTAGTAAATGGCCCTATGAACAGATAATAAAAATACAATCTGCTTTTCCAACCTCATTCATGAGGGTAGGGAAAAAAAAAAAACACCACAACACTCTTAAAGAGCCCATTTGATTTTTTTTTTTCTCAGCTGAGCATATGCAAATTAGGGTTGTGCATATTTTATCAAGAATTACTGTAGTTTTACCCAGGAATGCCTTTAACTACTCTATAGTCACATTGACTTGCAGTGCCAAAAATATATCTGTTGTTAGATATCCCCTATCAAAAATAATGTTTTTTAAAAAGTAGATATAATGGATATCTGAGACATCTTGATTTATATGTTCATTAACAAACATATAGATGAACTAATATTTGGTTTCATTTCTGATGCAGTCTTGGTTGAATCTATGTAAATTGTATAAAAGAACCTTTTCTTGTGTACGTGTGAATATTTATTTCAGTTTTGTGATGGAAAGGACAGCCTGTAGTTTGAATTCTTGCTATGGTATATTGGCACTAATCTGATTCAATCTAGATCGGGACCTACAGATTTGATCTGTAGGTCAAATTTAGTGAGTCTTATAGTTGCCTGTATGATGACTTCTGTCTAAAAAGCCTTTATGCTTCACAAGCTGGTTAAAGACACTGAGAAAAAGATATTTTTTTCTTTCTTAAACCAAGAACTTCAATCTGTTCTTGGGATCTGGTTGTCCATAACACTAAAGCATTTCTTCTGCCTGTAGATGTTAACCTGTTTATACTGGAGCACTGTATGCTTTGAAGTGTGCACTGTTGTCCTCAGTGCTGTGCTTCAAGATACAAGGTTAAGGTCTAAGGCAAAAGTGGGGATTACTTGAGTGCTATATGGGACCACCTACAGAAGTCCTTGATCCAGGCTATTCCTGGTACTCCCCACGTGTGAGTAAAGAAGTGTGTCGGGGGAAGCATATAGGGAAGTTCTGCCTTATCAGATTTCCTGCACAACCACAAAGCAATATGACAATTTCCAGTACTTTTCTTATAGTTCAGCAGTTTTGGAAGTCTTTCCAAAACACCTTGATCATAATAGTAGCTGTAGACCTTGGTTGCCCGCCTCTGCTCTTTCTGAATCTCCTGTCTATCAATACAACCATTTCCTTATGCAAAGCTGCCAAACTAGTTTCATCCTGTCTGTGGAGTTCACTTGTTTCAACTTATGAAGCCAGGAGTGAGCTGGAAGAATCTGTGAATTTGTGTGACATGAGACTCTCTGTTGGGTTTCATCAGGAAGATGAATATATTTGGACTGAAACATAGTGGGAACGGCAGGGTGGGGCACTTTCTAAACTGTGTATGATAAATTATTTCCTCATGAGATGCAAGGTATTTTGCTTAAGTCTGGTGATGTCTCACACTTTGTTACCCAGGACATGACTTATAAGCAATTTAGAATTGTCTTGTCAGCACCTCAGAAGGCTTTTTGGGTTTTGTTTTGGCAGTGTCCATGGCTCTTAGTTACTAGCAAGAGGTGCTGTATGAACTCCCAGATCCCAACTCAATAGTGCGTGTCAGGCTCCAGGTGGATTGTCATACTGCAGAGTATTTCAGGTTGTCTGAAACTATAATACTGAAAATATTGTCAGTGAAGTATCAACAGCCTAGAGACCCATGTGATTATCAGGGATGTAGAAAGAGCAAGACTAAAGTATCTCTCTTCAAGAATTTGAACCTGATTCTCCTGTATGCCAAGGAAGTGCACAATTGCTTGTCTACTAGCAACTGTTTATTGGCACCTGGGAAGCACAGGTGATTTTTTTAATTATGGAGGGTTTTGATGTTTTGTTTTACTTTCCTTGAGTAAGAAGATTAACAAAGCATGATTTCCTCAGGAGGGACACAAAAGGAAGGTTTCTTAGGATAGGAAAAAATATTTCCTATCCAGCTCTAATAGCAATATTCTATTAGTTCAGACAATATTTCAGGTAAGCGGTGTCCTTGGCCATCGGGAAACTTCTAGGAAAAATATTTCCCTTGAAAACAGATGTTTCCAATAGTTTATGGCTCCTGCTCAAATCTAGAACTAGTCGACATTGGTCTCTCATCTATATCCCCTCCCTACTCTCACAGGACCCGCAGGGAGGCAGAACGTGCACAGGAAGGGAAGGCTTTTTTTGTTCATATTTGTGGTTAACCAGGCTTGAAAGGCAGCTCAGTCTGAGCTGAACTTTGTTTTGGCCAATGGGTCTTATTCTGTCAAAACCAATTGCCTCATTCAAGTTAATCAAAGTGATCTATAGGAGCCTGTACCTAGGTACTATTGTCAGTGGAGAAGAGAAAGCCATCAGTTCCCTCAAAGATGACGGGAACTTGGCTCTTGCCTCTGGTTGAGAGCAGCAAGTACCAGCAAAGCAGAAAGCTTTCTGCAAGGGCAATGAGTAACAGGGAGAACACGGATGACTTGGCACTTGGAACATGCTGTTGCCTCCATGCCAGCATTTTCTGTAGCTTCTCAACAGGCTATTTTGCTGCTTGATGCTCCTGCACCACTGTGGGGACAGCCTACCTCTGGACAGGGTGTGCTCTGGTCCCTGCTGGATTACCTCAGCCAGGTTGGAAACAGTCTTTGTAAAGGTTTATGTGTGCAAGTTGATTCAGTCAGGCATTGGCATCCTATAGACCTGCAAACAAACGCTGTGTGTCAGTGCTTAGCTGTGGAGATCCTCCTTATTAAAAGTCCTCTTGCATTACCTCAAGCAAATGTGGTTTTGTTGCTGAGCTGAGCCCTGCTAGCTTTCCCCCAGATAGCAATTCCTAATGCACAGCAAAGATGAATACGGAACACGATAAATGTCATTAAAAGAAGTCAGAGCCTTTGCTGATCTAAGCTGAAGCATCAGATGACAGATGAAAACTATTAAAGCTGGGCATGTTTACATCTGTATTACCAGTGAAAATCAAAATGTTATCTGCTGCCTCAGTCTGTGTAAATTGTCACATGCACATACCTTGTAAATGGTGATACTATTGGTGGTGTATCTTTTGGTCTTGTTTTCTGGTTGTTGTTTATTTCTTTTTAAGTGTTTACAATGTGCTTCTCTGCAGCCGTAACAGAATGAACATCTACACAGGGTTATGTCTTGGTGTCCTGGCCCTGGCAAAGGAGGCTGAAACCTTTCTCTTCTTGTCTAGCAAAGTTCTCCACCTAAGCTACTCTGTGAAGTACTGGGCAAGAAGGAAGTCCCAAGTTATCCAAGGTTGTGCTGGAGAAACAGTCAGGAAGGGCAGGTGTGTGGAGGAAGCATTTGGATATCAGAGGTTTTTAACTGTGAGACTTTGCACGTGCTAAAGGAGCAGTGTGATTATCTGGTTTGTTAGAGGAAAACCTATGATGGATATCCCAGACCCCTTGCTTAGTGTTTGGACTTTCCTGTCCAGGCTTCTTCATTTATTTCACACTAAAGTAAATGAAAAAAGCATAAAATTAACCTGTGGACAGAAGCGGAGGGAAGCGCATGTCTCATGGCCTTGCTGCTGCAGCCTGGGGGTGGGATGCTGAGTACTGGGCCCACACTCAGCTGGAGGCACAGGACCACAACAAGGGGGTCCTAACAGGTGGGTCATCAAGAGTGGATGTTACAATGCCCAAGAACATCAGTTAGCTTGGTGTGGGTCCAGAGGCAGCTCTTCCTGCCGATGGGTTTGGGCTCACAGCCATGGTCTCCCAAGGGCTGCTGCATGCCACCATGGCTTCTTGGCATGTGAGTGCTCAGGTTTTAGCTTTTGCTCCTCTTCCCCTGTCCTTCACAAGCTGCTTTCCTGCCTTCTCAACTCCCCAGCCACCTCTAAGTGACAATAGCACAGCGATGCCTAGAACAGTGTCCCTTCTACCAGAAAGGGAAATCTCATCCTTCTGGAACATAGTGCTCAATGAGTTAATTCCTAGCTGGAGCATGTTTGCAGAGTGTCCTTGAGTATTTCTCTGAGCTGGTGGCAAAGGAAAACAAACAGGAGATGCCAACAGAGAAGGAAGGGCATGTTTGTGGCAGGAAGCTATGAGAAGTAGGAATGTAAGGGATGAAAAGTCAAATCTGGTTGACTCACTGTAACTCATATCAGTCTCTGACAGTTGTGTGTTTAGAGATCTTACTCTCTGTCTCTGTTTACATCAGGTACAGATGAGCTTTGCACCTTGCACCTTCAAAAGTTAACACCCTCTCTGAAATTTCTGCTCTAAGCTGCCTCTTTTTTTTAATTTTTAGGTTTTATTAAAAAAAAGAAAAAACCCCACACCTTTATGCAACAGTGCTTTTGGTGGGTTTCTAGTGTGCAATTTCAAAACTATTGCTGCTTTGTTACTCATAGCTGCTGCTGTACAGCAGCAAAAACATGTAGTACATTGATATTGTTACAACCTATCTTGGATTTGAATGGTAAAGAGAAGTATAAAATAGTGTTTCACAGTAGGAATTTAACAATCCAACCTCCTTAGGAAGATATAACGTTATGGCTTTTTAAGGTATGTGGGTCCTTTTGAAGTTTGGTACCTGGCTTTTCTTGTAAGAAGAGCCAGGTTCAATTTCTCATCTGGACAATGTATGAAAAGTAACATATTTGGCTTGTCTTGACTTTGAGTTTGAAGATCCATCTTGTATCCAGTTGTAAAAGCCTTTGAAAGTCTGCAGTTGTAGGCTCTGTGATGACTGGCTGAAAGCAGCCACGAACTTGTGAGGAAAGGCAGCAGATGCTGAGTGCGCGGTCTGTGTGCAGCCAAGGGGGCTGCAACGCACCAGGGGAAATTAATTTGTTGCAGATGCTCTATCTGTGACGGAGCCAATGGAGAAAGTGGGAGAGGGCCATACTGCTTCTGACCTGCATGCCACGAATGCGCGTTTTATTTTTTCCCTTGCCAGCTGCGTTTGCTGTATATAATTAGGGTGGATGGGAGCTCTCATTTGAAACCTGCTGCTGTTCTGTGTGGTTAAGAATTAGGCATCCCCTATGTCCTTTCTGCTCTCTCCCCTCTATCTACCCTCAATATCTATAGGAGTAAGATAGACTACTCAATGTTTGAGCGCTGAATATAGCAGCTAAATAAAGGAGATGTTTCCTGGTGTCCCTAAAACTGTATAGCAAGCACATACTTTGCTAATCTTAGATGGACTTTGATGTCAGCATTTCCAGAAAGCTCCAAAGGATCTCTTTTCACTGTAACTACAATAAAAGAGAAAACATAGAAGATGACTTTTGAGACAGAACAAAAGTCTGTAAATTGAAGTTCTTTTCTAAGTGCCACATGCAAGTGCAACAGCACCTGGAAATTCAAACTGAAAAACTCTAAGTCATATTGCAAGGTTGCAGACACTCTTGCCATCACTAATTCATTGAGTATCTTCTATGAAATAGTTCTTAAAAACTGTAGTGTTTTCAGTGTGATACTGAATGGTCAAAACCAGGAACTTGCATTCCACTTGATTCTGCTCTCTCCCAGACTTTGAGGGATGGCTCTTCCTCGGACTGCCAAGCCTTTTTCTGCCTTATGATAGCTTTGTTCCCCTCCTGAACCCTGATCCAGGTTGTTGGTAAATGGAACAAACTTGGCTCAGATAATGCATGTAAGCACCTGACATGAAGGATCCTGATCTTCACAGGTCATAGCACCCACAGCTCCCATAGAAATTTCTGGGAAGCCCCAGCACTTCTCTCTTTGGAAAACTGGCACAGCCCCTTTTGTCTCCTTCTGTTTGGCTTCAGGAGCCATACAGGAGAAACACAGCTGTTCTCCATTTAAGGGATGGGATCTCAGATGTTAGTGAGATGTAGCTGAGAAAATCCAACCATGGGTTTTTACCGCTCTTCGGAACAGGATCGGGGAGTATCTTTTCTATTTTTTTCTGTGTTTTCCCACTGCGGTGACTAAACGATAAGCAGAGCCTTTACTTCAGCCCTCAGTCATGCTGTTTTGTTTCGCAGCCTGAGGTGTGGAGACTAAGGAACTGCCGTGTAGGATGAAGGAGGTCTTGCTTTTTCACTTGAGATACTGCTGTCTGAGTCGGTTCTGGTCTGTAGTTTTCTGTTGTTCTTGTTCATGCAGAATTTGGGAGATGGTAGCAGCTCAGCACATTGGGGCAGTCTCTGGCATGCCTGTGTCTATAAATGCTACCTGCTTGAATGTGCTGTTGGGTAGAAGTGTCAATCTCTTAATCGTGCAACAAACTACGGTATTTTGGCTTAAATTGAGCTGTATAATTATCCAGGCCTAGATACATGGAAAACTGTCATCCAGCACCTGCTTTACAAAAGATGAAAGCCATGCCTCAAAGGAGAAAGCAAACATGTTTCAGGTGTTGAAAGACAGTGAATGGAGGTAAGTCTTGAACTGGAAGAGGACCAGTTCTTCAGAGACCAGAAATGTTTTCTGTTTGGTTTGCACTGAATTGCTTAGAAAACTGGTAAATAATGAGCCAGCACTCAGATGTGGTCCTCGCTGATAATGCAGCATCAGCTGTTTGGGACCTGGATACTCAGTGAAGCAAGGCAGGGTGTTTGGTTTCTGTCCCAAATGCACGTGTTCACATCAAGAGGCAAAATCACAACTTGTGCTAATTGGCATGGCAGCTGGCCATCTGTGTGCAGAGGGAGGGTGAGCAGGCCTTGAGCACATGGGCTAGGGGAAGATGGGCTAGGGGAAGATGGCCCCGGGCTGGGGTCGCTGTCTTTGCTGCTGACTGGACTGAAAGCAGAGAAGTCAGGCTGGCACTGAATTTACTTTAACAGCCATTGACACTGGCTGGAGATATTATTTATCAAGTGAGAGGTAAAGCCTGACTCCAGACTGGGAAGGAGTAAACTCTCGCCAGCTGGGAGAGTATGTTGTAGGTTGTTGAAATGAAGACCTTTCTGCCTGCAAAAAGTGCTGCTTGTTTTGAAAAAGTGAGTCTGTGCTAAAGAAACATTCTAGATTTGATAAACTGGTAGGGAATAAGGCAAATCCTTACTGGCTCCCTAACTTTATTTCAAGTGAAGCTCACTGGAAGTGAGGTGTTTGTTAGCTGGAGGAGAAGGTAGGAACACTATCTGTATTTATATCTATTGGAGTATGGAGAAGAGCTTTAGAGCTGAGCAAATAACATTTTTAGCATATCTGTTTCCAGCAAATGCGTGTCAATTATTCTGTATGTGCAACTCTGCCTCTTCTCCTAAAATCCATCTGGGAAAATAAGTGAATCGTTTCTCATCAGGCTACAAAAGTTTCAGAACTCCTCTCCAGGGTTCCTTCAACAATCTCCTGGATACATCTTAATTTTCTGTAACAGTCCTAATCCACTTCCCATAGGTGCCCACGGGAGCCTTGTTATCGACCTCAACTGGAAAAAGGATTGCTTCTTTCCCTCATTATAATTGCTATTAACTGACACAGTTCTTGTCCGTCTCCATCACAGGGGCCATTAACATAATAGGTCAGAGAAAGTGAGCTCTGTCCATGCCCCTCGAAGGTGTCCCTGCAGTGTGGGGATGGAGCATGTTGGCTGTGTGAGAGGGAGCTGGTCTAGCTCCCCATCTGCTCAGGGAGCACTGAGACCTGGGGCTGTCATTAAGGGCATCCTTCACCAGCATTTAAACCCCCATACACATGTCTGGGAGACTGATACGGGTGGCAGGCTGGAAACTTCCCCTGTCTGCTGTTCTTTAATTGCCTGTTCCTGAAGCAGTTTCTGGGGTGAACCGGTGCTTGGTAGCTTGTTACCTGAATTGCCTCTGAAGGTTTCCTGCAGAGCTGGTGGGTAAAAGAGATGCTGAGTTGCCCTTGGAGCTTGCCTTTCTCCTTTGCCTGACCAGAGTAACCAAGCACTGGAGCTAGGTTGAGCAGCCAACTCAGCGTGCTTCCTCCTGCAGTGGCACGACAGAGCATGTTGAAGTCTCATCTTCCTCTCCAGAATTGGGAATACCTGAGTTTCAGGCAAGGGCTCAAGTGGAGGACCTGGAAACAGATTTGATGGAGAAAATACAAGGATAGTGGAGTCCCACATGCTTGTTCTGGTAGCAAGTTGCAGATCCTACAAGGGTGATCCTGGGTTAACTGTTTCACCTGAAAACCTCATGTGAGTTTTAGCTACCTGAACTAGATGCATGTAGGCCCAGAGCCATGTGTAGCACAGACTTGTTTAGGTCTTGGACTGGCAACTGAAAGGCATTTAAATGATGGTGACCACCAGGGAGATCTGTTTCTTCTAGAAAAGCAACCCTTTTCCTTTCTGACTGTAGAAGAGAAGAGGTATTCTGGTCCTTCTGTGCCTGGGCTCTCATGTTTGCACTACCTTGAGCTAGCCCTTGTATGAGGCATTTGAGATAGGAGACGAGGGTGAAGAGACTGTCCTTCTGCCCCATACGGCATGCTGATATGGGCCATCTACCACCATCTACCACCACTTCTGTTAGGGTAGCAGTCCCAATGTCCAGATTTTGATGGGTATATCTATGCATGGCACTTAACCTGAGAGGAGCATGGTGTCTGTGCAAAGTCTGGAATTGTCCTGTAGCTGAAACCTGACTGGTGTTGCAGACCTTGTTGGCTGATGTCTGCCCTGTTTTCCTGTAGCCATGCAGACTAAAGGGGATGTGGAGGAAGAGATAAGAAAAATAAGCCTCTGTGCTGGGCAGCATATAGTTCTCAATCCTGGCAGATCAAAAATATCAAACTTCAATCTGGATAAAGGAGGAGCTGGTGATGTGCTTTTGGGGGAGGGGAAAAAAAAAAAAAAAGAGATTAGAGAAGTACTTGTAGTTCTTCACATGGCCAGTATGCAGAGCCTGCTAAAAGTCATTAAGGTCCGTAATTACATTTGTATGGATTATACTAATCCATGAATTTGTAACCTGTGGGACCTGGCCATGTTGGGCTAGAAAAACACAGAACTATCAGACACTGCTTTATGATATGCTAGTATTATGCATGTCTTATCGCTTTTTTTCTTAACCATTGTAGGACCTTTGTAGTAAGGTGCTGCTGCCCTCCAATACATGGGGCTGTGGCTGATAGTGACAACTTTTCTGTCTTTTTGAGACCGTAGCCTTAATTGCTCACTTAGGAGGCAGAGAAACCTCATCACCCTTTAAAATGTCCTTAAGGGACAGCATAATCAGGGGCTTATTTAAATATAATTCAGGAATTTGCTTGCATTTTCTTGTTTTCTTACTGTGGTGTTAGTTATGTAAATGCAAGCAATCTTAAAGTTGCAGATCATGGTTTACATTGTTAACCTTTGAGAATAAACTCACTCCAGACTTATCTATTTGACTTCTAATATTTTTCAGTCTCTGGCTTAGTGCTGGAAGTTCAGGGTCCCATTCCCTGCAGTGGACATCTCAGCTTAGGTTGCTTGCTGGTATTTCACTGTTTGAATCCCAGCTCTTCCTTTTATCTTTGACAAATGCTTGGATATCCCTGACCGCAGCCTTTTAAAAATGTTTTATCTGACATAATTTGCTAATGCCTCTGCCGGGACAGAAGGAGCACTATTTCATATGCTCACCCAAGACTTTAAAAACTACAGAGGCTATTAAGGAGTGTGACTACTTAAATATTCATCTGCAAACAGTACTCAACAGAGGTTGTGGTCAAGCTGAAACACCATGCACATTATTAAATGGTACTGAAAGATAAATACAAAAATCGTCAACCTAAAGGAATCAGGGCATGGGTGGGTTAAAGTATCTGACTCTTCCACCAAGCCATTGAGCATCCTCCATACCTCCTGAACCTGAGGATCCTGGAGACCCTTGTGATGTGAACATCCAACACCTGCAGTACTGAACACTTCATGCTTAACTGGGGAATAGCAGTGAGATAACATCAGCTGATAACTGTAAGCTCATTATTTGTCTGTACTATGTTTTGTGTTACAGAGTTTGCATTACAATGTGGACTGAAAGCAGCCTGTAGAGGTCACATTCCTGTGGGTTCTGCAGCGATAACTTGTTGGACCCTGCATCTATTCAACGTATTTTCTTTAAAGATGTACAGAAACAGGCAAGGCAGATGATTTGTGCTGTGGGGCAACTCACCCTGCAGAGCCTTTCTGAAAAGTTACGTGTTTGTAGGGATCAGTGTTGGGGGAGGAAAAGCATAAAATGCATCTTCCAGCTACTGGGGACAGGGAAATGGCAATATAGTCATGGGGGGTCAGCAGGTCTCACAAGTGCCATTTGGGAAGTGCTGGAACAGCAGTAAATGAATTTTTGAACTTGTGAAGTGCTAACCTGATGTAACTACTTCCTGGTACACAAAGCACTTCAGAAAAAAAAAAAGCTTCAGCATTTGATGCTGCCATCTGCTAGGAGATGGAGACATCTTCATAGTGTCTAACAATGAGGTTTCTCTCAGCAAGGGTTGTGTATTCCTCTTGAAACGTACATGTGCCTTCAGTACCTTCCCCAGGCTGCTCAAAGGCCTTTTGTCAGGCCAAAAGGCAAAAGCAGATCTAGAGCATGGGCAGCCTTTGTCCCAGACACTAGTCAGTAAAGTGCCATTAATTTCTGTGGGACTGGGGTGCATTAATTCTGGTGAGGAGTACGGATGGAGGGGAGAAACAGCTGTACCCACGTAGGCTAACACATCAGGCACCCAGCACAGGGATGCAGGGAGACAACCCTGCCCCACTTGGTTTCACAGAACCGTGGCTGGACCTGTCTAGTGCTTAGCGACCTCCTGACAGCCGCACTTCCTAATTCAGGGTGTAGGGACTGATGAGCGTTAGAGTGAATACTTGTCTGTCAGACCTGGCTTGCTTTAAAATAACCAAATGTTCTCTGTCCTGACAAATTTTAGAAGCACCTTCCCAAGATAAAACATTCCTTCCATTTTAGTCACATGGTCCATTTGCACCAGGCAGAAAATAGTGACTGTTCCTCAATATCACTGCTGATCAGAGAGTTAAGAGAAGTACTGAAACTTCATTAAGAAGTCTGCAATCTGGAAATAGAGAGGAGAGCAATATGGCCTGGGTAGTGGGGGGAAGGTGAGGAGAAATATCATGTTCATGCAGAACATTTGATATTTAAAACTCAGTACCATTTGCAGAGTAAACTGATATCTGTGGTTCAAAACGGCATGTGAAACGCTGCTTTGCCAGCATTCCTGGGGATGTGCATCCTGTTCCCTGGTTCAGTGGGTCTCAACAGAGCTGTAACCTGCTGTCTGCTCACTGTTTGGCACCACCACACGTGACATGGCCACTGAGTCAAAACAGGTCCATGGGTTCTGTGACTCTCACAGAGCTACTTTTAAACTGGCTAAGCATCGTCTGACACAGATGTGGATTTGCCAGAGCCTTCTTACAAAAGATGTCTGATGCATTTGAACTGTGAACTGGCTCAATAGGATGTCTGGGGTGCACAAGTGGAGTGATTTCTGAGTCAGTGCCTTCCTTTGGTCTTGTCATGTCCCCTTGCCTCCCCTGACACAGCACACCCTGTCACCATGTGCACAGCAGCTCTTCAGTATCATGGAGCAGTGCAAAGAGGCAATGTGTGCCCAGCTGTTGTCTGCAGCGACCCTGGTGCAAGAACCACAGCAGTTATGTGTTAAATAACAAACTGTTAACCTAATTTTATCAGCTAATTACTGTGTCAAAATCAGTTAATTAGCCCATGTCATGATGAAAGCAGGGTCCTGGGTGTGCAGATAGGAAGTAGTAGTACAAAGGGGCTGAGAGGTGGGGAAGAAGGAAACAACCCTGTAGATTAATTGGGGATATTGTGCTCTCCAAAGGGGGAACTGCAGGGTCTCCCAGCCAGTACTGGTTCCCTTGCCCTTATCTAGGTAACCTCTGTCCTGATCACTGGAGGAAACATGGTACATTTACCTGTGAGCTGATGTTTGCAGATCTCTACATTCATTTCTTTTGGTTTTAGTGGGTCAGTGGTGGGACAATCTCCCTGGGCCCCTCTTGATGTGAAGCTGATCAGAGTCAGTGGTGGGAACAGTGAGCTCCTCACTCCTGCCTCTGAGTGGGTGGCATGGTGGATTTCTTTGCTGCCTTGGAGTGGGCTGTGGCTTGGCAAGTGCACATTATTCACTTTGTCATCTGGGCTGGAGGATATGCACAGAGTGAGAAAGGTGTCTCCAGTGTGGGCTGCAGAAGAAAAATGAGCAGTAGGTGGAGGAAACCCTTCCAGTAGGAGCTCCCTGTGCAGACCAGGTGAATGGTTGGGCCATCCTTGTTTCTTTGGATTAGCTCCACACTTGGGCACAGGGTTTTGCGCCTTAGTCAGTGAAGGAGACTGTTTGGCTGTTTTACACTAGGTTTGCAAGACTGCAAATTGCCTGAGGGAGAAAAAAAACTACCGTCTTTGGCTTGGTGTAAAGCATGAAACATCCACAAAAAATAGTCCATCAAGAACGGTATTGTTGTTAACTTCAGGTGTGCAAGGACATGGTGGTTCACCCCCTCATGAAGACCAGGGGCTTGTTCTTTTTGTAGGTTTATAGGTTTTTTTTAATTACTATTATTATAAATTTGCATAAAGCAAAGAATGGGAGATACGCCCCTGTTCTGCACTGTCTTGCTGTTGACATAGTGATGCTAGTGACTCGTGGATCAGTGCAGGCAGGCATTGCATATGAATATGTAACCACCTCTGTTGTGATAGGGCTGCTAAAAAGATAGGTCTGTACCCCTTTGTGACTGTCGACTATTTAAAAAGAGAGATGGCTACAGATGGATCCTGTTTTGGAAGAGCAAAGTATTTATTTTTCCTAAATTATCTTTAGCATTGCTGACTTACATTTTATTCTCTTATTGCAGTTAAAAATGAGGACCACATATTTTGTTTTCCTTTTCAAAACTGTTGTGCAGTATCATTACATGAAAATGACTCAAATGCCCTTTACAAAAGGGACTTTGTTTCTGCTGGGGGCAAAATATTCACAATGTTTTTTGGATGAGAGTTGAAATTAAAAATAAATAGTGTTTTCTTTAGCTAATCCAATGATGGCAGTGCTGCTACCTTGAAATGCACAATAGGGCTTGTAAGCTCTCAGAGCCTTACATAGAGGAATGCATAAAATAAGCCATGCTAAATTGTGCCCTTTGATGGGGCCAGCCTCGCATCTCCTGCCTCACTGGATTAAAAGGATCAGACTTGTGTGTAATTTGTAGAAATTCTACAGTGTCTGGCCTGTGTCTGTTTTCTGTTACAAGAAGAGTAAGATCCTATTGCTCTCTGAAAGTTTCACATCGGTCTCTGAGCTAGAGGAGACACGCTTGTACTTTACTTCTGCAATGCCTACCTTCTGGTGCAAAGTTTCAGTAACAAGTGTCCTCATTCCTGTTATTTTATGAGCAAGAAATAGACGAACCAAGAGGACTGTCTTATGCCAGATTCAAAGGGGAGACACACACAAGGACCCCTAGCAGAGTTCAGATGCTGTGGGGTTGTGGTTGCAGACATCAGAGCTCTTTGGCTTGTTGTCACCTTAGGTCAAGCTTTCCTTAAGCAGCTCAGCTGTTATTCAAAAAGGGACAGTAAATTGTTCATTGTGCTTAAATCCTATGCTTGGGTCAGTGCTGCTTCTAAAGATGTAATTCAGAAATGAAATGCACATACTGGCTGCCATGACAAGCATCCTGTGTGAACACTCATGTAATCTCAGGTTTCCCTAACATTTTAAGAGCAGAATTTGGAAGCCATATCGGTGGCATGCCTCTTGCCTCTGTTTTCCCCTAGTATCGCTTTGTTACTCTCCTTGGAGAGCTCTACGTGATCCTGCATGCTGTAATGTTCCTTCCAGCAAAACCTCTTAAAAAATTACTTTGAGTTGTGATTAAAAGTGGCAGGGAACAATTGGCATATCAACAAAACAGTGCAATTTGCTTTCTGGGCTTTTTTTTTGGCCTCTTATTTATGTCTGAAAGCAGTCAGATCGTCTACCAGGGCTAGGAGGGCAGGTGAGTTTTGGTTCAAGACTCAATATTTAGCCTGGAAGCGGATGAGGTGGGAATGTGTGTATTGTGGTACAGAATCATTTCAGCTGGAAGAGACCCTCAGGATAACAGAGTCCTTTTAAACACCTCCAGGGATGGTGACTCCACCACTTCCCTGGGCAGCCTGTTCCAATGCCTGACAACCTTTTCTGTGAAGAATTTTTTCCTAATATCCAATCTAAACCTTCCCTGGCAGAACCTGAGGCCATTTCCTTCAACAGCCATTGATATAAATTCTTATACTGTGTCCCCTGCTAGAGAGGCTGGATTTCTGCAAGGAGAAACTCTGAAGAAGGAGGCAGGGTCTCCAGAGGGCATCAGCAGATTGAAAGAGCAGCTGAAAATCAGTGTCAGGAGCTCAGAAAGCAGCTGAGACTGTGGGAAGTGAAGCTGCTTTGATGGAGTCACCCATATGAGTGGTGCCTGCTGCAACTCAGTCTAGGTCTCTCCCAGGCTGAGATCTGCTCTGGAAAAATGTGATTCCTGCACACAAGCTGTAGTAGAACTTGCTGAGCCCTTCTTTTATCCAAAAATAGCATGGGGGAAATCATTCCACCTCTTGGTGAGACTTGATGTTAGCACCATAACCTGTTGGGCAACAGCTGGAGGTTGAAGTACTGGCATTTAATGTTGTACTTGAGGCTCCTGCTGGGACAACTTGGTCACTCTGGGTGACAAGAGACCTTCTGAGAGAGATTTACGAGACCATATATGGTTGAAATCTTGTCGCCAAGTCATAAGGAAGACTTTAGCTCTAGTAAGTGCTGAATTTTGCAGTTTGTGTAGTCACATGGAGCTTATCTTTTCCTACAGCACATGCTTCATGGAAGATATCTTATGACTATAATTCCTTTTTGCCAACCTAGGGGTTACACAAATCCCTGCCTAACTATAGATGACCATGATGCTTTTTTTTTTTTTTTTTTTTAACCTCAAACCTCCTTGAAGCACTGTAGGCATTTTTCAAAATCAAACTGGTACCCCACAACAGAAGATGTGTAGACTACCCTCAAAAAAGGGTCTGATGAACAGCTTGTGCCAGGGGCACAGTGCATCCTTTCATACAGACTTCCCATAGACTGGCCAGGAGACTTTATTGCCAACAATAAAGAGGCACATGGATTTCATCCTAGCATTAGTGAAGTAAGACTGACTAGAAATTTCAACATGGACAGCCTTGACATCTAGTATGCAATGCCTTTACAGTAAGTATGTTGGTAAAATTTATTAGGGACTTGGATTTACATCCTCAACGTCACTGATGCCCTTAAAAGCCCTCAGGGACAGGGACCTCTGCCCTTTCATCTCCCTTCAGTGAGGATAGTGCTAAGCAGCATTAGTAAATATTTGAGATAGCTAGGAGTTGCCTATCAAGTATGAGAGGTTACCCCCTCTTGCTTCTCTTAATTTCTTCACAACCAATAAGTGAGCTACACAGTAACCACATAAGGATGGATATATTAATTCTAGCTGAGCCTGGAGCACGGAGGTGCAGGAAGCCTGTGATCACACAGCTGAGCTCTGGTAGGGCCAGGTGGAGAACCAGACCATCCTTGACTCTTGAATTTGTGTTGCATGTCCAGGCAGATGAGTTTTCTTTGCCCTTGCAGAGATGGGAAAAATACGTGAACTTGTGTATTACTGCAGCTGATAAGCCTCTGTGAGAGGCTGAGCACAGTAGCTCAGTCATGTGCAGTGCATGGTCACACAGCTCTTCTCCTCCAGGGGCACTACCAGGGCAAGCCCCTGACTGCCCAAATCCTACCTTCTGCTGACTTCTTCAACCAGTGCAACTAAACTTTCCTGTCTATCTGGTGGTGGTTTGTCAGTGTTCTTGCAGTGACAGGAAGGAGACTTGTAGACACTTTGGGTTTGTGGTTAGAGACAAGTGGCTCTGCTCTGTGCCTGGCTGGCCTCAACCTCTGAAAAGGCAGATTTATGTGAGACTCAGCTGATAACAGCTTTCTCTGAGCTGACCTCTGGGGATCCTGAGTCCCTGGCATGCATGCCAGCCTCTCCTGAGCATCAGGCATTCAGCAGGCTTTGACCCAAAGGAGTCAGGATGGAGCATCTAGGCTCTGTTTGTCCCCTCAAACTGTGTGTGTGTGAGGATTCATGTGTGTGTAGAATAGAGACGAGGACTGCTACAATCATCCATGTCTCAGAGCTGAGGTGCCAGCCCATGGCAGAGACAGGATGCTGTGCAAAGAAATCAGAGAGCTGAAATGAAAAGATGACATGCAGTGGGGAAAAAAAAATTTTGAATTCCAGTATGAAGCTTGCTCCTTTCTTCAAAATCTGTGCATTGTTTAGGACACCCATAATCCATATGTTGAAAGGGTGAATGTGGAGCACAGATGGCCGTCGGAGCCTCTACCCAAGGCTGGACTGACAGGAGGGAACAACAAACCCTTGGGAGCTCCTGAGCATAAGACATCAACTAACTTTGCACAGGTCACTGTAGAGGATTGTCCATACACAGGAGTTGGGGTTATTTTCTACTGTTGATTCAAGTCCTGGAGCTAAATACCACCTCCCATAATAAATGGTCTGGTAACCATTAGCAGTTTTAAAGGCAAAACTTGGAGCTTACCAATATCTTTTGTGACAGATAAGCAGTTTCTCTTACCAATTTATAGGGACAGTGAATAAAGAAATCCCTGAATGATTGTTCCCTCTGGCCTCAATATATCTTCTGTGAAGAACTTTTCTAAAGCTTGAGAGCTAAGGCTGTGGAAGAGGAGACATTAACCAGGCCTGGTGATTTATTTATCTTTCAGGAGACAGCATTGCTGCCTCATTTTAATTTTTTTTTTTCCACTACAGATCTTTCTTTTAATAGGATTATTAAGCGTTGACGTTTAAGCAGGCCCAATCAATATTGCATTTCCAATTCAGGATAATAAAAACCAAGCACAGTAGAAAGAAGGAAATAAAGCTGGTGATGCCTTACTGTTCCTATGTCTTAACAAGGGAGTATTACTGTGCTGGAAGAGCTGCTCTGTGTTGCTGCCTTCTGTTCACAACGCTAGGGAGACATTTCAAGGAGAGTTGGGGGTTTGGTACAGCTGCAGCACATATTCACTCAAAGAATTTGGGGCACTTGATGGGAAGACAAAGAAGAAATGTTTCCCGTCAGTATTAATGGAGAAAGACTGGCTTCACTTGCTGCAGCTCATTATAGAAAATTAGCAATGACAAATCACGTATGGCTGTGAGAGCCAGGGTGCTCTTTTCACCTTTTCCTTCTCATTTAATGAAAACAAGGGGCAATAGGTTGATCAAATGCCAACACCACAAGCCAAGACAAGCAGTGCCTGATGGCTGTAGTGCTGCTTGAGATTCTTTGGGGTTGTTTTTCTTTTGCAGAGGATGTTGTGCCTCTTGGGCTGGAACACAGTGTGAGTGCTGTGGTGCTGCCTGAGTTGGCTCCCCAGCCACTGAGCCCTGTTCCAGCATCACCCTGTCCTGCCAGGTGCTGCATTGTGAAATGTGCCCCAGCCTCCTTTTACCTCTCCATCCTGGGAGGGAGGATGTTTGGCTCAAAACCCCTAGGCTCCTGCCTAGTCAGGCTCTAAACTGTTTTGTAATAGCTTCAGTCTTGGCATCCCAGGAAAGATTTACAATAAGCCTTTCCTTAACGTTTGGTTTCACTTGACCTTTTGAGCTAAGGTCAAGATCAGAGAGTAGGTAAATAGGCTTTTCCAGCTTGCAGAACACAGCTGCCCTGTCCTCCAACTCCACCTCTGCAACTAAACAACTGTTTATTAAAACATTTCTTCTGTGTCTTTTTTTTTTTTTTAAAGCCATTAAGGAAAACATCTATATTTAAGGTAAAGCACTGTGTCTGTTCCTTGGTGCTATATGTATCATGTAGGCTGTATGAACCTACATTGTGGTGTTTTCTGAATCAAGCATGTTACATCTGGGATGCAGGAGGGCTTTCTTCAAACAAACAAATCCCAAACTTGCTTTAACTTTGAGGAACAGACTTTCTTGCTGCAACAGTCAATTAGTCTCCCTGCTAGAAATGTCTCATATTTTTGCTGTGAAGGATTCTGGTAGATGAAACAGCCAGTGGGCACTGGAAGTCTTTCCCCAAGTAAACACTAAAGGATATGAATGAGTCCCCCTGTGGTCTTTAGTTGGCTAAGTTACTTCTACTGAGCTTTGCTGGCCTTCTGTTGTAAAGAAGTTAGCTTTTCCTAATCTCCAGTTATTCTTGTGCCTCTTTTCCTGAAACCTTGTCTTCTTTTACTTTGTGGGGACAGTGGAGTTGGCAGTGCATGTGGAGTCTTGTGCCATGTACGGATGGCAATGCCATGTCCCTGCTCTTTGATGTTGCCCATATAAGTGGGGGAAATAGCCTGGTCAACCAGTCAGCTGCTGCTCCGGGAACCCATGTTATTGAAAGTAAAGGAGTATGCTGTGATCCAAACTCATTAGACAACAGCTAAGAACAAATAGGTCTCACTGCTCAACCTTACTGTACTTAAGCCAGGAGAACTTAAACAATCCTGGTCCTTCTAAATTTCAGGTCATGGAGGATGCGTGAGGAACCGCCTGAAAATACACTTTAAAACAAAAACAATAGAAAAAGAAAATGTTAGGTTTCTAGAAAAGCACAGAAACAGTTAGATGGATGTCTCCCTATTGCCCATCACAACCCCCAGGAGCAGAAGAGGTTGGCTTTGGTCTCTCTAACCCTGTCCCTGTGACAGTGACTCCTAGCACAGTCCTGGAGGAGCTCCTACATGCAGAACTGTGCCTGGCTCTGGGCTGCTGCTTCTGGGTCTTCCACTAGAGCTGCTCCTACATGGAAGTGTGAGAGAGGGTGCACAGCTCTAGGTTGTGGGATTGAGCTGATAGACTTAAAATGTCAAGTCAACTCAGCAAAAAAACCCTGGAGTGGCTTCCTTTGGTGTTTCACAGTCTTATTGTCGGAAAAGTAATGAATTTTAAGTTCTTTTCTTCTGCCTTGTAAACTGGCTTGTCACTGTGGAAAGGTCTCTTCAATTTTCCAGTTCTCTGGTGAGATCTATCATGTGTCTTCTAGCTGTGCCCTGATTATTTTAATATTCTCTCTCTTCCTTCACTTAGTATTCCTGTATTGCTGCTTATCATTATAAACTACTTGTTCAACTTTGCAGGCGATCATAAGAACAAATAGCCCAGTGAGTACTGACTTTGTGTGTGTCTTTGACAATGATGTCCCAGCACCCCTTCTTTAAGATAGTGCTCTTCCAGGGAAGAAAACAAGGAGTGACTGAATGCCATGCATGTGAAGATCTCAAACATTTCCTCACTCACTCAGCCCCAGATGTTCTTTTCCCAGGCCTTGCATTCAAGCCTTCATTAGACATTTGAGAGAAATGCTTTACTGTGGTTGCTGCCTTGGCTGTTTTTCAGGTTCAGAAAAAATCTGCTATATTCACAGGCCTCTTTTTTTTTTTTTTTTTTTTCCCTTCCCTCCTTATTTTTAATATCTCTCTAGATACTTGTATTATCTTCCTTAACGGTGTAGAAAAATATCCACATGTATAATAGTTCAGAGTTTCTTTGTACCATGTTAATATCTGACACTTCAAAAAAAAAAAAAAATCTCTTGGTCTCAGTCTTATTTTTAATAGGATACCAAACTGAGAGAATATATGAGGATTATTCTAATCTCACCCTGGAGCTCTCTGCAGCACTACTGCCTATCTGGGACCCATTATTTAACTGCCTTCTCCAGTTCTCTAGAAAATGTGTGCTTATCTTGATTTAACAAATAATGATAGCAAATTCAAGAGCCCAAGCTGTCATGCTTTAGAAAGGATGGATTAGATAATTGATTGCAAAATGAAATATTAGGCTGGAACTAAACACCCTCTGTGTTGTCCCTTCCTTGCTTTCTTTAGTCTCTTGAGACTCTGTATACTCTGTGTGTGTGTGTGTGTGTGTGTGTGTGTTAAACATAACCAACTACTCCTCCTTCAAAGCACATGCAATGGCCTGCTTGAGGTGAACTGCCTCCTGATCTTGCTGCTCTCCTCCAGCTGTCCATTGCATGCATTTTTGAAGCACAACAAAACTGGTGAAGGGTCTGGAGCACAAGCCTTATGAGGAGCATCTGAGGCAGTTCAGGCTGAAGAGAAGGAGGCCGAGGGGAGACCTTATCATTCTCTACAGCTACCAGAAAGGAGGCTGTAGCGAGGTGTGGGTGTTGGTATCTTTTCCAAGGTAACAAGCTATAAGAGGAAATGGCCTAGAGTTGTACCAGGGAAGTTTAGATTGGATATTAGGGAAAAATTATTATTGAAAGGGCTGTGAAGCACTGGAACAGGCTGCCCAGGGAAGTGGTGGTGTCACCATCCCTGGAGGTGTTTAAAAGACATGTAGATGTGGTGCTCAGGGATATGGTTTAGCGGTTTTTGGCTGGACTTGATCTTAAGGAAAGGGGCGTATTTCTGGTGAGACTCATGTTTGCAGATAGTGGGAGACCAGTATACCTGGAGATGGCAAGTCATAGCAAGCACATAGGACACAGCAGGCACTCTCCTACCTGTCATTGTGGCAATGCAGGTGTGTGACAGCATGACTTGGACCTCAGCTACTGCTGTAGCCAGCACACAGTCATACTTCACTTCCCCTGACCTTTCTCCATGGGTGAGGAACTGAGGGAGGCTAGGTAGGAAAGACTTAGTTGCACAGCAAGACTGGCTCAGTCCAGCCAGGACTCAAGTGTGGGTTTACCTGTATCGTTCATGGCATGATATTTCTCTCCCTTTCACCCTGAAAATAGCTACATCTCACTGTGAGACTCTAGTCTTGAATGCATCTTTAGACTGCTTCCAGAAGGCATCACAAAATTTTCTCAAGCAGAGGAACTGCTGTTGTTGACAGCCCATACACATGATTTCTTCATTCCTCTTCTCCCTCCCCATCCACCCCCCTGCACCAGGATGAAACTTATAAAATCTTGTACACTCCACAGAATGCAAACAGACATCGGGCTAGTTAAAAACATACTTCAATTTATTTGAAAGTTTTCTATCCACAGATAAAAGGCAGCTGATACATCATTGCATAGAATACTTTTATTTTCTTTTTAGTATGCTTATTAATCAGCATGTCTGAGAAAAGGAATGATTACTGGCTCTAAGTTCCCACAAAAAACAGTGAAGTTAATGGAATAATAAATTAAAGTAGTAGTAGTCAACATTATGTATAAAATAAATGTTAACAAATACAAATATGACATGAATGATGACTGATTCAGTTTCCCTTTTCCTCAGGAGCTCACTGTCTTATTAGAGTGGTTGCATAAGTTGAGTTTTTATTAAAATGCAGCAGTGCTCTGAATATGAGAAACACAAAAGCTACACAGTTTATTTAATTGAATGGGAATGTCTTGAAGAAATCGTGCTAGTGCGAATGAGAGTGCTCTGCTCCTGCCTATGTGATGGGTGGTTACTGTCCAGGTCGTTGAGCCCCTTGCTGCTGCAAGGATGCATCTTCACACTTCAGCTGTGGCTGATCCTGGCTTTAAGGTACACACAGTGCCCACCCAACTATTTACATTATAAGCACTATGTATTCAAAGGACAAAACTCTGCACACCCCTCAGTGTGTGGGAAAGGAGGGACATGCAACCTTAGTATACTGGCCAGCATCTCTGGGGTGTCCTCATTGTCCTATATAAATGCTCATTACTGGAAATTCAGTGGTGTTAACCCACAAGCAGCTTCTGCTGGTCTTAAGGAAACACCTCTAAGAAAAGTCTATATTGTCAGTGTGCTTTCTTTCCTGTTTACCTGCCCTCACGCAGGTTTCCATGAGTGCTTCTATCTGACAGCCATCTGCAGGCAGCCAGGCTCCCTGTGCCCAGCCAGGGCTTCCCAAGGGAGCCAGCTCTGTGCACAGGCTGCTGCCTGGAGCTGGAGGCACACACCTTGCTCATGTGTCCAGGGGAGCTTTAGAAAGTGCCAAATCCACTATGGGGAGGTAGGTTTTGAACAGGGACTGTCCATCAAAGCCTGGAGGAAGAGAACTGCCAACCAGAGCAGCAGCAGAGCAGGAAGAGACCTGCATTTGAGACTGGGGATGGGAACCAAGTAGCAGAGTCCATGCAAGGTAAAGATCTGAGAGTCTTTACCACAACAAGGGTGCTGACCCATACATTATGTATGGAGAAAAGTCAATCATGTTCTGAATTACAGGGTTGTAATTCTATCCTGAGGATCTGATGACTACAGAAACCAATCCAGATCTGATCCTCTGGTTTGACAACCGTATACTCCTGGATGCAATTATAACCCTGTTGTATGTCTCAGCTGCCTGGCACTTTTTTTTTTCCTCCTCCCTCCTTATGCACTTAATATTGAGGTAGAAGTTTCAACTAGTATTAAAACACACAAAGAAAATGAACATGATGACTTTGAAAAGCTGTGAAAACCTTCACAATGTGGCTATAAAATAAGTAATAGAGATAGCAGAAAAGAGTAATCTTAAAAATGTCAGAAAAATTGTACAAAAAAGTACAGTACTGAGTTGCAATACAGTTTTGTCATCTGCTGGCTTTAAAAATTAAAAAAATTTTTTTTTTTAATTCTCCCTCTGCAATAAAATGACAGAAGCAGAATTTTTTGTGACAAATATATTGGTATCCAAGGCATTAACAGTTTTGAATAATAATCTAAATATAGGTCATTTATATGAGTTGGCTTCAGCTCAACATTGCTTTTATTTCCTATAAAAAAATACATGTTTAAGTATGTGTATATATACACATACACGTCTATTGCAAAAAGTATCTGCATTCCTTCTGAAGTTTATGAGGAAGATCAAAGTAATACAATAGTAGCAATAAACCTTACAAGGAGATTTAAATCACTTATTATTCATACAATATTTAAAAATAATGAACAAAGCTCAAAAATATATAGTATGGGGGGTTTTTGTGCTTTACAACCCCTGTAATACTAAAGCAAGTTTAACTCTTTTCATGTAGGTATTAAAATAGACTACTGCTATTAGTTACTTCCACTGTACTCGATACCACTGTGTAACTGAAGTCCAAATTTCAGTTGAAAGGACTTGGTTAGTTTGAATTTCATCCTATTGATTTAATTATTGTCAGCAATGTGAAAATATATTCAGTGTAAGAAAGCTGCTCAAGCCAAAGGAGGAGGGGATGGGGAAGAAGAGAGCTTATTATTCTTACAGCTATTTTTCAAGAAATACTAGATGTTCCAGGTTTAACACTACATTTTAAAATCAGGCAAAAAAATGCATGAGTAAAGAACACAGATACTGTTTGAGTCTTCAAGGAGAACATTTCACTGACATTAAAGGCAACTTTGCAGACTCACTTGAAATGTATCAATTTGTAATCTACACATTTACAGGGGATGCTCTGCTCTGAAAGCTGTTTCCCAATCTGTGCCAAAGCTTGTGAGGCTGTGTAGAATACTTCTGATGATAGACCTCCAGGCTCTGTTTCTCCATAATTGATTTAGTTATTAGTTATGCAGGGAGAGAAGAGATCCCTGAGGCTTGGTAAAACAGTATTCAGTTGCTAAAAGCAGCCCTTTGTGAATTAATGTCATCCTACCAGCTCTTTCTGCTCATTATTCCTTCACATCTTGTTTTCCTGGACACCAGCTGTCACAGAGGAAGCCTCCAGCCTTTTCTTCTCCTTCTTCCTTGGCTGGCTGAAGTTGCACCAGCACGGTCTGGAGTGTCTCCTTCACCACCTGGATCTCCCTCTGTAGAGACTGTGCAAGCTTTATTAAGGAATAAATCTATAGGTGATTGGCAGTTCCTTTTCTCTTTCCAAGTTATTAAATAAATTCTTGTTCTGCTGCTCACAACAGATGGCCATGGCTATCTAATTGTAGTTTCAATTTCTTTCAAATTGTTTGGATTAAATATTAATACATTTCTCACACTTGCTTTCAAAAAAAAAAAAAAAATCTCCAGGCAAAGTGAAGTTCTCAAGTAGCATTATTAACACTTCAAAAAAGGAAGGGGATGGCATGGCAGACAGTGCTTGGGTGCTGTTCTTGTGGGATGGGAGGAGATGAAGAAATTGCACTATGGAGGCAGCAGCACCAGCCTCGAGTTCCCTCCTGGGTGGAGGGTAGATTTTTTTGAGCCAGAGATGCAGATCTGAGTGGATCAGACCCCTCAGGTGAAGGTACCAGGATAGTGGCCACAGCTCTTGTGACATTAGTGAGCTTGACGATGTGTGCTCTGAAAGGCAGGGTGGGAATCTAGGTAAGCAGCAAAACTAGCTTATAGCAGAGGAAATGTTTCTGCTCTACTTACCTCCAGAAGGCTTTAATCTTAGCTGAATTATCAGTATAACACAGAAAACACAAATATAATGCAACACACAGCTCCACAATGAATACTTTGAACAAGTTGAAAAGCAACACGATAAGCAGCATCAAAGTTGTGCTATCGTGCATTAAAAGGAAAAGGGCCACCAGAAAAATCATCTGATAATTCACTAAAAATACTTCATTAAGAAAGGAGTTTTTCACATTTTATTTGCCATTATCTAGTTCAGGCTTCCTGCGAGGCAACTGGGAAGAAAAAGATGGCAAATGCCTCAGCCTGTTAAGAGACCATCTATTATTTCCCTCCCCCAGCTCTGCAATAACAGAAAGAGGGTGTCAGGTGGTGGCAACAAGATGATGAGGGGTGCAGCAGGGAGCGGACTGGCAGATGAAGATAAGATATGCATGGAGACAGTGGCAACTGTTGAGACATGCACAAGTTTTGAACTGGCCGGGCTTCCTAGGCAGTACAACTTGTTGTTCTGATGACTAGCCTGCCTCTCCTGGAAATAAGCATATTTTGTACTATGGAACACATCAGCCTTTCTTCTGGTAATCTCATGTCAGTGAGACTATCCATTGTTGAATCAAGTGCAAGGACTGGGTGTAGCTCAGTGAGACAACCAACCTTCTTTTCCATGGCTTATACAGAGCACAGCAAGCATGAGAAAAGTCAGACTCTGCGGAAGGTCCAAACCAATGAGTCCAAAGTCTATGTGAACAAGACCTAGGGCCCAACCCATCCACACTCAGGCCTCCAGTACAAGTACGGCTGGAGGGCAAGGACCCCCAAAGGCTAATCCAAGCACGTCAAGGGAGAGAGAAATAAATTAATTTCTAGCAGTAAGTCATCAGATGATGATCTCTGAGAGAGCCAGAAATTCACTTCAAGGGAAATGAAACAGGCTGACACTGAAACAACTGAGTTTCAAAAATCCACCACCCAGGAAGGGTAACACACAAGGACAGGCTTTACGCTTCACAGAGCTCATCCTTTATGAAACATTGTTTTACTTGACCCTGATGTCAATGCAAAGTCAAGAAAAAAAAAAAGGCACCCTCAGGTTATGTGACTGTAAAAAATAAGATGCTACTTTTGAAAAATTGAGACTAGAAAGGACCATGGGGAAGTTACACAAACCACTGCTATTTCAGGCAGTCACAGTTATGCCATTGAAAGCCTTTCAGCTGCTTTTGATTCTGTCATCTGTTCCTCAAAATTTCATATTTCTTTATGTATTTACATGTATTTACTATGATGTCTTTCTTACATTCACCAGGAGTATTCATGCATACTTCTAATTTCTGGACAGCTCTATTAATCTAAAGGGATTCTGTCTCTGATGACCAGTGACAGCAGTATCTTATCCTAGGATCTCAAAGCACTATACAAGGAAAAATTAATTATGCTTTGCATCTTCTCAGAAGAAACATCCTCTCATAAGTGGTACTGGACTGTCCACAACTCTGCAATTTAATCATGATGCTCTACTGAAAACCTAACTAATAAAACAGAAATTCTTTAGTTTATGAACACCATGAAGCCTCTGAAATTTAATTATTTCTTATGCACAGTTTCAGACTACAGGCTGTTTATAATATCCCAAGCAACTACAAAATTCTTTTCAGGTAGAGAGAAAAAGCCCCGTGCTGGACTTGCTCCATTAAGTCCATGTCTTGTACTGTGGAAACCAGAACTGGACCCTGCACTCCAGATGGGACCTCACCAGTGCTGAGTAGAGCAGAAGGATCAGCTCCCTCCACCTGCTGGCAATGCTTTTCTTAATCCAGCTCAGGAGGCTGTTGGCCACCTTTGCCACAAGATGTGTTGCTGGCTCGTGTCCAGCTTTCTGGCCACCATGACCCTCAGGTCCTTCTCTGCAGAGCTGCTTTCCAGCTGTTTGGCCCCCTGTTAGTATATGGATAGAAAAAAAGCAAAACTGAAATGTTTCATAGCCAGTGGATCAGAAATCTTGAAGGCAACAGGGGAGGTTTAGATGGGATATTAGGAAAAAAATTCTTCACAGAAATAATTGTCAGGCATTGGAACAGGCTGCCCAGGGAAGTGGTGGAGTCACCATCCCTGGGGGTGTTTAAAAGTTGTTCAGATGAGGTTCTTAGGGGTGTGGTCTAGTGCTAGAGTTAGGTTATAGTTGGACTTGATGATCCTGAGGGTCTCTTCCATCCAAAATTATTTCTGTAATGGACTGGAGCATCTCCCATATGAGGAGATGCTGAGAGAGCTGGGACTGTTCAACCTGGAGAAGGTTCAGGGGGATCTTACCAATGTGTTTAAATCCCTGAAAAGTGGGAAAGAAAAACAAGGAGCCAGACTGTTCTCACTAGTGTCCACTGACAGAACAAGAAGCAACAAACAAGAATTCCAAAATAGGAAGTTGAATCTCAATAAAAGAAAACAATTTTTTTTTACTGTGAAGGTGGTCAAACACTGGAACATGTTGCTTGGAGAAGTTATGGAGTCTCCATCCTTGGAGATATTTAAAATCTGACTGGACATGGTCCTAAGCAACTTGGTCTAGGTGACTCTGCTTGAGCAGGGAGTCAGATCAGATGATCTCAAGAGGTCACTTCCAACTGAACAGTTATGTGATTGTGTGTGCTATGTGCCAAAGGATAAGCAAAGAGGCAAGACAATTCCCTATCTATTTGGAATGACCTGGGTTTTGGCCTTTTAGAAGAGTGCTCTTGGGAGTGAAGGAAAGACACCAAGTAAATCCCTGCTGCTCCCATATGAGGCCTGCATGTTCTTACAGCAAGAAAGCAAAATGACCTTTGGAAGCCCATCACTTCTTACAAAATACAGGGATGCTCATGATAACGAAACCTGATTAGGATTCTTCCATTCCCCTCACTCCCAATTCCTGCCTACCTCCTTCAGAGCCAGTGTGTTTCTACAAACTATCATAGCACCCCTCCCATGAAAAAAAAATACCCCCTCTCTCCAAAAATACTCAGAAAAAAAAAAAAAAAAACAACAGAACCACCACAACATTTTGAAAAATTGCTCACTTCAGGAATCTGGATATCAGATCTGTCCCTCAATCACTTGTTCCAGCCCAAAAGGGAAGACAAAGAAGCTGCAGTATACGAATGGATATGCACTCACCAACCTTCACCGCGACATGAACAAATAAAACGGTGGAATCCCGTTCTCTCCATGTGATGCACACTGAGAACAGTCCACCCTCCTGCCAACCAAAATAAAACCAAAGAGGATACCGTTGCCTCCTCTCACTCTTGGGGTATCCCAAGATTTCTTACGAGTCCACCCAGAGCGAGATTCCTCAGTGAGGTACAATCCGGACTAAATTCTACATTCCTGATCCTGTCAAAAAACTATGCTGGTATAAAGCAAGACTTGTATGAGAGCCTGACACATGATAAAGGTGAAGGGTTAGCAAAGTGACCTGCTGTGCCTAATGAACATTTAGGCACAAAATTCTGTTCTCAAAATAACTGTTTAAAAAGCCCATTTTAGGGGGAGGAATGGAGATTGCTTTTATAATAATAGTCCAGTCAGGTTTTCTTCCACCAAAAGCATTTCACCAGGAAGAACTATTACACACATTCAAATTGTCTATCAAAATGTAACTGCTAATTAAGAACAAAAATGACTGTGAAATTATAATATAGGCCCCATTTAATTTTTCTGGGAATTCCAGGCCTTTACTGTCAGGAAAGTAACACCTCTCATCAGCTTTAGAGACACCAGAATGAGTCACCGCTTGTCCTTTGGTTTTTCCAATTAATTACGTGGACTGTTTTCATACACTTAACAATGTTTAACCATAATTGAATGTTTTGTGGGTTTATTTGGTTGTACTATATAGAATTATAGGAAATATGTCATAGTGCTACAGAGGAGATCTTCCCTTCCCTCCCCCTCATAGCTTGATGCTTTTTATACAAAAGTGCAGTTTAATATTCGCTGTGAAAAGCCTCAGTAATTAATGAGAATTCCAAGTGGGTCTGTGCCTATACTCAGGACTAAGAAATATAGCTGGATTTCTTCTTTGTTCATGCTGGCATTTACGACAAGCAGCATGGTTGATTTAAGTGTGCTATGCCATCAAAATGTAGAATGAAAAACAATGACATCTGAGATTTTTCTTCTAATACAAACTTAATTATTAATCAGAGCTATGACACACACTAATCACTGGCAAATGGCTCAAGAGCATCAGGAATTTATTTTTCTCAGTGGAGTCTTTAAAAGTCTTTTAATAGTCAGACAACAGGACTAATTTACATCTGTGCAGACCCCAGTTAGACTTTTGACCTAATACAGTTTGTAACATTCATGTGTAAGGCAGTTTTTGGGGGGATGAGAGGAAGGGTGAAAATAACCAGTGAACAAGAGTTTGAAAAAATTATCCTGCATTCATTACAATTTCAGATCTTTAAGCTCCTGCTCCAAGAGTTCTACAGATTTTTAAAGAAGACTGCATCATTATCCAATATTCGGGATAAGAAATTGTTTTACTTAAAGCTAAATAAACTACCATGCAAACAACAGATCTATCTACTAAACATAAATTCTTCTAATTACTTTCACTAATCTCAGTGCTAGTTCCCGCAATATAGAAATGTTACCAATGAGTGAAGGTTTACTTTATAGGCACTGAAAGGTTTTTATTTTTTAAAAAAACCCAAACAAAACAAAAACACCTCAACAAACAAACAAAACCAATCTACAGGTCTATAGCACTGTGGTAGCTATTTTTCTCATCCCTTTTTGAAGTAAAGCGCAGCGATTACATGTACCAGATGGTAACATTTTATGCACATTGATCCGGACTACCTCTGAAATAGCAGCTGAATGTTAATGAAGGGTATCTGAATTCCTGAACTGCTTCTCTGTATGTTCCTATCTTTTAAACATGGTTTCTTATTTTGTGACTGATGGTCTTGCTAGTGCTGGGATATCACACAGTGTGCATTTCTGTGCTTAGATAATGCGAGCTGAATTTCACCAATAGAGGAAATCAGACCTATATCAGACAACTGTGGCTTAGAACCAGACTAAAATACAATTATTCTCAAAGTTTCAATTATCAGACTCCATTTTTTCAACTAACTCTTGCATTTTCAACAGCTACGAAGAAATATGCACTTTCCACAGAAAATACAAATACTACTATTTTACATAGCTGTAGTGTATTTTCTTCAGAAATCAAAAAAGCAGTTTTTCAGCTTATTTCACCTTACCTAGTAAGCTGTAACTGTGATCAGACCTGTCTGCTTGGTTTGAATATGAATATAAGTCCAATGCAAAGAACCCATAACTACAGTGTTCTTCTACTAGGTTCAACGAGAAAAGAAAATTTGAGAGCAAATATACATAAGAGAGGAAGGAAGTAGTTGTTCTGTACTCACATATCCGTATAGCTCTGCAAAGGATGCTCACAAACAGCACCTGGGAATCACAACTGCAACCGAGCACACATGTTGTAAATATAATTAAAAATACTGTAAAATGGACTGTGGTAAATACAAGAAAAAATAATCCTTCTGTACATTGAAATGCTTAGAAAAGAAACATTTGAAGTAGTAACAAATTAGTGACTGGATATGTCCCCTCTGATGCAACCCCCCAGCACCTTCCTCCCCCCCCTCCTTAAAGATTATCATTCTGATACCTTTAAATAAACCAAGAATAAGAATTTTGCAATGAGATCGCATGAGATGCCCAATCACCTAAAACGCAGTGGTATTTCCACGCGCTCCTTTCATTATCCTTTCTCTAAACCCTCTCCTGCAGGACTGCCCACCACTGCTTAGGAGGAACCGAATCCTTCTAGCACCATCATCATCTCAACTCACTTTTAGGTGTCTGTAAGGGCACATCTGCTAATCTCTCCAAACTCAATTTATTCATCTTTCTTTCTTCATTATCCCATTGCCTGCTACTACTTCTCCACTAAAACCTAACCAGCTAAGTACTCTCATCTTCCTCAGCCTTGTTGGTTCTTATTTTTTCCTTTTCTTAAAAGCACAAAATCTCTCTTATGATAAGTTTTCTGTGAAAGTTATGAATGAAAAAATACTCCGTGCTCTTAAATTTTGAAAAAACTGTCCACAGATGTAGGCCCAACAAATGCCTCATGAAGGTTAAGCAATCTTCAGTCAGATATCAAATGACAGATGAGGCACAGAAAGAGATAAGGATGCTGTTCAAGACAATATCTCATCTGGCTGCTTGCACTGGAGTGTCAGAGGTAGATTGCATTGGGTAGGATGACACCTGATGCACCTACTGCTCATTTTTTTAGAAGGAAAAAAACCCAAAATATATGTGGCAATACAAACAGTCTAAGTCAATGACATAGCATTTAATTTAGCTGAATCAGGTTGGAAAAAGCTGGTGCATGGATGCTTGTATCCATGCAGCTTTTGGCCTACTAGGTATTTACTGTAAGAGTATTACAAACAAAAGGATTATAACAACAGAATAAAGGCATTTCAGTGCCTAGTCTCAGTTTACAAAGAACTAATTTCTGTTTAAACCAGTTAAAGCTGGACCAGATGACAGTGAAAACACACTGCAGCAAAACTTGCAACAACAAAAACGCCCACTTCAGCAAGACAATAAATTCTCCCCTTCTTAAGCTATTTAATCTACATTAAGAACTAGTAGTCCACGTGAATCTGAAAGTATTTCACATACATACTTACTTAGATTGATACATATCTATAGCTATATCAAAAAGGATATGAATAACTCCTTCATCAACTCTGCAGGAAGAAGTCTGCAGTTGATCTTCCAGATGCACCAATTTCTCACTTATTGCTTCACATTTTTCTCCCAACTCTGCAGAAAATATGAAGAACTCCTACAGGAAGTTGAAAAAGAGAAGAAAGCATGTTTGCTGCTGACTGCACTCTTCTACATCAAATTTGCATCAAATTAAAGGGAAAATAAAATATTAGTAAGGGGATATGACACTTTGTGGTGCTGAGACATTGCCTGAAAGCAAATTCCCATCAGAGAGACAAAAAG
This sequence comes from Patagioenas fasciata, assembly GCF_037038585.1. Classification (NCBI taxonomy): domain Eukaryota; kingdom Metazoa; phylum Chordata; class Aves; order Columbiformes; family Columbidae; genus Patagioenas; species Patagioenas fasciata. The sequence goes on from NC_092522.1 coordinate 48,581,374, forward strand.
TTGTTACTATATAATAATATGGTGATTTATATAAAATGGAATGAGCTGGTGGTGTCAGTCTATTTCCCAGCAGAAGAGTCATGATCTCAGTTTCAGCGGAGGATTAAAGGGGTGTGAAGACTGAACTGCTCTCCCTCTTCCCTGTTGTCTCACCACAGCAGGGGAGGGAAATCTCACACTGACTACACCATTTAGGTTCCTAAATTTCAAGTTGCTCATATAAATATGATTTACACTTTTAAGCTATTTAAATATTTTAACCAGCATCACTTTTAGTATCTCTTATAAAAACAAAATGTACCTATTTTTTTGAGGAAAAGTCTGGCTAGAATACTTAGGGAGTTTACTCAACTGTTCAGAGAAATGCATTAAAGTCTTAGAGAGTACAAGATGAAAATACACTTTTTTTTACTGTGTTATCATGAAACAAGACTACATTTCAAAACTAGTGCTTCTCCACTTAGAACTTTTGCAGACAAACACTTTTTCTACTTTAAACTGAGTGTTTTAAACCAGTTGCAAGGTCCTTCCCATAAGTTTGTCTGCTTTCGGATATACTGCACAAGGGTAATTTGTGTATTTATATTTTGTATTGAGTACTTCTTCAAGAAAAGACTCAAATAAGCAGCAAATATAAGAGGGGGGAGGGAAAAAAAAATTGTGCAGCACCGAGACAAGCTTTTCCTCTCCCTCCAAAGACATCATAGTGCTGTCTACAAAGAATGACAAGGGTTATCTGTAAATAAAAGATTCTGGTGCCACGATGAAGTTCTGCTGGAGCCATGTTGAAAAAACTAGAGTCACACATCATCTGGAATCCAGAAAAGTGGATTTTCTCTAGACCATAAAGCAAGCTGCACATGTGGCCAGTTTTTCTTGTGTAAAAAACCATTTGGAGTCCTTCGCACTGATCTGTTTCTATAACAGCAACCATCAACGGTTGTTTAAGAGAAATCAAGCCTTCGATCAAAGGCCTTCCAAAGAAATCATGATAATACTTGTTGGAATGCTGCCCATTTTTGGTAAACACATTTACCAGACCTCACAGTCCAAGGTCAGAAGACTTGCTGACACATCCTCTGTTACCGCACAGAGTGCTGATCTTTTTGCTTTCCCAGCTTTTCTGGCAGGCTTGGGTAACTCTGGACCAGCAAGCTGGCTCTGGCTACAAGAAGTTACATTGCAAACACCTGCAGCTTAGTCGCAGAGAAGCACAATGTGAGAACCACCTGGCTGAGTCCCTGGCTCTGTGTAGGAGACCCAAGCAGCCTTCTTCAGAGCCATTACTGAACATCAGAACCTACAGCAGCACTCCATGGAATTTATAGATGTAAAAATGAGCCATTGTTTTTAAAATGAGCACTGGGGAGGATAAAGGTATGCATTCTCCCTATGGCAACTAGGAACGTCCTTCTCTCATGACCAGGGACAGAAAATGAGAAACAAGTCTTCCATCAAGTTGCTAAATCATCATTCAGTACACCAACAGGACTCCGTATCTATTTAAGTAGTGGGATAACCCAGGCAATTTATATCAATAGAAAGTTTTTAGGGAATCGTTCTGTGACACTCATGCAAGAACAGAAGACAGCTGTCTAAAAGAACTTAGGTCTCACGCTAGGAGAGTCAGTAAATTGTAAAAACCTGGTACCATGAAAGCACATCTGGCATGATGACCATCTAGAGTAAGCTCCACCCCGAACCCTGATTTTTCATTAACAGTTAATTACACATAAGAAAATCAGGTTTTCACATGACCATCATCTCAAATGCAAGAAAGACAAGACAAAACCACTCAGTGCTATACAATTATTGAATAGTTAATTTATGAAGAACAGCTTTTCATTAATGCAAAAACTTCCAAGTATTGCTCTGACAAATTTTCAAACCAGACTCTTACTACAGATTGTGTACTTTGACAAAATGTATTAGTCCTGGACAGATCCTGAAGAACTGGTATCATAAAAAGAAGATTCTTGCTCTTACAACACCACCAAGATATCAAATACTTTACTCTGATTCAGTCACTGCTTTTATCAAGAACTATTAGCATATGAGATTTTGATTCACATTCATGCTGCCAAGACATGTTGACATTTCTAGTCCTGGCTTGAAGTCATCTGTTACTACAGACAGCAAATCAAAAAAGCACATGTTATAGTACTCTCCTGAATATGCTCGCCATTAAATATATTTAAATATACAAAGCATTATGAAGATATGCATTACAGGATGTTATCACTTCCTTTTTTGGGATAGTGTTGATGTCAGGAACGTTTATCCAGACAATCGCTCACCCAGTTAGCACTATCGTCAGTTGCTATAAGAGGAGATCCATTTCCTCCACTTTAAAACAGCCCTCATGTTTCCTGTCTTGTATATGCAAATATAAGGAGTTCACTGGGCAGCTAATCTAAATGATAAGCACACTGGCTGGATATGTATAGCACCGCTGTGAAGATCCACAGTGAAAAATCTTTCCCTATTCACTGTGTCTGTGTATGTCCAGGGAAAAACGGGCCCTTCAAACCTACGCCCTCACTGAACTTCAGGTGGGTTGAGAGATGCCAGCAACACAAAAGAGCATTTAGATACCTGGTTGGCAGCAACGGCTCTAATTTGCAAGTGCGGCCTAGCTCTAAGGTGCACAGATCCTGAAAACCCAAGAGAAAAATGTAATGACATTAGAAAATCCACAGTCACAGCACAGCTGGATGACTACACTTATCGCTGGTACTGCTACCTAATCTGATCTCATTTTTGACACCTCCTTTTCCTTTTCAAATAAAACCTTACAGCCAGATAAAGCACCCGAGACTTCAGGTAAGTGCTCGTTCTGTACCAAAGGCATCTCACACAGTGCCTTGCATCGGTACTAACCTGTATTTTGGGGTTCTAAGCTTTAGCTAGTAGCTTCTACCCTGCTGCAATTCCCGGCAAAGACTTCATTGGTCTCACACTAAACATATTTAGAAATAAAAAACTATAGTTTTTAACTCACTGGCTTTAATTTCTTGATCAACTGAATATTTAGATTCCCACTTAACAGAAAAACTCCATTCTCTCATGTGTAAAAAATACAGTGTATTCTTCCCGAATTAACACATTTTGAATACATAATGAATTGTCTAAAAAAAAAGAAATTGTTTACTTTGGAAATAAATGAATAATGAGGACTAAGAAAAAATGTGTGCTTAGAACAGAATTGTTACAACAATATAGGGAGGCAGGAAAATTCAAGTAAAAATCAGATCAAACTTATTTAGGTCTTCCACCACTTGAAACCCATTTAATATTAACACTTAACCCATCATAACTTTAAAGCTATGGTTGCACTGGAGCTTAACTAAAGTATCTCCATAGGGTAGGGGTTATATTCTATTAATCTTAAACTCCTAATATATATTCTGCAGCTTATTTCCTCTAATGCAGAGATAATAGTGTACAGATAAACTATTTTTGCATCTGCATGGCACAGAGCTGCCTTTGTAGTTGAAATAAGAAGTTCCTTCACAGTTTAGAGAAGCAGCATCTCTCAGGAACTTACTTGCAGGCACCACATGAAAAATGCAGGAAGATCATATCTTATAGATTATGATTTTAGAGAACATATATATACAAATATACACTCTTTCTTATTTAGGATTGGAAAAGGGTGGTCAGGCACAGAACTCTAGTTTAACATGAAGAAGAGCAATAGATAGAATTGAAAAAATATACAGTGCTCTCAAAAATATACAAGAATAATTCTAAATATTCAACCAATTCCACAGTTTCTGCCCCCAGACCCTCTTTTGAAAAAAAGTTCAATAACTCAGAGAAGTAGATAGGAAAGATTTCTCCCAGTGCCTTTCATGCCTAGTAACGGCCACTGGTAACATTTTTATTTGACATCTGCTTATGTAGGCAGGGAAAGCGCTGTCAGTGATGCACAAACTACTCAGAACAGGTCCCGGCTGGAAAGGGGCACTTTACACTGATCAACAGCATCTTTGAGAGGAGAGTGGACTCTGCCTCCAGCTCAATAAATTAATAAAATACAACTCATCCAAGCTTGTAGGTTATGTCAATGCTACAAGCTACTGTAAGTCTTATGACTCCTTTGGTTATTGTTGCACTAACAGCACTTCTAGGAGGCAGCCAGGAGAGATTGCAGGAGTCAGGAAAGAGCTGAGATGCAATATTGCTTTATTGATTTTGCTGTGAACAGGCAATGTAGCTGGTTGGGATATTTTTCCCCCCTTTAAATCCTTAAGCAGGTAAAAACAGCTCAAATGTGGGTGTGATTTGTTATTTTTTAAGGTGAAATTCTTCCGTCTTCTCATGCAAAGCAGAATTTCTCGTTTTCTCCCAGAGATGTGAGAGTCTGATGTAAGAAACAGGAAGAACAGACAATGTTCCGGCTGATGCACAGCTGGAGCATGAACACACTGAATTAAGAGCAGAGAGAATGGTTTCCACTTTAGCCTTCTGCATTTCAATTTACTCTTTTACTAGCCACTTCAGTGATCTATGAGCAATAGCTCTGTGACAACATTACTCAAGTTAAACGTTTGATCAGCTTTTCTGGTGCAAACACCTTCCAGGTTCTCTTGGATCTAGTTCGGCAATTTTATACAGAAGAATCAGTATTCTGGTAGCTAGATTAATCTAACTCTATTAGGGATTAGAGTCTCTATTAGAGACTTCCGTGGTTGTACTGAGAAGCAGGATTTCCAGATAGATCCTTAAAATTCATTCTTCCTACAGAGGAACTTTATAAAAAGGAGTTGCCTTACTTCAAACTAGCAATATTATAACCTCAATAAGATACATAAAATAAAAGTCTTAGAAGATCTTCTGGAGAACATCAAAGCCAGATTTGTTTTACCTGTACTAAATCCTCTCTCTCCTATAATAGTTAAAATCATCCAAAATAACAACTACAAAGAGTTGCCCTTACAGATATTTCACATTATGGCACAAGGTCTAGAACTTACTGTTGGCAGAAGTGCTGCATGCTTACCCTCATCCCTTGCAGAAGTCAATGGAAATTGTGAGCACTTGAAACTCCACAAAGTCAGGCCAGGGCATCTCTTAAATAATCTCTAGAAATAAAAGGCAACCATTCATATGTTGGTCCTGGTTGAGCAGATGCTTCATCCACATGCGGGCTAAGTGCATGTGCCCTCAATGAGCTACATGGTGTGGCTACAGTGTGTCCAAAGTGCAGGTGGAAGAAGCATTTGTCCCTCCTCTGAATCCCAGATTTCCTGCCCTGTGTTGCACTGTTCTGGGACAGTGTCACAGATGAGGAGGGCAAAGAGGCCACTGAGATCAGACCTAATCTTTTACTCTGAAAATAATGTGTGTTACTGATGACAAACACCATCCCAGCACCCTGGCAAGGCTCACCAGGAAGCAACCAGGGACCACCAAAGCCCATTCTGACTTGCAGTGTGAACAAGCCCACTATGACTGTCCTCAGCTGGTATCCGTTCACACGGCTCTTAGCAGCTGACTGGGATTTTGTGGTTCTGGTTGCAAGGCAGAGCCTGCTCCAGGGTGAAACTGCCCTTGCAGTGAGCAGGTTTTCCTAAAGCAAACTTTCCTTGCTACAAACTGAGATGGTTACATTTCATTTTACCCTTACAGAGCACACAACAATAACTAATAGTTTTCTTTTTTATAATTATTTTTAAAGTGGTTGAAAACTTTAGCTTTCAACCAGACTAGGACTTTAAAGCTGTTGTTTCTATTCCTTTCCTTCTTTTCTTCCATGTGTTCCTGTCTTATACAGAGTGAGGCATACAGACCACTGCCATGGTCCTCCAGAGGCTTCGACATTCTCAGCTAAGCATAGTAATTATTTCTGTCTTACAACTGACATTCCCATTAATGAGGCTGCAAATGACATTTGCCCTTTCTTGCAACAAGGTAAAAGTAATGAATCCCACTCTATTTGTAGTTCACTATAACCCTAGATTCTGCTTCTGCAGTGGTGTCATCTTAGCTGCTATTTACCATCTGTACACATAAAGACAACTTTTTTCTTTCTTGAATGTAATTTGCACCTGTCTCTTAACATATCCCATCTTATTGATTTCAGGCTATTCTTTCAATCTATCAAGAGCATTTGGAATTCTAATCCTAATTGAAACTATGTTGACTGGCACATAAACTCCTGGCCTACCTCCGTTTCAAAGGCAAATACTAAGTCTGCCTTTTACTGATCCCCTGGGACTTCAAGCTTCCTCTAGTTTTCCAAGAAGCTTGTTAATGGTTTGGAGATTGTTTTTCTTGGCTAATATGCACTCAGAAGAAATTTCATCAGTCTAACCTGACTTGAGTACATCTCACTTGCCTCAGGACGTTTTACTGTGTTTCTCTCTTGCTTCCTTGTAGGGAAGCCTAAGAGCACTAGACATATGGACACAGTTTTTCAGAACAAACAAAAGCAAAGAAAACAAGAAAAAATTATTTCTGCTCTCATTATTTTTTCAATCACCTTTCTTATTAGATGACAAGCTTTCTTTCACCTATCCCTTACATACAGCTTATCCCTGAAGTCCCTTGCACTTCGCATGTCTTTTGCTCAGTGTGTTCAGTGGTCTTGCTGGCTCACTCTTACACTGTGGAGTACCCTTTCAGGCTCATCCTTAAGAACGTTCTTGTCCTTTCCTTTTGAAAATTCTTTTCGGCCACTGAAAAGTCTCTGACATAGTCTGTGTTTGCTCTTTTCTGAACCAAAAGACGATGATGTTGTACTATAAACGTGATGTTTTCTGGAGGGTACCAAAGATCATCCGCTGATTCCTCTTCCAACAGAGTTCGCCACACAGAAACTCACTTGTTGCTTCCCTGATTTTGTTTAGGTGAGTTTTGCTTTCATTGAGGTGATTCCCTGCCTTTTCTCAGAAAAGAAATCAAGGTTATTTCCCAATTATTTTTGCCCTTATCACCTTCCACTTACACACTGCTAGCTTGTTCCATCAGACTGTTTATGTATATTTAGAATACTGCAGCACAACAACACGCTCCTTGGTTTCTCATATGCAACAATTCAGGCATAAAATTTTCCAGACAGCTGTTTGGCAACTGTGACCTACCTCCTCCCCACCATCACACGCTTTTCCCACATTCCCTTTGCTTGAACTGATCCCCTTCCCTCCTCCACAGGAATACTACAACACATGGGAGCATTAAATGACTCATCAAAATTGCAGCCTGATGTTGGCAATTCTTCCCCTCATGTATTTTCCATTACAGCTATGGAGGAGTGTCCTTGGAAAAGCATCTATGCAGGAGTAGAGCTTTCCTCTGCCTTCCAGCACCCTGCTGTGGTCTGTGGGACGGCAGTCTTCCCTTCTGCACCTCTAGTAGACTGAAGAACTTCTCTGAACGCAGACTTCCCGAGTCCGCACTACTGCACTGGCTCATTTAATTAAACTGGGACAATTCCAGTTCCTACTGTGGGAGGATGAGGCTGTTTACTGGCTTATCAATAAAAATTCACAGTGGGCCAGGACTTGGAAAAGAAACAAAAGCATCCAACTGTTTTCCGCTGTCCACACCCTGCTGTGCTAGGAGTCAGCATAGCTGGGTATCATTTATAGGTGGTTCCTAGCATTGTTCACTCCCATCTCTGCTCCCGAGTCGCTAAGATTCAACAATCTGGAACGACTAACAGGGTGCTCTCCTGCAGACAGTGAGGAGACTGACAAGAGTGGATTAGGGGACCAGACCATCAAAGGAACATTTAGGCAAAGCCTTGACATGGTACAGGGCGCTGACAGTTTCATAGTGCTTTTATAGTGCTGTTTACAAGTCAACATCAACTCAGCTGTGGCAGTGTAGCAGAGCCTGGCTTTCTAGCAAATTTCCATTTCCTTTATTTGTATCATTGCTCTCTATTCTCTTTTTGCACCCTTTTTTTTTTCCTCAAAACTTTAAAAGGTCAAAGTTCCTCTGCTCATGAGGCCTCTTAGTGAATACTTGGACAGTGGCAGCCCTCTGCGCCTGGGAGCTCCGACACATTTGTAAACCCAGCACACACGACACACACTACAGGCACATCTGTTAAGCAAAAGAACAACTTTTTCAGTCAAGAGTTGGGCCATATCACAGCTTTCAGTGCATGTTATGCTGGACACAAGCACGTAGTTGTACTCTCATTTGCTTTAGTGCAGATCAGATACAATTCTTAGTTTCCAGCAAACATTCTGCTGTCTTCGCAGCTATCGCTACCAACGTGCCCTCAGTATTTTGCCCTGCTGGCAGTATGTTTTGCTACCTTTATCCTGTGGGACTACCTGCCCCTATTTCATGTTACATATGGACACAAGCACCTACACAGTTTTGCTTTAATTCACAGCAGACTTCACCGATAAGAAAGGCAACTGGCATTTTCTGCACCTTTACTCTCAAGGCTTCCTGTTTTCATTTATGCTGAAATCACATACAGCCAAGCAGTCCACCCTAGGTGTGCTCTTCACATCATAATTTCCTTGTACACAAGGTCAACAATCTGAGTTTGGTCCTATAATTAGATTATCTTTCCTGGAGTGTTCCAGCTGCTCCACAATCTTTGGATTCATTGGTGGGAATCGAAAAAAAAAAAAAAAAAGCCTCATGTGAATAGTTATCCCAAATTGTAATTTTTATTTATTTAATATTTGCTTGGCTGAGCACTTGTCACTTGTTCTTGACAGGTGGCATGTATCCTATTATGAAAGGTGAACTGGGGTTTACTTAGCCATGTAATTAATTTTCTGGCTGGACACAATGCTTGGATACTAAATTTCTTTAATAGTTGCAGCCCAAGGCATACAGATATAAAAATGGACCAGACTGAATCAGCACAGCTCTTAGAACCAGTATAACTCTGCTTACAGATATGTTACCTAAACTCTTAGTTTGTATGTAAGCAGATTTTTCCCATCACTTACTCTCATAAGGAAATGAATCTCACATTATTCAATTACCCTAAACTTTCTTAAATATATAGACTAAGATTTGTCACCTTTTCATTTATGCAAATAGTGCAGAAAGACAAGCATTCAATATTTTTATTCAGGTGAAGCTCCTATTACCCTGTATTCTGCTGCAATATGCCTTTATACTTCAAAAGTAGATTCAAAGGTGTTTTTGGTGGTACACAAAGAAACAAGTAAAGCATTCCATTCCTAAGCATCACTACAGTGCTACAGTGAGGCTGGCTAAATACTACTGGTCCTACTTTTCCCTAACACATTCATTCTGTTGTTGATACATATTAAAGGCACTAGCACAGGATTTAACTATAGGCTTCCTGAAATACACTGCAATTTTGCCATCATGTTTAATGGAAAAAAAAAAAAAAAGAATGGTCCCATGCTGGTTGTGCTTATGTTGCTTTTCTAATTGTTCACACGCTCTCTAGCAATTTTTACCCAAAGGTAATACTATAAAAACAAGTGTCATTAGTTCTGAGACCTGAAAAAGTCTGTACAATATCACCACTTTATGCTATTTAGAAAACACTTACCTCAGATAAATGACCCTCTGCTCCAAATGAAATGTCTTCCATAACCTGTTAGAGATAAATTATTAAGTATACGGTAGATATATGCTATATAAACAGTAAGATTTCAATTCAACTTATAAAAACCATATAGCACATTAAAAAGTTACATAAGCTGAACAATTACATCATTTTGTTTCACATACATGAAACATTTCAATTGCATTTATAATGGAGCAGTGGCAGCCACCCAATATTTAAAGCTAAACTTGAATACATTTTATTAAAGTCTGCCTTTGGCTTCCCAGTTAAAACCCCCAAAGAATACTGCCTCTAGAACTCAAGGACTAACTATAGATTGAAACAAACTTTTCTATCAAGCTCTTACAGCTCTATAAACCATTCAAGAGTCTAAAGAAATTTTTTTGGCACAAACACTGTAAGTGACTTTTGGCATGAGAAATGAGAGACCCCACTGATGTTCTGTATCAGTAACATCTGTTAATTATAGTCAGTTCCTCTCAAAACTTGCTTAATATGTAAAGTCCATAAGAAATTAGCCAACATTTCATTGACTGGCTGAGGAGCAAAGAAATTTACATTAACATTATTGGAAAATCATTAATACTTATCACATGTAACAGTATCGATAATCTTTGAATAAACTGAGATAGGGATATTGCTTTGGTAGGGCAATACTTAGTTGTGCAGGTACGTACATCTATACATAATAAAGTGCAAAATCATTACTTTGCCATAAGATCATTATTATTACTGGGTATTTTTTTCAGTAATCTATCTGAAAAGAGGTTGTTTAGCTTTCTTTTACCTGTAAGATTAGTTTTCTGATTATATTTTTACTGCAAAATATATCTAATCATTAAGCTTACTGAGATGCTACAATCCCTAGGTAGAGTTAGCGCTTTTACCAGTGGATACTACACAACAGTATCACATGCAGCTAAGGTGCATCTTACTGCACAACAACTTGTGTGACTGTACAATGATGATCTGACCATTGTGTACAAACCAGCTGCCTGTTGCTGCAAAAATAGTTTCCAACTTGGATTAATACAAAAAACACTCAAGTGCTGACTTTTCACTGATGCTTAATGCTGACATTTAAAACTAAGATTAAATTTAAAGTTTCCAAATTCTTTGTGAAGCTCTACAAATACAATGTTTAATTAAAACTCAAATGAACGCACAGTTTATTTAGCTTTCTAAAGGCTTAGTCCTTTACACATTGTACGTTTGCTTCCTGGACCACAGGCTATCTCAGTGCACAGTAATGAGTTACAGCCTGCTGACAGAGGCTGTCTTGGGGCTTGCTATTGCCAAATTCTGAAAAACGTTGTGTCATATCCTGTGATGGCTTCTTTTTAATGACAGGCACCACATTAAATATTATTATTTTTTTCATGATTGTCCACTTAATATCACTTAGAACATTCAGTATCTTAAAAGAAGTGAATCAAATGAAGGCTTTGCAATTACAGAACATCTTCCAAACACCAGGGTGCTCTACAAAAGACTCTCAAACATCTCCTTAGATGGCAAAACTGAAGTATGCAGAGGTGAGGAAACACAGCAGCCCTTACTCTAACCCCCACTTTCTGCTTTCTTTTATGATGAAATGTCAGAAATTATCTACAAAGAATTCTGATGGGCTAACTACCAAAAATGCTGACTTAACACTACTGAATTTTTGGTTTTACCTTGTAACTTTAATCACCTCAATTTTCTTGAAATCTAGTAGGTGTTTCTTTCCTTCATAGTGATTAAGAGGGAGCACTGCACAGCATGCCAGATAGCAGAAGAAGAAGAAAAAAGGATAGGTCAGGAACTCAAGACTGCAGGTGCACAAATACTCATGTTCATCAAGATCCTTGGTGTTAGGGAGGTCCCAGCACACACACGTCTCTCTGCTTATTAGTTAGCATCAGTGCTTCAGGTGTTATAAAAGCATTTTGCTTACACATACATTATCAACAAGCAAAAAATAGAGCAAGATTTTATGAGAAGTGGAACAAGCAGGCGTTGATATCTGAAGACAGATGAAATGTTACTATATATTTTAGAAATCACCCAGATATATACGTTACTATGTAATAACGATCATAGCGACTTTCACCTCATTCACACGTCGCCTGAGCAAAATAACTTGCAGTCAGTTTAAAAGTATGGAACATTTCTGGGATGAAAACAAGAACCTATCTCTAATTGTTCAGAGACTTGGGACAAAATCAAAAGAGAAACTAGAACTGCACTGAAGGGGCACCTTAAATTCAGCAAGACAACCACTAGCTGGAGTGTACTTGCTTATACAAAAATTCAAGAATCTATCTCATACGTAACAAACTGACTGTCCGTAACTTTGCTTCAACATTTTAAAAAATACTATAATCTAGTAAGTTATCTGAAATTGAGAGAAGTACATCTTAATTTTTAAGTAACTCAGAGTGTTCTACAGGATGGTTTTTGCTAGCCTCACTTTATGTAGTTCTGACCAAAAAATTAGTAATGATGTTTCAAGAAGCTGAGCTGCAAAAGCATGTGATTGTCTTCACTGGTTAACAGTCAAGTGTTAAAAAGGAAACCTGATTTACTGTTTTATTTTGGGATGCCACAGTCTACCACATAAACAAACGAGGGGAAAAAAAATATTGTACTGCCTTAGAAAACACAGTTATGAAGACTATAAAGTAACTGTTGACAGTTAATAAACCTGTGCTCACACATGACATTAAAATATCTGAACTTTCAAAGAATTTATATGTTACATATTTCATACCAGAACATGTCATATTTTATGATCTAGTGAGGATATTTAATTAAAAATGAAAAACAGCCCCTCTGCAAAGCAGTATCTGAGTATCTAAGTGAAGGGTTCTTTGCATTCATCTATTTTGCTTTTCTTATTATTATGTTTCTTATTTGTTTCTTTGTTTTCTAATGAAGCCTATACAGTAAAATACAGTTATATGCAAGAAAATTGTGTTTATAGCATACATCAATAAAATTGATATCCACTCCACAGTAATCCTTAGCCAGATACAACATGATAAATAACCGGAGAGCTTCATGTCTAGGTATTTCACTGTAAAGTGAATCAATCACCTGGGAATGAAATAAAAGTTCCACAGCATATATGCACAATATGCTATTATTACCCTTTGCTATACTGTTTTAAAGCAGGTAACTCAGTAACCTCTACATACAAAGAACACTCTTTTTTCCTTTTGCTTCAGTGACCAACAGCTGTCTCTAGAAATTCCCCACCGCGGAACAGAGGTGACACAGTTGAAGGGAATAGTCCTTCTAGAAACAAGACAACCACAGCAAGCTACTCCCCTCACAGGAACACCACAGCCTTGTTAAATAATATCAAACCAGGTATTTTTTGCAAATACATGTGTTTCTATCATGTATTCCGACTTTCTGATAAATGGCTACAATAAGGTTCACTACTAATGGATGACAAAGTTTTTTCATGAAAGTCATATGAATGGCTAAATTTAGACTAAAATCCACATCACTTTTTTTTTTTTTTTTGCCACAAACTTTACATTATTTTTAAATAAAAACAAGCAATACCATAAAACAGAGCAAATAAATGCTACAGAAGTGGTTTGTCTTTCAACTAAATCCATTTATAAGTCAAGACATATTCTGTCTTGGACTTCAACACATTCAAAACTAGAAGTTAGCATAATTTGTAAGTCAAGTTTTTTGTTTGTTTTTATATTCTGCTAAGCTACTAGGAGATGTTAGGAAATGTTTTAGCTTCTCTTTGATAATTTAGATACTGCCTGTCACTCGTACTGAGATCCTACTGGCTTTACTACCTAAAGTCTACTTGTTTGGGTAAAACTTCTACACCCCACAACAAGGTAAAAATCCCAGCTCCTGAAAGTATAAAAGCAAGTGGACCAACCCTAATTCCAGAACCAGAATACAGTTTATATTGTGGGGTTTTTTTATGGTTGCAATGGGTTGCAGTCATCACTGATGCACAACTTTGCCTCAATGGTCAAAGCTGCAGCCTGAACTGAAGTCTGAAGCAGAGGAAGGTTAGTTGAGTGAGCTGTGATAAAACAGCTATGCTGCTCAACTCCTTCTGTAAGTTGGAAAACAAATGAACATTCTTACATTAACAAACTGCTGCTTTTTTTCTGTCAAGTTTGTCAGTCCTAGGAGCACTGTGGGAACAGAGACAGAAATACCTCCACAGGTCCTTCACTGATGGGCGTTTTCACATTTATATTTATACGTCAGCTTCTAAATGAATTTTGGCACATTCTCAAAATGGAGTTTATTCAGGATACCAGGATAGGACAGATACGAGGCAAAGGCATTTGTACCACAAAGTTTAAGCACCTAGATGAAGAGTTGAAGTTAGGGGAATAGTCTAAGTTCCCCCTATGGTTGATAGAGCCAGAGAGGAAATGATCAAAAAGCAAGTTCAAAAGGAGGAGCTTAATGAAAGCACTGCAACTATGCTTTCCTCTTCCAAGAAACATATGGACAACCTGCGTGCACCTCTCTCCAGAACCAGAAGTCGCCTCACTTCATTTGCCTAGATGTCATTCCAGGATGGCAATGGCCATTTCCTGGGAAATGATCCAGACTTGCAGGGGTGAAATAGGTCGTCACCTATAGCACAAGTTTCAAGAACACTACAGAAACAGTCACAAACCCCAAACCCTTCAGGGTTTCTCCGCTTCGCTTTTGAAAGGGGAGCACAGCTTTCCACAGCCAACAGAACTCCTCGTATTACTTAGTGGACTCATCAGGAATAAGGAAGAATGAGGGGGGCTGCGGAGGGGGGCAGAATTAAAGCCACAGCTGACTATTAAAAACAAAAAAAATATCTCTAGGAGAGTCAGTCTGTAAACATTTTCCCTAGGAAAAGGCTGCAAGTATTATTGATGCACAGTTTTAAAACATTATTTTACCATCAAGATGAGATTTTGCAATAAGGTAGGGGCCTGCTTTCCACTAAGTTTCAGCCAGTACAAATGGCATCAGCTTTCAGCATAACTCAGTTCAATGGCTCTTAACATCAGGTGCAATTAAGCACATTTTTAATTTTTCTCAACCAAATTCCAAGGTAATAAAACTGACAACTCCTGTTGGATGGTCTTTTCGTCACAATGGTGCTGTTGGGTGATGAAGCTTTTTAACAGCTTGTTTACCTTTGCAATGCAGCTAAAAGATTATTAAGTGACTGTACATTTTTCAAACAAGATGGTATTTCAAAGCAGAACATGAAAACTTTAAAAAAAAAGTCTAATCTTTTAAGCATTGCTATTTATTTCCTCCCTTTCATATTTTTTGGATGCTGGAAGCCTACCAGCATTTGAGCTAGGAAGCCTTTGACCATCTAATGAGGGGAGGAAAACCTAGTCTCTCCTCACTTCAGCTAACATAGATCCAGAACTAAGTCAGCAAAACTAACTCAGACTGAAACTCATCACTGAGATGAGGAACAGCTCATAATTTCTGTCAAATACTTAACTGTTTTTACTTCAGATCCTGATGTACATTCTGTATTCATTGCCTGAATAATTTCCACATTTTAAAAAGACTGATGGTGAAAGGAAAAAGGGTTGAAGAGCTTCTGAGAAGCTAATAAGCTATTTTATTCATATCTCAGATTGGAGGCCAGATGTTAAGTTCATACTTAACTTGCCCTGCTGACCCATCACCCAGCTTCAACTCCTCTCAAAAGCAAAACCAGCAGTATTGCCTGAAACGTAGTTGCGGAATATTTCAGATACCTCTTTTAATTCGCTGTGTTTGGGACAGGGAACAGTCCTCAGCTCTGTGCCCTTTGGAAAGTGGCCTTCTTTTCTTTTTTCAGAATCAGATGGGCCATGAGCAGTCATCTCCATGTCATCCATTTGGTTCTCCTCTTCCTCAAACACACAGCAACTGGTTTCTTTCAGTTGAAACCCTCGGATCAACAACTGACAGGCCTCCAAGTCAGCTTCCCACACTCTTTGGAGCAGCTGGCTCCCGCAGCTGAAATAAAAGCCAAAAGAAAATAAAACTGCAGTTCAGGGAGAATGGTTGCTATTTCAAGTAACTTCAGGGGTGACTGCTTATTATTAGATAGGAAAATAAAAACAACAAAAAAACAACAGCAGCTCAAATACTTCCACAGAGACAACACAAGCTATTTCAAACCGAAAAGCAGTAAAATGATGGCCCTATTACAAAGCTAATGACATAAAAATAACACTTTGTGCTAAGATGTTGCTTCCAACTCTACAGCGCACACTGGCTGTATGTGACCTTCTCCTAATCAGACACAAGTCCAGGGATCTTGCAATCGCAATCAGATTTTTCTTCATGCTATCAGGCCTGTCATCCTAAAAGCAGTCCTGTGGGTTTCCTGAATTTGATGTAGAACATCATGTATGAGCGATCACACTATTTACTGTATTAAATCACCTCTAATTTTTGGAAAACAGGTACACTAAATTTCTTGTTGGACTGAAATGTGCTTGCTTTGACTCTGGTGAATCAAATTAGATTAAACTAAAATACTCTTCCTTTCCTTCAGTCTTACACTTTGAGTGCTGTCCTTATCTCTTATGTGCTTTGTTTTT
Source organism: Patagioenas fasciata (assembly GCF_037038585.1). Classification (NCBI taxonomy): domain Eukaryota; kingdom Metazoa; phylum Chordata; class Aves; order Columbiformes; family Columbidae; genus Patagioenas; species Patagioenas fasciata. The sequence continues at coordinate 48,597,472 of NC_092522.1, forward strand.
TCTCGTCTACCTAGTTATCCCACACAAGAAAAAATGAGAAGTATTATGACATCCAAAATACCAATCTTCTTCATACTTTTAATTCATTGATTATCTCTCAGAGATGTCCACAGATACTGCTCCAAAGATCCATCCAACAGATACCTTCACCTGAAGGAAATGGGAATTCTAGGCACACACAGTGTTTCAGAATAAGACACTGCTCATAAGAGATGTGGTGACATCTCCATCTAATACATGTTGTCTCTCAGAAACCGAAAGATTAGATTGCCTGCTAAAATATAGCAAACCAGTGGCAGAGCTTGGGATGGGACTAAGAAGAACTGATTCCCATGGCAATACATGCTTCCAGACAGATTTGAATGCTAATATCTAATAACTGCAATATTTTTTTCAAGGTGCTTTTCAAATTATATCATTTGCTATATAATAGTAAGCAATTATAAGTGAATAAAAGAAGGAAAATTACTATTTGATTTTAACTTTTCTGACTAAATTAAATACCAGCTTATCTTTTATTCTAAATGAAGGATAAAGGGGCTGCACTGCTCACAATGAATTCATTAATCTAACTAAGGTACATTTTTAACTCTACAAATTCTACAAAATGCCAAGCTGTAAAATTCATACAGCAATATTTTGAGACTGAGAGCAAAATTAAGCTTCAGAAGCTGAGCTACTTGGTCTGTGCTTAGAATCACTATATGTTTCTTGAAGGCAGAATGCAGCATGGGGTCCACAAATTGATCTCCCCCAAGGAGTTCAGAGTATCACTAATTAGAAAGAGAAAAAAGTCTTCACTGAATTACACTTCTGTGTTCTATCCAGGTAGCATTTCACTTACCAAGCCAGAAAAATAAAATAACCCCAACTGTTTCTCTACTTGTCATGGTTACACAGTCAGATCATTTCCCTGCAGACATATATAAGGCCACTTAGTTGCTTTTTGAAAAAGTCTGTTTGCAGCTATATATGGCTTATTATTAAAGGCTCAGAAAATACACTAGAGACCTAAATCATGAATTCCAGTGGATAGCTTCTTTTGGTCATTCAATTTAATGAAGAGCTCTATCAAAAAAACTAGGGCAGACATAGTGATGTATGTAGTATTCACAGAGATGATGTATAGCATATTTTAATATAAAAGTACAGTGTAAAGGAGCCTGGGCTGCTGTTATTCAGCCATGACTCAGCTCATTGGTTAACATGCTTTTGATTGCATCTCTAAGTTTCACACCCATTTTAGTCATCAGCAATTAGTGAACATACCACTAATAGCTTGTTTTTATTTTAAGGACATCTTTGCTTTATCATTCTATCTGTAAAACTCTAATACATCTAGAACTAAGACACTAGCGTGTTGCACTGAACTTTTCCCTAGTGAACACCTGTATACTTGTATATTCTGAACATACCCAAGCCCAAGAGACCTCTTAGTATTGTCTTTGTACTATTTTTCAGTATTTTAAAATTCAGTGCCTAGAAGCATTTTTTTAAAAACACTTTCTGAATGAAAATTTATTGAAAGTTGCAAATACCTGACACAGAGACACACAGCAAATAATTTTTTGAAATCATGTTGTCCCCAGCATGCAAAAATCTTTCGCTTTTCTATCAGGTGTAAAATCAAGCTCAATTGAATTTTGGAGTTTGGTTCATTCATATTCAATCCACACTAAAAGTGCATTTGCAGTCTTCATGAAGCCAAAAGTATGTGGATGCCTGTACTGAACCCAGTGTATTTTTTCAGGTATGCAGCTTTTCAAAACGATAGATTTAGATTGGATCAGATTTCATACTATTCTTATACTTAAAAATACTTTATGACATATCAGCCTCTAGGTGTTAGACGCCTGTCTGTACATCACTATCAAAGTGGCATATGTGGCAAGTTCAGTTGAGGTGCAAGGAACAATTTGCTGGGATCCACAACAAATCAGAATCCATCAACCATTTATACAGACCCAGCAAGAGCAAAGAATACCTTAATCACCTACTCATCCTGAGCTTCCAAGTACCAGTGGGCTCATGAGTCTGAAGTGCCAGGTTTTGTAAAAAACACCAGATTACAATGATGGCCCTTTTCTGAGAAAGACATTTAAGTCTACAACAAGCAACAAGAGCTAGGATACACATAAGGATGTTCAGAGAAACACTGAGACAACAGTGGACTGAAGATGGCATGCTAGTAACAGTACCACAGTTCAATTAGTTACATCACTAACTCATTAGTCTAATGACTGTCAAGCACACTGAGGTAGTATCAGAGTGAATGAGCATTTTAAGGACTTGCAGGGGGCCAATGAAACAGGTAAGCGAATACCTAAGATCTCCATCCCTCCATAAAGGAATAATGTAAGAAAGGCAAAAGACGGTAGTATAAAAACATAATGGGCAAGTGATTGATACCAATGTGGTTTAACATCTGTTAATGGAAGTCAGGCTTTTATATATATATATATATAAAAAATAAATAAATAAATATAAGGCTTGTAGTTATGTTTTATGTGAAAGAACAGAGGAAACCAATGGAAAAAAGGCAAACAATGTGAAATGAGGAGAAACACAGAACTGGGGGGTGGGAGGAAAGAAAGAACAGTCATTGCAGTGGTAACAGCACTTTAGATGGATGAGAGTAGGGCAAGGCTGCTTTTGTCAACTCACAGCCAGGTAAACGGATGTTGAAGTAAGTGAGATCCAAGACTCAACCTGAGTAATTTTTTAGCTGGATGGATAGATGGGACAAGGCTTATCTCAAGGACAGTATGCAGAAAGAATCTACAAGAGCAGGTCTAAGTTGACTAGAAGAATGTCTGAGACATCCACAGCAACACAAAAGGACACAGCAGTGAGAATTCTGGATTAGGTCAAGTTGATGATGATTAAAGAGCTGTCAGAGAAACAGAGCTGTTTACGGACAGGAGGAAATGAATGTGGATCAGAATGGTTTATCCTTGAGTTCTCTTCATAAAGTGGCAATTGAAACTGTAATTGCAGAGGCCTTTACCGAGTCTCAAGTAGCTTTCTAGGAAACAACAGCAGAGGCCAGAGTGTACACGGAAACCAGATGATACCTTCAACCTACACGTAACATGAAGAATCCAGCAAGGATTCTCTCTCTCTTCCTTGAAGTCCAAAAAACATTGCTTCTCTGCCTTTTCACAAGATTCCCAGAGATACTAATGGGAGCTCTCTATGTGGCTCTCAGCACAAAATTACTCAAAAGCTATTTTTAGTGCTAACTGGAACACAACTTTCCTATTGAGGGCTCTGCATACATACAAAAGGCACATTCAGTTCCTGAACATTACAGCCTTAATGAAAACATGCCCACATAAAAATAGCAAAAAAAAATTTATATTAAACCCTATTAAAAAAAGTCCCCCGAAATCTCCACAAAAGCAAAACATGGGGAGATGTCGCTGCTTGTAAATCTTATCACCTCTAGTTTCTAGGAATGTCCCTTGGTGAGTGAATTGATGAAAGTGGTTTATAACACCCTCAGGTCAACATTGTGTGTTTGATAGAAGATGTTCCTTATTTTAAGGGAAATCCCTGTAAGAAGCCACATCTTGAAAGCCAAGAGAGTGAGACTGAAGCTAAAAGGCTACAGAGTAAGATATACATTTAGAAACTGGATAAACAAAAGCTAATTTATGAGGGGAGATTAACCTTCACTAAGAAGAAATACTCTAGGAGAGCCACACTAAGGTGCAGAATCAGGAAAGCATGTACTTACCTTTTTCCAATACCTGGCACATGTGTTAACACTGCATTCACTGACCCTAAAGGCAGTTTTCTCTGGCAAGAAAGCAAATGAAATGCAACAAAAATAGTCTGGCAGAAACAACAGGGATTTTCATTAAGACAATTAAAATGACTGGAAAGTTTTGAGGCTTCCAGAAAATGGCAAATGCGAATCAAAAGACTTCGCTTTATATCCCCATTATTTGCTGATCTATTGTACAAACTAGGGAACTTTCTCTATATTTTGTTCACTCAGTTCTATTTATATTTTGCACCACAGGGAAGGAACTAACTCTTCTTACTCTACATTTATTTGTCTTTGTTGCCTTTTCTTGAGGCAACATCCATGCAGTGAACAAAGGAGGCATGTAAAGGAAACTATGGAGTAATAATACTTACAGGAAGGCAGACAACCGTATTACTTTACTGTTAGCAGAAATTCACCCCTCTGATTAGGTTTATCATATTAATTCACAGTCCTGTATTAACAGCCCTTCTTATATTTTACAAGTGTTTACTACTTCAGGAATATGTTTTGCTTCTCTCCTTCACGAAAAACTTTTTCCAGTCTGATCAGTTCTTGATCTTTAACCTTCGCTGTTATATTTGAAGATGCCTACAACCAATCTGTTGAACAAACCAAGGACTGCAATGTTGCTATCAGTGGGTCACACAAGGCTCTAAGGCAAGGGAGGCACATAACCCTGTTTTCCCCATCTGGCTGGTGTGCAATGGCAGATTGCCGAACTTAAAAGAGAGAGGAAAGAAGGTGCAGGAAAAGTGACAAAAAAACCCTGGACCCTGCTCAAATCGCACAACTTTTTTTCTCTTGGCCCATGCACTAGAAAGTCACCTTTTCTAAACATCTGAAACCAAAACCTTTTGGTTTTTTTTTTGTCCAAGTCTCCCTAATCCTATAAACCCCAGGTCCCTTCATACAACCCCAATTTCACAATTCAGTTCCTTGCATTGTGTCTCTTCTCTCCAATCTCCTCAGGAACTGAAAACCTCATGAACTGACTTCATGTTGTTCCCATCATGTGGCTGTCCTCCAGTGCAGGGAACTTTTTTCCTAGTCCATTATTTCAAAGCTCATTAACAGCACTTGTTTGCTGTTGAGCTCTATTATTGTACTTCTCCATGCAAAAACAGGACCCACTCCCAGAACGTCAGGAGACTCCAGGCTCCCCTGTCAGATGACAACCTGCCCTAACACCTACCTTGGAGACTAGCCAGAACCCCTAGGCAAAGTAGCTTGTAGTGCTTTTCTCTTGCACAACAAATTCGCTTCTCTGACCTTGCCTTCTCCCTTATAAAACATACAATAATATCTAGAAAAAAAAAAAAGAAGTAGTTGACTCTCTTTTAATGTGATGTCTGACCTACTGGAGGATACTCTGGACCAGAACCACCAAAGCCCAAGAAAGCAATCCCCACCTAACTTCTCAACTACTACATCTTCACCTAAAAATTTTGCTCTTGGATGACTTTTCTAACATCTGAACCTTATGAGCCGCAGACAAGACCTCTGCACAACAGTCCTATCCAAAAGACATCCAGCACATCCAGATGGGACATGACAGTGCAACACGGAGATCTGGATGTTATTTTCAAGCAGCTGGAAGAACAGGTTACAGCGGTGGCTCTACTTTTTACAGCATCTCGGGAGCAGAGGCAAACACGCAGAAAGAGACAAATTTGAGGAAACAGGTGAACAGAGCACCCAGCCCAGCCCTCAGTGTGGTGGTGGCTATGCTGTCCTCCTCTCCTCTATTCAGGGAGGTAGCAGGGCAGAGTATACCTGAAGGTGCAGAAGGCAGAGTACCCGGAGCCAGGTCTCCTGGGTCTTTGTTGAGTGATCTAACCTCTATGACATTGCTAGGGAACACCCACCACAGTCTTTTAAGTTATGTTGGGATTAGGGGCTATCACTTCTTGGCTTTACAAGCAAAAACAAGAGCAACAGTTCAATTCCTTCCTTGCCAACATTTGCCAGATTTCAGATGAGTCCTAGTGGAGAACCCCAAATACAAGCAGACACCTGCTCATCTGAGATATTTAACACTATAGACATCCTAGACCCGGTATAAAAACATTGACAGAGTGGAGCTGAAGTGTAACAAAACCCCTTTGAAAGGAGAAATGCCACGCTGGAATACAACCACTGAAACGCTGCACAATCTCCTTCAGGCTGCCGCTGCCAGCTGCATAGACCTTGCTGCATTGGCAGCTCTCCTCGTCCCTCTCTGAGCTGTCACTCCAGGGAGAGTGTACTTCTGCAGGTCTGGCTGCAGGGACGAACTCCACACATCTTTATACTGCTTTCAGTTGAAAACTTTTTTCTTTCCTGTCTCTATTTTCTCCCCCTTGCTCTCTGCTGTTACCTAGCAGGTTATGCTGCCATTTTATTACTTGTGGTAGCTCCAGGTAGTGTCTTCAGATGAAGATCCTATGAAAGACAGTGCACAGAATAAGCACGTGCTGCACTATAGAATTAACTAGCTGAGAGCATCTAAATGACACATTATGATTATATGTATTATGTTCTATTTGTAAACTATTTTAATTGTATTGTTTTATCCTTTCATGAAGGACTTCACAGTATGTGAAGATGGATGTATGTGAAGATGTACATACATAAAGGAAATAAACCTTTCTAACTTGTACAAATACTTTGCTTTTAACATAATGGTAGTGACATTGAAGCAAAATCAACGCACCATTTAGATATTATATATTTCACAGTGCTACAAAACAAGGGACAGAGTTTTCAAATGTGCATACCAAATTCTCAAAGCAGGGTAAGCGATGAGGAGCTGTGAGTGTAGGCAGTTTCCTACTTTGGATTTGTCACTGAATGATTCCTATCAGCAGCTGAGATGCACTATTGAGAATACAGTCTTTAGTGCATTTACTTTGCTGGAAGCAAACCACTGCTCAGGACCAACTGCAAGTGGTTCTCTAGTTCCATAGGTTTTGATTTAATGAAGCATTATGCTTTGTAGCAGTAACTGTATGTTAACAAAGTCATGAAACAGATGTAAGTTGTACCCTCGCCCGTAAATCCCACTCTACCTCACCCTAAAGAAAATCTAAATAATATATAATGTGTCAAAATATTTCTCATATGAAGAATCATTACATCCTCGCATTAATATTTTATATCAGGTTTGAGAATTTTGTACATATGCATAATAAGATCACACCACCAATTCTATAAATAGTATAATTAAGTAAAAATGTATAAATGCATTCTATTGTGATGGATGGATTCTAAGATTTCTAAGGAATTTTCTGACACCTTTCAAACTGCTATTAGCTTGAACTGACTTAAAATAACATTTCTTAAAACATTCTTTCCCATTAAGACATTGACATTTTTTATAAAAATAAACTAATAACAACAAATAAGAAATATTAATAATATTAATATAAAAATACATGGCCTCTCACAGTGACCCCAGTAAAGAGAAAAGCAAATATCTGCCAGTATTTTCTGCCAAATCATGTTTTTAAAAAAATATGCTTATCAACCACACTCATTATCCACAACTTAGTCCAATCAATAAAACATTACCTACTGCATCCAGGATACCAAAGGATTATAATCTAAACTGAAATCTAAAAACAATCCGCTAAGAATCATGACATCTTTCTATTGCCCACAGGAAAAAACAAACAAACAAACAACAACTTGATATTAGCATCTTAAGGCTAGAACTACCACCTTGTAGTTTATGTGAAACGTACATGGTTTATGTCTGCTTTTTCTTTCCTGAAAAGCCTGTTCAAAACAAGGAGAAAGAACAATTTCTATACTGCTTAAAACCAATAATGGATGTTTGATTAATGTTATTAAAAAACAAGATACCACACAATACCAAACAATATTTTTTTCGTTTTCTCTTCAATCCTCCAGCCTTTTATTTTACCCAGCACAAAACTTTAATCATGGCCTGTCATCTTTCTATCAATACTCAATGTCACTGTGTTATACTTAAATTATCTCCACTGGAAACACGAAATGATAGACTGCTGCAGTTGATGGGTTTCACTTTGATTCTCAATGCAAGGTGGATGCGGGAATGGGACCGACATGTCGAATGCAGGAAATTAAGTAATTTACAAGGGAAGAGGGAAGGCACCTTGTAGTAAGAATTTACTACTCAATTTTGTCCCTACATCTAGTGTACAATTTATTTTTACTATATTGCCTAATCTATAATGTAAAAATTTACTACATGCTTTGAGGGCTATTTATTTCTCTTTATAAAAATGAATGGTGTAATGTTCCTCTGCCCCTACCTCCACTGAAACTTCTATTATAAATGATCTATTCTAAGAGTAAAAAAATTAACTTTGATAGATGAGGAGAAAGCTACAAGGGAATTCTTCTTATTAAGCAGTCCACATAAAGCCAGCTTCTCAACTCCAGTTTATCATTCACCTCATTCATAATCTGATAAAGCACTTTCAAGTTTGCTACTAACTCTGATAACTCAGTCTGCATCCTGCTTGCCTTTGGCTCCTGCAATAACTGCAGAGCCCCACAATGACATTAAATAGTTGGGTTGTTTTCTTTTCTTTTGACTGGATGGGAATTGCTGTAATAAGATGATTTTTTTTTTCCCACTATTTAATATTTGATCTCAAACCAGATTTAAAGGAGAGGCATTAGGCCATGATTTTGGAAAGCATGCATCTCAGGATCTATGTATTCATCTAAGCTGGGTTCAAACAGTTGAGCTGCTGCACAAGCCTAAATACTTTCATGAGCTTGAATCCCGCAAAGGATCCAACATCTCGTGATTTCCACTGAAACTGAAGCAACTCAGCAGCTTTCAAAGTCACAATCAGTTCTAATCCAGGAAAATACATTTGTTTCCAAAAAGTACACCACTGGAAGAAAGCACAGCATTTGCACTGAGGCAACATTCTCAGCTGCCACACATCAGCACTGTTACAACAGCAGCAATAGCTATTTATACCAAGAGACGAATGTGTTCTTATCTCAAAGCAATTAAAATAATGAGACTGATCTCTTATTGTTCATTACAGTCTCTGACCAAAAGTGTAAGGAAGCACACAGAAGAAATTTACAATTCTCCTATCATTTTTATTCACCTCCGTTCTCCAATATAAAATTTGTTTATAATATATTCCCCTCTCTGAAAGGATAACAGATTTAGACTTTCAGTGTCAAGTGAGTCTGAGAATGTGAATCATTGTATGTACTACTGACTGAGCAGGAACTAAGCACACATAACAATTAAAAACAACAGGACAAAGAAATGCCATTTTAGAAGAGATACAATATGGAGAGATTATTTGTTGCCATCCTGTGGGAATGTACCTTGAAATTCAACCTTTGTAACCAGGAAGACACACCTGGAAAAATTAGAGTGTTGGCCAAATACTGATGTCAATAGCTGTATGCTTACGGAGTTCCTCTGAAATGTCCGCGGGCATGATATGGTCTGTTGTAGCTGCAGGGTCAAAAGATCAGAAGCCAAATCCTGTTCTGGCTCAAAAAGAGCATGAGAGAAAGGGCGAGGTCTACAGATCCTCCCTGGTTGGGCTCTGTCAGCTACAACAAATTCTGTGCTGCTGCTGACAGCACACTTTAAATTGCCAAGGCCTGCGTGTCTTCCCAAACTGGCAGAGTATGTTCCCAGCAGTAAGTACATTAAGTAATGAATGCTTCCACATGTGAGTGGGAAGGATTGTCACAGTTGCATGCAAGATAGAGCTCTCCTACATCTTCATACTCACGCTATGCAGGTGGTGATATTTTTTTTCTACTTTTGTTTGTTGGTTTGTTTTTTTTTTTTTATTTTAACTTTAATTTTCTACTTGTTTAATTATCATTATGCTAGTCAGGACTTTGTGCAAAGTATTGTCCACATAGAGGACAGGAGGATTTAGCAGCACTGCTGGACAGCAGGCAGATGACATCCTCATCTTCCTTGATTCTTCTGCACCCATTACTACTATTGATGGCAATCCTGCACAAGAGAGATGACAAAGCTTCTGAAAAATGCACAAACTGGTCTCAAGTCTTGTCTTCAGGGACACAATCAAAAACAGTAGCAGTAGGAAAATACACATACACCTCTGAACAATTTTCTTGCCAAGTTCAGAAGGGATCAAGTCTTTCTCACTACCTACATTCACCTAAATGTAGCCATCAAGGGGACTTGGTAAGAGAGCAAAAGCTTAATGCCACAGACACAGATGTGACAAACGGCTTTGTGCATCCCTCCATCTCCTGACACCGTCATATCTCCACAACTAAGGCAGATTGAGGTTTGCATGAATTCATCTCACAGAGAATACAATAGCAGGGCAGAGATGGGCAAACAGAAGCACTTTGAAGAGTTTACAGCCATGATGCACTCACCCTTTTCTCCATAAAAATGAAAGACTTGGAGAAGTCCCATGAAATTACTGGAAACAGTCTTCTGCTTAAACAGACACCTTTTTAATAAATTTTCAAACTCAGTCCCCAGTATCTGCAAATAATGCTAGCACCCCCTGTTATTCATTTTCTCCATTATCTGGATAAGATGATGAAACCACTGTCCTTTAGCTTGACAGAGTATCCAAAGGTAACACATCGGCAGCTATAGCACACTGCACATGCATCCTTATGTTGATGGTCTTGAACCTTATCTTCAAACATCCTCTGAAAATCCCAGGATTAGGTCTGTGGCTGAACAATCTTTCTGAAGCACAATGGAGCTGTGAGATAGAAATAACTCACAGCCAAAGCATTTTTGCATAGGAAATGGAAAACTAGTAAAAGCAAATCACAAAAGCTCATTGTGTCAACCTTCCCTTCATTAATGAAAACATACCTTAGCATAGATACCTACAAAAAATTTTGTATAGCCCTCCAGGTGAAAAAGTCATGCAGCCTACTCTCAGGGAAGAGGAAGCCAGTGTGACTGACGTCAGCCATATTAGACACTCACCATTCACAAAATGGGATCCTCTGCACCAGGGCTGTCAAACTCATTTTCACCAGGGGCCACATCAGCCTCGCAGCTGTCTTCAAAGGGCTGAATGTAATCTTAAGACTGTATAAATGTGACTACTCCTACATTCATACAGTCCTAAAATTACATTTGGCCCTTTGAAGGCAACCACAAGGCTGATGTGGCCCACGGTGAAAATGAGTTTGACATCCCTGCTCTACACATTCACAAGTATCACTGATTAAACAAAAAAGTTAATGAATATGAATTTCAAACGCATAATAAAATTCCTGTAATTCAATCAAATAGAAAGAGATGAAAACAGGGAAGAGCACAAGTTATTAAAAAAAAAAAAAAAATATATATATATATATATATGTAAAAACATTACTTCTGTTCCAAAACTGGGAAATCTCAGCACACCAAGGCAGCAATGTGATGTAGAATTACTTATTCTTGATGAGGCAAGAGTTTGCAGCAGAGAGGACTACCATGACGTTAATGAGTTTGGGCAAAGTGTTGAACATGAGCTTTGCAGGCATGACTGAGCAGCACCAGGACAATGCAGCATAAGGATAGGGAATACAGAATAAAAGAAGATCCTAACAAAACTACACAATCACTAACAAGCTAGAGAGGACGTGAACTTTCAGCGCATTTTCTATTGGAAGGGCAACATTTTCTGGTTTTGGAAGGAGGGACACGGCCTTGCCCTCTGATGATTTTTGCTAGGCCAAGTATCAAAGCAATGGAAGACAAAGAGCCTGGAGGGAAGAGGGGGAGGTGAGCAAGCTTTTCCATGAATAAACCGCAAAATCCCCTGTCACCTTGTCTTTGCCAATGCTGGACACTAACGACTGAAGTTAATTCAGTCATAGCCTGCATGAAACCTGAATTAATATGGACAAATACTAAAGGCTGTGTAACCATGTGCTTTGCTTTTTCTAAAGCTTTAAGAGACTGTCCCCAAATTTGACCTCCTTTTTTTTTTCTTTCCCTAAAAAGATCTAGTTCAATGCTAAGATTAGATTTAAAAATAACAGAACTCTCCCCTACTTCTCATAAAACAGTACAGTCATGTGCTACAGTCCCCCCACCTCCCAATTAAAAAGAAAAAAAAAGAAACGAATACTTGTAACCAAGGCAAAAAGACAAAAAAAGACAAGACAACAACAATTGCTAAGCTTGGTATTCTTGTGCCATTCTTCACTTCTTTATGCCTCATATAGAAGCCAAACAGTCTCTACAAAATGTTCTGGGCACAATGTATACCAAATATACACTGGTTTAATACTAACTGTCCACTAGAACATAAAATGGAAAGGTAATTTTTGTGTTATGCTACCTGAGCCCTGGCAACTATTGGACTGAAAAGCCTCCCCATTATATCCTTCCCTTTCTTCAAAAATCTCCTTCAGCAAAAAGATGATTCCTTAGGAAATGAAACAAAGTCCTCCGCCCCTTGCAGCACGTACTGATTTTAACAGTGCAGACTCAGAAGACCCTTGCCACTGCCAGAAAAGATGTTTGGTGTTTTGTGGTGTTTGTGTGTTTGTTTTTTGTTGTTCGGGGATTGTTTGTTTTTGTTTGTTGGTTTGGTTTTGGCTTTGTTTTGTTTTGTTTTTTTTGTTTGTTTTTATATTTTCTCACCTGGTGGAACAAGCAGATTGCGTTATTTACCCTCCTCCATTTTTACTGCTTGTGCAATGTGCATTTCATCTATAAACTGGTAAAAATATTAGTTCTGTCAGTGCTGAAAAACACAAGGTACAGGTTGGGAACCCAAAGTTGCATCCTCATGTGAGCCATGAGTTTGTCTATCGAAGGCACATGGCACCAGATCACCCTGAAGATGAAAGGCATATTATGCTGCAGAGACATGATTACAAACTCAAATCTGCTGCACTTCTAGAGGAATTATTTCAGTTACTAGCCCCTCTGGGCATGAGCTACACTTTCCACATCCAGAAACAAAAATAGCAAAGATTCTCCCCTTTCCTCCAGACACAGCTAATCTAGGCTAATCCATTTCCATGAAGACACACCATCAAATTTATTGTGAGATTTTTTAAATTTACTGAGAACTTACAAGATACTATACCCTATCGGGACACTGCAGATATTTTCAAATATACTGCAAGTGATTGTTGAGACAATAAAAAAAATTAATGACAACCTGCATTGTGGTCATGCAGTCTAAGCTATCTTGAAAAATAATCTCCTGTGTTTAAAAGGAGAGAAAGGTCCTCTATGAATCAAGTGCTTTCTTATATTATTACTATCCAACCACCCCCATGACAAACAAAGAAGAGACAGACAAAAATAGGTGCGCTACGGAATAAAGTTGGGAATGAAAGAAAGAAGGGAAGAATAAATTTACAAAGTGGAAATAAGACACATGGAAGGAAAGCAGAGAAGCCACAATAAAGGACAAGACCAAGAGGAGAATCAGAAAGCCCCTTTTCTAAGAATGCTAACTTCAAGACAGGACAATTAAAGAACAACAAACAAGAAAGCACACAAGTATTAAAAGCAGTGGAAAAAAATAGAGTAAAAAAGGATAGTTAAGTTTTTCTTATTTGTTTATTGGATTCACCATTGTGAAAACTAAATTTCTAAAACTATGAAAAAAAGAGGATGGATCTCCCAAACAAGGCTGGGCCAATACAGCAACCAAAATAATCACCTGTAATTTATTAACTAGCACACTTAGTGCTTGGCTTTTCATTACTCACAGCTCCTTTTATTAATGAATATTTTTAGCAAGTGAACTTTCCCTCGCTAAAATAGTACTAAAAGAAAAGATCAGTGGGATAGTTAAAAAAAAGCTTGAACACTATTTTCTGAGTGTTGAGTGGGAGCAACTCTGCATATACATGCTGGTTTTGCCATTTCTTCCCTCCCCTACAGAAATCTATTTAAAATGCTATTTTTGTTCACAAGTTTATTTTCTCGTTACCAGTTACACAGCTGAAGTGATAATCCTTCAATTCATGATATCATAACCTTTCCGCAGCAAAGTAAGTGCTATGACATAAGTTGCTGTTTTCAGGCTGGAAAAGAATATCAGGAAAACATGAGCCTTTAAGAGACAATACTCCTGTTTTCCTGACAGTGTCTCTCACATAGACTGAAGAATAAGGTTAACTGCAACAAAGCAAATGTATTGTTCACAACAAAGAGAACTGATTCTCTAAAGTGAAGTCTTTGATCGTCCCCATGTGGGTTTGGTGACACTGTAATGCTTTTTGAACATTACTGAACCCAGACAAGTTTTTTGTTGGCAGTGGTGGTTGAAAGCTGTCTGGGAACCCATCGCATGGTAAAACTACACAAAATGTTCAAAAGAGACTGTTGTACTTTAAAAAACAGCAAACCACAGTTGTGGCAGAATGCCTTCAGATGTCACAGAAGTGTGTAAAAATTCCTTCCTGTTTTGTGAATCTGCAAGTTATTTACCATGTTCACTTTCAGTGGCATCAACTTCTAACCATGTTCCCACTTTTCAGTATCTAAGATAATGACTCAGGGCCTGGTGCTGCAGCCCTTTGTTGCAAGGGCAGGCAACCCAAGTGATCACACTGATATCCAAGGGTACTTTTTCAGGGAGATAAGGATCATTCGTAAGCAACAGCTTGAAGTCACAGGCAAATAACACATTTGGGGAAACTATCCCTATAGAATCAATACTATGTTAAAATATATATATATCCCATACAAATAGAAACAGAAGTCATAACCACATGAGAAAGGGGCTTATGCATCCACAAGGACACCCAGCCCTTTTGGTGCATTCTAAGACCATCTTAGACCAGCTTTATCCTTCAGTGTGCTGTGTTATTGAGAACATTCATACCCAACTCTGCTCCCAAAAACATTTCTGAAAATTAGTATGCTATGAAGGAGACCTGAGACACATGTTAAGTAAACTAACAGGACAAATAATAGGGAAGAGAATAACTGTTTTAAGATGGTTCATTTTCAAGTAAACTGGAATGTGGTGTAGTGGCAATTAATCCTGACTTGTCCTATGGCATGGAACTCACAGGACACTGGAGGTCTTGCCTGAAGGAACGGAGCTCGGTGAAGACTACACATTCAAATGCATTAAAAACAGCGTCTGCCTGAGAAAACCACAGATTTCAAATGCAGAATGCATGCATGTGTGCACTAGTAGCCTGAGCAACCATGTTGCAGCCACAACTGTTCTGAACTAGTCAAGTAACATTTGATTGAAACCCTTAAAAAAAAAATAATCACAGATGTGCAAAACCAGGTAAAACACACCTTGGGCTTGACTTCTGTTTTTTCAGTAAATACAAGTTGTCCTAGATACACACAATCCCCTTCACACTTCAGAGAGCAAGGAGCCGTGCAGATGAGCCCACCTTACATCAGGGTAAGACTCCACTACATTTCTTGGACCGTGCATCCATGACTTGAATAAAAGCCACCATTAACATGAAAACAAACACTGTTGAACAGAAAATGAACCAAGACAGTGAAAGAGAGTCAATTAAAGAAGAAAGGTTTTGCATGCATTTGCAGAGTTACCAGGTGCTGTATCATTCACCAATGGCAAAGCATAGTCATTGCAACAATTAAATCTCACTAGCAGGCATGTTTATTCATTTCTCCATTCTTGCAGAATAACACAGAAAATAGCTCAATAAAACACCTTTGTGTAATCATCACCAGTTATTCTTGAACAGTATTATTTCCCCAAAATAATTTCATGATTCCTATCTGGGAATTAGAAAAAACAACTAAAAAGCCCCAGTTTTGTGATGAATGGAAGTCACACCATAATCTTTTGGGGCCTGGAGAACAGCACAATCACATTAAATTCCCTCAGCTCAAGAAATGTCATCTTTACATCAGCTGGTACAAAAAAATTGTTTCCAGCCTGAGGCAGTTATGATAAGGGATTTAGAAGCCATCACCATGTGGGCCATGAGATATAAAAAAATGCATCACCGCATATAAAGTGTCTGCTGCTCACAATTTCACAGCTAATGTTCTCACAGCTGTGTATGACTTAGACCAGCTGGGAAGAAGAAAGGGACTAAATGAGTCACTAGAAGGATCTAGTATTTTCTCTAACCTGCATTTAACATTCCTGCAGCAGAACTGTTGGTAAGCAAAAGAAGATCAGATCATTATGCAGCAAGGCACAGGGCTGCGTGGTCTTTTGGAACTGTAGTAGAAAACACATAATCTTGGGGGGAGGTAGGGAAAAATGGCATTTCAGTCCTACCTGTGCGCTTCTAACATATTAGCAGCAGCTGAAATGTGCAACTTTGGAGGTTCACGGGTTACACAAAGTTACCGCAGGCCACCTGGCACTCCCAAGCACGCTTGCGCTGCTGCGCATACCAGAGGGGAAAGCTTTTGGAAAGCCTTGCTCAGCATCCTGAGCACAGCAGTTCTCCTCTAGCAGACATCAGGCTTTTTACACAACGACATCAAGGACACTCACAGCTCAAGATGAGGTTTTACCCTTACACAGGGTAAGAGTCTGCAGATGACCACAGAGGGGCTTTGTCATTAAAATGTTCGCTATTTGCAAGGTTGTACTTGTAGGTTTGGATACCACAGGCTGCTCTTCAACAGCACAGTGTCAGACTTCAAACAGGGCTCTGGGTGGGTGCAGGAGGCTAAAAAGCTCCAACAGGGATCTCCTCTCCCTGCAGAAAATCATTACAGTCCCAAGAAATGTTTAAATGCCTAATTGTTTAATTAGTGATGAAAGCAGCTCCTTCTGTGGCTTCTGCTGCCTTAGGGTTCAATTCTCCATGACAGGTCTGGATCTTACATTCCGCGTGTGTGCAGAAGGATGAATGACGGTCCCAAGATCTTTGGTTTCTCCTGACATTTTATTTGCTCTCTGCCTCCTTTCCTCTCAACATGTATTTTCATTTGTGAGATGCTCCTTCATTGTATATCGTACCTATTATTAATTGCTCCAGCTATGGTTCAGGCATCACTTTCATGTTAATATGCAGTACCAATCAGGAAGTATTTGGTATGCCAAAAACCTCAGTTCTTAGGGCAAATGTCAAATCATTCACAGTATACAAGAAAGAAATCTTCAGATGACACTCTCTTTTAACAATTCCACCACATTTACTCCATCTGCCTGAGAATGCAAACTTTCACAGATGATCAGTTTCTAATAAGTTTCACAAGGGCAATGTATTCCAAATATGTTTCTGTGGATATCTACCAGATGGACACTTGAAAATAAAAAATAAAAGCATTGTTATTTCATCCTAAATCTCATTAAGCTGATTTGTACCATTAAATGAATCTTAGTTTTCTTTAGTATGAAGAAACCTAAAAAAAGAAAATGTACAGAAATAAAAGCTTTTTTTTTTTTTTAAATAAAATGACTTATTTCCCTCTACTACCGCAAGAATAGAATAGCAGTTTCTCCAAACGTAAGATTGATCTGAAAGCACCAAAACGTTTTGCTGCATATTTCAGCAATGGGACCAAATTCCTGGTTTTGCACAACGCTTTGTAAGATAACTGTATTTACTTTGGAACATTTTCTGCAAGGGCAATGGTCTGAAAGATAATTTTTTTTTTAATTTTACCTTGTTCCACACATTTGTTTTCATTTCTCCAGCTATCAAATACAGTTCTCACACAGATCAATCTTTCTATGCACATGCATTCTCACAAAATTCTCTGCAACGGAAGGGAAATAGACTGAAGCCAGGACAGGGCGCATGTAAAATGTGTCAGACACACAATTGCTCATATCACACGTCCTTCTCTGAGATATGTGAGAGTTTGCAAATAACTCAGATGATGATGACTTTTCATGCAGAAATTCATATGAATGCTTTCTTACCCATTTATAAGGCAGGTGATTTTTTTCATATTTTCAAAAACAAGTGAATATTTACAAACCTCAAGTCTAGACTTGGATTCCCACATCTAAGGACCTAAACAGATGTAACTTCACAGTATCACAGTATGTTTGGGATTGGAAGGGACCTCAAAAGATCATCTAGTCCAATCCCCCTGCTGGAGCAGGAACGCCTAGGTGAGGTCGCACAGGAAGGTGTCCAGGCGGGCTTTGAATGTCTCCAGGGAAGGAGACTCCACAACTTCCCTGGGTAGCCTGTTCCAGTGCTCTGTTACCTTCACTGAGAAGAAGTTCTTTCTCAAATTTAAGTGGAACCTCTTGTGTTCCAGCTTGATCCCATTGCCCCTTGTCTTATCATTGTTTGCCACTGAGAAGAGCCTGACTCCATCCTCGTGGCACTCACCCTTTATATATTTATAAACATTAATAAGGTCACCCCTCAGTCTCCTCTTCTCCAAACTAAAGAGCCCCAGCTCCCTCAGCCTTTCTTCATAAGGGAGATGCGCCACTCCCTTAATCATCTTTGTTGCCCTACGCTGGACCCTCTCCAGCAGTTCCCTGTCCTTCTTGAACTGAGGGGCCCAGAACTGGACACAATATTCCAGATGGGGTCTCACCATGGCGGAGTAGAGGGGAAGGAGGACCTCTCTCGATCTACTGACCACCCCCCTTGTAATACACCCAAGGATGCCATTGGCCTTCCTGGCCACAAGGGCACAGTGCTGGCTCATGGTCATCCTGTTGTCCACCAGGACCCCCAGGTCCCTTTCCCCTACACTGCTCTCTAATAGGTCATTCCCCAACCTATACTGGAACTTGGGATTGTTCCTGCCCAGATGCAGGACTCTACACTTTCCCTTGTTAAATTCCATCAGGTTATCCCCCGCCCAACTCTCCAGCCTGTCCAGGTCTCGCTGGATGGCAGCACAGCCTTCTGGCGTGTCAGCCACTCCTCCCAGCTTAGTGTCATCAGCAAACTTGCTGATAGTACACTCAATTCCCTCGTCTAAATCATTAATGAATATATTGAATAATATTGGCCCCAGTACTGACCCCTGAGGCACTCCACTAGATACTGGCCTCCAACTGGACTCCGCACCATTGACCACCACTCTCTGGCTTCTCTCTTTAAGCCAGTTTGCAACCCACCTCACTACTCTATTGTCTAGACCACACCTCCTCAATTTAGCTGTGAGGATGCTGTGAGGGACTGTGTCAAAGGCTTTACTGAAGTCAAGGTAGACCACATCCACCGCTCTGCCATCATCCATCCACCTTGTTACATTCTCATAAAAGGCTATGAGGTTGGTCAAGCATGACTTACCCTTGGTAAAGCCATGCTGACTGCCCCTAATGACCCTCTTATCCCTGATGTGCCTTGAGATGACACCAAGGATAAGCTGTTCCATTACTTTCCCAGGGACAGAGGTGAGGCTGACCGGTCTATAATTACCCGGGTCCTCCTTCTTGCCCTTTTTAAAGACTGGAGTGACATTTGCTTTCCTCCAATCCTCGGGCAACTCTCCCGTTTCCCAAGACTTGGCAAAAATGATGGATAGCGGTCTAGCAATGACTTCAGCCAGCTCCCTCAGCACCCGCGGATGCATCCCATCTGGACCCATGGATTTATGGTACTCTCTCTCCATCTCCATTGATTTCAAAGGTGTTTATTGGTATCCCACACATTGTGTAAAATGTGGTCAGTTTTATTTAAGTAGTGATTTAGGAGCAGAACTCAGTGGTTCTTGAAAGAGCTGGATCGTTGAAGCCCACTTTAGTCATGGTAATGATATAAAGCCCCAACAGAACCTTCACTTGGAGCCAAAAGCAGTGAGATGAAGAAATGCACTTTCTGTGGAAGAACAAGGATCCCACCAGAGGATGCTCAGCTGACTTTTAGTGATCTAGATCAGACAGCTATAGTAAACTTCTCCCGTACAATCCTTACTAAATGGCTCAAGTGATGAGCTGAAGTTATTTAAGCAAAACTTCTTGCATTTCAGATATTCAGAGACAGATGTGTTCACTGAACACAGTTTCATTATCTTGACTCTGACCCCTCTGCACATCTGTTTACTAAAAAATGGTAAGTGATTTGCAAGGTCTACCATGGAAGCGATGGCAATGGTATTTACACCCTCAAAAGAGCAGCTAGTGAATTAATGTGCAAATTCTAGTAGTGGCTTGATGCATATTAGTGACTGGAAAAGAGACAGCCTGCAGGATTATTGAACATGCTATTTATTCTTTTCTTGAAGGATACTGTTCTCAACAGCTGTCAATCCACTACTCAGAATACAAGCTATATTTTAAAACGATAAAACAATGCTGAGTAATCTGTAAACTTAATGGGTGGTTAGCCTGCTTTGGGGTGAAATTATTAGAAAGTGAACATATTTCCTTCTTTTGTCAATGCATATTTTCCCCTTTTATTCTGTAGATGCCAGGCTATTAAAAAGAGTACTGTTCTTAAACTAAGAGATTAACATTCTATTAAGCTACTTGAGAACAGCAGCATTTTGTAGGCTCCAGTCAAAAGTACTGCAGTTGTTTGGATTTTTGTTTGTTTGTTTTTTGTTGTTGCTGTTGTTTTTAAATCACAAGAGGAATATATTCCAAACTTCAGATAAACAAAAGATAAAAGGGAAGGGGGGGAACATTTTAATTTATAAAATTGATACTTTTAAACTTTAATCTTCATTAAATCTGTTTTGGTCTGAGTTTTTTTCATTAATTCTCTCCTATTAGGAAAGTGGTCAAAAATTATATTTTCGACAGTTTTACATTATTTTGAAGCTATATCTTAAATCAAAGGGTTTTCAATCCAGGACGTTTCCATTTGAAACATTACGTAGCAAAATGATACGTTTCATCTGTAGAAAAACTTAGAAGCTTATTTGAACTCACACTGTACAGACATGATCCTCTACTGGTGTCAAAGGCATCCAAAAAAGAGCACTTATGTGCCAGATGCAAATTCTACCTCTGTCTACAATGTAAACTTGAAACTTATTCTTTAAGCTTTGCTTAGAGAGTCTTTCTTTAGGTTACAATATATATAAAGAAGCAATCTGACCATCCGTATGAAGACCTAAAAAAAAAAAAAAAAAGAGTCTCTCAAGCTTCTTGTCTAAGGCGAGGGGAGGTCTCTTGTGCTCTTGCTTACTTTTTTTAATTACTCCAGCTGTAAAGCAGGAATAGTGAATTAATTAAAGTCCAAAGAATCTTTAAAAAAACAAGCATCTATAACCACTTTATTAGCATAAATATAAAAAGATCATAAAGATGTAGTATTTTAGAGAAGAATTTCTGGTAAAAACATTAGAGATTTTCTCTTCCCACAATATTAAAAGACATTCTTAGCCCTTTATTACTTGGGATAAGCTATTTTTAGAATAATACCACTTGTACATATTGGAAAACTGTCACTGGTTCAGGACTGAATCTTCGCCATCTGGAGGCTTGGCCAGCACTGTGGTGGGTTTTTTGTGGAGTTCTTTGCTGGGTTTATTTAGTGAGTTTTAGGGAGTTTTGTTGTTGTTTTTAATTCTTAAGGGCTGGAAGGGAAACTTTAGAAGCTTGGGAGCACTGCCACAGTTTGTTGGAGACAGAGAAGCTGATGGCAAGCTCTGAAGTACAAGTCAGAAGCACCAGTACAGCTGCAACGATGTACTCGGACTTCATACATTTGTGTCCTCAGCAAAAGCTGGGAAGACCCCAACAGCAAAACTTTGAAGCCTGTAGCCTGGTTGCAATGGAGAACATAGACCAAAACAGGTACAGGTCTGTGCGGTACTGAGAAAGGCAACCCTTGGCATGGAAAAGCAACAAATTATACTACAATATTCGACAACTCTTAAATATGCTAAGAGAAGCTTGAAATGGTCAACTACTTGTTCATTAAAAAATGCTTCCAAAATATAAAGCAGTGCCAAACAGAGGGTTAAACTTTTAATTATTCCTCTGAAATGATACTCCCCAAAGAAGCATGATGAATACCAGCAATTCAACATGGAAATTTCTCCCACAAATGGAACAAAGAGGGGAAAAAAGCATGCTGCAAGTTCATTAACAACACCTATCAAGACACATAAAAATGTGGTGCAATTAAAAAAAAGATGCAGAAAAGTTGGGGTAGAAACCCAAAAATTATATATAAAGACATAAAATAAATCAAACCACAACTGCAAATTCTATTTGATAAATTCTCAGAAGGAGGAAAAAATGTCTAATCAGATTCTCTAATTTAGTTGTTTCTGGAAGTCTGATATGTTAGTTAAATCCATATAGCCCAGAAGCACCAATACAAGTTGTTATATCTTTTATTTTTTTTAAAAAAGAGTACGATTTACAGAGCAAGTTCCTAAGACTTGTCTTACACTTATGGATTGGAGTGTGTTATTAAGAGAGGGATTAGGCAGGACACAGAAACACAGCTTATTCTTTCGAGGTCTGTTTGCATCACTTCTCATTCAGCTCTGAGCTACTTCTAAATTAAAAGTTATGCAAAATAAACAGGTCTATATTCAAAACTATGAGCAAAACTAAAAGATCTAGAACCCTCTCTTTACCAATACAACAAAAAATAATAAGGGCAGCAAGTTTCTTAATTATACCGGCTTCATGATAGAAATGGAAGTGATGCTAATTTGGTGGGTTGCATTTTATTAAGACACAAACTCCAATTACTGTCTATGAAAGCTTTCTTCCATATAAATATACTTGTCCAAGGCAAAGTCCCACTACCACAGAAGATTCCATTACAACAGCACTGCAACATTTGCTAACCAAGTCTCAAAGAGCAGCCTAAATTTTGAGGGGTGATCTTCACACAAAGAACGCTACAAGTGTTAGCTTTTTTTTTTTCTGAAAAAAAAAAAGGGGGGGGGGGCGGCATAAAAATAAGTATATTCTTCATTCAGTTCTTAAAATATCTCCATTGTTGTCTTCGTTTCTATTTGCTTTCCACAATTCCCCAAAGTGGTGTTCTTTCAAAACTGCTATATAAAGAGTCACTACATGTTAAAAGATACCCAGAATTCTGGTAAGGGATCCCTTGGCTCTGCTCAGTTAGGTTTTGCATAGGAACAGATGGGCAATTTTTCAACCAGCTTTCACATCCCCGATACTTCAGGGCTTCCGGGTGTTCAAGAGCTCACATCATGGATTCCCGCACCTGCAGCTGGAGTGATGCACAGCAGCCGCCCACACCATCCCTGTGCTCTGGCCGTAACAAGGCTGCTCCAGAGCCCTCCGACACATGACAGAACACAGCAATTCCTTCTCTTACCAGCATCCATGGGCAGGCTGGTGGCAAAGCTGCCATAGCCATGAACAGAGATCTTAACAATCACACTGACAGGATTTCCAAATTGGAATTGGTTTTAGTGTTATTTTAATGCAGGTTCCAAAGCATTCCCTAGCACTTGAATGCATGTCAGTACTGCATTAAAAAGCATTTTTAAGCTTTAAAAGGTTACCGTGGCATCATCCTTACCTATGTAGTTTATCCTCCAGCAACTCCATGTACTTTTCAGCATTTTCTTTTATGCTGGTTACTGCAAAATAAAAGTCAAAGTTAGGTAGTGGCATAACTTTACAGTTTTCTTGGTTTATTGGTTTGGGGCCTTTTTCTTTTTCGTGCGTGTGTGTTTTAGGGTGGTTTTTTTTGTTTGTTCGTTTTGTTTTGTTTTTAACCAACTTATCTCTTACCCACAAATTTTACATATATCAGTTAAAATGAGAATTCCATTAATCTTTTCCACAATCACAGTGTGGGTGTCTTCTCCCTTTTTTTCTTGAACGTGTATTGTATGTGTATTACATTAATATATCTTGGTCATGCCAGAAAAATGGTGAGACTAACAAAGCCAGAGTTTGTAGAAGTTTCCTCTTGACAAAAACAAACAAACAAACAAATGAAAACAAAACAAAAAACCACCAAACAAACAAAACTGCAGACACCCGGAAAACCTACACAGCTAGGTCCTCTCCTTTACCTTCAGGAGAAGCACACAAGTAAGTCTAATTCTTCAGTCCTCTAAAATATTATGAATCTTGTATCAAACTTCTGATAGAACTGAAACACTACGGAATGGGAAGAATTGCCACTCAATCTTGTTATGAAATTTGGGTTGTTTTTTTGTGGTTTAGTATTTTAGAGATTTCTGTTCAGACCTCAATATTGCCTGTATATGAGTCCCTACCACTTCTTCACTCAGAAGAAACTCCGATCAACTACTTACCATAACACACAATAATAAACCCATTATTTTGGATGACCCTTGGTTCTCCGTCATGGGTATGAATGGGGGAAAAGGTAAATCCCCTCCAGGAAAACAGAGGTTTTTAGAGGATAATAATTTTCATATTATGATTTTTTTTTTTGCCTCCCTAACATCTGCTTGCCAACTCCAAGTCTAGTAGGACTGTCAATCAGTTGCTCACCTTTAAACTCTTAACTCGTCGTACACCAATTAAATATATATTATATATGGAGATCCATTCTACAGAGCAGTACTGGTTTTATGGGCAAAGCTTGCTGCATGGATAAAGCACCCTCTGAGTTTACCCATTCATCTCCCCCTATCTTTCCTACAATACAACACCTCCAAGCACAGCTTGCAAATATCTAGTCCTTCATGTATTTCTCTCTTTTGTCTTTTAGTTTTTGTATTTTTTTTTTTCATTCACAAAGTAGAACATCACACACAAAAGCCTAATCTGAAAACTCAGAGATAAGCAAATCAGCTGTGCACAGCAGTTCACTAACTGAAGCCACTCAGGTAATGCCATTAGCAGCAAGCACCAGGGCCAATGCAACATGGACTGTCTGCAGAAGATGGTGGTCACCTGGTCACACAGCAGCCACACATCACTGAAGTGGTCTGCATCCCAATAGCAAATAAAGGACACATTTTGCAAAGCTAATTCACTTTTTGTTTTTGTTGTTGTTGTTTATTTTATGAGAGAGTTTATCAGCTTAGCAAAAAAAAACCAAACAAACCAACCCACCACCACAATCCTAGTACTCCAGAAAGCACCACAATTTTATGCATAACATCTTTGATCCATGTTCACCATCGGACCAGGTTCTGCAATGCAACATCTTGAGCCAGCAGGATTCTGGAAGACTGCATTGGACATAGACAACTGCATTTATTTATACATTCCCAGAACCATCTCACCACTAGAAGAGCGCTGGTGAATGTTACGCAAAAGGTTGTATAAGGATTTTTGCAATGGCACTGGAGAATGGAGAAGTTTCTTTAGCTTGTAGCAGTTTTATAACAACTACTGGGCTTAGCAGAAGTTCCCAGTTTCTTCACCTTGCTTTTATTCCTACGCTTCCTGCCAAACTGTGGAGAGCCTGCAAGACTGCAAGTCTTCCTTTAATGACACACTACAGTTTTATATAAACTACCCACTTTTTCCAAACTCCCTGCCCGTCAATCCCTAATGTGCTTCAGGCTTTGATAGTGGAGAGTTAAAGGTGCACGGCTGCTGTACTTCCCCTTCTCCTGCCACTGTCATAATGTCCCTCAGCATAAGCTGTTACAACTCAGGGGCTTATTCTTTCAGATAATAAAGTCAGCAGATATTAATTTTTGGAGAGGGATAACAAGAGGCGGAGAATCTGTTTCACACTCACTTTGTTTCTAACCGATATAGTGACTTCTTATGTTACATGAAAGATAAACCTTTCTTTCAATTTCTCCTGCTGGGCTTGTCACTTTTTAATTGGGTATGATCTAATAGAATAATTCGCACTTTCACAGTTCCGTCCTGCCCCTACATGCAATTCTACAATGCCCTTGAAGCACACAGCTTAATACATCAGCATTATTCAATGGACAAGAATATACCACTAGCCAAAAGTAGGTCAGTAGAAAGCTAACACTCATTTGGAAATCACCTCACATCACAAAACTCTACTCTCTCCTGTCAAATGTTTTAACTACATTAAAAGACATGCAAACTTTGCTGCTTAAAGAGAAGGTACCCAGTCTAGCTTTGTCTCCCTGCCACCTTCTACATGTAATTGGAAGAGCTCTGACATGAAGATTTTGCTGGAAGGAAAATACTGCTTAAAAATTTGATAGAGGTTATTTTCCTCGTAACAAACTGCAAGGAGCACTGCAAGAAATACACAAATGCTTTCAGCCTTTTAGATTATCCATTTGAAATAGAAAGCAAGCAACAAATTAGCAGATTTTTTGTTCTAATTTAATGAATCTATTGACCCTCACTTCAAAGCAAAAGAATGCAAACAGGAAGCTCTGCAGGCCTTCAATCTTGCTAAGAAAGTACTAAACGACAGATTAAAAAAATTATGAGATTCTTTTCTGCATAAACATGCCTTTTTTTTTTACGTTTAAGTAAGTGGGATTGTTTTTTCATCACTTCTTTGGTGATTTACATGCTTAGGTCATATTGGCCTTGAGGGGAGCTATTAAAATAAAAAAGTATAAATACTCATGGAAGATCAGACACCAGGGTATTTGCTAAGATTAAAAATAGACTTTTCTGGTGAAAACTCAATTGAAGAAAAGTGATTCAGCATTTCTTTCTCTTATTTTATCATATATTTTTCTTCCTGATTTCAGCAGCAAAGTCTAGTCTTGGAAGCAGTCCTGGTCAGAAAGAGCTGAAGGGCAGCAGTGAGCTCCTCCTCTAGCAGCTGCATAAATCTCTTCCAGTAATTAATGTATACAGAGTTCTTTCAAAATAACATCACTTGTTTTCCACCTGAAAGCAGTCCCACTGGAGTGATGCTATTTCTCTTACTTACAAACATTATTTGAGCCAGCACATAAAGGTGTATCGTCATTTTTATCCTTCAGTCTTGGCCCTCAGAAATTGAAATTACAAAGACCTATGGGCCATGACATATGCTTTGCATTCTGTCATCAATATTTTCAAAATCTTTCTAAAACTGAATACCTGATTGGAGAAACCTTGAACCCAGTGTCCATATGGAAGCTCCAGATGTGGATGCTTGGCACCTCAGAAGAACAGAAATTGAATTAGGTGCCTGAAAATATAGGCAGTCGTATCACTGAAGTTTGTAAATGCCAGCCTACAGCTAGACGTCTTGAGTCCCAGAGATACAAAGCCCAAAGTTAATTTTTTGCCTTTCATTCTAAAAGGCATTATTTCTTTTCTAACTCTTCCAGCCTGCTTCCCTCCAGTCCCCGCCTCCCCCCCCCTTTTTTTTTCCCCTTCTTTTTGGTAGTAAATAGTGACACATATTTTGACACAAAATTAAACATTTGAACAGCTGCAATGGCTGCTAGCAGATCTAGACCCAGCATGAAAAGAACGGTAAGATAGTACCTGACTGCATGACAAACCGGAAGCCTACACACCTAGTCTCTCTGATCCACAAGCATTACACTCCTTCTCAAACACTTTATTAGTCAGGTAGAGCAAAAGTCCCACTGCTTTCAATGAAAACTTTGCCTGACTTAAAGATCTGGGATGAGATTTGGCTCTTAAGAAAAGACTGACAGAACAGTGACAGGGCAAGCAACCTATTTTCTTTTAATGTACAAATTATTATTAATGCTACGAGAGAAGTGAAAGCAGAACATGCTTATTTGAAATTATCTGATCTTTTCTGTCATGGAAGATGTGCTGCATTAATGTGTGACATTGTCTGAAAAACTATGGAAAGGCTTTAATATATTTAAAGGTTAACTTGAAAAGACAGTCAAACTTCAGAGATGACATCTCAGCTACTCAACTACACGTCAAGATGATTTATCAAGCCCCAGTAACAAGATTTTGGATCACAGAATGGCAAGGATTTTTGCATCTTGCAGACAGTGGGGAAAAACTCAAAGAAGCAGCTCTGCGTAAAGAACAACAGCCTCTCTGCAGTGCATTATTCCCAGGGAACTCAAGTAAAAAGAACAGAAAAGGCCAGGATTAAAGTGAGGCAAATAGGTGGCTCAATAAAGGTGTGCAAATAGTCCAAAAAAGCTAACATTATGGGCCAAGTCAATCAACCAAATTCTATTCTGGTTTACTGACTGTCTTCCAGTAATGAAGTAAATACCAAGATACATATTCACTACCTGTCTCTTTCAGCAGTTGTGGTTTGTTCTAGGGAATGTGCTAATCCTCAAAATATCATTACAGAACTGCACAAAATTAAAAAAAAAAAAAGACACCAGAGAGGAGGTGGCCAAAATTTAGGAGGAGACTAAATGGATTGGCTATTCTGTGAATAGGAAGACTACACAAAGAACTGTGAAGACAAAAATTGGTACCGAACATGATGAAATTAAAGACCCACATTTAAAGATGTAACCCAGTCTAACTCAACGGAGTTGGAGATACTATCTGCCAAATAGGAGATGATTCCATAACACAAACACAAGGTTTTTTTCCTCCTGCTGGAAACATCTGGGTCTGGCAAATAGAATATGGTCCTGCCACAGCAAAGCAAAGCTGTTCTTGGCGGTGACATGCCACCAGCAGGGAGCTCAAGCACAGCATTTCTGCTGGGACTGCGCTGTGTGAATGCAGCAGGGCTGCACTGTGCAGGGCTGCCAGACAAGCCTTGGTCCCTCTGCACAGAGGAGAGTATGCAGCAACCACTGGGTAATCAGGTAATGTTGATCTTATCATAATATCATCCCATAAGAGGACGGGGGCTCTCAGAGGGATGCACCATGTTGCATCTTGTCTGTATGAATATTTCCACCACTGGCTTCTGTTGCCTCTCCAGCGCTAGACAGTCAACTGCTCTGATACCATAGGGCAGCTCTTCTGATATATAGAAAGAAAGAATTGAAGGATCTAGCTTTAGCATCACTGTCTTAAAATATTTTGCTTACTCTTACATTTAAAACCTTAAAGCATGGTGCCAGCTTCCACTTCACACCATCAATCTATGTAAAAATACGAGAATAAAAATATACAAAAAGTAATAAAGAAAAACAAATCTGGCAGAACACAAGACAACATAGCGTTTTCCCACATTTGCTGCACTGAAACAGGAAAAGAGGAAAAGTACGGAGTGAACAATTCATCTTCCTCAGGAAGTTCCCTTTGTGGCTGTTGACACAAACGGTCCACTGTTAACTTTCTCTCAAATTCGTGGGTACATCCTGAACAGGAGGAAGAGTACAGTTGAGCCTCCAGACATGCTGGGAGTGGGTGGCCACTGGAGGACCCAAGACAACCAGCTTGCTTTCTTTAGGAAACCCCAGAAAGGCCAAGTACCAGCTCATTTGGAGAGACAGCACTGTTCAACACACAGCAGAAGCAGGCAATGAACATGCTCCATCTGCTTGTCTCTTTGCCTCAACGTATTTACAGCTGGCTTGATTTGCAGGCTTTGGTGCAAAAATGAGCCTGCAATGAGTCAAGTGGGACCCTGCCTTTGATGTAAAAAATTAAAAGCTAAACATATAAAGTATATGGAAATTACTGATTTCAACAGAGAGGCCACGTCCTGCCCTTGGGTTAGATGTCAGGCCAGATATAAGGCATAGAAAATCTCAGTGTGAACGGAAGTTTGACACAGAAATAAAAACCAGAAAACTAGATCTTAAAAAAGAGAAATGACAGGAAGTGCCAGCAGCTCTGCCTCTAACAACTTACAATTCTGTCTCTCTGGGCATGGCATAAAAGGTTTGCAGAGCAGAAGAGGAGGGTGGGGGGAACCACCCTGCATAAAACAGCAAATCTGAAAACAGACATTCCCAGAATTTACCTCTTGAACCTTCTTCATTGTACGTGGTACCTTTCATCCAAAGAGACAGGTGACCCTTCAAGATCTGTGATGACAAAATTGCCTATATTGAAGGAATTATGCCACCCTGACAGGGTTTCTAAGCTTCTTTCAGATTTCTTTAAAATCTGGTGTGCCAGACACACAGCTACATGAAGGACACAGCAGGGGGAAGGAGGCAAATTGCTTTATAAGTACTTTCAATAAATAATATACCTTTAAAAAAAATCAGCTGAAATGTTATGAATTGTTTTATTATGCAATATTAAAGCAAGCACATCACTTCTGAATTAAAGGGGCTGGAGGTGAAATGTTGTCCCAGCAGTGACCAGAACACTGAAGTTAGATGACAACAGATGTGCCTCAACACTTTAAAGGGCTACATAAAGTGTAGGAAAGGTTATAAAGTGATTAGTTCAAGACCACCCACGTGTCCAGCCATGGGTCTGGAGCAGGCTCCAGGCTTTCCAACTTAACATTCTCTCCTGCTCATACCACCTCTGCAGTAACCACAGGCCAGGTGCAGACCCCCTACCACAGGTTTGGTTACTTTTCCACAAATTACTCAAAAGCTACAAATGCTGTGTTTGGGGATCACCAAAAGGAGCTTTAAATTGGCTGCAGATCTGGAGAAAACCATTACTGCCTCTTCACTGTGCTTGGCACCAGACGGCGATGCTCTCAGTGCTGGGGAAGCTGCACTCAACCCCGAACCCAAACTATCCCTCTGCTTTGCACTGCTGACAAAGAAGCCACCTTCTCCCAGAAAGGTTTTCTCCATTACAGACAGGTTTCACTTTGTTTAAAATTAGTTGAGACATGAAACCATGTGCATTTTTTAACTCCAGCATGACTGCACAGCACCATTTCTGGAACGATGCTGAAGTTGCAACTGAACTATTCTATTCTATTTGCACTGAGAACATCCGCAGGGGCAGAAAGCTCCTGAATTCTCCTATGGACAATGTGAGGATTGAGTTTTACTCTTCCATCCCATCACACAGATAGGACCCTCCTAACAGTTTTACTAGCTTCTACAGCTGCCCAAGTGAGTGTTTACCTGAAACAATCATTTATCAATGCACCTTAGCGCTGAAAGTATCATACCCTCTCCAAAAAACATGAGGAAAGTTTCCCTTCCCTTTCCATTCCTATTTCCCTTCCATTCTCCACTGAGCAATTTGGGAGAAATGAAGGGGAAGGCAGAGCTGGGGAGAGAGCAATCTCCTTATATTTTCTTCACATTTTCTCTTACCTGGTTTCCCTCTCTGCCTGTTTGCAACCTATTACTTCAATCCTCTGCTGACCAGCTGTTCATCCAGACTGCTCCAATTCTTTTTTCTCATTTCTCCTCACAAAGCAAAGCCTGAACATCAAGGGGAGCCATGTGTCCAGCTCACCCTCTGTGGATTGTCAGCAGTCACAAGAGATCATCTGGAATCCATTACACAAACTAACATGGCAACCAGACACGATATGTGCATAGGCACCAAGAGAGTTCAAACTTGTGACTTGAACTGCCACAACGTTTTCCTGAAAGTAAGATTTATTTTAACACCGTTAGATAAAACAAAAAGGCCCAGAATGAGCCATTTATGCAGCTATCCAAGACAAACAACAGAGAACAATTAGGCTTTATGCAGAGGCTAAGCTCCATGACAATAACTGACACCACCTAATGCCTACATTATGAAAAGCAGAAACTGTTCAAACTATTTTTTTTTTGGTCTCAGGAGACAAACTATAAGACAAGTGAAATCATCATTGAGTTTTTGGCTTATGGCTAATAGGGATGATCCATAGACCATAGGACGTATGTCACAACCGTTCAACATCAAGGCTTCTAAAACATACAGTAGTTGGTGTAAGATCTCCCATAGCAGATGTTCAGCTGAACTCTCAGTATTCAGTATTACACCTAATGTTTTAGTCCCTGAATTGCAATAAAAAAATTTTATTAAATGAGGAACCCACTTTGGCTTTTTAATTTAAGGTCACAAAGGAAAGATGGTTAAAGATTTCTTTGAATTACCCTAACACCCTCAGAATTGTTTTTTTCAAAAGGACTCTGCAAAATTTCACGCTAGTCTTAATACAGCTAATTACCTTCTCTCCAGCTCAACATGTTTGCTAGTCAGGATATACAAATTAGCAAGAGCTCAGGCACCTACAGAGAGACAGCCCTCAGCCAGAGGATAAAACACACTTTGTACTTCAACAAATACAATTATTTAATGCAGAAGATATTTATGCTCAAAACTTCTTTATGGAACAAAAATGCAGCACTGGAGCACAGCCAAAAAAACCCAAAACAAAACCCAAAACAAAAACCACACCAAAACAAAAGAAAAAACAACAACAAAACCAAAGCAAACAAAAAACCCAAAACAAAAAAAACCAATTGAACAACAACAAAAAATTGTTCCCAAATGCTCTCATAGAATTTGGCTAATAAAACAGATGAAAGGGAAAGTCGAATACAACTATAAGTGCCTTGAAAAGCAACGAAGAAAAAAAAGTAGTAAAAGAAGGCCAGAGTTACCACCGACAAAGAAAAACACTTATCTTCACTCCAGTAGAACAAATGGCTGCTAAGACATCAGTCCTTCAGATTATTTTAAGGAAAGCAAAGTAGAGCTCAAAGGTAGATACTGAAGGTTAGAAGTAATACAAATTGCAATAGCAACAAGAAAGGACTATTCAGCACTGCAAGCTATTTTTTAACAACCTTGAAATGACATCAAATAAAGCAGTGACTTCCTGTACCAAAGCTTACAAACGATAACTGCAAATAGCACTAACTTGCATTTTTGCACTGCTGTTCTCTCCAAGGATCTAGACCAGGTTTTCAAACTACAGAGAAACAGCAATTTCTTTTTTGAAAAATAGCTGACAATGAGCAGTGATACAGAGAAGCAAAGTGCCCCACATAGTCTGATACACTGCAGTTTTCAGAAACCCCCTATGAATTATTTGGCCACTGTTGGCTATACCAGGCATCTTGTCTGCAAAGCAATTACAGGCTTCTAAACAGGAAAAAACGTGAAGCTGCCCAGCAGAGGGGCCACACAGAGCCTGTTCTGTAGCCATTCCAGGCACAAGGATTAAAGCAGACAGCCTTAATATATCTATTTCCTTAATCCTTAATAATCTTTGCCCTGGCCTCCTCCTCCTGGTGTTACACAACCTGCACACAACTGCTTCTGAGTTTCATTAAACCCATCAGTAATATTTGGCTCGATTTGACATATCAATGTAAACATGACGCTTTTGACCAGGAACATGCAGTGACACCTTAAAAGGCTCTCTGTTACTAACATACAAAGCTGGAGCAGGGATTTACAAAAGGTAACTGGGAAAATTACAGCAGCTGAGCAAAACAGATGTAGCTACAGGAATGTATATGCATTAAGTGCTCATATTAATCCCAAGCGCCCAAAAGGGCAGAGCCACAGACAACAAGTGCGCGCTGTTGAGTGGACAGACTTTTTTTGAACTGCTTTCAAGACGGGATCATTAATTTAAATTGGCTGACTTAAAAACATTGCTCACGCTACAAAATCTTTGTTAGCTTTCTTATTAGCTCTCCAGTGCAAAACTCTACCACACTAGAGCACTTGAAAGAAACATAAGGCATAAGACTTCATATAATATGATAAAGTACATTTTATAAATAAGTTGCACACATCACTTCCAACTGCACAATAAACAAGTGATTCCAAGTACATTCCAATAGAAGAAAAAACCTACTACGCTGCAGATGACCATGCAGTTTCCACCTATGCTACTCTGTATTTCATGTATTTTTTTCCTTGATAACCTCTTCTGTCACCAGAGCCAGACAGAAATCTGCATCTTCCCCTTATCTGGATAAACTATAAAATACGTGAGCTCCCTGCAACCACTTTTTTGGAAGGGGGGGGGGGGAGGGGGGAAGGAAAAAAAAAAAAGAAAAAAAAGATACTTATTTCATACTTTGCTTAGAGAGATGATGAAAAAAAGCAACCTTATTACTAATTCAGAATCTCTTTCTAGACTGAAGTAGACAGTTACAGCATCAATAGAAAATCTTTTATGTGAATTAAACTCTAAGACCTCTATTTGAGTAATGTACATAAAGGAAGGGAATTAAAGACCTTGCCCTTCACATGGAGTCTCAGCATTGCTATATTGTAAGTAGGATGAGTGTATTCATTCTTCAAAGCTGCAAAAGGCTTTAATGCAGTGGCTTCTTTAAAAAAAATCCACTGAAAATAACCATGTCTGATGCAGCTGACACTTTTTCTTGACTTTAGACTATGACTTTCTTTTTTGTACATTTTGTCTGCCATATTACCCCAGCTTTCTCCTTCTGTGATTCCTAAGTCTACATTGTTTGTGTCTCATTTTCTCGTCCATTCTTCTTTTTTCTTTCCAGTCCTCTGCCTTTCAAATTTATCTTTTTTCAGTTCTTGTCAGATTTACTCTTTCACTTAAGCTGTAAATCATTCATTACCACAGGGAATTTTACTTCTGGTTTTGCTCTCCATATCAAACTTCCAGTGCTTAAGTTCCTGGCAGAAAATAAAACTTTTAGCACAATCTGATAAGGACTCCCAGGTCGATACTTTGCGGATATTTTACTGGTCATTCTGGTAATGTTGAAATAACTTCCCAGTGACTCTTCCTACAGTAGCTTAATTTAACATTTTCTAATACCAAATGTTCTTTAGGTATGAATTCACATGCTTAGTTGATCTAATCTTCCTGACCCAAACTATTTTTCAAGTGGTACCTGAAAAGTTTTAAGATATTAAGTTTTGAAGACATAAGCTAGAAGTCCAACTCTGGTAAAAGTCAAGGTCCAAATCTCCAGGATATCCCAAAACCCATAGCAAAAGCATCACCAGTATTATGAGGCTGCTCCAATACATACAAAATTAGGATTTTAACTCCTCTCTCAACCTTCTCATCTCACAAGGGTGCAAGAGCAGCAATAGCTCTTACTTTTTCTGGCCAGTCTCAGGAGAAATCCATCCCTTCTTCAAACAACATCCAGCCATTTCTCATCTCTCCTCCATGGAAAAGGTGACCAGGTAGATGGAATTGTCTGCAAGCCACCAGCTGGACCACAAAAAGTTTGGGCTGTGATGCCTAGGGAATGAAATTTTCCACCAGTCTCACAGCCTGAACACAGAGAGGATGACTTGGGTTTCCTGCTCAGTATCTGGTCTAATCATTGGGCAGTGAACAGCGTAAGAGAGACACTTTGCCCAGGAACAGACTGGATTGGTTCCAGAAAGAGAAGTGGATAGAGTCAAATAGGTTAGAAAAAAAAAGTCATAATGAAGAGCAGGTTGTAAAGTGCTGCTGAAAGAACAGAGCCCAAGGGGAACTCCATTGGTCTGAGCTGGTCTGCAGCTGATGAGCATATTGCAGGCCACTTTCTAGGGCACTCTGTTCAAATCTGAGTAGAGCCAAGTGCTACAGAGCACCAGATTGGACAACATTTTTTCAGTTGAGCTGCCGCTTCTTTGCTTGGCTGACTGTCAGTTGGACAGAGTGGTTTGCCTGTCTTCCACCCCCTCCTCCCCTGCTCAACTGAATTTTAAAGGCTGGGCCAAAACATCCACAAGTGGACTTGGAAGTTTATGCAGAGTTGAGAAACATCCAACAGTTTTCTGAACTTTAAGGTCTCCCATAGATTTTGCTCCTTACACTAGTTCACATTATAGCAATGAGAAATGCTCACACAGCAATGCTTCTACAGCACCGGAATGCAAGCACTGTTTGTGCATTTTAGCCGTGGAACTTCCAGTGATATCAGTAAGAGTCACACAGCTAAATCCCCAAGCAACACTTTTGGAAAATGACTTATATTTAAAGGAGGATTAGAAGAAAATACTTCTTATACCATTTTCCATGTAACATTATCAGTCTTAAATTCAGAGAAATATGGAATCATTGGGGGGAAATACATGATTCACTGGGTATCAGTTTTTCCACCCAATTAGGCTGGGCAGCTATGCCGAGTGTTTAACACATACCCATGTTTCCCTCTCCCTTTCCACAGGGTGTATATATTAAACACAAGTTAAGACTTCTGGGTTTTCATCTTTGTTGATTTTACATTCCTTTTGGGATTTAAAGTACTATTTTGTTTAATTATTTTTTCCTGTACTCATCCACAGTATTGAATGACAGCAATAATGAGCTCAGAATCATTGTACAAATCCCAGTAGGAACTATTCATAGTTTGCTAATAGGACATTATATTTGCATTACCAAGTTCAGTTCAAAGCACGTTGTGTAAATTAGCTCTGAGGGTTACTACCACAAATCTAAAAACAGAACATCAGGTCAATTATCACAGCTCTAAAGCACATTAGTTTGGGTGAAAACATAAGGGGTATGATTAAAATTCTAGGAAATCCTCTCCCTTCTTGGGCTAAGTACCTCTTAAAAGAAGTTTGGCTTTGCTTGTGGGAGAGACCAGAATGCCTCAGCTCACAGCAGTGTGGTCTGATGCCAGCGACCTTGATGCCTGATAAGCAAAATAAGCCTGTTCTAAAGAGAGGGCAAAATTAACCTGCAGGAGTGTGGAAACCCTCAGAAACCCACAGAGACACTTTCTTCCCCATCCAATTTAAAAGAACAGGTGAGTATGAGAAAGACTTGGAGGATCTGGGAAATTAACACAGAATATATTGCTTACATGAAAATGCAACTAATGCAGAAAAGCTATTTAGTTTCTACCATAGAGATAAACCAAGCACAACAAAGCCCACAGTCGCAGACCAAAAAGTCATAGTTTCATAATGATGAGAGAAGGCCCACAAGAAATTAAGATAAGAAGTTCCCAGAACAAGTACTGTAGGACACTACTTAACTTTCGGGCAAACTGCATGAATATGTATATGTATGTGTATATGGAGATATATATATATATATATATAGGCACACAACTATGGAAGTAGTTAATGAACTTCATAAACTTGAGAGACCACAAACAGCATCTTTGGATCAAACTGCTAGAACGGAAGCATATAGATGCTAGAGGAAAAGGGGTATCCTAATGGCGTTCTACCTCAGGACTACAACTCTGATGAAGCCAAAGTATATCACATAAAAGAAAAGGCCAAAGGATATTATTTTAGTCAAGTCAGTTGATTGGTCTAAACTCTCTAGTCAAGTCAGGTCAGTCTTATCAAGCCATGAAGTAAGCACAGTACAGGGGCTACATCTCTGCCCAGCCAAAGATGATCTTTAAGATTCATTCCTTGGATCATTTTGAATAATAGTTAACTTCTGAAATTTTAGCTAAACAACTGCCTTATAAAACTGCTAATTCTGTAAATTACTAACTCATAGTAGATCATTATTCTCTGCAGAAACATACTTGAAATAACAGCTAGGCGACTTCAAAAATTATATAATCTTAAAACAAATTATGGTATTTCAGTTGACGCAAAAAGAAATCATTCAACGGACAGGGTTCATAGTCAACTGCATGAGAATGGTTGTTCCTCATACACTACGATGGATATAGATGTGACACAGAGGAGGATTTCATCATTAATATTTATAATTCTTTTCTTTGTACCACATATATACCTGTTTTGCAACTGCCTAATGGATCTCTAGGGGCGAACTCAGCAAAGCTTCTGACAAGGCCTGAAAAGAATGACTGTGATAGACACAGAACCAGGTAGAACCATATTAAAAAAAAAAAAAAAAAAAAAAAGAAATATTGGAAAGTTAATTCAGATGTCTGAATCAAGTTCCTCTGTGAAATGCTTCCAGGTATGTGAACATGAGTGGTTAAATATGTGTAACCTCATTGTGGATAAAGTGGTGAGAATGAAAAGATCTGCCTGTGTGGGACACTGGGCATGCTTTTTGAGAGAAAACATCACAGAAATACGTAACAGATTCCACCCTACCTGCAATGCAAACTGACCTGTGAAACAGAAAATAGGCTTTTAGTGAATTATAAATAGCTGGCAAGGACTTATGAATACTCATCTGGGCAAAAAATGTTTTATATGGAAGACAGTAACACATGAAAGATCAGAAACCATTGAAAGAAAATGAATATATTGTCAGAACACAAACAAACAAAATGCATATTTCAGAAAGTAAGCATTATAAGATGCTTACTATTGCATGAAAACTGAACAGCAAAACCAGATGAGCTAGAGTGCCCAGCAAAGTAAAAGCTATTTGGTATAAGAAGTGCTTCTGGAACCAGGTAGAGTAACATCAATCAATAGACTGCTTATTATATCTACCTACTTAGCAGCACAGGAAGGCTCACATTAGCCTTAGAAGGATTAGATTACAAGCACAAATGAATTTACAGAGGTAGAGAAGCAACATATTACTGCAATATTCAATAGGATCTACTGTGAAGAAAATTCTGCCTTTAAAGGACTATTCAGCTGAATTTGAATTCTCCAAATTTTGTATAACCAACTCAAAAACCGCCCCCCCCAAAAAAACCACAAACAAACCCAAACCAAACCAAAAAACACCTGTCATTCTGCATCCCAGCAGAAACATTCATTAGAAGTTTCTCTTTAACATATACAGATGCACAAATGTGTGGGAATTTGTGTCAGACTTGTCTTCAAGATGCATCCACTCAGGGTTAGGGCAAGTATCGAGGGGAAAAAAGCTTCTCTGCTTTCTCTGTGTTTCACAATAAGATTGTCAGTCTGCTATCACTTCCCTGACAAGTGGTCTATCTACTACTTCTTAATTGTGCATTATTCCAGTTTTCAGCATTTTTAAAACTAAATTACCCAAAGAGAAAGGAGATGTCCAGAGGGGAACCATTCTCTAAGAAAATGCATTGGAGTAGCAGCAATTAAATACTCACTTTCTAAAAACCTGTGAGGCAGAATTGCTTAATAATGATTCATTTCCAATGATCCCAGAGAACCTCAGATTTTTTTCTAATAGCTTCATTCTCCTTGGTCTTCCCTAGAAGATATTTAAACAGGGTACAACACTGCAGTCAGCAGCAGGAAGCGAGCACAGCTTCACTAAAACTGGAAGTGGAACATGTCAGCAAAGGAAAATATATCTGTCTTACCCTGATTTCTGCAATTACATCTTTGCACCAAATATATTCTTGTGGGAAGCTCTTTGACATTTAGACAGCTATGATTCTTTGAAGAGTATTAACATATTTTTGTTTTCATAAATTGTTTTAACACAGTTCTGAACACTTGTTCTCCCACCAAATTGGATGATCTGAACAGTTATTGGCCAGGCGAACTGGTCAAATAGACAACAGGAGGCCAGGTATGGTCATTTTGGAAAACTCTGACACTTCTACTCATACTGCCTGCAGTTATGATCTCTTCCTTCTGGGCTACTCAACAATTTCTTAAAATCCACTCTCAATGGTTTGAGGAGCTCTTCTCAAAACTTTTTCCATCCTGCTTTCATTTACTACCACAGTCATCCATTTTCTATTTGGAAAACAGCAATTTCTCATTCATAAAGATTCAGGACCAGGAGCATCCTACGCAGCAGACACCCTAGGGGACAGTCTCCAGCTCAGAGCACCCTGGCGGGACTCAAGCCCTACAGAGAGTCAACAGTGCCACCTTCTGCCCCAAACTCCTGGGGCACACCAGCCCTCTGCAATCAGCCTGGCATGCAAGGAATTATCCAGATTCCAACAGCCGGGCAGACTTGCCCAGCTCGTACAGTGCAAGGAGGAGTGGAGTGGAGAAGCAGACAAAATGAAAGAGAATGGAAGGAAACCCTTGCAAAAGGGCTTCGGTCACCCACCATAAAAATCACCTTGTAATCTAGAAAGACTCATCTTTGATTATCTCCTGACTTCTTTAGCTAAGAAATTAGCAACCAAGGCATTAAATGACACTGGATTTCTTGTATGTGATTTGTACTGTCTTGAGAATGCATCCATTTTGAAAGGTGTTAATGTAACCTGTTTTCTACTAGAGCATGGGAAATACAACATAGATATAACTCATTTCATCTCTAACAAAAAGTCCTTATCTTGCACGGTGTCAATTATTTGAAGAATATCTGGTGTTTTGACCTAAACTGTCCAAGAAACACAGTTTCAGTGTTAACTTATCACGCATCTTTTATTTAGAGCGATTTCTAGGAAAAGAATGCTCAAGTACATTTTTATGACGAACTTCTGTGTTCCTTGAGGGCACCTTCATCCTGAGAAACAGCACAATAATGCAAAGGTTCTTTAGGCAGAGGAAAAACATATAGGCACCCTAATAGGTTATAAATCCTTCCCACAAGCTTCTGCTGTTTTTTTAAGACTCTTAAATTATCTCTGGTGCTATTGATTGGGTAATCACAGCATTCCAGATGTGGAGGAAAGGACCAGATGGACAACAAAAAAAAATAAATCCTTCACTGTTCAAAAAAGTCTATTTCAGGAAAAAAATTCTTACAAAAAAAGCACAGAGGCAGCAATGTACTTTGGCCACTGCGATGGGAATTCTAGTTGATAGGAACCACAACTATTTCAGATCAAGGAGCTTTGGAGTAGTGTCAGCTTGTATGTCTTACTGCATTTAAGGGCAAATCTCAGCTTTTTCTAAGTGTGATTTATCCTCTACAGCTGGTGAAACAAAGCGAGGATTCCCATTTTTGCTCAAAACAATGAGGGGGTGAAACTTCTTCTGGACTGGCTATGACAATTAATAGAAAACCCCTTTGGGAATTATCTCCTGGCAAAAAGAGAGCAGCTCTCAGGTTACTCAGTGTTCTGCCCAGGATCAGATGATCCCTACTCAGGAGTTTTCGGACAATGTCTGCATCTTATCTCCTCCACAAGGAAGTTCCTACACCAG
Source organism: Patagioenas fasciata (assembly GCF_037038585.1). Lineage (NCBI taxonomy): Eukaryota > Metazoa > Chordata > Aves > Columbiformes > Columbidae > Patagioenas > Patagioenas fasciata. The sequence continues at coordinate 48,637,648 of NC_092522.1, forward strand.
GGAACTGCTCAGCGTCCCACCTTTAAATGAGCACCATTCGCTGCCAGATCCCAAAAAGTAAGTGATGTTCTTCAAGGAGAGAACTGTTTTGTCATTTCACAGTTACCCGAACAGATCTAGAAAGGTATGGGCACTGTGTGAGGAGACGGGAGCTGAATCCAAGCGTTCAACTGCTCAGTTTGTTGCTCCAAACTGCACACTGCTTCAACAGACCCACAACCTAAGCCTATCAAACACAAAACCAAAATTAAGGCAATTTCTGGTGTTACACTTCTAAAAGCATCACTGAGGTGAAACCAAATTCCACCCCTCAGCTGTAAAAAGGGATATGCTGCATCCTGCCAACATACATTTTCACCACAGGTGATGAGTAAGATAATCATGTCACTTGAAGGACCAGAATGATTCAGAAGCTTAGTGGGGATGTCCTCAATACCAGAAACAGCCTGTGTTCATGGAGACTGCATTCCAGCCTCCTGCACAGGGATATCCCACCTCTCCCCAAAGGAGATCTGAGACATGCCTACAGTTTGTGGAGGGCAGGGCAACCCAAGGTAGTGGATCTGTTGACAGACTGTGACTGACAATTCCTACCAAGGGGGCCCTCTACCTCACCTCAAAGAGAGACTGTAACTTACAGAGGTCAAACCAGAAAGTTAATCTGCTGGTACATATCACAGAAACAAGCTCTCACTCCTCTCATCCTCTCAGCATGGCTCTGCTTCTGACCTGCTTTTTTCCTTATTTTTTTTCCACTTCCATTCACTCTTCTTCAAAAAGACTTAACAAAGGTGTGTCGCCTATCTGCAGTCACAGTATTAAGTATGCACATAAACGGCCTATGTTCCTGTAGCATTAGTGTCAACATTCACCTTAACCCATAAAGCACATGCAGGACATTTGCACCTAATGTGGGCTGACAGGGAAGGAGGCACGACAGGGCATATCACAGCACAGGAACTGCTGCAGAGAGAGGGGTTAGGAGGTACCAGGGCGCTTCATTTTGAATCTGATGCACAGCTGTTAGAAAAGAAGGGGAAAACAGCAAAACAGAAATGGGAAGATCCCTTGGCACAAAAGAACGTTCCCTGTTTGTTCTGCATGGACATTAAGGTCTCTGGATCTTCAAAATAAGAGCCAATATAAATAATTTCAGCAAAATCCTCTTTTAGCTTCATTACTTAATATGCTTCCAGTTCAAACCACTATCCCCTCACAAACTTAACTGGTCAATACACACAAAGGTCCATCTCAGTATGAACAGCTTTTTCTAGTGCCGCATCAGCACAACTCATCACAGGCAAGTTATTTTCCATAGGGCATAACAGGGAACATTCAATCCAAGCACAAGTCAAACGATATTTCAATTCAATGCTGTTGTTTAGATTTCTTTTTATTGCTATCATTTTTCACATTTCCCTTTGTAATTTTAATGGAAATTCTTCCCCCTCCCCTGCACAACGTTTTCAGACTTTGTAGCAGACCTAATCAAAAAAAAACAGAGATCCCTAAAAAAAAAAAAAAAAAAAACACAAAAAAAACCACAAAAAAACAACCAGCCTTAAGAATCAATGCAACACAAAACACAAAGACGAGAGGAGATCCACCTTAGCAGAAGCATCCTCATAACTGACATCTTAAAAACACCAAAATCTCTCTCAAAAAAACCCCCACAAATCAAGTTTCAGATATAAGTTTCAAACAGTTCTATGTTATCTGGGTGTGATATCCATTATAAGAGATAGAAAGCCCCTTCCTTCCAGAGAAGGCGTGTGCACACTTGGAGAAATGAAGAAAAACAAAAATCACCCATCCCATTACTCACCCTGATGTTCATTTTTAGAAAGTCTAGTTACTAATTCTCTCACTGATGGTCTTCTGCTTTTAATCCTTTTTTCTGGTCATCTGCTGAGATCAGCACCTCTCAGCAATTCCAGCTCTTGAGGAACAAAACTACAGCTCCAAGACCTCCCTTTAATTGTTTATCCTGAGCAATTAAACCTTTTCTCCAATAATAACAGATTTTGAGTTCAACAACCATCCATAGCATTCAGTGATGTTACTAAAGTTCTGCTTCAAAGTATCAGCATACTGCATAAAAATAATGACCATTAAAGGTAGCATGCACTTAAAATTGTTAACCGGAACAAGGAGCAAAACTCTGAATTTCTAAGGAAATAAAATCTTTTCATTCCAGGATTTAAAAGGAGTGTCTCATCACTTCCATGAAGATTGTATGAGATTTGACATAGAGAACACCAGAACAAATTACCAATGGGATGAGGCACTGCAGATTGAATCAGAGTTCAAATAGAGAGTGCTCACAGTACTGCCACTGGAAGGGAAAAAAAGAAAGAAAAAAAAAAAAAGAGAGAGAAGCAAAAAATCTCTTTGCCTCAATCACAGCTCCTTTGTCCACCTACATAAAACTCCCAGACCGAGTCTGGAAGCCTACTGCTTCAACTCCTGATGAGCATTCATGGTGCACAGTGGGTGGTTGGCACAAGAAGATGTAACAAGGATAGAGAGAGGGGTCAGAGGGTTGAATCCTCTTAATAACAACCTTTATGGAAGGGGAAGTCAAATACAAAGTGTACAAGTGCTGGGGCTCAACTGGGATACACAGAATGGGCTCAAATGAGGTAGCAAAGCTATGACAATAGTCTTCTTGTATAATACCCTTAACGCTATACTCATGCAACTAATCATAGATGGATTTATGTTTATAATAATTTTACGTAGAAAGTCACAATTTTCTTTACTGAACAACACAGTTTTCTGACTAAACTTAAAAATGTATGTATAACTGTCAGTAGTGTTAATATATTTTTGAAAGAACAGCACTATTTTATTAATACTACCTTTACTTTTTACGGATTTGCTTTAAATTAAGCAATAAACCACAAAACATGAAGATAAAATTATGCTAGTGCAGTTCAAATAGAAATTATTTTCCATTTAAATGCTTTGGAAGCATCTGGAAAAAGCACAAAACAAAGAAAAAAATTCAGGTCAAGCGGGGATAACTTCATCCTTACTAATAAACAAGCCTTTACACATATTGCCTCAGAATGTGTTCTATCTAGTTAACACAAACAACTTTGATATGGGAATTAGGGACAAAAAACAGTGCTTGCTAATCTCATGATTGTTTTCAGTTGAGCTAGACTAAAAACTGTGATGGGTATTTTCAAAACACTACCATCCACTTGTAGAAAACATATCAATTTCCATCTCAAAATATTCATAAAGTTGAACTTAAGCAAGAGGATTTGATAAAGCTTGTTGGAGACCACATTTTAAAGAAAAATGTTTTTAGAGTACAGACACACACAAATAATATCACAGTAATGATTTAAAAGCAAGGCAGCTTCAAAGAAGCCAGATTACTTTTCAAGAAAATAAGTTTATCAATCAGGTTTTCTCTTCCTAATCAAGTCATTCACTATTCTGGACACTATTAACAGAGCAATTCAGCTTAGCAGTAGAGATGCATTAATCTGAATTAAATATTTTTGTGAGTTCAAATCAGCTCATCTGGACTCAGAACACAGGAAAGAGCTTCCGAAAAAGAAACTTAATCAATCTGAAGACACCACTTGAGGCATTTCTGGTTTTAAGGAAATGATAACTGCCTCTATATTGTCCAAGAGCCATGAGATTGGGATAAGCATGGTACTAACCCACATGCTTTCTGACTGCACAGGTAATGTTGACCCCATTTGACCTTAAGATTTCTGGCTGGAGATGGCAGCATCAAAAAATTGAATTTGCCTCTTTGTAACAGACTGATCATGACAACAAGACAATGTGGAAGAGAGAATACACATCTCACAGAGCTTAACTGTCTCACTAGCCTGCAATCTGAGGCTGAGGTGAGCTGGTTGGTTTTGCTGACCTCAGATGTGCAAACTGCTCTAAGCACTGTCGGTACCTGCTGCTCTCAAACCTTCAGCAGCCAGAGATTAACAGATCACTGTGGTACATTCACATGTAGGGCACAGGAAAAAGAAAAGGAGAGGCCTGACTTAATGTACCTCTGCAAGGCAAAGAAACTGAATGAAATGTGACAGTATCTGCTACATTTAGTGAGGAACCACCTGGCTTGACACAGGTTTTTATAACATATCTGTGATTGCCCCTGCACTGCTGCACGACATCCACCACCCCACAGCTGGATCTGTTTCGAGATGAAAAAGAGAGAGAGAAGAAAAGCCAAAACTGGTATTAGAACAAACCTAAGACACAAGAACACTTTCTGGGACATATGGGTAATGACTGACGTATTCCTACTATTTGTCCAACCACCCCTTCACAAGGAGCTCACTCTGTTAAGAAGTCTACAATTGAGTTGCAGAGAGAGTCTTATCCATCCTTACAGATGAGGGGGAACTTTGGGGTGGGGTGAACCTCAGCTGCTTTCCCTCACTGTCTGCCAACTTTCCCAAGGAGCCAACTGTACTGTCAGTGCACCTCAACATCCAACAAAGTCAAACCAGTGTCAGAACAGAAAAATGTGGACATGCACAGGTGGTGCATCATCAGGAGGTAGAGAGCAGCAGAAACTACTCTTGGCAGCGTGTTCTGGAGAAATGCAATCAGACCAGTGAAGTCACAGAAAGTTTACGAGTTTACTAGTAGCAAGTGTTATGGGAAAATGAGAGGAGAAAGGATCTTGCAGAAAGAGGACCAACCCAGCCATGAGATGAGGCCAAGCAGCACAAACCAGTCACCTGGTGGAGCAGAAGGAGACCAAAGAAGCAAAGAGAATAATAACAAGAGCTTTATTTTTGCAGTCACAGTTGTGACTGCAAATTGTTAGGGCAGCATAGTGCTTTAAATCATTGGCATAATATTGTGTATCAAGTGTTCTTGTTCTCCAATCATAACATTTAGAGATGAATCAGAGTTGGTTTTAATGCTGCCCTTTAATACCTGCAAGAAAATGCTGCACTTTTACAAAGTAAAAAAAAAAATACATCCTGACAGATTAAAAGATGGAATAAACAAAACCAGGCAGCATATAGATGAAATCTTTTTGTTGTAAAACATTGGTTGCCTGGAAAACTGTACAACTGTATTTTTTAAATATAAATTCAAAGTCAATATCATAAGAAAATCAGAATTTCCAGTTCACTGTTTCAGAGCCCTCAGAATCCTCTAGTATTAGCCAAGAGACAAATTGTGAGCTCTTTCTTGCCATGTTACAGAAAAGAAATTAATGCAGTTTTGAACCATTCACTGTAGACTATAAAAAAATCTAAGTAGACAGTAATACTAAACAAAATAAACTCACCAATATTAGCATGCAACACCTTGGAGCTAAGCAAAGACCTTCCTCCTGCAACTGATCCTAACACTAAAATGAACTGTCTCCACTTATTGGTGTGTGAAGATGCCGGGAAGGTTTTTACCTACACTCTACACTTCCCAGTTATTCAATTCTTCTGCATCCTCATATTGGCTGAAGGAGATCTAATTAGTACAAAATTCAAATCCATTTCTTTGTAATTATACAGTTCATAAAATTCGTTGCTTTCAGGCACATTTTTACACAGGCACAAGTGAAGTGCCATCACTTCATCTTCCTTACAGCTCTTTTTCCTTAGTTACAGTTGTGAAATTGCTCACCAAGCTACAAAAATTACATTTCCACTAAATTCTAAGACAATTCTGATTTCTTCTGGAAAAGAGCTCTACAGTTTTAGTCCAGTTATAATAATTATTATGCAAATCTCTCAACTCTGCATGGTTACTCAGCCTTAGAACTCATTACAGATTCATTAGAAACACAGTTGCTCCATCTTCTCTTTCAGATACTTTGAAATTTAATAATTACTATGAACTAGGGGATAACGCCGCAATATGAACATTATATTCATCACAAAGCTTTTGTGCTGGTGCACACGATTCTTTCATGCTTAATTTGTTATTAATCATACTTTAGCTTACAGTCACTGTTATGTTTTTTAAAAAAACACTGAAAAAAATTCTTATTTGAAAAAACAGCCTGTATCATCTTCCAAGTATTCCCACACTGCTCACACATTTTACCACAAATATTAAGAGAGATAGGTAAAAATGAATTACTCATTACGGACAATGGAGTGTCAGACAACAATTTTATTTTTTTAAATGGAATATGGAAAAGTTCAGAAGACAGGAAGGCAACTGTGGGTTAGGACATGAGGACACACAGCTTGAAAGGGGCAATATCAGGAACTGTGGTAGTTACTTCTCCCAGGAGTACAGATGCTGAAGTGGGAGAAGCAACCAGGCTACAAGACAGAGAGGATGAAACACAACACTAGAACATTGTGCCTTGATCTATGGAGGCAAGCATTATGTACCAACCTAGAGAAACAGGAAGCACCTTCAACATATTTAAGCTCAAAAGTAAACTGCAAAGACATCTCAAAATATAAAAAAAAGGTCATAAATAATGTGCTTTGATACTGGCGAAGTTCCAAGCTTCATTATTTTTTAGGTTATTACTATTAGCATTATTGCATACATCAATAGTTAAATCTCAAAGGTAAATAAGGAGTGATTCTAAGAATCATATTCTTTACTTCACTGTCACCAGGGCAGGTAAATACCATGGTGGGCTTCACCTACCACATAGTTTGAATCCCCACAATAGCTTCATCCATTACAATCCCTTTTGTTGTTCCAGATAAATGAAGAAGATATCACAGAAGGTACTAAAAACCATTATCAGAGCAAACTGGAGAAGAACAAAAGCAACTATGGCAAGTTCACTGCTGATGGTGACCCAAGCTTGGAGATTATATAATGAACTTCTGCAAAACTTCACAGCCAGGCTGTTTTTCAAGCAATACAAATATGCTGAAGACTGGGGAAAAAAAAAGAAAGGAAGAGGAAGGAAAATAGGGTGATTCATTCAGCACTTTTTGTGTGAAATAAATGGCCTATACTTGTTCACTGAAGGATAACTCAAAATGCATCTATACCAAGCTGCACAAAGCGAGAGTGAAAGCACTACCACTGTTGTCTAAGAGTGACAGAATTAAGAATGAAAATAAAGCAATTAAAAACAAACAAAACCAAACAAATAAACAAAACTAGATATACATACATATGAGAAGATATTCTCTCTTTTTTTTTGTGGCAAAAAGGAGGGAGGGTCTGCATAAAATTGTTTTGTGCATGATTGATACGTTCATACCCATCCCAAAAGTAGTTCGCTCAGTAACATAGTGAAGCATGGGTTTGCATTAACAATTGAATTCTAACCTCCTCCTCCTCTAATTTCCCCAAAGAGATTTGATAAAGCAACTTGATCTGAAATACACCATCTAGAACAATGACTAAAAAGGGCACACTAAAAATAAACTAAAATTGCAGTGCAGAGACTGATCTGACCATTAAATGTAAAGCATGAGAAGATAATTGATACATCCATTTTGAAGTGATAGCAAAGCAGTCGCCAGCGTATTAGAAGTCACTTGATTGCCCAACTACTGTAACATAAAAAGACCTATCAGATGTTAAAAAACATTTCATTGAGATCTCCCTGACATTGGTGTTCTTCAGGAGCGACTGCTCTGAACATACTTCCTTAAGTCATGTATTGAGTAGTTAAAACTAGCAGCACAAGTCTTCAAGCCATAGTTGTTGGGAAAAAATTGTGGGGAAAAAATCAAGTATGAATCCCTCTTTCATAAAATCTAATGTTAGACTACAGTGTTTAACAGGAAGCTTGATCAGTTTAGAAACAGTCTCCTACAGATCATGACAGCTATTCTTTCAAGAGATGACTTTGCAAGGCCTGATTTTTTATTTCTTATGGCATTAACTGACTGCAGTTGTTCATTTACCTTCTGAAGTTGCCATCCTTCACTAATAATGGTATTGATATTTCCACCACAACACTCTTCAGTATCACAGACTGGAATTCAGCAAGGATCCGCAAACTTCATCAGAACCATAAGTTCCGTTTTGCCACAAACCTCATTTAAGTTATCAAAAATAAAAGAATTACACAGTTTGCCTCCTATGGATCACTACAAAATCATTACATGACAATTCAAATGGTACAATAATAATGGAGAAAGGAAAAAAAATAATTACATGCTAACTTTTGATACAATGCTAACAAACTTTTCAAACTTAGAAAGCTTCTGTAATATCAGTTGTCATCATCCTGAAAAGTGATGTTGTAATTATCTCAAATCCCAGAAGTCCCTGCTCCTTAATTATAAGAACCATCTGCTTGCCCAGAGGAACAAACGGGAAAGGAGGGAGAGGAAGGGACTGGTACTGCAATGGACCCTCAAAGTCATTCCAACCAACAGTGTTGAAAAATGTTATTCAAAGGGGCAGGAGTGAAATGCAGTAATTAAAAGGAATTAAAACCAAGCTTAAGATTTTCCACGGGATGCTTCATTTTCATTTTAAATGACATAGATACTAGGGAGTCTAACCTCCACTAACATCCAGAGAGATATCCAAAAGTGCCAAAACTGTTCACTGTATATGACTTCAGCTTCCAAATCCTACTGGACCTTTTGAAAGCCATGACCTCTTTGCTCAGTCGCTAATATGCTTTTGTAAGACATCCTAAACCAGACAAAATTCTTCTCAGAACTGGAGAGATGTGGTTGTGATTAAGACAAACCTCTGCCTCTCCCCCTTTCTCTCTCTACCTCCACCACTATAGCTAAGGTTTTTTGGCAACTGCTTTTATTGAGAATATGGTGACTTTAATTCCTGAGAGAAGTAAAAGCAAGCCTTGTGCAGTATACCCCGATAACAAAGTCCTGCGTCTTATATTAAAACTGCCCTCTTTGCAGGAGATGTTTTTCTACATTATAATTTATTCCATAATGTCTGCAGTAATTTGTAGATAGGATATTAGAGCAGTTACATAAGAAATTTAACACTATCTTAACAAAAACGACAGACAGCTCTGACTCACAGTTGGCAAGAATGGAATAGATTCAAAAGTAATTTACCAATCCTTTGTACTGTAAGTTTTGACAACGTTTCAGCAGAGATTAACTGGCAAAGGTTTTGCTTTAAAAACAAACTTGAAAAATATTTTCAAGAAAAAGTCTAGGCGAAACTAATTTTTTGCAAATATATTCTCTATGTTATTACTTTTTGTTTCTAGCATTTGATGTTTTAAAAACATGTAGGTGTTAAACTGGAAGTAATTAAGGACTTATGAAAACTGTAGCATTGAAACCTTGCAGAAAGCCTTCTAAGCAAGTGATTTGACACAATACACTCTTTGGTCTATCTAACCAAGAGGAGCCATTTCATAGCAAAATATAAAGGATTCATTTCAAACATATTCATCTCTGCTAAAATGTAACCTACTCCACAAGCTCTCTGAGGACACAGAACATATCATCCTGGTAATTTGTTGGTGGTCTAAACTACTCAACACGCCTCCAAGTTCACCAGCTTTTGAGTTCCACCATCAGCTAAAGTCTCCTGGGTTTAGTGTTCCTGTTTTGCCAAGAGCACGATGCTCAATATCTATCTCAGGTGTCAGTCTAGTCAAAATGTTCCACTGCTCATCAAAGAGGAAAACGAGATCACCAGGAAATATTATTGCGTATCTACTTGGTGGGAGACAAGGAGGACTCGTAGTAACTTAGGTTCCCTTTCCTTCCCTGGCAGTCTCGATATTCTTGAATAAAGTGAAACCTGTCAGTGTCTATCCCTCCAGCTGATAAGAGAGATTAAATACTGCCTATACGTTCCAGGACAATCAGATTTGCTTGGGGTTTTGGGGGAAAAAAAAAAAAAAAAAAAAATCACTTTGTCCTGTCTTCAGGACAAGGCTCCAGGCTATTAACTCAAATGGAAAGAAACATTTTCCCTGAAGGTCTGGGCTAAATACCGAAGCTCTGAAGAGACACAAGGCTGAGGCCTCATCACTCTCCTTAACCTTTCTTACTGTCTAGCTCCAAGCAATTGCTGCAGATCCCTGTCCAAGGCACTAATCCTCCCCAAGCACTGTATAGGATGCCCATACACATGACAGGATGCTGTATCATACATTGGAGGCTCTAGCATCTAGAAGCCAGTGCCCTGCCTTGCAGTATACAGTTCCTTCAGATCAAGTCCTCCGTATCTTACTGAAGACCAGTTGGAAACGCTACATTAGGTTGTCTGTGAGAGACATTAAGAGAGCATTTGCCTGGCACACACACACAAGGGGAAGTCAGACTAAACAATATAACAGTCTCTCCTGGCCTCAGCCCCGTGTAAAAGGATCTTTATCTCAGAGGGGCTGAGAGACTAATTAATTTGTGCTTTAAAAATCTCTTCAGAAACTTGGAAGAATGATACTACCCTGCTTGCAAATCATTCATTGTTCCTGGTTAATTTAATTCAGACTCATTTTCCCTTAGCATGTATCAGTGTATCCCCCAGTAAGCACAGAAGTAGAAGGCACTTTGCAGTCAAGGCTGATGATTACATATGTTACTTCAACACATTGTTTTTATATTCTTTATACACTAGGCTGATTGAAAAGCTAAGAAATAAATTAAAACTTTAGACTGTAATGAGGCAAGCAGTTTTGCCTTTTGTTCCTCTCTGTTGTCCTCAACATGCTGTAAGGTTAGGAACAATACATGCCCATTCATCTGTGGTAGATTATGATCACCTATAACAAAAAGATAACTAGGTATAGCTGGCAGGCTTAATTTCCTTTCATATTGCCAGGAGATCCAAGCTTGCCCCAAATTAGTGGAATATGAAACTTTGGGAGCCTCATACCATGCCTTCTACTCAAAACCAGGATCTGCCTCCAACTAGGTACTCAAGGGAGGGTACTAAACACTGAAGAACAACAACAATACTGGGATACTAATCCAGGTGCCCTGAACAAATGAACCCAAAGCCGTGCTGAACAAGGACCATGGCCTACCAGTGTGGGGACCGGTCAGACACTCTACACCAACACTTTTGTGCTGAAGTGAAAGGTACGAGAACAATTTATCCTGCCAGTCATGCAAGACGACAGGCGTTGCACAGGAACACAACGATCAAAATTACAAATCCCACTGCATCAAATACACAACTTGAGAGCAGGCAAAACTACCATGTTGTTCTCTGGGACAGTTTTAATCTTGGATTATAACTAGAACAAAGCCTGGTTTTAAATCAGTCCTAATCCACACTTCTATTTCTTAGCTCATCTTCAAAAGACATGATTCTCTTTAGATAGTAATCATTAAAACATGTTCATCCACAACCAAATCATGCTGTATGCCAGAATATATACTGTATGTTCTAAAAGCACATGACATAAACACTACAGTTATAATCTACCAAAGTTAAATCTTTATTATCTTCATACTTATTTTATTAGAAAAGAGTCAGCTAAGTTTCCATAGTGATCTTAATATTTATACCAAACTCAGCTCAAATGAAAAGTGAGTCCTTTTTAAAATGCATACAAGAACACTGCAGAACAGTGTTAATTCACTAAATAAATTACTTTCAGTGACTTGAGTACATATGGAATGCAAAATTATATTTTAAATTGACCAAAAGGAAACATTGCCTCCAATCAGAAAACAGACACAACCAGTTCTGGGTCCCAAATCCTTCTAAGATCACAGCCCTGAGTGTCCACACATAGCTTTTATTTGCACATTAGAAGACGGAAAACAAGTTTGTTACTAGTTTAACGCAGCCAGTTCCTCAGTGTTCAACAGACCAGCCACAAAACTGAATCAGTCAAACAAACTGAAAGAGAAAACGATTTCGCAGCTCCTGCAGGAGAGGCAAGAAAGATAAGGCGCTGTCAAAAAGTTCAGTTTTTCAAACAAACTCAGATCACAGGTGCTTGGATTCCAAATTCCCTTTCAGATCAGCGGCTGCACTTTCCTGTTAAAATTTTAACTTCTGTGCATGAGAAGCTAAAAATGAAAATGAAAAATGTATTTAAAACATCATAGCAAGCTTAGTGCCTTACTGCTTCATACATAATAATATCAAATCCAATTTCAGACCACTTCTTTTCAGCTTTGGTTCTAAATCCACCCTGGTTTATTGGCGGGGGGTCTGTAGCTGGTGGCTGGGTTCAGTGGCCTGATGTGACGCTGGGCTGCCCAGCGCAGAGGCCTGGGGGACACTGCTAGGACAGCCTGCTTTTCCCCAGCCTCCTCTTCCTCCCCATCACTCTGTACCTTCTGCTACACTGTGGATACAGACCGCAGCTGCAATTCCCTCAATGCAGCTTAGAATAATAAGGGTTTATGGCAGGAGCACTCTTCCCTTTATCCTTCCCAAGGCCTCACATCCTGACTGCAACTCCCCACCCTTTCCAGTGTAAGGGTTTATTTATTTTTAATCATCAAACAAATAAGGCACACCTACAGAGAGCTGGTTCTAGCTGCCACTTCCCCGGGGACATCTCCACCACCAATATATTCAATTTGGTGTTAATAAACCATAATGAGTCAGCAGAAATCACTCGTATCCCAGTCATTTCCCCCCTGAGGCTGCCAGCAGATGTTCAAAGGAGAGACCAGCAGCAGGGCACTGCCAGTCATCTCACAATCTTAACCTCCCTTGTCTGTTCAGCTTTCAACTGTCTGCGTTATAAAGAGGGGATAAAAGAAACAAATCTTTTCTGTGAATATAGTTCAGTCCTGCAGAGATAAAAGTCTAGACAATTCCATTCACACTTGCATGGAAAAAACATACATAATGCGGTTTTATCACCTAAAATGATATAAAGCCATTGTCATCTGAATCAATTGGTCTCCTGTTTGCTACACAATATAGCACAGTAAAGCTCAGGGGGGTTTGTCCACGTTTACAGATGCATCAATTCCCAGAGCAGGGAGCTGAAAGTCCCTCTCCACAAAGCTCTGGTGCAGGCACATATGAAATATTGCATTCAGCTCTGGACACCTCATTACTAGAAAGATAACACATTAAAGAGTTATTAGAGAAGCAACAAAAATGATAAGTGGAGACTGAAGAGATTGATTATATCAAGACATTGAAAGTTAACAGCATGAAGGCTGGCTAAAGAACAACCTTCCAGGGGACACAGTAACAGCCTGTAAATATTTGGAGGATATGTATGCCAACAAGGAAAATGAATTATTTAGGTTGGCAAAAACTAGATACAATTACAAATAACAAGATGAAATTAAGAAAGGTCTAACTCTCAAGAAAAAAAAAGAAGGGCAATAGAAGGCAGGCTTTGAGAAGTCTATCGCCTGGATGACTTAATGGGTCTTTTGTATCTCTGCCTCCTGTAACTCCATGATAATAATGATGGAGCGAAAGAAAGGACTCAAAGTATGAAATCCAATTAATTCTTTGCCAGTAGGCAAACCATCTTTATCAGATATTTTGGCTTAGCAATAAGATTAAGCTTGGCATGATAGATCCTACCTGTCAGTTATTCAGATGTAGCTTTTTGTAAAGTCTTTGGGGAAGCCAGGAGTATTTTTTTTACTTTCATTAAAACACAAACTACATCCATCAAAGAAGGAAGTTATATTAAAAAGATCTGTGGCATTTTCAGACTAATCTGTGCATTTGACCAGTGCCATATTTAGCATTATCTAATCTGTTTTGTGCATCTAACAGACTGCAAACCCTTTGGGGCAGAAATCCTATCCTCCCCTTTCTTTATATTACACAGCACTGAGTGTGTTGACAGCACTCAATGAATAATAGCTAGTTCCAAGGGAGAGAAGAAGTCCGTGCTAGCACACACTGTGCAGTGTTATTTTCAAGGGATGAACTCTTACATTAGTAATGGAGCTGGGAGTCTTCACATACATTCCAGTAGAAGAATAATTCCTGCTTCTCTCAGGAAGAAAAATAACTTCACAAACACAGAAAATGCATCAGAACACGCAAAAAGATCTATTATGTGTGTAGGCATGGAAATTGGCAGGAAGTAGTGACAAAGAGGATGAAAATTATTTAGAAAAGGAAGACAATAAATACTGAAACTAAAATTTAGCATTCACAAGGAAGGACCCTATTTAAAGACACATACAGACAATTTGCATGCATTGTGATATCATCTTTAAAAACACACTCAGGCACCACTTCTCAAATAACAACAATTCATCACTAGTGGTACATTTAAAACAAGCTGTACCAGTGTACTTCGCTATTTCCCAAGCAAATGTGTCATCCAGAGATCACACTATTGACACTACTTTGGTTCATGCAAAACTCTTGTAGAAGCAGGTCCTGTCAGAGGAGCCAGCAAGTCTGCTCTCCATTTTATTATCTGCCAGAGATAATTTTTGAAAGACCACATAGGGGCATACATAGTTACATATTTATATGTTGCCCTTTAAGGTGTTCTAAATCAAAACATAACAAGCCACAGACTATAAGATCATTGGGTGCAAGTTATTGCTGGCAGCCCGCATAGCACACCTGGATACTACTCTGACAAACTCCTTTGAATATTTAATATTTCATCCACATACTCATATATTACAGATTTCTCATGGTTATAAATTCAAGTTTGGGATCACATACCACTAACTACTCTCTATCATTTTCAACATTTGCTTTTGTGCAAAGATGCTGCCTGTGCTGCTTAGGCGAACTTTCTTCTGAGAGGCAATGCCAGTGCCAAATGAAATACTGATGGCCAAGGAAGGGACAAGTTTTAGGGACATGTTTTGTTTTTTAAATGATCCTACTTAAGTTTATGAAGCATCTGTTGTATACTGCTCCCTGTATGCTAAATAGATGTTCAGGGAAGTAATTTACATTAGGTAGTACAGTGAGAGAGATGAACACTCCTACCTCATTTACCACAGCCTGCAAACAGTGTGTACATTTATAGAGCTGCTAACTTCAGAAACATTTGCACTGTAGCTTCTCTTTCCAAGGATAACATTAGCTAGAAGAATTTAAAATACATATTCAGAAAATTGCATTTCTCTGGCTCAGTTTTGGAATTCTTAATACTAGATCAAATGAATCCCAGGTCTTGATGGAAAACTTGGAGATTTTTCTTTTTATAGAAATTTATTTTTCCTGACAAATTTTCATTTAGTATGACAAATACACCTTTAAAATATATTGCAAGGCTTTATTGAGATGGAATAATACATTTTTTACTCATTTTTCATTAAGCAATTAATGATCCAAGATTAAAAAAAAAAAAAAAAACTGTCTGAAAATATATTTGAAGGAATATATAGAGAATAAGATGTAAATCTAATTTTTATAATCACTTGTGTTATTAAACAGCCTAAATATTAGTCCAAGTCAATGGGACTTCACCACTTGGGATTATTTACTCCACTGAACAAGCCAAGCAAAGGGAGACTCTCAAGACACACAATACCAGCTTCAATGTCCCAGCTGTCAAGCAGCACAAGCAGGCAAATATGGTAAATAAATTTTTTTCTGAGCTCCTAAAAGTCAGGGACAAAACCAAACAAAATGACAGATAGAATTTGTAATACTGGTGAGAAACAAGATCTAAATAAAGAAGGATAGGAAAAATTTTGCCATCTCAAGTAAGTTTAAGTATTTTTAATAGTAGTTGTCCAGTATTGGTTAGAAATCCATTCTACACTGCTATATGCCTGCCAGAAAAATCAGAAACCCAACTGAAGACGAACAGCTTCTAACCTTACATTCAGTTTTGTCAAACCTAATTGAATTTTTCACAGAGCCCTGCAACTGACTTAAGACATTTGTGGTAACAGCCACTCAGAAAGTTGCACAGTAGCTGATTTTCTAAATAATTTAGACTAAAAGGAGAATTTAAAATAATTTTGGAAGCACAGCTTTAAATATTTACCTACACCACTGTTACTTTTGGGAGGCTTATTTTTTTTTAAATTTCCTTGCTTTTTAAAATATTTTTTAGGTTGCCTTAAATATAAGCCAGTTGCACTGAAACCAAGTAATTTTAGCATACTGCTACCACAGCGACAAGTAAGGGTGTAACCGCAATGAATTCCACCAAACAAATCTGAGATTGAGACTGCATTGGAAAGCCCATCCTTGCAAGATTCCCAAAGCAATTTTTTGTTTCTTTATTCAGAAATCAGTTAAAGCCCCAAAGAAAATAATCAGTTTCTGAGTGAGTTGATTATCAGGAGAAAGAAGGGACAAAACAATGCAGGGAGGGAAGATGGGTGAAAAGAGAAGTGGCAGCAATTACATAAGGTATTAGATACTACAGACAACATACAAATGAAAAGTTCTCCCTGTGAAGGCCAATATTATTTTGTTCCTTTCAATTCACAACCTTTTGGACTTAAACAAGGAAACTGAACGTTAGTTGGGGCTCTCTGGTTTGGAGCTCAAGTGAGAGCCCCACTCCCACTACACTGGATCTCTCTGAAAACCATCATGCAACAGCTGCATCAAACATGAAGACAATTTTATCCTGAGAAAATCTAAACCAAAACCTACTTGTTCTGCTGTTAATATATACATGTTCTAGCCAAAAAAAAAAAAAAAAAAATAGAAGACAATTCAGAGACAAAGGGAAACTAATGAGCTTCACACAATGGCTGCAAAGCTCCACTAACACTACCGTTTTGACAGCCCCTGCTGCCCTTGGCACACAGTTTAGCCCTTCCGAGTTCGGAGCTATCACACCATCTTCATGATTAAAGTGACAAAAAGCCAAAAATTACTTAATGTTTCATGGAGTCCCCTGCAATGAATGCTAACAAGCATTTTTCCACAAGATTTTGCAGCCCCTCAAACTTATCATGAAGATCAAAACATTATTTTTAGCTTGACTATAACTTTACAACTTAATATCTTGTATGCACATACTATGTTACACGCTAAGGACAGTTTATAAGACACATTAGTTATCAAACAAACTCTGGACACTCCATAAACTCGTCTCCAAAAGCAGTTTTGTCATAAAATCTTTCAAGAGGAGAAGTTTAATTATATTGTGAATTCAAACGACCTCTGTAAATAGTTTCACAGCTTTAACGTCATCCATGCCTGACAGCAAAAGCAGTAATACAACTCCTGCAACGATCTTTCTAAATCTCGACACAAAACCAACCATTTGAGCAAACTACGGAGGAGTGGTGTTGTCTTCACAGCAGCTTCACAGGAACTTGCTTTGCATCCTGGTCCTGAGTAATCAAACCCACCTGAAACTGGGACAGTAACACAGTAACCTGCTTACTAAGAGTTTTCACAAGAGACTAGCAACATCTTTTGTATTAGTATCACCCTCTAACATTTCTATCTCATTCATACACAACTCCCTCATTTCACCCCGGTACTAGAAGTTTCCATCATCTCCATGCAAATCCATAGCCAAGTATTTCAGAGGGTCATGCTGTAATTAAGGGTTGATTTTTTTTCTAAACTGATTTTCACAAATTGTTTTCAGTTGTGCTCACAGCATAATGTTTAAAATTGAGATACAGAAGGATAAATCCTGGTTTCTATGATCCTGGTAGAAATCTTGTTGTTTGTCACAGGTTCATAGGCACACCCTGCTGAAGTACCCGCTGCTGCATGAATAATTGCAATCTGAACAGACAAAACTATTTGCATATATACAGTCAGGGATGTGGATATACGCTTTCCAGTAGCCACACATAATAACACAAATTTAGGTTCATATTCCTACCGTTGTCCTGTCTTGGCATGAGCTGGAGACATAGGGCACAGCAGGGTAGGCACACCGAACAAACTAGATTAACTGTACACATGCACATATATCAAACAAGTACACTTACAGTGGCCTTTTAAGGACAATCACCTAAATTAATGTAATTCCACCTAGGTAATCTTTCTGGATGGAAGACAAAGATGTGTTCCAGCATACGCAAACCAAACAAATTGTACTGAGCATAACAGAGCTGTACTCAAAGCTGATCAGAGAAAAAGGCTTGATGAGAAGTCCATTATAAAGGAGATTTAAATAACTCATGACATGTCACACAAATCCATGGCAAAATAAATTGCTGACTGCAAGGCTCTGGGTTCAAAAAACACAAAGGCTCTAGATCCTGCCCACCGTTTCAAAATTCTCTTATACAATATTTACAGGATAGTTGGGTGATGATGTCTTAATTTTCAAGAGCTATCTTCATTATTTCCTTAGATGTCATTTTAATTGTGCATAAAAGGGGTTCAGAAACTTGCATTCATTAAAACTGTCCACATTCCATCTTATAGCAGGTGTTCTTCTCCAAAGAAAAACAAAAGAGAAATCCAGAGAGCAATGCAATACAACTGCAAGTCCAATGGCAGGTTTTCCTGTCTTCCATGCAATAAAATTAATAAAGTGAACTCATAAAAAAAAAGAAGAAAAATAAATCTCAGTATAGTCAACTATGAAATTCACATTTTCCTCTTATTCCTAAACAAATGGCTCAACACTAGCACTGAAAGAAAAATGGCTGCAAAACTAAACATAACAAATAATATTCTGAAACAGTAATTAATCTGCAACATTTGTATTGATTCTCACAGATAATAATATCTCCCGCTAAAACATATTTCATGTTGTCTTCAGTCCATTGATCAGGAGTGTTTTATAAATGTTTTGATCAGTCTGATGAGGCTTTTAGCTACACATGCTCATCCTGCAATTTTGCTGAGTTCCAAAAACATGCAGGCAGTGCATGGTAAGTAAAGAATCCATATTTTTATTATGGGCTGTTTCCTTCTATAGATCCACTTCCTCGCTAAGAACATGCTACACTAGATTTATCAGCAACAATCAGCTGTGTGTCTTCTCTAATACAAGAGAGTAACTACTGAAAACAAAGGGTTTTCCCAACACATTTTACTTATTTGGCAAATTACTGATATTTTTAGGTTCCTGTTGATACAGATCCAGATATGTTTTCATCTTAGCACACTGCCACTGAGTTCCAGTTGAGACTGATGGATAATACATTAACTTTCACCGACATAGTAAGTCTGACACTATATCAACATGGTATGATGCATGGGCATATCAAGATACAGGTGAGTAATAACACTCATGAAAACTGGAATTGCACTTATAACACAGATCCTAAAATCCCAAGTTTTTTATTAAGGTAAGTAGTCAAGAGACAGACACTTGATGGCTATTAAAATCATTAAAAACATACGTCATCTTAATAGATTACAAATATGTTAAATGTGATACTCTAAAGTCAGTGTATATATCTACCACAACATGAGTATTAGTACTCTCAGCATCCCCCTGATCCCATTTCACTACTCCAATAAACCTAAATCCTGACTCTTAGGGAACAAGACTAAGAGAGAATTCAAGCAACATGTTTACAATGCAGTGCTAGTTCTCACATGCAATTCTCATCAAGGTATTAAATACCATGATAGGTTGAGCTGTAGCAGTAGGAAAGTGGACAATAACCAACAACTCAGTTTATCTAGACTACCAACAACTCAGAAATCTGCTGAGAGTAGATCCATCCTGAAGATGAAAATCAAGACATAGAAGGGCAATTAGCATTTACCCGAATTAGCATAAGCAATTACCTGAAGCAGTTGGCTGTCCTTCTGAAACTAAGCATGGTTGTTATGAACCAAAAAAACTCTTAGCAAGCCCCAATCCCACAAGCAACAAAGGAAAATGGTGCTTCTACCTCTGCCACTAAAAATTAACATGGACAAAAAGCTAAGTTTATGTATACAGCAGCTACACAGAAACAAATCTCCAGCAGTTTCAACGCACCCACTTGTTTCCTCCCTGTACTGACACTTGAGGAGATTTGTCCTCTATGAAAAAGCACTTTATGCAGCTCAATCACTCATTACCACACAGACATTTCAAAATTTGGCTTCATTACATTGCAGCATCACCAGCACTGACCAGGGATAATAATTCAGTTTCAAAGCAAAATTCTGATATTTTGAGGCTAGGTCAGACAATGCCCAGACTCGTCTGGTCACTGTCTCAAGAAACATTAATTCTCTCAAAGTGTCTGTTTACAAGCAACAAAGTGAATCCATCCACCCCAGGAAACCCGGTGCAGAGACAAAGGGGGGTGAGAGGCTCAGCATGACCTCTCTGCTCCTCCACCACCTCATTCTGTGCAGAAATCAGTATCCAAGATCACTCTTAAATCAAGCCACACACAGACCTGCACATGGATATCCCATTTCTGAGACCACTGTATTTACTATCTGGTTTTGCATCCTTTACCTGAGGAAGTTTTAGTCAGAAGTCTCAGCAAAACATTCTGTGATGCTCCAACAAATTAAAAAACCTTAGCAAAATTTTTACAAAATGTCTTCTCACTAGTTCTACCTATTATATAGTCTGTACTGTGCACTTTTCCATGCAGCATCTGAAACAAAAGATGCTTCACACTTCTCAGTATCCTATTTCAGAACTGGTATATAGGAAATGCACAATATCATTATTTCATCATGCAGCAGTAAAGTAGCATGAAATACATGTGTGGTGTAGTATGCTCCCTCTGTGCTCCTCTGATAATATTAAGAGTTTATTATTAGTGCGATTAACAAGGTTCAGCTCAGCTGTATCACTTCAGCAGCAGACACGAGGGCTGTGAGCATACCTGTTTGCGACACTTTCCCATCCAACTACATAAGTTGTTTTTTTCCTCTTGGAATTAACTCTTCACCTGTAAATGCAACTTGAATAAAGTTTGTGAAGCATCCTCCTCCATGTGAAACGGCTCCAGCTCTTCCATACTGCACTATTGCTTTAAAAATTTACCATCAGGAAGGGTGCTGACATAATGTCCTAATTTAAATAGTTATTTTTCTCCTTGTTAAATTCTCAAGTGTTTTGAATACAGCACCAGGGTATAATAGAATGCGAATAAGTAATGAAAGATAAAGAAGTGGATTTAAATAAAATATCCTCTATTACCATTCGTAATTCTTATCTATTGTTAAGACGACAGCCATCTGGAATATTACAGCAAGGTGCACTTTAAAGAAGAACCCAGACAGAACAAAATGCAATTCATAACAGAATAACAATTTAAAATCAGGTTTTAAGAGGCTGCCTGGCCACCAAGAAATACTGCAACTGTGCCGATTTATCTTATTCCAGCGTGCCTTTTGCTGGAGGCGAGGCTGGTGATCCAAAATAGAGGTTAGGACTCTGCAGGAAGCTGCTGGGGGGGTCTCCAGCAAGAGGGGGTGTCTGGCGAGCGGGGCTCCCCTGTCGCTGCCCACTCGCGCTGTGCGACGCGCGTCTCTCTCGGCAATGCTGCCCTCTCGTGCTGCCGGCACGGCAGAGGAGGCTCTCGGCCCCTGAAAAGGCGAGCATTACTTTAATTGCAGATTAATTACAGCTTCTCACCAAGGTCAAAGGGAGGCAGTATAAAGGGTATTACGTAGAAAACACATAATGTTTAAAAGCTTTTTTTTTTTAATGTAAAATTTGACATTTGCTGCCTTAATGAGCACAGAGCTTGCCTCAGTGTAAAAACCCTGCAGCAAGGCATCTCTCCCATGTACGAATACAGTGACCCTTTAACCCACACGCCAAACAAAATTCACCAAACATGAAGCTTTTCTCTAAATTAAATAATTCTTGAAAATACTTTTTTTAATTGAAATTAATTCTTTCCCAAATGAGACTGGCCAATAATTTTACACTACCTGTAATTATATTTATGTGATATTTGTGAGAACATCAAACTTTTAAATGGATCAAATTCAGAAGTAATAGAAACAGCAGTGCAGAGTGGCTGTTGAGTGCAAGCAATAAATCATATAAATTGCATAATTACAATTTCCCACAGCTCCAGAAGACAGTTTGCACTAAGAAAAACAATGAATGATAAAGCAGGATGAGTTTTATAACCCCTAAAAGGAGAAAGCTCTAGTGTGGTAGTTGGGACACAGAGGTTATAGCACAGTCCCTCCTCCAGAGCACATTCAGCTACTGAGGACCCATCACCCTCCTCCAGCCCGGCCCCTGTGTCCTGTGGGTCACTAGAGAGGTGGTTTCAGTCCTAGACAAAATAGGAATTGAATCCAGATACTGCACACTAGAATAGTGCCTTAAACATTGTGCCACTGATCTCTCACATCTTCTTTAAGGGGGGCCGGGGGGGAATAATTGACCTGATCCTGGAGGTTTGCAAAGGGAGAAGACTTAAGCTTTGCTTTTGGTCAAAGGAAACATTTCATGCATTACTACATAAAGAGCTTCTTCTCATTTGCAATACCCTTTTCTTCAAATCTCCCCTGTCCCTGCTGAAATTCTTCCATTGAAGCTTTTTTTTTTTCCTCCCCTCCTTCAATTTTCCAGTTCATTAGACAAAATGAAAAATAAATTATTTGCTGTATCCAAATCACAGCTGCCCCCTCAGGACAACGGAGGAACAGCCCCTTCCCTTTTTCTTCTTCATTGCAGCTGATTTACTACCTGTCACAACAGAGCTGAGCCGGTACCGCACCCTGCCAGGCAGCGAAGTGCCTTCCCGGTGCTCTCCGATAACGCATGCAAAGCAAGCAGCAAAACAAGAACTGGCATAAGGCTTCTCATAATACCTAGTTAAGCTGGCATAGCTGATGATACAAGACTCCAGTGAATGCTACAACAGTTTAACTTAATGTTACTTTCTCTCTGCTAGCAAATTGCTCCCGTTTTCCAACCAATTTACAGCCCACATACCTACTCTGCTGTTATAATAGTTTACAGTAGATCAGATTTGCCTCTGTTTGCTGAAGCAATAACTTTCAGCAACGGAGGCAGCAAGAACATATTTCAATCTAATAAAATAAATGATGGCAGATTAAGCTCTCTTTTAAAGAATGCCTTATCGAAACCTGCAGAGACTCTGATTTCATAGAAGCAGGGTGGGGGGGGTGGTTGCTGAAGATGAGAAGAGTTAAAAAGCTTACTGTCACTCACACATAGCGTGCCAAAATAACAAAAATAATGTGTGAAGAAAGCAATCACCTACAATAGGAACGGGGAACAAAACTAAATGAGTTTTGCCAGCACTAGTGACCTTGAACTGTTAGACAGTCACATAACTTTTCCTACCAACCTCTTATTACAGTTACTCTTGGATAGCAACTGTTCTATTACTGTTCTATTACTGAGGCTATTCCTTGAAGAATATACTATGTACTGAAGCAGAATTCTTCATTAAAAAATCATTTTAGGTAGGTTGTTTCCAGAAATGAATCTTTTTGCCTTTTAAAACTTTACAGCTAATGTAATTTCCAGAAATATCTTGGGTGTACAAGTTTATGACTAGTTCTACTGTTCAGTAGCAAAACAGCACAGAGGAAATGAAGACAGACAGACAGAAAGATAGACAGAACGAATAATTCCAAACCCAAGTCATCTTGGGCTCCCTGATGCTTAACGCAGGAGAAATACTCCTCTGTGGGATCACACTCTGCCTCGACAGCCTAGTACTTCATCACAGTTCAAAATGGTCCTTTTTACCAAAAGAACCAAAGAGAACCTGGAATACTCTGCTGAAGGAAACACACATTTGTGATGTGCAATGGCACAACTAAGTCAGGGTTACCCAGCCTCAAAACCCTTTAAATACCACTTCAAACAGGGAAATATGGGCATGGTAAAAAAAATAGCAGGTTTGTGACAAGGAAACCATACAACAGTGCATGTCCACCTGAGAGCTGCACAGCGTTGTCTCTAGCCTGGCCATCACCAACAAGAGCAGACCACCTGACACAAAGGGAGAGCAGTATTTTGAGTGAAGGCATTTTGTCACAGCATTCACCCTTCCTGGGACAGGAAAAGGACCTGGCAAATACTTATTCGAACAGAGACAGGTCGTCTCCTGCTTTGACAATTTCGGATATGGTGCTGCTGGGAGCAGGGAGTGAAATACTGTGCATTAGATTCTGCTGGCTTACACTGCACAAACAGTCATATACAACCTACAGAAATTCCTTGAGATAGCAAGGAAAAGGTATGTACACAAGAGAAAGAAGCAGAAATAGTTTCCCATTTGGCTTAGTCTCTTACATTAAACTTGTAGGCTGGAAAAATACTTGTCAGCAAGTACTGGCAATTTTTAGAGCAACCACCTAAAAACCAAGTCCACAAATCATGAAATTAGAATGAAGAATCTTTCTGTAATTCATGTTTGCTACATGTGGATTGAAACAAGGGACCAGCCTGCTGTGTTGTTTTGGTGTTTGTTTTTTTTTAAAGTAGTTAAGTATCAAATGTGGAAAGCTCAGTTAAAATGGGGAAAAATAAAGATAACAAAATTAATGAATATAATAGAAAACAAAGTTAAAAGTAAAGTCTATCCATGCAGCTTTCTTCAGGAACCACTTGCATCAGAAAAATTGTTAGACATGAGAGAATAGCATAATAAATTAAATGAAATTATTTTGCACATACACAGATACAAAGAAAAAGACTACAGAAAACACAAAAGGCTTGAACAGAGATGAGGAAAGATAAAAGAAAAATAAAGGAAGAATACACGTCAACTGGACTTAGAAAGTTGATGGCTTACAATGAAAGTAAACATACAACAAAGGTAGGAAGAACAATTAAGAAAAAAGGAACCGTTGTAAGCAATACAATGCCTAGATTTTAGAGGTTAAAACTTTCTTCTGCCGAAAAGATGCATGGTATTTATCAGAGATGGAGAAGTATTAAAGTACAGGCTTTACAAAAAAAGCTCAGTGCTAGAAAGGGCGTATAAAATAAACTTAGGAATAGCAAATACAACAGACTCTGGGGGTTCAGAACGTTGAAAACAACTCCCCAGACCCAAGAGAATTTTAAAAGACATAGATTTTCTTACTACTTTATATTCCTTTGAAAGGCATAAAGGATGGCTGGTACCCTACTTAGGGGGATGTTACAGAAGCAGAACTAGCTAATAAATGTATACCCTGATGGTTCTCAGCTGCAGTTCAGTATTGTAGAGCTATGACAAAGTAAGTGTTCTAACACATGAAAAGATCCCAGTGTCCTGATACTTTATCCTGCAAAACTGAACACATCTTCCATTTAGATCAGAAAATATTGGTTTTCAAGGTTTTCAATGCTCTACACTTTTAGAGGGTTCTGTGTTTTCCTGCCACCTCCATTTCCCTACCCGACCCACTCATACACTACATAAGTAACCTCAGTAGGGGTCACCATGAAAGGCAAAATGCAAGCAGGGTAAGAATGAGATAACACCTACATACTGGGCCTTTGAGGAATTAAGCAAATCAGAGAAGACTTTGACATGGCAGCTTCTTTTAAAAATATATAAATCAGGTAGAGAGAGTGGTCTTGGTGAATTGTGCACTGCCCTAGAAAAGGTGTGAAATTGCGCTTCATGTCATTAGGTGCTCTGATGAGCAGAACTCCAATGAATTATTGAACTGTAAGAAAACAATTTCATATGACGTAAGCTGGACAAGAAAATAAACTACACAGAGACTGAAAAAAGTATCAGGAGCTAGTAAATTAAAAATGAAAGAAAAAAGGGGGAAGGAAGAGAACTAGGAGTTACTCCAGACCCCAGTGAATTATATAACTAATAGAAAATTTTAATAACATGCTGCATTGGGCTTCATTCATCTAAAAATTTCCAAAATAAGAATAGCTTCTCTAGTTATTATACTGATAAAACAACAGTTCCAGAATGCAGGTCTAACAGGGACCATTGCATTTACTGATCGTGGCCATCTGCAAAATACAGGCAGTAAGATATCTCCAAATTCATTCCAGATGGAACTAGATGGATGTTCCTGGGAATTTACAAAAATCTTAGTAAATCTTTACAAAAATCCCTGGCAAAAGCTAGCTGTCCTGTCAGTTAAAAGGTGAATGGCTCATTTTTTAACCTAAAGTTGTCAAGCTTCAATTGCTAGCCATTAGAAGTGATCACTCCTATTTTTGTCATCATAAAGATCTCTCTACCACCAAGCTCTGGTCTCTGAGCAGGCAGTTGCAGACTGTCATCAGTGATCTCAGGCTTCTGCTCATTAAGCTCAGCAGACACACAAGCACCTCGGGCCTTCCATGATACAGCCTGTCTCCCAGGCCTCTCATCTCCCATAACTGCTCTACTAATTCTCTTTGATTTTTGAAAGTATTGACTCCATTCCATCATCGATCACCACCTGTGATGTTCCAAAAGATAAAAAACAGAAGTATTTTTAAAAAAACTACAAGTTCTATATTTTGTTCACATTAGGAAAACAGCTACTCACAATGAAGAAAAGAAAAAAGCAACTATCTAAAATGTTTTCCTTCTTCCAACTGCTGTACAAACCAATTTGGTGATCAGTTCAAATATGCACACATTTGACACAAGACAAACTCCAAGCAATGGAGAATGCTCTTAACTACCTGAACAAAGGTACAATACTGTCTCAGGTTGCCATGATGGCACAGCAATGAGGGCAACTGGTTTTAACCAGCCTCATTGACAAAAAGTATTCAGATACAGGAGCTTTATTTTTCAATTTCCTCTGGTCTGTAACCCCTACTGCAGACAGATTGTAGGCAAAATCCTTTTGTCTGCTGGCCAATTTGCTCATAAAGTATCTTCAGGCTTCACTGAAACACCATCCATCCATTCTTCTGTGGGCTGGTGAAAGACTAAAGTCAAATACCCACAGAAACTGCTGAAATCTTTGTTCAGAAGCAGAAAAGTTGTGTCCCTCTCCAGTTTTGCTGTTTTCAAATTTTTCCAAGATTCTCATTACTTAGCACATACACAGAAAATAAACGGAGAAAAAAAGAAATCAGCTAACAAATTTTCACACCTATGCCTTTCTAATTTCAAAAGGTGCTAAGAAGGACAACACAACATCAGATAGTTCAGCCAGTGTCTAAGGCTTATTTGAATGACATCTCTTCCACTGCAATAATATCCTGCCATCTGAGAATGTGGCTTCACAACCACTTCATGAGCTGCTGAACGATGGTACTTTACACTGGTACTTACATAGCTTTTTTCATAGGTAATGGACAGAAGGAATAAACTTTATAACAGGTTTTTAACATTTTTCTGCTGGGATGTGCAAATTTATATTTTGATCACTAGATGAAAATTAACAAGAACATTTACACATCCACAAGATTGTATACTGGAAACCAGAAAATACAAGAGCAATACATTTCATTCATGTTTTTCTTCTGTGGCGCTAACAAGAATGAAAGCTGCAGGTGACTGTTGGAAATGCCACATTGCAAATGCTTTGATGTGTAAAGAAAACTATTTTCCTCCTAACTACAGGGAAACGCTGTGCTAAAATAAAAATATATTGCAAAAGGCAAAGTGCTATGAGCTCACTGAACTAAAAATCAAAGTAATTAGCTTTCAGCTTAAAAACTACAAAATAAAATATCTGTTTCTTCTTTAACAGGAGAGGCCTACCAGCTGCAAAATCTATCATTTGGTGATAAAACTGAAGGACTTCCTAATTAAAATAATTTCTGACCAATTAATGGTCTTCCGTATGCAGACAGCACTTCCCTCAAAGAGGATCCACATCCAAGCAGTTCAGATCAGAAATGGATGCTGCAGTTTCAATATAGCAGAATGACAGAGGTAAAACCTTGAACTCTGCTGAAACTGGGGGCAAACCTCTTGTACCAATGGACCAGAATTTCTGGCTCCATGCATTTTCAAAATTATCTGTCAAAGAAAATATTCAAAATCAAGAACACAAGAGATCTGCAATTCCTGCTGTTTTCTGCAGGATTTACCCTTTTCCAAAGGTTCTTCAAGCCTCCAGGAGATATGGCTGGTGCCTATTTGCTTTTCTCTGTCATGGAGCACAGATAATTTTTCTCTGTACAATGCTTTAGAACACAGGAACTGGGAAAAAGTTAATAGGGAAAATGTTACAGTGTCTGTGATCTAGATATAGGTTTGTTTATCTGCACAAAAATACACATAGTTTCAGCCTGTCATTTCCAGTTCACATTGTTAATTATATTTCAATACACCTCACTAGATAAGTGGTTTAATCCGGACGAAAGCATATAAAGGTTATAATCCAAATTATGCAATGTGTCTTCCAGCTGATAATTCCAACAGGTAATGGACTGTTTAATCTTATGCAGCTTAGCAAATATTGCCTGTTTATCTTTACCCAAGCCTTCAACATGCACATCAAACAAAACATATCTTCCACAAATATGATGACTGAATCGTCTTTTCATTTTTCATTATTCAAAGTTTTAATTATATTCTATCTAATACAATATTTTTGTATAAAGAAATAAACCAGGGTTCAAACACAACAACGAGTAGACCTTCGAATACCCAGTTTGATGTGTTTCTTACATGATCTCTACCTATCAGTTGAAATTTGGCAGGTAATCAGAAATAATACTAATCACTGCTGCACACGGACCACAGATTCTGGGCAATAATAGGTGACAAAATGCCTGGTCTTAAGCACAAGAGATGGTAGCAGCAGGCTGCAGCAGAAGTGTTGAGTCTGCTGAGCATGGACCTTACAACGTAATTGCAACAGAAGAAGTTGTTCCCTCCACTCCTCAAACAAAGGAACTGGGGCACAAAACAACAGAAACATGAGCAAACTCTCTCTGTTCCTGCTCCAGTGAGAAGAGAAATCAAAATGAAGGATACAGAGTTCCAGTTCCTGATCCCAGGCATTAGTAATTCCTTGGTTTTCTGCATTTTACTCCACTTTGCCTTCAGGGACAGAAGGAGGAAGAAAATTCTTGCACGGAATCTTTCAGTGCATGAATGGGGAATATAAGGTACTTAACTCTGCTTTAAATCATGAGATTTCCACTGTCTCAGAGCAATCAGGATGTAATGGATAAAAAGTAAAAAAAAAAAAAAAGCTTAAAGAAAAAACCCAAGAACTGTAAATGTATTTTCATAGAACAAATAATCTCTACTTCCATTTAAATTCTCTGTACTTCCACTTTTGTATCTTGGTAGAAGTTGTGCATTGGAAGAGGTGTTCTACTGTAAAGCCCTCTAGGATAATGTATGCAGGATTCAAATAATTTGGGGGACAAAAATCAGATGTTCTAGAAAGTACTACAATTTCAGTGGTCTTATTCTGGTTTTATTATCAGATATTATACCTCCTCTGTGTTTCAATAAATATTTTCCATCACTCCAGATTTGGTTATACTTCTGCATATCTGTGGGTATAAAGTCTGCAGCAGGCTTGCAAGCCTATGGTGATTCAAGTAACAAACTATACAGCAGACAGTAATTTCATTCCTTTTAAGTATATAATTACTAAGCAAAAAGTCAGTCGAGAATGATAATGCCACTATTTTACAATATCTTTCTTACAGAAACCTTCGTTTAGCTTGTATCTTTACTACTGTATTTGCACACACCTGAAAGAAAACTGTCAAGCAATAACAAAAAGAAAGGACAGAAGGATCTAACTGCTCTGCATCTGACAATCAACAGGAACAAAAACTGAAAAAAGAACAACTGTATTTCATGAGGGACATCTTGTACTACAAATAGAATGCTATCCCAGAGGTTTCTTTTGCTTAGATGTTCATATTCCTAGATGCTGTATCTGAATACCACCAGTCAATATCAAAGCAAAAATAAAAGGTAATGTCTCAGAAAATTATCTGACTTTTCATTCAGCCACCGAGGTGACTTTACCATCAACATAATCTGTACCATCAACAATTCTGTACAAACTGCATGCTTCTATGCAAGCACAGAATTAGACTTGTACACTGGAACTCAAGAACACCACCAAAGCTCTTCAATAAAAAACTTTTAGGCGGAAATGTAAGGTTTTGAATCAAAATACATACATCTGAAAAAATACCTGTAACTAAAAAGTTAAACAATATCTTCACTCTCTGGTTCTGCTGCAATACAATGCTGTTCTGGTACACTGGGTTTACATCAGTGATCCCAGGTGATCCAAAACGACATTTTTTTGCTTATAGCAAAAAAAAAAGAAAGAAAAATCAAAACAAACAAACAAACCCCACAAAAAAAACCCCCACCACTAAAATGCAAAACATGAATGTAAAATGTACTATTTTTATCTTCATTCTGCAGAGAGTTTGAATCTTTGGAAAGATAACTGCCTGACTGGTCTCAATGAAGTGCTACTTGAAAACAAACTGACACTATTCCTTAAATATCCTATCCTACACTCTTCCTCGAAAGAAAGTAAATGAGGCAAAGCATCCTAAAGAGTCCTTTTGCACATTTTTGGGACCTGAAAATAGCATGCCATGTTAACATAACTCAAATAATGTCAAAAAAATGACAACAAAAAAACCCACCAAAACAAAACTAAAAAAACAACAAGAACAAACACAACCACCTCTGCTGTATGGCACTGAAAATCAAAACTAAAATTAATATAACTTTAAGTACAGAAACCTGTGAATGCTAGGCCAACTGTTCACTGACTTTTTCAATAAAACTTCACAGTTTTAAGAGGTCAAATACTGTTTGCATACTTACAACCTCTTAGTGTTTCAGGATCAAGTTATCCAATACATGCTGTAATCCCATCTAACAGGTCCTGGAGCAAATGCATACAGTCAATATCTATACGAAATAGCAAAACAAACAGAACCACAAAACCAATTACCCAAGTATCTCAGTTACCTCATCTGTGAGACAAGGAAAAGCAGCATTTTCTTCGAAAAGTAATTCAGTCCTATCTGTTTAATGTAACTATGTATGTCAGCAGTTTTCTTGGTCATCTTCTGAGCATCACACCACCCTCAGACAGGTTCCACCTTTCGGCCTGCCTCTGAGCAGCTCCAGTCAGACACAACTTCATTTCTCTGCCATAACTGGAATTCTCTTAATGCAAGATCTAGAAACAGTAGCTGTACACCATCAAGAAAAAAAGTGCTTCACAATGAAATAACATGAAGTTCAGTAGCATGACAGTTCTATTTGCTCAAACTCAAGAAGCAGCAAACCTTAAAGAGTGTTTCTTGGTCGTCACTGGGACTAAGTGCCATGCTAAAGAAGCTAGAATTGCATACAGGAACATGTTCTATCTGTCTGATGAGCACAAGACACTTCATTTTTTCTTTCTTTTTAATCCTAGTTTTCTGGCATCTTAGCATCTCATTTCTTCTGAAACTAGCTACGGCAATTTAAAAAAATAGTGAAAGCTCAGTCTGAGCCTAGTATCACAGAAGATGCAGCTGCAGAGTTAAAATCTAATGAAGAATGATTAAAACTGGTGGTATACACTTTTAAATTTATTCCAAATTCACTCATCTGTGTTGCTTCATATTTATCCTGATGCAGCTCAATTCGGTGAAGCAGTTGAACTAAAAAGTGGAGTAATGCAGAAACCTGGAGCAGAAATAGCAAATCAGGAACAATGTGATATCACACACACCCCAAAAGTTTAATGCACGGTGTATGTAGCTGGCCATAGCATTTCAGATGTGAAGGAAAAAGTTGCCTGGAATACTACCAGAACCTTCTGCCTGATTGTTTCTATGTATTATACAGCAGTCTGTGTGTTGCGTGACAGGGTTGAGGTTGCACATCTCATTGCACCAGAAGGCTACTCAGCAGAACTTTTAGTCATCAGATTGAACTTCCGTGATTCCAACAGAGCCACTCTGTATTTCTGTGCACTACAGCTTCGGAAACCTTGATTTATTTACTGCTTATCCTAGTTAAAGATGAGACCACCATTTTCCCTAAAGAGAGCCTGCATAAAACTTCAGACCAAGCTCTGTTTCTTGCACCTGGTAGGTAACCACCTCTATGACTGCAAAACCAGTACCGGGTCATTTCAGGAGTTATTATTCTGTATGTAATTAGGTCATAGTGCTGTCTACAAAGAAGGAGTATTAAACAGGTATATAAAACATTTCAGTAAAGTTCATACTATAAGATCTCAGAAGAAAGAGACAGAAGAGAAGTTCACCTTTGAGCATCAACAGAGAAACGGCCTGATCAAAAGACCCCCACAGATATTGGTGGGCTTTGAACCAAGCTGCTGTGTCAGTTCCAAGTTGCCTGAACACATATTTCATATTTCCTGCATTACAGATATTTGCATCTAATTATACAGAATGGCCAGATTAAATTTAATACCTCCATTGCACTTATATAAACTAAACCTCTATCCTCCATGTGAAAATTATAAAGTATTTTACATATTTAAATGAACAACAGCAGAGAAGATGACCTTTATAATCATCATTATAAGAAACACAATTACAAGTGATTCAAGACATATGGAAAACTTAATTATGCTAAACCAGACTGTTTTCCAATATTTTCAATCCTGACAAGAATTGATGTCTAAAATGAAAATTCATTACATGTTTTAGTTATAGGAAATGCTTACCAGAACTTAGACTTTATGTGTTACTAAATACTACAGAGAATATTTACCAAAAAAGGTAATTCCATAACACAAAAACCCCTCAACTACTTACAATTAAATATTATTTAACAGAGATGTTATTAAAAAATGAGTTTACATATTTTATATAGATTTTGTGGAAGCATGGCACAGAACAGCAATTCAAAATGCAGTGACTACCACTAGAGAATTGTAAGACCAAGAGATGTATATGGGTGTACTTAACTTGAAAGATTCCAAGTGCTTCAAAAATGACCCAAGAACATGAGAATCAGGCTCACAATCAATGAAATGCAGACAAGCACACAATACACATAATAGTACAAGTCCAAGCAAATGCAGAAATACCAATTTTTCAAATGAAACAGCAGAGAGAATACTGATGAGCAGAGCGCAATTACTCATGCTACATTTGGCCATGACAGCACAAAAGGAGCTCTGCAAGGTTGGGTTTCTTGGTGGTTTTTTTGTTGTTGTTATTTTTTCCTTTCCTTTTCTTACATTGTTCTGGCTTCACAAGCTGCCTGACAGCAGGCAGAGCGCTACTTTGGAGCATCAGTTGAACGTCAGCTCAGAATAAAGGATGCGTTCAGCTGCAGTGCCAGCCCCATTCCTGCGTCTCCTCCAAGGGTTTTATACTTTCTCTGAAAGCTAAATAGAGTGAACGCTGGCTAAATCTGACAAGATCACTCTTCAAGTAGTGATGACGTTAGACATCAGCAATAAGCCGTTCCATTTCGCCACTCCCCTAAATGGCAACAAGCCTTTCATATAGGTGTGACATGGGGAACGTAATGACCTCGCACAAATTAGAAGGGGATACACAATGAGACTCTGAACAGCTTCTTCGTTGTGGAAGCCCATCTGTTACATGCTATGTGGTTCTCCTTTAATGATTTATTTGATTGCTTCTGTTTAAAAGGTTCAGCTTTTCAGTTAAGATTCAGATAATCACTCAGATGCAGGATGAACTGTGGAAACAATATGGAAAACATGTTTGGTGCAAAAATAAACAGCACCGAAGAAAAAAAGTTAAAATCACCACTACCCCCCCCAAAAAAAAAGGGGGAGGAAAACCCTCAAAAACACAGTAAAGCAAAACATGGCATCATTTTTATCACGTCATAGGCAGATACCATATTGATAATTTAAGACATAATTAAATGTGGTATAAAGTTTCTAATAATCTTTAGACATTTTCAAGAAGCATTACAAAAATCAATTAGGAAGATAAATAGAGAAGCTTCTGTGTAACAGCTATTGTTCAAATTTAAACTTAAAAAAAAGGCTTTCCCAGTGGGAAGCACATTGTATGTGCTTCTGTTGTAAGACTTCTAATGTTGAATCTATCAAAACAAAAATGTGTTTTTAAAAGATAAAAAACAATGCTTCACAGTAAATGGTCATAAACAGTTTGATATATCACATCTCATACAATTGTATATGAAGCACAGAAGCTGCTTTTCATAAATATTTCAGTATGCAAAACCAGTATTACTTCAAGCAGCACCACTAGTGGTTTTTCTGCTGTCCACATGATATTAAGCTTCAGACTAATTAATTACATCCTCTGTAATGGCCAAATATGTAGCTTTTTGAACAATGACTGTAAAAACACTAGGGGAATTTATGTTATTCTTCAAAGTACATTCTGAATATATTTTATTCTTAAGTAGTTAAGTGAAACATATTTTTTCTAAAAAGGCAAATTTTAAAAAATGGACTTAGGTTTCTCTTCCGTCAGAGGACAAAAAGCTATGAGATATTCTGTGCAAGCATGCAGAGTATGTGTATTGAAGAGAAAAACTGAGTGTGAAAAAAAATTCCAGCTTCCTAAGAAACCCTTCTGCTACATTTAATCCATTATTTAATAAATATGTCTCTTCAATTCCAGAAAGCTTCACTCTACAAAGCCATCTGATAAGAGCTTTAGGACTTAACAAGCAACTTCTAAGACAATAAAACTCAATGATGTCAATGAGAGTTGAGCAGTAGAAACTAAAGCATCAGCCTCCAAACAATAGTTTTAAAAAGGGAGTTAAAAAGCTATTTTGATATTCAGGTAACCTTTATTTTATATTTCCTCTAGAAATTAATTCAGTGTAGAAATTGTACTTAAGATGACTTGGCAAGTACAACCCAGTAATTAGATTGCAAAATACAGTCCTCCCCAGTTTTGTGCGTGCATACATCATTTACCAGGAGACACTCTCCCAAAAGTGTAATAGGGGCAGAAAATGGCTGAGTGCTGCCAGGAAAGAAATTCAGCAAATGAGGCAGGAAAACCTGCCCATCAGTATTGGTAATGAGGAAACCGAGACAAGAGTGTGGGTTTCATTTGCAGCCTTGGGTTACAAATGCCAATCAACCCAAGCCAGGATTTATAAGTGTAATCCAGCAGCTTGGCAGACAGGCATGTAATTAAGCTTCACTTGTCTGGAACATGAGTTTGGTTGTTTTGGGCTGCAAAGTAGTTCTCTGCCTTGCTGTAACAGAACCTTCTGACTTTATAAGGCAGGTCTGCTCAACAGTAAAGCTCAAGACCTTCAGCGATTTTCCCGGAACCATTATGTCTTCGGCTACAGAAATACTTGCAGTCTAGAAGAATGTAAAGCTCACACAAAATATATCACTTGATCTCAAATCTGTTTATTGCAAGTGACTAGGTTCAATCCTGATTGATTCTAGAGCATGAGTTGGGAAACAGTTTCACCACCATTTCAGGTAAAATTGCATGACCTCTGAGTCTCTGGCTTTTCTATCTATAAAATGGCAATAACTGCTGGTCACTTCTGTAGAACTGTTCTGACGCCCTCATAAGAAACTTATCATCTAAAGGGCAAATTAGTACTATTCATCCTAAAATGGTAATACATTGCGTTACTTGTTGATGCTCCCATTATCCAACGGGAAAAACTTATTTTTGAGAATCTCTAGAAATATGAAAGGATTTTTGCCAAATCTCCTTTATAGGGAGCATTGATAGCTCTCAGCACAGTAAGCCAAGCCTGATTTTTGCACTACATCTGCAATATCTTTTATACTTGGGCAGCTGGCACAAAGTGAGAAAATTCATTAACATGCTAATGATGTGTCCTATTTAAAATTCCAGCTCTGATTATTGTGTGATTAAGTCTCTTCCCTTGACGTCTGCTTCCTTATATCTACATTACTGTGAGAAATCAACAATTATAAATGAAGTAAAAAAAATAATAATAGGTGACCAATCTATACACAAAAGACAAACATACAAATATTCTAGCATTTCCATTTTTTTTGTTTAATGTTTTCTAGACAAAGCAGTATTATCTTCAGTTATTAATAAAAAAAAACCTCAGAATAAGTTTTCAAAAAGTTCACAGGCACAAAATGTTACAACAGTTCAAGGACCAGATGATGGAGAAATAGCAATGTGTAGGAATGTCTGTGCACAAGGTACTATATTCTAAAAAAATGCAGGGCAAGTATAAGATGCTGGAAACAATACAAAAGCAAGAATTAGATGAGACAACAGCACCAGTCAATCTGATTACCTTTCCTGAAGAAAAATTAAGCAGCTCCTTTCTACAGTGAAAGACATTTAAACCATTGACTTATTTAGACTAGCATAAGCCTTCAAAAATGAGAAGACTATTTCCTCTGCATTACTTTCAATAACCTATATTTAGTTTACAGACAGATACCTATTTCATGAAGAGTTGAGCCAAAGTATAACACAACTGAATCACAGGTACATCCCAACCACATGCCAGGACACAGATCAGCCAGTCTAACCCCTATTATTTTTGCTGTTTAAATTAGCATGGCTAATTTGGCCTGAAGGGCTCCCTAATGAACACTGGGCAGACAGCTAGTAACAAGGCCAGAAGACAGTAACATCTTCAGCTAGTAGAGTTAGATGGAGAAAGGATTTCTCTCCCTGGCTCACAGCTACAGAGGGAGAAGCCAGACTAACCAAGAACAGCTGCACCAAGCCATGGTACCAACCACTCACGCTGATTTTACCCATGGCACAGAGCAGCTCAGCCCATGCTACACTACCAGTACAAGGAACAGAAGCATCTGAGGAATCATTTTCCTGCCAGACTATACTCTCCAAAAAAAAATTACATTGTCACAAAACAAATGGGTCAACACAACCTCCATCACAGGCCCCCCACCCCTGTGGCATCCCTCATGCTGATGCTGGTGCTCCCACCGCACACTGGTGGGTCTCATGGGTACACTAATGCTCAGCTCACATCAAGCTTCTGGTCAGCACTGAGATGGCATTTGGGATGGGGCAGGAACAAAAGGAAAAGGTAAAACTGCCCTTCTCACCAGGAACACAGATTTTACTAGTGTAAATGAACCACAAAACCTGAGGCCAGGCAGTAAGTCAGCTTGGCTACCCCAACTCAAATCACACCTTTCACAGTGCAGACAAAGTCAATACGATTACCTCCAGTTCTTTTAAACAACAGCAAAACCAAACAGTAACAAAATCAAATTCCAATTGTTTATGCTTTATTCTCCAAACATAAGAGTACGGTACAAAATAACAACTGGTTCCTAAAAGTGGATGCCATTTTCAAGGCACAATCTATATGCTATTTTCCAGAGCATATCAGAAGGCTTATATTCAGTTAAATGCATTGGTACTAAACTCATGCTAGCGTTCTCAAACCTAAGTGAGTTTCTATTTGTTAAAGGAGAAAATGGTGCAGATCACATACAAGGGGAGTAGGGATGATGAAAAGAGAAAAATCTCAGATTCCATTTTGTGTATCTCTGACTGGTGCGTGCTTGACAGAGTTTTATTTTACACATGGATAAATTTCTCCTTATGCCTACAGAATTACACTAAATTAAAAGAAGAATCCACACAGTAAACACTCAGTGTTTTGCAATTTACTGTCATAAATTGTAGGACAGGAGAGGTCAAACCAAGAAGACGTCTCATTACAGCTAGATAAATGTAAAGGGGAAAAAGGAGAGTCTAGGAACTGCTACCAATTCTGTTGCTTCAGCAACAGTCTTGCACAGGTTTTGGTTAAAATCCTACTGAAGAAAAACACAAATGAGAAGTGCATGTATATTATAGGAAGTTAAATTGTCCTAGAAACAAAGCAGCAACAAAATGGACAGATTAGGTCAGAGCCCTCTTCAATTCAATTGTAAATCGAAGCAATGAGGATGTGTTACCCGATGTGGGTTTGAATCACATGGCTTAGGTAACAGTGCACCACTCTGAGGAATCATTTCTTAAAATTTTTAACCACCTAGTAGGTAAGAAAGTTCTTATCTAGTAGAGTGTGTGTTTATGTATTGCTCTATTCATCTTTAAAGTATTGTCTTAGATGTATTCCATTGCCTACAAAACCTTTTGTTTCTAAAATAGCTCTTGCCTTTCCACTTGCCTATGAAGAAACTTCATAAATTCTTAAAACAGAGGCACTTTCCTCTCTTCAACCAACCTACTGTTCATAAGATCCTGAAAAAGCAAAGACATTTCAAACCCTAGAGCAGGGGTGTCAAACTCATTTTCACCAGAGATCACATCAGTCTTGTGGTTGCCTTCAAAGGGCCGAATGTAACTTTAGGACTATTTATACAGTCCTCAAATTACATTTATACAGTCCTAAAATTACATTCGGCCCTTTGAAGGCAACCACGAGGCTGATGTGGCCCCCCGTGAAAATTAGTTTGACACCCTGGCCCTAGAGCTTTAAAATAGCACTCAGATTTATACTTAGCTGTTTAGAGGTAACTATAGTAACTGTGCATTTGTAGTCAATTAAGTGTTACTCAGCCTTTTCATTTAATCAAGCAGCAAGGCCACCTTATCTGTTTAAATTCAGGAGGGGGTAAAGAGGACGAAAGAATAAGCCAAGTCTAGCAATGACTTTGCTATTTTTCCATTTGTCAGTAGCTTTCCCAGTAATTACAGAGAACTTCCCCAATTCCACTGTGACACTACAACCCAAGCACACTGTTCATAGTTACATGTGAATTGAGCTTGGCAGGCTGCTTAAACCCCAACTCAAAACATATATTTACAAAGAGAACCCTTGCCTTCAGAACATGCTGCCCATGCACCTCATACACTCAGACCCATCATCATATATGTTACATATATACACTAAATATTTAGCTATATACTAAACATGTTCATATTGTCACAACCAACCACATCTACTGCTTCCACATGAAAGACTACATACATTTCTCTGTATGTGAATTCAGGCACAGCATCATCATCGCTATTACAAAAACAGGCTTAGAAAAAGAAAGCTTTTGAGAATGGGGCTAAGATAGATTCCAAAAAGCTGTATATTGTTGGGATACCCCATCTACCCCTGAGTCCCTCCCACCTCCAGTGGAAAGAGCCGACAGCATGTTGCTTACCCAGGTCCTGGCCAAACCTTCCTCAGAAAAATCAGTATGCTTTGTGAAATGCAGGAAGGTTCATCAAAGCCAGTAGACTTTTAAGAGCTCATGACTGAGCAAAAGCTGTAACAGCCTGAGAACTACTTACCAAAGGCAGCCTCTCCTTGTTCAAGTTCTTGTTTCAGTCTGGTGTAATCCTCTTTAATTCTCTCTAATTTTCGGACATTTCTGACACTCAGGAGCAACAGTTCTTTGAGAAGTCCTTCCAGCCCCTCCTTCTCTGACGTTAATGACCTTATTTCTTCTGTGAGATCCTTTGCAGTACCAAAATTACTTCCTGCATGTTTTGTGGGGGCAGGGAGAAGAGAGAAAAAAGAGACAATGAAGCAGACACTTGCAACACCAGTAGGTTACACAGCAAACAAAGGAAATTAAGCAACCATTCTTCCCAACAGCAACTGAAAGATCAATATGGAGGGGGATGAAAAAAATGCTTTGCAAGCATTCATTTCATTAATATACTATAAAAAGAATCATAATTGTAGCAGATTTAACCTTATACACACAGAAACAGTCTTGTTACATTATTGATACAATTCACATTTTTGGAGAAAACCTGTTTCTAAGGGTCCACACTTCAGAAAATGTCATTACTGTAATTCATTGATCGTTGCTGTGTGAACTGTCAGACCATTTCCTTGTTTTGGAGGACACCTCAACTCACAGTCTCTTGAAATAGATGCTATCAATCTGCTAGATCCTCAAGTATTTCCTGCTTGAACAAAGCAACACTATGCTGTTGTTCATAACAAGCACCAGAAGGTAGTTTATAAATGACACGTTGCATTTCTTAAATGGCATGCACCCCATACAAAGACTATTAGGCAATGTTCTTCTGAGAAAATGTATTTAGAAGTCACAACTTTCCACTTCTGGCTCTCCCTGACGTATGAAATCTCAGGGACAGAGAGAATACCTCAGCATCACTGGCCCACACTGCTCTGGAGTTTTTAAAAATGTTTGGCCCCTTTGGACAGAGATCCAGAGTCAAAAGTTAATTCCCAAGCAGTTTACAGTGTAGCCTAGTAACATTTGCCCATTTAACCTTTCTGCAAACCCCTTTTTAAGAAGCTGGAGAACACTCCCTTACTGCACAAAGAAGTCTTAAGTATAAAGAGATGATGACAAATGCTCAGCTATGAAATTATTTTTAAATAGCAGTAGAATAACAATTATAATGCTACATTTATACTGCTGTACCTGCGTCTTTTCAATGATTCAGCTACTTGGATGGGGTGGGAAAAAGAAAAAAACACACCACACACACACAACACTACAAACCCCCCACCATCAATCTAAAAGATACTTACAAATAATTTCCATGTCAATTTGCTCAATACAAGTCACAAGATCTCTAGCGCAAGATTTAAACTCTATCATCATCCTAATTTAGCAAAAATTTGGTGGTATGATCTAATAATTAAACTCATCTAGTAAGTAAAGGCACTCAGAAAATGTAGGTTTGAAGGAAATATTAATGTAAAGTTCATTCAGTCACACATATGTCTCGTCAGCTTCTGAAGTATGTGCAATGACTTTAGACTCCTGAAATAAATTTTAATACCACCAGCATTACTCAGATATAAAGGTGTCCTCTGGCTTTTGCTTCAGAAATATAATAAACTGTTGCTTATACGCAACAGGTCAATTTAAAAGTTTATTTTAGAACATTAAGACATAATACAAAACATCAAATCCACAGAGTTTCCTAAGTTGTGGCATTGCATCCTTTTTTATCTGGTGTCTCAAAAGCGTTGGTCACAAAGTCTTGAACAGGACTGGTTTGGTTGTTGCTCAGTTCCTTCAGGACAGGGGAGCAAGAACGGGCCACAAGTATTTACACTCGTTGTCACACAGCAAAGCCCCACTGGATGCTGGGAGCAGCTCCATCCATGGGAGTGTAAGAGCAAACAGGAGCACTTCCCACACAGAATCATCACCACCCTTCTGGAGGAAAAGTTCTGCTGCACACCCCAGGGGCTGGTTGAGGACAGGTGTCTGCCTACAGGAGACTGCACTTCCTGTATCAAATAAATCAGGTTTAAAGACTGAACATTGCTAAGTTGGGTAGCCTTGTGTTTTTGGGGGGCTTTTTTTTAATTTTGTTTTGTTTTGTTTGTTTGTTTTTAATTTAGCCCCAAGGCTATGGTAGCTTCAGTCAACCCCTTTTCCTTACTTAAAGCTGACTTTTTTTGAACTCTTAAAAAGAGACAACTCCCCTATTTCTAATCCTCAGCTAATACGCTGTTTGCCAGTTCCCTCTTACAAAGAATTATACAATTAAATAACCATTAATATGCTTTACAAATAGTAGGATCTTACAGCTTACCAGTGAATTTATTGGAAACAACAGCAAAAATTTTATTTTCTTCATCTGTCACACATTTCCCAAAGGGTAAAAAACAGCAACAAGATAAGCAAGATTAAATCACTGGGAAAATGGTAGACATTCAGATGCTTCTAAGGCAACAAGACTTAGATTAAACAGTGCACTTTTACTTCAGCTGAACTCATCCCAAGCACCAACACACAAGAGCCTTAATAAAACATGAAGGCAAGAGATTCTTTATTAGAATCTGGAGCCTGCTCTTACATTTCACAAGACAGCAAGGAAAAAGCTATGATATCACACATGAAAGTTTTATATATATTGAACGGATCTTAAGTCCCAGAAGTGAAGTTTATATCAAATGGAGGCTATGAAGAAATGGCATCAGATACATGCCCAAAAGGCAAAACTGCCTGATGCAGCTTCCCCTGACAGCAGAAATGTCTGGAAGTCTGCAGTGAAAATTCATGTACAAACAGTATATACAAACTCTTGCACCACAAGTGCCAGCAGTGAGCTTCTGACCTCAATCACAGCAACCAAAATAACTACTTTCTAAATGCCATAAGAAAGTTGGTTTTAAAATTAATATATAATCTCTAGCTGCCAGCATTAAAAAACATGCCCTTCTGGGGTTTTTTGTTTATTAACAGACAAAGTCACATTGGATGCTGTAGAAACATTCTGAAGACACGTGTCAAAATATTTTATTCTGCTGATATTCTGAAAATGTTAAAATTCCTCTTTTTGAGGATAAAATAATTATTTTGTCTAAGTAAACACTGTAACTGTTACTTTGTCGACCACTCAGAGCTATGTTTTCTTTAGCCATACCGCTGGGAGAGTTCTAGTTGGGTGACATTAGATATTAATACATGACGTCAGTTCTATCTCTTCCCAGAAAACTCAAAAATCACTGAAGCTCACTCAGAAAATCCATACAAAGACAACAAAACTAAGAAATTAATAGTCTAAGACCAAAGTTGATCTCCTGGTCTAAATCAAGTCATGAGACAGGGATTCTATGAAGGGGTCTGAAGGGTGAAATAACACTTCTCCCATCCTCCTCCCTGACTCCCAATGATGCAAAGTGGTACACCAAATGGGGAAACCCACAAGTTCAGAAAACTGTTTATAAGCATCCAGGCAAGAAAGTCTATTGCTCTGTTAGAACGTTACATCTATTCTGTCTCAACTTGAATAAATACATGGAATCAACAGTGCTTGAATAAAATCAGGGGGAGAGGAAGAAGAATCACATGAGGTAAAGTTGAGTTTATAACAAAAACTGAAACAGTTCACAGGAACTTGGCCAAACTGATTATACTTGTACAACACTGAAAAGTCATATTTGCACTTTCCAGCTGATTTGAAGTATCCAGTGCTCTGAACAGGCTAAATAACATGCTTGCAGTACACTGCCCTAAGGAGCTGAGCGTGTGTACTTAACTCTGAGGAGCTGAACCTTACTGCTACTTCAAAAGGCAGCAAAAAACCACACAGTTTAAACTTCCTCCCTAATCTTGCCCTCTGGGGCTCTCTGCTTGTGTGCATGCTTCATAACCTGCTCCCTACAGATAGTGACGTTAGGTAAGCTCCAACAGCTTGATATGAAGGCAAAAAGTACCAGCCAAATTAAACAAAACAACCCAAATTGAAAAATCAAATTAAAAATTATCCCGAGGTACAAAGCAGTTATATAATTGCTTTTATTCATCATAAACATAAATAGTATATTTACCTTATTCTCCTCTCTTCCCAAAATTTTACTTGTATGGCTAAACACTACAGCTAAATAGTGCTCTGCATATCAAGCGTATTTGCTATGTACATAAGTTACATTCCACAAACTCATCTCCATTATAACAGCTCATGGTCAGATTTTACTATATTGGGCATATTGTTACCCAT
The DNA here is from genome assembly GCF_037038585.1 of Patagioenas fasciata. Taxonomy (NCBI): domain Eukaryota; kingdom Metazoa; phylum Chordata; class Aves; order Columbiformes; family Columbidae; genus Patagioenas; species Patagioenas fasciata. The sequence goes on from NC_092522.1 coordinate 48,680,579, forward strand.
TTAGTAGCCTATCCTGGTTTTGTTAAAAACAAGACCAGTTTCACTTTTAGTGATTTTTTCTTTCAGCTAAGTTCTTCTTAGTAACTGCACTTTTCTGAAGTTGGATACATGTTTTGGTAGACATAGTAATGGAATGCAAGGTCACTGATAAAATGCACATCCTGTGAGCAAGAAGGAGCAAACTGAACAGGTGACTAAACCTGACCAACTAAGTATTCCATCCCATCCATGTGATACTTCATATAAAAGGGGGAGATCACGAGGGTCTCACTCTCTCTTCAACTATGGACGGCATCTGGGAAGGACCGTGTGTGCTGTCCCCGAGACTTGAGGCCGAGGGACAGACCCTGCATCCTTGAATCCAGTTCTAGTTTGCTGCAGAGTCCAACGCAGGACTTCCAGGTGCCTGCCCTGCAGTTACTGGAGCAGTGCTGAGCTTTGCTGGGGAATTCAAGATTGGTTTTGTATATTTTGTATTATTTTCTCTATTTTATTAGTAGCATTAGTAAAACATTTTTAACTTTTTCCAACTTGCAAGTCCTCTCTCTCTCTTTGCCCTCCTATTGCCTTGCCTTAGTGGGAAGGTGTGGGCTGAGAGAGGGGGAAAGGGTTAACAAAGCAGTATTTTGATACCATTTGGCAGCAACAAATGCCTACAAATATGGTTTGAAATCCATCCCATTTTGTAAAAAACAAAAAATGTGTTGTTATTTAAGCTTTGTTAAATATTTCCCCTTCAAAATATAAGACAAAGCTAATGGCTCACAACTTTTTTACTCCCACTTTTTCTCATATTTATGCTAGAAATCACACATCCTTATAGTTTTCATTATCCATACTTGAAGCAGAGAGGTACATCTCACACTTACTGAAACTATGTTCATTGTAGTACAAGCCAAAGGGCAATTTTTGCCTAACAGTAAAGCATACATACTTGGCTTGCACATTAGCTTGAATGCAGGAAAAAACAGACAGGTCATCATTTATCATTATCTATAAGTTAATTCTTCACAGACTAACACTACCTTTAATAATACATAAGAAAGTGAAAATTTACATTTTAGCTTAGAGCATTTGCCACCATGGTATTTATCAATGGCACTGGAATTCAAGGCTGAAAATCCTCCACTCTGCAATAAATTAGAATACAAACTGATCGCAACACCAGAAAATAAATTGAAGAGAATAAATATCATTCAGCTGCTCACAAAAAGCTAAAAATGACAGAAATGTAAAATTTTGGAAGGACTGCCAGTGTGTTTGCATCTCTGAAAAAAACAAATAGCAAATGAGGGACAGTCTACCATCTCCTGAAACATTTTACAGAATTTCAGCATATTTGAATCGCAATTATTGCTTTTAAGCAATAACAGGTGCCAACACTTTTATGAAGCATAATGCAAGTGAATGACTGATGTGATCCTGAAAGGAATTCTCTGCCACAGAAAGTCTCTTGTACCCAGATTGAATCAGTCATCACAGAGCAACCCAGGAATCAAAAAAAAAAAAAAAAAAGGGGGGGGGGGGGTAGGTGAAATAAGGGCAAAAAACCCCCGAACAGTAACAACAATTTAAATCAGTAATAAAAGCTCAAAGGCTCAAGTGAAAATTATCATTGAGACAAGGAAAAAAAAAAACCACTGAAGAAAAAGGCAGAGGCTTAGAAGATGGCAATTCAGCTATACTGAGAGCACAACCTGTTCCAAGGAGCAATAGCTACTGGGTGACTGTTGGGCCCCCAGATGCTGTCAAGTGCCTGCACTGTAGATGACAAGTACAGTCTGGGAGCACATTAGTCCCAGCAATTTCCTATGTGCATTGGCCAATAAATGGTTGTTACAAGTTATGTATAATTCTCCTTCCACGTGGTAAAGAATGCCCAACTGGAAAGTGACTCCCAGGCTCAAGGGTCACCCAACAGCACCGACACATATGCCAACTGGCTTCCCTACATAGTCACTTTTTCCCTTCCTTATAGCTCCCATTTACCTTATGCCTTTCAGTCTCTGGTTCTCTGACATCTCCCCGCCTCCTGCCTTTTTCTCCACTCACTACCGCTACCAGTGATGAGGAGGGGTATGCAGAGGGTAGGGAAGCACCCCAGACCTGATCTCCATGATCTTGAGGGATGCATGAAATCATCACCCCATTTTTTACCAACAAAGCTAGGAAAGAAAACCAGAGGAGGATCAGGAAGAGAAATACTCATGCTGTCTAGGTTTAGACACCAAAAGTGCATGCACTGAGGTTCAGACGTTTGTCACCTTGGCTCCCTGGACAGTCAGTGAAAAGGTGGACATCACTCTCCCCTTCCACAGATTGCACAGGGGTTTTATTATGTCCCTGCCAGACCAGAGCACAGCTTTTCCAAGGGGCAAGAGCACCTTCCCTTCACAGCTCTCTCCATCTAACATTTCTCCTTTGAGCACAAAACCCCAGATAAAGAACTGCCAAAGAGATTACTTGACCCTCTCTCCCACTCCAGGAATGGTCTAGGTATGGGGAGAAGATGAGTAAGTTGTTACATGACTGACTGACTGCTGCAAACAAAGCAATGATTTTCTGCTGTCTGGTCACACACCATGCTGAAGCTTCAGCTACAACAAATTATCCTTGAAGTTCGCTGAAAGCCAGTAACATCCAGCAGTCTTATTCGGAAATGAGATAAAAAGACACATCGCATAGCTGTCTGCAGCCTGCATGACTGTTTGGAGGTTGGTTTGCAGGGGCTCACTGGCATTATTTTTAAAATGAGTTAATAGGCTTGCTAAAAAGCACATCACTTGCAGCAATACGTTGTAGTAAATTTTACTTCACAGAGTGACTTTTGTGGGAAGACACCCCAATACACAGCATTATATGCTGGAACCAGACATTGCGATACAGGCATGAAGAAGAATTAATCTCATTATGCCTCTGAGCCATCAACCCAGACTGTTGCTGAAAACAAGAATCTGAAAGTGGAGAAGCAGCCATGTCATCTGACAAGACACAAGCCTCTATCAGATCCAATTTATCACAAACTAAGGCTTCATAAGAAGGCACAAAGAGGCACTGGTGTTTTTGCCTCTAAGACCAGCCGAGTTCTCCAACTGTTACCAAACAACAGTACTCAGATGCAGAAAAGATTTTTTAAAAAAATTAAAAACAAACAAGCAAGCCAGAAGCACCATTCCGTTCCAATGAAAGGCAAATTACAAGTTCCGTGTAGCATGTCTGGGGAAGATCTCAACATCATGTCAAGACCTTTATGCCCATACAAATTTCTCCATGAAATGACAGAATACAGCACAGGTACCTTCCACCCCAACTGCTCTGACCCTTCTCCATCAGTCTCATTCCCAACAGGAACGCATAGCACCAACACTGGAAGGCTGGAGTCTTTTTGTTTACAGTTGCTTTCTGAGCCTGCGGAACTTGCCCTAACTCAGCATCAACGAGGAGGCAAAGAGACAGCAGTCCCAGCATCAAATGTTGTGAAAATACACTATCTAGTATTTATGTCATGCTATTTATAAACTACAATTCTAGACTGACAGAAGGACAAAACCCTTTTCATTGTACTGCTGGAAATCATTCTGCAAGAGCATTTTCAATCAGCTGCCATTTCCAGGTATCTAATGAAACAGAGATAGAGCTAATTTTAGGACACTAACACAGGACCTCTTACTGGTCTTACTGGTGTAGACATTTTTAAGATCAGAATTTAATTTTTTTTAACTACTTCCAACTCACATCATTCCAACTCCTGTGTTTGGATCTAATTTGTATTTGCAAAGACATAAGGAAAGTTAATGACATGCATCTCATAGACAAGTACATAATGAATTCAGTTTTTCATTCATGTCTGCTTAGCTCCCTGCTAGTCACTTTCTGGCTTCTAGTCCCACGCTACCACGCATTCTCAAGAGGAAAAAAAATCATATAGAGTATATTAAGACACTGTAAAATATATCAACCAACTTCTTTCATTCAAGAGACAGACAAAATGATGGCTAAAAATTCATTTTAGTTTACATCCTCCCTCCTATTCTCAAATTATTTTCTTACTAAGGAAAAACGAGAAACACACCTTTTCTCACATATGACTTGCTCTCATGCAAAACAGCCTAAAGTAGGAAAATAAATTTTAATAACATTTCTAAAGTCACATTCACACTTGTTTACATATTGTCCCTATTTGAATTTTCTTACTGGCTTAGGACTATTTCATTTTCAATTTACTGCCCCAAAAAATTTCATGCTGAATAGACATACGATGCTAAGAGAGAGACCAGAGTATCATGTACTGCCACGTTCTTCCCATAACTGATGAAAAAAAATGTATAAACATGTTAAGAGCTACTGTAAGAAGCAACTGTTATAATACTCCCATGTAGGTTTCTGAGCACTGACATTAAGGCGTTTTGTTTTAATAAAAATCTAGTAGATGCTAAACCATAAGATTTCATTGATAAGTATTTACAAATGTGTATGTCAACAGTAACATCTCATGCAATCAGGAGAAGTTGTTAGCTACAATTAGGTAAAGCTACTGACTTAAAAACCGTGAACAATATAATAAGACTCTACTAATTACGTTTGGAGAAAAATTCTAGACTAGCATCTCAGGAGTATTAACTGCAAGTTATTTATCACAACAAGCAAATGTCAATCAGAAGGAAGGGAGCTGTTGATATAAAGGATCTCAATTGTAACTGTTGACAGAAATACCTCTTGCACATTTAAGTACAGGCTTCTCTTTTTTTTTTTTTTTTCCATGTGAAATCTCACTTGGATTTAATTAATCTATTGTATTTATTCTATGAACTTCAACAATCCAAAGATTCTCAAACCTTCCTTCTTTCTGCTCCAAATTTAATTTTACACCTCTTCCAAGGAAGAAGTAATAGTGAGGAGAGACATTTACACATACAGGATCACCTCTTATGCCTTTACAGTATTGTTTATTATACAATCTTAAAATCCAAGGTATTGTGTTGACAGGACTAATAGAATTGCTTTGCTTACAATGCATTTACTGTGGCATTGTCCTCTCAAAAAAAAAGACCAGCTATATTCTTCCAATTTATGATGCAAACACAATGTGTTTGAAATAGAAAGTACAGTTCGCATAAAAGATTAATGCTGTCTGAAGCTGTCAAGGTAGCCACTAAAGGCTGAGGTATGTATGATGCTTTCCAAGTCATCACATTATTAAGTCATCACATGTGAGCTCTGAAACTAATGCATCACTCAATAACTATATTCTTAAACTCATCTAACTTAACTTTCGGGATGCATGAATCCAGATGTGTGCAACTGCATTCAGTTACCTTTTTGCTATGACGTTGTTCCAAAATCACTTAACTCTGTCTGTTTCCTCAAGGAAAATGCTACATTAAACCAAAATGATGCAACATCTGTTTAGACAAAAACAGTTGTTCTTGGTATCCATCAGTACAGCTGTATGAGGAAATTGTTTGAATGAATGATCTAACTGCTATGGAAAAATAAAAAGCAGAAATAACAGATATTTATCCCTGCGTGCTGCTTCCAGACTAAATTAAAACCTCCAACTATGACCACCAAACTTTATTCTACCTGCATATTTCTATATACACTATCATTTCCTCTGAACTTCATGCTATTCTGAGGTTGTCCTTAAATAATTTTATATTACCAAATTGAAGATTCTCTCACCTACTAATGATTTCATATATCCAGGCTGTTGACTAACATACTGTTAGCTGCCTGACAGTTCAGGGATTACAAGAATACAGTATCTTGCTTAAATTTTAACCAGTATTTAAAAGGTTAAGACCCACTTTTTAATTAAGCCTTATTTAAGAGGTATCATTAATTTATGCCTAACACAGGAATATACAGACACCGAATGCTTCAGCCTTCTCTATATTATCCACTGCTCACTGTTTCCACACTGTTAAGTAAAATACAAAGCTATTTTTATCACCTCCTTTCTCTTCGGCATATACCAAGTCTTTTCTTCCTGACTTGTTTCTCTGCTAGGTGCAATTCATTCTGCATCCTAGCTTTTCTGATTTTATCTCTTCATGCTCCAAAACTAAAAATATTTCCATTTTCTCTTTTTTTTTTCTTTTTTTCTTTACTTTCAGGTCTTTAGAGAGCTATTTTTTTATTATTAAATTTCCCCTGTATCCTCTGATACTACTTTGCATTTAACATAGATGAGTGCCATCACATCATCTAAATGCATCCTTTTCTTACAATGACATAAAGAAATTACAGTATCCACTGTCACTAAATTACCTTTTGTCCTTGAATTTCAACCAGTTTCCTCCAGAATTTGCCTTAGTAACAATGTAGGATTGTACCATTCAGAATCATTAAAATTCCCTGAAGTACAAGTTTTTCAGAGTAAGAATAAAAAAAAGAAAATAATGCTTATCTGTACTAAGAAACAGCACTGTTACTTAAAAAGTATAGAAAAGCAATCATAGTCACAGTACCGTGAAAACAGTTTATAGAAACATCAGCATTAAGTTGTCTTTTGAATTCATTCCTGAAACAAGGAACTTCTTTTTAAGAGCTAACAAGTATAAAATATTGTTCTGAATGTTCTGGAAATAGTCCTCAAGTTGTCATTTACTCTCTCAAAGTGTCAGACTGAGTTACATCTTTTCTGGCCAACTGCTTCCTGCTGGCAGTGTGAAACAGTTGCACATCCAGTTTATGGGCTATTTTGTTCCCAAGAAAGTCATAAAATGGTTGGGGAAAACTTTGACCCCGTTTCTGAAAGTGAGAAAATTACTTACATTCAAACAGCCCACGGGCAGAGACGGGTGATTGCTCAGCTCACCTCTTGCAGGTGGACACAAAGAAACAGAGAGGGTTTCCATTTCGAAAAGGTGTTATGAGAAGTAAGGAAATTGAGCGTGCTCAGCAGCAATACAAGATTTGATCCGTAATTTCCTTTAGGATTTTGCTCGAGCTTGATGTATTCCATTTCTGGCAAGCAAACCATGTGACATGGCGTGAGGTTTCATTTTAAAATAATTCATGTGTTCTGGTACCAGATTCTTGTATCTAATTGAGAAGGTAAATCACCAACGGATAGCTACAACATGTCACCTTGATGTATTAAAAACTCTCTAGCCTTTCTTTTCTTGGTGTAACACTGGAAAATTCCTTGCATCCAAGTCCACACTCCCTCCTATTCAGCTTCTTCTCTGATACAGGTGTCCAGCAAGGAGACACCTAATTACACATCTGCAAATAATCTGCTGAATTAGAAAACCCACCTCTTCAAACTTAAGAGGCAGAACTGTGCTTTACCTTTTTTCTTAGTGAGCAGTGCAGTAATCCCAACTAAGTGGCATGTAAAGCTGTTATGTATCAGACTCTAATCACATTTCAGTGTTTTACTGGTTGTAAATAACATGCACGAGTGCTCCAAGGACCAAATTGCTCTTTTGCCATCAACATTAGTTGTTTAACGATCTGAACAGCAGAAGCTGCCAATTATTGTAGTCCATTTGAGAGTGTCATTTAAAGCCACACTTCTAATTGTTATACCTTTGTTATAAATTTATGCTCTTAGCTATAGAGCTCTAGACATATAACTTGTAAGGTCCAGGAAGAGCTACTGACACTTATTTACCAACTTCACCTATGGAAAAACATAGTATTCCTTTCATGTTTACTGCCTACCACACAGCATCCACTTGTCAGTAGTTCCCAACTATGGAGTGGGGCCTGAAGGACCTTACACAAGATACAACACAGCCCTGTTCTGCTGAACTTGCCGTGACTTCAAGGGATCAACACAAATGCACATCAGTGACTTTTCCTAGGAAGTTTCAGCCGTGACAGGGTCAACGAGTGCTCTGACAGACCACTTGTCAATGTCAGTCCTTCTCATCACTTCAAACTTACCTGAAACAGCCAGCATTTTGGCTTCAAGTAGAGCTGGTAGTTGCGTCTCGATATCACTCACTTTCCTCCTTAAAGTACTGCAGAGTTTCTGACTTGTGCAAACCTAGATTGAGGCAGACAGCCATGATACATATAATTCAGTTATGTAAAAGTATAAGGTAACTTAAATGGGGCTGCAAATGTTCTTGCTTTACAGACATGACATAACATCCTACAGCCAGGTAAAGAAGCTTAATAAAAAATTATGTCTCTACAGAAATACCGAATATGCATCAAAATTTCCAGGCTTTGCCACACATTCTATTGTAATAGGGAATGGTATTAGCATTAGCTACCTGCATGAGTGAAGAAGTTTCACTACTAGATACTGAGGCTGCACATAGAAGAAGAAAGGCCATCTAACAAATTCTGTATGATTTCAGCATTATTAGTGATGCCTAGAGCGGAGCGTAAATAAGTCAATGTTTGGAGTTTTAGATGCCATAACACAGAATATACAGCAATTTTTCTACAAAATATACCATGCTGTACATCTTAACTGAAAAAAAAAAAAAAAAAAAAAGGCAAAAGGCAAAGGCAAAGGCAACAAACAAGGCTATACCAGCTCAATACTGTACTTATTTCACCACACAGCTGATGGGGCATCAGGTTTCTGACTTTCTCTCTCTTTTTTATCTTTTTACCTGGAATTTCCTTCAGCAACAAATCAGTACTAGTATTAATAACATGGTGAGAGACAGAAAAAAAAAGAAAGGAAGTTCAACTGTTTCTGTACTTTACATTTACTGTACACTACCCACCTCAGAAGGACTTTATAGAGCATATACAATTCATACAACTCCCACTTACAAAAAAGATGTTGGTTCTTACTCCACATTTGTGAAGGAAAGCAAAATGAACAAACAAAAAATCCTCACCAAGCTACGGCAAACCACTTGTTCTGAAGGTAGACACCAAACACTTGCTTAAAATTGTAGCTGACACTTGAGAAAACATTGCACTCATTGGAACCAAGAGTAAAGCAATAATCAAGAGAAGCACAGGCCAGTTGTGAAGAGATGAAATGTGAAACGAAATCTCCAGAAGAAAGTTTTCCTGCTCTCCTTGACTTTTTCCACACCTCCCCCTCAAAAATAAGTGTATATACCATGCTTATTAACAGAAGCATAGCTATCACTTCACTTTTTAAGAGCAAAAGCCTTACAGCTGTAATGGCTTATCTGTTTGTACAATTAAATTATAATAATTCAGATATGACACTAACTGTAAATCCTTTTAAATGGATAATATCCTCTTGTTTTAGCTGCGAGCATCTGTTAGCCATAAATGGGTCATATCTTTTTCTTGAGTCAACAGAACTATCCTTCAAGCAGTAACTGTTACTATCTAAAGACTTTAGAGTCTTTCTATTAATTTAAAAACACATATATCTCATCACTTCTGCACCTACTATAATTTTTCAGTTCTCAGATATTTCACTTTGTTTCAGTATCCCCTAAGCAACTTGCCTACTAATTCACTTAAAATGTTTTAAAAAATCCAAACCTGTCAGAGGTGAATAAACGTACCTAGAGAACCCAAAGGCCATTTCAGTCTCACATCTCTAAAATAAATCTGAAAGTTTTTAATGACTTCTTTTGAAGCAGCGCTCTCTCTTTAGGGGTACTGAATGGCTCAGTGAATTGCAATTAGATGGGGTCTCTTTCAGCTCCAGGAAAACTGCATGAATATATCCCATGCTGGTAGTAACTTAAAGTCATTACCACTAGACAGCTGTTTGGCAATTATGCAAAATAAGCTGGGAGGTTTAATCAGTTTCTAGTGAACACTGTCCACTTCGTAAGCACGACTGTCAGAATGGAGCTCGCTGATGCTCTTTATTAATAGACCACATGCAAGGATCAGAGGCCAAAAGGCAGTTCCTCTGACTTGAAGCTGATTCTTCTGGAACATTAGATAAGTGTGTTACAGAGTCTCCACTTGTATCTGTGTCACATGTATTCTGTAGGTAAATGAACCACATTAATCTTCAGAACTATCATATGGCATAGTTCGACAAAACTAAATGAGCAACTGGGAGAGGCAAATAGTGTAACATCCTCTAAACTAATAGCAATGCTTCTACATTACATCAGTTCTACTCTACAAGCTCCAATTCTGCCAATTTTTTCCTAATTATTTTACCTTAATAACAGTTACTGTTATTCATTACAGTAGCTTATTAAGCCACTAAGGAAAGGTTATTTTTTAGCTAACAAGGATGATGAGCATTCACAAAGCCAGTCTCCTCCTTTGCTCCCAGGGAATGTGCCATCCTCCCCTGACCAGTCTGACTGCCAGCGCCTGTGCCTCTGGCCCAGCAGGGTTTCTTTCGCAGACTTTAAAAAAAAAAGAAAAAAAAAAAATAGTTTTGTTTAGGAATATACCTTACAAATCTGTGTTCAGACGCAAAGAAGTCTATCTGAAAACAGTAGGATGCTGGTTAGCAAAGATATAAGGAATCAAGATGAAAAGCAGCAAAACATCAAAAGCAAATTTGCCCATTGTCATCGTCTTCCATCTCTCCAGCATATAAAGTTGATCTAAGGGAGCAGAAACAGGGACAAGGACACCAACTAACGCACTGAAATTCACTCTTCCTCCAACCACCTCAAGAAAAAAGAGTTCTAAGTAGCCTTCACATCTCTTTACAACAGTAACTTGGAAAACCCAGAAATTCTCTTTACGGCGCCTGAAGAAAAGGGCAGCACACCTGGATCTCCCATACAGTGCAATCCTGCCATTAGTAAAAGCACTTCTTAATTTCTGAAGGAAGAAGGTGGCTAAGGGAGATTGTTCCCTTCATTAACAGGTAAATCTCAGCTTTTGCAGCCTCAGATGAAAACAACACAGATGAGGCAGAAAAGGCCATATAAATACTAGTGGCACATGGGTAAAGAAAATACCTTTGACAAACTAGCGTCTTCCCCACAAAACAAAGAGCTTTAAAAGACCAGCTCTATTCAGTTTGAGAAGAAAATTATAGGATGAGATGATCTGAATAAGTAAAATAATAAATTATTTGGAGGAGTATTATTACATGCTTCATATTTATCTTCTCCAATAAATAAAAGCCATAACATAGGAATGGAATAAAATTAAAATAATATTTTATCTATTGAATATTTAAAGAAAAAAATTGGCTGTGGAATTCTAACTTGCAGACTTCTCAATTGTTACCCAGTGTTTCAGCTCTTACTGAAAAAATGTCTAGATACTATGGTTATAAAATAAAACTCCAAGAGGCACACATTTTCAGAGCAGAGGGTAAAATCTGTAACTTATGTTTTAGCTTGCAGATAGCTTGAAACAACACAGCACTCTGAGGTACCAGATGTCTCATTCGTTTTAGTAGATGAGTAGTAGGTCAGTTACAATATTTTCCTTGATGCTTTTTTGGTAGTAATTTAAATATACAGGAAGGAACATCATACTATAATAGTCTACCGTAATTTTTCAAAGATGGTGCATAAGCAAGGAATAGAGGAGAATGAGCTCAAAATAAAGCAGAAGAGAGAAGAACGGAGAGGTATTGAGACACAGTCTTTAAATGGTATTTTTAACAGTGCATGCTAAAAGTGTTGATCCACATGACTTAGAAGACGACAAAGGATAAAATTTTCACTAATTTTGGTGAGTGCTGTTAGAAAAAGAACATGAAAAATGAACTAATTTCAGAGTATAAATTCATTACTGATCAAAACCCAGAAATGTCTACCATGCCCTGTTCCACGTAGACTTATATGAATTAGCTACAATAAACAGGCCTTTTTCTAGACCACTCCTGAAGCAAAAATGCTTTGTGGCTCACTGAGTAATTCTGAAATAAAAAAAGAAAATTTGGTAGTTTCTTTCTTGGAAGGAGGCCATGAGAAATAAGAAAATTAAAAGGAAAAGTATTAACATCTCTGGTTAGAAATAAAACGTATGCCAAATATGCCACATCAATTTTCTTCATATTTTGAAGTGAAATGAGAATTAGATTGCTAGTTCATTATTAGTGAAAGGGTGGAGAAAAGAGGTACTTCATTTATTCTCTTCCTTCACAACAACGAAGCCAGTCAGCTAGGAAAGTAAGAGGCTCTGTATTGAGAGTGAAAACATTCAGCCTTGACCAGAATTCGATTTCATTATATGAGGCTAAGGAGTCTGTTCCTAAACGGAAACCGGTGAGAAGAACGACCACTAGTAAACACAAGCCGAGAAACAACAGATTACTCAATCTGCTTCCTTAAGCAAAATTTATGTGGCCTGTCCAAATATAAGTTGGAGTAGGTTTTTTCAGAGTGTATGCTTAAAAATATTTACACGCAAAATCTGTTCAGAAGAAACACCACAAAACCAATTTTCTAAAACATAGACAATCTATTCAGATGCAAGCTATCATCTGCTTCTCTAAATATCCTGAATAATAATTCTGTACTTACTTTGGCAGTAGTCTCTTTAATGGAAGTGCTGAACGATTGTTCTTTTTCCTGAAGGCTAGAAGGGATTAAAATAAAACAAAGTTGACCTTCTCTGCTTTGCTCATCATGGTCTGCTACACAAGACACATTTTCACATGGAAGCATACAGGCTTTAAGATGACTCATAGTAACACAAAAGAGCCAATACCAATATAAAATCTGTATATTTGGTTTCACTGTTGCTTGTGACTAACCAATATTTCTTCCACCCAACTTCTACCCACTTAATCCTCCATGTTTGCAAAATGGTTTGTACACTAGCTTTACAGTTCTTAACTAATGAGTTTATACACATTTTACTTACCATCTGAAACACAATTATGATCATTTGTGTAACTATAATATCTTACAAGTTCTCAGCAGCATCCAGGACCAGTGCCTTCCTGTGCTACCGTCCAAACACCTGACACAGAGGCATTTCTGACACAAACAGTTGCAGTTAACTATGCTCTTATAACCCAGCTTCCAACCCTGCCAGGAAAAGTTCAAACAGCTATCACTTGCTCTCACAATAATTTTATATGAAATATCACTACTCTGTTTAGTTTAATAGAAACCTGCAAAATATTTGTACCAAATTGATTCAACAGTGCGCTGAAAATGAAGCATCGTCAATGCTTATACAAACAAATCCAAGGTTTTCTTCCATATATAAAAACAGGTAGGTTTACTACTTTGATATTAGCAAACCTAATGTAAACCTGTGCCTTTGGTGCTTATAAATAAATTCACAAGTTAATTTTTAACATAAAGTCCAAAAATCCAAGTAAAATCATTAGGAATATTGAGTTTATTTTTGCAACTTTAATACTTCCCTCCCTCTTACTTTGCAGGCATACACTTTTATACAGTGTTCATCTACTCTATCACAAGCTATTTTCTTTTCCACAAGAAAAGAAAATCGCTTCAATTCAGCGTACGTGACAGTCAGCACCCCCAACCAGCAGCATTTCAATGCTTCCTTTTAGCTGCATTGTAAAAATTGTACTTCAAGACCTACCACTGATGTTCTTCCCAAATAAAGAACTACCAATTTATTTCTGAGCTTTTCTTTAGTGTTCAGCACTGAAGTGTCCAAACATTTCAGAAACATCATTGGATTTATTTCAATGATAATTCTCGCAAGATATGGCAGCATTGTGTTCATTTTACAGCTGGCAGAAACACAAGTCACTGTTATTCAGGAGGCATGTTACAACTGAGTGCCCGTTTTGACATGTGCACAGTCCCTGCTCCCTGTCTCTGTGCATCCATTTTTTTTTTTTTTGAGAACTCGCTCCTCCCTATTTTCCAAGCATGGAAACTTACTAAGTCCTGTTTCAAGAGTCAGCACATATGTAAGTCTGAACCTCAAAGCAGTGTTGAACTCGCACTCAGCTACTGACCACCTAGAGCAAGGCTGGTTGGGGCACCTCGCCTGGCTGCACAGAGGCACGAGACAGCCTCAGAGGCAGAATTCAGCTATATCACTTAATCACATTAATGAGACAGCTATTTGCATTGCTTTCCCTAACCCCCTGCTTCATGGTGCACACACCTTTGCAGTTCACAGCCCAGCAAGGCCAGCCACCTCATTACCACCAGAACACAAGGGCGTCCCTCCAGCTCCAGATGAGGCAGACCCCTCAGAAATAGCTCATGATAGCGTAAGTCAATGCCTGCGTAAGGCAACAAACAGAAATACAGCTGGCTAGCTACATAAAAGTGGTTTAACAACATTTTCCACATAGCAGTCTCCAATTTCTCCCTTTTCTACAATAATATATGGGCAAAACACAAAACATTACATGTGTAATGATGCCATTATCAGCTCCCTGCCTGCCTCTGGGCATGCCAGAGGGAATGAACTATTTAGCCATTTCTTTTCTCAGGAGCTGGAGCTCTCAGTGACTTTCAGCATCTCCCGCAATTGGCATTTGAGCTGGTCAGGTTATGTAAAAAGGAGCTGGGATTTGTGTACAGATGTCACCAGGGAGCAGCAAGGCTGCAGTGTGCAATTGAATGAATAATGAGTGACTGACCCAATTGTTCTGTAACTGCCTTATAAAATTCAACTCTAAAGACCCGGGCCATAATAAAATGTAAAGTGCAGTTATAGCCAGAAGAACAACAGTATAAAGATGGCACCTCTATTTAATAAATCTCTTCCATGTGCCTTTCCTCTTATCTGTTTATTTTCCTCACAGAAATCCCACCCCCCAGGTTCATAGATGTTTGACTCCTCTGGAGAATTCACATAGCTAACAGAGATATACATTTTTAATTTTTTAGATCAAAACAGCACTACAAAGACCCAGTTGTAGAGTCCATATTGCTAAGAAGGATGCACAAGCATACGTGGGCTTTCAGATCCAGGTGCTGAGCAAGAAAAATACCATTTTTGTGCCCAGTTTTCCTTTCTATGAGCATCTATTGAGTCACTGAAAAATAAGGAATTGCACACTGACATTCCAGTGACAACAGAACTATAGTTTTAACAGAATTATGTATTAATCTGTCACATATCAAAAAGGATATAATTAGTAAATCATCATTTTGCCTCAAGCTAAAGATAGTCACATTAACCACAGACTTGAATCTAAAGAACCCTTTTGTTACAGTTACAGCACTCATGCAGACTCTTACAAGTGTATTTGTATTATTTACGGTATGAATTTCACAGTAGTATCCCGTTTTGGATTCTTGTTAGCCTTCAGAGCGATACTATAGAAATCCCTTATCTCTTTTAGAGATTATCCCATGATACAATTCACATGCAGGAATCAAAACTGTGTAGAAGCCAGCCACATTCACCAAGAGAAGAGCTTTTAACTACATTTAATCCTGGGTCATTTTCTTCTACCATAAACCACCATCACAGAGAAGCACCTCACCAGCTTTCCAATTAACTGACAAGCTAATGACTCACAAGAGAAACCAAGCAGTCAATACAGATTCATTCTACCAACAAAGGGCTTTAACAGCAATGATCTTAACATGTGACTTGAACCAGAAACAGTATTTTTTTTACCACCACCCTGGAGCATAATATTTCATTTTAAGAGGGTTACTCTGTCTGCTTAAAAGTTGCTTTACTTATTACTACCAGGAAATATGGCTTTAAAAGGAGCTCCTTGGAATAACACTAAATTCTTGCTTAGGAAGATGTCCATAGTTTTGACTCATTGTTATTCTTCTCTGGCAGAAGAGCTAATCAAGAATTTGACTGGTTGCCTTCACAGTCTCTGCAATCTATTACGGGGACCATTTAGAAGTTATTCCTGGAATTCAATATAATCTAACTCCCATCACAGAGAAAGCAAAGTTCTTGACCCAGCTGAAGGAAGGACTAGAATAAGACAGGAATTCAATTAACGCCGATTTAACCGACCAAATGTAGGAAAATAAAGGGTTTTAACACTTGCAGAACTGACAGCAATCTATACATCATGTGTAATTTCTTCAATCACACAGATAGCCATGTAGGCCTATCATTTAAATGGCTTGCAATGGATTTACACATAGTAGGATTCATAATGAGGAGAGAAGAAAAGGAATGTAGACTCGTATATGTGCTAGAACAGGAAAGTAGGAGCTGAGGAATTACCATTTCTGGATGATGAATGAAGTAATACTTTGGCAAAACATGGACTTCAGCTGGAGAACTGCAGGAGGACGTGGGAATTCTGCATGTTCGGGAGCTGAGGCTGACTCGGCATGTAATAATAGACTATGGGAAAAAATTTAAGATCCAAATACTTCAAGCAAGCCAGTGCCTTTTAGGTATCTCATTTTTGTGAGCATAAATAGGTACTGAGTATGCTGAATTGTAATAACACAGTTGGATCCTGCTGAAACAATGATGCTCATAATCAGGAATGATGTGCTGGCAAAATAAAGAAAGCCAATTCAGTGCAACAGAGGACAGAAGGAAGACTGGGAATTGAATGGTCTGGTTCACACATTCCTCACTCTGTCACAGGCTTCCCAATGACCACAGAGGACATAAAGTGTCATGACATAATAGATAATGTTTAAAAAGGCTTTTAAAGAATATTCTGAGAAGTTATGATCTACATGCAGGAATTACAGATGCTATGGAAGTGGCTTTGTTCAGAGGAAGGCTGACTAGCACAATACTGGGAAGAATGGCTTTCTACTACAGGAAAGCATGTTTCTGAATGGCTTTCCTTCCATTTTGCTAGTATACTTCCCTTTGCATACCAGGCTATTGTGTATTTATGTTTTGCTTCCTAAGAAAAAATTCAAAGAATGAAAATGGGCAAAAGGCAAGCCATGCTGTTCTCTACATTCAAGTTATATAAATACACATACTGCTTAAATAGAAACAGTTCCTGTATTAATGACAAAATATATATACAGTGACAAAAAAAAAAGTAATCAGAATGTAATTTCCATAACTGCAAAATAGAACATACATGTGTGCTACAAGTGTAAAATAAATAAATAAATTCTGTACTGGAAATTCTTATTTTCATACAGAAACTGAGCAGCCATCTCTAATCTCTTCCTGAAGAGACCAAAAGACAAAAGGATGACCTTTAACAGCAAATATTCTTCCTTACGTTGTTGTCACCTAAAAGATTATTCTAGATCCTGTTATTTCACTGCCTGTCCACACCAAAATATAGTACTTAAACAAAAAACACCTTCATTTCTTTAAAACTAAGCACAGGTCAGATCAATTAAAATTATCCACATTTGAATTTTTAATTCAAGAACAATGGCCAAGAAGCCTATGCTCAGATTGTACACATATGCCAAAGCACGACGGGTTGAACTGTCAGTTCATATGGATTTGTATTCCCTCCTAGATAAAATGATTAAAGAGTATTTTCTTGGCTATCAGCAAATTTAAACAGTTTGCAGTATGTCTGAATTTGGCCCAGAGTAACGAGACTGCCTGCAATGGATAAGCTCATTCTAATGGTCACAGTTTGCACAGAGCATGACTTCTATAACTTGAAGGCTCCTAACATGATTCCTTCCCTGATTTTGAA
The DNA here is from genome assembly GCF_037038585.1 of Patagioenas fasciata. Taxonomy (NCBI): domain Eukaryota; kingdom Metazoa; phylum Chordata; class Aves; order Columbiformes; family Columbidae; genus Patagioenas; species Patagioenas fasciata. The sequence continues at coordinate 48,697,980 of NC_092522.1, forward strand.
GTTACAAGAAGCTGTACTCTCTTAGAAGATGAAAATACTTAAATCAAGCCCTACACTTGTAATCTTGCTTTTAACAGTAAACAGAAGCTGACCTTCCAAAAGAGCCTTTGTCCAGTCCTTTGCAAAAGAAATCAGAAGTGCAACTCAGGGAGCATTTGCTGTAAACATCTGCTACAGTCAACATCAAGGCAAAAATCCAACAAAAGTCCACCAGAAATCTTAAGTCTAGGAACTTCACTGGGCCTTTAAGGAAGAAATCCAAAATACAAACTCAAATCAAACAATCAATGGCTTTCTTGTACTTTTACAGTTCCTTTGATGTGCATATCTCAGAGAGCTTTGAAGACAAGTCAGGAAAGAAAAGCTTTCGAACAAAACTATACTTAACAAGGTGCAGCCTTAAGCCAGACACTTACAACTAAGGCTAAAATAAAAAATAAGAAAACATACTTGGACCTAAAGTTTTCTTGAGTCAAATCAAGAGGTTCATTATTTAGAGATACCATGTGCAGTTCTTTTACCAGGAAAAAACCTACAAGGGTGGTGGTATTGGTCCTACACTTCTACTCAGTTAAGAATGTTCAGAGCTAGGTTGCACTTAGTGCACTGAGGTGACACAGTACTTTTTGTCTTCTTTTTAAAGTCTCCACCAAAAAGTTCGATTCTACCTAATAAAATGAGACATTGGATAACAAGGTTTTCATTCAATGTGATCTATTCATAAGCCTGGTCGAGCGACATATCTGGGTATTACCATAACAGGAAAGGAATTTTTCAGTCAAGCACATAAATTCCTTTTCATCTTTGTGCAAGGATGCATGGGATTTTCAACAACAGTATTTTCACAGTTGCATATCTCCATGTTGGGAAGCAAAATCATCCTCTAAACATAAGTCAAGGTTTTCCAGACAAATCCTAATTTTTCCTTAGATAATGCAGCCCACAGAAAACTTCTGTAAGACAACAGAGCTGGTTAAAAAATGATAAAAACACAAAATTTCTGTTGAACTCACGTGGTGAAAATCCAATTTCTCTGTCTAAACCTGTCATTGTTCCTGAGGCGTGGACTTTGACACTAACAGAAAGAGAGAAAGGTTTTGTTTAATTCACCCTGAAAATGAAATTTGTAGTAGTTGCAAGGACTAGTCACCTGAATTAGAAGTAGAATGCAGTGTCACCTTGGAAAGTTTCCAACCTCAAAAATTAATCTAATCTGAGACAAAAATTATCAAGAGATGTACTTTAAGGTACAGGAGCATTGGACCTTCTGCACATTTCGATCTACTGAGTTCTCCAAGCAATATGAATAAGAACCCAAAATTATGTACCTGGTTCTGAAACACCAGAGAGATTATTTTGCTCCAGCAATTTGCTTTTCTTCTAGCTATCATTTGCAGAGCACTATTTCTTCATTGTTGCTTTATGTCAAGGATGGCTTCAATACATGTGCTCCCCCACCACTCAGCATTTATCAAGAGGCAGAACTACAAGTATACTTTTTCCCAACGTCTTTGTATGACCTCAGCTTACCAAAAAGGTCTCCCATTGACTCACGGATTGCTAGGTGACTGCACTTGTCTTTGTTGACTCTCAAAGAGTTATACCCGGACTATGTGGACTACAATAGCTCATCATCCTGCCAAGAAGCTCTTACATACGCAAGAACTCCTACCTGAGACGACCCTTATTGCCTGCAGTGCTGCCAGACACGAGCCCCAGTTATGAGTGGTTTGCAGAAAAATCAGGGCATTAGATGACATTTCACAATTTTTTGTAAGAATGATTAATAAGATTTTTTTTTTTTTTTTTTTTTTAATGCTCGCGATAGGAGGACTGAAGCAGCACCTCAGTCTGTGTAGTAAGGGCTGGGTTTTTTTTTCAGATAAAAATCACTCCAACAGAAACTTGAAGATGCTGCTAGCATCTTTAATAATGAATTCAAGTTGAATTTTCATTGTCAGGTATTGAGAAATCTTCTGCTCCTATAACATACCATTCAGACAAATGAACTGGCTGCCTGTTTCAACCAACCATTTGCATTATGCTGTATTTCCTACTGCTCTTGCATCAGCTGCTGCTGTAGAGTGGTTGTGGCAATTATTGCTCCAGATGCTACCTGAAACAGGAGCATCAGACTGAAAACAAAGGCACAATCAAACAGCTCTCTGCAGTAGCAGTTTGTCGCATCCAAACGCTGTGCCCAGATTTTCTGATGTGTTAAGAGATCCCCATTCTTCTGCTACATCTGTCTGGAGTGCCCAAAAACTAAAGCTTGCTCACAGCATCTGCAATTATTCTCCTAACAGCCATTGTACTACACTGACCAAAAGGGTCTGCCCCTGGATATCGTTGATAGTTGTTTCTCTTTATTATATACAAATGAATTCAGTATCACACAATGATTGGGACAGCTGGTCATTTTTCCCCTAAACAGAAATAAATCTCATTGTGTGCATACCCAGAGGAATCAGGACAAATATGGCCTAGATTTCATAGGCTGCTACATCCCACTGGGTGCTGTTTAGGCAGGCAGTAGGAACCAGATGCTCAGCTGGGAAAACCAGATTCCTCATTACCATGCACACGCGAGCACTCAGGCAGATAGTTCTCATCTTTGTGCTGTGACTTTTTCCTTCTATAATGCTCCTTGAAAAGACAAAAAACTGCCTCCAAGATTGCTCAAAAGTATTTCAGGTTACTAGCAGTGGCTCTGTCCTCCACATTGTAAGACTTGCTCTCTCCTTTCCCTGCTGTGTTTCCACCCTCTCCTGTTCTTCCCAAGAAAAGCCAGTGCCCGAGGTGCAGAGCCAGATTTCGCAGAAGCTCTTCTTCCCCCCTTCAACAGGGGGTTCCCACCAGCCCCAATAGGATCAGAGACACTATGAACTGCCAAGTCACAGAATAAAGGACTCAGCTCAGACACAGGCAACTCAATCAAAAAGTGCTCTGACACACTTTGAAACTCTGGCAGTTCTTCCCCAATAACCTTTGCACCTTTGCAAGAAGTAAATTCAGTTCATGTGCTAAAACACATTGTACAGCATGACAGGATTTCAGTAGACAGTTTCCTCTAGAGTTGCTCCAACAAGTGAAAAACAAAGAAAACCCAGATAAACAAAACCACTTGCCCAAGGAGTCTACCCTTCAATCCTAGAGAGAACAAAGGAACAAAATTAATCCTAGGTAGACAAAACAGAGAGGAAGACACCTATCTATCTACAAAAAGAAAGCTGAGCCTCCTAATCGGTCAGATCACAAAGGAAGAGACAGACCTCTCCTTTCACCTGACTTGCCTTAGCCTCTCACAAAAGCTTGCAGCCAACTTCTTTGACAAAGCTGAGACAATGACCTCCTCAAAACACAAACCTGGCCATGGGATTAGCTGAAAAATGAGACAATTTTATTAGCAAAGCTCAGGTTGGGTTATGACATTTGACACAAAATCTGAAGTTTCCCTCAAGAAGCCCCGTGTGGCGGAGGAAGCTGGCTGTGCAGCCAGTCACTCTGAGGGCAGGAGGGCTGGGGAATTTGCAGGGCAGAGCCCTCCCCAGGTGCTGAGGAACAAACTCTCTGGCTCTGCTCCTCTGCTGCAAGCCCACTGCTGCAAGGTTGGTGAAGCTATACCATGCAGAATAAAATGGATCAATGGATCACTAAACAAAAGAACTACAACTGAAAAAAAATAAGGCACCGTATCATCTTCTGTATACCTAGCTCTAGTAGCAGCAGTAGTATTGGCTGTATTTTAACCCCATAATTGTATTTTGGTTCATCTCTTGTAGCACGGAGACATGTTTCCTAACACGGTTTTAAAAATCTGTGTTAAGCTTTTTAAAGAAAAAAAAAAAATCAGAGCAGCATGAAAGAGCTCTAAGTCAAGGCAGTAAGGCAAATGCTGGTCCAACTCATAACACAGCATAGGAGCCTCTCGTTAAAATATTCAGGAAGATCTTTTTAAAAGTTTAAATTATTTTGCCTCTAACCTACCTACCAACATCAGCTTCTACTTGTAATTGTGAAAAATGCAGTTGTGATTCGTGCTAAGATGTTTAATGTTTACAGATACAACCAAATGAGGCACAGACTCTGACTCTGGAAAAAGGAAAAAAGGTGTTTAAGTTCTATGTAAAAAGTTAGGAAACTTGTTTATGAAATTATATTGATAGAGCGAACTAACGTTTTAAGGGTTAAGCAACTGCATAATAAGGGCCTACTAACAAGCTAACACTTTAAGTCACATAATTAATATCTAGTTTAGAGCTGTATGTAACCAATTGTGCTAAGAAAAAAGCAGGACTTCGTCGAATGCCGAGATAAGAAGTTTTACAGCACCAGCTGCAACCTTGAGGAGACAAGATAGCCAAGATTTACAGCAAAAAGGGGGCGCCAGTCTGGTTTCAGTTGACTTGGCAGCTTGGGTTCCAGCCAATTCATCATAATGAGCCAAAGGTAAAAAATTCACTGTGATGAAGCTGAAGAAGCCTTCATCCAAAGACCCTCAAAGACCCCTCCTCAAAATCACCAAGTGACACTGCGCAGACGCCACAGGGGAGGGTCAGGGAGGAGACTATGGAAATGGTTATCTAAGACTCATTTTAATAAGAAGCAGGGAAAGGTTATGAATATGTACAGGCATTCCTGGGGTTATTGTGAATATGTAATACCTTACTGTATTTAAGCACACTTCTTATTGTTAAAAGGTGTGCGTGTTGAGCGGAGCGAATCCCCCGCGCACCCAGCGCTGTTTTGCTTATGCTCTAATGAACACGTGTTTAAGGAATACAATTAAGGAATTGGATTAAACATTGTTTATCCATAGAAAAAGCGTAAGGTATTTATTTCACAATTAAGTACTACTAAGGTTGTGAAATCAGGAAAAAGTGCAGACAGCAGAAAATCTCCCAACAACCCAAATACCCAAGAAGTAAACTCAGAAGGTAAAGACTCCCAGAGTATCTGATCTGGCATTAAAAGTACAGTTCAGTTCTCTGCTCTCTCACACACAGGCCCAGCAAAAATCAGGAACATCAGCAGCCTGGGCACTGTAGTAGAAATTTATTGATGCTATAAAGCCATTTCACCCATCTGCTCTTTGTGCTATCCTTTTATTTCTAGAGGATATTTTTGATAAGTACGCATTTTCATGGAAATAGCCAAAGAAAACCTCAAACGATGTATTTTAAAAGGTCTTTCCTGGATAGACGGCATGGTATGTAGCAAACAACAGATATCTTCTTGAAAGAATAGGGTGCAATTTGTTTTGCTGCTTCTAAATACAATTCTTTAAAGCTAAGATTTTTGTTGAAAGGCTGATGTGAATAAATAAGGCTGCATTTGCACTTCTTCAGTAATTTCACATGGTTTGCTAACTGCTAATTTGACTAGAAATTTCATGTGGACATATAATTTGAAGGACAACTGAAGATGTACAAATCAGTCTCTCCTAATGACAGTACATGACAGCCCATTCTGAATGGCACTTTTCCTAAGTTTATATGTGAAACTATATATTAGTATTTTTTTCCAATTTTTCCTAAATAAACCAACTTCTCTAAAAAAAGTAACACCTCTATTTGCTTTAAAATGCTTTGGCCTCAACTGAAGTTGCTGAATGCTTTCAGTATATTCCAACTAATAAGGTTTTCAACCCCATGAGCATTTGTATTTCACTTTCAATTAATCCTTGTTACATGAGCTCCAGGCATCACTAAAGCAGAGTCAACTGGTTGCATAAAGCTTCAAGTTCAGTTCCTTGCACCACTGGCCATGACAGCACTATAATAACTAATATAAAAGAATAGAGAATTTCCCTATCTTCAGAAGAACCCCCACACCCACTGTGGAACAAATTCTTACTGATTAAAAATTGTTCCATGGGAAGAGTGGAAGAAGAGGTGGAGTATTCAATCTCTTTCAACCAGCATTCAGTTCTCAGACAATAGTACAGACAGAACTGTGCAATTTATTTTAAGGATGATATGCTGTACAGTCACATGCATACGTAGATAGAGATAAAACCAAAAGAGAAAATGCTAAGCGAAACTGAATATGAACAGAAGTATAACAGACTTCCGCAGTTTTCATTGTGAAATGAAAATAAACATAAAAGGAAACAACAGGTACTGAAAAGAATAAGTCGAATAATTAACACAGTCTTATTTTATAATCAGAAGAATCAAGCTACGCTAGTTAAAAACATATCCCTGAAATGGTGTCCTCTTCAGTAGGGGATAAGGCAATTATATATTTTGTTATCTTTTGCAGTCTCCGGAGAAAGTATTTCACACTGAAACACTGAGACCTATTTTACTCTGATTTCAATATGCCACGTTTAGTTAAAACACAGACATGTCGTGAGGCACACAACACCAGCTGCTCTCACCTTTTAAACACATCTCCATGCAACCTCAATGCAAGCAAACTGAGCTTTTCCATTGCATTTTCCTCATTTTATAATAATGATAACATCCTTCAGTTTACCAAGAATGAGTAGGCCCGTCCGGATAAGCAAAATGACCACATTCTGTGATCTCAACCTCCATGAGAATACAATATCAAAACACAAGCTAGCCTATCTGTTTGCACATGAATAGGCCAGGTTTTAACCTCAGTTTCCAACAGCCCTAAAGAAAGGGTCCAGGGCAACATTTCTCAGTTCTTCAAATTTAAAACATACTATAATTACTGACAAAAGTTTTTTGTTTTCAAAAAGACCACCACATACCAAAGATAAATAAAACACAGGGTTATTAATCTTCCTGAAAATAACAATGTTTGACAAGAAAAATAAGCTTAGAAACAATGCTCAGCCCAGTGTTACACTGACTTGCTCTCTTGCTTCTGCATACTTCTATCTAGGCAATTATTCTTCATTTAAGATGTCCTCTCATGTTCCCTGAAGTTTGCTTTAATAAGTTGTTATTTAATAGCATTTAGACCAAGAAAAGCAAAATAATTTGTATTTTATCGCGAGCTGCAAGCCACTCAATATGATTCATTATAGCACAGATTGTCTTAGGATATGCTTCGCATCAGCCATGTTGTTCCAGTGCTGAATGCAATTCATGTACCCAAATAAATAATTATGCAAAAGCACATTATAGCAGTACTTTACTAACTTGCACAATACAGTTAGAATAAATACACAGTATCTTGCAATCCAATACGCAGTATTTTGCAATCCAATACCCAGAAGCTTGTCATTTACAGCCCACCAATAATGAACGACTTTCTACATAAGCACCGATCTTTAGTGTATATGCATGAGTAATAACTTCATTTCTCAAACAGACACCCTTTAGAAGACTTATTTTTTTTTTCTCTGCAATAACTCATAAAGTGTACGTTTCCAGAAAAATCTCTTTCACAATAAATATCCCTAGACCTTGGAATTTAAAACTAATATGCTGAACTGGCTTCATCAAGTATTTTGAGCTGTTACCTCATTGTACAATTGCCTTTCACAAGAAGTACTGATTTAGGATAAGCCAATGCAAGTTGCAACAAGGGAAATTCTGACTAGATAAGAGACAAAGCATTTCACAGCAAGAGTGGTGACATGCAGGATGCCTAGCAAGACTCAAAATCTCCATCTTTGGAGATATGCAAAACTCAGACAGATAATGCCCTGAGCAACCTGATCTCACTTGGAAATTGTGGCTCTGCTTTGAGCAGGGTTTTGACAAGATTACCTCCTAAATTATTCTATAATTGTGGTGGGACAATAGGAAGTATATACACACCAGATGTCTTACTATCTGCTTTCTGCTTTGTCATCTTACAGAAAGATAGAACAGAACATGACTGGATGCAGATGTAAGATCACTGTACGTAAGGTATGATGGACTGCACAGCTTGAAAAGGAAGACACCCACCACTCTGTTCAGTTTAACAGCAACCTTAATTTGCATTGTTAATTAACCACAACCATTGTAGAAGGATATTATTCCCCTCAGCCCTTCTGGATATATAGCCTGCCCTCAAAGCAAGAAGTGGCATGGAACCCATGCTGAAAATGTGCCTGCTGACCGTCACACAAGCATAGTTCTGGGGATGCTTTCAGCCACCCAAAGCAGCAAGTGGTTTGAGGGGAAGAGATTTGAGAACTAAAGGCAAGAAAGAGGGCAGATGATAAAGTCAAGTGGTTGAGTCACACAGCTGGACTGGAGATTTCAGTCTGTGCTCCCAAGGCAGCTTGTGCATTTTTTCAATAGAGCAGCACGCACAGCATATACAAACTTGGGCAGATTCTGAATGGGATTTGCCAGACCAAGAAGCCACATCATGTAGAGAGAACACCTACAAGGTGTTTTTAATTCAGAAAGAGACATCATCTCCTGCAGGGAGAAGTTGCTGAATAGGCAGTGGTACCTTGCTGTTTTGAAAGGCTGCATCAGCCAGCCTGTGAGATGTTCCTACCAGCTCACTTTGCTTTTAAGTTAGGAAGAGAAGGAAAAAAAAATAAAATTACATTAAAAAAATCTAGCACTTCATCAATGGACAATTGCCAACTCTCTCAACAACTGTGACCACCAGGTCTCCCTCTCATGTCAGCTGAGTGCTATAACTATTAATCCTCTCCACTTTCATTCTTCCTGCATCTGATCTCCTCTTGCCTGTAGTCTTCTGGCCTTTTCACAGATTTCTGCTTTTGCATTCCTGTATACATTTAGGCCCGGCTTAAGAACTGTGATGGAGCATACTCCCTCGCCAGGACATTGAAATCCTTGGCAGGTAAGAGCTCACTCTGAGACTGTAGGTTCAGATCCAGACAGGCTTCAGATGACCTAAACGTAGAGATTGCACATCCTGAACCAAGAACTCTAGCCACCACATGACCATGCCGTAGGTGGGCTTCTACACCATTGCCATTAATTCTGGTCAGAAAAGGTTTTGGGATTTGATAAGAGCACACAACTATAAACTGACACAGGAGATATAAACTGTTCCCGAAGACTGTCACAGATGGCTGCTTAAGTGTGCTTACTTGTGCAGCCCAAAACAGCATTTATTTGTCCCCACTTGCAACAGGGGAACTGCAGCTACAGTGAAGAAAGCGTAAGCACTGGATCATGGGCCCTGGTGACATAAAGTCGATCAACAAACAAAACTAAAACAGGAAAGTTCCATTCAATGCATCTTTTAAAAATGAACAGAAAGAAATTAATTCTAAATCTTCATGAAAGTTCTGAACCCAGTTCAAATAATAAATGCCTGTATTCCCTCAATTGATTGTGTTATTCATGGTGCTGATGAGTGAAGAAATGGGAGCAAGCTCCTCCAGAGTCAATACTAATTTAACTCACCTTTAAAAAAATTCCAGAAAAGTGCAACTCAAATGTTGCATCAGCAATGTGAGAGAGAAAAAAAAAAATCTGAATATTCGTTAGTAAGCAAATCCAAAACTAAGAGAAAACTCAAATCAAAGCACAAGTTCTCAGACAGACTGCTTGAGACCTTTTATTCCTCAATCACAGAAACACAGGTGTAAGATACTATTAAAACAAACTAAACTTAATTTCTATAACCTTATTTAAAATTTTAAACAAACCTCAAAAGAGAGGAAAATGTCCTCTATGAAAGGTTCTGCTGACTTTGAAAAATGTGTGTACATTAGCACACATGAGCACCAGTTTCTCATGAATGTTAATATAACCAGACTAAATCCAATAAACATGAAAGAGAAAAAAATGTAAGCAACATAGTCATTGCTTATCTGGAAGAAATGCAAGTTAGGACAAAGAGGAATTTTATTTTGTTCTGGTGACACAGCAGCAGTAGCACTTTCAACATTCCATCATGAACGTCCCATTGACTGTCAGTACAGCTCAGGCCCTGAAGCACTTCTACTGCTTTTGTAAATAAAAATGCAGTTATTTCCAAAAGGTTACCAAAAGTAGCTACTTTTTCATTTAAAGGAACCATATGCTGTGCATTTAACTGTAGGTGTCCCAAAAGTCTCCACACTGTATCCCTTCCTCTGCTACCTCAAGTCCACTGACTCATCACATTGGACTTTATTACAACCGGAAGTTCACTGAAGCAAGAAGCATTTCCAATATTTATTTGGATGGTGCCTGGTACACACTTTCAGGTTGTGAGAAAAATGTTGTAATTACTGTTTTACTAAGATGGGGAAAAAATTCCACCAGTTAACAAGAAATAATTGAAACTGATGATAGGTATGAACAGCTGATAGATACGTGTTGTTTCTCTAGGTGGCTTTTTACCATTAGAACTATAAAGTGCAAGACCTTCAAATAACTTCAAAGTCTTCCTTCCTGAGTAAGTATATTAATATTAGAACTTCATCTGTTCTTAGAAAATTTTAAAGTGTCTGAATCCAGCTAATTAGCTGGCACAATTACATAGAAAACTATTGACAGTCAGTTCAACAGTACACTGGGAAAATACAAGACTCTACGTCACTGACAACATATTGAAATTTCGATACCTCTTTATTGTCCCTGGAAGATCCAGACTGAATGGAATTTGGTCAGAGGATGCTAAAGTGTCATCCACAGCCTTGCTTATTTCCTGCAGTTCTCTCAGAGAAATGCAGCCAAGTAAAGCTGTCAGTTCACACTCTTGTGACTGAATAAGCCTGTCTTGTTCTTCAATTTCTCTTCTTAGCTGTTGATCTTTTGCTTCTAATATGGCCAGTCTCGCTCGGAGGTCTTCAATTTCTTTCTGCAGAGAACAGAAAATGGAGTTTACTCTGAACCCTGTTAGATAAACGCCCCGTCCCTAGAAAAATGCAGTACAAGTTTCAGAAGTGGCATGAATTAAGGTTGTCCAATTTAGCACAACGTAAAATGAGAAGACATTATTTTGCTGACACACAAAAATTCTTAGGTTTGTTGTATTTAGAAACTAGTGCTTCCACAGTCAGAAACTCCCCACCTCCATTTGAACACCACATTTCAGGTTCCTTTTCCAACACCAACTCTCAGCCACCTTTTACCTTTAAAACACATGGGTATTTCCCAAGTCAAAAACTTCCCCCTTGCCCTCAACTCCCCCCCCGCCCCAAGGAAAAAAAAAAAAAAAAAAACCACCACACCAAAAAAACACCACCACAGTCAACAATGACAGCAAACACTCTTGTTACAGACTGGCAGCTGAATTGATCAACCAGCTAATGTCCCTGCAATGGTTCCTCTAGGTTTCCAACCCAACATCTGGCACAGGATGCAAGTGGTGAATCACTGACTGTCTGGCCAGTCCTTTTGATTATTAATATCTAATTTTAATTAAAAGCACAAAATCCTTCCCTTGACTTAAAATAACCAGAGCTTCAACCTCAGTTGCAGTCATCTTGCCAGAGGTTCAAAGCCTATGCATTCAAATACTGATGTTTCTTTCAAAAGCATTTTCTACTTTTTAGTTGAAAACTCAACAGATACCTTGCACCCAAGGAATAAGCACCTCATGAAGGAGTCTAGGTTGCAGAGTTAATAAAACTATTTAATATACTGCCCTTGGCTCATTTGTCCCAGAACTTGAAAAATGAGTTTAAAAAAAGAAAAAAAGAAAGAAAACGAACACAAAACAAAACAAACAAAAAAAAACCTAAAGGAGAACTACTTGCTATCAAAGTAGTTGAATGCCATACTGGAGAATTTGATTCTACATTTTTTACAGTGTCAACGTTTAAAGCATATTTTGAGCCACATATTGAATGTTTACCATTTTCCATACAACCAACAGGAGAGGTCTGTCACATACTATCTATAGACTCTCAACAGAAATCATAGCATATAATTCCATGCTCTGACCACATTCAGTCCAGCTAAAAATAAAAATTTATTTTAAAATAATAATAATAAAACCACACACACACCTTTTTCATGTAAATAACTAGGCATTACAAAACTGACATTGGACCATTAGGCATGACCATATTGCTTTTTAGGGTAATTCACTGCTTCACCCTCTATCTGTTAAACGGCAATAAGAATATCACTTCACCCAAAGTGATGTTATGGAGATAAAATTAAATGGTTTTGAATCACTCAGATGCCATGTTGATTAATGCTGTAAAAAGAGCCCACTCGTAAATTAATAAATCTACATTCAAAAGAGGGTTTGAGTGGCATATGGTAAAAGAGTTCTGGGGCCGAATAACGAGTAATTAAGATTAAAATGGTATTCTGAATAGCTGAACAAGCATTTTCCATCTTCAGCAATGTAGGAGACAGAGATCCAGGAAAAAAAAAAAAAAAAAGGCATGCTCATACAATTAAAGATTCTCATAAAACATACATACTATGCACAGAGAAGTGACTTCACCACTTCTTTGCTTTTTGAGTGCTTCACTTTGAAACATTAACATTTTTTTAATGTTCTTACTGTAATTTAAGTTTACTTCACTAATGCTCATTTTGTTAACAAACATTTTCAGGTTTGCTGCACCACAACAAGCTCCCTGAGCATCACTTGAAAAAAGAAACGGTCCTTGCATGTTGAAAGGTTGACTGGCTGAAAATTTTCAACTTGTATTAGAACTGTGCACTACATTCGTCAAATATTTTCCTCCTTTTTCGGTTTTAGATTTAGTGACAAGAGAACAGAGTGGCCCGTGTTTCAACCCACAGGCATTTGCCAAGGACAGAAAGGTCAGCAGGCCAAAAACATCGGTTTTGTTTCTTTCAATCTCAAATTAGGCTTTTAGTAGGCACAAAGGACAATTCTGTCTCTGTATTACTGGTTTGGGAACACTGCCAAAATCTTAATAGGCCCTACTTAATACAAAGACCTTCATATTCTGTGAAAATGTAGTAATTGCAATCACTGCAATAAAGGAACCTACATGGGAACAGAAAGGGAGATGAACAGAATTTGGTTTTATAAACACACTTTTAGTACTGAAATGTTTTTGCAACATAAATAGATAGCAGAAGCACACAATCTGCTTTCATAGAGACAAATCTGTTCTGCTCAGGAATAGTTCACAAGTATTCTTGGGAGAATGGAAATTTTAGTCAGTAAACTGGAATTCTCCCGCATTCTTCTCCAGAAATGCCAAGAAGCCTTTAATGTACTCTTGGTCAGCCTCCAGGGACAGATTAAAAGGACTTAAAGTCTTAGCGTGGAGCAACATTTGATATTCAGCTCACTAAACATAAGCTGGAGTCTTATTCTGTGGATTTGAGTTTAAGCTGAGATTTCTAACACAATGGCAAATCAAGTACTGATTGTAAACCTCCAGCTTCACTTATGGGCTAGTGTTCTCCTGGAAGCATAGATTGCAGTAGAAACATTAATAAGGTAAATTTTACATACTGTCACAGGCTCTCAAATCCCTCAAGACAAACGTGGAACCAACAGGAGAGAGAGTAGAAGGACAATAAAAGTCAGTGAAGGGCTGAGGAAAAAAGAAGTCATAACAATTACTTCAGATCACGTGAGATTTTGGGCAGGAGCAATCCTTAAGAGATGCTGGAAACCACCAAACATTAGAGGTGAGGCTTCTCCAGAAGCTCGAATTCATGACAATTTTGATCAAATGCTCATGAATTTCGTGTTTGTACAATGATGTGTTTAATTTGTCTTTAGTATAACTACATGGAAATAAAGATTCACCTGGAGCACATATAAGATCATTAACTGGCTTGGAGTCTTAAGTACAGAAGTTTTCACGTGAACATCCTGAGGTGACTGGCTGGATGTCTAGGTTATCAAAGTAGTTTTCTGAACACTGAATGTCGAACTACACTATGTCTCCTCTTAAATGTTGATGAAATAAATCTAAACAATACAAAGGCAATGTCTAGGATATAAAAGACATTTCTTCACCTAAGTAAGATTTTGCAATGGCCATTTAAGATGCTTTTCTGTATTTCTTTCTGGGTTTTATAGATACATTTCTGTGTACACAAACACAGAGATGATTATACTATCAGATCCACCAAAGGAAGAAAAGTATCAAAAATAATGAGATTTCAAGGCAAGACCACAAAAGAAGAAAACCAGACCTATTAGCTCTCCAAGGTGTCATATTGCTAAATGTGATCATCCAGGCTGAAAGCGAGGTGGAACAAAGACTTGTACTAGACAGTAAACTGAGATTTTCGAAGGACAGTGAAAAGAAAGAGCTAAATTTTGCTTAAAAGGCTCACAGATTTCAAGTTGGAGAGAAGCCATCTTAGAAACATTCCATTTGCCAAATTACCACATTGTGACATCACGTGTCACTGTACAGTTATTGTTGGCAAATGCTGACTGCTCCATGATGATTCCTTCATCCTTATGAAATGCATCAATCATCTTTCAGGAACAAAAGCTGGGAAATCATGTATTTCTAGTCAATTCTAACCAGAAATGGAGGAAAACCTTTTGTCTTTGAATCAAAACTTCTGAAGAGCAGCAAAATATTCAAATGGCAAATTAGAACATAAAGAGCACACTTAAAAAGATAATGAGGGAAGTTAAAAGCACAAACACAAGCCACTGAGCCTCCCAGTTCTGCTCCTCTGTAATGAGATTAACACAACTCCTGTGGCTGCCATCTCCAATCATCACTTAGATTATCAACTGGACTACAGCCAAGGCTATAATTGCTGCACAGAAGCAAAGTCACTATTAGAATAAATTTATTTAATTCTGTGTGACAGCTTACAAGCTTTCCCCCCACAGCACTGTTTTTCATAGGCAACTTTGCAGTCCTGTTACCTGCAACCATTTCTTTTCTTGAAAAAGCTGGTTTCGCTTCGTGGCTGAAACCTGCATTCTCTCCTGGAAAGCGGATCTCAAAAGTTTATGTTCGTTTTCATGCCAAAGCTGTGTTTCTTCATGTCTAACCGTTTGGAGGGAAAACAACAACAACAACAACAAAAAAGTTAAAAATCAGAATTATCACTGAGTATCAATGTCTCAAAGATTAGGCAGATCAGAATGGTACAATGTTACCTTAAGAGTCATAACACTCCATCACCAGAATGATTACATGATTACATTGTAAACGAATACAGTTAGAGAACAAGAGATTTTTCCTTGGCATATCTTCCTCTATTACTTCAAACATTTACACTGTTTTTGCAACACGCTGAAGAAGGAAAAAGGAAAACTTGTACAGCTTCAGGCTTTCCCCAGATTCTTCATATTTCAGAAATTTATCCATCACTGCCTTGAAAGAGACAAAACTAAGGCATGTCATTTCTAGCAATACAGGAAAGAAAAGAAAAAAAAAAAAAAAAATCACTCTCAGACAGAAGTTTAGAAATTTGCCAAAGCCATGTTTGCAGCTTCTGTCAGCTTTAAGAGATTACATTTAGAGATCATCTGGAGTGTTTGCTCCACAATGCCAAATCTTACTTCACCCTTGCATAGTGAGTTCTGTCCAAATCACAGTCAGTGGGATTCCTCACAGTGGTCGGTACAACCCTCAGCTGTAAATCTCTGCATGATTGGACCCCAAGGTAATCAGTGCATTACATTAAGTGTGAAGTCTATAATCAGCCTCTCAAAATGCACCTGCAAACAATGCAAACTGATTTTGTCCTGCACGTTTCTGCATAAGGGCATGTGAGCTTACAAGGCCAACTGCATTTCTGTCCATCTCTAGAGACAAGTTAGTGCATTTCCACATAAAGGGTACCGATGCTATTCAATATCTTATTTTAAAAAAACACTGTCTCAAACAAAGCATGTGTTTGAACCATGATTTCCCACTGTAATCTTGCAAAGCAAACACGTCCATACCACGTACAAAACATGCATCACAAGTCTGGTTTAGGCATGATTAATCACACAATTATGATCTCCATGCACAGCTGTTTAACAAGTGTGTAGAACAAGAGGTTCCCATCTCTTCTGCGGGACCATCAGAAGCCAGACATGCTTTACTCCCTCTGTGGGCTTAAGAATGTACTGAGAAAGCAAAATAAATCCTGGCACTAAAATAGATAGCATTAATACTCAAACACTTTTCATTTAAAAAGTTCTTAATTTGCAAAAAGATGCAACAGGTTTAACTACAGTAAAACTGCAATGATTTGGTCTTCTGTGGCTAGTCTGATTATATTTTTAACTTTCCAGGTCAAAAAAGAAATCTTGGGTATATTGGGTTTTTTCCTGATTCAAAATGAAAATAAAAACTGAAGCCTACAAGTTTCCTTTGAAGAAGTGGTCATGTTTTCCACCCTGTACTGCTTAAAAATACTATTGGAACAAAAAGATTTTAAACATCCGTTGAAGACCAAGTGTAACCTTTTGCTGCATCAAGAAGAGAGTCAAACCATAGTCAAAGCAGTGTGAAAAGCTACAAGAATCAAGTAAGAAAGAGAATGGGTGTCACAACAACAACAGTCAAAGTCAAGCTCAAAAAAGGAGTGTGCACAAGACAGAAAAATGAAGAAGATATTCATCTGACCCTGAAGAATGGCACCGCTCTCAGATCTGTGCAAAGAGAAGAGTTACAGATATAATCATCCAAAGGACAGGAACCTTTCACAAATGTATGTATTATATGAGACATATATTTTATATATGAAAATACATTATATATACATAAAGCAGACTGTATTTCAAGGATGCTTTAGTGACATAGTTTCTACAACACTAAGACAACACCATCCCTAAAACCAAAATCTTTATTACAAATTAATGCATAGATCAAATGTGTGTTAATGACAAAACACAGAATGTTGTAATCTTTAAGGAACAATAAAACAGCCTCTTAGAGCCTCAGAAGGTAGAGGAAATAGCTCTGAAGAAGTTCAGTTTGTTTTAAACCTGCGTCATTACTAAATACTACAAATAGAGGCTAAAATACCCTTAAAAGTCTCAAATTTCACAATAAAATCCTATTGTCTGTACTGATTTTATATAATTTTCATGTCTGTCAAAAATTACACCCAAATGTACACTGCATCCTTGACATGTACAAGGTGCCAGAAAATAAAAGGTTTTTCCTTCTTTCATTTGTGCTATTGTATTTGAGAATAGCTTCCAATACCTGCGAAGAATTCTTACTTCTAACAACGTTAACCAGTGACACAGCTGAAGACAAACCTAGAAGTAGGGACAAGTTTTGCTTCCTAAGCTAACTACCTCCCTTGGGTCATCCAACACATCTTGCATTCCCCCAATCTTTGAAGATTTTAATCCCTTCAAGAAAAGGCTGAGAATTTATTTTTGTTACTTTGTACAGCACTGAGCACATTACTGCCCCCCAACAAACAATGCGTAAAAGGAAGCTCCAAAAGATCTATTCATATAAAAAAAAGAATCTGCTTTTAGTTTATATTTAACCATCCTTTCATTGCCTGAAAAGGAGCATTAGAATTAACTCCATGGGGAACTGTTGCTCAAGCTGCCTTGCTGTTGTATGCTCAAGCTGCCGTGTCAAGGATTCAGTCTCATTCCCAGTCAACATCAGTGAGAAAAGTTCCATTTAATTCACCAGTTCATCACAATGTTTTTTAGGGCAATTCTGAAAGAACTGAAGAAAGAAAAAAAGGGGGGGCGAGAGGGGGTTTCCATAAACAAGCTCCACACTGATATATTAGAAGGTCCTTAAAACTCTTATTAAAATTGTTCAAAATTTATTCTTAAATTGTATTCTGCATTTTGAGGAAAACATAAACATCATTTTACATAATAAGAAATCAATAAACTTACCGATGCTCAGCAGCCCAGTGCAATGCTGCTTGAACTTGGGTAATAAACCTATGCAAAAAGCTGTTAACTGAAGGATGCCTTGAAGGAAGCTGAAATTTTAAAGAATTCTTCTCTTTCTCCAGTTCTTCCAGTTTCCGTCTAAATTTATCAGCTAGAAAATAAAACAAAAGTTACTTAAATGACAAAAAGGTTCCATTTTACCTGAAGAAGAAAAAAGGTCAATCAACAAGAAGTCAAATCCACCTCAGAGACAGTTGTTCCCCTTTTGATAAAATATATGTCTGTTTTGCTCAATGATGAAGTACTAAGACTACAATGGAAACTATCAGATAACCAGGATGTTAAGCTACTTTCTTCTATGACAAGGACAAAGCTGCAGGCTTCACAGCATTTTCAGAGTTTTAATTTGGTGAGGTTCCGAAGAACTGGCTCAAAGTTCATTTGTGCTGTATTCCTAGAGTAACAGCTTTGAAAAGAAAAGCTAAGAAAACACGTACTCTTCACAGCTCCAGTTTTACGATAATCTTAGATGGTAGTTAGACACTTAAAGTTTGACATTTTAAAAAACTTCATTGTAATTAGCTCAAGAAATGAAGAATCACAGACGACATCTCAGCAATATATTTCAGCAGAAAAATCCATGTGCAATTATAGTAATTAAACAGTTCTCTCATTCCAGGCTCTCCTGAATTAAGCTTACTTTATCATCCAACAAAATTATTTACTTTCAACTTCAAAATATAACAACTGTCCTAAAGAGATTGCTTTGACTCTATCATAGCTATAGATTTCTTAAACACTTTTCTGTATAAATCAGTTGTTATTATTTTGCTGTTCCTCTGTAGAAAACAAAGGAATGCAGTTCCAATTACAAAACATTATTTCCAGTACGTATATTCTCCATAGTGCCAGTATACTGGCAAAATCACATAAATGACAGATAAGAAGTCTGGCTGGTCCAAGACAGAATACCTTCTATCAATACATGACTGAAATCAGAGAGTTTTGAGCTAGCCAACAAATGGAAAACCTTCACAGTTCAGTACTTTCCTCATGACCTTGCTGTCTACAATTTTGCATGATTAGTGTTCCTTTCCTTCTAACATTTTCAATACAACATGTTACCATCAGAATAACATCCATCTGTGTCGTCTTTTCCCTGCTTATTTTCTTTCTTTATTGTCAAAGAGGTTTTAAGAAAACAGGTTGTTTACATTTGCCAGTTTAGTGAATTTATTCATTTTTACAATAATCTATCAATAGTATTGATCTCCCTTCTGCTTTTGTGAGGACGGGGTAGAATGAAGACACAGAATGTACTAGATCTTCTCACTAGGCGAGCAGATCCTTCCAAGGTAGTTAAACTCATTTTGTTGTTGTTAAGTATTAGGGCACAAAACGTTGCCAGAAGGCTCTAGCTGAAATGATTACCACCCAAGTTACTGTAGGGTCCAGGCCTTGCCCCAGTAGCCACATATACACATGCATGTACTCTTCCTGCAAAGGAGAAACACTTTCTCAGCAGTGTAGGTGAACCACATCTGCAAGGAGTTTCTCAGGGACCACAGCTGAACAGATGTATCCTATCCCTGTCACCACAAGGAAATTAGAATTTGGGCCCAGATGAGACTTCCAAACCCATACTTTGACCAGAAAAAACATATCAGAATTCACATTTCTTGTGGAATTTCGAACACAACCATCAAAAAATACCACTGTTATAACAGAAGACTGAGGGTCGGATTGTGATCAATGGCCACTGAATGACAAAACACATGGAAACCCCTCCTTTTACTCAAACCATTCACTCTCAGGCTTCCTGCATTACCCAAGCAGGAGTTGTGGCAATTCTCTACAGCCATTCAACAAGGTTGTCATTGTTCTCTGACATAATTATGCTCTCTCTGTGTTTGTGTGTCCAGTTGTTTCACTGTTCCAGTCTTACTCATCCTGGCCCTAGAAACGGGCTATTTTGAGAAGAAAAGCAGATGAGGGGATCCACGTGCCAACTTCAGTCTCTCTCTCATTAATTTTTGGCTGCATCCTGCTTTCTGCATTCCAGTCTACACAGAATTCAATTAGTTTCTACTAACAGACGTTTCTAAATAATTTGTTTCACTGGCATTTTATAAATACTATTGCTGGCCATATCTGCTCGTCATCTCTCAGCACTAAATGATGGTTTGCCCTTTCAGCATTGTGGTTAGGGGCTACGTCTCAAGACACTCGACCACCACCGAGCTGAACACTGCAGCACTTGGTTTTCACATTCGTCTCCTGGAAAGGAGACCACTTGGTTTGACCTGGCTGATGTCTACAGTGCATGGAGAGACTTAATGCACCTCAGTGCCAGCTGCAGAGGAGGGAACCAGGCAAATAAGGCTCATCTCAGTCCAGCTTTCAGTGCTGCAACTCAAGAGAGATCTGGACCAAGCAGAGGTAATGGAAATGATTGCAAGTCAAGAAAACAGGGCACATTAAAAAGACAGCTATAAGCAGGGTGACTCGATCCAGTGGAGACAGAGACTGAGGGGAGTAACTTCCAGTACTGTTACATATCAGGAAGGTGCAAAGAAAGCAGTAATACAACACTTTTCACCTCTCCTCAGAAATTGAGTCCTCAGTAACAAACCTGATCTGCAGCAAAGGAGACGAGGAAAAACATGAGAGACAGAAAAGCACTAAATGCTTGAGACAGCCAGCACATTATTTCACATTATTTCAACCTTCACAGGATCCCAGAGCTCATTGACAGACTGAGACACTAAAAGAAACCACACATCATCTGATACCTCCCTCCATCACACACAAAGGCTTAATACTTGTGTTCCTCTGCCCATATTTCACTTCAAAATAAGACACTTAACGCAAAAGACACTTACATGCAAAAAGCAATCCCCCATTTGATGAAGTTCTTAAATGAAAGAACTTTAATGTACTCAATACCTACTCTTTTACAGACAAGCATTTGGAACCAAGTTTAATTCTCTTTACCAGCCCTTTATTTCACTTTATTTTGTTGCTACCAGACACCAAGAGTCAACTCTTAAATTATCCTCCATCTCAACCTGTTACTGTCTGGTGCACTTCGGACATCCCACTCAGTTTAAAGTCAACCTAGGGTACAGGCCTGGAAGATGCTGACTAACTGCTGTTCTCAAGTAAATTGACAGCAGTTGGAGAACGGCACTGTGTCCAAAGATCACATTTTGTAATAGCTTTGAGCAAGGGTAGCCATTTCCATAATTTTTAATTGATCATATGAGAACATCTGGCTACCCCTCTACCTTTTACATATTTTGATAGTGGTTTTATTCCTTTGAAGAGAGTAGTTTTGTATGCTTAGCAAAGATGCTGCTACCAATTTTGTAAGAACTGAAAAGTCCCAGCTTCAGATCTGAAGACCTGTGTTCTAGCAGTCTGTCTCCAACTGCACACAGCAGCAGGCCTTTAAATAACTAAGAACCAAGGTGTGAGATGCTTGTTTACCTTGATACTGCTCCTGAACCTTTGACTCTGATGTTTGTCAACTGAAAGACTTCCTAAGCAAGACACTAGTCCTAGATCACCTCACTGCTTGGGGAGGGGGCAGTGGGAACAGGGAAATCACCAACTGGTGGACATCTATCCACCAGAAACTTACCTTTTCTCAGACTACCTATGCTTCTGGTCTCCAAAATATACTATGACCGAGAACTTCAAAATGGAATTATGAATTACAAATGTACCCCATCTGGTAATTTTAAACCTGAAGTCTGATGATCTTATGAGGTGTTTCTTTTTTTTTATTTCTGTAAATAAAACAAAATATTCCTTCTTCACATGCCCTGCACATTAATAACTTAGACATTGCCATGTTCACATTGTATCATTCATTTGCCAGGACAGACAGACTTGCATTAGCTAAAGCAATGCTACAAAGGCTAGAATGCAAGCAGTCTAATGCAGAGCTTGAATACGTGACTAAAATACAGCTGGAGAACAGACTAGTAAGCAAGGTGTCTACAGCCCAATTACTAGCATTGGCCTCCTGCAAAATTGCTTGCAGGAGAACACGTAGACCAATTAATACACAAATTTGACATGTAAAGACAGGTACTGTGATCAGAAATGAAGGCACTACAAGCAACCAGAGTATGCATGTGCTCTTAATTAAGAATAAAATAATTCAGCATTTAACAGTATCAAAGAAATACACAGTAGAAGATATTCCTTGCAAGTCCTAACACACCAGTTATGTGTAAAAGGGAGCTGCAAATTACATTTGGGCAGTCGAACAGCTAGCCCTTACCATGTGCTGCCTGGTCAGTGGTACTGAGCAAAACCTTTTCTGCCTTCCATTCAGCCCTGCATATGGAAACCAACAAGATAAACCCAGTTCAGAGTACAACTGGACACCCAAGCAAGGTCCATGGACTCCAAGACTGCTCCACGATGCAAAAACAAGTAGGGTAAATGGGACAACTGGGAGATTCCCTTCAAAGGCTCTCACACCTCATCTGAACTAAAATGCTGTTTGAGCCAGGGTAGGTGGAATGCTTCCAGCAGTCAGTGGAAAAGTAGCTCCTGGAAATGCCAGCAGAGGCTAAAGCTTTCCAGACAAGGCTATAACCCCCTGGTTACCACAGCCAGATGTTCATGTTCAGTTCATAAAAGGTTAGAGTGTAATGGCTCCTGGAGAAAAACAAAAATTGAATTACTCTGCTTACCCAGCACTTAATTTTTTCCATTCCAACCAAAAGGCAACTTTGTGAAATCCAGCACTCCAGCTGTGCTCCTGAACTACCACTACAACCTAGAGGAACAGCTGAGCCAATCAGACTCCTGGCTGCTGAACACCCTTTGGAGTCGGAAGCAACTGCTACAGAATTCACCTCAAAGCAGGACAGCCAAGATCTGTAGAGTGCTACAACTCCATAATTCTTTGTTTTGTGTGCATCCCTCAGCTATTTGGTACGCTTAGTATAGCTGACAAACCATTCTAACCCCTGCTTTACCCTGCCTAAATACTAGAACAATGTTTGCCTCTGATTCTGGTGCTATTTAAATTTAAAAGACTAGTAACCTGAAGAGTACAAGAGAATAGGTCTCCTGCATTCCCAGCCAGACTCAAGGCATCAGAGTAGCCAAAACATGCGATGATGACCTGATGTCACATTTAATGCCACAAGGTTCCTCTGCTGCAGGCAACATCAGCTGTCTACCATCTCTCCACTCTTTTTCCTACCCTAGCAATGAGAGACCAGGTAGGGGAGGAAAGCGAAGGAAATCTGGTATGTGACTGAAATAGACCCTGCAAGAGAAGCAACAGAGAATAGTGTCTGAAGGATTTCTTGCAAGGACTGCTGAAGCAGGTGCTCTGCCTCCCAGCAAACTCTGCATTTTCCCCCACCAGTCCGTATCAGGTACAAGATGGGAAATTGCTGCATCCTTTAAACATATCTAACATTTCAGGATTGAAGGTACTGAATGTCAGTGTTACAGCAGAGTTAGGAGGTCTGAAAGGTTTCAAAAATACAAGAACAAATACATTTCAGCTGTTATACTTCTTACAAAAGGAGCATTACACATTGGCAGATATTGATTTTCCTCCTCTAATTCATATTGAATTTGAGAGCATTTGTTTAGGCTTTGAACAAAAAGCTAAATTCTGAGAAGTTTCACAGATGCTTCCCCCAAAGTACAACACCAATTTTCCGACCTAGTTTATATTTTAACACTGTACAGTCTGTGCTACATATGAAATTTCTTCCCAGAAGGGC
The DNA here is from genome assembly GCF_037038585.1 of Patagioenas fasciata. NCBI lineage: Eukaryota > Metazoa > Chordata > Aves > Columbiformes > Columbidae > Patagioenas > Patagioenas fasciata. Next base: position 48,721,364 of record NC_092522.1, read on the forward strand.
ACCAGTGCAAGCCTAGTGTAGACTTTCACCATAAATTTGATCAGTGCCTCTATTTCATAGAACATCCACAGCAGCAACACCACTGACAGATTGTCACTCAGATCTGTGACATGTTTACTGTCCCTCAGTAATAACAGTTAAATGGAGACATGATTTATGACTACAAGCCATAGGAGTCAGTAGGTTTTGTGAAGGTGTAGGTACAGTTACTTTCAACATCAGCAGGAAGATTATTAAGGACCCACAAAGCCAGAAAGGTTCTTCTAGCACGCTTCTGGGAATGGAGTGGGGCGAGAGCCCAGTGGGAAATGTCAGAGTCCTGACTTGAGTGATTCATCTGTTAAGTTACTTGACCAGTGTTAGAAAAATTTTGCTCTCCCGTGTTTCTTTCTCATTATCACCTGACAATGATGTAGGCTGAACTATTCTCACAGCTGTTCTTCCTGGGCTGAGTTTGAGGCACATCAGGACTATCTGGATAAACCCACACTAAATTTCCTGTAACATGACTATCTCCTGTAACATGACTGTCCTGCAAGCAAAGTAGTTATTATTTGCCACTATCAACTCACAGAGCAGCCTCCAGTTGTCCTACATCAATAGATTTACAATCAACAAAACAAATGACAGTCAAAATGATAAATGGAGAGAATGCAGTATCAGATATGCACTCTGGGTAAAAATGATGTACAATAATTTTAGTGTACCAGAAACAGCTTAATTGCCACTGCTTTTAATCAGATGCTTCCAAAAAACATTGAGTTTTTATAGTATTTTTAATAGCAAAGTCTTTGAAAGTAAGAGTTTCATAAGTAATTTACATTACAGCATAAACTAGCCACATCCACAATCTTCCAAATGCTGGAGTAATGACTTTTGTTTTAAAGTGCCTGACATGCTTAAAAGTTGCTGAAATATTGCGCTGTTTTCTGTGTGTGGCAATGCCTTACTCATCTTTGTAACTGCACTAAAATAAATGTACAATTCTATACAGTGTGTTGCCATACAGTCCTTATTTTCAGATTTGCTGCTTTTGTAAATTCCTTTGAACAGCACATGGCTTTAAATGCATAGGGACTTTTGGAGACATAATTTCTGTTTTAGTCAAGTCACAATACAAAACAAACAGTGCCCTGTTGACTGCTTGCTTTTCATATTCTTCCATAAATATCAAATTTCCAATGAAACTACTAAGATGCCTACATTTCTAGTACGACTTCACAGTAAAAATAAATTACAATAACATTGAAAGATATATTAAAGAGAAAAACAAGCTGATTGCTGGTGCACTTTCTTTGATATCAACGTTATTTTGTAAGCAGTGCTGACAGTACTATCACTACATATGAAATTGTACAGAAAAAAGAAAAACATGTACTGCTGATTCCAGGCTGAATCTGCATTTTTTTAAAAGTAAGGCTATGCAGCACAATGGCATAGATCCCTATTCTGAATTAAATTCCACTCTTAAAAAGATCCCTCAAGACAAGGAAGCTAGCAGAAATCAATGCAGAGCTCCTTGGCTTGCAATACAGTTTCTTATTTATTGGAGACAGAGAAAGAGCTTTGGTAAAGGTTTCCAATCAGCACAGTTCACATACATGAACAACTGACAGATATATATTAATGTTGACGGAGGACAATTCAATCCCAGTTCACTGTGTCCTTTTCCTCGCTCCAGGAATCTCTAAGCCAACATCTGCCCTTCTTCACTGCCTCTGAATAAATGCCATGGGTTGATTAGAAGACAGGCCAGTCAATTAACAGTAAAATGATGCAATACTCTACAACTAATTGCATTGTATTGCGAGATACCAGTTGTTTCTATAAAGCAAGTTCTTAAATAGTCTGACAAAACATTAATAAATCTGATGGACTACATCTGGGATTTTATAGCCAGGATTTTATTACTAGAAACACAGTCAGATTATGTTGGTTTTATTTTGGTTTGGTTTTTGTTGTTTTTGTTGGGTTTTTTTGTTGTTGTTGTTGTTGTTTTTTTGGGGTTTTTTTGTTTTTTTTTTTTACTAGACATTATTTAAGCACATATTGTGAATCTAAAGTGTTTTGTTTCAGCTGTCAAACAAAGAAAACACTCCTTTGCTATTGCCTAACCTGAACATATTGAGAATACCATCCTAAAGCACACCATTTGAAAGATTTATATATATATACACACACACACATATACATCTACTATAGAAGTCAAAGTTTTCCACAAAGATTTATCTTCATACTTTTAAAAGCCATGCTGTAAAAATACACAACAAAGCAGCACAAAGTGGAGACTAGGAAACATCAACGAGTAGGTTTAGAGTTACTTTACGTTGAAGTTTTAGAGAAAATAACACAGATTTTAAAGCATGGTGTTTATTAAATTGTGGGATGTTCCCTGAGGAATAGAATATGTGAAGAAATCAGCTTGTAGCTCTGCTTAAGCCACCAGCTACAGATCAGCACAACAAAAATGCAACTAGACAACATTATCTTCCTTTTGTGGCAAGGCACACTGATGAAAAAGTATCAATTATTCTTTCTTATAGAATAGATATTACATGCAGAGAATTATAACAAGAATATAAATACATGTGCACAACCCTAAACTGATTGCTTCGAAAACTGCAGTGGGGAACTCTGCAAGCAAACTTGAAGCTTTGCTCGAGAAACAAAAGGTGAGAGAAAAGATAAAGGAAGTCTTTGTGGTAACTGGGCTGAAAACAGTACATTCATTCATTATGGATGAGTACCTGGATGCCAGAATTCTGCTTTTGGTTAAATAAATAAATATATATTTTTTCCCCTTGCTCCCTGCATTACCCGTCCTGAGTTCCAACAATAGTGCTCTATGTTTTCTTGTATTCCAGGTTTCCGCTCTCATATTTAGTAGCCTACATAATCTCAAATACATACATCTAATTTCCTCTCTCATTATTCCTTCCTTAACCCCAATGCTCTTCAAGAATTAAAATTCCACCATTAAATGAAGCCGATATTCTTCCCGAGCACTCTGGATCAGTAGACGTAAAACACAAAACTTGAACTGGTAAAGATGCCAGCTTAGTTGAGCCTAGCCACATTTCCAAATTCTATCATTCATCATTGTTCTAGCACTCAGAAGTTACACTGTTCTACTTTACACCAAAAAGGCCATATTCTAAGAAAGCAAGCAATAACGGAGAACAGTTTACCATGTTCCTAATTTGTTCTCAGACTATTTTGCCTGCTGCAAGTCAAAATCCAATCACAAATTTTAAAATTTCATAGAATCATAGAATGGTTTGGAAGGGATCTTCAAAGATCTAGTCCAATCCCCCTGCAATCAGCAGGGACATCTTCAACCAGATCAGGTTGCTCAGAGCCACATCCAACCACCTCTTGAATGTCTTCAGGGATGGGGCATCTACCACCTCTCTGGGAAACCTGTTCCAGCGTTTGACCACCATCATTGTAAACCATTCCTTCTTTACATCTAGTCAGATCCAGTAATTTTCACCAGATCAAGGAATCTGAATTCAATACCAAAGAAAACCATTTAAACACTGAATGGTTGCTGACTGGTGACTTACTTCCCACCTTTCCCTTTGAACCTGGCCTCACAAACCAATGCCCTCTTCTTGACAACTCACAATCACCCTGAAACCCTTAAACACCAGTTTCTCCCCCCTCTTTTTCTCTGCCCCTTCATCCTCTTGCCTACCCACACCCTCCACCTCAGACGAATGTTAGAATAAAGTTAACTTTTGCTGGGGCACAGAGACACAAGGCCACACAAAATAAAGTTTTTCAGTTATTTGACCTACACTTGCTTTATTTGGTTTACATATGCAAATACTAAGCTCTTGCCTGTTTCCTAACTACCATCTTCAACATCACTTTCCCAAGACTGCTTTTGGTACCAAAACTTATACGGGGCAAACACAAAACAATTTAAATAATCTGGGGCAGTGACAACTGTAGTTGGATGCTGCAACTCTGGAAGGAAAAAAAAAAAAAAAGTCAAATGTAAAAGCTGTAAACCCTTTTCTTTCCCCCCCCGGAAACTTTATCTCATGCATACTTTGTCCAATTAACCTCCAACCCCCCAATTTCAAATATTCAATATTTACTGACATTCCCAAAGTAGCAGCAAATTCTGTAAAAAGTTCGGTGCATTTGTGGGGTTCAGAGCACTACGCAAAATAAACCTCTGTAGACATGGCTTCTCAAGCTGAACTGGAACAAAGCCGCATTTCACTGCAGCAGCCTCTGAAGACACACCTCCTCTACTATCACGTCAGCAGCTTGGCAGTGGTGTAACATATTGCACCACAAGGCATCACCTTCTGCCAGAGCACTGCCCTGAAACAAGACCTCTTCCCCTCCCTACACACGTGTTACAGCCCTCACACTAACACCTTACTGCCATGAATTGTTCTGCTCTGTGAAAATGAGACCACTGTCCCTTAACTGTCACAGAATCCCAAGCAGTCTTCACCTCTAAATATTTTCTAAGTCTTCCAAAACAGACTCCTACCCATTATGTTGCCAAGTGGTTATGTTTTCAGAAGTAGCACAGATAGCTAGCTGTCTACCAGCAGAGGTCCCAGGTACCCCTTCCTCAGACAATGACTCTGTACTGGAAGTGATATAATTTCACAGACTACTGTTCATTTAGACCCATTTAAAAACTAAAAAACAACCAGCCCAGCAGGTTCTTATTCTAAAAATTACTTTGGTTTGCTGAGCTATTTCCCCTTCCACAGCCTGCAAGCCTGTTATGGAAGATGAGCAGATACAACATGCTTTCACTGAAACAGTAGCTGTGTGTTGTGCATGTGAGGAACAAAGCCTTGAAAAACTCAGACTTCCAGCACAGCACAGTAATTTATAAGTGATCCAGTCCATACAGTAGGACAATAGGTTGGAAAACAGAGCTGGTGACTCAGGGGCACCATCCATCTGTATACATATCAACGCATCACAGTAGCAGTGGTGTAAACGTACCCACTGCATTCAATGTGTTATTGAGCCTTCCAAGACACAATGAAGGTGGCAATTTTGAGAGGCTTAATGACAGATTTGCCCACAGGGTGAACAAGTACAAAGCAGGCAGCCACCCACACTATGTACAGTGTGGTCAGATACAGCAGTAACACTTAGAAGGCTCACTCAAAAGCCCAATGTCCTACAGTCTTCTAAGAGTATCTAAAAATTCTGTGTTTTCCCATCCTCACACATCCACCAGCACTTGTACAGATTTTTTTGTGGAATTATCAACAGTTTAAGAGTATTATAGGAAGAAAAGCATCACTAAAGAGTTCTTTGATTTCCCTGTAGGGAGCTCACGAAACAATCTATCCATCTGCTCTACATTAGAAAGACTGAACACATGAAAGGAATTATTGTACAATACCTCACCAACATAGGTTTGTTTTCCTTATTGCTGGAACCCATAAGGCTCTCAAAACACTGAATGCTATCCAAAACATCACAGGAACCTGCAAGTTGCAAGCATAATGTTGAAGGAGAGGGAGGGAAGGAGAGGGAGGGAAGGAGAGGGAGGGAAGGAGAGGGAGGGAAGGAGAGGGAGGGAAGGAGAGGGAGGGAAGGAGAGGGAGGGAAGGAGAGGGAGGGAAGGAGAGGGAGGGAAGGAGAGGGAGGGAAGGAGAGGGAGGGAAGGAGAGGGAGGGAAGGAGAGGGAGGGAAGGAGAGGGAGGGAAGGAGAGGGAGGGAAGGAGAGGGAGGGAAGGAGAGGGAGGGAAGGAGAGGGAGGGAAGGAGAGGGAGGGAAGGAGAGGGAGGGAAGGAGAGGGAGGGAAGGAGAGGGAGGGAAGGAGAGGGAGGGAAGGAGAGGGAGGGAAGGAGAGGGAGGGAAGGAGAGGGAGGGAAGGAGAGGGAGGGAAGGAGAGGGAGGGAAGGAGAGGGAGGGAAGGAGAGGGAGGGAAGGAGAGGGAGGGAAGGAGAGGGAGGGAAGGAGAGGGAGGGAAGGAGAGGGAGGGAAGGAGAGGGAGGGAAGGAGAGGGAGGGAAGGAGAGGGAGGGAAGGAGAGGGAGGGAAGGAGAGGGAGGGAAGGAGAGGGAGGGAAGGAGAGGGAGGGAAGGAGAGGGAGGGAAGGAGAGGGAGGGAAGGAGAGGGAGGGAAGGAGAGGGAGGGAAGGAGAGGGAGGGAAGGAGAGGGAGGGAAGGAGAGGGAGGGAAGGAGAGGGAGGGAAGGAGAGGGAGGGAAGGAGAGGGAGGGAAGGAGAGGGAGGGAAGGAGAGGGAGGGAAGGAGAGGGAGGGAAGGAGAGGGAGGGAAGGAGAGGGAGGGAAGGAGAGGGAGGGAAGGAGAGGGAGGGAAGGAGAGGGAGGGAAGGAGAGGGAGGGAAGGAGAGGGAGGGAAGGAGAGGGAGGGAAGGAGAGGGAGGGAAGGAGAGGGAGGGAAGGAGAGGGAGGGAAGGAGAGGGAGGGAAGGAGAGGGAGGGAAGGAGAGGGAGGGAAGGAGAGGGAGGGAAGGAGAGGGAGGGAAGGAGAGGGAGGGAAGGAGAGGGAGGGAAGGAGAGGGAGGGAAGGAGAGGGAGGGAAGGAGAGGGAGGGAAGGAGAGGGAGGGAAGGAGAGGGAGGGAAGGAGAGGGAGGGAAGGAGAGGGAGGGAAGGAGAGGGAGGGAAGGAGAGGGAGGGAAGGAGAGGGAGGGAAGGAGAGGGAGGGAAAGAGAAAAAAGAGAAAAAGAAAAAAGAAAAAGAAAAAAGAGAAAAAGAAAAAGAAAAAAGAGAAAAAGAAAAAAGAGAAAAAGAGAAAAAGAAAAAAAAATAAAAAGAAGAAAAAAGAAACCAAACACACAAACACAAGAGTAGTTACAGGCATAATCAAGACAGCACATCTAGAAAGAGTAACTTCCTTAGTCCACAGTTTCTTTTGATGCATTTACACAGACACACATTTCCAGGAGAAAAAAAAAAAAGAAGAAAAAAAAAGTAGAGGTACACAGCTTCATGGAAATGGTTCTGCTCATTGCTGTGCCAGGTAGTCACAGGCTGCCTATTTTCTCATGAGCACCAATTCTACACTGCTGCATTACACAGTCTCAAATGAATAACCCCATTTCTTTCAGCTTCTAGATCCTCTGTCTGTAAAAATGTAGATAGGACAATTGCACTATAGGGGCCTCATTAGGCTTAATTAACACCTGTGTGAGAACTTCAGATAAAAGGATTGCTGTAATTACACAATCTGAACTGCTTCTTGCATAAGAAACCTTGTACTATCTCTTTCATAATTTGACCTTTTCTTAAGAGTTAGTGCCCTTTTGTTCTTTTATAGGACTCCATTCTCTATAAAAGAGTATTGCCTCCTGCAGTTGCCTCTTAATATTCTAATTTCAAAATGCAGATAAAGCCCAGCCTTTCTTTCCTATTTTGAACAAAAGGGACCCTGGAGTTTTGGGAGGGAGAAGTGGGGGTGTTGGTTTGTTTTGGGGTTTGTTTGTTTTGTGGGTTTTTTGTTATGTTTTTTGTTTGTTTTAAATGATCATTCCCCTACTGTCCTCCCTTTCACACAAGCTTTACTTTTTTTCAGTGTTTTGATGTCCTGTTCATGCTGGCTCTGCAGCTGTCCCCACTGCCCCAGCACAGAGCTCCTGAAAGGGTTTCAGGCACAAGAACTACCCCCCAAGAACACAGGGCAGGGCTGCTCAGGAGGATCTCAGCAGAGGTCACCAGGAAGAAAACTGAAAGTCTCTTTAGGTAAGTTCCACGGTCCTTTAACTCCACTGGGGTGGACACAGTTATGAATGGACAACATCCCATCAACTACCAAATGCAGTCAAGAGGCCGCGCCAGATTGCAGTCACATCAGAGGAGCAGAGCCCAGCCAACACCAGCCGCTGCAAAGAAGCCCGATCTCCTCCAGCACACACATCCACAGATGAGCCTCTCACACGTCCAACCTGAGCGAAGCTCAGCAGTGCCAAGGCACCTTCACTAGCCTCCTTGTTTCATGCTATTGCACTTGGAAATTTTAAATACAGGCTCAGTGCCTCCTTCCAGCCTGAGCCCATGAAGTTCCATTGCCTCCAGCAGCCTCTGCACCTGCTCATCAGAGCCCCTCAGCCTGGAAATTAAAGCTGCCAGACCAGTATCTGTGCTGACAGAGAGCCAGCTGAGAAGCAGAGCCAGGAGAAAAGGGGAAAGAAGAGCAGAGTCACACTCTGATGGGACTTGGCATGCAGGGGCAAAGGCAGGAGTACCTGCTGGAAACAGAGTTCGAGGAAAGAGGTTTGGCTATTGCCACAGTCTCCCAAAGAGGTTCAAAAAAGCAAGTGCTCTGGAAAGGATGAAGAATTTGCCATTTTAATATGAACCCACATGCAAAATAAAGGACCCTCTTCCAAGTGTGATCCTGTTGCAGGCCCCAGAATTGCCGCTCACCAGATGCGGGTTCTGCTTGCAGCCTTGCAGCTGAGCTTTCTATGCATCTGTAAGCATGTTAAAATAATGCATTAAAGGCTCCTCTCTTCCCTTAGCATGCATTAGCCACACATGACCACACTGCCAAAAATATTATTAGCATTGTTTTACAATAACTAATCTCTACCTTCTTCAAGAGTTATAGTTAAACAGTATCACTACAATAGTGAATCCTGCTATGAATTTCACTCTATGGCAGTACACCCACAACACCTCAATAGTTGTACACAAATATTAAGTGGTTTTACCATAGCAAGATAAATGTTTCCATCCAGCCTCTCACCTTGATTCTGTCCAGCAGCATCCTCTGTTACTGATATTGTTTGAGCAGTATGTCTTTGAAATAAGGAGTAAAGATTAATGTTTCTAAACAGCAACATCTACATTTTTTCCAAATACCTCCTGCAAATGCAACAGAAGATAGCTGCATTCCCCTCCCACACCCATTCAGCTCCTTTTTACTCTACCTCAGCTGGGCAGCTTGAGAAGAACTGTGGAAAAATATGTAGATCAGACAGATGGTATTTGCTGCTCTTTTATCAGTCCTGCTGCTCAATAGTTTCAAAAAGCCATGATGATTCATTATTTGAATAGTCTCAGATGGATCCTGGGTTCCACTACAATTTCGTCTCATCCATCGTGTAAGTGGAATTAGTTTACTTACAGGAAGTACCAGACCCTTCAACCAGGGCAGAAAGAGGATTATAACAAGTTTTTTGCTTTTAAATTTCTCCTCCAAAAAGTACAAACCCCTCCTGTTTTATTTCAACAGATCCGCAGTTCAGCTCTCCTCTGCACTTCCCAACAGGAACAGTAGGGTACAGACAACCTACCTCTCCTTTACGGTCCTCCTTACACTATCTATCCTCACCCTATGGCATGCTCATAGCTCCCCATTTGTCCCCACATCCAGAACTTCTCTCTTCCCACAATTGTATGTGACCAATATTTCTTTAATATATAAATAAATAACCAAATAAACTACATTTCTAATGTATATATACATACACGAGGAGATGTTTTCCTTGTTGTATATTGAATACTCTTTATCTGACTTTCATTCCTCTTCCTTTTATGAACAGAGGTGATTAAGACAAGAAGCAAGGTTAAAATACAGAAAAATATCATTATTTGGTTACAAAACAAAGGAAAGAGTTAAAAAATTAAGTCTGACTGAAATATTACTGTTTGATGACTTGTTTTACTAGAATCGCTGTTAATCAGTGTTCAAATTGCAATTTAGGCACTGGTCATTTCTAAGCAAGTTGTTCCTTAGTGACAGAGGATATGCAAATATCTTCTATCGTGTTATTTACTAGAAGCTACACTTTTCAACACATATCTTCTTCCAAGCAATAAGCTCCTGTCAAGTTAGTGTTCCATCAAATCTGCCAATTGCAACTCATTTGGTGCTACAGGACAAGCCGACACATCGCATAAAGGTCAAGTGGAAAAATGTCCCTTCCACTACATCAGTGTCATAAATTGGTAAAGGTCACTCCATCCAATAATTGCTATTACAAAAAATAACTTTGTTGTAATCTACATGATAGAGGAAAAAAAAAAAAGCAGTTCAAATCCTTCAATTTTTCCATGACAAACTAACATTACTGTCATTTTCTTGTAGCCTATACAGTCTAATGAGAACAGCTTAACCTACAGGCTCTATAGCGTTCACAAGTACATCTCTTACAATACACAAAGTTACACGAGGACAACTTTTCTGTAAAAACATGAAAATTAAGATGTTGACATTTAATTACATTAACACCTTACAACTCTGAAGCTCCAATCATGATAGTAGCTCAATGGGCTTTAGAGTCTTTAACTGAAACTCCAAAAACTGTTGGTTCGGGTTTATGTTGTTTTTTCTTTTGTTTTCTTTTTTTCAGTTCCCTATTCCTGTATAATTCATTCTCTCTCATAAAAGCTTTTTTCTGCTTCTCCAGAAAGTATCACTCTACCATTTGGAACATCACAGCATGCTGTGAAATGTAAAATTAATGTATACAAATACAGAAGTTAGCATTAAGCCGCTTCAAAGCTGGAGCTGAAATCCTAAGGCTAAGTGAGCAACTACCCAACTTACAGACTCGTGACCCTCATCACCCGAGGAAACCTGGTTTGTGTTGCACAATGATGGAAGAGAAGGGGAGGGAAGATATCCAGGTTCACCTCATCTCACTACAGTAATCCAAAAGCAGTTCTTATACAACTCAGTGTACTCTCAGTTTCCATTATTAATGAAAGATTAAAAATTGAACACTAGCACATAGGATTCAGAACTTGTATCATCAAAACAAGTTTGGAAGAAATTTTGCAGTTATTGGGAAGTGTAGCAGAAAGAGTTTCAAAGCAAAAAAAGCCAAAGACCTCTCTCAGCATAGTGTGCAATCAATGCACTGACTGTAAGCACTGGGCTTCTGGACTTGCTGCAAACTTTCCCAGACACCAGATGAACATAACCAAAAACTGTATGCACCCTAGGCAAGCTTTAGATTAAATCAAGAAGAAATAACTTTTGTTTCTTTAACAAAAAGTTAACAAGAGACAGTAGTGACTCTGTCCCTAAGATACAGAATAAATATTAACTACCCAAATATCTCCAGAACGAGGCTAATACAAATTTTAACCACCAACATTAATAACAGAACCAGGTCAACAAGTACTGTAAGAGATACCGTACAGGTATTTGAAGCCACATACCACTCTTTCAAACCATTATTGAAGATAATGGCACAGCATAGTAACACACAGCTCCCTTCATAGGTTTTCACTTCCACAGGGAAGGGGAGGCTGGAAGACGGCCAAAGGATGGGGTGGCATTCTTCACAGACCTCTTCACTGCCACTTCAGCTGCCACATGCAAGAATGGGAGTGACGTTTGTTTTACCCTCTGGCACATTTCCTAAGTGTGACAAATCCAACTAGTTATTCAAAGATACTCAATAACAACACTATCGAGAACTTAGCCATAATGTAATTGTAGGTTTCTTCAGTGACAAGGACTATAAACAATGGCAGTCTTGCAATGTTAGGTTGCAAGCAGCTGCAGTAAAGCACATCCAGAAGAAGACAAAATTAGTCTCAAATATCTTTGTTTTCTAGCTGTTCGGTAAAGAACAGAAAAGATCATTTTAAAGTCTTTTACTTTTAAGTTAACAAAGCACTGTGTTTGACTAATGCCCCTTGAGATACGGATGCTTTAAATGTAACTGTGTTAATGCAATACAATATATTCCCCCCATTCTGGAGAATGCTATTTATGTCTACTTGAAAACTTCCTCAAACAAATGTATTACTGTGTAAATAAAATTTGGTCTTGGACAGCTGTCTCCTACCTGAAGAAATGAAAGCTTAAAAATCCATACTTGATAATCAAAATATAAAAAATCTGATATCCACTGAAGTCCGTGGGATCTTCAAGCGTGCAGGATATTTGCAGGTTAGAGTGAGTATATGAGCCTAAATTGGGGAAGAAAAACGTTTGATTTTTTTTTTTTTTTAATAAAGGAATACAAAGAAAAATGTACAGATAATACCTTATACTTTTCTAAGCACAATGCAGCAGCATGTAAGTACATACAACACAAGATAGGCGTATTACACCAGCAAACGAAACAGAAACAGTCTTGAAGTGACAAGAATTGCCAGGTTAGATCAGATGCGGGTCCATCCAGCACAGGATCCTGCTTGCAGCAGTGCTGACTGGATGTTTCAACATTTCAAAGGATGGAGAGAAAGTCTTGGGGGGCAGCCTGCCAGCCTCTGGAACGCTGCACATGTTTCGGTGCTGGGAAATCCTATAGATCTCTTCAGCAAGCTCCAGGACTTACCAGGCTGCCATACCTGATACTTAATGCAAATATGCTATGATGAATGTTAAACAATAAATCCCCAAATAAAATTCCACTGTGCTGAGTTTAAAAAACCTTTTCCAGAAATACTTCTTGAAACAAATTCAAGCAGAAGGTGCAATCATGTATAATAATGCATCAAATACATGAAAGAGTACAATAAAAAAATGCAAATTATTTGCATAAAGTTTTAAAGAAAGTAAAAGTCTGAATGTTATTCTTTCAGAAAACTCCTACAGAATATTTTTCTCTGTACAACTACCTTGTCTCCTACATTATAACCCTGTTAATGAGCTTCACTGATGATCAAAAGCCTTTTTTTTATTAGCTTCTACAGAGGTTCTCCATGAGACTGCTAAATTTGCACTAGCATCATTCTAATTTATATTCATCTTCTTCTTCCACTGTTATTAGACAAAAGAATTAACATAAAACTCCCAAAAAGTTTGAAATAAAATTATTTGTAAGTAGCAAAACCATATCTTCTCCAATTGAGACATTCATGGTCATTCCATCCAGTTTCACAAATCTTCCTTTGAAAACTCAACAAACCATCATTTGTACTAACCCAACTCTCTAAATCACTTATTTTCAGATAAAAGGATCAAGATATTTAGCGATTAAGATATTCTCTAGCACTACAGCTTCTTCTTCTCTCCTAGCTTAGCTTTATTTCCATCACATATAAACAAGTCTTTGGCTTATTTACCTAAATCCACCAACAATGAGCCCTAGCTGTGAAATGAGTACAGATTTCCTCAAATTCTGGCAAAAAGGACTGAAAGGGGATTAAAAGCTTTTTGGCAGCTGGCCACGAAGCTCTCATCAGGGCAGGGTGTGACACCCCCCCAATGTGGTTAGAGCAAGGCATGATTCCAGCTGAACCCCAGACCCGGAGGCTGCCAGCACGCCTGACATCGCCTCCCGACTAAGGATGCAATCAGACCACCAGCAGCTTTGGCTCCAGGCAGGGCCTCGGAACAGAAGAACAAGAGATGTGTGTGAGCTTCAGAAGCCCGGTCAGCACAGATGTCCCACAATAGGTTAATATGGGTGCTCTGCTCCCAGTACCAAAGGTAGCCTGGGAATTTCCTGGAGATACTGGGGGAAGAAAAGTGACTGCATGGGATTTATAGAAACAGAGAAGGAGGAGGGAAAGAAAGAAGCAGTGATGCAAATCATTAAGAAGGTGCAAATGTTGCCAGCTGCAGTAGAAGGTATGGCAGAAAACACAAAAGTCAGTGATGGCAAGCAGTGGGCAGAGAGATTTCAAGGAATGTGATCTGAGGTGAGAGGTTAGGCTGGGAAATTAAAGAAAGCATAAAGAAAGCTAGAAGAAAAGTAGAGTATTTGAGGCTAAACATTTCATGCATACTCCATCATCTCTTGGCAAAACAAGAGAGCAAAAATTACACAGTTCAAAGTAAATATTTGCTGGGAAAAAAACACAAAACAAAACAAAACTAAAAAAACCAAACAAACAAAAAAACACCAAACAAACAAAAAACCCACCACACACAAAAACAGTCCCACTGTTCTTCTAAAATGGGAAGCTCTAACAAGCCCAAGGACAAAAGGTACAGGTAAAGAGCAAGCCAGAAGTACAGCACTGCTCTCTCACTCCTAGGACAAACCAGGACAGTGAAGGGGTAACTTTAAACCAGCCTCTTCCCATTACACCTTCCTGACAGAATTATTCTCCTTCAATCGCACATGGAAGTCAGAAGCCTCAAGAAGGGGCAGGGAATTTGGTTAGGAACTGAGGATGGCCTTGCAGAATCTGACCCAAACCATTCACAGCCAGCAGAAACACAACACACAGAAACACACACCACCATCATCCAAATAACTTTTACTAGCTTCCAGAGGGCACAGATTGAAACCACCAGTATCTGATTCTGATGCAAGCAGGTACATTGTGTGAGGCTGCCTTCCATACTAAAGAGCACAGTGGCTTGACCTCCAGCTCCTTTCATACACACACTACTGTTCCTCAGGCTCCTGGGGCATTGCTGCAAATAAAGGAATGCAGGAAAACATCGCCTGAGAAGAAAAGGTCAATAGTTTTCCAGTCTGGTGAAAATTAACTCATTGAGATAAGGGGACAAGGAAGATGCACCTCGGCACCATGCCCCCATCTTGACTTCAAGATTACAAGGAGAGAGCAGAGTGATTGCTTTGCACCAGCTTTGAGCCTTCAGCCCAGAGGACAGTTTTGCAGCACATTGATAGTACCCACTACCACCTTCAGGGCATCACAATTAGCAGGTGAGAAGCAAATTCAAGCCCTCCTCACCAGGTGACAGGCAGAAACAGCAGCAGCACAGGCTAACAATGTCTGCTGGGTGAATAAATACATAAGAAGGGCACAGGATAGAAAGAACCTGGAACTCAGCAGAGGACATAAAAGACACTTGCCAACCACCTTCCTAAAACATAAAGTGGAGGACAGAGAAGTTACTTCTAGGAAATATCCTAATGTTGTAAGATGAGGGCACGGGAACAGAGAACATAAAAGCAGTAGACATGGGAAAGCAAGCTTCTTGAATTCCTCATATCTTCTTGTGCATGGAGGATGCATTCTTCTTCCTGCACAAATTCCATGCCTGATAGCCTGGAAATCTTCCTTTATAAAACAGCACCTGCTGGGGCTGAATTTGCACAATAGGAACCCTGACAGCTCCCCATGGCCAAAGTTCAAGCAGCAAAGAAAAACCGTTTGTTAGCCCTTTTGCCAGAAAGGAACCCCAAGCAGTGTATTTCTCAACAATACAATTGAAAAACCCCCAAGGACAAATCCACCCAGGAACAGCAGTTCTGACAGATTCGTATTTCTCACTGGGGCTACCCTGGTAATTAACACTCCGTTTTCATTATGGTCATTCCCACAGATTTCAGCAGCAAGCAGCTGCCTATGCTTAGAAGCAGCTGAGCAATAAGGAATAGGCTGCTTAAATATTGATTGAAAAACAAGCATGGCAAGAGTATTACCTGCACAAAGGACATGCACAGGCAGTATGGCACTGAAGACATCATAATTCTGCTAAACACATCCCAAATCCGCTTCTCAAACAGCGTCCTCACTAATAGGAAGAAGCAGGACAGTCATGAATTTTGTGAGAGTTGGCAGTGATGAAATACTCATTCAACTTTTTGACCTTACTCTGAGCTGCCAAGAAGAACATTCTCTGACTAGAAATATGCATTGCCACAGCTTCATCCTAACCTTCAAAAGAAATCCGCAGCAGTTAGTTAATCTTAGCTGAGCAGAATACTAACATCAAGGAAGATCCAGCCTCTCTGTATCTCTCTTCTGCAAGTTGGTTTGGGCTGTTGCTTTAAAACCCTTTACATGGAAAGGGCAACTGGTATTTTTCATGACCTTTAGCTGGCCCTGGTATCTTCTGTCTACTCGCTTGGAAGCTGAGATGATAGGTTTGTGCGCTGTACATCACTTCAAAAAAAGACCTCCAACTGTCAAGAGTCAATTGGCCTGCAGATGAAAATTGGAAAAAAAAAAAAAAATCTAGTATTTCACACTGTTTTCTTGATTTTTCCAAAGGTTATCCAGTTTACTTTGGTATAGGTAGCCTTTCTGGTTGCCTACCAGGGCTCTGTAAATGCTTTCTTTTCTTTCCCAAGGGTACTTCAAGAAATTCTGTGCCACAGGTAACAGTAATATTTCTTTTGGGTAGGCACTGGAAATATTAGGTATTTGGTAATTTTAGGCAGACACACAGTGTATCTTTGTAGTGGATGGGGGAAAAGAAACTAAGATCATATAAAAAAAAGTATAAAAAGTCACTCCTTAGAACTCAGAGGCATCGACTACACATGCCTGAACCACCAACCATCCAAACAACAGTCCTTTAGATCTTCCTACAGACAAAGAAATATGAACCCCACAGGCATCTGGCTTACATGAAAGAAACTTAAAAACCCATCTATTTTGGCTACGAACACCCCAGCTTCTAAGATCCCTGCTTCAGCAGCAGGGCAGATACACAAGCCACTGACCTGCCTCCATCTGCTACAGAAAGAAGTAACTTCGGTAAGCACAGAGAAGGCCAAGCAGCATGCTGAACTCTGGAGCAGGGAAGTGGGAACACAAAAGTTCACTTTTCTAATAGAAATACAGTAAACGCTGCTGCTTAGGTAAGGGACAGCCAGGAAAGCTTTCAGAAGCAAAGAGTGTAAGTTTCTCTGAAGGACAAATTTGCCATGCCTCCTAACCTCTGAAATAATAATTAATTTTGTAGTCAACCATTCAGTTCTTTATCAGTTGCTCTTAACAGCACTCACTCTGAACGACAATTAGAGGCACTTAGCAAGGAAGTTTCTATTAAACAATTATACCCTGTGCAATTAAAGCAGCAAAGAAAGGGTTTCTAGACAAATTAAAGCAGGCACACCATGCAAGGCAGAGTTGGCCTCTAACTCTGGAGAGACAGGAGACACAATGCTGTTGCTTGCATATAAAGGAGGCCAGGAAATGTGGCTGGCACCACTAATATTAATAGCATAGTCCCTATAGGAGCATACATGAACATACAAGAAACCTCTCGCCACAGAGATGCTGAAGTCAAAGTTCAAGTTTGCATCCTTAAAGCTACAAGCCAGGGGATTCTTGTTCATCAGAACCAGCCCTGCTGCATAACCCTTACATGTCCTACGCCTTCTGTAGACATCACATAACTGAGCTCCAACTTAGATAGGAACAGAATTCTTTTGTTCCCCTCATCTGAGTTAAAGTAGCACTTTTTCTGACACTTTGAATAAGCAAAAAAAACCCCTTTGTTTCACATTTGTTGACAAAACAAATAATTTTTTTCCTGCATTCAACAAATAAGTGTGCCACAAGAGAAGAGAGGAAGTCAAATATAGCTCAGCTGCTTTGCTGCCCACACTGTTTCCAAGTAACTCCCATCTGTTTACACTGGGGAGGCATTAGCTGTTCACACACAGACATGCAGCCTTGCCTTCTCCTTGCCTGATTTAAAAGGAAACGGCTTTTTTCCTTCTCCCCCCACCCCAGCTCTGAGAAGTAATGGCAATGAAATAGATTTGCTGAGCATGTGAGGCTGCCCCTAAATATTCAGATTGAATAGGTCAGTCAATACACCACCTATAGGCAAGCAGAGCCCATGTATTCTGAAAGCAGGAGGAGGGAAGAGACAAAATACCTCTTGTATACAAAACAGGCAGGTTCAACCAACAAGCAAAGTGGCATATAGATGAAAAAAAATAAGACATTTGATAATAGCACAAATAGAGTGCATGGGAAATGAAGATTATTTGTTCCTCTGTCAGATTTCTCTCCTTATTTGGAACTGCATGATTGTTTTTGAAAGTGTCCAAAAGAAGAAATGTAAGAGTCATTTAAATGAAATAACACCATCCTGTGTATTCCTTGTTACAAGTCCTGGGAGTTACACTGGGGGAAAAGCATCCAAGACAGGAAATATAAAACAGCACAAAACTCAGAAGACTTATCTACAGGGAGAGATGAACAGACTTGTGACTGAAGAATAACTAATATCAGAAAGCTACTCCAGCAGCAGTGCTTCTGCAGGCACAGTGCTCTGAAACAGAATTGAATTTTAATTCTGAATAATTCTACTTCAGAATTTTTTTTTCCCCCGAAGTATTTATCATTCTTTCTCCTTCTCACCATATTCAGTGTTTCTTAACCTTGGAAGACCTTATCATTTTACACAACATTATGAAAAATTTTAATTTTTTTTAATGCTAGTACATCTTGACTCTTCTAACCCTAGGTCCTGCAAAACAGGTGACGAAGCATAACTGGAATCTGTTTGTTCAGAACTCCTCACTATTTTCATTCTTGCTATTAGCTAGATGACACCAGAATAACCAGTTGTTAAAGCCTCCCATGACTAGGGTGATTTCAGCTCTTGCTCACAAATATTTTCTCCAGCAAGAGAAGGTCACGATTAAAATATTTCAAACCAACACCTCTGCACTTCAATATGTATTGGTGTTTGATTTTAATTGCTGCTGTGCACTTAAAAGAGCTGAGCTTTTCTGGTTTATTACTTTTGTTTGTTCTTTGAAAGGACAGGACAGCAGATTCTCTATGAAATTGGGCAAAGCGTGACATTCAGCCTATGAATATAGAAGATACTTCTCATACACACTTGGAGAAGGTCAGGATCAGTGTAGTACCCTTAAGTCACCAGAGCTTAAACCTGTAAACATAAGACCTCCATAGAATTAAAAACACACTATTGAGCTTTCTGCTTCCAGTTCAACAGTCTGACTCTTGCTCAGATTAAGGATTGAGAAATTGTTCCCCTTGAATGGTATTTGATAGGTGAGGATTTTTCTGCAATAAACCCCACTGGTAGGCTTTGCACTACATTATAGTGTAAAGCAAGGACCTTTTCTCTCTTTATTTCTGTGTGGTCATCACTAAAAGAGTGATTTAATTTCAGCTGACTGCTACTGAGAAAGTTCTCGCTGTTACTCAGGCTTCAGACTGAAAAGCACACAGCTTCAACTGAGAGCAGAACAGCAGCCAAAAGTCATTCCACTTCAACACCAGAATATTTGGCAGCACTAGGAGTCGCCCAGGCCCTTGAGACTGAGCAGGTGATGGTCAAAACACAAAAAGAAAGAAAAAAACCATATTTAGTAAAACATTTGAATGTCATTTTGGGGGCAGAACCATAGCCTCAGCTATTTGAGCTCTAACAAATAGAAAAGCACATACATCACAGTTTCTGTAGGCTTGATCCAATGCAGTCTTGGAGCTCCATGAATTTTTCTTTGCTTCTACAAAATCCAGTTGT
The DNA here is from genome assembly GCF_037038585.1 of Patagioenas fasciata. NCBI lineage: Eukaryota > Metazoa > Chordata > Aves > Columbiformes > Columbidae > Patagioenas > Patagioenas fasciata. The sequence continues at coordinate 48,740,453 of NC_092522.1, forward strand.
GCTGATGATTTCCTACAACCCACCTTCATCCCACCCCTTCCTGAACCCTACCTGGAATAACTCTTAATATAGACCTCATTTAGAGATGGAAATAAATTGACACCCCAATCGAGTACTGATCTATACATATAGTTCTTCACTCAACCTCTAGATTTAAAGTTAATGCTAAACAACGCTTCCTGGCTAGAGAATTTCCTCCCCTCCTGTAATCATAAGAGATGTTCAAATCCTGCCATCTCCTCCAGTGCACACATGTTCACAGACATATAGCTCTCACCTAGGACCGCCCCCTGCCTCTTTTCTAACAAGGGTCTTGATGCTCAAATCTACCACAAGTTTGCTGAATGCCAGGTCCAACCAAAGCACAACCAAACAGCTCAATGCAGTAGCATAGCCAACACACACAGACTGAGAAGACTGTGAATTGACAGACCAGTGGTTTGTATCGTTATTCAGAAGAAACCAAACATGGTTTATGCTGTACCACAAGAGCCTCTGCCATTTCTCTCCATTATTTTAAATCATTCCATCAGCAATGATTTCATATCCTACTCCACAAGCTGCCATAAGTTGCACAAATGAAGTGGCTGTGGTGAGCAGACAATAAAGCAATTTCTTCCCTAAGACTTGATGTAATGGAGAGGGGAATGCATGCAGGGACTTAACACAGTTGAAGTGCACAGGGACTGTATACATGATGTGGAAGAGAAGAGATGCACAGTGGTAACAGCAGTATGGTCAGCTGAAAGAAATGCTGCCTTTTCAGAAAGGATTATCATTCTTAAAGCTCTCACCTGAGACTAAAGGTTTCTGCAATTCGTCTACTCAAAGTGTTCATGTTTCCTCTTTCCTAACCGTTACATTTTCATGACCTTTCTAAAACAATTCAGAATAAAGCCAATTAAGAGTGAAGGACAGAAAAGGGCAGTGGCTGGGCAGGCACAAAGTCTCACAGCTGAAGCAGGAAAGAACTCTCAGAAGAGCAATCCGTTCCAGAAAGCAAGCAGCTCCTCCACCTGATGAGGGTGACAGTCCTTTCTGCATCTCTGTCTGCCATATTATCTACATTGTCCCTGTAAATTTACACTGTATTTCATAAGCCCTCATTATAGTCGTTTTAATGGGGATTAAAAAACCCCACTTTTTCCTATCCATCACATTGCTAAATTACATACTGTTTGGGAATACATCCTCAGTGGATAACACTCTATGTACTTACATTTAAGAAAGTTGCTTTGCAGTTTTCTGAAAAACATAATTACATATTAGTGAAATTCTTATCACAAACCACAAATACAGAAAAACCACACGTGAAGAGAGGAAAGTTTAGTATTTTCATATTTCATCAATGAAACCACCAGTAACATGAGAGGATTTCATATGCATTTGGCAATGAGAAAAATGCACTTAGAGGTTGTATTGTTTGCGGAAGGCAGGTCTTTTAAACATAGGCTTTCCTTTATAACTATTAAATCTCTTGAGATTAAAAAGAATTAATCCAAAACCAGATAAAGCATAATTCAGTTCAAGAATTAGACTGATATTCACACCCCTACTCATATGCCTTTTTCTGATGCCACAACTCATTTCAAAATATGTACAATTCTCGAAGTGACAGATCGTCAGTGTGACTGCATGGCTGATCTTCACCCCGTAAAGAAAACTAAAAATGAAAAAGTCACACACTGTGCGCTATCACCTCTTCCATCTGTGCCTTCCAAAGAAATCCCACAGCCTGAAGGATGTACTCTTCATCTACAGGTGGCTTTTATTTTTTTTTTCAGAATTAAGTGGTCTTAATTCTACAGAGCTACTTTATTTAAAAAAAAAAAAAAAAACAACAAACTTTTCCAAAACATCTGCTGGTCAAAACCAAAACTGAAATTGCTTCCCTGGTACTTGATACACCTTAGAACTTTGTACACAACTGCAAAACAAACAGTTTAATAATAATAATAATCCATCCAGAAGTCTCTCAAAACAATCCTCTCTTTAATTCCAGCAGCATTTCTTTTGTTGCTATTGGCATGCACAACAAGAAATTCCAAACGACTTTCTACTGAATTTCCAGTTTTCTAATACATAATGACAATTTATTTTTCATAAAAATAAACCTTTTCTAGTTGAGAATTGTAGTTATCTATGCATTCTCTTGGTTATGCAGATGTAATGAAGCAGGTAAATCTTATAACTTGCTTATTATCAATTGCTATTCCAAGACAGTCAGAATTGTTTCCCCTTCTGAATTACTTACTCCAGATTCACCTGTTAGCTCATAGAAATATTTAATTTTTTTTTTTCATTTGAAGAACACATTGTATATGCATATATTGATTCTACCTCACTTTGCCTGCTGCATTTAAGCAGTAACAGAAAAAGAGCTGCACTAGCTCATCTTTGCTATCCTCTTTTGGACCTGATGACTACAGATGACCACATCATTTTTGAGATGCAGCGACCACAACCGTATGCACAAAGTATAATTGTGGCAAAACAGAACCTCAGTTTTGTCCCGTTACTCTACTAACACAACCAGTTTTTACAACTACTGCAAAGTATCAATCTGACATTTTTAGAGAAGCAACTGTCATATTTTCATCATGAAGTCTCAATGGTAAGCACTAAGTCCGCCATTTTGTAACACAAAGCTAGAACTAGTTTTTCTCCCCCACATACATCACAATACCACAACATTGCTTACAATGCATTTTACCATGACACCATGAAATAGGTAGCACAAGGCTTGTCCTGCTAACTGGTCAGCTAAGGCAACTAGTTAAGTTAGAACAATATGACTTACTTCAATGCACACAAGCCCTTCCTCAAACTGGGATGTCCAAAAACTTATCTAATTATGGTTAAACTCCTAAAGACATTGCCCCTATCAACAAACCTTGTCTGGAAGTCATAATGGCCCTGCAAAATACCACCCCAAGAAATCAGTTCACTTAACTCCAGAGAGTGAACACCCATGTCTACAAATATAGACTCATTTTACCTGACTAATTCACAACACAACAGGAAGAAAAATAATAAAAAGTTTCCCACATCATCCTTTGCACAATTTAAATCCTAAATCTAAGAAAAGGAAGTTACAAAACCCATCTATTCAAGAATGCTTATTAAGTAGACAAGTTATGTTGTTATGCACATCAAATTCAAGCCTCTGTCTCCTGTGTGCTTTCACTTAGCATGCCTCACACATACTGGTTTTTCTGGACACACCAGTTGGTACCTCCTTTCAACATGCCTTTTGAAAGTTTGTTCAGGTAGAGGTAAAAACTGGAAACAAGAATGTCTGAAATTTAGATTCTGTAATTCTAGATCATAGGTCAGCTCCACCTATTCCAAGTTTAGGGTTAGGCATCAAGACAGCATGGAAATATTTCAGGTAAAGCACACAATGGAAAAAAAAGAAATCCAATAGAGACACACCCATTTATAAGCAGGTCTTCTTGCTGATAACATTATCCCAGGTTCCTTAGTTTGCAACACTATTCCTAACACTTGGGTGCAATGCAACAGATGCTTTGTATGGCACGACAGCACATACAAACTCAGCCTGGTTTTGCTCTTTATCCCCGCTGACACAGTTCCTCAAGAAGTTGAATGAATCCTGGACAGCTTCTACCAACTCAAATATTACAGTCTGTCCTCCAAGATGCTACTTTTTTAGTGAAATGTCACTAGCAGGGAGACATACAGAGGCACTCTGGAATGCCAGAGGCATGTATAAATTAACTGCCACAAGTAAATCAGATTAATAGTACATTCTGCAATTGAAGAGGCTGTACATCTTTTTTTTTTCATTTGGTCCCACTACCACATCTGAATTATGCCTCTGATACACAGCACATCATTTTGCTTTTTGTTCAATTCTGCCTTACATTAAAGTAAATCAAATCAATGAATTGGATTGGTTTTTCATGCTTTAAAAAAATCTCAGTGAGTGGGGAGATGTCCCAATCACTTCCCACTCTTCAAATCAAAATCTACTAGGAATCCTGACTAGTATTAGACTGGCAAGATGGTATCAATAGCAGACATTTAAAACTCACATTACCTGGCATCAGTTTGGAAGCTCCCACTGTCAACATTTCCTTCGGACTTGGTAGCATTTTGTCCAAAGCACATTATTGTATGAGTACTAAGAATTTGAAATTTCTCCTCTTCACCTTTTTGATTAACGCTCATAGTTATAACCCTGTCACTGTCCCAAGAGGACTAAAGACATCCATAAACCAGCACTTTTTACTACTTTTACTTTCCATGGAGTGAAGATAAGAAAGGAACACACAAAGCTTGCATATGCTGAGCGCAGGGAAGCATCAGAGAGGGTAGACGTGCCCACGGTACTGTGGACATAACCAGTGTGGGCAACTGGGTCTGGGCATGTGGACAGGAGGGAAATCTCAGGAGAAAGGAGAAGTTAATTGACTTGCGGCAATGCTACTTTGCAGAGGAGTTCAACAAGCAATGGAAGGTCTGCAGAGGTCTTCAATAAAAGCATCCTATTAAGGAATTCAACCAGACACCACCCAGCAATCAGCAAGGAGCGTTATCAGTTCTCCATAGAGGATTCATGCTGGAAGTCTTTCATATTTGCTTTCAAATAATAGTCACAGTCCTTTGGCATATATTTTAATTCCAGATTACACAGAAGTTACATTACCATGCCATCTAGAAGTTTCTGTCCATGTTCAGTCATCTATTAAGTAGACAATAATTAAAAAGAACAGGTGCATCCCCCACTCCCTTAAAATATTTATATAGTAAGGATAAGACAACAGCAACACAAACAGTTTCTAGTTGTTAGTTGAATTAATAGTCATCCAGTGGTCACATTGCAAATACAGACAATTTTCTTATCTGGAGTTCGTATTTCTAAAAAGCAAAGGAAATTAAGTCTGTCCTGAATATAAAATTGGGCTGCATGATTTTGCAAGTGCAAAGCAAGCAGATGGGCTGGGTAGCAGGAGAGCCATGTCACTCACTCAGTGGGTACTGTCCAGATAGCACATCAACACTTCTCCCAAGTTACACCCATCAGAACTCTATGCTTCAAACTGCAAATCAGCAAGCAAGCTCTTAAATTACCCATAACTGCTTTTTTTGTTCAGATTTTTCATTGCTTGTTTGTTTGTAAAAGACTAGCCAGGCTGTCTGGGAACAGCTTGGCTGCATCATGGATTGAGAAATAGAGCCGAGCTACAAGAGGAGGGGTAGCCCGCAGTGTCAGTTTTAGACAGCAGATGGCCAGGAGTATAGAAAGCTTCCAAGTACACGGTGTGCCAAAACTTCAACAATTTTCTTTTTGTCAAGCAGCTTCCAGAAACACAAGATGTAGCTGAACCTCTTCACGCTGGCCAAGATTTAAATAAATAAGAGAGCATAGTAGAATCCCACAAAATACAACCACTTCCTAAAAATATTTAGGCTGTACAGTCTAAGTGAGACACGGCATGACTACAGTAGCTTCTCTTCAATATTGGCTAAGGAATTAAAGACGCAGAAAACATGACTGCATTTTCAATGTGTGGGCATAAGCAGAACAACAGCAAGACCCTGGTGTACTTCAAAGACACCCTCTGATGTGATGGAAACTGAACAACAGAGCCAAAATGAGGGTTCACACCAAAAACTCTTTCAAGAAGTTGCTGAAGATACATGTGCTACATATGTAATACATGGGAGGCGAAAGTACCAGAAATGGCTACCAGGCCTCCCTCAAGCAAACACTGGCTATTACTATATTATTTTAGTATTAAAAAAAAAGTCTAAGAGTTTTCCAGTTGTCTACCAGACAGTAAGATATGGAATTTCAGACCTTTAAATTGTGCCTGGCTCAACTCCTGTCCCAAGTTTGTGATTTAAAAATAAAAACAAATAAAAAAAAAAAAAATAAAGGAAGAAAACCAACTACCACAAACAATAGCATGACAAAAGGAAAGAGCAATGTTGTTAGTGCTGCTAGTAGACAGAAGCCAAGACCAAGCATTTGAATGAGAGCATCCTGGTCTACGGTTTCAGCTAGCACCAAACAATAAATAGACACAGACAAAAAGACTTCGCTTTTCATTTCATACTGGTGTCTTAAACAGAGAAACCCAGACAAGGTGGAAGAGTTGCAAGGCTTGTGCTGCTTCTGCTTTGTTGCAAGGAAAATTAAGTCCAATTTATTCTTCACATAAGCACTTGCTTTCCTTAACCACTCAAACCCTTTTGTGGAGGTTATTTGAGTTTGTCAGAGAGAGACAGGATAAACAAGATCCATGCAAAGAAGATTTGGGGTTGAGAATCTGTATAAGCCGTTCCCCCTCATTCTCTTAATAGCTTTACTGGAAAGTTATAGAAAAGAAAAATGAAACCTGAAAAGACTTACCCACAGATTTCAGGAAGCTTCTACAAGCTTCTGACCAAATAAGGCTCTGACAGTACAGCACAACAGAAAGACCCTATTTGGCCCATCCATACCCAACTCGTTTCCAACTCAATGGCCTGCAACTGCAAGTTACAAGCTCCCAGTTAAGTCTCCTGTGTCCCAAAAGCTCTGCTCTGCCCCATCACCTTTTATTTAATCAGCAGCCTCAGCTATTGAGCTCCATTCAACATACAGCTAGGTTTAGGGATTTTAATTCCACACATCCACAATGTCCCAAAACAAGTACAATCCAAAGTAACACATTCATTGAGAGTTATTTCCAGATACAGCTTCTCCCTCAAATTCACTGTCATTCCTCAGAAAGAAGTTGACTTGCATTCATTTCTGTGTCCTAAGTCATCTATCAAGCAAGCACTTTTGTTCAAAAGAATAGAAGTACAGTAAAGCAGGGATTCTATTCAACTCTTATCTGCAAATAGGTCTTCCAGAAAAAAAAAAAAATTAAAAAGCAGCAACAAAAACAAAAAAAACACACCACACACCACCATGAACAAAACAATACCACCAACACCCACCTTGGAGACCAAATGATTTCAGATGTTTAAGAGCTATGACCAGAAATAACACTTTAAACCAGAAAAAAACACTTTTTCAGTTTAAACTGCAAAAATAAAATTTGAAAGATGAAATAACTGTATGTCTGGCCAGGAGTTTGAGGTTATTGCATAATTCAACATTTGTGAGTACCACAGACCTCCCTCTGAATATCATTTAACAAATGACATTTTCAACTCAGATATTAATTAACACTATATTATTTTTTCTCTCTGCAGTTGTCTTAAAACAAATAGCTGGTTCAGGCAAGCAACAGCATCTCTTCTAGTGCACATGTACAGAAGCCTAACAGCTAAAAAGTCTTTCTTTTCCTTTCTTAGACTTCTGATTAATGGAAAATGTGTGAAATGAGACTCCTCAACTCCTACACAGCATAGGGTTCTGTCCTTAATGCCCTGCAGATCCTGAGACATGGAAAGGTCAGTTGGTAAGGAAGAGGTCTCAAATAGCACAAGCAAATTAAAAAAAACAACATAAAACCACTATTTTTCTGCAGAGCACACAATACACAAGCCTATAACAGCTCAACAACTCATGTAGCTCAAGCTTTGAGACCTCAGCTAAAATAATCGAAGGCTCACGTGACATTAAATATATCTACAGCATGAATTTTCACTGCCAACATAGGATAAGTTTTGCCATGACAAGCATAAATGTTTCTGTATTCTAGCTGCCATACTGGACTGATGAGCAGTTGCTCTGATCTACTCAGTGACCTTCACTTGAGAACCCTAACTCCGAATGTAACCTGATCACACAGGGAAGTTACTATTCCCTACCAGCTGCAAGCAGTGAATCTGTACAGTCACGTTCCTGCATACAGGAATTAAAAACAAAAAAAAAAAGGAAACAAAACACCAGCAACACACCAAAACACACCACAGTAGTTCTGCAGATACGTTTCTCAGTAACAAGAGGGCATGTGAACTAGTAGTGGAGTTCAGCAGCATGACCCAGCGCTGACACTTAGTTACCAATCTATTTGCCCCGTGCACCAGGTAAGACTGAGGAGTTCAAGAAGCAAAGAACTGGAAAAGGCTTTCTAAACATTCGGGTAATAGATTTGTACTAAGCAGAATACACTTGCTTCCACTGCAAGCACAACTCCCACAAACACAGAAATATGCTGCCTTTTTTTTCCCCTCCTGTATTGTGTGTACCAGTGTGTTTAACCTTGGAGCTGTCAAGCTCCATCATGAAAAATGAGCCATGACAACACTCCAAATGATCCTTGGAAAACAGACCAATTTTTACTATATGCTATGCAAGGCAAAACACTGTTATCATATTCCCATGGTACTGTACCTGCTTTGAAAATATACAGTAATGTGGCCATCAAGAGGAGACCACAAGTAAATACAGAAAAATAAGCTACTTCCCAATATTCCATCACCTACAAAACCAGAATGAGCAATAAAATATGTCACATCCTAATGGATCCTATTTAAAATTAAACCAGGACTGAGGAGGAGATTTGTCTCACTGAATATGCATTGGACACAAATATCTTGCAGTGAAGGTGCATTTGAAACAACCCACGGCTGCCTCAGTGGCACCTTGCAGCACTGTGCTCGCTCGGTGAGCTCCTGCAGATGGGCAGGCACATGGGACAGGAGGGCAGCCTCTGTCCCGAGTGAATAAGAATACCCCCCTTCATACATACGGCCCTGCCAGAACTTAAGTAAAAAACTGTAGTTGTTTGAATGACTGATTGAAGCTCCTCTACAGCAACACACTAACCACACTAGGGCTGGTGTTCAAGAAGGCACAGCACAGATAAACAAGCAATGGCAAAAGCCATTTCTGCTGTGCTCCACCCAAGCTTGAGGGGAGCAGAAAGATGGAACAAACAGAGTCATCTGAAGAAAGGAAAAACTGGGAAGAAACAAGCTGAAGATTTAAACAGGCATTCACTTCTCTCCTAAACAACAATAGAGGGCTCTCACTCCAAATAGCCCTTAAAAAAAAAGTCATCACCTGTTCAGGAAAGAAATGCTAATTCATTAGCATGCACTTGGATAACATACATGTTCTCTAACAGATCCAAGCAGCAAGCATGTGTTCTGTGCTTCTGCCAAAGGAAAAAACAAATATATCCTTATTCCTGACCTGTTTGCAGCAAGGTATTTGTCCATGACTTTGTAGTGGGAAAAACTTACCTTTATTTCTGTGTCATTTCTTTGTCTCGTCACAACCAAAACCACAGTGTATCATTTTCCGTTCTCTGTAGGGGCACCACTTTACTTACACTTCAGTTTCGAAAGCTACTATAGGCCATGGGAGCTTTCAAAAAGCTCCGGAGAACAGGAAAGTAGCAATGTTAGGGAGCTGATGCTTGCTTTTCCTTAAATTGTCACATTTGCAGTGTCAGACAGCAGAAACTAGTCCTGAGCACTTTGAGGAGTGTTAAGTGCTAACACATCTATCTCCCTCTCACAGAACTGCTGTTAAAAACCAAGCCCTCTCCTGCAAGACTAGATGGCTCTTAAAGAGCTGAGGTCAGAAAGTCTCTTGAGTTCTTGTCTGTGGCTGAAGCTGGAGAAGAGCCTCTACCAATGAAGCAATAATATAGTTACACACAATAACGTATTTATTGACAATTTAGTTTTGCACTCAGGGGTATAGCCACCCACACACCTGCTCTCCTTCCCTTATGTCTTACACGTTCAGGGCACTTTGCAGCTACTCACATTACACTAGACCTCCCCTTCCCCTGCAGCACACTCAAATCAGCCAGACTCACGCTACCGCCACACACAGCACTACCACAATCTCTGGTTCCAAATAGCTCTGCTCTTAACAGAGAACTAGCTTTGTACTCAAAGAAGTCCCCCAAACTACAGGGACAATTTTCTTTTTACCGTTATAGTTAAAACGTTCTCAGCCCTTCACGTACACCATGTCGGTTTCTCCCACTCCCTGATAATCTATTTCCATTTACAACCCACATCACAGCTCTGCACATTTAGCAACTCTATTCCCTGCTAGCAATTTTTGGCAATAAGATCCGTTTAAAGAAAGCTAATTAGAAATTTCACTTGGACAGAAGTTGGCACTGGACCAATCTGTGAGTTCTTTAGTAAGCTTTCAAACTTCACACCATGCAAGACTTTGTTCTCCACCAGGAGCAGTGATGTAGCTCTAAAAGCAAAGGTGGAAAGCTTGACACTGCAAGATGGGACGGAAGGTCACAACTCTGCTTGCAGCAGTGCACCTTCTCCATTTGAGTATTTCCCTTGAGATATTCTGCTCATGTTTCACAAAAAAAAAAAAAAAACACCAAACACACCACCACACCACAAAACACAACAAACACCACCACACACAAACACTAAGCCAGTTCATATATGAGCAAAACAATGAAAATTAATTACAAAAAAATACTGGCTGACATTTGTATCACAAGAGGAACAAAGACCAGTATGACAAAAAGTGGGTCAAGGACTCAAAAATGAGGAATTGATGAAATTAAGGATCCATGGTCACTTGTGTACATGGAACATGGCATTTTCTGAGAACATTTGTGTGAAGATAGAGTTCCAGTTTTCAAAGGGATGGAGGAACTCAAGGCAAAGTTTCTCAAGCACCTCAGTATCTAGTCCCATATCAGGACAAATGCTTTCTGTCTGTATATGCCAGACTTAGCACAGAAAACAGCAATCCTACCTGTGGATGCTGCTCTCCACCTCTGTACTGTTGCCACTTCTGCTCTCTGCAAGCTGTGCCCACAACACCTGGTGAATTCACATTTCAGCGAGACCATTTTCCTGAGAGGAATTAATGCAAGACTGCAAACTGGCCTCCATGCTACCTGCCTGATAACTAGGTGTGGAAACTGAAAAGAGTAGTTGATAAAACGATGATCAACAGAAAGATGGTCCTTTTTTGAAGACACAAGATTAGCACTCAGGAAAACTACACAGGAGCTTTCTGTGCAAGGTTAGACAAGTCACCATTTTCTGCTGCGGCCAGTGACTACATGGCATCGCATGCAGATGTCACACCTGATAGCATAAAATACTGCTGTCGGAGTGGCTGGCTGCCCAGAGAATCCCAGCTGGAATCTGTGAGAACCACAGGCACTGAGTAAACAGCTGTCGGGAAGTCTCCAACTGAGAACTCAACCCACAGGCACTTAAAGAAGAGCTATGAATGTTGCACATGTAAAACACACATATCAATAATGTCTATTTGACAGAGATTAAACTCATGAATATGTACAACATCCTCAGCTCTTCACATACCTAAAGGTTTTCCCCATTGGGAAATGCCACACTAAATATATGACTTACGACACTAGCAGTCTTTTGTCCTACATATAGGCAGGCCTCTAAGAGGCCAACAAAACCACTCTTGCAAAAGGTTACAGATCTACTACCTAGACACTATTAAAACACATTTTCATAATCTTGGGGGACACCTTTGGGAGTAGAGAAACACAGCCATGGTGCATCTGCAAAGTTTCACACATAAATTTTGAAAGGCAAACCACAAGTCTGACCACTCTCCAACCCCTAAAAGATGAGAATAAAAAGTAGAAGGAAATGAACGACTTTCACCAGCCTTATTCTCTGAAGCAACCACACAGATTTTGCTGAAACCTTTGCAGAGCTTCCCAACCAAAGATCAATCTAGCAGGAAGAATTTAATCTAGAACCTCAAGATTATCAAAATATCAGTATATGAACACAGACTACTATAAGAAGAAACAATAAGAAACCTGAGATCTGTGTTAATAGATGCTCTAATTACTAATGAGCACACATACAGAGCTTATCAGAAGTGCCCAGGCATTTGAAAGGAAATACAGATATTTGCCAGTAGCTGTATCACCATCATATTCTGTATCTGGTTTTGATTCAACTCAGTGGACATCAAGTTAATCCCACAGGACAATATCATTCACTTTCATAATAGCTACTGACCTCCTTTATGTGTTTGAGCCATGCTGTAGTGTTATGACTAAATGTGGTAAGTAACAAAGCATACTGTCAGTAGCCAGTGCCTGTCCTTTCTCCCTTCAAAGCTTTCATTCATTTCTGCATTTTTTAAAGTCATGCTGCTTCAAAACAGCTGATCCAGATGGTGGATATTCAGATTTCAACCTTTCCACATGGTAATGTGGCTCAAGAAAATAAAAAACTGTTGTTACCTACTGCTGACCTACTTTTTTCTTTAATTTGTTTCCTGCTATACAACAGAATAAACAATACAGTTCATTGAACTGTCTTCCACATCTGACCATTGCTACATAGCAAATATGAAATAAAATTAGTAGATGAAGGAGGGAGAAAATTAAAAAAAAAAGCAGCATGATCCAGTGGGAAGTAGGGGGGAGCATCTCTCACCTCTATCATAGTCATCTTCCTCTATCGCTTTTTCTTGAAGCCTCTGTAGCTGGAAGATTAAGGATTTTATCTATGCAAAGAGAAAAAAAAAGGTCCTTATTATGAAGTTGCATTTAAACCTATTTAGACTAGGATGATATAAATTTAATGGATTATGACATCACTAGAATGGCCCAATTTTGAGAGTTAGGCCCAACATTTAAGTGGACAAACTGATTTGGAAATCAGCTGAACTGCAGTTATGTGAGCCAAGCATGACTCTAGTCCAAACATGTACAGAGAACAACAAAAAATATTTATTGAAAAGCAAAAGAGATCATGTGATAATTGGATATTTTTCACCCTTTGAAGAAATCAAAGTAAGGATTATTAAAGGATTCTGTCAGCATAACATCTACTCCTAATCATATTGTACTCAACAGTGTGTTCTTGAGCCCATTCTAACAATTTTTTGCCTATATGAGTTTTGCACAGAACAAACAGAGAATTTCCATATGCAAACCACTTTTTCTTCTCTAAGTAAAAAAAAGAAATGCAGTATGAATATTTTGGAACAGGTATGTTCATGTTATGGCACAGAAAGCTGTGTTCACATGCAGCCAATGAAATGTCATTAAAATATAATTTAGGCTCATCTACATAACATTGATGTTTGCATTTTCAGAAATGTTCACATTGCAAATGCTAGATGGGGAAAAAAAGCAAAATACCAAAAACACCTATACCACATAGAGCATGCCCTTTCACACCCAAAAAGAAACTTATCATAATGAAGTTTTATTTCAAAAGTCACCGCTTCTCTTTGTTAACACGATGGGCCCGGACCAAAGTTCTGAATTTACTTGAAATTCATAAGGCCAGCTGTGCATTCAAAAGCCATTAAAAGTTCTTACTGTTAGAAGAATTTAATTAGAAGGTTGTCAGTCCTCTCCCCTTTGCCATGCCAGCCACAGCCTAACACAGCTAAAGCTACAAGAATGAAAATTGTTTTCTTATTATATTTATACATGACCTCTACCAAACGAGCTAATGTCAACACTGAAAAATGTAAGCCTAGAAAAAGAAGCAGCATATATTCCCAGAGGGTGGTGGAGCACTGGAACAGGCTCCCCAGGGAGGTGTCACAGCCCCAAGCTCGACATTGTTCAAGAAGAGACTGGACAACACCCTCAGACACATGGTGTGAACTGTGAAGTTGTCATATGCAGGGACAGGAGTTGGACTCGATGATCCTTGTGGGTCCCTTTCAACTGCTATCCAAAGCCTGAAAGTACTTGGGAAAGCATTTTCCAACACAAGGAAATCCATACTTTAGACATCCTGCATTTACATAAATTTCCCTCCTCCCTGAAACTCTTTCATATTTAAATCCCTATATTTAAACTCTCAATTGCGTGAAGAAAAATAGCTACAGCCAGTCAACAACTTAATAGAAACACTCTATCGTGACTACACAATCAACACACAAATTAGACAAGAAATTTAAATTAATGGTATCCCTTCTAAATATGGTATGTGAAAGTGGACTAGTCAGAAATGCACTATACAAATAAAGCCAGGAAAGAATTTTTTAAAATGCTTAATTAATAATAGGCTATAGGATGCCCTAGAGGAAAAACAAAAGCAAACAAACAGAAACATTGTATATATTCTCTTTCTCTCAAGGCTTCATTTTATTTTTCACATCTTGGAAGTCCAACCTTCTTTCTCTGAAGCTGGTGAGGAACATGTAACATACTGAAGGGAGGAGCTCTGAATCTTCATAGTAAATTATGTTCTGTATTTTACGCCATACTTTTGATAGAATTTTAAAGAAGCCTGCAGTAGGAATAGTTCAAATGACACTTTTTTCATATATTTGATGTGTAACAGCCATCTGTACCGAGAATACAGCTTTGCTGCTGTTTGCAGTGTTTATCCCATCACGCACTCAGTGGCAGGTGAATCAAAGTCTGTTTGGGTACCACAGCCCAGGCATGCCCACGGCAAACCAACTGATGCTGTCACAGTAAAGTGCTTTCTCTTTGCAGGCTGACAAGATGTTTGGAGCTCAACTAATCATAGTTGCTGTAGTGTGGCATGTCTTATATCTGTACCATGTGATGACTACTTATCTTTTTCCATGCTTATTTAAAAAAAAAAAAAAATAACAACTTCAGTATTGTCTCCTTTTCTTGACTACAGATGCCTTTGTTCCTTTCTGAAAAGTTTGAGTCTTGCTCATTATCATTACAACAGGAAGGTGCTTCAAATTAAACATACACAACTGGCTAACCAAGGGCAAAGACATCAGAGGGCACAAATCCCCAATTCTCCATTCAGTGAATTAATGAATACAAAATTTAAAGATAGCAACGTTCCTTTCGTGTCTATCAAATAAGACATAAAATTAATTTCCTATTTTGATTATATTATATATTCCTAAATTTGCAGCAAATTAATTTCCCAAACCATCCCAGACTACGGGCACATTGTCACTCTAGGCATGAGGCCAAAGAAACTGTTCCACATCAATGCATGGGAAGTCTGTAAATAAGATAATCTAGTGTGAGTCCTACAAGCATCCTCTATGAAAATAAGTATTAGAGAGCATCATAAGCCTGGTCAGATATCACAGAGAGCAAAGTAAGAATTAAAGTTTCTTGACATTCTGTCTTATCCAGACAGAAGGTTGTGCAAAGCCTCCCCAGAGCAGTTTGTTTGACCAGGTCTAAAGACAATATAGTGCATCTCAACAGGTACATCTGAGCTGAGAAATCACAAGAATCTGGGTTTCTGAAAGGCAGCCCAGAAACTCAGGACACTAGTGAGACACACACGAGAAAAACGAACAAATAAACAAACAAACAAACAAAACACACACACAAACACACCCACCCACAAAACCGCTGCACCAGAAAAAACCCGCCACCTGCTTAGTACACCTTGAGCAAATTTGTGAAATCTATCATGTCTGCATTAATCTCTGGATTGTTGCTTCCCGCATGCACAACAGGCACACTCAGAATGGCTTCCCTCTAATGCTCACTGCACCATGCCAAAAACTGAATTAAGAAAAAAAAAAAAAAGCATAACTGATCCTTCTTAAAGTTTCCACCCTTCTCCCATGAAGAACACAGTGAATGAGACTGCCTGTATATATGGTAGGTATACATGTGGGTAAACACACGTGCAAAAAGACAGACTCCTGATTCAACAGCCCGGTACTCCTCTGAGGTAGAAGTAAAAACCAAAAGATTCAATTCCCAGTTTGAGTTAGAACAGAGACTTGACGTCCATTTTTCTTCATGCAGGGAGAGCACCCATCTATTAGAGTACAGACTACTTTCATACAGGTGCCTCACTGCAAGAAATCTTTGGCTAAACTTAGACATTTCCAATTACAAAGTTTAGTGTTGTTAGGTCATGGTGCTTCAAGAAAAGAGTTCTTACCACCCCTTAATTTTGTACTACATATACTCCAAACTGCAGACAAAACAGCTACCTGTGAAAGAAAATGGTATTGTTGAATTCAGAAACTGATGTGCGACATATTAAAAATCAGAGGATCACAGTTTCAGTAAAACACAGGAATCAAGTATTGCAACATCATCACCTTTTTTTTAAAGAATCAAAAAGAAAAAAAAAAAACAGTTCTCTTATTTTTATCATGCAGACTGCTACCGTAAACCTCTATGAACAAATGCTGCAAAATCCATTAATATTCCAACTCCTACACCAACTTTGACTTTGGCTCTATAAATACAAATGTTTTGAGGGTCAGGGGGAGGAATCAAAGATGAAGCGACATTACTAACCTTTAATGCACTGCGATTACCAAGCAGGCAGTCCTGTAGCACTGGTTCATATTTCTTCATCAAAGTATCCCAGCGATGGTCACTAACAGTAAAGCTACTTTCATAGCCTGAAGTGACAGAAGAGCCAGCAGATGCTGCATCCGAGGAATCTGTAGAATATGAGAATGTTGCATCTGTATCCGAGAGAGAAACAGTCTCAGTTTCATATTCCAAATCCTCACCAGGCCTGGAGAAGCAATGCAAAGCTCCCAAGTGCTCAAGAGTTTGCACCATCTCTTCTGGCTTCTGTGGATTTCCTGAAGTGCTGGGATGCAGAGCATACTCGGCTTCCTCGACAGTTGACTTGCCTTGAGCATCACTTACTGCAGAGGCCGAGTCCAGGGAGAGTTGTATGAAGCTGAAACTCGAACTAAAACTATCGTGTGCACCAACAGAACGAGAAACCACGTCTCTGGTTTGATATTCACAGTTGTTTTTCACTTCTGTCTGATTCGAAGCATACATGTTTGTGGGCTCGCTCACTTGAGCACCGTGGCTTTTCTGCCATGTACAGCACACAGCAGAAACATCTCCTTTGCTTGCTGCTGCAGCAGGATAAACCTCAATCGCCGTGTTTTCTGACCATGGACTCTTACAACATGAAACACTTTTGCAGTGCCCTGGTGTATTTCCAGTAGCAGCCAATGCTGTTACCCTCTTAGCAGGAACGACAGAACTATTTGCAACTGAACTACTGTGTAAGAATTCAAAGTTATTTTGGCACTGTCTGCATAGAGAGCAGTTCTGAAAGTCACCACAATGCTGCCTGCCATGGCTGAGCTCTTCTGGGCTGAATGGCTTGCAGGCACTCAGGGAATGAAACTCTGCCTGTCGCTGAGCTTCTGGCCTCATATATCCAGGTCTTTTTGCCAGTTTCTTTTTACGAAGAGAGCCTGCAGGCATTAAATGCTCCTGACCATCTGGAGGAGAGGGAGAGAAAAAAGTCATTAAAGTGGTTCTGCAGTTTTCTAGGCTTAACATATCCTAGCATCTGAAAATAATTATTTCAGGAATTTCAAACAGTGAATCAGTTTCCACTTCAACAAAGCAAAGACACCGACCATCCTGCAGGTAGAGGAGAAAAGTTGTTGCCAGAGAACACTGTGTGCATTCATTCACTTTCTAAAGAGCTTGCACTGCTTTTAAGTGAACTCGTTAACATAGTCACATCCATCAGGACACAAACCTGGGTATGATGAATCGTATCATGTTCTCTATTCACAGCAACTCCCTGAACTACTTCATTCTTAATTTGCTTAGCAGCACACTAAAGCACAGACCTTGTTCAAGTCTCTCTGATTCAAATTATTTTCAGATTTACAAACACATCTAGGATAGGACTAAATCTGAATCAAAAAGATAAGAATGATAATTGCAAATAGATTTTGCACATAATCTGTTGTTGCTCATGGCCAGTGTCTTGTGTTCATATACATGTTTTATTAATACCAGCAAGAAGTGTTTCAGATTCTGCTTCCAGAACAGATGCAACCCTGTAACAGTCTGTGGCTGCATATGTCAGTCTAACGAGATTGTAAGTTTTCATTAAGATTTACTGTACTACTTGATGTCCAAAATGTAAAGTTAAAGTCCTGCATGCAGTACCATCAGTCCTAGAAAACAAAAGCCACTATATGTTTGCTAACATTACTGCAGTATTAATATCATTAAGAAAGGGCCTCTCCTCAATAGGTCAATTTCTCCATATACACCTTACTTACACAGATGAAAAGACAAATTTGCTGCTTGCAGAGCAAAATAGAAAGAACCAAGATAAACAAACAAACAAACAAAAAAGATAAATAATATTAAAAGTCGGAGATTAAAATATGGTATCTTGTCTTTGTTTTCTGTGTATTTCTATAAAAAGAAATTACGGGTGAAAGAGTACGTGGTGACTACTTTCAGTTTCTTATGGATTCACTGCTAACCAAAAGATATTCCATTCTTCTGTCCTGTACAGAATCAATGAGAATGCAAGCTCTGCACCATCATCCATTTTGTAACACAAAAACATATTGACCAGGCCTATTTGCCAGAATCTCCCTTCCAAGGAATTTCGTGACCAGTTGAATTATGCCCTCAATTAGCTGCCCTCTACTCACTGAACAGAATCAAATGCCAGAATCTCAGGTGGTAGAAATACTCTGATCACCTGCACAGACCTCTTTGAGAAACACGAGTTTCTGGGGGAAAAAAAATTACATGCAATATATTTAATATTCATCTCTAATCACAACCCTTTGACCACTTTTACCTTGACAGATGTGTATATAATCTAAACATCTCAGCAACTCCTAACCCAGGTCTTGTACACACCTCCCTAGAACGACATCCTATTCAAACATTTAAGCACTAGACCTGAAACTTCCCAGGAGACTTTTCCCAACATTTCCTATATCTTCTCCAAATAACCTTCAACAGAAGCAATTTATACTTTTTCCACACACTACAGTAATGTCACATCTCGCCATGGGACTGCAGTTATGTTTCTGTACTTTGCTTCCCATCATCATAGATTAGAATACCCCAGCTCTCCCTTACGTTCTCTTTTGTCAGAGGAAAAAGCATCAGAGAAATCAGAAATAAAAAAGGTCATGGAGTCCATCACCCTGTCTGCTATAAAAAGACAGTGAAATGTTGTACTGGGAACAATTTAATAGAAGTCTTAACAAGTGGGAATCACTCTTGAAGTAAAGGAATAAAAATTGAACAAAATGTTCTTTAGAATTTAATTCTTTTAGTTTATATACAAAATAACAGCCTAAATTTGCCTTCAGCAGAAATCAGTCATGTAGAAAAAAAGTCATTCTAAGACTGGATATACTTTATTGCCATTTACAAAGGCTTGTCAGAGGCCTCATCTGTAAAAATGGAAAAGGTTCTCTGGTTTAATTAAAATCAGTTTAAAACTGATCTCACTAAATCACTATGAATTTCAAAAACAGACAGATAATTACAGCTCTTTAAACACCACATTTAAACTAAGCTATTGTAAGTAAGGTTTAAATTTGCAGAAGTGCTAGATATTTACACCAAGCAAACCAGATGCAATTCTAAAAATTACTGGGGTCACAGTGGTACAATTCCAGTATCCTCAACTAGCCCACATCCTGAACAAGAACGACACACCTCTCCACGCTTGCAGGAAACCCTCCAGACCAGTTTACCATCCAGCTCCTTTACATAGTCCTGGCTGCCTCCTGGTGAGCTCAGCAGCACAAGCCCCTCACCTGGCTACCAGAGGGGCATCACAAGCCCAAACTGTACCCATGACCATAGTCAGAGCCACAAGTTGTTCAGAGCATGCTATGAGGAAAAGCAGGCAGGTCCTTAGTGCCAGCGTAGCTGCTCCTGAGCACAAGGCAGAGAAGGAGAAGATGGACACAGAGCCTGGGGAGGATGGACAGACAGAGAGCTGGGAGCGGCATCTCAACACGAACACTCATGCCTTCCCCAAAGGATACAGCAGGGAGGAGGCGGCCGCAGCCAGAGCCCTGTCTCCAGCCAGTGGGCAGTCACAGCACTCTTAGCCATCAGAACATCCAGCCAGCATGGTACCGTGGCTTCGGGTTCAATGTTGGCATGTCATTTACCCTTCTTTCATGTTGCTTTTCTGAAGTTCAGGATAATTTCAGTTGTTTATCATCATATATCTGAAATTTACTTACAAGGACTTTGTTTTTTCGCATAGCCTTCCAACCACAGCTCGCTTTGTCTGCACATCAGATACAGAAACTACAGTGAACCAATTCAGCTAGCTCGTTAAAAAAAGACAGGCCTCAATTTTTTCCTCATAATTCCCTCAGTTTCAAGCACGTCAAATAACTGATGGCAATTAACTACAAGATTATCAAAATGGTATCTTGGAACACTGTGAAACAACTGAAGGTAATTAAAAGAAAACTACATTATAGTGTGTCATGCATTGCATGAGACAAGCACTCAGAAAAAGAGAAAGGTCACAAATGGAAGAAGGTCCTTTCAATTGCAATATTACAAATCAATTTTTAAAAACATGTTATAATCCTAGAAGATTATACAATATATATTCTAACATTATGTGAAAATTGCTTCAAATCCAAATTGTGAAAGCCCAAAAATAACTTAATTATAACAACTCTTTCATCATAACAATCTTTCCGGATGGCAAATGTTTCATAAAGACTAACAACTCTGAGTCATAGAGCGGGGTGGGGGGAATAGTGGGGAAGAAGAGTTTATTGCTCTGAAGCAAGGCATGACCAGCAATGCTGCCCATGTCTTAGTTGCACCAATAAGATGAAAGAGGGAGACATGAAGCCAAAGAGCATTTCCCACTGATGGAAAGAGCACATTTTCTTGTACCCAGCCTAATGCTAAAGGAGAGCAGAACAGTAATCTAATTTATTTTACATAATCAGTCTTTGTTTTTAGGCACAAAAATGGCAGTTCAGTTTTTTGATCAAATGCTCTAGTAGCATCTGTAGATGGACAGGCATAACTACCTTACATTTTTGTAAAGTCCACAAGGATTTTATAGATCAGCACAGACACTCTGAAGTGATTACTTCCCCGCCCCTGCTTTAAACACATAATGCAAAATCCTTGCAAGCTCATTAAGTTCTCCCTGAAAGTAACTGAGAAATCATACAGGCAGTTTTAAAAAGAGCTCAACTATCTGAATATGCCTATATTACACAGTGTTGTTTTTTATTAGAATAACAAATCCACCTTCAGAGTATTTTGGGTGGTGAGTGTGACGCGGAAGAAAAGATACTTGGTCATATTCAAAGTCAACTATCAAAGTACTGCTCCGAGCAATTTCTGTAGTGCTGCTTCTATTAAGGAAGCCTTAAACACCTGCATTAAACTGTACATAAACAAAGTAGGTGAGATGAAAATATTTACTGTTTACAGAGACACACAAGCGTTTAACATATCAGTAACAAAACCAAATAATTCTCAGGGAGATTAATCAACCTGACATAACAATAACCATTACTGCTCAGGTCCTACATCAAAAATACGTAAAATGTTGCAGGTTCCTAATTAGTTATATTTTTACTCATTTGCTGAATTTTGAGGATACTACAAAATATTCAAAATAAGACAGCCCTGATCTCAATGCAGCCTATGTTAAAACAAACCAGCACCATCTCTTTACACAAGTCAGCTTTCAAATAAAGTTATTTTTAAATACATATTTTTATAACTCTTCAAATGCAAATGTTTCATTCAGGTTTCTCATTTTACCTACTGAATGTTGACTACACTTTGATTTACCTAACCTACAGAAGAAAAGCACTGGCTGAGCTACATAATATATGATACCATTTACCAATTATTTCCTCACCATGGGTTCCTATGATTTCTAGGATCGCAGGCTGGCTTCACTTATTCAGTTGTTAAATTTCCAAGATGTCACATACAAAATATTCTCTGAAGTCATTAAACACATGTCAGTTTCTATTCTCCATAAAAAAAAATAAAATCACACACAGACACACCACACCACCACAACCTTCAAGGAGCTGACATTTTATATGTCAGAGTAGGCTTCTTTAGCCAGTGTTTAAATTAACATATTTTTATTGACACACTCCCATAATGCATCTGTCATTGTGTTGTTACATTTGAGCCACTCAACTCCTTAATGCAACAACTTATTTTAAGCCATTTGATGAAATCACAGTACCTCTAGAGAGAGTTAGAATCACATTAGCCAATAACAGTTTTAATACATCCATCAACGTTTTTTCCCCTCAAGAAAAAGAACAAAAGTGTGTTAAACCTCACTTTGCCTAAACACCAAGAAAAAAAAAACCCACCACATTAAAAAGTAAGCAGGTAAATATCAAAACAGTTCTTGTATCAGTAACAATAACCTATTTAGTCAGGGAATAAAAGAAACACCCCTTTCCTTAATTACATATTACAATTGTGTGCGATACTGGTAATACTTTAAAACACGCCTGTGCCCATCAGTATTCAACAGTGCATTGACTTCGCACACAAGCGGGCTTTTTTCTCAAGCAAGTGCCTTGTTGAATCAGGGCCTAAGCACCTCAATGTGACAAAAAGAACAGAAATACGCCTTTCTGACCTTTTTAAATTTAAAAATACAGTAACTACCCAGCCTGCGAAAGCACGCAGTTGCTCTGTGAAGGTCTCCTTGATAACCAACCAACACCCTATGGCTGGCAGCCTGAGACCCAACGCATTCCTTCAGCCTGAATGAAAATTACACCACCCAACTTCTCCACTGCAGTGTTACAAGAAAACTCAGTTTTGTTGAGCAGAAAAACGAGTGGCCATATTTACTCTGGAACAGCCAAGTGACTCCTTGCTGTCTCAGGAAAACAAGACCACGTAGATAGCACAATAATGTGAAAAAAAATTATGTCTGCATTTTTTTTTCTCCTCCCGCCCCCCAACAAGCTCCTATTACAGAAGTCCCCTTTCCCCACCAACACCAAAAAAAAAAAAAAAAAAAAAAAAAAAAAGAGAGAAAAAAAGCCAGGGAAGCCCAAGACTTTTGCAATAAACTTCAAAATAATCCTGTTACGGACACTCCTCACATACCTCATTCTCCAGCTGTTACCACATCTCTCATTCAAAATCCATCTCTGGTTGACAAGCCTTGGCCCCAGGTGTCTCCCAATCTCCTTATACAGCTCACTCATATATTTCACCCAACCCACTGCTATCAGCCTAGGAGAGCTGGAACTGCCCAAATCACATAATCAACTACCTGACCAAAGCTGCTTTTTCAGACTCCCCAGTCATTGCTTCCCCTTCACGCATCTCTGCAATCCAACCCCTGCACCACTGATGGACAACCAAATACCCTGGGCAGAACGCAAGCCAGTACCAGCACTGTGTACCTTCAGCACAACCAATAACAGAACACACTTCACTTCTCCACAATATCCAACCCCAACCTACTTTACACCCATCAGCATAATTATTTTTTAATTTATAGCTAAATAATTGAGAATAATTTATCCATTTTCCAAAAAGGCACGGAGACATTGAAGTTGCAAGTCTACAGAGAACACTCAGAATAGAGAATGAAAGCTTGCTTCACGAGTTCTGTTTTGTGGTTGGTTGGTTGGTTTTTGTTGATTTTTTTTTAGGGGGTTGGTTTGTTTGGTTGGGGGGGGTTGTAGTTTTAAGGTTATTGCTGTTTAGTTTGGGTTTGTTTTGTTTTTGTGAATTTATTTGTTGTTTGTTTGTTGTTAGGTTTGTCCTTAGTTTTCTTCATGGGTAGAAAAAACAAACAAATACCAAAAAAAACCCACAAACAACTCTTGTTCCCACTTGACTGGAAAGCTGGAAAGTCTGTATAGGCAGTCCACACAAATGTCTCAAGTAGAGACAAAGCTCTGGTTCCTACAGTCAAGATCTGAAAACAGCTTTAAATATTACACATAAATAGGGGAGTAAGGATTTTGCATAGAAACTGTGAAGTTTGGTTAGGTCCTAAATTAATTTGCAACTAACACTTAATGTGCTTGCAGTCATATCTCCTAAAAGTGTTTCACCAAACATGTATGTAATTATAAAACTAGTACACAGCAGTCCTTTTCAAGAATGGTCTATTTAACACACCACACTTCTCTTTCATCACTCTGTCTATGGAGTGACAGTGTGGATTCCCACTACTTCTGCTCAGTCAGATCATCTACAGCAAAACTCTAATATAAAACTCATCAGGGGGCAGGAAAGACAGGAATTTAAAAAAAAAAAAAAAAAGAAGAGAGAGTGAAGTGTGAGAGCACATTGACAGCAGTCAATTTCTAATTCAACCACAGTTTGAGTGCTCCAGCTTGGAGATTTGAATTTTTAATTTCACCAAGAGAGTGGGTTCCAAATTAAGCATCTGATGCACAGTCAGTCTGAAATCAGAATTGAGTTTACTGAAATAGAAAGTAATTTTCTCTTAACAGCTCAGTAGTGATCACACATAATGAAAATAGAACAACATGGCAGTTCCTATATTGCCAAGGGTGAGGAGTCAGAATGCTCTGAGCTTTACAATTTAATATCGAAGTCCCAGGACAAATGCTCCTCCTTTGCCTGCTGAAGGAATCTTACCTTACAGCCCCAGCTGGGCTGTCAGGATGTGATGTCAATGCTGCCTAGACAACAATGGAGATGAAATGGAGCTCCAGACATCAGGAAACCTGAGCAATAACTTCTCACAGAAAGCACAGCACCTCAAGATGCAGCTTAAATATGGGATACTGCAAAAGCCAGACACGTACACAAACTGCAGTTACAGCAACGCGTGGGACACTTGTAGCAAGTAGGCAGCAAACAAGTAGCACGGGTCCCTCACTCCAGTTCCCTTGAAAAGAAAATCTCAGGGCTTTGCACCAACCCCCGCAACTCTTCATCCTCCCACAGAACTTCTGTACTCTTTGCAGCAGCAATTGTGTGGATTGTGCTTTTGCTGGCTGACAATAAACCGACACTCTGAGCGGCGAGATAAAGATTCTCAGCTGGACCCGCACTGACACAAGCTGCAGCACTGCTCTCCAATCCTCAACAGCTACACAGACAACTTCAGTTAACAGAAGTCCATGCTAACAGCCAGCAGATTACTCAGCATCATCAGTCCGCAGATGGTATAGCCTGCAAGGGGTCAGCCTTTGTGCTCCAGCAAGCCAAGTGCAGTTCCCTTAGAGACCTACACTGGTAAGTAGCAAAGATGCACATGATGTCCCTTCTAAGATGCTCAGTGACAATGTGCCTCAACTGTTACAACTCTTACTCAAGCCTGTAGATAGACAAAACAGAAGTTGGAAATTTGTTTTACTGGGCCTGAGAACATAGAAGTGAAGATACCAGCTATAAGCTTTTCCTCTACCATGAAAGAGAAAAGCAGATTGTTAGGTGAAATTATGAGATTATCTTATGAACAAACTGTGGAAGAATCAGATTTTGCTGAAACTGCAGCAGAATACTAACTACAGGCACAAACACCTCTCTTCTCCCACAAATCACTGCTCCTTCTAAATAAGGTTAGACAGAAGTCACTCCACCTAGAGCAAATTAGATATCTTAAAAAAGGAAAAAAAAAAAAAAAAACCACACCCAATAATAACAACAAATTAACATTCCAGGAAAGAATACAGTTTCTCTCTAGAAGGTAACTGCAGTAAATTACAGATTTTGGCAGATGTGCCACCACAGAGCGACGATGGTAATCAACATGAAGGATGAGAAGACCTCCACAAAAGTCTGGAGAGCACTCAAAGGCAGCACCCACCAGTGACAGACGGCTTGCAAGCTGTAACTCCCCAGATAAGAGCCCAGGCATTAGAGGCCAAACTTAGTATTTCCTACCCATGTCACCAGGTACTGTAGGACTGCTGCCTCTGTAACAGACTACTGGAGTGACAACTCAGACAAGATCTGAGCTGTCTCCACACAGATTTGAAAGCCATGCCCACCAGTAGCAGACAAGGATCAGGGGATACAGTCAAGCAGCAGCCAGCCAAACCCCATGCTGATGAAGCACACCACCAACACTGACAGATCTACTTTGATTGTCACTCGGTTTTGCGTGCATTCAACTCTGCCAATACCAATGCTGCACATGCTTTCCACTGCAGCCATCAAACCCTGTCTTCCACCAACTTCCATTGCATTTATCTTCTTGGCCCCCAAGTAGTTCTCAAAAACCAATGGCAAAACAGACGGTTGAACCGGAAATCTTTCCAATTGCTGCTCTGGACCTTTGACTGAACTCTACGTGGGTCACACTTAACACTGCACATTCTGGAGTGATAACCATCCACAAAGCTCCAAAACAATGCCCAAAGCCAGAGAGAGGTGCTGGCTTCACTCATTCCCTTTGAGACCACCACAATGAAGATGCTCTTGTAATATCTTCATTCCCCAAGACTGTAAATCACTGCTATTCATGTCTAGGAAATCAAGACAATTACCTGCCACAATTTACTCTGACAGTCTCCCCAGGCTAACATATATTAACTAATAATACAGATTACACTTATTAACATATGCCTATGACAAAAGCATAGATTTTTGCCAGAGGTTTTTTAAACTTATTTCTGTCACATGCTATTTGTAATTCACTTAAGTATTCCAACCTAAGTACAAGGCCACAGGATCTGCCACCTTTTATTGACCTTTACCTGTCTGCTCTTATTACCCAAGTAAATTAAAGCACAGCATTAACCTTTAAAGAACTTGTACCCTTTCATGAGATAGCTTGCACATAGTTCTTGAGCACCAACGACTCCAAGTGATACTGTAATGAAGCAAAGTCTTAAGCAAAACAAGTTAAAAAATAATGAGAAGTAAACATAAATCAGACTGACCTTTCAAAAATGTTCTCTATATAAAAAGAAGATTGTCTTGAATAAGCTAATGAAACAGTTTTTCAGGTCAACATATTCCGGATTCAGCTTAGCATTTTAAATGGATTAAAAAAAGGTGCAGGTTGTACCATATAGTGTTAAACACCTGAAAAGACCTGTCTTGGTAACAAACAGCTTGGTAGAGGAAAACTCTGAGTGTCCTTCAAATTGTTTTCCAGAATAAATATAGACAGTTAACTCCTTATTTCCATATTTCCAATACTTTTTTTTTTTTTTTTCCAAGTTATTACTTGCTTTAGAAAACCTGAATTCAGAATCCAGGATTAGCAGGGTCACAGGTGAGGTAGCTCACATTTGTCTGCCCCTTTCAGTTGCCTGGGTCAGACCTCTTGGCAGTATTAGGGTTGTAGCAGTGGGGACTTCCCCTGCTTCTTTCAGGTTCACACACAGTACTACTGACAAGTATTAATATTAAAAAGCAGCAGACAGAACTGCTGCAGCTTCCTTTCTAGGAAAGCAAAGTGGTTTTTCATAGACATTTGACCTCATCAGTCCTGAGGTACAGTAGTAATCTGATGCATTAGGTTGTGGTTAAAACAGACCACGTGAGAAGCTGCATGACCTACCCACATTGCAAAGCACACCCAAGAGAGAACTAAGGACTTGTACAGGACTCCTGACAGATAACTAGGAAAAAAGGATTTTCACTATAAGAATACACAGAAGGCTTTGCACCATTAGAACGCCTGTCTTCATTGAAAATATTGGAGATTTAAAAAACAGCATTTAGACATAGTTTTACCTTAATATTCTCAAAACTATCAAACCTTGGAGTCATGGGTCCCCTCCAAGGCAGATTCTGCAATAATGCTATTTCATGTGGGATTCTGTACAGTGAAATTTCATTGGAAACTTCAAGTATAACTTAAATTTGTAACAGGTGTAACAGAAATTGGAAGCAAATAGAAACATCGTATTTAGGTAACTCCTTAACTTAACTAACATGACTCAAGCCTGCCTACATTTTTGTACTCAAAATCTAAGTAAGTCTATACTAATCTATATATCTGATACATGAAAGTATACTTCTAAAATATCTGTGTCAAGTAAGTCCAGAATGATACTCCATAGACAGAAAGAGATCTTTGATTAACTCCTTTAATTCCCAAGTAAAACAACGCTGCCTTTAAGCTGGAAGTCTTTTAAATCCTCTGCTGACTAGTAAAAGGAAAACTCACACGATTTTGAAAGGACTTGCAAAAGCTTCACAACCTAAAAAGCATCTTCTCCCTCCAGCTCTCAGAGACTAAGAACATCTTGCATGAACAGCCTTACAAAAACAAAGAGGTGCCAGTAAAACTGTGAAAGATACTGAGAAGACACATGGATTTTCATTTCTGTACAATAAAAGTGTCATAGTGCTTTAATGAACAAAAACATGAAATGTCTTAAACATAAATTACCTTCAAGTCAGAGCTATAAGCAAGGGCTGCTGTACCAGAGAAAGACATGAAGACAGAACTAAGGATATCTTTAAGGTTAGAATGCCCTCTTTGGGTATAAAGATATATTTGCAGCAACAGTAAATTTCAGCAAACCCAGTGCTATTTGATGCTATAAGAAGGAAAGTAAAGAATGCCAAGTGTGGTACTCTAAAACTTAAAAAGATGTTACAAATGGCACCTGATTACCCTCTAATAGCAAGATCGTTGCTGAGAGGTGACAGATGAATAGTAAGGATAACAGCAATCTACACACAGGAGCCCACGGCGGGGAGGAGGAGAAAGAAATGGGCATAACTTAAAACAAGAGGGGTTCAGACTAGATACAAAGAAACAATTTTTCACCCTGAGGGCAGCCAGGCAGTGGAACAGGCTGCCCAGAGAGGCTGTGCCATCCTTGGATGTTTCCAAGACCCAACAGGATAAAGCCCTGAGCAACCTCGTCCAACTTCAGTCAGCCCTGCTTTGAGCAGGGACCTCCTGAGGTATCCTCCAACACAAACTATCCTATCATACATCTAAGCTTTACATACAAGTGTCAGGATTTGCAGCATTCTATTTGTTATCTCTACATGCAACAAAAGTTCAAGAGTTTCATCTGTGAAGACGTATCCAACATTGCAAGAAAGCAATTTATCCAATTTAACTCCACAAAGGGGTCACAACAATAGTTTTGTCACATCCTGGAAGCTGGGAACAGTTGACTTTCTATTAACAAAATTAAGAATAAAATCCAGTACTTGAAATAAATAGGTTCTCAACCAGTGTTTAAGCATCCAGCATCCACACATACACAGAGAGAAAACGCAAGCTTCAATGATGGTCAGTGCCTTAAGGAAGATACAGACAATATGGCATAACATAGGAAACCCCTGATGCTCCACAGCAACACTCCTTTCGTAGTTAGCTGGTGATTAAATGATGCTCATGAGCACCACTTAAATGTCACTTTGATCTACTGCAGTTATTTCATAAAATGTTTATTACTGAGGCTTTTTTTATTGGCTAAACAAACATTGGAGGGCACTTATCTCAAGACGCTATTCAGTTTGGTATATTAAAAATTATTTTGATACCTTTTCCTAGGATGTTTGCCAATTGGAGGACAAGATGGAGCCATCTGCCAGACTGTAACTGTCTGAAGACACTTTTGAAGACATAATCCTTGAAACGGTGCCAGGGGCATTACACACACACACATATAAAAATCTAACATCATCTCTGAACAGCTGCAACAAAACCTGCCTCTCACACAGACTTCCTGGCAAAGGTAGGAGAAAGACCACCTCTGCCCAGGGAATACCACCTCTACACCACCCAGTCTGCTACACGGAATTCATTAGAACACCCTTAGGCTGTCCTCTGTATTGTCCTTACCTTGTATTAGTATTTCTTTTACTCCCTATTTAGCACTCTACAATGTAATACTCCTTTTTAAACTCCTCTCATATTTTATATCATGATTTGCAAGTCATTAGAGATCATTTTTAGGCAGCTAACTTAGAACAACTGCTCCTAAGCAAAGACCTGAAATAAAGACAACAACCCTGTGTACTTCCCATATAGCCTGCACTGAACAATCATACTGGCTGCTCAATATTAAAACCACAGCTGCTCTACATTCACTATGGCCACACTTGGGACCTAGGCTTCCACCTTAATGCCCAGGCAAGGCACACAGAGTTTCCCTAAGACCTGGCAGCACAGAAAGCACTAACATTAAGAAGTTTGTGTGTCCAGATCCAGCAGAAAGGTCTGGACCCTCATCAAGAAATTCAGTTCCACACCAAGCTCACATGAAACACAACAGAAGTGTTGTTACACACCATTATCATGAGTTAAAACAACGCTAAGTTATTCTAAAATTATATTAGATTAATTTGGAAGGTGAATGGCATAAATATACCCAGTCCATTCAACCCAGCAAAGATTAAAAACCTTACCAGCCACACTCTAAGGAATAAACAGAAGGCCCTGAACAAGAACAAGGCAAGCCAGCGAATTTCACAAAGGATGATCAGAAGTCCTATGGACTGTCCTTCCCAAAACAGTAACACTGGATATTAGTTCCCAATGCTACCTCATAAAGGAAAAGACAACAATTGTACCTCTAAAAAACTAAGCATTACAAATATACTCCAGACAGACAAAGAACACCTCTTTGACTAACACAAAATTGTTTCTTACTTGTCAATGGAGTAGACAACGCCATGGAAAATTCTGTCATTGACAAAAGCTGGTGTTGTAGACAGAAGATGTCCTAACTGCTAAAAGAACAAACACCCTACTGCTAGTGCTCACTGCATACAAGGGAAGAAGCAGGACCTGGTCTTTTCTGACCTTACAGCAATCCAAGACCCCTTGACCAGGATTTCCACACACATCCCCACACCTGCCCCTCGTCTTTATTCTCACAGGAAGCGGCCAGCCATCATCGCTGCACAGCTCAGAGAGAACCATTAACTGCAGCAACCCTTCCCATGACCACATCTGTACAAGACCCTGGCAGACCACAAGCATGGGAACGCTACAGCAGGAATACCAGTTGATTATTAACTAGTTTGGGCACAAAACCACACAGAGAATCAGCTGCACTGCTGCTGCACTCCAGGCAACGGCGACCAGGCCCTTTTCACATTATTTCAGTAAGGGTCTCCTCAGGGTTTTCACTGCTCCAAACAGATAAAAATCTACTGGTCTCCCAAAGAAGGGCTCTGGCAGGACACAAGCAAAGTTTCAGCACGGTATCCTGTCAAAAAGGTGCTGCTCACCACAGTGGCAACATAGCCTGGGATTGTCCAGGGTGTCCATGAGCATCTCATGCCCCTGATGATCCACACCACTGCTGATGTACAGATGTTGGCATCCCTTCTGTGTCACTTCCACTGGGGACACGGCAACCAAAAATATGTTTAAATTAATGCAATCTTGCTACAGCAACGTAAGACACCACCAAATTCAGCAGCTGTCTGTCCTGCCCTCATGAGATTGGTGTGCCTGTCGCTCTTCAAGAACAGAGCTGGGAATGCAACACATCCACAGCTCAGCTCCTGGTAATCACAGCCCGAGCTATCAGTGCAAATACTGACAGGTTAATGCACTCAATCAATGTGAACAGCCAAACTCCACTAAACAGCTGTGCTGCCCATTCCCCCACCACCTGGGTCTCCATGGGTCATTAGCAACAGGAAGCACCTGGACATTAGCCCACTGCATAAAATTCAACCTCATCCCTGCCTCAGTAACCATCCCTGGCCAAAACCCTAATGGAGAAGAAAAAGCTCTTATCCCCAAAGCTATGCTCTTCAACAACACAGGAAAACAAGGCCTTCCTGATATGATCAGATTAGCCCTTGCAACAAGAAGTCAGATATTTTACAGGGCTGAGGCTGCCTGGATTTACCACACTGAACAGGCTCGGTGATGTTCCTTCCTTGGAACCTCAGTGTGTTTCCATGAAGTAAAACATTTGTGCATGTGAAAAGGGGAACAACCAGGCCACAAGAATTAGATAAGCATAATATAAGAAAAAACCCTGTGGCTGTAGGCATTTGGCTTTGCAAGTAGTCTCCACCAGCACCATTCCACGTGTCTCTGTATCTGCAGTAGTGATAATCCATAAAATGAAGCTAATGTGTCAGTGGAAAGGATGCTTACCAGGATGCTTTATCATTAAAGATAGGAAACAAAATATTTTCAGTAGATCACTAAAACAGCAAGAAAGCAGCTTACTAGCAGGAAAAAAAAAACAAAACAAAACAAAACTGTCCTACTTCCCAAGCTCTCTGAAGACTTCGTGGCTTTCCAAAAACAAAATAAAAAGACCCTAAAAATGGTTTCCTTCAATGCTCAAAACATACTTGTCAGACCCAAAAGCCTGACTGCCAATTTAAACTCAAAGTGCTGCCAGATAGATGAACTGAGCTAGGGACTACTCTTCTCACCCCATCAATCAGCAAAGTCACGAAGCCATTGTCAAACTTCATCTTCTGCAAGTGCCTTGAAAACATTGCTATCATTTGATTCTAATTTTCCATTATTATTATGCAGAATTTAGCAAGGTCTTGAAAAGCTACAATGACACCACATGCCTCACCTTACACAGATGTGGGGACTTGCAAAACAATTCAGCAAATCTAACGATATCAACTCACAGGTCCTGCCTCTCCCACAGATACCAATCCATTCACTCTTCCTCAGTTTTACAATGCTCACTATAAACCTTTTGACTTTTCGCTCCACAGATTGCCTCAAAGTTGCTCTACTAAGAGATTTTTCTCTGTAAGAGTTTCCTGCTCCATTGACCTCTCAGCCCAGCAAAAGAAACCTTCCCACTAGGGTCCACTAAACCCCTTCAAACAACCAACTCTTCTGCCATTACAGAGAAAAAGGAAAGTTCACACACATCACATTCCTTCTGCTCTTAGTTTTAAGCAGCCACTTCTTCCACAAAGCTGGGAGACTTTATCACCTGAGCATACATTCACTGTGTTTAGCAAATTACTGTTACATTTGCAATTCTGACTTAGGTGCTGTTTGATCCAATCTATAAATACAGGTAACACATACACCTTTGAAACAAAAGGAGTTGGCTAAGCACTACTAACAAAATGCATTTTCCACTTTCCATAACTAATTCTGAATACACAGCTGTTTACGTAGCTGTGCTGGTTTGACTGAAAACGGGTTAATTTTTTTTCTGCAGTTAGAAACCTTTCCTTTTCATAGCTAGCATGCTCATTATTTGGACTTAGTTTGAGAACAAGCAGATAACACCCCAGTACAGACCTAATGCTTTTAATTGCTCTGGTCTGAGAGGCAAGGACATTCTGAGCACCTTGCTTACAGGTGTCATGGAAGGGGGAGCAGAGATGGGGCAGAGCTTGACTGACATCCAGACTGGATGAGAGTATTCCATCCCATTGGCCTCATGCTGATTATTTAAGTATGGAGCCTTCTGGTTTTGGCTCTTCTGAGCCACGAAGTTCAGTCGGGATGTTTAGCCCGTCCTTTTGCCATTTTGCAGAGGCCTCTGGGCTTCTCTGCCGTTTTCCTCTCTTCTCTCTCTTTGGGATCAACTTCTGGGACCAGACTGTTTCCTGGGACTGGCTGCTCAGCATGTTTGTGAGGAATTACCTTGAGTATCTTTTATTTCTATTTTATATGCATGTTTACTAGTAGCGTATTAGTATTTTGTTATTTTATTAAACTGTGTTTATCTCAATCCAAGTTTCTACCTTCCCTTTTGATTCCCTCCCCTGTTTGGGGAGGGCGAGGAGAGGGTGAGTGAGTGGCTATCGTGGTTGTATTACTAGCTTGGGTTAAACCACAACAGCAGTAAATATTTTTTTTATATTTTTTTTTTTACATTTGTTGTTGTTACAAATAAACATATTGATAGAACAAAAAATGAGAAGAGTAACTAGAAAAGTTACTTTGACACCAGTGTCACACAGTTAACACACCTATTTGTAAGGCAGCAAGACAGGCAGGAAAGGGAGGCAGGAGGGTGTGGGAAAGAATACGAAGTGCCACCAATCATACTCCTTAGGCAGTAGGGTCCTTATTACACAGAGAATAAGAGATGTGCTGGAAGGAAGTGTGGCTATAAGATGAAGGAGCATCTGAAACAGAGAGAGCAGCATTGTACATTATGTACAAAGCGGAGGCAAAATCCAAATTCTGCATGCCCCAAAGGAATTGCACCGAACAAACGCCACTTGAGGCAGGCACATGATCTCACCGCTCTGTCTGCAGACTTCAGATTAGTCATTAAGCCACTTTACTTTCTCGGCATCAATAAACAGGGAAGTAACTCCACATCAATAGCTAATTCAATTTCCATACAGAAACTCATGTTTAACGAACAAAGTATGTCAATAGTGGATCTCAGCTTCTACAGCAGCAGCAGGGGCGGCTAGGAGGCTCAGTAATGAAACATTTAACCCCAAAAGCATTTTGAGCGAACAGTTAATGGAACGTGTGCATATACTAAAAGAGGAGGAAGAGGGGGGAGGAAATTAAATGGAGTGTTAAACAGTTAACATTACACAAATTTAAATAAACACCTCCACGTAAGGATACTACCACACTTAACACAGGCACAGTAGCCTTTGTTCAGTGCCAGAGGGCCAAGTTTTTCCTCATGTGACTGCTGATTTACAAAGGACACATTCATCCCAAATACATCAGGGTTTTGCAGCAGTCTTCCTTCAAGGATATTGAATAGTATTACAACATACCCCAGGCTCAATCCTAATCTAAGTGACACAGCATGAAAGGGCTGCTCTCTGGAAAAAAGATACAAGATGCTAAGGAAGAACCTGGAAATCACTATGGCAACCCCACAGGTTCCTTTTGGTTCACCTTTGAGGCCCACACTCCAAGGGAGATAAGAAAACCCCTTTCCAAAGGAGTCATTTATACGTATTATGGCTGAAACAAGAAAACACTGCAGCCTGTCTGCAGCTCAATTAGAAAGAAGGTTTGCTCAAGGAAACCCAACACTAAAATGAAAAAAATTGTAACTCCTGAGGAACACTCAGAAGGTGTTACACACTCCACTAAATCTCATTTGAAAGGTCAGGTGGTTCAGTAGCTGTCGGAGGCCCAAGCTATGGTTAGCAAAAAAAGCCTAACCGAGTGTGCCTAATTTGTGAACAAAGTCAGAATTAACCTTTAGGGTTTTCGCTTTTGTGTGTAGAAAACATTGTTTGCAGTGCTCTCTGTCTTCCTGTTTGTCACAATTAATTTATCCTGGTGCTAATAAATCCTCTTTTCTTACACAGTCCCACTACAATTCCAGCAGCAGCAGCTTAGGCCCAAACTTTTGACTTCACTTCACTGATAAGAACAAAGGCTGATTTATCTAAATTTAAAGAGGGAGGATGCCAGCAGCAACACAATGCTTGCCTCTGACCACTCTAAAGAGTGCTGCTGCACCGTAATCATCACTATCAT
Source organism: Patagioenas fasciata (assembly GCF_037038585.1). NCBI lineage: Eukaryota > Metazoa > Chordata > Aves > Columbiformes > Columbidae > Patagioenas > Patagioenas fasciata. The sequence goes on from NC_092522.1 coordinate 48,775,430, forward strand.
GTATGAGAACAGATTATTTTCACTGCCCAGTCTCAAAGAACTATACAGAAAATTAGTAAGTTTGATAGTATAAGCACTGAGAAGCAAGAAAAAAAAATGCATTGTTGGATGTGCTCTTAATCTCAAGCGTACAAACCACTATTCATAAGCATTTGAATGTTCATTTACACTCCCTTGACCCACCATGACCACAACATTTTAAGTAACTACAAACCTCTAAACTCAGGTTTTTTTCTTTTTAAAGCAAATATTTATTTAAAACATCCCTAACTTTCAGCTTCATAAGTGCCTAAAAGTCCTACCAACAATAAAAATCTACCATAACTTCAACTGGAAAACCACTGTCAATGCATTCCTAGAATGAGCCACAACTCTAGCAACATAAAGGCAGTTTAGTATTTACACAAGGGAAGTTTAACTTCTCCCATTTTCATGAGTTACTCTAAGACCAATTGCAGATCAGCAAGTAAATAAACGCAAAAGGACAAAACCAGAGATAATGCATCCCACCATACTTTATTTATTTGAAAACTCTAATTTAATTACCAGTAGCGCTTGCAGCTGTATGTTCTGCAGCATATTTTGTAAAAACCTTTATTATAAAAGCACTTCACTTCAGAGCTCTTAAATCACTATCCAGAAGCACAGCACAAAGTTACTCAAGCACTTGTACACAAAGATTAGCCTGGATTACCACAACATGAATGAGCTGTATTCTATTGAAACGTTGGCAAGGACAACTGAAGTGTTTGCAAGAAGTCTTGCTGGACTAATGGGGCTCAGAGAACCACGTATCCAAAAAAACCCAAAAGGCAGGGGACGCACCTGGTGAGCAACATGTCTTTCTTCTCCAGCTCTCCTGCAAAAGGTGAAGTGTTTTTTTTCCACACTTCCCCCACAGCACCAGCCTTTCACCAGCACCAGTGCTGGTAACAGGGATAGCCTAACTCAGGCCATCAAGTTTCTGATTGTTGCTGCTCTGAGGAAGGAGGGCAGCTCATCCACATTACAGGTCATGGTTGTTTAAAACTCAGCTATTCATAGAAGTATATACACACAGCCTCTCTATTAAGATAGCAATTTCCTTTTTCTTCCTTTGAACCAAGTTTAGAGATATTATATGAGTGACTTTTCTAAGAGTAGCCTTACTTCCCTCTTTGCAGTTGGTTATTTAAAAAAATTTTTAAAAAGTACATGTTTGCATCACTATAACTGCTTCCACACTGGCAGAGGCCCAACTAGACGATTTTTTGAGTTTAAAAAAATAATGTTATTTCAATGTTGTAACATGGCTTCCTAGACTACCTTTACTGTGAAATAAATGCTAACATCATTGGGTACTTAAAAACTTAAAACCCCAAAACTTTCAGAGTGGGAAATGAAAAATCCCTTTTTTTTCCCCACCTAAAAGGCCTAAACTCCCCCACATTCAACCATTCAACACGACTCCCCGTACCAAGTGCTCCCAGCCCTCCTCGCCTGAAGGCAGCGTCCAACCGCGCCGCCCGGCCCCTTCAGCCGGGAGAATCGCTGCCGCCCCCGGCGCCGCTGGGGCTCAGCCTCGCTCCCCAATGCACCGTGCCCGTTCACGGGCTTCACTCGGCGCGTCGCACCCGTTTTCTCTCTCCGAGCGGACACTTGCCCCGCCGGGCCGGCGGCGTGGGGGGAAGGGGGGGGGAAGGAGGGGGAAGGGGGGGGGAAGGAGAGGGAGGGGCGGCAACCGTTGCCCCCTCTCCCTCCCTCTCCTTCCCCCCACGCCGCCGGCCCGGCCCACCTCCCTCTCAGCAGCTGCCGGGCCCCCAGGCCGCCCACCGCTCACCTGAACTCGCCGCATCCGCCCCGCAGCCGCGGCGCCGCCTGTCGGTACCACCCAGCCGGGGCTGCGGCCACCACATCCCGGGCACCCTCCTCCCCGCCGCCGGGACGGAAAGCGGCGGTGGCGCCGGCCACTCCCAGCCAGGGGCGGGTCGCAGGCGGCTCGACCGCCCCGGGGAGGGAGAGGACCGCGGGCGGGCCCGGCGGTGCAGGGTGTTGCGGGTGGTGTCAGGGCTGTCGTCAGCGCCGTGCACAGGCCCGGAGAGCGAGGGTCGTAGAGGATCCTGAGCTGGAAGGAACCCACAAAGGTTATCAAGTCCAACTCCTGTCTCTGCATATAACAACCCCACAGTTCACAGAATCACAGAATGTTAGGGATTGGAAGGGACCTCAAAAGATCATCTAGTCCAATCCCCCTGCTGGAGCAGGAACACTTAGATGAGGCTACACAGGAATGTGTCCAGGCGGGTTTTGAATGTCTCCAGAGAAGGAGACTCCAACACCTCCCTGGGCAGCCTGGGCCAGGCTCTGCCACCCTCACTGTGAAAAAGTTTCTTCTCATATTTAAGTGGAACCTCCTGTGTTCCAGTTTGTATCCATTGCCCCTTGTCCTATCATTGTCTCCATCCTCGTGACACTCACCCTTTACATATTTATAAACATTAATGAGGTCACCCCCCAGTCTCCTCCAAGCTACAGACCCAAATCCCTCAGCCTTTCCTCATAAGGGAGATGCTCCACTCCCGTAATCATCTCTGTGGCTCTTCACACCATGTGTCTGAGGGCGTTGTCCAGTCTCTTCTTGAACACTGTGAGGCTTGGGACTGTGACACCTCCCTGGGGAGCCTGCTCCAGTGCTCCACCACCCTTTGGGTGAAGAACCTTTTCCTAGTGTCCAACCTAAACCTCCTCTGGCGTATCTTCCTGCCATTCCCTTGGGTTCTATCAGATCTTCTAGGTCAAGGCAGGTTGCTGCACATGCAGTGGTATCAAGTTGTACAGTTTCTGTTCCCCCAGGTTTGCAGGGCACCAGTGTTAGAAGACAAGGTGACTGCGGACCCTTCTCTGGCACTGCTTTATGTGTCAGAAACTTGCTGATTTCGGCAAGGCATGCATACAATTAGATAGTGTGGTATGCATTGGCTTTCTGTAGCTTAAATGTGGAACCAATCTCTGCTAAGTATGTATTTTCATTACTTTTGTATGGCTTCACCTCTCTTGATGTCAAACACAGAGCTTTTTCATTTTGTTGCAAGGTGCTATTGTTTATATAATATATATGTATGGTTTTTGTTTGGGATAGAAGCAATTTTCTTCGAAGCAGCTCATGTGGTGCCACATTTTGGATTTGTGACCAAAAGAGTGTTGACAACACATGGATGTTTTAGTTGCTGCTGAGCACTGCTTGCACAAGCTCAATGCCTCTAAGTCTTTTCTGCTTCTCACACTGCCCTGCCAGCAAGTGGGCTGGGGTGGAACACAGCCAGGACAGCTGGCCCCAACAAACCAAAGGGATATCCCACACCATATGACATCATGCTTCAGTACATAAAGCTGGGGCAAGAAGAAGGAACAGGGAATATTTGGAGTTACAGCATTTGTCCTACCAAGTAACCACTACCCATGAGGGAGCCTGGCTTTCCTGGAGATGGCTGAACACCTGCCTGCCAATGGGAAATAGTCAATTAATTCTTTATTTTGCTTTGCTTGTGCACACAGATTTTGCTTTAGCTGTTAAACTGCCTACCTCAATCCAAAAGTTTTCTCTCTTCTACCTTTCTGATTTTCTCCCCTATCCCACCATGGGGGATTGAGCGAGCTGCTGCATGGTGCCTAGCTGCCTACCAAAGTTAACCCATAACAATATACAGTAAATCATTTCAAGTCCTTTTTCTAAGATCACTGTACATTTCCAGAGGCTGTCCCCTTGAACTTACATATCATTACAACAATGTGAATTTATGCTAAAATCCCCTCACCTATTTTGTGTTGTAGATAATTGTAGTCCCACTTAATTTCCAATGTGTCATCTCCTCTCTAGTTAACACAAGTGTCACCTTTTGCTATCCCTAGTAATTTTCTGCTCAGTTTTACTTCTATAGATAGCCATAGTTACGAGTTTTATATAAGTTTATGACTGTCCACTGACTACAGCATTTTGTCAACTTTGCTAAAGTAGCACCTGCTTCAGTCGTGGATCATCATATCCTTTATATTAGCCATGTACATGAAATCAGTGTTTTTCAAGATGACCTCCATCTATCCTATTCTTCAAAAATTCTTCTAACTTCTCAGATGCAGCAAATGTTATTGTAAGTTAAAAATACTATCCTGTGCACAGGAAAGTTTTTGTAACAATCAGAAAAGTTGCTAAAAAAAGGCCCAGGTTTATCTAATAACTGACAGATTACTGATATTGTGGGGTTTCAGTCCATTTATTAAGACACACAGGACATGCTAAGGGAGTTTTGACCTCATGTTCCAGTCTGTGCCCTTCCTGACTTGTGAGAGAAGATAGCGAGCAGCTGTGCTTCACAAGCTAAAAATAGCCACGCATCCTTCTCCTTCTTCCTTCAGCCCTGCTGTAGTGTGTCTGATGCAGATGATGTCAGTGCTAGCTCCCATCAGTCAGAGGGAAGCTTGTTCTCAGAAGGCAGCTGCACTGGTGCAAACAAAGGGCCCATCTAGCACAGCCCTGCCTACCTCTGGGACCTGGGGCAGTTGCCTCAGCAAGAGCAGGAACAAGGCAGCACACACACTGCTTCCCCTTTGCACTCTCCCACCCTCTGTCAGTTGTCACACTGTTGGAAAAGGGTTGGAAGGAGATGGCAGAGAGTTTCTACAGAGGACTTTAAGCATACCTGTAGAAAAAAAGTGCAAGAAGAAGACAGTTCTGAAGCAAGTGTTAGTAGTGGTAGGTGAGAATAGTATTCTTTGTTGTTAATGTTTTTTGAATTGTGCCCTTCATAGAAGGTTTGATCCTATTGACATGGTGAGACATCCAAAGCTTATGAAGAGATCTACCAACCTTCAGTTTGCCCTTATGCACTTTTGGACACTAGTTAGGAAGTAGAGTAAGATGGATGGTATAAGAAATTACAGATAAGAATAAACTTTAAAATGAATATTATATGGCTATCTTCTATTCTAGATCAGGCAGGAGGGAGTTGGAGTGTTTTGCTCCTTCTTCATGTCAAGTTTTCAGTATGATGGCATATACAGCCACAGCTGCCAAAAGAAATGGTCTTGCCTGTTCCCTCCACGGCTTCTCCAGTTGTGCTTTCCTTCCCTTTCTGCAAGCTACTGTCTGCTTTGTGCTGGCAAGAGCATTTATCTGGCTCTACAGTAAAGTGGAAACAGATGTGGATTTAAACTTTTTTTTTTTTCCACCAAAAACCTTTCTCCTACTGAAAGCAACCATCAAACTATAGCATTACACGCCACATCAGAAATCCCACCAGATTTTAACAATTCTCCCTGTGTACCCAAGACAGTGCCGCAGCCTCTTTCCATCTCAAATGACTTCCTGAGCCCTTGTGTCAGCTCAAAATTGCCTCCTCTTTTTTCCACTCCTCATCTTGGCCTTCTCTGCTTCCCATTGTCTACACATGGCTGCTTCTTTGTGTGGTACCTTCATTTCCAATTGACATGAGTGTCTGAGAGCTCCCCCGTGCACCTGCTGCCATCATGAACAGATTTCCTGTAGCTCTGTCCATTATGACCTCCGGTTCATCTCATAGCTCAGCTGCAAACTCTGCTTTTCTTCTTCTTGCATTCATCTTTGTTTTTCACTCTCTACTCCATCACTGCTGCACCAGAGACCTTTTCTACTTCAGTAGTAAATAACGTATTCACCAAAACATGCTGCTGAAGGGAAGCCAACTCTACTTGCAAATTCAAGTCAAATTCAGGAAAAAAAAAGGTTACGCTTAGCATAAAAATGAGGAAAGCCCAGAACATGTTAGACTTATTTATTTTGATCTCTCCAGGATCAAGGCATCTTGGTCTTTTTAAGCTAGGCTTACATGTGGCACTGCAGTGTTTATCACAGAGCAGAGGAGTGAATCACCATCATGCTCATGTCCTCAAGTTCTAATACAGATTTTCTCAAGCTATTCTCATCATCTCTCCTTCACTTCAAAAACCATTCACATGGCACTTTTCGAAGCACAGCTTCAGCACAGACTAGGGAAGCTGCAGTGAGGTGGGTGGCCAGGAAGGGGTGGCTGGGGCAGAGCAGCAGCATGGGCTGGCACAGACCAGAGTCAGGTGGAGGCTGTGCCCATGGGGAGGTAGGGCACCCAGCCAAGCTGCTGTATCTCACCAGAAGACTCAGGACAAGGTCTGACGATAACCACGGCTGCCCAGGAGGCTGGCAGACAGCAGCTCAAGTCAGTGGTTTGCTGTGGCCACAGGCTCCTGCTCCCCACGTTGCTGCCCTCTGCATAAGCCAGAACCTGCCCAATACTTTTCCATTGCCTGGTCCTGCTGGAGCCACAACCCCTGAGCTGCTTCTTTTTCCCCTGTGCACCCTCACGGCTCAGCACACCACCTTTTCTTTTCCCTCAATAACATCTTTTGCAGGGAAAACTAACACTTTCTTCCACTATTCCTTCATTTCACTTTAAATGTCCAAAACCAGAAGAGCTCATTTCATTTTCAGTAGTGAAATTCACCCCCAAATGATTGTTTTTCATCAAAGAAACAATAAAAGTGAGGGCATTATGCTTAATTTTCAAAGAACTTTAAGCATTTATATATAGTATATATATATACACATACATATTTAGCTCATCCACAAAACCGAAGCGGAACTGTTTTGCACAGCTTTAACATTATTTCATATACTATCACACCCTATCCAAAACGAGATGTTCTTAAATTGATTGTGCTTTATGTAACTCCATGGATACTTACAATAACTCTGGAACATGCTTTGTGGTGTGATTAGTATAAAGGTAATCTTCATAATAGATAAGGAAATAACAGAAATAAAAGAAACATGAGTCCTTGTCCCAGTTGTTAAACCACAGAACTCCTAGAGACTTCAGCTAAGCCAGGACTTTGTTAAAAAAAATTAAATAACTTTTTAAAACAAACTCATGCAAATCTGAAAGAAATTGATGGGACTCTAATGTGATTGTTGTTACATTTCACTTTCCAGAATCATATGTTTTGTTGTTTATCTAGGGCTGTAATGGAGCAGCTGGTTGACTTTACTGGCATCATTTTTTGATCTTATTCTGAAGACAGTGACTTAACTGGTGACATGGCAGACTTCAAAATAAGAGTAAAGCTGATAGCTTATTACCACTTGGCTTAAAATATTTATAGTATTAAGAATCATATATTATAGATAATTCAGTGGATATACAACTCAACAGTTAAGCCTTTGGATGCTTATTTTGACTGAATACTTACCTGTACACTTAAATTTGTTCAAGAAAAGAATTTGTTTCCCTAGAGACACCCGATGACCAACAAACAAGCTAAGGATTCATAATGCCATTCTTCACAGTTTAAAAATGTATTTTAGGGACCTTTACTCATAGTAGTATGGACCAGCTTTAATTCTAAGTCAGCAGATCAACTAAGAACAAAACTAGCATAGATGAAAGCAGGAGCACTGGTAGTTTAAAAAAAGCAGAATAAGCATACTTTTCTCAGAAACTATCATTTTTACCATACTAAACCCCCCAAATCCCAAATTGCCTCAAATTTATTTGTCTTACACTCTTCAGTATCTAATGCTTATCACGAATTGGGATTTAAACATTACGGTACAGCCACTAAGTAAACAACCATTTCTGCATTTATCTTTTTATGTCTGTATACAGAATTATTTTCTATTGAACTGTCACTACTGTCTTGGGTTTTTTTCCACAGCATGTGTATGCTTGAGTATGAACTTGTCATTATTTGGCTGTAGCATTCATTTCAACAGACCTTACCCCTTTAACTTGTCATCTTACCCATAAGATGATCATTGTATACATACATTGTATACATCCACTTTCCCGTAGGCATTGCATGGATCACATAGAGGGGAAGGCTTGGGCTGTCACAGTGACTCTGGCACAGAGTCCTTCACAAACCCCTCATGCCTTCATGGAGATGTGGCAATAGCTTGTCCCTTCCTGCAGCCCTGGGACATGGTGGCTCTTGCTGGCTTTCCCACACTTCTGGAAGTCCCCGGCTAATTGCATGAGTGCTATCAAATGACCTGGTGGTGTTGTGATGCAGGAGAAAACACTGGCTGAGGCGTGATCCTGTGACTTGCCCACAGCTGGTCAACATGGCTGCCATGCCTGAAGGAACAGCAGGTGCCGAGAAAGCAAGTGCCCTGGGCTGTACAGAGCCCCTCAGAACTGCTGTTAAAAGTGCAAATACGTAAAGCAACTCAAGACACATGTTCTCTGCCAGACGCGGAACTGGATGCCAGGAATCCAATGGGTGCTAGAGCAGGACTGCAGTCTGGAGACTGAAACCCCAGTGCTTTGGGTCCTCCAGCTGGAGTATGCGGTCTGGCTTCAAATCCAACTTGATCCCTGTATGTCTGTGCTGAGTCTGTTCTTGGAGTTTACATCAGCAAGGGCAGGTTATCCTCTGCATATACCTATGTTAGCAGGAGGATTTTGCTGCTCTGTTAAAACAACTCTTCTGTTACCTGCAGAGCTTGCAGAGCAGCTGAGCAACTTGCTGACAGGGGAAGACTGAGGCGCTGGGTACGGGCAGTCCACACCATGCCCTAGCTCTGAGCTTGTGGCTGTCCAGCAGCCTCAATGATGCAAGACTGAGCAAGTCCTTGAGAGTTTATTTCATCCTTCCCTCTGCCCAAAGGAGGAGTAACAGATCCAGCATCTAATATGCTGTAAATGACTGTGTTTAGGCAACTGAATCCCACCCTGGGGATTTACTCAATAGGAGTGTTTATACCCTGGGTGATGAAGGCTGGTATCTTCTTCCTTTGAATAAACTAAAGTGAACTCCACAACAGCTGATGAAAGGCTTTTTTTTCCAGTTCTCAGATTATTTCTGTAACTCTTTCATGTGCCGGCAGGAAATTCTTCAGTGCTCTTTTTCAGTGGGAAACGTATTCCAGCAATGGTTTCATGTAGGGCTTGTGATTCCTACCCACTTCTCACCAATTGTGTATCTAAAGACAGCCAACACCTTTTCTCCCATCACGCTAGGAGCTCCTTACCCTCTGTAAGTACAGCCTGCATTTCTGCTTTTTATGTACCTAATCCAGCTAGATATCTTAGGACCATACTAAGACATCACTTGCCTGGATGGGCTCTCTCCTGAGCAATCCTGGCCAATCTAAGTGACTCTTCTTTTCATCGCTTGCCACCTGCCTAGTGTTTGCACTATCCAATTTCTTAGCAGAAATCTTATGTTTACTCTCAGGTCTTGATAAAAACGTTGTCTTGATTAAAAAAGCAGTAAGTCTTGTATTGCTCCATGCAGACTTCACTACAATAACTCCCATTCCTTAAAAGTTCTCCTTGGACAACAGTACCTTTTAAGTCCACCAGGTCCCACACCATTTAATATTTCGATTTTACATGGTTCTACATTTTCTTTTTTTTAAAAATCAGGATGTTATGTGATACTTGTTCAAATAACTGACAGAAAACGCTTATGTTTATGATGGCCCATATCCACCAAACTTGTGCTCTCATCAAAGATGAATAGTGAGTCTCAGGCCTGACAAGGCTTGTTTTCATTGATGCCTTCCATGCTTCAGCATCTTCAGTTCACAACTGTTTGCTCTTTACCAGTAATTAAATTGTTTTTGGTGAATTTGCCCAGAGCAGAGGTTATAAGCTGACCTGCCTAGAGTTCTCCATTCAGGCTAGTCTCCTGTATTGAGAAGGATCCTGTCATTAGCACAGCTTGACCTTCTGGGGTTGCGCCAGGACCCAAGAGTCACCTAATCCAAACACTGGCAGAGGCTTCTTTGGCCAAGGCCTGTGACTGGGGTGGGAGCAGGCAACTCAGGCCAAGTATTCATTATGTCCTCCCAAATAACCAAAGGACTCCAGTCCTGAGATACCTTCATAAAGCCCAGGTCCCAACCTCCTGCTTTCTTGTTCTCTGTCATCAGAAGCAGATGGAACAGCTACATCGAGTGCTGAGCCTGGCCCGTCACTAAGATTTTTCTCTGCATAAGATTTCTAAAACATACCCTTACTGGTCTTCTTAATTATTGATTTCATATCCTCACTACTGCAGTGCTTGCCTGAGAATGTGCAGATGGGCAATGTAGCAGGCATCTGGGCCTTTCTGAGGCAATAGGAAAAAACATACACTCTGACCATTACACACCTTGTTTGTTCACAGGTATTTTTCTGATTTCGCTAAACCAAGAGCCAGTCTTCCTAGTGGCACTGTTGTTTCTGCCTGATAAGAATGATAAAGGAAATATTTCCCTAGTCGGTGATACAAACCACACGTAACAATTCTGGGAAACCTGGTTGTCAAAAATAGATTTACTTTTTAAGAAATAAACTATATGAATTAAAAATCATCTTAATTTTATTCTCCAGTTCAGGAAATGCCATGAGATGATACAAAGATTTTGATTTGTTAATGCCTGGAAAGAGGAAGGCTGGTTCCATTTCAGAGACCATCAGATAATACCTTTGCCAGAGGATGTTATTGCAGTTTTAGGCTAAATATATAATACAAATAACCTGTCTTCTGCTGCTGCTGCACAAAAAAAATATCCACTGGCTGGAAGCAATTATTGTGAGATAATACATGGAAGTTTGCCAGCTAGGCTTGTTAGGTTTTCTAACTCCACATTTATGATTTACATTAGTACATAGCACTATCTCTTCACACAGCCAAGGCTCTATTGCTCTATTTATGAACCTACTTTATGTATCAGTGGTAAAATTATAGGGCTGAAGTAAACCATGCAGTGAACTAATCTAAACCAAATCCCTAGAAGAGATTCATTTCTATTCCGGAAATACGTGTCACCATTAAATGGACCGCATTCAATATAAGTGAATTATTATTCCAATTATTTGGCCAGCTTTACAACTTGCCAGTGGCTCAATGCCAGTATTTTACTTATCAGGCTAATAAAAATTTGATTATCAAAGCCACCAGGTCAGTTGCAAACAGAATGGCATTCGGGGTGCAGAGAGCGAGACCGCCACAACAGCCACCTTGGTCAGACACAAGGCCAAGGAATTACATTTTTCTGTTACATCATGTCTTGTGTCAGTAATAAAATTAACCAAAAATATTCCCAAGAGCTATCTGAGCCAAAGAACATGTGGATGTGGAACCAGTTTTCCCTCCACCACTGACCTGCAGAGAAGGATTAAGTGTGGGAAACAATGTCCTGCTGAGCCTGTCCTGGGGACAAGGAACCTTCATGGGGAGAACAGGAAAGCCACTGACAAAATCTTGCAGGCAGATTGTAGGACCAGATTTCTACATAGAAAATAGACCTTTACCATGTAACAGCTTGTCAGTAACCTCAATGTACAATACAGTCTACCTATGGAGAAACTCTGGGAGTGTTGTTATAATGTTGCCTGTATTATCTTGATCTGATCACAGAGAACTGGAAAAATCTCTTTGGGGACAAACGTCTGGATGGAGATAAGGCTGCATTTGGAGTTTATAGTTCCTGTGTGGCTTGCTACTGAAAAGGCTAAACATGGCTCCAATCAAAATGTTAAAGTCGGCCCCTGGGAGACATTTTTCCAGTGAAACTAAAGCCGTGGAAACTGCAGATGCGTGCTTTAAAATGTTCAGGTGGGAATGAAAGTCTTGCTTCCCTTTTCACTTTTATTTCCTTATTCCTTGCATGAAATTTATATTTAGACCAAAAAGGGAAGAGGAACAAAAATGCTCACTTGGCTTATTGAAGTCAGACCAAATACTTTGTCTGTAGGGCAGAGCTGGGACTCTGGGATGGCTGCAAGCTGTCACAAGGTTCTGTCAGTAAATCCGCCACTGCGTGTGTTGCAGGTGCGACTCATGCTGACTGTTGGGGCATGGGCAGAAGTCTGGCAGGGCAACGTTGCTTAGAGGGCAGATGCTCTGATTTGTGCTCCCTGGCATGTGCCAAAACACTGTGCAAAAGCAGAATTTGAACTAAACAAATGTTGGCCCTCAATTCAAAGCTCATATTCATCTGTCTTATAGATGAACGGTGACAGGAGGTCAGCCTTCACAAAGTCTTTCAACACCCTTACAGACTGAGTCACCTGATTGAGGCTCCTGTCTCTCCCCAGTGACTATAGAGGGAGCCAAGGAAGGTCATCATCCTCAGCAGAGCACCCTGAGCTGTGGGAGATGACTCTGAGCCATACAAATGGCCATGCAAATAGACCTGCTGTGATTCAGCCCTTCAGAAAACGATCAGAAAGCGAGAAAGTGAGGCATACAGTTTGGCAGAAAGCAAGAGGGAAAAGCAAGAGAAACAGGGAAACTAAAGAGGAAAAGGAGAAGAAATTAGAAGAAATGAAGATGAGTGGTAAGAGGAAAAGCAACCGCCAAAGGGAAACAACAGAGAGACTAAGGAGGAAAATCTGTCTGTGAGATCAATCAGAGGGAAGTCAAAAGCAGCCAAGCAAGAAGCCTAAACATCATGTGGAGAAGCCCTTGTCCCCAAACCCTGGCAAAGGAGCAGCTGCTGCCTGTGGTCACAGGAGCCACTGGCTCAGGCACCCAGGGGGTGGAGGGAGCCCTGTGTGAAGGACACTGCAGCTTGCTCCGTCTAGGTCTCTCCTGGCAACAGTCCCTCCTGCCATCCATGTTAACAGCAGAAATTTAGCACTTGGGTATCAGAAGCTGGAGAATGAAATTTTCTTTTCATCATGACAAGCATGCAGCACTGTTTAGAGGACACAGGGCAGGGCTACCAGTGCATGGTATCAGCAGGAAGAATTTCTCAGTTTTCTGTTTTCATTCTCTTTTAGATGTGAAAAAGTTGGCAAATTATTCAGGGCTTTTTCCTAGCTCTGCTATCTAAATTACCACAGCATGACCAAGGCAAGGTAAGCACAGCGAAGCCTCCAAACGCATTCTGTAGGTGCTGGGAATCTCTGGAAACACTTTTGGTGTAATTGTTAAACAACTTTTGTACCTACTAAGCACTTGGAAAGTTACACAAATGTGTATGCTGTGCAAATCCAGTGATTAAAAATAACTTACTAGTTCATAACAGTAAATATACTGCTGACTGGCAAAGTTATATACATTTAATAGAAAAAAATGTGGGAGACATTAGCCAGTATAATTGCTTTAATAGAGTCTATGACATGCAGTGGAGTTTTTACAAGTACACACACATGTACACACACAGAAGATAGCAAATTAGAAATAAAGCTCTAGTAGAGCCAAACCGCAACTTAGACTATTAAGACTATTGATGAAAGGACTACACTTGTAGCCGGATTATGAAATACTGTAAAATGTAGGATTATGAAGTACTGTAAAATGTAGTGAGATGCCTTTTCTCTTCGAGAAACCCTCCTGATCACCACTTAATACTGTGAGGAGGTGCTGCCTGAAGAGTGAGCCAGCACATCTGGGACGCGAGCATCCAGGCTGTGGTTGCACAGCACTGCAGTAGAACATGCTGCAGAGCTACAAGCAGAGGCTGAGGGAGAGAGAAAGGAAATTCTCACAATTGCCTGTTTCCCTGAGCCGCATTAGGCAACTGAGTGATCACAGGCCACAGCTGAACTACACGAGTGAGTCACGGAGTTCAAAACAAGAGCATCCACTAATTGTTTCATGGAAGAGGCTTGGGGAAGTCTGAAGAAGGATTTTGTAGGATATTCTTTTACTCGTGAACTTTGGAGTCTTTTGTAGCAAAGCCAGCTATTCTGATGTGAGAGTTTATTATATATAGCCCAAGGAGGGCTGTGTTCCAGGGCAGGGCATCCCTCATGGGCAGTGTTTTTTGCTGTGAGCCTGGAACAGCTTTGAGGCTGCCCAGAAAGAGCTCTCAGACACCACTGCCTGGCAGACGGGAGGAGGGGACAAATGGCCTTACCCCCAGTCTAGCTGTCCCATCAGTTCTGTGCAAATGTTTTGGTCAGTTAGGTTAAGATTTGTTCACCTACATTTCAGACGTGCCAGGCAAGATTATGATACTGTAAATATTATTTGACAAATATCTCTAGCCTCAAGTCTCTGAACTTGGACAAGATGTCTCAATGATCAGCCCCCAAGTCTTGTTCAGTGGGGCTGTGGAGCCAGATACAAGATGAGGAAGAGCTTCTGGTGGAGGTTTACTTACTAGGGGCTGTATGTGACACCCTGGGTAATGAGTGGGAATGAACAGGGGTGTGGGAGTGATGTGGATCCAGCGCCCTGCTTTGCCACAGTCTGTATCCTTATCCTAAACACATAGTGGACTGTCAGCTCCCTTTCCCTCACAAAAGAAAAATCCATCAGCGCTCCTGTGACGCTGATACACCCTGGTCATGGGAACTGAGGATGCACGTGAGAGGGACGAGCGCAGTCTCAGGCCCAAGGGTTGCACAAATGGCTGGAACACGCTGCAGGTTAGAAGGAGAGATGAAAGGGCATTTGTCCACTGGCAGATCGCTCTGGCAAGGGGGTCAGTGAAGATGGAGATGGCTTCCACAGTGCTTATTGCTACAGGGTTTCCAGCAAACTGCAAGTTTATGGCTGTGGGGCTGGCTCTGTGGCTGTGCTTTTGCCCTTCCCTACTCCTTACTGACCACCACCCCCAGCAAGCTGCTGCGGTTGCGTCACACACAACCTGCTTGCTTTTACAGTGCTTCCCTTGATCTCTTTGGCCTACATCTTGGACAAAGAATTGGTTTGTTACTCCTTCTGGGCAACCCAGCTGCTCCAGAAATGATCTAACCCCTGATTTGCCTGATTTGTGTCTTGTCCCTCTTCCACAGCTTCAACTCTATTGGTGCTCTGGGTTATTGGGATCCAATTTCCAGCATCCAGGACTGCAGAAAACAGTCCAGGATCCAATATGTGCTAGTGGTACAGAAACCTCTTTGCCAAAAAATTTATCTTAGCACACACTGGGTTACCGTGTACTCATTTCTCTAGGTAACTGAGATTCTTGGTCTCCAATCATTGTCATGTTGGCAGCCCTGAGCTTTTCTTTCCTCCTGTTCTCTCTGTTATCTGAGGCATGGACCTGCCTGTCCTAGATCCCTAGAAAGGGATCACAGCCTACCTGCTGTACTGTTGTTTTCTGAGCTAAGGCTTATTCAGTATCTCAGTAGACTTCCTTGCAAATCAAAGATAACCAAGTTTCAGTGACTCATTGGTCTGGAGTCATGTTCTTTTCAAATTGCAGTCCCAATCTGGAGACAAAAACATCAACAGAGAAAGCAGATTAATCAAAATGGGATTTGCAGTTTGATAGAGAAAAGATCTGTGAAGGTAGATGCACTTGGCAGAAGCTCAGTCCAGAAGCAGGCAGGAAAGACTTCATGCAGGTACAGTGGTTTCTTCCCATTGAGATTATATGGGCATGAAAGATTTAATGACAAAAGGTTGATCTCACCCTTCCTCTTTTCTGAGTAAAGAAATTAAACAGTGGCTGCTTCTGGACCTGTCCTCCTCTCAGGTCTCACTTGTGGGGAAAGGTCCCTGCTGTTGGCAAGAGCTGGGTTCATTTGCATTTTTCTTCTATCTGAATTTTTATAAAAAATGAAGACAAACTTTTTTTCCATTGCCAAAAATGTGAGAAAATTAGCAGGCTGGGAAGGTCAACAAAAATTAGAAAATCTTGCCAAAAAGTGGAAATTTTCCATATTTTATACTCGGATTTAATCCAAAATCCATTTGGAGGAGAAGTACTTGCCAAATTATTATCAGAAAACTGAGAGTTAGCAAGACATGTGCCAGGATTCAGAAGGAGCCCAAGTTAGTGTCAAATGATCACATTTGGGGACCATTTACTAGAGTAGTAACACTTACCGTCATATTTAAAACAGCAGCTTGGTCTCAGCTATATAAAAAAAACGTCATTGCATCAATGCCAAGTCATTAGCTTACAAAGCTCCAGGCCCTGTCTACACACAAACCTGCCATCAGTTTAACTAAAATCGCTATTTAATCCATTTAGAGCAATCAGCACAACCCTCTTTTTTGGGTAACCAAATTAACTTAAATCAGTACAAGCCTGTTAGAAGCAGAGACAAACAATTTAAGGACATGGACATCAAAACCTGCATTAGCTCAAGCAGGGTGAGTTTTATGGCGAGGCGAGAGCTCAGGCCAAGCCTGGGGGATGCTGCGATGGTCCAATTTGGGCTGTGGAGCCATGCCTGAAGGACGTCCAGCAGTAGCTTTGTGTTGAGATGCCCAAGAGGTCTCTCCTGGGTGTTGCTACATGTATAGTCTGGATCCCTACTGCTTTGCGGGGCTGTGCCCTGATGTGTTTAGGAGCTGCGGCCACCCTCAACCTGTCCCCTTCCCAGCCCCAAACCCTGTGTGAGAAACCTGACTGGTTTGTTGGGGGAGCTTGAGGTGAAAGCCATAAGACATAGCTGGCTCTGGTAGGAAGTGTTTGCCTTCGATGACCCAGGAATCCTTGTTTAAACTCTGTTCTCCTGTGCTGAAACATGCTTTTGAAAGCAGAAGTACGGCCACAGCAACATGCCAGTGTCCTCCCTCCCCACGTTTGTGGCTGCCTCCACACACACAGGCCGCTCAGGAGCCCTCCCGCATCCCCTTTCTGTGAAGAAGAAGGAAGACACCAGCGGTGGCAGCTGGCCCCAAGCTCAGACTGTTTCCCGGGGGGTGTAGGGCCCTGTTGGCTCTCACTGTGCTCAGCCCCTGTGGGAGGTGCCCCGCTGTGCAGCATGACCTGCGTGGGGCAAGAGCAAAGCGCCCGGAGGGGCAACCCTCCAGCCAAAAGCAGGGCTTATCTGAGAGGAGCCTGGGCCCAAAAGTGCTCAGGGGCTTATTCAGCCCCATTTGGTTTGTCGAGTTAGTAACCTGCAGTGGCTCTCATGCTCTCTGAGTGCTCGTCCAGGCCTCCTTAAGCCCGCTTCAGCTTTTGGCACACACAGCATTCATGGGTGAGGGGTTCCCCAGATGTCCATCCACTGCGCTAGGCACCAGATCGTGGCTTTGGCCAGCTGCGGTTGATGGCATCTAATTTTCTTCTTTTGGCATAGACAGTGAGTAGTTGCTCCATACCCACCTTCTTTATGGCACACATAACTCTGTAGACCTCTATTACACCCTCTCTAAAGTCATTTTTTCCAGGCTGAAGGATTCCAGTTCACTGGAGTTACATAGCTCCCTTTCACAGAGGAACTATTCCCTACCCTTGGTCATCCTTTCTGCCCTTCTCTGGACCTTTTTCAGTTAGGCTATACCCTTTTTGAGATAAGAGATCAAAGTCACACTCAACAGCAGGTGACCCAGCAATTCATATGGTGACATTTATACAGCATGCCCTTATCTTTATTTTTAGCCCTTTCCCAATAATTCCTAACATTTGACTGGTGTTTTTGCTTGTTGACGAGCATTGAGTTAATCTTTTCATGGAAAAAATCCCAATATTTCGATCTCGAAGACAGTATGCAGAGATTATTTTTCCCCATATGTATCACTCCGCATCTACCTATGCTCAATCTGTTTCCCCATCCAGTCACTCTGCAGTCTCATAATGCTTTTCTGCGTTGTTTCGGTCAACTGTCGTCTTTACTACAGTGAGTATCTCATCACAAGGAAACTTGCTCACCTCCTTTTCTACATCTTAATGGGTACGCTTCATGTGTGGAGAGGGAAGTGCATAGAAAATAAGGCAAAAATATGAGTACATAGTCATATACCAGTTATTCTATTTTCAGGTGCTGCATCAACAAATCCCTGTGGTAACAGCCTGCAGCAAAATGTGATTCCCAAAAGCAAAGACCAGAATAAGAAAATAAGCAGGGCCACAGACGGGCCAAGGAAGGACTGCCGAGGTGTGGAGACAGCTTCGTAGCTGCCTATCTCCACGCTTTCCTGCTGCCCAGAGGATGCACCAAGTTCAGCTCAGAGGTTCTGATGACTTCAGGGAGAGCTTTGACCTAAGGCAGAACTGCAGGATGTAGCTGCTGAGTTTCAGCAGGAGAGGGATACCACTAACTTCCCCAGCAGAGCTAGAGATTTCTGAGTGTTTTTACTGAAGACACCAGCTGGAATCTCACCTGAGTTCATCCAAAAGACTAAGAGGACTCCAACTCTCTCCTGCCTTTATGCACAGTGCAGGTTGGGTCCTATACATTCACAGGTTCATATGAAATCTTGTTTTTTGATATGTCATGGCAGAAAAAGACGGAAATCCCTCAAACCTGCGATCTTCCACAGGCAAAGGAACTGCTCTAAAACAAACTAGTGTCTCCTTCCTCCTGTGGCTGTAAGCCAGAGAGCTGTTTACATTAATGGGGTATCTGGCCCCCAGCTACATTACAAAAAGCCAAAGATGCTCAGATATGACTGTGACAACATAATGTAAAACAGGGCTCATTTTGTATTGCAGAGTGCCTGGGTAGTGATAGATGTCTGCAGCCACGGGTCCAGGCACACCAGTCTTGCCGGATCGTTTCCCTTGCACCAGCCCACCACCCTGGAGGAGGATGTTGGGACAAGCAGGAACTGTAGGAACAGGGCGTAGGAACAGGAGATTTGTACTGTTTAATGGCTTTCAGTCCCAGGGTGGGCATCCTGGAGAAGGTATCCAATGAAGAATGTAGGAGAAGGACCCTTAAATTACCCTTGAATGGCCTTTAGAAGAATAAATAAATCTTCATGGTGACAGTGCCACCATTTCTAAGTCTCTTGATGCAATTTTATAATATAAGCAATTTTTATCAGTGCCTTTCCACTGGGGCAATCCAAGTAACAGCCCTGGTTGAGTTAATCCCTTTAAAAGCCCACTGCAGTGTTTCATCACCCCTCTGCTGTGCTGCGTGCCAGGTCTCTCCTGGCTCAGGGCACCCCTGAGCTGCAGCACAGAGCAAGGGAGAGCTGATGGACCAGGAACATGAGAGGGACTGACTCACCTTGAGCATCAAATGGGCAACGTCCCAGCACTGAAACACCAACCTCAGCCCCACTCTGCTCACAGAGCGCAGCACAGCCGCTTCTTTTATGCTACAGACATAAAGTCTCGTGAGTTTGAAGCGTCTTGTGCTTTCAACCTGAGGGCTTTCTGTAGCAACCACAGTCGTGGCAGGGATGTACACAGGCACATTCACACATGCAGAAGTGTTTGATTTTATACCAGGAATTCTACAGTTGAAAAAGGCTTGCATTTTCTTGTATGGGTAGCACGATTATAACATAAACCAAGGAATTGAGGGCTCCAGTCTACAAATCCTTATTAGCACGGGTACTCCTTGAAAGTACTAGTTCAAATAAGAGTATTTGTGTAATTCACAAGTCTGCAAGAACATGTCTACTCAAAGTTTCTCATGGCTTTTTGTCTTCAAACCACCATACACACATATGACAAGATATAGAAGAAATGTATGCTATTCCCTGGTGTTCCCAAATTTCCAAATACTAGAAGGTGCTGAGTATAATTGATTACTATCAGAGGCCTACCTAAGTCTAAAAAGAAAGCATACACCACATGACAAATTGTGTTTATAAGAACTTAAAGAGAAAACAGCAACTTGTCACTCAAAACTCCGAAAACTTTGAGTATTTCTGGAGCTGGACAGTAGGTGGCAGAACAAATACACATTCTCTGATAACTGATGAATAGGAATACTTTTGCTAAGAAGACAGGCCCAGAGAAATTAAAGTAAAACGTATATCGAAAAGAAATTGAAAATTTATAGCTGCCCTACTTTTCCTGATCAGTTCGTGTAATGCACAGGCCCTGTTAAGGTTGGCTTTAAACCTTTTATGTTATTTACAACAAGCGTTATGTTTAGTCACAAACTCAGGTCTCTTGCCACAAATCCCCCTGGCTCCTTTCCCCATACAACACATTTTTAAAGCAGGAGCCAGGCAAACTCTACCATAACATTTAATAGACCATTAAAGTTTTTGCAGAGAGGTAAAAATCTCAAATGAGCCCAAGTGATGTAGGAACACCATGGTGTAACTGCAAATCGCCAGGACTCTGCACAGGTAGCTCAAATTAAGAAATAAGAATCTAAATTATTTGCTAATTATTGCTGTGCTCCTATAAAGCAACATTAATAGCACATTGACTGGGAGCCACCGTGGGTACAGGCTGAACTGAAAAGCCTGGAAAAAAGCTCTGGATAGGAGGCAAATGAAAGGTTTGGCACCATGAGGTGTCAGCACGCATCTGGCCCAGCTGCCCACTGCCCACCCCACCAGGGCACATCTCACACATCTCAGTAAAAGGGGAAAGGATTTCAGAAACTGGTTCCATGGAGAAAAAGGGATTTTATTAAGGCCTCCAGAGAGCAGAAGGAGCTCAGGTTCACAGCAGTGAAAGCTGGGCTGGAGGTTGAAAGAGGTGAGTCCAACTCCAGCTCCTGAGTGATTTTCGGTGTGACCTTACACTGCTTCAGCCTTTTCACTTTCCCTCACAGCCCTGGCATCTCCTGTCCATCACCTTCCCTTTAGGTATGAGGTACACAGCACAAAACATACCTACCAACAGTCCTTGCTGGAAGGAGACAAACCACCACCCCTGGAAATGAAGCTGTCACAGCTTCACAATATTCCTATGACATACAAACACTCAAGACTGTCTATTCAAGTGCATCTTTCAGCCCTTTGGTTCCTGTCCCCAAATATGCAAATGTTCATTTTAACAAAAATGGGAGCAATTTCCAGATCATTTTTGTCAGCTCTTCTAGCTGGAGATGTGAGAGGAGAGGACCTTGAGGAAGAATTGAATATAACAGGAGTGGTAGGACCCTTCTGGATTCAAATGGACTTGCAAGCCTGCAGGAAAGCATAGGGCTGTGGGAGAAGCGCCCAAAGACAGATGATGCCACGTGAAATCTACACTGCATCAGTAGCTGAGAAATAGTTCTTGATGGGCTCCAGAAGTCATCTGACCTGTTGTGGCAGCAGATGAGCAGAGCCTCCACAACAGCCTCTTTCTTTGGGAGGACCAAACATCTGCATGGCATAAAATACCATTAGAAAAAAAGAGGATGAACTCACATGTCACTGGTCTGCAAAACCCAATAGCAGAGGCTCAGAGTTCAGCCATTGGGTGGCTGGAGTCACCAGAGCAGGGATGCCCAGCCTGGGGGAGGAGCTGAGAAAGGAGCCATCACATCACTTTTGGCCAGTGTTCAGGGATGCACCAACTGGCTCCAGAAGTCATAGGCAAGTCTCTTCTGCTACATCTGCAAATAGGCCTCTCAAAGGGGTAATGGGTCAGGTAAAAAGAGGTAGAGTTGGTGGGAAGTAATACTCCTCAAAGACAACCTTCCTCAGAACTGAAGAAGAAACTTCTTTCATGTTTGTAGGCAATTTACCTCAGCTCATGATGATTGCAAACCTCAGAATAACTAAGGTTTGCTCACCTGCAAAGGCAACACAAGATCTGCCCACCCATCCATCCTGACACACGGCACCACAGCTGCCGTAGGACACGTACACCAGGCCTTCTGAGGGCAGGAGTACCAGACCTCTCCCCTCACTGCCAGAGCATTCCTTCCAAATTTGGAGGTGCAAGTAGACAAACTTACCTAGGAAACCAACTGATTCCTCTTCCTGCATGGAGATGTCTTACCCTAGGATGCCAGCTAAACATGGAAAGGATCAAACCGTGGGATGGACCTGGGCAATGGCTCAAAAGAATGGTACAGCCTAAGAAAGGATAAGAAAGGGAAGAAACAGAGAGGGGGCTGAAGGAGCAATGACGGCAAAATGGACACATAAACAGCACAGAAGGGGAAAACAGTGGTCACCGTAAGCATTTCTTTATGTTAAAAGCTATATCTAACCATGTTTCTGATGGCTGCACATGGTGGTAGTTCACACACCAAGGACTGCGGCCACCAGTTTGGGAGTGAAGGGAACGTGCATGGGAAGTTGGGTGGTGTGGGAACTCATAGCTTGTTGCTGATTTGTAACAGCACAGCTGGAAGCCTGCAAACGCTGCTCTGTCCAGGACTCGCAGGTTCTCAGCTGCCCAGAAAATCAGTTCAGTGTATTTACAAACCAAGGACAGATGCTTTGGGGACCTTGTGGTCATTTAAAATTTGGTTTCTACAGTCAGCTCCCAGTCCCTTTATAGCTGAGTCACCTGGTTTTGAAGTGTTGTTTCCAAGTTCTTGCAGGGCTCTTCCTGTCCCACGTCCTCCCCAGTCTCAGCCTACTCACATGTGCACCCTGCAGCTCAGCCCGCTCTTCCTCCATGCTGTCCCACTCCTCGCCACTCTTCCCCCCTTTGTCTCTACCTCACTTCCTTCCATTTTGCCTCTCCACTGCCTTTGCCCTTCCCAACTAACCCTTTACTGCCATACCCCAGGTCTTCTGAAGTTTTGACAAGTTTCTTTTCCAGAATGGGGACCAGTATACCAACCTACTGACACACACAGTCTTCTGGTAAAAATCCTGTCCTCCCCTCATTGCTTCATCTCCCCCCCCTTTCTACTATCTTCCTTTTGTTTGTCTTGGCTACTCTTTTGCCTGCTCTTAAATTGCACAGTCTTGGAGGGCAGTGCCAGAATCCGGTCCATAGAATTCCAAAAGGCACCTAACAGCCTAAATATTATAATAAGGTTCTATTTTAACTTTTTTGCTTTTCGTTTTCAATAAACTCACTGAAATTCCAAGTAAGCAGAACTCTTAAGTAGACAGACATACGTGTCCTGTCAACAGGAAGTTTCTCTTGCATAACGTCTCTGGCAGTTCTGGAAAGCTACATGCAATTGGGTTTATTTTCCTCACTGCAAATTAACAGTCAGGACAAAAGTGAACCCATCAAGAAAAAAAATTTCTGAGAAAGGATATTCTAGAAAAGCAGATGATTTTTAGCACACAGAGCTGCCCTCGTGAAACATCTGCTATGACGTAGTCCTGTTCTGGCCACAGACCAAACATATCAATAGCTCCACAGAGTAATGGGATAAGAAATGGGAAAACTGCCACTGCTTGTTTAGCAGTTTGTTTTGCTGATAAATGTCTGTCACTTTTCAAATAGCTACAGTGTAATTGTTTTTTGGGGAAAATATTTCCCTGAGCAGGAGGTTTGCAGGCCATTAGCTATTTCCCATCTGTGTCAGTGTTTTAATACACCACATATGCACTTTGCTCCCTATTAGAAATTCTTCACAGCTTTTGATTATGGGCAAGAAGCCTCAAGTTTAGAAATCGTGTCTGTCATTAAAAAGTCTTCTCTAGCCTCACAGAAAATTTAAATCTAAAAATCATTAGAATGAATATGTATTCTTTGAAAGAATTGCTAAAGACTGCTGGAAAAGGACACTTCTTAGCTGTAATTTTAAAAATAATGAATGACTGTATCAAAGCAGCAGCAGTTTGACTGAAGCTGTGGCTACTGTGTGCTCGCTCCGTGGCTCAGAGGCAGAACGTCACTTGGCCAAGCACCGCCACGTAGTGGAGTTCATCTCATCCCTTTTCAAACTGTGCCATTTTTAAAATTCCACCAGATAGCTGCTGGGACAAGAGGCAGACCTCTGCTTAATTTTACACAATACCTCCAGTAATTATCTGTTTTTGCTTCACACACATACACTCAATGTGCAATTACTTGCAGTAAATTTAGCTGTGCCAAATACACTCTTACCTGCGTCAACTGAAATGCTAGATGCATATGTTTCTGGGAGAAAATCAAAACCAAACCATTCTTTATTAACAAGTATCCTTCTCCTTTTTTTATCCCTCCTCCCCTCAGAGAAAAAAAAAAAAAAAGAAAAAAAGCAGAGAGAAAACAAGGAGATATGTAAAAAAGTGGGTACGGTTGCAGATTTATTCCAGTGATAAACTTGTTTCAGCATCTGAATCCTTTGCATTTTTTAAATTCAAGATGATCACACAAAGTTTCTATTCTAACTAGTTTTTAGGCTTCACAGAATAAAGTTAGGGAGAAAAAAAAAAGAGATTCAGGATTATAAAGTGCCCCTCAAAGTATGAATTTAGGAACAGAGTGAAATTTCCAAGTCAAGTACTGCACAGTGGGAAACTCACAGCATTATCTGCTGCTGGGACTGACAGGCAAAAGGACCAACGTACAGGCAGTGACTGCTTTTCAGAATTTATTGTAAAAAATAGTATTAAACAATAGGAAAAAAGCCACTCCTTTTTCAACCCACCACATATTGCTTTCTGTGGAAACAACGGAAAAGTGTGACAGAACTGTATTTACCCATTCCTGTCCATATATCAGATAATCCCAGCTACTCAGGACATGCTCATGGGAAAAATATTGGCAGTATCACAGCATATGGAAGTGGAAATAAAAAACATGCAGTATTTTCAATTGCAGTTGGGAGGCCTATTTCCTGGAGTCTAAAGACCATGTTGTTTTATCTGTTTTCCTTTAGCAAAATGTACATTATCAGAGTTTCATAACTTCAGACACCAGCAGAAAGCCCTGATTTTTTGCCAATAGTGACATACCCACCTCAAAGATAAACATGGAAGTCAGAATGTCTGCCTTTTTTCTGTTTGCAATTTCCTTTCCATAGGAACATGCACATGATATAGTTCCTGCAAACAGCTATTCAAAGCTTGGCTAGCCCTTTTTCACTTATACCAGTTCAATCCCACTGGAGGTCCTCAGGGCAGCACAAACAACAGAGAACACTGTTCCAACCCCACACTGCACTTGTTTTGGCCAAAAACTGCTTGTCCTAACACCAAATTGTTCATGTTAAACATACTTGGTAGGTCCTGTGCTTTTGTCTACAAACAGAAAGATGTCAGATTCTGCATTAAACTGTATCACAAAAAATGTAAACCAATACACTCCACAGCTCTTTTCTGTGTGTATGGATTTTCTAGCTCAAGTCAAAACTGCGAAGTCCCAGTGTTAACTTGAACAGAGCTCAATTTAAGTGGAGCCCCAAAACAATGAGTCTGCAGTACTATTCACCTGGTGCAATTAGCTTAATTATCTAGTAGTGAAAAGTTGACTTAGCTTCAGTTTCATGCCCAAAAGCATAAATCAGACAAAACTTAAGTTGCATGGCACCTTTGAGATCACCTCAGTTTCAAGTCAAGGGATGGACTTACACATATATAGGAGCATTGTTTTAGGTATGACATGAGTATAGAACCCAAATATTCAGAAAACAGGGGGCAGCAGAAATCTGTGGATAATGCTAAATAACAGTACCTAACGATATTTTTTTCCACTGCTGTGCTTGCTGAAAACTGATAACAGCAACCACAACAGTTTGAGGTGACTCTCACAACTGACAGTCACCAGTGTAGAGTGCAATGGAAATTTTGGTCATTCTGAAAGAAAATACAATGGAGCAATACAGGAAATTCCATAGCAAGGGGACACAGTCAAACATTTGTTCTCTTGCACATCATAAAAAGTATTTTTGGTTACAAATTACCGCTGCAAACAACCTTCTCATAGATAAAACTAAAAATGTCTCTACCTAAAAAGCTTTGAGAAGGGTCAAAACCCCACAAACCACAACAAAAAGCTTTCTCTAAGTCCTCTTCCCTTCTGAGTTGCAACAGTCTTCTCAAGAAAGACCCTCTTCTTGGTCAATCAATTCAGTTTTGGTAGAGAATACATCAGCCAGCATGTGCTTTGGGATTTCAGATCCCCGTACTTTTAACGTGTAGCAGGCATTCTCTACTTTTGCCAGACTCTGTTTCAAGGTATACAGCTTCTTAGATACTTCGTAAGGTCCAGTGTTGCCAATGAAAGTAAAACCATCATAAATCTGACGTAAGAACTGGCTCAGTTCAAAAGGCGTGTCTATGTCACCGTTTCCAACGCTGCTGATGCACAGCCGCATCAGCTCTCCAGTCAGATCAGCCACTCCCAGCAGGTAATCTACGGGTGTCACCTTCAGGCTGCAAGTGTGTGGTTGTTTATCGTGGGAATTGGAGGTCTGAGGATGGAACAGAACAAAATCCAGCACAGAAAACTACAAAAAAGCAGTCTATAATGGTTCAAACATACATTAACTTATGTAACATAACTGGTAATTAAAAACACTCTGGAAAACTGAATTGCACGGCACATCCACACAGTCTGATATCAGAAGTACTAATCTCCTTCCAGCATACTAGAAGTTATGAAAGCATCATTTCCACTTGAGATGTGATTTCCATTCTAGCAAGCATGACAAACATACCCTGCTTCTACTATCACTATTTGCAAACAGAATTATCATGTCTTTGTACCAACATTTAGTTGCAGTTGTGGGTGGGGTTTTCTAGGCTGACAGATCTCAGTCTAAGACATTTAAATTTTCCCTAAACAGTCTGTCCAAAGCTACCAAAGCAAACAAGAATCAAAAAGAGTCTGCATTATGAAAACAAATCACATTTTGTAACAGCGTCTTGAATTTCGAAACATATCTTCTACAAGAAGCTGATAAATATAGTTCTCAGACCCATTTTATATCAACTGAACTCATTAATATGGCCAAATAAATACTTATTGAAGAAAACTCATCACAAAGTTACAGGTTTGCTCCTATATCCAAGTATCCAATACTTTTTCTTGCCAAAATACTGGTACCTTGGGAGACAATATAGGTTTCTTTCTGTTCTCTTGTTCCCATAACATGCTAGCCACCCAAATTCACAAATGTGGTCAGAGGCATTTATGCAGGAGCTATCAACTTCACAATTTGTTAAAACAAGTATGCCACAATGGTACAATTTGCTCTGGGAAGAACAAACGAACTTACGCTAAAATCTTGGCTTCTTTGCAAATATCTTAGCAAGAGGATGAAGAAATAATAAAAAGTGCTTTACAGCAGAATCTCTTCAACAGAAGTAGACTTGGTAATTCATCTAAAGGAGTAGCACATGGTCTGCATGTGTGTTTATGTACATTACTAAAAATTGCCTTTTGTCCCCTGTAAACAATCAAACTGTGCCCAGTTTACTGTGGTCAGTGGCAGCAGTTTGTCCCTATGCAAATAAGTTCTATTTAAGGCAGGATAGGAGTAAGAGCAAGTCAAGAAACAGCAGATACGGTATCAGGGCTAAGGCGTGAGGGGACACAAACTCGTCCTCTGAAGGGAGGCATCATGATTGACTCCAGGAAAGTAAAAATGGTCAAGCTAAGACATATGCAATGCATTTTAACAGAAGCTGAATACTGTGCCTGCTGTTCAGCAAGATTTAATTCATGGAGTTCATCCTGCTTTGAATTCATTTGTCTCACCCAACTTTTGCTACATCACTATACACCAATAGGACTTACAGGCAGTCCCAGCCACCAAAAATCCCTCCTCCACATTTGTTTGCTAGTATTTCACTGCCCTGGATCTTTCCCCTTACCAGGAGTTCAGTTTGCTCTGAATAAAAAGGATGTGAAATTTATAAACTTGTATCCCACGGATTTAGTTTACTACTTGTCAGAATAAAAAGCATGTTTTGAACCAGTGAGTCAAAGCCCAGACAGACATCTAATACCATTCCACTAACTGGCCTTATTTAATCAGATGCTAAAAATGTAACTAAGCCTACTCATTGCATTTCCATCCCAGAAAGATGTTTGTCACATGAGAAAAGAAAAACTTTTACCATGTTTGTTGTTTCTTCTCTGTCTTCTGCTGTAAATATTAGTTGTTTGTTGATCTCTTCAACACTAATCAAAGATCGTGTTTTGATAAAATATTGAAATGAGACCGCCTCAACATACTCTTGAAGCCCTGCAAAAATAGCAGAAGAATTAAGCTAATGATTTGAACTTTCCAGCAATGATCCATGCTCACAACTATTTTTTTTAGAAATCTTTTAAGTGAGACTATTTTAAGGTTACTAGCAAAAAGTAAAAACTAAGATAATCCAAAAATAGCACTGAAGAATCATTTAATATAGCGCGCTTCTCAAGTACAGAAACCAGACCAAGAACACAGCAAATAAACATTCTCAGGTTTTTACTCCAACTGTACTTTTTATTCAGAACTTTTTGTAATATCAGTATAAAGTTTCTCTCAGAAAATTATCGAACAGTAGCTCCTCATAACGTCCCTCATGGGTTCACTTTGGGACCAGTACTGTTTAATATCTTCATCAATGACACAGATATTGGGATTGAGTGCACCCTTTGCAAGTTTGTGGATGACACCAAGCTGAGTGATGCAGTTGACACACCAGAGGGACAGGATGCCATCCAGAGAGACCTGGACAAGCTCAAGAAGTGAGCTCAAGAGGTTCAACAAGGCCAAGTGCAAGGTCGGGCACCTGGGTCAGAGGAACCCCCAGTATCAATACAGGCTAGGGGTTAAAGGGGTTGAGAGCAGCCCTGTGGAGAACGACTTGAGCGTACTGGTGGATGAAAGATGGGACATGACCCAGCAATGTGCACTTGCAGCCCAGAAGGCCAATCGTATCCTGGGCTGCAGCAAAAGCAACACGGCCAGAAGGTCGAGGGAGGTGATTCTGCCCCTCTGCTCTGCTCTGGTGAGATCCCAGCTGAGTTCTGCATCCAGCTCTGGAGCCCTCAGCACAGGAAAGACATGGGCCTGTTGGAGAGGGTCCAGAGGAGGCCACAAAGATGATGAGAGGGATGGAATACCTCTGCTGTGAGGACAGGCTGAGAGAGTTGGGGTTGCTCAGCCTGGAGAAGGCTCCAGGGAGACCTTATTGCGGTCTTTCAGTACCTAAAGGAGGCCTATAAGAAAGATGGGAACAGACTTTTTAGTAGGGCCTGTACCGATAAGACAAAGGGTCATGGTTTTAAACTAACGGAGGTAAGATTTAGACCTGATCTAGTTGAAGATGTCCCTGCTCATTGCAGGAGGTTGGACTAGATGATCTTTCAACGTCTCTTCCAACACAAACTATTCTGTGATTCTATGATAATGGAGCTTTTAAAATACAATATTTGTACGATTGGAGTGCAGATTACTATTCTACACATTGACAAAGACACAAGACTCAATGCAGAGAAACAGACTGCAAACAAATCAAAAGCAAGGGAGGTAGCTCACCTATCAAAAAAACACACATAAAGAAAACTAAATTTGCTTGGTTTATCTTACCAGCAACAGTAGATGCTCATTTAAAACTGAATTTCCTGCTTCTCTATTTTGTGGGAGTTAGTGAAAAGGTTCCTTTAAACATGCAGGGCAGGTGAAAAGCATCTGTTATGTTATTACAAATTCAGACCAAAAAAAAAAAATCAACCAGACAGGGCTGTGATGTCCAACTGAACAACAGCTCTGTCTGAAAGAACATAAGCTCTAAAAACAAGGCATGTAAGGGAATAAAGGAGTTGGCGTGCTCGCAAGGAATTAAAAGATGAGATAATAAACGTAGATTTGTATGCCATCTGCAGCCACCTGCCACAATTACCTCTCACTACCTACTTAGCACATAGTGATTTTCTGTATGCATTATAGCAAAGGTGAGATCTAAAAAAGAGTTTGAATGTTCAGACAGCGATTTCACAGCTTCTGTCAGTTTTTCCTTACATGCAGAGAGGAGATTCAGGGAAAGTGTGTGGGAAAAGTTCATAAGCCGAAAGCTGAAGCTCACACTCTTGGTAGGGAAAAGAAAAAAAAAAAAAAAACACCACAAAAAAACAAACCTGGAACAACCATCCATGGCAGGACCATACTGAAATTTTTGAAGACAAAAAAACAAAGCATGTGCGCATCTGAGCTATGGACAGAGAAAGCACCAAAGGAGGATGTTAAAGGAACTGACTGTAATGTGGCAGGGATGGCTCCAGCAGAGCCATTCTGAACCATTTTAAAGGGATGGTTTCATTTCAAGAGAAGCAAAGAGGTGACAGTGCCATATCATGCTGCAAGAGGGCCAGGATTAGACAATATTTTTTCCACTGAGCAAAGTGAGAAAATGTGGAGGTGGCCAAGGGTATCAGAAGTAGAATCCTGGTTCTGTTAAAATAATCTTGAAATCCTCAACTGACTTCTACACGGCCAGAACCTCAGCCTACAGAGATATGGAGGAAGCAGCAAATTCAGACTTCATCTGGATTAAAGGAAGTCTAAATCAAAGAGAACATAAATTTAAATAACAGATGAGGGTGGAAATATCCCAGAAAAAATAGAGGTAACTTCAAGGGAAAATATAATTGTAGGCAATTTTCCACATTGTGATCACAAAAATGTGATGAGTGATCTGCATTTTTTCCTTTTGAATATGTATTTACAAGGTGAGTGGAGGCCACTCAGAAAAGCAATTCAGCCTGCACTCTCTATGCTTCTTTACAGCAGCACTGGGAAAAGCAGGATAAACATCCAGCAACCAAAGCCACACTCAGTACTGTTGTTCACAAACCAGAACACACACAGGGAACTGCGAGGCCAATTAAATACAATAATTTAATCAACTACATTCAGGTAAAGCATGCCGGGCACAAGCAATGGAAGAATACTAGATAAAAGCTACTCAGGATCTTCTAAGACAAATAACTCCAGAAGTTGCAGAGAGGTAGATTTTATCACCCATTCTTTTCCTTACTTACCCTCTGATGTAACAGTCAGTAATTAATTCATCACAAACTTTGGCTTTTTCTGTGGATAAGTTGCGAGCCACCAGATACAGCAGCACCCAACATTGCAACATCTGTGAGACTGCCTCTCTGCTATCTGAGGAAGAGACTATCACATATGAAGAATCATCTTGCCATTTTCCCAAGTTCTCAGATCAAATCAGTCCTCAAACTTTTCGATAAACAGCTTTCTCGATCAATCATAACTTCCAATTTCAGCTCAGTCCACTTTACTACTTCTCCACACACACTTTGTCCTCTTCCAGGATAAGTGTTTGGTTCCACTGTTCATTTATTTTTATATTTGTTTGGTTTTTATAGACGTACTTATATGTATGTATAGACACACACGTGCATTTTTGCTTCCTCCCACCATCCCACCCTAGCTGACATGTTCCATTCTTCTCCTCACTCCTTCTGTTTAACACCGCCATGTGAATGTTACACACACAGTCTGGTTTGTCATTTAGTGTCATCTTTTCACAGTTGGGGAATCTATCAATCTATCACTATTTAGAAGTAAGCCTTACAAAAGCTCATTCAAAGTTGATACCATTACAAATAGACTGGTAAAAAATCCTGGTTACAACTACTTTGCAAAAATATTCCTATTTGACTTTTTTTTTCTTTCTTTTTAAAGTCCTTCTTCCCGAAGTAGCCATAACGTGACACTTCAGTGACCCAAGACCTTGAAATAAGGTGTTTCCACGTGCAGGTAGAAGGATGTTTAAACATGTTGTGTTTTAGCTTAATGGTAGGACATCCGCTATTTCCAACAAATAATCCCCAAGGTTAAAAACTCCATCCCATTTCACTACAACATCCAACAATACCTTTCCCCTTATGCTCTTGTTTTGGATGTATTCCAAAATCGGCTTATTTATGGATTGAGCTGCCAGTAATGGAACAGTTTGTAAGACTGCCTTTTATGTATTATTTTCTAGTATGCAGACCAAAAATCCCAATTAAAAGCATCGTTATACTTCTACTAGCAGTTCTTAAAATTGTAGATGTAAGGTAACAAAATGTTTAAGTATTTTGATATTTCATTACATTTACTCTATATAAATAGCTTGTACTAGTGACAAGTTACAGTGACCCAGTCTAACAGCTTCCTTCTGTATTTTGAAAATTTATTTTCCACGTGAGAACTAGAAAGCTATACTGAGGTAACTTCTGAGCACATATTAGCTATAAAGGAGGAGATTTTATGCTGAAAGTTTGTGCATTTTTTTTGCCAGCTGTCTCAGCTGATATTCAAGACATCTATCGACATATGCAAGTTCTGAGAAAGAACTGTTAAGCAGTTTCTCTAAGAAATTTAGCAAGAAATCGGGCTTGTTCAAAAACACAGGTAATTCAAGCACTCAATCCAAGAGTGAAATGAATGTCTAAGTGGTAGGAAAAGCTAGTTCTACTTTAAAAAAATGAGTAATTAATAGAAGTTCCTTAATTTCAGGAGTCAAGTTAGGGTAAACAAAATCTAATTCCACCCAAGACATACATGCATGCATGCATGGAAGTTTTAACTCAGAATGACAGATCAAACAAGATATTAAAGTATCTTCCTAAAATTTTGTTTCTGCCATTTCCTCCTTCAAATATCTGTTCAACAGTTAAAAAATGGGTTAAGATGGATTTTGTGTCTCTAGCTCTTAAGGTTAGCAATGCCAACGGTACCCACCATCTTCTCAAATAAGCTGCTTCTCTCCCTATTTCTTCTCAAACTCTTTTTCGTTCTATCCCTTAGTCCTCTTCCTTTCCTCTTGCACTGTATCTTTTTGTCCACAGAGCAGCCTATGCTGATGGGTAGGACAAAAGCAGATGACAACCTGTGTTCTCTTCCCCAGGTCTTGCCCTAAACTGTGCAGCAGGAATCACAGGCCAAGAGCAGCCACTAGAAAGATGGTAGGAAAATATACACAGCGAGTTTCTTCCAGGACCACTACATTAAGTACAGGGCAGGTCATGTCAATCTACTCACTTGCAAATTCACTGCAAAATCAGAACAGCACAGCCACAGTTCTATCTTATCATCGTGTTTAGGCTTGCAAGTAACACTCTGATTAAAAACAAACAAAAAACCCACACACAACACAAACCCAGAAAAAGAAAAAGCAGTCATATTCTTATGGAAATCCCAAACTGAGAAAGCCCAGAGTTAAACTGGAGAGCCCTCACTACTAAGCTCTGCAGAATATGGGAAGGATGGTAGACTTTAAGAACCCACTTCTACAGGCATATTGATCAATGAAAGGGAGAACTGGTCAAATAAGCAAATAATTAATCAGATGCATCAACTAAAACAAGTGCAAGCAATAAAATTTAAAAGTCTAAATACAGATATAAAATAATTTTGCTTTAGAGTCAGCATCCTCTTCAGATGAAACTGACAATTCATGCCTCAACCTTTTCCATTTAAGTTCTCTGCAG
The DNA here is from genome assembly GCF_037038585.1 of Patagioenas fasciata. Classification (NCBI taxonomy): domain Eukaryota; kingdom Metazoa; phylum Chordata; class Aves; order Columbiformes; family Columbidae; genus Patagioenas; species Patagioenas fasciata. The sequence goes on from NC_092522.1 coordinate 48,808,290, forward strand.
ACTTGGCAATGATTCCTTAGATTCGCAGGTCTCTTTCCATGCACAAGCGATAAAAACTTACATAATTAAACTAAAACCGAGGCTGTGAAGCAATCCAACTGCTTTACTGATTGTGATCATGAAGTCAAAGGTTCCCTATAACTACAGAAACAAAGACAGGTTACATATTTAATAGGCATGGGTGCCTGTGAGAGTTAAATCATTTCCCCCAAGAGGCACAAAACTGCAAAGAATATTTTAATCTCTCATTGTAGAAAAGAGTTTAATTGAGCCTTTTCATTATTGTTATTAGAAACATATGTACATACGACAAATGCTAGGGTTTTTCTTTTTTTGTAGATGACTTATTGTCGATGAGAAATTCACAAGCTTTCATTTTGCTCCTACTTGAAGTGGATGTACCATAGTTACTTTTGTAACCAAATTATTTGTTCTGAGGGGTGCTGTGTTTTGGGTTTTTTTTGTGGCAACTAATGTTCTACACCAGTTCTTAAAAAACAAACAAAGCACCTAGTCTTGTGAAAAGTGGCCTTCCTGATCTCTCTGACTACCTCCAATTGCCCTGATAATTGATAAAAAGTTTTTAAAGTTAGATGGCAAATTTTACACTACTAACAACCTTGAGGGCAATTGTTCAAGATACCAAAAAAGATATCTCTGACTCAGCCTGGATGCTCAATGATCAAAGAAGGAAGAGCACCTAACACAACACAGCCTCTTCAGTTCAAACCCCAAAGTTCTCCTCAAGATGGTGTTGTTTCCATGCAACAGCCCCAACTCACCAGCACATCTGAAGTATCAGTAGTGGCCATTTATCCTCATAAATATAGATCTGATGAGACAGTAAAAAGGTACATCGCCACCCAGCAACCCCTATTTCTCACCATATGACTGAAAAACAAAACCCTAACCACAATGCCCTATACTAGTTGTTTCCTGCAATGGAGTTCCTCTATGACACATTCTCCTGTGTGATTTTAAACAAACAAAAAAAGTTCATAGATTTTTCTTGGTCTTCTCTCATGTTCCACCTGCACTCGGTTCCTGTAATGGCTGGAGAGATCTGGTCTGTGAATGACTGATCTTAACAGCTGCAGGGTCGAAAAAAAATTCCTGAGCCAGAACACAAGGTCTCCTCCATTTGCAAGCTATGAAATTGAATTGAAAGACAAACAGCATCAGCAGTTCCAGATTCTCATGTAACTGCAGTATTTACCATAATAGTACTGCAGGACTTTAGGACAGTTAGGTCTTAAGGTAGAACTAGGAAAGGACAACCCTCATTTGGCCCCATCCACAGCACACATTTTTAAAAGACTGTATTGTACAGGGCTTCTCTTATGGACTTAGGCTGTCCTCAGCAGCTCCTGCTGAATTTAACCCTAGTTAAAAGGCATGAACCAGAAATGGCCAAAAGGTAGTAAAATTCAACAAGCTGAAGGTATCAAATTTCAAATAAACAACTTGCATGGTGAAGAAAATCAGTTTCACGAAGTTTGTTGGCATACTTGGTGATGGGAGAACACCAGAGAAACACAGAAAGTAACAAAAAGAGAGAAACAAAGAAATTAACAAAATTAGATCTGATAAATATTAGCTTATTCACTGCAAATTCCGTCAATTTTCCCGGTATAATCAGGAAACTTTGTTTCCATTTCTGGCACTTTACCTCTCACCCACAACAGCAAAGAGATGAACTTGAATTCTTCAGTTACATCCTGTTCCTGTGTTACTATGTTTTCCCACCATCTTGCAGAAACCTGATTGCTTCCTTCACGGACAGCTTTCCTTTCAAGTTTTAGGTGTATTCAAGTTTTTTCCTGGGTGAGAAATCTACAATTCATGATACCTTCCTCATGCGGTAAAAAGCTTTTCCTTTGTATCACCAACCTACGATTAAATGTCACTTATTTTTATTGTTGTTTTCAAACTTTCTTAAGAAGAAAAAAGTCCTATTTCTGCTGTTCCTGATGGGCAGTATAGTTCTTTGCCTTGGTATTATTCCAGAAATACACAGGTATTTACAAATACAAAGGTAGCTAGCACAGCTCAAGTATGAGATATTCTTTCCATGTTACGAGTGAAAAAGAATGAAAAAACAGGTAAGACAGAAATCATTACCTAAATAGTTCCTTTAGTTTATATTCTAATCTGAACCCTTCATACAATACCAAAAAACCCCAATGTTACTTAAATAATCAGTAACCTAAATGTGGCCTGCCTGGATGGACCTCACTCATCTCCACAGCATTTCTCAGAGCACCATGTCTGTTGGTCCTACATACTGCCATTAAAAAACAGCATTCTAGCATAATTAAAATATTTTCTTTCCACCCACGCAGACTTAACTGGTTTGGTCCAATTCAGCAATGCAGTTTGTTGCAGTATGATTACACGTTTAATGTGACTCCAAATGGTGTAAGGCAGGGCACAGAAATAAAGCTCCATTATATCATTCTCTCAGAACATAAGCAGTGCCTGCACAAGATAAATTATGTGTTAGACTGCCTCAACACTGAACTTTTACACAGAATTTCCCGCGTCATCATCAGCAGAAGCAGTCACAGAGTGATAGTTTCAACAAGGTGCTGACATTTTACAGCCTCATCATCTAATCCTATTGAGGGCAAGTGCAGACATGATAAAGAGCTAATGAGCTTCTCAGTGCCCATCACTCCACTCACCACTGCTGCTCCCACAGGCACACAGCAAACAGAAAGGTCAGCCAGCAATGCTGAAGTTGCATCTACTCTCAGCACTCTGCTCCATGCTACTGAAGAAGCTCCAGAAGAATTATGGGCTCCTCATTCCATATTTTGTCTTAAGCATGGCTATCGGCTGTGATGATAATATCACATCTACAGTTGATCCTAGCAGAATCTAATGATCTCACTGTAAGGAGCTATGATTTCATTTACCAAAATCATGTTAGCCCATTCAATCCCACCCAATGCCAACCTATCAAGCAACTCATAGTTTCCTTCTGCATTACACAATTTTTGCATTTATGCAGCATAGATTTAGAACAAGCTTAGAAAAATTCCATGAATCCTAACACATTGCAGAGCAGTCTCCTTCTTGTTCTTAAGGCAGGCATGGGTCTTTTCTGTATACTATTGATATTTTCCTTGGTATTTTAGAGCTATATACCCAAACGCACATATATACATAGATAAAATCCTGAAATCGTTCTTCCTCTCCTTCACAAATTCATACAATCTTTTTCAGTCCTTTTCTTGCTCAGCGTCTCACAACTATTTTAAAGCAACAGTACACATTTCCTCACAGGATATATAAGGTATACACTCCTAAGTGGGGCAAAGGAGCAGGAATTCTATATTACAAATAGTAAAGCTTTAAAAATATCAACAAAGCAGAACATTCTAACATAACAAATGAAGAGCTCTACATTAAAAAAAGACTTCATTATTTCAGTATCTCTTTGTTTGCTTGTTTAATCATCCCCTGGGACAATCTGTACTGTTAAGAAATGTGTAGAAAACAGTCATCAGTTTTTGTTGTTGTTCAATTAGTGCTATACTCAGTGTTTGAGCTCATGCAAGTGTCCTTTGGGGAAATGTCCTGCGTGCCATTAGCACTATTCTTAATGAGGGAAAGCATGAAACTCCTTTAGTGCTCTGCCAGAATTGTTTTATCTTCAAGCCAAAAGAACAACTGCTTGGAGTAACCCCAAAAAAAGCATTTAACAATTACAAGTGGCAAACAATATTCCCAAGCATTATACTCATAGTACTCTTCTATTTATAGGCTAACAGCTATTATACTGAATAAAACGTATTAGGCAGCTTTTTTATACAGACAGTCATGATTCCCCAGTCAGGGCTGCTATGATGGTTTCCATTATCAACCCAGTTTCAATCCCTTTTACTCTTTCTGTGAGAGGTAGGGTGGGGAACACGAGGATGTTTCATGTTTGGTTTCAAGACAAAGGAGAATATTTTTAGGAAGTTTGAGGTTAATTGGACATGCTGCTTTTGAGATATGGGACATAGGCGTTTCTTTATTCTTTTTTGAAGAAAAAAAGTTAATGGCTACATTTTTGTTCAGAAAAACCTTTTTAACTAGTTCTCCAGAATTTCTTCAAAATACAAAATCAAAATTGAAAACTAGGTAAAAGGAAGGTCAAGACTTACAGCTCTAGGAAATACATAAAGACAAAAAAATTAGCACTGTTCCTAGCTAAATTAGTTTCAAGAAGGCACACAAGATTTTTCCACTGTGGGAAAAAAAAAAAAAAAGCAAAGGAACAATTAAAGAACACTAGACTTAAAAACAAAACTAAAAGCAACATTCTTAACCCTTATCACTGCTTCCATCCCAATTACAGTTCTTCATAAACAGTGTGGGGGAGGGGAAATAAAGCACTCCCTCTTACAGTTTCTCTTCATCTAACTGTCCCCTCATTCTTCATGTCTCTAGGTTTTTTATTGCAGCTTCACAATTCTGACATCAAGCATCTTCACATCTCTGACACCTCCTTAACGTAGCTTCAGCACAATCAAGATCTACAAGTCTTTAAGCATATTCATTCTTTTTGCCATCCCAATGACTAACTGGAGAGTGGAGAATTTAATGAACAAGGTAAGAATAAACTTCTGGCTAAAAGCTTACATTTCATACTTGTTATACACATGAGCTCATTTAAACAATGCCTAAATGTATTCCCTGTCTTCTCAGTGACACGTATGTTCTAACATGCACCCTCACAAAACATGCTCAATGAATACCAGCTGGCACAAACTCCCCGCAGAGAGAAGCATCATATAGAAGAGCCAGAATTTAAGCAGATGCTGTGGATGGCCTACAGAAATTGAATGAAGGTGACATATTTCAGTCAGATTTTATATACAGTCTTCTTAATGAGGCAAGAACTACCTAATTACAGAAACAATGGGGAGATCTCAGGACTGAGCAGTATTATGCAGCTGATGAGATTCCACTGACTTGGCATTCACTGGTGTCACCGGAACACAAGAAAAAGTTAAAAGTAGAGCCATTACCAGTTTTAACTGTAGAAATGCAACGTGGGGCTGCGTATTTCTTATCTTTTAGGTCTGTCCACAAAACCACAATGGTCAAGCATTTGTTTGAGAGAGAGCATATCTGATTGCTGGAAAGATGGACAGCAGAGCCCACTTCTCCTCCCTCTTATTATTTTGTGTATTAATACCTCTTTGTTGTCCTTTCTTTTTATCTAGAGAGGTCAATAAGATTCATTCTCTTCAGTTGTCTTAAGACTGTAGTAAGAAAATTCTTTAATTCTATGACATCTCACTGAAGTCTCACGCAAGCGTTAGGGATGTGCTGTTGTGCATGTAACTGTGTGCAGTTCTGGGCCCCACAGTTCAGGAAGGATGCAAAGGTCCTTGAATGCATCCAGAGGAGGGAAACAAAGCTGGTGAAAGGGTTGGAAGGACTGCACTGTGAGGAACGGCTGAGGACTTCAGGCTTGTCTAGTTTGGTGAAAAGGAGGCTGAGGGGCGACCTCATTGCTCTCTACAGTTTCATGAGTGGATGTGGAGAGGGAGGTACTGAGCTCTTCTCCCTGGTACCCAGTGATAAGATGCATGGGAATGGTTCAAAGCTGCACCGGGGGAGGTTTAGATTGGACATTCAGAGCCATTTCTTTACCAAGAGGGAAAAGAACACTGTAACAGGCTTCCTAGAGAGGTGGTGGATGCCCCAAGCCTGTCAGTCTTGAAGAAGCATTTGGACAATGCCCTTAATAACATGCTTTACCTTGGTCAGCCGTGAAGTGGTCAGGCAGTTGGACTAGATGATCATTGTAGGTGCCTTCCAACTGAAATGTTCTATTCTACTCTATTCTATTCTATTCATTATGTAGCTGTGGAGACATTGAGTCATCCTACACATGCAGCAGGCCCATAACTTCCTCTGCTAGAGATCTATAGTAATTTGGTCTGCTCTACAATGGACAAATACATCTTAAGTCATTTTAAGAGGCTGACATTTAAAACACTGGGGAAAAATTTTACAAATGCTGAATTGTTTCTAATAGTATATTTTCAGTTGTTTCCTAAAGAGATTATTCAGGTCCATTTTGATATTAACAGATATCTTTAGCAAGTTATGCAGGAGAATCAGTGTTACTGACTGTGTATGAGTATTTACCAAAGACACAAAGCAAACCTGAACAGAATTTTTTTCATTAATTTATTTAATTTCAGGTTTCTATGGCTAGCTTAAGCTTACATATCTTTGATGTAAAAAAAAAAAAAAAAAAATCAAAATCTAACTTTTCAGATTGGAAAATGTGTTTTGTTTTGTTTTGTTTTTTAAACTCAGAGGAGAGAATCTGGAAGTACAAACCTAGCAGCAGGTTTCGTCACTCACTTCATAAAATATGGGTGCACACAGACATTACAGTGTGATAAGTTTCTTTCCATATATCTGCTATGCAGGCATACTCTATTACATCTGAGAGAAATGCAAGCTAATTCCAGGCAAGCCACCCCTTGGTAAAAATAGATGCAGGTATGCCTCTTTGAACTTGCCCACACAAAGCCACATACTAAGAAAACAGACAACTGAGGTGAAGCAGCTGATGCAGCGTAACTGGTCACCCCATAATAATTTTGCTCACACAGCAAGGCTGACAGTTTGTATCATGAGGTCTCAAAGATTCATGAGGTAGCAGATCACAAGTGTCATTGTTCTATAAATTGCATTATATGATTCATATGGGACTACAACCTTCAGGGGTTATTCAGACAGGGTTTACAAGTCTCAATGAAACTTCCAAAAATTTTTGTTCATAAAACCAAATGCAAGGATTTTTGATTTTCAGCTTTATAAGCACTACTTAAAGTGATAATCCAAACACAAATTTCAGCATTTCAAGATACTCATAATATACTTGGACTAGTATTGTTGACAGTTTGAGGTCATCCATAGTGTTGGAGTTTTGAATTCTCTTTCTTTCCATTGCTTCATTACAGTACCAAGCTATAAATAGCAGTAAGACGCACACAAATCCTAAGTTGTCCTAAGAATAACTACTTACATTTAATTTGAACAGCCCAACGCACCACAGATAAGAGGACTATGGAACTTAAGCAGAGCCATTGAAGACTAGCATGGCAAGCTCCTTCAGAAGTGCCAAACTGGGCTTTCACTTATGAGCTGGCTCACCTTAACAAATTTAAGTTTGTGTAAGACATAAGTACAAGTTAACGTGTGCACTATTTGTCTTGTAAACTACACAGATGTACTTACTGCCAGTTTAGCAAACCACCTGAACAAGTATTTCCTGAATAAGGAAAGATATACAGGATTGCAATATGTTTAAAACAAGACTGATAAACGTGAGGCACTTGTATACCATGACCAAGATGTCAAAGAAGCAGATACGTATTTTATTTATATGTTGTCACAAACAAGGCATAACAATTTTAGGTAAGATTCAGATTGTCAGCAAAGTTTCAGCAAAGAAATATGATTTGGCAGCAAGAGTCACAAAAGCATTGGGACTCAGCATCTCAAAGATGTTAGTAAAGGCTGCAGCTTACAGAGATGAGCAGAAAAAGCTGTGACTGAAACAGATATCAACTGATTTAATGCTTGTAGCACAGACAGAACACTGTAGGGCAATAGCCTCTCTAGCACCAGAGCTAACTTTGCTAATGGCAAAGATTAATCTGAGTTCTCATTTATAACCATAGAAATGTGCCAAATTCAGACCTGCGGCATGAAGAGGAGCCATTGCTATGTAAAGAGAAACTGAGCTTACTGCAAAATAGCGTACTTTCCCTATTTTAAAATAATTTACCTGGAGATATAGCCCTGTGGAACTGATACATGTCTTCTCCAATCAGTTCTTGTGCAACTTGCTTAATCTTCCGTCGGACACCATCTAATTTGACTTCAGATTCATTTAGTATTTCTCCCCCATTGGGAGCACTGCAATCATAAAACAGAAACTCAAAGAACAGCTTTCAAAGCATGAGTAAACAGCTAAAAAAGATAACATATTCTCTTTTACTAACTAATACATTTTCCAGAACTTCAGGATATAGCAAAACTGACACCTGAATGAGAAGCACTTTAACTTTCATTTATACCTATTGCAGATTCTGAAATTCTGTAGATTCTTACCATGAAAATAATCAATCAGCCCAATATAGTTCTGGTAGCATGATACTTATTCCAGACTAGAGTTTTAATTATCACTTAAATAAGAACAATGAGAAGCACAGGCAAAGGCTTAAATATATATATACATATATATATTCTGGAAAACTAGCAGTATTTGCAGAAGTCCCTCAACCTCTTAAAAAAAAAATAACAAACAACACACAAAATACTTTGCAACACATTACAGTATTGCAAAATCCAATTCATGATTCTATGATTCTACATACGATATTTTTTATAGGAAGTAATTATGGCCTATGCTATTTTGGAACACCTGAAATATCTGATTCACAACCACAATATATACTTTAGTTAAGCTAATTTCCTTTAAACTTCCCCTCCCCCACCCCAAATAATCTATATGGTATATTAGTTTACAGTCTATTTAAAGAACTACTGATAGACTGATCTTGAGAAAACATTTATAAGCAGTTTTCTGAAAGTAAAGTCACAATAATATCATAGCTAAAAGCAAAGCAGAGGGAAACAAAAATACAGCATGGAAAGCTTCCACTCTCACAAACCCAGGAATGTCTTACAAAACAGGAATCTAAAATTTGGAGTAAAGAGAAGGTTTTTGTTATTCTTTCCTCTACCAGTTCCCAGCTATCTAGCCCTGCAGTGGGAGTAGCTATTTACAGTCAAGGCTGTAGCATTTACTAGAATTATCTCAACGCCTCTTCGCAGAATAAAACCAAGTTAAAAAAAGTGCAACTTCATAATCCCTATTTATAACTGTTACTGCATGGTAACTATAAATAGTTAACTATAAATACTACTACAGCAGAACTGCATTGATAGATAACAAAATAAATTTAGGAAAAGGAACAGGGAGAGCTGTTAAAAATGTATCACAGAAGATCAATGTTCGATACATTCAGCAAACATTTTATACAACAGGCTATGCAAAGTTTCACATTTTCCTGTTATTCTGCTATTTTTTGTGGCTTCCAAAGATTGTCTGAAGGCCTATAAGAAGACAACACATCTAGAAGCTCAGAACCTCACACAAAAGCCTCTTAGGCTGCAGTATGTATTGAAGTAAGCAGAACCTAGGTCACCTCCTCTTTGCATGGATGACCTTGAGTGGGGCTGCAAAAACCAAAATGGGGAAGTAACTGCAGATGCAACCAACCTGAAGGAAGGGTGCACGCTCTTCTCTCCAAGCTTGCTGAAAGCTGGAAAGCGCTCATCTGCTGTTATACTCTACTACTCTGATCCTGTTTAATAAGCCAATAAAATGAACTGAGAAACCTGAACCAGCATCTTTCAATTCTCTAACTGGAGTGTGCATTCATTAACTGCCATCCATCCTAAAGAATGTTTATTGGAAGTTGATTAAATTCTTCCCACCAGAACATTGCAGCTATTAAATACAAACACAGAGAACACTGCAAGGCAGTTTCTAGGTTTCTATGAACACTTTCATGCTCAATGTGACTCACCTGATAAACCTGTGGAGAAGAAATATTGTCCTTTTGCTTTCGATAGTTATATCACGACTGAGCTTCACAAGTCGTTCATACTTATCATGCCTGGTGTCCAGCTCCAGCTGAAATGCTGCAGAGTCAATCATCACAGTAACAAGTATGGTTATCACATGTACACAGCATGAGGCAAGAGCAGAGAGCCTGTGCTACAGAAGCTGCTTTTGGGCCTTCAATACTGCTGTTCAGGAAGCTGAATTAAAATTTCACCCAAATTCAGCAAGGTAAATTAAAAAGTAAAACCCTACAATCATTAGTAAATAGAATTCACCGGTCTCCAAAAAATCCCCAACCAAACACAAAAGGCATTTGACCAAGGCATACACACTGTTAAAAATGCACCAATTAGTAAAAAGAAAGGTTGCATTTCACATCGCAACTAGACTTGGCCAAAAGTCAAGTATATTCATATCCCTAAGAACTAGAAGCACTAATACAAAGCGAGATCAGTTACTTAAAGTAAGATTTCTTTCTTACTGATGTAAATGCTTTCTGCCTAACTGCAATGAACACAGAGACAAGAGGATGTCTGCCTGGTTATGAACAGTATGAATGTTTCACAGATACCATTAACATTTCATAGACCACTGTTCTACTAAATAAACCATTTGCAGATACTTATAAGAAATTCAACACATTTCTTTCATAATTGTCTGAGGTGTTAAAGTGTCTGTGCGAGAAGACAGTGAAAATGAGCTAAGAGGTTACATTTTTAAAGGGTCTGACAAGTGAACATCCTTTAGAAAAGCATAGCAGCTTGCTGGCAAGCAAAGTTTAGATGAAGCTACAAAAGGAACTGTATTTCTCATCGCCTTAATAAAAACTTGGTTCCTCTTATTTTGCTGTGTTCTCCCCAACCTTCCTCTGAAACTCAAAGCTAAGTCACAAATACTCCTACTGATGTTTTAATCATGTCTGATTGGTGTGTTTCTTCCAAATTCTGAGTCAAGTCCACGACTGAGCTATGATCAAGAAGAAATCTTCCCTCAGATCACCATGACTGGATTTGAGGGTGGGTGACTGTTACTTTTCTTCATAGGATGCCATATATGACATTTCTAATGACCATTTACCAGTGTCATCTACCAGGAAATTCACTATTCTGAAGATCTACAATATTAGCAATGACACCATTCTCTTCTGGACAGTTGTGGCTTTGAGACTTTTATGTTAGATTTTAAACCTGTTAGTGATTACTAAGAAGTGGTTTGGACCTGAAGTAAACGAATACAGTAATCTCTAGCCTAAAAGGATGCAAGAAAACATACTGTACTGTTGCCTAAAATTGCAAAGGGTTAGAACTTGCGGGATTCTCCAGGCTAAAACACTGAGACCACACAGCCCTTTCCCTGACACATTCCACTTGAATGTCTATCACTGAAAGCAAAGACTCAGACTCTATTGATTTTGGTTGTGCAGAATCGCAACATTAAAAATCACACTTAATAAATCTTAACCTTACAAACAAAGATGCTCTCCAATCTCTGTATCAGAGCGCTGTCATATTTAAGAAGTATTAAGCAAAAAAAAAAAAATAAAGGTGTAACTGAATACTCCTTGTTTTCTGATTAATCATTATTATAGAAGACATTTTCCTATTAATTTTGCAGAAATCTTTGGTGCCAACAGATAACTACATCAACTCAAGCACGACATTTTTCCAAAGAGATGAAAAAGAGCAAAATGTGTATAACTATTTCATTTTAGACATTATCTTGTTTAGATTCAGGCAACATACACAGAAATAGTGCACCACTCTGGTTCACCTTACACAGCTTTCTCAGTCATAAGCCACCTGGAGCACACCTTTTCTTAACACTTGTGCCTGATGCAGAGACAAAGACCACTAATGTCTTCATCTGGGGCTTATAAGCACTAGTGCAATATACAAAGTGGATCTTTCAAAAGCTCAATAAACTGTGTCCCTTACATCCTTTCTGAAATTAACCAAGTGCTGCTGACTTGATCTCATAACGAAGAAGGGAAACAAGTGTCATTTTCAAATTCAGTTAATGGCAACCTTATGATAAACTAATATGCAGGTAAAACATTGAAGTTGAAAGTACAGTAACATTACTCCATTCAAGTACAAGTGTATGTATGTTATTGAATATAAAAGTTCAGGAGTCAAAGTTAATTATCTGCCAAGCTGATTTACACAGAAAAAAAACCAAACATCTGTTTCAAAGATAGCGAGGAAGTTATATGATGTTGAAGTGACCCTTCATAGCAGCCATTCAGCTCTGACTTCACCCTCCTTAGTTTCATAAAAAATAAGAGGGACAGGGAAACTTTTACACCAACAATTAATCAGTTCCCTGCATCACATCTCCTTCCTTCTTCTGTCAAGGCTTTTTGCTTCTGAAGGTCAACTTTGCCTTGTTAGGGTTTGTCTAATGAGAAAGTTCAATTAAATTTACTGGAGTTTAAATCTGGGTTTGTGCAAAATCCTATGAAAACAATTTGGCTGGAGGGAAGTTTATGCTTGCTTATGCAAAGAAACTGAAATATAGACTAATTTTAAAAAGGGATTAAAACTGAAATGTCTACATACACGTCTATGTTAGTTAGCTAAACACTTATTTTTTAAAAGTCCATGTATAAACACCTATCAACTCACAAATCAATGCACCCAGATTTACATTTAAGTAACTTGGTCATCTATGCACCAGAGCTGAAATCAACAGTTTAGTGCCTTCTCAATACCCCCAAAAGCAGCCATCACCTATTCTTGTCCCTATGGCTTAGATGTTGCATTACACCTCTGCAGATCTTACAGTTTTCTGCCATCAAAGGGCCCAGTCACCCTTTGTCTGGCTGAACACTTACGCAGTTTGCTTTGCATCAGGTTCAGCACAAGCAGGGTGAGGAGGGGGAGCAGGAGGTAGAATAAAAAACCAAGCATGTCATCAGTCAGGTAGAACTATGTGGCATCCCACTCTCTGGACTTTATTGCACAAAAAGCCAAACAACAAGCTCTAAATGTATGAAGCTTGAGTCCAACTAGTTTCCAGTTTATCCCTCAGAGAAAATTGGATTATTTCATCACTACATATTAGTAATTTCCTAGAAACTTCTACACCACTTATTTGTATAATGTGGCATTCCAAATGCTTACTTACATTTAAAAGACACCATCACAGCTGAAGATGGATTAACATTCTCTTTTTCCTCTCTTCTTTGACCATGTGGAAAATTGTCATGCTTTCGTTTTCTGAACCCACCCGATCCTATTAATAGAAGATACACAGAAAAAAATATATATATTTAAAAATAAAGTAGCTTTGCCTGCACATAAGCAGCATCAGAATGCTGTCTTCAGAGCATTCCTGACTGCAGCCACATTTTACAGAATAGAATAAGGCAACTGGATGAACCTTATTACCAACTGACATCATCTTCACATTAGCATGCTACTTTTTCCACTACGTTCCTAGTGGAAATTAGGAAAAAAACCCTACCAATTTCAATGGACTATTATGGTAGGATCCCAAGTCTCTCTCTCTCTCTCTTTTTTTTTTGGTAAGGTCTTCACATCCTTTTATGTTTCCCTTCTCTAAGGCAGGGGTGTCAAATTCATTTTCACCAGCGGCCACATCAGCCTCACGGTTGCCTTCAAAGGAAGGAATGTAATTTTAGGACTGTATAAATGCAACTACTCCTACTCCTGCTGTAAGGGAACAGCTGCAGAGCAATACTTGTGTTAGCAAGGGCCTACAGGATTATTTTCTCCCCTCATTTTTTCGGAAATTATTTTAAATATTCAGCTTGACAGGAGTCATTCAAACTGTATGTTTTTCATTACTGTAATTATTTATGACATGGGTCTTCAGTAATCAGAAAAAGCAGCAAGGTATAGTTCAAGTAGACTACCATTATCCACATACACAAGTTTATCTCCTGTAGCATAGCATCTTCGGTTGTTGTACTCCACCTGTTAACCATTTTCTTTTCACCTCGATATAGCTGTTCAGTTCAACTGGCTTTATATGCCTTATCCTTAGCCTATCTTTTCAAACCCTCACCCAGAATGCATCTCTTTTGGATTGTGTTTTACTACCAACTTGCACTTTGTAATCACAAAATGTTAGGGATTGGAAGAGACCTCAAGAGATCATCTAGTCCAATCCCCCTGCCGAGCAGGAACACTTAGATAAGGCTACACAGGAATGCGTCCAGGCGGGTCTTGAATGTCTCCAGAGAAGGAGACTCCAACACCTCCCTGGGCAGCCTGTTCCAGTGTTCTGTTACCCTTATGTTTCGTCCTTTTGTCCTTCCTTTACCTAGGACTGACTCTTTGTGTCATTCTAATTTCAATCATTTCTTCCTCTCATTACCTCCTTTTTGTGGTAGCTGTATGCTTTGTGTCCCTAACAGAAGTCAAAATTTGGCAAACTGTTCAATACAAGCATACCTTTTTGAATATGTGGAGTTCTCTCAATTTCCTTAACAGAACAAAAGGAAGCTACTTAAAAGTTACAGAAGAGCACTGGATTTTAAAATGTTTCAATTTGATTGTTTATGATCCCAAACCAAAACGAGAAGTGGGCATGGTTACTTTCTAAAAGAGGAAATTGAAAATAATTTTTTCCTTCTTTTCTGTTAGGACATGAGTTCAGGGCTTTGTTTTTCCTGTAGCAGCTGAAAACACTACAAACACAACCCCTGAAATAGTGCAGAGAATTAAGCTCTCTGCAGTATTCCAAAAGTTGGGAACTTCATAATGCACTACAGGAAAAAACAGGCTCTCCTGAAGTGGGGAGGGGGAAGAGAGAAATAGGAAGAGAAGTTCCACCGAATAACCAGCAACTTGAATATCAGAAAACCACAGACTGTGATAACAGTAACTTAGCCCTAATTTTAAAAAAATAATTAAAAAAAAAAATAAAAAAATATATATACATACACACACAAGCCTCCTCGTTGCAAAGCCTACTTTCTGGCTGAAAGCAGATCTGTTTGATCACCCAGGCCAAACAAACACACACGCCGCAAAGCAAGTGCTGCCTTATTAAGTCAGTCACTGCTACAAGCACTTTAGAGGCCTAATGCACACCCAGCTTTTGGCCTGTAACAATCGCTTTTTTACCACCAGGGATGAAGATTTCTAAAGCTACACTCACAGACACCTCCGTAAAGCCCAAATGGGAAGGCGATAACGCCTCTGAAGCCGTGGTCTATCCTGGTGTATGGGCAGTTTAGTAACACAGCCTCACACCCCCACCCTCTCCCAGCTGCAGGGCCTCCCCCTGCTCTGACTCCTCAGCCTGCTCTCCTGTCGGCTCAGGGCCCTGAACCGGCCCCGCGGGCCCACACAGCCGACGGCTGCGGCTGGACCGCCCCTCGGCGGCGGCAGGCGGGGTACGGGCCGCACACCACGGAGGCGCCCGCTCATACCCCTGCGCTACGGGTGGCGGCGGCGGCGCGACCCTCAGGGGGCCGCAGAGCTCGCCTCGCTCCGGCGGGGGGCGCAGCCGCCGGCTCCAGCCGCCGCCGGTAGCGGGGGAGGGAAGAGGGAGAGGCACGCGCGCCGCCGCCGTCACCTTCCTTCCCGCTCATCCCGGTGCCGCCGCCGAGCCAGGCCGCGTGCCCCCGGCAACCTGCTTCCGCCCCGCGCGCTGCCAGGGCCCGCCACGCCGCCTGGCGCCCCCGCCCTACAGGAACCACAGCAGGGCGCCCGCGCGGGTGCCTGATAGCAAGACGCCACGCAGGCGGAGTGCGCTGGCCCGTCGCCCGCGGCGAAGCAGGAGTCGTGCGAAGCTATGGCGGCGCGGAGGATGATATCGGGCCTTGTTGCCCGCGAAATCGAGGTAAAGCCGAGGGCCGAGCTGCTTTCCGAGCAGGCGATCCACGGGCAGCTAGCCTACGGCCTCACCGTGAGGCCCCCCACGCCCGCGGCACGACGGGACATGTAGTGCTGTGTAGGGGACGGTGGCGCTGCGGCCGGTGCGGAAGCCCTGGTGTTACCTGCCCGCCGCCACCGGCCTGCCCGGCCAGCTGAGCGGGGGAAAGGGGCTGCGGCGTTGGTCCCATCACACAGAATCACAGAGTGTTAGGGATTGGAAGGGACCTCGAAAGATCATCTAGTCCAATCCCCCTGCTGGAGCAGGAACACCCAGATGAGGTTACACAGGAAGGTGTCCAGGCGGGTTTTGAATGTCTCCAGAGAAGAAGACTCCACAACCTCCCTGGGCAGCCTGTTCCAGTGTTCTGTTACCCTCACTGTGAAGACGTTTCTTCTCATATCTAAGTGGAACCTCTTGTGTTCCAGTCTGAACCCATTGCCCCTTGTCCTACTGTTGGTTGTCATCAAGAACAGCCTGGCTCCATCCTCCTGACACTCACTCTTTACATATTTATAAACATTAATGAGGTCACCCCTCAGTCTCGTCCAAGCTAAAGAGACCCAGCTCCCTCAGCCTTTTCTCATAAGGGAGATGCTCCACTCCCTTCATCATCTTTGTTGCCCTGCGCTGAACTCTCTCCAGCAGTTCCCTGTCCTTCTTGAACTGAGGGGCCCAGAACTGGACACAATATTCCAGGTGTGGTCTCCCCAGGGCAGAGTAGAAGGGAAGGAGAACCTCTCTCGACCTACTGACCACCCCCCTTCTAATACACCCCAGGATGACATCGGCCCTCCTGGACACAAGGAAACAGTGCTGGCTCATCGCCTCTTCTCAGCCCATATCCGCAGAGCGTCTGTCACATCGCCTTCCCCTCACCCCCCTCCCTCCCGCTCTGTCCCCTTACTGCCTTCTCTCCCTGGCCACATGAGGACCAGGGCGCCTCCCTTCCATGTGAGGTGAATCGGGCACTCAGCAGCCTGGAGCCTCCAGCACCAAGTGGTCTGTTGTTGCCCATAGTGCCCAGACCCACAGGGCCCCGCAGCCCCTGCCACGAGGTGCGGCGGCCCAGGGAGGCCAGAGAGGACAGGAACTGACAGCAAGACAGGACATGGAAACTGGAGACACTTAACTGCACACCGGAAAAATCTGATAGGGAAGCCACCTGACACTCGGAAAATAAATGCGAGAAGCAGCAGATGTAGCTGCTGCCAGAGGGGAGGCAGTGGCTGCGGCAGGAGACTAGAGGTCCCTGGCCTCAGGGCTGGGAGAGAGGGGTGTCAGGGGACTGTGGATTGTTAGTCTGAACTGGTCTGGGACCACCAGCTCCTGAACCCACATTATTTGCATCCTATGTTTTGTTAGGCCTGATAAAAACAGTGTTTCCTCTGCTAGAGATTTAGTGTGAGTGTTCATAGGAGACATCACAGGATTGAGCACAAGGGCGACAGATGTACATGATATCTCTGTGCACACTTGGCACTTCAGTTCTTGCAGTGATGGGCTACAAAATGCATGTTTGCCCTGCTACTTTGTTCATGCTTTTCTTTACTACACACACATCCTGATGTGTTCCTCTAACAGGTTAGAAAAATGGATGAGTGTTGCCAAAATGAAAAGGCTTGCAAATCATCAATCTCATTGCTCTGCTACTAGATTTCATTTTTTGTCGCAGCTGCTGCCTGTTTTAGTAGCTGGATTCCCAAGGAAACAAAGCCCACATGAGTGCAAAGGCAGAGTGCTGACAGCCTTTGTGTGTGGGTGGGTGTGCGTGTGTGTCTGTCCTTCCTCCCCACCCTTAATAATTTTTTAATCTGTCGGTCAATTGGTCAATCTGATTTGACAGAGGGAAAGAGCCTCTAGGAGTGATTATAAACATCCTGACTAGGGAAAAAAATTTGGGTGGAACTTACACCTTATGAGAAACCAGATAAGCCCAGCTGTGAGATGCGAATGCTTCTGAGTGCAGTGTTAGCAGAGCTCAGCCTTTGGGGGTTCTCACAGAGCAGGGACGCCACCCCTGGCTCAGGCCTTTGTGTTTCACAAATAAACAAATACAGCTAATAGCAAACTTGAATATCAGGTGAGTCTGTCAACAGATTGAGGAGGACAATACATCACCTAAGTCAGATAGTAGAGGAGAAAAGCTTTGACGAGGAGCTTTAAACAGTCTGTGGGCAGCCAAGCAGGACTTGCTAAAACCTGGTATTTCCAAATACCTAGAACATGTGACTCTTTTGTGCAGTGTTCAATATTACTCAGAAGCATAACATAAAGTCTCTCTCCAATTTCCTAATCAAAGAGAACAGATGTTAATCACATTTGAAAAACAGAGTACAAAGAGGATCCCGGCAGAACTTCCTTGGGTCTGATCTACATATCGAGTTGTGCAACAGCTTGCTTGCTGCCCTGCCAGCTGCACAGGAGCTTACAGATTTCTATGTAGCAAAATCAGAACATGAAATGATTTATGCCAGTGTTACCACTGCACACATTTAAGCACAGGCTTTTGTTTTAGAAGATGTACAAAACTGCTTTTGGAAACACTTTTTTTTTTTTTTAACTGCTATTTCCTTGTTCTTGGCAGCTATTTGAACAAAAAGCAGAGTGATTTTGGTTATGTTGATGTTGCAGGGTAGTGGAAAGAGTGCTGGCACTCAAATGTTTCCCAGCAGTAGAGAATTTTCAGCTGATTGTAGGGAGTGAAGGTTTGCTCTTTCCCTGATTTCTCTTGGTTTCAGGGACACTCTGCACCTGCCCAGAGACTCTCAACAACTTGCTTGACATCCTGGAAATGTTGTCATGAATAAGAACTGTGGTGTTTGTTTGTGTGTTTGGGTTTTGTGTGTGTGTGTGTTTTTGTATGTGTGTGTTTTTGTTGTTGCGTTTGTTTGTGGTTGGTTTGTTTGGGTTTTTTTCTGAGATAATCCATTTAAATGTGGCAGTGTTAAACTTCTTTTGCAACAGGTTATTTGCAGTATCTTTTCCTTTCTTAAAGCTGGTAATTATACTTTTCCCCCTCCCCTTCCAATTATGTTTTCTTTATGCCTGAAGAGAATGGCACCAGCACCTGCATAAGTGTGGAGGAGGAATAGCAACATTTTGAGGGACTAAACGGTAACAGAAAGGAGGTGCAAGGATTTAGGATAGGGCAAAAAATCCAAACTAATGACAAACCAGTGAGGTTTTCTCAGAGACTCAAGATCACACTGCAATGTTGCATATGGGTTGCATATGATTGCGCTCCAGATCCTAAGACAAGGTTGGCAACTCAGCTTTCATATGGAAAAAAGTGGTTTTTAAGATTCACTGTTGTGAGGACAGAGCATGAGTAGGTGCACCAGATGTGATCTGTGCCTGAGTGGGCAAACCAACTGAAAACAACCACTGTAGGAGGCAGGAACTTCCTCATTCATTTTATCCCTCAGGTCTGCTGCTTTGGGCAATGACCTGCTTTAATAACACTCCTACACAATATTCCTTAGTGAGGCTTTTGCTCTGCTGCAGTGTTGTCAGCAGAAACCACCTTGAAATGATGCTCAAGGGAGTGGAGAATGAATCTTCTCTGGAAAACCAGAGTCTGATACTGACTGAGCGCTGTGAAGGGCAGACACAGGAGTGGTGGCAGGTCCAACTCAAGGACCACACTACTGAAGCTGCTTCAACACCTACAGCTTCAAGTAATGGAGCTGCACAGAGCTAGGGCCCAAGTGATTTGGCAGGCACATGAAATCACCATATCTTCATGCCCTCAGTCATTTCAATGTAGCTCTTTGAAAGCTGTTTAAGGTCCTTGGGTTCACTAGCAGAGCTCACGGTGTGCTCTTCATGGACCTGTATGGCTTGCACAGCTTTAGTGATAAATGCTATCTTTGTGATGCCCTCCCATGTTTAAATACCAAGCCTGGGAATGTCTCCCGAAGCCTCTGCTAAAGCAGTAGCACTATGGACAGTTAGAGCTGGAATTACCTCCACATATCCTTTTGGTTTTCGTTTTATCTCATGACATGACGTACTCTTCGAGCAAGGTTGTGAGGTTGCTGTGGCGACAGAGGGCTTAACCATGGGGCTATCTGTCATACTGAAACACTCACATTAGCCAATATAACTGTGAATGCTTTCAACAAACAATTGAGTGAAGTGAAGTGACAAAAAGCTTGCGAAACGGTCACAGGGGAATTGCATAAACTGGGGTCAGATGTTCAATTCGAGCCTGTTACATGACCAAGGAGTTTTGCAGCTGGTTGACGAAAGGAAGCAGGAGGTCAGCTGTTCTCGAGTTGTTATAACAACAACCTGTTATGTTTCTCAGGCAACGGAGATGCCCATAGTATTTTGGCAGGATGGATTGGGAGGATGATTTCCTCTTTTCCTGGAATAATGTTTGGAAGCTGCAAATGTTTTTCAGCCAGTTGAATCTGGGATTTCTCTTGGAAGTAGCAGGATCCTCCCAAGTACTAATTCACCATGGTGCAGCCTTTGAGTGGATCAGCAGGAAGATTTTGGGAATGCACCATTGATTTAGTCGACTTGTAAATAAGTGAGTGGCAAAGAGAAGGATTGGGAGAACCTAAAGGTTTGCTGCAACATCCATCTGGGAAAAAAAATGAGAGAGATTTATTCCTAATGTTTAGTTTATATCTTCCAAGGGAAAACTGGCAAGTGACCGGCTATGAATAATGTACCCATGGGGAAAGTTTGTTTCTAAACATGAACAGTTAGTGCCTGGCTTATGTCTGGGTGGGTGTGCTGGCTATTTCATAACAATTTAATTCTACTGAGGCAACCACATGAAAGAATTGCTTTGGAGGAATTCAAGGTGAGAATATCTTTATTCTGCATCTATTAATACATCAACACCAACACCCTTAATGCAGTAGAATCAAAGTGCAGAGATTAATGTTTCTCCCCCTCTCTGTGCCTGAGCTCCTTGCAAATTATAACTGAAGTGATACACTCACTCTTTTATATATATATATATATATATATATATCTATTTTTAGTAGATGCTTTGGTTTGGCCCACTTGATTAAATGCTGGGCTTTTCTACCATAGTGGCAGGACATAAAAAAGGTGTGGGCTAATGTTACGGTTTGTTGTAGTTTAGGGAAAGATGCTGATGTAGTAAGAGCTGCAAAGAAAGCAAGTCCAAAACATTTCCTTCAGCTATGTGAGTCACAAAAGTGAGAGAGTCTGACGGTGCAGTTCTCCTCTGAAATGGTATATCCAATCACATAACAGCGGAATCTGCATATTTTTTTTACACCTATATAGGTCTCTGACCCCTACCAACCTTGAAGAGTCTCAGGTGCTCTTCTGTACCTAGGGCCCTCAGTACCCCGTGGATAATCAGTGCCAAATACAGATTCTTCTTCACCCTCTTGGTCTTCTTCAATAATGCAATTTTGAGGTAATGGCTCTTGGCAAAAGAGTTTATCAGATGCATCTGCAGTTAACCCTCTATAAGAAGGAGTCTGAGAATGGTGTTTGTGTCTACACCTGAGAAAGGCAAAATATTACATTATATATGGAAAACCCTCATTCGTGCCCATGTAAATCAGGAATAATTCTGTTTAAATTGGGTACCATTGAGATGACTATCAAGCCTTGAGAATTCCCAAGGTACAGAATATTTTATGTTGTGGTATAGGTAGGGCCAAAAACATAGCAAGGATCAGGTAGTTAGAGAAATGCTTTCCTAACAATTCCCACCAAAAAGTTCTGTTAAAAAGCAGTTAAGGTTGCTCCAGGGCAAAACACACCCACACAAGAAATGACAGGTTAGGGGAACCTTCTTCCCATAAGCTATCGTGTGTGCCTCATATTAACCACTCCCACTGACAGACTCCAAAACCAAACAAGAACCTTCCCTTGTTCTGCAGGATAAAGAAACAAACTGAATACCCATTACTCCTACCCACTTCAGTGCAAAAGCCTCTGGCTTCTGCAACATTAACATTAACAGCTGATGCATGTGTAAAGACTACAGTGACTTGGGGAAAAAAATGGAGATTAACAAGTGCTTCCCTGAGTAGGCACTCTGCTGGTCCTGCTGGTCTCAGGGACCTTTTTTGACTTTGTCAGGCTCTGTCTGCTCTGTGGTTTGACGAGTCCACTTAGTAGACCCCTTCCCCAATGCAGAGCTGAAGAGCCATTTATCCCTTTTTATTAGACTGGAGGATGATCTATTTTATATACTTATACCGGAGCAAATCTGTTTCCCTTGCTCCAAAAATAGCTACATCTACGCCAACTATTTGTGTGAGATGACTTTGAGATTATTTATTCCCAGCTGAGCCAGGAGAGATTTTATGTGAAGGGATTTTGCCACCCACCACTATGGAGATCCTGGGCAGAATGATGATAGCACTAAGTTGTAGTTACGATGAAAGCTTTATTTTTTTTTAGCAGAATTTTATGATCAGAATAGCATAGAATTTTATGATCACAGTAGCACAGAATTATTATAATCATAACCAGTGTACCATAATTTTATAAGTAGCACAGCACAGAATTTATAGCATGGCTTAGCTTAGCTAGACCCTCTGCAAATTGGGTCAAATCTTAATACTTGGGTTGCATTATCCATAAAATAATCATAACCTAGACTTGAAATGCATAAAAGAATATGAGTCATCCAATCCTTGGAGGAAGCAGATGACGGTGGAGGCATCCCTGGCCACCAGGAGATGATGGGTTTTGCCATCCAGCAGCAGTTCTGATCCAAGTTCCACTTATAACAGCTTGATTTTCCAGACAGCACTCTGTGTACTGCCATGTTTCCCTGTTCTGTGACAGGGTCATCACAACCTGGCTGATCAGGTGTCTGGGACTTTCAAGGTCAGTAAGGAAAGGAGCAGTTGGCCCAGCACCCAGGAACCTTGGGGCTGATAGGGAGGGGGGCAAGAAATCTGCCTGGTGCCCAGGACCTTCAAGGCCTTATGACAAGGGGAAAGGGGACTGATACATGGCCAGCTTGGTGATGGAGAATTGCCACTTGCCTTATCAAATGGCTTTAGTTATGCTGACCATATTACCAGGGGTCAGGAGCAGGGATACCAGTTACAGATTTGTGTTGAAGAAGCCTTTGCTTCAAAGTGTGTTGGTGGTCTTCCACCTATCTTCCCACATGGCTTTATACCTTCCCACACCTACCTGCTACTTTCATTCAAGTTTCTTCTGCTCCACAGGGTCATGGTGACCAGTACTGACTAGGTTTCACCTCATTGTTTAAATGCTGATACAGAGCTAGTTCTGCCTTTTTGTACCCAGGTGCTCTAGGAACAATGTCTCGGTATTGCAACAAAAGACTTTATTCTCTACCTCTGTGCCATGAGGGGCCCCACAAGTTTTCTTATACTGTGGAGAAAGGCAAAGATGTGTTAGCCCAGGCACAGAAACCAGGTTTATGTTGGACCGCAGGGGAGGGTAATTCTCTTCCTATACAGAGTTGAATCAAAACAAAGAATTAAAGACAAGTAGATGAAGTACAGTACTGCTACAGACCTTAGTCCATTGAAAATGAGCTGGAGACTTTGTCAAGAGGTATTAGTCTAAGATTGTAATTTTGTGTCATGGGTGATGACCCTGAAGATGTTGAGGGCAGTAAGACTGGAAACCTCCATGCTACTGTACACATGCCAATGCTGTGACCTGGTCATAGTCTGCTACTCGATCATGTATTTCCAAAATTCCGGCCCTCCTCTCCGTGACTGCTGTGCTGTGTGATCAGCTCTGACCAGGAAAAATGAAATCATAATAAAACTGATCATTTTATAGTTCTGTCACAGTGCAAAGGCACTTGAGAGTAAACTAATAAAGGTTTGATATACATTTATATCTTCACATTTTAAAAGTTAGCATGAAGTTTATATTTTCCTGTCCTCCAGGAAAATCTATTTATATCAACAGATCCCAGATAATCAATACTTGTTTAGAAAACTGTAATAACTGAAACATTAATCCTAATGCCTTTTTAATGCTAAATGCCTTTATTAATCACTCCTAAATTTACCATGGGCTATGTAAGAGTAACACACAACATAGAGTAAGCTTGGAGCAGGGGGTATTGCAGGATACCTATACGTGATGTGCACATCTCTACTCACCAGTCTACGTATATGGTATCAAAATGAGTAGAATTTTTTCTCTGTTTCCATGAAAAGTATACATCTCATATGGAAGTCATCTAAGCTTCCCTGTAAGCTCTTTTGGGCACTGTTATTAAAAATACATTACACATACACCTGTACAAGTTGAAATCTTGGAAGAACATGTCTATTTCCCAGAAATCAAAGTGCTTTCAGTGCGGATGCCTGCGGGGGACAGTGATCAGAAAGCAGCCAGAGAGCAACAGGAATGCTGAGATTTCAGAGCCTGTGTGATCACCCACAGCTGTACAAACAGTGCAGCAGAGAAAACAGATTGACCTTGACCATGTTTTGAGAGTGCCAGATAACCAGGTCCTTCAACAAGCCTTGTTTCAACACGAAGAGGAAAGAAACAACGGTGAACGCGAGGAAACACAATAATGACTAAAGTAGCAACATTGCAAGTGAGCAACTTGAACACCTTCAAGAGACTGGTCTGGGATAGAATCACACAGAATCACAGAATGTTAGGGATTGGAAGGGACCTCGAAGGATCATCTAGTCCAATCCCCCTGCTGGAGCAGGAACACCCAGATGAGGTTACACAGGAAGGCGTCCCGGTGGGTTTTGAATGTCTCCAGAGAAGGAGACTCCACAACCTCCCTGGGCAGCCTGTTCCAGTGTTCTGTCACTCTCACTGAGAAGAAGTTTCTTCTCATATTTAAGTGGAACCTCTTGTGTTCCAGTCTGAACCCATTACCCCTTGTCCTATCATTGGTTGTCACCGAGAAGAGCCTGGCTCCATCCTTGTGACACTCACCCTCTATATATTTTTAAACATTAAAGAGGTCACCCCTCAGTCTCCTCTTCTCCAAGCTAAAGAGACCCAGCTCCCTCAGCCTTTCCTCATAAGGGAGATGCTCCACTCCCTTCATCATCTTCGTTGCTCTGCGCTGGACACTCTCAAGCAGTTCCCTGTTCTTCTTGAACTGAGGGGCCCAGAACTGGACACAATATTCCAGATGTGGTCTCACCAGGGCAGAGTAGAGGGGGAGGAGAACCTCTCTCGACCTACTAACCACCCCCCTTCTAATACACCCCAGGATGCCATTGGCCTTCCTGGCCACAAGGGCACAGTGCTGGCTCATGGTCATCCTGCTGTCCACCAGGACCGCCAGGTCCCTTTCCCCTACGCTGCTCTCTAATAGGTCATTCTCCAACTTATACTGGAACCTGGAGTTGTTCCTGCCCAGATGCAATACTCTACACTTGCCCTTGTTATATTTCATTAAATTTTTCCCTGCCCAACTCTCCAGCCTGTCCAGGTCTCGCTGGATGGCAGCACAGCCTTCTGGCGTGTCAGCCACTCCTCCCAGTTTTGTGTCATCAGCAAACTTACTGATAGTGCACTCTATTCGCTTGTCCAAATCATTGATGAATATATTGAACACAGGCCCCAGTACTGATCCCTGAGGCACTCCACTAGATACAGGCCTCCAACTGGACTCTGCCCCATTGACCACGACTCTCTGGCTTCCTCCCTTCAGCCAGTTCCCAGTCCACCTCACTACCTGATCGTCCAGACCGCACTCCCTCAGTTTAGCTGTAAGGATGCTGTGGGAGACTCTGTCAAATGAACTGGTTCATGATGACAGACATGTACATTATGTACCTGACAGCATGAGAAGTGGATCAAACTGGGTATGTGACAGCATTATCTCAAGTACCAGTAGACAGTACCCTTCAAAGCAGGAATTATTGTGCTTTAACTATCCCATAAATACCCATGGCAGTGAAATTTTAGCCTGCTTGCAGGGAATTTGAAATAGAATTTAAGAGGCATAAAGTGTTTTGGTGTACTTCTAAATCCGCAGAACAATGGCTGTCTTTTCCCAGGTTATTAGTGCCTGTATCCTGTACAGAGAGAACATTCGAAGGCCTCACTCTCGCAAGTAATTGCAAGGCTCATCTCACTGACCTCCCCTTCACCCTTTCAAATAGATATTTTCTTTGCTATTTCCTCATGTGAGTGGGGAACACACCCTCCAACACCAGGACCACTTGCAGAAGTGCAAACACTATCTCTACGCCAGCCATCAGCTTCCCCTCTGACTCTTATCTTGGGTTGTGATCCACCAGGATTGTTAAATTGGATGCTTAACCTCAGGGGATCTCTCTCCCGCTGTGGTGGATGAACTACAGTGGATCAGCTAACTGGTAGAGAGCCCGCTAGATGATAGACCCATGAACTACAGAGGCTTGATGCAGGGTGAAAGCTAGAAATGAACTTCCTCCAGAATCTCCCAGAACTTGGAGCAGGGAGGTAATCCTCAGAATGGCCATGGGAAACAGCTTGAGGATTGAAGGAAACTTTAGCTTTGCTGTGCTGGAAAACTGAGTGTTACACAATACTTGTTTTTCTCACCTTGTGAATTCTGCCCTTGCAACGTGCAAATCCTCAGGGATACATGTGTTCACTGCCATCCAGCATCTTGGTAATTAAAAAAGATATATTTGGAGAGCTTGTGAAGAATACCGTGAAGAACATTACTGTAGTTCCAAAATGACAAGTGTTCCCTAAACACGGGAAGGAGGGGCGGGGGGTGGGGAAGGGGGTGAAAGGGAAACAAACACAAAAAAAACCCTAAAAAAACCCAGAACAAAACAAACCAACCAACCAACAACAACATAAAACATGGCAGAAAGGAGATGGAAAAGGATCAGAAGGTGAAGGTCCCTATTCTGTCACTCAGTCACTGAGGGAGGACTCCCCTCCTAGCACAGGAACTATGAAAGTGCCTCCCTGTTAAGGCTTCACCTCTAGCTGCTGCCAGCTTGGCAGGGAAAGCATCTCTCTGATGAAAACAAATTCCTGTGTTCCCCTGACACGGAGTTGCTCCTGCAACACTGCAGCTCTCAAAGAACCTGAACGACTCCAAGGAGAACACTGCATTTACCCTGGCTGGTTTGCTCTCCCCTTTCAAACACTAATTTTATATTCTACAGTCAGCCAAGCAACTCCCTGCAAATTTTACAACACGTTCTCCCCAGAGCCTGAAGGCATAAAGCATTCACACAGTGCACAACCTGAAAACTAAAGTAGAAAGTATGTGAAAACACATAAAGCCTGTATTGAATAAGGTCAGTGAATCTGCATAGACCTTCAGGAGCAAGCACTCATTTGACTGATAAGAGTTAAAAATAGTCCATGTTAAAAGCTGATGAAAGCACAAGTAGGCATAGCATATTATTTAGATCTGTCAGGCAAAAATCCCGTATCTGATTTATGAGAAAGTGTGTGGAACATGTCCTCACCAGATACCTGCCAACTGCGTGTTAAGACCTTTAGAACAAATTTAGAGGAATGAATAATTACAAATTGCGTGTAATGAGTAGCTGGGAAACAGGATAAGATGCAAGATGAGTCTTTCAAAACCAGACCATGGCAAACTAAGCAATTATATTTCTTAGACGTGATAATCCAACCTCTTTGGCAGAGGAAGCACAGCAGGTCTCACCTACTGGACTTCAGTAAAGCATTTGATTCAGTGCCACTGCTTGGGTGATTAAAAGGCAAACTGCAGACGATGGAAATCAGGAGGCAAATTGTAAAGGGGTTGTAAACTGCCTGAAGGGAAGAAGTAATGTTTGAAAGGTGCTGTGCTGGAACAAGGGGGTTCCACAGAGACCAGTCTTAGGGCTTTCAATATTTTTACTGACAGTTTAGATATTAAAAACACAGGAGTGTTGTGAAACATGACTGATGTGTGATGAAACCTGTCAACAGTAGAAAGCTGGAGGGTGTTGCCCATACTCAAGAACTTGTGGATATCACATGCAGAGATCCCTGAGAGATGAAGTTATACAAATAGAGTCAAATGCTGTAGTAAAATTCTAATGGAAAAGAGGTGGAAATTATGCTAATACCATTGTAAAAAAGGCGCTGGAGAAACTTTATTTGGAATATTGTACACAATTCCAGTTAGGTCTATTTTCAGATAGCCCTCAAACTGAAACAGGTGCTGTGAAAACATGTCCAGGAAAATTATGGGGAATGGACAGCCTGTTCTGTGAGATGTGAGGAGAATTTCAACAAAACAAAGGATGAGAGAGCTTACAATTTCTCTCCATAAGCACCGTGGGGGGACAGGAGGGACGATGGCAAACTATTCAACTTGAAGGACAATCTGACTCAGTGCAAACTGGCCATCAACAGACTGAGTCCTGAAATTAGACAAAAGTTCCTAGTCACCAGAGGACTGACCAAGCAGGCTTCCCACAAAGGAAGATGGCAGCAAATGTTGCCAATTTTCATAACGAGGCGTATTTTTTAGTTTCCAAAGAGCCTGTACCACATGGCTGCCTGCAGCAAAGCAGAGCAGGCACAGCACTCCAAGGGATCAATTCCCATCTCTGTCCCCACTCCTGTCCCCAGAGCAGCTGCCGGTGGTGTCCCAGGAAGGCGCTCCTGGAATCTGGTCTTACACAAGCAGGCGTTTCACCGGTTGCACAGACTGGGAGGCAAATCTTTGAACCTCTGTCTCCCAGCCCTTGAGGAAGGTCACTCCCTTTTCTCACAGTGCTGCACAAAACACAAAATCCTCTTCTGTTTCTCTAGCTGCCTCTGGGAATTGCTTAATACTTGCCAGTTTTCCAACAGCACTCTTCATTTTGATGTTAGGCAGTAGTTAAATGGCTCATTTCTCCAGCCCAGGTGCTTGCATCTCCAAGGAACAAGCAGGCTCTGTGGCAGGCAGGTTGCTGAGTCCATCTGTGGCATTTCTGCTCCTGCCAACTCACCGCTCTCTGCCCTTGCCCCAGGGCTGCAGTGTGGTGGCTGTGGTGGCACAAGTGTCTGTGGGGACCTACCAGGGCAAGCACCAGGCCTGGCTGAAACACACGTGCCAGCGCAGTTGCAGGAAGGTGCATGCAGGCTCACGGGGAGAGGAGGAGGAAGAGAAGACATGCAGCCACTGGTGACTGTCCATGTTATGGCTATCCATCCAAAGTGGGGCAGTCGCCTTTGTCACTGGAGGAAAGAAATGTGTATTTTGAAAAGTTTAATATGATCTTTTCTGGACCAACGTACTTTAGAAACAATATATTGACCATAGGGGATGGTCAGGTGCTAAAGCACGTAACAGAAGCACTCTTTCAGATTTACAAACTGCAAAGCCTGGTGGTTGGAAGAAGGGGCACAGGACAGTGTGGATCGGGCAATAGGACTGTGAGCTCTGTCAACCACACCAACACATCTAGAGCACCTCAGAACTTCAAAGCCACTGATCATCTCCTGGGGACTGGCTTTCTCCATGTATTCATAGCGATGAACACTTTCACCTCCACTGCTTTGACATGCCGCTACCCCCCACGCCTTATAAGCTTGAGGCTGACTGCAAGGAAAATGCCCTTTGTCACCTTGGCACTGCTGGCCATGCTGGGTTTAATGACCCACCCGCCTTTTTTTCTTCAGCATGGTACTGGTCTTGCAATGACTGGAGCTTTTCCAAATCCGCCTTGAAGCCACCCCCTCTCTGCTCTCCCTTCTCCTTGCTGGCAGCCGCTTTCTGTGGTCAGAGGAAAGAGTGGGTAACTGCAGGGTGTCCCTCTGCCCTCAGGGAAAGCAGCGTCAGCTGGAAAAGTAAAAGCCGACTCTTCCTTTGCACACATTGGCATCAGGGAGGTGCACTGAATTTGTCCATCTGTGCAGCTCACGTGGATGTCAGCTCTGCTGGCACTGAGGAGCCCACGAACTTTGAGAAGGGGATCTGGCCAGTTTTCATAGAAGGTGTTAACAGGGAACATGCTATGAGCAAGCTTGTGGAAGTCAGGGGATATGGTACAAGGCTGTGTTTTAATTTATCTGTTAGGACAGTACAATCCTGGCCTGAGCCCAGGGTTCCTCTAATGGTGACAGCATTCAGAAGTAAACCTGTTCTTAGGCAGAGTGGACAAACAATTATCCCAATAAAAAGTTCAGGAGGCTATCTTTAGAGCAAAGCTCCAGCACATGGGGAGAAAAGTTGCTATTTCACCAGTTTCTTTATATGTTGGCCCTGATGTCCAAGTCTGGCTGACCTTTCACTACTGTAAAACCTCCAAGGGCTATTTTCATCCTAGTGTGAATCAATGTAGCTTCAGGGTTGGCATCACAGGAGGTTCTTATCTCATGGGGACTGTCCCAGCACAACCTTCCTCCCGAGCCCATCTCTGGGCTGGAGTGAACAGGATCTGCTGTGCATGCTGACTGCTGCTGGCTGTGGCTGCCCCCTAACCAGAGGAATCCTGAGCCGATCATTTAGGATTTCCCCCTTCCCTTCTTTAAGAGTGGCCCCAAACAACTGGCAGTATCTTCCCTTCAGGCAGTGTTTCTGCCGCCCTGCTTCATGGCTGCAGCTGGACTCATCTCAGGTAAGGGCTGTAGCTCATCTTCTGTGGTCAAGATAGAGGGAGGTGCCTGGAGAAAGCAGTGTATCGCTCCTAAAATCTAAACTGCGTCTCTCTCTGAGGGAGCAACCAGGACAACCGTGTTGCTGACACCGATGCTTCATTTAGACCCCTAAAATGAGGTGGGAGTAAATCCACACCCTTCTGCTCCTCAGGCACTGTGTTTCACAAGCAGAAGCATTGTAATTCTGTTTGTTAGTCTCAGCAGCTACATGTTAGGTAGGGTGTTAGATAACGTACATCCTCCCACGTCTGGCAGAGCTCTTTCCCCCAAGTGGCATAAATGGTGGCTTTCGTCTTGCTACACTAGATATTCAGCATTGCTTAGGGCAAAGGATACACATTTTCATATCTGGCCATGATCAATAAACAGTTCCTATCTATGACAACTGCCTGCAACATTTAAGGTTTAGATTTTGTTATGTAATGGTTGCTGAAATGGCTATCTTCTGTAATCAAGAGCCTGAGAGTCTTTCTCAGGAAGATTTTGCATTGCATGATCAACAGCAACCGTAGTCCAGGCCAACTTGATGAAAGGGACAGTTAATCCCAAAGAGCCAAGTATCTGGAATGTGCCCTGCTCTGAGGGGGCATCACTCAG
Source organism: Patagioenas fasciata (assembly GCF_037038585.1). Classification (NCBI taxonomy): domain Eukaryota; kingdom Metazoa; phylum Chordata; class Aves; order Columbiformes; family Columbidae; genus Patagioenas; species Patagioenas fasciata. The sequence goes on from NC_092522.1 coordinate 48,838,933, forward strand.
CCACGTGCATACAGCTGCATATGGCTGGTGTCACTGACACTGGTATTTAGCCAGAGGTTGGGAGGCTGGTTCGTTGTTCATTGTTTTTGCTTCTGTTTTGCTTTTTTAAGTAAGAAAAACATCTACAGTTGTTCCACAGGAAAAGAACAAGCAATCTACCCACGTGGAATATCTGCAGTTGTCCTTGTTTCCTCGTTGTTTACTTTCACCTTCTGCTAATGTAAATTGGGTGACAAGATTTTTCCAAATGCCAAATCAGGATAAACAGCAGTTGGGTGCAACAGATGAAGGGGAATAACCAACAGGCTTATAACAAATGAGTAATGTATGCATAGACCAGATTTTGAAATGCATAGAACTTGCAGTATTTTACAAAGCAGGCAAAGCAGGTTAACCCATCTACACAGGCAGACTTCTACAGCTCTATGGTCTCTGTGCTTCACTGCTCACTCCCCTCTTCCCACAGAGGCAGCTACTGCTGGGGCAGCTGGATTGCATGTGAAGCAACTCCTAACCCACTGAAGTTTTCAACCTGACGTGTTAAAACAAACTCCCTCTAACCCAAGCAGGAGAGTGAAAAGAAACTCAAGGCATGATTCTCCATGGAGGTAAAACACCCCAGGTGACACAGCCCTGATACCTGAGCAAGGTCATTTCCATATATGAACAGCAGTGGTTTGCACCTGCTTTGCACAGATGCATGTGCCTACACAGTGCCCAGTGCAGTGAGGGACACTCTGAGTCACGTTCAATGCAAAGTCAGGTCCAAGCTCACCATGTATGAAACACCTGCCAGAAGCCAGCCTGTGAAGCAGGCTTTCCTTGCCATTGATCCCGTGGAGCTGCACACACCCTGGCAATGGAGCAACTACTCTAAAAAGTGTTCCAAAGCTAAGAGGAAACAGAAATGACAGTCAAAGCCAGAGCCATGTGAACCTGCATAGGTGGGCAATATTGTCTATGTTGTCTGAGCACCACTTCCCTGCATGCAAAACATCTGATTGACAAGTGCAAAGGCCTGAATTAAATGAGTTTTAATATGTTACTGTCCTCTTAGGTGAGGTCCAGTCACTGACTGTATGCACTTCCCTAGGCTGCTGCAATATGAAATTGAAAGGGCTGGCATTAATTATAAGTCAAGGTACCAGAACATGCCAAGCCCATGCCTGGTGCTTGCCAGAGGAGACCCAGGAACACTGTGGTTTAGAGCACCTGGTTATGTCTGTCTGGCCAAAGCCATTTCTCTGGGCTCCCCAGCTGAGCTGGCGAAGCTGACTTTTGACACTCCATGGATAAAAGGCCAGGACTGGGACTGGCTTACACGATTCACGGGAAGATGGAAACAGCCAAGCTGGAACAGGGAGCTGGCAGAAGACCTTGGAAAATTGGGTGTGCTGCCCTACTGTGATCAGAGGAGGGGGAAATAGCAGAGATGGGAGAAGGGAGAGTATTTTGTACCTTCCCAAGATCTGGTGTAGCTAAAATATGTAGCAAAGCCACCAGCATCTTACAGCTGCTTACTTTGCCAATGGTGAGAGATAAACTTGACTCATGCTAGCACTCCCTGGGTCTTGCTGCCTCAGTGCTCAGAAATGGCTGTTTCCCCTCATGAAATGAAGATGGTGCTCTTATTTCTCTGTCAGGCCTAAAAAAGCCACCACACAGCAAAGCAAATAGAAGGAAAGAGCTCAGATAAGCCCAGAAGGGGTAAAGAGCCCAGGTTGAGGGTGGAGCCAGATGCCCAGGATGTCCCCAAGCTGTCCATTTGCAGGTAACCTAACATGCCCTTCGTGAGGCCACCTGAGCACTGGTTGGAAACCAAAGCATGTGGCTGGGAAGTAGTGCAACTGAGGGATTAACACAGCTATACCCTGCATGTTATCATTTTCCATTGTGTTACCTGCTGGGAGGGAGCCTCCCTCCTGCCCGCCATGGGACCACCATAGCCCTGGGCTGCGTGCTGCCCAGCCCACACCTTGGCCCCACTTGGATGCATGCATGCAGCAGAATGCCTTCACACAGATATATTTATCAAGCTAAAAAAAGTTCTGGTTAACTGTTGTGCTGACTGTGAGGCATAGCTGTGCTATCTGTAAAGAAAAAAGAGGTCACCTGGAGCTGCAAAATCTCACCGACCTGCAAAATAAGGACAGCACACTGGTGGGAGGTTGGATAGTTAGTGGAAATGCAGAATTCCTGCAGCAATACAGAAATTACTTATTTTCACCCCACAGTCCCTTTCCCAGCTGTAAGGAAAACAAAAAACCACACCACCCCCTTCCAAAAAAAAAAACAAACCAAAAAACAAAACCAAACAAGAAGAAAACCAAACAGTTTACATATTTCCTGGAATATATGATTTTACAAGAAGTGCACTTTACACTTTTGTTATGAAAGGGAATCCAGCCCACTGGAACAAAGTCATTCTTAGAATAACTTTCAATTAAATCAAGAACTACAACTGGACTGACTTTGGTGTAAGAAGTCCTCAGGATATTGGTAGCTGCTACAGTCATGTTTTTGTAGGCAGTCTGGATCTACTGGTTTTCCTAGTATAATAATTGCAGTAAGAACTGTGATGTTTTGTAACCAAACTAGTTTATACTGGCAAAAGCTCTAGTTTGAATGACAGAGAAGTGACTTATGCTGTTAAATTTCTTTCAGTTCTTATTTGGGCATTACTATTCTATTATAAAATGTCTTCATGCTGTCTGCACAATAGCTGGGGATGATTACTTCTGCATTGTTACCACAGTACCATTTTCTAGCATAGATGAGCTAAAATGTTTAAACTTCTGTTATGTTTTGTAAAATACTAACATTAAAGCATGGTTTGGAGAAGAAAGACACTGTCTTAAAAAGGATAAAATGGAATGATGCCCTAGATTAGCAAGCAAGGCAAATTCTGTATGGCAATGAGAGAACAGAAGTCACAAAAAGAATCTACAATATTTTCTTTCTTTATTTTTATCAGGTTCAGGATCTTTGTTTCCTAAGCTACGTGCATAACTACCTGCATGAACCCAGAGCCTACATATTTCAATTTTAATTTCTAAGATCTGAGTTAATCTTGTCTGCAGCATGAAGTGAAACTAGAGCAGTATTCTGTATGTGATACCACTTAGTGTCACACACATTTAGAAATATATTAGCAGTGTGGTATCACTGCCTGGCCAGGTCACTGGACAGAGGGGCACCAGCAGCCTTACCATTGCCAGTTTGGCTGCAGACAGGACTAAGGAGCTTTTTGGAAGCAGATATTCACTGGGAGCGTCTCCTGGAAGTGAAGGGCAGGATGACTGAGCACAATGTTGTAGGGATAAAATCTTAAGTATGGAACAGTATAGGGCATCTCCTCAAAGGTGGGGTTTGACCTTGTATTTTGTCAGGAAAAGACAAGCGGCTGTGTTTGATGTTTCACAATTAGGGGAAATTAAATCTGTGCTTGTTGAGAACAGCTTTACAGTATTTCCATATGTGTAGCATGCACCCATAAAAAACTATAGATCAGTGTCGTACTGTTCCTGAAAATAAGCCCCCAGACAACTTGAACAACATCTCAGCAGAGACAGGAGAGATGGTGAAGGAGAAAGAGTCTGGCTAGGACCCTAGCAGGCAATCTACCAGGGAAGAAGGGACCCTGGGCTACCTGAATGTGCAGATTAAGTGGCCCACCCTGGATTATAGTAATGAATATCAGGTCCTTTGGCTGAGAGCCTGCCCTTGATGACCTGCTTCCTGAGGCAACTTGAAGCTCACAGCAATTGCGCTGCAGACGGGAGGAATTTGCTTTGGGGGTGGCAGGGCTATTCTGGCACCCTACAGCCATCCTTTCGCAGGGCTCCTCGCTCTCTCCTGTCATGGGAGTGGTGCATATCCTTGATGCGACAGCCATGGGGCCTTGGGAAAAGTGGTGCTGGAAACAAATAGCCCCTGTCAGCGATTTAATGGCCTGTGACTTCTTTGCAGCGAACCCTGAGGGATGCGCAATGCTCAGGGGCATTGCAGCAGCAGCAGGACCCTCCAGGCATGCTCCTTCCTGCAGCAACCTGGGGTGCAGCAAAATTGCTTCAGCCACTCTGTGTGTGCAAATAGGTCCATCTGCATGCACACAGTAATGACATCAGCCACAACAGAACTGGGCTTGTATACAATGGGTTAAGTACTTCTACTGAGATAAGGATGTTGGTGAAAAGGAGTGACAAAACAGCAAGCAAAGAGAACAACTTTGCAGCAGCTCTGTGAATTAATAACTGCAGGGCAAATGTGTATACATCTCATAACCAGAGAAAGGATGTTGCAGCAATCAAGGTGGAAGAGGAAAGTCTGGCACAGATTTGGCTGTGAGGATAGATAAAAAACACCGTATCTTGTACATATTATTAAAAAATATTCTGCAAGACTAAAACGAGCATGGATATATCAAGGTTTAAAAAGAGATCAGAACTGAAGCCTGTGAAGATTGAGAAAGTCATATGAGTACAGAAAATCAGCACAAACTTCACAGCTTATAAAAGACAGAGAAATGGAAATTAAATTACACTTAACACATGTTAGCTAGTCTCAATATCCAGTCATCTGAGTCAAAACAAGCAGACAGTTTAACGTACTGGTTTTTCATTTTTCCTGGGATGTACAAACTATAGCCACTCTATGCCAGACCTCCTGTGTTTCTTGTGTACAGACCATGTTTCTTGCTTGTACAGGCCCCTCTCTTCTGCCAGCACATCAAGCATGTGCTTTTGTAGCTACCTCAAAAACTGCCTGGAGGACTGAAAAGGGGAGAAGCAAGGAACTGGCTGTGTCTGGAAGAGCAAGCCGCATGTGAATTCCACTGCTTTCTGCAAGCCAGACACCTGTCTCAGATTTGTGGGGTTCTGCAAAGTATTTCATGTGCCACTTTCTCCTGTTGGAGGGTTATGATGCCCACCAAATGAAGCTGGTGTCCTGATCTTGAACTGGCAGGTGTTAAGACCAGTGGCTCACATGGGCAGCTGCCTTGCAAGCCTTGGCACCACCAGGGCTGTAGCCAGATGCCCGGAAGCATTTGAGACTTTAGATTTAGACTAAGGACCCTTAGTTAAGCACATATTCTGCTCAGATATTCTAATCTTTTATCTTATTTAACCCTCCATTCCTGTTCAGAGGTATTAAGGGTATAATTTGGCATTTGCAATGGGACCCAGATAAATGAAGAGCTTAAGGTGAAAGGACAAGGTAAGCAGAGGAGCTGCAGCAGAGGCTGATCCTTGTCTTATCAGGGCAGCCATGGGAGGAGCAGACACACTGCTGGGGCAGCTGCAGCACCTTCTGGGCTGGCATGGAGAGAGCAAGTAGGGGAAGAGCCCTTCTCAAAGCCCTGCTTGAGCAGACAGCCTGTACAGTCTTCTTCCAGCTGCAGCTGAAGGGTCAGTCTACCCCACCTTGCCTCAACACCATTTTCCTGCTAACCACAACTACCCTTGCAGGTTTGTCAGCAAAACTGCTTGTACATGCTTTCCTCGTCCCTTTAGAGTCGAAGCAAGCTGCACTAGTGAGCAGTTGAAATCCAAGGTCTGCCTGCATCTAGTTCATTGCTAGTAAACAGGTCTGTCGAGGGTTAGATTGCAAGGTGACAATCAAACCCTGGCAGATGTATTGTTAACCTCCTCTCCCCCCACCACTTCCCCCTTTTGCCCCTCCCTCTCCCCTCTTCCCACTCAGGACAGGCGATCGGGAGGAGAAGAAAGACAGAGAGAAGAGAGTTGGAAAAACTAAAAATGTTTTACTAATGCTACTAATAAGAATAGAGAAAATAATACAAAATATACAAAACCAATCTTGAAAGTTTCAGCAACTGCAGAACCGGCACCCAAAGTCCTGGATTAGACTCTGCAGCCAACCGGAGCTGGATTCAGTCTCTCACTAGGCCTCAGTTCGCAGGGATGACCAGCAAGGTCCTCTCCTAATGTCAGCCATGAGGAAAAAGGGAAAAAGGGACGAGATCCTCGTGATCTCCCACTTTTATATGAAGTATTCACGTGAATGGAATGTTATACACCGTTGGTCAGTTGAGATGTCCATCGTGCTTATCAGTAAGTTTGCATTCCATTGCTATGCTTACCAAAACATGTATCTGGTTCTCCAGGAAAATGCAGCTAATATGAAGGCTTTAGCTGACAGGCAAATTCACTAAAAGAGAAACTTGTTTTTTAACAAAACCAGGACAAGGTCAAGGAAAGCTGGCAGGAGCTGTGTGTGCCCAAGTGCTGAGCGAGCAGTAATCTCTTCAGCCGACAGACCTGGGGTAAAAGATTGACTTATACACCTCTGTGGTGATTTGCCCCATGCACCCAGAAGCTAGGGCAGCTGACATTTGCTTTCCATGGCTCACTGTGTTCAGTGCAAGCTACACTGATGAGTCTGCTCAGAGGAACTCCAGATATGCCCAACCTTTTCTCATCCCCATATGCTCCTTGGCTGCCTCTTCCCTACCTTGGCAGTTGTCTACAACTAGCACTGAGGTCCACCCAGGGGCACACAAAGCCACACCACCCTGCGCACACTGCCAGGGGCACAGTCCTTCCTGGCTGAAAGGAACTGTGCCAGCATTGAGGGCAGATGGTGCTGCCAACACACAGCCTGCGCTCCTCTGCCTCAGTGCGGCAAGAGAGCAGAGCTCCTGAGCTGCCTTCTCACACCAGCGATTTTCATGCACCTAGTTGCTTGCAGCTAGGAAGAAATTAGTTTGGTGCTGCTTTTAACACTGGGATCTTGGCTGCTGGTCCCTGGCAACATAAAGGAGAGGGATGTGCTCTCCTCGTGTCTACATGTCCTGTGGTGTAGGTGGGTTTGGGGTTGAGCTTATGAGAGCACAGAATTTGCAAGTTCTCACCTCTTCCTTCTTTCTCAAGCACTCTCAAACCAATATGCTGCACACTCAAAACAAACCACTTCCTTGCAAGCATCTGTACTCTGAAGTTTCATGTAATTCAGAACTGCAAAATCACTTTCTCCAGGTACCTCAGTGAGCATCAGCATGAGATACTCTGACAAGGAGTCCAAGAACACCTGGCGTTCACTTCTCTGGACAAGCAAGAACCTTATTCTGTGTAAAGAAGATGAATATCGAGGAGGTGTTTGTGCCCATTCTTGGTTTTCGGGACTCTCCTTTCCCTTTGCTGCCATGACTCATAAAACTTGTTAAACCAGAGTATGCCTACTAGGAGAACATTTAATTACATAGCAGTTGCAGGGTAGCAATGGAATTTATATTTGACAGGTTCACGGCAAGATGGCTTTATCTACAAGCTGTTTTGATGTCAGCATAGCCAATTCCATCAGGTAAGGCTGGGCAAGCTGTACCAGGCACCAAAACAGCAAGCAGGAAGGTAAAATACGTGCCAGGAACAGGCTCGGGACACGGGTGGTTTGCATAAACAGACTGAAAACATGCTTGTCATCACTGCGCCTGGGTCAGTGTGTGGAAACATTATCTGCTAAGCCAACAGCCTCGCACTGCACAGTGACCTAGATAGGAAATACGATGCAGGGAGGGACAAGGTGAGACTGTGCACTGTTGTAACACAAGGATCAGGTTATTTGCTGCTGCTTTTATCTGGCTATAAGAGTTTAATAGTCAATAAACCACTTGGAAACAAGTTCTGGCCTCTCCCTTCCTTCTCAGGCACTCATACCAACACAGTGCTGCCAGACCAACATATACACAATGTGTTTCATTACTTAGCAAAATATTAACAAAATATTCTGAAAACCACTGTACACATCACAGGTACCTGTGCATCACTTTCAGAGTACAGCCTAAAGGTTTCTGTGCAGCTGCTCAGAGAGATTGCACCAGCATTGGAGTGAGTGCTCTTCCTTTTGTGTGTGTAAACAGATTGGTTTACATGAAGAAAACTCTTTCCAGTCTGGCCTTTGAGACTGCAGTGGATGATTCAGTTGAAGCAGGTTAGGATGACTTTAGCTCACTGGAATCAAAAAACAAAGCAAAGTGTTTGGGAGCTAATGCATGCTGCTGTATGAAATCCCTTCCCATTCGTACACGTTTCATCACAGTGTACTTAAAAGCCATACACATGACCAAGTAATTTGTCATCAGTCTATTGTTTTGGTTTTTGTTGTTTGTTTTGTTTGGGTTTTTTTAACTGTTTTTTCATTGTTTTTTATTGTAGTTTACCTTATAATTAGCACATTCTATCATACATTCTAGCCTATTTAAGATCAGATTGTTCTGATCTTAAAACTCTACCATAAAACTTTAGCACCCTGAAAGAAGTACTGTTCTGGCCCAGGAAGCACATTTCTCTCACCTTTAAAGAAACTGTATATGGGTGACACTTTCAGGAAGGCAGAGGAATAATAATATTGTAGGGATTATGGCTTAGTGTTCCTGTATTATCATTTTTTATCATTTTTATATCCTCTCTTAATTCTGAAACTCTGCTGGCAGGAAGAAAAATATTTAAAGATTGCATATCAAAAGTCTTTGAGATCAAATAATAACTTATGTACAGCCCGGTGTGTTCAACATGCAGTCTGTAAGCAGGAAAATGGTTTGCTTTCATTTTTCATTTTTCTGTAGAAAGAACATTGTCTTCCAAATTAGCTTTGTTGACTCCAAATTACTGTGCTTAGTCAAAATTAAGCCTCCCCTCCCCCCCCCCTTTTTTTTTTTAATTTTCAGGTTTTTCCTCCCAAATAATCAGGTAATGGAATATTCTTCTTTCAAATACACAGTAACCAAGATTTTGATATTACCATGAGCCTGAGCTATCAGAAGTCAGAGTGAAATATTCCTTTTTCAATCTAATTTTTAAGGTGTTTGTTTGTTGTTTTTTTTTAATCATACATGAAGCTTGAATTCAACAAAATTTTTGCCCTGCATTTAAACCATAGATAAAACTTAGAAAACACACTGCAACCAGATTTTGGAAGACAACATTTTTTAGTTTGCTGTCAATCAAGGGACTTACATTAATGAAAATGGAATAGTGTTAGGACAGATTCTTCTAGCTTCCGTAGCAGGCAGCTGGTTTTCTTCTATATCTACGTATTTTTCAGAAACAAAGTTCCAAGTGTTTTGCTCTTGGGACTTGCTCCAGAGTTGCATAGTATCTCTCTCATGACAGTCCATCAGAGCAATTTAAAAATTTCTATGTGATAAAATATGGTAATTGTTACAGCATTTATTGCTGTTTTCATTTACCCTGGTGAAATCACTTCTCCATTCTTTCTGGAGAGTGAAATATCTCCTCTTTGGGAGTGTTTATTGACTGATTGAGGGAATATCAGGTATCTTCCTTTGTCACTGGCAGCTGACGGTCGCTGCGGCTGCATTTTCCACTCTGCCAGCAGTAGTTTCTGCGTCGGATCTAAAGGAATTTCTCCCCCCACAAACAGTTTTGCAAAGAGCCTTCCATCTTAATTATTCTCCTTTTGACCCGTCTGCAGACCCCATCTTACACACGAGGAGGTCCCGTTCTCCTTCCCGCTCCCACCGCACTGCTCTGTAACGCCCCTTCTGCTGCCTCCACGGGAGCTTGGCGCTCCCCTGCAGAACCGCCCTCCAAAACCTCCTCGGGATGGAGACCTCCTCTATTTATAGAGTGCTGGGGTTAGATGGAAGTTTCCAGAGAGCGTTCTGGAAGGGCTCCCATCGAGCTGCTCTGAAGGTTTACGAGGGGAAATGAACTTGCTACCTTGCTTCACAGCTTCACCCTGCATGTTGCATTTACTAAACCTTTGCAGTATAACATATAGTGCACCGGGCAGGCATTCCATGTTACGCTTTGGCATTTATGAACCTTGAAAAAGTTTTCTTTCTTATGTGCACTGTGCATATCTGGATTACAAACAAAAAATCATTGGTTTGGGACAGATTCTCTAATATGAACCTACATTCTCAATTGATTTTTATTCTAGGTTTGTGATTCAGCGCTATCTCAAAATAACAGAGGGAGAACTTCTTTCAGCTTTATGCTGTAGTTTTTTTCTTAAAAAAATCAGTCTCTTGAGGCTGATATTTTTAAACTGAAAATAAGGTTCCGTTAGTGAATGCACTGCTGAGTGTTGCTCCACAAAGATATGATTCAGCATTTCTTTTACTCATGTCACAAATGAAATGCGGAATATTCCTTAAAATAGGGGAGAAATGGTCACCCTAGCTAAAATAAGGTAGGAGCCAGGCTGGGTATGCAGAGTAGGCATATCCACAAACACACATGAGCCTTTGTGTGTATACAAGCCAGCCACGTTTGGCCTCTCACATTGATAAGTTGCTGTTTATTGGCGGGGAGGGGAAGGGGAAGAAAAAAAGCAGCAGACTCTTAACTACTTTTGGCCAAAGCACAGGGCTTTTATTGGAGGATATGTTTGCACAAGGGAGGAGCATTGTGTCCCACCTAAATTTCAACAACATGTACCATTCAGTAAATAGGTGAGGACAGAGTCTCTATCTATTCTCTGCCTATCCCCTCCAGTTCGAACTCTATCTGTATCACACTGTGAGGAAACTGTCATCTGAGAAACCCCTTTAGCAATCTGTTTTTTAATGAAAACTCCTGAACAGGGTCCTAGCATTAGACACAGTCTGAGGCTAACCACTCCACAAAAGAAACAACAATCAAAAAACCCCTACCAAACACAACAATAAAAATATAATCATGCCAGGGAGAAAATGTAAGCCTAATAAAACAGTAAGGAAAAAAGTTAAACGCAACCCGACAAGATACGCATTATCATCTTCCATTGCACTGTGGGTGGACAAAGAATGTGTAAATTGCTTGCTGACCTGGTTTTTGCTTCTGCATAAAAATGAAAGGCCATTTCTTCTAGTACCAATAAATGCCACCTTATCTCTAGGTCACTAACTAGCTACCTGGGTGAGCAAGGAACAGGTTCAGGGGTAGCAATTCTAACAGCAACAAACTGATGCAGCATGATAGCAAGACTCAGATGCAGCCCAGCCCTAATTACAGCTCTGTAGCACGTACTATCACTCCAAGAACAAACCAAAGATGTTAATAATTCATATTCAGCTGTGTGCTTGCATGAACTCCTAGAAAGTTTAATTTTCCGAGACCTAATATTTAGGTACTGCCTTCCAAAAGCTCTTCAGCATGCAACTCCAGCATTGTGTTTTACTGGATTCATTAATAGCGTTGCACCATCTGAATGTCCACTGAAAGAGAGAAAATGAATAGTGTCAGCTTAGACCATGCAGGGGGAAAACAGCAATTCATACTAATATAGGAATTTAAATTACTATATATCCACTACTCGTATTCCTGGTTTAGTAAGTATCTGGCCTTTGTATATGTTACTTGGGAAGTGCTTTAAAACATGCTGAAATGTCTTACTCTGGTAGTAGACTATCTTACTCTGGTACTAGACTATTTGCACAGAGGATTGTGCTTGTTAGCAGAGCAACAAGAAGACACGCACCACCACCATAATGACTGCGCATCAATATCACAATTTTTAATTCATTTTTTCAGTTCTAAAATCTCAAGAACTATTTTAATAAGCAGGCAGAACCTCTCAACTGCTGGAAATGGAAAAACAAAACAAACAAACAAAAACTTACAAAACTCACAAAATGTGAGTCCCTGTTATGCTGTGCACAGAATGAATAGCCTGGAACATCTCTTCCTGCATTCTTAGACAGAATCAGCTGATGCCAGCCATGATCCTGTCTTGATACAGAATCCTGCACTGATTCTCCAAACTGAGTTTCAAAGGGAAAGGCTTCTCTCTCCACTGAGGAGAAAGTAGAAATGGGTCAAGTTATGTAATACCAAGTAAATCAGGTTGAAGTTACATGACATGACTGAGTCAGCTTACCATTCTGACTTGGGTGGTCCTGCCTGACTCCTGGCCTTGCTGGTCCACACCCTCTCTTGCACCACATCAAACTGCTGGGTAAGCCGATCCATCTTGTTAAGCCTATAGAGAACTGTTCTCTTGAACTGACTCACCAAAGGGCTTGACAAATGTGGTGCTGAGGAGCGTGCTGCTGGAGGGAGCAGAACCACCCCTTTTGGTGGGCAGCAACTCAACACTGTGGCTTAATTGTACCACAAGTGGAGAAAGCGTTGCAGAAAGGATCAAGAGGAGCACTGAAGGCAAATGGAAGGACATGGGAGTAAAAGCCTGTGTCTTCAGGAAGGATGGAAATGAAAGAAAAGGCATCATGAAGCCCTCGGGAGTAACAGGACACTGCATTCTGATGTACATCAGAGTGGTGCACAGGGAGGCACAGGCACTGTCCTGGCAGAAGGGGAGTTGCGGGTACAGGGGAAGATGAAGCTCAGCTGTACTGAGTCCATCGAGGTAGCAATGGCTCTGCAGGTTTTAGGCTCACAATGCTCATGTACGTGCCTGCAGCCAGTGGTGGCAAAGGTGAGCTGTTCAGGACAGATGTGTTATCTTGATATTATAATTTAACAGAACGTGAGCTATAATATTTTATCCCCATTGTTCAAGAAAAGGGGGAGGACACCATTGTTCACTTGGAAAACAAACAAAAACGAAGCATGCCCCCATGTTTCTTGAGAAATCAACTCATCAAAAAAAATCAAAGCCTAAGTCTTATTGAGGAATAACACCTAGTCAGTCTTATCAAGCCAAAACACTTTCCTTCCTCTCTTAAATTACTGAGACAGGTTTCTCCTTTCATAGCAGCAGATGTTTTAAGCCTGCAATATTCTTAGAATCTATCTTCCTGGTACAACTGCCTCAATAAGAAAAATAATTTAGAGATAACAGAAATTGTGCTAGCCAGCTGCAGTAACAGAAACTGTATCTTCACCCAAAACGTCCAGTCTTTTAACAAATACAACTTAATGGTTTCAGGAGCAGTTCTTGAATTCCTCTCTTGAGCTTTGGGTAACAGTTTCTAGGGCATCAGGAAAAAAAACATAAGACTGTGGCCCGTTAAACAGCAGGATATATTGTAATGCTTGAGATGAGGCACTCTCAAGCTTCCCAAACCAAGGGGCACAGAGCAAACTGCCTACACCGCAGGGCATCCCTGTTCTCTTTTCCAAATGCAAGGCCAGGCACTGGCAGAAGACAGAACTACGTGCCTGGCAGCTGAAAGATGAGGAAAGAGAAAATATGATGTGCAATAAATCAGGTGCGTGCAAAATAATCGTGGCAGGCCACACCATCTTAACACTGCTCGGCATTGTTTCCACCTTGATGATCTTTCAGCATGTCACGATGCTGAATCATGATGACACAGGGGCAGGAAGCACATATCAGATGGAAAGTGAAAAGGTCATGTTATGATTGCGGACCTACCGAGTGCTAGAGAGACTTTCTTTACATTGGAGTCCCTTGTTCTTATGCTGGAAGACTTACCTGCATTGAAATCAAGAAAAACTTCTGGAGCAGTTCAGATAAATTTGACTTACATATAGATAAAACAGGATTTTTATCTTTTTTTTTCCCCAAAACTGCTTATGGATTTCCCAGAGTGCTTCAAAAATGTTCTTTAAAAGTAACTTTCTGTCCTTAACTAGACCTTAAGCACCCTGAGGGCCTGCTGGCTTGCTTAAGTTAGAGGCCAAAAATGTACATAATTGTCAATCTTTAGCAAGACAGGGAGTTCTTTTCTAACCAAAGCCAGAAATACTCCCTCTGGAAAAACCTCACAAACAATGTGGAAAAAGCTTTTGAACTTTCCATGGTACAAAGTTTAAAATGGGGACAAAACTGGAATGAGTCAGTCTTGAGCATTTTCAAAGCTCTGCTGAATTTCCATAGCTTTACAGATACTGACATCTGGTAGCAGTATTTTCAGTTTAAAAAAAACCAAAGAAGACATTGTCTTGTACTTCCTTAGCATAATTCATTTTTCTTTAAATACGAATAAAATTATTAAAGCAGTCCAATATTTTTGCCTGCATAAATCTCTCTGGATCAACCCCAACCATATTTTTTATGCAATAAAAAGAGGCTATGTTCCCAGAGAAGCAAATTTCAGACAGATTCAGGGACAGCAAAAACAATTTCAGTTTAAGAGCCCAGAGGAATCCTGCAATATTAAATGCAATATTCAACATCAGTTTACACAAAGTAATTGAGAATAATCCTCCTTACAATTTAGCCCAACACTTATAAGCTCAGGGTATAATGGAAGGTTTTTCCTTTAAACATTACACCATTATGATATCCAGTGATAAACAACTAAATTCTGTCACTTTAATTTCAGCAAACTTTTAGGGAAACTCTACAATGGCATCAATAAGCACTAAGCAGGATGAGAGATGGTTCAGGGTGCTGTGGATTATTTTCAGGGCTCTAAGCCAAATTCTCCATTGTCTCAAAGCTCTGTGCCACTTCATATTGTGACAGAATAGCCAGCTCTTGGCGTATCAGAGAGCTGAAGCCTGGATCTTGAAAGCTGCTGAGACCCCTTTGGTTGTGCTGGCCACAATGACTTGACAGGTTCACATGGTTGCAGAATGAAACCGAGTGCGCTCCTCTGTGAGCAGCAGCACAGCCAGTCAATAACCCCACACTTTCCTGATCACCTCTGATGGGTGACCCCTCCTGCTCTGCCAGAACAGGGGGCAGGAGAGGTATTTGGGAGATGAGTAAACCACGCTAACCCTTTGAGCACCTCAGGAAAAGAGCGTGCATTTAAAAAGGAACACTTGCATAGCCTTCTGGATGTACTCTGTACAGTTTGTCCTGATTAGAAAGGAAGTGAGTTTAACGGAGAATCCAACTCAGACAAACAGTTCTCTACTTTTATTTGGAAAAGCTGCAAACCTGTTACAGTTCACTTGCTAGTATGAAAAGCAAGCTTGAAAAATGCCACTGTTGAGATCAGTGAATAATGGTTTAAGTGAAATAAGGGCAATCAGGCTGAAGAACATGGTGGACTGGTCTGGGGGGGAAGAGGGCAAATGCTACAAGCTCCCAAGTTCTGAATTTTAATCATGACACTCTTGCGGACACACTTCTGTCTGGCTCATGCCTTTCACTACAACCAGCCTTGGGAGCACGTGTAGCTTCCCAGTGGTCTTCTGGTAGCAGTGAAAAACAACCTGGAATCCCAGGGACTTTCTTCCTGTTCACAGCAAAACTATCTGAGGAAGATATTACTTCTTATTTAAACTTCATTTCTAAGCCAATTCTGTTCTGAGAATTAGACTTCTCTAATCTTGTTATTCTGCATTCCTCTCTCTTGTGGTGCTTCGAAGATTTCTTTTTTGGTTGCTTATACAACCTTACCACTGCAGTACTCAAAATATTTAAAGCATGGTATAAATACAGCTATTATTACTACTTAAAGAAAACAGGAAAGTTATTAACTGATCAACCTTTGTTTTTTATTTCTAATAAACATATCAGATCCATCTCTAAATGGTGACAAAAAAATGTGACCTTGCATTAAGTTTATCCCACAACATCCTCATCATGACTGGTATTACTTTAAGGACTTTTCATCTGCATTCTCTGCAAAGCAATGTCTTGTCACTAGCACCAGTCAAGTTTTTTTTCCAACGCTCACTGACATAGACAAGATATTAGCTATCTCAGAAACACGATGCTTAGGGAGCAAGTGAAGAGTAACGTGCAGAAAAGAAAGAGAAAGAAGTCCCTTCCCCCTCAGTTTTGGCAACCATCATGTTGGTCATTTTGCTTTGTACACCATATGTTGCTTTTTGCTGTTCTTTGTCCTTATGCTGTCTTTTAAGGAACAAGCTCTTTGGTAATGAATAGAGTCTTTATATGCTTGGAAAACATTTCTAGCATGTTGTAGACACTATTGTAATATAAATACTCATTGTCTTCCAGAGCATTCTTACCACTACCACGACTCTTTTCTGCAGCTTTTTCACTGGACAACAACCTTCATTAAATTGTTTTGTGCTGCTGGTAAAGTGCTGTAATCATAAAATATGGCAAATGCTTCATATACCTGAAGATGGATTTTGCTGAACATGTTATTTCTGTTGATCACACTGGGGAACAGTATGTCAAGACAACCTGAAGTAGCTCAGTAGATTAGCAAATGTTAAAACAAAACCCAAGACATTTAACTACATCCCAAAAGATGTGTGGGAGAGGGAAAGAACAAAAGACTTTTGAAGCCAAATTAGCCCATGAATTAATAACTATCATTAGGTTTTAGTCACACACCATATTCTTACCTTGGTCCTTTTATTATTTGTTTCATAGTTGGACTATTGAGTTTTAAGTCTGTGACTTTCATTTCCCTTATGTTTGCTGAAGGAGTACAGAAAAATGCAGAAGGTCTTTAACTCTTCAGTTTCTTTCTGGCAGAACATCATTGTTTGCATTTCTGAAGTTTTTGAAAATAACAGTCTTGACTCCCTTCTCATTTGGCCCAGTTTAACAATGCTGCAAGTCCACGGAATTCAGTTGCATTCATCTCACTTTAAAGCAAGCTAGAGGAATGTCTAGCCTAGTATTGCTGACATACCTCATACTCCTTTAGTTAAAGAACAACTCTCATTAAACCTAGATTAAAAATTTGTGCCCTTTATGCTCTGGATTTAAAACGCATTTTTAGACCACTTCCTTCTGCCTCCACTGCTGTATTTTCCTCCCTTTAAGAGCAATGAACAAATAGATTACTAATCTGCAACTCTGTTTTTAGTTCTCAGCTTTTCCAGTTCATTTGGTTGTGGTTTTTTTTTTTTTTAAATCAGCCTTGGATCTTGCTGATCATGTTGTTCACCTTGAAATCTCATCCTTTGGGCTTTCATGACCTTGTCCTCTCAGTACTCCTTTTGCCTTTCTAATAATTCACACTGTTTTGCTCTCTCATTTTCTGTGTCCGTACCACAGGCATCTGTAGCCTTGGCACATTTTGTTTCTCCTTTTACATCCCTCACATAGTACATGCAGTGCCTAACACTCCTCCAACTCCCACTGCTATGTCAGTTAATTTTAAATCCAGTTCTATAGAGAGAAGAACCAAACCATTTTAACTGTGTACATAAAGCTACCTCACCATCATAAACTATATTGCAGTCTTAAGCCTCACAACAGCCTGTAAGGAACAAAAGTATTACTAATCCTTTTCTAGTGGCAAAGAGAAACACATTTATCCAAAATCACAAAAAAACCTGTGGCAGCCTATGGTTTACCAACCAGAGGGATTCATTTCACCTTTCTACCTCCAGATCTGTATAATGGCTAATGCATCTGATACTTGTTGGACTTCAGAAAGGATTTTCTTAACTTACAGGTACTGCACACCAACAGCAGGTGCTGCCCCTCACCAGCCCAGCCCCTGAACTGAATGCTTGCTGTCTTCTCACCAAATGGTCCACCGAGGGGGTGGGAAGGAGAACCCCCAGCACAAGAGGAGCCCTTGCTTTGGCTTACCATGAGGCTCTGAGGCACCGACCACCATGCTGAGCTGTGTAACAGGAAATTACAGAATACACTCCACTTTCCTAGCATCTACTACAAGCAAGTAAGCAAGGCCACGGTTAAGCCAGATCAATCGGAGCTTTCACATCACCTCAGAGAAGCCCAGATCCTCATGTGGCTTCTGACAGCTGCTGTGACTGTCTCAGGACCTTTGCCCCTCCACCAACACTGCTTTGCCAAACCAGTTTCCTTTTTCCTGTCAGGGGCTTTGCCATGTTGATCACAGCGCTAGGCCTAACTCCTCCTTTCAGAAGCCACATCATCTGCTCTTTCTTCTTGCATGCTGCTTTGTTTTCTTCTTAATGGGGCTAACTCCAGCCTTCCTTACCACCTGGTTAGGTGGCACACAAGCCACATGTTATTTATGAAGGAGCCAGCACAAATCCGACTCTCCCAGCTATCCAGGGAGGATATTTTAGGGCCTACGGGAGCGACAAAACCTGGCCCTCCACTGCGGCTGGGTGCCGCAGCCGCCACACTCCCTGTCACTCAGGGCCACGGTGCCAAGCGTCCATGTCAGCCCGGCTCCTTTCCTGCTCCTCGGGGTTCCCGCCTCACCTGCCACGGGCCTGCACCCCCTCCCTCAACCCGAAAGATGCAGCTCGCTGCTGCAGACAAGGACAGGGGCACCCACAGATTAGTCACCCACCGCCTGCCCAGGCTCGGCCGGGGCGCCTCAGGCAGCCCAGATCAGAGGCAGCCCAGATCAGAGGCAGCCCAGATCAGTGACATCCCCCGAGCTGGGTCTCCCCCATTCCCTGGCAGCCGCATTCCTCGGGAAGCCGCTTTCGCCCGGCCGCCCCATGGCCGCCACGGGGCCACGCCGGCCGAGCCCGCCCGACGCGAGGCCCATCCGTGCGCTCGGCGCCGCTGCTATGCCCAGGCCCCGCGGCTGCGGCGGTGCGCTGAGGCCGATCAGCCCTTCCGCGCGCCGCGGCCTGCTCCGGCCCGGCCCCGCCCGCCTGGCGTCCCGGCCCCGCCCGCCTGACGCGCCGGCGGCGCTGGCGGGCTGGAAGTGGCGTACGTGCAAAGCGGGCCGGGAGAGTGGCGCCTCCTCCTCGCCCCGACACAGCGGCGGAGGCGCGGCGGGGAGAGGCGGTGGCTGCGCCGGCCCGCGCACTGGGCAGAGAGGCCGGCGGGGAGCGGAAGGCAGCCCCCCCACCGCGCCAGCCGGCTGCCCCCCGCCGCCGCTCTCCTCCTCGGCCGCGCCGCCGGCGGGGCGGCGATGAGGCAGCGCTAGCGGCATTAGCAGCGCAAGGAGGGCGGCGCGGGCCCCCGTGGCAGCTCCGCACCCGGCCGCCCCGAAGGAGGCCGCAGGCCGGCGGAGGCGGAGGGCGGCGGGGGCCGCGGCGGAGCTGGGCGGCCATGATGCAGTGAGCGCTCCCTCCCCGCGCGGCCGGGCGGGGGCCCGTGTTAGCGCCGCTCCCACCCGCCTCCTTACATAACCCCTCGGCAGCGGAGCGGGGCTGCGGCGGCACCACCAGCGCCATGGCGAATGACAGCGGCGGCGGAGCCGGCCAGGGCGGCGGTGAGAGCGGCGGCGGCAGAGCCGGCCAGGGCGGCGGTGAGAGCAGCGGCGGCAGTAGTGGTAGTAGTACTAGCAGCAGCAACGAGCGGGACCGGCAGTACTGCGAGCTGTGCGGGAAGATGGAGAACCTGCTGCGGTGCGGGCGCTGCCGCAGCTCCTTCTATTGCAGCAAGGAGCACCAGCGCCAGGACTGGAAGAAGCACAAGCTCATCTGCCGCGGCGGAGGCACGGCGGCAGCGGCCGCAGCAGGGGGCGCTGCCGAGCTCCGCGGTGGGCACCCCCCGCAGACCCGCGCCCACAGCGCTGGGGCTGCGGCGGGAGGCGGCAGCCGGGCGGCGGGGGGGGCCGGGGCTGCGGCGGCGAAGGGCGAAGCGCCGCCGCCCCCGGAGGCCTCCGCCGAGGCCGCCCCGCTGACCAACAACCACATCGCTGCCGCAGCCGCCGGCGGTAAGGCGGAGGCCCCAGCCGCGGCCCAGTCCCCGTCCCCCTCCGGGGAGGCGGTGCTGCTGTACCGGGACAAGTCGAACCTGTACCCGGGCGGCGTGCAGGCGGGGCCCGGCGGGGCAGCGCTGCGCCCCAACGGGCAGACGAAGTCGCTAGTGCCGCAGCGGCTGGCGCTGGAGTACATAGTGCCCTGCATGAACAAGCACGGCATCTGCGTGGTCGACGACTTCCTCGGCAAGGAGCTGGGCGGGCTGGTGGCCCAGGAGGTGCGAGCCCTGCACCACACCGGCCGCTTCACCGACGGGCAGCTCGTCAGCCAGAAGAGCGACTCCTCCAAGGACATCCGCGGCGACAAGATCACCTGGGTGGAGGGCAAGGAGCCGGGCTGCCAGACCATCCGGCTCCTCATGAACTGCATGGACGATCTCATCCGACACTGCAACGGCAAGCTGGGCAACTACAAGATCAACGGCAGGACGAAAGTGAGTGTGTGAGCCGGGACCCCCGGTGACTCCCTCCCTGCAGCCGGGGGGGCTTTGGGGCGGGAGTGGGGCGGCGGAGCCGGCATTTCCCCGGGCAGAGGTGGGTGTGCATGCGTGTGTGCACGTCCGTGTCAGTGCGTGTGCCTGTGCGTCTGTCTGTGCGTGCGCTCGCTGCCGCCCCGCTCCCCGGAGCGGCCTCCGGTCCGGCCGTGCCGGGACCCTCAACCACGGGCCCGGGCCGGCTTGGCCGCAGCCTCGGCGGCGGGTGGGTGTTGTCCGCGGTCAGCGCCCGGGCATTGCTCTCGACCGAGGAGGTGTGAAAGGGTTTGTTTGCCTCTTTGCTTTTCCAGAGCAATTATAAAAGATATATATATATATATATATATGTACAAAAAAACCCGGCGATCTCATTTATAGCTCTGCATTTTGTGAAAACCTTGACCTGGAAGCTTACCGCTGGGCGATGAATATAGGAATGAGAGTTCTCTCGTGGTCTCCCTAAAAATGCTGAATGGAATATACTCATGGGCTCCTGAAAATGGGGCATAGCGTGTGCTGGGCACCAGCTGTGATGCCTTCCTGAGAGGAGCAACAGTGCACATCTTACCTCGAGCAGCACTTGGCTGAGTAGTGTGAAAAATTCTGTGCATAACTTTTGCAGACTCGCGTGAATGGGCTGGGTTTTGGTAAGTCCTGGCTCAGAATGCGGCCTGCCAAGTACTGGGCTTAAAAACTGGGATAGGAGACTCACATTGGTGGGTGAGAGCTCTAGTGGCACTGTACATCTGTGGGTTACAGTGTGACCCCACACTCTGCCAGTTGATGCTATAGTGGGCAGGGGAGTCACAGCCGTGAGAGGAGCAGGGTGGCTTTGGGGAGCATTTCATTTTTTTAATTATCATGAAGTCTCTCTTCTCCAAAAATCTTATTTTGGGACCAGAGAACTGAGTCAAACTCTCCCATTGTATTAGCCTAATTTGCAATTCCTTTCTAGGTCTTTAAATAAAATTCACGCTCTTGGTGAAGGACTAGCAATGAATATTCATCAGTATCTTTTCCATTAAAAAAAAAAAGAGGAGAGGGAAGCCCCTTCACAGTTTGCTACCTCTGTTAAAACAGAAGGAAGCTAGTGAATTGGTAGGAACCATCCTGCTGTGGTGATTGCACTCTCACAGACAGACTCTTGTTGCTGCAGCTGCAGAATCTCAGCTGGTAGGAAACGGGAGGAGGGGAGAACTGGAAGGCAAAAAACAGCCTTGGATTTGTTTGGGGCATGGGAAATTCAAACTCCTCTGATAAAGAAAAGTGGGTGGGATTTTTTTTCATGTGATCTTTACTTACCTTTAGTTGAAACAGTACTGTGCTGAAACATTTTAGAGGGAATATGGTCTGGATTCCTACTAGATTCTTGCTAGCTTGGACTTTTCTAAGCCAACTTAGCTTTCAGACAGTCCTAAATCTCTTTAAGTCCCCAGTACTTCAAATTTGCACTCTAAAAATATCTGTGGCTTTGCTGGGTTTCAGTTTTATGCAGTGAGGAGGAATACTGCTTCTGTTTTTATGTGCAGTGGTGTGCTTCTGTAAATAATATGTGCCAGATCTTTGGAAAAAGACTTTTAGAACTGTAATCCTGAATCACATGTGTGGTT
Source organism: Patagioenas fasciata (assembly GCF_037038585.1). Taxonomy (NCBI): domain Eukaryota; kingdom Metazoa; phylum Chordata; class Aves; order Columbiformes; family Columbidae; genus Patagioenas; species Patagioenas fasciata. The sequence continues at coordinate 48,860,457 of NC_092522.1, forward strand.
CCTGGACTACTGTATCTTATGTTTGTAACTTTTGCTAATTGTGAAAGACGGAAAAAAAATCTCTTAATACTGCACATTTTTGTGGAGGAGCAGTAAAGCAGTGCAGATTGTTTAGCCCTACTGGTTTTCAGTCACTGCTGCAATTCCTCTGTATTTGGGGGATCAGAACAGGTAGAGGAATCAACAGAAAAGCATTAGTTTGTCTTCTTGCACTCCCTTGCTTATCTCCCCACAAAAGCCAGTGCTTGTAGTGCTGCAGGAATGCTTCGTTCACTAAAATTTCAGCAAGAACAGAATGAAAACTGTCAGTCATTCTTACAGACTCACAGAATGAACAGAAGCAGTTGGTGAGAAGAGATGGACAAGCCAGTGGAAGACTTTAGTCTGTTAAAACATGGGGTTTGTCGGTGTTTGGGAGTGGTGATTTGTAAAGTCAGTAGGGATAGGAGCAAACACTCCTCTCTACTTTTTTGTCAGTGGAGAACTGCAGCTTTCCTCTGTCATTAATGTTACTAAGTTGAATTGAAGGGCCATGGTGGGGGGCACAGTCTCACAGTGAAAACTTCTATAAGTTCCTTCAGGGCTCCTGGGTGTTTAGAGAGGAGTGGGAGAAAGATGTAAAGTAAACATGGAGGCATCTCTTGGTTATCTGAAGTCTTTTTTTCTCCACTTGCACATGTTTTTTCTGAGTTTAGGTTTGATTGTGTTGCTGTAGGAATCCTGGTATACTTTTTGTTCTTGCCAGCATAGGTGGGTTTGCAGTGGTCCGTAATAGCTACAGCAAGTTAGCTCTGGAGCTTTTGTGTTTAGTGCACTTTGTATGGTGACAGCTGCTTAGTTCACTTAGTCAAATGCAGTCCACTTTCAAATCTTGATGGGTATGTTGGATTTGCATTCACAGCAAAGACTTAAGAGGACTGATCCATGTCTGTTATTTATTCTTACTGGTTTCATTTCAAGTAATAGGACCAAAATGCATGGAAATGGAGCACACGTTGACCAACTGAGCTCTTACAGAATAATTTTATTGCTCTCTTGTGTGTATGTTGCAATACTGTGGTTTGCGTAGTTGGTGTGTGGAGAACTTAGTGTACCGTTTTACCAAAGGTGCTAAATAAACCAATTTGCAGTGTCACTGGTGAGATTTGTAATTCCCCAGCATCAGAACCAGCAAAATAATTCCAGTCCTTGGGGGACCTCTCTGCCTGCCCTCTCACAATGTGATGGGTTTGCACAGTATTAAATGGTTGTGGTTTGGTATGGCACCTCATGCAACAGGGGACCTGCTAGAGTTGAGCTGTGTTCATAAATGTCAGGGATGGAGCTGTGCTGAGGACATCGGGGGTGGTAAAGTCTAGGAGTTTGTGTTTCCTCAAAAAGTCATTGACTGAGAAATCAGAGGTGCAGTGTTGTAGCTTTGAGGGAGAAGGTGATTTTGTATTAACAGATCTAAACGTGTGTTGGTTTGGTTTTTTTAAACCTGTTTTTTTGTATTAGACCTTTACACAAAAAACAAGCAAAAAGCCCACCCCAAACCGCCTGCAGCCAGTTATTTTAAATATTGTTGTTAGATTCACTGCCGTGTCTTTTTAGAAAACCGACTATGTTTTTGAATGTTGAGCAATGGTTGGCATTATGTCACAGGAGCTTTTATTGAATCTTTAACCTTTACCAGATCTAGTTCAAGCTCTGTAAACAAGCATATCCTATTAGAGGGAATGAATCATAAATAAACCTGCTACATAGTGTGCTGAAATTCCTACACTCTTTCTATTACTGAGTCTTCAAAAACATTTTTTTTATTAAATACGCCTTTAAAAATCTTAAGAGTTTTATTCTCTGTGCTCTAACTAGCATCTGGGTACTTTTATGGAAGTGAATGGATTATTGATCAAAGGTTTTAATGATGCTCTTGATCAAGGCTAATTGTTTTTGGTGTTGGGGGTAAATAGCTGTAGATAAAAGGGAAGAGATGATACCTAGATTATCACTTCAAATTTAGTTAAGGTGGAACTTGTATACCTGTTGGTGTCGTCAACCTGGAATCTGCTATCGCTTCTACAAAGTGTCTAGAAGCAGTACATGGAAAGGGGAAAGGAAATGGGTCTTGAGAGATATACTCTGCATCTCTTAGCCAGTAAAACTACCTATCAGGGAAGAAGCTAAATTGTTTTAATGGAATCTGTTTTAAACTGATTGACATTCACCAGGACTGGTCTCTTAAGGTAAAGGATGTGAAAGAAGGTAAAATGCTAAGCGAGAAACGCAAGATTTTACGTTTTTGAAGTCTCTGTTAGGGGTTTTCTCCAGGGCTACCTAAAATTGGTCTACTTAAACTGATGTGGTTCTGGTTAGACCTGATCATCAGTAGATTACTCTCCAGCCTGACAGGTATCTATATGGCAGTAGATATAGACTAGCCAGCTACCTTTGAGGTGGGTTGACAGTACAGCAGCAGGTATAAGAGAATGGCTAACTATTTACTCAGCTCAGAAGTCCTGACACAGCATTCCTTGCTTTTGTTCTTTTAGTCTTTTTACAGACTTTGCTTCCGTCTTTAGCAGTTGATGGCACATACTTGCGTACAAGAGCTATAGCGTCTTTCTCTTACTTTTTGTTATTTTCTAAGTTTTTCTTCTTCCATCTCCTCCCAAAATATTAATTCTCTTTTTTCTTCCATCTTATCAGTTGCCCCACCTGTAGATGCATGTATTTCTGTTTCCTGTCTTAGATAGCTGATGGAGTTACAAACCTGCTCATTGAAGTCAGGGACTGAAACACTCCTGAATCTCACCCAGGTGAGAAGATTTTTCTTCCATCCCCACACAGCAGCTGAAAAGGGGGCAAGGGAGGGTGCAGCTTAATGATTTTTGTGCTGGATTTCTTTTTCCCCTATTGTGGACTCTACTGATCATTTACAATTTCATATAAATCCAAAGTTTGCATCTTTTACTGGTATTGGAAAAAATTTGGGAGATCTCAGTCACAGACTGGGTTCCTAATAGCTGTATAAATGGACATCTCATCTATTAGCCATTTCTGCTTTGCTCCCATCACACCGGGTGCCACCCATTCCCTAACCCTATCCTGTGCCTCTTTCTGGTAGGAGATTGAACAGACAGTTTGGCAGTCTCTGTTACATCCCTTTGGTTTTTGCTTCATTCCCACTCCTTTGTAACAGAAGAGATACAGTTCAAATGGCTCCATTTTAATGCTCTCCCATCTCTACCAGTAGGCCAGTGGCACCTGCTGCTTCTCAGCCACCTGTGGCTTAAAAATTTGCTCTGTTGGCACCACATTGTGCAAGCCTGCTTTTGTACTTTTTCGTAGATTTGCTGAATTACACAATTGCTTGTTTCTTACTCTCTCCCTGGCTCTAATCTCAAAATAAATTGTTTAGCTGCTGCTTATAATTGCCTGGATGCTCGTCAGTTATCAATATGATGCTGTGTGCTAAAGTATCCTGGAGTTTTCTGAAGACCTGGAGTGCTCTGGATTCAGACTAGTCCAACTATGCCAAATTAAATTAGCTTGTTTCAAAGTTAGTAATGCTCCTTTAGAGAATAATCCTCCAAGAGTGAGTGGATTTCTTGTGCTCTGCTGTTAGCTTTTATGGAAACTGGAAAGAAGAGGCTCTCTGCTCTGGCCATTTATTTATGTAGCAGTTTTTCTACAAATGTGTTGGATCAATGTTGCCAACGAAAGAGGAATATAATTAAGGAGCAGTAATCTGCTGATGGAGCTAAAGCTGTCAGCAGCCATGTAGCACTGAGAGGGGGCAGAGGGAGCATGCGAGGAGGGTAGGTCATCCTGAGTTTTGCAGCTGCTGTTTAAAATAATATACAGGAGGCCCAAACAAGATTTCTGGATGTTCTTTCTGTTATATCTTAATCTGCAAAATATAACCATGACTCTGCATGCAGCAATAAGACAACAGATTAAAATAAGAGGTAGAGAATAAGGGCTTGGCAACCAAGCAGGTACTGGCAAGTGATGATGGGGGCAAAACACTGGTGGAGGGGAAATTAACATGGAGGTGGATGTGAGGGTCTGCTGCAGCTCAGGTGAGTCCTGTTCTCCTTGGAGGGGCCAAGAGGTGAGGTGGGGGATCTAGGATGAAAAATGTTGGTGATGCAGGGGATTTCCTCTCAATTTTTGCTTGTGCCATGCCCAGTTACAGAGATTCTTCTCTATCACCCAGTGTTTGGTTTTTTTCACTTTCACACCTGGAATTATTTTTTGGTTGAAAACTTACTGATCTAATTGGTTCCTAATGGGTGACTGTATGGGTTTGAATTTGTCACTGAGTTGTGAGAAGGTATGGCTAGGTCTTCTCACTTGAGTTGCTTGACCTTGATATACAATATGACTGATATCCTTACCAATTCTTTTCCTGACAGCAGCATTTCTGCTGGCAATGACATTTTCTTCTAGATGAATGTTCTGGTCAGTGAAGGATTGTATGGTGATTCATGGATACTCAGTGGCCCACAGTTCTTATATCCCTGTTGGGATAGAACCGTGACACATGATGAGTAGTTTCATTTGTTGTTCCTCACGTACAAGCATTTTGGGTCCCAAACAGAACAGGTGATCAAAAGGCTGTCTGTTTTCTCCAATGCAAATGATCTTTCACACAGAATCACAGATCGGGAAGCACAGCATCCAGAAAATACACTTGTTTATGGCTACTGAAAATGAAAATACGAACATTGCTGAGATTCTGGCAGGTTCTCCTACCAGAGAGAATTACAAAGATATACTAATTTCTGAGGGGCAGCTGTGTGGTCATTGTAACTTTAAAGTCTGGTATGAATACAGTGTTTCTGAGGGTGGGAAGCACTGCATGTGGCTGCTGAGAACTTTTCCATACCCCTGTGTCTTAGGCTGTAGTTAGTGAACAGTTGGCTGGTGCTGTCAGAGGAGTAGTCACCCTTCTTTGCCAGCACAAGTATTTACATGGCCATCCTGTGAACTGGTTTGGGGAACTGATCCATCTGAAAAATAAACTGGCAAAAGAAGTGCTCCTGGTTCAGTGTTCGGATGTTTGTGCTGGCACAGAGGACTGGCAGATGGTGAGAATTACTTTCAGCAGCAATGCAAATTTATGCCGGCTTAAAGTGTTTGCCAATCTGCAGCCTTAGTCTAACACTTAGGGACTGATTATACCAAAATTTGCTTGTGAAAGTTTGAGTACAGTTTATGAAATCTTGGATAGCTATGTATTTTTTTCTTCCTTAACATATCTTTTCTTTATTCTTCCATGTTCAGTGTGAGACTCAATTCTTGCCATCAGAAATGCATTCCTCTGTCCTTCAAGGATCTTCCTTATGACAGTTTTACACAGAAGTTTTGCTGGTCTACGCACCATGTGATCCCATGTCACATGCCCAAGGAAAACAGTATTTTCTCCAAATGAAGACTTTTTTTCTTTCATCTCTGCACCAGCCCAACCCATCTCAAGCTTCAAAACCAACCTAATAGCTAGATTTCTTGTTTGTGTTTGCTGTCCCTGTCCATTATTCTAGAGTTTTATTAGGACCAAAGATGTTACTGGTTTCTCGGTTTCAAGACAGAGCTGGCCTGGTGTCCTCTATGCTGAATGCTGTGCTGCAGTTTGCTGCTGGCTGTCGCTGGTAAGGAAGGTCCCTGCTCAGCCGCATCGTATTGTGCTGGGTTCCAACAGTTGCCCTGTTTCAGGGACTCTATCTGAAATGGGCAATTTAAGTACCATTTTGTTTTTCTTCTCCTGTCTCTGTTTCCTGGTGCATTAGGACCACTCTGTGAAATTCTGGGTTGGTTTGTGTGTGTTTGTTTTTTCCAGTTGACTGTGCAACTGCAGTTAGTTTTTGAGTTGTTGCTGTTATGGAGATTAGGAACCCATAGCCTTGTGGTTTGTGCACGTCAGTGATTTCAGTACACTGTGGGTAATTAATTTCATTTTTCCTGTCGGTGGTATCAGTGATTTTTTCTGTCAGCGTTGCTGCTTTGATGTGCTATGCTGTCTCGCCTGTGCAGGATGGGCTTGATTCAATACCGCCCAAAAATCAAGATGATCCTCTTCGTAACTGTACAGCTCAAGAGGAAGAGCTGTCTTCCCCTTGCCAGTGGCCTCTTGGACTGAAATTCCTTGGAAGTGATGTCCTGCCAAGTCATAGGACTGTCTGAACAGCATTCTCAAATCTCTGGGTTATTTGTATCAGTAACCTTGACTGGGTGTTGGAGAGATGTTTTCCCTCTTACTTGGTGATGCTTAATTTCTGAATAGGTTGCTAGCTATTTTCTGCAAGTAAATGGACAGCGTATTGTTCTGGTTTGTGATTTATACCTGCTTTCGTGATGTTTGTAATTCAGTTGTGGTGTTTAGACTGTCCTTGTTAGTATCTGACAGCTTTTGGCTTGAACAGGCTAGGTTGCTATTGAAAGTTTGCAAAACGCTGTCTTCCAGTTCCATGTCCTGCGCTGAGTACTAGTATGTAGGTATGTATCTGTGGGTATGTACATCATATACTTGTAGCTAGTCAGCTACATTTAACCTGGTAGTTTAAATGAAGGCTTTCTGCCACAGCCAAAAGGAAACTTGCTTTATAGAAGGGAAACAGATACTCTATATAGAGCAAAATTTTCTTCTTGCCCATCCAGAAACTAAATTGATGTTCTTTAGGCTCCCTTGGAGAGCTCTTGTACAAAGACAGCACTTTTTTTAGTTCAAAATGAAGTTTGGGACTGTTGTGAGTGGTTTGCTTAGTTAATTCTTCAATGGGACACTTGTGGGGCTCCCTGTCTCTTGTGCTGCTGTATTTTTTTACTCGACACTGTTGGAGTGATGATGGGCAGTACAAGGACTGCACAGGTGTTTTTTGAAATAAACTTACTCAAAATATATCAATACAAGATCTTTAATCATTGTTACATTTTTTGCACTACACTAAGGAAATAATATTTTGAAAACAGGATTTTCATTGAGCAGGGCAGTAAAGTTATTTGAATCTGCAGCTACCCCTGAAGGGAATAATTGTTATTTATTGACACCCTTTTTGTCTTCCATGTTTGTGACTTACTACTGAGACCACATCAAAAGTAGGACTAATGCTGGGCTTTGTTGCCTTTTGAAAAAGTTGTTTGGTACTCCTTAAATTCTTGTAAACTTCTTTCAGTTTCTGAAGGTAGTTTATGAACGATAGCTGATCAAGCATATTTTCAGTGCAGGCTTTTGTCAGAATTAGGGGGTAAGCAGCAGTCATAAGCTTCAGGTTGAAAGCAAATTCACTTGCTGTTCCAGGGCAGTGTCTCTCAAAACCAGAGCAATGCTTTTATGCATGTAACAGCTGCGTACACTTGAAGACTTGTTCTTTGGTATTGAACTTAAAACTACTTGAGTATTTTTGTTAACATGCAATGTTATAAATAGGAACGGGGTAGTAGTGTGCATACCTGCATGTCTGTGTGGACATTGAGTGTGGAGGTGGGGTGGTTGTGTGTATGTTGCATGCATAGTGCTCTAATGAAGAGATGAAAGGTAGTTAATGGGGCTTAACTTAAAAGACTGTTTTATATCCAATGATTAATATTATAAATTCATTAGGGTCAGACCAGCTCAGAACACATAGTTTTACCATAAAGGCATGGACAGTTTTGAGGAGATGCTGCTCATGCTGCTGAGCAGTGAGCAGAACCTGGGACTGCCTTGCCTTGTTTCAACAAAAACAGGGATTTTTTTGCAAGTGATGCAAAGGTGAACACAGTGCAGGAGTTCAGGAAGCTGCTCGCCTTTTGATCCTGACAGGATGGAGGAATTGTTGCGTTGGTTGTCAGATGACTAAGAAGTTTCAAAATGCAGTAAACTGGCTGAAGGCTTGAGGGGTTGATAAGTATTTGCTTGGTTTGTGTGGTGTTTTGTGTGGTTTTTTTTTTCTGTATATGTAAAAATATTTTAAACCTATTTACAGGAGGAGTTTATATTGTCAATTCACACCGCACTGTTGATAGCTCAAAATTCCTGGTGAAGTGGTGGAGGCTGTAGGCTTCTCTGCTGGGCATGCTCTTGCTGTGGCTTTCTGACCTTCTGGTGTGCCAGGGTCTGTTATCTTCCTGCTTGCGTAGTTTGGAAGGCTGCAGCTATGTAGTTAGAACAGTCCTGACATTACTAATCAAATGAAACCAAGAAGTTACGAAGGTAGACTAGCCTGACTGTTGTGATAATGTGGAACTTAAATTGCTATATCTCAAAAATTTGGTCTGTACTAATTTTGAGGCAGAAATCCTCATATGTTCAAGTTCTCTGCACTGTGTAAAAGACCAGGCATGCACATGCGGAAGGTTTCCAAAGCAGTTTATAGTTGCTTAATAGCAAGTCTCTTATTGCTACTCTTTGTCCTGTTGCAGCATCTGTTCCAGCAGGTAACCCTCACCATGGGCGCCAAGCTCTGCAAACAGCTTCTGCTGTATTGAGCAGCGTGTGGTCTCTGTTCAGCTGCAGGCATTGGGCCTGTCCAGTTCCAGTGGTTGCTGTGTTGTTGTTTGGGCAGCTGGCACACAGCCTTCTGCTGTGAGAAAGGAAACTGTGGCCAGCTGATAAGGGCATCTTGAACTGACTTCGTTTCAGCTGGCATATTATATGATGCCCAGTGAAATAGATGCTGCTGATTTTATCTCTTCGTGGCTTATTTGTGTCTCCTTTAGCCTCTATATGATAGAGCATCAGTCAGTAGCACTCTTTTTCACAATAGTGGATTCACTTTTTCAGGTCATACAGGGAGAGGCTGAGAGAACTGGGGCTGTTTATACTGGAGAGAAGCAGCTTTGGGCAGATTATGCCAGTCTGTGCAGATATCTGATATGGGGAATGAAGAAGAAGGAGCCAGGCTCTTCTCAGTGGTGCCCAGTAATGAGGCAGTGGACACACACCAAAATGTAAGAAATTCCATTTAAATGTAAGAAATGCTTTTTCCACTGTGGGGGTGATCAGAGAGCGGTTGCCAGAGAGGTTGTGAAGTCTCCATCCTTGGAGATATTCAAGCCCAACTGCTGGTCACCCAGCCTGCTGTGGGTGACCCGGTTATGAACAAGTGGCTGGACCAGGTGATTTCCCCCTCTCCATCTGCCTGCCAACCTCAGCCTTCCTGTGGAAAACAAGTACTGCATTTTTGGAGTGTAGGAGGTACAAAACAAGCCAATTTTTGAAGTATCTCAAAATAGATTTTTTTTTTTTCAGCAGTGATGTAGTCGGTAGTAAGTCCTGCATATTGAACTTCTGAGTGAAGTGACCAGAAGTCTGTGTTCCTATTATCAGTGATTTGCTTCTTAAAGGAACGTTGTGGTGAGTTACATAAGTAGTGTAAAAGTCTAAAATACTTCTGGCTTGGATCCCTTTGATGGATTTAAGTGGCCACTTGTACACTTGGTCATCCAGGTGTTAACTTGTACTAAAATTTGTGCTGCTGCCTCTTCACTGTTTTCTCCCATGTTGCCTATTTTACAGTTCATTTATGTTTAATGCCTATTACGCAGTTCTGTCGTAGCATAGCTTGCTGATTTAAAGCATGTGTATGCTTCACAAGGATGATTTAACCGAAAACTTAGGGAAGTTAAAGTCAGTTCTTTATTGATAAGGGAGTTTCTTCTTTCTCTCCAGAATTATTTTACAGTTCATATGTGATTTTGGGACCTCTCTTATAGTGAGAAGGCATAGTACACCAGGGATAGCCATCTTTTCTTTGCTAGAGAGACAGGTGAAACATGCTGTTCCAAAGCCACAGACTACTGAAAAGTGCTTTACTTTAATATTTTCTGTATTTTTACTTTATGCAACGAATTTGTAACAACCATCTGGACAAAAATATTTGTGGTATGTTTTAGTTTTATTTTACTTAAGAAAAATGCCACCTGCGTGACATTTGAAATAGTTATGGAGAAGTATGAGAAAGGAACTTTTGAACGAGTAAGAGACAGGCTCATGTATTTTGTCAGGCTGTTGTATAAATCAAAAACTTGCAGCTCTCAAATTACAGTCCTCACCCCCTGTTTAACTCCTGGTTGTTCTTCCATCTGTATTTCCCACATGTGCTTGCTTCTCCTGCCCACTTTCCTCCTGCCTGTGCTTCCCTGGAGATCTCGGCCTGGAGAGGTGGGTTCCTTTGCTGTTGAGAGAGAGGAGAAGGGAGAGGGAGCAGGCACTGAGTGAGACGGGCTGCCCCTGGCACGGGTGCAGGAGACTGGGTTTGCCTGGGTTGCTGCTCTCTGCCAGGTATTCAGCAGTTGCAGGCACCCTGTCGATGGACAATCAATCCTCTGCAAGGACTGCGTTTGAAAGAGAAGAGTCGCTTGGGAGATGCCGGTTTGAGCATCCATGCCCTGTGTCTAGTCACAAATTGAAGCCAGATGGAGTTGTGCTCATCTGAAGTGACCTTCTGCATTAACTAGATGCTAGACCATCCCTGAATTGTAGGTTAAAGGTGTGTGGTTTTGAAAAGTATCCAGTCTTACTCTAAAAATAAGAATGCAGTGGAACAAAGTATAAACCAGCCTTTGTTACTGTTCAAATGCTGATGACCCACTCTGCTCAAGACTTATGAAGTTTTTGTACACTGGCTAATTAGATTTAGATTCAGGCAAGATGCCTTCTCGTATTTGCTAGATGAGAGTTCTTCCTTATCAGATGTCTCCATTCCACAAAAGTATTTGTCATCTATGTTCATACTGTTACGTATTTGTTGTAAGGTAATCAATAATTGGTGTGTATATGAAGCTTCAAATTGAATATAAACTGATGCTGTTATATAACATCCACCTGCTGGCAATTCAGGAACTCTGAGCCAGAGGTTGCATCTGGACCACTGCTCATAATACACACAGGTGGATGGACATATTTGCCATTAATTTATATAATCTTGTTTTAAAAGCCGTTTGTACTTTTGGCTTCTGCAGCATCGTATAACAAGTCCCGCAGTTTGATTAGATGCAAAAGGAACTTCCTTTTGTTTAAAACCTTCTGCATGATGATTTCAGTGTCTTCTAGATTCTCTATTGTGAATACTTGTTTCCCACTAGTTTTACTTCTAGTGGCTTTAAAAGACTAGCATTTGCCTCTATGTATTTTTTTTTTAGCTGATACTCTTTCTTAAACTGAAGAATTGTAGCCTTTTTAGTATTTCTTTGGATGAGTGCTGTGCCAGGTTTCTGGTCATTCTTGGTGCCCTTCTGTGCAGCTTTTCGGATTCTGCTAGTATCTCTTCCAGGTAAGGTAACCAGAATTACAGTATTTAATGAACAAGTACATAATGAATTTGTATGCTGGCATACAAATTCCATGTCACCTTTCCCTGTCTGGTGCTTTATGACACTTTAGTTGCCTCTTCTGCTGCGCTAAGATGATATTATTAGGAGAACAGCCTGTATTTAATTCAGTGTTTTTCTAAAATAATGCTATCCGCTTTAGAAGACATCACTGTGTATAATGAGGCCTTTTTTCCCCCAGAGGGTATTCCTTTGCGCTTACTCTTTCCTGAATTTCACTTGCCATTTTGTTGTCCGAGTTCTTGGTATCATTTTACCCTTGTGCGCACCTTCTGCAGTCAGGGCTAGGATGGCTTATGCAGCATATTTCAGTATTGCATGGGAACACACTCACTCTGCTGCTCACCCCCTTTTCTCAGGTCACGTGGGAAAAGTACAGGGGGTCCTCCTGATAACTCCTCATTTTTCATTGAAAGGAGCTTAGTTTGCTGTAGTGAAATTCCTGTTACGATTTCCTATTGTGTTGCTCTTGGCCTGTTCCAGTACTTTGGAATACCTTGGATGTAAGATCCATGCTTAAAATGCTTTATACTTAAGTTCCTAATTTTTGCATAAAAATCAATGCCTACAGTAAATATTTATTAAATCTCCATTATAGCTTGGAGAAACTGACATGTAGTGGCTCCTCAAGGCCTCCTAACACCTGGCACAGACTCAAGAACAACACAGGAGTTCCTAGGCTGGAGTCCTGACTTTGTCATTTTCCTTAGTGAAAATAGAAAATGGAAGTGGCCTTTCACATGAGCCAAAGGCTACACCACAATTACATTGTAATCTATATAGGTAATAGGTAAAAATAATATGTTTATCTTATTTAGTTCTATAACTTTATGAAGAGCCTTGTAAACATGAAAAATAATATTCCTCTACAGGACAAGAAATGTAGATGAAGATACTGTCAACTAGCTTTATTCTCAGTTTAGTCTTCTCACATAGCAACATGAGTGTTGCAGAGGTGGTGTTTCTGACTTGTACTGTGTGTTTTTCTACACTTGCATCCTCCTACTTTGAAGGTACACACCCAGTGAAGGACAAAGCTTGTAACAAATGATCCTTCCTCACCATTGAGGCTTCAGCTTCTACAGTTCAACTAGTAATAGCTCCATAGCAAACCCCAGAGCAAAACTGCCTTTGAATGAGTGAAAATTCCAAAAAAATTTTTTTTTTCTTCCCCCCCGCAGTTTGAATACAGCTTTCTGGAGGGAGCAATGGTATTCTTCAGGGACTCAGTGGGGAACAGAATTTGCCAGGGATGGGAAAATGGAGACCCTTTGAGATTTCTCCCTTTGAAAAATCAGTTATACTTTTGTTTATCATCTGTCCTTCATTTGCAAGGAAGGGTTATCTTGGTTTGGGAACCCTTAATTAAGGTTGCCTTTACAGAGGAAGTAAATTGTTTTCTGGAGTAATTTTGAGTCATCTTACTGGTAGCTGCATAGCATTGCTTGTATTAATCCTAGGAATAAAATGTATTGCAGTCTTTTTTCTGGCACTTCAGAGTTTGTCTGTGCCAAGCTGGGGGACCAGCCGATGCACTTGAGGACAGAGGTGCCATTCAGAGAGATACAGACAGGCTGGAGGGAGGTAGCTTTTTGCAAGGCTGCTACATGTGGGCATTTTATCTGGGAGACAGATTATGTGAAGAGCCCTCTGCACACAGTGGGTGGATGTGAGTATGATAGTACTGTGCTGTGCATGGAGTGGTGGCTTTTTTCTTGTTTTCAGTAGCAATTTTGTGTGCTAAGAGTAAGTTCTGACATCCGAGATGTTTTGTAGTGCGGTTGATTAAGGGACTGGAGGACGCAGAAGAGCAATTATAGCTGAGGCCTGATGAGATATTTCAGTCATAAGTGCTTTTAGCTTGATTTCATGGGGTTAGTAGCAGGGCAGTCGCAATTAAAACCTGTGCTGTGGAACTTGCTCCCTTCATTGTCACAACACATAATTGGCAAGTGTCTGCTCTGTCAGACTCTTCCTCTTCTACCTCCTTCCCTTCAACCTTTCTCTGACTTCAAAATCGGTTTTCCTCTTCTTTGGTTGCACATCTCAGATCCGGTGAAGACTTAGGAGAAAAAGTGAGTTCTGGGTTCTGTAGTATCATTAGTGTATCATCATTGTATTATGTGTAATGACACACATAATACAAATTAGTAAATCAGCTGGCTGCCCACAGTTGATTTCCTGAAATGCTGTCTCCTATTCAGAAACTACTAGCCACTGTTCATATACAATAATAGGTACATGTTTTAGAAGATCCATTGTTTATCTTCAGTAATGATGTAGAAATATCATTTTAAAGTATCGCTGAAAAAATACACTTCTGCCAACCCTGAAATCTGAAGTGATTGCCTGCAGACTTGAAGAGGAAGTTGATTTCTTGTACAGAAATCTGGAATCCAGTATTTTGCAAAATTCGTTGTTGTTCCACTTGTTCTGTAGTTCTCATGGTACTCAACATTATTTTCCCTTTACAGTAATGCGGACTGCTGCCAGTGCTGCTGTTCTTTTGATGCCTCCTTCTCTTTTTTCATCTTCCTTTCATTTCACTGTATATCATCTATCCATTAGCAATTTTCACTGCTGTTGTTTAAGATGATGATTTTATGTCCTTGGGTTGTTTCAGGGTGTTTGCAGACTGAGGCAAGTGGTTTTTCATCAGTTATGTTCTTGTATGTATTTTTTTATTTTATCTCTGTGGGTTTTTTGGCCATAACTTAAAGCTGGAAACAGGCTTTGAAAAATAAAACTTAAGCTCTGCAGATCTTGCATGTAAGTTGCACCTAAGTATGTCCTATGGAACAATCCTCACGGTCTGACATGACACCTGATCTAGGCTAGTATTGCTAATGCCTGCAATCTCTACCCAGTGGGTATGGTAGATTGTAAACCTCTAGCTGTCCTTTTGTTTACCAGAAAAGTTCCTGCTGATTTGATTTTTAGGGACATACAGAAAAACCTTTCTATAGAAACATGAGAGAGTGAGATGTGCGTGTCCTGTCTTGAAATCCATCATGTTGAGGGGGGGTGTGGAGCAGTATACTTTCTTTTTTACTAAACGCGGTGCTTTTAAGAAGGTTTAGGAGTATGTAAGTACTGGCTGCATGCTAACCCAGCCAGTGTTAGGATTTCTTACTTCCTGTGTGAGTATTTGGGGAGAGAGGTCCTGGTTCTGTTCTCTTCTAAATGCCTTGAAAGAGGCAAAAAAAAATCTCAGTGACAAATTGTTTCAGAGAGGCTTTCTTCTTGCTCCTGTCAGGTTTTGTACACTTTGGCTTTTCTGCTTACGTCATCGCTTTGTGTGGAGTTTGGGTTCTGCCACCTTCTGATTTTTAGAGTGGGAAAGTTGGATTCTGAGATTAACATCCTATTTCTAGCCACACTACTTGTCAAGTTACAGGCAGTCATAGCAATGTTGATTAACAGGACCTTCGACAGATACCATCAACAGGTTTTTCTTAATTGTTGTTCACGGAAAAGGGCTGATCTGCGGAGAAGCCTACATGCCTTTTAGGAAGGGTGAATAATTTGATGAATATATGAAATATAATTTTTGTTATTGAAGCAGAGGTAAGGAGGAAAGTAGGTAACTTTTTTTGCCTGGATTAGTTGCTTTCATAGCAGTTTCCTAATGCGAAGTTTAGACGGGCTTGAAACAAACCAGATGGGTTCCTTTTAATCAATTGATAGGTAATGGAGCATGTTTTTTCCCAAGACATGAGGGTGATTTGCTTTTCCATCATACTGGTCTCTTGGAGCATGAGTGGTTGGGACCAATGGGAAGAGTGGGAGAAGACCTGTTGGAGCAGCACTAGGGAGTTAGTTCTGCTCTATGCAGGAGGTCCTAACCTAAAGATGAGCTTGTTGCTGCCATGAGCGTAAATCTGTTGCAGAGTCAGTTGAATTGGTGTTCAAGAAGATTGTGGGGCTTTTGCATCAGCTGGGTGAGGACGGGCAGTTTCCTGAGGTGTTTCTCGCTGTCTGGAATCAGTATTGGGTACATTCAGATCTTTCTTGTGCTCACAAGGCCACGTACTCCTAGAGCAAATACATTGCATTCCTGAGCCGCCCTCCTCCAGGAGTTTCACCAAGCCGACGCAACAGAATGTGTCCTTAACCTGAAATACGTGGCTGGCTCTGCTGGGACATACACAGACAGGGGCTTGGGTTTTGGAGTCACGTTTTCTGAGTCTCATGCCAGCGTCAGCAATCTTGCTCCTGGTGTTTATGACCAGCCTTCAGCTCTGCGTGGCCACAGCTCTTCCTCAAGGGTTTCCCCATGTGCTCGTGGGAGCCAGTGGATTTGTGCAACGCCTGCTTACTTTGGAACTGGATGCACTGGGTGATCTGGTTAAAACCAAAAAAACCCCAAGCATTGTTTATACCAGCTGGGAGAGAGGCCCTATTACAGTGCAATGGTGAGATTATAAAGAAGGGCTTGGACGGAGGCAGTTTATATGTGAAAGCCCTCAAAAAGCAGTATGGGCACAGTCAGCATTTTTTGGATTTAAATTGTAGGTGACTTGAAAGTGTATTACAGACTGTTTGTTGCTATTTGGCTTTAAACCTTAGTCAGACTTCTGTGCTATATTAATATAAATTAAAGCAGTGCTTCATCTATTAGCATTTCAGTGCCTAGTTATTCGGTTTTTTAATTTATAAATAATTTCAAAGAATTGTCTGGACTCTTAATAGTAGGAGTGAATGCTATAGTGTATGGTGTCAAGTGTGGAATGCTGTGGGCATGCCGAATCATGTTTGCCCGCTTGCAAATACCATTAAAAACTATTTTAAAAATCATTTTCCTCAGTGTGCTGTTGATGGTAGTAAATTCTTCTGTGGTTAAAAATCTAGAGGTGGTAACTGAGACCTTAACTTGGACACTTGAGTGAATGTTCATCTAGATGCAGTAAGCTTAAAATACTTACAAAACACAAGTACTTTAAGGTATCTGGCTAACCAGAGTACTAAACATGCAATCCTATTACCATGCAGTTTCACAACATTCTTATATTAAAAAAAAAAAAACTTCCCTGCCAACTAAATTTCAGTTATGTGGTTATTTTTCACCTTAAAGCTGAAACAAAATTGTAGTTTTTAAGTAAGATATGAAATAACTAAAATAATTGTTTTGTCTATCTATCTATATATATCTCCTAGTATTTAGCGAAACTATCACGCACTGTTTCTTTTCTTCTGTAGGGAAGAAGATCCAGGCTTCTCAAGTATGTGTAGTTTTGGGGGGGAGAATGGTAGTGATGATGGATGGTATTCTTTAAATGGCAAATCTCTCAGCCGTTACTTTCACAGATACTACAGTAAGGTTTTGTTTAAAAATAAATAAAAGAAACAACCCCCCTTTCCCCACCCTTCATCCTTAGGGTTTCTTCCTCCCACCCTCTCCTTGTATTAAGCAGCATAAGAGGCCTCCAGTTTTGAAGTTTGGGCTAACGTGCATGCTTTATTTTGAAGGTAATGTAAGTTCAGTTTATCCAGTAGGTCTCCAACAACTAAACAAATTCCCTGATCATATGTAGTGATCTTAAAATAGATAACTATGCTTTTTCATGTGTCATCCATCAGTCTGCCTGCTGATGTCATGTGGCTGGCTCTGGAAATCTGATGTGCACAAACTACTGTCAGAATATATTTTAAGTTATGTAGCTGAATGAGATTTAACTTCTTACTATTTTAGTGTTTTGTTATTTTTAGTTCTTAAAGATGTTGCTGCTTTGTGCTCTTTCTGAATGGTTAGTTATGAAACTAGTAAGTTGACTAGGCTCATGCGAGAGCAGAACATTCTGCCCCATCCTGGGGAAAAAAAGTTTCAAAGTACTTGGTTTCTAAAAGGTATTATTCATTTCAAAGCATTTATGATGTTAAATTATAAACAGACTCTTAAAATTTGTGTTGATTGACTTCCTTCTCTGTCAAATTTTTTTACAGTGCCAAAACACTGAGTCACCAGGCTGCTTCTCTTGGAGGGAATGGGGAGTTATCCATGGAGGGCGGCCAGTTCTACAAACACATTTTACGTTTTTCAACGGTTGTTTGAATCTGAAGTGCATTGGTCAGCTTATTTAATCATAATGTAGACAGATTGAGGCTGACACAAATCAAAGTATGTTTTAAATTCTTCTCAGCTGTGAAGCTAAGTATCGCGTTTGTTCTGAGGCACTTGAGAGAGAACTTTCTGCCCCTGGTGACAGTGGGTTTTATCTACCTTCTTTGGGAAGCCTTGATTAGGTATTGGGGGGGGGGGGGGGTGGAATTTGTTTGTTTGTTCTAGGTCGTTGCCTTTTTTTTTTTTTCTTTTTTAAGCTTGTAATAGACTTTGATATCACAGCTATCAGAAGGTGTCATGTTGAGGCTTAGAGGAGCTATTAGTGCTTTGAAGCAGTAACATAGCACGGATGTACTAATTAAATTTTTTTTGGGGGGGGGGGGGTGCAGGTGGTTTAGGCTTGAATACATAGTTTATTTTCAGAGATGTATCAGGTGAACTTTACTTTTTTTTTTAATATCCTGTTTCAGCCAGTGCACAACTCTGTATATTTCTTTAGACTTTAACCCAGTTTTATTTTCCTAATAAGCAGTTAGATTAAGTTAAAGGAAGCTAGGCCTTTGTAAGATTGAAGGACTGCAGTTTTACTGGTTCAGTTTTAAAACAGCATCTTTGGGTTAAACTGGCAGAATTTTTACAATAGGCATGTCCTACCTAACTTGGCTGGCAGCCTGAAAAATGCCGGTCTGTTAACTATTAAGGAAGATACAATTTTTATTTTTACCCCTGAAGCTTGTAAGCTGACTCAGCGATCTCTTTGCCTTTGGAGATTTGAGACTTCCAATTTTACAAGCTTAGGTACAGGTGAGCAGGGAGAACCTCATTAATGTTTAAATGTTGTTATCTCAGTTTAGTAGCAGTGGGGGCTGCAGGACATCAGCTGGGAGTTAGGAAGTGTATTTAAGGTCTTCCTGTTATGTCTGTCTATAACACTGTTTTCAGTCACTCATCAGCTCACCTTTTGAGATGTGTTTCTCCAGATTGCCCACCTTTCCTCAAGGCTTTGTTAAAGCCTCAGTGTGGGAGACGTGCCTTCTGTCTCCATCCCCATAGCGAGAATCTCTACCATCTCCCCTAGGTTAATGGCTCTTGCTTGATAGTTTTATGAGAGCTTCTCTGTCCTATGTGAGGTTTTTATTTATTAGGTGCATTCATCAAAGTGTGAGAACATCCCACATTCGCAGTGATTTCCTGAGTATCAGCCATAAGCAATCGCAGTGCTGGTTTTTTTTCTGTGCCGTGTAGAACAGATGAATTATCCAAACTTGTATGTACATCTCTTCAGCAATTCAAGAGCTCATGGTCATTTCTTAGAGCGTGTGCATGAATTAAAGGAGTGATACTTAGAAATCAACTTCATGTGATCTTGCTGTTGAGCACAATTAGAGTTTAACAGTGAAGAGGGAGTACCAAACTTTATGTAGCTACAATGAACAATACCTGAGCTTGTTTGCTGAGCAGCACCTTGGTTATGTTCAAGGCATTTGGATTGAAACTCCGTGTGGATCTTCTGGCCCTGGAGTGCTGGGCTGAACGTGGCCACTGAACCAGCATGAAAGGTTCTGCCTTCTGATTTGTGTCAGTTTATCAGGATGTGTGAAGTGCATGTTGTCAGCAGGTAAACATCATGTAAAACTGAAGACCAGAGTAAAGCAGTGAGTTAATTTGAAGAGCCTGCCACTGAACTGCTAGGTTGGCAAAGCTTTCTCTGAACTTCAGTTTGAGAAATCAGCATATGATTGGCAAGTTAGAAATAAGCAATGCAGTAGAAGTATTAATCTGTTGTGCCAAACTTTTGATATGATATGTTGCTTGATTTTTGTATGCATATGAAATGCAATTCTGTCAAAGCGAGTAGAAATCTTGTATCGACTGTTGCATTGGGTCAGGTTACCATTAGTTTCCAGACTCCCTAGAAGCTCATGGAAGATCTAATCCACGTACATAGCCATGTGCTGATTTTATTTATAGTGTAAGCATCTATGTCAACTCTCAGTTTTTCCTCTGTCCCTTCCTATCTGAGTTCACTTTTCATCTCAGTTTTCAGTTCAGTTTGCCTTCCCTTTGCCAGCTCAAGAGCTGGCAGCTTTGCCAACCCTGCTTGCCTGTTAAAACTTGTGCTGCTACCTTCAGCAGCCACAGGAGAGGGGTGGCCCATGCTTGTTGTCCTTGCCTACAGTTGTGTTTTCCTAAAAGAGCAGCTTACTCTGTGCTTACCAGAAGATGACCAAAATAGCTGCTATCTAAAGTAGTGGTTGTTTTTTGTTGTTTTGTTGGTATGAGGTTTCTTTTGTTTTTGTTTGATGTTGATGATGTTGTTGTTTTTAATCTGAAGCTAGGTGTTTTACCATATCTGCAGAGGAAAATACAACAGAAAATAATAGCTTAAACTCCTTTGCTAATAGAAAAATTTAATTGCTGTAGAGGTGACTTAGGAGAGAGAGCTTAAAGAGAAATGATTCAAAGCTGCTGCAATGTTCTTTATGTTAGCTTCTAACTCAAAACTACAGGTTTTCCTTCTCTCTTGGGGACATGTGAGCTACTGCATTGTTTAATGTTTAAGCCCACAAGTAGAGGTTTGCTTTCCTCTTGCAGGTTCTCCAGTTGATGGTGATTGCAAGTAATGGATTTTTAATGAGGGAATCTTTGCGAGGGCTGATATTTCCCTCCAGCTTGTCTAGTTTCACAGTGTTGACTTGTGTGAAAAGTTGGTGCTCTGGCCTTGTTTACTAGATCCTAGAGAATATCAGCATGAAATTTTACTCAGGTGAAAGTTAGTATGGAAATACTTGGATTAGCTGTGTCCCGAAGAGTTTATCTTACCTCTTTTGGCTTCCTGTGTTTGGGGTAAGGATGACAGGAGTTTCTCCCTGTTGATGTTTTCTTTCTGTTGCAAGTTTCTGTCTCTGCTTATTAAGAATTTGTAGAAGAGTTATAAATCCAGGCCAAGTTTTACCATGTTAACATGTTTAAGTCAGTAATCTTGACACTGCTCACACAAGATAGTACCAACAGAGTCTTTTTTCCTTCAATTTGGTTGTTATTTTGTACACCTTGTCAGAAATCTTACTGACATGCTTAAACTGGAATGTATTTTGTCAGGACTGTTGTTGGTCAGGAATGAACAAATTCTTGAACTGGAACATCAGGGATGGACCAAATAGGGACAGGTCAGATTTCTTTTTTCTTTTCTTTGGTTCTCCATTGCAGTGTTGTGTGAGTTGTGGTTTTTTTTTTTCTTTCCTTGAATCATCTGTCAGATGAGCCATGCCAAGGATTTCCAGTGAAGTTGTTGTAAAAGCATCTGATAAATTTTCATAGGAAGTCATCGGTCTCACATTCAGACATTTTGTTTTGCTCACTGAGATTTGCAGTTCCTTCAGCAAAGAGCAAAAGTGACATCTCATTGACTGATGTGGCTTTTTTTAATCTGAGCTAAACAAAGTTATTTTACATTAACAAATATGACAGAACAAATGTCCTCTCTCATTTTTTGTTTGTGGTTTGGGTTTGGGATTTTTTTTTCCCCATCCTGAGGAATTTTACATTGTCATGTAGCTGATATTTTCCCTGTTTTCTCAGAGTTTGCTGTTGATGCTTCATTTCTTTTTTTTTTTTTTTTTTGCTAAGGAACAATATCTAAACTTGCAGGTATCCAACTGTGTGAGGAATGGAGAGGGTGGAGGAAGAACCTTCAGTCTTAACCAGCATGTCTTCCTTTTTTGTATATGGGTGAGGTTGTCTTCTTTCTCTGTGAAAGGAGGTCGAGGCTGCTCCCATATGAAATCATGTTTTCAGCTGTACTGGTGTGCTGTGCCTCCTAGGGTTGAGTGTCTTTAGGTGGTCCCTCTTTACATAGTGAAGAAAACAGTATGGTTATGGACTATGGATTATTCACTCAGAATATGTTACCTTTGTGCATTTATTTGTTAATTAGGGTAGTGGCTGGCACACTAAGGGTGTCCATGCTTAGCAAAAAATGTGTGGTTTCACTTACTTCTTTGGTTGCTTGTTTGGGCTGATGGCCTAGAGTTAATTTTCCAGCATTAAACATTTGCAACTACAGCATCTGTATGTGAATGAATAATCGACAGCTTCTTAAGTGTGTGAGTACTTGGTTTTGATAAACACAAGTTGGGTGGATTGCAGGGTGGCTGAGGCACTCTCGTGCTTTCTCAATTACTCATGAATTCCAGAGGGTATCTTAGGACAGGGCTCATGTGGCTAGGCATGAGTGCTCAGACTGAAAGAGAATGCTGTTGGGTTAAAGAAGGTTAACATTAAAAGTGTTTGCAAAGAAATCCAGTGGGTGAACAAATCCAGTGTGTGACTTAAATATATTCTTTGCAGAAATTAAGATTACTGAATGCTTAAAAATTGTAATGCCAAGGAAGCACAAAAGGGGAGACCTCCTTGTCTATTAAGAAAATGCAAGTAATGCCTTGAGTTGAATGAATTGATTACTTTTATGGGAGCACTGATGAGACAGGTAGCTGTTTCGGAGAGCTAACAACTTCATTGTTCATAGTCCAAAATGTTAAGGAATCTTGGACATTCTGGTCTCAAATGCCTGGCTCTCTTGACTGCCATTAACAGTGGTGGAGGGTTTTTTGGTTGGTTTTGTTTTGTTTTGGTTTTTTTTTTTTTTTGGAAGGTAAGCCCCAAGCCTAAAATGTTCTCTCTGCTTGACATACGTGTGTTTGCTTGCTTATTTATGCTGTAAAAGGTTGTAATAACATCAAAAGTATGTGACTTCATTATTTACAGTATATTTCCCATGTCCTGTTAAGTTTCATGACTTTCCTTATCATAGTTCAGTTGGGGAGAGCGAATTGTCACACTAACTGGCAAAAGCAATGTATATTATGCTACGCTGTCTGATTCGCAAATTTGTTTGCTTTCCAATTTGCCACTAAAGGCTGAGTCATTCTTACTGTTGTAACAAATACATATTAGATAAGTTATCGCAGCAAAACTGTTTCTCGTCTCTTGCAGTTGATGATAGCAGAATTTTCAGACTCTAAACTCAAAAACAAGGGCTTTTTTAAAACACTGACTGTATTTTAGACCCAAAGGATTGTGTGAAACACTTCTGACGTTGCATGCGGCTGTTTTTTATATGAAGTTTATGACAACTGATGTTTCCCCAGACTTCACAAAAATGCTGCTGGTCCCCTTCTTCTTCAGCAATGTTGACGTTAAAGATTCCTTTCTTGATTTCCCTTCAGCAAAGAGAACAAGTACCCATTTCAGTACCTTATAAAGGAAACTATAGCAATAGGATGCAAATTTATGCTTCTCTAACTGTAAAATTATGTTTTTGAGGAACAGACAGCAACCAAGTGTGCCCTTGAAAAAAGCCCTGTATTGGCCAGAGAGACTTGGGAGCTATCCTAAACTTTTAACACTCGTTTTTTTGGCTCAGTGGCAGATATTTAGGTCATTTATGTGCCCGAAGACCTTTTTATATCTGAGTCTTAACTCCTCATGATTTCAGTGAGAATTGACATTGCTCTGGCTGCTTGGTACCAGTGTTTTGTTCCTTCTGAATGAATTTTAGTAGCTGTTTCACATAGATGTTGAGCAACAGTTAATGTCGTGGCTTAATTTGCATGATGCTTCTCAGCAAAACCCATTAAATTGAAACTTTATTAGCAACGCTGTTAGAGGATTGGACCCGGATCTGGTCTCAGCACTGTTCAAGCTCTATGAGAGCTCGATAGGGTTTATGTGGTACGTGGGATTTTTATTTTTTTTTTTTTTCAAGAGGGTTGGCTTTCAGCGGAAACCAAATATCTTCCTCTTCCAGCCCAGCTTTGCTTTTTTTTGTTCCTTTTTTTTCCTCTGTAAGAAAGGAAATTACGGAACCCTTATTACATTATTTGGTATCTTTAACTCACTGTTTTGATTTTTGTGGGTTTATCTTCCTGCAACAAAACTGATAAGTAATGACTTTGCCAAATATTAGGTCACATTATGTTTACATATTACATATATCAAGTAATGTGAGACCTGTAATGATGACTACACTATGATTACAGTAAAGGGATTGAGAAGCTGAAGTGTCTGATCTGAAAATTACAGGGGTATTTGAATTTTGTAGTTTTGACTACTTTTTATGCAATGTAGTCACTTCCATCTCATGTGAATGAAGTTTGGCTTAATTTTTAGGTTTTTTTATATTACCACAGTGCTGCTATTTGTCAAATACTGTGTTCTGATTTCTGCCTGGAAGGAGCTACCAAAAAATTGCTTCTTCCCTTAGTTAAGACTAAAGATTTTAAAATGTTTGCTGCTTTAGTGAAATCGATTCTGCTTATATGTGACATACAATACTTTACTGATTGAACTGCAAGTACTTTAAACTATTTCTCAGCCTGCTCAAAACACAGTTTCTTGCAAGTAGTTTAAATTGTGTAAAGCCTTATTTGTTAACATTTTAAAAAGAGGGAAATAAGTTAAAATTATCAGTATAAAGCCAAAAAAAATACACTGAATTAGTTGATCTGAAGTACTGTTAATCTGATGGGTTACATTTTCACAGTTAACACTATTGGGAAAATTATTTTTGATGTTTTATGTAAGAGAGGTTTAAGAGTTTGCAATTCAGAGGTCTGACTTAAATTATTACTTAGTGGGGCTAAATGTAGACAGGAATTACAGCATTTAAAAGTTTTTAAGTTGTTTTTTTTAGACAGCAAACATTCATTGAGGTTAGGAGTATATTGGATTGTTGGTAGAAACTCTCTTTTGATTTTATTTTAATGTTATGACTTCTTGCAGATAGGATATTGTCACTGCAGATGTCTGTGTACTCTAGATGACTTGGCATGGGAAACTTTGTTCTGATCTCTTTCAAAAACCTGAAATGATTACTGTTTCCAGCAAATGCATAAAGTTATGGGGATGTGTCATGCAACAAACATGGCACAGGAACTGATAGCTAATCAAGCTAATCAGGCCATCCCTTAGCGAGGTGGTCAGTTTGTTTCACACGCATATCCGCATGTCTGAAGACTCAGAAATCAAACCACCTTCCAGGGGGCTTTCACGTCAGTTGAGCTAAGTGCAGCATGGGAAGTTAAATATACTACTGTACTGGGAATCGTTTGATGTCAGAAGGTTATTGCAGATTACTGCTCGGTGTCTGTTTTCAGTTTCTCACTTCTTGACTAAAAAGGATGTTTTTGTTGTACGTGTAGGCTTGTTTCAACAAAGGTTCAAAGACCTCCTATGTACAGGACAAAACACAAGCCCAAGAATGCACTTGGGGTGATTGAGTAAGATGGGCTGATGGTCTTGTCTAAGAAGTCTCCTAAAAATAAAGTTTAACACTACATTTTGAGGAGGAATTGGAAACACAAGGAGAAAAAAAAAAAAAAAAGATAAAAATATAACTGTCTGTGAACCTGAGTCTGGAAAACAAGGAGTCGTATCACAAGGAGAAGCACATGTTACTTAATTATACACAGGACATTTTCCTCTCTTGTATTTCATTCAAGGGAGGGAAGTCTGAAGGATTAGTCACAACATGGGAGCAGCCCCACCTTCCATACCTTAATTAACAGTGTTCTTCTCAATGTGTTTCATGCCTTTGTAGACATCTGTTTGTATTCAAAACCAGTTTTTAACTAGAAAGAAAACACAGATTAAAAGTTCTTTTCCCATTATTTCTAGCTTACTTTTTTTGTTGCTATTGTATGAAGTACTTAGGAATGAATACAGATAAAATGTAGACATTTTTTCCCGTACACACAGTTAAAATTAATTACTATGTTTGATTCTTTGGCTCTAGGCTATGGTGGCTTGTTATCCAGGCAATGGAACAGGATACGTGCGTCATGTTGATAACCCAAATGGAGATGGAAGATGTGTTACATGTATATATTACCTTAATAAAGATTGGGATGCTAAGGTATGCAATAATTTCTTTCTATAACTTTTTTACATGTGCTTTCTAATTCACGTTTCCTACAGATCTTTGTTCCTGTACTTCTCTGCCCTAGTTGTGTTCTTACGATACGTTAATTGTGAGTATTTTTTGCGCTCCTGATTCTGCTGTTAGCAAGAGCAGATAGAGATGAGGCATTTTTTTCAAGGTTTTGAGTGATGCCAGCAAGACCTCTTTGACAGTGAGACTGAAGGAGAGTTGCATGTTTTTCGTGTATGTTGCTTAGTTATACATGTAAGTATCTGCTAGTATCCAGGTTTCATAAATACCTAATTATGCGATTTGTTGTACATTATTTATATGGTAAGCATCCACATGTACACAGAGAGTAAATAATATTTAAAAGATAATTGATATTAGTTTACTCCTCCTTATATTCTTGTTGAATCTTGAGTTTACTGTTTGTGTAACTAGTTTTCTTATGTGAATATGCTTATAAAAAGAAAGATGCTGTAGCTTGGGAGCAGTTTCAAATAAGCAAGTGTTATGGTTCAAAGCAGCACAAGTCTTTGTACCATTATAAATACAGGGTGTAGAATAGATGAGGATTTATAACAGGGTTTAAGTGGTCTAAAGTATTACTACTAGTGACTTGAAACTTTCCATAGATGTGGTGACTACGATGAAGTAATTTTTTCATAAGGATTTTTCTAGTGATTCAGTGGGATTCGGTAGATTTGAAGAATGGAAGCAGCTAACTGGCTGTATTGAAAGCATGAGAGAGTAATGTGAACATAGCTTTGTTTATTCCTTGATTGATGTGCAGTTAGCTATGGAGAAGTTTATTCCCATTAAATATAGGGGTGAAAAAAATGAAGGTAAAACTACTGATATTTCTGTTCTACATAGAAAGTAGCATATGGAAGAGCACATAAGCAGTAAGTTTCTGTGAAGTGGGTGCACCAGCGGTGGATAACGCAGGTTGCAGCTGGGAGTTTGTTTGTTGTTTGTGTGGGGTGTGTGTGGTTTTTTGTTTTTATTTTTTTTTTTATTTTTTATTTCACCTCTTCCCTTTTTTGAGTGCTGTCCATTTCTTATGAGAACTGGATGAGACAATGACACTGATAACATACTCACATAAAACTGGTAGATCGGAAAGCTGAGTCAGAAATGGATGTGCTTGAAGCTTTCTGTTTCTGCCTTGCTCTTTGAAATGTCAGATTTGATCCTTCAGTTATAAAATAAGTTACTAGCCTTTTTTGCCATTATAGCATCTTCACATATAAGTGCACTGGTTGGACTGAAAATCTTAAAATGAAGCTTTGGGGTATTTTCGGTTGCTTTACAGTTTTTCTCCTGGAAAAGAATGAATACATATCAGAGTGTAGAATTCAAGCGATTTGCATTTTTAAAATAACTGTGAAAAATTTACACTTGTTCCTAAATTAAATATACAGCTAGTGTTTCATTACCTGTGATATCTATTTCAAGTTACAATTAGTATATTACCAAGTATATTGTTTAGTAAAGAAAGAAGCTCAAACGTTCTTTAGGAGAACAAATTGATCTAAATTGTGACTTCTTGTCCACTGATGAAGATAACAATTAAAACAGAGTTTATGTCCATTTACTTTGTTAGTACTTGCACTTTTCCACGAAGGCCTAAGTTGACTATCTGTAGTTAGATTTGAACAACATCAATACCATCAGTAGGAAGAAGTTAATGTGACTTAAAAATAATGAACCTCACCTACCTGTGCTGTTTTGTAGGCATGCATAGGTGGGTCCAGCTGTTTTCAAAGCCTGGAAAAGATTTAAATTTACCAGGAGCAACACAGATTCAACCTTCAGTTTAAAGTTTCCTGGTCTTTCCTCATCATAATTACAGAAATGTGACATAAGCTTGTGCTGTTGTTAAATGAAACAGTCTCCTAATTGAGAACATTTCTCTCATCTGTATTGGCATATTTTAAGCCACCTGTGTAATATCAGTCAGTCTTGTCTATTTTTTGCAAATAGGTAATGCAACTAAAAAACAACCAATAGAAACCACAGTTTTTTACTTCAACATGAATGGAGGTTTAATATTTGCAGACATTCTGAAATTACCCAGTGAAAAATGTGTAAAAGGTTTAGTTAAATGAAAGCAAAATGAAAAAGCCATAGATCCATAATTTCTGTAGTATCCCTTAAAGGCTTTTATTTCCATTCCAAATCTATGACACATTTTCAAATGTGATGTATTCGGTACTTTGAAATACAATGAGATGTTGTTTTCAAGCACTGGCTTTAAATATTTAATTTGTAGGTAAGTGGAGGCATCCTTCGGATATTTCCAGAAGGTAAAGCCCAATTCGCTGATATTGAACCCAAATTTGATAGACTCCTATTCTTCTGGTCTGATCGCCGCAACCCTCATGAAGTACAGCCAGCATTTGCTACAAGGTAGGACTGATGGAATTTTTATATTGCGTGATGCCTCTATTGTCAATAAATGAGCAAATCTTAATGAGAAATGAGTGATGCTGTGAGTTATGACATGATCCTGGGTCTTTCCATGTACAGTTCCATTTGCACTATGATGAGAAGAGGTTCTTTTCTAGATCGATTAGGCTTCTGCTGTGCTGCTGGTTTTTGTACTGATGTCTGCTCTCATATTTTGGAGACATCCTCCCAGGTGGGTAGGAAGGACTGGAAACACCAGAAGTTTCTGGGTGTGTACTTGGCAGAGCTGGGTAGGAGCACTCAGAGCCATAACAGCCCCCACCTTAGCCCAGGGGTGTTGTCTTCATTATTTCTCCATAATGGCTTTATGTTCCCCTCCCTTCCCTTTGTCCTCAGCACCCTACAGTGTTGCTGGAAGATTGGCTAGGTACTTCAGTTTTATGTCACCTCTTGTTGGGAGGGAGTTGTTAGAAAATAGTCTTCTTCAAACCAAGCCCCACCATGTTCTAGTTTGGGAACTGGGAGAGGGCCGTGGGGCAAAAATGACAGCTGATACACAAATCTTTCCCTTCTCTGGGGTAGTCAGGAAGTCCCAGTCTGAGCCACAGGGGGAACTTGATATCTCTTTTGTCCCTCAGTGTAGTGCAGTGGGTGATGCTGAAGGTACCTGCATTCACTGCCCCCAGTCTTGAGTAGCATTTCCAGAGAGTGTTGATAGGTAAATCATTGGAGTTATTGATCCAGACTTCCTGTTGCCCCTGTAACAACACGTTTGGATGGCCAGAGTACTGAAGGTTGACTGGAACTGTGAGTTAACACACATACCTTTGCAAGAAGTAACTTGAAACTACCATCAGCTGCATCCTCTTGCAGCCTTTCTGGAGGCTGTACTGCTCTCCCCTCCCACTTCATGCTCCGAGCAGAGTCAAAGGATGAAATGCTGTTTACTAAAGCTCCTTAAAGTCTTTTCTCAATAGCTAGCATTTCATATTTAAATCTGCCACAGGCAGTGGAAAACCAGAGGAGCTACATAAGAAGAGGTAGTAAAATTTCCTTATGGCAAGTGTCCAAAAAGAGAGGTTCTTGCAGTGTGATTCAGTGATGGACTTGACCAAGTACAGTAAAAGATGAGGTCACGGGGCTAGGTGATAGGAGGAGAAACTATATTATTACAGGTTCTGGACAAGAACTGTAATAGGAACTCATCAGGACAAATAAGCATAAACTTAGAACCTCAGTGTCACCCTTTCAGTGACTGTTCAGACAATACCTTCTAATATTAAAAAACTCCAACCAACCAAAACCACCAAATCTGTTTGCTTCGTGTTTTATTAAGTCTTTTGTCAGATTACAGAAGTATCATTTCGTTTAGGTTGTGTTTTATGTCAAGTGCTTCGCTTTGTTTTTTCTTCATAGTTCAGGAGTTCTTTTTCCATCCTTTTCCCTAGGTACGCAATAACAGTGTGGTATTTTGATGCAGATGAAAGAGCACGAGCTAAAGTAAAATATCTAACAGGTAATCTCTTGTTAATGTCTGCTGTATATATATATTTTTTTCTGGAAGAATAGCTACATAGGCCAGCCTCATGTCCTTGGCCCACCCTGTGCACAAAAAGGGGGAGAGAGTCAGGTTTTACAGGGGAAGGTGACCCAGTAGTTGAGCTGCTGGGCAGTGACTTGGGAAATCCAGGTCAGAGCCTTGTCCTGCTCATGCTTCCTCTGAGACCTGAGGCAGCTCAGTATTTCTATATGGGGGATGCAGCTTCTCCCTAGTCTTCGTCTCCCTAATAGGGGAGGAGAATAAATACACCAGAGACTGTGAGGCACTGCAGAGCGGAGAGCCCTGGAAATAGTTTTGGTTGAATATAGTGATTCAACAAGTGAATACAACTTAACTTGACTACAATCTCTATACTGGAATAACAAAAGCCTAAAATTAAAATCTGAAATCAAAGAATGGAGTTACTTCCTCAATTTCCAATTCCACATATCTAGCATCTGTTTTCCTTTTCTGGCTTCTCCCTCAAGAGGAAGTTGATCTAATTTTCCTGTTCAAATTAGCATTATAAGGAGAAATGGCCTAGGACTTCTGTCATGCTTTTAACTGCCATCATGATTTTGTGTTTTTTACAGTAGTTTAAACCAAAATTGGGTGTACGAGAAGAGCGTGCATGCACAGGGCCAGTTTCTCCACAGTCTCTTAACAAGCTCTGAAACTGATGATGCTGAAGACGCGTGCCCGTCATTTCAAATGAAGTTTCCACTCATTGCTGTTAGGCATCCGAAGCTCATAAGTAGCCCCAGAGCTAATTAGCAGCTGCAAAAGCTGCAGTTTGGCTGAGTCTGCCTTGGTGCAGCCGATAACTCAGTGCATTTTGGGAGCGATAAGAGGAATGTAGCTCCTGCCTGACTCGCAGGGAAGCACAGGGAGCCCCTTGAGCTCTGGCCGGGCAGGCCATCCTGCTGCTTGGTGACTTCCCAGGTAGGCAGGAGTGCTGAATAATGCCCAACTGGCCTCTGCAGGAAGCCTGTCTGCGTGTCTGTCTGTAAGCCGGGCAGCTCCTGGAGCCAGCCTTGCTGGATCAGAGCTGTTCTGATTGTCTCCATGCAGCTTTGGCAGGGAAGTGGTTGGGGTGGGCTTGTGCTCCCTCTGACTCCCCTCCTTCTCCAGGGTCATCCTAAACTGCAGGCACTTGAGGAACAAAGGCTGGGTTGAAAGGATTTTGGTATCGGTTTGCCCTGTAATTGATTTGTGTTATCATATTGTTGAGAGTCCAGTTTCATTTGCAATTAGAACTGCCACCTTTGCTCTGTATCTACAGCAAGAGTTGTGCAAGATGCTCTTTATTTTCCATTGATGCCAAAATAGGAAATTATAGAATAAAATGTCAGAAATAGAACACTCTTCATTTTGGCTTAATGTCAGTCTAACTAAAACTATCCAGAATATGTGTGAATATTTCCTGAATATGGGTTGCTGTGTCTGAAATTTTGATAGTCAAACTTTTGTGGGGGTATCTGAAGGTCAGTTTTCAGAGAGAAGTGCAGAAGAGGTGTGAGCTTGGTTTATTTTTTAGCAGCAAGTCAAACTGAATGTTCCATTTTAAAAATCCCTCAGTTTTTTTTACAAAGGTAAATACCAAGAACCTCTGGATATTCTGGTCCAGAATAATGGACAATATGGTCAGATTCTTAATTGGCCATTCTTAAAGCTTACCTTTGCATGTAAAGGCTCAAATGATGAATTTCAAAACTGTACATACGTGAAGTACCCAGTTTTCTACTTGGGCAGCAAAATAAATGCCTGTTGTTAGAGATCATGAATAGCCATGGCTCATTAACTTCACAGAGCATGTGTACAAAAACATGTATCTTGCTAGGTCATATATGCTAGACAGTCTTCAAAGTACTCTCTTAAAAGTAATTTGGAAAGTGGTGTAGCGATTCTATAGAATATACTTTGATAAATGCTGAAAAATAATAATTTCCTTTTCATATTTCTGCAGGTGAAAAAGGTGTGAGGGTTGAACTTAATAAACCTTCTGACTCAGTTGGGAAAGACGTTTTATAAGCAACTCCCCTTGGCTATTCTCCCTGATAAATCTTGATGCTATCTATTAACTTTTGAATGTGAATAACAAGATAAAGGAAAATCAACAACAAACCAACATTTTAATAAAGAAGCAGTGTTTCAATGTTGCATCAAATAGAAGATTCTTTGACTGCTGAAGCATTGTACTATGTGATTGTGACTCCAGGCCTGTGACTGCTTATGTGAAGAAGATAAGCAATCAGTAAGAAACAACATATGCATCTGGACATAAGTGCCCTACATAGAATTTGTCCATCCTTATATTTTGCCAGACCTGCCATCCAGCTGAATCCAATTCATCTCTCCCTTTTTTTATATGGTAAAAGTTTGAATTTTGGGTAATTTTTGTATGACCAGGTACAGTTTATCAAAATTGAGTCTTAAAAAAAAAAAGAAAAACTGAAAAAAAAAAAAAAATTCAGTATTCTCCAAAATAACATGGATCTATTTTTGTAAAACCGTTCATACTGTTCTCCTCTGCCATGAAAGACCTAATTTAATGTAAGGGTTGCCAGTAACTGATAATCACTTTAATTTTCTTTACACCTTAAGTCATAAAAGGAGCACTTTAATTACCAGCTAAAAACCTGATTGTTTTATATCATATCTCACACTAATCTTAACTTTTAAAGATTGCTGCTGTACTGTTTTTTTACTATGTCCTCTTGAACCTTATTAACAGAAGCAAATCAGTATCTTGCTATTAGTAACATTCAGTTTGTGGTTTTGTGTTGAATCCACAGAGGCGAAGTTTCTGTCTCTTCTTTGTTTTTTTTGGTTTATTGTTTTCTTTATTTTTTTCTTTTTTTTTTTTTGTTAAGTGACTGGCACTAAGTGAATTTGACACTATCGGTTGCTGTCATTGGCTTTGGGGACCTGGTGAATACCATCAAGTTACAAGAATAAACAAGGGCTTTCCTAGGCTATTAGAGGTACCCAGAACCTCCTTACGTACTTGACAGAAAATTTTGAGCTTTCTCCCTTTTCTAAAGAATACTTGCCACCCCCTTTTCCTTTGTATATAAGTTAATAGAATATGTAAAATTTACTTTTTTTTATTTCCTTTTCGAATGTTGGTGTCCCATACGGCCTGTAAGATGACACCTTGATCTATTATATAGTATCAAGGAGATGGTTGGCACACTGAAGCTGAAGTGCATCACTGTAGGCTCCTTGTGCAATACATCTTTAGGTTTTCACTGTGCTGAAGGATTTCCCCAAAAAAGGCACTGCCCTTTGATCAATACTGAGGTATATATTGAGTAAGAAAACCTTTATTTTCTTTTACATTGTTTTCATATTATCAAGGAGAGGGGACATCACAGGATAAAAGTGATACGTGCAGAAACTTTGATATTCTTATTTTTAAGAAACTGATGTTTAGGACACTGATTATTTTCTTCTTCTTTTTTATTTTTTTGAATTTTTATTTTCCTGAGCTTTAAAAGTTTGAGAAAACAAACCTATAAAGGACAGCATTCATATTTACAGGAGTTTGGGGGTTGATCAACTTACCCACTGCAGTTTTCTATCTGTCCCTTATTTCCTTACTTAGCCAAAACAATGTGAGTGTACAGAAATATTTCTGTATATATTACAACCTGTGACAATTTTAGCATCTGTATAGTTTGTATTCAATTAGAGACCTTTTCTATGGAAAGCTCAGTAATTTTTTATTAAAAAGATTACTATTGTTCATGTAAAACATGAAAAAGCTAATTGTTTAGTAACAAACTGACAGAAAGGGGAAAAAATTCAGTATTGGTGTATCATTTAGGAGAACGAACAGAAATCCCGGTTTTGTTTTGATTTCGCTTTTCCTTTTGTTTAGTAAGTTCTTGCCCTTTGCAGTTCTCTTCTTCTTTTCTACTTTCTTCCCAGACAAACAGACAGGATACCTTTACTGTAAGTGCCTCTGCCAACCTGGCCAAGGAGTGCAAATCGTCATTACTGTCTGGTCTGCAGTGCATTTAGGCTACCGATGAAACAAGCAAAAAAGCCACCTCTTCTACTTCATCTTTAGTACTACCTTAACAGAGGTTTGGTTGGTTTTGTTTTCGAAATGTAAGCATAAGCCTTTAAACTCATTTCAGTCCCTCTGTAATTCAAACATCTGCAGTTACATGGGGCGTATCGAATTCTAATCACACTGTAGGTTTGTGCTTGCCAGACAGGTTTAAAAAGTGCTTAATTTTTCACTCCATGTAAGTCATTACAATAGAGTCAACAAATCAGGTCAGCCATTTCTTCAATGTCCTTTAGACTAAACTGTTCATTTCATGTCGGTTGAATATTCAGTCTTGAGCATCACCAAGCAGGTCCTTGTTTTAAAACTATTTTTTAAACTGTCTTATGATCTGTATGTGTCTAGTCCTGGTTAAAGATAAAGCTTCATAATGCTATTTTTATTCATGATGTTAGCCAGCTGTAAAATATGAGACCTTTATCTATAGCAGGCAAAGAAATTCAGGATTCATTTACAGGTTGCCTATAAAGTTGTGTAATTTGAAAAGCAGTGTTTCATTATGAAAGAGCTCTCAAGTTGCTTGTAAAGCTAATCTAATTAAAAAAAGATGATGTATAAAGGTTCTTGAAAACTATGTGGTTATTTGTGATCTTAGTAACATGAAAAACTACTCCATAGCAAGTAATTTATAAATGCCCCCTGATAAAGGAGGCATGTGGATTTGGGGGAGAAAGGAGGGTGGGGTGGGGAAAGGAGTTTTGTTCTCTTGTGTGGTTTATTTTATTTTTCTTGTATTTTTTAAATCAGAGCTATTTCTGCTCTGGAGAAGAATCTGGGGTTTTTTGTTTGTTTGTTGTGTTTTTTTTTTTTTTTTAAGACTGCCTACGGTTACCTGGGTGTGGTGATCATTTTCATGATGATTTTCTCCCTCAGAAACAGGACCAAGTTTAGGTTGACCAAAAAGTGATGACAGAAACAGAGGCAGCTCTAGTTTTTTCACCACTTTCTGACAGGTATGCGAGTTGCAAATCCAAAATCCTTTCGAACAGGATTGTAAAGGTTTAGTGGAAGCTCTTTAGGTTTACATGGCTCCAAATAAATTATGAGCCCTTTGAAGATGGCAGAAGAATGTTAGAGTCTACAGATGCCAACCCATATGAGATGCCACACAATTTCCCTAAGCTTTTTGATGAGCTTTGTAATGACTGCGTGGTAATCAAAGAAACATCTGTCTGACTGTGCTTCTGCCATGGCTCTAACTCTTGTGAAGCCCACCTGTGTGTGCTTGTCTGCCTGGTGCTGGTTCAGGATGAGTCTGCCAGCTCTAGAGCACCTTTCATGGCACTTTGGTAACTGTTGAGTTCAGTTGTGCTGTAAGGTGATGGTTCTTGTCCCTATGTTAGGCTGAAATAGAAGTGCAGCACTACTGGGCTCATCCCAAAGTGCTTTGAGGCATTTTCCATGCTTTGGTGCTGTGTAACTTCTTACATGTTCTCTTGAAATACGGTTTTTCTCATCTTTGTTTTACATTGAACAAGGAAGAAGCCTGTCTGGCACTTGCAACTATTCTATGTAAACCTGTTTGTATATTTTAAATCATATTATTGAGCACAGTATGCGGGGAGGTGGTTTTGCTTAGTAAAGTCAAACACTGCACCAGGGAAAGATGAAGTTTTCTCTTGGGTGTTTCTCAAATAAACCACTCTTGCAAGTCTGAGAGGAAGCTAGCTGACAACCTGTATCTTACATAAAACATCTGGCTGTGCTGACCACTTGAAAGTCAGTGGTGAAAAGATCCCATCTCTAAGCCATGCTGATCAGTACAATCAGTCTGGAAAGTACTGTTTTCCTCCACTTCTCATCAGACCCCACCTGGAGTATTGCATCCAGCGGACATGAGGATATGGAACTGTTGGAGTGAGTCCAGAGGAGGGGCATGAAGATGATCAGGGGGCTGGAGCACTTCTCCTTTGAAGACAGATTGAGAGAGTTGGGGTTCAGCCTGGAGAAGAGAAGGCCCCAAGGGGACCTTATAGCAGCTTTTCAGTACCTAAAGGGGCTCTACAAGAAAGCTGGAGAGGGACTTTTTACAAGGGCATGTAGTGATAGGACAAGGGGCAACTTTTAAACTGAAAGAGGGCAGACTTAGATTAGATATGAGGAAGAAATTCTTCACCCTAAGGTTGGTGAGGCACTGGAACAGGCTGCCCAGAGGAGCTGTGGATGCCCCATCCCTGGCAGTGTTCAAGGCCAGGCTGGATGAGGCTTTGAGCAACCTGGTCTAGTGGAAGGTGGCCCTGCCCAGGGCAGGGGAGTTGGAACTACATGATCTTTAAGGTCCCTTCCAACCCACACCATTCTATGGTTTTTGTGCCTACTGAATTCTTAGATGAAGAGGGGAGGCTGCTGAATTACAATAGTAAACTTTGAGTCTCAAAAGCCCTGGAAGTCTGTTGGGAAGTCTAGCCTGTGCACCTTGCCTGCAGGCATGCAGATATCCAGAGAGCTGCATGCACTTGCAAATACATAGTGGGAATTTATGAGTACTGAGCAGCAAAGACTTTGAAGAAATTCATGGGACTTAATTGGATTTGGATTTCATCTGCTTTTTTGGGGGGGTATGGGTGGGTATGGATCTGCAGGAACTCGAATCTCCCAGAGTCACCTTTCCTATAAAATATTCACTTAGCTTTTTTGCAGGTGTAAAGTAAAGCTTGAATTTAAGTACTGCAAATGCCTTGAAGCCTGTTTGTGCTATTACACCACTGCAGGAGCTCTGTTCACTCTGGAGCAGTGTCTGCTGAATCTGAGTTGCCTGACCCTGTCTGTCAGAGGTGGATAGCAGCTGACAGAAGCAGGTTCAGGGTCCTCTGTCCTGCCAGACAAAACCAGCTCCAGAGAATTTGCTCTGTTGACTTTTGCTACCACTCACTCAGTTCCATCAAGCTTTTCCCCATAGCTTTGAAGTTGAGTGAATATACAGTACATTTATCCCTTTCCTGAAAGAATAAAAAAACCCCTGTAGCTCCCAAATAGATGAGCCAAGTACTAAGAGTTTGCTCTAAAAGTGGAAGGAGCAGACGAGATGCAAATCACCAGCCCCCTGGGGATAGACTCAAGGCCTCAGCATGACAAGGAGGAAGGGATGAGTTGAATAGAAATGGTCAAGTAGAATAGGAAGAAACTGATGGATGAGACCAAAGATTAAATACGTGTGTGGGGTGAGTATAAGGAAAATACGCTATAGGTGTTGGCTTTAGAGAGGAACATGAAGCACGAGGAGAAATAACACTGGGTTGGCCTCACACAAGAAGATTGTTGATGTGTCCTGTTCACCTTTCTCTTCATGGATACATGTTGTAAAATAGCATATTTTTTATCTCTGAAGATTAAAAGGTCTGGAACTTTTTGTTTGAACACGAAGTTGATTTCTTTGTGTCCTCCAGTTGTAAGCTGTTGGACTTGGGGGATTTTTCCCTCTCTTATTAAATATGCAGCTCAGGATTAAATTTCCTATTATTAATTTTATTGGTAATAGTTTATGGGCTCTTCTGGATAATTTCCTACTTTGTATATAATGTGATAATAAATCTCCAGCTCAGCCTATAAGCGCAGTACCAGCATCTTCACATGGCTGAAAGTTTGCAGGGCATGCCTTGCATCTGAGTGGGGAGGGATATAAAATGCACAGGTGGACTAACATCATACCAGCATCACACACAGCTGACTTGCTACTTCAGGGCAATGTCTAAACTGGAAACCCGTTCTTTTTCAAATGTAGTTGGGGATGGCAAGTAAAATTCATCTCTGAATATTCACCGTGTGGATCCAGAGCTCCTTGTGGGCCTGTCTGTGTGTCAGTGTGGTTTACCAGGGTGAAACCAGTTCCTCTCCTGGGTTTGTTTCAAGAGCTGCTGTGGTTCAATTTTCTTTTTGCTTTTAAATAAAAGATGAATCCAGAATAGCCAAAATGCAGAGATTTGACTCCTACTCGCAAATAGAAAGCCTACTGCCTGAATATTCCATTGTCTTGTGACCTAGTATTTCACTACTTAAAGAAAAGCAAGGGTTGAACAAAAAGCCAAGCAGTAAAAGTATCAGCTCTAAGAAATATAAGGAAACTAGAATTTTGGAACCTGTTTAATTGCTCTTGCAATCCTGAGAACTTTTTCCATACAATGAAGATGGGAATGAATGTGTCCAAAAAAAACCCAAAACAAAAAACCAAAGCCACATGCCCTAACCAGCAATAAACTAAACACCACTACCCCTGAACCTGAAAAGTGCAGTTTTAGCGGTTGGTGAGTGCAGTACCTTGGGTTAATGGAACAGAAAAATATTTCAGAACTGTTGTTTTTTAAGGACTTGGCATCATCTTTGGACATAGAAGAGAAAATATTTCTCTAAGGAAAATGTGATTGCAGACACCACTAGTGTTTGGCAAAGGGAATTGGGGACATGGGTAATAACCAGATCTGGTTTTTTGAGATTAGAGTCCAGTTGATGGTGTACCTGATAGCGAAGAGCAAGAATTGAGCTGTCATATTGGGCATATTTATTTTCCCTTCGTTTCCCTTTCCCCAGCCACAACACAACAGTGAGTAATAGGGCGCTGGGCACGTGTTCTGCATTTGTATTTTAATGAATAAGCAAAACCTGTAGTAAATTAAGTCGCTTTGGTCCTACATTTCTGTTATATGTAGAATTCTCATGACATGTAGGTAGCAATTTCTAAACTACCTTGATTGCTTTTATTTTTCTCCACCCACGGTATGAGAACATTGTTGTTTGGTGGGGGTTTTTTTGGTTGTTGCTGTTGGTTTTTGTTTTTTAAAAAAACATTTTGCTTAAAATAGCGCAAGTAGGAAGCAACTGAATATAGTTAAAACTTGCTGCAATTTCATAACCATGCAATGTTATGCAACGACATAAGCAGGGAGGGCATGTATTTGGCGGTAAAAAGGAGGTTGGTACCAGCCCAGGAAGCCGGGCCCCGGGTGCGGGGGGTTGCGCCATCCCGGGGAGCGGGCGCGGGGCCGCAGAGGCGCTTCGGGAACCTGCTCCTGGGGACAGCTGGAGCAAGGGCGGGGGACTGGGTCCCCCTGGTGTCCTCACCGGGGCACAGCCTCCCCGTACGGGGAGAACAACGTGTTCCCAGTGTCCTAGGGACGACAGATGAGACGAAGCTCTCTATTTTAGGTGGAGGATGCGCTGCACAAACAAAAGTTATTTTAACCTGTACCAATCAAAGGACGTGTATTTTAGTTGGAAGGTGGGGGGTTTTTGTTGATTACAATGGTGCAAGCTCTTGTTTAGATACTTTGAGGCAGCTTTATCTATGACTAAACATCCATGGAGCAGAGATGAAGGAGCAGAGCAAGTGGGAGACGATTGATTACACCCCCAGTGCTTACAGTAGGTTTGCAAATTTGCTCTATTTTCCTCAGGCGAGAGTGCACAGAGCCAAACAGCTCTGTTTCCTATGTCCTCCGCACCCTCCCTTTCCACTTCTGCTCCCACACATGCGTGGGGGCCTCT
Source organism: Patagioenas fasciata (assembly GCF_037038585.1). Classification (NCBI taxonomy): domain Eukaryota; kingdom Metazoa; phylum Chordata; class Aves; order Columbiformes; family Columbidae; genus Patagioenas; species Patagioenas fasciata. Next base: position 48,899,245 of record NC_092522.1, read on the forward strand.
CCTGCGCCATGGCCAGCCCAGCGCTGTCACATCCTTCCAGGCTGTGTTGGCTTCCCAGGCGCTGGCCCATGTGTCAGCCGAGCTGCAGGCTTTTGTGGCACACCCCTTGTTTGGGTGGTGGATTAAATTATAAAATGCTTGGCTGAGAAAAATGTTTGGAGTTTTTCCTCTGAGATGAAAGCTGGCAGCAGCCTGGTGCCTGCCCTTCTGAGTGGTCAGGTGCTACCTAAGCCCTTGGCTGAGAGTTGCAAAACATGCTGAGAGAGGAGTGGTGGCAAAGTCGTGGCCAGCACTACAGCCTCTGGCTGCTGCTTCTGCCTGTCCTGAGTTGGTGCTGCTTGACAAAAGCTCAGTGTGGCAAGCTGCTGGCTGTGTCAGGGACACAAAATAATCTTGAATTGCTGAGGGGGCTCCTCATCTTTTGGCAGAGGTGGCGGCATTATACATGAAACAGCTGAACTGTGGCAGTTCATGGGACGTACCCTTCGGCCAGCACTGAATTCACTGTATCTAATCATGCTAGCATCACCCAGGAGCAGATTCAGCCAGCAGGTCGAGGGAGGTTCTCCTCCCCCTCTACTCTGCCCTGGTGAGGTTGTATCTGGAACACTGTGTCCAGTTCTGGGCCCCCCCGTTTAAGAAGGATAAGGAATTACTGGAAGGAATCCAGCAGCGGGCTATGAAGATGATTAGGGGCCTAGAGCACCTTTCTTACGAGGAGGAACTGGGAGAGCTGTGTCTGTCCAGGGATGATGGTAAGAAGATGGGACCAGACTCCTTTCAGTGGTGCCCAACGATAGGGTGAGGGGCAATGGGCACAGACTGAAGCACAGGAGGTTCCATCTAAGGAAAAACTTCTTTACTTTGAGGGTGCCAGAGCACTGGAACAGGCTGCCCAGAGAGGCTGTGGAGTCTGCTCTGGAGACATTCAAGACCCACCTGTGGGGGACTACGGTGGGTCCGTGGATTCGCTGACGGAGGGCATGGGAACAGAAATTAGCCTTGAAGATATGAAGGCCTACCCATGAGAAAGATGGGAGTAAAGGAGTATCCGGAGATATTAAGGATGTACCTGTGAGAGAGAAGGGAGTAGAAGAGTAACACTGATGATAGCAAAATTAGCCAATGAGATGTTACTGCTGTAACTTGTAACCAATAGTGAAGAGACACATGAATTGGTAAAACTGTATAAAAATGCACTTGTGGCAATAAATGGCATCTACTACTTTCATCCTGGAAGAACTTGGTCCATGTCGTTTGTCTGTCTCAACCACGACACCCACCTGGACACATTCCTGTGTGATCTGCTCTGGGTGAACCTGCTTTAGCAGGTGGGTTGGACTAGGTGATCTCCAGAGGTCCCTTCCAACCCCACCCATTCTGTGATTCACACCAAGCTTGGGTAGACTTTCTGTTGAAGAAAGGAAATAGATATGAGGAGACTGGAAACTGGTGCAGGATTTACAAACAGGACATCTGCTTGTCAGTCTCTTGAAAACGGTGTTGCTTCAACATAAATCCACAGCCACACGTGAAAATACACTTGAAGCTGGGATCAACCCATCATGTAACATCCCAAAGCCGAGTGAGGATGCTTGCCCAAGAGCAGACTTTCCTGTAGAAGTTAAGGCAGCATATCCCTCAGTACTGGCTGCAGGGCTGGCACAGACTGATCTATGTGTGGTTCAGTGCCTGCACTGCTAAGGGTGCAAAGCATTAGTTTAGTGTGCAAACACTCCACTGCAGAAGATCCAGAGGGAAGGTAACATTTCTGGAGCCTGTAAGGGGATTACGAGGAATGCTGCATTAAGGCAGCTTCAGGTGTTTCCCTCCAACCTCAGGTCTTCTTGTTCCTTCAGGAAATGCTCATGTCTGTAACACCATGCAAAAAGCTCCAACAACATGGCATTGCTTGCTGCTTGGGACGTGTGTCTGCTTCGACTAAACTGCATTTCAAGACCCAAGCATCAGCCCAAATGTTAGTGGTAAAACACCCTGGGTGGTGTCCTCTTAACTCCACCAAATTGCCTGGGAAATGTTGCCAGCTAGCTTAAATAGTCTTTGGGGGTTTTGCAGTGCCTGAAATACCTCCTGTTTCCTGTCATCAGGTGCTTTTCCTGCTTTCTAAATCTCCTATAGGTACATTCAAAGTTAATTACATCTCAGCTTTAATTCACATCATCTGCAGGGCTGATAATCCTGACCTCCCCTGCTGTGTGGCTTGGCCAAGAAGCAGCAATTAAAACCTGCCTTTCCGGGGCAGGCCATGAGAAGCAGTGACGAGCTACCTGCTTGTCTGCCTGGCTTGGCAGGGCAGAGCTTCATTGTACCTGTCTTTGTGTCATGGCACATGCCTAGCTCCTGCCTGATGTCCCCAGTCTTTGATGCATGGGATGGGGGACTTGTCCCTGCCAGACACAGCCTGGGTAGTGGCAGTGATGAGAGCTGCCCATGCCGAACTCTGCAAGGAGAGGAAGAAATGTGCAGCTGGAAATAAACTGATGGTTGAAGGGAATGTGAGCACTCCTGGGCTGTGTCAGCACAAGGGCAAGCAGATGGATCTTAACTGCCTTCAGCTGCAATTTCACTCTGTCCTGAATGCTCATGGTGTTGTTACGCAGAAACCCAGGCCTGCAGAGGTAGAAGGGGCTCCAGGAGATGGTCTGGTCCAGCCCTTTTGCCCCGAGCAGGGTCACCCAGAGATGGCTGCCCAGGGTGATGTCCAGTTGGAGTTTGAGCATCTTCAAGCATGGAAACTCCACAACTTCTCCAGGCAAACTGCTCCTGTGTTCAACCACCTTCACTGTAATAAAGTTGTTTCTTATGTTTAAATTAAATTTCCTATACAGATATTGCTAAATGCAAAGCTACAGACTGACCCAAATAACTGTGATACACCCTGAAGAAGACAGCAGATCGGAGACTGAAGTCTCCTACTCACAGCTTTCCATACCCTGCCTTGTAGAGGTGGTGCCCTCTTTGAAGCCCCTGGGGTGTTTTATCCTCAGGACAACTTTTCTCTTTCACATTCGCCATCTGCCAGAACAGCCCAGATTTTGTACCATATCCTTGCACAGCCATGTTACCTGGAGCAGCCCATGCCAAGTTGTGTGGTCCTGTCACACAGGAAGGAGTTTGTCTTGCTGTTGTTGAAAAACAGCTGGTGTGAGATGTGCTGTGCACTATAAATAGCACGACCCTACAAGCCCTGGAAGTAATGCCTGTAAAATAGCAAGTGTGTGCTGGGTTATGCATTAGACAGGCCAAAACTGTTGGACTTGGTACATTGCACTCCAAAGGAAGTGACATAAAAAATACCCTGCTCTGGTCAAATTATTTCTTGCTTCTGAGAAGAGCTGCCCTTGAGCTGAACAAAACAGCCAGGGCTTCCTCAAGCCAGGTGTGGGTGCTGCATCCCACCCTGCACCGGCTGCAGGCAAGTGCTGCAGACGCTGCACCAGCGTTTACAGGTGGGCACCCTCCAAGCAAATGATTTGCACAGGTGTTTTGCTTTGTGCCTCTCTCAAAACACAACCCTCACCCTCCTGGTGAATCAAAATCTGCTTACAAATGGGTGGCAATAAACCCACCAACTGGATCTTTCTGGGAAGAAAGCAGATAATTACTGGGATGCTTCTGAGAAGAGAGCAGGGTGGTCAGTGGGAAGGCCAAAGCAGGGGAGTGAAGCAGTGGGGAGGAACTGGAGCAAAAGCAGAGAGTCCCTTGGCTGTTCCCCCCATCAGTAAGTTGCTGAATGAAGCTACTAGAGGAATTAAAAACCCCAACTGAACTATATTCCTGTAGGTAAGATACTGTACTGGAACTTTACTAGTCCGCATTTCACCCCAGACTTTGTGCAATTAGTAACACCTCTAAAGAGAAGTTACTTGCAGTGAACACACAAATTATAGTCCAGAGACTGGTGTAATTTAAAGAAAAATAAAGTGTTTACTGCGTCTAAATCAAGCAATGGGGTAGCCAACTATTTGGCTTGTTGGTTCTTGCTCCTTCAAATGTTCTTGGTTATGCAGTTTATGAAATGTCAGGTCTAAGGCTTATCAGGACAAAAAAAGGGATGAAATTATGAGAAAGATAGGGGATGGTTGAGACAGCGACAGGGTGAGCTATTCAGGCCAAGCTGCTGCACCTTCTTAGAAACTTAATCTAGTCTTAAAGCAGCCTGGCCTGGCAGAAGCTAAAAGGGAACAGGGAGATTAAGGCCATGGCTGTCTCCCTTTTTTAGCTTTCACACCTACAGCACACTACCCTCCCCTCAGCCTGTCACACCCCTCTAGCTCCTCAGCTTAGCCAAGGAGCCAGAGACAAGTTTTGTGTTTTATAAACCCTTCTGACTTCCTACCACTCCATCCTGACTTTCCTGAGGAGCTGGGCTGATGACAAGTGGTAACAGAACATTAGATTTTTCACTGCAATGGATGCAAATGGTGCAGTACACTTACACCACAAAAGGAAGCCTTCAGTGTTATTCACTGAGCCCTGAACTAGAAAAAGGACCTACTGGCTCATCTTCCAAGTCCCTCTTGCAGAAAAATTAAAAGAAACACTCACAGAATACCAAGATAGACATAATTTCTACTTCTCAGCTCTCAGCTAGTTGCAGATCTCACCCTACACCTCCCCATTCCTCCTCTTTAACTTGTATTATGGTCCAGTCGGGGGGTCCTGCTGATACATCTTCAGCCTGGAGTGCAGGTGTAGGTGAAACACGAGGCTGTTAAGTCTGCACTTTCTGTTCTTTTCAGTGTACAGGTAGGGGAGGAGGAAAAAAGTGTTCCTGAAGGGCAAGGAGTGCCACCTAATGGCCTGTTGAAGAATCCCAAAGATCCACACAGCCTGGTGTCGGTTTTTCTGTGCACACAAGTACCTGAAAACATGCAGAGTGTATTTTCAAACACACTGAAATACAAGTCTTTTTCATAGCCTGTCTACCCCTAAACTACAGTTTAAGGGTAATATAATGTGGAGCCTTTACAGTCACATACAATATCTTATACATTTACATTTATTTAAGCTTAAGACTTCAAAACAGCTGTCATAATCCAGATGCAGGTAAGAACTTGGGTATTTTAGTTTGAGGTGTAAAATTAATGAACTGGCAGGTAAGCAGCAGGTGATGGAGAGCAGATGTTTCACTTCTGTCACAGTAAGTGTCAGGCAGCAACAATCATATGCTTATAGGGGAATTTAGGTCACACGTAACCTCAGGAGGTCACCCCGTCCAACCTTTTAGTGGCTTTTCAATTTAAGGTGGCAAAATGCGACAGCTGATGCACAGACACCATAATCAAGGATGACTGGTGGCAGCCAGAGTGGTCTGTGTCACACTCTCATCATTATGAATTGTTCCAAAACATGTAGAAGAGATGGCAATCTCGCTCTTCCTCAGAAAGTCAACTGTGTTTCTTGCTGTTATGCTTCAGTACAATGTAACTTGCTTTACTTTAAGGATGTGTAGGGATGCTTTGTAAATAGAAAATGCAACAGAACTGAGGGGCTCCAAAAGAACACCCGAGGAAGAAGAAAAATTCTTCTAGCCATTTACTCTACAGCATATCTTGCTGCTGCAGCAAGAGAAGCTTGAAGCGATACTTTGCATTTCAGGAATTATTCACTAGTTGTTCAGTTAGGACTAAACCCTCTCTAGCCTTTGATTTTGTACCACATTACCTGGTGTCCTTTATTACCAACAGTGGTACAGTGGCAAGTAGCACAAGATAACATAAGCCCTTCTGTAGGTTGCTCCAAATGAACAACATTTAGTTGTTCTCTTGAGAAACGTTCCTAGAAAGGAGGCTCAGTTAACTAATTCCTTCAGTTTGAGCAGCAGCACCTTATCTGCCCAAGACATGTACTTCCACCTAGACATAAACAGCCACCTCATCAGCTTACACATAGGAATTAGGATTGAATTTGCTGTAAGAATAGACTTCCTATGTGACCTAGACGCCCCAAGTGCATACAATGAGTGGTTGCACTACTGGAGATGGTAAAGCAAAGAGGAATGGCAAACTATCACTTTTAAAACACGTTATAAAGCAGACTATTACATATCTTCTTGAAAGATACTAATTTATTTTTATTAGTCTGGAGAAAAATGCTACTTCCAATTTCTCCATCAGAACTCAAAGTATTATGAAAACTTCCTAGATAACATTTGACTACAAAGTAAAAAACACTTGAAAATATTTGACCTTCAAGCTTTCTTGCCCTGTAACAAGTTTCAAGGCAACTTAAGAGCAACCTCTTTCATAATAATGAAATAGCTAGGTAACCTCCATTTAGGTAGTTTAGCCTCTAGAAACATTATCTCAGTCATTCTGAGCAATTCCAGTAGATCACCACAGAAGATTGCTTTTGCCTTTAGTTTGCAGAGCCATTTGTTGACCGACCTCATACCTCATTTGTCTCAAAAGTCAAGTATATTAACTTTTTTCTCAGGTTTCCAGTCAGACAACTTATTTTGCAGTTCAGTGAAGCAGGTTTGTTCAAGATCCATTACTGGTTTATGTTATAGACAGTATTTAAACTCACTCGGGACAAAGTCAACTGATACAGAAGATGACACTTCTCACCTTTGACCCAAATTCACAAGTATATTTAAAAAACATACTGGTAATCATTGTTATAATTGTGGGAAGGACACTGTATTCAAGAACAAAATCTTACAGAAACAGCACTCACAGCAACATAGCCAAAAGCCACAGCCCTGACCTGTTTATTGCCTGCAATAGGTGACAACTGCAAAGCCTATGCACCCAGCTCTTTGTCACCTTTATCTCTGTATAAAAGAGATCTTGACATTATAATACTTCATTGGAAAAACACGCATGGGCAGAGGTGATGTTTTTCTACAGCTGGTCTGAAATGGCTCAAATTCTTTTGAAAACAGACCTATTTTAGGACACTTGTACATTTGAGACAGGACTTGCCTATAGCTTAAGTTTCTCCCCTCAGCCCCTGAGCAGTCTATACTATCCACTGAATACTAACAGGCCAACTCCCACATTTGTTTTCTATTTGTTGTTCAAATGAGCACTGTTTATGTAAAAGAAGACATTGTAAAAATCTATTTGAATATCAAAATGTATTTAACAATACTCCCTTCCTGAGGCGATCCTTTACTCTCTTCAGTTGCAGCGGGAAAGACAAACCAGGAAACCGATGGGAACAATAGTAAGGGAAATACCACTCAAAAATGCAATGCTTTATGATGTGAGAGACCATTCACAGTGTGAATCTAGTTCTCATCTTAAAAGTCATGTGACAGTACCAATACTTCTGAGTAGTACTGTCCCTGTAAATGTCAAGTTTCACTGGGAACACTGACAAATACTACAGTTTTAAGAAGGAAGTATGGAAAATTAATGTGTCACATCACGTTTTAAAATTGGTATTTGTAAATTTTTTCACAGAAATGCAATAAAAGTGAAACTGTACTAAAAATATGTTGGAGAACGCAGAGATTGATGCAGTCCATATTCACCAACATCTGTTTTTAGAGGGAAATTTAAGAAGGAAAAGTGTCAATACAGACATGACCTAATAAACTAGACTGTTACTAGATATCTAAGTGAACCCACTGGTGAATAATGCAAGATGGCTACCGCTGCCATGTGAAACACAGGCTTAATGAAAATTTAAAACTCAGTACCAGTTTATTCAGAATAAGCAAGAACAACCCAACAGCTGTAGTGCCATTCTTCGAAAAAATAGATCAATGTTTAAAGAGAGTAAAGGTATCATTTGCCAAATGCCATTGCACATCAGTTTTACTTCCTAATTTCAAAAGAGAGCAGCAAGTAGGTAATTATATAAAGGCAAACATATGTGCATCTGAGGCTAATATAGCCATTTAAAGTTGTAGCAACAATATATGTAACAGCATAAGCATTTTTTCATTTTATACACAAAAATATTTATATTCATTTTTACCAGTAAGGAATCAAGCTGTTAACTGTTTAACCTGTTAAATACTTTCAGTGCAGCAAGAGAACTGTTAACATTTCAGAAAATTTATAAAGAAAGCACATCTGCTCAGCATTCAAAACTTCTCACAGCACAATGGTTTTAGTGCTCAACTGACTGGCTTGTTGAACACTAACCACCAAGCTGGCTGGCTTCCAGAAGAAGAAAAACAAAGACTGTCGGCTAATGTCAATTTAATGCCATTTTGGCCTGTAAAGCACTGGTAGTTTAACTGAGAAATCATTAAGGCTTTTATAATACAGTCAGGAAGTCTTTACCAGTATTGCCACCAATATTCCTCACAAATTTTACTTACTAGTATCAACATATGGAGGTCCATTACTCATGCACATAATACCTATATACTAAAAACTAGTGAACTTCCAACACAGAATTTGTGCAAACCATCAGAAGTGGGTGGAGAGTCTGGCTGGGATCCTTGACCAAAAGACACGTAAGAGAGATGTTCACTAGCTTCTATTTGACCACTCCAACTGTTAACAGCATATCTAACTTTTAAATCCTTTTTGAAAACAAGTTCCTCAAAATGATTTTTTTTAATTGAGCCCTTCAGTGTAGGGCCTTCTCCTCATCTACCAAGCATATTGTGCTTGATTTCCTAGCAGCTTCATCATCTTTCTAGATTTTCTCTTGTCCTGCTACAACCCACCCATTACAGCCGAATGGATACCATGCTAAGTTTTTGATGCCCATGCCTCTCCCATCTTTGACAAAAGCCCGTATTTGAGATTCTTACTCTCATCTATCTTTTCTGAGAGGTCACAGGCAAGAAGGACCACCTGAGACTGTAGTTGTGGCTTATGCAAAATATTTACTACTCTAAAAATACCTGGCACTTAATTGCACTAAACAGAAGAACTCTTTTCTATTATAGGTGTTTAAGAATGGCAAAAACACTTAAAAAAAAAAAAAAAAACAAAAAACAACATAAAGGAGTCTTAAGAATAAATTAGTAGGATTTAAAATTACTTAATTTTTAAAACTGCCTTGAAAACATGCAGTTTGCCAAGTATCCACCTTCTCTTATATTACCCAGGTTCTTCAGCAAGAACACTGGCACAAACATCCACCTCCTAAAACATGAGTTTTGATTCTTTGGAACCCAAGTAGCAGCTAGCTTCCTAGTCAGCGCTGACATGCAACCCCACAAAGCTGTTGTTCAGCATGCTGACAGTAGTTTAAATTCCAGTTCAGAACAGGCACACATAGAAGTAACCACAGCTAAGCAAACCCTGAGTAGTTTTCAAGCAGTGTTTTCAGCCCTGGTTTATCTTTTTGAGACAGCTTTCTGAAAAGTTTTATGCAAGACACGAATCAAGGTGTTCATTTATTTTAGACTCTAAAACCTCAGTCTGGCAAACAGGACAACTGACTTTTTTATCCTGCCTTACAGCAGTGCTGGAACTTGCAGAGGACACTGTATTTTCAGCTTTGGTTTTCATACATGTATTTATACTTAAAGCGACATCAGTACTCCCTTTTTTAATGAAATAATTTTCAAAGGCAGTTCTGTCTTCCGTTTTCGGCCACTGCTGCGCTGTATTAGTACACTCAGAGCTATTTTTCTCAGATGCCACCTGAGCTGCTGTTGTCTGCTCTAAACAAATTTGTTTTGGTGGCTTGTTATAAAGTGGTATAATTCTCTTGCCACTCGCAGAACCTTGGTTTGGCTTTTCTTCCATAACATGAGCAATTTTAACAGGTGATCCATTAATATTCTTGTAAGCCTTTGTATTAGCAACAGAGAGTTTAGGAAACTCACGTTTTGAAGCTAAGTTGATTTTCTCACTGGCATCATCAGTGTAAAGTGGAAAGAAGGTGCCACTACGGGGTGATTTTTCAAATTTTATCTCATTTTTAGGGACTGGTATTGTCTTCAATGCTGAATGATGCTGTGAACCAGGTATTTCACTGTTTCTAACACTGCTACTGAAATTTGTGCTATTTTCTGAGAGTACCCTCTCTCCTCCTCCAAGCCGATATCCTTTTCCACTAAAAGGCATCAGATCTTGCATATCACTTGTTTGTGTCTTGCCTGCAAAATAAGAAGAGAATAAAATGAGAAAAGTTAGTAACTTTTTCATGTATAAATCATGGGCTTAGTATTTTACGTGCTTCTCCCCAAAAACCTGCTGCTTGAAAACAGTGTAGCAAACTAAACCTTTAGCAAACAGTTGAGAAGGAGCCTAGAAATGCACGAATAAAATGGGTGTTCTTTGCTATGTAACAGTAATATCTAAACAAATCTCAGGCAGTGGTTGACCTGTCAAGGAACTGTTTGGACAAAACCCGTTTGAAAGTAAGAAAATAATTCCTTAAAATACCTTTGTTAGCCAAGTCAGAATTTGAAAGTTTTGCTGGCTGAGTCTTCTCCTTGGGTTTCTTGGAGAAGTTCTCTGGCTCCTTCACTTTTGTGAATGTACCTCCACATGTCTCCTGATGCTCAACCCACCAAAAGTCTCGTGCAGATGGTGCCCTATTCATGGAACGTTTCACGTATCCAAAGTAAGGTTTTCTGTTTCGACAGGGGCCATTGCATCGCCACCAGTGCTGGCGGTACAAATCCACCTCATCATGAAAACTGTGATAGATCTAGGTTTAAAAAAAAAAAAAAAAAAGGCAGTCATTCAGAAAGCTTCTAATTTTAGATCACAAGCTCTATTTTTTAAATTTATTATAATTTCATCCTTCCATTACTGCTGTGATTTTTACATTACCAGCTAAAAGAGCTGAACCTGGATAAAATTTGATCAACATTTAGATACCATTAAAAAAAGCTTTTTTTTTAAAAAAAAAAAAAGAGAGAGAGAGAGAGACAGGATGTGTAGGAATATGTTCTGGCTATTTTGTTTGAACTGCAATAAAGTAACTTTGAAAATCTATCTAAAATTTCACCCTAAATGATGTACTGTTTAGAAAGCATTATAAACAATACTAGTATGGTATTCTCCCTCCAGCTATTCTCTTAATTGAACTTACCAGACACATTATTTTTAAACATCATCAACCCACTAACCTTTACTGATGTATATCTTAACTAAAACAGACTGCTCTTCCCCAAATATTATTCTTAACATGAACCTATGCTGTCCCTGGTATCATTAAGTTGTTTCAAGTTTAAAACAAAATTTTAAGGAAAAATATTTACAGAGGGTATACTCAAAAGCTATATGACTAAGAACTCATCATTATCTTCCTCAACCTGTCCCCACCATTCTCCCCAGCAAAATAACTACGGAACTAGCACACACTTCAATGCAAATTCGTATTAGTGCGAACTGTGGTGTGTCAAAGAAGAACAAGTGTATAACTCATAACACACCAGGCATGCGGAAAAAGAAAATCAGGAAAAATCCTCTATTAAATTATGTTAAGTAGATAACACTTACTGTGACATTAGCTCCAGTCAACCGATTAATGCGACGCATGTGTTTGCAGAACTCTGGTCCATGAGACTCACGATCTTTGTCATTATTAGTAACAAAAAGCAGGGCATGGATCATTTCATGCAACAATGTCTGAAATAATGCAAATCATTAGCTATCTACTGAAAAGCACTACGTATATTTTCAAAATAGAGCTGAAAGTATTATGCTCCTTTACATTTACCTTAGTACTGATCTTATTTTCATGCATCCGTATGTTCAGTATGGGTCATAGAAACATAATACTTGTTCTACCTGTCAAATCCTATTACCTCTATTGCCATATCACCAAAACACACTGGAGAATATTACTACAGTAAGTGACATTCCAAACAAGGGAAATAACACTCAGACTGAAGTCAGATCTTTAAAGAGATCATCCTCTCTGAAACCAAAGAGAGTTACAATCTACTCATGAGTGTAACTCTACTGCATTTCTGTCCATTAAGCAAATCTGAATGTTGAGCCAATTCAAACAAGCACAAGCAGCAACACCAAGTTCTGTTTACAGTCATATACTATATCCTTACTTTCTGGTTTTGGCCTTTTGAGCTAGAAGATAAAACCACAGCCATTGTCTGATTATGTTTTCAGTCCATATTTGGTTTTGATATTAAAAGATAATTTTCCTTTTTAAAGTCAGTAAAATAAACAAGTGACTTCAGATTCCTACTCAGAATTGTCCATTTCGAAACACAAAACTGAAAGATTACCATAATGTTGCCCACATAAGCAGTACAAAGAGAGCAATAAAGCCACCACCATTTTATGATCTACAAGTCACCATATACAAGAATTCCACTATGAAATGCAAAATGTGTGTACGGGGTGGGGAGAGAGGCACAATACATTTTATGTGCAGATTCATGAGCAATCTTCAATACCTCAACGAGATCCTTCCTTGGTCTTAACTTTAGGAGTGGCTCACTTAGACGAATGGAACACATTCCACCTTTTCCTTCATATTTACACACTCCAGCACAGCTAGAAGAGACACAGAAAGAAAATATGAAAAGCCCCTTGTTTCTGTAGTACATGAAGAAAATTGAGAATTGGAGTTAAAATGCTGTCCCCATCCAACACACGCCAGGTAACTCAGAACACGAAAAAGCACTTGAAAAACTCAATATAATTAACCGAGAAGGAAAAAAAAAAAAAGAAGCCCACAGGTTCCTTAGAATAAACTGCGACTAAATTAGCAAAAGCAAAATTATCATTTATTAGATCTCTTGCAATCACGTAATTTAAAGCAAGCAATTATAAAAACAAAGTCAATGGACTGTTCCAAGCTAACCTGTTTAGGAGGCAAAGGACTGTTTTCATTAGACGTGACAGAGTGAAATATATAAAACAGAGGCTGGAGATTCACACCAGTCAACAGCAACTTAACTCCCAGTTCATTTCACCCCTCATCCTCCCCCAGCTTTCTACTCTGACTGAACCTTTATATATCATCAGTTATTCATAGTAATCCAGCAGAAAAAAAAATATCATTTTTTGCTGGTTTGTTATTGAGTTATTCCTCTACCAGTCCAGTATCCAAATATTTTCAAGTGTCTAAGTAGTACTGCAATCAGCAAAGGACAAAAGGGGTGAAGACTCCAGCAGCCAGTAACTGCATCAGCTGATCTGCTGCAGAACTGCAGCCTGCACTACAAAGTTGTTTTTTTTCAATTTCAGATCTCTTGTATATTCCTCTTCCTAGTCCACTCTAAGTCTTGTTAATATTAATGTTGTTTCATATTTGCCTTTCTGCCATGCTCAAAAACCATCATAATACCAGAGAACAACAAAACTGACAGCAATACAAGTATATTCTTTTAAGTTTTGACATACACACTTTAAGATCAAGTTATTTATTCCACTTTAACATCTCTCCAGTTTTGCCCGCACCACGGGAAAAGCCATTCATGTCTGCCAAAGGCAATAAATGACGGACAGAACAGAAAATGACAGCGACCAACCCACATCCTAGAGTGTGAACTATGTTAGAAAAGCAGGACATTCAAATACCTAGAATCGAAACTGTGGCACTAGCGTACAGTCCCTATGAAGGCAGTTAGGAGCAGCACAGAGCGACAAGTGACAGGTTTTCCTGCCCCTCCCCAAATCCCACAACTATAGGATGAGACAAGCCATTGCTCACCTGACGGGTCACCGGCTCTTCCGACAGCTCGGACACAGCCTCTGCACACTGCTGGGCCCCTTCAGAGGCACGGCAGCTCCCGAAACCTGAGGCCGGTGAACGCCACCCGGCAGCGCTCCTCGGCAAGGATCGGCTTCCCCGCCGCCTTCCCGCTCTTGGCGAGCGCCCCCAACCCCGCATCCCCCGCCCCACCCGGCCGCTGCCTGGGAGGAGGCCGCTCGACGGCCCCTCCCCACGCGGGGCCGCCCTCCGAGCGCACTCCCCGACCCACCACCGTGGCGTACAGGGTCATGCGCGGGCTCCACGACACCTCGACGGCCGCCAGGCGCCCCCAGAACAGCGTCTCGTTGAACTGCACGAAGAGGCCATGCACGTCGGGGCTGGGGTCCAGCAGCTCCCAGGCCTCGTCCACCACCGACAGCGGGCGGAGGGGCGAGGGGTCCGGCGAGGCCTCGACGCACGCTGCCGCTGCTGCGGCTGCCGCCTCCTTATCCTCCGCCTCCCACAGCTCCTGCAGCTGGAGCGCCAACACAAAGTCGCTGTCCTCCATCCCGCGCGAGGCCGCCCCAACAGCCCGAACGGCCGCCAGCACATCCACACCGCGCTGCTAACTCCTGCGCCACCACCTGCTTCCGACTACACATGCGCCGAACGCGCTCCGATATCCCTGGCGCATGCGCACGGAGGTATCCGTGAGCGACTCCTCCTCCTCCCGTCCCTGACCGAGGCCAGCGCTGCCCCAGCGCAGCGGGGAGGGGGTGTCCCCGCATGCGCGATCGGCGCAGCGATGCTGGCGCAGGCGGCGTACGCACCGCTGGGCGCAGTCGCAGTCGCGCTCTACCCGGCGGCAGCGGGGTCGGCGCCGGGCAGCGGGGCGGCGGGAGGCGCGGCCATGGCGCTGTCGCTGGGTGAAGGCGGCGGCAGCAGCCGGCTGCGGCGGCAGCTGGAGTCGGGGGGCTTCGCGGCGGGGGAGTACGTGAAGCAGCTGTCGCAGCAGTCGGATGGGGACCGGGACCTCCAGGAGCACCGGCAGCGCATCCAGGCGCTGAGCGAGGAGACGGCGCAGAGCCTGAAGCGTAACGTCTACCAGAACTACCGGCAGTTCATCGAGACGGCGCGGGAGATCAGCTACCTGGAGAGCGAGATGTACCAGCTCAGCCACATCCTCACCGAGCAGAAGGGCATCATGGAGGCCGTCACCCAGGCCCTGCTCCTCCAGGCCGACCGCGATGACCCCGCCTTGGGCGCCCGCCGCGCCGCCGCCGCCGACCCCTTCCTGCCGCTGTCGGCCAAGGAGGCTGCGGCCAGCGAGGAGGGGCGGCAGCGCACCCTCACCACCCTCCTGGAGAAGGTGGAGGGCTGCCGCCATCTCCTGCCCGAGAGCCCCGGCAAGTACCTGGTCTACAACGGGGACCTGGTGGAGTACGACGCCGATCACATGGCACAGATCCAGCGGGTGCACGCCTTCCTCATGAACGACTGCCTGCTCGTGGCCACCACTCTGCCCAACCGCCGTGGCGCCTACCGCTATGATGCCCTCTACCCCCTCGACAGGCTGGCTGTGGTCAACGTCAAGGACAACCCGCCCATGAAGGACATGTTCAAACTGCTCATGTTCCCAGAGAGCCGCATCTTCCAGGCTGAGAACGCCAAAATCAAGAAGGAGTGGCTGGAGGTGCTGGAGGAGACTAAGCGCAACCAAGCCCTCAGTGAGAAGCGACGCTTGGAGCAGGAGGCCCTTCCCCGGCCTGCCCCGACACCCCCCGAATCCACCAACCCTTTTGAGGAGGATGAGGAGGAGGAAGAGCCCTCTGCTGAGGAGGAGGTGGTTGACCTCTCACTTGAGTGGATTCAAGAGCTGCCTGAGGACCTGGACGTCTGCATTGCTCAGCGGGACTTCGAGGGAGCGGTAGACCTCTTGGATAAGCTCAATGAGTACCTGGGGGACAAGCCTGTCAGCCAGCCCGTGAAGGAGCTGCGAGCCAAGGTGGATGAGCGGGTCCGACAGCTTACGGACGTGCTGGTGTTTGAGCTGTCTCCAGACCGCTCGCTGCGGGGAGGGCCGCGGGCCACCCGCCGAGCTGTGTCCCAGCTCATTCGCTTGGGCCAGTCCACCAAGGCCTGTGAGCTCTTCCTGAAGAACCGGGCAGCTGCAGTGCAGACGGCCATCCGACAGCTGCGCATCGAGGGTGCCACGCTGCTCTACATCCACAAGCTCTGCCACGTCTTCTTCACCAGCCTTCTAGAGACGGCAAGAGAGTTTGAGACAGACTTTGCTGGCAACAATGGCTGCTACTCGGCCTTCGTTGTGTGGGCCCGCTCTTCCATGAGGATGTTCGTAGATGCGTTCAGTAAGCAAGTATTTGATAGTAAAGAGAGCTTGTCAACTGCAGCAGAGTGTGTCAAGGTAAGAGGGTCCAAAGTGAGTGGTGTGACATGATGGCCAAACCAAAGGCTGCAAAGCTTGTAAATCCTCTTTTCTAACCCTAGGTTAGTTGTGGACTCTTGAATGAGTCTATTGAGAGGTTTCCTGCATTGAAAGGTTAATATTCAGAGGAAAGCATTAAGATGAAAATACACAGCAAGAAAACCCCTGCCTTTATCAGAGATGCAAAATGTGTTTATTCTTAATTTTCCCTTAGCTAACAGGAGGTCCTAAAATTTACATAAGCTACATCTGAATGTTGGGTATCTTGAAGACACTTTGTTTGTTTTCCTGGACTACATTTCCATAATGTATTGCAAGACTAACTTTCTCAGGTTATGGTTTGTTTCAGCTGCTAATAGGGAAAAAAAAAAAAGTCTGTGTGAGTGTGTTGTCATGTAATTGTCTGGAGTATTTTTGACAGGCGGGGTTTATCTATTAGCTATTAATTTCTCATTAATAAGGAATTTCTCAAAGCAAGAGAAATAAGTGAAGTATGACTAACGCTTCCCTGTTTTCTGAGAATTATGCATTTGGTAAATGTGCACACTAGTAACACCCTTCACTTTTCATTAATACCCCAGGTAGCTAAAGAGCACTGCAAGCAGCTTAGCGAGATTGGACTGGACCTCACCTTCGTCATTCATGCCCTTCTGGTTAAGGATATCAAAGGTGCTTTACAGAGCTACAAGGATATCATCATTGAGGCCACCAAGCACCGCAACTCTGAGGAGATGTGGAGAAGGATGAACCTAATGACTCCAGAAGCACTGGGGAAGCTCAGGGAGGAGATGAGAAGCTGTGGAGTGGGCAATTTTGACCAATACACAGGTGATGACTGCTGGGTCAACCTTAGCTATACTGTGGTAGCTTTCACTAAACAGACTATGGCCTTCTTGGAGGAAGCGTTAAAGCTTTACTTTCCAGAACTGCATATGGTTCTTTTGGAGAGTCTTGTGGAAATCATCCTGGTGGCTGTCCAGCATGTTGATTACAGTTTACGGTGTGAACAGGACCCTGAGAAGAAAGCGTTCATTAGACAGAATGCATCCTTCCTGTATGAAACTGTCCTTCCTGTTGTGGAAAAAAGATTTGAGGAAGGAGTTGGAAAGCCAGCCAAGCAGCTACAGGATCTGAGAAATGCTTCAAGATTGATGCGTATAAATCCGGAAAGTACCACCTCTGTGGTGTGAAGTGATCCAACTGTTCTTATGAACAGAGTGTGAAAGCACTTAATGAAAATGCTGTACATTGAATATATGAACTAAATGGGTTTTTTAGTCCCTGAAAAATGCAGAAGTCTAACTGCTGCATTCCAGAAGCTGAAGACTTACGATCAAAGCTTGCGATGATGCATTGCTTTTCTTGGTGGATGGCGGGTAGGGGACTGAGAAGTAAGATCAAGATCGCATGTCCTTGAACAGTGTATCCTGTAAGAATGGCTTGTGTAGTGTTTGTGGCTTGGGAAATACTATAAAATACAACTTTCAGCTAAATGTTTGTGAAAGTCTTGAATATACATACACCATATGGCAGGAAAAGATCACTTCTCCTCACGCTTCTGTAGGAATTCCTTTTTAAGGCAGGGTTCTGGTAGGAGGGGAAGTGCTGAAACGCTCGCAGGGTGTGGTATTTGGTGAGGCACGTCCACCATCCAGATGTGACTCAGCACTGCAGATAAACAACATGGATTTGCACAGTCTGATTTGTTTGGTAGCAGTGCAGACTCTTCAGTTTCTCCAGCATCCAAATTCTCTTTGTTAATTTCAGAGGCAAATCTAAATTTAAAATGCTTTTTTGTATAGGTTTTTGTGTTTGAGTGAAGGGGCTGCTTCTATTTAATAAGTTGGTCTGTCAGCTTAATTACAGCTGTCTGAAACAAATCTGCTGTCAGAAACACTTGTTCCCTTCAGAGAAGAAGTGAGAATATTACTTTGCCCGACGTGTTCCGCTTCCTTGTTTTCTTGTGGATTTCATTGGGGTCAAGTCTGGTTGATGAAGTATGCACTCTTGCTTGAGGTGCTGTCATAAATTCATTAAGGGCCATTACCTACTGTTAGAAACCATAGTGAAGAGGCAGAAATGCTCTTGAGATGTGCAGGGCAGGGCAGGGAGAGGGTCTGAAAGTACTGTTTTGTTTGGAAGAAGCAGGATGCTAGTTTTGCTGTACAGAAGCAGCAGACTAGCTGTGAGGCTTTTTGTAAATGATACAATCTTCAAAATACACATTCTGTCTCTGCTGCAAATATTAGTATTTTTTCATGTAATACAACGACAACCAAGAAGAACTATCTGCAGAAAACATAAGGACCGTATTTGGTTGGGAACTCCAATGTAGGTGGGGAAGTTTATGCAAATGCTCTTTTGTTTGGATTAAAGGTGATGGCTGTCTCCTTCAGTGTCTCTGAAAATAAAATAAGCCACGTTTTGTGTAAAGACTGGCTTTAGAAAGCATCACCAGCATCACCTTTTAAGCTGTGTAAACTTCTCCTTTATTGCAGACTTCCTTAATTGTGAGAAAATCATGTTACAGCCAAGTAACTTTGTATTAGCCTGTCAAAAAGTGTTCTTAACTGGAATAATTATGTTTCCTATTTCTCTCGTCCTTTCAAGTAAAAGCTTTTGCAATTTGTATCATGGTAATGAATACGTTGTGACTGCCTGCACAACTGAAAGATAAAGCTAGTAAAACATTCTGCATAACTGCTTATGCTGGAGCTGCTTCCTTTCTCCCTGTTTACACAGTGCTAGTTCAATGCAGTTTTCACTTCAGTGGCCAGTTTTCTTTCTCTTGCTCTTTGGATGCCTTTTGAACTGTCAGATTTTGCAAAGCGTCCTGCTCTACTGTCTCTGCTCACTTACTCTTCAGTGTTTGAGCTTTTGCTAGCAAATCACAAAAAAAAAAAGTACAAAATGGTTTTAAAGGGTTATTCAGTGCTTTTAGCTAAAACAGATTGCAAACCACTGGAATACCTATGGTTTTATTTAAAGGCATAAGGACAGTGAAAGTTAGAACTTGCGAGAACATGTTATCTCCATGAGAGAGTCACACGTGTTATTTCACTAGTGAACTATCTTTGATACCAGAACCTAGTGAAGTCTGCTGAAATAATATATTCTCTATCATCTGTTTAAAGTGGGCAAAGGTAGCAACCAGGCCTTACTTAATGTAAGAAATATTGTCAAGTGAATGAGAAGTGAGATCTCTCCATGGTGATGGGTATTTTAGAGGAGGGAGAAGCGAGGGCTTTTTTTTTCTCTGAAGGCAGGATATTTTGTTATTGTTTTCTTTACAGCAGAAGAAAGCATCTTGTGAGTGTAGAATAAGTACAGATGAGCTTTATGGTTTTGAGGTTTTCGTGGGTTTTGTTGTTTCTTTGTTTGTTTTTCCTGTGCAAGAGAAGGGTAAACTGTGGAACTGTGTCTCAAGACTCTGATTATTGTGATGCTTGAGAATTTTGTATAAGAAGCTGAATTGTATTTTCCCAATTCCCAGCTCTGGCATAAGACTAAACAGGAGAAGAGCCCTGTTCATGCTTCTGTTGCAAGCTGGTATAGCACATCTTATCCTCTTCAGGGGATGAAATTTAGAATGTAATTCTGCCATGTACTCTGTTATGCCTCGGTCACGGCTCCCTTCATCAGTCTATTTATGGAATGCAGGACCTACTGGTTTTGTCTCTGCTGTCACCCACGGAGCAGTGGGCTTATGTGGATGTTGGTTTTAATGAATCAGGGAATCTGGCCTTTCCTTTGGGTGATCAATATCATGTTTGTGTGCCTGTCACAATTGAAACACGTGTGGATTTGTATGAACTGCTGTAGATAGCATTGATATTTTGTAACTTTTGAATCTATTCAAGTCATAATAAAAGAAGAACTATTGTTTAAAGAAAATGGTGTGCAATTAAATTAAACACGCTTTGTATGCTACTTCCATTAACAGAAAAAGTCACCACATGCTGAGAGTCATGGTTTAATAAATTTCAGATTTGCAGATGGTAATTTGGAATGGCACTTTTCCTGAGCTGTGCACTTGTGGGGATAGTGGTGTTCAAGCTGGGATTTGCAGTAACTACTGAATAATACAATAGCAGTTTTGTTGATCTGGGGAAGAGCTAGTTTTTGTTTTGAGACAATTGCATATAAAATCTGTTTTCCCTTAGCTGCTGTGTCAAAATTGTGATGTATAAAATGAAGAATTTTTTTTTTTTAATACAGATGAATTTATGTATTATAATTTAATGCAATAACTTTTCTGAACAGCAAGGACCATGTATTAAAACTCCTGGACATATAACACTAGTGGTGTGTTTCTGTTTTCGTTACATCATCATCAGAAAGGTGATGTTGATTCAAAGTTCAAATCCACTAATAAATTTCCAGTGAAGTCAAAGATCTTCAGGTCAGTTATTTGTTGGGGACACATGAAGAGGCAGCCAGGTGATGAAAGCCAAGTAATATCACTCCAGTTACATTCTTACATAGTCAATGTCTGGCTTAATAAGTTGGAAGAAAATGTTTCTCAACGTTGTATCTAAGTCAAATTGAGGAGAGGCTGTACTCTGGTCTAGTAGGACTTTGGGTAGATACATGAAGCCCCATCAGCATCTGAGCAGTGTAATGCTGTAGGGTTTGTTACCTTCCAGACATGATTTTGTCACCGGAGTCCCTTCATACCTAACTTGAATGCTGAATGTGCAGTGCAGTCCCTCTCCTCACTAGGTGGCGTTGTGTCTGCTGAAACCTCAGTATGCTGTGGGCAGGCACCGATGTTAAATCTGGGCTGCCTCCCAGTGTAGTTTGGGATGTTTTTGCAGCACGTTGCACCAAACCATTCAGATGTTAGAGTCAAATCTTTTTCCTTCCTTCTTTCGTAGTGTTTTTCTTCTACATTTTCTTATTTTTGTATTGTTAATTTCTTAATTCTTCGTGTTTTCCTGCTGTGTTTCTGTACTACCGGCAGGCATCCTGCAGAGGATCTCAGCTTTCTACTTTTCCTGGAGGTATGTACCAACATGTGACTTGTTCTTTCTGAGAGACACTGCTAGACTGCAAGTCCCTGCAGAGATGTGAAAAGCCACTTTTCCCAGCTTCAGCTGCCTGGTGTAAGATGTTAAGCTTAATGACTTCTCAAAGTCAAGCTTGTGTGACCTTTTGTCATTTTACTTCAACATTGGTCTGAAATTCCAATGAGACCTCATGCTCCTTACACAGTTTTGCACTCCAGCACAATAATGCAAGTGGTCCCCACCACCAGTCTTCATAATTTACACACTCTTTACATTCCCTTGGCTGCACAACTCTTACGTTTTAATTGGATTGCCTTTTACTTAAAAATATTAGTAGTTCTGCAAACTCTCAGTATGTTTTCTCTGAAGAAAATCGAATCCAACATGGGGCATGTCTGTCAAGGAGGTTTGTGAGCATAGCACGTAGACACAGCTTTTCCCTCAGAGATTCAATAGTTGTTATATGCATTCAATCCCTACAAACTGAATGGCAGTGCAGACCGAAACACCATAAACTGTGGAAAGAATGTCTCCCAGTCTTACGTAGTATACTGTTTTTGTGAAAATAGATTTATGGCCTTTATAATTACCAGGGATGCTGACTAGCATACATATATTACTATAGATCAGAATTTGACTGAACCACCTTGGACACAAGGTAATTACTTCTTGAGTATTTCGGAAACTTGCTAATACAACTTCAGTGGCCATACGGTGCCCTGTAATACAGTTCTCAACTCCAGGGTTTCAGGCTGAACCAGATTCCCTGCCACAGATGTTCTCTGTTTGACACAGCAGAGAGAAGGTACTAGCAAGAAGCCTGGCCTGTGCTGACCACTGAGCAGTATTTCCCTTCCTGGTGGTTTACGTGACTGATCAGGACAGACTTAGGGCAATTTTGGATGACCCTTTTGTGACTGTGTGGTATTCATCCTCTCTCTCTCTCCATGCAGTAGCTGGGTCACAGCTGCATTCCTTTAGATGGCCTGAGCATCTCACTTCCCACCTGGGCAGGTGTGGGAGGATGGAGAGAATTTGCTCCCCAAATCACTTGAGGAGAGCTGTGATGGCACACGGTCACCAGTGGGGGTCCCACAAGAGCTCTGCATTGATGAGCATCGCCTCAGCCCGGGGAAAAGACGCATCCACTGCATATACAAGCAGATATGATTGCATTCAATTTGTTCTCATAGAACAGTACAAGAGCTAAAAGCAGATGTGAAAGTGGAATTATTAATCTTTTCAAGTCGTGGCACAATCTGGACTTGGGGGCATTGACTTAGATTACCCAAAATATAAATTTGGCCCTGCAGCTGTTGGGAGTCTTGTTCAGATGTGCTAATATGTTGGCACATGATTATTGAATGTGTTGCGTTAGGGTGGTGAACCAGAGAGAAGTGCATGTAGCATTAACTGCACTGCTGCTTGGGAAATCCTTGGAGATGCTTGGATTAAGGATGATTTCAAGTTACTAAAAAAACCCACATAAAACAACAAAAACCAAAACAAACAAACACAACCAAAACAACAACATCAACACAAAACAAAAGCCAAACCCGCAAACAAACAAAAAAATACCAAACCCCAAAACATGCAGTTCTTCAGCTAGTTGCACTAACACACAGTTATTTCTCTGTCCTCCTAGAAAGCTGATCCAGTCACAACCAAAATTCTCATGATGCTGAGAGTTAGCCAAATCCTTTGTGATGCGAGACATGTGCACTTAAACACCTGCATATGTGGTCAAAGTTGACATCTAAACTTCAGACACTGCCCCAGCCTGTCTGTGGACTGAGGGAAAACTGCCTCAAACACTTCCAGGCTTCAGGTTCTCTGGACTTTGAGTCATTCCTACTGTTTCTGAAATCACAATTCAAAAACAACTATCTGTGCCAGACAGATTTATTAAGATTAGCATGATTTTTTAAATTTTCTTTTTAATTACAGCTTTACATCACTGCTGCAGTCCAGGGACTCCTGTTGCTATGTTCATTTTCAGCTCTCTGGACCCAGTTTTCACAATAGGAAGGGGTCCAGCTCTCCGTCTCAGCTCCTGCAGGATGGGTTTGTCAGAAGGGTACTTGAAGCTCTGCAGAGCATCCTTCCTTCCTCAGGATTCAGTGAATTTTCCTCTCAAAATGTGGCTCTCTGATAAGCAGCTCCTGTTCTGCTTTTTTTCCCCCCGCTAACAATTGGCAGGATTGTTTGTTTTCCCACTCCACAATGTAACTTCTCCAGCAGAGGTGCCAGATTGGCTTTGTGGAAGAAAGAGGCCAAACTGCACATTAAATTACACTCCATGCATCTGTTTTAACATAATGCAGGCCACATACCTCCCTGCTTGCTCTCGCTAATGATACTGTATGCGGAGAAGAGGGGGGATTGGGAGGGTTGCAAGGAAAGATCTGTAATCTTTGTCCCTCCAACTTCCATCCAGCAAGCTGCTTAAGCACACACTGAAGAGCATATGTTCCCCTGAATCTGAGAGTCCTCCTCCTACACTCAGAGTTAATTAGATGTTGAAGTGCTTTTTATGTGTGGAACATCAGTAAATTTCTGGTAAATTTAACAAAACCATTTGGCAAAGAAGCTACAAGGAAGTGATTCTAGAGCAACAGCAGCACATGAGCAAATGAAGCATGCATTTCTGTGACACCTCAACTCTAGTGTGACAAACCATGGTCCCAAACAAAGCCTTCCCTTTCTTCAGCAGGAGCAGTAGGCTCCATAATTCACCAACATTGCAACTTTCCAGGAGGCAGCAATAATAGAGTTGGACACGCTAAAATAAAGTTGCCTCATCTGACAGGGTGTGATAAGCGGCACCGCATTAGGGCGGAGGAAACCCAACACCCTCCCGAAAACTACAGCACTTAATGAAGGGTGTGCAGGGAGGGTGGATCAGCTGCTCTTCTGGGATGTGGCTCCACCTGAGCCCAACACTGGTGTCACTCAGTGTGGCAGTCCCAGCCTCCTGCCTCCTCCTCCATCCCAACTCATTTCACCCAAACTCAACATCTCCCACAGCGAGAGCTTCCCTCCTGCTGTCCACCTGGTCTGAAACAGGTCTCCCCCCACGGTGGGGTTAAACCTCATCTGGTTTGCTGGTGACAAGTGTTGTGCACAGTAGGCAGAGGGCCCCTGCACTGCTGCCTGGCATCTTCACACCAAACAGCCCCTCTCCTGGTGTGCCTGTAATCAGTCACAGTTTTTTGTTTTGCCCTGAAGTTTATTACCATTTAAATAGCCTTCCAGTCTGAGATGTCCTTGGGGAGTTTCTGGCTCTGCTGCCTCATGCTCTGTGAAATTAATTCCCTTAAGATCATATCCTCACAGGAAAATGGTATGGGTTCAACAAAACTGGTTTCGAAACTGTTTTAAACCCACACAAGACCTTCTGTGACCCTCTAGTTTTGACTGGTGCACTTTCTATGTGCTTGGCTTGGGGTATAATATACTTAGATAGCAAAGTGTTTATTCCCAACCAAAATTACAACACCGAATCCTGCTGGCTGGGGCAATGTTTTTGGCTACTGTAGGTAAATTCCGTATTTAACTCAGAGTGTGTTTTTAGGCTTTGAAGATTTAAGGGCCAGACTGCAAATGCCTTTAATCAGGAAGCAATTAATTGCACAGATTTCCTCCTTGCAGTCAGTGTAGTGCTCATCCAGGTAATACTCCCTGCAAGACAATGGCTCATGCCTGTGCACTACTTTTATTACTGTGTATCTCTGCTAATTAGTTCCTGTTGGATGGTAGGGCAGGTTGCTACAGGGAGGTCCGATAAAAGGTACAATCAGTTAAGATAATCTAAAGATAGTTTTAAGAAGAAAAACAAATGGTTTGTTTTCCTGCTGAGCTATTATTATTATTATTATTATTATTATTATTATTATTATTATTATTATTATTATTATTATTATTATTATTATTATTATTATTATTATTATTATTATTTCTGAAGAATACTCACAAACAGGATTCACGCTTTAGATGGAAGTCAGGACCAGGTTTGCGAGAGTTGTTCTAGTACCTTGCTGTCAAGCATACTTGACTGCAGCTTTTTCCAGAGTAGCCTGGTGGTCATTCAAGACCAATTCCAAGTAGGAAGTGTCTAGTTTGTCTCTTTTGCACCCACTGCCAAGCAAAGGATCACAGTCCTGTTTCTCCCTCAGAAATGATGCTCAGGTTAACTTAGAGAGAGGTGTGTATGTATCAGGACAGGGAAAGCTGGGGGGAGGTTTGGGACAGCACTTACACAATGTCTCATGAAACAGGAGGGTGAGGCTTCAGCTCCTGCTCTGTCCCTCATTTGGGTCAGGGCCATTTCCCCCCCTCCTAATGCTAACACCAGCCTTGTTTGCTTTTTCAAACACAAGCCACACATCCTTCCTGTCCTACATACTGGCTGGAAACTACAAACTCCCTCATTATGCTACTATTGCAATTTACTGGCTTCCTCTCTGCATGCACAACACACAGCTCTTCATATTTGACTGTTATAATTGTATTTTCAAGGTTATAAATAACACTTTAGTCTGGTTTATGTGTTCATGCAAGTCAAGCTATAAACTGGCAGATGAATGAAATTAACTGCCTCCAGAATTCACATTCCTGTCACTTATTCAATTATTTGATCAACATAATTGCTCAGAGCAAGAGCTAATTGGAAAATGACATGTATTTACCCTCTCTATAGAGTAGGAAAGGCTTATCGGGTATTTTACTGCAGGCACTTTCATTACTTCCAATATTCTGGAAGAAACAAGGTTTTTAATTGGGCCAGGCCCAAACACACAAAGCTTGTTTGCTATCCAGATGCTTTCCCACTCTTAAAATAGTTCCAGTATTTGGTGGTGCAAGGGTTTGAACATGTCCCTACTGAAGCGCGTACAAGTACCTTGGCACACAGGTATGGGAGCTGCAAGCCAAGCTTGCCTCCAGGAGTCGACAGCACTATACGCATCCTTGCTTCTGTATATCTGTATTCACGCTGGTGCTGCAGCTATACGTGTTTGGTTCTGCCTATGACCAGCTCCCATCCCTGGGAGCTAATGCGGAGAATACTGGTCAGCTGAGGCAGAAGAGGCTCTCAGGAGTAGAAAAGGCAGAAAGTGATTTTTTTTTCTTGTTGCTTTTGTAGAAAAGACTGTAATTCTGTGCCTTGCCAGCTCAAATCCTGCATCGAGGCCACACCTGGAAACACTGGTACCTTTGGTATGATTTTTTGCCCCTTGCTTCACTCAGACGTTCTGCTCAACATTGTGAGTCTGCACACACACATCCATGCATCTGTGCACTTTTTGTTATTAAATGAAAATCTAAGAAGCAAGTGCCAGAGCAGAGGGGTGGGGAGGGAAAGGATCAGGAGGTAGGAGACTAAAATCTGAAACTGGTCCCTGTTTTCATTATTAGCTCTAGCATTGTTTGGGGTTGGAATATTTAATTTGTTTAAGTAATAGACAAGCAAGCACTTTTCCAGGCTGTGTGGATGGGGGAGGAAGCTCATCTATCAACATCAACAGTTTGCAACCTATTGTTTGCAGGCCCTGAGGGGATCTGTGGGTTATCTGTAGGGGAAAGGGAGCTAGGAAAATCAACCCTGTTATCAGTTGTCTTCAATTCACAACAGATGGCCTACACCTCCTCTGGAAAATATTGTGGTCTGCAAATAAAAACTGGGTAAAACCCGGTGTTTTTTCCTCATGCTGTTCATGAGCAGTTTAAGCATTAAAGCTTGGCTACTTGACTCCAAAAGTGGCCCACAGAGCATGTGAGGGCTGAGAAACATGCTGCACTGGATCTTACCCCCTGAACTCTCTCTGCGCTGCTAACACTGCACAAATGGTCCAGGACAGCTCTGAAAAACTCACTGTACTTCACACAGTGTCCTAGGGGCTGTTACTGTCTATATTTGATGAGGAGTAGTTAACCAGGTGAGTAATTTTTTAGTTCATCCAAATCTTGATGAAGAAATTAGTGCAGCACAGCCTATTTGTATTTAAACCAGGACATTTCTGAAAGTGGAGGGCTATTATTATTAGCTAGTTAGTTTGGTTGATTTTAGGATAGAAAGCAAAGAAATTTAAGAAGTAACCCCACCACACATGGCCAGGAAGCTTGCAGTGATCCCTGGGGGAAGAAGCTATGGGTAAGCACAAGTTTGTTGTGCTGCTTAATGAGGATGCTCTGCAATTTGGAAGAGAGGGGTTCTGAGGACAACGAGTACCATTCCTGCTTGCAGCTCTGCTACGCACACAGCCACAGCCAGCCACCTGAAAATGAGGATGATGCCAAGGTTTGGTATCTTGTGAGTGACTCCAGCTAGTGCACAAATAGCCCCTGAGTGCGTTGCTGTGATTTCTAAGCTATGACTAATGGTATAAATCAGTAACCTGATGGCACCACAGGACATCTCACAAGGAAAATGCAGGCTCCTTTGTTGCCAGCTCTACACGCAAAGGGAAAAAATAATAAGCCACCTTCCCCCACCTCCCCCGATGTGTCAGGATCCTGCAAATTCAGGCTGCTGCTACGGCCAAAGCAAGGGCCAGGCGCTGCCAGAGCAGAGGGAGGGCTCAGCCCTGCGTCCTGCCAGCCCCCCAGTTGGACGTTACCGTAGGCGCCC
This sequence comes from Patagioenas fasciata, assembly GCF_037038585.1. Lineage (NCBI taxonomy): Eukaryota > Metazoa > Chordata > Aves > Columbiformes > Columbidae > Patagioenas > Patagioenas fasciata. Next base: position 48,926,888 of record NC_092522.1, read on the forward strand.
CGCACGGCCAGCGGGACGGGGGCAGTTCCCCGGGGAGCGCCGCGCTCCCGGCCCCTCATCCCGGCTCTGAGCCGGGATACGGTTGGGGAGATGCTCCCACGGAGGCCAGGCTGGTACCCGCCGCCCTCCCCGCCAGCTCCGCCGTGTCCCGCCTCCGCTCTGTCGCCCCCAGGGCCACCCCCGGCCGCGGCGGCACCGACAGCAGGGGGCGACCGCCGCCCCGCATCCAGCCCTTCACCCCAGCACCTCCGCCGCCCCGCAGCCAGCCCAGCAGCTCCGTACCCCCACATCTCCCACCCACCTTCAGGACAGCAGCCTCACAGCCCAGCATCCAGCCCTGCGGATCTGCAGGCAGCCCCGCCGGCCCGCCGGCCCGCCGCCCCGCACCTCCACAGCCCCGCAACCCTGCAGCCCTGCAGCCCATCCTTGGACCCAGCCCACAGCCCTCGAACCCCGCATTTCCACGTTCCCACCACTCAGCAGCCTCACAGGCCCCCAGCTCAGTGTCCCAGCAGTCCCACAGCGAATCGTGCTGGCAGACCCACATCCAAACGTGCGGTTCGGTAGCCCCGCAGACCAACAGCCTCGCATCCAGCCTCCAGTCCCTGAATCCCAGCACCCCCAAAGCCCAGCATCCCTGCAGCCCTACAGCCCAGGGGTCCTGCAGCCCTACCACCCAGCATCCCCACAGCCCAACATTCAGTGCAACATCCAAGCTGTAGAGCAGCCCCAAAGCTCTGCAGCTCAGCATCCCTGCAGCCCCACATGCAGCAGCTCAACAGCACAAGCATCTCTGCATCCCAGCCCAGGGCATGCAGCAAGCATGGCTGGCACTGTGCTGCTGCTCGTGGATCAAGGTTTTATCGTGGTTTTTGCGCTCAGGGACAATGACAACTGCGACCATAGAAGTGGTTGTAGTAATGCTGGGGCTCTTTCGCCCGAAGCCCTGTTATAAACTGTACTGCTACAGGTGCTATTTCATTTCTGGGAGCTGGAAAAATCTTTCTGGAGTGGGCTTGCCACAGTCTGAGGAGGCAGTTTTACAAATGTGCAGGATGTAGCCAGAGTGACTGGTGTACTCCTGGTACCACTGCTGTGCAGGGCTGGAGGCAGGCATGCAATGTGGCTAAAGAATGGCAGAACCAGCCACCTCCACATCTTCTTGGCTCCAGTACTACAGCCTGGTACTTCACTGTGAGTTTTGTTGCCATCAGGACCAGTTGCTCTCTATGCGTGGTAACAGATTTTTCTGCAGGATTTTAGCACTAGAAATGAATACTGGAAACCTGGTGCTTTTGTTACACTAGGACATTCATCCTGCTGACTGTGAATCAACACGATTGCATTTCTGGAAAATTCAATACATATATGTTTGATTGGTTGGTTTGGGGTTTTTTTGTGTGTGTTTTTTTTGGTTTTCTGTTTGTTTATTCCTGTCCACTTTCTTGTCCCGCTGAGCCTCATCCTGGCAACTCCTTGCAGGAGGCCTGTAGCATGCTTGATTTGATGGAAAACTTGTATCCTGCCTGACTTACAGCCCAGCCTTGCTGTATACTCAAAGCAACAGCACAGGTGTGCTGCTCCTCTATGAACATATTCCAAGAGTACATGTCTTAGCTGAACTTCATCCTATTTTTCACGAAGGCACAAAGCATCTGGTTACTATTTTCTGCAGAGAGAAGGCACTTGAAATGGAAAAAGTCCTTCAAGTCACAAAATGGGATAGAAAATCAAACCGTGGAAAATATTTGCAGGCAAACAATAAAAATGCAGTTTGAGTCAATGAAAATATTTCTTTTCAATACTTTCAAGCTGATTTTTCTTGATCACTTAAAATTATTTAAATTGTAGAAGACATTTGAATAAAGAAAACACTATTCTAAATGTCAACAATGGAAAAATGTGATACTTTGATATTTGTAATGTTTTTCCCCATGACTTTTATTTAAGAATTGTATTGTGCATGTTTTCTTCTGTAGCTCCCACAAGAAAAACAACAGTTTTAAGGAATTGGTATATTTCACTTAGAAAATACTTTGCTGAAAACTCATACCTGGAAAAAAGCTGCAAATAGTTAGTGTGAGAAGACTAGCAGGAAGCTTTTAGTTCCAGATGTGTTGTTCTACTTCCCTGGTATGACAGAGGCACTTACAATCAAAGTTCAAAGATGCAGCACTGGTGGAACTAACTACATATTTCCTGATGTTGGTGCCTGTCAGTGCACTAGAGTTAATACTGGTATTTACAAATCTGTGCTTAATTCGTTCTCTAACTAAAGGAAGCAACCAAACCCCAGTGATTCCCAGGGAGAAATCAGGGCCAGTGTACAAGGGGCTTTCTCCCATCTTAGTTCTGGCTGTGTTATGTATGGAAAAAAGATGCATGTAGCAGATACAGTCCAATTGCAGCTCTCCTCTGGTGAGTCAGAGTCAGCTTCTTAGGTCTTACAGATCTGAAGTCAGGAGGGAAGGATGGTCTTGTGGCATAGGATAAGGAACATGAGTCAGAAGTGTTTATTCCTGAAAAGACCAAAAAAAAAAAAAAAAGAAAAAGACTCCTTTCATTTATTAGCAGATGTCTCTAACCAGCCTAAGCAAGTTACTGCTAGAAAATTTCAGCTGTGGGCATTTCAAAGCTGGAGAGAGCAAAAAAAATTAAAAAAAGAAAAAAAAAAAAAAAAGAAGTCCAATTGACATTTGATCATTTCAGCAGCAACATTACATCTACCCATAACCAGCTGTCCTGATAGGAAAAGGACAAGCACCAGGTTAAATACCAAAAATACCCCGATTTGGGTTTCAGGCTAGCTGAACTCCCATTGATTAAGCTGGGAATGTTGATTAAAGACCTCAAGCTGTGACCCACAACAATTCAGTCAGGTTACTCCTGCCGCTTAGCCAGGCTTGAGTTAAATTGGAAAGCAGTATAGAGCCTCAGTGAGTTTATCAGCTCTGAGCAGTGTGTTTCTAGGCAGATAACCTGCAAGTACGTCCCTGCTCAGCCCTGGAGTCTTACAGGGCATTCAATAGGTTGTCTACATGCTGGTAGGAGATATTAAAGTCTTAACCAAAAAAAAGAAAAAATTAAAAACGAACCCAGCTTGGGACCAATCGTCTGGAAATCAGGTTTTCACTCCATATAGTTAATGATCAGTTGGTGGGTTAATAGCCAAATGTGAAGTTAAGTGTGATTAAAGCTTAAAAAAATTCAACTGCTCAGTGACTGTATTCAAAGACAATATTCAGTTATTTTTTAATGGTTAGTTTTCTATCTAGGGTCCCCTAAAATAGGGATATTTTAACTTGTCAAGGCAATAGCACCATAGCAATAAAACCCTAAGCAGCATGCCAGTTCGGTGCACAGGACCTGCTTTGCCTACCAGGACTATGATCTTTAAGTGTATTTAGCATCGCCACTTTTTAATAAGTGTGGTGAAAAGGTGAAATAGGCCCTTATTTAAGTGGAACGATTTATTATTGTCATTTAGCTTTTGAAGGACCAGCCGTGCAGAGCAGCTCCAGTCAGGCCTTGAACGCAATAATATTTAGGCGTGGGTTAAGAGGGAGTTTGCAGAATCCTGTCCTTATTGCAGCGAGAAAATAAAAAATTGTTCCTCTTCAATTTGTGTTTCTTCATTTTACTGACAAATGAAATGAACTACAAAAGCTGATGCAGTAAAGACAGGGCTTCTCCCTTCAGCTTTGTGCCACAGCAACAAGATTGTTGGGTGAACTTTGATTGTATCACTTATGATGCCACTAGCTGCTGTGAAAAGTAGAAGGAATTCAGACCAATCTTGAGGGCACCAGCTGAGTCTGTTGATCCAACAGGGAAAGAAAAAGGAATTGCTGCAAACCAAATCGGGACTTTTTCAGGAAGACCATAGAGAGATGGTATGATATAGGTAAATTATGTAATATAGGTAAGGACAACTGCTGCTTCCAAACACTAAACTGTAAGAGGCAAGAGTAACTTCTTGTTTCTGTGATCTTTCTCTGATAGAGAGCAATCTGAAATCCAGAACAGATAGCATCTATCAGGATCTAGCTGCACATCTGACAGCGCTTGACTACTGACAGGGTTGTCAGGCATTGGAATAGGCTGCCTGTGGAAGTGGAGGAGTCACCATCTCTGGAGTTGTTTAAAAGATGTAAAGAAAAGATCCTTAGGGACATGGTTTAGTGCTAGAGTTAGGTTAGGTTATAGTTGAACTCGATGATCTTAATGGTCTCTTCCAAACAAAATGATTCCATGATTCTATCTTCTAGCAGGCTTCTGGGGCACCTGTGTGTGCCTCACCCACAGAGATGAGCAGTCCCCTGGCCACAGGCAGTGCCCGGCATGGGGAAGGTGGCCACACTTGCATGGGGAAGGGACCCAAAAGGGCTCCCGAAGGACACCCAACCCTGTGGTTTTCAGGCTGCAGTGCAGCGACATACTATTGATCCACAGGGCAAGAGGAGGTGGTCGGTGAAGTGAATGGAGAAAAAGTGAACCAAATAGGTGCACCTACTTCCATACATGTGAACAAATATTATAGTGAGGGAGCGAGAGCACTGAAATGTATCCTGGGCTTTGTTTGGTTTCCTTTCTCTTGTCAGTACAAATCATCACAGAGCCATTGCCCATTAGTCTTAGGATTGTTTTCCAAAACCATAGTTGGAAGAGAAGCTGTCAGGAAATACGAACACATCCCAGCTCTCTAGAAATAAAATCAACTGTCTCTAACCACTCTTGACAGCCCCGGGGGTCTCACCTTGTTGGAGTTGCCTCAGGCCCTGGAGGCAACTGCAGTATGCAACTGTCTGTACCATTAGAAATTTTGTCCTGTCATCTGTATTGAGCTTTCCTTGCTGTAATTTAAGGTAATTATTTCTTGCATTATTTACCTCCACAGGCTGTAGAAAACAGACTACTCCTTTTCTCTTCAGTGTGTCAATGCCAAATTGTATCCAGCTTGCCATTGTTCACACAGCCCTTTCGTGGGGGCAGCCCACCCCTCCTTTGCCTTGCTGCTGCTGGAGAGCCAGCAATGGCTTATTTAACCTAGAACAGCGTGGGAACCGCACTCTCTGCAGCTTTCTTTTTCAGTTTCATCAGTCTTATTCAGTGCTGTCCTCCCATCCTTAACCACATGCTGCATTCAACTCTAGTTTTGAGTCCTTTTCAAGCTCTGTTCCTACCCCTGAGCTCTGTTTGCCAGGAGCACCCAAAGCACGTTCCCATTTCCTCTGCATCCACTTTGCTTCCCTTCAGCCCTTAGGAGGGCTGCCCTTCATAAAAGGCAGCTCCCAAACCCACAGGGACTGCACCGTGCACACACACACATGCAACCAGCTCCACATTACCCGAGATCTAAGATGACCGAAAGCACGAGAGAAAAAAAATGAGCTCTGTGTACAGTCACTACTTGGAGCTGAACAGAGATATTTTTCCCTTCTTACTTTTTTTGTTAATTGTTGCTCTGGACATTTTTGTTTTATCAGATGGGGAATGACACTCAAGACCTAACTAATTTATGCCTCTTGTCAATGGCTCTTTGTTTTCTTTCCTTTTTTTTCCTTATTTTTTCCCTGATCCTATAATAATTTCTTTGTTTCCTGTGGTAAGCTGGCCACTCAGATCATTATATTGCTGCAAGGCAGGCCTGTGTTAAACCTGGCTGTATTATTATTCATAATAGCAGCAGCAGCATCTGCTGGGTTGGCAGCAACGCATGGCAGCCAGGGCTCCCTCTGCTAGGCACCATGAAAAAATCACACTACCTAGCCCTGGAGTGACCAGGACAAAAGACATTGAACCCCAGACAAGAAAACACCTTTTTCTTATAAAACCAGGTGAAACACTTTGGACTTTTCCCTTGTAGGTACTTTATTGCCCTTGTTAATGGCAGGCTCTTTGTCTATACTAGAGTAGGCTATCAGCAAGGTACTAACAAACTAATAAACAAAGCAGAGGCAGTTGTCCGAACAGCTAAATGATTTGCATTGTCCTTGCATGAGTTTGTCCCAGACCAAGCAAACATTTTTGCAGCCAGTGCCCAGGCACATTTTGGGAGCCAGGGTAGGCCAGGGAGGGTTCCCAGCAGGCAGTTTAGGTACAGTGCTCCTTCTCTGGGGCGACTAGCGCTCATCCCTCTGGGGATGTCTGGGCACACCAGTGGGGCTTGGGACAGAAAACATCCCCTGGCCTGTGTTGTTTTAGCCTTGGCGTCTCAGCACCACACACCTTTTAATGGGTTCACTCATCCCAGCATCCCTGTGGGGTGGGGAAGTGCTGCTCAGCCTCCAGGTCTGAGGGGAAAAACACACCGTGAGGGCACTGAAAAGGCAATGTGGCTCCAGAGCAGGCTCCAGCCTGCCAGGTCCTGCAGCCAGCTTGTTACCCATCCTTCTGCTTCAGCCCCATGGCTCGAAGCCCCTTGGGATGGTGAGAATAAGCCAGCCAAGGAGATGTGCCCCAGGTCTGGTGGGGCTGCTGAGCCATCCAGGACCATGCAGGACAAGTCAGGGCCACCTCCACCTTGGTGAGGCTGGGAGGCTTGAAGCACATGCCATGCAAGTCTGGTCCTGAGAACAGGGTCAGGCTTAACTTGACCCTTAAGGACTTGCAGAAGCTTAGGCAGGGACCTGGCTTCTCCACCCCATGCACTCTTGTCTTGCTGGGAAGTATGAGGCCTCGAGGCCTCTTGGAGACCACATGTCACATCCATAAGGATAGTTTATGCAGAGGAAATTGGTGGGTTAGGAAGAGTGCTCAGTGCTTTACAGCCGCAGTGCCTGAAGTTCCTCTGCTGAGAAAAACAGAGAGCAGTGCAGCATCATGAATTTTCCATACTAATTTTCTCCATGCCTGTGTTAACAGGGAGATGATTCATTTTTAGCCACATGATCATTTGTCTCTGCTCTTGGATCATGTCCATCACCATGGTGTCAGGGACTGGGAATACAGAGAACCTGTGTTTGTAAATTAAGGCTTTACCCAAGAGTTTTATACGAAAATGTGCTGTTTCATCTACAATTGTATTTTGAGTTGTTTAGAAGCAGTATCATTGCTTTGTTACCTTGAAAGCCACAACTGGACCTTTTGAGAGAGAACCTTCAGGTTTCCCGGGTCAGCTCCCAGGCAGGCATTTAACATCCCTGCAGAGCCCTGCACATCGGGGGTGAGAATTTACAGCAGGAGGAGGGTGTTGGGAGCCACGGCTGCAGCAAACCCACCCCTGGCCATAACCTGGCAGGGATGGATCCAGGGACCATATGGATCCAGGTTGTGAGGCTTCAGCTGTATTTATATTGGTCTTTTGTTCTTCCCAGCACACCTCTCACTGACACCTGCACATCTCCTGTGTGGTGGGAATATTTGCACATTTCTGCTGACAGCAGAGGCACAGTGAGGGCCTGTTACCTGCACAGGGTGGGGTTGCAAAATTGGACCCCACTGAGAAGTGGAAGCCTGCTTATGGCCTTTCCCTAATTATTCTTCTCCTTGCTCAGTACCACCTCCAGTAGGAAGAAAAGAAAGAAGAAGAAATCTGGGCCTCGTTCACTCTTCTGTTAATTAGTTTTAAATAAAAGAATAAAACCAGAAAGAAAAGCAACAGCTGATGGAGGTAATCAGGCCAGGCTGCTGGAGAAGCAGGAGCTGTGGGAAGGGGGAAGATGGCTGTGGAAAGCATCGCCTTGCAGAGAGCCCTGGATTTCTAAGGTCTGCCTCTTCCCTGAGTCCCATTTAACGGCAAATCAGAGTACATGGGGTAATAATAGCAGCTGTATTTTGGGCTGGTTTAAGAGGCTATACTTTCCCAGCTGTCTTTGGAACAAAACAGCAGTGGCAGGCAGTGTCCCTGTCGGCACAGCCCAGCTAAATCCACCAAAACAAGCATCCTAGCAGCCTTCTGGAAGAACTTGTTGGGTGAATTTTGCCTGTTTGTTTTCAATGACAAGTTTCTGAGGAAAACAGTAGCACTTTAAAACACACACGTACAGCCGAAAAAGCTTGTGGACTTTTCCCTCCTCTCTAGCAAATACTTTGCTACCTCTTTTACAATGCCATTTCTATTGACGCAGAACGAAGATAAGAAATGTTTGTCCGCTCTGCCTTGCTGGGTGTTCTGTGTGAGGCTTCTGGCTGATTTACCGTGTGTCCCTGCTGAGGTCTCAATCCATTTTCAACTGCAAGTGCCCTGGTCCTTGCTTGGCTTATCATGCCGACACAGCTGGCAATCTATTAATCTGCTTCTCCCAATGCCTTTACTTCAGTGGGAAAGCTCTGGTGCCTTTAAGTGGTTTGTATTTACACCTAACTGAGGCTGGTGCTCAAGGCCCCTAGGTCACCTGTCCGTGAAAACCTCTCTTCTTAATTGTTGGAGTAGGGGGAGGTCTACCAGTGATGATTTTCCCTTGTTCACGTCTTTAATCTGAGGACTTCAAGACATTTTAAGAAGTATTTTCTCATCTACTGATAAACTGAGGCTCAATTTTCACCCTACAGAAGTTTTTCTGCAGAACTATGTTTTTAGGCACATGAATTCTACCTTGTTCCTCCCCAGCTAATAGAGGACACTAGTTTGGCAAAGTTATGCAGCAAAGGAGTCCTTTGAATCTCATTCTCTTCAGAAAACTGTTTTAAACTAGGCTGGCTCGTGAAAATAAACCACCCTGGAAGGGTTTGCCTTGTAGAGCTGTGTTGGTTAGCACTGTGCTGAAAAACTCTTTCTAATTCCAACTAAATCCTCAGGCAGAGGGAGGTTTGTGAGCAGGAAAGCCGGGACTATAATGGCAATTTCCTGAGTCTGGCCTTGTACACTGGCCAGGCGACACTCTGGCTGCTAAAAGAACAGTTAGTAAGGGACTCACAGGTAGAGGCAGGAGGCTTGAAAGAGAAAAAATAAGTTACATTCTGGCTAGTTGCTATGTCTGATTATATTTACCTATTATGTTTGAAAAGTTCTGGCCTGGAAACTGGGGAACTGAAAGTTTTCATACCTTGCCTGAAAAAGAAGAGAAATGGAATGTCTGGGTGTCTGCTTTCTGGTATCCCGCAGCTGCTTACAGTTGTTTTTCCGAAGTAGGTTTCTTGTGGGGTGAAGCAGTGTGCTGAGGAGTACCTGCTCCTCTCCAGCTGCAGCTGCCAGCACCAGGGAGGTGGGTTGGACTCAGCAGTAAGCTGGCTCAGCTAAACTGGGGATCAGGGAGGCACCTGAGGGCCTCCACATACAAACGCCTGAGCTAGGACAGTGCAGATTTGGACGGTGGGGTTTACTCTGTACCAAGGGAATCATGGCCTTTGTGTTCCTGTCTGTGTGTCACCACACAACACAGAAAAAGCTGTGGCTTTTCTACCTCTGCTAAGCTGTCCCGGAGCCAGCTGTGGATGCTGTCCTGCGATGCCTGCCCTGGAAGTTGGGCAGCTATCAGGGAAGAACAGCCTGTTCACTTTCAATAAAACTGACACTTGAACTGGCTTGTTCCAAGCCTTTAAATGCCCACCAAGAGGGTCTCAGCAACCACTTTCAGAAAATTTCTTTAAATGCGGAAAAGTCTTTTCGGCAGCGGCCATGAGATTCTTCCAAGTTTGACACCAAGAGGAAGTGGCCAGCTCCAAAAGAGATAACACTAGGACGAATCATTGTTTTCCAGACTTCAAAAGTAACCAACTAAAAATGTGTGGGCCAAACTGTCCACAGAGGCACATCAGCACAGATCCATGGGCTGGAGCAAGCTTCACTGGGAAGGGTAGGTGCAGAAGCGATCACTGGAGAGTCTCTGTAGAGCAGATGGGTCTCTCTGCCACACTCACCTCCTGGCACAACTGACAAAAGTCCCCCATTAGGAAGCTGGTCTCACTCCTCATGGAATGTGGAATGTGGGCTCATGCAAGGACATGTATGGTTCAGTGAGATGTTCTCCTGGGGACATCCCATATCAGTGGGGAGGTGGTGAAGTTCTCCAGGGAGTAGTGATCTCTGTTCGCCTTGGTTAGTGACCATTTCAGACCAATCTGGGCATATTTTACAAGCAGCATAAGATACCGCTTGGAGCTATGAAGGTATTTAGTGTCCTGGTTTTCTATACCTAGGGGAGACACTGACTATCCACTCACTTGCATTCTCTTTCCTCTTGCAACATTTGCATTTGGGTTTAAGACATGCAAAACCATTCTGCTTCCACCTGCATCACTGCTGACTGTCTTCCTCTGCACTCTCTGCTCTGCCCCATCAGCCTGGGCTCTCGGTGCCTCTTCCCAGTCCTCCAGCCAGGTCTGATCACATTATCCTCTGTCACAAATAATTTTCAAACGAGGACCTTATGCTTCAATGCAACCCCACATCCGGAATGCAAAGAGGTATCCTTGCATTCACTTTATAAATAAGTAGAAGTGTCAGCATTTTTAGGTCTGGCCTTTGAGGACTCCCTGATCCAGACAAAAGTTCTGCAGTTCCCATTGTGCAGCTGGAGTCTCCCCAGCACCTCCCAGCTCTCCCTCTGCAGGCATGGGAGATCAGGCCCCTTCATCTGTTGTGCCACCAGGATGGACATTTTGGGGAGGAAACACCAGGACTGGCAGGCTGCTCTGGAACTTGTCTCCCCTTTGAAGCATCCCTGAGGCCTGACACTCTGGCAAAATGTACAGTGTGCAGATGGGGTGCATGGAGGGGGGTGATGAGTTTTGGTGCACACAGATTGTGGGGTTTCATCCCCATTCAAAAAGACTCTGGATGTCTAACCAGTGTGAAAACAAAACAGATGCCTGGCATAACCCTGAGAGAAAAAACAATAAAGGTCTTTTGGCTTGTGTAGAAAAGAAGATGTCTGCCGTGCAGAAAATACCTCTCAGATACAGGCAACTTCAGGAATACGGATTATGACACTGAAGACTAGGGTAGGATTGTACACAGGAGATGGTGGATTGCAGTCTAGGCTTGGGCATGAGGGCCACAGAGATCTACTTGTGGGGTCACATGAAGATGCTTGTAAATGCAGGCCACCTCAGCTCAAGCATGGGTGAGGGGTGAAGAGAGTGCTCACAGAAGGGATGAGACTAGGGTAGGAGCAGGAACCGGCAGAGGCAGCCAGCAGGGCTTCTTCCTGGGACTGCTACAAATGTCGGGAAGGCTGTGGCAGAAAAGTTACCCACAGGTCTGTCCTGACAGGGAGGAGGATGTGTAGTAGAAAGGAAAGTTTTTCCCAGATGCTGGAAAGAGCCCCTGGAGATCAGGAGAGTAGTGGACAAGGGTTTTGACAGCTGTTTTGGGAGTTCACCTGGGGAACTGGTGGTGTTGTGGCAGCTAAGAAAAACTAATAAGGGGATTCACATAGGGGCTGACAGGCAGTGTGGCAAAGAGCATCTGTGCTGCAGACACCATTTCTGTTTTGAGTGCTAGCTGTTCTGCCTCTGGCTCCTTGGAGACGTGTTTCCAAATTGAGCTGTTGTTTCTCTGCTCAGCTCTCTCCTCTGCCACCCTCACCATCCTCACCAATGTGCAGTACACCGTCCAAGCATGCTTTCTCCTCCTCCAGCTTAGTCCTTGTGCTTGCCTCCCTCTCTCCAGATTCCCTCTGTAAAGTGGGGCTCCTGGGACAGGTTTGAAATGTGGTATACAACAGGGCAGGGGCAGTTCCTTCAAATGCTTGGCAAACAGGTATCTTTGTAATTTTTCTTACAGAGACATTTATCTGCCATCACCTAGATCTTAGCCAGTGTGTCCCCACCAGTGTGCAAGTGAACTGCTGTGGCCACTGTCTGGTTCCTGCTCAGACCCAGCATGGAGAGCCCTGGGAAGCGTGGCCTGTCCTGAACAGAGCTCCCACCTCTGATGCATCCAGAGGGGCGTGGGGCAGCTCAAGGGCAGTGAGGGGCTTACAGGACAAGCAAGCAAATTGGTGACAGTCACACAAAATACATGACATGCAGCACTTTTCAGCAGCTGTGACCCCAGACCAGCTGAAAAGTATTTTGAAAGCAAGATAAAAGGCTCACCTCCCACTATGGTTCCCCTGCAGAGACACTGCACGTTAGGGTTAATTTGTTTTCTGAATTAACTAGGAATTTGGGAGGCTTGAAGCAATTGTGCCTTTTTTTTTTTTTTAATATCTCAACAATCCTGTTTGCCTGTGAGTTTTTGGTAGCTTTTTCTCAAATGGAACTTGTCTAGTGGGGCGGTGAGAGTTTATTGTGTTAATAATGTGTGCTGCTAACTGATTGCTTTCCCCAGGTAGTGAAAACTTCCCTGAGATTGAAATCTTGTGTGATGAAAATGTTCTTTAAAAATCCCTGGGGAAAAAAAAAAAAAAAAATATATATATATATATACACACATATATATATTTTAAATTACAAATCAAATATCTAATAAAAGCAGGAATATCTTGTATTTCTCTAGCCCTTTTCCCTCCTAGTTCTCAAAGCACAGCTTCAAAAGCACTCCTCTGGAGTCGGAGCCATCATTTATACAAGCTGCTTTTTCTTTCCCGGGTTGTTGCCCTTTCTTTGCTCCCTTATATTTCCCCTTTCTTCCCACCTCCCCTGCCACCAGCCAGCTTAGCCGTGTCACTCTGATCCTGCTCTTTGGAAAACGAAGGGGTGCATCACAGATGTTTTTTTTCCAGACCTTGGAATTGCTCTTCTCAACAAAGAACAGGATCTTGGTGACAGCCCTGCAGAGCAGGCTGTACTCTTCCCTTGAACAAGCAGCAGTGCATCACGTCATGCTCAGAGCGCGTTGCCTCACTCCCTTGCCTCTCCCCGTGTCAGGCTTTTCAAGTTTCTACAAGAAAAAAAAAACAAGCTTTCATTCTACGAGGCCAGCATCCAGTTCATTTTTTTTATATCGCCGGGAAAATGATAAGCCAGGATATAACAATGACCTACTTCATGTCTAGATAAAATAATTTCCTCTCTCTGTAATTTTTCTCAAAGAATAATATTTGACTAACGTGAGCATGTAAGATAGAGCAAAAGCTTTTCTGTGAACTGGCTGATACTAGACCAAATTCAGCTGTAAGACAGACAACTGCCACCCTGTTGACCTATGTGGAGTTAAGCCTGTTTATCTCCCAGCTCAGAGCTCTGAAAACAATTGGGTTCAAACCTGTAAGATGTGTGCATGTGATAGGGCTGAGGCCGAAAGCTTTGGAGACAACAGCTATCTGTCACAGCATCCCTCCATCAGCGCACCCTCGGCACGGCTGCCCAGGAGCTGCTCTGACTTGCTGCTGTGGTGCAAATGGCCCCCCCTCCTCTGCAAAACAACTGGTTAGCTCATCCTCTTACACAAAAGGCTACTGTATTTGGTAGGGTACATTACAGTATAGGGCAACCATGCCGCACTGAATCCACTCACGCCCCCCTCCCCAAGCACAGAAACAATGCAGACTGTTATAGCTATCTCACTGGAGGCTACTTAGCTCAATGCATTGACTGTATTTGTCTACTGAAGGTGTTTAAAAATGTGCATGTCGCATTTTTTGCTTGCAGCATTTGTATGAAGAGCTTTCTCACATCATCTTTTGACACCATTCAAACGGATTGTCACTCAGTGCACATTGCCCACCCTCTCATCTCCCACCTACAGTTTTTCTTGTGGTTGTGCATCTTTCCTCTTAATGAGTTCCCATCACAACACTGATACAGGCCACAGATTTTCTATTTGTCACTGCAGATAAGAGGTGACATTGCTCAGGCATCCTTGTGTCCTCAGCTGGGTCATATTCTGTCCTGGTGTCAGTGATCACTGTATGTCTGCTCACCTTCAGTTGGCACACTGTCCAAAATGGACTGAAATTCATCTGCTCTCACGGCTTCAGCATGCCATGACACACTGCCCATGACAGCCAAAGCTGACCCGCATATGGTATTTACCATATTTACTATCAGCTTATTTACTGTCAGTATATTTACCATATGTTGATTTCCAGCATCACATGCCATTCCACAGTACTAACAAGATACACAATTTATGGGATGCTGCTGAGAGTAAAATATAGTTAAATTTTAATTATGGTTCTCCTTTTATTTCTTTCCTTGCAAAAATGTAGTATGAACCAGATCTGGCCTATTGACTTTTCTCCCATTTCTTGTTCCCCCAGGTTGAAAGTTCCTCTGGATTTCTAGAAATGGAAAACTACTGCCTGCTGGACTCTGGCAGGAGAAAGGTAACAACCATCTGAGCATGGTGATGGAGACTCCCCTTGATAGCTCTGCTCCTCAGGTACAACAAGCCTTTCTGACAAAGCTCGTGTGTGGGAAACAACTTTCTCGGGTGCTGCTTTGAGCCTGAAGATTAAACTCTCACAGGGAACTAGAGTCTTAAAATCTATACCTTTTCCTACTCTATGTGCCTTTTGTTAGCATTCCCTTTTCTTGTGCAGAGATGCAGCTATGTATACACTCAGAACCATGCAGATTAAAAACGAGACACTGGACTGCAAATGGGGCTCTGCCCCCCGCACAGAGCAGTAGGGAGCAAATACACCAGACATATAATAACAGCATTTAGTCTCCATGTTCTTTGGAAATGACTGAAGATGTTATTCCTTGTCTTGTGTGGATCCTGACTACCTTCAAAGTTTCACTGAGGCAATTTGTTTTCAATTCAGAAAGGACACAAGTCCCTGTGCAATTCACCCATTTTCCTCTTGGCCCAGTTGAAGGAAAAGAAGGATCCGTAACAATTTTTGGTACTGGAACTGGTACCTGATTTTGATCAGGGATGTGATTTGTCACCTCTGCCATCCCTACACCAAGCTATGTGGTTCACCATTGAAACAGCACTGGTGCTCAAGATCTTACCACACCACAGGTAGCTCTGAGCCCACTCAGCTATCACAGCAGAGTAGCGATGGAGTGGCTTCTCACCCCTTTCAGTGAAACATCTGCTGGGCTCAGGCTAATACTGAACTAAACAAATGCTGTGACTTTGCAGGCAGGCGGCTGGGGAACTTTCAGGCTTTAGGGCTCTGTTGTGGAAGGATCAACCCCAGGAACAAGTGGGACAACAGGTTGCCATGGTGGTAACCTTTCAAAGAGATGCAGCTGTTTGCAAAGTGAGCCTGCACCTACATGTGTAATGTTTTTCCCTTTCTCAACAAGAATAAGCCAGCACAACTGCATTGTTACTCTAGAGACTTAGTTGCAACAGTATTGTTAAAGCAATTCAGCTTTTGTAGGTAGACAGGCTATAATTACACTAAATTAAAATAGAATGCTTTTGTTCTAACCTAGGCAATCCCAAGAGGACTTGCACCAAAATAACCAAAGGTATGAATTAAACCATTTCTGTTATTTTGGTACATGCCTGAGTGCAGGCAGGCTCCCACTCTGGCCCTTCTGGCTGTTGATCCTGGCAAAGCCCAGCTGCTTGGGTCATCTCTTCTCAAGCTTCCTCACAGGGGAATCAATATATGAAAGCACCTGATTCGGAAACACCTCCTGGTTGTAGCTGGGTGCCCTGTGATGTCTCTGTCACTGACTCCTGTACATGGCAGCACTGTCTTTGTTTAGGGGAAGGTGATTCTGCAGGACTGAGCTGTCCCACAGGAGGGTCAGTGGCCCCTGTGGGTCTTGAGCATGAGGGTCATCCTGAGCCATGTGCTCCACTGGCTGCTGTGTTCCATCCCTACCTGGCTGTGCTCCCCACAGGGACTGGGTGGGTGATGCCACCCCAGCACAGGACTCCAGTAAGCTGTTTCTTCCCCATCACTCCAACTGTATGCACAGGGCATCCAGCCTGGGCTCTTCCAGGCTGCCTTTGACCAGGAAGGACCTTGGGTCTGGCCCTGCTTTGGAGTGCCCAAAATGTTGTCTGGAGTGCACAAGCACCAAAACTTATGAACAGCCACAGCAGCTCTTCCTATGGAAGAGGTCAGCACACATAAGAAAGCAAGATTAGCTGTATCAAGTGCTTATTTCCATGAGGGACATGCATTGGCCAGGCCTTCAGTGGTCAGAGCATGCAGCTCTGGGCTTTATAGAATCACAGAATAATTTGGGTTAGAAGGGATCTTCAAAGGTCACCTAGTTCAACCCTCTGCCATGAGCAGGGACGTCTTCAACTAGATCAGGTTGCTCAGAGCCCCATCCAGCTGGGCCTTGAATGTCTCCAGGGATGGGGCATCCACCACCTCTTTGGACAAGCTGGGCCAGTGTTTTACCACGCTCATTGTAGAAAATCTCTTCCTCATGTCAAACCTGAATCTCTACTCTTCAGGTTTAAAAGCATCACCCCTTGTCCTGTTGTAACACGCCCTTCTAAAAAGTCTGTCTCCATTTTTCTTACAGGTTCCTTTTAAGTGCCAAAAGACGCACTTATAGAAGCAAGAGGACGGCAGCCCTGCAGGCCTGTCATTTCCAGCTCTTCCAGCGAGCACGGAACAGACACCTGGGGCACGACGTGCAGCTGCAGCACGCCCCGCGGCACGGAACCAGAAAAATGACGATACCAACATCTATATCCCGGGTTGATGACAGCGCGATGGGGACACGGGCCCGCTCGCTCCCGCCGCAGAGCGCGGTGGCGGCGCTGGGCTCGTCGCCGCGCTCTGCGACGGGAGCGAGCGGGCCAATGAGCGGTGCGTCCGCGGGGCGGCGGCGGCGCGCACCCTGCCCGCGACCGTCGTGGCGGGCGGCGCGGGGCGCTGTGACGCCGCCTGCCGGGCCGGGCCGGGTCGTGCGGCGGCGGCTCCTCCCCGCACGGCGCTATGTCACGCGGAGGCGCGGTGCTGGCGGGTGGGACTCGGTAGCGCGGGGCCAGGCGAACGCAGCGCAGGCGGGATCCGCTGCTACAGCCGCCTGCGCCCGGTGAAGAGCCAGCGGCGCCGGGGCTGGCTTCGCGGCGGTCGCGCCGTGCTTGCCGGCCCGCGGGGGCCCCGCACCGCCCGTCCACCGCCGCTGCACCCCGCCGCCCTCCGGCCGGTGGTCCCGGGCCGCGCGCAGCCCCCCAGCCCGCGGGGCTCCGCGTCGCCGCGCGGATGCCGCCGCAGCAGGAGGGCGAGGCGGGATACATCAGCAAACCGGCGCCGGGCGGCTGCGAGGTGCCGCCGGTGCCCCCGCGCAGGGTGCGCAGCGGCCGGGCGGCGGCGGCGCTGGGGGCGGCACTGGGCGGCCGCTGCAGGGCGGCGGGCACCGGGGCCGGGGCTGCGGCGGGGGTCGGAGCCGGGGCCGGAGCCGAGCCGCGGCGCAGCATCAAGTGCGTGCTGGTGGGGGACGGCGCCGTGGGGAAGACCAGCCTGGTGGTGAGCTACACCACCAACGGGTACCCCACTGAGTACATCCCCACCGCCTTTGACAACTTCTCCGGTAAGGGTCGGGGACGGCCGCAGGGGCGCGGGAGGGGGTGCTGCCGCCGCGGGGAACGGCGCGTCCCGCCTCTGCCTTCCCCGGAGCCGTGGCGGCGTTGCGCCGGGTGGGGTGTACAGCTTCGGTTATTTCGCTGTTTTGGGGGGCAGGACCCTACTCAGGCAGGACCGGAGCTTGTTGGACTTCCATCGCAGGCAGCAGCACCGGCTGGTCTCCCGTGTAACGGAGCCAGTCTGGCAGCTGGTGTCGCGCCCGGCCGTACGGCCAAAGCCGGGCTTTAATTGTGAACTCTCCGGTCTAAAACTTCCAGCTCTCGGCGAGATAGGAAGCGCCTAAAAGGAAAGCTTAAATAACTGCCTTGTCTCACCATTGTAAAAGGGGAGGTTCTGGGTTTTCTCTTTGGTTCCGGCGGGGCGCTTTTTGTGTCCCGGCCGTGTTGAAGATATATCAGAGGATAATAAACTAAAGCCTTTGTAGCAGAAGAATGACCGGGACCGCTTGGCTCCCTCTCCCGGCTGCCAGCTGGGGGTTAGTGCAGCCGCTCACTGCCTCATGTCTTGCAGTGAAATGAATCGGAAAGCCCTGAAGCGCTTGTGTGTGCCGAAGTGTTAGCTCCACACTCCCTTCCAGCTCTGTTAAGTAGTTAAATCTAAACTAATTGAAGACTGTAAGAGCTGAGGGAAGGTAAATCTTCTTTCTTTTCTTTAATGGAAAACGTGTACAGTTGGACTCACCACACTTTTCCCTGCTTCCTCCTCCTTTCTCTCCAAAGCTGTTGTGTCTGTCGATGGCAAGCCGGTGAGACTTCAGCTCTGCGACACAGCTGGTCAGGTCAGTGAAGCCACTTATTTGATTCAAGTGACAGCAGGAGGGGAGAAGTTGTTGCGCAAAGTAGTCCTGCTAATGACTTCATGGATTTGAAAGGATTCCCAGTGTTTGATCATCGTATTAAACTGCTATTATTTTCACTGCAGCTTAACCCACTGCTTTGCCTGGTGTTTGTTGAAGGGTGGGGTACAGACTCTGCCTCTGAATAGGGGCTGGGCACAGGCTGCTGCTCTGCTGGCTCAAGCTGCTGCTTTGCTTTGCCTGGTTAGAAAGGCTGAACATATTGGGGATTCAAGGGCCACCTGGTTTTCTCTTTGAACTGTTGTTACTGCCTATATTTTTGCTAAATAACTGTGTGTTTAAGACTTACAGTGTTTGGGATGTATGTATGCAAAGCATCCACAGCTGTAGGTGTCTGGAGACAGTGTTTTTGAGGGGGCTTAAGGTGAAGGGAGAAAAAGTCCTACTGGGTGTTGTCTGTGGAGACTTCATCTTTGCCATTCCCATCCCCCTGCTGCCACAAAACTGAGGTTTGCTTTAATCTAAGTCCTGAAGAGTTGAGAGTGGTTGGTGCCTCTCAGCTCCTAGTTTGCCTGATGCATAAAAAGAGCCCATTTCTTACTGCCTTGTATTTTCTGCAAGTCCCTGGCTTGTACCACCCTGAGCAGCATGCAACGCTACTTGCTAGGTGCTGAGTCTGGATTGCCAAAAGTAGCCAAAAGTATTTTGCTACCTAGCTGACATTTGAAGGCAAGTGAGAGTTAGGTTCCTGCGCAGCTTTGTGGATCTGGGTCTACGCTTTCACCAAAACCATGCTGAAAAGTCTCAGTGGTCTTAACATACAAACCTATTTAGATGAATTGTAACTGAGCACCCTACTTAGGAAAGGGGTTTGAAGGGCTGTGCAGTCCTAGACAGCAGTGTAGGGCTCCCATGTGCCCTACAAACTGAAGCTAAAATCCTGCAAGCAGCCTTCTGCAGGTAATTATACCAAGTAAAACAGCAGAACAGTCCCATGATTTCTTGTCCTGCTGAAGAGACCGGTGGCACCGCAAGGGCCTGGTAGAGTGTGGCAGCTGAAATTGCCATCCAGTGACAGCCTGTGGACAGGTAGGTAGCGCCTGTGGCAACACGGCTGCAAGGTGCAGGAGGGATGGGCAGTCCCAGTCATCTCTTGCCTTCACTGTGGATAGTGGTTAAGATGTTTGTTCTGGCTGCCCAAGTGCAGCTGGAATGGGTTGAGTTGCTGCTGTAAAAATGAAGTGGTTATTTAAACTGACAGAAGTCATCCTGAATAAAAGATACCTAGCTGGATACTTTGGTAAAACTGCTTTCATGAGATGGCTGCTGAAACTGCAGCTAAAAAAGCACTCCAAGCAGAGGGAAATTGTATTTCAGCGTCACCAGCCCAAAGAGTTGTAGAGTCCCTGCAGGTCATGTACCTACCATTGAAACTGCATGAGTGTACTTGGGATATGAAGGGCACTATTTCATCTTGATAGAAACCCTTAAGATCCGGATTTGGCTTTCAAACCCATTGCATTGAGCCCTTTTGAGGTTTCTCGTGTAGCAATTAAGTGGCAAGGTGACTTTCTGTAAATGGCCCTGTCATTCAGGGCAGCATCTCAGTAAATGCGGGGTGTCTCTGAGCCAAGACCTGAGAGCTTCCTTTCCTTTGAGCCTTAATCTGAGTATCAAGAGAGCTAATGAAGCTTACTTTCTTGACTTGTGTTTTATAAATTGCTGTCTCTCTCAGAGATGCTGCTGGAAGAAATTCATTCGAGTGAAACAAGACTTCTGAGGCTTCCAGGGGGCTTTAAACTGCATATCCTGAGCCTCCAGAGGCTTTAAAGCAAAATTTCACATCTTGAAAATTAACATGGAACTTGTAATTCAGCAGTAAACTGCTGATACTAGAGAAATGTTTTAATCTGTGTGTGTTATTTGCACTTTCAATTCAGAGCTTCTGAGAACATGGTCTGTTTTAATTAAAATGTCACTGCTGTTGAGGCAAATCCTACCTGTTCAGGCTGCTAATGTTACCCTGCTTTTATCCTACTGTCAGCATAAAAGCAGCCTGCCTGGAGTTAACACTTGCTTCTTGCTGATTGTTTGCTGAAGACTAGCATGCCTTTATTACCATGAGGTGTTTGACTTTCTTGTGGCTAGTTCCTGACGCTGGAAAAGGGCCTTGCTTTGCTGGAGTTTGCACTAAAAGGAGAAATAAAAATAAAAAAGAAATGTAGCGCTGAAGCGCTGTGAGGCCTGTTTGCAGTTTGTTTGATGTGGCATGGGTGGGAGGGAAAGGTAAAGCTCTTACTCTATGCCATTGGCATGTTAAGCCTGCACATTGTGAGTCATTATTGCAGCCATCAGATTTAAATCCCTGGGCACAATGGCAGGGAAATTATTCCCATATCCTGTAGGATGTTGTTAAGTAGTCACCAGTTTAAAAGCTGATTCCAGGAAAGGTACTATTCCAGGGAAGGTACGCTTGTTGCTGCTTGTCTGCTCTGCTCTTGTAGGTGTCTGGAGGTAGGAGTGTTAGCAGAGCAGCTCTGAGGTACATGGGTGCTCCTCATTGGAGGGGTTCACTAACCCCTGTAAGAGGTGGACCTATAGAAAGTACTTTCTCCCTCCAGTACTTCGATGTTTGACGTTGTCACTCATGTGCTGTAACCTGCTTCCCGCAGAATTGCTTCTCTGCTGAAATGGGGGCAGAGTGCCTGTGTGCAAAGAGCGAAGGAAATATTTAAGCACTCAAACGAGCTGCGGTATTAGAAAATGTCAGCTATGTGGGGAAGCCACCACCTTCATCTTGCATGCCTGATGGTGGCAGGATGCAAGCTGGCTAGCAACTGTGCAGGATGAGACCTCAAGCTGGGTACAGGTGACTTCTGCTCCAAACCTTGAGTGATCTGGGTACTGATGTCAGGATGCTTCTCCAATGGCAGGTGATCCTTAGCTCTTCCGAACATCAGTGACAGACTAGAGTTGGGAGTGTGTTGGGGCACCCTCTGGGGCTGATGTGCTCTTTCTGTTTGGTACTAACATGATTTTGTTCCATGCAGGATGAATTTGACAAGCTCAGACCTCTGTGCTACACCAACACAGACATCTTCTTGCTGTGCTTCAGCGTGGTGAGCCCCTCCTCCTTTCAGAATGTGAGTGAGAAGTGGGTTCCTGAAATCCGATGCCACTGCCCCAAGGCACCCATTATCCTGGTTGGGACACAATCGGACCTTCGGGAGGATGTCAAAGTTCTCATCGAGCTGGACAAGTGCAAAGAAAAGCCAGTCTCGGAGGAGGCTGCGAAGCTCTGTGCTGAGGAAATAAAAGCTGCATCCTACATCGAGTGCTCTGCTTTGACTCAGAAAAACCTCAAGGAGGTCTTTGATGCGGCCATCGTGGCTGGTATTCAGTACTCAGATACCCAGCAGCAACCAAAGAAATCCAAGTGTAGGACTCCAGACAAGATGAAAAACCTCTCCAAATCCTGGTGGAAAAAATACTGCTGTTTTGTATAAGGGTTGCAAGGACACAAGTGCTTCTCTGAGGAAATCAAATAGAGGCTATATTAGCTGAAATCTCATTCTGTGTTGTCCCAAGTGTATAGTGTAGATCTGTATGTATGTGTATATGTTGCTACTGGATATTTCAGTTGCCCTTTCAAGGGTTGCAGAAGGATTCTTAGTTAAATAATTGCTATAAATCAGGTCTGGCATCCAGTTTCGTGACTAAAACCTCTCATTAAGGAAGAAGAGCACCACGTGTCTGTGAGGATAGAAGGATTTGTCCTAAGGATTTGGCTTGTTGTGTTATAAGGCGTATGCAATGGGGAGGAGCACACCAAAGGCCTTTGTTGCCAAGGCTTTGCAGGAGGAACACATGAGTGATGGTGGAGACGTCAAGCTCTGTACGTGGATGATCAAAGGGAAAAATAACACTGTGCCTCCTAACTGACATTTGTAGCTTTAAAACCCCACTCCTGCTCTCTTCTCTGTGTCTTCCCAAGCCAATGCTCTTGGGGATCGCTTTAAAAAGGGTATGTGAGAGGCGTAATCTATACGCAAATGCCACAGTTGGAAAGGTCATGAATATACCTTCAGCACACGGTGAGGGAACATAATCCCTTATGGAGCTGACATCTCGTTTGTCACCTCCTGACTTTGAGAAAGTCCTTTCTGTCTTCTTTCCCCTGCCATTCCCAGGAAGCTGCGTGGGAGCCCGAGGAACATGACCAAGCTTTAACTTGCTACCTTGAGCAGTGGTGATGTCCTCTGTATTTTTGCAGACATGATGACAGTTCATCTATTTCAGCTGAAAGGAATGTAAATGCTGTTTTTTGTTTGTTTTTTTGTTTGTTTGGGTTTGTGGTGGTGGTTTTTTTGTTTTGTTTTGTTTTGTTTTTTTTTCCAGAAATATGTGTAACAAATATTCCTGCAGTACCACGTAAACCACATCTGGTTTTAAGTCTTCAGCCAAGTATTTCAGGATGCTTCTCCTTACCTTTTAAGGCTGCTAAACAAATAACAAATCAGGCAGATCAAGGTTTATAACAAACTGGACTCTAGAAACTGAGGCTGCTGTGTCCTCTTCATGATGCTGTTTTCAACCAAGTTAATGTTTCCCTTCTGAAGGCAACTGACGTTTGTGGTTTAACCTTGTCCAAGCTCACAGTCGTGAAATCGGCTGAGGTCACCCTGGATATTTAACTGATAATTTTTTTCCCCAGGTCAGTCCAACAGATTAACTGAAATGTGCCTAAAATGTAGCTGAGTGATCAACATGATGCAGAGTTGAGTGTGACCTACTCTCTGACTAAATCTGGTTCCTACTAAACTAAGCCTAATTCCAGCCCTGGTGAGTTAGAGAGACCTGAGGAGTAATGTGACCCTCTGCAAGAACCAGTATTTTAACTTATTCTGCAGAGGACATTTAGTTTGTGCTGTCTGTCTGCCTTTTTATGGCCCTGACTACTTTTATTTTTTTCACTAGATATTTCAAGATCAGATTTTATATATATATGTATGTGTGTATATATATATATATATTATTTTTTTCCCACCCCCTTTGGTCATAGCCTTGAAGTGACCTTTTTCATAGTCTTAAACTAAACTGCAGTGACAGAAAGCTGAAACCTTTTTTTCATCAGAAATGAACCAACGCCTGATATAAACAAGAACTGCGGAAGCTGTTTGAGTTGATGAAGCTGACCACAGTTTACCTCCTGGACCATTAAAGAAAATAACACTATGTAAATGGATTCTGGGCTGTATTGGCATAGGCTCCACACATAAACAGTATTTTTTCCTTCTCTACAACGAACTGAGTGCAGAATGGGTGATGTTCTATTGTTAAAAATTTGAAAATGGGATGGAAATCTTTACCTAGGGTCTGGTTCAATAAAAATGTGTTGGCTTTTGCACTGGAACAGCCTAGAAAAAGTTTCCACAGCACAGAAGCTGGATGCATTTAACTTGATTATGTCTGGTCGGTAATGGTTTAATGTTTACTGGTCATGAAGTTAACATCTGAACCTTTATATTTCATACTCAGATGCTTTGACAGGATTTCAGATATGCAGTCATACTGTCATCCGGGAGAAAAACACAGAGCCAGATTTCTCTTGGGTGTTTTGCTTCTCTGTAAAACGGCCTCAGTCAATCAAAAATGTGGGTTTGGGAGGAGACAGGCTTGAATCAGAACAGCTTCCTTTTGCAAAAGTAACAAAATTGATTCTGCAAGATCTTACTGCTTTGTATCATGCCATACTGGAAGCAGTAGGTTATATTTTATAAGCAGCCTGTTTCATAGTCTGGAGTAGCATTACTAAAGTTAGCCAGCTGTGACTGTTTCTGAAAATGTGATGTATATACAACTCATTATAGCCCTTTACTAGGTGTATGTAAACTGAGGTCTAATAACTTTATGAATACTGCTCTACATAGGGCTACACAGGGTCTAAGTTTTAGAAATACTACATTTAAAATCACCAGTATTTTACAAGAGCAAGTGAGGGGGAGATGTCTCTATGTAGTCTATAATCTGATGTGCCTTATAAAAAACAAACAAACACCTCTTTTCTGTTTTCTAAGTGTAGGCTATATTCTGAAAGAAATATTTCAGGTGAGAATGATATAAATGAGGTATTTGGAAATAAATTCTGACCTCTGTATGTGTCTGCCTCCATTGCCTGCTCGGGGAAGGTGAAGGGCAGTCCCTGGCTGTGCACCACATCAATATCCGGCAGAGAGGAGGCAGCTGTGCAGCCAGCCTGGGGCTGCGCTCCCTGCACCCTGGCAAAAGGCCTCTGGCTAAAAAATACAGACTTTTTCCGGTGCTGCTGCATCTCCAGGAGGATGGGCTAGGTGGGAAGGGCAGGATGATGGGCATTCTGCCTCTCTGCATGGCAGCCTCTTGTGCCTGGACCCTGAAAGCAGGGTGAGCAGCAGGAGGAGCACAGCCTGGCTGAGGATGGACTGGGGGGACACTGAGACTGGTGGCTGTTATTTTACCACACACTGTGCCACGCATGCCCCGTGGGAGCTGGAGGGCATTTGTGGAAAAATGGAGCCTGTTCCCTCTTGGCAGCAAAGCTCTTGTCAGCCCCTCCCTGAGTATTCTCCCTTGTGCTGGGGCCTAGACATGTGAGGCTTGAGGCTGTTTGTGCGCAGCTCCCAGGTGGCCGTATGCAAAGGCCATCTGCCCTTCAGAGCCAGGGCAGCTGCTATAGGGCTGTGTCACTCGAGCAAAGAGTAGCATCTAAACCCTGGGACATCCTCCTGGAGCCACTGGTCCTGCTACTAAAAACCACTCAGGAGAATGGGCTTCGCTCTCGACCAAGGTTTGTAAACTGTCACTGTTGAGTTTTTTTCTGGTGGAGCAGGCACACCTGGATGGCATACCAGTGTGCCCTCCCATGCTGCCTATCTCCCAGGTTGTAAGGGTGATGCATTTTCAAACATCGAAACGCATGCAACCTGCACGAAGTAGAGGAAGGAGATTAATGTGCCGTTTGTCTTCTCCATGGTCAGTTCCTCACTGTTTGAAACAAAGTCTTGGCTTCTTTTCTGCTTTGTTACCTGACATGCTGGGGGCTGCTGGGTGGCTTTTTCACCTGCAGCACAGCAACCCTGTCTGAGTGCCCGACCCACCAGCAGGGCTCCTTTCTGGTGAGTACTGGGTGTCGAATTGCTGCTGCCATTCCTGGTGCCTTTGAAGAATCACTTGCAATGGGTTTGTGTGCAGGTCAGTGTGAAGCTGGGGTGTGCTCCCTGGAGGCTGAGTCACCCCGCCTTTGTACACTCACTTTGGAGGAAAAGGGGCTGTGCTAGCTGAGAGCCCAGAACCTGCCATTGCCAAATCCCAGTGCTAAAACCCTTCTACCTGTGAGGCATTGCTTTTCTGCTGAGGTGGGCTGCTTGCTGTCTTATGCATCCTGACATCTGGGCAGGGCTGAGGCAGTTCAGGCCATCCTGTACGCCAGGGTAATGTTGTGCATGTGTGTGCTGCTGTGATCAAAAGGCTCCTTCAGCTGCCCTGCTTGAGATACTGGATGGGGTGGCAGCTGAGGCCGATAAGAGCGTACTGAGGCAAGCCTGCTGTACATAAGGTTTTCCAGGAATGCTGAAATTGCTGCTGCTTTGTGATGGATGGAAGTTCCCAAGAGAGGATTTTGTTTCTTTCATATAAAATTTAAGTGCTCTATGAAAAATTGTGGGGGTTTTTTTAAATGGAAATCAATGTCACCTTTACCATTTTTCGCCATGTATTTTGTGCATTGAACATACCTCTAGGGTATGACCGAGGGTTAACTAGAGCTGAGACACTAAAAAATGTGCCAGTTTGGGGAGAGAGTGTCTGAGGAAACTTCACCACACTCTTACTTTGCTTTTTATTTTCTTCCTAGACATCAGTTATTGACCACAGAGAGGGAGACACTGCTGCAGGAGATGGCCTTTTTGTATGACCACTTGCAGCTGACCTAATATTGTCATATATATTATGTTTAAACATTGAATCTCAGTGAAGCATGTGAGTGCTCTTGCAATTGAGCAACCTTTCTGAGCTCTAAGAGATAATCAATGTGCTTAGAGGTTTGTACAGAAGAGACCTCAGTAAACTTATGCCTTTGGTGTTGCCCTGGCGTTCAGCCAGGGGTGGAGAGGGGAAAAACAACTACTCAGGAAAGACTGAGACATTATAAACCTCAGAAGAACTGGCAAAGGGACTCCTGAGCAATGGGAAGTGATAGAAACTACTTCTACCTACTTCAGGCATGATCAGATTAAAAGCTCAATTAGAGAAATTCATGGGGAAATGAAGAGCCCCAGGGAGGGCTGTTAGGTATAAAAATACAGACTTTTCTTCAGGAAATCTCAAAGCTGCAGATAGCTGGAAGCTGGGAGGAAATATCACTGCACTCCATAGGGAAAAATCACTGCATTTGCTTGGTTCTTATACTGTCTTCAAGCATCTGCACTGGCTAGGGACAGGATATGGGATGAGGTGGATTTTTGGCATCCACCAGCCTGGCTGTCCTAATGTATTTAATGTTTTTGTAAGAGCAAGATGGGTTTCAAGCCAGCAAGGCCCCAAGATCCAGTAGGGCCTCCTGAAGCTTTAGCTTCCCACATTGCTGGCAGACAGTGGGAAGATGTAATGTGATGAGGGTTGTTCATTACCCATTTAGTGCAGTCCTCTATGGTATAACCTGGCGAACAAGCAGTTGTATAATTTAATGAATTTTACCACCTGAGGCAGAGTATTCTTCAGCACTACCAATTTATTTTCCCACACTGCTTTAACAGGATGGATGAATCAGTGTTGTATATGAAAAAAGGCATAACGCCCCAGCTTGGACCAGTTTTTTTTTATTCAGCCCTGTTTGGCTTTTTTTTTTTTTTTTTTGTTTTGTTCGTTTGTTTTTAGTTTTTGCCTTCTTTTTTTTTTTTTTTTTAATTTGACAATGGAAATGTGTCTAGAGGATGAAGCATGAGGAACAGCCCTGCTGATATGCCAGGAACTGCACCGATCTGCTGAGGAGCTCCTCTGGCTCTTCAGCACAGAGCAAGGAGACCTATAGCAAACACTGATTCAGACACTAGTGGTGGGTGCAAGAGTGTCCCCAGATCTCTATTGTTCTTTAGGTCTGTGCATTTTGGTTGGATTCTGGTCCTACTGTTTGGAGGCAAAAGAGGAATCATTTCACCCAAGTCAGCAGAGATGCACACCTGTAAAGCTTTATGCAGCATGAAAAAGACTCAAGGAGGGATCCCTGTTAAGCTTCTGGAGTTGCAGGTGTGCTTGTAATGACACTGTCTCTGTATGGCTCTTCCCCCCTAACTTCACTGAGAGGGATGAGTATCGATCCTCTTCTCCTGAGTTCTGCTGCTCTTGATGGTCTTCTGTGTCCAGCCCACCTACCTCACGTCGCTGTAAGTTTTGGCTTGCCATTTTTGTGCATAAGCATTCATTTACCCAAAGAAGCTAGTTTCAGTGTCTCCTTCACAGAGTCATGTAGAAGTCCTTTGGTTATTTTTCATCAGAGGATATGCTTAATCACTTGGCTGCTGCAATCCCAACCCAATATGTCTTGCAAATTATTTTGCTCACCCTTTCTGAAAAGTGTGTGTTTGTCACCAATCTCCCGTATACTTATCTGATGTTTCTGAATCCTGGTCCACAATTTATTCAGTTAACTCCAAATGTCTTTTAAAAATCCTTTTTTTTTGGATGGTAATTTTAGTCGCAGTGGTCTAATGGGGTTGATATGGATGGGATAAATATGACAAGGGATAAAGCAGGGTACTTTGTCCAGTTGTTAATTTTCCTGTCACTGTGGGATGTCCCTGGCTGCACGTGTGATGTGGGACCTCTGTGGCCACCTTGCCTGTGTCCCTGGTGCCAGCCACTGCAAGTGGTGTTGCTTGTTAACGATGGCAGAAAATAAGTTACAGGCAGAAATGTGATTTTTATGTTTTGTGTTTCCATTTTCAAGTTGCTGATGGAGTGAGGACTGCATGCACGGAGTCCTGTCTTTTGTCCTGGCAGGCACTTGGTCTTCTGTGGTTCAGTGGGGGTAAGAACACCATGAAACAGCTGCACTGCTTTCCTCTGCCTCACTACACCTTGTAGTCTTTCGGCAGAGGGGCACAGAACAAGATTTATCTGAGGGCATTGCTGGAACAATAGCTCGCCCAGTCATCCTCTCTTTCCACAGCCACCTCTCTCCCCCCGCATTCCCCTCTCCATAGGCCATTTTCTCATTTATTCTTGATTCAAAATGATGTGTTGCTCAAAGCCTGGTGCTCAGCATTTTTCTGCTCCCCATATCCCATTCTTCTGTCTTTTCAGCTTTGTCATGGCCTTTCCACATTTTAATTACAAGCTCAGCAGGCTTCAGACTTCCCTGTACCTTAGGGCTGAGAAAAAACACTCCATTTTCCTCTCCTCTCCTCTCCTCTCCTCTCCTCTCCTCTCCTCTCCTCTCCTCTCCTCTCCTCTCCTCTCCTCTCCTCTCCTCTCCTCTCCTCTCCTCTCCTCTCCTCTCCTCTCCTCTCCTCTCCTCTCCTCTCCTCTCCTCTCCTCTCCTCTCCTCTCCTCTCCTCTCCTCTCCTCTCCTCTCCTCTCCTCTCCTCTCCTCTCCTCTCCTCTCCTCTCCTCTCCTCTCCTCTCCTCTCCTCTCCTCTCCTCTCCTCTCCTCTCCTCTCCTCTCCTCTCCTCTCCTCTCCTCTCCTCTCCTCCCCTCCCCTCCCCTCCCCTCCCCTCCCCTCCCCTCCCCTCCCCTCCCCTCCCCTCCCCTCCCCTCCCCTCCCCTCCCCTCCCCTCCCCTCCCCTCCCTTCCCCTCCCCTCTCTCCTCTCTCCTCTCTCCTCTCTCCTCTCTCCTCTCTCCTCTCTCCTCTCTCCTCTCTCCTCTCTCCTCTCTCCTCTCTCCTCTCCTCCCCTCCCCTCCCCTCCCCTTCCCTTCCCTTCCCTTCCCTTCCCCTGTCATCTTTCCTTCTTTTTCTCTCATTTTTGTAATTTGCCACAACCCACCTGAGTGAATCTGGTGAGAAGACGGGCAGTGTATTGCAAAAACTGAAGATGGGGTAGCAATAGCGAGGAGGTAAAGCCCCTCCTGCTGCTGGTGGTTGTGGTGGGAATAAGGTGGTACTAACTGCCTGTGTGCAGGGTGGCTGTTTTCTTCTTGGGGCGCGGGCGCCCATATCTGCTGGGCTACAGGCAGAGCCCTGGCCATTTTCAAAGGGCTTTGAAGTACCCTCTGACAATCTCCTCTGGGAGATAAGAGGTTGCAAGGAGAGGAAGGAGTTCCTGGAACCAGTTTCAGCAGCATGTATGTTTACATAGGCTGGGTAACCCAGGAGGCCAAAACCTGGGCTACTGACATCAGAGAAGATACGCAGAGATTCAAGCAGAAAATGCAAAGTAATGTGAAACCCGGGGTTTTAAAAGTTAAAATAAATAATTTTTCTAGCATCTGACTCAGGCCTGCAGTTGTATGAGTGTGACATTGGTGGATATAACCCTGCCCGATGCTTTCAGTCCCTGCTTACGGAACTGTTATTTGTGAATTTGCCTTCTCCCTCACCAACACTGTCTGCCCACACAGCCAGCCAGGACAGCCAGTCCCAGAGGTCCCACATCCTCTGTGTGAACAAGTATTTTCTTTTTTTTCTTTTAAACTGAGCTCCCGTCCATTCCATCATGTGCACCCTGGCTCCAGCATTGTAGGGGGTGGCCAGTAACAGTTTACAGGTAAATAGGTGACCAGGTAAATGACAGTGAGACTTGATCTTCTGCCTTGTTTTGTAAACCAGCATCATATTTCCTTTTTCCCTCTCCAGCTGAAGAATCCCAGCCTCTTCTAGTCTCATAGGACAGTCACTCCATCCCCCCGATCATTTCACTTGCTGTCCCTCTGGGTCCCCTCTAACTGCACTGTCCTTTTCCTGAGGAGTGGAGAGACCTATGTTTTGTTGTCCAGCAGTCTCCCTAGTAATGCCCAGCATGTTGTCAGGGGTGTTTCAACAAGCTTTGGCGTTCAGCCTTGTCAAATACTTCCTGGAAATCCAGCCGTATCATGTCCCTGGGACCCGCATTAACTCCAAGCTTGTCTTTACCCCTTACATCTGCAGCAGCTTTCCAGAAAGATTTCCCCTCAGAGAAAGCAGCTGGCACTTTCCCAACGGACCATGTTGTCCTTTATTTTAGGATTTTTTGTAGTGTCTACCCTTCAAATGAACATGTGGGTAATAGCCTTTGTTGTGAGAGCGGTACAGCACTGGGAAAGAGAAACTGCCCAGGGGTTCCTTTGATCCAGATTTTTCTCTGGATCTGTGATCTTACCAAAGATGAAAGTTAAGTGACCACTTCCTGCCTCATCCACTCCATCTGGAGGACACAGATCGTGAACATTTCCTGTTGCACTGGAGTGCTATAAGGCTCCAGCATGCTAGGCCAAGATTCTCAGGTGTGACACAAGTTTTTGGCCACTTTGGTAGTTAGCTCACCAGGGATTCTTTGAGAGGTTTGCTGATCACCAACCCAGTGGAAAGCAGGTCCCTTTATAATTATTCCAGGTCTGATTACACAAATCCCCAGTCACACTTGAAACATTTGACCTTAGGAAGGCAAAAAAGCTTGAGGTGCCCGAGGTAGGAGGCAGAGCAGCAGGGCAAAATAATATCCTCCTAACAAAGTGCTTTGAGAAACGAGTCTCTGTGTCCTTCTTTCAAGTATACCGTAAAATGATTTTAACTCACTGGACAAATATTTTGTCCGGAATGTATCATTTGCCCAGTTGGAATGCAAACTCTATAAATTTTTTTCAAAATAACTTGAAAATGTTTCCATAATAGATTTGAATGTGAAAGGTGCTTGTGCAAATATTATATTTGTAGTAGAGTGACAGAGAACAGATTCAGCCTAGTAATTTAAAAATATTCCTAATTTTCTGTGAGGTTGTGATCCCAGGCTTTCAACAATATATGTCTGTTATTGCTTGACTTCAGGCAAGAGGGACACTTGATATATACCGTTGCTCCAGGCTAGGAAAAAAGGAGTGTAATATTATTATAATGGCTACCTTCAGCAGGAAAAGTGCAAAAGAAACCAGTATGTTGTACACCAACGTAATTTTTAAACAGGTGAAATTCCCCTTTGTTACATCAAGAGCTTAGTGTCAGGATGTGAGGTGCAGCCTGCAGAGATGATTGGACATTTTGCCCTTGTGAATACAGAGGAGCA
This sequence comes from Patagioenas fasciata, assembly GCF_037038585.1. Classification (NCBI taxonomy): domain Eukaryota; kingdom Metazoa; phylum Chordata; class Aves; order Columbiformes; family Columbidae; genus Patagioenas; species Patagioenas fasciata. The sequence goes on from NC_092522.1 coordinate 48,958,266, forward strand.
ACTTTTACATTCAATGCTTTTGGGAGCAGTAACATCAAAATAATGATGAGAGATGGACAGGGGGCAGTTGACAAGCCTGATGACGGAAGGGTGACTTGATAAACATGGTTACATTTTGTGATCCAGTCCAGACTTTTTGAGTTCTTCATCCGGCGGGTCAGTTAAAACAGTCACTAAACCCCTTGAAAGCGTCCTAATTGGGACCAGGTTGCTCTCACTGGAGGCAGCATTTGCTGGTAAAGCTTTCTGGTGTGAGCCAGGGCTGGCTGGCCAGGGAGCAGCCCCAGGCCCTCATTGATCTGTGATGGCTCAAAGTGAACTGGTGTCTCACAACAGCTTTCTTCTGGCTCCTTTGCATCCCTTTGCTGTACAGTTGAGAGTTTTAACATTTATGAGGCTAGAAATTTTGACCTTTGCTTTGGATGCAGAAGATCACGGAGGAGAGAGAGGCACAGTGAGAGAAATGGAAGTGGCAGTGGGTCAGGGCTGCAACCAAGCAGTGTCCTGGGGCTGCTGCAGCTCTCTGGAGCCCTGACAGTTGTCACTTCTGTAATAAATGGGATAAAAAGGTGTTCAGGGCTGAGCAGTGCTAGATCCTAGGGTCATGGCTGAATGCAAGCCCCCATTTGCTTTGTAGTCCAAACTATTGGCTTCAGAGGGGTGTTCCCACACTGTGGACCGCAGTTGTGCAGGTTCTCACTCATTTTCCCCTGACGCCTTGTAATTCTCACCCAGGCACTTCTGTTTCTGGTTAATTAGCGATCACGGTGGCAAAGAGATAGCACAATCTGGTGTTCACAAATAGCTTTGTCTCAGTGGGTGGACCAGAGTGGAGGTTCTCAGGACACGTGGCCCATAAAATCCCCATGATGGAGAGGCTTGGGTTGCGTTTTTTTCCCCCCCTTCTTTTCTCATCCTGGTTGGCAGTGTTACTCCCAACACCAGTGTCACCGATTGATAATTACCCTGGATGCTGCAATAAGATTGGGACTTCTACTTCAAAGACTAATAATCCATTGGCTCGCCCAGGTCCCCACAATCAACATGTGTCACCTTTCAAAACCGAACACTTTAGTGGGAAAATGTGTAAAAAATGAAACAGCAGCACTGATGATGCACTTTTGGAAACGGAGATAATCTCCTTTGTTTGCACTACCACATGTTAATGGGTGAAGCATCAGTGACGTTTTCTCAATAAAGCTGGCACTGGGTTTGTCTCCATTGCCTGGAAATCCCCTTTAATCCTGTGAAATGCTATCGCTGTAATAAGAAGTATATCATGGCTTGCATCATTTTGCTTATTCCCCTCTATTATCTCGATCCAATGTGGTGCAAATTTGCAAGTATTTAGCTAGATTAAAGCACTAGGCTCGCATGAGGGGGAGAAGCATCATGTAATGGGAAGAGAAATAATTTATTGTATAAATGTGCTTCCAGACACCTTTTACTCAATACAGTCTTTTGGTTTTATTCCTCCTCCAGAAACCTTTGCACCCATCCAATTCAAGCTTCTCCCCTCTACCTTTTGTAGCTGCTGATAAAAATTAGATGTTGTTTGGTCCTTTTGGGCTGCATGTTGCCACATTAGTTAAATAAAAAACTCATTTATCTGTGATCCATTTGTCTGTCCTTGAAGGTGGGATTGTTCTGGCTGGGTAGCTTAGGAAGACCTCAGCTTTGTGAGCTTTTCTAAGCAGGCAGATGAGGCTGCTTATGTGAAAACCTGGAGAGTTCAGGTGAAATGAAGAGGGAGAGAGGTAGGATTTTCCTGCTGTGGTCTGGTTCTTTGGGCTGCAGACTCAGGTCCCAAATCTGCTCCCGGTTATGCTGTGTAACTCTAAAGTAACTTGATTTACAATAGCCCACTCTGAATTTAACTCCATGTAACTGATGGCACAGTCTGGTCCTTGTTATTCATTCTGCACCTAGCCAGTTTAAAGGGTCAGGGAAAATATCTGAGAAACAGAACTGCCTTTGATCTTTGGTTTAATATTTCTGCTACATTTTACATACACAAAGAGTTATCGTGGCCTTTTTCTAAGAGTTGTTCAGCAATGAGAGGCATAAGAAGTGGTCCCTGTGATGGTGAGGAAGTTTCTGGGACATGTGAAGTGTAAAATAGAAATGAGTGAAGGACGAACATGGATTTCTCCCTCTCTTTTTCCCACTAATAAGGCTATATGCAGGTAGAGGAAAGGAAAATAGTAAATACATGACCTCTTTATTAGATCTTTTAGTTTCAAATTGTTGGTTTGCAGCATCACAGAGAATGACATCGCGAACACTGTCATTGTAATACATAGTGTGGTAGTTGCCTCCAAGAATTCACATTTGCCAACATATACAGCTGTGCTACCTAGTCATTATTCTAATTATAGTGGAAAAAAAAAAAAGGTTAAGGCACCTCAGTTCATTGTTTTCACATGCTGACTTTTATGACATGGGTGCTAATATTTAATTTCATCACTGTCCCAGTATGGAACAGGAAGCATCAAGGGGGTTTTGCAGAGGTGAAATGTATATCTGTAACATCTGTTCTGGATAGTCACCAGGGCACAGTTAATAGGAACAAGTTTTATTTGATGCTAGCTGAGCATAACTTGCTTTTCTTCTTTGCTTTGCAACTCACCTGTATCGAAACAACAGGATGGAGACTTGAGAGGTGCTTTTCAACACCAATCATTACAAAAAACAATGCAACGTGGCTTCCCTGGCACATCAGCAGCTCAGGTTTTCCTTTGGAGAGCTATCCTGTCCAAATCAAGTTATCAGCCACGCAGAGCAAACAGTGGTCGGGGGGTCAGGATTAGTCTGGAGAGACCATTTTAGCTGGCTTTCAGACATACCAGCAGGTCTCCAGGCCAGCCAGACTGTGGTGAGTGCTATGACTTTGCCTGAACCAAAGAGGAATGAAGACCTCTATTAGAGCTGTTGGAGATTGTTAAGTGAGGTGCAGATTGGGCAAATGAATTTCTAATGATTCAAAAAACACAAGATGAGAAGGACAACAGCCCATAAGCACACAGTCTGCCACTGGGACAGAAAACCTGAGTAATGGAAAGGATGGGCCTGAGCTTCATAAATATTTTATTTTAAATCCCTGCTCTTAGTAGGAGAAAAACAATTTCCGCTCTATGCCAAAATATCTGGAAAGGAACTGCTTGCAGAATGGTAGTGTCTAGAAAATAATATCCCATGAGCACACATTCTCAACAAATTCCTTGTATTGAGATACTTACTGTGTAACCTCATCTAGGTGTTCCTGCTCCAGCAGGGGGATTGGACTGGATGATCTTTCGAGGTCCCTTCCAATCCCTAACATTCTGTGATTCTGTGATTGGAAAAAGAGGCTGTCTTTATAGACTGTGCCAGACTTCCTGAGGAATACATACAGGGAATGAAGAGTACTACAGATCTGTATTGACAATTTTACACGGTGGCACATAAAGCACTGCAGCCCCATAAAAATTCAGTATATCTGCTGTATGTGTGCAAATTTTGTCTGTTTTTTCTATATTACTTCCATGACTTGTTGATGTCCAAGCTGATGCTGTGGAAAATTGGCTATTTTCACTTCACAGACGGAATTAATTATACTTCTGCCATGCTGACTTGCAGAACTCATGCCAGATAATTTTCACATAAGATTAGGGGACTGAGCAAACCTATGAAAAGCCAAACAGCTTTAGCTCTGAGCCCTCCACCATGTTGAGGGACAGGCAATAAGAAGCCAATTAACGTCCTCAGGAAGGTTTATACACTTTGGCTTGCATCCAAGTGCAAACATGATAATGACTGGAAAAAACACATTCGTCCACAGCCTGTGCCAAGTTTTTAGCTTCAAGTCCATTAATTATTCCATGTGTCAGAGGATGATAAGACATTCCCATGGCCAGACTTGTGGGTGTCCACTCACAGAGTGCTGGGTGAGCAGTGGCAGCTCTGCCAGGTGAGCGAGATGCCTTCAGCCCTGCCCGTTCATGTGCCCTCAAAAAAGATCCCCAACCTGCACACTTCAGGAGGGGTTGTGGATGTTTAGCTGTCAGTGAGATGCACCCAGCCTAAACTGCCTGGGTCCCTGGGTTATGGCTGCACAGGGGACACAGATGAGATCCCAAGCTCCCTGCTTTGGGTGCTGCCCCAGTTACACCTGGTCCCTGCAGCACGATGCAATCCAGGAGCCCTGGGGCCTGTTGCAGCACACACCCTGCCCACGAAGCCCAGGAGAAGACTGCATTGCTCCACCTGGAAATACCTGAAATACCTGTAGGCTGCACGTGCTCCCTCACTACAGGCTTACTGAGCACCCCCGGTGACCTTCCCTTCCTGCACTCCAGCTTTTCATCGCTGCCTCCTCACTTCTGGTCTTGCCTAACCTTGGCAGGGCAGGGGCCCAGCCGTGTCCTCCTTTCCCAGGGAACACACGTCCGCTCCTGGACCATGCAAGGGTTTGGGTTTGGATTGAAACTTTGCCTCACAAGGCCATTCCTACAGTTTTGGAGTGGATTTTCCTTTCCCAGAACCCACTTTCTAATCCAGGCAGAGTGCAGCTATTTCCTCTTGTAATTAGTCCTTAAGACTTAGAAAAAGTGCAGCTCTTTAAAGGGAAATTGTTTTAAAACCCTCACTGAAGCAAAATGTCCAAGCTGACCCAGTTTTGGTTTTATTATCTCAGCAGGGTCTGATCTTGCTTCCAATGGACTGTAATATGAGATTGGGTCTATACCTACATGCCTAGAAAATGTAACTCAGGCCTTTCTCCTCACTGAATCAGAAAAGCCAAGTGCCAAAAATCTCTTTCCTTCTGTGGGCGAGATGCTCTCTCTCCATTTTTTGAGCAGCAGACCCGTTCTTAGAGATACCTGATATAGATTTTAAATCAAAGCTTAATCTGGGGTGTAACCTTGAAGTGTCATCCCGCAGACAGACCAGTCATGTGAGCAATATGTGTATTTTCCCCTTTGACAACAGGCAGCACCACAGCCAACTCCTACCCCAACTCACCCTGCTGAGACCATGCGCATGGTGATAACACTGGCTTTGGTTTCCACAGGGAGAGGCATCTGGCGGTAAGGCAGGAGCCAGGGGCAAGACAGACGTTGGAGCAGTGTTGCAGAGGGAGCCCTGGCCTTTCCTGGCAGGCTGAGCAGGATTCCTCTTCCCCAGTTCCCAAAAACCATTCTTCCACATTTCTCACAAGGACTTTGAACACCCTCCAAAGAAGGATCACGGTTTGCAATAAAAATGTTACATAGGATGTTGTGCCCTGAGACTCTACCTACAATGCAAACCTGCCCTGCAATCCTGAAGTTTCCATTTTTCTTTTTTAAGTCTCAGTGTCTGATGGCTTGAGACATACCAGTCTCCTGGCTAGTAGTCACACTTGGCCAGAGTCTGTGGAGATTTTACAGCATTTTTTGCTTTGTAGCTGAGTATCTGTGTAATTGTCCAGGTCCTGTGGCACCTAAATAGTGTTCACAGCCCTCACAGAGCCAAGCACTCAAAGAATAAACAAGCTTCTCCAGGCATTTTTGCCTTTATTTCAGCAAGTGAGGAGAAAACAGAAAAAGCTAAAGTCTCCCTGAGTATGACCAGGCAAACACACACAAGTGAGTGACCGGTGCAGGAGAGTGTCTCCCAGCCCCCGCAGGCAGAAGTGGCCAGCGGTGATTTAAAGCTGCTGTCTGCAGAAAACAAGGGGACTACGGCTTCATTGCTCAGCACACAGCAGGGAGCAAGGGAACAGATATCAGGCTCAATCAGGCCTTGCTTTGTGTCAGGAATAACCACAGGGTCACAGGAGGATTGTGTTATTAAAGAAAATAAATTTGGGTAAGTTGGGCAGTTATTCTCTAGTGGGCTGTTTGAGACTGATTGATTGGACCACAACTGGTACCAGGAACATGAGGGCTCTCTGACCGAATGCTGCTTTCACAGCCATACTTCTCCTTCTCTCTCCTTTCCTCTTTGTTTTGTTTAATAGATGAGGACAGCAAAATGCAGGTGAACTCTGTGAACTGCAAACAATGAGAGCTCAAAGCTTCCTGAATCTAGACATTCAGGGGCAACACAGTGTGTACTTTGTGCTGGCGGGGGGGCCTTTAGTTCCTCTGGAGGAAAGTAAGTCACTTGTTTGGAGACTTAGAGCTTTCACAGCATTAAAGAGAGTAAAATAATTGCATTTGAGAGAAAGAAGGAAAGATGGAAAGATGGAAAGAAGAAGGACAGAGAGAAGGCCGGAAGGGAGGAAGGAATGGAGGGAGGGAGGGAGAAAGGGAGGGAGGAAGGAAGAGAGGAAGGGAGGGAGGGAGGAAAGGAGGGAGGGAGGAAGGAAGAGAGGGAGGGAGGAAGGAAGAGAGGGAGGGAGGGAGGGAGGGAGGGAGGGAGGGAGGGAGGGAGGAAGGAAGGAAGGAAGGAAGGAAGGAAGGAAGGAAGGAAGGAAGGGAGGAAGGAAGGAAGGAAGGAAGGAAGGAAGGAGTGAAAGAAAGAGGCCAAGATGGGAGGCAGGATGTCCTGGGCACTGAGATGTTGAGGAGAGCTGTCCCCTGGGCTCTGACTGCCTCAGGACTGATGGTGGCCTTCAGTGTCCAAGAGGTGTCTGTGAGCTCTGGCCTTGGTGGCCATGAGCAGGGAAGTGAAATAAAACAAGGTACTCAAAAATTTTTGTCCTATCTGACTGAGAGACCAAGAAGGATGCAAAACAACTAAGAGTAAAAGCAGGTGGGAGGGAAGAGGTTACAGGCACTTGTGTCTCACGGGACACCTCCTCCTGCCCTGCATGAGCCTGGCCCAGGGCACAAAAGTGAATTTTCAAGAGGACAGAGCCTGCATCAACAGCAGGAACTGTTTGGACTCCAGTTTCCAGGCACAAACCGCAGCAATTCAGCATGAAGAACAGCTCAGATGCCTTGGCACCTGTGTCTGAGAAGAGCGTCTCTATGTACAAAAGGTCAAGGAAGAGAAGGAAATATATTCTATCCATTGTTCTCCTGACTTAGAAATAACATTTTTATGAGGCTGAAGATTGCCTGGACTCCATGGGAACTTGGGGAATGGCACTGTTGCTTATGTCTCCTCTAGATGAGGGGAATTTCCTCACTGTGAAGGGTCTGTCCTGCCCAGGCATGGGGCTGTGGATGGCATCAATCCCTGCAGCACTGGTCCCTTAATGCCAGCAGTAACCAGCTGTGGTGTTTCATCATTGCATCCCCCAGAATGTATTTCAGGGCAAACAGACGTATGTTCACACCATCTTGGGTATTACCAGAGGATGGGTAATTTTGGTGATGCACAGGCATTATTTCTTTATGTAAGACAAAGGTCTGCTCTCCAGACAACAGAGAGGCTGCCCGGTCTGAGTTTAGCAGGTAACGTTTATTGACTTCTATGGGAATGATGTGTGTGGTGAATATCCAGCAGAAATCCACTGGTGAGGTGGAGGAGAAAAAGTCCTCAGTCACACAGCAGATGTGATAGACAATTGTCACTGCAACGTCATGCCATTTATGGCTTGAGTGAAAGACAAAAATGGAAAGTAAGGAATGATGATTCATTTTGGGTAAACAAGGTGGAAGAAATACTGGGAAAATCTAGTGGTGTGCACCACCTAGGAAAGAGTTAATTCCTATAAGACTTCTCTCTGCACAGGAACTGGGAACACTGACATCCCCCTTGGGCGATGATCAGCCATTGAGATTTTTTCCTGGTGATGTAACACTTGTAACGTGACATCTTGCATACATATCCTGGTTGGGGTAGTTATCTGCAGAACCAGAATGACACCCCTGTGCATTACTCTGGAAGTTGCAATGAATCTCACTTGGTTAATTTTCTTTTTAATAAAATAAACTACGATTTCAATAATAATTGCTTTGTTTTGTAGCACTGTGGGCCCAATTATTGGTTTTCAGCTATACCAGCATGGACCGTTTTTACTAACATGTAGGATATAAATACAAGGATCCAGTGGAGGGAAATAATTCCAGCTGTCATGAAAGGAACAACCCTCACCTTGTTGGCAACAGGATAGTGAATGCAGAATCCTTTGCCTGGTGTCCAAGTGACATGCTGGAAGGTCATTTGCCTTCTGCAGACTCCTATACGTACATGTATATTCCTGCTTGTCTGTGTGTGAATGTCTAAGTTTAGGTAGGGCAGCTCAAAAAAGCACCAGGCAACTGTATCCTCCAATACATGTCAAGGACCGAGATGGCTTTCTGGATTAAATTTATAGTTTATAGAGGAAAGCAATTGTTTTGTGATTGCTTTGGGCTATTTTATGTATCCACCGTAGGAGAAGATGAATTGTTTCCTGTAAATGCCTGTTTATCTCTGTTAATGGAGCCCAGGGTGTCTGGCTCACGTGTAGATGTCACTCACATGTAAAGACATTTCAGATGAACCTACTGCAAAGTCTGGGAAGAGACCTCAGGCAAATTTCCCAAGAGTACCCAAGCCCCATTTTACAAAGAGCTACGCTAATGCCTTCTTCACTTTCATAGAAACCACTGAAAACAGGGCTCCTAAGGCCCAGTGGAGTGGGTGTGGAGCTCTGGCTGCTACAGAAAGGAGGCAATGGGAGTGTGAAAAACACAGCGGAGCACAGCCAGAGTGCTGCAGGGGATGGAGGAAACATCACTGGGCAGGTGGTAATGCTGGATTTGTCCTCTCAGGGGAAGAGGAGACAAGGAGATGGGGCTGTTATAAGGCACAAAATACTTTTCTCTTGGACCTTCTGGCTAAGGACATGCGAATGCTCACATCCTCATGTCACAGTGGGTTGCTACTTGTATAATCCTTCTGCAAAGGGAAGTGGAGAGAGGCACTGGTGTTAAGCGAGCTCATACAAAACAAAAGCAAAGCCAGTATTGGGAACAGAGCTATGGCTTCTAAGCACTCACCCTCTACTTGGTTTGCAGGTTGTGCCACATATCACAGTATCACAGTATGTTTGGGATTGGAAGGGACCTCAAAAGACCATCTAGTCCAATCCCCCTACTGGAGCAGGAACGCCTAGGTGAAGTCGCACAGGAACATATCCAGGCGGGTTTTGAATGTCTCCAGGGAAGGAGACTCGACAACCCCCTTGGGCAGCCTGTTCTAGTGCTCTGTCACCCTCACTGAGAAGAAGTTTTTTCTCAAATTTATGTGGAACCTCTTGTGTTCCAGCTTGATCCCATTACCCCTTGTCCTATCATTGTTTGCCACGGAGAAGAGCCTGGCTCCATCCTCGTGGCACTCACCCTTTATATATTTATAAGCTTTTAGACCATCCACATAGCACCATACACAGAAAAACAGATAGAATTTAAGAGAGATGTGAGGGTCAAAAAATTGAAATAAGCATTTTAAAACATTTCTTGTCCAGGGCATTGGGAAGACTGCTGAGGTGATCAGCAATTCTGAGAACAAGTGGGTTGTGCACCAGGGTTTGTGATTACAATCTGGACATGTTCTTTTAGATGGGAATCTCTATTTAACTTCAGTTAAGATATTCCAAAGGCCTCCCACAGTACTGATCAGACTAGACAGAGTCATTGTGAGCCTTTGGTCACCCATCCTTATTTTCCTTGTGATTATCCGTTAACTTTGATTTTTTTCTATTTCCTCAATCAGAGCCATCTTATGGCACTCAAGTGTGCCTTAGTTTCCTTTCTAGGATGGAGAGATCAATACTGCCTGCCTGTGGGAAAGTGAGGTGGGGAAGAAACGTGTCTTTGATATAGTCATACCTTTAGTTTCTGATACTGAGGTTGAAAATGCTCAGACTAGAATTCTTGCAGTTGTTGCTGGGACAGAGTTAGGGCCAAGCCCTTCAAGAAGTCAAGAAGGGCATCTCTGGGCTAGGATCACAGAATAATTCAGGCTGGGAGGAACCTTAGGAGTCTCTTGACTGTTCAAAGCCAGGCCTGCTTTGAGGTCAGTCCAGGTTGCTTGGACTTGATCCAATCAGGGCTTAAAATCCTCTAGGGGTGAAGATGGCAAAGCCTCTGCTTGTCTGGCTTGACTGGTGGGCGAATGCGAAAGCAGAGAGGGACCCAGCAGATGTATATTGATTTCAGAAAGGTATTAATTTTCCGTGTGGATGAAGGATTTCCTGTAGCCAAACTTTCATGCCCAGTAACGCCCACTTGTCCCCAGTTTCACTGCAAGACCTGTGGTGTAGCTATAGGGTGGCTGTGGCAGAGAGCAAGGGCTGGAAGATATTCCCAGCAGATATGACAGGCTACCCTGACCTCACTCTGTAACTATTAGGCCTCGCTTTTACTAGGTTGCTATTAGAGCCTGGATGTAATAGATGTATTAGGTCAAAAGTACAGTGGGTATGTCTAAAACTCAAATGCCTATGGTGACTGCAGTGCAGACATGCCCTTCAAAAGAGAGTAGGTAAATATTTAGAGAAGATATGCCCCTGGCTACTGAGAGAAAATAAATGGTACATAGTGGTGTATGATGAAAGCAAAGAAATCAGATATTCTTTTTGGCTTCCTTTCTGCTCAAAAGTTTGTTTCCTCTTCTTAAATGAAAGCTCAAAATATTAAGGATTTATTCTGCAGGAGACTGACATCCTCTGCTTAAAGCCCTGAAGGCTTAAAAAGTTCAAAACCAGACATTTGTCAAGTGAAGCATTACGATCAGTTTGAAACTCAGCTTAAATGCTGTCTGTGTTATCCCTTTAGCAGGGCTTCCCTAAATCCCATTTGCACATCAGAGCTGCACATTGCCTTACAGATTATTATGGTTACTTACAGTGGCCACTGACAGCACTCCTAGTTCAACAGAGAGTGTATTCTTCTTGCAAAAGGGGTGTTTTTAAAGAGGACTGAGGGAAGGAAAGAGAAGACTGGAGGTGGCAGTACACTTTGGGTGCATCCCCTGCATCCTCAACATAGACTGGCACCTTCACTTGGGGCCAAAAGTAAGTTTTAAAACCATTGCCTACAGAATCTGCCCCAGAGTGACAGCCTCTCACTGCCCACTCCAGCCAGCTTCTGCCTTCTCCACTGTGCTTGCTCACGTCTCCCTTGCCATGACCAAAAATCAGCATGAGGCACAGGTTTGAACCTATGATCTCTGTGTCCAAACAACCTTGGAGTTTGAAGAGTTTAGCTCCAGGTAGATGGAAACCTGACTTCACAGCTTGCTGCCTGCTCTCTATAAAGGGCAGGGATGAAGCTGTCTTGTGCACTTCCAGCATGTCCCAGAGCAAGCAGGACCAGAAATCTTCAGGCAAACCTTGTTCCTCTAATGTTGCTGTGTGGTTTTGTACATGTGAGCATCTGGCAGCCAAGCACATGCAGCTCTACATGGCAAAGGGACCTCTTCCCATCACTGGGAAGTTAGTGATGATGAGGAGCACAGTGAAGATCCTGGCTCTCCAAGCAGCATGGTGCCAGGAGTACTTGTGGTTGTGGGGTTTGTCTCTGTCCCTTGTCCTGTGATATTCAGTTTGTCATCACTGTGCAGTCCCCTCCCCAGTTAGGGATGTAATGCGCCTTGGCAGACAATAAATAGCCTTCATGGTTTTGAGGAGGGAAGGTAGAAAGAGTAATGTGTTTAAATTTATCTTCATGGCTTGGACAGCCTTTACTCCATTTTGTCGTTGCACCCAAAAAGGTCTGTCCTGGCTCCCTCGCAGTGCCTGTGTTCACAGCTGGTAAAGCCAACTTTCCTGTGCTGTAAACTCACTGCTGTGTGCACAGAGTTTCCTAAGTCTTTGTACAAGCTCACCAAAGCAATGACATTTTCAGGGTCTTTCGAAGTCTTCACAGAACATCAAGGCAGCCAAGGCCAAGTCCTGCGCTTCAAAATTTCCACAGAGTCGTTCTCAGTCACAGTCTTTCTTGAAAATGAGTTGCCAACAGTATCTGCAGAAAATACATGTGCCTCAGATAAGTCCTTGGTCAAGGTAGAGATGGAGGTGGAGGCATCACATTCCCCTTGAGCTATAATACCTCTATAGCTACGATGAGATTTAAATTAAGGCAGGTTTTGGTTTAAGGGCTCAAATTCCTAGCTGAGCTGATCTGACTTACCCTTTCTGCTAGAAAGCTTGGCATATAAGTAATACAAGTTTAGGATGATTAGAGTCACTTATATGCTGTTTGCATGATTTTAGGATCTGAGCTTCCTACACATCATGTACAACTTTGTCTCTCCACTGGATAGATGCTTGGAGGAGAACCAGGACACTGTCAGAAGGACCAGGACAGGAAATGGTTTCACGAGCCAAGGGAAAACTGGAGAAGGTTAAAAATTAGCTGTCTGAATTCTCTGCTGATATCAGTTGGCCTAACATAATGGAGCTGCAGTAATTTAGGAAACCATCTGACACCACTTCTCGTGCAGGATTATGCTGACAGCACACTAACCTGTCTGGGAGAAATGGGGAGGGTGTCTGTGTCCCATTCAGCACTGACCCTTTGGTGCAGGCTGTTGCACACACATTTGTCACTGCACAAACACCACAGCAACAGATAGTGAGTTTTGCATATGCAAAAAATATTAAGCCTGGATGTAGGAAAGCCTTTGGAAGGAGTAAGTCACACCAAATTTTCTTTGCTGTCTTCTGAATCTGGCCCAGTGTTACTAAATAACTTAATGCTCTGTAGATTTACAATGTTTGCTGAGAACGGTTTGTATGAAACTTGACCAACTGAAATAGAGTCTGAGAATATCTCCAGCTTGCAGAGCTGTCATTAAACATTAATAGCAAGCAGCTGGGTCTCCTGTGGATACCACAGACTCACACTCCTGTCACTGCTAGCAGGAGCAAGCTTTGTAAGCAGGGGGATAAAAACACACACTGGCACATACAACTCAAACCGTGAGTCAGAGGAACAGAGGAGCAATGGGTTTAAACTGGGACTTTGCCTTTGGCTGAGTGGGAGGCATGCATCCTCAAGATGAGACACTGGCTTAAACAGGGATGGAGCTGACTCAAATGCATCTATTCATACTGCTTTACTTCGGTGTTTGCATTGGTTTCTGTCCGGCTCAGCACTGCACCATCATTATGGGAAGCAGAGACTTTGGCAGAGAGGACATTTCACAGGGGCTCAGGTGAAGAACCAGGCAGAAAAAAAGCAAAATAAAAAAGAGGGGTTTCATTGATGATACTCACAATGGGAGCCATGTGCCATCCCTGTGCTGGTCTAGCTGCTCCGAAAAGATACAGGCTGGTGCAGACACCTTCTCACAGCATGGCCAGTGCAGGAGCTGGCCATCACCAGCCTGGTCACTTTCCAGGCTACCATTTGCAGCAGCTAACATTGCTTTGCACTACAGACCTCATTGCTGTGGCACAGACAGGTGATAACATTGGCCCCTACTCACACAGGACCAAGAGAAGCTCTCCTGCCACCAGTCCTAGGTACAGGTCAGCACACAGCTGTGCTGACTTCATGGAGATCCTTCAGAAGAGGGTTAGTGGGGGAAAGAGATGAAGACAGACAGAGACTTAGGGGCTGAGAACTTGAGTGTCCTGATCTGGATTTGCCATGTTTTGATTTATTCTGTGGTATATATCCATGTGCACCCATTTGCTGATGGGGCATGTAGCTCTGCCAGCCAAGGAGCCTCCTATCTACCAGTGCTATGATATAAACCATGAATGTAGGCAGTTACCACAGGCAGCTATGGCATAGTGCCCACGGCTTTCAGCTTCCCTAGGGCAGGCAGCCATACCTCTGAGCTTGCTTGAAGATCCCTTTACAGTCAATACATCAGGGATTGAAACCTGGGGTAGTGACCCTGCAGAGCACCACACTAAACAGTTCAGACTCCTGACCACCATCTTCCCCCTCGCCTCTTCCCTGTGTGGCACTGCAAAAGTGCAGGGTGCAGACTGTGGCTGCAAACCATGGGGCTTTGCCCACATCTAGTTATGGTGGGCGTCTTTCCCCAAGCCTCAAAACAGATGCACACCCAGCCAGGGAGGGAAGCTGTAGTTTGTCTAAATATCTTCTGATTATCCCATGTTCAGCACCTCTCCTAGCTGAGCTGGAGCCTGTTGATCTAGAGAAGACAGACCAGTGACTGATTGTCTGTGGCTCAGCCAAAGGAAAAATCACCCCGGGTTTGGATCAGTAGATTGATTTAACCTGAATCCTCCTCGCCAAGCAGGATCTGCTACATACTTGGATCACATCCTTATTCATTTAAAATATGCAAGATTTGCCTGTGTACATGCAGGAGTCACTTAGGGAAGCACCACTCAGCTCCACAGAATCAAAATGAGATGGGCTTGGGATGCACAAGTTCTGCATCAATCCCAACCCCTGTGCCTACGCAGGAACTTGACTCTTTTTCCAAAAGACACCTCTTTCAGAGTAGATTTTCAGAGCATGGTACCACAACTGCACAGGTAGACAGGCAATTTCAGCTGAAGTTAATGAGAGACACAGAGCTAAGAACCACCATTCCCAAAACCCAGCAGGGCTTTGAAAATGTGCCCCATCACTTTTTTTTTTTTTTTTTTTTAAATTTACTGGAGGTTTCTTGGAGTGGAAAACACATTTTTATAGACTAATGCATGCTTCATGGATAACAGAGGTGGTGTGTTTCCCACCTAGGCTCAGCAGCAATTGACATTAGAGCATACAGGGAAAGACAGTGAAACAATACACAGGAAGTCTTTAAAATACAGTACAAGAGCACTCGGACTGATGAAATAATAATTGGAAGCTGTATTCAGCAGAGTGTTTAAGCATCTGCCTGATTGTGTCCAGAAACAGTTCCACTTGCTTCACAAGACTACAAATTAATACTTCAAAACATCCTACAGAATCATAGACTGAGCATACAAAGCACATTAATCTTTTTTTTTTTTTTTTTTTTTTTACATATAGTTGTTTCAGGGCTCTTTCTTTGCTTGCTGGAGACTCTTGCAAGAGCTTGTTTTACTGGCAAACTTAGAGTATATTTGAAAATCCTGCATGAGGAGTCATGGAAAACAGATTTTAAATGCCCATCCTTGGGCAGTTGCTCCAGGAGAGTTGGTGCCAGTAGGGGAAGAGCTCCAGTGTCATGTGATTTATTTGTCTGGACAATGTAGCTTGGATTTCATGTATCTGCAATCTAATATTTCATGGAATAAATATCCAAACCGAGTTCTGCTTTAGATACCTAATACGTACTAGATTTTTGAATAATGAATAAATCTGAAGAAATCCCAGTATTCTCCAGACTACTCCACCCACAGGGAAAAAGAAGTGAAATGCTTCTTTACCCTGTGAGCCACTCACTCAGTTCCAGTAATAATACTTCTGTTTTCCAAATGCATCTTCCATTTCAAAGCATTTTTCAAATGCTAATTAACTCTGACCATAGTCTTGCCAGAAAGGGAAATATTATCCCATACTACACAGGTGAGGAAGACAAAGACATAAAGAAGTTCCCTTCCTCGCCCCAAATCTCATAGAAATCATTTGTGGACAGAGTTGGGTCTGAAACAGAGCTCTTTTTTTTTTTTTTTTTTTTTGTTCTTCTTCCTTTTTCTTTTCAGTTTCTGGTCTTGTGCTTTAGCTGTTTGCCTAATCTGTGTCTAGACACTGCTTCCTCATCAGAGCAGGACCACTGCAGGCGTCCCTGCCTTCCAGCTAGAGAGAGGAGTGGGACGTATGTCCCTCCACAGCACCAGGCTCACGCTGGGGCTCGCCCACAAGTGAGGAGACAGTGACTAAAACTGGTTCAGCTTCTGCACAACACCTGCCCCCAGCTGAGAGTAGATGGGACGTGGGAGGTGGGAGTTGGAGCAGGGGGTTGCTGGCTGGAGGAGCACAGATCTGCTTTCCTGCAGCAATTTGGCTGAGTTTTCCAGAGTACACTGCCCAGCTTGACCTGGGGTGCCTGAGCAGCAGGGTCTGGGTGTCCCTCTCTCCCCCAGAACAAAGTAGGGACAACTGGGCACTTAATGGTTGGGTCTCCAAGCCCTTCTGGGAAGTGGGCTGCAGCCTAGATGGACACAGCCAGTGGGGCTGCAGCAGGTCAGACTTCTCACCAAGGCTGGATGATCTCCAGGCTTTCCTGAAGGGCACCCCTTGGAGAAAGAAGCAGTGAGACTGGCCAGGCCACACTAAGAGGGTAAAAAAACCTACCACTCAGCTGCAGAAGAGAAGATCTTTGATCCCAGACTGAGCACTCAGTGCTGGAATTGGTTCACAGCCCCCTTCTTTCCCATCCCCTCCCCATAGCACAGCCTTGCACACGAGGAAGGGAGACGACATGTGTTAAGGCCATTCACCATCACTAGGTGAGAGCCAGCAGCTCAAGGGCTTGTCTGTGGTGAAGAGGGCTTGCTGGGCTATCTCAGGGAAAATGCAGCCCCATTCTGGCAAATAAAATCCAGATTGTCCTGCTAGTAGAGTGTAAACTGGGGATAAATGGGGATAAACTATCAGAAGCAAGATATAGTTGCCTGTATAGCTACACTAACACTAGAAAGAGTGAATGTTAGGGAGGTCATATCTTTTTATCTTATTCTCATAAGCAATGATGTAGCTATACTGATCTACCTTTTCATTATACTGGTAGCACTGTCCCTGCTGCAGTGTACCTTATATTTTCCCATTCTCTGCCCAGCAGGTTGTGAATCACTTCAGATGTGGTTAAAGCATCTCAGGGCTTTTTTACCAATGTTGCAGTGAAAGGCATTTAGTTGGCAGAAGGTCTCAGTGTCGCTTAAATGCCCACAGATGGGTACTCCTGACCCTGAGCCCTGTGCTGGCCCTCAGCACAGTGTGAGCTTGCCCAGAGGAAGGGCTCCAGGAGGGTGCTCCTGGAGGGACCATTCCTGTTTCACAGACAAACTGAAGTCCAGGATGATTGAGTCCTATTCCCTCCAGCCAATATCAGCACAGTGGTTACTCAGTTGTGATTAAAAATGCAGGTGGACCGAGCTACCAGGGATTATGTAGGCGGAAAGAGCCCTCTCACCATCACAGTAAGGCAAGGGGAGTTGTGCTAGGGGCTCGGTTGTCAGAAGTGGACATCTGCCTGCTTACAGCCCTGTCTCTCGAGACTCAAATACTTCCACAAATAAATGTACAGTACCAGGGGAATGAGACACCAGGGTAAGATCAGGGGCCTGCATCGAGGTGGAGATGTGAGGTGGGTGTGTGGGAGCTGTATTGGGATGGGATTGCCCCCACTGTGAGGAGATGAGAGCCATCCTGTAGCCTACTATCAGCTCCTGCACCGCACTTTCTCATTGTAGGAGTGGAAGAGAAGTCTGTGTGTGTGTTTGCTTGTGTGTATGTAAGCCACCCATGCTGACAGAGGAGAGGGCATATTCAGCATAATTCACCGAGCAAGGCTGCATTTAGTGAGAGTGTGTGGGTGCCATAACAGGACCTAAAAGTCAGGAAATTAGAGCATGAAAGATTGTGTGTGTATCTGTTTTAACTCCCATTTGTATGATAGGAAAAGACATTGAAAAAAAGAATGGTAGAGCATGTGTGTGACAGAAACATATTTTTTTAATATTCCTATAATTCGTGCTTTACATAGCTAAATGAATGTTAGTGAGCTTATAGGAGAAGGTGAAGATAACAGTCTGTGCTCATCATGGACAGAGAAAGCAAATTCACTGGATCCACCCACAACATGAGGATCTTCCTGATTTTTTTTTCCCTTTGACATTTACACAAGGTTTGTTCTCACTCGAAAACTCCAGAACTATTTGGCAGGTGGGTCTTAAAATGTTTATAGCTGTACTCATGACTTCACATCTGTGAAACGCTGTCTGTGCAGAAGCCTGAGGGACAACTGCAGGCATCTTTCCTGGCTGTTCCTCTATAGTCCTCTGAGCAGATTTTGGCACCTCCAGTTTTTACATGAAAAAGCAGATGGGAGAGAGAGAACTTCTGAGAGAGACTAACACCTTCTTAGCCCAGAGATATTTTAAGCATAAATCTGCTAAGAGACCTCACGAGGCTCCAAACGAGATCTCCCAAGACAGCAGACTCAGCTCTGGTATCCCGTGCTGCACAAGCGCTCTCATGCTGAAATGGAGAAGAAGCAGTCAGGAAGGACGTCCAGAAGCAGTGGGACTGCTCCAGCCATGGTGGAGTCACACCAGATGAAGCCAACATGGAATTTTACTGAGCTGAGCGGGAAAGCCAAATCCTCCACACCAGAGAAAGTACCACATTGCCTTAAACTGATAGTGTATTTGGCAGTACGAAAGTGGTCAGATGAGCCTCTGTGGCTAGCCTAAGTGAAAGGAGTATGTCAGGAAAAGCAATCACAGGATAACACCACTTTTTGGAGCTGGACGTCTGTCTCTGCTGTCACACAGCATTATTTCAGTACTGGCAGGAACAGGGTGACCCCAGTGAGAAGAAGGCGGTGTGCAGACAAGTCATCGTGGCACAGCGAGGAGCTGCCGCCAAACCGTCCGGACAGCCTGTACCTGTGCTCCTGACTTGTTCCAGCTGGGTGGTGAAGGTGCTTCGCCTTAGACCTCGGTGATAAGAAAGTTGTTTGTTGAGGGAGGAAACGCAGAAGTGGCTATTGCATAAACAAAGCAGGGGCTGTGATCTGACCACTGATTTGAATGCACCTTCATAAGAGCGCTGTTCAAACCTGCCACACTGCTAATTTCTCCTTCCCTGTTTATGGTTATGGTCACAGGCTGGCTGTTGTCAAATCACTGTAGAGGAACTGGCTAAGCTTCTTTGCGAACTGTTTGATAAATAGAAAAAGATCTTTCAGGAGTGTTTCAAATGGCCAACTGCGGAGTAGGCCGGCCCCTCACTACCTGCAGATTCCTGACCCAACACCTGCCTTGGCTCAGCACTCTGGTCCTTCTGACTGCAGGGCCAGGAAACCTGCTGTCCTTCACAAAGTCCCTGCTAACTGCTGCTTAACACACAGTCTTCTTCAAGTGGAGGAGAAGCAGTACTACTTGGCTGATGTCAACACATTGCCCCTTGGGGCTGGCACCGTTTACTGATGTGCTTCCTTATGTGCCACTCCTCTCTGTCTATGCCTCTGCCATACAATGACAGGGCTTGTGCCTGACCCTACTGATGTCATCTCACAGACCAAATGCTTGAATAAGTATTAACCCTTAAGTGCAAGGTGAGGTTGTTTTTTAACATCACATATCTCCCCAGTCCTCTGCACAGTGCCTGCCCTCTCTCTCTCCAGGTTTCAGCCTCTCCTGACTGAGTTGCAAGCAGCAGTATCCCAGCATGACTGCTGTTTCCTACTCACATCACCAGCTGTAATTAATGGCTGCTAAAGGAAGATTTTGACTTGCATTCATATACATTTCTCCACCCAGTGCTCCCTCAAGCTCTACATTACTCCATTGGAGCCACGCTGATTTATTAGCACAGAGACAGACCTGTAGTCATAACAGACTGAGGAACACTTTCTGTACAGGCTTGAGATTAACACAGGGGTTCAGACCTTAATCAGAGATGGGATTACAGCATGGGTAAGTGGACCCCTGGTAGATATATCTAATGAGTCCAAAAAGCAGTGGCTGCAGAGATGACAGAAGATGCCATGCAGAGCCCAGGCCATAGGGTCACTGCTGCTGGAGCTGCAAGCCACCCTTGGGGCACACAGCATGCCACGTCATGTCATATGCATGGGCACTGCCACTGCCCTCACAGGCTCACCCCTCTCTCCTTTGACTTCATTCATCATCCACCAAAGCCTCAAAGTATTTCACTGTCCCTTCAGGAGGCAGAAAATGGGGTCTACCATTTCACAGGAGCATTTTCTTCCCTGTAGAAGAGCATGTTCTTATGCCCCTGTGATCACTGGATGCATTCATGCCATGAGTGTTTCTGGTCAACCCTGTAACATCCTTTGAGGAGCAAGGTACTATCCAGGAGGGGTGGCCGATAGTTTGCTACCCTGGGTCCTTACTGCTGACTTACTGCTAACTATCTTCATAAAACCACCATCCTGTGCTGAGTTACATCATATCATAGTGTAATGCCTTTAAATCATTAATCTGTCTTACTTCTGGACTAGTGCCAGAAAAACTGATGAAGGCCAGGCTGAGTTCAGATCAAACCAGAGGACATTGTGGTTACGTTTATGGTTTTTCAGAGGATCTCTCACCTGCAGCCACAAATCTGCCTTTATTTGGCTTGAACATGATCCAAAATTACCTCAGAGGTCAGCAGTGCACGTCTTGCAGATTTGTGAAAACTACTGACTAACCTGACGTAATGCGTTATTATTATTATTCTTATTCTGGGAAAAAAAGGATGGCTGTAGTCTGTTGTTTTGTAATAAAAACCTAACATCGATTTTTCCTGTTTGCAAAAATAAAAAAAAGAAAAGAAAAAAAAAAAGAAAAGGCACAGGAGTGTTCTGCACCCTGTGTATTGCTGAATGCTCTAGCTATTGCTACAAAGAATTCATTGCAGGCATTGTAGACAGCACTTTAAATCTGCTTGGCAAACACAAATTAATGAAACTTCCCAGCACCTCCCCAGGTAAGCCAGAGGGGCTGAAGTCAGCCTCCACAGAGGCCGTGTTGGAGAGAGGAACCATGACTCAGGCTGGTGGTGACCGAGGCTCCAAGGCAGGATGGTGTCACTCTGGGGATGGCTGGTGATGCAGCAGGGGACACCAGCTCCTGCCTGCAGCTGGACTGGCTCTGGCTGTTTGCTCCGACTGCTCCTGTACAAAGTCCCTCGGCCTCAGTGGTTAAAAGCACTGCTGACTTTCCCCACCTTGAGCTTAAGTCACCTTTGGCCCAGTTGTGTATCTGTAAAATGGGTGTAATGATATTTCCCTGCTGCCCCACAGCCAGGAAGGATCTGTCATTGTTCCCAGGGTAAGAAAGGTGCAGAAAAGGGAAAGGAGAATAAATATTTACCCAGAATCAGATACAGATAAATCCATCTGTGTTATTGTCCCCCTCCTCCAACAATGTTCCCTTCCTCTGGAAGAGGGAAACTCCAGCCTCTATTTGGTTAAATCGTTTACCTACATTAATGAACAATTAGGGAGGGAAGAGCAGGTAACCAGCCCAGAAAGCCTTCCACAAAAGAGCTGCCCTCAGTTGGGCTTGTTTGATTTAGGATAGGAGGGGAGCAACCTGACGGTGATAAATGAGGACTTTGTTGCGACCCTGAGCGTCCATAAAATCTAGTCTGTGTGGGAGATTTAAGGCAAAGGGCCAGACATGGTGTTGATTTAAACTATTGTAGTTTCTCTGGAGTCACTGGAGCAACAAGGGTCATATTGGGAAGGTCTGGTCCCATGGGTGCCGAAAGAGAAGGGCAGGGCTGGAGCAGCCCTGCGCTCCTGGAAGGGTTCTGGCTCTGTCAGAGGAGTTGTGGGTTTTGCTCTTGGCTATTTAATTCACACAGCTCAGCCTTGTGACAATCCCTGGGGCCCAGCTGCTATTGAGAGCTTTCAGCTTTTCACATGAGATCTATTGGTTGTGACAAGGTACACATGGGTCATATGCTGCTCTCTGAGTAAGCCACATTTTAAGTGCAGCATCACAGTAAGAACAGTAAAACCCCCAACCATCCTTTTCACCCAAGTGCAACTGCCCCACATTCCAGCTTTGTTTCCAGGCTCTTTTCTGGCACTTTTCCCCAATGGGACCTCTGCTGATCCTCTATGCATCTGGGAGATGGAAGGACAGAATTGAGAGTAGAGTAAGGAGCCAGCGAGTTGGCACACTCTCCTAGTATAGACTGTCCAGAAGAGGCTAAAGCCCAGAAGGCATGTCCCTATTTTATGATTATTTGGGCTGAGTAAACAGATCTCTGTGAGCTGGAGCTTTGGTTGCTAATTCTGACTGAAGTTCATCAAAACTAGACACATAGGTGGGCAGACTGTGAGATAAACTAGTTTGGCTTTGTGCTGAAGCGGGGCAATATATATCAAACAAATGCAAATTCAAGGAGAAACCTTGTATGCTAGAAATCTTTGTTTAAAAGCACCCTTCTTCCTCAGAAACCAAAGCATGAGAAAAGCAAATATAATCGGCCATCCCAAAGTCTTTTCTGCTCCAAGGAACGCTGCCAAACACTTTGCAGACTTCCCTATGCAGCTCTGTTAATTTCCTACCTTGGGGGATGTATCCGAATTGTTATTTCAAATCACTTCCTCTGACTGGAGAAAACTGATAGTTTAGAAATTGGGCACTGAAGCAGGACATTTGGGACGCCCCACCTCATTCCCATCATTGCTGGATCTGCCCCTTTCCACACACTGGAGTCAATTCACCTCCACTTTCTCTGTCACAGCAGCCCTGGGACAATCTGCCATTTTTTGGGACAAGGCTATGAGGTCACTGGGGACATGGTGACCTCTACAAGCCAAGTGGAGACGGCCAGTGTGACTGCCAGCCTGACTGAAGTCTGCTTGGTTGTGTAGAAGACCTTTGACATGGCAAGAGGCCATAACAGATCAGAGCTGACTCAAATCGCGGCAAGTGTTTGAAGTTAAATCTCCAGAGGTTCAAATATTAGCCTACTCCATCACCTGTCCATCAAACATTAACTCACTCCACCAAAAGCACACTTAGCCAGTCCCTTGGCTCACTCCTTCCCGTACCAGCAGTTTTTCTTCAGACAAATGCAAACTGCTGCACCCTGGATGCTGCACTTGCAGAAGGAGATAAGCTCCAGCCTAATTATGGGAGAACATTAAGTACCATTGATTCACAGCTGGGGATTTATATCTGGCTGGAGACTGAGGGTCAGGGTAAAGAAAAATAGTTTCAGTGCATCTGTGAGTTAATTTGTACATTAAATCTGCCTTCATCTTGGTAATGAAAACTGGAATGTCAATGCCAGGTATTTAAAAAAACATAACTCGTGCTCCTAAGCAATTACACGATTAGCTTGAAAATTGTATGGTGATGTGTCCTTTTAATTGGCTTTCTGGTCCTGCAAGTACTAGGATTTTGTGATTTTCATGCTTCTTATTTTGCAGGGTGAGTTAGATCTGTGCTGCTGTTCCTAGGAGTGGGGAGAATCTCAACCAACCTGCTCCCTGGGCAAAGCCAACCTTCGGGGAAAACAGACTATGGCTCACGACAAAAGCTGGCGGTGCTATGCTGGTGATGCAATCTGTCCTGTCCTGTTTGCCTCCCAACATTAGCTGAAATCTTTTGGGCATCAGAACGTCTCAAAAGAGCTTGGGCCATACAGCCCCCAGGGCTGCCCCATCTCACCCCAGTGAGACATCTCACCTCTGCCTGGCCAAGCAG
Source organism: Patagioenas fasciata (assembly GCF_037038585.1). Lineage (NCBI taxonomy): Eukaryota > Metazoa > Chordata > Aves > Columbiformes > Columbidae > Patagioenas > Patagioenas fasciata. The sequence goes on from NC_092522.1 coordinate 48,981,469, forward strand.
GTGTGGAAGAAACAGGTGAGCAACAGGGTAAGTCAGTGGGGTTCACTGGAGGTGGTCTGCAGATAAAAACCTCTGCTCTCTCAAAATTCAGCTGGTGCCTAAAAGGTTATAAAACTGGCAAGCTTTCCCTAATTCTTCTGCGCTGCTTTTGCAGCTTCAGTCACGTCCATTTTAACAGACAGGAAATAGTGAGGTTGCAGGAGGGAGCCTTGCACTTATTCTAATGTTGGGTCTTTGCCCAGCAGTGATCAAGATTATTTATATGTGTATTATCAAGATCATGTATTATATTCACAAAATGTTATTTTTAACCTCTATATATCGTGTACTCCAAGCTCATTAATGATTAACTGAGAGGGTGTATTCCTGGCCCTCTTTCTCAGCAGCATTAGAAGGCTTAATTGAAGTGCTTTGAAATTCTGGGATGAAAAATATTGCCAAAGTGCTATGCATTATAATTATTATGTATTTAAGAGACAAGTGATGACCATACAGTAATCTGATGAATGAATGGGGATTTCACTTGCTATTCCCTCAGTCAAACATTCTCAGTGAACAGAGGTTGTGGCATGAGAACCTGCTTAATACCATAAACCTCAATGTAAATGTGTGAAGCTGGGCTGACGGTCACACTTCCATCATTTTGCTGAAGGAATGTACTTTGGACTCGTTTCCCTGTGCCAGAATTTAGCACCCACAGCTTCCATTCTCTGGGAGATTTAACTCAGCCACCAATGTTACCACGCTATAATATTTGAAATGGTTTTACACAAGGACTGCACAAGGCAGCTCTAGCTGGGGCGATTGAGGCGAAGTCATCTGGCTGCCAACCAGCCAGGAACAGGCTCCTTCTCAGGCAAATTGCTCAGTGATATTTTTAGCTGCAAATGTACTGTCTGATGCATTTAGTATTTGGCTTGCAGGGCTGCAGGGCACATCACCATAGCTCCTGCTAGGAAAAGTGACAGACATGTGTAGGGTGCTTGCCAAGTGTGAGCTTCCCTCTCGAGTGGCTGGCCAGGAGTCGATGAGGAGCCCGGTGTCACTGGGAGCGCTGCTGTCAGCTCCAAGAGCAGAGAGCCATGCCAAGTGGGCTGGCAGCACTAGTTCCCATCTAGGAGCCACTCATGTGTGTGTTACAGGACAAAGCGTTAGTTCCTTTGTTGGTAACAACATAATCCTGGAAATTATGTCAGATGCTGTTAATTACAGAATGAACCTTTCCAACCCCAAACAAAACACAGGAGTGGGTCACGCTCCTCGCAGGTGACCATAACAGGGTAAAATCCATCTCCCTTCCACAAGAGCATCCAGGCTAGCTCCATGGCTTCTGCTACAGTGAGGGGAGCACAGACCACCCAGTGATGTGGTGACCAAGGGAGCAGGAAGGTGGCCACTGGCCTTGGGAGGTACCAGGTTATCTGCAGCTCGCATCATCGAAAGATGCAAAATCACTTCCTCTGTCCCTCTTTTCCCCTGCAGAATTGAAACCTGCACTTCTGCAGGGGCATGCTCTGATTTCAAAGCATGAGGATTTTTTACAGTGTGAATGACACTGAGTCTCCCTGAACCTGTTTTTCTGGAGGAGTATCTCCAAGCAGATAATCACCCCTCCTTGTGCATGTGCTAGTGGGCTGGAGCTGCGGTCAGGTGGGAGTTTACAGGATCTCAGGCTCTTCTCCTGTGGGACTGGGGTAAGAAGGGGATGCCTTTTCTAAAGAGGTATTTATGGCTAGTGGTTACTTCTTGCACTGAGCCTTTGGGCAGATTGCAGATTTCCTCCCAGTAGGAGCGAACTCATTGCAGGAGGTGACAAAGCACATGGACAAGACTTTGAATAATTTTCAAGTAGGTCATAGTATTTCTTGTACCTTTATCAAAGCAGGCAGCCAGAAGGCAGGTCCTGATAGACCAGGTGATAAGATGCCAGCACCTGAATTACTCCTCACAGTGTTTCTGGTACATTACAGCAATAGGCTCGAGATCTTCAAGCCCACGAGAGACTATAACGATGACCTAGTCAATCCATCTGTGTAACACAGCACAGGAATTTCACTTCAGTTTTCATTCCACCAGCTTGAATAATATGTGGGTGAATTTTAGTGATGATTTGGAAGATCTGCTCTTGAATTATACAGTCTTCAAGCGGTGGCAACGTCACGCCATCCTTCAGTAAATGCTTTCAGCAGTCATTTATCCCAGCTGTTAAAAACTTGCACCTCACTTCTTTTTCTTCCTTAGTTATTTCAATGCACATCTTCTGGCTTGACAAGTGCTCTGTAAGCTGCTGGGGAATTAAAAGTGGCGGGAAAGACCCAAACCTCCCCTGTGACCACTCCAGCAAGCATCAAGAGTTGCAGCAGCAGCTGCTGCTGCCGGGGAGCGAGCTGGCATGCAGCCCTGCAGAGACCTGCCAGACTGGCTGCGGGGGCTCTGCAGGGCTGCAGGGGCTGGAAGCCACGTCCTGCTCCCTAGCAGGGCTCCTTTTGGTGGAGATTGGTATGGCTTAGGTCTCCTGTAGGAAAACAAAACTGTTTTAGCAACCTGACCGACCCAATAAAGATTTCCACAGTCCTCAACATACAGTTTAGAGGTGAGGTGGCACATTGCTTCTTACTGCTATATACATACCTACATATATACACATATCTAAATGAGATGTAATCTTTCTGCCACTCATTTAAAAGATTTAAAAATCCTTTCCCCACGGTATGTGTGGAAGCTGCCATATTTCTAACATGTTGCAAATCTGCATTTCCTGTTGATCTTATCTACTCTTCATGTGCTGCAGCAGTCTCTGTTTCACATCAGAGCCCCAGGACCTCCATCCTCATTAGAAATCCTTTCCCAGGAGACTGGAGATGCACCAGCTGATCACAGATCCAGTAGTAACAACTGACAACCAAACCCTCTGAGCTGCTGAAATAATAGCCACCAAAACTTCACCAGCCCATGCTGCTCCTTGCTGTCTCTGCATCCCTTACACCAAGGTGCAAATTCAGCTGAAACTTTTTTTTTTTTGTAGAAAAGTTTGGGCATTAGTGAGTGTGTCCACCTCTCATATAGCCCAAACAGCTGAGTTACCCCACTTCCTCATTTCTCACAGTGCCTGTGGGCAAACCTCACTATCCTGGCAGCACAGCCCTCACAACCCCCGATGCAGCCTGTGAACAATCGAAGAGCCCCAGTTTGTAGGAGCAGGTGAACAGGCTCTGCAGCTACAGCACCAAGAGTATGACTGATGGCAGCGTAGAATGCTGGTGCCTCAGGAAGTTACCTGATCTGACCAGCCTGTCTTCACCACAGAACTGCTTGCCAGGCACTACCTGAAGTTACTGCTTTTCTTTGATGTGCCACCTTCTGAAAACATTGTGGAAAACAATTTCTAGCCTGTATCAGACTACTTCTCCTTTTTGTTGGCTTAAGCCTCACACGTATGGTTTTCTCAGTTGCAAACTGTGCTCCTTAGCAGGGCATTAAAACCCATGTTGAAATCAGAGTGGTGTCCTTCATTTACTCCTCTTATGGTCACAATAAGCCCTTGAGCCCTGTGCTTATACCATGCCTAACACAACAGGACCCTGGCTGAACACTGAGGATCCACCAAGTCCAATAAAAATCATACATTAAAATTTCATTTTATATCAGGAATGAGAAAGCATCAAACTTGTATTCTCTTTAATTTACAACACATGTGAAAATCAACTACAGGAGCAGAAAAAGCTTTCCTGAGTCGTGCTTTTCGAGGCAGAGTTGCTGCCTACCCCTCTTTCTCACAGCAGGCAGAGAAACCTCAAAGAAGCAGGTGTTTTTCATGGCCGAGACAAGTCCCTAGTCAGTGCTTGTAGTCTGCTTGAAATGCCACTAATCTTCAGTGGGGTCTCTGCTCAGCTGTGCAAACATGCTTTCTTTCTGAGGATTAGGTCCAAATTCACATTAAGTTTTGCGGCTGTGTTTTAAAAAGAAAGATGAAACTGAAAAAAACAATAGCAGGGATTACCTTCCATTTGGAGAAACAGATTGCAAGCTTTCCCGCACTGTAGGGATGGACCAGCCTCAAGATTATATGTCCCTAGCAGCTTCCATTTGCAGTTTTCATGGTTCGTTATGATAGGGAATGTGGCAAAATATTGCAGCTTCCATGGATTAGACATGTGAGAAAGATGCCTGTCTGGCTTAAAGGATGTTCTAAGGTCATGGAGAAAGTTCTGGGCACAGCCAGAATCTGAACTGACTCCCAGCTCTAGCAGGTCTGCTTAGAAGCAAAGCCGTCCCCCTTCCCGGTACTCCTGAAAATGGAGTGGGAAGAGTTGCCAAGAGACTTGTTAGAGAAGCTATCTTCTATTTGCTGGTGTCTGTACATCTGTTCAGCCCCATAAGAGGAGCGGGACAGGCAAAGTGCAGGCACAAGCTATATAAAAAGGAGAGGAGGAATCAAACCTTATACCAGCGGTGAGTTTTGACCAAAGCTGGCTCTTGTTAACCCCCTTCCACTGCAGCCCAGTCACTTAGAATGATCAAATATCAGGGTTGTGACATTTTAAGCCAAAACCAGGTAGAATAAGCTGTTGTTTGGATTGTGCTTTACAGAAAGAGGGGCCTTTTAGGTCTGTTCAGTACTCGGAACCACCAGGCAGGTTTGCCCCTTTCAGCAGCTCCTTGAAGGAGAAGAAGTAGCAGCACAGTTTTTTGTGTTCATCTCTGGTGTTCAGCCCCAATTCACAAAGACAAGTTTGCATTAAGTCATTCTGGGACTGTCCTCTGCATGCAACCTTTTTACATGGGCATTTTCTCCTTGCAGGACAGCAAGGCCTGTGACTGGCACTGCAGGGAGTAAGTGGCTGGAAGGTTAAAGATGCAACCTGCTGATATCTTCATTTTTACTACATCTAATTAAGCAATAAATGATTCTGGTGGAAGTCTGGAGGCATACAGATTATTATGCAAATCAGGCTGCTTTGCTACCAGCAGGCTCCTGCATTGCCCAAAATAGCACTGGTAGGATATTAGCGCAAATGTCACCTTTCTCCTCCGCTAGTTATTGCCTCCCATCTCACTCATTGTGCAACTTTCCAGAGGTCAGAGAAGTGACACCTCACAGATTTGGGAGCAGAAATTAATTTTGAAGAGGATTTTTAACAAAGCTCCAGACACCTTCTATGAACATCTTAACACATCTAGTACTGGAAGATGGGGAGCCTGGTGCACTGGCAAAGCTACCCGAAGAATCCAACTTGACTTCTTCACCCAAAAATCTGTGTGAGGCCAAGCTGTGAACTGGTTCACAGGTATGCTCCAGACTAGCAAAGACACCTTTTTTTGGGGAGGTGGCAGACAGAGCTACCTAGAAGCCAGGAGCTGATGGCTCTCGTGGAAATTAAGGACTTTACTGACAGTTTGCTTCTACCATTAAAAAAGCAGAAAGAAGGAGTGACACTGAGAATTTTGAAGCGTGTTATTTTCCAAGTTATTTTGTCCTCCTCACTTTCCTCTAAAGGATCTTTTTTGATCTGTGTCGCTAAAATCAGAGAGCAAGACAAAAAGTGGGAGCTGCTTGCCCTATCCCTGTCACTTGCTGTTGTGAGCAGACAAAAGCTATTGTTTGCTGCCACTGGTTATTGTTCCAGCAGCAGCAGCCCCCAGTGCCAGCCCTCAGCTCTGGGCCCTTTTTGTACTTGGCATGGCACAAACAATTGCACAGTCCCTTTCCACAGATGAGTGCTATTTAAAGAGAGGAATACTTTTCTCTATGTTTTCCCACAGGCCCCAGGGACACAGAAAGTCCCAGGCTGGCTGCAGCCACCCTGGAGATGGGGGTCAGAGAGGGAGTGGTTGTCACCCACTGCTATAGCAAGTGACCCAGATCAAGCACACCGTAATCCCTCGAGGAAAAAAGGGTATTGCTCTGTTGGCTGCAGTGGGGTAGATCTGTCCCTCAGTCTCCAGACCAAACCCTCTGAGTTAATAATACAATTCGGTTGGGCTTACTAGATATAAAATGTACAAGAGACCCTGATAACAAGGCGGTCAGGTCATCTGGTGATTTCCTTGAATATCCACAGCACAACTCGAAGATGCATGATGAAACCTGATGAGATTGTGTGGATTTGTTTGGATTTGTCTTGGAGTTTTGGGGGTTTATTCAAACATGGGACTTGGGAGACAGTGAGGCATGTGGTCTGAAACAGAGCCAGGAGTGCTATGTGTCTCTACAAACCAAAGGTCCCACTGCTCAATACCTCTGGACATAAATGATATTCACAACCATAAATAAATCTTCTGATTTAGCTTTTAATTGTACTTTGCTTTGCACACGGATAAATCCAAAACTGCCTAACCACCTCAGAATAAAATAAAAACAGAGGGGGAGAGAGAAAGGGACAAATCTTTGTTTTCCTTCTGCAGTGAACAAGGCAGAATTCAGTATTTTCTTCCTCTGCCTAGACTGGAGAGAAAGGGATATTTGTCTTTTCAGATTGCAAATTGAATTGATTCTTGCTTGTCCCTTTGGGAGAAAAGGAGTGCAGTGACTTTTTAAAATGTCAGGAGACTGGTACAGATGGGCAAATCCCTTTGTCACCAGGCCGTGATGCAGAGCTGACAAGCAGCCATCACCTCCCAAAATCTCCAGCTTGCTCTTACTGCTCCAGAATTTTGAGATGGGAGACAAAATCAAGAGGAAGAGATGCAGGTTTTAGAGGTTCCTTGCTGCTCTGACAAATTGTTCATCAAACAGCAGCAAGGCAGTTTCAGGGTTTCCTTTGCCTTATCTTCATAATTGGCTTCATCCCCAGCAAGCAGGAGTACAATCCCTCTGTGCACTCTGCAACGTGAAACTGCAATAGATTTATTTTGGGGGCTGTGTTTAAACGTAATTCACATTGGGAAGGTGCTATCAAGGAGCCTTGCTTCTGTGTCCCACCACATCTTCTTGCTCCAGGTGCACATGGTGGGCATCTGACAGGCACAGCCTGGCTGTGCAACACCCCTGAAGGCCACGTCCCCATGGTGGCTGGGGACTAAGGCACAGGCGTTGTTCCATCCCACACCTGCTGGCACCTGCATCCCCCTTCCACTCTACATCCTCCCAAGCCATGGCTAATCACTGCCACTTCATCACCGGAGGCCAGGGCTTTGCTTAGGCCTGAGGTGTAAGCTACATGTTCCTTTGCAGACTGAGTGCTTTGCACCTCCATATGTCTTTCGTCTCTTGCCGGACACAGTAGAACAGGGGACTCCAGGGCTTGAAGTTCCAGTGCTACAGCCTGCAGTGCTAGGAGCTATTCACCAGCATGTAAAGAGGTGGCTGGGGACACATCTTTCCAGTGAGTGCTTCTCTGTGGCACTGTCCATCCAGACAAGCCAGGAATTCCTCAAGATCCAGCTTACAGGGGGGAGCATGTCAATGACTGAATGGCTGTTGCTACCTCCTCGATACCACAATGCAGCCTGAGCCCCAGAGATTACCTTCTGGTCACAGAGGAAGCCAGGCTGGGGTTGGAAAAACAGATTATTTTCATACAGTGTATATAAAACTTACATAATAAAACATGATGTACATACATTCTTGTGCATATTTATTTATTCGTTTATTTATTTTAATGCCTTCATTCTCCAGAGGAACCAGCTTATATCCCAAAAGAGTTGCTGTTTATAACAGGCAGAAAATCAGACTCATTTTGCGGCATCTCAAATTTGCCATGCAGTGTAGGCATCCCCAGACCCTGGGGACTGACAAAAGTCCCCACCAAGCTGATAGCCTAGAATGCTCTCAACCAAGGAGGAGCAGAGCAAATAATGTAGTGTGAAGCTAGCTACTATCTTGCTTATTATGGGTTTATTAGTTCTATTTTTCCAAATTACATTAATCATCTCATCATTTTATGTCTCTTTTGCTCTTCCTCCACACTAACTCCCAGGTTTTGCTGGTCCCAACAGCAATGATTAATCACATTTTGTTTTTTGAAACAACACGATAGAGAGCAAAACACAGAAAAAAACTAGCATTAAATGAAAAAGAACAACCTCTTGATGATGTTTCTAGTAACACTTTTACATAATCAGTAGTGAAATACCGCGAAACATCTCAAATGCTTTTCACAGCGGTTGGCTTTTTTAATCTTCTCTTGCTTTTCCTACATCTCAGCCTTGCCAATGTCGCTGTCAGACAGTTTTATGCTTGTTTGTGGCCCTGTGACCATGTCCCCAGTGGTGTTACATCAACACCCAGTGTGGTCACCAACCCTGAGGTCCCAGCTAGACCTCTGGCTTGGCAAAAGTTAATTCCCTGGTTTCCCTAAAGCTGCTGCTGGACATGGTGGGGCTGGCGAGGCCAGGGCACTGAGACCCTACACTGCCTGTGACTTTTTTATCCACCATCTCTGGGTGCCGTGCTGCTGGCCAGCTTGCTGAGCGGAGTGGAGATGCTTGGTTTTCCAACAGCAGACCCCACTGTGTGTTACTATGCCCATCATTACCATTCAGGTGCCTCAAAGTTGTATTTTTCATCTGGATTTCAACCAACCTAGCAGGTCCGAGGTAGACACCCCGACCTGAACCTTGTCCCATTGCAGAGGGCTGGCCTGAAGACATGGGCCCAGCCTCTGCAGCTTGCTAGGCCTCTGAGACACAGGCCAGCTTTAGTGAGAGAGAGCACATTTTTGTTAGTTCAGCCACTGAGGTCTCCAACACTTCCTTCAGGTCTTGTTAGTATTTACCATCTGGGTCCAGTGACTCACAGTACTTAGTTTATTAATTTGTTTCACAGCTCCTCTTTCAACACCTTGGGTTCTTCTGGTGCCTGATTTTTATTACCTGAGTGTAGTAAGTCTCTCCAGCACCCTCTGTGGAAAACACCAACATTTAAGTGATCAAATACCTATTCTGCCACAAGATTGCTGCTTTGTTTAATTGCCCTGCTTCTTAGTGACCCAGTGGACAAATTTATTTCCCCATTATTTCAAGGAATAGCTACGTTTGTATTTTATTATGATCTTGGTATTTGTTCTTCCAATTAGCCTTCCTTATTTACTTCTTTTATTTTAATGACAATTTCCTAAAAATGCTATTTTTTTTTTTGAAGCTAAAAATTCTAAATTCTTTCCATACTGTGGGAGCCTGATGCTAAAATCAAAGCTGCCTTAACAACCATACACCTTGTACCTCTCCAGGCAATGCACCTTCCTCACCCAGCAGCTCTTCAGATAATCCATCCAGCCCCTGCCTCCTGCCCCGGGACCCCCAAAACTACTTGTGACCCTCACTCCCAGCTACCCAGGGCACCCTGTACAATGCACATGCTGAGTCTAATGAGCATGTCTGGCAAACTACCGCATACATACATATATATATATATATGTATGTAAGTAAAATCCACTTAAAGTAAGTCAATAATTATTCGTATGGAGTAAGTTTAAAAGAGCCAGGGGTCAAACTGAAAACAGCTGTCAACCTTCAGTCAATCCCAAATTAATAATGCAATGCAAGACAGGCCTCTAAAGGTTTTTTAATGTGTTTCTATCTCGACTTGATAAACACAGTCAAGAAAGAGAAGATGGAAGAGGCAGGAAGCTTAGCAGGGTTACTTTTCTGTAAAAAACAACTTGTGAAAACATCTGTGCAGCCCGCAGCTTCCCAGATGTTCTCTTTAACAGAGCACTTAACTTGTTTATATTTTGCCTAACACTGAAATCGTGGCAGATTACTTTTGTTGCGGCGTCTTTGCAACATTTTGTAGGTGGTCTCGTAAAAAAGAGCAGATATTTAACCCCACCACCACCTCCTTCTCCTTTGCCCTGGTTGTTTACACAGTGGAGCTTGGTACCAGTTCCCTCCGATAGCGCGTGTGGGGGGGGCCAGGGGCTATCCCTTTTTTTTGCACCAGCATCATTCCGTTACCTCTACCACAAGGTCTGGAGACTGACAGCGGTGAAAACATGAGATGAGAAGATTCAAGTATTCACTTCAGCCTGGGATGTCTGAAAGATGGCTTGAAGTAGTTTTTTGCTGCCTTTGACTTGTTCATGCCAGCAGCAGTGGGGCACCATCTCAAATCTGAATGACTTGTCCCTCTGAAGCCTGTGGGATATCCTGTGTCAAAAAAAAAAAGATAACAGTGCCAACAGAAAAAGGATCTGATGATCAGAGTCTATATATACAGTGAATAGCAGTGGGTTTCCTATTCGCATGGGCCTGAGAACCATATAGATGTATCTTTTACTATATATAGGTACAGCTTTCAACTGGGAGTATTTTCTTTTCCTTAATCCTGGCTATTTTGCCATGTTTGCAGGAGATACATCAAACATCTGTGATCTTGCCAGGTCCAAAGCTTCTTGGGGTCTGAAGGGTTTTACCACCCCCCAAAATCTCACCTCACAATCCCATTTCATATGGCACAGTTGCAGATCCACAGGCTTTCAGATGGGGTTGCATCTCCTGCTCCTAGCCAGACTTCTCCACGTGAGCAAGTCTCGACTAATTCATGATTGGATCAGTTTTTGAATGAAAGGTTCTTGACGGGAAACTGAGGGGCTGCAGGAAATGGTGTGGGCTGCTTTTTATGCTCAGTTTGTAGCTCTGACTGGAGCTGATGCTCTTTGCATCCTGCCCTAAAGGGCTGTTTCTACAGCAGGAATACATTTATGAGAAGCTGTTAGAGCATGGCCCAAAGTGATGGGCAAAGTGAGGTTGGATATGTCTCATGGGGAACTTGCACAGCTGTAGCTGGGAGCTCAGAACATTGCCCCTGGAAAGGTCAAACAGGATTTACCATAGGTGTCTTATTGACATTAAGGCCTTAGAAAATCTTTTTGAACATGTCTATATGATTGACAGACAGAGTTAGGTCACATAGGCTGAGGACTTGGGAAATTTTTTATTACTTTAATCCATTTCTTTTATTTTTTTTTTTTTCAATTTAAAAGGAATTAATCCTTACTGCATGGGGCAGATTTAAATGAGAGATACTGTAGAAATATTCTATGTTTTCCAGTGATGATATTTGGAAGCTATGCTGAGAGTATTCCATTCCTCTGACAAAATACAGACAGTTATGAAAAGTCATTTCTCCAGGGCCCTCTGTAGTTAAGTGCCTCAATGCTGGAGTACAAGCTGACAATAGTATATATGGCTAAGATACAACTTAGTATATTGTCTAATATATTCTTCATTCATGCTGTAAATTCAAAGTGTGCACTGAAGACTGTGTGCAGCCAGCTTTGTACACCCATGTGCACAGTGTTAGCTAAGTCTACTTACTGCCTCTCTGGGTTGATTTTTCAGACTAGTTTTCTGCGATTCATTGGTTGTTGTTTTGTTCTTCCTTTTTCCCTTTTATAGCCACTCCATTTGGCTTTCCCATGTGTGGGAAACACATTGACTTTCAGTGCAAAAAGCCGCTCTGTGGGGAATGGTGCCTAACGCACCATATGGTGCAGGCAAAACATGTGTGAATCTCTGACGCTGCAGTTCTGCTTCATGGGCCTGGGGTGTATTTCACACACGTGCTAAGGAGAAATGAATATGACACGAGTATTTTTCAGTGAACCTTGACAGATGAGAAACAGAATGAGTTTGCTAGAGGAGACTGTAAAAAATTCAGAACGCTACATTGTGCTAAACCAATTTTCCTAATGGAACTGTATTGCCCTTATTACACTCCCTTTCCTGTTAAATCGCAGTATCTATTTTCTATTGCCATCATGTAGTGCTGAAAATAAATCTCATGGTGAATGGAGATGGCTCATCTTACAACTTGTAGAAAGGTTAATTAAATGGTGCGTGGTGCTGGCACTTGTTCACTGCAGCCTGAACCCAGGGATGACAGATTACTGGTGGTGTGCTCGCAGCTTCCTCCTTCACCCTTATACAATCCATATGTCAGATAGCTGCACTGGGGGCTGCATCCTGAGGCTATGTCCGCTTGGCAACAATTCTCCTTCTAAAGGTAAAGTTATTCACATTCACACGAACTTTCTGGAAAAGAGAGGTTCCTGTGTGTTTCAGGCACCCAAAATAACATTTCTGTGGTCTTTTTATGACTTTTCAGGAGATTCATCAGCCTGCTTACAGGTGGACTTGTCATGAAGACCTTTTTCTTGCAATGGTCCTGGTAGTCTGCAGTGATAGCAGTGTGGATGGATGCTCAAGTGGAGACTGCTGCACACTTTAAGCACCATCTCTCCTGCAGCTTCTGGTTCTGCCCCAGCGTGCTTCTGCCAGTCTGTGTGCAGACTTTCTGTGACAGACCTTGTGCAAGTTGCTGAAGAATAGGTCACAGAATCACAGAATCACAGAATGTTAGGGACTGCAAGGGACCTCAAAAGATCATCTAGTCCAATTACCACGCTGGAGCAGGAACACCTAGATGAGGTTACACAGGAAGGCATCTCGGTGGGTTTTGAATGTCTCCAGAGAAGGAGACTCCACAACCTCCCTGGGCAGCCTGTTCCAGTGTCCTGTCACCCTCACTGAGAAGATTTTTTCTCATATTTAAGTGGAACCCCTTGTGTTCCAGTTTGTACCCATTACTCCTTGTCCTACCATTGGTTGTCACCGAGAAGAGCCTGGCTCCATCCTTGTGACATTCACCCTTTATATATCTGTAAACATTAAGGAGGTCACCCCTCAGTCTCCTCCAAGCTAAAGAGACCCAGCTCCCTCAGCCTTTCCTCATAAGGGAGATGCTCCACTCCCTTAATCATCTTTGTTGCCCTGCGCTGGACTCTCTCCAGCAGTTCCCTGTCCTTCCTGAACTGAGGGGCCCAGAACTGGACACAATATTCCAGATGTGGTCTCACCAGGGCAGAGTAGAGGGGGAGGAGAACCTCTCTCGACCTGCTAACCACCCCCCTTCTAATACACCCCAGAATGCCATTGGCCTTCCTGGCCACAAGGGCACAGTGCTGGCACATGGTCATCCTGCTGTCCACCAGGACCCCCAGGTCCGTTTCCCCTACACTGCTCTCCAACAGGTTGTTCCCCAGCTTATACTGGAACCTGGGGTTGTTCCTGCCTGGAAGCAATACTCTACACTTGCCCTTGTTATATTTAATTGATTTTTTCCCCGCCCAGCTCTCCAGCCTGTGACTGATGTCAGTGATTGATGGGGACCACAGAGTTTGTGAAATGCTCGTGATGCTTCATGGCCTTCCAGCGACATTTGAATCTGGCACAGGAAAGATGGCAAGGTGCTTTGGTATAAGGGTAACTGGGTTTCTGGAAGAACCCTTATGCTGGGTGTAAACACCTCAGTGTTGCATAGGAGAGGTCACCTTTTTCTGCTCATATGCTGCATGGAGGGTTGCAGTCTACACAGGCTTGGCTGAGGGAGGGAGGTACATGTCTGGCTATCAAGCACTATCAGAGCAGAGACATCATTACTGGGACAGAAGCTTTTAGGCATGGTGCTGCTGAGCAACCAGCTGTGTAGCTCCTCCGTAAGGTTGCAGCCCCACTGGGGAATGGCCACCAGGGTAAATACTTTAAAAATTCATACAGGATCCAGGGATTCTTGGGCTAGTTAGCTACTGAGAACTCTTGCTGAATTTTGCATCCAGGCACAAGTCAAGAGCACCAACACTAGCAAAGCATCCAGAGGCAGAGTCCTTCCGTGAAGCACACAGGGAAGCCCTTTTTTCCTCCCAGCAACAGTGAAGAGGTGGCTTTCTTGAAAGAACTTCACAGTGATTGTTTGCTTTCTTCAAAAATCAAGATGCTGCAAAAAAGGACACCCATTTTTGTACTGACAAGGGGAAAAGAAACATATTTCCCATGGCTGCACCGTGAAGCGGATCGTGACCTACAGCTGAACGCTGTCAGGGGCATGCAACACATAACAGTGCAGAATCAGGAAGAAAACCCAGGTGTTTCTTACCCAAAAAGTACAACCATAACCTTTATATGTGAAAGCAGCAAATATACCAGCAGAAAAAATCATTGCTGCTGCTTAGGACTGTAGTCCAGTGCTTGGAGGGCCTTGATGAGCCTCCTGCATTTGTGGCTTCCTTGCCCCTTCTTTATTGCTCTGCTCAGCCCTGTTAAACAGGGAATGAATGTGGGAGTGTCTTGGGATCATTAAAGAGATTTTGGAGTAAAACCCTAGTCAAGGTTGTGAGAAAAACTCTGCTAAGTGGCACCAGCCAAAGACCCTATTCCCACACATACTTACGCATGTGAGCAATGACACCTACAGGAATGAATAATCACCCTGGAGCCCACAGGATCAAGGACAGATTTCTGTGTCAGCATCAGCAGCAATGGGCATCTCAGTATGAGGCTGGCTGCATGGTTTTTCTCAGTGTATCTTCCCACAATGAGCTGAAATGTTGTCCCAGGGTCTTTGATTAGGACACACTTCAGTAGGATTTGGATGTTGCATGGGCCTTGACCTGTGAGTGAGGAATTCTACCCTTCCATAAATATGTTGTGCCCTAGCAGGTCCTGCTCTCTGGGGCTGGCTGGAGCTTGGGAAAACCTATTCAGCCACAGCATTTCTAATGTGGGTGCGTGGGGTTTGCTCATGCCTGGCTTGCTGGTGCACGTGGGCCATTTTGCATATGATTTCCAGAGAGGGAGCAGATCAAAAAGCACCGCATGTGTTTCCTGAGCTCCCACTCAGGGCTGTTGCCTCTACTGGTCCAGCCTCAACAGGGTGGCTTTCTGAAGGGGCTGGTAGAGATGCTACTGGGAGCAAGGATGCCTGTAGGGCCCGTGGACATCTGTTTTATATGACCAGACTAAGATCACAGACTGATTTTACATAATTCAATATGTAGAGTTTCAGGCCCCATGGATCCCAGTTTTACTAAGTCCCACAATGTTAATGTGAGGGACACCAGCTTCACTGCCCCCCCACATCAGCCTTCCTCTGCCCTGGAGAAGAGGCTGAGTCTCCTATCAGGACCCTGACAGTCCAGTGGTGTAGACATACCAGCATACAGTTCCTGTTTCCTGGACTGAGGATGTAAAGTGTGTTTACCTTGACTTAATGACGAGCACATTTAGAGAAGGTTTCCATCATGGAAGACTGAGGAGACTGATAAAACCAAGGTCTGGTTCCTCCTGGACTGTAACACAAATGTTTCCTTTGGCTTTCTGTTTTATTGACTCCATTCATGGTGGTCTCTAAGGAGCCCATCAGAGGCCTCTGTGCTCATTGCATTCAGAGCAAGTGTGGTTTCTACAGACAATTGCCTGCAGCTTGCAAAAGTAGATTTGCCAAACCACACATAATAAATCAAAACACAATTTCCAAGTGCTAGAATGGGCGAAAGTTACTTTTTATTACAATGCACTCTTTCCAGAAGAACAACTTGGCCTTGCTTTTTCAGGAACATTTAATGAGAGGGAAGAAAATAGGTAGGTAGTACAGAAATAAGATGGCACGGGTAGGTGGCTTATTGACCTCATCTGGTTATTCTCAAATGCAACAATTTTACAACTGTCAGAGTTACAGTCTTTAGGACCTGCCTCATATTCCCATGTGCTAGGAGATCCCACAAGCAGCCAAGCATGTTATTCATGCTTGACATCAAAATTCTTCTTCATCAACCTGCAGAAGGAAACTTCCTTCAGAAACAACAGTGTTTTTTTTTCGAGATACAAACAACTCTCCAAAAGAAATGAAGATAAGGTTGTACATGTTTTCTCTAAAGTTATAATAACAATGTTTTTCTACCTCCTAGATACTCATAGGTCTCCTCTTTTTGTAAAATAGCAAAACTTTTCATAGTCTGCAAATTGGTTGATGTTTTGGCACTGTCTTAATGTTTTTAACATCAGATTGCATTGCATCCATGTCAGAATGTACTTACTGAAAAGATCTGAAAGTAAAGAAACTGTAGATGTGATTTTTAAAACTCCAAACATAAAAGCTGGGCCCATTGAATTAAGGTCCTAACATAAGCCTCTATTTCTCACACTCAGTTCTCTTTTTCATCTGGCATAAGAAACTAACCCAATTTCTCTTCCTGTTTCCATCAGTGGTTGCAACAAGATGCTGCCTGACAGCTTTTGCCTGTCCCTGCCTGTGGGGTTTTTATAGGGTTAGTATTTTCAGTATGCAAGGGTATACCATCTTGCAGCATTAATTCTTAAAAACTGTCTTGTATGGGAGCTTTTGACAGCTCTACAGGTAGACTTTTTGTTTGCATCTCATAGTTGTTCTTTTCCAGGGAGCAGTCTTTTAAAAATCTGCGTGACACCTCCAATTATGATCCGCAGAGCACAGCTCTGGCATATGATTTGTAGAAGAATGTGTGTGAACTAGAACATGCCCTGAACTACTTTTTAAAGTGGGCCTATCTTATTACCATCTTTCATTAAATAAATGTTAATAGGCTGAAATTGGCTCCCCTCTCCTGTGCCATTAGGGGCAAGGTTTAATGCAGATCTGCACCTTTGTTTCATGGAGGATCCTCAGTTAAACCCATGTCACCTCTGCCTATCATGAGCATCTCTTCACCTTGGATTCTTGGGAACAGTCATCATCTGAATTTTGCAACATTCCCAGTTCCAAACCCTGCTACAATATCACCCTTCTTTTGTTTGCGAAGCCCCCACACACATATCAAAGTTAAGTACGTGTGTGGGAGGAATACTGCTCCCTAATTTTCCAAAGTGGTTTTCAGGGATTGTCACACTCTTGGTGGGAATGAAGCATACAGCAAACTCACTTTAACTTTAGAGTTTCAACTTATCCTTTAGCTGAAGCTTAATTAATTAATGTGGAATCCATGAAAATAACATATCAAATACCTTATTCATGCCCATTAATTTTCTACACTCTCTAAGGCATTTAGCAATCCTGCAGATGACAAATGTCCTGCTGAGACTTATGCTAATACACATAGCATCTGCAAATGTGTCCATAAAAAGGGGCAGGTTCCCATTCACTGAAGTGGGAGACGGAAGGATGCTCTAGGGTCACTGTGCCTGCATCCTCCCCCACAGCACACCTTCAGGCATAGTCATCTCCAGGTCTTTGGTGTGACTAATTGCAAATAGCAGAGGAGATGGAGCTTTTGCCGTCTCTTCTCTGGAATACCTTCTGTTAGGAGGGAGTACTGAAGCATTTGCCTCCCAAAGTGCCCTCCTTTGTTTAGAATTTGCAACCAAGTCAGGAAAAAGCAAGTTTTCAGGTGATGCAGTGTCAAGCACCAAAGATAACTTGGGTTGTGATCTGTGTCTCAGACAAGACTCAGCAATGACAGTGAGGAGGCAGCAGGGTTTGCCACAAGCAGGAGCGAGGGGCTGTGGGGCTGCCAGCAGTAACACAGAGGCAGCAGGAGCTGGGTGAGCCCGGGGGGCAGTGGGATCACCTCTCCCACAGACTTTCCCTCTCCTTCCCCTGCTGAGGGGCTGAAAGGAGTTTTCCAGGTGAGATCTTTTAAAACAGTCCTGTCGGGAAATCAACATCTCTCCCAGCAGATTTCAGGGCTTATTGTGTTTTCTTTCCGTTTATCTCTCAATGCCTTTTCACCACCACCAGAATATCCAACATCTTCCATTTAAAGCAGGGGTGTCAAACTCATTTTCGCCGGGGGTCACATCAGCCTCGCGATTGCCTTCAAAGGGCAAAATGTACTTTTAGGACTGTATACATTTATACATTATACAGTCCTAAAATTACTTTCGGCCCTTTGAAGGCAACCGCGAGGGTGATCTGACCCCCGGCGAAAATGAGTTTGACACTCCTGATTTAAAGTAATTAACAATAATGAGGTCCCTGGTGAACTGCACAGACTGACTATAATTTCTGCCCTTTCCAAGGGAAATTTTGCCTGGGAGGGGGCGAGCTGCATCCCCATAGGGACAGTAAGACCCGGTGACATTACCCCATCACAGCCTGACCACGAGTCTTTCAGTGCCCTCCCCAATGACCAGGGGAGGAGTTAATCTATATTCCTTTAATGGCTTTTTTTAATTGCCAGCTGGCAGGAGGAAGGCAGGGGACTGCCACTGTTTCGTGTTTGGCTTGTGGCCACTGACTGACTCTCAAGGGACCAGCTCTGCCATGCCCTGTCTGCGGTGCTCCTGGGTGCCCACGGAGGAGTTGGATACACAGCATGGGGGATGTGAGACAGGAAATACTCCCTCTACCCAACAAAGGATGTCTTTCTTTGTTCTTATTAAGAAGCCGTGATTTCTGGAGTCATCGAAGGACACAAGGAACACCCAGTTGTGGCAGAAAAGCCTGAAACCATGAATTGATGAGGTTCAAACGTTTCCTCTTTCCCCTGCACCCTCTAAAAAGGGAGACATGGCAGGAGACTGGAGAAGAGCCCCATGTTTGGGACTTGGAGTGCTCTCAGGTCCCAGCCAGCACCCAAGTGGGTGCTTGGCACAGAATGTCCTCACCAGTGTGGGACACATGCACCCCAGGCACGCAGGGTTCCCAGCCCGTTGCTCCCCCTGTGCCCCGTTACTACCCCTTCCTCAAGGACAGCACGTGGGTCAGAAAGGGAGGAGGAGGAGAATTGAGGGTCTTGGCTGGGCACTCCTCATCCAGATATTTCTCCAGAGTGTTGAAGGGGCAGTTTCCCTCTGCTTTCCCCCAGCCCTGTGCTGGGCTGGCTCCCAGTCTAACCCAGTACCTGCTGGAGCTGTGCTGCAGCCACCATGCACCCCAAAGTGCCAGGACAGCCCCCATGGTCCTTGCCCCCCATGGCAGGCCTTATCTCCATGGCTAATTGCTAGCATCTGTCAGGACAATCAATACAGCCACCTGCAAAATCCACGGGAGAGATCTTTAGGTTTTCCACAAGAAATCACTTTCTTTGAGGATGGGATTATACGCTTCCTGAGCAGTAAGGACATGCAGATGTTGCAGGGCTAGACAGTCCCACCACTCACTAGGGTAAAAGGAAATTACCTTCTCTCAGATATTTATTCCAGAGGGTGGGACTCTGTGTTTCCACTCCCTTTTTGTGTTCATAAAGACATGATTCACAGGTAGCATAGGCAGGAGATTTGCCCACTTGCACCAGGCTTCTGTTCTAAAAATTGGGCATTTTCTGAGTTGAAGGCAGGTGCAAAACCCCACTCCCAGAAATCAAACCAGAAGCTCCCACTCTTAAAGCTGCTTTTTGCAGCACCATTACAGCACTGACGGCTGGATGTGGTGACAAAACTTAGCCCACTGGGTTATTCTGTAGCCCTTCACCTGTGCCTTCTGAAATGCTTAATCACTGAGAGCACTGATGTTGCCTCTGTAGGTGGGGGCAGCAGGTACCAAGAGGGTGGCAGCTGCCCCTAGTGAAGGCAGTCTGGTGCAGACACCCTTCCCCTTCCTACTCACCTCCGCTAAACTGTCAGGCTGGGACATCCTCTGGTACCTTCCCAGTTATTTCTTTCCTTGCTCCAGAGGCTTTCAGAGTTCCACAGGCAGTGCTGGAGGTGAGGCAAGCCAGTCTATAAAATACAAATGGAGGCAAAGCAGACATCCCAGAGCATGGCATCATTCACAGAGCATCAAAAAGGGAATGGTACTTCACCTTGGGTTCGGGACTTCAGCGTTTCCCTTTGTTCCAGATAGAAATGGTGGGGGGGGGGGGGAGGTGCAGGGGGAAAGCCAACCAAAAAATCCCCACAGTTCTCCAGGAAATACAACAAAAAATATTTTAGTTTCACTGAAGCATTTTGTGTCAATTTTGACTTTTTAGTTAATAACATGTTGCAGTACAGATAATAATCCTTAAAAAGCAGTCACATTAAAAGGCTGTTCCTGAGAAATCAAAATATTTAACTGCATGACAATGTTGAAACCTTCCACTTCCCAGCTTTCAATCTTTCTCGTAGTTCCCATTTTTCATAAGACACAGAGTGTTTTTTCTTCAAAAGGGATCCATGTTCCCATCAGCTCAGCCACAGTTGTTATGACTGGCTCTGACTGTATGTTCATAAAGAGAAAGATTTAAAGGCTCATATGATGTGATGGTCTGGATAGCTGATCTGCGTTAAAATCTTCCCCATCCTGACTCCTCCCGTTTCTCAGAGCCTTCCTATCTTGTTCATTGTTATTGCATCAGAACTGCCTTTGTATCTGTGTCTGTACCTATTAATATATCCGTATCTGTATCCATAGCTCTCTCTATATCCTCTATATGCCTATTGCTTCCTGAACTGCATCTTGTCAAAAATCAACAGAAGTGGCCCTTTCTGGCAGGGCTGCACCTGACTGTGCCGTCACCCTCCCCTGGTCATTCACAGCACAGAGGGAAAATCTGCTCCACCCTGTACAACTCATCTGAGAGCTGGAACCTGTGCATCTCCTATGGTGATCATCTGAGCCAAGCAGAAATATATCCGAGCTTCAAGGCAGGCAAGAGTTGGATCTGAACTTTATGGCTTGTCAGTCAGTCCTTGGCCTCTCATCAGATAGCAAAAATTAGTGCTAATTAGTGCAAGTTAATATCTTTGAAAATTTTCTCAGCCTGGACTTTACTGCATGCTAAATTCAGAAATACATCTCAAATATGAGGAGTCAGTTTTGGATGCCAGACCATTGCTGCTGGGTTTAAAGCAGCTCTTCTCTGCCTGCTGCCCAACATATATATGAGCTACAAAGCAGTCATTTAGAAGTGGTTTATTTGATCATCAGATTACCTCTGGGATAGGTGTGCCATGTCCTGAAGAGCCCAGAGCTGTGCTGCTCTACATCTTGTTACACCCCACTCTCCAGAGGCAGCTTTTCCTCCTCGTGTCCCCAGCCGTTTCTACTGTGAAGACAACATGTGCCCCATTTGGAAGGTCTGACACTTAGTATAGCAGAAATGCAGCCTGCTAGCAGCCTGGCCCAGTTGGTGCTGCAGGCTGCCTCACTGGGTGCATTTCCAGCCGCAGAGGCTGAGGAGCCCAGGGCTCGGCTGCTCTGGCAGCTGGTGCAGGTGCCCTGGCCCAGCACTATGTTACCTGTAGTGGGGCTGCTCTTCCTCAGGCTAAACTGTGAAGGCTTCACATCAGGTCATAAAATACCAGAGATAACACTGAACAGAAGACAAGGTCGCAGGAAGAAAAGTGGAAAATTTTCTGATTTATCTAGGGCTGGTAACTAGTCTACATGTGTAATTAACCCTCTCCTCTCCTAAGCAGATTGTGGCACTGGATGAAAGGGATATGGATAACATGCTGGTACCAGCCACATTGTTAAGAAACTTTTTAGATGACAAATGGTCAGAATTTGAAAGGTGAATGCCTTCCTCTCACTCCTCGCGGGAGTTACTCTGTTAGCTGCCATTGGCTCCTTCGTAATGCTGCCTGCAAAATTTTGTTGTGTCGAACAAATAAAGTCTTGGATCCCCTTCTAGGGCCTTAGTGTGGGCAGTTTGTACCAGATTCCCTCAATTCCTAAGTGTTGGAAGATGATGGACTTGTCAGTTGGTATTTACAGGGCTTCTCCACAAAAAGCTGCAGGAGTTCTCAGGCCCCTGTCCAAAAGGATACTCTGGGCTATCTTAAGCACAGAAATATTACAATGCTGCAAAAATTGTGGGAAAAAGACTCTTGATAGAATTTAATCTTCCCTCAACATGTGGCTGATGTGTTCACCATCGCTCAGGCCTTTCCCTCTGAAAGGATTGCTTTATCACAGAGTTCTTTTCTTCATTAAATAAAAAAATCAAACCAAACTAACCAAGACCGTAGTTTATTTTGTTTCATGCTATGGGTTTATTTTAAATGTATTAGATTTCCTTTTTTTAAAAAAAAATGCAATAACTGATAACGAGTGCATATGGATCTTTTCAGTTTAATGCTTTGTTTACACTGAAAACTGATTTGTCTGCAAAGTGTGTGTTTTAAATTACTCTGCTTTATTTTAAACCAAATATTAACCTCTTTCTGTGTGCGTGAGAGAGAGAAGGAGAAAGGGAGATGAGAGGCAGCCGGATGACAAGGCCCGCGTTGTGAGCTGCACTCTTGAAGGGTGCTTTCTCCCCTGCTGCCCCTGTGTCATTCCTTCTGCTCTGCTCTACCACCCTTAAGATGACAGTCTGAATTTGGACTAACACAATATGAGGTTTGTGCCACAGAACATACTGTTTCTGTAAAAAAGGAAACAAAGAACCACCTCCTCTTTCCATTCAACCCCGAGTGGTAGCAGGGGTGTAAGTGGCATGAAAGGGCTCTGCTGCAAGTCCCTGTCCTTTCCAGTGTCCTGAAGGATGGTGGTGTCACCATGCGATGGGAGATGTGTGGGCTACAGCACATATAGGCAGAGAAACTATTTGCGGTCCTTCACTCTGGTCCGGGACTACCCTGACTGCTGTAGGGCCCTTTCCCCTGTGAAGGAGATAGTTCAGAAAACCACAAAGATACATTAAAACCACCACCACAGCCACCAGTCCTTCTCTTGAGCCTTCACTACTACTCCTGCCACAGAACCCCACAGTGTGTGTCCCCGCCAGCCCTGAACCTGGGCTTGCAGGCTTGTGTCGCCAGCAACCAACACAAGCATCCCTGTAGTCGCTGAAGCACCATGCATGTAGGTGTGGTGTTCCACCCAGAATATTATTCAGCACCAAGCTGCAACTCCTGCTATGAACGTGCTCTCCACACCTATGAGGGGAAGGGGTAAAAAGGTGCTTTCATGCTTTGGGCTGCAGCAGGGGAGGGAGCAGGGGCAGTGCTGTGGGTCTCAGCTCAGGAGCAGAGTTTACAGGGATTGTCAGGTCCTGTTGAATTGGGTCTCTACCAGGAAGCAAATTCAAAATTATCTTGCGGTTCTAGAGGCCTAAGCACCCAGTTAGGACATTTTTTGAGCCAAGGCCTGCCTGAAACAGCCTGTCACATTGACGAGGAGCTGCCCCTGGACTTCCTTTAAGCCCATGACAGTAATACAAAGCCCCAAAATGGCTTTCCAGCTTGCATTCAAAGTTTTTTGGCTCAAGCTGATTGGAGTTCAAAGGCAGAAAATCCACAAAATTTCTAAATCTCCTCAGCCTATTTCTAAACACAGACCTGACAAGTTACAGAGTGCTTCCTGTCTGTTGGACACCCCCCCACTATTAAGCCAGCACTAATATCACAAGTTGAATCCCCTGGAATATCTCCAGACTGCCTAGAAAACACGACCCAGACTTGAATTAAATCCTTTAAAACCCAAAACAACGCTTCTCGCAAGCACAAATCATGTGGTTTTTAGTGCCTTCCAAAATGAATCTCAGCTCTAGCCTGGAGCTGGCCTTACACATCATTCCCAGTTCACAGCCTAAATTTCTCTGGATGTCACTAAGTAAACCCTGCCTTATAAAGTGAATGTTGTCCATCTGTGGAAACTGTTGTGAAGCTAAGTGATTTCTGAAGGGAAGGGTAGGAGCAGGATAAAACCCAAGTGTACAGGTCTGGTCAGATCTTGCTATAAAATAACCCCCTTTCTGCCAGACACTGCCACACAGTCACTAGTCGTGTCTTAGTCCCATTCTTCTTCTCTTTGTTATGTCCACATCAACTGAATTTAGCATCACTGTATTCTTCATTATTGTCATAACACTTAATCCTGACCACAGCTCCATTGTGCTGAGCACAGCCTAAGAAGGTTGTCTCTGCCCCAGGGAGCCTTGTTATTCAAATGCAAGACTAGAAGCAGCAGACGGCCATAGGCAGATGGACATGAGCAAACACTGGCTTGTGATCTCTGCACACCAAATTAGCCATTTTCTAGCCCATGGTCTAGTAGTGTTGCTCTGTTCAAACTTGTCACAGCAATGGGTGAAAATACATCGACTTCTAGCTTTTAGCAACAGAAACCAGTGAGCAGTGTTCCAGCAAGGAGGGACAGAACACGGCATAATTTTGTGTTCCCTTTTTCCATCAGGTGTATAAGGCCAGTGCTGAGGTGCCCTCATGCCCCCCAGTGTCACAGAGCCGTTGCTGGACCGAGTGCCTGCACACCTTCTGACCCATGTGTCCTGCAAAGGTGGCAGAGGCATGAGAAGGTAAAAAGGCTTCAGTGAGGAGGGTAACTGAGTTATCTCCTTTCCTGAGCCACCAGCAGCACTGTGGGAAATGACAGGTCTGTGGGTCCCTGCAGTCGGCATCGCTACGTGTTTGTCTTTCCTCCATACGGTGTTTCTGGCCAACTGGAGTGGTGGGGTGAGCAGAGGTGCAGGACTTTCTTTCACCACTCTCCCTGTGGGACAGCTGCAATTAGCTGACAAGTGTCCCATAAGAAAAATAAATCTCTGAGACTTCAGAACAAGCCAAATCTTGCAGTTCCTTTAAAGTGTCCCCATACTGCTTTATTCTCTGACAGACCCTATATCACAACAGGACAGTTATGAACATGGTGGGGCTCTCTGGCTGGCCAGGGACAAGTGCTCCAGGGCTGCCCAGCTGGGGAGTTTCAGGAAAGCTCTGCTACCCCACGGAGTGAACCCTCCAGACTGCTTGGCATCCAGCATCTCCTGGGATGATGTTTTTGGCACATTTTTTAGGCAACATGGGTGCTCTTTTGAAAACCTACAGACCGGTTTTGGGTCTGTGGCGGGAAGAGATGAATTTTTTTGCAAATAATTTCTGTTAGAGGCAAGTCAGAAAGGAAGATGTTTGGAGCAGTTTGGGAACAATTGCAGTGCCATTGTCTGCTTCACAGCCTCTTTCATCCTCTCCTTTCCATCCTTCCTAGCAGAGTTATCTGATGTCTATTAGAGTTGAGTTTATCAGTCCTTCACCTGGGGGAACATTGGCAGGATTTTTTTCCATTGCTTCATAGTTTGTTTTCACTACCTGGATGGAATTTAACAGCTTTCAGCCCTCCACTGTCCTGTCAAACTGGTTGAAACTGGCCAATAAGTTAAAAAGTTATTGGCAGTAGATAGTGGCAGGCAAACTCAAAAAGCCTAATCCTATAAGCCTTTTTTCCTTAGGGAATCAGACTAAAAAAAACCTGATAGCCTGAAGGTCATAGTATTTCCACTCAGGCCAAGCCTTTTTTGGCCCAGACAGCAACTAATTCATCCACCTAAAACTCAAAGTAACATCTCCTGCTCCATCTGTAGCAATTATGAGGCAAGATGTGTTCACACAGTTTTCAGGGCATTTTCAAAGTTACTGAAATGGATCCCACACTGATAAGACCACATCTCACCACCCTGCAACCTGACATGCAAGCAGTGACAGGCGTTTGCAGGGTGCTGCTGGGTGAATTTGCCTGGGAGGACAGGCAGGTTTTGTGGTGTGATGGAAAAAGAAATGCTCTGGATGATCTGGCAAGAGGGGAGGCTTCCTTTGTAGGGGAGAGTGGCTACAGGTGCAGAGGCGCTGCACACTTCTGACTTAAGGAGCGGTATACGTTATTATTTATGATTGAATGTCCATCTGTCAAATTAAGATGCCTTCTTTTGAAGTTACACATGGCGGAAGAATAAGAGCGAAGCCACAGACATCTCTGTACAATGTTCTTTTGTCCATCATTCTCTGTAGCCAATTGAAGCAGAAAACACATTTGCATTACAAAGGATGCAGTGTCTTTGTTTCTTCTCAGACCTGATCAACCTTCCTTTCTAATGATGGTCAAGTAAAATCCCTGGTCCAAATTAATCTGTGGTGAGACTCCTGTTACTTCAGAGGAGCTGCAGCAAGAATAAAGGCACCCCACTAATCTCTTCTTCCAGACAGGGCTCTCTTCCCTTTGAGTGCAGCCTGTTGCACCAAGTCAGTTAGCTTCAGAGAGGACAATAGCAAAGAGTGCCCAAGGACCTGATTCTTCTTATTCTCCTAATCATGCAAGTCAGGCCTGACACAGATCAACTGAATCGAGATAATGTAAAACTTGGGGCGAAAAGACCAAAATAATGAAATTTCTACTCATTAAGCCTCTCTCCAGTATATTGATTTGGAGTCTGCAGCATGTTTATCTGCTCTCCCAGTATTCAAAAAACAAAGAAATGTGATAACTCCAGCTCACTCACCCCTAAAGAAAATATTTTCAAGGAATCAGATGTTTTCCAAACCTTTGCATGACCCCCCTGAAGGCCTGAGCCCTTCTAAGTCAGGAATTTGTAATGTGGGTTTGATTTTCTTGCTTTCATGTTCATTCTCTAAAGCCACTTAGCACAGGCAAGGCTGCCCTGCCCTGCTTGCTCTTGTTCTGCG
Organism: Patagioenas fasciata; assembly: GCF_037038585.1. NCBI lineage: Eukaryota > Metazoa > Chordata > Aves > Columbiformes > Columbidae > Patagioenas > Patagioenas fasciata. Next base: position 49,007,563 of record NC_092522.1, read on the forward strand.
GATGGGATTTTGCCTCTTTCCCATTAAGAACTGTCTCCTCCCGTGCCTCCTGCAGCACAGACCACGGTGGAAAGCTTTCCCTGCAAGGGGAGCACAAAGCCACAAGCGTCTGCATTGATGCCACCAAGTGAGCGAGCAATTAAAGCGCTCCTCACCAGAAAAGAGCTTCCGCAGACGGTTGCTGACTGCAGACCCGGTTTCTGACAGCAGCAGCTGATGCACAATGCTCCCATTCAGCCAGTGACAGGTCCTCGGTACTCACAGGACATGCTGGCCTTCAGCTTAATTCAGTGCGTAATGGATAAATCACACAGAGGCTTTGGTCCCTGCGCTCACCCCCACCGGGAAACACATTGGGGGAGCCTGAGCAGCCTTTGTCATGTTTTCAGCCCCAGGCTTTAAAGAAGGCTGTTTTGCCAGACATAGTTTCTAGCTGTCTGTCCTTGAATCATAGGATCATAGAACCATTTTGGTTGGAAGACACCCTCAGGATCATCGAGTCCAACCACAACCTAACCCTGCCACTAAACCATGTCCATAAGAACCTCATCTATACATCTTAAACACCTCCAGGCATGGTGACTCCACCACTTCCCTGGGCAGCCTGTTCCAATGCCTGACCACCCTTTCTGTGAATAACTTTTTCCTAATATCCAATCTAAGCCTCCCCTGGTGCAACTTGAGGCCATTTCCTCTTGTCCTATCACTTGCTACTTGAAGAAAAGACTTGAAATATTAAGCAGTATTTCCTACTGGTTTTATAAGGTTTCTTTGTTCACAGTTTCCTCCTCTGCTCATTCCTGGGTGGCTCCTGATGCCTGTAGCTCCTGCTCCTGAGCAGTGCAGTACCTTGCCTTCCTGTGGTACCAGTGCCACCGATCTCAGCAGTACCCAACCATCACTACCAGCACTGTACGGCATGGTGGGCAGCAGGAAGGGCATCAGGGACAGGCTCGCTACGCCACTTCACCCCACAACATGGTCTGGAGGTTGGAGGATTGATTTGGATTTAATCAGGTTTGATTTCTGTTTGGAAGATGAGGGGTGGAAAAACAGGTCAGACAGTGAAAGTGGGGGATTATGGTTTAACAGGGCATGTGTGAGGGAAAGGATAGTTTAGAGGCAAACAGAACAGAAAGCACGGAGGTGACAGATAAATACTTCTTGCTCCCTCCAAAAATTTCTAGGCCAGTTTGATCAGGAATGCACCCATCTGGTTTCTGCTCCCATGTTGCATTTTGACTGACTGCAGCAAGGAGGGCCATACCCACACTGGGCACTGCAGGCAAACTGCTGGTGTGCTCAGAGCACAAGGGACAATGCACAAGCTCTGGCTTAAGATGTGTGACACCATGAACATGGTGCTCGGCCAAGCCAGCACATGCTGCCCCTCAGCCCAGCTTGTGCAGTGCAAGCAATGCCATCTCTGCCCTCTGCAAACAAGTACCATTCCTGTGCTCTCTGTTTCCAGCAGGAAAGGAGCCTTCTCCAGCATGGGAGCAAACCTACAGCTGATGAAACTGCTTAAAGAAGAGTCAGTGAGACCGGGTTGTCCAGGGCCATGTCCAGTTGGATTTTGAGTGTCTCTAAGGATGGAGATTGGTCAGCCTCCCTGGCAGCCTGCTCCTGTGCTTGGACACAAGCACAGTGAAAAGGTTATTCCTAATATCCATTGACTCATAGAATAATTCAGATCATGATGACTAATATTATTATCATGACATGAAAAGGGCATCTTTTCTTTCCTTGATGTGCATGCACTTGTACTTGATGCAATACTGGTTTAACTGCTGTGCATGCACAGAGGGGAAAATGAGGCTCCGAATATGTGATGCATGGCTGTCTGAAAAATTCAGTCAAAGGTGGTTGTGTGGGGAATAAAAGCCATGCTCCAAAAGCTCTTAAAGGCCTCGTAGCTCGAGCTTGGCTCAAGAAGTTTGAAATCTCACCAATGAATGAGGCTTAGATTATGGGTTTAGATAGAAATCAAATAAATGTGTAGACTTTTGGCTAAGAAATATGTTTGGGATTAATGGCTTGTAGGATTTAAAAATAGCAGTATCATTTTAATTAGTTTGGGAGTCCTTTGGTGGTTCAACATTGCGAAAGCTGTCAGGAGCCACTCTAAGCAGCAGGACACATTAATATCCTTTCATAAAGGATTATGTGGGATCCAGTTCTGCCCATGAGATTTCTTTATATTGGTCATTTGAGTAAGAGCAAATAACTCACTAAGGAAAGGAGGGTGCTGACATTTGGTTTCATCTGAGCTCGGATTTTGTTGCTCTGACATTGTCACCTCAAGTCCTCCCATTGGTGGCTGCCAGGGAGCCCTGGTGATGCCAGGAGGAGTGTATCTGTGGGGCAGCTGAGGCAGCTGTAGGTGTAACTCATACCTGGAGCAGCCCACAACATCGTCAGGCGAGCGATGCAATTCCCCATGCCACAGCCCTCTCTGTGCAGAGTTATCGGTGATGGATTTGAGCTGTGGGAACAAGAAGAGAGGGCTGCATGCTTTGAAAAAGGGGGAAGGGGAATTGGACTGAATTCTGTGGTGTCAGGCCCAGCCTGGGACCCCAGGACCTTGCCTGCCCCTGAGCTCATGCGGCTGCAGGGTTGAACTCTGCCCACAAGCTCACTGGGAGGGCTGGGGTTGCCACATGGCACTGGGGCGATGCCCTGGTGAGGGCAGGTGGGGTAGAAATCAGACAAGTGATTCTTCACAATGCGTGAGACCTGACTGATCTGTTTCAGCCACTCCAGACCAGAGGGTCCCAACTGAAGATCTGGCTTAGGCTTTGCATCTCCTGTGTGAACACAAACCATGGTTTGGGTTGATCCTCTCACCGTTCAACCAGGAGCTGAAGAAACATCCATGGCTGATCCCTAGTAGGATCTTCCCAGCTGTGGACAAGTCCATTCCAGAAGCAGTTCTGCTTATTTTGGATTTGCATTCTCCTCCTGCTGCTCAGTGAAAAAGTCTGCAAGTCTAGAAATTCATTCCCTACAAGCTCTGCCAACTATGCAAAAAAAATAGCATTTCAGTAGCTAAATCAGATCCTATCCCATCTCACTTTGCCCAAGAAAGTGAGAAGTCAGAATTTGCTGCTGTAGAGTCCTCTCCACTGTCGCACCCAGAGCAACTTCTTCAATAGCTGCTGCTGTTTTTTTTTCTGCTGAGCCTAATTACCAAGATGCTGCTTAGCGGCTCAGGTCACCCTGGCTCTCTGTGTGCACTGTTGCACGATTCATGTGTAAATGTCAAGTTTTAGCAGACCCCAGCCCCAGCCCTTGTGAGGAAAGCGAGCAAGCGGCAGGGCGAGTGGCGAAGGGAGGGGAGTCGGCTGCTGCAGTACAGTGGGGAGCAAACAACAGCCTCTGCATATGGGACAGGTCAATAGGCTACCATATGCTGGGTCCCTCAGCGCTCTGCTGCTTAATTCCCAGTTTCAATATCATTAGCAGTGCTGGCTGCTCACTCCATCTGCAGAAAGGTGGTTTACACTCTGCCATTTTATGCGTTCTTGTTTTTAACTCCAGGAGTACTTTTGCTTTGTTGTACCCTTGTTAAAATGGAGGACAGACTAACGGGGAAAAATTAGCCCTCTGACATCACCAGGAATGAGCCCACAGCCAGCCTGGGAAAAGCATGAAATTAATCTTTTCTTAGCAAAATGCTTCAGTCGTGAAGTTTAGTTTGGGGCATCCACTCTGCGAAGCAGCGGGGCTGTTGGGAAGGAGTACAGAAAGGGCTTTGTTCATGCTTCCTCAGCTTGACTTACACGATGAAGGGGTTCTCACTCCACATAATATTTCATCTCTCCGCGAAGCTGTGGTACCAATGGAGCATGAAATTCCACAGTGATCAAAAATGAGCTCCCCACTCAACGGCTCCTTATTCTACATCCTCCTCAGCAGCACATGGGTCCTGGCACCCCCCTCAAACCGGCAAAATAAGCAGAGTGTGCTCATGTGTACCCTGACAGGTCCTCACGCTTCATTCAGCGTGGCACAGGCGAGCATACATCTTCCTGATTATAAATGAACAGTGAGGGTAAGTAGCCCTCCTCCTGACAGCAGGCTGTGTTCGCAGCAGGATTTCAGGGCATCTACTCAAAGGGGGGCTTCCTGATCCATGGGGACATCCCAATCCCAAACCACTCGTGAGGAGGCTACTCCCCTGTGTGCAGGATGACAACTGGTCTGAATGGCAGGGGTGGCAAGTAGCCCTCTGGGTGGGCTTGCTGAAAGAGTACAGGGGAGACCCTGGTCAGAGAAGGGCTGGGAGCCCATGAGGCAGCACTAACTCAGGCTGGAGGCCACTCAGACTGGGCAGCAGACCAAGCTCTCAGATTCCAGCAGTGCAGCTACTTTGGGGGTGTTCGCTGCTCGAGCACAGCACCTGCACTGGCAGGGCTGGAAAGATTCCCCAGCGTCATGGCTGGCACAGCAGAGCGGTGGGGTGCTCCTGGTTTTCCCCTGCCCTTCAGTCCCAGGAGGTCTCTGCAGTCACCCTTCCTGCTCTTGCTGCCACTATCCCCTGCAGCAGGGCAAGGTGGGTTCCAACTCTGGCCCCTGCAGATCACGCCCACTCCTCATCAAAGCACCATCCCTTCCCCCACGCTCTCCAATGGTGCCTGTGGCAGCCCTTCTGTCTTCTCCTCCCACAGTCCTGGATTGCTCTGGTGCTCCCTGGTTACTTTCTTAGAGACAACTGTGCTGTGAACGTACTGGGGGTAGTTTTGTTGTCCCTGATTTTGGCTCCCGGGGCTGCTTGGTCTTGCCTTCTGGACAGAAAAGCAGCCACAGATAGGGATCTAACCCAATCAAACTATCCAAACCTTTAACTTTGAAGACCATTTTGGGAATACAGCTGAAGTTACTGGTTCATATATCCCCATCGAAGATGTTTATGCTGGTGGGTTGAAAAATGCTTTGCCAGGTCAGATTGTTCCTTAGGGAGGTATAACAAAAAGACAGAAAAACTGGTAGTCTTTTTCTGAAAGTGAGACTCTAAGCAAGAGCTCTGCAGTGGATTGATTTGTAGGTGATGGCTGGAAATCTGATGAGCTGCTTCTTAAAATTACAGCCTGCTTCTCTGCTTGTGGGACAGCTGAGCAATGTTTTTCAAAAACATGAGCACTCTTTGGTATCTTAAATTATAGAATATATTTTATATCAGAGAATGAGGCTCTGTTAGAACCTGAATGGATATTTCAGTTCAGACAGAAGCAAACCATCCATATAACCACAGATCCTCCAAAACTTAGTAGTTATAGTCCGCAGCCAGATATGGCAGCTGTCAAAGCCGGAGGCACAGACTTGACCAGAGAGAGAGAGCTTTGAACTGCAGCCTTGAAATGGGTTTTGAGCTAAAATTTTGCTTTTGTCCACCTTTAATCCTTAGCAATGCTTAATATGTTTTTTTTTCTTCCTTAACATATGAATTGATGTCACTGGTTAATGGAGCAAGGAACCTGGGAACAGGAAGCCTCAGTATTACATATGTGCATGCCAAACATCATGCTGTGCTTGACAATAAAATTATATAAGCAAAGCTCAAATGGCTTGTGGTAGCTTCAGATACCCTGGGACAACGTGATTAATCTGATTCTTCATTCTCTTTGATTATAAATTTTGTTAGACCAAAAAAAAAAAAATTAACAAAAAAAATCTCATTAAGATCACTGTCATTTTCTTTTCCTTTTGTTTGTTTGCTGTCTGTATCACAGCAGCTGCTGCCCATGTCTGTGAGATGAAAACGCTCCCCAGCATACAGAACTTGCACACTGTGTGTGGGGTGACAGAAAACAGTGAAACACCCATAATGCCATCATTAGAGGAATCACAGAGCTCCTGTTGTCTACCCACAGCTATGGTACACTCACTTTACTAAAACATCACCATTTGATGTCTTCCTAATGATCCCCAGGCCTGATACCTCCTTCAAGAGAGCTGCTCTTAGGTTGCTCTTTCCTAGTAGGACTTTTTGTGTAACAGTATGAGCTAAGGCACAGGGAAGGCAGGTCCATAGCCAAGTGCAAGAGGCAGTGCGGGTTGCTGGTACCACTGCTGGGGTGATGGGAGCTGTGCCAGGGACAGAGGGAGCACAAGTCTCTTAGCCCAGGGGCTTGCATGACTCACACATACTGTGCACACTCACGCTTCTGTGTGCTGAAGGGTTGCACCAGTGCTGCAGTGATCATGGGAAAGGGCAATTTCCTATTAACAGTCAGATTTTTCTCAGATCTCTGAGATACACATCTCAGTGTATCTCATGTGCTTGATTGAAGTCCAGAAAAACATTTCATACAATCCATTTCACCTTTGTTTGTTTGCTTGTTTGTTTTTTTAATGCAAAATCAGTGCCTGTGTGCTGCAATGCTGAGGCCTGGCAGAGATGCCATGGGGAGTGGAAGATCACCACTTGTCATGGGAGGACCTGTTACAATTTAAATGTGGGTTGGGTGGATGTTTCTGTAGGAACCTTCCTATCAGTTTCTTGAGCTTGTATGACAAAAATCTTAGGTTTACCCGGGGATTAACATTAGGGGTTTGTTAAGTAGTCAGGGCTATGTCATATATATTCTGGTGCATATCTTTCGGGAATGAAAACTGCCGTTAAAGGACTATGTAAAGTGAGTGTAGTACACAGCAGTCACAGAGCTGGCCTTCTAAACATTTAATTGCAACCTTAAATGACTGCTTATTAAAAAAAAATAAATCCAGGTGAATTAGTGACTGAGGAGTCACTGTGAGGTGATGAAAAGGCGTGCAAGGGCCATTGTATTCTATCAAGTGGAAAAGGCAAGCTCAGAGAGTCGGGATGGCTGATTTGGGCTAGTCTGTCACCTACAAGCTTAACTCATCTGGCACAGTCACTGGTAAAACTCATCTGGCGAGTGACTTCTCAGTGGCTAGAGAAGTACTTGGACTGATTTTGTTAAATTTTAACCTCAAACAGTGTGAGTCAAAAAGCAAAAGGATGCTTTTAGTCTTGAAAATAGCATCTGTACTAAAATAGCAGAGGTTTCTTGATTTATAATCAGTTACTTCATTTTCTCTTTATTTTAGCTCCCAGATATATACTTCTATCTGTATTTCTTCTCTCTACATCTCTAATTGGTTGCTACCTTAATTTTTATTGCTTTGCTTTTTTTTTTTTTTTTTTGGTTTAGAGTTTATTTGATTTACAAATAAACTTCCTTATGTGATGCTATCTTTAGCAACCTTAGAAAAAAATATATATAAAAAAAAGAAAAATTAATCAGAATGATCCTTTTTCAACAGAAATTGTCTCCTCTTTTTGTGCTTGTAGAGCTGGCTGTCTAAATTCATGGGTCAGACTATGGTTTTGCTTGCTTTTACTAGCACAATTGGCAAGATTGGAGCCAGGATCCAGCTGCTCCTCTTGACTAGAAAAAAACAGTTTGGTGTTATTGGACCGCCCCAGGAGAGCATGAGAACATGGATGGCTCCTTCTGAAGAAATTTTGAATTTTACTTCACAGCTGGCAAATTGGACATTTCTGCTTCTGAGGTGAGTTTGTAAAGCACCAAGGGCACGTGCAAGGGTGGAAGGGAGAGACCATTGCAACTGCCCACCCGGTGGCACAGCAGGTATCTTGGTAGGGGCTTCAGCCTTTCTCTACTGTCTTCAAAGTCAGCACCATTGTCAGTGGTGGGTGGAAAGGGATATTTTTTCTGTCTAGCTGTGGACAGCATAAATGAAAAATGTTACAGAAGAATTTCTCTAATTTATGCCCAGTTAATTCACCCCAAATCAAAGGGGTATCCCAAATGAGAAGTCCATAAGCCATTGTCCCTTCACAATAGATGTACAAGGAGCTGTGAGTAAATCATCTAAAAGTACTACCAGCCCGATGCCAGACACTGGAAAAGATTGGTCCTGGAAACAAAACCTACTCAGCACTTCCCTTGTCTCCTCTTGCATGCCTACATTCATCAATTTGAGTGAGGGTAGACTCATTTCACAGGAAAAAATCAGAAAAGCCATAGTTTTTGCATCTAAAACCTCTAGAACTGACAGTATGGCTTTGTAAGAGAGTAAAGGTAGGTGTTATTTTTTCTTGAGAACTTTCAAGCAAAAATTATTGTTTGTTGTTTTGGTTTGAATCTGAAACTCCAAAGTGGCAAGTAAGAACATGACTACCAATATAACCCACTTTCAAAGTAAGTGAAATTTCAATTTAAGACCCACAGAGCCTTACAGACTTCAGAGCAAGGGTAAAATGATGGCAAATTCAGTTAGGAGTGGTTTTCCTCTATTAGTTCACTGTGGCAGTGAGGTGGATGAAATGTCTCAAAAGAGAAGCAATAAAATCATAAAATATCCCCTCTTCATGAAAAATTTCACAGAAATTATTATATTTTTAAAAAATCAAGAAAAAAAAGTGTTACTACCAAAAACATTCTTTCAGATGTGATGCTTGTACATTTACATATAGGAATTACTAGTAATCAAGGACAATCAAAAACCAGTATTAAAACAGTCAATTTCAAAATACGTTATTTTATTCTCTTTTTAAGTGAACCTTCATTCATTTTGAAGGCTGAACAATGAAGCAACTTCCCAATTACATTTCTGGGTGATTGAAATGGAAAAAATTAACCATCAGTAATAATGCCCAGACCTAAACACCTTACCTCATGCTTATTTGTGTGAGACTGCCGTAATCACATTAGTCAATGCTATTCTAATAGCTGGGAAATCAGGACAGATTATTTGCAGGTTTTCTCATGCTTCCCAGTTGTAGGGTGGTTTTTGCATAGCCATGGCAGGGTGCCAGCTTGTTGTCAGTGAGGCCTATTAGATCATTACCCAGTGTGAAAGCATACCACAGAGCCATGCAGTGCTCCTAAACTGATAAAATCCTGGTTCCCTGGTGAATTTTTGAGAAATGTTTATAGTGGCACTTGTTATGGTTAAATGTCTATTAATGGTGTTACTAAAATCCCTCTTTTTTTTTGTGGAAAGTATGCTATATTCAGTCATTTAAACTCTTTCTGGGTAGAAAGGTGGGGTGTAGGAAAAGCCTGTAAGTTTGTAATTGTTGATTTCTTTATTTTGAAATAAAATGCTTTGGCTTTTTTTTTTCCTTTCTTTTTTTTTTTTTTTTTTCCCCCAGAAGAAGTGGGCAAAGAAAAAGCTACAAGGATTAGTTTTTAATATTTGCTTTAAGTTCTTTTAAAAGCTGCAGGAAAGCATTCCTGCCATGTAAACTAATGATTTCCTGCATTTATATAAAACTGCAACAAATAATCACAAATGACTGAAAAAATAGGTCTTAATTAGTTTTTGCTCAAGCAGAGCAATTGGTAGCTGAAGACATGTTATCGGAAGGGATGAAATTAGGAGGTTTGGGGTTTTTTTCTCTCCCGTCAGCTCTAAGTTATTAAAGGGCTTTCATACTCTAGCTTGTGTTTTTCTTACTGTTAGCTGTGCATTTCACTTTTTTGAGCTCTTTTCTTGCCAACACTAAAGCAGATGCTTAATGAAACAGTCCACTAATTCCCGTGGCTTTTCACTGAGCCCTCCGTAATTTGCCAGCGTCTTTTCTGATTCACAGACTCCAGGAGAAGACAGGGCGCTCCCGCACTGACTGTGGCAGTGATTCCCTCTAGTTCGGTTGTTCCATGCTCTGCATCCCAGGGCAATGCTGACTGCCCTGGCCACAGCACAATGCTCAAATCTGCTTTGCTGCAGAGCGCATGGCTGGACCTCCTCCTGCTTTCTTGCAGTTTAGGAAAGGACCCGGTCTCCCCACATGCCTGCACTCTCTGACCCTGCTGTAAAACGCATGTCTTGCTCTCTGGGATTGCGTTCCCAAGGAACCAAGTCACTCCAGGTGACTAATGCACCAAATTCAATACTTATCGTTTGATCATCTGCAGGCTTTGCCAGTGGTGTTTCTCATTCACAGAAATATTAAATAAGCCCCCTGCCACTCTTTGCAAGGAAACTTGCCAGAAGCTCACCAATTTGTAATGCCATGCACGCTTGCACTTCCCCATCCACCCTTTCATTTCAAGTTCTCTCATTTAGCCAGCTCCCAAGTCAGTCAGTAAGTGTCACACTGATTTTCTTCATTGCTCACATTTCTTAACCAAAATGTTGTATATTATCAAGTGGGAAGCTGTGTGGGTGCTTGAGTATATGGTAATAAATTAAGCTACTGCTTCTACCAGTCATACCAACAATCCTAAGGAAAAAAAGGTATCTGATTAATTTAGCAAACCTCTTTAATTTGTAAAAATCATAGGAAATGTTGGCAGGAGATCATGTAGCCTGGCCTGCTGCTTGAAGAAAGACTACGCAAACACCAAGTTAATCAGGCATGGCTTTTTCACCAAGACTTGAAGATCTTCGAGGATGCTCATTTAGTGGTCTCCCTGGGTACCTCTTCCAGGGCTGCCCTACCGCTCCTCCAGTGAAGAGGCTTTTCCTAATGAACAACCTCGCACCATCCTCCCACAGCCACATTTTGTGTCCATTGCCCCTTGTTATGTCATCTGGTAGTACTACCTTTGTAACCATCTTTCAGATAGTTAAGGCAGCTACTAGATTAACCCCCACAACACACTAAGCAAGTCCAGCCTCCCAGGCTCCCCTTGAAGGGCATGTTCCCTTGGCCCCAGCTGTCTCTATGCCTCTCCGCTGGACTCGTCCCAGTTTCTTCACACCCCCGTTGAACTGTGAGACCCCAAGCAGGTTGCAGTATTCAAGATCTGACCTCACCAGTGCTGGACACAAGGGAATAATAACCCCACTTAGTCAACTGTCCATGGACCTCCAGATGCAGCCCAGAGCAATGAGAACACACTGTCAGCTCCCAAGCGAGTTGGCATCCAATGCAAACCTAAGATCCTTTTCAGCAGACCTGCTACTAAATCGTAACTCTACTCCTCTTTAATTCATTGCTAGGCATTTCCTGCCCTGTCCAGCTCTTGCTGCCCATTAGTATGACCCAAAATGTTGCAACAGCCTAGCCTGACTAGCATACCTCTCTGAAAGTCTATTAGAATCCTAATTTTCTCCTAGTCATCTGGGAACATCCTCATGAAGATCCATGGGATGTAGCACACCCACAATAGACTCTTGGATACAAGCAGTCACTATCCACTAGTTCAAAAATAACTGTTTTTTTAGTAGATGTTTGGTAACATTTTCTTGTTACTGGGCCATAAGAAGTATTTTACAGTCATCCCTCCTCTCGCCCCTAGTATAATGAAAAAAGTATTGACCATACCTGTCTTCCCAGAGTATTGCTGCTAACTACTGCTTAGAAAGTGTTAGTACCTGCTCCTAATATAAACCTCACTTCTTCCTGCCCTTCAGTTCTGCCACAAACACAGGATAAATTTTCTTTGTCTTTTCTGACAGTTGTTCTTAACTTCTAGTTCATATTAGTGTTCATCACCTTTTTATTTCTCGTAATCTAACAATCTAACATTTATTTTGTACATCTGCCTTCTCAGACAGGCTTTTTTTTTTTAATTAGAGCATGCATCTGTCTTTATCATTGGACAGGAGTTAAAAACTGTGTACCCTGCCAGTGTCAATTACATAGGAGGGGTTGTGGGCAGATAGATTATTTTTTCTGTTTTAAAACTCAAATATTTTCTATTATCAGGATTTCTTAATGTGCAAGTTACATTGAAACCAGCTACAGTTTGACACAGAAACTGTCTAGCAATAGGCTTCATCCTGCTGCTCGTACTTAGCTATAAATCATGAGTAATTTCAGCCTTCTTGCTGGAGTGACACAAGATTGAGGCTGAACTCTCCTTCAGAGAGCTGTAATAAGCTGCCTGCAAGACTGATAGACATTTTCATTTTATATCCCACCTCAAATTGATGTAGAGGTTCTCTTGTGTGCCTAGACTGGTTGATGTGCACTGAAGGCCTCAGCATGGCAGAAGCACCATCTGTCTGCTCTCAGGTGTCCCTTGCCTCAGGCCCTGCTGATCCATCTCAGTTTGCCACGCTCCCTTGGACAGGACAGTGGTGCAGGGCATGGGCAGGTATTTGGACACCCTTTCCTGCCATCCCTGAGAACTTTCGAATGCTGCCATTAGGATGACTTTTCTAGCTGTTTTTTCCCACAAATGTTCTCCTGTTGCTAGATAAAAATGGGAGAGAGAGGAGGCTTATGCTGCAGAAATACCCTGTGGTCACAGGGCACATCTTGACCAAGAGTACATACCTGCATGGGGAAGCCCAAAGAGCACGTGCATGGCAGGGCAGGGTTGCTGCCATTGCTTGCTTGCCATGGCTGTGCTTAACCTGTTTGAGGGGTGCTCACTGACATTTCTCTACTCACAAAGTACTCTGGGTATGTGTCTAATCAGTGGCCAGCTCAGCCCTGTTGCACCTTTTTTTTTTTTAACAGTTTAGGAGCACCAGCAGAATGGGCTGGACACAGATGTGGCCACTCTGCCAGCACCTTCTTGATTTTACAGTTTTACTGGGGTGGCCATGGAGCTTTTGCCAGAGCTGGCATTTTCTCTTGGCCCTCCCCAGGCAGGTGCAGCCAGGCACAAAACAGCCCTTCCATGCTGGATCCTAAAAGAGATGCAAGTCCCATAGGAGCCAGCCAGCACTGGACTTGCCCTCCGGGGAAGGATGCTTGCTGCTCCAGCTCATCTTCAGACCATGTATTTACAGCTGAGTCATGAACACTTGAAATCCCAGGCTTCTGGCAGGTCGTTATCCTGAGCAGGATGAGCTATAATGTGGCAGCTCCAGCTATACATATACCCATTTGGAAAATGAGCCCCTGAAGCCCAGAAGAACTCAAGAGCAAACACATATTTGATAGAGAGGTCCTTATTACCTCACCCTCTGTCTGTATGTAAGGACAGACGTTTTATTAATTGAAAACACAGTCTTTTCTCTTCATGTGCCTCCTCCCCTGCTTCTCTGAGCAGTGGCTCTTGCTAGGATCAGGCACACCAGCTGGGTTTGCTAGTGTGGGGATCAGCTTCCCTTCCTCCCTGCAGGTTTTCTCCACCAGCTCCTCTGCATTGCTGTTTCTCAGGCCTGGGAGGAGAGCAGGCGGTCAAACTAGGGATGCTAAAGCAGAGCTATCTTTTATTGTCCCAACCTGCTGAGAGGGAGCGCCAGACCCCAGAGGTCCTGTCCAAGAGAGGTGGGGGTGGTGATGTGGGGTTTTACTGTCTTGAAGCATCAGATCCTGATCTGCCCTCCACCAGCTCAAATCTGGACTAACTCCATCACTATTTGAGAGGCCCTACAGGAATAACACTTCTGACAAGCTGGAAGCCCTTTCGGACTGTAGTTAACTGAGCAGACCAAAGCAGATTATACCAACAGCTGGACCAGACATTAAACCTAATCCAGGACCAAGCAGAGAAAACCGGTCAGAAGGATAAGAGAAAGACCCTTTGCACTTGGAACTGTGAGATCCTGAAGCACTTGGGTCTAGCTGGGCATAAAATACATCACCCTGGCGTCCAGTGTTGTTACTCACCATATTGCAGGGAAAGCCAGGGTAAACAATTTGTTGACCTGCCTCCCTTAGGCTGTATCTATGACCTGCTGACATCCAGGGAGTCTCTTCCTATCTCTCAACAGGTTTTGCATCTGATCCTGCATGTTTCACTGTGCTGACCTGCCAGCAATAGAGTTTAACCCAGCTGAGGGTCTGTGGAAGGTAAATTTCAAAACCCATGGTGGCAACTCTCTGTGAAAGCAGGCTGAGTATTTCAGAAGAGAAAGAACCTGTGCCAGATGTGACTCTTCCATCACCTGGACCAGAGATAGTGAGTTATGAATAGCACTGTCCCATGAGCTCTGGCCAACTGCATCTGAGAAATACAGCATCAAAATGTGAGCACTGTGAGCAGGGCTGGGGGAAGGTTTGCAGTGATGATGGCGCTTCGCAACAGGAAAAGCACATCAGAGCGACAGAGCCCAGGATTTTGGAGCAATAGCCTTGACCTCTCTGGAGCCATGGCAAGGAGAGTGCCGGACCTATAATCACAACTTCTAGTTGTGAACATACAGCAGCATACTGCTCTTGCCTGAAGAAGAGGGGCTCACTGTGGCATTGCTTGTCTGTTGTGATGGGCTCAGTGTGTTACTTGCCCGTTATTTCTTTCCTACTGGAAGCAAATTTGATCTGTACCACTTTTGTTGTCTCTGAAATATTGAATGGTTTATGTCCAACAGAGTCAAGCACTTAACTTTAGGGGGTTCCACTTGGCTTCCTGCCCAGCCTGATGAATCCCCAGGGAAGATCTTTAAAGGCTTCCCAAAAGAAAACAGCTTTAATGACATAATAAATAAGTACACCCACACCATGAGGAAATGGCACTGCTCTTGGAAAGGTGACATCCATACAGAGTTCACCAGCTGGATTATTTCCAGGGATGACTTCTTCAGGCCTCTACTGATTGCCGGTGGTTTAAAAACACTTGAGGTATTAAATGTTTTCTTTTAATTTCTCTTCTCCCACTTCAAGGATATGGTGACTCTGATGTGGAAGGAAAAACAAAAGCAAGAAGGACACAAAGAAAAGACAGGCAACAAGAAAAAGAAAGGCAGAACATAAAAGGCAATAACAAGAGTCACTCATAGTCAAGATCAGCTTCAATCAAGACCTAAGCTGCTGGGAAGCAGCGCCCTAAAATGTGAAGCCTGCTGGTGATGGGGGGACCCTTACCATGGGTCCCCAGCACCATTTGTCTGCAAGCCTGTCTGTACACCAGACTGGCTGACCAAAGGGGAAGAATAGCCTCACCTGAACACAAAGCTTTCTAACCCTGCTGGCAGGGAGACTGAGGAAGAAAAACAGGTTTCACTGATTACAGCTGATGTGACCTCTGTCTTTTCTCATCCCCTCAATTCCCTCCCACATGCTTAGGGGAAGGAGTAAATCCTTGTTATTGTTGCTGCCAGACACAGAAATGGATGTGCAGAGCAAACATCCTCAGCCATGAGAACGAACAGAGAAACACAAAAACTGACAACCTGTTTTGCGCAGGTGCTGGGTACTAAGCCCACCACCTTTAATACACACTGGTACCCAGAGCGAAATATTCCCCAAGTTTTGGAATAAAATCAGATTCAGCATTTTTACTTACAACATTTTTGTAGCTTCAGCTGAGAGCCAAATTAAAAGAACAAGACCCACTGCAGTGATGTAGAAGACCAGTCACCCAGGCTTTGAATCTCAGCTGTGGGGATATAGATGCCTGAATCAGTTCTGAAAATGGGATAAGAGGCCTCAAGTAGTACACTTCTGCACCCCTTTCCCTGGAAGAAGGAGTGCTGGAGGGACAGACTTCCACACTGCCTGCAGAAGCCCATCCATCCTCATTTTAAAGCACAGGTAAGGTCTAAATAGCCTCAGACAGGTGTGCTGTACACTCGTCCCAGCTGTCTGCCAATTCCTGCAAGCATATACAAATACCCTAGAGGACATTTTTGCATCATGGTCTGGCTTTTTAAAATAGCAGCTGCTCCTTTTTATTATTTATAGGGACAAGCTCTATTCTAGAGTGTTGTGGGTTGATTTAGCATCTTACGAGCTTGCCAAATGCTTCCCATTCCAGGAGCCTGATTTGAAGTATTTATCAGCGTTGCCAACACTTCAGCTTGCAAGCTGAAAGTTTACATTCCTGGGGATTGCCCCAGACTAAATTTTTGCTGAAACAGGTTAGCCATACCTGAGGAGACTGGAGACTAATGGCTATGTTGACAAAATCTGGTGGCATTTTCTTTTAGAAGTCCAAGTGCTCTTGTGGTTTGGAGCAAGGACTTGGAAGCACTCAAAAAATGAGGAGGCAAAGCAGTGACTGTGAAACATTTGGCTGGAGTGATGTGTTTAACTTCTCTGAGGTGCTGAGCAGGAAGGACTCCATTACCCGGGGCAGCACTCAGTCCTTCAGTACCAGCACCTCTCATCAGATCTGCCTCCATCCTTGCTTAACATGTTAAGTAACATGGAAAACAAAACAAAACGAAACACTGACAAAAGATTTACAAAAGCTAAAAGAGTGTCACGCAAGAATTACTGCTTGTATAAGTTGGAAAACCGTTTTGTTTGGAGCAAAGCCAACATAAGCCCTTCTTCTTCCCTAGTCTTCACTATCATCCTCACCTTTGTACTACCCCTCCGGGCTTGGCACAGAAGTGACCTGGGCTAGAAATAATAACTGGTTCCTGCTGAGATATTTTCCATCCAACAGCTCCTCCACTCTGTTGGCCTGGTGGCCATCCAGCATTGTGCTCCTGCAGCTGCAGGGCAGGCAGGAGGATCAAGAGCTGACACCTCCAACACATAAGGCCAGCTCTGTGTGACAGCTTTGCTGTGGGATCGTGTGATGCCATCAGTGTTTGAGTCCCTACGGGAGCAGTGGGGGTCTTACTGAGGGCACCCAGAAAATGTTCCCCTGGCTTCTCCCACTCTCGGCAAACAGGCTGTGCAGAAACCATGGCAGCCACTGAGGGAAGGCTGCGATCTTTGTGTATCAAAGTACAGAGGCAATATTAATCCTAATGTTTCCTAACTTTTGAGTATTTGGCTTTTCAACCTTAATACTGTGTCTGAGTATAATTATAATTTGGATGGTAATCCTGTGAGAGTCCCGGTAGCCTCCACACTATGCAAGAGAGGCAAGGAAGGTAGTTAGAAACGCAGATGTCCTTTCACCCCTAGCTCCATACAGGAGCCACCTGTGTCTGACATGGACCTCAGCACCTTGTTCAGGAATTGTGTTAGATTTAGTGAAATGCAGCTGTGATAGAGCTGGGGAAAGCTCACATCTGGGACCCCGGTTTCACCATGACGAGTGCCTGCAGGACCCAAGGGCAGCATTTTTTAATAAAGCAAACACTGCCAGTGGCTCTTTCCATGTCAAGCGTGCTGTTTTTTTCACCACTGTTTGCTGTGAGGAAGCCTGAGTGGTGCCCCTGTTGTTGTTGGCTTCCATCTGCTAAGGGTGCTCCCACTGGCTTGTTAGCACAGGCTGCTTCTCCTCAGGTTTTCCTATGGAAAAAAAAAAAAGTATCTGCATGCTTGTTTTGAGAGCAAACACAAAGAATTACACTGGCTTTGCAGGCAGAGCCAACAGAATGGGTAGGTCATGAGATGAAAGTCTGTGAGCCGCAAAGGCAAGCCCTGAAGCACGCCACAGAACAAGCTTTTATTTGGCTCAAAACCAAACCCAGCCAGTCATTGTTCCAGATCACTGCCCTGGTGAGGGCAAAGACCTTGAAGTGAAGAGGACTGAGAGCCCAGGATGCTACTTGCTATAGTAATCTATATTATCAACAATGGCAAAGTAACAGAAGGCTGCACCTTCAGCTCATGTACCCCAGCGTGGCTTGCTTGGTGTCAACCTGCTGAGGGCCCATCTTGCCATGGCCTGAGGGTCATTCTGTGAAGGGCTCCTTCCATGAGGGGAGTGCAGCACTGATCCACTCACACCAGCCATCCTTCTGCTCGGCTGCCTCCTCTCCCTGCTCACACACTGTTATTGCCATTAAAGAGAGAGCCCCTGTCTCAGGTGGATATAAGGCATGAGGCACTTGAGTGAGCCAACGATCATTTTAGATTGATCGGAGATGGTCCTTTGGGGATAGTGGTTTTGCGAGCAATGCTATTTGCTAAGCACTCAGCTCTGTCTCAGCAATATGTGGTATACAGGCATGCACATGTACAAGAGACAGCTTTATTGATTGACACAGTGCTGTTCAGGACTTGCATCTCTTGCTTCCTTCTTATTCCCAGCTGCTTTCTGTGGGTTCCTTTTTTTTTCCTGGGCAGCAGCTAACAACTCATCTGAAGAATATTGCTTATTGTAATGACTGCATGGCCTTGTCAAAAGGCTGCCGTACCTCTGGTGTGAAGATTGAATTTTACAGTCATCCTCCTTGGAAAGGAAAACGGGGTTTTACAGCAAAGAGATCTTGAAAACACAAAAATTGATGCACAGTTTCAGGTTGGATATACCCAGCTCAGCACGCCATTTCAGCCAATGGGCAGTACCTGGAAAAACAAAAGCAGCAAGACCGAAGAAGAAGGATTTTCCCCTCGGCCTGGCTTTCTGGTTTCAGGCTTGAATCCACAAAATCTCAGAAACTCTGGGTTGGGTCCCTGATTCTGGGGACCATCTGGTATATGGAGACCATGTCCTAGACTGGGCTATCCAGGGTCCTGTCAAATCCAGTCATTAATATTTCCAGCAAGGAGGAGTCCAGTTCCTGATGCTGTCCTAGTTGGCCCAAACTTCCAGCCCACCCAATGCTCTCTGTGTGTTCACTCTTCCCTCTGGCCATTGGTACTGCCCTCTTTAACCAGTGCTCCTAGTCCAGTCTTTCCCAAGTTCAGCTGATCTCTTTTGCTGAGCCTGCTTAAACATTTGCCTTTGCAGCTTCTTCTGGCAGAAAGTTCCACAGTTTAAACTAAGTCTTGTGCAAAATAAGTACCTCCTTGAGTTCAAATCTGGGTACCAATCCATTTGAGATTCCATATGCTTGCTGCCAGACTTCTGGTTTACAAGCAGTTAGAGGGGTGCAAAGAAATGTGAGGAAAAGCTAGAAGGATTAGGAAGGATGAAGAAAAGGGTTATGCAGTCCAAACCCAGCATGTCCTGTTAAGCATAAAAAACATCCTCAACTCCACAAGTTCTTCCGTGCATGGATGAGAAAGAGCAGATCCCATTGGTTTTATAAGGAAGTAGATGAGATTTAAAAGGCCCCCATGGCTGCTAGGATCCTATTCTAGCAATGCCTCCCTGCTTGTCTGATGGAGTTTGGTTTTGATTTTGATTGTGCTTTTCCAGAGGTCGCTTAATGACAGGGGAATAGGAATGGCACATGAATAAAACCGAACCAAAGGAATTCACAAAGAGCCTATTGAATTATCATCTCTTGGATGGCTTTCCCAAGCCAGCAGCACTTGCTCACTAATTCATTCATCTGCTTTTCCTCCTTAACCAGATCATCCTCAAGGAAATCATAAGATGGCTTATAGAAGACATATCTAACAACTGAGGTTACTCTCTATCTTCTTATTCCTCCTCCTCAACATGTAAGAAAAGGCATTTCCACAGTAATATCATGGGTAAGATCCTGCTCCTGCTGTTTGGCACAAGTCACAGTTCTGCCTTCTCCAGGCAAAAGCAAGCATGTGAGATTAGCATCTTCAAAAGCGGGCACAGCTGAGTGCTGTACCTCTTCTTCAAACCACCTCCAGCTTAGCTGGCCATCTCTCTGTCACTGTATGACAAGATACCTTCGCCTTGGCGTGCAGCGGCCTTATTCATTCAACCCTGAGCAAAGGCTTTAGCCTGGGCTATTTCCAGGACTCTGTCAGGGGCCTAAACAGAGAGGCAGAAGCAAATATGAAACCTGCCTTCACTGGGCTGTAGTCTAGTTTTGATCCCCATTGTTGAGGAATATTAAAAGCAAGGGGGGATTTTGCAAGGAGGGGGAAGTCAGTCGTATAAAGCATAGCTGAGCTCGTGTGTGTGCGGTGAGAGTCTCAAAATGAGAAAGAGATTGATACACATAAATCTCATTGATTTTCAGAGGAGATATATGCCTAGCTCTCTTCATTTTTTAACCAAATTTCCTCTTTGTGAGGATATGAGATATATTTGGCATTCTCCTTTGAGCAGCAGAAAATTCAGGCTACATTTGAGGTACACAGAGGAAAACATCATTATTAACTTTCCTTTTTTACTAGACAAGGGTTTCTTCTCAGTATAAACAGCAGTATCTGTACCCAATGTGAGCACAGTGACTGGTGTGGCCCTTTCTGTCTCACCCATGGCCAGCAGCTCTGCTGTGAGAAGCTTTGCAAGTGTGACTGCATATCTCCCTCAGGCTTATAGCAATCAGCCTCTCACTGGGCTTCAGACAGATGCTTCAGCAGAAAGTGTGACCACTAAATTGCAACTCACATTCCTTGTATCTCCGTGTGCTCCCTGACACTAGCTTTGAGTGTCAAAGCCAGTCTCTGTTCATACAGAGTCACTGAATATGATACTTTTCAGGTAGCAACTCCATGGTGTTGTAGACAGCAGTTGCCTCATACACAGTATAAAAGCTCTGTAGAAAATCAATGGTCTTGTTAGCTTAGCTTCCTTACCTGAGCTGCTTAGAGACCACTAAACACAGTAGACCCACATGGAACGTTACTGATATTTGCTTTGGTTCTGTTTATTCTCAGCATGATACAGGCGCTCTGAAAGCTAAGCTCTCAAGTCACTTAGGTTTTAAGCAGAGTCACTACAGCAATCAGTGGCAGAAACAGACTGAAGTGGCACAGCTCCTGACCCAGCCATTGAACATACTGTGTCTCTTAAACAAACCTTCCTAGAATGGGGCAAGTAGGAGAAAAATCATTAACAGCACTCACACAGGAAGAATTTGGCATGCAAGAAGATGCAATTGCTCTAGTGGTCTCTGCTTTTTAGGAAGTTTCCCTTGTTTCTTCATCTTTCCCAATCTTTTCCCTGCACCCATGTCACTCCAGCCTAGCCATGGTGCTTTTCACACACACACACAGTCACACACAGTATGTTTGGGATTGGAAGGGACCTCAAAAGATCATCTAGTCCAATCCCCCTGCTGGAGCAGGAACGCCTAGGTGAGGTCACACAGGAATGTGTCCAGGCGGGCTTTGAACGTCTCCAGGGAAGGAGACTCCACAACCTCCCTGGGTAGCCTGTTCCAGTGCTCTGTTACCCTCACTGAGAAGAAGTTCTTTCTCAAATTTAAGTGGAACCTCTTGTGTTCCAGCTTGATCCCATTGCCCCTTGTCCTATCATTGTTTGCCACTGAGAAGAGCCTGACTCCATCCTCGTGGCACTCACCCTTTATATATTTATAAACATTAATAAGGTCACCCCTCAGTCTCCTCTTCTCCAAACTAAAGAGCCCCAGCTCCCTCAGCCTTTCTTCATAAGGGAGATGCTCCACTCCCTTAATCATCTTTGTTGCCCTACGCTGGACTCTCTCCAGCAGTTCCCTGTCCTTCTTGAACTGAGGGGCCCAGAACTGGACACAATATTCCAGGTGTGGTCTCACCAGGGCAGAGTAGAGGGGAAGGAGGACCTCTCTCGATCTACTGACCACCCCCCTTGTAATACACCCAAGGATGCCATTGGCCTTCCTGGCCACAAGGGCACAGTGCTGGCTCATGGTCATCCTGTTGTCCACCAGGACCCCCAGGTCCCTTTCCCCTACACTGCGCTCTAATAGGTCATGCCCCAACCTATACTGGAACTTGGGATTGTTCCTGCCCAGATGCAGGACTCTACACTTTCCCTTGTTAAATTCCATCAGGTTATCCCCCGCCCAACTCTCCAGCCTGTCCAGGTCCCGCTGGATGGCGGCACAGCCTTCTGGCGTGTCAGCCACTCCTCCCAGCTTAGTGTCATCAGCAAACTTGCCGATAGTACACTCAATTCCCTCGTCTAAATCATTAATGAATATATTGAATAATATTGGCCCCAGTACTGACCCCTGAGGCACTCCACTAGATACTGGCCTCCAACTGGACTCCGCACCATTGACCACCACTGTCTGGCTTCTCTCTTTAAGCCAGTTTGCAACCCACCTCACTACTCTATTGTCTAGACCACACCTCCTCAATTTAGCTGTGAGGATGCTGTGAGGGACTGTGTCAAAGGCTTTACTGAAGTCAAGGTAGACCACATCCACCGCTCTGCCATCATCCATCCACCTTGTTACATTCTCATAAAAGGCTATGAGGTTGGTCAAGCATGACTTACCCTTGGTAAAGCCATGCTGACTGCCCCTAATGACCCTCTTATCCCTGATGTGCCTTGAGATGACACCAAGGATAAGCTGTTCCATTACTTTCCCAGGGACAGAGGTGAGGCTGACCGGTCTATAATTACCCGGGTCCTCCTTCTTGCCCTTTTTAAAGACTGGAGTGACATTTGCTTTCCTCCAATCCTCGGGCACCTCTCCCGTTTCCCAAGACTTGGCAAAAATGATGGAGAGCGGTCTAGCAATGACTTCAGCCAGCTCCCTCAGCACCCGCGGATGCATCCCATCTGGACCCATGGATTTATGGACGTCCAGACTATTTAATTGTTCCCTAACCCAGTCCTCATCGACTAAAGCAAACTCCTCCATTGACCTGGCTTCATCCGGGATCTCAGGGGTACAGGGTTCCCCAGGACAGCCTCCAGCGGAGTAGACAGAGACAAAGAAGGCATTCAGCAATTCTGCCTTCTCTGTGTCTTCTGCCACCAGGGCACCCACCTCATTCATCAGTGGGCCTACATTGCCTCTGGTATTAGTTTTATCTGCTATGTATTTGAAAAAGTTCTTCTTCTTTCCTATCTTTCTGTGCAATCATATTCTGGCTGAACATTTCTGGAGCTGCTGTCAAAACCTATCATCACTTCCTGAGTTCAGACCCTTCACCACTGCCTTATTTGCTGAGTTTTTTCCAACACTTCGTGAATTTGGGACAAGCTAGCAATGCTCTGCATTACGGAGGAGGGCACTTCCAAGTGAAACTTAGCTTTGAAAAGAAAGAGTGAAAACTTAGGTCTGTAGAAACTAATGTGATATTTTCATTCGCATCATCGGGACAAGGATTTCATCCTAATGCTCCCTTCACAGGTATTTATATGGCATCTTCTATCACTGTGATGTTGGAGCACTCAGGGGACTCGTGATTTCAAACATCTATGGATATACCTGGATCTTCATAACTGCTGAACAATGGCACTACAAACAGCACCAAAAGCAGAAGAAATATGCACTGGGTTTCCTTGAGACAAGAGCATGGGATTGTCCTGCAAGACCTCTTGCATATCACAGGGCAAGGAGCTTCACACAGCCACCCCTGTACTATACCCAATAAGCAGGGTTTGATCACCGATCTCGGTGCAATAGTCAGGATTCCCATGCTTTTCAGCCCTCAATCCTCCTACTCTCTGGTGTAACAAGAGTTCATTACCAACACACCACAGATGGACTCCAGATGAGCAAACATAACAGTGTGATTGTGAGGGGGAATGATGACATTTTGGAGCGTGTATTGTGTTCACGCTGACGAGCATGGGCAGGAAGGGAAAAGTTAAATTAGACATGTGGGGTAGGGGAGGAAAGCCACATCAGAGGAGCAGGGTCTCACCGCAGAATGAAATTATTTGCCCAAGAAAAGAGTGGAGGCTCCACTGCTTGAGTTTTCTGAGAGGAAATTAGACGAGATGTATAGACAAATACATCTGAAGGGCTCCTGCCTCATTGCACTGCGGCTAGAGTAGATGTCCCTTTTTTGTTCATTGGTCGTTTCAAGAGTTTTACTGCTACTGTAGTCAAGCAGGTGAACATCTGTTGTCCACCTGACCCACCATAAAACCATAACTGCCAGGAGCAGGACATACTGCACTGTGATCAGGGATGAAGTTTTCTTACTGTGAAGCCTGGAGGCTTTCATTTGCATCTCTCCATCCTGTTAATAAGCCGCTGAGCACGCATTAAGAGTAGGCTCACCCAAACCAAACAGTACATGCCTGTCAAAAAAACAGGCATTGATTCTTGGACATGTATGAGATAAACTATACTTTCTGTTATTATTGAGTAGTTGCATTGACTTCCTGCTTAGGACCGTGGATGTGACACAACTTTTGGTGGATTTGTATGTAGTCCCAGTGACTGTCACTGATCTGCTGTGTAACTATGGGCAAGACACATTGCTTCATTGCGCTTCAGCTTTTTCACCCCTTAAATGGCAATAACGATGTTCTTCTTTCTTTGTGAAAAGCTCTGAGTACCACAGGCAAAAAACAATCCATTATAATAACTAAAGAACAGCAACGCAGAGTAGCATTGCGTGTCTCGGCTCTCCTTTTCTCTAGTTAATGATTAGACATCAGTTGGGAACTTCTCTACAGGATACATGACATCTCTTTAAAGTGTAAGCAATTAAGAAATCAGATCCTGATGTTGGTTATGACAGTGTGAGCCAGGGAAGGTGTTCAAGGCTGACACAGTGATTAATTGTCTGTAGGTGATAAAAAAAAGGTAGTGCGATACACTCTAGTGGTACTCAGAATATGATGAAGCGTGGCTCCACCACAGTGTTATTAGTATGTAATATTTATGTTGCAATGGTCTCAAAGAGTCTTGACCTAGGTAGGGCTTGCTGTGCTGGGCTTTGTACAAACATGTAGCAAGAGGCAATTGCTTCCTCAAAAAGGATCCTGTAGCAACGAGGTGGTGCAACTGGTGAAAGGGAAAAAAAAAAAGAAAAAGCAGAACGGGGGGAGAGGATGCAAGGATTAGGGTATGCACAGTTCTTAGCATGCCCTGCAAGGAAACATGGCACAGAGAGAGACCATCCCGTGCCACTCAGAGGGAGGCCAGGAAGGTTGTGTCACTGCTGGATAAAAGCTGGTGGCAGCTTCTGAGTTGTAAAGACTTAGCTCTGACTGCTGGATCACTGAGGACTGAAGCACACAATGGAAAATAAAATTCCCTCACTGCTTCCAATTAGCAAGGAGCTTCAGTCAATTTTCTGAAAACAGTCGTGCTTAGTTAAAAGCATAAATCCATGCATGTGAAGCAATCTCTGTTCTAGCAGGATGCAGTTGGGCAAGGGCTCCTTCTCCCACACACCAGGGCTTGCTGGGAGTGCTGGTCGGCATTGGCTGCCCCGTACCCAGTAGAGCTGGGTGAGGTTTTTGGCTGACGGCTCTCTGCCCTCCTGAGCTCCCACTCCCCAGGGCCGGCTCCTGGCTGAGCCCTGCGCAGAGCCTTCCCTCTTCCCCTGTGGTTTTCAAGCAGATGCCAAAAGCTGAGGCAAAAGCTCATAACATGCCAATTACCCTGGCCTCAAAACCACAAATGATTGTATACAGCTGTTGGCAAATGAAACCTTGTTCCAAACATATAGTACCTAATTGAATAAACTTGCAGAGCCCAACTCTGGGTTTGCTTGTTCCCCTGCCCTCATGTCCTTTCTCCAGCCCATTTCCAGACCCTGTGTGTTCCAAAAACAGGGGAAGGAGGCTTGCCTTATGGCTTTCCATCATTCATTAAAAAAAAAATAAAAAAAAAAGGAAAAGAAAAAGAAAAAAAGTCTGCTGTGTGGCATAAGTTTCAGATCTATCAATTTTCTGTCAGAGCACTAAGAAGGTTAATTATAAAGCCCATTTCCTCTGTTTTCCCTGCACCAGATTTCTGCTAATGGACAAATAAACCGATTCGTAGAGGCTCTTGGTTCTCCAGTAAAGATGCAATAAGCGCTTCATTTAGATGTGGTGAATGGTAATTATGTTTGATGGGAAAAGTGGGCAATTTTTCCTTTCTTTGTCAAATGCCTTGGATAAATTGTTTTTGTGACCTTATCTAGAACACAAAGGTCTAGTCACCACTTAAAATTATAAGGCAATTCATGAAATACACTCCTGGATCAGACAAAGAGGCCAAAAGCAACTTTGCCAACAATAACTTATACCACAGAGAAGGACGAAAAAGGTTAGCATGGTCTTTTTTAGAATAACAATATCCTAAATTAAATGTACCATGTTTAATTCAAAAAAATCCAGAGATTATATGGTTTATGTCTAAAGAAACAGTACCGTTCTGAAACGTGTAATGTTTCAAAGATTATGAGAAACAGATGCCACTACCCCATCCTTTGTGAATGACATCTGAAGTTATACACAATTTTCTTCAAATTGCCTTTTAACATGTGATTGCCTCAAACCCAACTAACTGAGCTGCACTGTGCGATATGCAAATGGGAAGCCTACTACTGCAATCAGCATCTCCTGGGGAGGGAAATATTTCTGATCCAGTAAATCATTTTGACCTGGCAGTAATGAATTGTGCCGCAAAGAGACGTTTTTCTCTTTTTCAAAATCTGAGCAAAGTGAACAGCTTCTAGTCTTTTTCTGTGCTTTATGTTGCTAGTGTTACTAAAATAATTTTAAAGGACTTTCTGGGTTAGGGGAGAAAAAGGGGTTGTGTTAAATCTCTCACAGGGAATTTATTTTTTCAGTGCTAGCCTGAACAATCTGGTCCAGAGACTCAATATTCTGACAGAAAGTAGTTCAGATTATAATCCAAATAATAGATCCCAAGAGAAGCTTCCACTCTTCAGTGAAGACATCAAGGAAAAAACCAAACAAACAAACAAAAAGAAGTGCTGCATTTTATCGCCATCTAAACTAGTTTTCTGCTTCTCCAGAGGAACTGTTGCCCAACAGACAGCTCTGTTAACACTCTATATAACACTCCATTGCATTGGAAAAACATTAAAGACTTCGTGCTCAATGTAAAAATGTACAATTCAAATAGTGACACTGATTATTGACTTAATTGAAAAGAATTAATTATCTACACAAAAGAAAGGAAAAGTGCAACTCTCTTTGTTCGGTTCCTCCACATATAGGACACTGCAATATCTGGGGGTTGCCCGGGTGTAGTGCGGGGCAGAATTTCATCCTTGTAGGCTTCTGCTCTAACTCTAATGCAATGTGAGGAATTCATCCAAAGATCCGTTCAGCAAGGCCCGCAGAGGCTCTGTGTGCAGCATATCAAGCCCTTGAACCCATCAAATCTCTCAGTAAACTGTAACTCGTTTGTTCCCCTATCTGGCTCTGGCGTGGGTGCCCGGGACGCAGTGGAACAGGGTTCACTTGGTCATGCAGACCCGTCCTGGCTCCTAACCTCGGGATGTGCGGCACCTTGAAGGGAGCTATTGTTGTTGCAGGCAGGCGATGGGGGCTGCACAAAAACCCTTTAGGGGGTCAGTTGGGGACGGAGACCAGCTGAGAGCCAGGAATGCCCTCTGATCACCACCCCTGGGAAGGCTGGTGCTATCAGCCTCAGGTGCTGTGCAGAGCCTGGGCACCCATGGGGGGCACAAAGTAGAGATGGACCTGAATACAACAGCAAAGGTTGGGATAAAGTCAGTTTGGGAATGAAAAGCAATTAATGCTTGAGCTTCTGTTCTGGGCAGGTACATAAACCTATGGTTCTTAACACCCCAGTTACTCCACTGAATTAATGGAACTGCTCACATGTTAGACAAATGCACACCTTTAATTACTTAACCCAAATTAAGGATTTAGCCTTGTGTCATTGAGAAGGAAAGGAGCAACATGGAGCTCTACTGCTTTGATAACTATTAATACATAGACAGGATGGAGAGGTTGTACCTTGGAAGAGAAACAAGAGTGGTCTGGGAAGGACTCTTCATCTTGAAAAACTCTACAGATCACAGAGTAAAATTGGAGATGTGTGCAAAAAAGAGGGTGGGATACAGAAGAAGAGGAGGAGAGGAAACAAAAAAGAGCACAACTGTGGAAGCCAGGAGTGGAAAGATGATGGAAAGTTTGAAAGGGAAAGCTGAAGAAACACTCTGCAGTCCTTCCCTCTGGGGGTTACAGTCAGTGATGTGGACTTTTTATAAGCCTATGTTAGGATAACTCTTTTTCCTTCTTGTTTATTCCCCCTTTTAAGATCTACACCATGTTTGCATTTCACCCCCTCCTCTCTCTTTGCCATGGCTGTTCAAATCTAATTACCAGAGGTTCACTATATTCATTAGCTTCGTTCCCTCAAAACCCTGGGCTGCATGTCATCTGGATCTGATTATGTATGGTGCATTTCATTTTCCCAGCTATTCCCCTACCTGCTTTTAATCAGCATGAGATTTTTCATTTAAATGTCATTAGACTTTTGAATAAATATGTAAGGAACATTACAAATAGATATAAAAGCTTTGTGTGAGTCAGACACAGGGAAAGCTATGCCTGAGACCACCCATTGCAGTGTCCTTCTCTGAGGAGGCTGCACCAGATATGCCCAGAGGTGGTAATACAGCCTGCCCAGCTTTGTCGGAAGAGCACTTTGGGAAGCAGCAGGCTTTTAGCAGCCCCTTGAACACTCCTCTGAGCTTGTATGTGAGGTACCTATGAAGCTCAGTGCTTGGCAATTCGCGTCTGTGTGAGTTCAATAACATTTCCACAAGCAATTTTCTTTGTGGCTTGCAAGGCGGATAACTGGGCACATTCACCTGATGGTGTCCGTCAGCTCATGGCCTTCAGAGCCTTTCCACGCAAATGAGGATTTATTATGCAGGGAGAGGGGTCTCATTAACAGAAATAATGGAACTATACTCTTTGTAGTAAAGTTAAGCATTGTTACATGCCTTATTCTCCTTCCATGATGTTTGGCTCTGCTTGTCTTGGTAAGTTGAAGTATTAGCTGAGTTCTCCATAGAGCGAAGGTTTCACAGCAGGAGTCGAATAGACCAGAAATAGAAATAAAACACAGATAACCTTTGGGATGAGTTCAAAAGAGGTTTCAGCAACTCTGAGAGAGGTTCCTCAGACACAGGTTTGACGAAGTCTCTGTGGCTGTATTTTCTGACCCTAATGATGCAGCTCACTATTTTAATCGGTTTTAATTCCCATAGAATTTTCTCCTTCATGTTTCTTCTAGTACTTTGGTTTCCCTAGTATCTGTAAAGCTTGGTCTTATTTTTCTTAACCATTTCCAATATGTTTTTTTGCTCTATCTGTCCTTTTGTCTTCTACAGAGTGCCTGATATCTTCAGTTGCTCCTCCAAACAATTTCAGTACACAGCTCCTTTGCCATTAGACCCCAGGTTGAGGCTAGTATCTCTTAGCTTAATTTGAACTTCTTTTCTGATTCACCATTAAGGTGATTTTTACCTTTCTTTTCCCTGAGTAGGTTATCTAGCCTTCCCTGCCTAAAGCCTTCATGGAGGAGCCCCCCACCCCAGATTTGATTACTCCTTCCATTTGTACTGCAGTCAGCAGCAGAGCTGAGAGAAGGCACATGTTTGAGTGAGCAGTTAAGCAAGCTTGCCTGCTTATTATATTGACACACACAACACCATGCTTGGCAATTACCTAGAAGGAAGCTGTGTACCAGACAGAGCTTGTAGCTTTCTTGTTTCCCATGTGGCACTGAGACTGTGTCTATATATAGCAGGAGATCTAAGTTTAGAGTTCATTTGGTGCACTCATCTGTAAATATGCTAAAGTGAACTTAATTAATAACGGGATGGGGCAGGGAGGGTGGGGGGGATGGGGGGTGGAATCCAAAGACTGTATTTTAAGCAACTCTTAACAGAGTATTTTCAGGGGAGGAAAAAAAAAGTTACATCTCTGCTAGTATGGATTTAAACATCACTTCCATGGAATTACACTCACTGAATCACAGAACAGCAACACACAATCTGAGTTAGGTATCCAGTGACATTGTGTTGAGTATTAGTTTATTTTAGTGATTTATTCTTGAATATTGGTTTGATTTCATTTCTCAGATAATTTAACAAGTGGTCTCAGGTAGCAAACTGATTTTTAAAATATTGTAATCTGTTTGAGGAAAATTTATGTTGTAAGATGAATGAAGCATAAACATGAAGAATGAATGACAGGATTTTCTTGCTTGGCCTGCTAGCTCTCATCCATGGGCACTTTCACTCTTCAACCCATCAGTGGGGTTATGCTGTTTCAGAACCATCTGTTAGTTTAGATAGATCAAATTCAAGAAAGCTGTGGGCAATATTACAAACTCTGCTATTGTCTTCAAACTTTAAGTTCTTTCTTCTCTCTGGATCATCCAATCTAGAATAGTTTGGTTTTCTTTTTCTTTTTTCTTTTTTTTTTTTTTTAATTTATTATCTATTCTTTCCATGTTATAAAGTAGTCCTATCTGGAATAAAATAATGATTTTGGCTTAGGATTGAGGAACGTCATACCCAGCAGATGTCTAGGCAATCAAAGTCCCCATGAGCACAGTATCCTGAGCTCCTGTATAAATGGTTTAGGAATGTTTCCTTCTTCCTTTTTTTGAGATCAGTAACAGATGCCCTTAGCAGTGATCCTTTCGTCTTTCACATCATGACTCCTTATCCAAAGCATCTGTGTGCTTGCCTTCTCATAGTCAAACTCTGCCTCTGTTGGCAGCTGTTTTTCACAGGTAGGAAGCTTAACTGAGACATGCATAGCCATTATCTATTGACTTTTACAGATGGACTGATTCCTCAGGAAGATTATGGGGGAAATTGCACATTTGTATTTATTCCTGACTTGCAAGTAGGCTAGGTATCTCTCAAAGTCTCCTTTTTTTTTTTTTTTTGGCAGGGGATGGGGTAAGATGTGAGCAAAGTTGGGTTTTACTTGAGCAAATTCAGTCCAGTATGTGCTCAAATGCTTTCTGAATCAGGAACAGGGCAAACAGTTTGCAAAATTCATTATAAGGCTCATGAGCAAAGAGAACAGACCCCTCAAGTATCTGTATTTGCTGCTTCTTTGTAAAAATTAAACAAATTTGCTAGGAAGTAAACAATTGCAAGTCTTCAGTCAATGAAAGTCACTAGCCAGGTGTTCAGCAATCTTAGATCTTCACAAAGATCATGTGTTTAAATGTAAAATTGATTCAGCTGAATGCTTCCTTCACTTCTCCTACTTGATTCATGTTCAGTGCCTTCACATTTCGCAATTTCTTCCTTGGAACTGATCCATCATGGTAGAACCTCATGTAGGTGTGGATCCTGGCTTTCTGAAAGAAAATTCAGATTCAGATCCAAATCCAGACCCAAACTGGGTGACTTATGTGTATCCTCATAGTTTAACATCAAAGAAGAAAGATAATGACTGTCCTGACCCTACCGTGACCCAGGAGCATGAGTGTCAACAGTCACTGGCCATCCAGGCCTGCTTTTAATCTCTATTACACTGACATAGACTGGGAAACAGCCCATGGAATTAGGGAAAACCAGGTCCACAGGATTTAATGAAATGTCTTTGATTTTACTACAAGTCAATGACTGAGGGCAAAATCTGGCCCGCCATTTTCAGAGGGTGAAGTGACAGTTGAGAATGTGGCCTTTTTCATGTTAATCTTCTCATGTCTGGGCTACCTCCTCACCCTGCTACTCTCTAGTAAAGATAAGAATAAGGCCTGCAACGGAAGAAAGAAGCCACATGAAAGCGCTCATCTCCGCAGAAATTAATGCAGTGATGGGGAAGGCAAAACAGGTGGTTTTACTGTGCTGTGGGTAGGCATAGCCCATGAGCAGAAATGGAGGGGAAGGAGTTACTGACTGCAAGTAGAGAATTATAGAGGTCTTTGCAACCCCGGGGAGTGACCATGGCAGTCAGATCTGGAGGTGAGGAGTTTGGACCTGGGTTTCTTGGACTGTCATGTTTGGTTGTACAGGTTCAGGATGAATTAGCAAGAGGGCTTTTGTAGAAGAAAGGCAGCAAAAAGCTATACAAGGAAAGCTGAAACTGAAGCTGGAGTCTCTTCCTTGTAATGAGAAGCTATAGTTCAAAGTGAGGTTGCCAAGGCACAGGGATGCATGTACTCACTCGCTGCAGTAAAGAGGAAAATGGGAGCACAAAATAATGCTTCTCCTTCCTTTGATGAAGATAATGGCCCTTTACTCTCCATGAACCGCTGGAAGATGCAACTATTAACATCTTATTTGCAAGCTGTATCCGCCTTGATGCATTTTTTTTTTTTTTTTTTTTTTTTTTTTTTTTAATATTAACAATCTCAGTGCAATATCTAGGATGGAGGAAAAGCAGCATGTAGAGAGAGGGTCCCTGTGGTGGGAAATTATGAACTGCCTGGCCTATCTGCCATGCTCCCCTGGCTAGGCTGCAGAAGCCATGTGCCATGGTCAGGTAGCTTCAGCACAGGATGAGTGCTAGTAATGTCTGCTTTTGATGGAGCACTGCATGTGGTGAGCCCTCAGTCCCTTTCAGAAGTGCCTTTGCAGCCAAAGGAGCACCCCTTTTATTTGAACTGTTTCCTTTGGAGAAAGTGTAGCAGGTGGCAGGTAGGGGAAGGAAAACAAAATGTAGGGAAAAAAGAAGGCAGCACATTCTGTTCCACATGAAGCCTACCTGCAAGGAAAGAAAACTATAAAAGCAGCAAAAGCATATGACATTTCAACATAGGCAAAAAAAAATATGGGTCTGGCTAATATAACCAAGACTTTGCGGTAAGTGACATAATGTTATTATCAAGATACCCTATGTGTATGTACATATATATGTGGGCGGGATGGGGGAAAGTGTCATACAAAAGTCTTACTGGCTCCACAGGGACTGGCAGGTTTTCTTTTCTTCTTCTGGTGGTAAATCTCAACACAAAGGCCACACTTCTGACTGATCCAGTTTTAGAAGTTGGTAACAGCTGTGGGATAGCTTAACTGAGGATGGGGAGGTCGTGCAGCAAGACCTCCTGGTTTTTTTTGGAAGAAAGAAAAAGCTCTTCCAAATTGTGGTGTGAGAAGGCTAAGTTCAGCCCAGACCCAACTGGGGAACTCCAGTCCTTATTAAACTCAGCCACGGGGGAGATTGCTGTTTGCCTTGATGTCTCTTGTTAGTAGGGCTGTTGATGATGGTAATAGCTGGAAAATCAATTACTGCTAATATAGCAGTAGGGAAACACAGAGAAACTGCTCCAAATTCAGTGCTGAATACAGCCCTCGGGGTCAAGACAGCAGGGCAGGAGGGATGAGCCCACCGGTGAAACATACGGGCGGGATGTGGGAGACTCAAGTCCTTGTCCCAGCTGCACCACAGGTCCCTAGCTGGGACTTGGCCGCCAGCAGCCACAGACTTCCTTTTCTGTGACCCCGGGCAGATCACACCTGCCCACCTGGAAAGGGTAATTCAACTGGGGTCTGGCGGACACCCTGAGATGCTTAATTAAAAGGAAGTACTGAAGTTTGAGCCCAGATGGTGCTTGACTTTTTCCAACAGCCAAAGGGAAAATCAAAACACTGAGAAGATCCTACTGATCCCAGGAAAACAGTTTTTTCTTGGTGGATTTTGTATTTTGCTTGAACAAAATATTTTGTGTTAGATCTCTGGCCATTAAAAAAAAAAAAGGCACCCCATGCCCTCTTTTGAGCCCAGAGCCTGACAGGATGAGGGCTTACTCAATGTAGCTTGTTCATGGACATCTGGAATTGTGACAGAGATGAGAATAGAAAGTAATTTTCCTGGGTCTTAGGTCTCTCCACCAAAAGGCTTTCCAGACATCATCTCCTGATTTTCTTCTGGTGTTTTCTTGAAGTGTCTTATCTATCTCCCCATTTGAGCTAGAGCTATTTATAGCACAGCAGCAGGCAGGGAGAAGAATATAGCTGAGGCTACAGATTCTTCGGCATTTGTCACTAAACCAATGTCTTGTGGCTCTTGCAGGGACACTGTGGACCCCCACACACACAAAAAAATTAATTTTGTACAATATATCATGACTCTTTCCTTCCTAGAACAGCCTCATCAATTTTAATGCTAAATGAATAAATAATAACAAGACACTTAAGGTGTTAATGGAGCATTAATTATTGCTGAGTTTTCTGTGGAAGGGCATGTGACATCCACATTAATACCAAATGACTTACTTTATGACTAGCATAATTACAGTGAATATTAAATGAAGCAAAAAGTGATGGGGCTCTTAGCAGTAATTGTCAGCAATTGTTCATACAGAACCTGAGTTCCGATACCGTATTTACCCAAACTGGCTAGGAAAAGCACATGAGGCATGGAAAGCACAATGAATCACTCCAGTTTACATCTCTAGCTTGAGAAACTGCTTCCTCATTGCCCACAAGAGAATAATAACCATGGCCATTTGGGTCTGGTTTAAACCTGAGACAGTGGCAAAACATGTCAGAAAAACAGAGGGCTGTTTTCCAAAGTTTTTAAAAATTTTTATTTGGTTGGTTGGTTGATTTTGTGTTCGTTTTGTTTTGAGGCTGTTTCTTTTGGGGTTGTTTGTGTTTTTTGTTGTTGTTGTTTGTTTTCTTTTATCTTATCAGGAGTAACAGCAAACGTGATTTTATGAATAAAAGCAAGGAGGGGAACTTAAATTCATGTGTCCATTCACACGTTACTGGAAAGTCAGAGTTTTACAGCCAGGGAGGGCTCTGGGTGAGCAGCTGATGAGTTTTGGGTCTTTGTTTGTGCTTGTGCAGAAGATACTGTAACAAAGTGAGGACAGGGACACGCGAAGAGCCAAGTCCTGTTGCTTGAAACACTTGGCAGATATTGGGAATGATGCGCTTTTGTCTGAGGAAAGAGTCTGGCCCTGAAGGCAGCTCCAGCATCCACCAGAGCTGATGGAAAGAGTATTCCTGCTTTCACCTTTGAAGGTGTAAAGATGTTTAGTCTCTAGGAAAATACAGGCAGTGCTCAGCCTTAGGTGAGAGGACTATTAGGTTGGGGCTGCCCTGTGTTCCTTCCCCGCCAAAGGAGTCAATGGAGTCCATGCTGCAGAAATGCCCAAAGTAGGGTTGCAGCTCTGGGGCTTTGAATCCTATGCAGGCGGGAGCCTGCAGGGAGAGAGGGGCTCCAGTGGCCATGCCAAGGTCCTGGGAGGTTTCCCAGGGTGTGCCCTATTGTACAGCCCCTGAACACCACACTGGGTTTAATTATCTGAGGCAAAGAATTGACCTGGGAGCATGAAAGTAGAATAAAGAGGTTTATAGCTACCTGTGAGAAAATAGCCTCACTTGTGAACTTTGAATTTACTTGAAACTGAAACTTGAGCCCGTATTTCAGCATCAGGATTGACTGCTGAGTGTTCCCAGTGAATATCCTTTGATGAGCGGCTGTGCAGAGCTCACTGGCTTTTCTGCATGGCTGATTTCCTAACTCACGAGGCATTACTTCAGTGCATGACTGACTGCCCCAGAAACTGGCCTCCCTCTGCCCAAAGTGACTTGAACTAACTTGCCAAGATGGTTTAACTTTTGGATTAAACAAGTTCTAGATATGCCTGAAATGTTCCCGTATGTAGAAATCCCTCTGTGAAAGGGCATGTGAAAGGTGAGCGAGATGTGGGGGAAACTTGTATTTCATTCATACTTTATTCTCTAATTAGAAATGGGAGTTGGTCACCGTGTCTTTTTATTCTATTTCTATAGGGTCTTTGGAAGCCCTATTGTATCTGAGTGACTGTTAATTTCCTCAACAGACTAATTCAACTTGTTCTGCTGACATGTAGTTAATTATGTTTCAGTTAACTTGTTTTCCTGGATGATGCTCAGCTGCTGTCTGTAAATTAAATAGCTGTCTGGCTAATCAAAAGTTTCTGAGCATGATATCTTCTACGTGTGTGCACACATGTTGGTCTGGCACTCTGCTCAAGATCCTGGCTGGAGTTTGGAAGAGAGATGTGTGCAAGTGAAACATAAGCAGGAAGAAACTACATGGACCCTGAACATTCTGAAACACCAAAATCTTTCTGCAATTAAACTAATTAAGTGTCTATGCCAGGGAGAATGTGAAATGGTTAGCCTATGGCAACTAAAGGAGCTCTTATGGGAGACAGAGATATTTGAACAAGATGCCATCAGCAAATATGTTCTCTCTGCTCGTGGTCACATCCTTCCTTTGGCTGCCTATTTGGGTCAAAGCAGGGCCAAATTAGTTCTCACAACTCACAGAAATGCCCCCCTTTTGCCTGGATGAATCTAGTAAAATTTTCAAGGATGTTAATTGTCCTGGGTGTGCTTTCACCCTGGCTATGCACAAGGTAGGTTTTTAGTATCACAGCTGTCTCTTCCCCATCGGCCCACAGAGCTGAGCTCCTCCTGAGGGAGGCCACAGCAGGATCCGTCACCACTTAATTAACCATGAACTCATGGGGAAAGAAAGTTTAGCATTAATCAGACTGTGAGAAATGAAAGCTAACTGGCCACATCCATGGAAATATGGGTCCAGACTTTGGCTTAGATCAGCTCGATTGGTAACTACGGAGTTACATCCAGGATAGATTTGCTTTGGATGTTACAATGGGCATGCAATTCCTCTTTGGACAATGTGACCTGACTGCAGCCTGCTGCTGGGCAATGACAGGATGCCTGAGGTGACATTTCAGAGCCCTGTGTCCCACCCTCAGTATGACAATGCCCCAGGGAATGTTCTCCTGCTATCATGAAATGTATTTCATGAATAAAGTGAAGGCAAGCATTGTGAGCCATGTATGCCAGGAACATCTGAGGTGAGGTGCCTGAGAGGCAAACAGCTTACATGGTGAATGGGTAACAAAAATAAACTCACTTACATGCAGAATTCCAGAGTTATTTAACAATATCCCACATACTCGCCTTCATTTGCTTGTCTGGGATGCATATAAAGCAGACACGGAAATCTTCTGTTTCAGGAAGTCCAGGTCTTTCTTTTTAATGGGGGAACTTAAGTAAACAGACACCTGATTCCTCCTAAAACCCACTGGCACCTAGGCATTTAGCTCTCGTTCCTTCATGTTCAATTTTGGTTGCTGATTTGTACTTCAGTTTACAGAAGGATTGTAGTTATGGGCTCTTTTTGTCCTTCCTTCTGCTCTGAAATGCTTATCTTTCCTAGTCAAGTCTAACATGAAAGTCAGTTCCATCTAAAGATAATCTTAAGTGGCTAAGCATCTAAACTGAAGTGAGAAAAGTACATTTTCCATGTTTTAAAAATGAGTCTTTTTTATCTTAAAGGAGTGGGGAAAGATACCATTAACCAAAGAAGGGCCAATTTTCTTCAGCACCAAGAAGTGTTTTCTTCACTGTTGAATATGCCTGAGTAAATGGTGGTTCAGGTTGTTAGAGGTCTCTGGAAATCATGAGCACATCCTGGCTAATTCACAGTATGCAATATCCAGCAAAGGCTTGTTACACTGGTCATGCATGAAATAGTGGGTGGAAGATAAAAAACAGTTTTTCAGTCTCTATACAGCAATACTACTAACAGTATTTTACAGGTTGCTCAGATATTTTGTAGTATTTCTTGGGATTCTGTCTGGAGAACCTTTCCACACAGATATTACTGAGAACACAGATCTTGTACCTATTCACATCTGTAATATCACAACATTGTCTTGATCAGAACTGGATCTTCCCCTAAAGGTATGTCAAGATCCAACCTATAAGTATTGATATTTCAGTGGTGCCAGTGCACACTTGCTAGTCAGCCTGTTGAGTTCGCCACCACTCATGAGTTACCTCCTGTTTTTTATATAGTGTTACCCAAAGTGTTGCCATACTGTTCTAAAGCTTACTTCTTTTCTCTCTGGATTTTGGACACCGATTCTGTCGCCTGTACAGGTTCTTGCCACTGCTTTCAGCATCCTTGCTCAGGGCTCGGCCACTGATCCCCAGTAAGCTCTTTGGGATTTATGCACATATCCATGGAGCATGGTTTCAAGGAAAGGTATTTCTCTACTCTTACTACAAGCAGCAGGAATTAACAGATCTGGATGAAGTACTGGCACCATGTTGAAATCTCTGGCAAATATTCTACTGATCTCAGCAGAGACCAGTCAATTTTACTTTCGAGACTTCAACTTATCATCAATATAACTCTTCCAAACACAGATATTTTGAAAATCGGTGGGGATGAGAGATGTAAATAAAAAGTACAAAATAAACTATGCGTAAACTAGTATGTACTTAACAATGAAATGTAGCAGGATGGATTTTTCAGCAAATGAACACATTAGCTCATGCTCTGCAGCATCTGTGCAAGTAAAGTCCTGCTGTATGTAAATTGGATGCCTAACAACTTGTGTGGCTAGGCAAATAAGCCATATGTACGCTTACCTTGTGAATCTGTAATTAATTCATGCTCCTGGGTAAAATTGAGTCCTTCATGAAATTCAGCACTTGTATAAATCTCCTCTTTGTCCTGAAAAATCTTAACAGTGGAATAATTCAGACATCTGTAATTCTATATGCAATTAATATTACATGAAATCTAACATACAAGTTGTAGTCAAGAAATGAGCTAGCAATTAGCACTCGCTGGCTGGCATCTGAAGACTGGAGGAAGGCAAATGTGACTGTAATCACACGTAAAAGGCATGGGGACTGGGGAGGAAACCGGGAAATGACAAGTCTGACATCTGTATCAGGCAAATTAGCTGATGGGATGCTTGGACAAAACCAGGCAAGTGAAGAGTCAACATGGCTTCTGAGAGTCAACCTGCTCAACAAAACTCTAGGGGTGTCTTGGTGAGGTCAACTAGTATGTGATGCTAGTAACACAGTCTCCTTAGTTTTCCAACAGTCCTGTGGTAAAGGCTTTTATGGAAACTAAGTAACCAGGGGACAAGAGGTAGAGTCTGAAGCCACGCAAATAACTGTCTAAATGATAGAAAACTGGAGGTGAAGTAAATGGCCATTTTCCTCAGTGGAGGGAAGTGACCAAGTGTTATTGGGCAGGTCTCCTGTCTGTGCTAGTAACCTGTGCCACGTCG
This sequence comes from Patagioenas fasciata, assembly GCF_037038585.1. NCBI lineage: Eukaryota > Metazoa > Chordata > Aves > Columbiformes > Columbidae > Patagioenas > Patagioenas fasciata. The sequence goes on from NC_092522.1 coordinate 49,045,861, forward strand.
GGGTTGTTCGACATGTGTGTAAATGATCCGGAGAGGGAAAGGAGAAGTGCGTTAGTATTTGTTGGTCAGAGTTTTTCAGGGTGTTGTAATAAAGGCAGACTGTTAGGAACTGCAAGAGGACCTAATGAGACTGACTGGCAATAAAAAGAAAATCAATTTATTGTAGATAAATTATCTAGATTGTGAACCAAACTGTTTACACCACTGTGTGAAGTGGTGCATGGGGGGATGGGTGAGAACCGCCATTTTTTCTGTCTGGCGATGGTCTTTGAGCAGACAGATCCATTAAAAGAGCAGCTCCATCTACAGCAGCAATCAAAAGCCAACTAAATATTGAGAATTATTGGGAAAGGAAGAGAGCATGAGACAGGAAACCCAGTGTTGCTGCCAGAGTGGGGGTCCCAGCTCACCCCTGTGCAACACTGCGTCCCTCTCTGCAAGCAGATGCGGAGAAAGGAAACAAGCACAACCAAAGGTATTCATACAAGGAACGATTGAGTTGATTAGGACCATAAAGCCTAAAAAAGGTAGCATTTAAGAGGACATAACAGAGATTTAGAAAGTTATGAGTTTAGTGGGGAAGATGGCTTGGAATCAACATCTCACTGTCTCTCCTGCTGCAAGTCCCAGGGCCATGCAGCCACTGCTGAGGGGAGCCAGTGAGACAAAGGCAACACAAAGATCACTTCTCTTTGTCTCCGGCTAGCTCAAATGCAAATATCCTGGCTGTGGAGACTCAGTTGTTCAAGGGAACTCTGACACATTTTACCCATCTGAATTAAAATACAGCTGTAGGGTCTGGCTTTGGGCTTGCCTATAGCAGTAGGGCAGAGCTTGCAGGACTGCCCTATATCCATCCTGCCTGGAGAATGGAAACAGGAGTGCTTTGTATTAACAGCCTGATGAAATCGCTGCCCAGTGGCAAACAAAGGACCTGACTTCCAAGTAAGCTGCTCAGGCACCATTAGCTCCTGTCATAGTGGTGCCAAATGAAAAAAAAAGGAAGGAAGGAAAGTGTTTTTCCACACCAATTGAAGAGTTTCCAGCAACCATTAAAATGCTTTGATCATTTAATTATTGAAATCTTTTTGCCATGGAGCAGAATTAAGTACAGTTTGCAAGACAAAGCTGTATTTTTTCTCTTTGCAAGTGGAAAATAACTCCAACTCTTCTTAGTGTTGAATGCTGAACAGGTGATTTTACTGTAGTGACTTTACTCTTAAACAACAGGTATGCCATCCACTTTGAGTGGATTGCAATGTAGTATTCTTACTTTGGAGGGAAGACAGTCACATAGATTTTGGCAACTTGCCCCTATAATTAAGAAAAAGTGAGAGGTACGTCCCAGCTGCCTGATCTGCAGGTCCATTTATTGTGGCAACTGCTGAGCTTGCACATGGTCCTGGAATGACAATCCGCCTATTCAGAGCAGGACTATATCTGATGAATGGAGGGCTACGTCTTCTAGCCCCTCACGCCCACATGTATTGTCCATGAAAAGCATCTGAACTCTGCAAGCAGCAGAGGATCAGCTGAACTGCACAGAGAGCCTGTCTCGTGTCACCAAGCGGGGGTGGCAGCTTGGGCTGGCAATGTAGCAGCTCAATTGCTGCCAACAGCTTCCCACCGAGCTGCCAGCGTCACTCCACTGCTCCTGGCTGTGAGCATTCCCTCTCTGCTGACTTCCGGGGGGAGCAGCTCTGTGCCTTTCTCATGGCTCCTGAAGCCCCGCTGACTGCTGTCCTCTGATGGATGCTGGTGCCAGAACTACCACTTCCCTGAGCGTTCAATGGATTCGCTTTCTGTTGTGTTTTTTTTTTTCTCACCCGATGCATAAATCTTGTCAGCTTCAACCTAATTGCATCCTTTTCCGACAGACTGTCTCAGGAGCAATGCAAATGAGCTTTGAAATGTGGAGATCTGGTTTATATTTGTCAGTTAATTACCAAAGCAACACAGATATCTAAAGCTGGCACCTGCCTCCTTGTGTTCAGATCCACCTTTGATTTCAGACCTGATGCTGCCTGCAGAAGACAAGCTCCTGATGGAGGAGGAGGATGAGTTCTTCAGGCAATATCTTGCTCTAGGTGGCAGTGACCTAAATTCCTCAGACTGGGTCCCTTTTACATGACCAGCACTGATCAAAGAGGTTGTTCCCTGATACAATGCAGCATGGATATGTTCACTTCTAGGAGACCTGGAAAAATCATCACCCAGTGAAGCCCCAGCCTTCCTGTCCATCCATCTCTGTCCATGTTGCCGTGACCATATGCATCATATGCATCCATGGTGCACATGTGAGCTGACTCACTGCTCCCTGAGATTTGACTCTGGGGTGCTTACTGACGTGAACATGGCACGGAGATGAAGTGCCTTCCCTAGCAGGCTGTCTTACTCTGCATGTAGATGCTGGAAATAACTAGACCTTTAGTTCTTTTTGACTTCTTTAGTTTAAAAAATTCCCTCACACTTAAAGACTAGGGCCTGAAATTCAGTCTGCATTTCTGTTGCACTTCGTTTTATTCCCTTGTCCAAATTTCTTCACTCAAATCCATGTCAGCTTTACCCAAACTCCAGGCAGCACACAGATGAAGTTAGTCAACTACAGAGCTGGCTCCCATACCAAATGTCTGAAATCAACTCTGTTTTCTTTCCGACACACTTCTGTCTTTTTTGCTCTCTCTTCTTTTGTATTTTTTTTTTTTAAGCAACAAGATGGCAATCAGATAAACAGCAACACAAGTATTTTAATATTTCTGAGAAACTCTGATGAAGACCATCACAATTAATATCAGCCTATTGAGTTGTGTAAGATCTGGCTTCCCTTCAGATAAGTCTTCCTGCTTCTTCTGCCTCTTTGCCAGGGCCTTCTACACCAGCAGATCATATGAACTATCTGGGTACCCTGAAAAATGCAGTACTACAAGTAATACATGCTTGCAACTCTGCAACGGCCCTAGTTTTATCTCTGACATTTGCTAGCTCATGCCAATGCAGAGCACAGCAAGGACATGTTGTAAAGAGTTGATGTCTTCTGCTGACACAAATGTCATGGTATCTTCATGCTGTGTGATAGGTACATTAGAAATGCATTGACCAATTTATTTGTGCTATGGTAGGAATCTGTGGTGAGTGACTTCAAGGCTGGAAGCACTTGCCAGCATAGGTCTGCACAGCATAAACTCACTTTGTTCACTGACTCTGTGGTTAAATTACCCCAAAATTGAGGGAACCATGGAGATGCATGGATGTAATGCAGCTCTGAGGCTTCGTCCCAGGTAGTTCATTGTCCTTCCCATGGAGGCAACAGGCAAGAGTTGTTAGGACTGAGCAGAAGGATCCGGCAGTGAAATGCCTGTACATGTGTGGGATCAAGAGCTTAAATCTCCATGAAACCTGGAGAAGACATAAAACTGGCATCTTGCATCTGTTGCTAGGGAGCTGGGACCATCAGGCAGGAACCATGACAGTCTGTGCAAGAAAAGAACACTGGAAGTTATGTACTTTCATAAAAAATTTGCTTTTCTTTAAAAATCCCTTGGAGACTGTTAAATGCAAAGACAAGTTTTATCTGGGGAAACTGAACCTCAAAGGCACAGGGAGGAGTATGTATTCAGGGGAAGCATCATCACATTTACCCTGTTCTCATAGTCTTTCTGGGCTCCTGGTTGGTCACTTAAGTCCTTATTCTTGCTTTGCAGGTGGGGAAATGTAGCCAGCTAGTGTTAAGGCTGGAAACCACCCCACAGCTGGATCTGGAGTGGTGTTGGTCAGCTAGCTTTGGCAAACAGTTTGCACTTTAACATAGAAGAAACTGAGAATATTCGTAACTCCTGTGCTGCAGCCTGGATTATACCCATCACTGGCAGTGGTATCTGATCACTTCTCCCAGGAGCAGTATGCTGATCTCTGCTTTTGGCAGAAGGCTCTGTCTAAGGCCTTGGTTTGTTCATCTCGATCTTAGTCTCTACTGAGACAAACTTATCCTGGCTGTATTTCCACCACAGTGAGCTGAATAACACTGGGGATGAATCTGGGCCTTGCAAAATTTCACACTGTTGCCTTTGGCAGCAGCACAGCGTGCAAACAAGGCTGAGATTCAGTATTGGCAGTTCTTCATACTTGGTTTCTTGTAGAGGATAAATATGTGTTGTGGAGGTCTTTATTTTCCCCGTATCCAAGCTCATATTTTTGCATATCATGCAATTAACAAAATGGCCTGATTAATCAGAAAACGATATTTTTAAAATCAATCTTCTGATTCTACACTTCTGCTGCTTATTAACAAACCAATACATACTGCCCCAGTGTATTTCCCATAGAATAACAACCAGATGAGTTATTTTGCTTCAGGCTGCTAAACTGAGCTGATCACTAAAACACCAGTAAAGACTTATGTACTTTAGCTCTTTAAGGATGTCAAAAAGTTGCACAGAATATCTTTCTCATATTCCCCCTGATTGCTTTTCCAGAAGTATAAGGTTGATCAGCTTCTCTTGATAAGGAAACAATTTTTAAACGTTTATTGGTATATATCTTAAGTGTTCACTAATGCTGTGGTCTTCGTTTTTTATACCTAAATGAAGACTTTCTGGGACTCATTTCCATAGAAGCCAATCATTTGCCGTGCTCAATATTGAGCTGTGGCATCCTATTTTGCATCCTGCTTCTATCCATGCTAAGTGCCTAATTTGGGACTGGATATTACGCCCTGGGAATAGACACTGAAACTTCAGCATTGCGGTGCTGGGGATGGTGACAGCTAAGGTCCTCTTTGGATCAGTTCCCAGGAAACTAACCACATAGGTTTCTGTTGATCTGCCTTGTAATATGAAACAACATCTACTCCCTTTGCAGTTTCTGCTACATTGCTATGCTGTGCTAGTTACCACAGGCACATTAGAAAAAAAAATACAAGTGTGCCTATGACTCTAATAATCGTCACGTCAGTTTTATTTGTTGCACAGAAAAGGGGCTATAATAAACATAAAACAAAGAAATTACAAAATTTTCTTTACAGAGTACTTTTACTAGTATCTTGTACTAATAAACATAGTTGTCTGTTTGGAAAGATGCTTTCAATCTGTTGATTTATTAGATATTAGCAGTCCTGTGGAATGTCAGCTTCTCTGCTTTTATAAGACAAGCAACAGAAAGAGGGGTACCTCACAGGAGAGCTATGTAAAACTAGCTTGGCTTTATTTTGTAAACACTGTTTTATGCCCATCAGCTGGGAGATTATTCTGAGCAATATAGAGAGCTCATTGTCTCAGCCTTCCTGTTTGCTTCTGCCAGGCCAAATCCTGGTCCTGCTCAAACCGGTGGGAGTCTTCTTGCTGACTTCACTAGCACCCAAGCATGGCCAAAAGCCTTCAGGCAATTAGCTGTGATGGGTCACTGGTGGCCTCATGGTCAGCGCAGACAAAACCTGTTTGTAAATCCGGGCTTGCTGTGTCAGTGCCCAAGCAAGCTCCAGGGAAGTTCCACAGTCTGCTCCTGTCCTGTCGGGTGGGGGAAAGCACAACTGGGTAAAACCCAGCTGGCTGCAGTTGTGTCTTCTGTATGATAACACTCAAACCCAAGGGTTTGCTCACCAACACATGGAAAATCTGAATGTTTTCAATTTACTGATTGGCTTTTAAATCTAATCAGATTTTACTCTTGAAATGAGATAATAAGGCAGATCTGGCAACCACTCCCCGGCTGCATGACAGCCAAGGTGTGAGGAACAAAGTGCAGGGCTGCTTACTCAGTGCTGCTGTGCACCATTTGGTGTCCATCTCCTTTGCTGGGCAGCTCGGAGAAGCCTTTCCCTGGAGAAGATGTAGGCCTTGCTTCAGTTACAGCATTGTTCAAAGCTCCCTCTTCCTCACAGCTCTTGCTCAGCTTCCTCAGGCTGCTTTCTGTGTACTTTTGTACCTCTTTGCTTCAGAGGGCATGAGAATATCTGTGTGTGCTGGTGTTGTGGGGTCGAAGAAGCGGCCTCCCAGGAAATGCAATTGTCCAGTGAGGACAGAGACCGCTCAAGGCAATGCTCTCAAACATCAGTAACTCTGATCAGGAATGACCACGCATTTTTGCTATGTCTTACAAATCTATTATAGATCTGAGGAAAAACACTGTTTTTCCATAAGACCTAGTTCTAGATGTTATGTCACTGCTTTATTGTGTTGAGGTATAGAAAAGCAAAGTTACAGTGTCTCTTGAAACTTCAGAAGCCAATTGATAAGGAAAAAATCTGATAGAGAATGTTGCATGAACAAACACATGAACAAGAGTACATGGAAGATCCCTGTTCTCCTTGCTGAGGATGATGTTAATTTACACTGATCTGTGGACTTGGTCACAGACTGTGCACAGGGGCTTGTTCTGCAGTTGTGGCAGAGCTGCGCCAGGTGTCTGGTCATGCCTCTAATCAGGCTGCCTTGATGATGCCATCACAACTCTGTGCTGTGTTAGTGAACATCAACGCTGCGGGCGGGAAGCCCTGCTGGATGCAGAGTTCTCTGTCTCTCCTATTTACCTGTCAAGTCCTCACTACAAAGCAGATCTAAGCAGCATTATTTCCTGTCCCCGTGACTTACTCAGAGCTGGCAAATGTTATTCTTACCTGGAATCAGAGATTCAGCTTATTAGGTTGGCCAGGTCTGTTTAAGCCATTGGCCTCTGTGCTACACATGTAAAAGAGCAGTCCGGGGTTGGGACCAATGTTTATAGCCCACCTCTCCACCCTTTTTTCATTATCCTTAATTTTTATTCAAAACAATTAAAAACATGAAAGAGGGGTACAAGTCACCCTGCACAATGATACCTGACCTAAATTTTTCCATCTGAAGTTTGTGTAATGCTTCCTCTGGTGTCACCAACACCATAGACACACTGTCCCACCCCACCACACAGGCATAAGTTTCCATGTTCAGACCCCACAGGTGAGTCTGCTCCTGAATACCAAGGAGAGACTGATGTTTCTGCTCATCACCTGCTCCACTGCAGCACCTGTTTCTACAGGAACAGAGCTCTTCACAACCCTTTGCCTAAATTGTATTTTTGCAGCTGGATTTCATTATGCTTCATTCTTCTCTCCTTGACAAATATTAATTGATGCAAGTTCTTCTTCCAGAATCCCTAATACTCAGTGGCAGATACAAAATCACAACCTTTCTAAGTTTTTTTCATATTCAAATATTTTTATTTTTGATTTCTTCTACCATGAGAAGTTTGCAGGAAGATTACAAGGGCAGCTTTAAACATTTGCAAAACTTTTTTAATTGCATTTTTTAAGCATGACAATTTAAGTGAATGCAGCACTTGTGCCCAGAGAGGAATGAAAATCCTGAGGATCCAATGGAACATCCATATTACAGCAGTGGCAGACTGCAAAAATCAGGGCTTGGGCTGCTGCAGCAGTATGGGAGTATTGGGAAGAGGGATTCTGAAAACGATTTCCTTGTTTTGCAAGGGCAAGGGAGAAATTTAGGTGCCAGCATATAGTTTGCTGTCTGTTTCAGAGCTGATCCAATTCAATCCTTGCTTGCTCCATCATTCCCCCGTGGGCTGTGATGTTAGCTGTGTGCTGACTCCTGGTTTTGTAAAACAAAACTTCTCCACCCTAGGCCTTGATTCTGCTAATCTCACAATTAGAGTTAACCCTGGTTTTAACTTTATTGCAGCCTGAAGGACTTCTGAGATAGGTAGTATAGAACATTGGGCGGGTTTAAAGGTATGTTTAAATATACTTTTTCATACCTGGGCAATCCCAGAAAGACATATAGCAGCTGATAACCTCGGATGCCAAACATTCTGCTCTGCTGATGAAAGCACCCAGTATGTCTGAGTGTCACATGCGATGCTCTCCTCCCCTGATGACTGATCTGCAGAGAAATTGGGGAAGGAAGTAGCACAGTCCTAACCTCAGCCTTTTCTCTAAGCTGTGGTTATTGCTTATATTGTCATTACATTTATACACATTACATGGCAGGTGACATTTCTCTTTTACAATGTATCATTAAAGAAAAGGAGAAAACAGGAACACTGCTCGATATAATTACGTTACATGGGTCAAATCTGCGCATGATGTGACCCACCACAAATTCCCCTGCAGTGTAAGAGGCAATGTGGCCTACAGGAGATGTTGGTCAGAGGCGCCAGGGTGGGCAACAGGATATAGAGGTTCAGTTCCCAAGCCTGTCATTTTAGGGCAGGTAACTTGTGGCAAATTACATTAGCATCTTTCCTGCTATGCCAGCAAAGAACGAAATAAATGATAAGATACTACATTTTGTAGAGATCTAACAACAAAAGAAAACATTGTGTATGGGCTCAACATTATCACTGAATGAGGAATTCAACATAGAGTATTTAAGTTCATACACTTAAGCATCCGGGTATAAAACTTCTTTTAATATCGATTACAAGCAGGAATGGAAAGTGCATCTCCCTTGGGATGCTTGTCTGTGCATCACTAGTGATAGCTCTGCTGTAAGAAGTAATCACATTAAATGTTCAAGTAAGAGAAAGGTTTCAAAACATCAGGCTATGAGATATGAGAAGTTACTTCAAATAAACCACCGAAGTACATCTATTTCCCTCCAAATGTTATCTTAAACTTTTGTGCTGGGTTTTCTGGCAGAGAAATTAAACTTCAGGCAGACTTTGAACACTCAGATATAATTTTCTTTTTATTTGCTGATCATGACTTTTTCTTACGGCAGCCTCAATGAGTTTGAGGAGCTATAATAGATTCTCCTCTGTTATAGCAAAGTAACTGTTGATTGCTGCAAGGTGAATGTTACCTTATCTGTTGCCTTACCTGCTTGCACGGATGTAGGGGGCTGCCCAAGTGGTCTATCTGTTACTTCCAGTAACATGGTTGTGGACACAGTGTTCCTGGCCTTGCAATTCACCATTGTGCAAACAGCTGGAACAAGTCAAAACCAAGCAGGAGACAGTATTGTTACCATATGTATTCCTTATCTTGATTTACTTTCATCGAGTAAGTTTTTAAAGGAGTTTTTAAGAACTCAAGTGCTATCAAGGGTTCTAGCCACTTCCAAAAAACACAAAGACTACAGGTAAGAAGCTGTATTTTAAAACAACATATTTCAGATGCTGTTTGTTTTCCCCACAGACATTTGAACATTATATATTTTTTCCTCTATTTTTCCCCCCACTCTGAAAGCCAGGATCAAGTACTAGAGACAAAATTGAAAAGAAATACAGAGAGAATTCATGCAAAATCATCTGAAAGATCTTCTGTTTTGCCAACTACTTCCTTTAGGACTCAGAGCTAATGAAGGTTCGTGTGAAAAATATTGGTTAGTGAGTTACTGTCTGATGTGCCCTGCATCCAGCAATTAACATAACTTGAGTGAAAGTATAGAGATGCTTGGTGGAGACAAGTTGAACTCCTTTAGGATATCTTACATAGGCCTAGATCTGTGGATCTGATCAAGAAGGCATCTGTTAAAGCAGAAGATCATGAGGTTACATAAAAGACACTTTTACCCAAGAGGAAAGGGGCACACAGCTTCAGAGCTGACAATCAGACTTGAAAAATAGGGTACATCCCTACGCCCTTCCGGTGGATGGACAACATGATCCCACTGACCTTGAAGACATGCCAATTTTGAACTCATAGATTTCACTTTAATGACCCATGGACCAACTTCAGAGACATTATGCCTGACCCATCCTAGCATCGGTGAGATCAGGACTAGGAGAAAACCTTCATGTAGCAAGTTTCCTCTGCCATGTTGGTTGTAGCTTTCTGTGTCATCAGATGCTTGTTAATTAACTCTCCTTTAATTCACAACACGTATCAGCATATCAGCTGGGGCAAATCCAATGCTTGACACAGGGGCAGTGATAGGTTGGCTGGAGTAACTAGGGAAATATTCAGGCACTGCAGATTGAACCATGTTTCCCTTGAGACAACCCTGAGTTTTGGGGCTGATGGAGCCCCTTTCCTTTTCCAAAATAGGTTGTTTCAGCCCTGCTTCCAGGTCTTCCCATAGCACTTTTCAGATAAATACTTTTGGCCCAATGAGTAAGGGAGAGCCGCTTGCTAAGACCCCTCCAGCCCCCTCTGCGTAAATTGATGGGGGAACTCGCCCTGAGGTGTCCCTGTGCCGGACCCTCCAAGGAAAGCCAGCAGCACTTCCAACCATTGTCTGCCTGCAGTGCGTGCAGAAAGGTGACTTAACATCACATTTTTAGGCTGTTTTGAACAGGTACCTAGATCAAAACAGGACACCACTCATTTTCCTCGTCTTCCCGCAAAGCTGATTTCAGTGGCAAATTACCACTGGCTACAACATAAATATCATTTTGTCCAGTATAAATAGAAGCTGTGTCCATTTTATAAACAGTCAGAAAAGCTTCCTTCCATCCTTTGCCAGCCTTTGTCTCCTATTTTTAAGCTATTTTTCCATTTCAGTCACAGTTTTATCTTTCCTTTAATGTCTTTGTACAAAAGCCATTAATCTCCTGTGTGGAAAACTGTCAAATGCTTCTGGAAAATCAAAATATTCTGCTACCCACTAAATTGCCCTTATCTGTTGTGGCAGTGGTATCTTCAAAGAATTCCTGAAGAGTAGTTAAGCATGACATGACCCTCCTGTGCCTCAGCCTATGCCGGCTTCCTCTAATCAAGTCGCGGTTTGGTCGCTGTTCTCTTACCACATCCCTTGAAATGGCTCCCAAGCCTTTTCCCCAGAACAGATGTCCAGCTCACTGGCTGTATTTCTTCCCAGATTGTCTCATTAGTCTATTTTATTTTATTTTATTTTCTTAAACAATAGTAATCTTTGCCAGTTCCCAGTTCCTGCATAATGTTTTAGCATTTCCCACTCCTTGGACCATTTACACATCTGACTGCTTCCCTGATTGCTGTGCACGCTCCCTCAGATACCCTGGTGTGTGCGATATGGGACCGCAGTGGATTTCTACCACTTATTAAGTCCTGGGATTGCTTCTGGACAGAGCTTTCTCTCTTGCACCTGGAAGTCTGATCTCAGACTTGAGCAGATTCTTTCCTCCAACAGTGTTTAAAGCCTGTATTTCCCTGACATTAATTACCTCTTCCCTTAATCATTTTGTGAAATAACTAATGATTGGTTTTGGTTTGACTTGCTGTCTTCTTGGTTTTTTTGTTATTTATCAAGACACAATATGTCTTTGGAAATTAAAGCCAACTTAAACCAGCTTCCTTGAACATGATTTTAACAATCCCACTTCTAACTGAGGGTTGTCTGGGGGACATGGAGCAGTAATTTTTGTCCCATCCCTGGGACAAAGTGCTGCTGCAGTGAGGTGAAGACCATAAGTAATTCTGTATCACCCAGAGACATTTAGTTCAATAACTCTGCCTTGCTGCAAGGGGCCACACTGGTTCCTGGATGCTCAAGGTCAGACTGTGTTTAACTATTGCTCCGTGTCAGAAAGTCCATCTGGGCATATCAAGACGGGAAAGGCATCAGTGGAGAACACTAACTCGGTTTGCCCTCATTAAAAGTGAGTTTTTTCTAGATGATTAGCTCCGGGCTCCAAATACTGCTCAGTACTGACTAGATTCAGGTGTGATCTTCCCCTCCCACGCACGCATATTGCTAACATCTGTTAATATTCTTCTGGTTCAGTTTCTCAGCCCAGGAAGTGCTAACCTTGACACACATATTTAATTTCAAGTGCAGCAAGATTGTTGATGGTAAAGCACTTACTGAGCCTGCTTGGATGAATACATAAGTTAATAGCTTTTTGTTGGACTCACGTACATGCATTATGTAAATGACAGCTTTTACATGAATTCCTGTAGGGAAACAGTGGATGGTCTATATTAATATCCCATCTCCATTTGAGTCTGCAAATTCACATATTAATTGATTAATAGCAGCCAGGAGGAATGAACAACAAGAACATCAGGCCAATTTTGGAAGGACTGCCTCCATTTAAAGGGCTTAATGTAGCTCGGTCTGCAACAGACCAAGTCTTGGCCTTACTGAAAGTAATGTTACTATTGTGCTTATTTCAACAGGAACTAATAGAGGCTCAATAGCTATACCCCAGTAACAGGAGACCTAAATAATGTGAATGCCACCATCTCTCTGCTTTGTAATTAAAAATATTGACATCTATATCCAGAGCTGCTTGGTCAAAACCCATTCAGAAGTATCAAGCTACCATTCACAGTAACTGATAGTCACAATTGCAAAAAAAAAAGAAAAGGTGAGCTAGAAACAAGACAGGAACATCCCTCTTTTTAAAACTAACCAGTACCTGCCACAGACTCTCAGCACACTGATTTTGAGCACAGAAATCACCTCTTGACACTTAGACTGATCTGTAGGCAGTTTTATATCTGTTTTAATGTATACATATGTACATAAACACATATTCTGCAGAAGCCTCCATGTGGGGTCATTTTGACTGCAGCAGGCCCGCATCCCATTCCCAGCGCTCCCTTGTCCCAGGGGTTCTGTGCAGTGTAATTTCCCCAGTTAAAATGAGTCAGTCACTGGGTGAGGACTCTGCAGGTATGTCCATGGAGGCTTCAGGCAGGCCCAGACTTGCTGTCTCAGAGGGACAGAGAGAGGAACAAGAAGATCATGGAGCTCACAAGCATCCTCACGCTCCCTCACTGCCATTTTTCCTACTCCTGTGCCCTGCCAGAGCTCCCTGATCTCTTCAGTAATCCCTGAGAGTTGTCCGACATAGTCCTTTTCAGGCTTGTTGGGATGAATTAGGACCACTTTCTCCACCAAAACACAGGGACGAAGCCGTGTCAATGAGTCTTATGTGGGGCTTCCATGGGGCTGCAGGCCACTTGTCCTGGTGTCAGTGAGGGCACCTGCCTCCTCCTGGGCAAGTTAGAGCATCTTTTCACTGGCATATGCCTGCTCAAGAGCTTGAGGGCCATTGACAACAGGAAAAGGAATCTCTTCTCCAGCCTTGTTCAGCATGTCTTTTGTGACCTTTTACTAAGGAAGTAAAATAATGATGTTGAAAGGTTTTTAACTGAGTCAACCTCTCACTCCGCTGCACTTAAAACCACTTCACGACTCAGATGCTTCTCCCAGAATTGCACAAATGAGGATTGTTTTCTAGAAGAAAGGTTGTGTGTATAAGAATTGTGCTATAAATCATCTTTTTCATTGCATGTCTAATAAGCGTGAGTAAATCTCGGGCAGAAATGTTCTTAAAAAAAATTAAAGTGGTCTGCAGACTATTACTGGGCTGTTCAGGACTTGGGACTGGGGTTTTTAATGAGATGCTCTCTTTGTTTCATCTCTTCATTTCCAGCCAAAAATCGTATCAGACTAAAGATTTAAAATATTTTCTTCTGAGGCTGATGACTTGTTAGCAAACACATAAGCCAACTCTTTCTTAAATGCATAAATCCACTTAAGTGGTCCAGACATTTCCCCAGCTTTTCCAGCTATTTCATTTACTTCTTGCTCACACTTTGCATTTAGTATTGGGTAGGTTTTGTTTGGCATAGTTATTTTAACAGATGGTTTTCAGTAATCTGTGAGCATGCGACTGGCAGGATCACACTGTGGTTAAACACTGGGCTGCCATTTAGGTGGGCAGGGAATGAGGTTGTTCTGCGGCACAGCTCCTCTTCAGTCTGGTTAAATCAGGTTAAAACAGCCTGTCTATGCTTGCAATGTCATGTTGACTAGGATGGGCTGAGGATTTAACATGCAGTAGCGTTTCTGAAGGACCTCATTAGGTGACTGTCCTGGTGGCAGAAGAAGAGTCTGTGTCTGGCGTGAGGTAAGCAGATGGCTGGAAAGCCCTCTGGCTGAGGAAAAAGAGGGACACGTGCAAAGTAAATCAGAAACACCTCGAAGTTTCTGTGCTTCCTCAGTTCCCTTGACTAGTAAAGAGGATAGTAAAGATCCCTTTTTCTCCCATGCTTCGTGTATCTTGTCTGTATACACTGCAAATTCTTTTGGGGCAGAGACTGGGCTTGCAAGGCGGCTTTGAACTCTGAACACACGTTCATTCCTAGGGCAAGAAGAGCAGTGAGCAGCTCCAAGAAGCTACTCCTTTATTTTGATACTACTTTCACTCTTTTTAAGGAAACACTACACATTATGTACTGCTAATTGCCATATGATCTCCACAGTGACAGGACAGATGCACTCTTCACACATATGGCAGTGTGTGGGATTTACAGGCCTGCGTACCCCCACCTCTGGTGCAGGACACACTGCTGCCAGCCACTGGATATGGGATGAGAAGGTACTGGCTGCAGAAAAGAGATCAGCAAACTCCAAGAGTTCACCAAGCAAATCCCTTCATGCACACCTCCAGAATTTGAAAGGCCCAGTTAAAAGATTTCTTCCATCAGTTTTCCTGATGCTTTTTCTCGATTCATCTTCCCCAATGAGTTAACACAGCCGTGCTGAAAACCTCTCCCTTTTTGAGGTGGCCAAGAGCTAAGTAGCTGCACACCAGTCCACAAGCCTTGGCTGAGTTATCGACTCAATAGCTGCCCAGGGAACTGCAGGCTTTTTAGGGTATACATGGGGTATACATGTGCGATTGCCCTGGCACCAGGGCAGGGGAGGTGGGCACTGTCTGTGGGGGGGGGGGGTACAGAGATGGAGAGGGCTGTGCCCTGGTCCCAGCTGGGTTGATTTAGCTTAGGCAGACTTGTTCCATGCCATCTCTGAATTCTCCAGTTTGTTTAGGTAGAGCAAAGGAGGAAATGGAGGTCCCTTTGCCAAAGTAACCAAAGCCAGGGGGAAATAAGGAAAGGAAACCCAAAATGCTGATTAATAAACTGTTTCCAGGCTCTGCTGTAGGGTGATATCCAGTGACAAGGGAACACACACACATCTCACCACTTCCTCTATCTTGGAAGATGACAGGAAGGATGAGGCCATTTTGCTTTGAGGATGAGCTAAGTTAAGCACTTGAAAAGAAACAAAGACAATTTGTAGACCCCTGATAAAAGCCCTGTGTGTGGTGTAGAAACTTTCCACTGCAGTCCACTGGCATTATTATAATCTTATCGCCTGCTGCTGACTTATCCAAACAGCTGCCTCCTACCTACTTATCTCTATGAAGGGGTGGGGAAAATCCCAGTATATAACAAAGACCTGCAGACCACACGCATGTACTCAGAAAGTCCTGTGTGAGCAAGACTCGGAATTTTCAGGGGCAGAACATCTCTGATTAAGAAATGCAGCATTTAACTTCAGCTTGTTCCTGCTCCTGCTGCTGTTGCTATCAGCTATAGCACAAGTGGGTGTTTACTTTTCACTAAGATTTTAACCTGGAAAATGAGTAACTCTTCACCCAACTGCTCATGGCACAATTCCTGCTTGTCCAGCTTCCTGGGAGCAATTTGTTCCACATTAAATCCTTCCCAGTGGAAGGATCTTTGAAATGGTCCTCCTTATCCAGCTGCTGTAGTGGCGAAGAAGGTCACCTGAATGTTGAAAGTACAGCTCTGACTCCTTCATGCACAGAAGGAAATTAAATAATTGCCTTTACTTGGAAGACCTCAAGTCTGGAAAATGGTGAATTACAGTGGCAGCTCCTAGCCAGGCAGCCATGCTGAAACATGTTACAGCGTGGATGTTTTGGGATGAAAGTGGCATTCAACGAGTTACCCACTTTGGCTCTGCTTGGATCAAGCGCTGATCTCTCATGTGGAGAGCTTGTCCAAGAGAAAAGTGAGCAAGGGGAATATGGCAGGCAGGAAACCTCATTTGTATCGCTGATTTGCAGGTTGCCCAGAGAGGCTGTGGAGTCTCCATCCTTGGAGATATTTGAAAGCCATTTGGACACAGTCCAGAGCAACTGACTCTAGGTGGCCCTGCTTAAGCAGGAGGTGTTGAACAAGATGACTTCTGGAGGTATCTTCCAACCTCAACCCTTCTGTGATCAATTCTGTGACACCACTGACATTAATTTTCCTTGGTGACAGAACAGCTCAATATCTACTCCAGAAAATCCCCAATGCTTCAATGGCTTGCAGATTTTCGGATGCAGTACATAGTCCCTTCGAGTTGGCATTGTGGCTGTGGATCATAAGAGAGTACTATACACAGTTATGACTAGCTGAGACCCATGGCAAGCTGGAACCCACAGCAAGCTGGACCAGGTGTCAGTAGCAGTGCTACCGTGGCAGTGGGGCTCTCTGCTAGATGCCACTCCTGAGCCCGCTCCATCTCCGTGGCACTCTTAGCAACTTGCAACTTCCCTGGCTTGGTAAGAAAAGTTTTCCTAATAACTAGCTGAAATATCTTCTGTTGCTTTTTTTCCAGGCCTTCTTGGTCCCATACCTCCTGACATTTAGAATTGTGTTCTCTGTCCTCTTTGGGACTGATAGTGCCTTTCTGCCATCTATTATCTAGTATATCAAGTCCAGTTCTGTTCCGCTGCCTTCTCTGCATTCTTTTCCAGCCTTAGTCATGGGGTCCCACTGGCAAACAGACTTGAATCCAGTGCCCCAACACACAGAGTAAAATAGTTTCTGTATTTGAGGCCTCGTATTTTAAAGCCACGAATCAGCTTCCAAACTCACTGTAAGTCTATAAGCCCAGTGTGATTTCCCTTGGACCCTCAGGACTTGTATGCACCAGGTGAAGGTCAGAAGGGGAGGCCCACAGGACTCACTCGTCGAAGGGAAGATTTTCAAGAATGCAGATATGGTCCAGCAAGATCCAGTGCACCTCGAGATGCTGCTCTCAGGCCTGGGGGCCCAGTCCCTCAGCAGCCTACACAAGGTGTATCCATCTCCCTTGAAGCAGAAGTTGGCGCAGAGTGTTGGTTTTGTTGGGACAGCTGTACATAGCTGAGAGATTTACAGTTCATTATTCCCTTTGACTTCCAAATTGAATTTTGCCCAGGCCAAATAAAATTCATTGCTCAGAATTTGAGTGTCACATTATTCCTTGCCGAGCAAGGCACTTCACCATCCTCCCTTTTTTAGACCTTTATTCTAAATCACCACAGTCTCATTGTCAATAAGAACAACACCGGAGCTTTATGGTATTTTCTACACAGGTCAGTTGTTTCCATCAGCAGAGTTTTCTCTTTGAGAGACACAGATCTCTGCAAATTACTGCTCAAGCTTCAGTATTTATTGCGTAGCTCTGCTGTCTAAAATGCCTGAAATCCTATGCTTTTCTTTTGTTTTTGTTAATTTGGGAGCAGCTCCAGGTTCAGTTTTAAACTACACCATCAGCTTGGATACCTGTAGCGTTTTCTTAGTATGCAATATGTATATTTTAAATATAAATTGTAAAGTCTAACAGATAAAGTACATCTTCTACTAATTTGTATTGTGATTGGGTGAAAAAACAAAGCTCAGAGGAGTCAGAGGCTCATTTGGTCATCTGGAGACACAGATGCCAAATCTTCAGATTTTCCTGAAAGACCTGTGGCTTTTTTACAGCTTTCCTAAGAGACTTAATCTACTGCCTCAAGGATCTCAGCTGACTCCTGTGCATTGGAAAGAAAAGGCTGCAAATATGAAGCCTGAACATTCAAAGAGAAGGGAGCAAATAAAAAGGACCTGGAATCTTGTTATCTTTAAACTCCTGATTATTGGCCTTGACTCACTTGCAATAAGCAGCACTGCAAAGGCTTGTCCAAAGTCTGGACTCAAACTAAACCGCTATAGAAGTCTCTGCCATCTTGTGGGATGCAGCAGGAGAGACCAATCCCCTTCAGCTAGAAAACCAATCGTGAACCTTACAAGGAAGCCATTTCTGCATTCAGATTCCAGGGAAGGATAAAGAGGCTGTCTGAAAATTAACATGCTCTTTGAAATCTTTTACAAACATTTCATTAAGCTGTTTTCAAGAAAAATGCAGGAATTTTCAAACAGATTAGTAGAATTTAATAGGTTTTAAACTAAAAGGTTTGAAACCACTCTGAAAATCTTCAAAATCTGATGGGAAATGAGAATCTTCCCAGCAGGTGTTTTAGCCATGGTGGACAATTCTGTGAAATGGAAACAACTCCTTACAGTGCCATGCAAGAGGTAGTTTTCAAAAGTAATTGTTTTTCACAAACTACAGTAGGACTACTTTATAAAGTCAGCGTTGCTCTATTTAAATGCTCTGAAGCCAACACCAGCTTTCTTAACCAAGTCCAGTGTTTTCCTGGTCACTGCCTTTTTAGTGAAGCTCTACAAAAGGTTTGCAATGAAATGCAAATCCCTCTGAAGCCTGCCTGGTTTCGAATTTCCTTATGAGCTCGAAACTCAACCCAGGTTCGTCCAAAAGTTCAATAAGGGTTCGTGAACTTTCCTAGCCCAACTGGATTGATTTATGATTTTGTGTCACAGCTACACAAATCAGATGGCTTCGGCACACAACAAAACTCGGCGAGCCTGAGCACCGAGCCAAGCAAATCAGAACCACGGCCTTTCTGCTTCCATCCTCTCCCCTTCTCATAAAGGGCGGATGCTGACTGTACATCCCCAGTGGCTTTCTGGGTCATCATCTAATAAAAGAATCAATCTTTAGAAAACTTTAAGGCATCTAGTTGTGCTGACCTGTCAGGAAAATGGTCCAATCTCACAAGAACACATCCAAAATTTAAAAAAAAAAAAAAAAGAATAAAGCAAAAAAACAGATGCTCAGACATAAGTATGTTCATTTTTATGTTGTTGACCAAATAGCTGGGCTAATCTCCATGTGTGGTGAGCATACAACAGCTCCTGGTTTTAATCAGAGATGTTGTTTAGATGACCAAGTACAAAGAGGAAGAAACCCCATACTGGTTCTCCTTGGAAAATCCTATCCCTCAACTGTAGGCAGAACTCCTGGATGGCTGCAGGTGGAGGAGATAGCCTGAGGCTGCAGGCAGCCAGTGGCCCTGGTGCAACAGGTGACACATGGGGACACACAGGGAGCTTGGGAAGTTGTGAAGGTGCAAGGGCAGTTTGGTACCGTCCCCACCTCCCACCTTCCTGCCTCCTGGCCCTGGGTACCAAAGGGCCTGATCCAGCCAAAACATGCCAAAGGCAATATTTGCATGGTCCCGGCTGGTGTGGAGTATCTCTCCACCCCTTATGACTCTCTGTGATTTGCTCAGCATGTCAGGAGTACCTCAGCTGTGTCCAGCTACACTGTGGTGAGCAAAAGCCTCTGCTCTCATGCTCCAGCCATTCACCTGTGGTTTTGGCTTTTCTGGTCTGGAAGTTGGGCACAGAATCCTTATTCTACCCCAGCTGCTCAGGATCTGGTAGCCACATGTGTTGTTAGGATATGGTGTCAGTCTGTCATCCTGTCACACGACACTGTGTTATGTGAGACAGTGGCACAAGCAACAGCCCCAGGCTTGGCCACCCTGGTGCTCTTTGAGCAACTTGGCATTCAAAGACAGCAATGGGTGATCCCTGCAGCAACCAGGTGTAAACATAAACAGTTTGGGCTTTCTCTTAGTGGGTGGCTTGTGCCCCTATTCCAGAGTGTTGGGCTAATACTGTCCTTGTGGTGATGGGGTCTGTGCCAGTTGCAGCTGTTTGTCACATTGCTACCAGCTGGTGCAAGCCCAGGTCAGGTGGGTGACAACCAAGACAAACGGATTTTGTGAGCTCATTACATCTTAGCTTACACTGCTGGTGAGCTGTCTCCAGCTCTGTGGCTGCCTCGGGGACCTTGAAATCAGCTCTGCTGGGCTTTCCAGGGATGATTTTGGATTACTTTGTTGTCTTCTCTGGAAGAAAAAAAGAAGAAAAAAAAAGGCAGAAAATATTGATTCAGAACAAAAGGTTGGCTTGAACTGCACTGAGGGTGGGGTGTGATAAAAGCGTTGTGTGCAGGGCTCTGTTTATCTGCAAAGCTAATATTTTTATGCAAGTCCTGAGGGAATGAAAGGAGAGAGGATTTCCAGGACTGGTGCAACAGAAAATGCAGCTTGTGCTCCTGCACCTAAAGTGCCTGAGCTGTGGGAAAAATTGATGTGTCTCTTGGGTTCCGGCGCACCCTCCTAAGCATCTGCTTTGTCCTTGTCAGAAGCCTGTCACCCTTGACTGCCAAGGCAGAGATGCATGCTGGGCAAGGGATGGGTGGAAGGCTGTGTGGAAATGTTGAGCCAGAGGAACCAGTTTCCTGCATTGGGAGTTGAGAGCAGAAAGCTCAGTGAAAGCCAGTGCTGCAGCAACAGACATTGCAAGGATGATGGATAAGCCACAGCACTCAGTGAAACCAGCAGTAAATTGGCTATTGACTTCAGGGTCCCTCAGTCACAGCCTAGGCATATATAAGTGAGAAGGAGTAGAGCTTCCAGGTTCCTCCAGAGATGTGCAAATTCACATGTAAAGAGTTCATTGGTCTCTCTCCAGCACCTTGGTGCTCCCAGGAACAACCACTGCTGATTTTGTCAGCATCCGTGGAGATGTTGCTGCCTGGTCACACCTGAGGATGGAGCAGCTCTTTCTTGCCCACTGGTGCTTCTGGCCAGGGGAGGAGGAGGAGGTAGAGGAAGGCTGTGCTCCCCGTGTGAGCTCAGCAAGTGAGCAAACGGTTTCAGACACTGGGCTCCTGGGCCAAAGCTTTTCCCTCCACTGAGAGTTTTGGATCGCCTCTCTCACATTAGATTAATGAGCAGAAAGGAATTTTTTAAGTATGTCCCCAGCTCACTTTGGGTTCATCCTCTGGGTTTCCTCTCCTCTGATGGTACCACAATGCGGCATCTGCTGCACTGCCAAATGTGGAGGAGAGTGGGCTCCAGCATGCACAAACAGAAAGCCAGTGTCTTTGGCAGCTGGTGGAGCAGCCGTCTCAGGTTTCCTTTCATTTAATGGTTCACATACCTCTCTCCACGTCTGTGTCTGATTTTCAGGGCATGACCTTGATTTTACATCAAACATTCCCTATGTCTCTCCTCATCCCACTGCTGTCTGGCTAGATTACCAATTCTAGAGCTAATATTTCTATTTAAATGTTTGGGGTTTATTATTTTTCTAACCTAAAGCCCATCTAAAATGCAAAGCCTTGTTCATCCTTTCCTCAAGGGCTCCTGCACTTTGATTCCTCCTCCTCCCCACTGCTGACAGACACTGCTGCAAAGCACAGTGCATCTGCAGGGGCAGAAGATGGAGGCAGATACTATATCTGTATACTTACCAATACCATAGGTAGCTGCTGTGATCCTCCTCTTGTTCATAAATCAGCTCATGAACACTCAACATCTGGACTACTTCCTACGTCACTGGCAGCCGTTGCAAAATTAATACTGCTGTTAAAGACGTCCCACTGACAGCACAGGTACACCCGTGTTTGTTGACACCAAAGCTCTGTGCGTGAACAGGAGCAAGGAACTGGCTGGCCAACATTTTTGCAACTGAACATTTTGTGCTTGATGACAGTGAGGATCTGATAATCGGGACGTAGATGGTACACGTGGGTTGTTTTGTTCCTAACACAGTTTTCAGCCTGATCCACACTCTGGAAGGCTAGGTCCTTTCATATGCCACCTGGCACCCCAGTGTCCTTTGGAAGTCAGTAGGGATGAGTCAGTTTTCCTCTTTCCAGTTTGGAAAATGACCACACCATGGATCACCTATAGCAACATTGGAAAGCAATGATGCCTGAGAGCTCTGTCGCAGCCCCTAAACCCAGGCCACCTTCCCCTTAATTGGTTCTCATTTGGAGCTAAGCCTATCTCTGCTTCTGTGTGGCTGTTACCAGGCCCTATAGCAGGGAGAGTTGTGCCCAGATGCCCATTGCAATAGCATCCTCTTCTCCTGTGCAGTGCCTTGGGCTGCCCTTTGCCTCTGCACAGCAGTGGTGTAACCATGTGAGTTGTGAAGTGCCCCTTTCAGGTAAAAGGCCCTGGGTGCTACCACTCTACGGGAAAATTTACTTAATTTACCCACAGAGTGCCTCCAGCGTGGAAGCTGCAAGTAATGAATAGAGGCCACATTTCAAGCCCCTGGATGTGATCAGCCATCATAGAGTAAGTTTGGAACTGTCCTTGCAGAGTAATGACAGCAGACACAAAGATCCCAGGTTTAGAGACAATTTTGTACCTAGGGTCAAGTATGAGGGCTGCTCCCCCAGTAGCACTGGGAGCCAAGACAAGGTCATGGACTCATAGCCTGTAGGGACTCTGAACAGGAGCAACCCTGGTTTTGAGCTCTCCTGAAAAAGCTGGGATATACTATGCAAGGTGAAACCTTCCCAGGTGATACAGAGCATGGCTAAGGAGAAGTCAAACTGAAAATTTGGTGAGGAGACATGCTCACGAAACAGTAACAAGCAAAGACAGAAGTTTTAAAAAGGCAAGAACAGATGTGTACCTCTATTCCCATTTCACAACTACATGCCAAGCCACGCAGTTAGATGCATAGGTGGTGGTGACAACAGACACCATATATGCATAATCAATAGCAAGGCGAGCCCCTGCGTGCTGCCACAGCCACAGAATAACCCATGCCACCCTTCATCCCCACACTGTCTCTGCCAGCCCTGCTCAAAGAAGTCTCTGCCACCAAAGCCCCACTGTGAACTCCCCACGCCCTAACCCATGGGGTGACCTCAGTGAAGTTCAGCTTGGTGCAGGCAAGACATTCTGGGAAGATTCCCCTCCCTGCCCCCCAGGGCCCTCGCCTGCTGTCACAGGCCCTTACTAATTGGATACATCTGACCTACCGGTGTCTTTGAAAGTCCTCCAAGGATCTGTTTCAAGAAACACATTTGGTTTCACACTGAATTTACGGAGTGAAAGTTTTACCAGCTGGAGTGGTTTGAACCAAAGCTGGTCTTTGCACAAGGAACAAATCATGTATTGGATCCAGACCCCTCCCGGTTTCAGCTTTCCACTTACTCCACTCCTTACCTTTCAGGGAGTGAAGAGTGGAATTTGTTAAGGTCTAAACTCCACTCTCTGGGGAGGTAGTTCATTAAAAGATCAACAAGCAACAATTCTGTTTTCTTGCCCAAAAGTCCTTGCTGTGTCTTCAACAACTTTTCAATTAATTTCAAGCTAAAAGAATCGCAATTAAACGAGATGGTCCAAGTGCGGATGGCAACGTGGCACCCAAAGAAGAACAAATCATAATGCAGAAGAGTTTGATGAATATTTTTGTTCTGTACTTGAAAAGAAAAAGATGACACAAGGATGATAAAGTGCTCTCCAGTGCATGGCTGAGAGGAATGACAGACAACAGCTGTTAGGGACAAACAATTCTAAATTGCAAAGCCTAGATAACTCATACCCTGAAGTCTTTAAAGAGTTGTCTCAGAGATGTTTGGCCTGTTGGCATTCATTTTTAATAACCCCAGGGGTGCCAGCTAAGTTCCAGTGGGCTGGAAAAGGTTTAACTGTGTGCCAGTGTTTAAAAAAAGGCAGCGTGGAAATATCTGACATCAATTCCAGACCAGACAACACAGAAGCTGACATGGGATTTGAGTACAACAAAAATAGAGAGAGCATCAGCGCCAGTTGACAGAGTTTCATGGAAAACAAGCCTCATTTAATTTTCTGGTGAGTTTGTAAATGAGACTGGTAACAGTAGCTGCCTGGAGGCGATGCCTGGGTGAGACATCACTAGGCACCAGACAGCACTTTTGGGGGAGAATGAGCATTTTGCAACAGCTCCAGACAACATGTGAAATGGTTGAGGGGCCGGCTGGCTGACAGGCACTAATGGAGGTGACACACATGGGAGCACTTCTGGTGGTGCTCTGTGGAGACCTCCTCCAGGCCTGACACTTTACAGCTTCTTCCTCCAGTGATTCGGAAGAAGAAACAGAATTTGCAGCCAACCATGGGACTGGCAGCCTGTCAAGGAGTTTTGATGAGTCAAGACCATGAAGACAATTAGGAAACTGAAGTCATTCAGCCAAAATGCCCTTCAATACATTTACAAAAGCATGTTGTGCAAGTAGGAAGACAGTTGTACCTACTGTGTACAGACCTGTAGCCTGAACTTTGCCTTCCTCACAGAAAAACAACACAGTGTGAACCTCCAAAATGATGAAACCAGAAAAGGACCAATGGGGCCCTTGGTGGAAGTGCTGAAGAGGCAGATATGGTTGTGTCAGGACAATCAGAAAGCTGATGAAACGCTGCAGCAAACTGCCAGAGGGAGACTGCAGTCTCCAACCTGAAAAGTGCATCCCTGCA
Source organism: Patagioenas fasciata (assembly GCF_037038585.1). NCBI lineage: Eukaryota > Metazoa > Chordata > Aves > Columbiformes > Columbidae > Patagioenas > Patagioenas fasciata. The sequence goes on from NC_092522.1 coordinate 49,069,963, forward strand.
AGCCTGATCAGTGCCAGGGTGAGAAGGAAGGAGCCATTGTGTCCCCTGAATCACAAGCATTTCTCAAGGAGGAGTTGCAGTGGGCGAAGCTACTCAAACTCACTGCCTTGCTGCAAGGAAGCCCCCAGGCTGTGCAAGCACAGCCACCGCCCTTGGGACCACCTCGCTTCTCTGTGATCCCTCTGAAAACCTGGGCATGGGCTTTTTCTGAGTTCTTCACTACCCGAATGCAAAATCAACAACTGTAATCCTTCTACATTTCTACCAGCCAGAACAGCACGTGTATCTTGAAGGGAGATGGAGTGGGGGAGACAGACGAAGACGTCACTCTTGTTACCAGCAATTTGAGTTCAAGCTCAAATCTTCTTATGTCCTGCCATACCCATCCTATGGCACAGTTTAGGGTTGCTCCCAGGCACATGTCCTCTCTCCAAGTTTTCTCCAGCTTGCAAGGAAGGGATAGAGAAGGAACACAGGAGACTGGACCAGATGATAGTGGGGAAAAATTGTCACTACAATTGAACAAACCCCATCCAAATTTTGTTCAGTTGTACCCAACTGGATTCTCCTAGTATATTTTCCCCAAGAAGCCACTCAAAACAAGAAATGAGCTGCATCTTATTAATGCCTCATGAAAGTCCTCACAGTGCACGTCTTGCAGATGGGGAAGCAGGGAGAATGGCAACCCTGCACCACTCTCCGGGATGGTTCCAGCGGTGCTACCAGTACATACAGACTCTGCCTCTCCCTGCACCCACTGGCATTGACCACACTTTCTAATGAGCTTTGCACTGCAAACAGCAGCCTGGTTGCTCCCTGAGGTATTGTAAGATGGGGTTTGCCCTTGAGGCTGATAAGAGGCTGCATTGCTCATTCACTGGGGCTGGTTTTGGTTACCGTGTGGTTTTCAGTTAAGGCCCTTCATCCCAGCAATCCCCATGCAAAGTTATGTTACTGGTAGCTATGGGCTGCATCATCCACAGGCCGAGGTTAACATTTGCTTCCATCTAAGAACAAACAAAAAAGCCACTAGCTTGAGAAACTGGAGCAGCGAGGACAGCAGGGGCCAACCTGCCAGATGGCAGCTCTGCACAGCAGCAAGGATGCTCACTCACCAGGACTGGCAGCCAGGTTTTCACCAGTTTGCACTCCCAGCCAAGCCGTGCATCATCCCAGTCCAATGGCAAGGCTTGAAGCCTCGGCATCTGCAGGAGCTTGGACGGAGGCATCACTGCCTGGTCCAAGTCCTGCTTGCAGATGATGAACTATCCAGGAGGACATCAGACAGGATTAATGAGGTCAGGCAGCAGGTGACTAATAGGCCATTACCAAAAAGTTGTGGTGCCACAGACTGCAAACTGGAAGGCAGGTCAAATATTCTGATTTGGGAAAATAAACATTCATACACAGTTACTTTTGAATATTCCCCTCTGCAGTGCTGGTAACACACATGTATCACTGCAGGGGAGGAACAAAATAGGAATATAAGAGGAATAAAAGAGCCATGACCAAAAGGCTCCTGGTCCACAGGGAGAAGAGGCTGAGATAAAACTGAAAGCTCAGTTTTGCCTCAGCTGAAAGGCCTCAGAATTACCAGTCCACTCCTCACAGAAGAGCTTTCCCCTCAGTGACAGCACAGGTTAATGTCTGTTCCCTTGCCCCTTACATTGATCTGATTTTGCTGCATCAGAGAGAAGCTTATGAACTCACCTGCAGTTGGAGTGTACCAGTGCGATTAATCTAGTGAGCTCTTTTGCTATTTAGCTTAGATAACAGAAAGCTCTTTTTGTAAATTTTGGAAGAAAACTCCCTTTCATTCAGTTTATGAATGTATTGTGTTAGTGTTCCTGGGAGTGATAGGAGGATTTTATCTGGTGCATTACTGAAATGCTGTCATGTTTATTAATATTGCCAAATTCATGCACATCATTACACATGCAAACAATAAACAATCATATATTTAGCAAATTCAACATCCACTATGAAGGACTGCTTATTTTATTGCAGGATTAGCTACACAGGCTGCCTTTCTCCACATTCACAGCTCAGCAGTATCAAGCCCCTACAAAAGCCCCAGAGACCCTCCCATACGCTGCTCTATTACCCTGCCTGGCAGATAAACCTGTGCAGTGTAAATTGGTGTAGAGCACTGAGTGAACATGAAAGAAGAAGGAGAAATGAACTGCTTGTCATGCCCAGAAATAGAAAGCACCCAAGTAATCAATGCATCCCACTTGCCCCTTACGACCTGCGGTGTTCATTGAGACACAGAGGGAAGCACAGCACAATGCCGCTGGCTGCGGGCACCCTGGCTTGTGGATGCAGGGTTCTGAGCAAGCACCTGCTTCCCCGGGGATTGGATCCAGCCACTGCCACCATGAAGACAGAAAAGCCCCTTCATGACACCAGATGATGTCATCTGCAGGAGAAGAAGGGAACATTCAAGCACAGGGCTCTGCATTGGCAGCAAACCTATTAAAAACCCTGCCCACAGCCAGTCCTTCTTTCTTATGACCTCGGAGCTGCAGCCAGGGATGAAGAGAAGGGGAGGAATTGCTGCCCTCAGTTTCCAGGAGGTCCTTGGGGATGTAATGAGCAAAGGCCAAGAAAAAAATTCCCCCTTTGGCTACAGGGGCCCTGCCTCTGCTTGCACATTGCAGTCCTGGTATTCCTGATCCGCTGGTTGCACTAGTTGAAACCCAGGACAAGTGGATCAAAGCCATTGCCATGATTGCTCATGGACAGTGTTACAGTTCTAATACTGATTTCCGGGACAAAACCACTCATGGCACCCCACGAATGACATCTTCATGCTGTCCCCATACCACCCAGCCAGCCTGCAGTGCCATGAGCCATTCTGGGGAGCCGTTTCTTCCCTGCCACTCTGCTGGCACAAGGCCCAGAGGAGCTGTCAGATCTAGGGCTGGCTGAGGCCATCATCACTACTGTGCCTGTTCCTGTGACTGTTTAATTACATCTCTATTATGCACATGGTAAAAATTCTTCTGCAATAGGAAAACACATGTTTGGGCAGCAAATTTTATTTGGAAACAAGCAGATGAACCAGAGGCCTGGAAAACACCTCTTTGGAGTAGCTTCCTGCTTCCCTCAATAAGACTTAAATATGGCATCATTACCATTTAGCACCTCCAGCAACTTCATGTAGCTTTTTTCAGTGTACATACCTTTCACATTTCCCAGTAAGATGTTTAAAAACCAGTTTGAGAGTCTTGAAAAGCAGCACATTTCTCAAGCAACTGAAATGGGAGTTTGTTATGGATTTTCACCAATCTAGCAAGTATTGCACCCTGACTTGGCTGCTTTTGGGAGAGTAGCAAACAGTATGCAGGCTGTGTGGGAGAGGGAAGGAAGTCACAGCTGGAGTCATGCACAGGGTCGATGGGTGGACTTGGCACAACAGAAATGCCAAACCTGGCCTCCAAACACTGAAGCTCTGGAGCCATGAAGCTGTACCACCCTCTCATCTCAGAACAAGCAAATATACCCACTGAGCTCTTCAGAAGATGCCCTTAGACCAGCTTTAAGATGCATTTGAGAGGGGCATAGGGCATCAGGTACTATTTAAAAGCTTTCTGCTATTTCCCTGTACCATATCTAGCAAGTAATTTACGACTTTCCTTGCTCGCGTCAAAGGCTGTGTGGCAATGAGACCATTTGATGCTCCCCTCTGGAGGCTGTGAGTCTTAATTCAATAGAGACTGTAATCTTCAATTTCCCTTTCTGCAGACAAATAGCACTTGCCTGTACAGGAAAGAGTGCAAGGGAAGGGACAAGTGCTGGTTAGCAAAATGCTTTGCAAAAGTGTTTCAAAAGTGCTTGAGGTGGTTTAGGATAGGCAAATGAACATTAGCCACTAATTTCTGTTTGTGCTCATGGAGTCCTCTTGAAGGGAAAGCATTTGCATGAAAATCAGATTGTTGCTCTGGTCTTGTTTGCTCATTTGTTGACTTGTTTTCAAGAGATGAGTGCTTAGCTGGTCCATCAACGCTCTTTGTTAAACAGGGCTTTTTACAAAATTTTCCTCCCCTGTCCCCTGTCTTTGTTTAAACAAGGGTATTGATTAGACACAGCTCAGCCCCAATTAAAACAAAAATATATGAGTTCCAACGAGTAGCAAGGCTGGCATAAGATATTGATGCTCTTTTTTGCTCCCTTCACAAGCAACCCTTAGAGGCCCAGCCCTGGAGAGCCGGCAGCTGTTTAGGAAGCTGATGGTTTGGGGTGACAAAACTGTGTCCTTGGTGGCTGGCATTCAGCTTGAAGATATACTTGTTCACACCACTGATTAGGGACAGAACAAAGCTTCCAAAGTCATTACAGGGAACCTCTTCATATTAATGTGCCTGGGCCGGACAGTGCATTAGTTGTGCATTACCTCACCTAAACTCACCTAACTTACCAGGTTTACTTTGGTTACTCATCACTTGATTATTTCTCCAAACCCATCACTACAGCAGACACATCTGTGAGCTGAAAGGCATCATTCTCATACAGAAACTCTATTTGCAGAATATCCAAATTCTTGAAAGTTGCCAACACTGGACAGCCAAGAACAGAAAGCCCTTTGATGTGATGAAGAGCTGTATTTCTTGACCAAGAATTTTGAACGGCTCTGAATAAAGACCCAAGGTAATGTCTTGGACTCACTCCCTGAGTTTTGGAGCACAGAAAAGTTTCACTTCCAAACTCTTTGCCCAGCCTCCTCGATGTCACCCATCTCTGATGCGAACTTTTGAACTCTTTGCTGAATGTAAGCTTTGGCAAATCCAGTGGTGCAGCTGAGGATGTGGTAGCACCTGCCACATTGTCCAGAAGCTCAGCTTTTAGCTAACTGGAAGGCCAGGGACTTCCTCAGCCTATCTAGTTTGAAGGCAGAGAATGAACAGTGTAATCCCTGAGCACAAACAGGATGGGGCTTGTTCAAGATCACCATTGTGTGTATGAAAATAAATGAGCAGCTTGACAACTTAACCCACTCATGGTACTTTGTCTTGCCAGTGCTGAACCCAAAATTTCTACCAAGGACCCACAGACACACCAATGCAGCAGAGGGACATTCCGGCAGTGAGACAGTGTTGTCTCATGTGCCACCGCCTGCTCACCTTGGCAGTTCCCTGGCAGCCCTGGCTCCCGCAGCACTGGCATGATCCCCTGGACCCAAACCCCTGTGCAAACCCTTCTGCAGTAAGTACAGCATCAGCTCTACAGCCTGGCCAGGAGTATCGACCTGTCCTTACACATCTGGCCCCAGTTACAAGGTGGGGATGGGTTTCAGGGCTTTGTTAACATCACTATATTATCATCTTAATATGCTACCAGCTTTCAGCTTCATAGTTATTCATTGCCCCTGCTCCAACCTCCTCTTCTTTCCCATTTCTACAGCAGTAGTGTCCTGGTTTTGTTAAAAAAAACCAAAACAACAAGTTTCTCTTTTAGTGAATTTGCCTGTTAGCTAAAGCCTTCATATTAGCTGCATTTTCCTGGAGGACCAGATACATGTTTTGGTAAACCTAGCAATGGAATGCAAATTTATTGGTAAGCACAGATGGACATCTCCTGAGAGGGAGGATGAGAAACAAGTGACCAAGAAACTGACCAACTGTGTATAACATTCCATTCATGTGAATACTTCAGATAAAAGTGGGAGATCACGAGGATCTCGTCCCTTTTCCTTCTTTTCCCTTTTGCTTATGGCCGACATTAGGAGAGGACCTTGCTGGTTGTCCCTGCGAACTGAGGCCTAGTGAGAGACTGAATCCAGCTCCAGTTGGCTGCAGAGTCCAATCCAGGACTTTGGGTGCTGGCTCTGCAGTTGCTGAGACTTACAAGATTGGTTTTGTATATTTTGTATTATTTTCTCTATTCTTATTAGTAGCATTAGTAAAACATTTTTAATTTTTCCAACCCTCTTCTCTCTGTCCTTCTTTCCCTCCCAGTCGCCTGTCCTGAGTGGGAAGCGGGGGAGAAGGAGGGGCAAATAGGGGAAGCGGGGGGAAGAGGAGGTTAACAATACATCTGCCAGGGTTTTATTGTCACCCCACAATCTAAACCCTCGACAAGTAGACGCAAATCCTGGCTGCTTGTGGCTATTAAAACCCCCACTCACACATGACTGGCCTTTGCAGTTCATTTTTGGGGGAAGAAAGGTGAAAAGGCATCTGTATTTTCAGACATGTCCCATACAAAGCCTTTGTAAACACATTTTGAAGCACATGAGCCACTTTTTGCTGATGTCAGACATAAGCCCTGTGTACCCATCCTCAGCCACAGTTACTTGTTATATTACAATAGCTTCCTCTAGGATCAGGTTGCCTCCATGCAAATGCACACAGATCTGTCTCTGACTTCAGGTCAGGAGCCCTAAAGAACTTAAAAATTTGTGTCGCCTTTGTAGGTGACAACCATGGTCCTATATAGCATTTACAGCTGAGCCAAGAACAGATCTAAGATCTTCAAAAGCTATAGCCTGGTCATGTTTTTCCTTTGCACCTACCATACAGGAGCTGTTGTCACTAAACAACAAAGGACTAAGGTTTCCTTTGTTTTTAGTAGGTTCTGCTGTTGTTACAACAACAAAAACCAAGACCAGTTTCTTTCTTTCTTCTTTCTTGTTTTGTTTTGTTTCTAAAAAGTCACATCAGATTTTGTACACCAAATTCCAGTGAAAAGCAAATGCTTGAAGACATTGTAAAACCAGCTCATTTTCAGAAGAGCCTTTGTCATGAAAGTAGCCCTACAGCTGTACCTAAAGCAGTCTGAAGGCTGGTACTGCCAGAAGTGCAGGAACATCCTTGCCTTCCCTGCTTGTCCAGTGATGCTCCAACACTGTGCCTGGCCCAGCAGCCCATCACACCCCACTACTGGGTTTTACACCATCTTAGAATCACTGTAACAGAATCACACTTGATTTACCACTTTTTTTTTTTTTTTTTTTTCCCTGAAGAGAGTAAATTAAATTGAAAACTGCTCAGGAGAGGTTTAGTTCCAAGGGCAAGGAAGGTGAGGTAATAAAGATTTCTGTAAAAGCTCATATCCATCATGCTCTGAAAGTTGTGGTGCATATGGTAGCCATGCCCTTTGCTCTTGCAGAGTTAAGGCAGAGCACTCATTCATCACTCGCTGAGAGAAATTTCATGCTGGGAAACATCCAGGGGAGTGGTGAATCACCCAGAACATGAGAGTGTCGCTCAGCCAGCAAAGAAGGAAAAAAAGGGCAAATTTGAAAAATGAGGGAAGTTTTGAATGCCACGGGTTTGGGATCATCCAAAGTCTTCCAGGAAAAACCAGGAATAAAATCACTTCTCTTGCATTTTGAGATTGGCAATGTTATTTCTGAGCTTGACCTCAGGGGTCCTTTCAGTGTCAGGAGAGAGAAGGAGACACCAGTGAAGCACAATTCACCTGCCTATGTTAGAGGTGTCTTCTGGTTTGAGGTGACCTGCGCACAGAAACGCCCATTTCCCTTCACTGACTGTAGCTCAATATGTATCTAAAGGTTAATGAATACCAGGGACATTTTTCTAAAACAGGATGCCACCTACCAAGTCATGTCAGCTCTGTGCAGGTGTTGCTTGGTGGCATCCTGTGATCCATGTTAAAAGCAGTGGTGCCATACCCTTCCTTTAAAATATGGGGGAAAAAGTATATTTTTAAATGTCTAGTAACAATATGTTTTAAAAATTAATTTGGGTAGTGATCATAATTGCTCCACATGTCTCCCATGAACCAATAAGCCACTGTTTCCTACTGAGTCAAGCTTGCACACCAGAAGAGGTGCCAGTGGCTCAAGCCTCTTGTGTGATCAGGTAGCAGAAATACAATCCTTTGGCTTGTGTCAGCAGTTACTAGCAAATAATATAACCTATCACTTAATAAGGAGACGACAGACATCTGGTGTGTACCTGAGAAACACAGGTATGTGAAGTCAAGTGTCAGAGGGAAACAGATGGAAACAGCATTCAGAGCTGCATAATAAGAAAGAGACAACATTTATTAAAAATAACCTGCAAAAGGAAAAAGAGACAGCATTCAGTGAGTAAAACATTCCTTGTGAGCTATCACACCCAGATCTGTATTTGAAATCAGAAAGCAAATCAGAAGAAATAAGTGAGCTCATGTTATTAGGAATTACATCCACAGGATGGAAAACCACAGCTCAGTTGAAACTGCCTCCAAACCTTGGTCTTTGCAGTTCCATTTGTGGTTCAGCCACTGAAGAGAGAGAAGCCCGGGCGGATGTCAGAACAAGCTCATGTTGGGTGGAGGCAGCTGGAGCAGGAGGCTGATGGGCACATCCATGGTGAAGGCAAGTTGTGCCACTGTTCTGCAGGCAAAGCCACTCGTCCTCAAGGTGCTGATGGCCAAGCAAAGAAATCCCAGGCAGTGCCCCACACAGCAAGGCGGCCTGGCTGCCACACTCAGTGCCAGGGGGGCAGCAGAGGTGCGAGGCCTCTCAGGAGGTGGGTCTGAACCCCACAGGACATGGGGATCTTTCTCCCAGCCAGCACCTCTGCTGGGCTCCGAGAGAGAGATGCAAGGGGAGAGTGGCCAAACAGGCTTGTGTCAGGACACGGATCTCTGTCCATCTGTCCTCAAGCATGGGTGTGCCAGGGAAGGTAACTTCTCCCTCCTGGGTGAATCAGCCCTGCAGGGTAGTGCTGCTGAGCATAAGGGGTTGCAGTCTGTACTGCCACTTTTTGTCATGTGCCTACGTACGCACCCAGCTTGGTGGCCCCCAGCCCTGCCAATAGCCTATCCTGCCCTGGGCTCCCAAGAGCCTGCGGGGCACACAGGGAACAACCCCACAGCACCCCACCATGCTTCCCTCAGCTTGCCCTCGTGTCCCTCCCTGAGGCATCTCTGCACTGAAGCCCCCACCCAGCTCCCACCAAAGATAGCGGGAGTTTTTGTCCCTGTCCAGAGCAGGATTGAGCTCAGGCCCTGAGCAACCTGTGTTATTGCGAATGCTCAGTGGATCTATTTATGCCTGTGGCATAAATAGTTCCTCCTCTCCACAGGACACGTAACACCTCTGGAATTCAGCAAGAGGAGATGCAGTCACAGGCACAGGCGGCCTCCGGCATAGCCAGATGCTCACACGCAGGTACACACGTGCACAGTCACCCCTGCACAGCCCCGCTGATGGCAGCACCCCTCCATCAGCATGGTCTGCCATTGCCCACACCTGCCAGCCCTGCCCGCTGCAAACTGTCCCAGTGCCCTCTCCCTGTAGCAAAATTGGGGAGAGTGAGGAGGAGGAGAAGAAATTTGGTTAGAAAGCAAAAAGAATTACATAGACAATCAGTTTGCTAATCCTGAATGTTATCAGCATATTAAGGAGTAAGCTTTTCCTTCCACTTGGGGAAAAGAGTCTTCTGCAAGAGGGCTGTCATGGGAGAAGTGGGAAATCACTTTACCAAAACTGCAGCCCACTTAATTTCTGTGTCTGTGCATTCCCTGTTGTATTTCACACACCTGCCCCCATACCCTCTGAATCCATTGGAAACAGAGCATCAAAAATAAAGGAGAGAGAGAAAAAATAGCCACCAAAAGCACAAGTGGCCCAAGAGGACAATGGGGGATCGGGATACACCATTGCTCTGGAAAGAAATAAATATCCTTTAAACAGAGCAGACTGTGTCTTCTGAGTGTAAAAAAGCCAACTTGGAAGGCATCTGCCCTGGTACAGAACTAGTGTAAACCCCTGCTTCTCAGCTACTCCACAGCTCAGGGCTCGCAGAGCTCCTGCACCAGGAACAAATGTTGGCCACAGGGGTGAAAGGGCTGTGTGTGTTGCAGGGGGACAAAGCAAACTTCCTTGGGAGCCAGCATGCTGAGTGCCTGCCCCCAGAGCTCCCTCTGCTCCATCTGTCTGATCCTGCTGATACCCTGCTCCGGGTCAGTTCAACATCTAACATGGAAGGACTTGCTTTGGAGAGGTGTCTCAACACACACACACACACAGTCATAACACAGTCTGTTGGTACCTGTAGTTAACCAAGGCTGCAAAACCACAGCAGTATTATTTTAAAACAAGGCAATTTTAGCTATTAGAATCAAGAAGCCTCAGCAGATTCCTAGCAGGGCCCTGCTTAAGGAAAGGCAGTTTCTTCTAGACACCTCTCCACCTGGGTTAGTCCATTACTTGGGGAGAAGAAAGCAAAGCAATAGGAGGAGCAGCAAGGTGCTGCCTGCCCTGCTAGGAGAGCTGTGCAGACCTGGGACCAGGTCCTGTTGCTTGGGCAGCCGGTGGGAGCGAGTGCGGCCTCCAACCTATCTCAGGTCTGCTGAGAAAGCTGAGCCTCTTGGCAAGCCAGCTTGTACGCCTCACTGAAAATAGCACTGGTTTTGCCAAAACACACACTCAGGGCTTGGATTCAACAATGCTGCATCAGCAGCTCATAATCAAGTCGACACGGAGCTGATTGTTTATTGAAAAGAAAGAGGAGGGGGAAATCGTGATTTGACCCGATTCAATAAAAAGCAAATAAGCCAGAGGAGAGGGCCTGTGTTGTTATTTTTTTCTTTTTTACACATGATAGGAAATCTTTTCGGTGGACTTGTGACAACTCAGTCCTTGACCTGCCGTCTCCTCTGCATGCAGCGGGGTGGTGGGGTGGGGTATGAACCCCAGGAAGGACTGGCTCAAAGTCTGAGAAGGATGCGAGGGAGGAGCAGAGCGCTTATTTGTGCAGCGCAAGGCGTGCATATGATCTGTCAGCAGATAAATGGGGAGAAAGAAAATATGGAGAGAGGGGAAGAGGAATGTTATAAAATGTAATATGTAAACTGCCAATCATGTCTGTGATGGTTTGTGCTTGGGGTATACAGCTTTCATCTTTGCTCTTTATTTTATATGCATTTCTTCCCACTTTGGCTCAGGCAAAGCCAATTTCCCCAGGGTAGAATATATTGGCTTTCCAGCCTCCTCTGTTTACTGTCCTGGGTTCCTGGCTGAAGCCAAAGCAATGGTTTTTTTATTTACTTGTTTTCTTTTGGTTTGATTCTTGGGTTTTTGGACTGCTGCCTCCCAGACTGCCTGAGACACTGCTGTTCTTTCACTCCTGTGCCCATGCCAGCCTCCCCACAGCATGGCATGGGTCCTTCCTCTGTCAAAGAGCCATCACAGGCGCTGGACCTGCTTTGCAGAGCAGCTGACCCCTTCGCCCTTCTTGGTCCTCAGTGATCCTCTGAAAATCACATGGCCTGGGCGATCTGAAGGTGACACTGGAGAAGGGCTGCAATGAGACACTGTCCTCAAGCTTTCTGGCCACAGGAACACCCTGCAGTAGATGGGACCTCCCAGCCAAGAGCAGCACGTACGCTGATAAGTAGTAGAAAGAGGGATCTGGAAATCATCATGGGAGCAGGGCAGAAGAAGGGAGCTGCATGCAGAGTATGGCACAAATCAGGAACCAGGGCAGGACTGGGGGCATTCTCACCATTCTCCACAGACAGGGTGGCTCAGCCTGGGGCAACTGCTTCCTCCACAGTCCCCAGTATGGTCCTGAGTTTTTATGTGCTTTCTACCACTGTCTGCTCCAAGCATAAATAGCAGGTTGCCCCAGGGCTGGGAGGCAGCAGCCTCCAGACTGGGTTCTGCAGGCTCTGACAGAGCCCTTGGGGTGGCTGTAGTTTATCTCACTCTTCTGTCATTTCCAGCATGGAGCTCTGTGACACCAAGCTCAAGGTGGCTGAGGGCTTTCCATTTATCATGGGGGAATGTATTCTTCACTTTATTGACTCAGCCCCAGGGGCTCCTCTGCTGCTCCTGCCGCTTCTCGCCAGTAATCAGCTTAATCCCAGGCACTGCCAGGGGGCTGCACCTTGAAGTGCCTCCTGAATGATGTCACCTTTCACAGGTTTAGCTGCAAGCCAGGATGGACACTGCCTGCCACAGGAACGATAGAGGCTGGCCCTCCCAAAATGATAGTGTTATGTGCAAACAACCTTCCAGCACTGACTGAAGAATGGGGCTGCACAGGGGCTGTCATTATTTCTTACTCCACAAGCACATTGAGAGGTGACTGGCAGCGTTTCACCCACTGGTGCATTTTTACAGTGGTGGCTCTCAGCTCCCATGCTCCCCTTGTCCCAGAGCAAAGGGGACTACTTGCACCTGGCTCTCGCCAGGAAGGCTACCTTGGACCTGTAAGGAAGGAGTATATTGCATGGGGAGAACCTAAGCCACCTTTCAGCCCAGAGTTGTCCTGATGAGGGCAGAGGGAGAAGCAGGTTCCTGCACAGGACTTAACCTCAGCAGGCAGGGCTGCCTTGAAGATCACCCCAAGCACCCTTGAGCCCCACCACCATGCTGACAAAAATCAAGACAGGGGTGTTTCTAGATCCAGGATCGAGGTGGATCGAAGTTTGCTCCTCTCACTGCGATGGCAATTTAAATTAAGACATGTAGCAGAGAGCTAAGACATCTTATATGTAAGTCAGTACCTACCTGACAGACACCACTGAGCTGCGACAAACAGTTCACAGTCAACCAAGCCCCAAACTCTCAGCGGCAGTGGAGTGGCGTGGTCCACGCTACCACAAGTTCCAAGAGCTGCAGTTTAGCACTCTTGATCTGAGGCACTAGTGGGTTTTCCTCAGGTATGGATATCCACGAGCCTGAGCAGCTAGCCTAGGGAGAGGATAAACTGTTCCCAAAATTGCAACATCCAATGCAAGTTTCAAGTTTGCTACTCTATGAAGTTCATCCTTGTTTTTATTCTGCTCAGTTAAAAAATTGGGTAATCTGAAAACAGGACTCTGATTGCTCTGGGAAAAGCAAAGTAGTGGTGCTGAGCTCCTGGAAGTGCTTTTTTGCTTGTTTTCAGTACAATCTCTCCCCATAAAATTGATGGAAAATCTCAATGAAAATGAAATAGCTTCACTCTTGTCACATAATTTTGTGTGGGAAAATAACTTCTTAGATGCTGATGACATTCAAGACTACTTGTTCTGTAGGGTCACCAAAACATTGCAAAACAACCTTCCCTAAGGATATCACCTGACACTTGAGTCTTTGAGGCATCAGTATCTGGATCTCAGTTCTGAAACTGGACTCTCCTGTGTGGGTTATTTTTGTAATCTTCTGCCACTGTCTTCCAAATTCCAGCTAAAATCTGCAGGCTCCAAAGGAGAAGACGAACCCTTTGGGATTTCTGGGTTTTTTTCTCCAAGTCTGTCCAGCAGATTAGTCAATGTTGGTTTTACTGTCTTCTGCCAGTTAGAAACATGCCCGTCTCTGGTAGGACTGTCCCAAAGCTCTGGTAGGATCATCCCAAAGCTGTCAGCACAAAGAAATCAAATAATAAATGAGAACCTTGCATCTCTGAAAGAGAGTCAGATGTTTTAAGGTATAATATCTACCTAAAAAGCCAACTTTCGGAAGAGTTAGTCATCCAAAGGCCAAGTTAAACAAGGAACAATCAAAGTTGGTCCTTGTGTCTACCAGTCCCAGTTGGACAGCCACAGCAGGAGCAGACAGGTTGGCCAGATCACCCCACCACCACAGGCTGACACACGTCAGTTAAAGAACTGCTCCACAATTTGTCCATCTCCTGGCCCAGATGTTCAAGGCACTGGGCACCTGGAGCACCCTCCCTATAGGATGCTTCTGCTATGCAGTTTGGATGTAACCCCCGAAAGCCTTTGGGTAAAAGACGTTTCATGAAAATGAATAGAAATGGCAAAGAATATTTATTTGCTTCGTAGCCTTCGAGAATCTCTAAGCAAGGACCAAGATCCTGCTATGCTAGGTGATGTGCATGAACAGCAAAACAGCAATTTACATTTTGCCCTTTCACAGGAATGGGAATTAGCGCAGTCCTTCCACAGTAATTTCCCTTACATATTTGAAATGCAGACGTGTCGGCTTGTCTTTGCACTTAGCTTGGGAAATGCTGTTTGTGTCTCAATTGCAATGATGATTTTATCCATTCATGCCTTTAATTACTAGTCAGAAAAAAAAAAAAAAGGAAAAAAAAAGATAAAAAAGTCAGTTATTTTTTCTACCCATCTGCCTAACTGTACTAAGATAAAAGTTTGCACAAGTTGAAAAAATATTTTAAAAAATAAAGGATATTAAAAAATAATTCCACTCCCTACAGCAAAAATTCATTACAAAATTCAGCTGAGATTAATAAAACAAAATAAGTGTATGTGGCATTTCTTTCACATGTCGTAAGAAAGGCAACCTACTATTTATGATGTGTGTGCTGTGATCTTAATGGTCTCAATGATCCCCTCTTTCGTGTATGGAGTCCTTGTTTTTTTAGATAAACGGTGTGTTGGTTGTTACACTTAGTGGCCAAAAATACCTCTTCAGACATGCTTTGGAGAGAGAAAAGGATGGAATGGTCTTTTTGTACAGCTTGATGAATGTCCTTGGCATTTCAAACTGAACAGCAAATGCCATAAATCATGTCAGCAACACAGTCAGGATCCAAACCCCAAATGCACTGGAGTCCTAGGCCCAAATATTAGCCACCCATTGAGAGTGCTTCCCAGAGCTTATTTTGCTGTAAAGGAGAGTGGGTGTGCAGAAGTAATGGATGGTGGGCCTGGCCCAAACATCACAAGGAGCAGAACACCCCGATACTGGCAACGGCTGAGACACAAGGCTGTTGTACGCCAATAGTTCTAGCAAATGCTGGCAAACCTCACCATTTTCTGTCCATCTGTCTTTCTGCCTGTAAACATTGAACATGCAGGCTCACCTGAGCCCAGCTTGACCCAGATCTCAGAGAGCGTAAGCTCCTATGGGTTTTGTGGAAAGAGGTAGCTGGATGGAAAGGACACAGAGTCCTGCTCAGCCAGAGGGTAAGGCTGTAGCATAAGGTGGAATCTTGAAGCTGAGAGATTCAAAGGGTCACCACTTATCCTTGAGAAGGGGAATTTAGATGAAAACAGTGGAACCTGTTAAATTACCGTATTTCCTTAAGTGCCTGCCGTATGGAAGACGCAGAGGGACAAGGTGCATTCTGGCAGCAGAAGCAGTGGAGACACCAGTACTAAGACAATGTCGTATTCTTGTTGACTATTCCTGTCAGATGCAGTAGCCCAGAATTTGTATGTAGGCACTAATTCACCAAGCAGAATCTCTAAGTCCCTACAATGACTTCGCTGAAGCTGCTTCTTTGTTGCATTAAGCTATGTTCTGTCCAGGACACACCAAAAGGTTCCTCAAACACCTTCTAGTCCCACCCCAGACACATACACACTCAAACTTTAGAGCACGTGGGCCATCCCTGCAGGATTTTCGATCCACAATTCATATTTCCTTTTGCTAAATGCTAGAAGCAGTATTTAAAAAGCACCAAATGGCCTGATGAAATGGAGGCCTGAGTTTTCAAGAAAGCACTATAGCTATCACAACCTCAACTATAATTGCATTAATAGCAATCGGACCATTTAACCTTCTGTAATTCGCTAATTGCAAACCTTGTTTCCTCTATAAAAAATTTGGGGCAATTTTAAGACCTCCTGAAGGGTTGTCAGTTCAGCTCAACATCTGCTTTTCTTAATTCCAAAAAAAGGCAAGTTGGCTTTATTAATACATCAGCTGAGGGAACAGGGTGTTCATTCAGTGCAGGGGGAACATGGGCTGCCTCCAGTCTGTCTGAATCCCAGGAAGGGGCAGAAGGGCCAGAACATGCTGTAATCTTATCTCCTCCTTTGTCTTCTCCTTCCTTCTTTTTTCTCATTTGCTTGGTCCCTGGTGAAGCTGTCTCTTACAGCCTGGCTGGGACTCCCTCTGTATGCATATACAAATATTCATACATACATATATATATACGGGGTTTTGTATATGGGTGGGGGGTGTGTGTGTGTGTGCATGTGCACATACTTCTTTCTGCTGTGGACCCGCTGCTGTAGTAGAACCAGAGGGTCAAATTTCCCTTTATGTTGAAGTGACAGAAGTTCACTGAAAGTGATGGAAATGGCACCAGAAATTTTTGCCTGCATATTAAAAACCAATTTTGTGCCCACAGAGTTGTATCCTTCTACCACTGCCACCCATGACATGTCAGTACCTTTTCTCCCCTGTGCCCTCACAAACCACCTGAAATGGCATGCCAGAGAGCAGAGCTGAGCTCCCGCTCAGCCTGGGCTGTATCAGCCATCTCCCCTTGAGACATTCTCCCCAGAACTGCCTCTTTCAGGGTCCCCAAACACACATTTCTGAGGCAACTGCTTTTGTAAGAATTATCCTCTAATACAGCAATGCAGATAAGTGGAAATAGCACTGTGATACAGATCTTCCTTATTGAAGACAGATTCAGTCTCCAGATTCTTTAATGAATTTCAGCATTATTTACTCTGACATGACAGAGCCTGCCAAGATAAGATATATTCCGTGAGCTGAGATATGCATTACCTGCAGAGGACTTTGCACCTCCTTGGAATTTTACACTCCAAAGACTAGTAAAATAGTCATTTCTGAGATTTTAAAGCATTCAGGTAATATTATTTTTCATGCATCTCAGCTTTTTGAGCTCTGGCAGGAAAGTGTGGAAATATATCCAAAAAAGCCAGTTTCTTTATATGAGATTCATAGTCCAAATTTTCAGACGAAAGAGGGGCAGGTATTTTCATAAACAAAATGAAATATCCACGGGGAGTCAGAATCAGTTTTGAGAGAAAAAATTAGAACAGCAAAATATTAAGAAGTAGACAATAAGCCTCAGTAGGAGCTCAGGATCCACTTCTTTTCTGAAGGCTCCTGTACCAACTTCACAGAACGGCAGCTGCTCTGTAGCCAAGCCAGTCACCTAGAAAATTTCTAGGTTCAGTGCATAAGGGTTGAACAGTTAGATTTGCTGTCAGCTCTCACAAACAACTGATGGCTTTCAGAAGGTCTCCTGCCAATGGGCCTGATCCTCATCTGATTAAAATTAAATTCTGGACAATGAAACCTAGCCAGTTTATAACATCTGAGGGTCTTGCTCACTGGACTCATGCCAAGTATTACATAAATGTGCCTTCAATTAAGCAGAAAGTTTTGTTAAAAATATACCCACAAAGATAGAAATAAGTGGGCAATATATTTGAACTCATTCTGTATTTTCCTTCAGTAAATATTATTAGATGAAGCGAAGCTGCTTTTAGTGAGGTTGCTGTATTTGTACAAGATCTTGCTATAGTGCATCAGTAACGCTAAAGATTTCTTTGTAATCATGGATTCAAATAGCTTGATTAATAGTGAATTCATTGCTTCACTCAAAACATATGAGCTGGACACGAATCTTATCAGTTCTTGCGAGGGCACTACTGCTCAGCACTCAGCCTCTGCTCAACATGTACTGGAAAAACAATCCTACTGCCTCCTCCCTTTTGAAGCTAAAAATTATCCCTTTGGTTTCCTAAGGTTTCTTCTGAATTTTTTCTTAAAGATTTTTGTTTGTTTGACAGGGAAAGAGAAAAAAACAAAAAAGGATAGGGAATAAAAAGCTGGAGGAATGCAGACATCTATTAGTGCAACCATTTCCTTGCTAGGCAGGTTTTTTAAATCTCATTGACTCCTCCAAATGGCAATCCATCTCTGCTTCAATCAGGAAGAGTGGCTGAATTTCACTCAGCCAAAGTTTCAGAGAAACCCATCACTGCTTGTGGCAAGCTGTGTCTTCCCCAGCTCAATGCAGGAGGGACCAGCCAGGTCATCCTCTGCCACTTGTGCCACCTGCCAGGCCACCACTCTCCATCTCCCTGCAGCCATCCCGCTGTGCGGACTGTGGACACACATGCAAGGTTTCAATTTATGGATTTCTGACCTAGAGGCAGAAAGTGCTGCCTACTGAGTCACTCCAACCACCAGACAGAGATTGAATTAAAAAAAAAAAAAAAAAAAGACACATTACA
Organism: Patagioenas fasciata; assembly: GCF_037038585.1. Classification (NCBI taxonomy): domain Eukaryota; kingdom Metazoa; phylum Chordata; class Aves; order Columbiformes; family Columbidae; genus Patagioenas; species Patagioenas fasciata. The sequence continues at coordinate 49,087,840 of NC_092522.1, forward strand.
TTCCTGCTTACTTGCAATCTGATCCCACACTGTGCAGCCTTTGGATTAAGCACCTCTCTGAGAGGCAATGGTCCTATTAGCATAATGTATAGTGTTAAAACACAGGGCTCTTCCGAGGGAATGCTTTATTGTGTGCATGCTTCATTTTTAATATTCATGGCCAGCTCTGTTTGGAACATCCTTTTGACAGAGGAGAGGCGCCGAGATAAGCTGTTGGGATAGTGGTTGTCCTGGAAACAGCAAGATCCATTTATTTTTAGCACCGAAGTCATCCACTTAAACAAACTACATTAAAGGAACACCGTGACTATGACACAACAATAAAAAGGCGTGTGGCGTATTTACAGTGGCTGGGACGGTGTGACGCCTCCTCTTGCTCCGCCGGCGCTGGCTGCCGGCAGCCTGGCCCCTGCGCTGGCGGAGCGAAGTGTGCCGTGGCAGGAGCCCAGGAACAGCCCAGGCTGGGCGGCAGGGAAAGCACAGCCTGCCCCTCCGTGCTGCCAGGCTGCAGCTGCTGCTCTCCGTAAGCAAGGAGGATCCTCCTCTACCCAAAAGCGCAGCACAAAACAAACAAAGGTGTATTTTTCCAGTGAGGTATGCGACCAGGAATGTATAGATCAGAAAGAGATAGACCGCAAAATATGGGCAAACCAGGGCAGAAACAGGGAGGTGAAGATTATCTCTTCATTCTTGCTTCCTAGTGCTGACAGTTTCCATTCCCTGGTGTACACCACCCCAGACAGTCTGGGATCTGCACCCAGAGGCTGACCCCCAAGCCCAAAAGCTAAACCACAGGCACAAGTACTTCACCAAAAAAGTGTTTCTGTCAGAAGGTTTCCTCCTCACCTGTGCTGGGGCAGGCCTGAACTGTAACAAGCAATGCACTGCCACTGAGAGTTTGATCCTTATCCTTCAGGATGCACAACAAAGCCGCAGGTGTATGAAACCAGAAAAGGCAGTGAAAGTTAACAGCAGCTTTTCCAAACATAATTGGAAAAAATCTGTGGGCCACAATAAAGCTTCAGTAACAGTTTAAGAGTGGTTCTTGCTCTAGCTAAGCCAGTTTGCTTGTTATTTCTTTGAGCGCATGGCAAGAAGGACTGACCTGAAAAGAGATCTCCTAGCTTCAGCAAAAGCTGTGCAATTTTTACTACCTTAGAGTTCTGCTTGTCAGAGTTTGCAAAACATTGCACTCAGGCAGTGCTGTTTGCATATTAAGGCACAGCTTCGACACACTGTAACACTTGGCTTCCAAAGTGTCAGGGCTTGTTCTACCCCACCATTGGCTTTGGTGGGAATTACAAAAGCCCAGTGGGTATAACAGAGACATAAGAGCCTCCTTAGCTGTTGGGTGATGGTGGCTCACGCATCCCAGACAATACCCATCAGATCAAGTACTGCCTGAAACTTTGTCTCCCTGGAGAAGAATGAAGAAAGAAGAATAAAAATTAGAAAGACTCAGAGGGAAGGGAAGAGGTAGAGGAAATTGGGATGTACCTTAGGACAAATTCCTCCTTGACGTGGAGAAAACAGTTAGTTTTAGCCAAAGGAAGCATGTGAGGAAAGGCATGGAGACGGGAACAGCTGGAGTCACAGAGAGCCCATGTACACATATGGGAGAAATTATAGGTAGAAAAATGGATTGCAAGAAGGCTTTGCTATGTGCAGCAAGCTTGGCTGCTAGCCTCAATGGCACATGTAGTCACAGAATCACAGGATGTTAGGGATTGGAAGGGACCTCAAAATATCATCTAGTCCAATCCCCCTGCCAGAGCAGGAACACCTAGATGAGGTTACACAGGAAGGTGTCCAGGTGGGTTTTGAATGTCTCCAGAGAAGGAGGCTCCACGACCTCCCTGGGCAGCCTGTTCCAGTGTTCTGTCACCCTCACTGTGAAGTTTCTTCTCCAATTTAAATGGAACCTTCTGTGTTCCAGTTTGCACCCATTGCCCCTTGTCTTATCATTGGTTGTCACTGAGAAGAGCCTGGCTCCATCCTTGTGACACTCACCCTTTATATATTTGTAAACATTAATGAGATCACCCCTCAGTCTCCTCTTCTCCAAGCTACAGAGACCCAGCTCCCTCAGCCTTTCCTCATAAGGGAGGTGCTCCACTCCCTTAATCATCTTTGTTGCCCTGCGCTGAACTCTCTCCAGCAGTTCCCTGTTCTTCTTGAACTGAGGGGCCCAGAACTGGACACAATATTCCAGGTGTGGTCTCACCAGGGCAGAGTAGAGGGGGAGGAGAACCTCTCTCCACCTACTGCCCACCCGTCTTGTAATACACCCCAGGATGCCATTGGCCTTCCTGGCCACAAGGGCACAGTGCTGGCTCATGGTCATCCTGCTGTCCACCAGGACCCCCAGGTCCCTTTCCCCCACACTGCTCTCTAATAGGTCATTCCCCAACTTATACTGGAACCTGGGGTTGTTCCCGCCCAGATGCAATACTCTACACTTGCCCTTGTTAAATTTCATCAAGTTATTCCCCACCCAACTCTCCAGCCTGTCCAGGTCCCGCTGGATGGCAGCACAGCCTTCTGGCGTGTCAGCCACTCCTCCCAGCTTAGTGTCATCAGCAAACTTGCTGATAGTGCACTCGGTATTCCCTCGTCCAAATAGTTTATGAATATATTGAACATTACAGGCCCCCGTACTGACCCCTGAGGTACTCCACTAGATACAGGCCTCCAACTGGACTCTGCCCCATTGACCACGACTCTCTGGCTTCTCTCCTTCAGCCAGTTCTCAGTCCACTTCACTACCCGGTCATCCAGACCACACTCCCTCAGTTTAGCTGTAACGATGCTGTGGGAGACTGTGTCAAATGCCTTACTGAAGTCAAGGTAGACCACATCCAGTGGTCTGCCATCATCTATCCACCAGGTTATGTCTTGCACGTTGCATCTGTCCAGTGCTGATACCCCCTGTCAATGGCAATGCTTTTCCTTACACCAGGGTAGAATTTGGGGGGGGAGGTGTGCAGAGACAGAAAACTCACACACAGTGGTCTCCAGATAACATCTCTTAGCCTTTCCTATGCAGAATACAGAAAGTTTCAAGCAAATCTGTTCAAGAAAGTTGGGCATAGCCACTCCCTGTAGGTAAAAATAGAGAGGTTCAAGGCTTTGCTGCGGTTGTGATATCTAAAACAAACAAACAAAAAAGTGCGTACCTGAAGTTCATCCTAACCTGTTCACAGCTGTGGAAAAATGGTTCAGTGTCTTCCTGGCACTGGCTAAAGTGGCTATTATAAATCCATCTGAGCAGAGTGGCTGTTTTGGGAGCAGCTATTCTAATATGAGCATCTCTCTCTGCTTCCAAATAACTGCTCACTCCCAAAATAATTCTGAAGAAAAATCTTTGCTTGGTTCTTCAGAATACATCTGCCACCGTACTTCTGTTCCATCATGGATGGGAATTGAGGTGACCTCCTGTAAGCAGAGACAGCTGGTGAGGAGGGGGAAGAGGATACAAGATTTTCTGATCACTGCATACAATTCCTGAGGGACTCTGACAACACCCCCTTAACACATAGCACTGTCTCCTTTGGTACTGGTGATGCCAGTAGGGATTAGATTTCACATTCATCACAGCACTAATGCTGTAGAAAATGAGACCCTAATGCTTTAATTTATTTTGCTCTAGCTTTTGTAGGGCACTTTTACTACAGTAATTAACTGGCCATTGTGTATCTTCGCTGTCAGCAGGATGGGATGCGAGTGGCTCGGTGGCGTGCTGTGACAGCGAGACGTAGTGGTGGCTCTCCTCTGGCTGAAGGAGCTTATCTGTCATTCTGCCCGGAGGAGGTCACCAAATCCTCTCTGTCCTCCGAGTGGATGCAAGCATGTAGCACTACTTGCGTTACCTCCCAGGAGAGGGGTCACAGACCCACCCCATCATTCACCTGCAAACGCTGTCTGAAAATCAGTGCTAATATTATGACACTGTGGCAAGAATGGCATCCCATGAGTTCCTGTAGCCTTGCTGAGTGCTTGGTGCAGGTACGAGAGACTCAGTGTCCACAACTGCATGCTAATCCAGTGACAGTTCATCCACCAGCTCTGTCTTCCTCAGGCAGGTTCGAATACCTCTGGGCCAAGAATGTGCTTCTGGCTGCAAAAGGCATCATGCAAAGCCAAACCGCTCCGCTATCTCATTTTGTGGCTGCAACTAATTTTTATGTTTGTTGGGGTTTTTTTCTGTTTTTTCTTTTTTTTTTTTTTTTAAAGAATGGTGCTTATTTTAAAACAATTAGTTTCTCAGTAGTTCCCCTCTCCCCAGCTTTTGATACTTTCTTCCCTTAGAAAATTCTCATTTTGCATCCTTTGTGCATTCTTTTTCTTGTTACGTCACTCATCTATTTTTCCACTCTGCCAGATGGAGCTGAGAGAAGAAAAAAGAGGGAAATAATAAACACAAAAGTGAGGAGAAAAAGAAAGCGTCCTCCCCAGTATTTTTATTGATTTGAATCCACCCAATATATTTGCTGATTTTTCTTAATTAAAACCCCAGTAATCTGTATTGCTCATGTTTTTCAAGCGATTTTTTACAGCCTACTCCCTTCTTACTTTTGCTGCTTTAGCTCAAATAACCAATGTGCACTGACATTCAGCTTTGCTGGGCTCTGGGTGTGGTTCATCAGTGGGGGAAGCAGTGCTGGGGCCAGCAGACTGCCCCGTGTTCAACATCATGCCCGGAAGCCACTCCAGCCCCAGGTGTTGCTTTCTCAGCGCCCAAAAGCCAAGTCAGATGGTGATAACTGTCAGTCATGAGTAACCACGGCTGGAGTTCAACCGCTGACCCATAAGTCGCTGGTCAATCCATTAAGCTGTGCTTTCCACCTACAATCGATTTTTTAATATCACAGCTTTCAAGTCAAGATGACTGCGTTAGTTCTAACACATGAATAGCAGGATGAGCAAGGAGCTGTATCCACCTTCTCCATGCACTGGAGCAAGAGGAGCTGGGGACACAGTGGAGCACAGTGGATGGATGTTCTCTGTCACCTAGCCCTCTAACCTAACCCTCTTCACATAGAAACAAGCAAACAATGCATGAAAAGAGGGAAGGATTCTTTTCGATGGTATCTGGCATTTTCATGTGGTGAGTCAGAGATAAAAGCATCTGGAAGGGAGCGCACAAGCTTTTTCAAATCTCCCTTTTGAGGAGCTGTCTCCAGAAGCCTTGATTTTACTCTGATATTTCCAACAGGAGTGCACAGTACTGTCACGTCCTGTTTTCTTTGATAACTGGAGGTGGGGTGAGAAAGGCAAACCAGGCATGCGTGTGGACTCTTCAATGGCTGGGATATTACCACATTACCTTGGGAGGGCAGCTTCCTTGCTGATGAAAATCTGCCTTGCTTCAAACGGCCTCTGCTGTTTTCCGTTAGCCAAGAACACCAGCTAGCCAGGTAAGGGTGGGAAGAAAAAAACCAGCACCCACAACACAGAGGGTAAACCACCCAGGCACACACATGTTGTCCAGCCCAAGGCCACAGGAGTTTTGTGACGAGAAAAGATGCCCACCTTCATCCTCCAAGCAGCAACTCAGATGCTCTTTCAGTTCGCCATTCAGGTGGCCACAGGATAACTATTGGTGACAGTCACAGGCTCCAGCCCTCAGGTGATGGCGCATCTGCTGTCAGGTGCCAGGCAATTTGCCATCCCACAAGAAAAAAAACCCCACACATAATGTGAGCCACCACTTCAGGAGCTCTGGCACTATGGAGTTACCCCAGCCATATGGGAGAAATTACTTTTCCATGCCAATAGCAGTCCAAAAGACATGGATCTTTCCGTGGATCACAAAGTAAACTTTTGTCTGATTTTTGTTATATTTTAATAATAGTCTTCAAAAAATGCAAGGCACTTCCCTCCTAGCTAACATATTTCCTTTACATTTAAGTAGAACTAAAGACTGCTGGCGCTAAGTATATGTAGGAAGCAAAATACATCGTCCCTTCCCCAAAAAACCCTCCTACTCATTTTGTGGCCCAAAAAATCTCCTCTGAAATACTCAGGTTAACTTTCCTTAATCCTCACATTCCAGGGTACGTTTACAATTAGACTGGTGTTGGAGTAGAAAGACTAAAAAAGCAAGCAAAAAGCTATCAAATACATACATGTACGTATGCAAGAGCATGCCTATAGCTATATAATTCTCTGTAAAATATATCATTTTTCAGATTACCCAGAAACTGGTCAAATGCCTGGAAAATATTCTTTCCAAGTTTTCAGATTGGCCTCTAAAACTGCACAAACAAATCTTGTCCCATTGGAGTTAGTGGAATAATTCATGTTTGGCTTGGACTCAGTCTGCCACATGCACATGAACTCGTACGTGCAGATACTTGTCTGAGTCCGCGAGCCAGGTAGATAACTGTGTAACTTTCTTATTTGTGTGCAATCTTGTCCAGCTGGCCCATAGCATTTGCGTAGGCTGTATAGGCAGACATAATTGCTGTATATGCTCTTGCTTTTCCTGCCTCATTTAGCCAAAAGTTCACTCTTTCAGGCGTGCTGAACTGTACTGTTCTCAAGGGATTAAAGTGTGCAGTCACGTCATCTGAATTCATCACAGGAGAGAGACAGTAGCCAAATATTTGCTCCTAAGGGCCCAGCTCTGCTCCGAATTGTGCTTAGGGCTGGTTTCAAGGATGAGCACTCAGGGCATTTGCACAGGGCCTCAGGGCTTGCAGGGTGTCATTAGAGTAAGGCAGGGACCAGGCCAAAACAGCCAAAATGAGGGTTAAGACAGGACTGGCTCATGGCTTCCCAGGGTCATCCAAGGAGCTGCTTGTGCCTTGTTACCCCCATTAATTGCCCTGAGGTCAAACAGCCTGCAATATCAGTCAGTAATTTAAGGAAGAACTTGCTCCACAAATAAGTTTTAAGCTTTGTTAACCCACTAAAGCTCAGCCATGCACTAATATATCTCTGTACAACCCAGAGCATCTCCAGGCACACCGAAATGCCAGAGCTACTTCAAGAGTGCTGCTATCCTAACTGCATGTAAAACAGCATGAAAATGTGAGGTTTTGCAGGGAAGAGAGAATAAAATCTATGTGCACGAGGAAAGCCCTTTTGGGGAAAATTGTGAGAGCCAAGCTGCTGATGGGTGAAAAACAAGGGGAGCAGCAGGCAACGAATATCACATTCTAAGTGGGGGGTGTATAAAGGAAGCAAAACCTCTGAAATTATAACATTCGAAATAGACATTTGTTTGACTTCCATTTTAGGTGGCTAGATTTTACACGTTGTCTCTTTCTGGCTTCTTGTAAACTCCCGTAACACCAACTCAGGGAGACACAGAGGATTAACTTGCAGACAACCCCTTGCAAACTTCATCCACTCTGTAACTGTTTAAGCAGATAACTCTTTCCATGTATGGCAGCCGGTAGGGAAAACGTATCACCATTTTCTTTCCCATTTCCTTTGAGTGGTAAGATGAGAAGCCAGAACACTTCAGACCCTGAGAGCTCAGCTCGCCTTCCCCCTGCACCGGCGCTGCCTGGGTCACCCCCACAAATGCCACAAGCTCTTGCTAGGCAGTGGCAGGAAACCAGAGGCATCTCCCAGAGTCACAAAAGCTGATCGGTACCTCAGGGCAAAGAGGCAATTCAATCCCCTCTGCTGTCCAAGACAGGCAACTGAGTGTTTTATGTGGCAGCCAGTTCCTTGGATTTATGTGGTATGTATAGTGAGAAAGTATGTTAGTCCTATTTGCTTTACTGGGCTTTGCCACACTGTTAGTGCAACTATCTCACAACAAGTAAATCTTCCGAGATCCCATCTGAAATGAAATATAATTTCTGGGATACAGTCTCGCATGTGTTTGGAGAGCCGGGTAAAGAGAATTGTTCTTGAGTGATCTAAAATCCCACTCAGCAACCTGGAAAGCTTTTTCCTGGATCATCAGGGGCAAACTCACTCCCTTCAGTCTCCTGGGGAAAGCAGTAGATCTGCTTAATACAGGTTCGTGTTCCCCTCTGGCAGAAGCCCAGCTGTGCCACCAAGGCATGGCAGCCATCAGACCCCAGGTCTCTTGCCCACACAGAAGGACGGCAGGACGGTGGGAAACCCTTATCGGTCAGATCAGAGCCCTGCAATTCTGCTCCCGGGCCTGCTGGCACTTAGGAGATTGAGGGCAAGTAGGGCATGGAGCCAGGGTTGCCCTCAGAGAGGGGCAAGAGCCCTGGGTCTGCTCCAGCCTGCTATTTCAAAATAGCTTTTGTGTTGCAGCAATCAGAGCAGTCCAAAGAGCCCCCGGAGACTCATTTTGTCAAGAAGAAGGAAGAGGTGGTGGTAGTTCCCCTTGTGACCAGAGTCATTGCCATTAGGCCTGCTCGTGTTTCCAACATGGGGTGAGAAGGAATAAAGGTCCACTTGAACTTGTCTCTAGCTGATCTGAGGGTCCAGACCAGCCAGCCAGCAGGGATTGCAACAAAAAGAGATCAAAAACTGGCTTTGAACCATCTCCACAGCCCCTTTCGCATTCAAAACAAGAGAATGAAGCAACTTCAGCCTCCATGTGTCCAGCCTGCTGCCCCGTTGGCTAATCGTATGGCAAGTCTAGTGACTCGGTAATCTGTTTGCCATGCATTTTCTGAAGCAGGAACATAATTTAATTCCCCTTAAGGAGATCAAAACCAGGAAACATTTAAGTAGGACTTCCTGCCCAGTGTGAAATACAAATTCTTTTCATCATGGAAAGCTAACTGAGCCTAAACAATAGTAAATGAAACTGGTTATGCAATGAAGTTGTAGGAGATCAAAGCTGATTTTGTTTTTTAATTAAGATAACAAGGTACGTGGATTAAGGAAGCTAGTGGTAACCCACTGCCTAAATACTTAAAGAAACACAAACACTTCCCTATTAACTTGGTACATGCACAGAAGAAAATGAGGCAACATTAGCCTGTACTTACAGTCAGGAACTGAAACTGGGAAACATCCTACTTGAATTTATCTACATCAGACACCATTTCTTCAAGAAAGGAGAGGACTTTATTAATCCTACTGAATATTACCCCTTCTCCCATCATCTCTTCTGCCCATTTCTGCTGCACATTGCTTTAAATGTGTGTCTTCGTGTGTATTGCTAAGTTGCCTGTCTACACAAAACCCCTGCTGTTCCTCTTCCACCCATGGGGCTACCTAAAATTCACAATCTTGTAGGTCATTCCAGTCAGGAAGAAAAGTCAGTGCAGGGTTTAGGTAGTTTTTTGGAAGTAGCTTTGTTTATTTACAAAGGAGAGACAAACTCCTGTATGACATGGCAAGAGTCAAGCCACAGGAGTGGATTTCTCTGTTCCCAACTTCCCCCCACTGTTTTGGTCAAACACCACATCCGAAATACCCATCTCCCTGGGCTTTTCCCAGGGCCACACACTATGCTTGCTCAGGCATCCATCTCTATCTGGTTCTGTGCCCGCCTGACACTTCTCCCCCTGAGCCGCCTGGCTTCACACCCACACTCACCTCTTCCCAAAACAGCTCCACACCAAAGCTCCCCTTCCCAGAGACTGTGTGTTCCCCAGCAAAACAAACGAGCCTGTGGTTTGGGCAGAGACCTCTGTGCAGGGTGGAGGTTTCAAGCTAGTCATCAGTTTGCTGCCTGCATTCCCAAACGGATTGCCAGGGCTTTTTAAAGGAAAAAATCTGAGAATGTGGGTTAATCTGTGGTCTACCTTATTAGTAAAACCATAAAGCCTTTTAGGAAAGCCCTACAGAGCAGACTGGGGCTGAAGCCAGTAGGTTTCTGTAGAGGCTTGGAATATTTATGGGACCACGTTCAGAGTGAATATTGGTGCATGGTTGTGGGAGATAAAAGGGAGTTTAGCCTGGCTGACACCACAGGACTGTTATAGGGTTTTATCTCTTCTGCAAGATTGTGTGCACCATCCATCCATTTCAGTAGTGGGCGTATCACTCCTAAGAACCTCGAAACGATGGTTCAATAAGCTTGCAGGAATGTTATCATTTTCCATAAAATTTGATAGGATTTTCCAGGACCTGTGATGCTTCAGTGTAATGCATTCTTGGCTATCAACAGCCATCCTGAGCCTAGGGAGAATGCTCTGCAGAAACTATAAAAAGGTTTTAAGCATGCATTTCAATTTACAGTAATGTCAAGTTCATCCTGCAGTGTGATTGGGGTGAGGATTCAGAACATATTTCTGGGTTTCATTCAATTTCCATGCTCCTTTTCGCAATTACATTTGAAATCATGTTGTTCACTCAGTCTTAGCTGTAGTTTAGCCCATATTTACACCACCACATGGCAGAGATTCACGGGGAGGGGACTTATTCAGAAAAAGCTGCTTCAGAGCTTGGATGCATATGTCTTCTCCTTGATTAACTTAGCTACCTTATTTGTTGAAAAATGGGGCTTGTCCCTCTTAAACTAACACACAGCTATTTAATGGAGAGACAGGACTGTCACTCTCTAAAGCTTGGTCTGCAGTCACACAAACATGAGGGTACTACTGCGTGATTGCCTCACTCATCCTTGGTGCAAGTACTGAACGCTTATTAGTGCAGGACATGTCTGAGAGGGAAACCAGTCTGTCTGCTCCTGCCCTATCCTGAGAAGAGCTGCTATCTACCATCTTTTAAATTCCACAGTTTTTTGAGTGAACCCGGCCTTATTCACAGGCAGTTGGCAGGGACAGGCCAACCTTCCCCATGCCTCACTGGTGATCTGTGAACACCTTCTTTCATCTTGAGAGGACAGATCAATCTATCAACTTTCTGGGACTGCAGCCCTTGTGGTAAGAGTCTCAGTAAAAACCAGTTGCAGCGCTGGTTTAAGTAGCAGGGATATTTAGGATCTCATGTTAAGTACAGAGACCTCCTGTAATACCCTTCTCAATTCTGGGTATCCCAGAATGCAGACCCTTTCATTCCCCGCATCCTGAAGTAGTCTTTGGGAGGTTAATCTGTTCCATAGCTTAGAAACAGTCCGCTGAACAAGCATCTTGATGCCCTTTCATTGAGGACAGTATTTTCTCCTCTCCCCTTCTTGAGCCACAGCCTGTCAGTTTGTCCATTTCCCACCCTGTCGCAACAGGTAGGTCCACTCCAGCCTCTGCATTGGGTCGTAAGACAGAATCACCTGCACCCAAAAAGAAGATGTGTCCCTTATTGCATAACCAGCAGGGGCTGACTTTGAACCACTGGCCCAAGGGCCTGTATCTTATTGTCATTTCTTTGAATCTTCTAGGCATGCTTCTTCTGTCCCTTACTAACGAAGCTTTGCATTTTATTGCTGCAAATTATTCACCCTGAAAACAAACAAACTAACTAACTAACAAACCACAAAACAACACCAACAAACAAACAAACAAAAGACCCATCCAAGCTGAAAACATCACAGCCAAGCAAGAGAGATGTTTTTAATCATCCCCAAAGCAACATCTTTGTGTTGGTGAATGACAGGACTTCCAGCAATCCGAGCCTCTTTGTGCAGAGCCTTGTGAATAAGCAAATCATGGATCAATACAGGCCACAGTGTGCGTTACTCGTTAGCATGCTGGGAGCTGGGAGCACAGAGGTTATATCAAACACCAGCTCCCTCTTCCACTGAAAAGAGTCCACTGATAGGGCAGTGTGTGCTGCCAACAGTGAGTTATTCATCACTCTGTCCTCGTTTCACAACAACATGATTCAGTGTTTGTAAAGGAAAGTCCTGACTACAAACATTACCCTCATTCAGCTGCCATTATCCTTGTTGCAACATACAGCATAGATTGTGCTCTGCATGATATTTGCCAGGACATGGGGGCAGAGCATCCCCCGGTGATCTGGAGATCTGTGGAAACTCAGAGCAGGCTGGAGGGGGACTGTGCTATGAAACTGTTGCCCTTGAAACGTCTGACACCCCACACTGCCTCCCAGTCAACCCCAGTGGAGAAGCCCAGCTGAGCGCTTTACCTGTTAAAGTCTGGGATGAAACTGAAGCAAAAGTTTCCAGCCATAAGATGAATTTTCAAACTACCAGCCCTACAAATTCAGCCTGGAGAGATGGAAGAAATTAAGCAGTGCTATGCCCTTGCTGCCTCCTCAGTTTCCAGCAGCTGCAGTCCTGTGGCTGCAGACTGACAGTTTTGCTGATCAGGCAGAAAATAGAGTGAACTCACCTTGCTTTTCCCTAGCCATGTTAGCCTCCTCTTGCCAGCAAGACTGAAAACTAGTTTTTGTCAGTCAATGCAAAGTACTCAGAGTCTCTCAGAGTACAGATACACTGACCAAAAAGATGCCTCTCTGTAAGAGAGGAAGGTCAGCTCTACAGGATCAGCAGAACTGGTGTGGTTTGGCTGCACTTGAACTGACATGAGCTGTAGGAAGCCAGAAAGGGATAGAGAGATGCAGGTAGCCTCCCCTATGCATGGTTCATTAGGCTGAGGGAAGATTTATCCCCTAATCAGTTTTCTGATCGTCCTTAAGACCACCTACTACTCTGCTTGGTGTTTCTGAAATTCTCTTTTTGGCTTTCCTGTAGCCACCAGTGTCAGGCAGCAAAGCAATCAGTGTAAGTGTGACACTGTCCCATCCAGGCTTCTTCCCATCCAGGCCATGCACAAACCCTAGATTTTATCTGAAAGGTAATTTGAAAGTCAAAGTAAAATGCTTTCAAACAAGTGAGTAATTAATAAAGATACTTAACATACTTTCTATTTTTCTTATTCCCCCCCCCTTTTTTTTTTCCAAGCAAGCGTAATGAATGGCCTTCTGTTTTAGAGATATATCCAAAGCATGTATAAATCAGTAGAGTCCCACTGACAGCTATGGTGCTTTGTCAATCTACACAAGCTGCAGATAAAGCCTTTAATGTTTCCACAAAGCAGACTTATCAGGCTCCTTGTGGGCTTGTATGAGTTAATAGAAAGAGCTTTCTAGCAAAGTCATCCATCACTTGGCTATCTACAATCACCAGCATGCAGGTAAATCACCAGGGTTCTGCTACCAGATGTTAAAAAGGCAGTTGACCTTCTTGTATATTCCACACACGAAAAGAGCTCAGTAAATTATTTGACTTTTAAACAACCATATTCAACAATTTACTACAGAGCCCACTAACTGGATGAGGTGTTAACCTGGACATCCTGACTAAATTCCAACCGGGTTAATTATATGTTGCCTTAATGCTCTCGTCTTTCAATTGTGACACTATTTGATGTTATTTTTTGCTTCCCCCCCGACTCAAAAAAAAAAAAAAAAAGATTGTCCTGGAATCCTGCTGTTGCTGTGTTGAACACCAAAAGTGTATGTGCTACACTTGTAGATGAAAGATTTCTGTACATAGAGTTTTAAAAGCACTCATAAATGCATTCTTTATGAGCACAGGACCTCTAATGTATGGATATGATTGGTTTTGTTGCTTTTATTGATGTTATTATTGTTCCTGCTGTTTCAGATGCTATTTACTACTACTACTTTTCTTGTCAAGTCCTGAAACACAGATTTGGATTAGCATTAAAATCAGGACCTGCATTTACCCAGAGTAATGTGGTGTTCAAATTTCGGGTTCCAATTCAGATACATTTTAATGTAAAATCATCAATGGCAAATTCATATTGAGATTATAGTGTAAATTTCCAAATTCTTGTGGGCAGGAATTGCTGCCAGAGCTGTGAATAAGGCTTACTTCAAGTCAGAATTAGATTAGATCAGAAACAAATCAAAACGAAAAACGAGAAAGAAAGAGAGGCTAATAACTACTGTACTGGAAAATCTTACTAATGCTACTTAGGGATTCATCATATAAGATGTAATCAATAAATACTATGTTAATTGTGATTGTTCTGTAGAGGATATTGACCAGTAATTCTACACATTTGTCTTGGCCGCTAACTTTTACATATAGTTTTCTCTGAGTACCTCCCCCATTTCTGTGTGTGCCAAAGAGTTCATATTCTTGGCTCACAGTAAGAAACATCAAAAAGCAGAAGGAAAATGAGGAGCAAAGTTCCTTTTGCTAAGGGCACATGCTGTGGCTGTGAGGTTGGGCTGTGGGTGAGACCTGGAAGGGAAGGAAATTCCAGCTCCAGTGGATTATCAAGTAAGTAAACTGTCTCGCCAAGGAGAAATGCCTGTGATCTGCCAATCATGCTGCTCAGCTGATTTAAGGGGCTAAAACTGTTGAAGAATTTTCACCCATCTTGTGGTACATTCTGTATACTTCCATGCAAAGACAGTGCATTTGATAGAATAAGAAAAGGAGCCAAAGTTTTTATCAAAATCTGTGGTCTATGGTAAATTTGCAAGAAGGAATAATAAGGAGCACAGGGCAAAATTCTGCCTTGCAGAATGAGGTATGGACTTCTTGAGAATACTCTGCTCATATTCACCAGGAATATCCTACTTATCAATACAATCTGGGCAAGGTCAATTTTAACCTCGGAGCATCTACCTAACAAATGAATTTCATCTTACTTGGCTTATTATACATAGCTACCCAAACACTACCTTTCAAAAATTGGCAACTGTATTAATTTGATACTTTACTTCATTAACTAGGTCGTGTTTCTGGACATAGCCTGATCTACAGAGGAACCAAAGTGGTTCTAACTGACTGTTGAAGTCTGTTTGGTCCTTGTTCCCTTGCTAAGCCCGTGACCTACTGCAGTCCAAGTAGGTGGGGGCCAGCAGGACAGTTTGCCCCGCCCTGTTCATCTGAGAGGACACTGAGGGCTCTTGGGATTTTCTGTAAATCAATATTAATTCAGGGGCAGAAGAGCTGAATGCTAGATACCTGTCCTCCTCCAAGGGGATGCAAGTCGTCATTTCTTCCACAGAAACCACCAGCCAGCTATCAGCTTGAAGTATCCTTCAGGGTGTGTGGGATTAAATTAGAACATTTGTTGGCACTGAGCCCACAGTTTGTTTTGCTTGCACAGCACCTAGCACCAGAAAGTCCTGCTCCCATAGCCCGAACAATAATTCAGACTACTGCAGAGTCATATTAGTGATGTGGCTAGCACCAACAATATAACCCATCAATCACCATTCTTTCTCCTCGCTCCAGCTCAGTTTATTTCCTAAACTCTAATATAAAGCCAGCTGTTTCAAGGTCTGTATGGCACATAGCTGGCAGGAAAGGGTTTACATTCTTCTCCTTGCACACTAAAATAAAGTGCCCTAGCACTGTACAAAAGCCTGTAGCTGTGAAGACAAATTTTTGGATACTGTTCATCCCTGAGGTGGTTCTCCTGGCCATGACATTGAACGTGTCCTTTGCTACAGTGGAAAAAGTTTGCATTCAGCTGGTAGTGTTGCTGTACCTTCAGTCTTATCTAATTATATTCTATAAAGTGAGTTATTTGCCACGTATTTACATAACTTCCTCTCCCTCTTTCTTCCTACATGTACAGCAGTGCCTCAGCTGCTCTCTCATTTGGCCACAGAGACACCAGTTTGCTAATCTAGTTTCATGGTCTGATAGACCTGGACAGTGATCAGTTTGCTTCCGAGGCATTTGTGTAAGAGGGAAGAGAGCTTTGATCCCTATCGGCAATTCCAGCTAATAGGATTGCTCTTCTTATGCCTCAGCTTGATTGTCACAGTATCCTCATGTGATAGTCTGCAGCAAATCCCATTCCCAGAAATTTAAGCCTGTGGCCTCTATATCCAAAGCCATTAACTTTGTGACAATTAATGGGTTGACAATACAGGCCCCCTCCATGCAAAATTCAAAAGAAAAGCAGCTTGGCAAGACATAACCTCTCTCCAGGGCTAGTGGACTCTTTATGTTAAATACCCGGCACTGCCTGAGCTATGAGGTGGTGGAATATTTGAAAGACCTGCTGGAAAGAGACAAATTTAAGGATTTTGTCTAAATGCCAGGACTTAGTAATATCCCTTAATCCACAAGACATGAGATGAGGAGGTGCCAAGAGAGAAGAGGAGCAGGGAATGAGGCAAGACCATGATTTAAAACCACCCATTATGGGAAGATTCAAATGTAAAACTTTCCTTCTTGCCTGAAGGGAACAGAAGTGCCCCAGGTGGCCTAAGGGAAGCCACCTCTGCCGGCCCGGTGTCCTTCTTGCATGCAAAACTCCTCCTCTAACACGTGTTTCTTGCACTCTATGGTCTACTAACAATGATGGTGTCTGCACAGCAAATAGCAAGGCTCTTTGGAAACCATGTGAAGGAAAGGATTCAGAACATCTCATTGCTCAACAGGACTGTGTGATTCAAAGACACTAAACTGCTCAAAACAAAGGGTATTGGATGGAACACAATGGAGGCAGGCTGGGAGGGAACATTATGGAAAGGGTCATCAATGTTCATTTTATTTTATAATCCAGATATAAAAAGGCACCTATTATGAGCCCTGGACATCTTTGCCAGGGAGCTCTGGGTGGGCATCTCAGCCCCTCGGGAAGAGGTGGCACTCCAAAATCAAAATGAGAGCTTTGGCTACACCATATCCCTTGGCCGTTTCCTTCCAGTTCCCCATCCTGCCTCTTCTCTTTTCAAAGATTGGCCTTTCTGAGCCACACAAAAGAAAATGAGTTTTCATGTCAGTCTGTTCCTCTAAACATTCAATTACCCTGTCAAATAGTGAACACCTCTTCTTTATGGGAAATTCCTCTGGCTCCACCTCTTCCTCCTGTCAACTGCTCTTTGCTTTGTCCTTTTAAAGTGGAGCTAGAGGCAACAGCTTCTGCCCTTACTTGTTAGCAAATGCAATGATAGCCACCTTCTGTGAGTAATCACCGATTTCTATCTGGTTCCTGTAATAAAAAAAAAATATACAATTACAGGCTACTTGGCAATTCTCACGCTGCTGGGAAGCACAGCGGAGCGCTCAACACAAGCCATGTTTAAGGCAGTTAAGTGCCGTGTATGTTACTTTTTGTTGTCTCTCAGACAAGTGGTGCAATGCAATAGTGTACAGCGACAGTGTAAGGGCTGGCAGAGCTGCCTTCTTCCTCATCTCTCTCCCTCGCACGCTCTCAGGAAAGCCACAGCAGGTCCCCAAGTAAATGGTACAGCTATGCCACTGCAGACCTGCACTTTGGCCGAAAGAGCCCTGTTGCAAAGCAAGGCATAACAAACTGGAAGACCACTCAAATACGCTGCTCTGGGACCCCAACCACTGTACTGCACTGTGCCATGCACATGAACTAACTAGCCTTTCTCTGTGTCCCACTGTGTTACATGACAGTGTCACATCCAAAATCAAATTCAGTTCTCCATTTTTAGGCAGGAAATAGCCTTCTTTAAGAAATACAAAATATTCACATGCGGATTTTGCAGTGAGAGCAACAACTGAAATATTCTGTCTTTAAGCTTACAAGTTCAACCTTTTCTGCACTTTCTGAGAAGCAGCACAGCCCAAGCAAGCTGCGGGGCCTACAAAGTACCTGCTTCGCAAGACCTCCAAGCTGGTCATGCATCTAACTCAGCTATGCACAGTGAGATTAGTGATCTTGAAGCACTTCTGGAAATGCCCAACTGTGCCCTTACTCAAGAGGGAAGGACTGAATTTGGTGACTGGGTTCCAACAAATAGCTGACCTAAGCTCCTGGACACTTAATGCATGTTTCTTGTTCTTGGTATAGCGGTATGTGATGCCTCCTGTAAAATGACAATCATGTATTTGTTAAAGATATCAGACCTGATTCTGACCTCAAGCTGCCACAACCTGTTATTTGTATCTGCCTGTGACAAATACAAAATGCTCCCTACTCAGAAAGCTGATGCCTCCTGCCTACTTTGTGTGCAGGCAACAACCACTGACCAAAGGCAACAGCCCACAGACTCAGTGGAACTTATATATGGTTTCTACTGAGAAGACTTTAAAGTGAAACATCTGAACAGTGACCCTGAGTCCCAGGTACAATACAGGGACAATTTCACTGAAATCAGTGCATTATATGGATGGGAAGCAAATCTAAAATCAGAATTAAACAGTGCATCAGAATTGTACTCAAACAGACAGAAGCAACAGCTCAAATTACCAGTGAACCAAAATGGTGTCCCATTGATTCTATGCGTCTTGACATCTACGTTGGGTCTTTGTGATTAAACACAGCCCTGCAAAGGACAAAGATTATGGCACTCATACAGATGTCCCTTTGGTGTCAAGAGTTGTGTATGTGTTAGGAAGTGAACCAACTTCTCTATGGAGGTAAAATTTTTCTGGGGGCTGTGTTATCCAGAAAACAAAGCAAGTCACTCTGTGAGCAGCAGAACTGACATAATCCAATTTCCTACAGGTTAATGCCTTGTGACCATACTTTTTCACTGCACTAACCCCTCCATTAAGTTCTCTTTGATCTCTCCCACCAAAATGCTTCCATTTCCCAGCCACACTCACGCACTCAAGCCCAAGCCCCTCTCCAGCATCTTGCATGTACCCCAAACAACTGAGAGGCCCTGGGGCGACAAAGGCCCTGGTCAATCCCACGCCACATGTTGACTGCATGGACCCTGACCACATCTGCTTGGCAGGCAGAACTGGTAATGTTGAAATCACAGTGCAGCTTTTCCTTTAGCAGAAGCACCAATTTTAATACTCAGTGCCTTCTGAATAACCATCCGTTTCCACAAAACTTGTAGGAATGTCTTTTTGATCTCTACCCCTACGTCAAATTTGGCTACATTAGTCAATGGGCTTAAAGTTTCTTGTCGGAAGGGGGGAAGTTCAAGACACAAATGTATGGAGAGAAATGAAATCACATCAGCTTTTCTTCATTAAGGAAGCAGGCAAGAGTAAAAAAAGTTGCCTATTTAGCTGGTATAACCCAAAGTATAAGGACATATATTGTCAGAGGGTGTGACCCTGTAGGATTAGTTGCATGTGTGATAGAAATCTCAGTCTGAGCATAAAAAGGATCAGAAATTGGCCCATATTCTCTTTTTGGCTCCAGAGAACCATACTCTCTGGGTTTTGATCAGATACATAATGCAAAATTATATATTGACAATTTTCTGTTGCCTTCCATTCCCAGAGGATTCCTGAGTACTTTAGTAAAAGATAACCTTCCAAATCAGTCACTCAGTGCCATGCCTGAAGGCAATTGCTCCCTGTCCCCTGCTGGCTCTTGCTTTCCTCCCCGAGCTTTTGTTACCGACTACCACATTTGTTGCAGTGCTGTCCTTGAAAACACAGCTATTTGCAAGAGCCTCCTGCACCCCTGAATTCCGAGGGTTACAATGACAGCGCTGCCTGAAGCAGTATTTCCTTTTTGACGACGTTCTGCATTTGCCAGCTGTTAACTTCATCAAGATCCTATGTTGTGAGAGTCTAAAAAAAAGGGGCAGATCTGTTTTCTCCATAGCCTTTGTGGGAAGGTTGTCTGGCTAGATTTGACCCTGAAAAACAGTGAATTCAATGGGGTGCCATAACGTGGCAAGGAGGGCAGAGAATAACTCAGCTGTAATTTTGAAAGACTGCTCCCAGTTCAGGAACAATCACCAGTCAACTCTGGCTTTTTAATGTCAACATTTCTGATACACAGAGGGAGTAAAAATCACCTCCTCTTTTCTGAAATAATAATCACTTGTCTTAAATATCAACAGCACTGGAAAAGCTGCCTCAGGCCCGAGGTTGCTGGGCTGGGTTTCACTGCCCTCCCGAGACAATAGCGGATCTATAGGACACCCTGCGCCATACACGCCTGCGAGATGACTCAACTCACAGCTGTTGCTCCTGCCCAGGCACAGAAGTTATAGCTTTGACCTTTTGCTCATGGAAGAAATGATAGAGAAGAAAGGTCCTCTAGATCTTTGGGATAAACCGCAGTGTCACTTTACCAGGGGACAGCAAAGCTCTGGAGCAATTTGGGATAGGAAGTGAGGGAAGTCTGTGCATTGACTGAGATGGCAGGTGACATTTTGAAAAGGCAGGACAGGATTAAGCAAACTGGAAGAGGGACAGGATGCAGGCATGAAAAGATCTTTAATGTCATGCAGTACATCTTAAGGCTGGAGAGTCCCTCCCATACTGCCCTCCTGGAGCACTGGCTCCCTGCGAAGCACCGCAGCTACAGAAACCTCCATCCTCCTGTGCACCTCTGCTGTTTCCTAGGGCTTTCCTGCCTAGCTGTGCCCCAAAGCTGACTTTGCTTCATGTAAAGATCATCCAAGATCCATTGCATTTTCCTGTCACAGCAGCTAAAGGGTTTCAGACTGAAGTTCTCAAAAGGTTTTTCCTCTACTTGAAGGTGCTGGTACAATTCCAGACTACCTTTTATGAGAGCAGAGTCAGGGCAAGGCAAGGCTCAGTGCTTCTGAAAATCCTACCCCAAAGCAGTGAAAGGATCATATGAGCAGAGCTATTTAATTAATAAATCTAGTGTCATTTAATTATAGTTAATCCTTTTACTGAGAACACAGCCATCACACAATTCCTCAAAGCTGTCAGGGTCCCCAAGCTACCACTATTATGCAGCCTTTCACATCTGTGCCCTGCCAGCTCTCCTGGATTTGATGTGGATCACATGTGAGCACACAATAGTGTTTTTGTTGAATTAACCAGAGAACACATCCAGTGTTTGCATCTACGTGCACCGTGGGCTGGTATCAAGGGTTGATTGCACATCATCCTGCCTCCCACTTCACTTCCCAGAGGTTGCTTTGTGGGACAACTCTAGGCAGCTCCCCAAAGGAAGCATTTTTCTGTTTTCCAGCATCTGCAACCACTCTAGAAAGAAAATCAACAAAAGTACAATGTGGCACAAGGATGCCATTTGCACTTTGGCAGCATAAGGGCGCATGCCTCTCTCTTTTTGGCATCTCCGTTTTCTGAAGGGTTTTTGCTAGGCAATGGTCCTATAGGAGGCAATGCAGATGTCCGCAGAGAAATGAGGAGGACAGTTTTCTGACCACCAGGGTCCACACACATGGAGACAGAGTCCAAGTAGAACCAGAGAGAGCAGGTAGATCTGGGCACCTGGCTAGCTGGTCTTTCTGCTGACAGAGGAGTGGAGGTGTCAGGTTCACGGAGCACACATTTCCCTGTAAGAGCAGTAAGGTGCTGGCAGGGGGCCAGGCTCTTGTCTCCAAAGTGTTTTGTCTCACACTTTCTTACAAGCTGGTCCAACATGTCTCAAAATCTACCGCTTTCCACAAATCTTGCCTGTCCAAAGCTGTGTAGGTATGACAGCGTGCCCTTGGTTCTCAGCCTGTGTCAGTGGCATTAATATTTCCAACTCCAATGGAGATGATAGAGACCACCATAAGGGAGAGGAGAATTGGTCTTCACACCTCCAGCACCTTCCTTAAAAGGACAGATAGTGAAATTATCCATTCTCATAAAAGCAGATATGTGGAGTAACACACTGACTCCCAAATGCCTAATTAGGCTAAGTGGGAAGAGAACTTGTTTCTGCACAATAAGGCCACATCCTCAAATCTGTATAAGTACATGTCTCTTCTCAAGGGCCTGGGCTTTCTATTGTTTATTTGGACAACAGCTAGCTTTTACCAGCCTTTACTTTGCCAGGGTATTTCAGATGATGCCTAATGATGCAAATTTTTCTCACAAAACCACACCTGCCACTCCCGCCAAAGACAGAGTCATGCAAAGACATCTGAAGGGTAAAATCTGCAAAAGAAAATCTATTCAGCCTTTCTTTTCTGTTCTTCCTCCCTGTTCTTACCTATCCTCTGTTCATACAACAGTGGGGAAAGTTTCCTGCCTTCCCATGCACAGTCTACTACTGTATACTAATGTTACTCAGCTGGTTTTGCTCCTTGGATTCAGTCAAGCCTCATCCAACAACAGGACCTGAGGTGGCTGGGAACAAAGGTGTCCTTCTGCTACCTTCACCTTGCCCCACATGCTTGGGCACATGGGAATAAATTCTGACTGAAGTTTCGGCTGTCGCTCCATGGAAATGGCCAACTCCTAACACCCAGTCCCAGATCAGGGGTTCTGACCCAGGTTGCTGGGCAAGACCCTCAGCTGGTGTGATTGTGATGAGTCAGAGACTGATGCTAGCTGAAGATATAGATGCTCTGAGAATGATTCCCAGTTTTCAGGAGCCACCCAGCCTGTGGTCTTACCTCTCAGTGGTAGTGCCAGGCTGGAACTCAAACACCACAGGAAATGAAAAAGCAGCTCTAAAAATAGCAGTTTCCAGCTAACACAGTGACATCTGCTCGGAAGAGTTAAGATCAGAGCTGCAGCCCCCTAATTCTGCATTCCCCTGTGTTTTGTTGTTGCCAGTTCCTCTCCGAACACCACTACGCACTGCTCATCTACTCTTCTGCTGCCCACAGGGGAAAGCCCTGAGAGGCTGGATGTCAGATCCTGACGATACATGCGGGAGGAATGTGGGGATGAGCTGTGTGGGCTGGGCAGCCTGCATGGCCTCGGCATCTTCACAGGGAGCCCAAACTGAAGGGCAGAGGAGGAAGGGAGATGAGGGAGGATATAGTGAGGCATTAAACAGCACTGGCTGGATCTCTGCTTGGCAGGGATTCACCTGCCCCACTTTCTAAGCCCTCAGTTCCTGGGGAAGGCTAGATATTAGGAGGTTGTAGGAAGTACAGCTGAGCTGATGGGAGCAAAATTCACACCACTTACCACAGGCTCCTGTGCCTCATGCAGAAGCCAGTGACTCTGTAGAGCTCCCAGCAGGTGTGAAAACTTGGCCCCAGCACCTGGCCCGCAAAGTTCCCAGAAGACACACATGCAGTCTAACCCGTCCAGGATCCCGCATACAATATTTAGGGTGAGCTGTACCAAACAGCTCCACCAGTCCTCTGCAACCCTTGGCACAGCCCAGCCCTCTCCCCTGGCCCCAGCAGGGTTTCGCTTCTACCTTTGTTTCCTCCAGGCAGTGGGAGAAAGGCTGATCTCCACCATCCTGCACTTCTCATCTCCTTAATGAATAAGGGGAGAAAATACTTAATGCAAGGAAACACTCACTTGCAGCCCTTATGTTGGGGCTCTGTATGATCATTGCTAAAGCAAAGAGTAGTTCCTTCTGGTGGGAATTACTGGGTGAAATACTGGGGTCTGCATTATACCGGGAGTCATGCCAGACAGGAAAACTGGAACTAGAAGGGTTCCAGGACAAGCTCAGTCCACCACAACCACAGGCAGATGGTTAGTTAGTTCAGATAGGTCTCCAGAGCATCCATCTCCTAGCCTGTGGCCACAAAATGCTCCCCAGGGCTTCATAACAAGCTTGAGGCCAACAGCAAAGAACAAAAGCCACAGTTTTTCTGTGCCACAGGGAGGGAGCAGTAGCTATCACAGGCACCTCCAGAGTCCTCAGTCCCTGCTGTAAAACTCCCAGATGAGGTCTGGAAATTGTCCAGGCCTCACATTACAAAGGGAATGGGGAAAAATCCAGCATCCAGTGATACCTCCCCATTTGACCTAAAGGGGCAATTGCAGAGGTTAGCTTGACCCCCAGGAGCATGAAAATATACACAAGACAGGATACCATAGAGCCTGTCCTGCCTCAAGACAACATTCTCTTTAGCTTTAGCCACTCTTCTGAACTTTTGTTGATGGGTAAAGGAGACCTGGGAGACTAATTGCCCCATAAGTTGTGGAAAAAAGTCTTTCATGGCTTTTTCTTTGCCTTCATTTCTGGTCCTATGACAAGTAAGTCTCTGAGGGAAGCCTGTTTATTTGCCAAGGAATTGGGGAATTTTGTGTCTCCTTTTATTCTTATGAAAAGATAATGACCTTTTGGTGGGAAGATCCAAGCTCTGCCAAGAAATATGTTTTGGCAGCTGTCCAGGGGCCATGATAGTTAGAGGTGAGCAGACTTCACCCAGAGGTTGCTGGAGCACTGGAACAAGCTCCCCAGGGAGGTGTCACAGCGCCAGGCCCGACAGTTTTCAAGAAGAGACTGGACAATGCCCTCACACACATGGTGTGAATTTTGGAGTTGTCCTATGCAGGGACAGGAGTTGGACTCAACGATCATCATGGGTCCCTTCCAACTCAGGACATTTCATGATTCTATGATTCTGTGATGTCCCTGGAGAATAAAAGGGTAGGTGGAGCTATGTGACCCTGGACTTCCATTTAGGCTTGGCATATTCTTGAGATCTATAAATCTGTGTCATAAGCAAGCGTGTTTGCTATCTGCTTGACCCCAGAGGCAAAATTCGAAGCGTGGGCACTGCAGCACCCAGGCATGCAATGGGGCATGTCTGAAAGGCATCACTGTATTTCATACATGCATCCTCAGCTGGAGTGAAATTAGGTAGCACAGGCACCCCCATCCCTGGCAGGATAGCTCCAAGCCAGCTGCAAAACCCATGCAGAAATTCTTAGGTACCTGTCAGGTAGTTCATACATAACCTTCATGCATCTGGATGAACTGTGGGCATACCTTTGCACTGTGGCACAGTTTCCTGACTCCATACATGGCCCCATAGTCATCCTGGCCACAGACAGGCTGGGGCTTCTGTTGCTCCTTGCCATCTTCAACAAGTCCTGCTCAGAGTTCTCTGCAGAGAGCAAGGTCCTAGTTCAGGGTCCATCTCTGGATGCATGTGTTTCTCAAAGATTCACGTATTGTTCTCCCAGAGGGACTATGATCTCATATATAAATGGGGAGAGGCTTCTGTTTCCCCATCAGTGCTTGAGTTCAACATTTTAACTCCTGCCGGTTTCCAAAGTGCAGCTGAGAGCATAGGTAATCACAATGGACAATGCTTCTCTCTTTAACAGACCATGACCTGGGCCACTTCCTGGAGGAGCATATGGCTCAGCACACTTTTGCTTCCAGGGATCCCCAGAGATCCCAGAGCACTGCTGGAAATGTCAGTCATTCCCTGAAATTCAGCCTCTAGGCTTCACCACAGGAAGTGAAGTTATTTTGCTCAGCCCTGCAGCTCCTCATGCATCTTTATCCAGCAATTTCACATGGAGGTACAAAACAAGATCCTGCCAGGCTTACCCCCTGCTTTTGGCCAAAGAACAAAGGTCAAGCAAATAATACCAGGTTATGGCAGTGAGTGACACATAATCAACAGAATAGGTGTAAAGGCTATATCCTGAGAGATTTCGGTTTGCCTCTGCTCCTCACCAATTGCCTCCAGTTGTAGCCCATTTTGAAAGGTTTACAAGCCCTCAGCAGTCACAGATCAGTTACCTAAACTCTGTTTTCTGAACTTTTCTTGCTATCTTTGGACAGCTGCGTCTGTGGAATTGCCTATTAACAGTTTGCAGAGCAATTTAGCTAATCTCAGAAGAGTACATGTGAATCTAATGGCCAGATAGAACAGCCTGACAGATCAATAAGGCACATTCCAACTCTGCAGAGTCTAGACTTCCCAGAGAGGAATGGTAGGATTTTTATAGCAAAGTCACAAAAAAAAATTATGCATGTGTTTGTGCAAGAGGTAAAGAAGAGGAGCAGAGAAAGGGTAATGCATTGAACCAGAAAAATGTTTTGAAGAGCCTGAAGGAGTTTGTTCTGGATCAAGACATCCTAGAGACCACACTGTAAATGCTTCTGGTCCCCAATTTCAATGCAACTGTACTCCTGTGAAGCTAAGAGGCTTTGCAAATCCAGGTTGGGTGGGTTTATGAAACTGGATGCACATGTGCATAAGCCTGTGTTGCAAGCACATAGGCATGCATGTCACACTGTGGGGAGTTTGTTGCACACACCTGTAATAGCATTTGGACCCACTGAAGTCCCTGGGACAAATGGGTTTTGCAGCTGTATGTTTCTAATGACAGCATGCAGAGGTACCTGACGATTCAGAGATGACTGATGGTTATCTGCACCACCTGAGTGTACTTCAGTACAGAAGAGAGACGACAACACATTTCCAGCCACGTCTTTTGTCATTCTGCTGCCTTCTCCAGCAGTGTGACTGCTCTCAAAGATCATGCCCATTTCTGTAAATAAACTCTGATAAGGTTCTAGCCCCCAGCTGGCGTAACAGAAGACTGTGCAGCGGTGCTAATTTACAGCAGCTGAGAATTTGCCTTGGTGTCTCCCAGCTCAAACCAAGAGTCTATAAAAAGACAGTTTCTCAAGTTCAGCTGCAGTGCAAAAAGCCCTGTTCCTATAAGAAGGAACTAGCCGGGTGGCTCGCAGCACTGATGCTCCTGCTAAGGTGCCTAGAACATGGCAGCATGGCTATGCTACAGCCTTCTGCTCTGCTGTGGTCCTGGTGCAGTGACGCTGAGGTGCTGCTGGTAATTCTGACAGTACTTTGGCCCACATGGATTTTCTTTGTTCAGCCCTAGAAAAATGAGTCTGAGAAATCTGCATGCACAGAAAGCTCTCCTCCCCACAGACACCAGAAGGCTGTGTTTTCCTCATAATATTTTCTGTTTTCCTTGCCTCCCTCTCTTGTTCCCATCGTATTTGCCCAGTAGGTCCTAACCAGAGGTCTACTGCAATGTTCAGCAGAAACTGCCAGTGCCACTGTGACAGAAAATCCTGGCTGCTCCACTGCCTGTGGAAAGCTTGGTTTGGTCTATCTCTACCTCAGCACAAATCACTTATTTGCTTTGCTTCTGCAGAGCCTGTACAGCTTCATTCTTTACCCTCCAAGTCACTCAGTGTACACTTAGCAGCAGGGATGAAAGAGGCTTCAGGAAATAGCATGCTGAGATGTGAGGCCTCCCAGGCCTCCAATCAACCCCCCTGAAGGGGAAAGGCCTAGGGCTAAAGACCAAATTCTAATTATAACAACAGATCTGCAAGTCATTCCCAATTATGTCAAGCTCTTCAATGAGGAATTAAACAAGTTATAAAATGGGTGCACTATCTTATTCTTCCCTCTAGCATTAATAGTGTGATGTTGTAAAAACATGCTGATATCTAAACAACATGTGAAGGGAACATTAAAGCGGCATGTGACTGACAGAGGAAAACAATATTAGCATGATAGACACATCCTGTCTTGCTCTGCAGGCATGATTTACTACTGAATTACACTAAGTTTAACTACAGTAATATCTCAGATTGCAGTGGGGATAATTCTTAAATGAACCCAACAAAACCTTAACAAAAGCCGATTGCTGGAATCTAGGAAACTGAAAATAATACAATGTGAAGTAAAAGGAGATTTTGCACCTAAGAACAAGGATCACTGGTTATGTTACCAGCAAGCATCATGAGTTGGTCAGTTTGCATCAGGACTGAGGAACTTTCCAGGACATAAAACTTTAAAGTGTACCTCTAACGTAATTTCCATGTTCAGAATCAAAATTGCTGAGAAAAAGAGTAATATCACAATTAAAAAGTAAGAAAATCACAGTTGTCCCTTCCAGGCTGAGAGTTTATGAAACTCGTAAAACTAGTACCACAGAGGTGAAATTGGACAGGTCGTAATTGCATAAGCACAGTTTGAGCCCTGCAGTCTTGATAGTTGTTCCTCCAGAAGGCTTCACTAGCACTTCCACACCTGCACATCTCGGTGTGCAGCTCTTTAGGTAAACTATACATGGGTGATACCTCCCTCCCTCTGGCCTGCTTCCTTCAGCACCTTCTCCATATGCAGTCACTTCCATCTGTGCAAAGTGGGTGGCATTTTACACTTCCCTTTCTCTTCAGTCAGGTGTAAATGGGTTGCAAGAGGTGCAAAACAGAGTCTATCCGGGGGAAAGAATAAGAAAAATAGACTGTGAGAAGGTTATTTCTGTAAAATCTGCCTCTTGCCTCTAGCATTGTAGCTGGAATATGACTGAGAAAATGTCATAACAATGTTCCTACTAGTTCAATATATGTTTGAATAGTACCTAGAAGAGTAGAATAGTAATAAATAATATTTGTTATACTACACCCAAAAGAAGCCCTGAATGTCATTTGTAAAGTGATATTAAAGAGATTCAGAAAGGCAGAGAATTCAGGCTGAGGAAAACGTCTCACACATGAGCAAACAACAGAGCACAGGATTACAATGGAAAAAAAGGCAATACTTTAGCAACAGTAGCAACAGCAAACTGCAAAATACAGAGCACTTTGCGTTAGATACATAAAATTTTGCAGTTAACCTCCCTTATCAACTGTCAATTGAAAGGATTAGTCACCTCTGCTCAAATACTCATTTCACATAATCTTCCCTCTCAGGCACTTTTTACCATGCAAAGTGTTCACAGCGCTGAGCAACAGGCTACATATGAGTTTGCAGTGACTTTTTTTTTTTTTTGGCAGTGCAGAATGTCTGAAAAGACCATTAAAGTGCTTCTTTTTAGTCTCTTAGGTGGGAGCAGACAAAGTGCGACAACACGCTATCTGTTGTTAACGGCAGGATACTGAGTGTTACTTTAGTTGCACGCCTGGGCGGCTGTGGTATCCAGGGGCCTGTGTATACATACATACTGTGTCTTCCGCAGATCCACTCACATCAGCTGGATCTTTCCAGACCACAGAATGCCTGAAGTCAGAAGCTGGCCTGTTGGGGCTGTGATATCCTCCAACATCATCTGCTCTCTGTCCACCTGGTACAGGGTGGACACGTATGGGTAATTCTTCCTTCTGCTTCCCTTTTCCTATGGCCAAAAGAAATGCCTAATGGTTCTCCACTGCATCAAGGTTCAGAGATGCTTTTGGCTTGATATAGGGGAAGATTCTTACACTGCAGTGCAACTTCTAGGGTGTCTTTAAAACATTTCTTAGCCACGCAAGAGGTTGCAATGGATTAGGAGTTACTTGGGGGTGAAGCAGCCTGCTAAAACAGCTTAATCAAACTGAAACCTGCCCCTAGCTGCCCTTCCTTCCCAGGAGACCCACAGGGATTATGGGGTAGATTCAGTATTTTGTCAATGAATTCCTCCCTGGAGGCAGCTTAGGCAAGGGGCTTCTGTGTGCATATAAGCACAGCAAAATATGCAGTGTCAGGTCTCCCATGCCTGCAGGGATGGACCCTCCTGCACATGAGTGCCATGTGTCATGGGTCACACAATGAGGGAGGTGCCTAGGCACACACCTTCCTGCCCAAAATAGGTCATCTGCCCAGCTGGGAACACTGCTAACCTCTGCAATCTTTATTTTCACAGGAGATTAAAAAGAAAAATAATAAGGCACTTATCTGCAGAGAAAATACGGAACCAGATTTATCTTTCAGGTTTGCATTGGCCATTGGCATATAAGGCCAGAAGGGACTACCAGACAGACTGTTAGTCTGACACCTTGCATATATATCACAGGTCATTTAATTTTAACCACTTTTATCTTCACTGAACCCAAGATATTGTGTATTCAAAAGGTAGTTCAGTCTTGATCTGGAGCCATCAAAACATGGAGAATCCATCACATTCATCAATCATCTTCTCTTTTAAAAATGTGAGCCTTCTGTCAGGTCCATTGATTTGGCTTTGCTTTGCAGCCATTGTTTCTCATTTTGTCTTTCTTTGCCAAGGTAAGTAACCATTTAGGGTCTGCCATTTTATCCATGTGAAGTTACTTAGGAATTTTAATTCAGGCATCATTCCATCTCCTTTCTGACAAGTTATCCGCCAAGAGTCTCTCTGCAAGGCATTTCCTCTGGACAATGAATCATTTTATAACTGCTTTCTCCACACTCTAATTTTTTCAACATGGATTTTAAAGCATGCACACTAAAAGTATACACTTTTCTGTTCCGGTTTCCCACATGTTGAGAGGCATGAATTACACTCCCCTCCTTTGTTCTTATCAGCCGAATCACACATCAGCTTTTCCATTATTTAACTCCAGACTGATGTCAGGCTAATTGGCATGGAGAGACTCAACTCATCTGCTCCCCTTTTTGGAATTACTGGCATAAAATTAGCCTTCACCCAGTTTTCTGGGGGACTTCCAGCACCTGGGAAGTGCTCAGCATTAGTACAGTGGGCAGCCAGGCCCTTTACAGCCCTGGCCCATAACTTCCCTGGAGGCATCACAGGTCAGGCATGACAGCAGTGTCCCTGCCATCAGGCTGTCTTGTTCCCAGAATCAGCCCCAATTGAGAGGTGCACCTGATCCCTGGCTTCCCATGCAGGCCGTGTTGGTGAGGCCTCTCTAAATTTCATGGGAAAGTGATGTAGAGCTGCGTTAGCCTGGCTTGGGAGAGCATCGCAGATGCCTCCTTGGCAACAGCCAAACAAGTTTCTTAATTTTCACTGGAGGGAGTTAAAAATGGTTCTGTAGATCCCTGGTAGATGAAGGTGTTTATTTTTAGCTTGGATGACCAAGCCTCAGTGGTCAAGATGCCTTAGCCAAGCTTTCTGAAACTGGGGAATTTCAGGCTTGAGGGTTTTACTCTAAGTCATCTCTGGTTCTCACAATTTGAAGCAATTTCTGTTCAGTCATTCCTGCGAGGAAAGGCCAGGGCAGCTATGTGCTATTTCAGAAATAAACCTGCCATTACCACAACATGTGATGGGCAAGCCCTGAGGCCACAGGATTTGTTATGAAATCAGAAATTAAGTAGGCAAATTTTAGATAAAATTAAAAAAAAAAAAGTACAAAAAATTTCCACAGCAACAAATGATGTATTCCTTATTTGTAAAAGCAGCATTGATGAAGACTCACAGAGAAGATTCTGTTTCAGCATGATTTTGTTTAATCAGGCTTTGAATTAATTAACCTAATTAGTCACTATGGGGGGGATAACTTGGACTGATTTTATGGAGCCTTCTGTTGTGCTGGTTCAGGTCTTAGAGCTTGATTTAAATGTGGCTGGAGGGGCTTATTAACAAGAGTGATTAATGCTGCATAAAATTGATTACAACCTGATTTTAGCTGCAAAACCACGTTTCTGCTCACTTTCATCATGAGTAACTGCAGTGACCTCAGACCAAAAGCCATCTGACTTATGGTTGAACAGCAGTGACGGCACTGGCAGCCACAGCCCTCGCCATTCAGATGGCAAAATGCAGCCTGGCTCACATTGTTGAGGAGTCTTGAGCCAGATCGGAGTGACTGTGAGGGCACAACGCTTTGCTTGCAGGTGGAGATAGAAAAATCCAGCAAATTCTCTTTAGCAAATGAGAAATCAGTGTGTGGTTGTTATTCAGTCGACTTCTCCGCTTAAGCATCTGCCTGCCTTCTATGTCTGTTTTTTTACAACAGTAAACACAGAAAGAGCCTAGCCTTGAAAATTCCTACTCCTAACCTTCCTTATAAATAAAGTCAAAAGAATTTCAAACACTGGCACGCTGCTGAGCTGTCAGGTGTGTATAAGTGTATGCAAAATGCATGTATATGTGTGTGCAATGCTTAGAAAGAATGGGACAGATCCTGACATGGGAAGCCACAAAGAGTAGTACTGAGCCTACAATGGACCCCAGGCAACAGATCTATTTCAGAAATAAGTGGCAATGCAAAGTGTCTGGCACTCTGCACTGATCTTTTAGATGACTTCTATTTTTCTGTTTGATAATAGTACCATCAAAATACAATAAAAATCTAATTTGAATTGTATGGCCCTGGATACTGTTAAATAAATCAGATGTGAAGTTTCTAAACAAGATATCCTTGAGGTTGGCTTTGAAAAAGAAGGAAGACATTTCACACAGCCAATGACATCTAATTTTTTCAAAGGCTTAGCTCGACATTTCCAAGAAAAACAGTTATTTTCTGATGAAAGGCTGCACAGAAAGAAATGTCATGTGGAAAGGAGGAGTTTGGATTTGTTTGAGGTTTATTTTAATAAAAAGGAAGAAGTGAGGATGGTGAAAGGAAAAGAAAAATCAAACTTAAAATTTAACAAAGATGTAGCACGTCTCCATAATGTCTGGCATGAAATTACCACAAAAACTGTATTAATTCATGTCCCTGAAATCAGCTCCTGCAGCCAATAAGGTTATCCTCCTTTTCCAATAAATTATTTGCATGCCTGCAACTGTCTGGTCTAGTCAACAAGGGGGTTTATTTGTTTTTTTCTTCTTCCTATGCCAGTTCAAAACAATGGGCCTTGCCCTCACACAACCTGAGGACAAAGTATCAGGAAAAGCGCCAGCCTTCTGTGTTGGTAGAGCTTCTGCTCACAAGCCTGACACTAACTACACGCAAGAAAGTGAGTGAGGAGTCTGCAAGCTTGCAAGACAACGGGCTCGTGTCGTCAGTCCACCACAGCGTGCTGAGGTCTGGATATCTGTCTGTAGCTGTGGGACACTTGCCCAGAGGCTGTCACCTTGCCCGTGACTTGGAAGGGAAAGTGCACACATGTGTGGGGTGCACCAGCATCCCAGGTGTGTGAGGGGTGTGCAGAACTGGGTCTCGCATGTTGATGCCAACAGGAACCTGTGTGTTTATTTGTATGGATGGAGAAGGAGGAAGAGCAGAAAGGATCAGCTCCCCAGGCACTTGTCAAGACATCCACGAGTGCTATGTGCTGTCTGCATTTCTTGTTGGATCAATTAGAGCCAGGGCTGGAGGAATATTATTTGCCAAATACATTATTTCGCAAATGTTGGTCTTCTTTACTGAATATGCTATTTGACTAATCATTTCTGCAGTAGCCTACTAGCTCTAGCACCATTCAAATACTGTTAATTGAATAATTTATGAGATGAACAAAGACAAAATGCATTGAATAATTTATTCAAAGAAAAATTGCTTCCAGTATTTGGTTAGCTCTAATTAGAATCTCTTTTTGGCTAGATTACAC
This sequence comes from Patagioenas fasciata, assembly GCF_037038585.1. Lineage (NCBI taxonomy): Eukaryota > Metazoa > Chordata > Aves > Columbiformes > Columbidae > Patagioenas > Patagioenas fasciata. The sequence continues at coordinate 49,120,375 of NC_092522.1, forward strand.
ACATACGTGCACGTGCTCGGGTGTACGCGCGCTCACAGGCACATACGCACACATGCAGCAAGCCAGATTTGGGATGTACAGCAGATTAGCACTGCTTTACTTCAGTGATTTTATGCTTGAGGCACACTGGCACAGACAAGATCAGAACAAAACCTCATAAATAGAGTGAAAGAGCAAGTCCAAGTCAGAAATTTCGTATCTGAAACTGAATGTGGTTATTTGCAAGCATGGACTTTCTTGTTTCACACTTGTGTACAGAGAGTGAAGGAGAATGAAAAGGAGGGATAGCAGGTATTTTGTGGCAAGAGAATTGTGGCATGATTTCAGGACTGCTAGGGTAGAGCACAGTCCTTAGCCATCAAGAGGCCCAGATCACATTCATACACTGCAGAACAGCTTTTTTTTCTCCAACCCTCTTGGCCTATCAGCCAGCCCTCTTCAGTCATCCCATTTCAACTGCAGTTTTCTTATCTTTAGGACAGGTTACACATGAATTCCTAGGGCAAGAAGCAGCTTCACTGACCACTGTGAGCTGCTAGACAAAGACGTACTGGCATCTCCTGTTGGTTACCTGATTTTTCACAGCTAATTTGGGGGCAGGTATTTCAGGTAAAGTGTCAGCTTTAATTCACAGCCCCTTCAAAGCTACTTTCATATGAAGCCACATAAGCTCTCCGAGTCTGGTACCTCCAGGTCAGGGGTGAGGGCAGCAGAAAGATTTTACTGACAGTGCAGCTGTTTGCACCATATCCAACCACATGGATAAACAAAGGGCTATAATTTTGCCAAGATAACCTTTGTGATAACCTTACAAATACTGACATAAACCATATGCACTGCCCAGTCCCAGAAAGACAAAGACAAACCTTACATAAACTCTCCAACTTTACAAAATTTACAGGTCACATTTCCATGAACATTCATAATGGAGAGAGATCCCACTTTCAGGCCTAGGTTTTAAACTCCCTGCAGCACAAGGAGTAGAAGGTCATCTCCAACAACAGGACGTGTATCAAATGATAAAAGTAGCCAAAGCACACTAGAAGGCATTGTGTACCTCAAAGAAAAAAGTGTTCCTCAACTGTTTGTTGCCTGCATCTTTTATTTAGATAGCTGGACAAGATAAATGAGACAGATATGCAAGCAAATCAAAATGCAATGATAAAACAGAAACCTCTAATTGGTCATCTTGAAGGACAAAGCTGCATCTTCTGTGATTAATTTGCCCCCAATTTTTTTTTTTCCTGGTTCTACTTTTGTAGAGCTCCCAGAGCTGCCCAAATAGCAAAGAAAAAGATAATGGAGATAATTGGGAACATCCTGAATAACCTAATTCCAGCGTCCCTGCGGTATGACTAGACACCTAAAGGATGTCTCCAGAACTATGTTGGCCAGCATGAAAGTCCATGTCAAAGGCATCAGAGTGAGGTCACTCTGTTTAAAAGCTTGTTGGCACTTTCAGTTAATAAAAGCCACTTGCAAAGTATTTCCTTTTATGTCTGACAGGTTTCTCTTTCTGCCCTTTATATATGATGTGTTACCACGAATGCAGTTCGTCCACTGTTCAATCATCCCGTCTGTTCGTGACGCATAGGTAGTGCATCATTTTGTAAGTAGGACCCAGGTTTCAGAGAACATTAGCGTTCAGAGGCAGGACTCAGGAGTGGAAAGACAACACCACAGTCATGCACCTTGCTTAGGAGTTGGCATAGGAGCCTTCTGCTCCCCCTCCAGCCCAGGTAACTTTGCTGCACAGGTGTGTGAACACAGCAGGAGCATGCAAGTGAGTGCCAGGGCAGTTGGGGGATGCAGCTGGAGCATCTCACATCACAGTGTTGTGAGGCAGCCACGGCCATGGGGAAGTGGGTTGTGAGCATCCCATAGTTATCAACTGCTGCATATTCAGAACTGCTTCATCTCAGTGCCTCCTTGGAAAACAAACAATATTTCATTTCATTCAGTGCTTTCAGGAAGAACACAGCTGTGACACAGCTGTGAAATGCCTAGATCCACTATGATGTGGGTACTTATCAGTAAATAAGAGCAATCTGAGATGACAAATGGTTGACCCAGGCTGTATTCAAAACACTGTCCTAGCTGTCTCATGGGGGTCCTCAGTTCTGAAAACTGGTACTAATACATCAGTGGAAATAGGATTCACCTTAAATTCCCCATCCAAAAAGCAAATACCAAAGTCACAGGCTGTTATCATCTTCAGTACCTGCAAGAGTTGGCAAAACAAACATGTTCAGCAAATGTAGGGTCAGAAAGGACTTTTTCTCCCAGTATTTACTGCATCTTCTGGCTAGTGTCCTCTCAGAGCATTGAGCAGGGATGATGATGTGTCAGCTCCAGAGGAAGATACCCCCTCTTGTCACATTTTCCTGACCTTGCCAGGGGCCAGCATGATGCCTGGACCCCTCCTCTGATAACTGTTTTTAATGCTACATATGTGCACATGTATTTCAGTATGTAACTATGCGGAGTGCCAAGTCAGGTCAGAGTTTGACATTTCATTATTTTGCCATAAAGCAAGAGTTTTAAAAATTTCAGGCTTGAATAAATAGTCACTACCCCTTTTTTTATGGAATTTATTTACAAGAGCATCAAAATGAAAGTGACAGCAGTGGCAGCAAGTAAATTACCACTACCTAATTGGGTCCAAAGAGCATTTGAGGCCTGAAATGTCCCTTCATGTAGACTGACAGAGAAAAGAAAAGCATACTAGACACATGCACATTGACTTGACCAGTCCTTAAATTTCTTATTTTTCTGCTAGTCCCTGAAGTGCAAAAAAATACTATATTCTCCCCTGCTTCAGTTCCCATGTTCAGAGGCTCATAAGATTTGCAGTTGGAGACCTTTATTCATTGTTAGACTTGAAAACAAATTTCTTTGCTGAGCTTGTTCCATTCCTTTTCTCTCCCTCATCCAGCAACACAGAGCCAGCCCAGTAGTTCTGCTGCTCTGTGTCTCCTAGGCAATCCTGCTCAGTGCTGACCAACTTCTTGTAAAAAGAGCTGCAAAAATGCCAAGTACTGGCTGCTGCACTTAAAAATACACCTTGTTCCTTCGCACTGAGAATCCAGAATTTCACAGAGGAGCTTTCACATCCCTGCACCACTGTTCTTTGTAAGTGTCCAGCACAGGCACAGCCTGTTCTTACAATGCTGTTGGTTGTAAAACAAGATAAAAAGCCTTTAATTATTTCACTAGAAACAAAACAATCTTCAACTGTGAGGTGTCCGCCAGAAAATTGTTTGATCTGGGCTATTATCCAAATAGAAATTTCCATGGTTTCGAGGTTGTAAGCCACACAGCATTTTAGATCACTAGGACTGAATAACTGCTTGAAAATAAACTTTTCCCAAGTTAAAGGTTGATGGTTCTGCATGTCTTAGAGGATTTGATTCTAATTTTGTTTGGTTTTTGGTTTTTGGTTTTTGGTTTTTGGTTGTGGTTTTTTTTTTTTTTTTTCAGGGGGGAGGGTGTTTGTTTGTTGTTTTATTTTTGTTTTAATAAAGAGAGAAATGGGGATGGATCCCCAAGTAACCTCAATGTGTAAAGGTCTGAGGCTGCTCCATAAGCACAGTGTGAGTTCGGGAGCCAGACAGGAGGGGCACAAGGCTGATTGCAACGGCTCAGCTAGATCAGCCCCAGGTAGAGAATCAGAGCTGTGGGTTGGAGACCAAGGCTCAGCCTTACCAGGCTGGCAAAGTGTACAAGAACACTCGTGTGAATGTCCCCCACCCTCTTTATCCATTCTTACCTAAAGACAGATGCCTAATTTTCACAAGAAAGACTTCAAAATAAAAGGTTTGCATTAAAAATGTGGGGAAGGAAAAATAACATCCTAGCCTCTGTATGGAATAAGAATATGAGTTCAAAGATCATGAGGATGTAGAAACAGCACAACTTATTCTACAGGATTCAAAACAGAGGACATGCCAAGTTCCAATGTTTAAAAAAGCCCTGTGACTGAATTACGTGAAAAAGAAAAAGTTCAATCACAGCAGAAAACTGAGTTAGGCTAGTGCAGAAGCTGTCACTTCTAAAGACGTAAAAAGTTGCAAGATCAGATTTGTCACCAGAAGTCAAATTGGTGAAGTTTACCTTGCTTGCTAGCAAAAAAAAAAAAAATAGTATTAAGCATAATTCCAAAAAGAAGCTTTAGAGAAATGCATAATCCTCCTTCTATGGAGCTTTATTTCAGAAAGGGGCTATTCTGCACATGATTTATCTTTTTCTGTGAATAAATTTGTTAAGCCTGAGAGGGTGGACTCCACTATATGGTCCCATAGTCAGACAGCACAATATGCAGCTGTGAGATGTGTTATTATGCAGAAAAGATACAGCACAATTGCAATGAATCTTCTCAGAAGGATTGCAAATCCAGTAAGAATGGTAAATTTCAACCTTTTGTTAGCTTAGCTTTGGTTCTTGACTTCGCTGGCATTTTAAAATGAACGGAAGAGAAGAACCAGAAGCAATCTGTAATAGAAAGCTCATTAATTCGAAGCTGAAATCAGCTCCAAAATCCCATTGATGCTGGTGAGTTTGGAGTACATCTCAAATGTGGGAAATTTCCTGAACCCACAAAATCAGGCTTTGGGGTGAACAGACTGTAGAGCTGACAGAGAAGGAAGATTATGCATGTATTTGCTCACTAGAACGTATGAGCTGGAATAACAGATATGATATTTTGGCTGTTATTCACCACCAGTTTTGCAGGGTATAGGGACTGCTGGATCTGTTTAAAGAAGAATCCATGACCTGTACCTGACCTACCCTCACATTATCCCCAGCCTGCACAAAGAGTGGGCGACCTTTCCTGCTGCTGCAGTGCAAATTGTTAAAGATCATTGTTTTACCTCAGGAAGGTCTTCAAGTGTGCTTTGCTGTTCCCACTGAAATACACTGTGGCTTTACCATTGATCATCAGAGGGCAAAAAGGAGAATTTCATTCCTCTGGAAATTAATGTTCTTCAGCAATTTTCTTTTTGTTGTTGTTTTTGTTTTTACTGTGCAGGTTCTTGCATCTAATTTACTGAAATCATTCAGTTTTTCTCTGCAAAATGCTTTTATTCAATAAAGGTCTGTTCTCTATCAGCCGCTCTTCTGTTTACTGGCCTTGATGTTATTGCTCTGCTGGCTGGAAACCAGGTCTGAACTCCCTGTACCGTCCCTCCCTGCACACTGGAACACTCAAACATGCATTGTGCTTCCAGGTGTGAAGCCACAACACTGCCCGAGCTTGACCGAGACACCCTGTGCCAATCTGGAGGGCTGGATTTAGCAAGGTCACTGCACCAAAAGCATTACAGGCAAAGGAAGCCAGGTGTCTCCTCGCTATACTCAGCGTGAAGTAGTGGAAGTTGCTCTGTAGATTATGGAAGTGGTTTGACACACCAGCTTGTTCCCTGCAGGGCAGAGCAGACCTGGGTCAGGGCAGAGGGACAGCCAGCCCCATCTCCTGGCCATGACCTGGCCAAGCACAGGTGCCTTGGGAAGACATGGAGGACACAAATAGTCTATGCAAGTGACGTGTCCAGGCCACAGCCACAGTGACTGTGGGACTTACTGAGCTGGTGGTTGCATCCAGGTCAACATGTTCAATAAGCACAGTCTGACATTAATCACGTTGCCCTGTTGCAGTCAGGGTGCTGCATGTGGCCCTCGCACGGTTAATCCTCTCATGCTGCTGTCAGAAAGGGAATATGTGCTTGACACCAATGGTGCAACCCTCGGGTACCATTAAACATCAGGAACTACTCAAACATTTGTAAAATTTCCTTTCTGTGCACATCTGTTTGTTGACCTTTGGGACAGAGACTCTTTTGTAGCCAGATCTTGGTGATAAGAAGCTGCTGTCACAAAAAGCCGCTGTCACAGCTGGCACGATACCAAAGACGGAACTGGGACATTGAATTGTAACTGGAAGGGGTTTGCCCTTGTCTGCATGGGGCAATGTGGGGAAGTTTGCTCTGCTGTCACCCTTGCTTTATCTGTTCAGTGGGTAAATAAAGGGCTTCAATCTTCACAGCTGCAAGCTCAGCAGCTTTCTCCACCACATCATTCACTTGAAGATAAAAAAGATTGTAGAGAGTCCTAGATCTCTGGTGCAAGCTGTTATTTGATTTATTTGTTGGCATGGGATTCTTAAACATGGTAGGTGCTTTTTTTTGCGGATAGGAGCAGACACAGTTTCCAGGCTTTGAAGAGCTGGCAGGAAAGATCTAGTGTATATCATGTACATAAAGAACACTAATACAGAAACAAAGAGACACACAAAAAAAAGCTTGCAACATTAGATTAAGTGGTTGCTTAGGGTTATTATATAAGTCTCGGTTGTTTGAACATAGAGATGCATATGTACACATATATTCCTTATGCATGCACCTCTGTACTGAAGATGTCATATGTACAAACAGCAAAATGGAGGCTTAGAGATTTACACAATGGAAATTAATAAAAAAACAGTATTTCCTGACCGAGGTACCAGATTCAACCATGGCTCTAAATTATTGCAGTGCTCAAAATAGTACAAAGGGCTGCAATATAATCACTACAGGAAACAGTCAGGGTGCAAGAGACAGAACAGGTGTCTCTCTAAAGAGCAAAAACATCTTCCATTGCCCCATGAATAGTGTCTGCATGTGAAAGAGCAGATCCCTGCTCAGTGAGCAGACCAGCACACAGTGGAAGGCACATAGAGTACCAGCCGACTGCAGGCACTGATTAATGAGTTACCTCTGATGAAGGTCCCACTCTGCAGACAGTCCAGTTTTGCAATGATGAGTTTACTGCGACTGGCTCACCTGCATGATCGTAACCAGCTCCTCTACTAAGCCCATTTATAACTCAGTGCATTGATTGACTTCTTTTTAACCCCTGCTGCAGCCCCTCAAGAGCAAAAGGTGCTCTCATGTCTCTTGCCCTTGAAGGAGTTGCATGTGAAGTTTTCGTAATAACGGAGCATCTTGGCAAGGTTATCTTCTGGCCTCCACTTGATGTTGTTGCCTTTTTAAGAAACTAGCTGAGGCTTGTGTGTGTTCTTTGAATTAAAAATGCAAGAAATAATATTATATAGAGAGATGTAAAAATTAAACAGATGCCCTGTTTCTCGTCTAAGTGGATTGGTGGTGTATGAAGTGTTTGAGGGTATTTCTAGAGGGCTGTGACACTAGCTGCAATCACTGAGAAGGCCATCTGAGTTATGGGCTATTATTTAAAACTTTGGACCATGTAATTGTTTCCTTTCTTCCTGAGATTAAAGACAGAAAAAGCAATACTGTCTCTTTAGATAGGAGTAATGGACATTCAAAGACTTGTTTGCCACTTGGGCAGAAAACCCAGATGTTTAGTGACTAGATCCTGTAAGAGGGTGAGAAGAGATGCCATGATGCCTCATCAAAATGTCACAGTCATAGTGTAGCCCCATCCTCTGCCTGTCCTGTGGCGGGCAGCAAGTGGGACAACGCTGACCATTTGCAGCAGGTGGGCTAAGTAGCTGCACCCAAATTAATGATGGCAAATCCTAAAGTGAAACTGCAGCCATGCAAATTTGCCTGTCCCCTTTTTGTGGTTTTCTCAAGAGAAAGCCTTAGAGGGGGCTCTGCCTTTTGTGGCTGTTACCTAAGAGCAAATGCACATTCACAGCTCTGACTTATTATTCAAGCTGTGTTTGCTCTTGCTCCCCTGCTGCCTCCTCCTACCTCATCGGCTGAAGTCACAGTGACAGCACCTTACATGGGCTCAGCCAGGAGCAGCTCCAACACCAGCCCATGGGTGGGTGGGAGGGGAGTGCGGCAGGGAGGGTGAAAGGTTCACCTCCAGCACCACCCAGCACGCCTGTCTGTCTGCAGCCAAGCACTCCACTTCTTCCTCCTTGGAAGTAAACCCCTGATTGCCAGTGAAGACAGAGGGAGATGTGCCTTTGGCTTCAGATGGGGAACAGGAGTTGGCCAAGGGCCAACCTGGACCATCTGCTTTCTGGTTGCACTCCTGGAGCTGTGAAGCCACCACCCTAAGTTTTAAACAAAGGTAAATTTACTTGGGCCTGCAGCAGCTTAATTTCACATTGACATCTGACATCTCCTTGCTGATACTGACTGACACCCAACCTGGCCACCACTGGACCCCTCAACCTCCTCTGCACCACTTCTCTCCCTGTCCTCCCACATCCCCCCACAAACAGCAGAGCCCATCCTGCCTGCAAGACCCAAATCCTGGGGCCAGTTAGGGCTCAGCCCTTGACCTAGCACACCCCCTTGTTCTCCAGACTGTTTTAAGGATTTAACCTTTCCTCTCTCCTCTTATTCCAAGATTTTCCTCCAGGCCTTTGTCACCTTGAGGCTGGATTACTGCTGTACCCCTGGCCCTAGCAGCTGTAGCCTTCCCTTCTGCAAGTTCCCATGGGAAAGTTCTTGTCCTGGCTTGCCAGTGGGGCTGCCTCACCCCCCTTTGGAGTTCACACCACCATAACATCAAAGGTTGGTGATGACTTGGCTGTGTGTTGGTGCTCCGGTAACACTGACCTCCATCTTCGTTGTGCCAAATGGCCAAGTTTTCCTGACAGCTAAGTAGTTTCCCTCACATTCATCGTTTTGTTTCCTCTCTTGCATCTCTTTCAGAGAAGGAGAAATGAAGGCAGAGCAGGACTGCACTTGACAAGGTGGCCTTCCCCTGCCCCAGAGCTCCCCACTCTGGAGGTCCTCTTTGCTGAACACGGGAAGGCACAAGGTGAGCTGCATTTCGCTGCCCACCATGCAAAGCTCAGTGATGCCCCACTCCTTCATCTTGACATATATGAGGTCTCTGTGGATCTATACCTTTACAGCATGTCCCAGTGTGGTTTTGCAGGGACTATATTTTCCCCCCTGCCCCACGTTCATCCCACTCTGTATATGATGCACACTCTGGAACTCCTGTTACAGGGGCAGCCATACAGCAGTGCAACCCTCTTTCCCTAACTACTCTGTGGCTGCTTAACCCACCCCCAGCCCTGGCACAGTATTCACAGAGAGTGTCAATCATGCCTGCCTCATCTCAGCACCATTTCTAGCATGACGGAGTCTGCAAGTGAATCACAAATACATTACCAGCATGGCGCTGGTTTCCCTCTGTGGGCAAATGCAGACTCAGCAGCCCAAGGCAGCACTTTTCTCCTGGGCTCCCCATTTCCCTCTTGCATTTTGCCTTGCTGCGTCATGTTCTCCTTACCCATCATCCATTTCTGTACTTTGCCCTTGCCTCTGCTTCTCCAGCCATCTCCATCGATCCTGCTCATGTAACAGCTGTATAATAACATTACTAAAGGATTTGTTTTCTTTTCTAGATAACCTGTCCATAGTCCAGCTAAATCAAATTTAAGCCTGACAATGAGGACTTGGTGAAAACCTAGAGAAAAAAACCTAGAGGAAGAACAGGTCTCCTGAGTCATGATCAGTAATCTACCACCAATCCTCAGACATTTCTGTGAGCTTCAATGGAGGTTAAATGCTCAATACAGATGTGCCTTTCCATAACATTGTGGAAGGTAACAAGATATTGGTTTACAAGATATTAAATGCATCTCACTCTGTATTATGTATTAACATTAGAGTCACTTGTAATGGTTCCTACAGATTTTTTAACAGTTGCATAGGACTTCTCCATAAAGACTCAAGTAATAGGTTCAGGACAGGGAAAAGTAAAAGAAAGTAATGAAGTAAATATAGATAGATTTTTTTTTTAATTAGCCTTTTTTTTTTTTTAATAGTTTTGTACAGTACAGTATTTTTAATCAAAAAAATGTTGTCCTGGAGAGAATAACCTTCCATTTGGCACAAAATACAATTCTGGACAACAACCAGAGCTGCATACATTTGCTTCCTCTTGCACAATATCTTATGCTACCTTCCTTCCTTCTCTAGAAAATGCACAGTGAAATATAAGCAAATACATGGTTTTTATTTTTGTTGTGAAACATTTATTCTCATGAAAGAAAGGAAGCCTTGAGAGTATTTCAGACTGTCTTTTATAGTTCCTGTAGCTACAACTAAGACATGTGTTTTCAACATAAATCAGAGTGATATAACTAATTACATGTTTTGTACAGTGCCTTATTGTTCCTCCTACAGAAAAGTCCTATAGGATCCAATAGAAAATAACTCTTCTACATCCAGCTTCAAAGGCTACATTCTCATTTATAGTAAGAAAATAAATACATGAGAGTAAATCATGGCAAAGGAAGCTGGGGGCTCTAGATCTGGGACATTTGGGAGTTCTCCCTCTGTGCAACATGCACATGTAGGTGAGGCTATGAAATAATTTAATCACGGGGTGCCAATAGTAGTTCATGTTTCAGTCAGACCAGATTAATCCAGCTGGGTCACTGGAAGCCAGGGTGCAAACATCCAGGTTGTGCTGCATGAGTTTTGACATGTGCCTGCTTGTCAGGCATTGTAACAGGTTGCCCAGGGAAGTGGTTGAATCACCATCCCTGGAGGTGTTTAGAAGGTGTGCAGATGAGGCTCTTAGAGTGTAAGGTTAAGGGTTGGACTAGGTAATCCTGAGGGTTTCTTCCAATTAAAATGATTCTATGTGGCTGGTGGAATCTGGCTGGTTTTCCACCCCTGTGATGGGAGAAAGGGTCAGTGTCTCAGATGTTGCCAAGAAGTAGAAGTAGACATCATTAAATGAACTCTCAGGTCAGCTTTGCTGTCCTGTACCACCCAAGGACCCTGTGTCTTCCAGTTGAGTGGTAAGGGAGGCATGTTTTGAGAAGGATGGCTGTGATGGTGCAAACATCTTCTGACTGCTCCTCTAGCTGCAAGGTAAAGTCCAACCACAGCTGGACACAGTGATGAGAAAGAGGAATATTGAGGCTGCGCATCCTGCGTTCAGGGTGGAGGAGCTGCCCGGGTGGCTCCTCTAACAGGGGCTTAGAGCATGACTGTCCCACAAAGCTAAAGCACAGCACTGCCTGGAAATGTGTGACCACAAGGTGAACCAGGGAGAGCTGTCAGCAGCAAGAAAGGCAAGAGGAGGTGGGGTTGTTTGACTTGGCTCTGGGACACTGATAAACCGAAGGAAATGTCAGTAAACATAAAAATGTCACTCTAATAATAGTAACTGACATTGCTGCTCCCTCTTTCACCAGAAATCCCAAACACTCAGTGGGGTGATGGGAAGAAGATTGTTTAACTCACCAAGGACAAGTGGACACCTCTGAAAAAAACAGCATGGGAAGTCTGGGCACAGAAACACCTGAGACTTAAGTGCAGCACCCACAAGAAAACTCCAGAAACACTGGGCTCACCTTCATTTTAAACAACCGTCAGCAGGAGAGTTTGAGACATGCAAAAAGGCAGAATGCAGTTTTAAATCTAGCCCAAAAATCAGTTGTTCCCAATGCATGAGGTTTTAGACCAGATTCACACACCATCTGTGGAAACGGATCAGGAATATTATTAATGCTTTCTATGGGGTAGTATGAACATAACCCAATCCAAGCCTGCTGTGACACAGAGCGGTATTTTGCTCTCGCTCGTTGATGAAATTGCACGTCAACAGAACACCAATCAGCTGTCCTACAGGTTTTGGTTTCTTGCCTTCTAGATCTCATTGATTCTCTTCCCAAAATCATGGTCTCAGGCTCGACCGCTGCCCATGGTGAAAGCTATACTGCGGATGTGCCAAAAGCAGCTCCGTGAAAGCTCTATTCTGAAATGATGCCTGTGCACCTCTTTACCAGCAAGTGCCACTCATGACCACCGAGGTGCCTGGATGCTTGGGGATGCTGAGAACCTGCTGCTCCTGCTAAAGCTCAGTCACAGGAGCTCTGGGACAGCGACAGTGTCGGTGACAGAGCAGCATGCCATGGAGCATCTGCTCGCTGTCTCCTGGCCTGCAGCATATGCTGCACTTGGCTGGTGCTCATGAGGAAGCAAAAGCCTTCTGAGCAACCCCCACTTTGCTGTACCCTGGAGGGAAGCCTCCCTGTACTATGGATGTTCAGCACTTCTGAAAAACAAATGCACAGCTGGGAAAGTACATACACAGGCATACACGTTTTTCCTCAGTGAGGGCCTATGGATGTTTCAAGTCTAATAGATGTCACACTTTGTTCAGTTTTGTTTGGAAGAGCTTGAGGGCCAGAATTGAGAGGTACAGCTAGCATGCACTTCTTAGAGATGTCCGTACTTCTGGCTATGTGTCAGTGCTAAGATTCAGAGCTAACACCCTGGCAGCAAGCATAGAGACAGCTTGTACCTCTGAGAGACATGCAGCAAGGAGCTACATGCTGTTTGCACTTGAAAGGATTTTCTTTGCAACCACAAATACAAGCCTGCATGCTTATAAAGGGCTGAGAAGTTGCTGTATGATTCTGCAATGATGAAAGACACTAGGCCAGCATGGTCTGAAGTTTGTCAGCCAGATGCAGACGGGGTTTTTTCTCCCTTTGTTCCTGCTCCTCACATTATCTTGCACTGCATGATTCAGTTATTAAGATTATGTTTCATTCAGCTTAGTATAAACCCGGAGTGCTGAAAAAGGGTAAGGCAATATATGAGTGAGTAACTTCTGGCTGCTGCCCTCTGTTGCTGCTGGAGCTTGCTGTTAGGACAAGTGTATATAAGCAGAAAAGCTGCATGAGCTAAGAGGCAGCAAACAATGAAGTTCTATTAGAGAAGAAGTATCACTGCTGTGTGCTGGAAGGTACTTTGAAATCAATGCTAATAGCTTCTTTGGAAAGAGTTTACACAGTAAAAGTTCCTGAGAAGTGTCTAGCAGATAGGTGTTCTGAATCACAGGAGGAGGCTGTAGCATTCCCAGATACTTACTGATACCACCTGAATGAAACAAGCAGAGGTTTCTTATTTGCTGAGCTAGAGAAAAAAGTCAGTTCCAATATTTTCAGTGCTTGTAATTTAAATCTAAATCTTATAATATTTTTTTCCCCTTAAATCCCTTTCACTTGGAGTCCTGCAAATGTATCAGTGTCAGGGCTTTAATTTCTTGCAAGCAAGAAGTCTGCAGTTGTCCTGCTTTATGGAGAAAATCCTTAAAATATGGTCCAAAAGCTCAAAAATAGCCCTAAAAACCAAACAAACCCCCACAACATATCAGGTAAAACCCAACAAATACCTCCATCTGTCCACATTGAAACTACATACATATACCTTTTAGTCTTCATGAAGCAACTGATGGAGCTCTAATCTGTACGTCACAGTCACTCCAGTTTAGAATAGCAAAATGATTTTAATTTGTTGAAAAGATGACTCCAAACCTTTGCTTCAGTCCATTGTCCCACCAAACATTTAGGCACAATTTGAGGTTTTGTTTCTTGTGCCTCCCCTTCAACCTGCTGGGGTTTCCCTGGTGCTGGCCCATGACAGCCTGGTTCTCCCCTTTGCTGCTCTGGTATTGCTCCCACTGCTGTCCCTCAACCAGCCACGCTGGCAACTGTGTCCAGGGATGGTCCTTCCCAAGAGAGGGAAGGCTGAAAGAAGAATGCCAAGCCTGGCATAGGAACAGGCAAGGACAAAATGCCAAGAGGCACAAACTTCTCCCAGGCATCTAACACTAGCATGCTGATTGCCTTCTTTTTAGAAGTCCTGCACTATTGAACTCTTGGTAACCAAGGCATCTGATGGAGGGACATGAAAGATGTCACCACCATGTGCCTTTTAACTCCTTAAAGGTTTCTTAAAATAGGACATAAACACCTAAGTGCAGCAGCAAAGTTTTCTTTGGTCATACTGCAGAGCCAGAGGGATTCCAGACCTCACATTGTTATTGTCTTACTTTAATGCAGCATTAATTTTATGTACAAGAGAGGTACTGGAAAGAAGCACAACAGTGCTGCCACAGAAAATGAAAGATATTTTTGTATGCTGGGAGCAGGGTTGGTACAACAAAACCGGCTCTGGTGTACAGCAACCATGGCTCCTCATGCACTAAAAGTTTGTGCATGCTAAAAAATGGTGATGCTGACACACTGGTCTGCACCATCCCAGCAAAATCTTGCTCACCACTTAGGTTGTTCATGTCAAGGGGATTATGCTATCCTCAGGGACAATAAAAATGGGCCCAGCCCTGTCTCCCAGTGCTCTGGGTAGGGCTCAGTCACAGCTTCCCTGGCTAATCATCATGAATCATCATGTTTTCTTTCCTTGGTGGCACGAAGCATCATACCCCACTGCTTGCTAGAAGATTGTTTCCAATGAACTAAGGCAGTTAGACATCGCACCTTAGGGCAGAGGACTGTGTTCTTGCTTTTCCCATCACCAGCAGAACTTTGCTGTGTGAGCAAGAAATACGACCGCTACCAAGGACTAAGGAAGGAATTCAGGAATACCTGCAAAAATCAAGAGCCCGTACATAATGCAGCCATAGAGGGCTCAGTCTCCTCCCCAGAGTGAGGTATGCCAAGACATGTCGCCTGCTGCTGGTGGATGGACAGCAATGGCAAAAAGCAGCACAGTCCAACTGCGGCCATTGGATACTACAACTTGGAAGCAGGAGTTGCAGTAACATCACTTACCCTTTAGCTGCTGTCTGTTGAACTGCCAGCCGATGCCAAAGACTGTCATCCTCAAAAAAAATTATACCAGTGAATTGCTCAGTTAGTGTTAACGAGCCTTAAATAATTTAAATTTTCAGGATGATTAGGCTGTTCCTATCTTTGGGTTTATACTACTACTTTGGCTTTATACCACAGCATCCTGCCTCTACAGAACTGAAATACAGTCTTGTCCTGCATTGTCCCTGGGCTGCCCAGTTATTTTGCAAACACATCAACAGGGCAGCACCAGAAGAAAGTCTGTGACTTGCATTTAGATACCACTGTTTCCCTAAATTATGGTCACTGGGCTGTATCCAGATTAGTAAACAAACAGATCAAGGACTCTTCTCTGGCACTGAGGACAAGGGGCTCAACACAGCTCACATCTGCCTGGCTAAACTCTGCTTTCCAGAAAAACAGGATGGCTGTCTCCAAACTGCCTGCTGGGAACGATCAGGGACATCCATATCCTCAGTCAGACCTTGGGTAGATCCATAACTCTAAAAGAACTCTTCACATGAGCACTTAGATTATTCTTTTTTCTAACAGACCTCTTAAATCCAAATCTCCTTTCATAATGGTGTAAACCAATATTTTAAAGCATGACCACATGAAATTATTAATAAGACCTGTCCTCCTGTGGCATAAGCAAGTTTCTATTCTTTAGGCATTTAGAAAAAAAAAAATCTGTTTTCTTATCAGTTTTTCAGTTTTGCAATTAGTAAAATCATTAGTATTATCCAAATGCAATTCACAGAATGCTTTCAGATAAATGATGACTGATTGGATATGTATTCACCCTAACCTCTTGGCCTTGCTTTCCTTTACATGCCAGCATAAAACAGTGAAACCGCTATATAAAACCAGTGTTAGATCAGAATCAAGTCTCTGTGCAGTGACCATTATTAAAAGAAAAAAAAAGCTTCCTTCCCATTATATCCCATAGCATCGTTTGCCAAACAACATGCCATGCTGCCTTCAGGCACATGATTAATGCCAATGCAGTTCCAATAAAGCTTACAAAGTGCACAGCCCTGCTCTCCCTGGGGAGTTAGCAACAACAACGAGCGAAGCCTAAACGATGCTGTTCTTCATCTTCCAGTCACCAGGGACTTCCAGCCTTTTCCGCATTTCGGAGTATTAATCTTTATTTCTTTTTCAGAGTAATGACATTTCTCAGCAGTGAATATATTTATCAGCTGGCTACATCCACAAGACACTGAGCATTCATTTCAGTTGTCTTGTTGAAAGGATTTTGCCTTGGAGTGCCACTTCCATTTCCCTTTTTCCAGTTGGTTTGTTCTTTTATTTGCATATTGTTTCTCAATTTGTTGTGGTCTGGGTTTTCTCTGCTGTAAATACCAATGCCCAGCTCCTTTGCTGGGTCAAAGGGCTTTCTTTCAAAGTTATCCAAAGTATTCTGTATGTCTTTTATGTGCGCACTAGGTGCAAGTCCCTTTGTGACCGGGCAGTGGCTAAGTCAAGGTTAGAACCAGCTAGAATATCAGTTTTCAGTATCACAGAATGTTCAGGATTGGAAGGGACCTCGAAAGATCATCTAGTCCAATCCCCCACCAGAGCAGGAACACCTAGATGAGGTTACACAGGAATGTGTCCAGGCGAGTTTTGAATGTCTCCAGAGAAGGAGACTCCACAACATCCCTAGGCAGCCTGTTCCAGAGTTCTGTCACCCTCACTGAGAAGAAGCTGCTTCTCAAATTAAAGTGGAACCTTAATCATCTTTGTTGCTCTGTGCTGGACCCTCTCCAGCAGTTCCCTGTCCTTCCTGAACTGAGGCACCCAGAACTGGCCACAATATTCCAGATGTGGTCTCACCAGGGCAGAGTAGAGGGGAAGGAGAACCTCTCTCGACCTACTGACCACCCCCCTTCTAATACATCCCAGGTATCATTGGCCTTCCTGGCCACAAGGGCACAGTGCTGGCTCATGGTCATCCTGCTGTCCACCAGGACCCCCAGGTCCCTTTCCCCTACACTGCTCTCCAACAGGTTGTTCCCCAACTTATACTAGAACCTGGGGTTCTTCCTACCCAGAACTTGGATTTAAACATAAATTTATGGTAACACATGGCCAAATCCAAATTATTTTACCCATCCGGAACTCCCAGGGGACAAATTCTCATTTACACAAAAACCTCTTTATACCAGTCTGGCAGTGGAAAGAGACCTTAGTGTGGCTACAGACATTTAAGGGCCATTTCCAGAATATTTGAAATCCTTGACTGAAGGATCAGCTCCCAACCCTAATGCATTTGTCCTGATTCTGAAGTTACAGTTATGACCTACTGTGGCTTTTATTCCTGGACACTTTATAATATCAACCACAGCACTTCACAAACGAGGCATTTCACTGCCTGCTGAGAGGCAGCCATTTGCAGTGATTGTATGTGAGTGTAACAGTAACATCTCTTAAGTCTGAAGGCCAAGAAGTAAAAAATACCTTCTCCCTTTGATCCTCCAGGGGGAATTTTTGGTATGCAAAAAAATATAGCTGCTCAGCCTAACATCTAGCAGCACCCAGGACTGCGGGAACTGGAGTGTCCCCTGTGGCCATCTGTCACCCTTCCCAGCAGTGGGGAAGGCGGGCAGGGAGGTGTGGGGTGGGTGCTGCCAGCATGCTGCGGGACCCAGCCCAAACCTCCAGCTTCAGACTGCTCAGAGAGACAGAGCTGATGGGCCCACAGCACGGAGGCAGGTCTGCAGTGTGACAGACAGAATATGTATATTTACTTTATTAATGTGTGCCTGGTTCTATTTGTTGATGGATAGATGATTAGATAGATAGATAAACAGTGTGTCTGTGTGTGAGTGCATTAATAGCATGATTTCTCTGAGTGAATGAAGTACGCTTTCATTAACAATTGACTAAATCGAGTGTAGCCATTCTTTCTTTTACCCATACTTGAACATGCCTATTAGAAAACCCTCACTGATCAGGTTAGAAGTCATTTTTAGAAAGACTTCTAATAAAAACTTCTAGCTGCAGTTTCCTGCACTGGAGAGCAATAGGGAATCAGGCACTTAAATCTTTGGTGGTACAGCTCTAGGGCAATAAATACAAATTCAGTATGTTTTGCAGTGTCCACAAGATCTGACATGATGCAAGACACTTAAAGTGTAGTGAAGTCTAATGCATTAGGGCATTAGTTGAGCATGTGCAGGTGGTGAGACAAACAGGTAGCATTGTTTCACTGGATGTATGAATTTTAAAGGAGTGTGAGTGAAGAGAACTGCTGTTTTTTACGGCACCATCCACTGTCCATCCCTGGAGGCAGAAAACAAGATGTGATGAGCAGAGCATCTGATCTGATGTGGCAGATCCACCTTTGCCATGGGAAAAACAGATACTTCACTATGAAGTGACATCATCTTTAATAGCGTGGGATCTGTCACCAGCAGTTGTAAACAGAGACTGATTTACAAGCCAAGCAGCCTTCTCAGACAGTAAGATTTGAGTCAAACTTGCAATCCTAGACCTTTGTAAAAGAGATCTTAAAGTACCCTGACTCTGTGTAACTCCTTTTAAAGTTACCCAGCAAATAATTTCTCCAGACTCACCAAATATGACCTTCTCACCAGGCAATTTCTACTAAAACAAGTTAGTCTGGAAAGTCTCCCTGCTGCTGGGGTCTTCAAAATGAAGGATCACCTGCAGGTGGGGGCCAGTTTTCTGCAGCACCTAAGGCTCCTGCTCATTACATGCTGTGTTGTATGCATTGTGACTGACTTTGGACCCTGAGGACAGACTTGAGTTCCAGCAGTTGATGTCCACACTGCAGACTCCAGCCTCACACCTCCCCAGGGCTGGGGATGCGACTCAGGCATTCACAGCCCCCATGACACAGCCTGTCTTTTCCCACTGCAGGGCTTCGTGTGTCAGGCTGTGCTGATGTGATCTGCCAACCCTGATCTCCCTCCCATACAGTCACGAAACGGGAGAGAGATAGAGGTGCCACTTTGCAATTGCAAGTGCCATCCTGTAAATCGTTTCACAAGCCAGACCGCTCCCTTTGCACCAAAGCTGTCTGATGTATCCCTCTCTGTGATGCCCGATATGGTGCTATCTCACAGAGCACATAAGGGGATGCTGGAGACAAATGTATTACAGCATCTCTCTACAAATGTGGTTCTGTGAAGATATGAGAAAATTGTCATCGTAAGACAAGTTGCCCATTATATCAATGCTTTGTAGTACTAGAGCCTTTCAACAACTGTGCAATCGTAACAGCATAAGAATGGCTTTATTTGGCTTAGCTTAAGTACCTCCAAATTTTACATAAGATAAAACAGAATAGGCCCTCTCATATTATAATAGTTTATATTACTAGACTGGTATAAACTTGCACCTTAAATTATACCAAAATTTTTCATGTGCCAGTATCTTACTTCCAAACAAGACAGTAGCATTTCAAACAGAGACTCAAAATCAGCTCCTGTCAATTTTAGAGGCTGTTCCCATGAAGGGGTTTATTAAACAAAACATAAGAACAAACAGGAGGCAAATCACCCTTTACAGAAGAGTATTACTGATGATGAGAATGCCCGTGGAAAGCTTAAGCAGCACTAGTGCTGCAGTTTAATTTTGAAACACTGCCACCTCACGTCAGCTTAGCAAGAAGACACAACCCAGGCCAACCTCCCAGTGCCCTTGGTAGAGATTCTTCTGGTGTTTGCCTGGCAGCATATGGCACAGCAGCCTCACTCCCAGAGGCATTGTTGTCCACATTATTGTTGTTATTTTTTAATTGAAAATAATTAATAATGTCCATACCACTTTATGAATGCAGAGCCATCATGCACTCTCCCTTTGCAAGTTAGGCACCTAGAAAAAATAAGCTATAAAGCCAGAAACTGGTATTTGCTATTTCATGTTGGTATCTGCCTTGCATAGGATACGTTGGCATCTCTTGACAAGGTGTGAGGTACCAGAGTGTCATTGCTCCTACTTTCTGGCTCCACAGAAAAGCTTCAGGGACATGGACATGGACAGACACTCCTAGTTTGACAAGGTCATGGCTTCAAAGCAGAGCTGCCCTCCAGCCAACAGACAGATCTGCGGTGACCCTGGTGGGCTAGAAGCTCCAGACTCTGTTTTCACACCCTGCAGTGAGGCTTGCTTTATTGCTTTATTTTCCAATACTTCTGAGCAAGAACTGAAGTTTCTGTCTTCCATATCAGGGAGACAACCCATGAGCACCTTCTGGCATGATTATTGGTTTTAATATATAGCAGACAGCTATAATGGCTGCTCTGTGTGTGTAGTCAATAAGAATGCTTCTGTATATAATATTTTGGTTATTCAACTCTTCTGCAAAAGGGCTCGATTTTTGTACCTGACCCATGTTTAGCAGTGTTTACATTACAGGCTGAAGAGCACAACTGAGACTCTTTGTCTCTCTATTTCTGGCTAAAACTTCAGCAAAAAGCAGCCAAACTCGTTAGGAAGAGCAGAATTTGGGGATCTGCATCCAGTGGGACCTGGATCCATCCAGACTGCATCAAAGAGAGCATCAGCCCTACCAGCAAAGTCAGTGCTGAGGTTCCCCTCCCAGGAAGACCTGGGGACTGGACTGAGATGCCCTCTTCATGCATGATCCTGTCTGAAAACAAACCACTTGTTTTTTGGACAGTTAGTTTTCAGCCTGTTTAGCCTTCAGAGCCAGTTCACAAAACAATCACTCTAGTGCCAGTTCAAGGTGAACAGAGAGGGGATAAAAGCCATAAACCAGGGACAGAAACAAACATTTTCTCCATTATCTTCTTTAGGTGGTACAATAAGCTCTCTGATTTTTTGTGCTTGTTTGTACCAGTTTAGTCCTGTTTTAATGCAGATGAGGCGGAAGTCCCAGTGCTTAGATTTAGTATGCCACAGCACCCAAAAAAGTGAGAGTGAGACACCTAAGTAGTTCCTCTGCACAAGGAAAGTCTGCTGATGCTGGCTGGACCTGTCCTCAGGATGGAGAAGACTATGCAGTTGTACACTACCTGCTGCAGTGTTTGTGCATGCATGGGCTGAATTAAGTGGCCTGTGGAAAGGGCTAGAGCTCTCCCAGCACCCTGTCCTGCCACCTCCCTCATCGGTCTCTACACATATATGTATGTGTGTTATTCACATACACAGAGGTTGCAGATCAGCCCCTGTTTGGATAGGGTAAGGTGCTCAGTTCAGCAAATCACCTAAGTGTGTGTTTAACTTCACGTTCTCAACACTAGGTGAAATGTCTGTTTATGCTCACTTTAGGAGGCGTAGTTCTCTCTTCACCTTGAGTAGTCACCCTCTTCATCCTCTCTCCCACCTGTCTGAGACAGTCCGGCACCTACAGAGCCTGCAAACACGTTGTGCAAGGAGCACACCGAGCCTTGAAGTGTTCCTCCGGCTCCTGTGAGCACTCGGTGGGGACAACTCCTGGCTCTTTCTCGGGACCTGGGGACTGCAGCCCTGCCGTGGCGCCAGCCAGCTGTAGGTAAGCAGTGAGGGGCTTGTAGGACACAGGAAGGGAATCTAAAGCGAAATGGGACAAGTGTTGGTAAATAACACCTGGGAGAGCCATGAGGGCACACCGGGGAACTGCACAGCACACGGCAAGGTGGACAGATTAGGGACCCAGTTAAAATAAAACCCATGCTCTGTCCCAGATCTAGCAGCCCCAGCCAGGCAACAAGCGCAGGCTCAAAGCATATGTAAACAGGCTTGAAAGTTTTGTCACAGTCTGAAGGTGTGGATTAAGGGCAAAGCAGCACCCCAATGCTGAACAGAGTGGTGTTTAAAATCTGCCTTAAATTACAGAGATGGTCCCCAGAATGGGTGCCAGGGACAGCCTCAGCTTCTGGGAGGCTGTGTTTCCAATCACCACAGAGCCTGCAGGGGGTCCCCACCGACTAAACTCCCCCATTCTCCGTCTGGTGGAGACTCCTGCATAGAAAAGTAGGTAGGGTTGAAAGCAGGAGCCTGTTGCAGTCCCATCTCACACCAATTTAAAATGTCAGGGAACCACATCCTCCAGTAACAAATGTTTCAGAAGTTAGAGATGAGAATTTCTGCCATGGGAAGCTGAAGAATGATCTGACCATCTGTCCATGGGGGAAGTCTCTTCTAAACTCTAATCTGTCAGTAGCTGCTTTAGGTCATGTAGCATGGTGATTTATTTTTTCCAATACCCTATCAAATGTAACAGTTTTCACTGTCTACCTGAATGGTTAATCCTTCTTGACATTCCGCTTCTATTAGGGGACAGATCCTGACATGTTGTAGCTGCTCTGGGCCATTTATCTCCAGTACCCAGAAACCTGGATTATCCTGATAGCTGTGGAATTCCCAGGTGGCATAGATGCAACTGCCCTTCTCACCCCTCCTTGCTAGAGTTGCTTGTGCCCTCTGTGCAGCTTTTGATGATTTCTGCAAAAACTAAACTTGTCTGATGCGGTCATTCTCTGCTGTCTTTTTGAGAGTGAATTGTCAGAGAAAGCAGAACCAAAATGAAGACCTACCTTCCAGAGTGGTGGTTAGCAGATACCCACACTTGAAATCATACGGCTACATTTGTAGGTGTAGTTAATATCTTTGCTTGAACAAACAGGTTTCTCTGCAGCAGTGAGACAAGCCTCCCATGCAGGTATCTAGAAGTTTCTTTTGCACAGTGGAAACATCTGGTAGTAGGTGGACTAAAGAAGCCAGAAACTGAGCTGGGAGGAGAGGAAGGAGACATGGACAGGAAGGAAGCAAAGCTAGCAATTAGATCCAGAGAGCTGTTACTGTGCAAACTCAAGTGGGAGGAGAGGGAGTGAAACCTTGTTTGTTTGGGTTGTCAGGAAGAGAAAATAGAAGCCGCAGTTGAGAGGAAAGAACAAAAAATATAGATGAGTTCGAATACTCTCTGAGATTGAAAAAGTTCACACCAGACCAGGACTTCTGTATCAACTCATCACTGTGCCATCCTATTTTCTGGAGACAGGAGAGGAGTGATGATCCTCACTTTAAGGCAAGATAAATCCTGGCATCCTGGAGGCTCCTTAGCACAAGCACATTCACATGTATGTGTGTGCACGCATGCACACGCACACACAAGCAAACAATGAGCATACTCATGCACTCAGCATGAGAGGAAAACGTTGAGAATTGAATTTAGCATCTCAAGAAACCTAGAGATTACAGACTGGAACGTGAAAATAAATCTGTGTGGCCTACACTGGTACTGAAAATCTGTGCCTAGCAGCTGCTTAGTAGCCACCTGACGTTGCCGCTGAATACTGAGTAGGAGCACTCTGTGTATGCTTGCCCAATTGCAATTCTGCTCACCTTAAGTTTGAGAGAAGTAGCAAACACCATCAGAATGACAAGCTGACAGCAACAATACCGCAACCACATACTGTGGAGAAGGCAAAGAAGAGAAAGAAAGGGCATTTCCAAAAGAGATCAAGACATGATACTGACATCATCACACCCCAGGGAGAAGGCTGAAACCTATCAATTTATTTAATTTTAAAACCTTAAGTTCATTCAAATTTCCATTCCCAAAGGTAAGCAGCCAATTTCCTTTCTCCATTAATAATTCAGCCCTGCTGTGTATTTACTATGTCATATGTCATCTCCACCTTAGTGTGTAACAGTTCATTTTGGACAATATTTCCTCGACATTCTGGAAAATATCTTTTTCTTTCCTTTTACAAAACATTTACAAATTTCTTCAGTTTCTAGATCAAAGCTATTGGAGTGAGTCCAGGAAAAGTGGGGTTTTTTTAGTCTGTGGCTGTGTATCAATCAGCAGGTCACCAAAGGTTTCTGAATCAAATGTTAACACTGCTTGGGAAGACATCCATAAGTTGTTGAACATTTCAGCACAGGAAGAAGGAAGCAAAAGTGACTCAAATCAAATCTAGGATTTCTTGTTTTCAGTAAGAAAGAAGCAAATCTCTTCACAACTTTGCCAAAACCCATTATTGAAGGCACATGGAAACAGATGTCATAACTTAATGTAGCTGTCCCTGAAGTCCACAAAGACATCCTTGTAAGGTTTTTGTGGTCTTTGGCTCAGACACAAAATGCTTACGACGTATTGATCAGAAAAAGGATAGTGCAGAACTCAGTAAGAAAATGAAACTCTATCAAGAAAGACTGATAAAGATCAAGCTAAACTGGGTACTAATTTATCCAAAATGCAGGTAGGAGGAAAGTGTTTTATTCCTATAAAAAAGGCTCTGAGAAATCTGGGGTCAGGTCCAGATTACCTCAAAATCTGGGAGACATTTGGGTTTGGGATTCTGTTTCACATTCATCTTACGTATAAATAAGGGGAGTACTGAGAGAAGGTATCCTTTCAGTAATGTAGTCCCTGGTGCTGAGCACAAGATAAAGGAAACTGGAAATATGAACCAGATCCCAAACTTTGTGTTCAAGCTTGAAATTAAATTCCTCCCTCAGTTCTACCACCTAGCTCTGCAAGTGTTAAATAAACCACATTAACGAAGCCAAGAAAATCAAAAGGAGACACCCTTCTCATGCCAGGTTGGTGCTGATAGGATGAGAAGCTGCTTGCATAAGACAAGCTTGCTTTATAGTCTCTGCAACTAATAAAATAAAAGCCTAGCTATACTAGCATTTTAGATGATAGCAGAGGTATAATTCCCAAAGCTGCAGTTGAAAGGTGCCTCTTTATTCTTACATCAGGACTATGACAGCCCTATAGAAACAGAGATTAAACTTGTTGGAAGCTCAGTCTGTGACCTGGACCAAAGTGCTTTCTCCCCACCCATTTCATAGAAGTTCAGATAAGGATCTGCTATTTCTGTCTTTAAGCCTAGAGCTGACTGTTGTCAAACATGCAACAAGCTCAAGAACTTGTACAGGGCAGAGTTTCACCAGAGGGCAAAATTTGGCCAAGGGTATAAAAGCTCCAAACATCCAGGGCAGAACTAAAGCAGGCCTCACAGGCATCCCCGAATGCAGTAATAAAAATGTAATCTTCCTTCCCATAAAATAAAGCAACAAATGGTATTTGCAGTGCTGACAGAACTTGCTGTTTGCTGAGGCTGAGATACAGCCATTGGCTGTTTATCTAATGCAGATAAATAAGCAGATATCAGAGCAAAGGTCAATGAAGTATTTGTCCTATCCCTAAATTATGCAAAAGTGTGTCATCATGCAGATCGTAGCTCAACACAGCTACCCTGGCTTGTGTTTTAGGAGAGCTCCTTCCTGTCATCCCAGAAGTGAACATTCCTGTTTTTGACATGTAAAGGGTAGTGAACAAAGTTCAGGAGGCACCTCCCAGAGAGAGAGCTCCCTAATGTTGCCATGGGAAACAGGCTGCTGCCCAAAACAACTGTGTCAGCAGCACATGTTCATACTCAGAAAATACATTTTATGAATCCATGATTTCGTAGTCAGAGAATGTCAGAAAGCAAACACAGAAAACCCCTCCACATAGTTTACCCAAATATGTTGCCCAGCACAACCTGGAAAGAGAGAGGGAGCGGGGAGGGAGGAGATTTACATGACTGAAAGAGCTTTTTTTTCAGTGTGTGGCAATACTAAATACAAGAAACATGAGTAAGAGCCATGAGAGAATGTGAGGAAATCCTTTTGGAGCAGTTAGAGGTCAAACCCTGTGTCTTTGGACACAAATCTAAAGGCAGGTGTGCACTGGTGAAGCCAAGTGTGGATGTGGTCCACTGGCTCCTTACTGGCCGGGGTGAACATGGCTGGGCACAAATGCCAGTGCATCACTTGCACTGCTCTTAGAGTCCTCCTGAGCTCCTACAATACATTGGCTTTTTCATCATATCACAGTGAAGTCTTACTGGAGAATCGCTGCCTTAAACAGGATATGGAAATTATGATTCTTACTCGATTTGACAACTGCCATAGTGCCCTGAGGTCCCAGCTGTGGCTGGATCTCTGCCATGCACAGCATCACACCACGCAGAGCAAACACACTTCCTGGCTTTTGGCATCGCTCTCTGCCTCCAAGAGTCACTCCCAGGGGATTCTCTGCTACCCCACACTCCGCTTGTTCAAGGTGAGAGCCTTCAGGTGGGCTCGGGACTCCAGCACAAGCTCTGCTCCAGGAGATGTATGAGGAGACAATCTTCTGGCTTTGCCTCATCTCTGCTCAGCACCTCTGACTTCCCAGGCCCTCAGCAAAAAAAGAAACATAGCTACTTCGTACCTCCTGCCGCCGGCTCTGTGTTACATCACTAGAAGGTGATAATACAAGGCTAGGTCTATCTTCATACATTGTCAAGACATTTGGGGGAGTAATGTTTTCCTAGCCTATTCCACTTTTCTTCAGGAGTCAGAAACTGCAAGTCTTGGAAAACTGGAGGCTCACGCATTTAATTCAGTCAAAAGGCTGGTACAGTGAATCCAAGAAAATGCAGGAAAGGATCTCAACTCTCATTCCCATGAATGAGAGAAAGCTGAAACCTATGGCTCAAGCACCTCAAGAATTTATGCTCTAATATAACTGAAACCTCCCAGGAGATTCTGGGTCAAGATAAAAGAAAAGGACAATTTATGGCAGTCCTAAGGTATCCATCTCCTCCTGCAACGTGTAGCTGGCATTTATGTTATCAGTTACTCCAACAAATTACTTCTACTGGAAGCTACTATGACGATTCCTGCTTCTTTGCATGAGAAATAAGAATACATACAACAACAGGAAAGTCAGATGGGTTGCAGTAGGAAATGGAAAAAAAACTGCATTAAAAATGATTGGGTATCCACAGCAGCAAGTTATCACAGATCAACAACTTCAGCTAGGGTGAAAAATGGTAAAGCAGTTACATGGTGCCAACTGAACAGATGTAGTTGTTCAAAGAACCAAAATTTGCAAGACATGTCAGAATTGTTACAAAAACTTCTTCTAAGGACCAGTGTCTCCTCCCCTGAGACAGGAGATGAGACATCATTTGTTAGTTTATTTTGTGAGAAAGTCCTGCTACAGAAATATCCACATTTCAGAGGGGTGCTGGTGGCTTGATGCCAGCAAGATCTGCAGATGTCAGGAGGTGTCGTTGTGGTGGATGCACTAAGGTGCTGGGTTCTTCTAGCAGGTAGGATGCTCTACATGTGCTGTGTTTAAGAAAACACTACTTCCACCAGAAAACAGATTTCCAAAATGGAAAGCTTGCCCTTGCTGCTTGTCTAGCTCAAACTCAGACTTTGAAGTAGTTATCTGTTGAAAGCCACACTGTTTCTTTCTCAGTTTGGTGTAAATGATCCACCCTCTGCCCCAATTATCTGCCTGGATTATTCAAATCACCCGCAGTGCCCAAGAGTGACTAGCATCCCCAATTTGGCCTCATTGTCCCCCAGTGACACCTCTTGCAGGCACACATGACAGCAAGGTGTCACTCAGTCCCCAAAGTGGAAGGCTGTGTCATCAGGCTGTGTTAGAAACAGGTCCCTCATACAGCACACCAAAAAATAACCCACTAGAAAAACACGGCCTTTTGTTTCACCAATTAACACTTCCTGATTTAGCTGCTCCAAGACAATTGCTAAGTAATTTGTGGTTTGCTTTTTTTTTTCCCACTGTGGCAGCTGATATTTCTTTGCTTCTCTGAGTCTGCTCTCTGGCCACTGTTTGGCAGCTGACCAGCCAGGGAGCAGGGGGACGCTGGAGGAGCAGGTTGCAGGCACTTTCCCACAGCCTCATTTCTGGGGAATTACCAACGTTGACTAAATACAAACACTTTGTGAACTTGACAGACATATATCCTGTATATGCTTTCATAAGGCTAGAAAAATTGGCTCATAGGCATTTTACAACTTTATCCTAATTAGTAAAATTGCATTTAGTAAGAGGAAGCTTTCATTTCAAACTTTTTCTCTATTCACACATGAAGAAATCATGTATTAGGTACAATTTAAAAAAACCCTGTACATTTGCTGAGTTTCTATAAACCTTTCAGAAAGTAAGAATGAACTAGTGGATTTGTTAATATTGGTGTAGTAGCATTTTTGTTATTAATAAATGTAATGTAATTAGAGGTTTTCCATTTACTACGATACTAATGCGGGTTTATTTGAATGCTGATATATTTATGATTTCTGTATTTGACAATCAACTTTGAAAATGAAGTATTGGCTAGAAGAGATGTATGATTACATGCATCCACATGGGCAGTTCTGTATGTTTTATACATAGACAACGCAAGCCTTGCCTTTAAAAGCAGCTTCTGGTCACAGCATCATTGGAACCACAGCATTTTTTAGGAGCATTTGAGGAACTTTCCTTTAGGGGTGACACTGACAATTCCTGATTCCAACCATAGTGGCCAGACGTCTGAAACTACTGAAAGCCCAGTTTGAATTACTGGTTCTCTATGAGCCTTATTTTTTGGAAGGATGGATCAAATTAATCATATAATTAAAATAACAGTGAGGAAACCAATCAATGACTGCAAACATAGGGCATTGGTCCAAGGAGAATTAGATAATTAATTGCAGTTGCTATAAACTGACTTAAGCACACCTGCTAAGCTGGGGAAGCCAAAGCAATATTTATTTTGACACGTTTGTAGGAGAATGCTTGGAAAGCTAAGAATATTATAACATTACTACTTTATGTAATTTTAAGTCTGAATTGTCCACAAATGATTGAATTTCACTGAGCTGTTAATACATGAGACTTATGTATGTCCAGTTAGGGCTATTAAAAGCAAGAATGTTGTGGATAGTGTTTCCAGTGTTAATTAATTGAAATAGTATCAGTTGGAAAATGCCTCTCCAGAAGCTGTCTCAACCAGCCCCTACCAGCTATGATTTATAGCCACTTGGCCTGGAGGTGTGGAAATTTTAAAGATGGAATTGCTGCTGCAAGCTTATTCTTTACCAGTGAAATTAGGCTATAATTCTATACTATTTATTAGGAATGAAATAAAGAAATATTTTTTTTAATGATGATGTTGGTTTAGAATGTTGTAAGGATTTGCAAGTTGAAGTCCAAAGGATTACTGTGATGATTCCTTTAAGCAAGCAGTGTGTAGCCTATCCAAGTTAATTTCATAGAATCATAGAACAGTTTGGGTAGGAAGGGGTCTTTACAGATCATCTAGTCCACTCCCCTGGTTCAATGGTTACTGTGAAGAAAAAGGTCACCAAGGGAAAAAAAAAGGTTCACAAATTCTGCATGATTTGCCAGTGTGAAGAACTTGTATCATGAGTCTAGAAATTGTGAAATCTTTGTAAAAGCCTGAAATAAGAAAATATGCTCATTATGAGATGGTGCAGTAAGGGGCAGGTTACCTTTTAACCCTACAACAGGTTTGAGGCAAAACCCCCAAGACATCCAGTGGGCGGTCTCCAAATAAAATTCACATTTTTAGCTAAGTTTTGAGCTATAGGATTTCCTTATTTTTGAAGATTTTTAGACAGCAGAACCTGTTGAATACATTTATGGTTAAGAAAAACCTTTCCTGAAAATTCAGATAAAAACTATTAGGCAAAGTGTTATGTGTAATATTCATCACCCACGAAAGACAAACTTGTAATGGATTCAGTTTATAATACATTATCTGATTAATGAAAGGGTATTAGAAAACTTATTCAGCCAAATATAAAAGGATAGGGAAATCAGTAATTTAGTTAGTTGATAATAGATAACATGCTAAAGTTTTACAACCTAAGAAGGAAACATCACTTTCTGATTTTATTACTCATTTAAATAATTTTAAAATACTTATACTCACATGGTTTTATTATCTGCCATGATGGTGCAGCACATAATTTAAGAGTTATTTGCATTTGGGCAACCCTCACACTTTATCCAAACATGGTTCTTGCTGTTGGGACAGTAAGACCCTATCTGTGTCATTCTGGAGTTCTTACCTGTACATGTGTGATTCATGAGATGCTGATATTTATGCACAATTGTCCATTTCTGGTAATTTTGAAACCAATATATGTAACACCAAGGATTAATTCAATGCCTCCCTTTTAACTGTATATCAGGACGATACAAATATTGCTGTCCAGCTTCACTTTGTCCATAGGTGTGCTGGGTTTAGAGTGGCAACTAAAGGTAAGCAATGAAAGCTAAGAGAAAAACAGTGGTCATAAAAATTAATTAGAAAAATTCTGGTCAATTGTGTGTGATGTATCCCCCAAA
This sequence comes from Patagioenas fasciata, assembly GCF_037038585.1. Taxonomy (NCBI): domain Eukaryota; kingdom Metazoa; phylum Chordata; class Aves; order Columbiformes; family Columbidae; genus Patagioenas; species Patagioenas fasciata. Next base: position 49,150,056 of record NC_092522.1, read on the forward strand.
AAAATGGCAAAGAAAAATATCCGAGTAAAGGTATAATTAGCACACAGGTATTCATTGTTTAAAATACAACAAAGCCCAACAGAAAGGTTCAGCAACTACTGTAAGTTCTCATCTAAAATTTTACTAAGCCCTAAGTGAATTGTGGCTGCATAGGTTATGATTTGACTTGCAATATTAACAACTGATTTAATAGAAATATTTTTAGTAACAGAAATTAATAGTGACATGCCACTAGCAAATCTGATTACTATCACAGGGCCAAAGTTGTTACCAACAAGATTAAACATTATCAGTGTGTAATCTTGTTATCAGCCCAGCCAGGAGAGTCTCTCCCAACACTGCGGGATCACTTTACTTTTGCAGAAATACAGGTTGGGAATATTTGGAGGTGAGATGTTCACCTAATGCCGGTGAATTTCATTGTAGGCATGCAAGTGTGTTATAGGAAATGTTTTTTTCTTGTTAAGAAAGAAAATGAAAATGTGCTGGTTTTATAAGCCTACTAGAACTCCTTTTGGTTAGTCACGAAGACAAGATAATCTGAAAAATATAGTGATGATTTCTATTTTGTGGAAGCCACTTGTAGAAAAATAGGATGTTAATTGCCTTGACTAAAAGTTAATTAGAATGTGAGAATGTAAAATAGAGAAAGCAGGGCCTAAACAGCATATTTCAGAGGAGCGCTCTTTTAAACCCTCGTAAGGGTGACACTTCTAGACTTCCCACCACAACACTGCTGCCTGGCTGTCCTGGAGTAACCCAGGTAAACAACTGCTTTGCTGATAGGAATAAGGAAAATTCCCTCTGTATTTCAGTTTTAATGAATTCTTGAGATTTCGCTAATATTTTTTAATGATAGATCAGAAATGAAACTAGCAGAGACAAGAGGTGTTAATTGGCTGGGTTTTAATCTGAGGATAATCCAGTGCTATCTTTACTAATGTCTCCAATGGAGAAAGCTTCAGTCTACTGCCTCTGGACTTCTCAGTAATTTGCGTCTGGAATTTTTTAAGTATCTACAAATTGTTCATTCAGACCCAGGGCCTTCTCCCATCAGTATGGACCATGACCATCTTTTGAGTTATCCTATTAGGAAAAAAACACAACTGGAAGCCCAGGCTAAAGAGCTTAATTCTTGTCACAAGCCTTTTAATATAATTTTAGTGTTGACAGGCTACAGGCAAATCTCCCTAAGTCTCCTTTTACAGAATCAGGTGGAGCAACGTATTTTTTTTACTTCTAACAAAAATATTCTGATCCCCTTTGCAGAGGAAACATACCCAAACATGCACAAGGTGCAGAAGCTGAAAGAAGAACTCAGTGTAAAGCATCCTGGGCTGTGGAGTTTTCTCCCCTGAGAAACAAGAGTGGGCTTGCACTATGTACTTTCAGAACATGATGCGGAAGATCTTTTTGAATGTACGCAGCAGAAACCACCTAGAACATAATCCAAAACAACCTTGCACAAATCCCCAAAGGACAAAGTGAAATTTGTCTTTTTCTGTCTTAATCCATGTGAAACTCCTCAACATACAAAGCGCTTAAACACTGCTATGAAAGATGTGTTACAAAATATAGAGTTAGGCATGCTGGATCAGTTGTGGCTTCTGCACAACTAGCTCTCGCTACTGCTTCAAGAAATAAATCCACTGGATTTGTACTTTGATAGGATTTCCATTAAGTCCTGTGCTGTTTACATTGGCTTTATGTTTAAGGACCTTACGCAGACTGAAATCTGATTTCTGGAACTTAGAGAGGGATTGTGTGTCTCAGCTGCAGTAAAATTTAATCCTGATCCAAAACTCTGAGCACAGTCAGTGATCTGTGGAGTCTGGGCATCACCCCATCAGCTAAGTGGTGTCAGAAAATTATCCTCTTCAGTGCCCCAGAAGAAGCTGACCTTCACTGCTTCTGTTACATTGAATCGCTTTAACTGACTTTATTCATCTACACAATGTTGAAATCAACGCACAAGCAGAGCTTTCATGGCTTCATGCAAGCCTGCAAATATGTATTTGTATAGATTTAAAGGATGATGAGTTGTTCCTGTAGAAAATCAATTGCATCTGATATTTTCAGCTATGACTAGGAATTTGTTCCATTCCATTTCTTTTTTACTTTACTTTCCAGCACAGAAACCTCTTCTGTTCTGTTGTTTAAATAGAAGGGCATCCTATGTTCTCAGGCAACACTTAATCTACTCAGCAAGCTAAGTGTTCAATTTATGCTTTGAGCTCAGCAGGATTTTCTCCTTTTTTGTTAAATTAATTTTCTTCCTGTTGCCATGGACTGACATTGGCATGACCTTCCATGGAACAGCCCTAGAGCCTTGCTGGCATACATTCCCTGTCCCTTAAAAGGAGAAGCAGTGTGACAGCTTCCAAGCTGCCTACTGCAAGACAACCCATGCATCTGGCAAACAGCGCCTGAGCCCTCATTCCTCCTTTGCTGAAGGGCAGGTCAACAAGTGTGGTCAAGAGTGAAAAAACGTTGTTCAGATACATCTGTGCCAGCTGTCTGAGGAGTCCACTATGCCGTTAGGAGGTCACTTGCCAGGTGATGGAGGTCAGGTACCAAACACTATGCCTGGAACAGCACTGGCATCTACGAAGAGAACCCAACCAGCCTGGGCCCAGTGCCATCCCAACAGATGGGAACGTGTGCAAGCATCCAAGTAGATGTAGGCAGGGTACCTGTTTTGGGATGCCTTAATGGGCATTTGCTCTGAATTTATGTGCCTGTTATTGAAGGGCAGCACTGTCCCAAATCCCAGTCAGTACACAGCTGCAGAAGAGCTACCAGTTGAATTCTGGATTCCAAGTCCCTCATCTATACCTGCCTCAAGGACATTTACATTGCCAGAGTGATTCAAAGAGACCTTAGTACGTGAGAATCAGGCCCAAATATGTGCTTTTAACCAGAAGGAGGTGTTGCCAAGTGTACCTGCCCTCACAGCTGAGAAAGGCAATTCGTCCTTTTGGGGCACTTGTAGTGGGCAGCAAGAGGCATTGTGAAAAGCTGGTGCTTCTGATGTACCCATTTGTAGGCATTGCTGTAGGTACAATACACCTGAAATATTAAAAGGAACAAAAACATTCATCTGAAAGACAAATACAGCAAGGGTTGAATCTTCTGACAGACTTAAAAATTCTGTAACGTCTGCTGGAAAACATATCTGCCTCATTTGTCTTCAATCTCTTTTCTAAGTGGTGATAACAGATCTGTGTGGGGTTTGTGTGACAGCAACAACTAGGAAGTTAGATAAGATCATCAAACATGTTTTATCTAAGCCATCAATAACAATATTCAGTCACTAACACCGTAGGCTGGATAGAAATCCATGCCCATTCATTTCAATCAACATGTCAGTTTGATGATGTAATTAAAAAAAAAAAGGAAGTAAGATTCTTCATAGACCACAAGTATTTTCAAACTTTTCTACTCAAAAAAAAATACTACAGAAAAAGAATAGCTACAAGACAAAACTAGCTACAAGGTTATCTGCAAGTGAAGGTGAAGCAGGCAGAAACACAGACATGAAAAATTATGTGCATGGCCAGAGACAGAACTGCATTTTGGGAATTGAGATTCACTTGCTACACAGATATTGTTATATTTATTCACAGATTCTTCCTCTTGAACATGTCTAGTGTTCCTCTTTGTAGCACAAGGGAGCTTGCACACTTCATCCACATGGGGCAGCTCAGTCACCTCTGTCCCAGTAAATGCAAGGTGAATTACTTGGCTTTTGTACAAAAATACATAAAAGCAGCTTTAGGCCCAACATGATCTGAATTTGTGTGTCTAAAAAAAAATCCAAAGTCTGATCCCTTAATAGGTGATCAGTTACTAAGAGATTTTCTTTCCTGGAATGCTTCACAAGTATATGATAGCAAGTTGAAAAATGCTAATCCTGCGGCTTTTAAGACAAATATTCTGTGGCTTCAGAGAAATTTAGCACATATTTAGCAGAGAAAGGCTCAAAAGTGCACTGTAGAGCATTCTTCTCAAACCATCTTGGCACAGTTCACATCTCCAGGCTCATGCAAAGTCATGGCAAGACTTCAGCCCTAGAGACATCCCCTCATGCATGGCTGCCTTCTCTTCTCCCAGGCCTCTTCAGCTGCTGAGCTCTCCTTACAGCCACAACAGATGTGCTGTGTGCCCTTTTTTGGCCTTTTTACATGAAAGCTGGCCTATCCCAGCTTTCATGGCTGCATAATATCACCACGTTCAGGAGGCAGAGCAGTACTGGGAAAGTGTTAAATGCAGTTGCAGCTTATTTTAGAAACACTGCAACTCAAAATCACAGCACCTCATGACCAGAGGACTCTTTTGCCAGTCAGGACCTCCCTCCACTAAGCACAGCTTAGTACTGCCAGCCTGTGTCCCACCAGCTTTCCCTCTAAGCTCATCTATGCACACAACAAAAACAAACATATTTCAGGCACTTCACAGTCTGTTTAGATTATTTAATGAAAGCAGATTTCAGAGGCAAGGATGTCACTACAGACTGCATGTTTAAAGGTATGTAACAGTTCAGAGAGGAAAGTAAGCATATTAAAATTTGTCTTTGTTCGCCAAACCTGAACAAAAGGTTGCCCATTATAATTCCAATGGCATGATGAACTGCCAGTAGCAGGCCTAGAAGTTGCAAACCAATATACTGCCAGCCAGCTGCACACAACTCCTGGTTGCATCCAAAAGCAGCTTCAAGCAGAGCCTACTGCAAGTATGTTGGCAGCAATGCGTCACCAGGGAGGCTGGGAAGCAGGGGACAGCTGAAGGGCACAGGTCCAGCGGATTCAGTGGTTTTCCCTGACAGCCTGGTGTGTTATCGCTGACCCTCCTCCATCTGCACCAGCAAGGCCAGGAGAAAGGAAGATGAAGCCAGACCCCCTGGAGTGGGGGTTGACAGTTCCTGTTTTTAGGAGGAAGTTAGTTTTTCGAAGCCCACATTGGGCTTCTTCTATAACAGAGCAAATGGAGAGCAGGTGATCCATTCTGATGATCCTGGGCTGAAGACCCATCCAGAGGTGCTTCTCATTCTGCACTGACACAGGCATTGCCCAGACAAACAGTGTGTGTCTAGGCTATGCATGAACACGAGACATGGGAGCAGGTCCATGGGGCAGGGTCCAGCTGCACTGTCACTTGCAGCCCCAATCACAGCAAGGCATGGACATCATGGTACATTTTGGACAGGCCCCTGATTCAGCTGGCTGGGAGACAAGGACCTTGGGAGCATAAGATCATGCATTCACCGCTTCGTTATTTGTAACATGGGACATGACAAGACGAATTCCTCCTCGAGTGTGCAGCTCACACACTGGCCCAGACAGAGGGCACTGTTTGCTGAGCCATCCACATGAACCATGCAAGTTCACACCCCTGTACAAAGCCGGCCTTGATAGCTTTTGGGGTGCTGCATTCAAAGCAACTTAAGAGGCAGAACTGAATCAAGACTGCTGTATTGTGTCTACGGGGCTATTTACTTGAGAAAGAGGACCCAAATGATCAACCTTTTCATTAAATGTGAGGAGGGAGAACTGCTTTGAGCTTGAAAGGGGGAACACTCACATGGCCTCGAGTGTTCCTGAATAATCTATTAACAAATTTTCTAGTTCAGGTATGTGGTACTAAAAATATCAAACTCCTCAGCCATTCCCTATTGTTAAAAGTGAACAAATGCAGACATTTACATCCCTTTATTGCTATTTCACCAACAGAGCAGTTAATCGGTGACACCATGAGGCTAACTTCACAAAATACAGGCGTCACACAAACCTCTGTGTTGTAGACACTGTCAATGAGTACTGTACTTTCATAATCTGTCCCAAATTTCTTTTACATTCATTTTTCTGAGCCTCTCTTGACATGCTGAAATAAGTATTTAGGCCACTTCACTATATTTACATAATTCTTACAAAATTAAATCACTGGTTTTGAAAGCTTTGGCCTAGGGTCTTATTTCCTTTAAAATCTTTTTTTGTTTCTATTCTTTGCATTTCTTTTTTAGATACAGGCCTTCCATATACCTTTATGCTAGTAAAAGTGTATTCATATGTTTCCCTGAACAAAACACCTGAAAATATTATATCAAGTTCTGCGAGACAAAAAGAGATGGTACCCAACCCCACATCAGGGCAAATCAGGGCAAGTCCGTACCTCCACATTATAGAATAAAGCTATCCTAAAATGAGATTATCCCAGCTTCTGGTGATTCTCCACAAATACCAGGTTGCACAGTGTGGCTGCCTTCTCCCTACTAGCGGTGCAGAGAGCACGTCAAAATAAAAAGCAGATAGCTAGCATGCAGCATGTCGGACTCTTGCTACCACCAGCTGCCAGTACCATAGTGTAGCTTGTGGGCTTCATATTTATTCTGGGAAAAGTTCACCATAGGACAAGATAAAGGAGTTCAATTACAGCACCAATGTACCTTTGCAGTCACCTTCTTCACCAGCTCCCATCACTGTGGGCTAACAGCTGAGGGATGAGCCTACGATTTTAGAAGTATCCAACCCATAAATTTCTATGCATAATTGCAACTACATTAATTGACAACCACCTTCCTAGGTTGAGGGCAGCTTCTGTGCAAGCTGAAGATGACAGTGTTCGGATGATGTCAGTTGCTTTCAGATTAAGTCAGCTGGCCAATGACACTGCCTACAAGCAGGTCATGGAAATCTCAGAGGCTTCTCAGAGCATCACTCACCCATCTTCATATTTCAGTTGCGTTGCTGGAAACAAATTAATTGCTGGTTCAAATCGAAATGAAGCCTGCAGCTTCCAGATACACTGGCCGCTTTCCATATTGAGCACACAAGGCACAGAGAAGTGCGGCAGAACACGTTATTGCCCATTTTACCCCAGTCTCTCAGGTTGGATTGCGTGCCACACAGCCACAACTAACAGAGAAAACACACAGCAGTGCCAGGCTACTGCCGTGCTTTTCACCGACAGCCGTGTGGTGCCACCTTCAGACCAAACCAAGCAGGACAGGCCCTGTCATGCCCCTTCCCTCCTTCACCTGCACTCCAGCTCCAGCCACAACCACCTGAATCCGAAACATGGTCCGACTTCAGATTCAGACTGAACTTTGTTGCCCTACAGTACGGCAAAGGGAAACTGAAGGTTCTGCCCCCTTTCGGTGCTAGGTTATTAAAAGCCCTGTCCAAATCTGAAAAGTTCTAAGTCAGGCTATTTTATTTTGGAAAAAAAAAAAAAAAAAAAAGAGAGAGCCTTCACAAAATACCCCATCCTGAGTCTGGCTCTGAGGAGAGTGGGTCCTCTTCCATTCCTATGGCGTGAGGCACTAATATTATGGTGCACTGGTAAGTAAAAGCTAGTAAAAAATGGGATTAGCATTTTTAGAGAAACCTTACTATGATCCTCTGAGCAGCAATTTTACAATAACAGCCAACTATAGGCACAATAATTATAGTGAAACTAATCTGAGTAACAGATAATAGCATTTAAATGCCTGGTCTGCAGATAAAATTTGACATATCTGTTTTTACATGGACCAGGAGTTTCTAGCAGATGTAAACAACAGAGACCATAAATCAGAAGATGAATCAAACATTTCAATTTGAGTTTTGTTTTCACCTTCATACTCATATTCTAGCTGTTCACCTTTTGATTATTCAGAAATAATATTATTATTAACTTACAGGACCCTATATTCTCAAATTACTGAGGTATCAGCTTTATATTTTCTAACCTAGTGTAAGCTTTATTCCTCAGTTTTACTCTTTGTTCTAATTTCATCTTCAAAGCAGAAATACTGAAACATCAAATCCTATTAATCTCTCACGTTATCCTGTCTTTGCTTTACCATTCTTCAAACCTCCATCTTCCTCTTCAGTATTACTAATAGGTTTTACAGAAAGCTTTACAGTTTTCATGTATTTTACTGGCATGTACACATAAACTGAGAGTGGTTGGAGGCAGAGCAGTGTGGCATTAGCACAATGACATATTCATTAAATATAACCTCCCTGTATGTAAGCCCATCTTGCAAGATACACAGAATAAAAAACAAGATCTGACAAGACTAATTTGCCTCTGAGCCTAAAGTACTGTTTATACAGTGAAAAAGTCTAAATCTCCATGTTCTCTTATTGATATAATATGACATATTTTTAGTAATCTGGTGAAATCTGTCTACTTCCGTGTTAACTAATCCTTAGGGATTTTTCTGTTAATGTTTTTGGATTGGTTGGTTGGTTGTTTTTAGCAAAAATAACCAACATTAGATCAAATTTCTTTAAGGCCCAACCTAAGCCTCAAAACACACCATTTCGAGGAAAAACACTTCAGCCACAAAGCTCTCATCTGCAACATACTGGGATCCGTGCAGCTCACATGAAGACCCGTCAGCTTCCACCAGCATTCTGAAGAGCAGATACCCCAGATAAATGCTCATATATGACATTTTAGACCTCAATATCCTCTGTGCATCAGGGCTATGATAACTTTGGGAACCTGTGTATATAACCTGTAATGACTGTTAATAGTATTAACTCATTAAGTAGTTGGTTCTTTGAAAACTGTAGCAAGTTTCTTTGTCCATATGTATCCACAACACCAAGAATAATCAGCAGATTCTCTGAGGGGTTCTTTGTGCTGGCTCAACGTGTCTTCTTTCACTGATTAGAGATAGGAACTTAAAAGCTGACCTTTGACCAGCAGAAGACTTGGTAAGGACATGGCTGGGACAGGCAGATGCAGTTTTTCCTACAGCCTGGGAGATGATGAAGAAGTGGAAAGAATGGGAAGTTGGGAGCAACGAGATTAAAAAGCCAGAAATAACAGAGGAGCATTTTTTTAAAGGGTTGGCAGAAAGAACATGGAGGACACACAGGAAGTGTTATCTGAGGAGGGAAAAGATAGACAGGCTGTTGTGGCCGACTCCTGGTGCCTCTTGTGGCCAGACTAACCAAGACCACAGGGAAGTTAGTAAGACATCAAATCAAGAATAATACAAATGAGGTGCTATTGTACTCAGGAAGTTTATTTAGTCAGTTTATCTGACTTCCCTTGGGGTTTATCTTGCAGGTATGAAAAGCAATGGTGAAGTCAGGGCTCTGAAAAAAATATCATGCTTGATAGCTCATATATGTGACATCCCTCAAAGATATTTACAGCAAAAGGTCCAGCCTTTGGCTGAAATGCTGGTATTTGGGAGCGTGGGGAGGACGGTATTTCAAATAATCTGGAGCAGACATTTTAGAAGTAAAGCTGGACAGTGGGGTACAGTTTTCAGGAGGAACTGTCACCAAGAGGTTCTGCACCAGGAAAAAAATGTTTGCATGCTCACTAGCACGAAAAGTCCAACTGGAATTGGCTCAGATTCTAGACCTGCTACATTTCCCAGGCAGAGCGGAGGGACACTGCTCCATCACACCAACACCACCAGCGCAGACACCGGAGCCGCACGGGCTTCTCTGGACGAGGGAGGTTTCTCCCCACACGGCCGGTCCCGGCCCCTGGAGCAGTGCGGGGTGTCACGTGGGCCGGGCTCTGGCCCCCGCCCCGCCCCGCCCCAGCGGTCCCGCAGCCCCATGGCACGGCACGGCACGGCACGTGCGCCTTGTTTTGGTGACGGCCCCCGCGGGGAGGCGGGACTGCCGGCCGCCAGCCCGCCGCGCCTGCGCAAGAAAGGCGGGGCCTCTCCCTCTTCCTGCTCCGCGCAGCCGGCGGCGGGTGAGGCGGTTCGGGTGCGCCTGCGCAGCTGCGGCCGTTGGCGGCGGCGCTGAGGTGGCCCGGGCGCCCGTGGCTGCTTCGCTTTCCTGCCGGCCCGGCCGCTCGGCTCTGCCGGTCAGCCCCGTCCGCGCGCAGGGGAGCAGAGGAGGTGGAGGGGCTCGCCGCTCCTGAAATGTCGCAGACTGCCATGTCCGAGACCTACGGTAGGACCCGGAGGCGGGGCGGGGGGACTCTCCTCTTTTTCCTTCCCTCCGGGAGAGCAAGGCCAGGCCCGGGCAGGCACCTCCTGAGGAACCGGCTAACGGCCATTACTGAGGGAAACGGCGGCGCGGGGAGCGCAGGTGCGGGCGGGGCGGCTGTGCGGGCCCGGCGGTGTCTGTGCCCCGAGGTGTGTGTGTGGCTGGTTTTACCCGTTCCTGTGAGCACCGCAGCGCCCTGCCACAGAATCACAGCGTGTTAGGGATTGGAAGGGACTTCGAAAGATCATCTAGTCTAATCTCCCAGCCGGAGCAGGAACACCTAGATGAGGTTACACAGGAAGGCGTCCAGGCGGGTTTTGAATGTCTCCAAAGAAGGAGACTCCACAACCTCCCTGGTCCGGTGCTCTGTCACCCTTACTGTGAAGAAGTTTCCTCTCGTATTTAAGTGGAACCTCCTGTGTTCCAGTTTGTACCCGTTGCCCCTTGTCTTATTATTGGTCGTCGTGGTTGTTCCCCTCCCTTTGTGGCACGGACTGACACAACAGTCAGCATTCAGACTCATCTTTCGAAGTGTGGAGGCATTGACTCGAAATGTAAGTGGAACTTAGGTGAAGGAACTTAAACACTGCTTAAGTGTATTCAGAAGGAGACTTGCAGTGCATGTTCTCTGGGGGAAGCTGCAGGTTTCTTTAATTTGAGATTGTTCTTTTGAGGGTCAAGTTAGGGTTTCAGTCCTGTTGTCTTAGGTTTGCAAACATCAAAAGTAACTGTGAGAATGAGTTAGGGGAAAAGATCAGTGAATATGTTCATATTGGCATGGATTTCTAACTACTACTGGTAGAAAAACATCTGAAGGAGTAAGTCAGAGTGCAGGCACTGATGGGGTGTGTCAGTGCCTCACAGGAAAGCATCAAAGAGCAGTCGAAAAAGTAAGCAGGGCTAGTATTGCTGGCTAGGTGGAGGAGGTGGGGAAATGTCTCAGTAGTACTCATTTATCTTCCTTGTAACTTGGTTTAAAGTAACTGTGTTTGCTTGATTCAGTTTGCTTTTTCTCCTCTTCCCACAACGTACAGTTCTGTAATATTTTGCATTATAAAAATGCCATGATACATGTACACATGTTCAAAGTTAATGTGGTAAGTTGTTGAAGAGTAGGATTGGAATTTAATACTGTGATAAACCCTTTCACGTGTCATTTTCTAACTTTGTCTGCTGCAACATTTTATCTTCAGTAGCTGTTCAGACTTAAGAGCGGAACTTGCATCCTCTTGCTTTTAAAGCAGAGTCTTGAAAATAGGGAATAGTTTGGATAATTAAGCAAAATTGTACACAAACAGCTCTGCTGACTGTGAGAGGGGCTGCCAGGGTCATTGTGAGTTCTCACTAGTAGGGTAACCTGATTGTGTCTGCTGTGTAAGTCAGTTTATTTTCAATACCCTAGTCATCAGTACTTAAGATGTTTTGTCCCAACAGTTGGTGCTTCAGTGTACAGCAAATGCACAGAACTAAGGGGCAAAATGAGACACGAGTTGGGTGGCTTTTGAAGTGCAAATGTTAGGATATTAGGACCCTGCTTCTTTGTTCCATACTTTATTGAAACATGTAAAACATAGATGTAGAAAACAGAGAGGTGTGCTTTGTAGATCTAAATTTGAGTTTGAACTAATTCTTCATGCTCTGAACTCTTCTGATCAAGAACTGGGATCACTTTGGCCGTGCTTATAGTGGGATTGGTGGTCTCTAAGCAAATGGGTTGGTAGACAATCAGAGCTGACAGAGAGGGTTTCAGTGATCCTCCTTTTTTGATACTGTAATAGTAAGCAAGATAAATAGATGATTGTGTCTTAGACAAGTACACTTGACCATTTTTTTCACTGTTCCAGTGATGCAAAATACTTGGTTCTTTGCAATTGTTTTGGTGTCCTAGAAAAGAAACCCTTAACATTGAAAGTTTGCAGTTGTAGGTTCTTCCTTTTGTTTGTTTAATTCTTGGTTGGTATACTTCTCTTTGAGTTTCAATGTTTGTTCTATTCATACGCAAGCTTCAAAAATCCTGAGCTGGAGTACTTGAGAGTGTCAAGGTTTACAGTAAATAGAAGAATAAAAACTAAGCTGTAACATAAAATTTAACAATGACTGTACCATCTCTGACCATAACAGTAATCAGTATCTAATTTTGCAGTGTCCTGTCACATACCTAGCAGCCCAATTGACAGATCGAAGTATACAGTATGATGTAACAGCATTGTGGATCTTCTGCGCTTGATGAACTTTCTGGGATTTAATGTCCTCATGGTCCTAAACAAAGAGGGGTCTGTTTCTGACCAGCTGTTACAGTGATCATCAAGGATGACAGAAATGTTAGGGTAGTTTCCCCTTGGTGACTGATATCAGTGGTTACTATATCACTTCAGTGCTGAAATTCCTGTAGCTTCAGCCCTTCTGGATGCTTATTCATGGATTGTTCTTCTCATCACCTGTAATTATGTAACCCCAAGCTTTTCATCCCATTCAGGTAGGCTCATAAAAGTGGTTGGTTGGTTGTCTGGTTTTTCCCATGTCATTTTGCTGTCTGATATTTATATTACTTCCAGTTTGCTTTTCTTCCCTTTGAAAGGGGGATATTTTTTTCAATATTTTTTCTCAGTCCATGAGGAATAAAGAACTTTTCCTCTGGTCTGACCTTTCTGCCTATTATATTTCATTATCCACCTCAGTTAGTTTACATGTCTCTTGCTGTTTTCTTTTTTTTCCTCCCTGAGTTCTTTTCTCTGTGTCAAATTATATCTGCTTTGAAGCTTTTCTGTTCGCCCAGTTTTCCCCAACTATTTCTGTCCCTTACTGTGTCTCTTCCCTCTTTTCAGGCAAAGTCTGTAGCATCTCACAGTCTTGACACTAAATGCGTTGTTCGCAATCTGTACTCTCTCTCCTGTAGATTTGTTTCATCAGTTGCATATTTTCTGTTCTTAGCTTTCTAATCTGTTTATCCCTTTCCTATGTGATCAATTTATTCCCCTTACAAAGCATCAAAACCAGAACAATCATGACTACAAGAAAACTCCATGTGTTGTGGGACTAAGTTCAGAAAGAACATTTTACTGCTGCTTTTGGGAGAGGAGGATAATTCTTTGAGACGTTTATCTTGTAATGTAGGAAACAAATCTCTTATTCATAGGAAAATTACTTTAACTTGAGTTTTCTGAGATGCAGTGACCTCTGTAGGTAGTTTCCATGTAGAAACAAGTGCATGCTTTCTCGTGTTTCCCAATGCAGAATGGAAGTGGTTTTGTGTTATGGTAAATATAAACTGAAATAAAAATAGTTAACCCTTAATAGGTAAATGCAAAACAACTTTGTGATTTGAAATGGTAGAAGGACAGAAGAAAAGCTGTACTATCTTTGAGTAAATGTGATATATAAAATTCCAGTCAAATCTCTTCAGTCCTTACTTCCCACTGTTTTCTCCACCAGTATCTGGCCACATAATTTTATCAATCTCTGTCATTGTCAGAGAATGTATAGTCTTCCTGTCCATTTAAAAATATGCCTTTCTGGTCTGGACAATTTGACTCATTCTTTTCTCCCCATCCCTACCACCTATCTCTGCATTTATCACCTTGGCTTTCAGTTTATTTCAGATCTGATTTTATTGCTTCGAGAACATAGCTCTTTTCTTGTAAGGAAACAGATCTTCCCTCTTTCAAGTATTAAGATCTATCTCTACTACCTGTTTATCTTGTTAATGCATTGCTAGAGACAGGAGTAAACAGGGGGAGCAGCTCCTCTTTGCTCTCAGTCAGAGCCAGCATATGCCAGTAGGAATGCTTCGGAACACTCTTTCCTTATGCAGGCTTCTGCAAACTAGAAGGCGATAATGGATCTAATAGAAAGATTAGTCTTCTCTAATAGAAGACTGTAATAGATCTACCCACCAGAAGACTCTTTTTTCACGGCATGAATGAGAGACTTTCCAAAGTGTCAGCATTAGTGCATGTAACTTCCATTCTTTATCACGGAGTTGGAAGAAGACCAAACTGAGATTGAGGGTATAATTTGGGCGCTTTTTTCCCCTTTTGTATTAGCAAGCATATAAGAAACAATTCTCATTACATTTTAAAGACTATGCTGCGGTAGCTCAGAAGCTGTTCAATTATTATATCTGCTGCAGGCAATTTCAGTCAAAGGAGGGGGTTGGGTGTATGGGGGTGGTTTCCACATCAGCTGTCTGGTTTTTTTGGTACTTGACTTAAAGCCCACAATTGTCTCCCTTCACCTTTTCCCCCCTCAGCTTCCCTTCCTCCCCAAAACATATCGTTTAGCTGCTGGTGCATCTTTGGGGTGGAGCCACAGTTTTAGTCTTTTCACCTATGCTAGAAAATGTTTTGTTTCCTATACCCAGTTTGGGATCAGGTAATGCATATAGCTCATGGGGTAGGGGTGTGTAAGCTGATTCTTTTTTTTTTTTTTTTTTTTTCCTTATTTCCTTAAACAGCCATGGTATGCTATCTTACACGCCTTTATGCTTTCTTTAGTGCATGTCATGTAACCAACCATTTTCCTTTTGGCACAGAGTTCAGTCCTGAATCCTTTCTGTATAATACTGATCTACTGATCAGCCTGTAAATACAGGCAAAGCGCTTTAACTTTTCTAGTCCTTTTCAGCAGCCAGTATGGTAGCAAGCCTTTGTAACATCTGAATGATGTTGCTTCTCAGCTTTTCCATGAAGGAGGAACAACAGGATTCAAAAGAAAAACTTATCTAGGGTGGCAGCCTTGGCAGCTAATTGAAATGTTGAAGCTCAGAACTGCTTTGTCAATTGGGGAAAAAAAGCTATGAAATGAAGTGACTTAACTTCTCTGGGAAGAGGGCACCAAAAAAGAAAAAAAACCCTAGAGCAATTAAGCAGTATTGCGAGCACTAGAATATGAGTTGCATTTGATCACATTGCAAAAAGTTAATATATAAAAGTTTTTCCTGAGTGTGAGTTCACAGTGACAGTTGAGCTAAAAGAAGCTATCTGTCCAATCTCATTCCGTTTCTTTGTTTCTGATCAGTGCTAAATTTTTTAATTCATCTGTATAATAGAAGATATTTCATGTCCTAAATCAAGCAATAAAAAAGTTTTTAAAATACAATGGATGTGAGTGCCATTATCACACAGAATGACACTAAACGAAAGAAGTTCCGGAATAACAAAATGAAAAATGTTCTTCCTGTTCTTACCTGGTATTACCTTACTCATTAATTTGCTAGGCTGTGAACATAAAAACCTGTGAAATGTGGATATTTGTGACTTTTGGTATTGGCAAATCCCTTTTCTTGTCCTTCCTCACAGTTGATTAAATGTGCAAAATATTCCATATTTCGTGAAGCCAAGATATCCCGTGCTTGTAGATAAACTGTTAACATAAGGCTAAAAGCCTTTTGCTATTTTGAACCATTTACATGAAATTGGAGTTTAAACTGATAGAAGCACAATTACATTTGTGAATGTAACTCCAAAGTATCATTTACTCCTGAAGTCTACATGTGTTTGGAAACATTGCTGCCTTCTTTGGTGCAGAAAGTTTTGATTTTTTTTTTTAGTTTTTTTTAAATAAGATTTTGATATTTCCATTCTATGGTAGAATAAAACACATTACTTTTGTGCTGTGAACAAGTGACTTGTAAGTGCTGTTTCAAGTTTCACAATAGGAAGCCTGTATGCTATTTTGCCAGAGAGAAATATACTTTTTGTCTGGTTAAGCAGGTATTGAGTCGGCATCTAAGTGATGTATTTGTAGGAAAGATTCCCTTTTAAAGTTGTCTAGCACAACAGAATCTTGATAGGAATTGGGAGGTTATTATAAAGTGCTGCTAGACAATGTTATCGATTTAAAGACATGAATTTAAAATCCCCAAATACCACTCTTGCTATCAGAGCAAAATATATAGCACCTCTACTTAAAACACCTCAGGTAAAGCTGCTGTTCCAAAGCTAATCCAGATCAGTCCCTGACAGTGACACTGTTGTCTCCGTTTCTCACTGGCCAACAGCCTGTCTGCACAGAATGGAGCAGTGTGTTAAATCTGCTGTTCAGCGTGGTTTTGTGGATTGCACAGGTATGGCTTTGTGAACCACTTTTAACCACCAATGCTTACAATCACAGAGCAAATTAGTGTAGGGATAGAGTTCTGGTTTTATTATTTTCCCGGTTTAGTTTGGCAGTAGCTGTTATACTACTGTCAATAATATGAGTCTTCATGGAAAAAAGACAGGCAGGCTTGAATTTTGTAGTTGTTAACAAAAAAAATCTGACAAACAGCATTCACCAGAAACATGGGAGAACCAGTTTTAACTGGATTTCAGATTTATTTTTGGAAAAACTGCAGAGACCAGAAACATGTTATTTTAATTGTGACTATGTCTCAGAACATCTTGCATTTTGAGGAACCCTCTGAAAGTGGTAAAACCAGTGAGATTACACACACCCACAGTAGTTTAAATACACAAGGTACACAAGGTGGCTAACTAGTGATATTTGGTCCATAAAAAGAGAACTTGCCTTTCTTTCAGAGATGAATTTTTTCTTAACCTAACACTTTGGGGTGGTTTTTGATATTTACATTTCATGCTAACAGTGAAGATTTGATAAAATGAAGCATTCTCAGTTCCAGTGTGTTTTGCAGTCGAGATGACATGAAGGGTCCTTCTTTACAAGAGACAGCATGCAGCATTTTCACAACCTGAAGCAAAATTCTTTTTGTAACTATTTTTTTTCATCCAGAAAGCATGAGCAGCTGAGTGGGGGCGTGAAGAATGAAATGAGTTTGGAACAGAATGTCTTGAGCGTGTAAATGGTCATATTTGTGGGCAAGGAACAGCAATCTCTTTCTGAGAAGGGCAGAATACAGAATCTATACAAAGCCTGTTGCAACTTTTGAAACAAGAAAAATCATGCAAAGGTAAAATGTAAAAAGACAAAAATCCTTAGTGCAAAACTACTTCATTTTAAATATGAATAAAATTTGAAAGATGGATGAAGACAAAGGATGGTGCACATTCCCAAGACTCACAGCCCCTCTATTTTGCTATTGACTTTTTAACAGTGGGAGTTTTCTTACCATATGAGAAACTTGGTTGTTGCTTTTGCCATTGCTAGGGGGTGTTTATGATGTACCCTAACAAATAACAATTCCTGCCTGAAATAGAATGGGCACGTAGGTTTGCATGCATGTTAAATTCTATTTGTAAAACTAAATATTCAAATGAGGTTCTGATAGTATATTAATGCTTTGACTTGCTTAGCATAGTCTTTTTTTTTTTTTTTTTTTTTTAATTCTGCCATGCCCGGGCCAATATCTGTGTAACCCATTTGACAGCTCTGAACACTGTTAATGAACACTGGTTTTATTCTTGTTGATATTGCAGACAATCCTTTTCATAGCATGCTTACCTGATGTCTTCTGGAGGACCGCTACGTTTATAAGAGAAACTACGCAATAAAGTTGTAAAAATGACTGTTAAAAAAAAAAAATGATGCTGGTAGAAAATAAATGGTGAATCTTGAGCTAACTGTAAAGCTTGTCTTAATGGCTACATATTAGTGGAAGCAATTGTAAAGTTTTTAATAGGAGTTTATCAGTGTATATGTTTGAGAGTGATATGTCAAGGGAACTTTCTGCAGTCAAACTGAAAGCAGATCGGGGGAGGTAGTATTAAAGCATTATATGTGACTGTTAAAACAATACAAATGGACCATAAATCTTGAATACATGTATTATTAATGAACACTGATGTCAATGCCTCATAAATAGGTAAAGTGCCAGGAGTACCTGGGTCTTAATTTACCATGTGGAGGAAATGTGAAAGCAGGCATCCCAGAATAAAAATTGTCATTTGTAAATTTTATAGAAAAATATTATTGTTGTTCCAGTTTTACAAATATTATAACAAACTATAAGCGTTAAGCAGTTCATATAGATAAGTTTGACTTAATGTGAACAGAATATTTAAAATACAACAAAGTACAAAACCATATAGATTTTCAGAGACTACATTGTTATATAGGGCATTTGTACTGACTCTAGGTAATAGATTACATACCCTTAAAAGAGGTTACTGGAATATGAACCAACCATATAGCTATAATTCAGCCTATTTTAACTCAATTTCCATTTCCTATTTCCACCTCTTCTAGTCATTTGTATATCTCCATAAACAAATCATATTCTTAGCTCCTGCTTTGTAGCATCACTATTGAATACACTGGGTTATTCTTCACATTTATTGTTATTTTGCTAATTTTGAAATAACAGCTTCTAGAGAATATCTGGCTTCTCTTTGAAATAACAGCTACTAGAGAATATCTGGCTTGTGTACTTGGTCTTGTCTCAAAAATGTGACTGCATACTAAAATTTAGCAATTTTTTTTGTCTTTCAACCTTCAGATTTCCTGTTTAAGTTCTTGGTCATAGGAAATGCTGGAACTGGAAAATCCTGTTTACTACACCAATTTATTGAAAAGAAATGTAAGTGTATGTGAACACAGTAAGTGTTCTCATTGCTTGGTACCACAAATAAAGGCTCTGCCCACATGAGCCCATTCTTCGTATGGAAGTTCCTGTGATTTTCTTATTTGTATAGATGTGGATTTTGACTGAGAATTATGTTCAGAACCATGCCGTAAATCTTCATTGCTCACCGTTTGTCTCTGATCAAAAGCCTGATGTTGAGCAGTATTCTCTACTGCTCTCAAATATAACAGGATGTTGATGAAAATACAGACTTACTTTTTGTGAGAATTATATCTTGTGTCTATAAGCTGCCCTAGGTATATAGTAGAGACTTGGATCTTTTAGAAATAAATACTGAGCAGATGAAAGAAAAGGTCAATTGCTTGACTAGGTTTAGAAAGCCCATGGTCTTTTTCCGAATAAAGAGACACTCATTGGTCTTTGTTGAGGCCTGTGTTCTATGATAAAGATTGGTAGAGACTCCATTGTAAATGTTATTTAGAGATAATAGATCATATAAAAGAAAATTTCTTGTTGGTTAGTGCATTCAGCATTGTGATTAAACATAAATAATATGTATTTAAAACCTTTGTAAATCTAAGGTGAGTGTTATGTTTCTCAACTGAACGGTAATTCACCTTATCTCTTGAGGAATAGCTCTAGGATAATTATGTGTAATCACTAAGGAACATGGCATGATTCTATGATTCAACTTGGACCATGACCTTGCTTCTAGCAAGGGCAGTTCTATATTGTTGAGAAGCTGTGATATCAACAGTGTACATGGAGCAATTATCTTAATTTCATGCTTTAAAGTAGTAGTAGCTCTTGCTTGTTCATGGGCAAGGCTCTGTGTTTTTGTGTTCTACTTTTCCATGAATTTTAAGTTGCATCAAAGTGTTAGAAAAAACAGTTGGGGGACAAAAGCATACAAAAGTTATCTTGCCATTTATTAATGTGAAATGGGAATTATTTGATTAAGGCAGGCCTTTCTAGGAGTAATTTTGAAGTGAATAGATTGGAAGAATGTTTATTTCTGCATGGTAGACGTATGAGTGGCACTGAATCTAATGATGCAGGAAGGAGTTTGTAATTCAGTTTGTATATTCATTCTATTTGTTCTAAATAATCTCCAAATAAGTCTTGTTTTATTTCGTTTTTTTTTTTTTAGTCAAAGATGACTCAAATCATACTATAGGAGTGGAATTTGGTTCAAAGATCGTAAATGTTGGTGGTAAATATGTGAAATTGCAGATATGGGATACAGCAGGACAAGAAAGATTCAGGTACCTTTCTGAATAATTTTATTAAATTTTTGTTACTAAATTGTTGCTGTGGGTGTTGGGTATTATTTATCCTTGCATATAAGTAGGCATAATTCCTTGGTCAGTGGAATTGCATGTCTGCTTCCAACTTGGACATAGTGACACAGATCTGTTGATTTCAGCAAAGCAATGCTGCCTTGCAGGATCTGAGGTTCTGCCCTTTCCTCTGTTGTGTATTTTCTGTGATAGTTAAGGTATACAAGTAGAATATGTGGCTAAAAGTTTGTTCACAAGCCAAACTCAGAATAGTTTTTCA
The DNA here is from genome assembly GCF_037038585.1 of Patagioenas fasciata. Taxonomy (NCBI): domain Eukaryota; kingdom Metazoa; phylum Chordata; class Aves; order Columbiformes; family Columbidae; genus Patagioenas; species Patagioenas fasciata. Next base: position 49,170,045 of record NC_092522.1, read on the forward strand.
ACTAACTGTGTGTGCTTAATTCTGTGTTTAGAAGATCTTCTATTGGTTAGAATAGCTGAATACCAGGAAATTGTAAGCTGTTCAAAATCTGCATGAGAATTTCATAGTACAATATTATTTTATTAGAGGGAAAAAAATCAGTTGTTAGTTTCACTTGGCTAAACACATTTCTAGAAAGACCGAGTCTCTTAAGTGTCTTAAAGAAGCAGCAAGGTATTTGTCAGCTTAGATCCACCACTGTATTTTTAATGCTGTCTTTTAACTGTGTCATACATCTGAGGCATAGATCAAATTCAGTCAAGATCTAATGTAGCCCTGAGTACATGTGGCATCAAATAGGACATCAGGTTTTCTATATTTTTGGAGGATGAGGAGTGTGGGGGAGGTTTCTTTGGTTTGGGGGGGCAAGAAGTTGTTAACAAAGGTGACTATGGTGGTAGAAATCTGAGTAATGGGCAGCAATACAGGTAAATGTCCTCTGTTAGACAACTTCTTTGGCTACATCTGTGACTGGGTAAAGCTGGGCAATACCATATAGTCTCCATTAAAGAGATCTCTTGAGTGTTTTGGCCAGGTATCCTGGGATTCTGAGGAACCAGGAGGCTCTGTGCTTTCACAAGCTTGTGCAAATTCTGCCCTTCCAAGTTCAGAGTGTTCACAGACTTACAGATCCTTTTTTTTCCTGTTGCTTTTTATAGTCTGTCCAATTCTTTTCTTTTTAAGGCTGATCACACCTCTGTGAACTTAGCAGATTATTTTTCTTCTTCCTCTACCTTTTGAAGGATGCTTTGGTTTCCTTGCCTTCTTTTCTTCAACTTAAGGAGTCTTAAATTGTTCAACTACAGCTACCTTGCTCATTCTGTCCTCATTGCTGAGAGTTGGTTATGCTGTTTTCATGCCACATATGTCACCATCAGCTCCCAGTTCTGGATCAGGCCATATAGTGTGGTGATATGTGTAGCTTCAGAAGCACATGGTTCATAATGGACTTTGAGAATCCCTGTACAGCTCTACTTAGTGAAAGTGCTTCATCAGAAGTCTAGTTGTAAACAGTCTGCTGCTGCACAGCTAATAATGTTGTCTAAAACCACATCTTATTTTAAATATGTAAATGAGAATTCTGTTTCATAATATAGATTGCATTGTATTAACCCAGATTTCAAACAATGAAGTTATTACAGAAATGTACATCTGTAATTCTGTTTCAGGTCCGTAACAAGGAGTTACTACAGAGGAGCTGCAGGTGCTTTGCTTGTCTATGATATAACCAGGTAAGAAAGCCAGCAACTCTTGCTTGTACACTACCAGATACAATTAATGCATAATGATTCTTCCTCAAGTACCTAATCCTTTAATGGAGAATGGGCAGGAAGAAAAGAAGTACAAAAAGTATCATAGAATCATACTTCTGTTTTATTGCGTATTTGAGTTTTAGAACTTGCTTACATGGCATTGTGAACGTTGTCAATGTAAACAGTCTCAAATACATGGGAATTGGCCCACCAGTAGCTGTTCTAATCATGGTGGACTGACTACAGGTAACCACTGGCTCAGAAAGCCTTGCAACAGAAACGAAGAGTGGACTGTAGCCACTTCTAACCAAGGTGGTACACCCCTGTTTGGGGAAAGTACTTATTAGTATGCTGGTATGACAGGTCATCCTCTGGAGGAGCTAGCTTTACCTACACATTCCTTAACTGTAGCCCAAAATTGTGTTAATCTCTGTGTCTTTTAATATATTAGTATTATAGGCAGCCAATAGAATACCTTACCTTTACACATTTTCACATTTTTTTCCTGGCCACGATTGTCTTGATACTTGTCAGGTAAGTTTTGTGTTGGTTAACGATGATTTGCTAGACCTGTCGCTTTTTGTCCTGTCAGTTTTCCTTGGAGCAATTTTTGAAGTCTTTGTACTTGGGGTCAGCTGGACTCATCCATCAGTCTTACTACTTGAAGGCTTTATCTTTGACTGCCACTGCAATGATTAATGGCATGTGCAGGGTAACTGCCTGCAATATTATTTGTCTTGACACAAATGTGAAAGTTCAGGCATGCAATTCTACACAAGCGTAGTAAATTCTTACAATCCTACCTGTAACTTAAGTACCAGTTGAATTCCACGTTAAACAATAACTCATTCAGTTATCCCAAAATTTCATGCACAAAAGGCTAAAACTAGATTAGCTTTTAAAAATTTTAGTTTTTCCCATTAGCAGGTTGTTTTATAATTGTGTGTATTTATTTATATGTTGTGGTTGATTTAATTTTGATTTGTAAGAACTTTAAGCTTTTAAATAGTTTTATGAAGGAACTTGATACTCTTCTCAGTTTGTAGCTGGCATATTGAGTAGGTGACTTACCTGACTAGCAGAAATTAGTTGTTTGCCACAAATATAGCTTTACCTTCTGAGTTTTAGTCTAGTGGTCTGTTGAGGAGAAATAAGTGTGTTCTAATACAGAATGTCACTTTCTACATAGCCGGGAAACCTACAATGCACTTACTAATTGGTTGACGGATGCAAGAATGTTAGCAAGTCAAAATATTGTGATAATACTGTGTGGAAACAAAAAGGATCTTGATGCAGAACGTGAAGTTACTTTTTTAGAAGCATCTCGGTTCGCACAAGAAAATGGTAAGCAGTGCAAAGTCTTCATGTAGTATTCAAAGATAAACTTCTTTTTTTTTGTGCTTTTCCAGTTGTACCTTGTAAAATACCTACAGAAAAAAGCATTCTGTCAGTACATGAGGCATAGAGAGAGGACAGTGCCTGCAGTAAAAACTATAATACATGTACTATTTAAGTCTTATTACCAGTGATACTTCCAGTCACAGCTACTACTTAAATACTTTCTATGTGGAGATATATTCCCTAGGGAATGTAATATAACTTCAGGTATTGTCTTGCCTTCAAAGGGTTGAAGAGGAAATGAAGAGCATGATTTCCCCTTTTTCAGCATCTTGTAGATTCTATAATTGATAGACAAGGTTGGATGGGGTGTGCTGCAGTTGGAAGCAGAGAGTTTTGCTCATGGGAAACTGTGTTCAGTGCATTACGTGGATCCAGAGGACTATTACCTGGTCTGTAGTATTCAGAATTTCCAGTCTCAGGACACGTTTCCGTAGCAGCTAAAGCCAGTCTCGGTCTGAGCTGCTGTGCTGCAGTCCTGCCACCAGTAAAATCTGGGTTTGCTTTTAGAAATTAATTATAAATCATCGTTTGTACCAGCTATGACTACTGGCTGTCCTTTTGCATATAACTTTCTACTAGTGGGAAACTAGATGAACTTCTTTGGTTTAATGTGCTATTTTGCATGCTCAGACAGGTTATCATCTTTGGATTCCAGTTTTCTAGGGTTAGTGTATAAACTTCAGAGAAAGTTTTATGTGGTTTTACCATCAACAGCTAGGTTTTCCAGACCATACTATTTGACAATAGTTCTCTTCAAGAAAATTTTTATTGTTCCTAGCTTTCATGCTTTGAATTACTATATCAGATATCCCAGACTTGTTCTGAGATTGCTCTTCTGGTGTCAATTGCAGAGCTGATGTTCTTGGAAACAAGTGCACTAACAGGGGAAAATGTTGAAGAAGCCTTTGTACAGTGTGCAAGAAAAATACTCAATAAAATTGAATCAGGTAAATTGAGATTTATATTAATGTTTCTTTTGGTTTTGTTTGGGTGGGGTTCTTTTTGGTTTGGTTTGTTGGGTTTTGGTTGGTTGGGGGTTGGGGGGGGGGGGGGGTGTTTTTCCCTTAAACTAAAGTACACATGGAAATATCACCATTCAAAGTTCTCTAATAGAATTAACCCAAAGAACCACAGTTTCATTGTCATAAAGTAACCCATTTAGTTTATAGCTGCTTCCCATACATTTTAATGGGAATGGATGTCTAAGTCTGATCTGTATATCTAAAGGGGGGATGGCATGAATTATGGATGTTTTTACACAGTGTTTACCTTAACAGTCAGCTCTGAGTGTAGCCTGTGCATTCTGTGGGTTGCTATGTCCCTACTAACATCAAGCCTGGCACTAGACAGTTTTAGCAATGCAGAATAAAAACCTAGTATCAGGGCAGACATAACTTTTAATTCTGCTTCTTATATGGAAATACACTTAAGAGAATTTGAACAGTAATACTAAAAATTTCAGGGGTGTTTCCTAGCAACTGTGTTTCTCTGAAGTGACCTTCTTGCCTCTTAGTTGGAACCATTTTTACTTTTGCAGATCTAGAAATATACCAGAAGCTTCTCAGCACAAGTGGGCAGGTTTTTATCAGAGATAGGCTTCTAAGTGTTAGGTGTCATTACAGCTAATTTACATTCCAGTTTTCCTCTTTTCTAGCTGTTCGATATCTTCAAAGTTTTACATATTGGCCATATTGAAAAGTCTATTTCAGACTCTAATTACATATTTTGAATGCTAACCACAATTTTTTAGATTAAAAGAATATCATATTTTTAGAGGAATTTCCTAATTACTGTCTGAAATTAATGCTAAACAGCAGCTTTTAACCACACAAACAAAAAAAAAAAACCACACACACCACCAAACCAAATAAAGTACCACAATACACCAAACAGCAAAGTAAAGCTAATTTCTCATGATACTGTTGTTCCATGACTGATTTAAAGAGGCATTACCACAACAGAAGAAAGTCCTCTCTTCTGTGACCTGCTTCTCTTTTCTTTTTACCAGCACACGTGCACTGAATCATGAAAGAGTTGAGACTGGAAAGAACCTATGGAGGCCTCTAGTCCAGCCTCCTGTGTAAAACTCTTTCAGGGTGAGAGCAAGTTGCCCAGGGCTTGTGGAGACACATTATGAAATGCTCCAGGAATGGAGATTCCATAGCCCCTCTGGGCAGTGTGTCCCAGTGCTAACCAGTTGCTGCTACCTACTTAATCAGCCTCCAGCCTGTAGCAGTGCTTGGGCTCATTCATCACAGGTGCAGAGTTCTGCATGTGTAATTGCTGAATTTTGTGAGGTTCCTCTAGCTCAGCCAAGGTCTTCTCTGAATGGCAGCTCCACCCTTGAGCTGTGAAGTGGTCCCCTCAATGTGCTGTCATCTCCTGACTTACAAAGGGCTCATGTGTGTGCAATGAACCTGAATAAGTGATCTGAATTATTCAGAGGGATTATTTGTCTTGTGTTTTGATTTTTGTGTTGTTGTGGTTTTTTTTTTTGTTCTTTTTTTAGGCTAAATGTTTCTAATCTTGGCCAGTCCACCAAACAGCACTAAGAACATTTCAGATGGTACAGAGTAGGCAGAAATGGATACCAGAAGCAGGGGAGGTTGAGATAATTTCCTCTGGAGGCAGTGCTTTATGGAATCCTACTTGATTGGATCCTATTGATCCATTTTTGTTTGGCTTGGTATATACAGTCCTATTTTCTTTGCATATTGGTTTCTGAAGGCAGGTAGTTTTTAAGAGTGTTTGCAGAAACCACTTTGGACATTTCATTTGTTGGAATTACTTAGTGCAAATACATTTATTGTTGCAGCCTAACTCGGAGGCAAACTGTGTTGTCATTATGATTAAGCGCACATGGTTGAAATTACAAGAGAAAATGATACAGGTTATCATTATGCATCTTTTTAATCCAATATTGTCAGTTAAATTGGAATGTATTATTTGCATGTGATCCACCTTCTTGTGACTATTTTGTTTCTCATCAGGAGAACTGGATCCAGAAAGAATGGGCTCAGGTATTCAGTATGGAGACGCTGCCTTGAGACAGCTGAGATCACCACGTAGAGCACAAGCACAAAGTGCTCAAGAGTGTGGGTGTTAAAGAAACAAAACACAAAATCCCAAATACTTACTTTAGATACAGAAGGTAAGGTTACAAAAAGGGTGTTGCGTAAATTACCATATCTCATAAACGTGCTCTATCAAATGCTTGGCTTTTTCACAGCTAGCCTGTAAAACAGCATAAGATCTAGTGAAATAATGCACAGTAGAATGGATTCATTTTTTTATACTTTGACTTTTCTTCTCGTGTCTGCCCACTAAAGCAAGACTAGTGCTCTTACTGAAGTATTTCCAGATCTTTGCTTACTCTGAGTAATGCTGTGGAAAACATTTTAAAATTCTGTATTATTGAAATGCATTATAGCCCTAATAGTTACCTAATGCATTGTAGAGAAAGTGAGTCATTTCTGTTGTATTGTGGACAAATATTGCTAGAAATGAGAATTCACAAAATGTATGGTACAATATCTTGTCCAAAGCTATTATGTAGACTTTTCTGAAAATATGAAGTTCAAAGGCTGAGATTTGAAAACTAAAGATAATACTGGGTTTTAAATTTCAGCCTTTTTTTTTTTTTTCCCTTACTAAAAGCAGCCTGAGGTTGCTCTGATTCCTGTCTGCTATGAGCAGAAGTGTAAACAAGAGAACAGTAGTATTTGCTGCTTGAGCAGTGTTGCAATCAAAAGTAGCTCTTCTAGGGCTGCTGCAGCCTATGGAATGTGTGTGCAGTCTTCTAAAAGTCTTCCAAAGGCATTCTTCAGGGAAAGCGAGGAACAGATTTTTCCCCTTAGCAGTCATAGGGGAAGAGATTAAAAAGTCAGATAACCTACTCTGAAGAACAGCTTGGTGGTTAGTCTGTCTTAGAAACAGTTGTCTCTAAGATACCTTTCAATATTCATGGACTTTACTTAACTCCTTGCAGTATGTAAGCAGCTCTTAGGACAGTCCTTTCTCCCTGTGTAGTTAATTATTTTGATACAATGAATCCTTATTTCTCTAATACGAGGACAGTGATAACAAATTAAATAAGTACTGCAGGCATAGTTACTGCATCACTTTTACTGTATTCATTTTTTTATCAGTGTAAGCAATGCTCACCAGCAGAAGCTTTACAGAATGTGAAATAAGGCAGCATACTATTCTACATTCTCATATTTTGTTTTGTATTCTGGGAGCTTAGCTCGCAATTAAAGCTCACAATTTTAAATAATGTGTAGGAATCCTTGAACACCTTTCCTCTGTTTTCCTCCTATAAAATACCATTCTTCAACTAAGAAGCTACTGGAAAAAGACATTAATTAAGTTGAGCTCTACAGGAGTGAATATTTATTGAACTTCTTTCAGAAGCTGAGCTTTCAGATCGATCAGATGTAGATAATTGACAGAGTTCTTGTGTATTTTACAGCTGTCCTTACAAATGGCATTTGAAGAAACAGAAAAGCTTGGAGGCTATGCAGTTTTTAAAAACATCTTTCCACTATCTACAAAGAGAGCAGTCTACTCTGACAGAAGAGTGTCCCATGTGCTGTGGGGCAGGAATGTTCACATGACACAAAAGTCTGCAAAGTGAACTCGATAATTTGGTGGACAATATTGAAACTCATGCCTGTATGTAAACATTTTCTGTTACCTATTTTTTGTTCTTTCACCTCCAGTTTAAAGCATTGCTATATACTGTAAATAATGTAACAGTAAATTTACAAAGCATGGTATACTTACGTATGCTGATAGAATGTTGCACTACAAGCAGTTTCATATTTTATTTTTTTATCATACAAACAAATTTAACTGAGGTAGGCTTTGTCATGTTTGTTGCACAACAGTTTATATTTATGACCTGAATTGTAAAACCACTGGCACTGTCAGTGATGGCTTGTTGTTTTATTTTTTCCTACTTAGTTTGCCACATTCTAGCAAGCTGTTGACATGACTTATTCTCATCATATCATTAGGACCCATACTTATGTCTACTAATATGTCAAGTTGGAAAAGTGATTTTTATTTATGTTCACATGTCCTATTTTATTGTGGTTCTTAACCAAGTTCTGAAGGTCTTTTGTCAAACTTCAAAAGTTTAGAAAAAATACTTTTAAGCTTCTCAAATGGCTATTAACTGACTTTTAGATTTTTTTTCTTGATCTTGATGTTTTGTATAGCACTGACATCATGAAGGTTGGAATGTATATGTGAACAGAACTGTGCATATTCTGTGTGTGCTGTAATGCTAGGGCAGGGGCATGGGCTTATGGAGAATTATGTCGGTAGGATTTCTCCCAACCTCTTATCACAAGCAGAGCAATTGGCTGTGGAAATATGATCTCTGAAGCATACCTGGGAGGTATGAACTGAACCCAGATGGGTGGTTCTGAAGTATCCTGCTGTGAGCTTTATGTGCGTGCACTATATGGAATGCTGTCCACATTGCTCCCAGGAGACTTGTGTGATGGAAGGAAAGAAACAAGTGTACTACTTATTCCTATGAAGCTCAAGGGGGATTTCAGCCTTGGTACTTGTTTGGTTGGGTTTTTTTTATTTGTTCTGTGTTAAAACACACAGTTCAGACCTTCCTGCCCTCTTTCTATTGTGGGGAAGATGCGTGGGGCAATAGATTAGGAATCCTGTCCTCATTCCACAGCTGGAGATGGAAGAGACTTGCAGAGGGTCCAAGAGAGTAGACTGAACCACAAGTATTGCATATCATTTTTACAGTGCCATGACAACTGATCAGGTAAGAGACTCATGCCTCTTGTTTTGCCAGATAAGGAGCTGCAGAACTACGCTAGCTGAATTCAACCAGTTCAGGGGGGCAGTTTCACTTGCAGGGATGGAAAGCACCAGTGACATCTCCTTGGAAGTGCAAACAAACTAATGCAGTATTGAAACTCCAAGGTCAAACATGCTTTGTTATTTTCTATGTATGAATCTTTTCTGTTTAAGGATTACTTGTCAAATGCATGTTTAAAAACTAAACCAGAAAACTGAACTAGTCCTGTAATTTAGAGGGTAGCTAAAGCACAAGAGCAAAGCAAGAACATTACACAGAGGTATAGCATCATTCATGGAATTAGAATTGTATTTGAAACTGGTCCCTTTGTCCTTAAAAAGTCTAAGTTTAGTTTTAAAAAAGGTGTTGGGTCAAAAGAGGTTTTGTTGTATCTCTCTCCCATATATTTTGTTATATTTAGGATTGGATTTGTTACAGAAATTATAAGAATTATTCCCGAGGAGTATTTTCTTCCTTGTAAGTGTGTAAAGTATTTTTGAAGCAGCTTAACTGTGCATTTATAAGAACAAAGAACTCTAAAGAAACTTACTTGTCTTAATCCTCACTCAATTTATCTTGGCTTCCAGTACTCAAAACTGAAAGTAATTACCAAAAGCGAGTCCTCTGAAGTAGATGTTGGCTGCAGTTGTCTCTTCCACCAGTCCAAATGGTATATTATTATAATAAGTGGGATGTGTTGTTTTTCTGCCAGAATTAGGGAGGGTGCTGGTTCCAAAACCCCAAGCCAGGGCTGGAGTTCTGGGAAAAGCCTGAGGTATGGGGGAGTCTGTTTCCCCCCCCTCACCACAATCTAATCAGTTTCCTTGGTACACTGACAGAAGTGAAGGCTGAGCACACTCCTAGCTGGGACATAGCACAAGTAAAACTGAAGGTCTCTCTCCTTCCACTGTTACAACAGTTAAAGTGGTGTTGACTGTTGATCAAAATTTTCCATTATTACAGTAGCAGCTGAAAGGCATGGGGTACTGTTACTTAGTTCTGTTGCTTTAAAACAGAAATTTTAGGGGTTTAGCAGGGATTTTCTCATCCTTTCTCTCCTTTTCACTTTACATATAAGACTGGCCTCTTTTGCTTACTTGGTTCTTATGATCATTGTGGTCAAGTGTCTGTGGTAAAAAAGCAGTGAGTTTTAGTCTTTGTTTAACCAACTGTCTTAAGCTGTCCCCTTCCTACCTGGAAGGAAATAATAGTGTCAGTATAAGGGGTTTTGACAAGTTTATATTTTTTTTTTTAATGTATACTCCTACTGTATACACATTAACCAGGTATGTCTTTTATAGTATTGCAACCTTTTATGCTGCATATCTCACTGACATTTTAAAAAGAAACTTTCTAAAATGGCAACTGCTGAGGGACATTCTGTTGGAAGGAATAGCTCTCACCAGTGCAAGCTACTTTGTTTACTATTTTTCCTCAGAGTGTTTTTTATTTCTGAAAATAAAAATGTCATAACAGCCCTGGAGTAAATTTTAAGCTCTGTCACTGTAGTTCAAACAGCAAACCAGTAAGTGATAAATAAGTTAAATTATCTATGTTTTTAGTGTAAAAGTCTTTCTTTACCAAAGCAAGATGGCCTAGAATTTTACATGGAATAATACTGCATACCTATATCCTATGATTTATTGGATGTGGAGCTTTAGCTGTTCTGACCTCTAAAAGATTTAAATGTCTTATTAAAGCCTATGTCTTGCCTTTTAATGAGTCTGTTGGCCTACACTATTTCATTTAATGCCTGTATCTAGCACCAAATAAAGAACCTCTCTTGATTTTCTAGATGTCTTACAGCACATTCTATTTACTTGTACAAGTTTTGCCTGCTAAGTGAAGTCCATAATGAACCTTAGATTGTCTTGAAAAAACACTTCAGCTACATTCACTGGGTAGTCAGTATGTGGCTGGGAAAACAGCAACTGCTAAAGGAGCTGGAGTGCCTCAGTATCCCCCAGGAGCCCTTCACTGCACTCTGGTGGCAGTTAGAGAGGAGCAAAAGATTGTTTTCAGTCTGGCTGTGGCTGCAGAGGTGCATTTGGCATCCTTGTGGTGCTCTGCACTAGGCTACAGAACCTGGACACTGTGACCTCAGAAGCTAAAGCAAAGGGGAAGATTAGGAAATTTAGATTGAATTCACATTTGACCAGTCTCATCTATTCTTTGTATTCAATAAAGTACCTTATGGCTCAAAAGTATACAGCTCCCACAAGTCCTTAAATGAATGCTATATAGAAACCTGGTTACTCTGTGCAACTCACTAATTTGCATCATTTTCTATATGCTAAAAGAATTAACACTACAAAAATCTCAAATACATTGTAATCCACAGAGAATAAACACACCAGATCTCTCTCATTTACTGTAAAACTTCAGTGTAGCCATCCTTTCGTATTATAACTTAACCTTTCCTATTTGCAAGATTATACTTGTTCTTAGTGATGCAGCTTCCTGTTTTTTTCCCATGTTACCTGCTTTTTCTAGAGGTCTAAATTAAGATTACTGAGTTTCAGCATGCATTGCATTTCAGGCAGCTATTATATTTTAGGCTCTTTTTCCCTTGTTAGTGATAGAAAAAGCCAGTCAGATAGGGAAAGGGTATTAAGACTATAGAGGAGAGTTACAGGAAGAACACAAGACAAGCTCAGCTCTTTACATCACTCATTTTATTCACATATACAATTTGACACTACACTATTAAATATAGACAATACAGAAGCATTAAAAACAAATACTCTTTAGAAACACTAAAAAACACATATTGCTTCAAGCTTAGATAGTATTTCCCTATTGTTTTTAAGGTGAATTCAGTGCTAACAATAGCTGAGGCTGCTTCCCATTCACTTGTGCCCTTAATTTGATAGGGGCTACCATCAAGGTGTTAAGTCAGGCTCCACATATGGCTTTGCTTCTGAGTGTACTAACTGAGCTGGAAAATAAACTGGAACATCCAAGTTACCACACATAAGGCCCTCAGATTGCTAGCTTTTGGTCCCTATCACAGTAAAAAAGTCAGAGAAGACTTCATAGTTCAGTGGCACTGCATTTTACCATTTGAAAAATGAGAACAGATACTTCCCTACAGGTTAAAAATTTATTAAAATGTGCATTTGCTATGTGGATAAAATTCTTACCAAATATTCAGGTCTGTCCCTCAGTTTTGCTAAGTTTGGCTCTAAGTTTAGCTATCACCTCAACTATCTCAGCTTCCAGTGAAAAAGTCTCTAATTCGTAGTTGCAAAGCTGTGACAGCAGTGACTGAGCAGGCATGCTGCTGTATTTCACAGCGACATTCTCACACAGTTTTCATTGCAACATTTTACATTGTAAACACTAGTCTTCATAACACTATAGTTAAATTGCAGCATCACACACTGTAAAAGTCTTGTTTCACTCAGCTAAGTACTTTCAGAAACAAAAAGGAATAAACAGTTACTTTAATGAAGACTTTGGATAACTATTTGCTGTGTTCTTACAAAGTAAGTTTTACTGTAAAACAGGAGTGAAAAGTGTTCATAACTTGCCTGAATTCAAGAGTCCATGCAAGACAACATTCAGAATTTCCTTAACTAATAGGGTGACATTCACTAGGTTTTCCATTTAGTGAGTCCAATTTGTTGCAAACAGCCACCTCCTGTAAGCTTAAAGCTTTTACACTTGAAAAGTTCTGTTTTCCAGATCAATTGGCTTTTTATTTTTAAGTGTCAAAACATTTTTTCCTGATTTCAGCCTGGCACATGCCACATATTTGGCATATACAATTTGCAGTGATCCAAACTATACTAATTTACAATGTCCTAGCAAACCTATCTTTTTAGTCAAGTACTGCCCAAATGCAGAAAGGCTACCTGATTTGCAGAATAATTTACCACTCACTTCAAGCATTTTATTACTGAAACCAAGATAGCAACAACATAACACCCAGGATTATTTTTAGCCACAAAGCATTTGAAAAAGCATGACAGTGACTCACAAGACCTGATTCTTGTCACTACTGTCTTCTAGCAAATTGTTTCAGTGGGGAACAGCTCTTGGCCAGACAAGGATAAGAACTAGATAATTTCCTCAGTATGTGGCAGCCTTGAGGCTGTTGAAGACTCTCATGCTCTATAAAACACCTCATACAGGCTTGTTCAGGTGTTCTAAGTTCAGTATTCTGTATCCAAGGCAGAAGACATTTAAGCCTTCAATAATTATTGGAAAGAGAAACATCTAATGAGATATCCATCTTATAAAAAAAATGGATAATTAAGGCAGGCACATAGTCATCTTGGCTCCTCCATTCTCTGTGGGAAGAGAGAACTGTAGAAGCTGTCTTTGAAAGCCTGGCAAGATGAGTCCTGCCCTACACAATCAAGGAAACTGTTTAATGTGACAAAATGCACTGAGGGCAGAGTCCATCTGCTGTGGTTACATAAAGCCTACAAAGCCTGTGGGCAACAGGAACAAGCAGAGTTGCTATTGAATAAGGCTGTTAAACACTACTGAGTTAGTGCTTTGCATACTGTTGTTCAAAGCTGTGGTGGATTTCTGCATTGAAACAGCATCAGAAGTAACTTAAGCATATTTACAGAAGTATTTAAGAAGGAAAACACAGCATAAAAGGAAATTAAAATAATTTCATATGGAATAAAGGCATTCTCTGGAATAGTGTGCCTCAGTTTTGCGCACTGTTCTAAAGTTTTAGGACATTCTAGCCTGTAGTCTACTAAAAAGTTGGAATACAGTAATTTTGCTGTGTATAAAACATACTTGACAATACTTTGCATTCCCCAACTTAAAAGCTGCAAGATCTCTGCAAGTAGGTAGCCTGAGCAAGCATTGTCTGTATTTCTAGAGCTTTATACTTAAAAGGCAGGTAAAAATCAGATTATAATTTCATGAATTCTAGGACATTTTAGTAAGATTGAAACCCTTACTGGTGTAATGTAATTAACGCTAGGAGGCAGCAGTGCTTGGTCCCTTTGCATGATTACTTTCAGTAGCACAAACTTTCCACCAAGCATGTAACTCTGTTGCAGTAGTAACTCTAGAATCCTGCTTACTCACTGAGACCATGGAATGCAGCTAAGACTAGTGCAGATTTCTGCTGCAGAAGTGCAAGTGTGCTTCTGTGAGAAGGTGTCCAGTCTGTAAAACACAAGCTTCAAAACAATTAAACTGAGATAACCCACATGTGTAACTAACACATAACGCCACCTGAACAAAACTTTGAAGCTCACAACTATGGCAATAATCTGCCTAAAGCTTAGTTATCAAACTGAAAAAAAATAATTTACAGCAGCTTAAGGGAAAAAACACGAAGGATATCACACACAATGACTGTCTTATTATGTAGAAGTAGGACCTACAAAGCGAGTGCTCAAACTCCATTATATGTTCTTGTTTACCAAAGAGGACCCCTCTCCTCATTCCCCCGGCCTCACCTCTCTCTAGTGAGGGGTTTGCACCAATTTTGAGAGGCAGAAAGCTGCTCAGAATTCAATCTAAAAGTTTTATCAACATGATGTTCAAGTTTAGAACCTTTAACAGTATATTTGTGCAATACCACCAAACAGAACGCTTATTGCACTCTGACTTCCACTGAGCATAACAGATATTCTTCAGTGTTAAAAGCAGACTTCATGAGACAGGAGCCAGCCCTCTCCTTCATAAACACATTTACATAATTAAGCATAGAGCAAGTGTGGCCACAATCTTAATACAGTGGTACAATGAGCAACTGCTTATTGAGCAGCAGCTATCAGGTAATGATTGTCTATATCAGTTATTTGGTACAACAGGCACAGCAACAGCAAAACAATCCTGTAGCTGTTTCTTGCCCTGAATATTAGTAGTTTATTCTAATGATGCTAGAAACAGCAGTAAAAGTTAGCATCAGCAGATTCACTAATCAAACAAGGTTTTCTGAAAGTTTCTACATACAGATAACACTTGGTATTTGCCTGCCTAAAGTATCTACATTTGTTAGTGCTGCTTACCAGACCCACTGGCTTTCCTGTTGCCTGTCTTAATGTACTTATTTTGGTAGAAGTATTAAATCAAATACTATTATAAATGCAAAGGCACCTCCTTCACACCTTTAAAGTCTTCCCTATCACCACCTCCCCATGACTTGGACTTTCAAAATAAGGGACTACAGATTATTTGTACCCAAGATCAAAGAAGTGTTGGCTTTGACTCCCTGTATGCTAAGGTTCCTGCTTCCCACCCCCAAAACAGGTCAACTGAAGCATTAGAAAAACTCCCAAAAGGGGAATTGCTTGTAAGTTTGGGTAGCTATATCTAAAAGCCTCTCCAAATGTTATGGCTCCAACAACACACCCCACTGTGAGGTAGGTAGCCAAGATAAAAATAGTGTAATAAATATTTTAAGAGCTGGAAACTCCCTATAAAAACCTTGCATAAGTAGTTTGGTTCCTTGCACCAGTGTCCTGATATGCGTAACTTTCTTTGAAGGTGTGTAAGGGAATCCAAATTCACCGAGCTCTTGCTGAGTAGCATCTCATATACTCTGTCATCCAAGGATTATCTGGTGGGGAGGGTTTTATTCGCCAAGATTTCTCTGCTTCTGCTGATTGTACTCGTCTCTGAGAGAGCTTCCGTTTCTCCACTTGTCTCCTGTTCTTTGCTCGTAGAGCAGATTCGTGAATCTAGAAGACCAGAGTCAGTATTACAGCAGGAAAACAGTCTACAGGTGAGTTGAGGATAACTTTGTCTCAATCGCCATCCTGAAGAAATAGCGTTTGCTAGCAAGATTACATTTTCTTTTGTGATTTGTACCAATAACAGAAGACAAGCACAGATTTTTTTTTATGAAAATGTCTCAAATTTTGTTCTGCATTATCTTTCTCACTTCACACTATTAAATGATCCCGAAAGTCTTAAATGTTTCTCAATCTTACTGTTCTAAAAACCTCAATTCTGCTATTTCTACCATGTTAAATTCTTAAACATCCCTCAGTATACCCAAGTACCCTTAAAACCTAAGCCACAGTAGTAAGACCAATCCCTAGAGACACCTTACTAGAGACTGAAGAACTTAAGTTTTGACAACATGCTGCAGGCACACCTACATACATGTTTATATTAATAAATTATCATATTTTCCCAAAATTTGATCTTAAAGGCCAGTTTCTATGTTTGCTTGCTTCTATCTCCAGATTTAAAACTATTTTCTATCTCAGGGGAAAGTAACACCTTTCAAACATTCAAGAAAAGTGACCTAGCTAGGCAGCAAGTAGTCAGTTCCCATTTAAAGAAAAATGCTGAGTGACAAAGCACTATGTAACTGCAATGTTTCAGAAGTATCCTGCCCATTCACTCCAAACTCAAGAGCTGATCATACAGGTTCTGTAACTATTTCTAGCATTAAAAAGTCAGAAATCTTAGCAAGTATAAGTATCTCTGCTCAAGTCAGGCATCATCCTCTCCTAGGCTTCAACATAAAGCACCAGTCAACTATTTCCACTACTGACGAAAGCTTATCAATCCAGTAATGGTGTCCATTGTCAGGAAGGGCAGCTTCTTTCAAGAGCTGCAAGGCCCAGGTTCCTCACTTCCCTCAAAAGGTTGAGCTGTCCATGAAGACCGTGCTTCAAACACCTTCCAAAACAGCCCATCAGAAATCAGCTCTCTCTCATACATCAAGAGCACCACCCACCTTAATCTTCAGATATCTTGGGTAATAGACTCTACATTAGTAGTAAGATAACGTAGCCTTGCCAACATCTTGTCTTTAAGATGTTTTACCAGCCTAGGAGAGTTATAGAGAAGAAATAAATGGATCTGTTGTAACACTCAAACCTTAGTGTTTCTTGTTAAGACAGGAAACAGACCCCACTACAGCAGAATCCTGGTGCCATCCATGACCATATGAATTTTATTTGTGCTATTTATATCAACCCTGCAATCCATCACCCATCCGACAGACCATTCTGCTGCCAGCAACCTGCTGAAACAGGCTGCTAGACAGACATTTTAGCAGCAAAGCATTCATACTTTCTCAGGAAGGCTCCTGCTCCTGGGCAGCACCCCAGCAAAAGTCATTCTTTCACAGCACAAGCACTACCCCTGTGTTTATATACCTGCCTGCTGTAGGACGCCTCGTGCTAACTGCCTGCTGCTTTTCTCTTGTTTTCATGAAGTTGAGAATGCAGAAATACATTTATAACAGCCAGTTTTTCTGGTAGCACTGTAACAGCCAGAAACAAGATTGCCAAGTTTCAATCAGAACTTGCAAGTATTAGTCAAATGTGGGAGTTTCAAAACCAATTAACAGTTAAGAACTATTTGATTTGGATGTGTCAAACCTCTTCAGGTTTATTGCTATAAAGTTTTGATGTCTTCCATTTGTTTTTGATTTGATTTTTTTCCCCAGAATTTTTTGCTAGTATCTCCAGGCATCCCCGAGTTTTACCCAGATATTAGACGTATCTCTTATCTAGGCACAAAGTAGTCGCTGCCCTTCAAAGGAACAGAAGCTTTTACTTACTTCATTTGCTGAAGCAGAAGCACAGACATTGTGAGTTTTCTGGCTTCCAGTATCTGTCTGTCTTTCTCCCCACCCATACAGAGCAAATGGATGTTTATTCTCCTTTGGTGCATCTGTCTTCTGAGGACTTTTGGCTGATCTTCGATCATTATGACTGGACAAGGCACTTCGACTAGGACGTCGTCCTGTACGGCTGGTTTTGTCTGCTTCCTTTACAGAAGTGTGTTCTACAGCTTTTTCTTGCTCTTCCCTCTGCTGCTTTTCTTGATCTTCTCTTTCCTTCTCTAAAGAAAAAAAAAAAATGAAGTTATGCTTTAAGCTCCCAATGACAACATATTAATGTCCAATTTGCACAGCCTCTCTTGTTGCATCATTGAAACTGTGCTTTTTTCAGAAATGGAGGAAGTCATTACTTCCTTAGCAACAGATGTATACCTTGATTTAACGCCTTCATTCTTTCATTAGTGACTACAATATTTCTAAGCCCATCCCTCTGGACATCAGTTTTCATATACTTAAATGTGCCTTTCACTAGTGAGACTATAGATAACCAGTAGCTCCAGATAGTATTTTAAGGACTGTTTCCAGTGATCTTCTGTCTTCCACCTTTCAGACAGCAAACAGATGGACTGCTGAATGCCATGTAGATGCTGCCAGCCAGTCAGAGATGAAGTCTGATAAGAGTACATGCAATGTGCAATCCCTCAGATTATAACCTCCCCTGAAAGAAGAGAGTGATTCATTTTCAAGCTCCCCATTTACACATACTCTGTTATGGAAGGCAAAGCCTTACAAAGTGATGGACATCACCCTTGCTATCTTTTCTGTGAAGTATGTTTTACGTTTAAAGTACCACGCTTTACAGGCAACATTCTCAGAGGCTCATTGCCCCCACATATGCTTTTTAAGCCTTGCGGAACAAGGGTCCACCATTTGTCCTCCAGGCATTGGCTATGTAGAGTAGGGTTTGTGAGGGAGAATTTAAAGTCTGTATCATTGTCAATTTGCAGATGTAGATCAACACTGAAAGCTGAATCAGCATTATAAAAGACATTAAACAATAAAACCACAGGAAAACAACTGTTCCCACAAGATCCAATCTTCTTGTATTATAGAGCTAAGAAAGAACTAGTTTTCCTGTTTTCATGGTGCCTCATAGCTAGGAGTTCTTGATATTTCCTGCATAGTTCTTATATATCATACAAAAATTTGTGTCTTAGACTTCAGATGAAGAAGCCAATATCTGGTATAACACCACAAGACTTCATAAATCTAAGAGAAAGGCTGGTAAGAAAGTCATGCCTTACAACAAGTTGTTTTGAACAAGTCTGTTTTACATCATTAAATATAGTAAAGTAAATGCCCATGTTACTGACAGCAAAAGAACAGCAAAAGATTTTTTTTCCCACCTTTGTGATCTGCAAGGTATTACAAACTGGTGAGAAGAGATCTCAAACTATTGTGTTAGACTAATCTAATGTCCTTATCAATGATCTATACAAGATCATCAAATGTACCCACAGTAAGTTTGCAGATGACATCAAGTTGCACAGGAGTGTTGATCTCCTGGTGGGTGGGAAGGCTTTACAGAGGGATCTGGACTGGCTGGATCAATGGGCCGAGGCCAATTGCATAAGGTTTAACAAGGCCAGGTGACAGGTCCTGCACTTGGGTCACAACACCACGAGGCAACACTACAGGCTCAGGGAAGAGTGACTGGAAAGCTGCCTGGCAGAGAGGGATCTGGGGGGTGTTGATTGATAGCTGGTTGAACATGAGCCAGCAGTGTGCCCAGGTGGCCAAAAAGGTCAACAGCATCCTGACTTTATCACAAATAGTGTGGCAAGCAGGACTGGGGAAGTGATCGTCCCCCTGTACTTGGCACTGGTGATGCTGCACCTCAAATACCATGTTCAGTTTTGGGCCCCTCACTACAAGAGAGACAGTGATGTGCTGAAGCATGTCCAAAGAACAACAACAAAGCTGGTGAAGGGTCTGGAACACAAGTCTGATGAGGAGCAGCTGAGGGAACTGGGGTTGTTAAGCCTGGAGAAAAGGAGGCTGAGGGAAGACCTTATCACTGTCTACAACTACCTGAAAGGAGGTTGTAGCACAGAGGGTGTTGGTCTTTTCTCCCACGTAGCAAGTGATGAGAGGAAATGGTCTCAAGTTACCCCAGGAGAGGTTTAAATTTGATATTATGAAAAAATTCTTCACTGAAACAGTTGTCAGGCATTGGAACAGGCTGCCCAGAGAAGTGGTTGAATCACCATCCATGGAGGTGGTTAAAAAGATATGTATGGTAGATGTGGTGCTTAAGGACATGGTTCAGTGCTGAACTTGGCATGTTAACAGTTGAACTCAACCTTAAAGGTATTTGCCCACCTAAATGATTCTATAATTGTAATAAAATATACTGTTTACAGTAGGTTAGTGAAATATGACTTCGGGAAAAAGAGTAAATACACAGAAGCCTCTTAATTCTCCATCCTGCAAATCTTTAGCAGTAGTGTGGACAAATTAGAGGTATATGCTAGACATTGAACATGACCTCTCAACATTGTGGGCACAAGCAGACATTATGATCTGAAGTCTCTGTGACTTTTAGGGAAACCATGCCTTTTATTTAAAGGGTAACTAAAGTTTTTACTAACCTAACAGCATAGCAGTCCACTACTGACTCCATTGAAGTATCCACCTTTGAGCACTAGATGCTGCCTTCTGCAAGACACACACAGCAATACATTCAAGCTGTGCTGACAAACATGCTGAAATTGCATGTCTTCTGCCACACCATCTATTTCTGCTTGTGATAGGGACAAGCTGCAAACTAACTCTTGTTCCAAGTCCCAGCACTTTCAGCCACCACCAGCATACACTGCTACGTACAGAGGGAATTCCTCCACCGGTATAGTTGTTCATCTAGTTTAAGGCTTGCTTACACATTGAGAGGTTGACCACAAACAACTAGAACAAATTTTACCTAAGTGCCTTTATTAAAAATAGCAATCATTCTTGCTAATTGCTATGATTCAGCTAGTCAAGCAAGTAAATGCCCAATCCAACACTGCTTGAAATTTGCTCCTGCATCTATCTGGCTCTGATGAAATGGAAGTTATCTGCCTGGCACAGTGGTTAAGCATCCATTTCCTCTTGCACTCACTTTGTGCTTGTAGGGTGAAGAGATGAAGACTTGCCACATGCCCCAGCATCCCCAAAAGGTAAGCCTTGTGCTCTCTTGCTAGTCATTAGTCTTGCAGCACATTTTCTACTTACTGCCAGCCAGCACAGAGGCCCTGGTGCTCGGCCCTGTTCGGGGCAGCCTATACACACATCTTTCAAACATTCAGCTTGATACTGCAGTACAGCTGAGTATTTGGTTAATAGTAGGCAGCAATGTTAAAGTATTTGAAGACATTCATTAATAATTCAGTTGAGTGTCCACACAAAACCACCAGAAAGAGTAGTCAAGATGAAAGTAGTGACAGAATTAGAACAAGAAGTGGCCAGATGAATTTTACATTTCTAGATATTGGGCACACAGGCATTATAGCCAAGGCTAGATAAAAAGCAGCGGTGACCTCAGTGTGGTAAAAGACCTGCTTTCATAATGTCCTGGGCTCTGGGACACACAGCTTCACCTCTAACAAGGCAGCTCATTCATCACAGCTGCAACAAGCAGCACAGAACTATCCTCTTACAAAACATTATTCACTCCTAAGAAGGGGCTGGCTAGGTACATTATCAGAAGAAAGCACTGTTTTGAGAAAATAAAACATTGCTGTCAATTCTGAAATGGGAGAGCTTTTATTTTGGGAAGCTGTGCCATGTTTCTTTCAAGGGAAACTGCATATTCCTTGTCTGCAAAGGAAAAAGGAGCAACACAGTTCATAAGCAGCAGAGATGGCACTTAGAGACTTAAAAATACAGGGAAGTAGGGACTCTGCAATTGCAGGTATATTCTAGCTTTAAGATACTACCTTCAAGGCAACAGCCATGCCTGGGGATGCTGCACTAGGATATAGTTCCAGCTGGTGCAGAAATGATTGAGCCAGCTTGTCCCAAAATAGCAATAAAAACATATGGGTAAATGGCACACAGAGTCCTGTGCAAAGGCTTACAGTAAATGCTGTATGCCAGAGCATACTACAGCACCTTATCAGCCTCTGCTATTAGAGCAGGTATTTCAGTGAATTCACTCCTACAAAACATCTATGCAGAGCTAAGTTGGTGAAGGCACAAGGCAGATATCTTTAACAGCTATTTAAACCTTTTATTTAAAACTACAGTTTATATCCAAGCCATTTTGTTAGGCACCCCTTTTCACAGGAAGGTAGAAAAGTAGCAATTTACAGCAGGGAAGGAGTCAGACCCAGCTGCTCAGGGAGCCCCAAACCACCAGGAACATGCACCCACCTCCTCCTTCCATGCAGTGTGCCAGCTCCAGCAGACACAGGAAACTCAGAATTGACTGGCTGCAGCATTACAGGGATTAGACAGGAGAAGGGGGAAAAGCAAGAACATTTAAAACTACACCATGGATGCTAAGCAGAGTACACTGGACAGGAGGGGATTAAGTGCTTAGCAAGCAGAACAAGGCTGCCAGCCCCCCCCACCATGGCTGTCAAAAGCTCCTACCCAGAAGAACTCATTTAAACCCTGCTACATCACCCAGCTTGTCCAACAGCAACCCTCTAGGGCTCAAGCAGAGCTTCTCCCTCTCCCACAGTACTGCATGCTCTACAGGGCAGACTGGACTCCCATTCTTGCTATGACAGAAGTATCAACAACCTTCTGATTAGGCCCATAGGTCCTTCGGATCAACAGTATTATATCTATATGGAGATGCTTGATCCTCACAGCACTACCTCAGGTTTAGGAGGAGCACTTTGTGCTTAAATTGCCATGGGCAGAACTCAGAGTTCACTGCTTTAGCAAAAAACCCAAACAGGGCAGGTCTCCCCAGCATCTGGAAGCGGCATATACTCAGTTGTGGGTACAAACCAGTTGTTATAGTTGAAACAGACTGCAACATCATTGCATCAAGACAGATCTCATATGAGGCAGTATCAGAACTATCAGCAACACAGCAGTCCAGAGTTTTAGATTCACAAAAGCTTAATCTGCAGCAGGGTTCAGAAAGCAATATCTGGCTTGATTTGATAGCAAAGCTTTTTTTTCCAACCAAAAAAATTGGAGCAACTTTGAATCACAGTACTGTTAACCTCTAAACTGACACTGTTGCCTTCTTCCCCCACCACAAGCTACTCCTCATGTTTCTGGGCCAGCAAATACATCTGCAACACCATGGCAGACAAGATTAGGGAATACGCTTGAAATTGGATCTTCTGCTGAGTTGCACTAATCCAGATCAGTCACTTTCCAACTACTGTGTGGCAACTGGTTTGATACCAGCTCATAACTGCTATCATTTAAAACCTCTGCACAAAAACACTGAAGGCAAAATGCCAATAAGGATTGAAAGATGCCATCATCCTGCATGTGTGTGTGTGCAGCAGCATTGTTTCACAAGCAACAGGTCTGACAACAGCACTGCTGCCAAGAGCTCCTGTCTTTTACTTACCAGCCCACTGGGTTCTGTTGACAGTTTTGAGGACATGTCAACTAGACCATTTGATTTAGGTCAAGATTTTGTTGGCTTATGTTTAAAGCACATCTATGCCTGAGTACTTTCTACAGAACAGGCCTCAAATAGTTGCTGCAAGTGAAGAGCCAGAAGGAATTAACCCAAAGTTGCCACCAAGCATACCTTAGTATTTATTACTCAGCAATAGCTTAAGTGTGAGATACAGCGACAAAACATTTGTCCTATGTGTTCCCTCAGGTGTTCACATTGGAAGTACTTTAGACCAACATCACTAAACCTTAAAGTCAAGCTGCATACATCAGCTTACTCTACACACACCAGAAGCATTTACAAACCACATTGTGGACACACACAGGCTTATATTAATGAGGTAAAGAAGAAACTGTGACCACATACACCATTACCAATTTGCTTTACCTCAGATACTATGCAACATTAGTGCCAGCCAAAGGTACTTGGCCCCATGTCTAGTAGATATCACTCAGCCAGAAATCAGGTTCCCCACAAAACAGAGGGAAGCAGAACTAGCCAGGTAACAGCCAGGGTGCTGCAGCATGTGGGCGGATGTCAGATTTAGAAGACAAAGAGATGTCATCAACATGAACACACTCAGCTACTCCCACAGCACTTCAGTGTAATTAAGTTCTTCCAGAAGAAAAGCAGTTTAATAATGGAAGACTCACAGAGTGGTAGTTTCTATGTTATCTCCTCCACATGTTTTAATTAGCCAGCTGCTAGGCAAAAGAAAAATACATCCTTATAATTGTCCAATACTGAATGAGTTGCTTGCTTACATGTTAGTGTACACATTAATATACAATAAATTTCCACTTAATCCAGCTGCCTAAGCAGAGTTATTTTCAGTCCATTTGCTAATGTCTTGCACAACTCTTAAATACTGGCAGAACTTAGAAAAACATTTATCTTAAGCTACTTGGCAAATAAATGCATGTCAGGTACATATTTTCCTTCCATTATAAGTGTAAAATAGCAAGAGCCTAATAGAACATCAGGTATTCCCTTACAGCAGCCACGACAAAGTTCATCAGCTACAGAGGCACAACAGCCCCAAACTCCATACATTGACCGGCCACTGTTGCTCTGCATTCCCTTCACCACTGGGGTAAGGTGAAGACATCTCTGCATGCACTGTATAGTCACACGTGCTGTCACTGACCACAGAAAGTGCCTGGATGAGCAGCACGTCCACAGCTATCAAGCTTTTATCCACTGCCAAAACTGACCCAACTAGAATCAGGCTACCAAATAACTCCAGCCAGACCTTCTCTCAGAAGAGAGTCAGGAAGGGGAGCAGGCCGAGGACTGAGCAGAGTACCCTGGCCAGAAGCCTCTCACCTTAGCAACTGCCAGTCCCATCTATAATAGATTGTAACAAACTACCTGCTCCACCCCACTGGCTCAATGTGCAGACAAATGAAATTCTGGTCCCTACCACAACTGACCAAGATTGGCATGTGTTCAGACTGCATCAGAAAAGGCAGAAGTGCCAAGTTACAAGCACTGCTTCAATAGCTTCCTCCCTCCTCTCACAAGAAGCCAGGCCCTTTGATTGCCCATCAGGACATACCACCTTTTCCCATCCAACCATTCCCTGCTCTTCCGCAATTCCTTAGTGCTTTTTCCTCACTGAGATGCTATGTACTTACTTCTTCCACACATATTCCCTGGTCTAACTTCCTCCAGGCACTACAAAGCCCTCCTTGAGGAAAACAAGATTAGACCCACTAATACTCTTGTTACATGCTGGTTAAACGGGGTGCTTCCTTCACTGCACAGCTTTGGGGAGCTGGAGTGCGTTACCCTGGCAGCCAGCAGCTGTGTGCACCCCCACCTGGGGGCTGGGTACACAGGCTCATCCAGCCACAAGGACTGCAAAACCCCCTGTCCCTAGCATGCTCTTAAACACCAGGCCTCTTGAACAGATGACAGCATAGCTGAAGCATAAGGTATTCTCAAGTTTAGCCTTGAATATCAGAATACAGATCATTCTGGGAAGCTCAGGTCCCAAGGGACATTGAAACAGATTAGTCAGTCTCCTCACACCAAAAAAGCACCTCTAACCTCAGAACAACCTCCAGGGAGCACAAAGCTTAACTGAAGAATTCTCAAGGTTTTTCACTGCTACTGTGTAACAGATACATCAGATACATGCACAGACGATTCAAAATACACTGCAAAACACCCATCAATGGCTGCCAGATAAAGTTTCCTTTCATTATAGGTAAGGGAGAATATCCTATGGGATAAAAAAAAAAAATACCAACTTGAGGAGCTTGACAGTGTTGTTACCTGTCTACCCACTCTGTATAGTTAATTCTTGAGACATCGAAAGGCAAGATACTCTAGAAAAGAGCAAAACATCAGCAGCCCTGCACCTGCTTAGGCCTACAAAGTTGTCTGCACTCCACAACAAACACAAAATCAAACCTGAGGTAGCATTAAGAACCAAGTGTTCCGCTGAGACAGATTACACGTGCAGATGCAGGAAAGCAATCGTGTTAAGTGCCAGCCCCTGGGACACAGTCCAATTTGCCACCACCACTGCTGCTTTTGTCAGAGAACCAGCTTATATAAGGGCAGAGATGCTTGGCTCCCATGGCAACAGTTTACATAAGTGGCTGTGACTCAAGCTGAGAGTTGCTATCACTTGGCTCTTTAAAGAGACGCCTCTGATGCCATAGCTACAGCTTCTTCACAGACCTAGCAAGCATCTGATTAAGCCACCGTATTGCTTTCTGTCAGGAAGAGCGAGCATCCCAGAAAGTCTCTGTGTCACTGGGGCCTCAGAGCCTCAGCTAACGGGGGGTTTCACCCCAAGCCCCTCGCTGCTCTGGCTTTCCCGCACCCCGCGTTCGGCGGGTACTCAGCGGGCAGCCCAGCACAGCTCTCCGTCCGCCTAGCGCGGCATCAGACGCGCACTTTGCTAAGCGCCGGCCCTGCAACATCCACCGTTCTCTCCCACGTATCGCCCAGGCCTGGCCCTGCCGACACCCCCGCGCCGAGGGTCGTTATAACGAGCTCAAGGGAGGCCGTGCACCTGCCGCACGCAGCCAGAGGAGCGGGCAGCACAGCCCCGCCGGGGCTCGGACCGCAACCCTCCATCACACCTCGGAGCTCACCGGAGACACCCCCACCGCTGCCGCCATTACCCCCGCTCCCTACCGGGGCTCGCCCGTCCCGCTTCGCTCTGCTCTGGCGGCGCCGCCGCCTCCTCCTGCACCGCCGCAGAGCTGCCGGTGCCCGGCGGCGAGGGTGACCGGGCGGTGCTGCCGCCGCCGCTACCGCCGGCGCTGTCCTGCTCCCAGCCGTCCCACAGCCAGGGCCGGTGCGCCTGCTCCAGCAGGCGGCGGCTGAGACGGTACCGCAGCAGCTCCAGGTAGCAGGCGCCGCACGACTCCCACTTGGGCTCCTTGAAGCGCTTCATGTACTCCGTCTTCACGCGCCGCGCCGGCACCACCATGACGAGACCCCGAGCCGAGACCCGGGGCTAGGACAGGGGCCCACCCCCTCCCGCTGCAACGTTTAAACACAAACAGCGGCGCCCGGCCCCGCCCCCGCCCGCCCCGCGCCAATCGCGGCGCGGTGCCGCCCCCCTCCCCAACCGCCACCGCCTCGCGGGCGTGGCAGTGCGTGCAGCCCCGTCACGCGGGGATACCGGGGTGTGTGGGGGGGAGCAGAGAGGGGCAACGGCCGCCCCGATCAGCCACAGCGCCACCCAGCGGCCGGTGACGTGACCTGAATGAAATTGGAGTGAAATAAAATGGAATCAAATTAAACCAAAACGAAGCAGAACGGAAAAAATAAATAAGACGAAATATATATTTTTTAAAAATAAAAATTAAAAAGTAAAATAA
Organism: Patagioenas fasciata; assembly: GCF_037038585.1. Taxonomy (NCBI): domain Eukaryota; kingdom Metazoa; phylum Chordata; class Aves; order Columbiformes; family Columbidae; genus Patagioenas; species Patagioenas fasciata. The sequence goes on from NC_092522.1 coordinate 49,196,554, forward strand.
AATACTGAAGCACTGCAGCACACACACACACATGTTGCGGTTGAGACGGACAAACGGCATAGACCAAGTTCTTCAGTACAAACAGCAGTGTCCGTTTATTGCCAGAAACACTGTTTTATATAGTCTTTACCAGCTCAAGTGTCTTTTTGCTATTGGTTACAGGCTGCAACAGTAACATCTCATTGGCTAATTTCGCTATCATCAGTGTTGCTCTTTTATTCCCTTCTCTCTCACGGGTACACCTTAATATCTTCAAGGCCAATCTCTGTTCCCATACCCTCCGTCAGGGAATCCACGGACCCACCATAGTCCCCCACACCCTCATATTTTGGGATCAGCCCCCAGCGTCAGGCACAGGGCTCCCCTTGCCCTCTGCCCCAGCACCCAGGGCGCCCCTGTATGCAGCAGCTCCCCTGCACCTGCGCTGCTGCCGCCCCCCTGCACCAGGGTGAGCTGTGACTGGGCCAGAATGGGGTGAGAGCGCCTGCAAAACTGGGGACCCTCCATCAGCCACCTGCTCTGGCAGCCCTGTGCCCTGTCCCACCAGCTGAGGTGGGAACCCCATCCTGCCTCCCCACCGAGGAGGCAGTGCGACACAGCCCTGCTCCTGCCGGGGGATATTTAAATCTGCAGAGTACGTGTAGTGCGTCAGAATTCATGCATCTGCAACAACAATTCCTTTTTTGTGCAACACCGCAGCAGGGGTAATTGCTGATTTAAGCCCCATTTCTGCAAGACAAAAATGATGTGTGGCACAAGAGGCCTGCTGAAGGGAGGGAAAGGTGTCTGCAACAACAGAGACCTCTCTACATTTTGTGTTAATCTGCTTTAAAAAAACCATCTCCAGGGGATGCTTGAACGGGATTTACCTAATCCAGCCCTGCACTGGGCAGCCGCGCTCGCTTGGGAAATGAAGTGCTTTGGAGATAAATGCAGAAAACAGGGCAGCCGCGGCAGCAGGAGTTCACCCTCCTGCACACCCACACAGAGACGCAAACGCGCTAGCAACGTGTTGAGGAGTGTTGCTGTGGTGCCATGGCCACCCCACCATGCACAGTCCACAACACCCCTCTGGAAGGAGACAGCATGATTCCTTTCATCCAGCCTCAACTCTCCAGCCCGCAAGTTGCAAACGCCCCATTTTGGGGAGCTGCAAACCTGCTTTCCCTCTGCCACACGCAGTAGGGCTCTGTACAGCAGCTCTCTGGCTGCCTCTCCAGCCACCCCTCCAACACACGGGGGCACTGACGGATTTTCAGAAGCAGTTGTACTGAACTACTTTTTTTTTTTTTTTTTTAATATGAAGGCAAACAATGTTTTGCCGTGCCTTGTGCCTCCATTAACTGACACAAATGAAAGAATCCACAGTGACACAGATATGCAAGATGAAAAACACTGGCCCAGGCTGCTCAGCGTAACAGAAGTGTTGGTGGCTTTAAGGTGAGGGGATGGTGGTTACACACAGCACCTTTGCCTGTGCAGCAGGCTGATGCAATCCCCAATAACCTAGCATAAGCAAACTGGTCTAGTTTAATCGATGCTCAGACCGAGCAGAATACAGGTCTCAGTTTTTACATGGACTGGCTGAGGCTTTGCAAGCTGGTGGTGCCCTGGGATGAGTGAGGGGGCACAGTACTCCCTGACCTTTGCACAAGTGCTGGGATATTCCCATCCGGCCCCACAGCTCTCACAACCCCACAGCCTTTGCAGGTACGGTAATCGCCCCACAACAGCAGTATATCAGGGAAATGCAGGATCCCCCTCTGCAAATCAGGAAAATGCAATCAGAAGAGATCAATTGTGCTGGTGCTGCAGGCAGACACCTTGTACAGCTGCATTCATAAACCCATTAAGCTCCACTTTAAAACCACTTTAGAGCTTCTGCAGCTCCATTTGGCTCTGTCAGCTGCTCTCAGGGGCTGGCAGCTACAGAGCTGCAAGGGAGCAGAGCCTGGGCAGTGTTATCTATCGGGAAGACAGGCACAGCCATAGCACCCCTCTTGAGCCTACCATCACAAACAGCTACAAAAATGAGTGAGGAGCTACTTCTGAGTGTACCTTCTCAGCGTGCGGAGCCATGCGTGGTGCCCTATACAAAAACGGACGTAAAGAAGTCTTACCTACATGCTTTGATGAAAGAAAACTAGGCAGATGCATCAGTTCAGCCCCTTTCAGTGTTGTCCCAGGGATTACATTTGGGAGCTGCCTCATTCATTATCCCCACAGAGGGTTTCTGTGGCAGCTGGGTGGGTTGTCCCTGCTGTCTTCTCCTACTGCCCTTAGTGGCACCCCTGTGATCCCACTGTGGTCCAGCCTTGCCTTCAGCACCACCTGCTCTAACAGAGGGTGTTTGTTGGAAAATAACAGGAGACAATTGGTATAAAAATACCTGTAACTGAAGATGGCACTAGAGAAGGCTGCTGTAGCAGTGCTGATTAGAGAGGAGAGCAGAGCACTCCCCAATCAAGCAACGCTCTGGTTTCTTACTGTGATATTCTGCTCAGTCTACACGAGCAGATAGCATTGGTAGAGATCATATAAATGGGCAAGTTCTGGGGTTTGCAGCACTTCATTTCTACCCATCCAATGTTAAAATATAAAACAGAATTTTGAGCCAACCTGCACATTTTTGCTTGGCAGTTGTGGTTATGGAAAGGCTACTGTTGTTCCCAGGTGTCATTTTAGAGCAACAATGAGTTACAGATTTTCCTTCCCAAAGAACGTCTCTCTGATGGCTTTCCTTCCTCTCAGAGATGAAGGGATTCACTTTTTGAGGAGCCAGACTTCTGAGGTGCTTGTAAACCCACCTCCCAGTTGTTAGCCTGTGTCTCAGCCATCACACATGAAATTCCAGAAGCAAAACCACAAGATCCTGGTATGTGGTCTGTCAATTCCTGTTTTCTGCATTTTTGTCCCTAAACTCTGCACACTCTTCAGAGCAGATATCTACTCTTCATATCAGCCTGCAACACACCAACATTTCATTAGAAACATAGTATTGTCAATAACTGTCTCCACTATACTGTACTGCTTTTAGGGCCTTTATCCCTTGCTTGCACAAAAACAAATGCCCAGCTGCCCACATGCTACAAGGTAAGCTGCACCTTCACACTCCTGCTCCAGTTTCTCCTTTGCAGCGTGTCTCTCCCACCGAATTGTTTGCACACACATCACACAGTGCTGGGTGGATTGGCAGCAGTGAGGCTTGGAAAATAACTGGGGAGCATTTCTGTGGAAAGATCTGCAACAGAAGCATGCAGAGACACCTGGCAACACTGATGTTGGAAACTGTGTGTTACCTAAGGCCAATGGAGCAGCAGTGGTGGCTGTCAGACGTGTTCCCCGCGTGTTCCTGATCTTCAGGCTTGCAGTGCAGGAACCACCAGGTGATAGGGCCCAATGCCCCTCCAGGCCAGTCGCCATCCAAAACTGGCTCCTGGACACATTCAGCATCTCTGGGGGAGGATGTTGAGACTGTACTGGGTGAAGAACACACAACTCCTCACTAAACCCTCCAGCTAGAGCCAAATGTCTCCGTATATGTCGGGCAAGAATAATTTGTCATCCCCAACACAGCAGCTCTGGATGTTCTCAGTGTAGCTACATAAACATTAATATTTTTTTTAGTCCTAATGAGTGTTGGCTTCAATACCTCATGGCAAACACTTCCATGGGCTGAGAGTAGCCAGTTATTAAATGATTCCTGACTGAGAAACTACAATATTTATGATGCTGATACTAACACTAGAATTTCCTCCCTTATGTATTTTGCTGTGGTATTCTTCCTTCATTAAAAAGTGAAATAAAGACATCATTTGAAATTCTAAACACGCTTTTCCTTTTAAAGCATTTTTCCCCTGAGGATCTTAGTTATGCCTCTTAATCCTTATTATTGCTCTCCTACAGGTGGCAAAGCAGGTGTCCAGGTAAATCAAGAGTTTCAAACCAGATCAATAACAGATTATTGATCAGTGCCATATCCCAGGAGTCCTAATTTCCTCCACTACCTCCACTCGAGTGGGAGGACCAGAGATTCTCATTAGGGAGGAGAGCAGTCTGGCCTGGGAAACAGTCTTATTTCTGTCTGAAATAACCACTGCAAAGTCAACAGCAGAGACATAACTTGATTTTTATGCAAAAAGTAGCAGAAAATGAAAAGTAAGCATGGATATTATTTTGCAGAGTGCCATCACAGAAAGACACAGAGTAACTGTGGGTGTAGTTTACACACGGTTTTGACTTGCTGTTGCATCTCTCTGTGGCTCTGGGCAATAAGAGGGGACAGCGGACAGCTTGTATGTAGCAGGAGTGGAAAATTACATGTCAACACAGCTTTGAGATTGGCAGACTGGCTTCCAGTCAAAACAGGAGCTGTTGTGATCTGAAATTGGGTTGTTCAGCTATTGCTTGGGTAAAGTCTGGGGCCAGAGAAGACAGGGAAAAGAAATAAGTTGTTTCTCATAAAGAACCTTATTTTTAAAATATTTAACAGCACAAAATCCAAATCAGGAAGATTATTTTGCCAGGTAGGGAAAAAACAGACTTCTTGGACCTGTACCCATCAGTGAAACTCTGCCAAATACTAAGGGCTCTGCCAAATACTAGGGGTAGCTGTCCCGGTCACCTCACAAAACAAGACATCGCACTGTTAATAGCAGCCTGGTTAATCCCACAGATGCGGGATCTTTGGTTTCATGGGCTATTATCCCTTTTAGGTCTGGACCAGCTGCCCACAGGGTAACACTGTCACCAGAGATGGATCAGAAGAGCCAGTTCAAACACTGTGCAGGGCAGGTTAGCCAGGCGTGGTGCACTTGGCTGCAAAAGGCCCCCAGAACTGACTGATGCAGTTATCTGGAGCTCTGGGAAATTTGGTCAGAGCCAGGATGGGCTGCAACCCACCAGGGAAGCCCTGCAACCCCTTTTCCAGCAGCTCTGAACACAAATCCTGTTACCCAGGCAAATCTAACATTATTCTTGGATGAGCTTGAAGCACTTTACCATCACAGCTCTAAGCAGCTGTGCCTTCAGGCATGCATGGCAGTACAGTTTACATCAACCTCAGTGGCTTCTCCAAGCTTCGTTGTGGTCCGTGTTTTGCATCCACCTTTCTAAGAGATGCAGTTTCCTGGGCTGTGGGTAAGGGAGGTGGGTTCAGGAGCAGGGAGAGATGTCTCCCACTGCTGAGTGTCCTTTGGCTGCTGCGGCTCTGAGCCCTGGACTGGGCATGTAGCAAAGCTGGTTCTTCACCGCATGGTGCAAACGCAGCTCCCAGCTTAACACCTGTTACTATGGGCAAAGAATATATTCCCTGCTGGTATCAGTATTTTTTTTACCATTTCTCTTCTTCTTAGCTCCTGCTCCTTCAGGATGCAAGGTTCACACTGTTGCTGACAGGTCAAGGGGATCCCAGCAAAGGAACAGATCTTACAGCCGGCAGTAATGGGGTGCTTGTCATGGCACTGGCCTGAGCAACATATTTGCAGGCTTCCTGCTCAGTTTGGGAAAAATACAAGTTTACATGGTAGCCAAGGGAGAGGCAGAAAAATCATGAGAAATTCCCCACTTGCTTTCCTTCCTTTCTCCTGCTTGAGCAGCCCCAGTGACGAGCTGGCTGGTGATCCTGGGTCGCTGCCTGACTGCTGCCCATCCCACGGCCAAGGTGAGGAACCAGTTTCCTGCTGCGCAGCTCCCCACAGACAGTGCAGGAGACCTCACTTTCGGCTGCACATTTGTGTGTTTTGCACAATGGATGTGAGTTTCCCTGGAGGGGGCCATGGCTCCATAGCAGCAGTGAGGAGTGGGTGCAGGTGGAGGTGGCTTCATGCTGCTGTCAGGACTTACCCCATGCTGCCCCACCACCTACCTTCTTCCCAAGGGGCCAGCAAATGGGGTGTAACTCCAGATTCAGCTGCTCCCTGAAAATCCACATGTATTCACTTGCCACCTCCAACATAGGGCTCTTCTAAAGGCTTTGAGTCACTTTTCCCAACACAGCTCAATGGCTTTGTGGATGCATCTACCTCACGCACTGTCTTTCCCCTTCCCAAAAGCCAGCCTCTCCCCCTCCAGCAAGTTAACCCTTGTTCCTCCATGTCTTCTGTCAGATTTGCCTGCATCCTCCTGGTCTTTGTAGACTGCGCGCTGCTGCTTCTTTGCTACAGAGCAAAATCTGTTTCTTCACAGCTGGACTATCACTGATGAAGCCCAGAGCTGTCACCTCTCATGGATTTTCTGGGTCTATTCCTGCTCTAGAAAACCATCTCTGGGCCTTCTCATGTCTCTGGGCCCATCTAGCTCATTCCTGTGTTTCTCTCCCTCAGAGGTGCAGCATGGGGGCAAGCAGAAGGAACCGGCCCAGCATTGGTGGGAATGTTCTGATTTACTCCTGCAGGGAAGGGATTGTCACCACATGTGTCCAGCCCTCAGGTTTCCCTCAGGAGAAAGAGCAGATTTGGTGCAACATTTTGGATCACGCTATTGGGACAGGCACTCTAGTCAAAGTGCGGAGGCAGGAGGAGTGCTGCAAGGCAATTTCCACTCACCTGTTCCCTGCCTTGGCCCCCTCTGCCTTCTTTACCCTCTCTTTTGTTTTATTCCTCTCCCTCTCTCAATCTCTGCTTCACACTGTCAGCCTGGCCACATCTTCACCAGAAATAGGGAGAGAAGTTGGAGAGGAGATGAGAGGTGAAATACTGTGGTAACCTGCAGCTGCCTTTCCTTCCCCGTGCTCAAAGGGAATAGTTCAAAACAAAGAAACTCAGTTTGGGAATGTCTGGATTCTGAGTGTCTGTAAGAAATAATTTGTGTTATTTCTGCAGTTCCCCTGAAAGAGGAGAGGTATCACTTCCATAAAAATCACCAAGGCAGAACCAAATCATGCTCCAGGTGGCATTCAGTTGCACCATGCAAGACATTTTCAAGTTCGTGCTCTCAGTAACACCTATAGGGTGCCAGCTCCATGAGCCGAGGTAGGAGGCAGCCTGTGTGCACCCACCCAGGGAGAGGCAGGCAGTGGAGAGGTACCTGAGCCCAGTCACTTTCCTCCAACATTATCTCAAGCTCATAATCCTAGACAAAGCTGTTCTCCACTCTTACTCCCATTCCTCTGGAGCTCTGGGACAGCAATCCAGCCACTGGTCAAGGTTACTTTTACTGTCATTCCTGTTCATGTTCCTTTTGCAATCCCAGGCACGTCTTCCTCTCTTCGTGTCACCCCAGGACCACAGCATGGCACCAGGGAGACTGGTATGGCATTTGGCACAAGCAAGGGATTACAAATCTCTGACATGGGCTTGCCACCTCTAAGAGCTGGCCTGTCATTGGGAGAACACATAGTTTTGGGGAGAAACAGAGGCACCTGTGCTGTAACCTTCTCTCCATCTCACCGCAGCAAGTGCTGCTGAACCAACCACCTCTGTAAGATCAGTGCTTCAGACCATTACCACTGGGCTAGTGTCACCTCCAGGTGACAGAGACAGAAGCCATTTGTATGGCTTTGGGCTGTTTGTTCCAGCACAGGGACCTGCATACCTCACCATTCCCTATGTGCAAACCTGGCACCTGCCTGTCAAAGGGTCCATGCCAGTCCTGAATCAAACACCAGCCTGCTCAGTGATGGGACTCCGTTTCCCAAGCAGTAAACTGATGGGTAAAATAAATGCATTGTGGAAAATAATTTAATACTTGAAAAAGCTTCAGAAAATTTGCAATGGGTAGGTGAAGCAACAAGCCCAGCTCAAGCACATATTCCTGAATCTGATTTTGCACATCAGAAATCAGTGTTGACTCTTGACTGATTTTGCTGTCAGTTTGTGTAATCTGTATAACCTAACCACATTGTTCCTTCCCCAGGAAACACTGGGTCTTCAACACAGAATAAACCTCACTCCAATATAAACCCCATTTATGGACCTCACTGTCATGACTGCACACTTTGAGATTGTCCATCAAAGTCTGCCACAGCCATTTACTTTCTTTCTGAAGCACCTTCAGCAGCCGTTCCATGAAGTCTGTGTATTAAAAGCCCTTCCTCAGCTCACCTAGGGAAGCAGCTCTGAAGGGCCTGCTGGCTCCAGCTGAGGCTGAGGGGTGGGAGATGCTGCTGCAATGGGCAATATTGTCACAGGAGGAAGGCTGTGCAGGAAGGGCTTTCCCTGCCCTCAGCAGCACCCAGCTTACAAGAGTCCCAGCCTCTTGACAGGACACTTCTTCATCCTGCAAATGTTCAGTCCCAAATAACGCACATTTCATCAAGGTCTAGGTCTGAACACGGGCAAGGCCCAGCTGCTGAGCTGAGGTTTTAGATTGTTTCTGAAATTGCACAGGGGCACCAGAAAGAAACTGGGAAGCAGTGGATGGAAAGTGAAGGCAGGCTTGGAAACCACAAGCAGTATTCTGGAGGGAGCCTGACAGCTCCCCCTGTGCTTCCCGCTGGCACCTTGGCTTATCCTCATTTCTACCCATATGGGGAGAGCACTGTCTCAGAGGATGAGCAGTCAGGACTCATCCTCCCTGCCTGACCCAGGAGCTGCCATCTTCATTGTCTCTTTAAGTCGGAGAAGGAGGGACCTTGAGGGGACCCTTCCTACGGGGAATATGATGGTGTATGTGGTCCAGACTTGGGGAACGGCATCCCTAATATGGGATCAGCTGTGCTGACTGTTTGGGGTCTCCTGGGGGAGGAGTGGAGCCCCTTACAAAACAACCCACATCTTCCCATGAAGGCAACCTTCCCTGGGCTTTCACAGAGCTAGAACGAGGCTTGCTTGATACGGGAGTTTCGTCCGCCCTTTAGAGATTATCCAGGCTTTCTTGGGTTTCACATGGTGTAAGGCAGTGGCCTGGGCTCTACGTGACCAGGTGGATGCCATCTGAGAAAACCCCTTTTCAAGCAGCACACGGCTCCTGCCAGCATCGCTCTGCAGAGGAAACCTGCTGGCACCCCCCTGCCACAGGCACCCCTTCTTGCCCCCGCTCCTCGCTCCTGGCCACCGCAGCAGCTGCACACATCTCAAAGGGTGCCACCATGCCAGTCCCCATCTCATTGCTTCCTTCCACGGCAGGACCTGCAGCAGCTCTGCTTTGTTTTTCCTTCTGCTAAATTTGCCTAAGTGTGCTAGGACCACAGTGTGCCCAGCACACAACATTTCTGCCCTGCCTTACCAGCAATGGGGAGGCAGCAGCACCCAGGGAACCAACCCTGGCAGCCCCAATGTGGTCGGGGGTGGGTCACTTGTGAGCTGGGGTGACTGCTGCAGCCAGGTCCAGATCCAGCTGTTTCCTGGTGTTCTCCTGGAGAGAACATGCTTCCTTGGACCTCTCAGGAAAGGAGTGGTGAGAAAGGTGGACTCTTGGAGGAATATGTGTGCCAGGTACCTGCTGAGATGTCCACCCCAAAAGTATCACCACCACCCCATGTGGTCAACACAAACAAGTGGCAGAAAGACACTGCTCACAAGTCTTCCCTGCAGCGGGTCACCAAAAAAAAAAAAAAGGAAAAAATGAAGGAAAACATTTTACTTGTGTAGACAGTGAGTCCATGCCCTGCTTAGAAATATGAGCTTGTTAGCTGCTGACTACATGTCAGGGCAGCCACCACCGCGGCAGCGTTGGAGAGCACCACGGATGTGCTGGCTATCATGCTACAGTTCCCTGGTTAGAACAAGGTAGTTGGTGGCAAATGCAGCCGTGCTGAAACAGTGCTTTGAAGGGGAGCTGGCCTGGGCAGCCATGGTGTGAAAAAAAAAAGGGCCTTGAACAAAATGTCACCGCTGTGAAGGCATTTCGTCAGATCTCACAGAGCAGTGTTAGGATTGAAATGCATGAAAAGCATGGCACACCTTTAAATGGGCATAAAAAGTGCCATTGGCAGGGTAGGATCTATTTTTAACCCTTTGGAGTCTGCAGATGTGTGCAAGTCTCCACAGCGAGCGAGAGGCATCCGATCAGACATTTGGCCATCGGACTGGGAAGCGCCCATGTGGTCCAAGGTGCCCCAGAGAGGGTGATACACAGCTGGCCACCTGCCAGCAGCCACTGGAGGTAGAAAAGTGCTGCTATCGAGGCTCAGCCCCTCGGTCAGCACCACTGTGAGGCTGACAGGGCTGGACACCTGCCATCCTGGCCCGTGGTCTGGCCCTTCCCCGCATCCCACTGCCCCTTCTGCACAGGCAGCAGGTAACATGCACCCACCAACCCGGGCCTCCTCCATTGCTGTAATTAAACTGCTGGCCTACCTTGGCAAGGGGGTTGTCTGCAACCCCTCACACCATCCAGCATTCTGTAGAATCTCACATCATGTCTTAACGGCTTCCTCTTTGCTTCCTCAGAGAAAGCCTAGCTGGTCAGTAAAACACAGTACTGAGTTAAAACACAGAAAAGCAAGCACTACGGCCATTTGCCCAGGTCTCTGCAGAGATTAAAATTTTAAAATATTTGTCTCCGGACACCTGCTTGTCCCCTCTGGTGTTCTCCATCCTAAAATACTCCAGCAAAGCAGCATCCCCACAAGGACAGTCACCAAAAGGGCCAGCCACTCTCCAGCAGCAGCTATGGACCCTGCTGTGCTCTTACAACAGGATACCTCAAATCTGCCATCACTCGGCTTGGAGCCGAGATTTCTGTTCTTGGGGGACGGGCAACAAGTGGAACCCCTGCCCAGCAGGAAAAAAAAAAGAGGCTCAGTTTGAAATACTGCACCCCCCAGGCATCAGAAATTATCTCAGGAATAGTTTTGACAAATGAATGCCCTTGAAAAAAACCTGTGCACCACTTGTGAGAGGCTTCCCTAGAGAGTGCTGACATCTGTGTATATTGTTTATAATGAATTATCTACTCGGCACAGGGAACCTGTTGGCTCTGGAGAGTGGTGTTAGTCTGATCTCCCAGCTTGCTGGTGTGAATCCAGCCCAAGCTGCCTGTGAACCAGACCTCTCCCTGCATGAACCATCATGGAGCCGTGAGCCCATGGTGGCACCACAAATGAGGAGGAGGCAGCTGGAGCCCACTTTGTCCCTTCCACCCCGTGCAAAACAAACCATCGGTGTCCAGAAACACTGCTGTAGGTGTTAGCTGGCCTGTGCGTGGAGAATTATGTGCTGGGCTCTCCTTCAAAGGGGCCAAAGGCACCACTGGGGTCTGTTTTTGAGCAGCAGAGGAGCTGGCTTGCCAGCTCCTGCACCAGCATCCCTGCTCACCTGCCACCTTAGCGAGAAGGAGATGGCTCCTGTTGCATCCCCTGCTCACCCTGGATCAGGGCTGATGGACAGTGTGAGGAAATTCAGGAGACACAGCACTAAGCAAGCTGTGCTGAGCTGAGCTCACTGAAGAAGCTTGGTACCAGCTACGTGCTCACTCAGAGGAAATGTGAGCTATATCCACAAGCAAACCTGAGGTGTGCATTTTGCTACAGCAGTGGCTGATGAGGCAGATAGCTTTACTCCTGAGAGAGGAAACCAGGAGTCTGGGACTCTGGGTTGTGCTCCTGGCACTCCCACAGCCAGGCAGGCATCCCTGCTGTCCCCCCACCTGCACGAGGGCAGAGCAGTGTCTTTCTCTGTGAAATATTTATTCATCTGTAGCTGTACCACTGTCTGAACAGCCCTACGTGTCTGCCTCAGTACATTGTCCTTGTGGTGCTCAGACTGACCACCTGCCATGAGACCTCTGAGGAAGAACGTGCTACAGTAGCCCAGCCTTGCTAAACTGGGCAGGAAAGAAATAGCTTTCATAGAATCTAAATACTGATTTACATGTAGGGAATTTTGTGTATGTCTTTGTGTATGCTACCGAACTGTGTTTTATTTAAGACCGTCAGGGCTACAGGCTGTCCCTGAAGCACATGGATGGCACCACCCTTCCTTCCACTGAGGCAGACACAATGCTCAGGTCCCAAGCTGGCTCCAAAGATGAAAACATTCCTGTATCCCACATTATGCCCTGGTCACTCATTTGCCTGGTGTATTTGAAGATGATCACCATGGAAAAATGACTGACAGGAGAAAGATCGTGCATTCATCCAAACCACCCTTTGAAAACTCTTTGCCTGTCTTTGTCCTTGTTTGCCCTTTGCCTATGGAAAGGAGACAGGTAAAACAAGTCAGGACTCTTCCTTCTGCATTACTGGCACCATCACTGGTCTCCCCAGTATGACTTCTGCTGGGTACCTCACACACCCTTGCCTCATCACGCCTGCCCTCCGCCTGCTTGATGGGGAGGTGTGCACCACTCCATGCAGGTCATGGAAGAAAATATCTAACAGGACTCCCTGCACAGCCCAGCAGCTGCACACAAGGGGTCTGGCTGGGTCCCTTCTGCCCCACAGAAGGCAGTGGTGGGCAGAGCACAGGCAGCCTTTACCTCCCTGTTGCAGGCAGCAACACAGACAGTGCCAGAGACCCTGTGCCGGTGGTAGACACTGATGTAGGATTGGGGAGGGCTTCTGCAGCCTCAGTGTTTGGTAACATGCTCTTTTCCCTGGGTCCAGGTGGAGCTCTGGGGAGGAGGAGGAGGCAGCTCTAGACATGTGTCCGCTCATTCTGCTGCACATCTGAGCCATGTCAGCACCATGGCACCCCACAGCCAGCCTGTGTGCAGTGACCTGGAAAGAGCACTCATGGGTAGCAGGGCCCTGGACAGCTGCTGGTGGGGACCCCCACCAAGACTCCACTGCTCTACACCAGCAGGGGTAGGGATGAGCTCCAGCAGCTCCACACCCGCCCTCCAGCCACCGTACAGGGGTGTGAACAACTAGTTTGATTGCAGTTGGGTTTGTGGGCGTGCTTCCCTGGGACAATTTCACCCTGGTCCTCTTAATGTCCTGAAACACAACCAGGTGCTCAGCCCAGATAAACCCTTGCTCTGCTCTTCCATAGAATAGTTTGGGTTGGAAGGGACCTTCAAAGGTCAGCTAGTCCACCCCCCCTGCCATGAGCAGGGACATCTTCAACCAGATCAGGTTGCTCAGAGCCCCGTCCAGCCTGGCCTTGAATGTCTCCAGGGATGGGGCATCTACCACCTCTCTGGGAAACCTGGGCCGGTATTTTAACACCCTCATTGTAAAACGTATCTTCCTCACATCTAGCCTCACATCCTCACCTTGTGCCCAACAGGCTGAAATTGATGGCCTGTGCCTTCCTGATTTTGTCATGGTGAAAAAGTCAAGTGGCACATTAGCTCTGCTCTTCAGAGAGCCGCGCGCATATCAAGATTTGCCATGCCCTTTCTAACTTTCCTTACTCTTCTGAATTATTCCCTGCCTCCCATAGTACGCCACCAGAATCTCTTCCACAGTTTGGAAGGCTTATTTAGAGAGTCAGATATAGTAAGGCATGAATTTATAAATAGAGAGGGAATGGTTGGGGACTGTGCAACGTGACTCACAAATCAAACTGTCAGTGAAGAACTTATCAGACATTTGCTTTAAATATTCATTTAGCAATACCAAACCCTGCTCATGGTTACACTCACCATATAAAAACGCCATTCCCATATGCAGTCAGTATATTTGCAGTGATTTCTCCAAAACTACTCAGAAGTCACCTACTATCTTACTGGTCAGAGAGAAACCAGGGTTGGAAAGGAAAATACCTCCTTGGAGCCTGAGCATGCCCCCACTTCCAGCTCTGCAACTCAGCAGTCTTTCCTAGTGCAAAGCCAATGGGATGACTGTTACATCATAAACCATTTTATCCTTAAATGCTTTCTTTTCTTTTTTTTTTCCCCACCCATGTATCTTATTTGTAAAAGCTACTCCTCCTGCAGAATACTTATGGTCTAGACTTGGGTCTTACTGCTTTTTTGTTTTCTTCTATACCCTCGTTTGCTCAACTCTTCCTTAATTCAGACTGATTCTTCCACAGAAGATGAGAAAAAAAGTTGTCATTTATCAAATCAGCAATAAAATCTCTGTGGAACGAGTAATAGATTAAATGCATCCTACATCTTCCAGGAAAATAATATTTTAAAAATCTTTTTATCCCAACTGATCATTTCATGGCTTCAAGCCATGCTAGGTTCTGGACTTAGAGAAATAAAATTAATTGTTCCTTCTTCCTCCCTTCTGCTTCCTCATGTGATTTCTTTTATTGCTATGGCTTTGTTTATTAATCTGGGACCTGATCATACAAGTTCTTAAACATTAACCAAATCCATTGTCCTCTCAGTGGTTTCAGTGAAGATTACTTGCATAAAGCAACTCCAGCACATTTTCAAACCCTCATTAAATTGAGGGTTTGCCTAACCCAGCAGAGGGTATCTGAGGCTGGATAAATGGGCTGAAATAGGCTAAATCTAACCTGCATGAACAATAAAAATTAATACTGAGCACAATGTCTATACAGACCTCTGGGAGCCTTCTCCTGGATTCCTGTGCTGCAGATCAATCCACACAGCTTGTCCTGACGTGGCCATGCCTCCGTGTCCATGGCTCCCAGTATTTGTTCTGTCCTTGCCCAGACCCCCAAGCCCAGGCACAAGCCTTCCCCACACCATCTGCTGATCTTGCAATATTTTCCATGTTAATCTTTGCTCTCCCCTTTTTATTTTTAAACAATGATGCACATTCAGCAGGTGTACTCCCTGGGCTGCCCGCAGTCCTGCTGCAATCATTGTTCGGGGAAGCTGAAGCTGATGAAGAAACCAAGTGCTATCAGTTTGGGCAGAGCTACACCTGGTTTCTGGATCTTGGTCAAGATGTGACAGGAGTGGCATCCAGTGGTTCCTCCACAAGGGAGCACATGCAGCAGGCAGCAAGAAAACATAAAGCAACTTGTCACCAGATGTCAAGCACCTCAAGTATTAAATGACACCCTTTCGCCCTTTTTAACTCAGACTTTGGATTTTAGCACCAAGTTCCACTTAATTCCAGATTTTGCTGTCTAAGCAGATCAGTCTTCTTTATTAACCCGTTTGGCATTTAACCCCTCACATATGAACAGAGGGATCATAACCCCTCGACCACGCAGTCTTGGCCAGGATTGGCTGTTTGCAGTGGGCTACCAAAAGTAAAGGGAAGAGAGAGTAAATCTCAGAGTAGTTGGTCTAAAATCAATAGCCATGTTTGTCCTAGAACATCTATCCCCATGGAGATTTCTCATATTCTCTTGGAGTTTACTGGACTGAATACTGTAATCTTCCTAAACTTTCCACTTGTATTAGTTTTGAAAAATAATCTCATCCCACAAGGCTCTTGCGGGCCAAATACAAAGGCATCAGACCCAGAGCAAGGACAGAGGCTGCTGGTTCTGGTGCAAACAGCTCAGGAGGAAAAGGGTGGTCTGGACTCTCAGCAACACCATCGACTCTCCAGAGGGACAGCCGGAGATACCCATAGGTCCCAGGGCTACCACAGCATCCAGCTTGTGGCCACACTTGGAAGACTTTCAGATCTCAAGACTTTCTCTGGTATTTGTGCCAGGAAACTGGGCTGCGTGACTTTCAGAGCTAAATTTAGGATCACAAGTGTTTCACATTCCCCAAACACCTTCTATGACAACATCTTAAAACCCTTCAGGAACATTAGCTATTCCTCATTATGTTCTTTGAGATGGGAAACAGAAAAGCCACTTTGGTGGCAACAAACAGAGCAGTGAGTGTTGACTTGATCATGATCACAGTGGAAAACCATGATGGGCTTGGGATGGGAAAGGGAAAAACAGAAAGAAAACCAATCTCACAATGTAAACTGCTCAGTTTCTGCAGTCACAGAAGCATGGCATATCACCTGTGGCAGTGCTGCTGGGAGTAGGTAGGAACAACACCATCTCTGCTTCAAAATGGATGGGGTTAGGGAGCTCTGGTAACTCTCTGTTGGGTTATTTTGGGGTAGGGATTTCCAGGATAAAAAAATCCTTATGAAGGAAATATCCTGCTCTACAGCCTTTTGAAAAGTGCCTCAATCCCTACACAACCACTCCAAATAAGAGCAAGAAGGTGGATGGCCTCAACACCTGCACCACACTTTATCTTCAGCATGGGATGTATATAGAGCATGCAGTGCTCCACACTGCGTCCTTGGCCATACTCCACAGGCAGATAATCCAGAGATAGCATCACTCATTTCCAGCAAACTCAAACCAGTTTAGACCCTCATGCTCCTGTTATTTTAACCATTCTTGGTGGGTATCGTTGCTAAAGGCCATTAAAAAAATCTTATAGAAGCAGATGTAGTTGCCCTCAAAAACCTTGTTCACTTCTTTTGGGTTGATCTGCTTCAAACCTCCTCCCGCTTGCATGGTCCCCATCCCTCTCTCTGCAGCTGCTGGGAGGTTTGGGAGGGCGGGACTGTCCCATCATCATCTGCTCCCCCAGCACAGCTGGCAGTGCTGTGGGTCTTGCCCCACACTGGCAACCAGCCCCTTCCTCTGCTCTCTGAGTGTCCCCTTCCCAGCGCTGTCCTAGCCAGCACAGCACCAGCAACCTACACTCAGGACTGGCCACTGTTAATGGCAATGTAAACAAATTTTATTTTGCACTCCAATAGATTAGGTGATGTCTGAGTCTGAGGGACCAGCGGGTGTCAGATAATGGGTCACTATCTCCTGTCACCACCTCAGTGCTGCCTGTGGGGGCACCGCTGTCCCTGTTTGTGGATGTCAGGCACCAGGGTAGCTCTTTCCCTAGGAAAAGGACAGAGCTGCAGCCATACAGATGTCCCCTTGCCTTCATGTGCCTGACTCCCTCTCAGAGCACCTGCACTTTGGTGAAAGAGGGCAACCTAGCTAGAAGAGCTACAAACCACGGACTCCTTTGCAAATACAACTCAGGTCCTTGTGGAAGAGCCCAGCTGTGTCACAATTAAATAAACACGCCTCTGTGAGCTGGGGTCAGGAATTGACGACTGTTGCCATTCTTTTTATGCTCCTCATCTCTGAGCATGCGTGAGAGCCCTTTTATAAGGAGGTCCTCCCCCTTTTCCCTCCAGCAGTGATATTTCTCAGCGTTAAAGCCTTGTTTTTCCTGGAAAGGAGAGAAGCTGCTGGGAGCCAAGCAGTGAGGGCACAGGGGGGCAGGGAGAGCATGTTTGGAGTGTATTACGGGTGGGAGGGATGTGCCAAGCAAGGAAGCTCCCTCCAAAGATCTATATATACACAGGTGTATATATATATAACCCCGAGGTGGGGTCACGGAGAGGCTCATTCTCGGGCTGCCTGCGGCACTCCCTGAACAACCATGGCCAGAGCTGCCACCCAGCTGCACACTTTGGTTTCAGAACGTGGCCTTGAGCAGCCGAGACAAGACAGGGTTTGGCTGTGGTCCCTGCAAGTGCAAGAGGATAAGCTGCCCGGGATCACCACTATACTGGAGGTTTTCATGCTGCTGACCAGGCAGTGTCTGCACCAGGCAGTGCAGTTTTAAGGTTGATGGGATGTTCTCATGGGGGAAGAAAGAGACACCCTGGGCAATAAAAGGTTTCTCTCATCCCCATCACACACAGCGCACATCCCCAGTGGGAACCAGCAATGGTTCCAGGTTTCCCCACTGCGTAACAATCCGAAGCTGCTCTGTTTTTCAGGTCCTGGACAGTTTAAAAATGGACCCTTTGCCATCTGCAGTTACAACAATTTCCCAGGCTTCAAGACAGACCCTTTTGGTCCCCCCAAAGACTCTTTAGCCCCTGGGTGACTGAAAAGGATCACCCAAAGCTGCCAGAAGTTGCCAGGAGAGAGTGTGTGATCGGGGGATGCTCTGAATGGCCCTGTTGCTAAAGTTGTCCACCCTGACCAGCACCCGTCCCACGCAGGAGCCCTCCACACCAGCTGCTTGGGATAGCAAATTTGAACTGAAAGCCTCCTAAAGATTTGCAGCAGCTCATCACGGGCAGATGCAAAGTGGGAGATGTGTACAGGTAAACAGGTCTGTCCTACTTCTAACCTTAGCAGCACGGTGTTCACCCCCCTCTCAGTGTCCTCCCCCAAAACACGAGAGTTTATCACCATAACAAGCACTGCCTGCAGTTATCCATTGGTTGATCAATAGGTTATGGTCACCCTCATGTGCTTCTTTTTCCAGCCCCAGGAGATGCACCATGGAAACCTATACATCTGAACAGCTCTCTTAGTTATTTTTAAAACAAAAATGCCTGTTCAATTCAGAAAGAAAGAAACCCTAACAGGCAATGCTCTTTTGATTAAAATTTTCTGTGGATTAATGAAACACAAACAGCAAAAACTTTTCTTATAAAACAAAAGTGTTTAAAGTTTTAAACAACTTTGCTTTGAAGGGTTGCATTTTAATGCTTCATTTTCAAAAATAAAGAATGTCACTAAATTTGTTACTTTGGAGTTTCCTATAAAATGTAGCAGCAATTTTCAAGTGGTCTCTATTTTGTCCTTTTACTAAATCTCATGGAGCAAATACTATTGGCCTAATGCCCGTGGAAGATTCACAGTCATCTGAGTCTGCAGTGGAGCTGCTCTGGTGTTGGCACTAAGTGAGGGGGTCTTCAGGTCCTCTCAGCAAAGCCAAAAGCAATGAATACCGCAGGTCAAAGGGCTTTTTGTTTCTGTAGTTTTGGAGTCCCAGGGGAGAAGTGCATTGTGGTGCCAGTTCCCTTTTGCAAATAGAGGATAAAGCTGTGACATTTTGCTCTGCTCTTTGCACAATGCATTTTCTCACTAGCAAAATCTCTATCAAAATGAAATTAGGAAGCAGCCCCAGTGCCTTCCTTTTCTCCAGGATTCCGTTTGTTCTTCTCCTCCCTGGAGCCTGTCCCTCAGAACCCACATTTCCCCTGTTTCTTATCTTCTTAAATAATTTCACTAAGAGTCAATACATCCACAGACCCCTGGGGAAGTTTACATCAAAACCCAGTCACGATTGTGCCTCTCAAGCTCATTTAAACAGCCCCACATAATTTGCATCCCCTCAAGGACTCTTTCTTTCTCTGTATTTTCCAACCCTTGGTGATATTTGCATCCAGGGCAGCTTCTCACATTGCCCACTGGGTGCAACTGCGGAGCCAAGCTAAGGAGGGTTGTCCTGCCCTGGTCCAGCCCCAGATGTAGCAGGCTGTGGAGCAAGCAGAGAGCTACAGCCCCAGAGGATGCTGTTGCCATGGGCAAGAGCCATTCTGCCATCACCCTCCCTCCCATGGCACGTCGGTGTCCTGCATCCTTCCCTCTATTCCCTTGTACTCCTCTGCAGTCATGCCTATTCCTTTGCCTCTCTCAAACAGAGGATGCTGGTCCTGGTGATCCTTTGCCTGAAGCCAACAGCACTGTCACAGGTGCAGGGAGGATAATGCAATTCCCAAGAAGCACACAATGAAGACCGAACTTGAACTGCTGTGCACAAGTGAAATTTCCCAAAACACTTTCCCAGCACCAGGGCTTATGAGCTGTAGGAAAATCCAACTCACCTGTTTCCAAACGATCTGTCTTCAATCACTGAAAGTTCTAAGCCCAAAGAAGAGGCTGGTTTCATAATAAAGAATGTGGTTTTGTTTGAAACAAAAACCTGAAAAGGTTTGGTTTGCTAGGCTTGAAAATTCATTGCATCTCAGTTCATTGATTCAGCAACCAAAACAACACACCAGTCATTTTTTTTTTCAGCTGCAAAAATGCACTTTTTGGCTCTTAACTTCAATGGGATTAAATTGGCACTAACACTATTGAGAATATCTGATGCTGTGTGTTAATCTGAGACAAAATGCTGTCATTAGAGAGCGCTGACAACGAGATGCCAATGGCAGCATCAGCCTCCCCACACAAGCCAGTGCCTATGCCAGGCCTTGGCTGCTGAAGTGTTGCCCGCTGCCCACAGCTGTGCTCATGAGCCGTCCTAAACCTGAGTTTGGCACTGCAAAACCTAGGTCTTCATTCAGAGGGAGGAAACATCCCCTGCTCTCACTGATTTTGGTCTGGAAGATCTGATTTTAATCCCACTGATTTTGCTGGAGGAAGGATCCTCAGGATCACTCCCAACCCACTCCAAATTAGCCCCTTCTATTGTGGGTTTAGGGTTCTAAATTAAATCATGCAGGTGGGAGAGTTGAGTCTGTGCATGAGGCTGCTTTTCTAACTTCATTTTATCTGTTCTTCTGAAACAGCCTTTTAGTCAAACAGCAGAAGCAAGTCCTAAAATCCACCTTGTAGCACCACTTAAGCCACAACTGAACCTGAGATCAGGGGTCAAGTACTGAGGACTTAACATCAGTTAAGCATCTCCTCAAATCCCAACACAGAGCTGTCAGGTGAAATATGTGCCACTATACAACGATTTGCACACATGGCAAGTGAAAGCTCATGTTTGTTTCTGAAGAAGTAACCCTGTTCCTGCTTTCCAGTCCAACCCCAGTCACTCAGAGAGGGATCTCGGCTCAGGAGCTCCCAGGGCTGCCTGGAGGCCTCCCTGCGACCAGATGCCAGGGAAGGATCAGGCCAGCTCCTCCCTCTGGCTTTTTCTTTGTGGATAGGATGATGAAAAACTGTACTCACATGTAGGTCTTACTTTAATGAGGGTAAAATCAGCCAAAATGCAAAACAAGTGCACCCTAAGCATAGTCACAACAGAGCTAAAAACCCTCCAGGGCTGAACGTTCAGCTGAAAAAACATCTTCTTTTGCCAGCACTGCTGTCTCCCACAGCAAAGGGACACCCCAAAACTCAAGGACTACTTTCCTGCTGGGGCCCTGTGCCCTAGGAGGAATCCTCCTCTGAAGTCTACCTGCTCCTGCACATGTGTCCTGAGCCAGGAGCTGTGCCAAACCTGGCAGGGCTTTAGGGTGCCCCTCAAGGGACCTGAGCATCTGGTGGGGTTGGGGAAGACAGTGGAAGAAAAGGGGAACCCCAGAGCAACCCACCCAGCATGAGAGCAGAGAGACTTCCCCACCTGCCACCCTGCTCCGCCTCTGCAAAGGCAAAAAGGGCAGGGAAACTCCTTCAGCAGGGGGAAGCCTCTGGGGTTTTCCTTCGTCTCTCAGGGAGTCCCTGAGTGAAAGGTCTGGCCCCAGGAGGGCAGAGGAGGGGGTGGTACCACTGGCAAGGGCAAGCTTGTCAGGCAGGGTGAGGAAGTGGCCCTAGCTGCCCTCAGTCCCCCAGGGACAGCATGATGGCAGGCAGGTTTCCCATAAGCGGAGTGGAAAGCTCTTTATTTAACCTGCACCCGCCACCTGCCCTCAGCATCAGCCTTGCCTCCGTCCATCACGCCTTGGAGCTGCACCAGCATGCCAGGGCTACTTTTTTTGGCAGGCTGAGCCAAACAAAATCCTTTGCAAGCCAAGGCTCCAGGTAACCCTTTCCCCCTGGGCCTGGGAGGAGCACATTGCAGAGCAGCAGGCACCCACGTTACAGTGGCATGATGCAACACATGGCCACCCCAGCTGCTCTCAGCACAGCCGAGCTGCCCACAACCCAAAGAAGTCACACAGAGGTGGCTCCTCTGGCTGGGATCCTGTCCCCTCACCAG
Organism: Patagioenas fasciata; assembly: GCF_037038585.1. Classification (NCBI taxonomy): domain Eukaryota; kingdom Metazoa; phylum Chordata; class Aves; order Columbiformes; family Columbidae; genus Patagioenas; species Patagioenas fasciata. Next base: position 49,217,962 of record NC_092522.1, read on the forward strand.
GCCTCCTCCTTCATGGGGAGCTCCAGCCCCACCACCCTTTCTGTTAGACAGCATGCTATGTGAGCAAGTGATGGAAGAAACCCAAGCAAACGACAACAAAAACAACCACAGCAGGGGCGTGACAGAATGACTGATGATTTAATGCTTCTTGAAGTTTTTTGTTTCCTTCCACAGGGCATTGGTTTTAAAAACAAACAAAACGAGGTAAAATAAATTAATTTCTGTACACTTTACATACACTGTGTCACAGGGAGCTTTGCAGCAACAGTAACCAGAAATTGTTACAAAATAGAAAGTTACATGGCTGTTGCAGGTCCTCGGCAGCCTGCAACCTAGAAGGTTGTCATCCTGAGCATGGTTGTCAAAGTGATTATGTAAACATGTTTAGAAGCATTTACGGTGGACAATGGACGGACCAGCTTCATCGTATTCCTGCTTTGTGATCCACATCTGCTGGAAGGTGGACAGGGAGGCCAGGATAGAACCACCGATCCAGACAGAGTACTTACGCTCAGGTGGGGCAATGATCTAGAAAAAGTCAAGAGAGCTGAGATCAGTAAACGAGAAATCACCGCGGGGTGCAGGCACAGGAACACGCACAGCCCTGCACACTGCTTGCAGGGGGGCAGAAGGCAGCTGCTCCTGCGCCTGGATCCTTTGTGCTGCAGGCTTACCTTGATCTTCATCGTGCTGGGGGCCAGGGCTGTGATCTCCTTTTGCATGCGGTCAGCAATACCTGGGTACATGGTGGTACCCCCAGACATGACATTGTTGGCATACAGGTCCTTCCTGATGTCAATGTCGCACTTCATGATGCTGTTGTAGGTGGTCTCATGGATCCCTGCAGACTCCATACCTGGGGGCAGGGAAGGGGACAAGAGCAGACACAAGTTAAGTGCAAAGCAAGAGCTCTACAGGAGGACTTAGGAGAGAGGGGAGAGCCAGTGGGGGAGGAGAAAGGGAAGAGGGGCATACACACCAATGAAGGAAGGCTGGAAGAGGGTTTCTGGGCAGCGGAAACGTTCGTTGCCGATGGTGATGACCTGCCCATCAGGCAGCTCGTAGCTCTTTTCAAGGGAGGAGGAAGAGGCAGCGGTGGCCATCTCGTTCTCAAAGTCCAGGGCCACATAGCACAGCTTCTCCTTGATGTCACGGACAATCTCACGTTCAGCTGCCAGGGGGGAGCAAAGGCATCAGTGATTGCAAAGAAGGAACATGGAATGCTTGCATCTCCTCCACAGGTCTGCTAGGACTCCAGACCCCCAACCACAAGCGAACTTCCAACAGGGGAGCACCCCCAGGGTTTGTAACGGAGTGAGAGGTTGCAGCATCCCTGGAGGTACAAGGGTGGGAAGTGAGGGGGGGCATTTTGAAGGAGGGAACAGTGCTCACCTGTGGTGACAAAGGAATAGCCACGCTCAGTCAGGATCTTCATCAGGTAGTCAGTGAGGTCCCGACCGGCCAGATCCAAGCGCATGATGGCATGGGGCAGGGCATACCCTTCATAGATGGGGACATTGTGTGTCACACCATCACCGGAGTCCAGCACGATACCTGTGGAAACAAGAAGCAGCCACCTGAGACACAGCCCAGGAAGGGCCCTGCCCTGGGGGACAGAGCACTTGCCAGCTGCAGGGCACCAGTCCTGGGCATCCTTGCTTTGGGAAAAGGGCCAGCTGAACACTTGCACTCACCAGTGGTACGGCCAGAGGCATACAGGGACAGCACAGCCTGGATGGCCACATACATGGCAGGGACGTTGAAGGTCTCAAACATGATTTGGGTCATCTTTTCACGGTTGGCTTTGGGGTTAAGGGGGGCCTCAGTGAGCAAGGTGGGGTGCTCCTCAGGGGCCACACGCAGCTCATTGTAGAAGGTGTGGTGCCAGATCTTCTCCATGTCATCCCAGTTCGTGATGATGCCATGTTCAATGGGGTACTTCAGGGTCAGGATACCTCTCTTGCTCTGCGCTTCGTCTCCTACGTAGGAGTCCTTCTGACCCATACCCACCATGACACCCTGCAAGGGAGGAAACAGGGTGCTCAGCAACCTCTCCACGGGCAGCAGCACAGGGCCCCCCAGCAGACCAGACATCCCCCCTCCACACAGAGGTCTGGGAGGCAGTGGGGACTCTCGGCCAGCACTGGGGCAGGGCCGGCGGGATGTTCGGAGGGGGAAGGCGCCCTACCTGGTGGCGGGGGCGGCCCACGATGGAGGGGAACACGGCCCTGGGGGCGTCATCCCCGGCGAAGCCAGCCTTCACCAGGCCGGAGCCGTTGTCGCACACGAGCGCGGTGGTCTCGTCCTCGTCACACATGGTGTGGTTTGTCTGCGGGGGCACAGCAGGGCGGGCTCAGCCTCACGGCCGGCCGGCAGCCGCAGGGCTGGGGCGCTGGGGCCGGGGCTTACCTGGGCTGGCTGCGGGCTCCGCGCGTCGGGCCGCTGACAGAGAGTCCCCCCGCTCCTCGCCGGGTGGCTGGTGGGCCGCCGCCGAGCCTTTTATCGCGGCGGCCGCCGGCCCCCAGGAATGCGGCCCCGGCCGTCGCCATATTTGGGCGTCGGGCCCGGCGCGGCCCCGGCCCGGCGCTGCCCAAAGAAGGCGCTTCTGGCCGCGGCCCAGGTGAGCCAGGCCCGGCCGTATAAGGAGCGTCTGCCGGGCCCCCCCACCCGCGGCCGGGGCCGAAATAATCCCCCGGCACCGCCGGTCCCGTTAAGGGCAAAGCAGGTGGGGGCCGCCGGCGCAGCCCCGCCGGGCGCAGGTCCGGGCCCTCCCGCGGGGGCGGCCGGAGCGGGCCCGGGCCTGGGCCCGCCGGGGCGTGAGGGCGGAGCGGGCCCAGGTCTTGCCGGGGACTCAGCGGGGCCGAGGGACAGTGGGCTGTGAGGGCACGGCCTGCCGCTGCCCCGGCGCTCGGGGCTGCGGGGTCGTTGCCATTTTGTAACGGCGCATGTAGAGGCGGGAGACAGGGAGGCGGACAGGGGTTGTGAGAGAAGCCGAAGGGACAAGGTGGGTCCGTGGTTTGCACATCACGCTGTGGTACATGATGACACATAACAGCCCATGTGAAAGCCACAGCTTTACATGTGTAGTTAAGCCATGTATTTTTTCTTTACTGGGATTTAAAAATGGAAAATAAATGCGGGGGATAACGTCTGTCAAACGCCTGAAGAGGAGCCCAGTGAAGCATTAATCCCAGTGACCGTCTGATCCCAGAGGCCTGACGTGGCCTGAATGCTGGTGCCATTACCCAGTGCCCATTGCTGGCCGCTGAGCTCAGCCGGGCAACGCGGCACCCACCAGCTCACCCTTCCCAAAAGGAGCGCAGTCCCACAGGCAGGTCACCTCTGAGGACCTGAAGGTACTGCGCAAGGGAAGAGGAACAGTTCATCTCCTTCAGCTATCGATATTTAAGCAGAGATTCCATGTGGTACACTTGGAAGATTTCATATAGAAATTCCTGTGACTGATGGAAAGGAGCAGTAACGCAAGCGGATTTGCAGCCCTGCCGATGAATCAATGCAAATCAACCTTCAAGACCTTCTCTGAAAGCACAACTGGCCAAGGGTAAAACCTTTCAAAATTTAAAGAGCAGGAGGGGAGGAAGAAGAAATAATAAGCCAGAAGCGTTCATGCTGTGAGGAGTCTCCTGCAACTGAATGCATTTCTGCAACTGATTTCCTCCACTGCAAGGCAGAGCAGAAGGGCCAACAGAGAACCATACAACTTTTCTTCTCCCCTGTTTAATTTCTGCATCCTTCAGTTTGGCAGCATTCCTCTTTACCCCTGGCTGCTCCCTATTTTATTCTGCTATAGATTTTAATTTCCTGTTAAGTTAGTCTATAAAAGTACAGTTATACTGTTCTTCAACTTCTTGTATCATTCTTCAGTTCTGGCATTGACAACTGGCAGTACAAAAATCGGAAGCCTGAAAGCATTTAAAGGCATCACAGCCATCAAATCTGTTTACAGAACTGTAATGCAGTGTCGTTGATTCCAAAATACGGTCAGTTGTGTTGAATCAGAAATCAAATAACAGGAAGCCTAATGTTGCTGAAAGAGAAACATTCTTAATCCTTCAATGAAATCTAATGCAAGCATAAACCTACTCTATTTCTTCTGTTTCTTTTAACTTTATTCCTACCCCAATCTAGTTTACAGCAAAAACCCAATGGCAATATTAAATTCTTATAGTTCTGCATAAAAGATAATTTTCTGCACTTAAATCTGATATTTAACTGGACTCATGAAATTGATTTGATTTTGGTTTCAAGTCAGAAAACCTTAGCAGCTAGTTTCCAGAAGAGAGCTGAGCACAGAGATCATTATCCACAACACTGAGCTGCTGAAATTGATCACAAATGACAACTGAGGAGCTTTCCTGCTATTCTGGTGACAACAGATAGAAGCGTGGACATCCTGCACTATGTGTATTTTCTATTACTGAGAAAGCAAGTATTTAAGAAACAATGTGTACTTCCTTATTCAAAAGGAGCTATCCATACTCCTTAGGCTGTCTTAACCAAAACCTGAATTTTTTTTTCCAAGTTTGTTGTTGTTACACTTGGATACAACCTAGAGCTCTGGCACGGCCTTTGATATGTGGTGGTAAATGAAGGCATCCTCCCTGTACAGTAATCTGAGACAGCAGTTCTGCACCACAAGAGCTTATTACATAATGAGCTGGAGGACAGCAAGGAGGAACAGCCCCAAATCCCAGACTCTTCAAGTTTCCCAACAGAATATTGACCCAGCTCAACGCTCCTAGCACAAGAACATTAAACTTCAGTTTAGACGTGTGAGTTATTTTAATGAGGTTTTATTTAAGTAAACTCATTGCCGGTAGCCTTCTGTTTTGGCAATAGTCAGCTGGAAAGCCGTTGTACAAATGCCAAATGCCTCCCAACCCAGCAACAGAGTAAAACATTAGCTGCAAGGTCTTCATGGCCGATTGTTTCCCTGAGAACCTGGAGAATGCTTTTACACCATCAGGAATAAACCCAGCCCAGCAGAGCAGCCAGGCACTGTGAAACAAGATTGCTGTGGATGAACAGAAACACCTGGCTTGGGAGCAAGCTGTCTGCAGCCTTCCCTGCCCACCTGGGCAGAACATGGGTGGTCAACAGGAAGGGATGAAATATCCCTAAAGTGTTTTGCTGTGGGCAGTCAATTAATGAGATTCTTCTTCAAGCAGAATTTAAAGAGTCTAGTAAGAGTTCAACTAGAACATATTTCAGCATGGAGTGGCACTCATTTGTTAGATTATTCCCTTACTCCCAGAATGTTAAGTTTCTTAATAATGTGAAACCACCTTTGAAGTGACATTTGAACAAGCAAGTGGAGTTCTAAAGCTTTCAATGACACACTCTTTTGAAGCCACGGCTGGTTGTAGCATGGAGGGTGTTGGTCTCTTCTCCCAAGTAGCAAGTGACAGGATGAAAGAAAATGGCCTCAAGTTGCACGAGCAGAGGTTCACATTGGATATGAGGAAAAAAAATCTTCACAGAAAGGGTTGTCAGGCATTGGAACAGGCTGCTCAGGGAAGTGGTAGAGTCACCATCGCTGGGGTGTTTAAAAGGCGTTTAGATGAGGTTCTTAGGAACATGGTTTAGTGCCAGAGTTAGGTTATGGTTGGACTCAAGGATCCTGAGGGTCTCTTCCAACTGAAATGATTCTATGATTCTTTCTCTCAGCCATGCAAGGCAGCAGAAGAGCAAAGTTCGCTTCTTAGAACAATCTTAGAAGATGACTGCTAGTGCATTTCTTTCCCATATTAGTTAGAACCCCCCTAGATAAATCTATTCTTCCAAACATGTTCAGACTCTCAGCCCAGCTTACTGTATTAGTACAGGGAGGAGGGGAAGCCACAGAAGGGGAGCTGTGCTTTTAAAACTAGAAACTGGATTCTCTTCAACCAGTTTAACTTCTGACCTTCTCAGCTGTTGGATCAAGTTGTTGCAGCAGGCATCAAGCCAGACAAGTAAAACATAAGGGCAAGCAAGTTGCTCTGCAGTCACTCTCTGGCTGTTGAGCTACTTGCAAAAGAAAGCTACAACATGTCAGATTAAAGTACCTTTTATTTAAAGATTAAAATCTGCTGCCAATCAGAATAATTAAAATTGAAAAGTTAAATGGATTTTTTTTTAATCCCATGTCAGAGATAAATCACGGGGGCAGTGGGGTAAAAAAAAAAAAAAAAAAGGAAAATTTGTAGCATCAACCAGTAGAAAACAAGTCACTGGAGTAAGGAAGATCATGCTGGACTCCTGCACTTACATAGCTGCTTTCTAGGTTTCTTCTGAGCCTAGGTTCAAGCAGTTGCTGTGAATTACTACATGGTGAGCTGCCAATCTCATTTTTACATGTATTCTAGAAATCTGGATATAACTTAAAGTTAATAGATAAAATATCAAAATATTTTGAAAAATTTTCATCTTACAGATAGAAACTGAAAGAATGGTGTATTTACTGGAGCAGGGGACTCTGAATGAGAACTGTGCTTTATTTTCTGTCCCAGACAAGCTGAGTGACTAGCAATAAGCCACTTACCCTTTTTGTGCCAGGAACCTTCAATGCAAAATTGAAATTACCTAGTTTCTACAGCATAAAGTGTTGTACAGAGAGGGAGCAGAGTTACCTGACAGAATAATCATTTATTTTTTTCATAAGTTACACAGTCACCCAGCATTCATGTTTTCATTATGTTCTCTCAATTGAAATCACAGCCCCAGTGAAGTAAGAGGAGAAGTTTCCACCTCCTGCAGCAGGTTCCCTGTTGCACCCGGCACAGAAAACAAAAGGTTTTTCTTCTGCCTCCCCGACTGAAGTGTCAACATCTACAAATTTAAGACCAAGTATATCATTCATATAGATTTTATTACAAAGTTTTAGCAAAAAAAGAACAACATGTTAAAAAAGTTTACATGAATTTAACAGTCCTTTAGAAAATGCATTTTAAAAAATGATGAGAATCATGCTTGTCCCTGAACGTAGAGTTCATAGTTTGCCTTCAACACAAATTTGAAGTAACCACTATGTTTCAAGCTGCCAAGTTCGTTCGATTGCATCAGGTCCTCCACCTCCGGTAAATATTCACTTAACTGAACTCCTACAACACAAAACCTTTTATTACAGCACTGATAAAAGTACTTTGAATTAGTTCAGATGATTTTTAAGTAAACACCTGTGCCTGCCTCAGAGTTCAATTATTCTTTTGGAACTGAGATGATCTAACTCTATTATACATGTCAAGAAATACAGTAAAGCTTAAATAACCTCTAAAACTGAGTTTAAAATAAAAAGGTGTTTCCTACCCAAACAGAGCTGCCCAGAGATTTTATAATTAAACCTAAAATTCTTAAACCTTAAATCCAAGTCTTTCTATAACACTTCACCAAAATTAATAAAATAAAATTTTAAAAGGGCAAAAAGGAATATCAGCAATATAATAAATATTTATGTAATCACTTGCAACATTTCAGTCTGGGGTGTGGGAATCTTACAAGAGAGAAGAAATTGACAGGATTGAACACACAAAACCAGAACTGTTCTGAAGAACTTCATTTCTGTATTTTTGACATGGAGCCTTGTCTGTTCTGGAAAAAGTTCATATGCAGTAATATTTGAAACAAACTCTGACTCTAAATTCCTTCCCTCCTCTCCCCCCAGTTGTAATTTCCATGGCCATAATTTCCCATGTTCAGCTTTAACTGGGGATGTTGTGGGTTTTTTTGTGTTTTTTTTTTTTTTTTTCTTGTAGGGAGGGAAAACAACAACAAAAAAGCGCTAAAATAGTTTAAGCTTTTCTGAATGACAGACAAATAGTTATGAATCCCTTATCTTATAAAGGATAAATATTTAACTCCAGAAGACATACTTTACTGTACAGTAAGAAACTGTTAAAAATCCAATGGCTGCCCTACTGAGCAAATAATTACTAGGTCTGCTCATTTCTTATCCCCTCAATATTTTACCAAGATAGAATTAGCTCCATATGACTGAAATTATCCAGCAGAATGCATATGGAAATTTTTATTACTCTGGGAATTTCTTAGCACTACTTTTATATGTGTTCATCTTAAGCAGCTTTTGAAACAACAGTTTCAAGAGGTTCTATTACACTTTAAAGTCCACTTTACCTTCTTTAAGTAGTTTTTGTAGTATTTTCACAAATATGCTATCTTTAGCTCTTTCAATTGGATCATCTTTACCATCTGAACTGGACCATCTGCAAGGCAAGGAATAATTGTGGAATGAATTGCACAGAAGAAATCAAATGAAAACTAACAAGAAAAAATATGCAAAATAATTTGATAAATCATCAAAGGTGATTAAGACATGTTCACATGTGTTATGTGCTTAGCTATATCTCAAAGTAAGAGGTTTTAGCTATCTTGTGTTAATTATTCCTTATTCCAAGAATAAAACTGCAATAAAATTGCACTACTATAACATAGTCTAGTTAGGATAACAGCAATTCTTCCCATCTTCTAAACTGTAAAAGAAAACATTAATTCTTTGATAAAAATCAAAAAATTTATCTATCAAGATAAGGATTACCTATTCTTGGTAATGGTATTTTATGACTGAGATGATACAAATACAGGTTTATTTTTTGGTAGAATAAAGCAAGAGCAGCAATTTGCTAACATTTTTGGAAAAAAAAGCGCTGACGCTGAGAAAAGGAAGGAGGATGCAAAGAATTGTAAGATGTAAGTTGCAGGCCTGTAACAGTACACACAGACACAAAACAAATACAGTTTGCCTCATTTGTGACTAAATGTGAAGGCGAAGACTCACAAATGAAAGTCTCATCTGTTATAAGAAAATCCCAAAGAGATTTTTCTATGAGAAAGATGATTTTAAATGACAATTTTTCATCTTTGCAGAACTTTATGTGTAGCAGCTTTAAGCCAACACCAACCTAACTTCCTTTGCTGTGGTTCTTCAGTTGTGAAAGTTTCCTGTTCCATATGTGAAACCACCAAACAAAACCAGTTCACGTATCGCTCCCTTAACCAACATGAAGCTCCCTGGACCAACGGGACACACTTGCAACAGATCTGGACATGGCTCCCAGGAGCTATTACTGACAAATTCTTGGCACCTCACCACAAACAGTTTTACCCTGTACGTCACGTAAACTCTCAAACTTCTAAGATGTGATCTTTAATTCTACTGGGAAGAATGTGAGGGAAGGAGGGAGTGATCTGAGGAAACAAATCACTCATAGGCACAGACAACACTGTTCAGTGCAAAGTGATCGCAAATTGCATCTGAGTAGCCAGTGGAGTGGACAAAATTTTGTCAGCGTTATATAGGATTTGAATGGTTTAATTATGACACTCAGAACTCTGCTCTTGGCTTGGTAGAAAGGACATAAACCAATGACTGGACTGGTGTCATGCAGGAGTTCTGAATTCTCCTGTCTTGAAAAGAATAGGAAGGGAAAAAACCCACTTGGAATAGTGTGAACCTGTCTCTGCATGTTATTTATGTCATTACCTGACAATAACTTAGCTATGCAAGTAGGAATTTATTTTCTACAGACCACTGCCCTTTAGAATCTATCCTACACATGAGTGTGAATCCAAGTGCTGCTTATTTCCATTTTAATCACAAATGGCAGAGTGCACTTGGAATGTATTCTCTCCTTGTTTTTTCTTTCCTAGGTCCTCTTGGAACATGGATGGGAGCTAGAAAAGCTGTGCAACTTCTGAAAATGAGAAAGGAAAGGGAGGAAATGCCATTTGAGTTATTTAACCTGGGAGAGAACAGTAGCACTGCATGACAAGAAGATTCTTCTGACTAATTGGACTCAGCCTGTGTTTGGTGATGAACATCCATAAGAGGGGCTCTTTTAAGCAGTATTTAAGCCTTTGACCTCTAACAGTCAAGAACACAGCTGTAGCTCAAAAGGGTCATGAATGTGTCAATGTGGTTCAATGGCTAAAAATAAGTGAAATCAAAGTTTGCAAGAGCGACCTCTGCATATGTTTCTTTTAAAAAGCTTCTATTTGAGATGCTTCAAAGTAAAATAAAGCTTCAGCATTGGTCATTTCTTCTACCCTAGCAAAGAGTTCAAGACCGAAAGCTGCATGGGTGCATTTCTATCTTGAGTGCTGAGAATGCATAGTAGGTTGCCAGTAAGCTAAGTGAACAAAGTACTTCAGATTTTTTTTTTTGCTGGTGTTTCACTTTACACATTCAGAACAGATAGTTTCTACTTTACTAAGCTTATACTATGAAATTCAATCTTTTCAGTGAGCCAGACAACAGTATACTAATGCGTAATTCTGGACAAGTCACATCACAAATACTCGTAGTAATTTATATTCATAGTGGGCTTACCCATCTCTTCGGAGAGCCTTACAGAGAATTTTAAGTTTAAGATCATTTACATCCACTTCCTCTTCCTTCAGTTCACAAAAGGAGAAAAGAAAGGCAAGTTAAAATTATTTGTTTTTCAGAAATAATCTGTCACACAGATAACAAAGAATTAGATTCTTCAATTACTGAACATTGTTTTTAAACACATGCGATTTTAACAGGTGACCTGATCAGACTGTTGAAACACCAAAGAGTGTTTGTTTTCATTTAAAAATACGGCTCAGACTTTCTACATGACCACACACTGCTGAAGACTGACTACCTCAGTTTTAAAAAGGGTTGATTTTAAAGCATGTGAACAAGTACCATTTTGTAGAACAGCCTATTCTGGGCAAGTTTTGTTTTAAAATGTGCTGCTAAATGGTGACTGAAGCCAAGGCTTATTTTTTTCAGCATGGCCAACCTAACAAGCATGCATTAGGACCCACATTAGGATGTATGCTTTATGAATATATTACTAAATGTCTTCAAAGATATATACTTGTCTTGGAAAGGCCGTCCCTTCATTGCACAGAAACTGAGATAATTGGTGTCAGAGCCCCCTTTAAAATATAACATCAGAAAAAAAGACCATCTATTTTTTTCCCCATCTCAATGTGCCGAAGCATCACATCTACTTTAAATTCCTCCAATAAAAGAAAGCATGAACTCTTCCATTGAGAAGCCTGGAAACAAGAAGATGGGTCTTGATGTTATCACCATCTCAAATTTGTGCTGAACAGTTCTACTGAAGTTGTTAGAGACTCTCATCTGAGCCAAAAAAATGATTTTGTATCGCATGTTTTTAGAGTGGCACTTATTTTATTTAGATGTAAGAAACCAATATAGTTGTCTCAATGTTCATGAATTGTGTTGACAAAATTTAAGAGGAAAATTAATTTACAAGAAAGAACCAAATGAGTTCACTCAAGTATATTTTACTGCAAAATATTGTTATTTGGACTATTTATGTTGTGAAAACGAAGGGGGAAATTGGAATGCATTTTTTTTCTCTTTTAAAACTAAAGAGAACTCAGAGTAACATGCTACTTTGTGATACTCTTTCCTCAGTACACAAAATATTAAACACATGACAAGTAAACATATTCATACATAAAGCAAAAAAGCCCTAGTTAATAACAGTAATGTTATTAAAAAAAAAATTGATTAAAGAAATGTAATTAAGCAAATTTGAAATAAATTTAAATTTAAAAATAAATTTAATTATAAAAGCATTTTTAATTATCAAATCAGAGTTACTGCAGTCCAACCAAGTGGCACGATGGTGTTTACAAAGTACAACTACAGAGAGGATTTTAACTCAGAGCCCTATCCACACTAGCAGGAATTGGGATAATCATAAAGGAGGTCTCATTTTCAATCAGTTAGAAATACTTTCACTGAAATAATACAACTTTAGCTTTTTAGCAAAGACTGTTAATTCAGGTTGGGTGCTTCTGAGAAGTTGATTTATTCACACTTAGTGGAAAATTACTCCTGACAATATACTAGATGGTAAAACCAGATGCAGTGAGAAAGCAGATCCCAAATCTGTGGTTCAATGCTATTTACATGTTAAAAAGCTGGTGACTATCCCACATTGTCTCATGACAATCAGAGAAACTGCCAAGAAGGAAGACACAAGAGCTAAACTACTGAAAACAGATGATCTTTGTGCTGTTTGGAGAAAGCCTGGAGAAAAGCAAGGCTCTAAAAAAGAAACTATAGACTATAAATGGGAAGCGAAGATGAGGAGTGTCATTTTTCTTAAATGACCTAAACCACATTTTGCATTAAGTATCCAGTGACTTAAAAACAAACTGAAAAAACACATCAGGGGTTATTTTTAATTACTGTACACTAAGCTAATATGTTAACTGCAAATGCACCATCCTAGCTTAAATAATAACAAATAATTTTTTAAAAGTCTCTGGATTAGAAATCCTTCCAAATATTTTCTTACCTCATCAATATATTCCAGTAGATCAAGTGCTTTCTTGAAGTCATACTCGTTGGCCCTTCTGTTCTCATCACATATGTACATCTATGACATGAGAGATTAACATGGAGAATTATTTTTAGCCTACAAACTAATGTAACTGATATCATGGACAACTCATTGTGGGAAGACCACCATGTATTTTCCACTTACATGACCTTCTCATGAAAATATGTCTTGATTCAACTGCAAGTATTTTTATAGTAAGGAATATACTTAAGGTTTTAGAGCGGCATTCCACCTACATGACAATGGTCTGTGGACAAATGATATTGGATATAAGGCTGCTAGGTTTCAAATTTAAGTGCCATTTAAGGCTGTAACATTCCTGGACTACTGTAGCCAGAGCTCAGCTCCACAAATAAGCTCTCAGAATTATTTTGGTAATTAAGCTCAAAGCAGTACTTGAGCACACATACAGCCTTTTACCTTTTAAAAACAGACAAGTTTGCCATCGATATTTCATACTCCGCTCACCCCAAAAATTCTAAATTAGTACTCTAAAAGAAAATTGACATTAACGGTCTTTTTATTTACACTTCCCAAGTTCCATTCTTGCACTGGAAGTAGCAAGTATGAGCATCAGTTTGACAATAGAATTCAGAAGGAAAACTGTCATGGTACCAAGTACTCACCATGTAATGAGTGACACTTCCTCATCTCCTCTAATTCCACAGATAATCTCACTTAAAGACACAGGTAATGACTTCAGAATCTGCTATCAGCCTTGTTTACATTCTAGTTTTCTTAGAACAAGTGCACTGACAACTTTTGATTTTCCACAGGATTACAGGAAAAGGAGGCACAAAACTGACACCAAGACAGGACCTGATTTGTTTTACAAGGTATTGTTGTTGCTCATCAAATCTTATTTCTGTGCATCACTGGATGGCAAAAATATGCTGCAAACAAGGCAGAAACAATAAGGCTACTGGCTGCTGGCTACCACCAGCAAGGGGTGTGGAAAGGGAGTCAGCACCATTAGTGATCCCAGGACTGCAGCAGTTCATGTTTCTGTTTCAATGTGGGCTGGAAGGGTTGGTTTGTTTGTTTTTGAAAAAAACCCAAACAAATAAAAAAGGTAGAAAGACTTTAAGTGCCTCTTCGCAACAGGTGACCAAAAGCCTCTTCCTGCTTCTAGCCCTTTCTTTTTCTAGATTGCAGCATCCTTCTCCACTAAGGTGGAATTCTAACTCCTTCTGCCTTCCAAGTTCTGTCCTACTGAGAATGTAAGGGAAGGTAAAAATTCTCTCATATCTAAAAACTGGCTTAGACCAGTAAATCAGCCTCTGGCACTGATTTGATTTTCTTCTTCTCCTAGCAGCACTGTAAGGCACATGTTCAACAAAAAGGAACTTGAACTAAAACCAGCATTCTGAAGCCTGGTGTTGGTAGAAACTAAGCAAAGATTAAAAAATTAATGTATAAGATCTTTAGGTGCTTAGCAAGTCATGGAAGGGATAAAGACAGCTGTGATCTTCTCACTTATCACACAGAGGCAGAAAACATACTGGAACTTCACCTGTGCAATGAAGCAAAACAGGAGATACTTACATCAATGAGCTGAGATACAGACAACACTGGCATATCATTGAGGTTCAGCTGTTTCTCTGCCAGTAATTGTTCAGGAAGCGTCTCTTGATGTAACAGAAAGCGTTCCTGTTCCGATATTTCTTGTAGTCATTTAAGGAAATGAATGTTTCATGTTATTAGAATGCAATAATAAATTATTTGGAACAGTAATAACTGTCAAGTCACAATATTATTCAGGTCTACAAGTGTTTGTTATGAAGCGTTTTATTTGGACCCTTATCTATGTTCCTGAAGCACAGAAATACTTCCACTTCCATACTGTCATCCAGGTGAACTATTTCTTACTTTCCACTCAGGCTTCCAGTGCAATGCAGACTGATAACCCTTCTCAAAATCACAAAATAAATACACAGGATTGGAGGGAAGTTTTTGCACTATGCAGGAAAGCTGGTCGCAGTTTTTAGGAGCTCCATTTTGACAGAAGATTTGTGCCATTGCCCTGCTCCATCTCATTAATTATCCTATTTTGATTGTTTTATTTTCCAGTACAATCTGCTTTAGGCTTATAAATTATTACTCAGAAACAATCCAAACAGAATCATTTCAGCCACAGCATGTGAACCCTGCCCTGTCCCCTGCAAGTTCCATTGCTTGGTAGAAAGAAGCATTTTATCTGTCTAAATAAAAAAGCAGAATGCAGCAGAAATAATTATTCTTTATCAATAGAAAACTGATACACAAAGAACATAAGTTTTAAAAGCTATGTCATGTGTCATATAGAAATGTGTAGCAGAGTAAAGTCCAGACCAAGTTTTGAGAGTCCATTACTCTACTGAAATAAAGCTCTGATTTCCCCATTTTCCTACAGTTTTCCTATTTAGAGATGAGATTCTTCACATTAGCAGAGGGTTTTCTCACAGCCATGAGAAAAATAAATTTTTACTTCAAGGTTTCATGCAATGCTATATAATTTAAAGGACAGAGAACATTATTACAAGTTAAAAATAATTTGTGAAGCCTACTTAATTATCACAATAATCGCCTGCCTTTTTCAACAGGATTTCTTTTAAGAATTGTAAAAACATACAAGGATAGATGTGCAGATAAATAGAATGAAGCTTGAGTAATATTCATGAGTAGTATTTCAAAGCTTCCCCCTGGTGGCCAGTACTAGCATAACTATTAGTGTAGAATTGCTTTTTCACAAAATCATAGCAACACATGCTGCACAAACTGTATCGGGAAAAGGGTATTTCCCAAAGTGACAGGAAAGCAGAGCAGTGGAACTGTTGCATTTGGCAATGAAGCAAAATAGGCATCCCTACTTCTCCCATTAACAACTGTTAAGGAAGTTTCTTTTCCCCAGGTTTCCGCTTTCGGTTAAAGCATAACGAAGCAACGTCACTTTAACCTTTCTAGACACAAAGAGTAAGATGCTGAGAAAGCACTTCTTGATCACAAGTGTATACTTTGCGGGCACATTATCACAATATGACACAGTTACAAGACTTCTTTGTACAGCCCAAGAGTCTCGAGGCTTGAGAATAATTCAAAACTGAGAGCTATTCAATAAACAGGCTTTAAGAAACAGAATAACTTTTACCTTGCATCTGAAATATAAAATGCAGCTTCATCTACTTCAAAACTGTCTAATGACTTCTCAAAAAGACTGTGCAGCTTGTTATGTATGCCAATATTTTGTGTGCTATTAGAAAAAGCGAAAAGGTACAAATGCCCCTCAATCATAATCCTAACTCACAAGTGAGGGTGAAAATACTACAGTTACTGCCTCATGCTGTCTTCCTGCAAATAGCACAATCAACCTGTATTGCCTACCACATTAAGTTAGAGACTCAGACTAATAGATTAACTATCTGCCAAATTAAATAGGTTAAATATCTGCAAAATTCTAATTTAATAACTTCAGTAGTCTATTCTTCACTGTGCTCTGTTTTTATTTCTTACCTTCTATTTTCTCTTGCAGTATATCTTCTGAGAAGTCAGATGCCAGCGCAGCTAATTTGCTCAAGCCAAGAAGTGTTTTCTTCTTTGCAAAGTATCGGGTCTCCATATTTGCCAAAGTCTGCAATGTTCTGTGAGCCTGAAATTAATAAAGATGTTATAAATCAGTTTTAGACTTTAACATCAGAAGGTTAACAGATAAAGATTTACTCTGAACTGCAGTCTCACAGATATTGTTTGTAATACTATAACCCACATTTTTAAAAGTTGTACAACTTGCACATTAAAACTTTGCAATACACTCTTCAGGAAGAGAAAAACGGCTCTACTCCAATTATATCCAAAGAACATTTTCATTAGTAATCACAAAAAAGTTATCTTATGATCAAAGGATGAATTGTTTTTGCCATAAGAATCAGGCAAATACGCTTTGACAGGACAACTTCGCATATTGATTGATTTATTTGTTAACTCAGGAATTTGAAAACCAGCATTATCACTGCAGTAACCAAACGTTTAGGCAAGAATTTATATGCCTGTTGGACAAAGAACAGAAAATTTCTGAGCACCTACTCAGAAATAAACTATTCAGACTGAATTACTTGTGTATTTTAGAATCCTTGTCCCCTCTTCATAGTGCATTGCTGGGAAAGACAAAACCTCAGTCAACACAAATGGAAAGCTACAAGACTCTCTGGATGGTTTCTGTTGTTGTTTGTTGGGGTTTTTTGTTGGCTTGTTTTGAGGTTGTGTGTGGATTTTTTTAAGGGGCATAAAGTATTATCAACCTATAATTTGCAATAGGATAAACATTTCCATGCACTGCATGCTTAATAGATGTGCACATGGATTGAAAGAAGCAGTATTTCTTTAGAATTAGTTTATTTGCTAAATTGAAACACATTTGGGAATCTAGCAGAGGGAAGGGGAGACCGACCAACAGGAACTAGGGAATGAATAACACGGCAGCCTACAAGGCAACAAAGAATCCAATGTCACATTAACCCATCCACATGCTCATTAGCTACTAAAAAGATAATACTGCTTTTATACTACAAGTAGAAAATCTATTGATTACTTTAATCACTTTTGTGATACCTCCAAATTATTTCTCTTTAAATAGTTAGTTTTGAAATTTCAGTTTTTCCCTTGCTGGATAATCTGATGACCCCATTAATATTCCCTGTAAACTGTCAATTCCACAAAAGTGCTGATCACAAAGCCACATAAAACTTCCTTGATACAAAATACTAGTCACCAGCAAGGGATGAAAAGCAGTCCTAATTTCCATTACATGGTGCAGCGGCTTAGATGACATACCAGTGGGTGCCTGGAAGGAGGCTGTTGGAACCACACTAATGATACATGTCATCTCTCCCTTAAGTCACTTAGATAAACTGTCATCTGATGATGATGACAAATCAGAACTAGATCATTTGCCGACTTGTATATGTACTTGACTCATTTAACATATGGTATTTCAGTTTGGTTGTATTAAGGAATCCTACCTTTTGCAAATCCTGACTATTAATTTCATGCAACCAGCTCAGATGTTCATGAGCTTGCAAGAAACTGGCCAGCTGTCCGTGCTGAGCAATAGGCTGAGACAACAGCTTCCCTCGCTTTCCTTTTTCTAAATACCAGCGAAACAGGAAATCTGAAAAATTCTGAAGATAACAGGAATATGAGTAGATTTATAAAGTTACATTTAAACACCTTGTTTGTCTTTTAAGGCAAAATGTTTCATAAAATACAATTGGTAAGAACCTGCTTAACAAAACAAGACACACATGCATGAAAATAACATCCTGTTGATGAAAAAACTTAAAGAGTTCTGACAGAAATAGTCTCAAAAGAATGGATCAGCTACAGTGCAAGAGATGCTGATACACACGGCAGGGTTTATCCTTCCACTGAAGTGAAGGAACTGCCAAATGTAAATTCTTAAACGAAGAATGGAAATGGGTATCACATCACCCACAATACAAATCTTATTTATCTGTTTCTTCCCCCTCCCCTCAGAACTCTGTGCTTACTACTTTCTTTCATATGTAAGTTTGCTTCTGCTATCACTGTTTTTGAAACATTCCCTCCCATCTCCAGCTGAACCTACAACTCTCAATCGTTATAAAAAACTAATGACTTGGTTGGCAGTCTCAGGGTAAAATACACCAGTGAGTTCTGCACAGTGAATCTTGACTCCAATCTTCCACATTACCCCATATGTATATGGAAATACATATGTATTAAAAAAAGCAGGACATGCCCCCAGTCATAACTTTTGCGGCGTTTCAGGTGCAAATGTATCATAAAACACCAGCTGAAGGAATTAAAAAAAAGAGTTACCTGATCTGCGAACTGACTCATGTAACGCTGTAATCTGGCCTGGTTGTCTGTCTCCTCACACATTTGCACCAGGATATCAAAGTCACAGTATTTCTCTGCTAAAGCAGCCGCCATCTGATACTGTCCCAGGGAAACTAAGTAACCAAGAAGAAAAGGAAGTTTTATCAAACAAGCTCATCTTTGGCTGTTGGGTGACTGAGAGCAGAGACCAGAAAAAAGAAAATAAATGTCAAGTGTTTACGGAGATATTACACATTCCCAAAGAAACATTTGCCTCACTGCATCCATAGCCTGTGCACATGCAAGCTTACGTACCTACCACTCTGTCCGCCAATACAAGAGGGAAGAAGAAAAGGTTAGAGTACTAAATCGCCAGTATACATCCTATTTTCTCTGAAAATCAGCAGCATCTGCTATTTGCAATTTTGGCAGAGAGAAAAAAGTCAACCCATGACATAATATCTGAAGTAATATCCATTTAATTGTGCAAAGTGACAAAGCAGCAAGCAAAGGCTTTTGATAACAAACAGAGCAAGTAAAGGTAACATACTTTGAATACAAACCCTATTATTTAAAATGCTTCATTTTGGTTCAAATGCATAAGAGTTAGCAGAACACACAACTAAGTTTGTAAAGAAATATTAACTTCAGACTGAACATAAGGATATAAAATGTATTTACAAATAACAGAGCCCACAAATGTAGTAAAACTGACAATGATAGTTTAAAGAGACTTTCTAAGGTTTAAGAATGTTAGAAGGCAGTGATTATTAAACTGTTCTATTTACAGCGTTCATTTTTAGTCTAAAAATTAAACTTTATAAGCTTACTAAAATGTATTTGCTCAGAGTTATTTCCACTTAACCAGTGGTCTTTGCTTTCAAGTCCTCATTAAAGATTTGACCACACCTGACAGGGTAAACAGTGGGCTTGATTATTAAATAATCAAGATTTGAAAAGTAATTATTTCTTGATAAACACTAAACAAAGTTTCAGGCATATATATTTATGTCAACTAGTGACAATATAAACATTTAGAAAACCATCAGCCGGCTGGCACTTGATAAATTCCTGCCAGAAAAATATAATAAGTTAGCAAAAACGTCAAGCAGTAATGTGTCTTATTAGAGGTATGGGCACAGGTGGTGTCTTGGATGCAATTCTGTCATCTGTTGTTATTTTGTAAATATCCCAAACATCATTAAAACAGCTACTTACACTCTGAAGGCAAATATGTAAAACAAATAAAAATCATACACAGATGCCATTTACTCCATCAGATTTGCATGGAACTTTTAATCCTTGTACAAAGGAAAACTGACAGTACTTACGGAGAGGAGACAAGAGTTCTGATCTTTTCTGCACATACTCCATTTCCACGTTGCTGTATCGCTCTTGATCAGCAGGGCGGTCCACAGATTTCAGCTGAGAAACGTAGCCATCCAGAAAACAATCCAGCAGTGCCAGCAGCTGCTCAGCCACCACGCTGCGGAGGTTACTGTCCACCTGGGGATACACCATCTTCAGAATGACGCCGTGCTGACGGATTATTGCTGCACGAAGGCCACTAGATGCTTGGGGAAACAACACAGTGAACATTAAAACAATAATCCTATCACCACAGGAATCTATGCTGAAGTATAACAAGAAGATTACTACACACAATTAAGAAAAATAAACAACAACCCAGAAAGAAAAGAAGCTAATAAACATTTTCATTTTAAAAAATAAAAGAAAAATCATTTTAAAAAACCCACAACAAAAAAAAACCTCAAACAACAAACCACAAACACATACTCCCATCTACCTTTGCATATTACATTTGGCCAAAATGTAGTAAACAAAAAAGAACGGAAACAAAACCACCCCCTGAACTACATCATCAAATATCAATGCCAGCTATTTTTCAGAAGAAAATAATCACTTGCATGATCTGTAAGCAAAGTAGGGAATACCCACAAGGAAAAGGCAACTTCTGTTAACCTGATTTAAATACTTGGATGTAGTCGTCAAGACTTAACACACCAAAATATTTCTGCACAGATCCTGCTTTTCAAAAGATCTTTATCTTGGGCGCACTAAACAAGTACATTATATACGTAGAGACCACAGGGAAGCTTAAGCCCCAACTAGGAAGTGTTTGCTTCTGCAAACATTTGTTCTGATAGTTTTTCACATTATTAAACCATCAAAATAAAACACTTAAGGAAGCAGAGAATCATCAGTCCTTTTAAAACAGTTATAGATTCCACTTTACGATTCTTTTTAATGTTATGTATCCCATAGGTCTGCCAACCAGAACCAGTACATACTAAAAAAATAACAACGACAACAACAAGCTTTGCCTCCCAAACTTTGTTGTCAAATTTGCAATGCAGGTTTTAAAGAATTATCATCAATACTGGAAACAAATAAGTGTTCATTAGTGTTCATTGGTTCATTTCATTTGCCAAATTAAACCTTTAGCAGCTTCTTTGCTTGCTGACAATCTTGTAGCAGCTTTTAACAGCAAGTTGTAACATTAAGATTTAAATTCTTGTGTTCTGAAACTCATTAAAATATTTTTGTTTAGGATAGACAATTAATAAAATTGTAATAACAAATTCTCACCTGTCCACGGAATGTATTCAGGTTCTCTTTCTGGAAGGTCTCCTGTTTTATACAGAGAGGCTCTAGATTGACGATACTGACAGGCAGCTTGTAGCATGTCCTATTTAATGACAAAGACAGAAGAACTTTTAAGTCTGCCTGCATATACACAGACCGTAAAAGATGTTGTTTTTCCTAATTCTGAAATATTATTTTAATATCCTCCTTCTTTCTACACCATGCAGTTGTACAGAAGAGCACAGACTGCACAAGAAGCCTCAGTGCTCAAACATAAGCTCTTCACTCTTTGCTACATACTCACGCTTTGACAACTTCCAACAATGCTGCAACTTCTCAAATTCTCTTCAGCAGTGGGTCAGGAGGAAAAAGAATGTCCCTAATTCTGCATGAGTCCATCTTTTCCTTTCTAATATATTTGGACAGGTGAAAAGTGCACTCACTTCTGCTCTCATATCAGTAACCCAGTTGTACTGCACTCAACTTGCTGAGTGCTCTTCAATATTTACCCTCCCCTCCCACAAACATTCCAGTCAATGCAGTTCTATACCTTAATGATGTTGTTCACATTGACAACTATCTGGGCCCACTCAATTGATTCAATAGCTGTGTCTTTCAGGATTTGTTCCTCTTCTTCCAGCAAGCATTCAAAGATGGAATCTATCTGTGACACCTTAAAGACAGAAGGAAAAATTGCACTGAGCACAAACATACCCATCACCACCTGACACCTGAAAGCTAAGTTATGAGTTGGATAGAAAAAGAAACAGGATATTAGTAGAAACCACATCAATAGGCAAAAAAAATAAAAGGTATTAACTACTCAAATGGATAATGAAATCACCAGCTTATATTTCATGCAATACTTGGAACACAAGAACTGCCTTATTTCTGGACTTAAGTCTGGAAAAACAAACAAACTTTTTTTGAAAGCAACTCCATAAACTTTAATTAAGCATATTCCTCCATATTATTCTGAAACATTTGGCAGTAGAATTTTTGTTAGACAAAGTATACTGGATAACATATCTGCTTTAAAATAGTCAACTATCATTTCTATTTTCTTTTATATTTATTTTTCTCCACTATCAACTACTGTCCTCTGCAGGAAAAAGCCTCCTAAGAATAAATGTTTTGGGGACAGCTCTTCTCAAGAATAAAGAAAGAAATAAAGACTGGAATGCAGCATAAACTGAGAACTAGCTTACATTCACTAACGTTAGAGCGGATAAAAAATTATGAGAAACTGAACTGATACAATTCCATCCAGGACAGTTCAACAAAGCAGCCCTCCTATCTGGAAAGCTTCACATTCTTCAGTACACCCCTCAAAAATGATAATTTAGCATATGTCTTCTGACGTGCCAGAGAATTTCACTTGTCTTTTTCACTGCTCATTCATGTAGTTTAGTTGGAAACTGTAACAACTTCAGTTCTGCTTCGTGAAATTTGCCAGAACTAATGTTTTACCTGCAGACACAAATCATGCACACTGAAGAGAGGTAAATACTACCTCACTATCCTTATTTAAAGGGAAATTGTGTGAAGTTGAATTGATTTTTAAGAGGATGCTATACTATACAATGATTCAGAAATAATGGGTTTCTTACCTCTCGAAAGAACACATCTGCAGGGGTAAGACTTGGTGGAATGTCACACTCCCTTTTGTTTAATGCCATCAGTATAGCAGCGTTCACCAGATCAGGCAGCCTGGAGTGGTGATTCTTGAGAACAATCGCTGCTGCCAGTTTCTCTGCATGCTCACAGAGCAACAACCGAGTTGCCATCGGCATTCCTCGTACTGGAAAACTGCCCAGACGTTCAAATACACCAACCTTTTATTAACAAAAAAAAACCAAAACACAACACACCACATGAAATTTAAACAGCATTCTAGAAGAATTTCTATAAGGCAAAATAATACTCTACTGTGTGCATGCTGATATCAAAAGAACACTAGAATTTTACCTTATGAAGAAACTCAATGAAGAAGGAATGTGCTTTTGTCTTATCCTCTAGCTGATGGAGAAGAATGAGAGATGTGTTGCTGAAACCAGCTGCTTCTAAAAAGAGAAAAATCTTTAGTGTAACCGCATTGGTACTTTTAAAATAAAATATATGTACACGCATTTATACATTATTTACCATGCTATTTTCAATGTGAACTCTACCATAGCTGAAGTAAAGCCTTTATAAGAAATCATAGAAAAGTTTGGGTTGGAAAGGGCCTTTAAAAGTCACTTATTCCAATCCTCTGCAATGAGCAGGGACATCTTCAACTAGATCAGGTTGCTCAGAGCTCCATCAAGTATCTTTACATCAGTATAACTATTCTGAAGCACTCAATTCATTATTCTGCTAAAATAGCAGCTCACCAGCTTATTCAAGTTTTAGTAAGATTCAGATTCAAATTTTTATCTTCATTGTGGACCAGTTATTGCTAAATTCATTATGCCCCAGGTCACAGCTACTAAAAAATAAAGTGTTCACAGGCATTCAGACCTAATTACTCTGCAGTGCCTCTGCAATTCCTCCGCACAAGATAAGTAGCTGCCCACCATGGTCCTCTGCAACTGAGCTTGCATCTGAAGAGCCAGCTAACATTTCTGTCCAGACCATCATGTCCTTAAAGGAGTCAGTGAGGATGGTGGAAGCTTCCTCAGGAAGCCCATGACTGGGAAAAGTCAGCATGGACTCAACAAGGGCAAATTGTGCTTGACAAAACTGATCACCTTCTGCAAAGTAACCTCCTCAGTTGATGTGGGATGAGTGGTGGACACAGTCTGCCTGGGTTTCTCCAAAGCTTTTGATTTTGTTTCCCACAGCCACCTCCTAGGGAAACTGATGCATTACAGTCTAGACAAGTTGTCTGTGTGGTGGATGTGGAACTGGTTGACAGACCATACCCAGAGGGTGGTGGCAAATGGTTCCTTTTCAAACTAGCAACCTGTCAACAGTGGGATCCCCCAGGGACCGATATTGGGTCCAACATTGTTCAACATCTTCATAAGTGATCCTGATGATGGGATCAAGCGTACCCTGATGAAGTTTGCTAATAACACCAAGCTGAGCAGGGAAGTGGACACTCTGGAAGAGGGAGCCATCCTGCAGGAAGAGCTGGATAGGTTGGAAGAGTGGGCTAACAAGAACCTTACAAAAGTTCGACAAGGACAAGTGTAAGGTCTTGCATCTGGGAGAACAAAACCCAGGAGTGCAGCACAGGCTGGGATCTACCCAGCTGGAGAGCAGCTCAGGGGAAAGGGACCTGGGGATCCTGGTGGACAGCAAGCTCAGTATGAATGACCAGTGTGCTGCTGCTGTGGCTAAGAAAGCCAACAGGGTGTCAGTTTGCATCAACGGGAGCATCACCAGCAGAGACAAAGAAGTCATTAAGTCACTCTGCTCAGTGCTTGTGATAAAATTACAATTTAAGCTTTGAAAACAAGGCACAGGTGTCCTTTGCCCTCTACCACAACTAGATAGATATATTTCCAGGAAGGCTAAAAGATGTATCTTATGACACTACCAGATAAACTTGCAGCCTACTGTGGTTAGGTCTTGACTTCATGTAGTAAATGCAAACAGCAAAGAAAACCAATTTCTGAGATGGGTATTCGTCAGGGAATCCACGGACCCACCGTAGTCCCCCACATCTCAGAA
Organism: Patagioenas fasciata; assembly: GCF_037038585.1. Taxonomy (NCBI): domain Eukaryota; kingdom Metazoa; phylum Chordata; class Aves; order Columbiformes; family Columbidae; genus Patagioenas; species Patagioenas fasciata. Next base: position 49,242,432 of record NC_092522.1, read on the forward strand.
ATTGTAATTTTATCTAGAGTTAATATAGACAGTTTTTCACAAAACAAAACAAAAACAACAAAAAAAACCCAACACAAGCAAAAAAACCCAACCAACCAACACCAAAAAACCCCCACAACAAACAAACAAACAAAATTAAAAAAACCCACAACAAACAACCCACATAACAAACAACAAAAACCCCAACACGTGTTTACCTTCAGGTACAGATTCAGCCCATCTTGGATCAGAGGCAGGGTAATCATCCATTAAGTCCACACTGATCTGAGTCACTGCCCTGTCCAGTTCACCATCAGAATCCATATCTGTGTCACCTGGAAAAAGTTCAGCTACCATGCTCTGTGCATTGAGTATATCTTTCCTGAAACAAAAGAAACACAAAGTTATGTGAAATAAGAATGATAGGATTACAGGAACAAGAACCACTCAGTTAATCAGATTTTCTGACATGCTTTTGTGAAGTGCTTTAGATTATAAACATAAAACACTGCTTGGGCTCTCTTTAAACCACTTATGGATAACAAGTATTCCAATTCTTTTAAAGCAAGTAGCCTGCACAATTTATAAAACCAAAAGCACAAGTCAGGAACTGTTTCAAGTCACTTTTTATTTTATTACCCCTATTGCTATTATTTAAGAGAAAAGATTCATCATACAGACCTGTCTGGATGTTTCTGGTAGCTAAGTCACCAAATTTCTATTGCTTACTTTAAAATATTCTCAAGAGTACATGTAATCACTCCCATAAATGGCAATAGACTAAAAGTTTTCAGGGAAACGGTTCAGCAAATCTAACAAGTTATTCTTATTATAATTTCAAAGCATCCTATTCTGTTCAGGTTAATGAGTAAAACAGCAAGAAGCATCCAAATGCTCCAGCCTCTATCTAAGGTATGAAGTTCTGCTGAAGAACTCTATGTAAGAAGTATGCAATATTCACAAAAAGCACTGATTTGATCTCATGACTAAAAAATTAATAGTATTCCAACTGAGAAGGGATACTGTGATTCCAATATATTATCTGATTTTGGAATTATTTCTATTTTTCATGAGACTTTCAGTTTGAGTGTTTATACCTATACTTTAAAAACCTGGATTATACTGAATCTTCTAATAAACAAACTTTCACTATTTGCACTGCATCAGCTGCTTGGCCATCTGGACAGGCCATTGCTACATCTGTTCTGTGGAGGATTTCTCCATTCATTTTAGCATACTATTTTTTCTGGAAAAATTCTAAAACAATACTATACACAAATTATTAATTTTTCTACTTTCATAAAAATAATCCTAATATTAATCAAAATAACATTAAACTTTCATACTGTTTCACATTGTTTTCCTTGCCACCTCCTACTTTCCTCTGACCTTGTTTCAAACCCTCTTGTCCACATCCTGGCATATCAACTTTTGTATTTGTTATCTGTGCTCTCAGATCGTAGCTACTCCAGTCACCTGAGGACTACAGACATCTCCAGCAGCAGTTCTGTTTACTGACATCTATTTCTCAATACATGTAGATTTTCTTTCTAAATTCTGTGCATGTTTACAGATCTTGTCTTGACAACCTTTATTATATGTGCCTAATCCCCCTCATAATCCTCACACACAGTTCTATCCCAAAAGCATCCTGACTTCCTGTTATCTTAAATCTGTTCTTCCCAAGTTTTAAGATTCTTTAAGGCGATTAGTGTTAAGAGGTTGTTTTTTTTTTTTTTTTAATACATATTGAAAACAATCCCCTCTAAATATAATTAATCTAAATCTACAACTGTTTATCTTCTTATCTCTCCTCTTCTTCCTTTGTTTACATCATTCAACTTACAACCTTTCAGAGGCATTCCTTGCCTCCCAACTGTGGCGCTGCTTTAATCAGGATAGTTCGATGAACAGTGGATTTCTTTCCACTCCCCTCATATCAGTCAATCTAAAAAAAGCTATAATCTTGCCACAGAATGCTAGTTATTCTTCACAGTCACATACAAAAGTAATTAAACATATTCAAAACTATTACTGGAAACAGCTAGACAAATAAAAATGATGAAGGAAAGAGTGTTTTTTTAACAACAAAACATCGCTTATAGAAGTCAAAACAACAAAGTTTTAAGTTGTTTCACAGGCAGTAATGTAACATCACAGAATTTATGCAGAGTAAGCAAAAAGTAATGGAGACTGTACATGTTTGCAGTATCACTTCTTCACTAGTGTAAGATCCAACACTTTTCTAACAGAGATGTGCACATATCATTAAAATAGCTTTAATTAAAACAGCACAAGAGTATCTTTACTGAGACAATCTCTTACTCAAATATCAGAGTGCTTTCAAGAACAGCAAACAGACAAAGTCTCAAAAATCAAATGCAATTTCTACCTGCAGTACTGTAGAAAAGCAGCTTTCAGTAATTTAGTCTTATCTTCTTGAGCTATAATTTCCAGCCTATTGGTTGCATCAAACACAGGACTCTGAAAATGCAAATAACAACTTCAGCTGAAAGACAAATATCAATCTGCATTACGAAATGAAAACATTTCTTTTTAGGTAGCAACAACATAAATTTAAAATTAAAAAAGCCACCTAGAAGCAGTTGTGTTTATTAAGCCAAAGGTAAGAGACGTTACAATGAAAGTCACACAGCGACTTATTTCACCAGCTTATTCCACCAGGTAAACTTCTAATGGTAATTTTAAATATTTTAACATTAAAAAAAATCAAAACATTTTTGACATAATTTAAAATGTATTCATGAGTACAAAAACAAAGTGCAGACAAATCTAACTAGAGATTAGTTCAATAAGAACAACACAGTTCCATCTGAGCAATCACCACAAAGGTCTTCCACTAAAATACTAGTTAATAATAACCGATTTAAAAGGTGATTTAGTTGGAATAAGGATTGCAGCTCACTATTATCCCATAGAAATATTCTCTACTTTATATTGTAACAACTTTTCTATTATCCCTTCCCACTCCAAGGCACATACATTTTAAATAAAACATTTGTTATAAATAACTTAATAAATGCACATTGCATAAAATATCAATTAAAATACTTTAACATATATTTATAAGACTATATTAAAAACATACAACAGAAACAACATTCAGCCACTATACAGCCCTTCTCAACTCAGCCTCCAAGCTTTTCACAGTGTGATAATAAAAAAGTGTCATATATGCACAGAGGAACAGGTACTAAAGAAACCATAGTGATCAAAAAGTGAGAATAAGGTCTGAGTCTCTGCAGCCATATTATACCAGGCCTAGTGACATATCGTAATACATTTATGTGAAAAAAAATAATAGATTTTATAGAAATCTTGACTTCAAAACAAAGGAAAACAAAAAAAATTACCCAAACTGGCAGATTATGTAAAATTTCTTGGTTTTGACTACTGCCTTCATTACAAGTATGAGTCTCTAAAAAACCCCAAACTTTAAAACTCAAATAAGCTAGGATTTCCACAGTGAAAATTCAAAACTGCCAGAAAAACATTTGTTTCTACCCTCAGTTTTCAACCAGCCAGGCAAACAACTATTACCTCACTTCTCAGTCCAGCAACAGAAGAGGACAGGGAATCTTCAAGGTCTTCAGGAAGCACAGAAATGTTTTCCCTGGACAAGATGGTGATAAGCCCACTTTTTTTGGTAAAGAAGATGGGGAGGCTATTACAGGAACCTGCTCCTAAAATGCTGTCTCCTAAGATGAGAGGAAAAAAAAGCAGCACATTAATAACACCAATTTAAGAACAAAATGTAACAGTTTCATAGACAATTACTAAATTTTGTCATGAACCAACCAACAGCAATTGACAACTGCACTTGATTTACAGAAATTGTGTATACTATTTGCTACTCAAGATGTAGATTTCCAGATATTGCAAGTTAAAAAGAAAAAAGAAAAAAATCAATATTCAGGTGGTCTAAATCCACCTAAGGACCAATGTGCACATCCTACTTGAAAACACCTGTGAAGGCCAAGGATGACACACTTAAAGACATCTCTCACAGGCACCTATTATAGGATGAGCCTCAACACCAAGTTAACTTCAAGGGAAAAAAAAGTCCAGAGCGAATGCTGGAAGAAGAAAAAAGGAGGGAAAAAACCCCCTCACAAATAAAACCCCCACCCTTTCATATACCCAGGGTGGGAATCTACTTCATCTTCATCAAAACACTGTAGAGTGAGCAATAACAATACTTGATGTCACATCAGCACTTTCTCCATATGCTCATGAGAAACTCCCACCTTAAAAGATGAAATAAAAAGAAGCATAAATATGATTCTGCGCTCTGAGAAATTTCAGTACTGTAAAAACATTCAATTAGAAAGTATCAAGGAAATGTGATTATTTTGTGTTTCCCTGCATGTTACCTTGTATGCCAAATATGATTCTCTCCTGTGGTAAAGAAATTCTCCCAGTTCCAGTGGAACAAGCAAACACTTCATCTTCCTTATAGAGGTAAGCAGCATGGCTAAAGTAATCTGGGACTACCAGACAGCACAACACTTCCTCTTCTGACTGCAAGTGTCACATATGAACAATATCACATATGTAATCACAACCTTAAATGAACATCTAACATTTTAAAGGATTATATGAGTTGCCTGAATTTGGTTTACTTTTTAACAAAGAGATATGGATAGAACTTATAACCTTATAAAAAAAAAAAAAAAAATCACAAACAAAACCATTTTTAATTTGCCCTAAAACTTAAGACCCTGTGGGTTTTTTTTCTTGTATGTATATTAAATTCTTGCTAATTTCACATGGAGAGATTAAGTAAACAGATCAATTATTCTAGAGTTTTCATACTCTTTCCACCTTAAGACTCAATTTTAAGATGCCATTCCAGGCAGGGGTAGATGAGGAAGAGTGGTAGAAGTTCACCAGAGAAATCAAAGTCTAAGTTTATGCTTCCAAAAGAGACAGCACAAAGGCAGCACGCCAAGGACAACCAACGCGTCCTCCCCTCCCAGCAAGCCAGCTGGCTAGCAAGGACCAAAACATCGGTCTCTTAATTCCTTGACCTGCTATGACAGTCTCAGCAGAGATCAGTTCTAAATGGATTGCATGAGTACACCACAAAATCACTCTGTAAAAACTTTCACAGACAGGACAAAAATTAAATCAGTAATAATCAGATGTTTAGATTTCTATTTTTGAGGCTTTTTTCTTCTACACTTTAAAATGTAAAGCATAAACTTTACATACAGTTCCTACTGAACATTAAAAGATGCTAGTACCCATTTTCCTCAGAATACTACAAGCACATACTTCCAAGAACAACCTTAAGACAGAGAACTTGATTTTCCTTTAGACAAAAATCTGACAGCTGATTTATGTACAGGAATATTCTGAAACACTCTGAAAAACTTACATCAGTTTCAGAGCCTTCATATACATACCTGAAAAGATGGATTGTACTGTGTTACCTCCACAACAACATCATCAGACATCTGGTAGCCTTTATCTTCTACTGTTACGAGAGTGTAGTAGACAAGACATGGACTATCTCCAGGATGCCATGCTGCAGCAAGTATCACCAGTCCATCACTATTCAACAACAGATAGCACAATGTCAAGAGATTATTACATATTTTACTTGCTCAAGCTCTACCACTCACAAAATCAGGTATTTAAGTGCAATCACAAATATTTTTCCAAGATTGCATTTTTTTTAGAAAGAAACACTACACTATCTGCTCTTTCAAGCTGTTTTAATAACAGTATTCATAGTGCAGTACAGAACTGAACCCAGGCAGTTATGATTTTATGTAATTAAAGTAAAAACAAGAGATACTGAATTCTCTGCATTTGCTGGAACAAGTTACAAGTGCTTACTTGCAGGCTTTGCAATATGAAGACAAAACAAATACCTCGTAAAATGACACTAAAAAAAGTGAAAGGAATTATTCTAAAGTAACAAATTTATAATGCTAAAGAGATAATGATAGCATAAAGTACAGGATAACCTAGTTATCTTACGTGACATTCAAGTAAAATTAAATTGCAATTACATGCAGTTTTTGTAACAGAACACATTTATCTCATTAATGTAAGTCTTACTAGATGCAAGTGTACTTCCTCACCGATTCTGTTGCAAATCCATGTATTGTATATTTACTCCCCCTTTAATATCTTCATAGTTACTTTCAGAACCCTAAAAAAGAATACATCTGACTCTTAACTATATATAAACAGCCTACTAATTAGAAGAACACACAAACCCTGTCCAGGTGAGCTGGTTCTTACCCAAATTGCATCTGTAATATGTTCTTTCAGGATCCTGTTGATATCCCAGCTGAGAACATAACGTTCTGACGAATCATCAATCTCCCATTTGTTTAGATTTGAACTTGTTAGCATATAAAAGCTTGATCTCTCTTTATCCCAAAGAACACTAGAAATCTGCATTTCAAAAAGAAAAAAAGCTAAAAAGGTTAAAGCACAGCCTTAATATTTGGATACAACAACCTACACCACTCTCAGTCCACAAAAAAAAATCACTTCCTTGGGCAACCTACACAAGTTACATTGCAAGATGATAGTACTATGATAATTTCCAAGAGAAGTCTTATTTTATAGATATAACAACATCTGTAGAAAGTCTGTTTCTCATGCTTCCAACTTTTGTGGAGTTCACTGACGAAGCTGAACCCCACCACAAACCCTTGGCAACCCTAAATTAGACAAGTAAAATTACAGGTTACCGCTAGTTTCTTCAAGTAGTAATGAGTCTGTTACTAGAAACAGGCAAGACTTCGAATCATTGCATATTCCCCAGGAAGTATTACTACTTTAAAGTCCTCTTTTATTCAGACCTAAAGAGCAAGCCAGCATTCTCCTTTACAAAGCATACAGATTTACTTGGTTCACGTCTTTTGTTCAAATTCCAAGGAAACATAAGTAACATAAACTAGTTGAGCCATGTCTCCTTTTTTTGTTTGTTTTCAGTCATTATACATCCTCACACAGCCTTCTATTTTTTCTTTCTTAAACACTGAAGCTAGAAATTACAGAAAGAAATTAAAGCAGATTATTATATGAATGTTTTTCAAACTTACCACAGCATCATGTCCAGGAGACAATATACCCAGAAGCGAAGAAACCTTTCTACCAATTCCAGAAAACATGCCCTGACCCTGGGGCAGGGCATGCTGATGAATCTTGCCAGAACTATCTGGTACCAGTCGAACTAGCTGGCCTCTGGTAGATGATAAAATAAAGCTTCCTCCCTAACAAAAAGAAAAAGCAACTATATTAACAAAAAAAAAAGAAGTCCTGAAACAATTCTACTTATGTCAGTTTATAAGGGTAAACACTAAATGAGAGACAAGGCATCCATAGTACTTGAAAGCATTTATCACAGAAAAACACTGTTTTAACAAATTTTCCACATTATTCTCTATGCTTGAATCAGTGCAGCGTACAGCTCACAGTATACTTTTTAAAATTTTAAGCCAATTTTTTAAAATATGAAAATATATTTATTCAGTGTGTTGAATTAATAAATAAATATATTCAACTTCCATGTATGCATTTAAACTTTACGCCTTATTAAGTACACTATATTTTTTTTTAATAGCATCCTACCCTACAGAACATGAATCTAAATGAACTACACAACAAATCTTCTACCTGGTTATGTCCAATGTGCATTAGTGAATGTATAACTGAGAAAAGATAACAATGCTTTTGTCAGACTGGAAAATACAATAACATGCACCTATAAAGAAAGAGGTTGTCTTCTGCTGGGGTGTTTTGGTTGGGTTATTTGTTGTTGTCAGTTTTGATTTTTGTTTGGCTTTGTTTTGGGGTGTTTGTTTGTTTTAAGAAATAACAAACATTAGCACTAAGTCAAACATCAGACTGCTACTTAGCACTGGCAGAGACTTGTTTTCTTACAACGGCATGACATTTTTACTCCATGAAACTCCATTTCAGTTTAACAACAGAACTAAAATGTCATATAATCCTTGAAATCTAATGATGACAAAGTGTTACCTTCGCACTGCAAAAATGTGAGAAGTCTTCTGTATTATGCAAAATATGTGCTCCATTGTAGGTACTTACCTACCTCGTTCAGGAGGCAGAAACTTTTGCTGCCCATCTCTTGCCTGTCCTAATGGGAGCATTCACGTTAGCAACAAAATTAGCATCAGGAGTCTGTTTCTGAAGTGACCTCTTGCGAGTCCCCACACGCTGCCTGCTGGCTTCACGTCCCCTGTCGGAGCAGTCCCGGGGCACCAGCTGCACCCCCTTTGCGTGAAACTAAACTGGACAATGGGCTCTGACCACTCACAAGCCATTCATTTTGTTACACTGGAACCAGCATAAATAACCCCCCTCCAAAATGACCTGTGTAGCCAGAGGCACTGCTTCAGCACTAACCTGGTTACCTTATAAATTCTCAATTATTGCCTTTCGCTACTTGATAATATAGACACAGTCTTCATTCCCCCTACCACCAAGGCATAAACCCCACCCTGTGCTTTCAATTCAAAACTGATCAAAATTTGTATGTCGCAGGGAATGAACAAAGCCCGTCAGATGTACAATGATTTTCAAAAAAATTGAACATTAAGGGTCTGAAGGTTGCTGAAAGAATGTAAGTGTTTACCTGTACAGGAAATGTTCACAGAACAAAGTTAAAAATAAATTTAAAAACCAGCACAATTTTCATCAGACCATATAAAAATTACATTAAAGGTTAAATCTGTCCAGTGACAAGTGACTAACTAAATATCATTGTCATCTACATAATAATGCAGCTTTAGAACATTAACTGATTAATAAAAGGATTTTGCTCTGAAAAAAATGTTCCTCTAGCTCTGAATTCATGCTGATGTCAGTGTTTCAACCACAGGTATGGTAACACCTTGCTTTCCTCATCTTGATGTCTGAAACTTGGGCACAATCGAGCTCTTATAGGGTAGATATCTATTAGAGTATCTTAATATCTTGAAAATCTTAAGAAATTTGTCATTAACATCACTGTCTTCTGATTAGGTTTATAAATGTTTATGATATGCTGATGTCCTAAAATAATATTTATAATAGAGGATATGAACAGTAGATGTTGAAAAATTAATGAGATAAAATGTAACTTAAATGACGATAACTAGTTTTGAAGATAACACATACTGTAACACATTGAATTTTTTTATAGTCTGAGAGATTCTCCATTTAGGCACATGAAGAGCATAAAACAGAATTTCTAAGAACAATTCATAATCTACTTGTTCATTACCTTTATACAGAAATCTCTCAAATTCAGCCACTACTGAGCTATACCGCAAGACACTGAGTGTGTGGTCTGCAGAGTGAGATAAAGTAGTCCTCCATTTTTGTGATAGTGGGGCTTCTACCACTGGAAGTTATCACAGGGGCAACACTGACACTCCCTACAGGTTGAAGTACCAAACCTATCTTGTTAACCTTTTGGTTGAAACCAGCATGCTTCCCTGACTTAAACCTTATTATTTACGACTACCAGTCATCTCTACTACTTAAGATCATCACACTCATCAACAATCTCCAAAGTTACTCCTCAGAACGTTTGATAGTTTGTTTTGCAACATTTATTGGAGATTTAGTACCGATAATATGGAGAATGCTTTTTAATTTTTAAATTAAGAATTAAAGCAGTATTTTAATATAAATCATACTGTACTGTACCTTTACTGCTGTTAGGAAACTGCAGAGAGAGCCTCCAAAGTCTGTAAAAGTCTCTGTATAGGAACCTTCATGTGCAAGATTGGGCCAGTAGCGCACAGAACCTTCACTGGTAGCAACCATTATTGCCAGAGACTTGAAGTGAGAAAATAATTAACAGAACATGCAAGAGTATAACAATCAGATGGCAGCTTTAACATTTCATTTTATGTATCAAGATTGTGGGTGACAAACACACAAAAAAGTAGCAAATACATATGGACGCATACTGACAAACCTAGAATTGAATTGCAAAATGATTCTGTAGCGTAACGTAATACATGCAGGGAATGTTATACTTATTTTGCTAAAAATAATATTTCCTACTGGTTCTTGTTCCTGATAATTCAGAGTCTGCTACTGAAATGCAAACAAAACTTACAGCTGCAAGACAGAAAAGAGCCCATGGAAAATTCCAGATACCAAGAGTTATAAGCTACTGTGGAAGACTTAAAACACAGGCTACAATTTAACAAAGAAACTGCTGCAGTGTCATTAGGAGAAATATCAAATCACACAGTGACTCTTCTCTTCACAAAGACATAAGCCCACAGTGTGCCTGCATTAGGGCTCCTGACACAGTAAGACACGCACATACCAAATTCAAAGCGTGAAGCAAGAAATTGTGTTCAAGAAGAGAATTAGACAGAAAGCGTTGTACCTCATCTATTGGTTGTTGCAAAAAAGTCACAAAACAGAAGAACAGCAGCTTAGAGCTGTTATTGAGAAACTCCTTTGAGTTTTCTAACTGATTTTTGATTACACACAGATCTTCACAAAGGAAAGAAGTCTAATGAACATCCTAACAATTAAAAAAACACCTCAGAATGCATTGTCCTTTGTGAATCCTGCCCATTATTTAATAATCTTCATTTTAGTGAACTATTTTCTACCACTAACATTTCCACTTCACTCTGCAAAATCATAATAGCCAAGCATAGCTCACAAGCTGAAGAAAGATGAAATTTAAAAAAAAAAAAAAAAAAAAAAAATCTTCGTTTAGGTGTATTACTTCCTCTTAAACTTCTTTGAGTAGACTTAGTCATATCGCATTTAGAACTTATAAGCTAATAAGATACTTAGATTGCTTTTCACCATCTGGAAGTAAAACACAGTAAAGTCAAAAGGAAAGATCCCATTCTGTGGTGCTTCTTCCTTCCAAAGATGACTACTTATCCAGTTTTACTAGAGCACCACTTATATTAACTGGAAACTACACCCAAGCTGAAGAAATGAGAGGTGCTTTTCTTTATGAACGACAATAACAGACACATAGACATACTTTCAGACAACTTAAATGATCTTTACACTTCACGCTCTAGCACAGTATGTTATAATAAGGCACTTAGAAAAAATGTGTGAAGATAGGTGAAATCATCTGTCCTCCTAGTGCAAGCTTCCTTACAGAGACCACCAAGGGAGGTTGCTGGTGTTTTCTCCTCACGCACAGGTACTGAGAATCCATGTGTACTCACTGCTGAACAACTCTTTAAGCCAGCACGCATATAAATTGCACTTGCTCAGGCTGAATATTTGATTGCTCTGGTGGTAACAAAATAATTTAGTTTAGTACATTTTTGTTTGTCATGAAAGCATGGCAAGTAATACTTAACTAAGGACAGAGTTAATTCGCTTCAGAGTAGCTAGTATGGGTCCATGTTTTGGATTTGTGCGGACAACAGTGTTGGTAATGCAGAGGTGTTTTAGTCACTGCTGAGCAGGGATTGCACACCACCCTACCAGTGAGTAGGCTGGGGGTGCACAGCAGGACAGCTGACCCAAACTGACCAGAGGGATGTTCCAGACCATAAGACATCATGTTCAGTGTATAAAGCTGAGGGAAGGAGGGGGAAGAGACGGACATTCAGGGTGATGGCATTTGTCTTCTCAAGTAACCATTACCTGTGATGAAGCCTGGCTGTCCTGGAGATGGCTGAACACCTCCCTGTCCATGGGAAGTGGCGAATGAATCCCTCGTTTCGCTTTGCTTGTGTGCATGGCTTTTGCTTTACCTATTAAAACGCCTCTCACTTTAACTCTTCTGAATCTCTCCCCCACCCCACATTTAGACTAGACAGTACAACACTAAATGCAGTTTTCAAATAAGTACTTGATAAAAAAAGGATATATTAAAAGTTATTCTAAGAGTATTTTTAAACACTAAAATTCAAAAGTTGATCACCTGCAGGGAAGTTGCTTCACCTGAGGAACTGACACAAGATATAGCTGCTAAACTAGAACTCCACTGGAAGTCACTGGGTGGCAGCTGCAGTTCCTTGCACAGAGATAACTGTAAGAAAGAGATGTCATAATAAACATGAGACTGGAAGAACTTATTCCTCTGCCAGAGAGTCTTTAGACTTTTTGAACCTGTCAAAAATTAATTTTCAACTAGCCCAGACACCCTCTAAGGGAACCAAAAGAATGACACAAGTCACTTTCAGCAAGGCAGTCACAACCAGCAAACAGATAAAAACCACCTACTTATAAGTTTTCAAACATCATTGTTTTTCTTTAATTATTTCCGAGTGTTTCACACAACACTACAATATTGAATTATTTCTTTCAGAGATGCAATTATTTGACCGTTGCATAATACAATATGCTAACAAGGCAGCAAATAAAAACTAAACTAGAAGTGCTTGAGAAAGCTTACTAGGTACTAACAGAGTGGAGAGGGGAAATACTCCTTCCTCCTCTGCCCCCCGCAAAGTCAAACAATCAAAAAAAATTCTAATCTCCTGAAAAATACCAGAATTGAGTATACCTGATGCTCTACTGTAAGTGCAGAATCTGTATAAGTAACATATGTTGCACTACTTGAAAGACATGCATTTTGTAACTACAGGCTTCTGCTGACCATACTTGCTATTCACTGAAATGATACTGAAAGAAACACTGGTCAGAGGGAAAAAGAAATTATTGACATAAGTAATCTAGAAGAAACATACATTCAGTACAGCTGAAACAAACCTCTTTCTTTTTTGACAAACTAAAATGTCAGTCCCAGAATAACCTACACCAATCTGTAACGTATCAGCTGGGTTTTAACTATTAAAATAAGATTCATCAAGACTATCTAACATAAAAGACTCAGTTATTAAAATGCAAAGAATTAACCTTAATGTTAAAGTGACAACTAAAAATTAAGAGAGGAATATAAAAATGTTAAGCTCCCTCAAAAGCTTGCGTTTCAGTTACCTGACTTCATGTCAACCATGCTGCTCTTGAGGGAAACCAGACAAACTCCAATTTATAAAGAAACTCTTGCTTTAAAAAAACACAACTGAATATTTTGTTCAACTAGCATAAAATATAGAAGTTTTTCCATCTTGATATTTCAGTTACCTTAGCTACTGGAGACTGACCAATCTTCCAAATAATCAACCTCTCTTTATGGACTAGCCAGGCCCATCCACTTTCATCCACTTGAACACTCAGTTGCTCATCAGCTACATAAAAAATAATTTTTTAAAGTATTCAGATTTTTAAAACACTGCAGAGTAACCTTAAACCCAGTAAACTTTCATTCTCATATTAAAATAAGAAATGTATTTTTCTATTAAAATTCTCCATGTTAGAATTCCCATGTATTTGATTAAGATGCCAGATTACTGCATATAGTTTAAAATCCATTTGACAAAACGCTCAGCTATTGAGAGGGAAAAGCAAGACAATCCTAGAAGCTATTTCCCTCAATTTACAGCAGTTTATAATAGCTTTGTAAACTGCTCAGCAATTTTAAGATATGTATTTTTAGTTTCTCTTCTATCTCCTACAAAAAGAAAACTTATCCACTGGGAAAAACTGCCTAGGAGTCCAATTTCTTGAACACAAAGAAAGGTTTGCATGATTGTAGCTTTTAGAAACTATTAAAAAAGTGTATTAAAAACAAGTAAAACAAACAAAGAAAATTAAAGCATCCACTCTAGAACACAACAGAATCAAAAAGGTGAGAAAAAAAATATGCAAGTTATTAAAAGAACTACCATTGGCTTTCTTTATAACCTTGGATTTTATGATATATTAGTAAAGACAGCACCGAAGGATATTTAAATTACAATGTGTTATGACAATTACAGTTACACAGTTAACCAAGTTGGATTCAAACCAAAGCACAAACATATCAGTTTCTACTGAAACTCAGCATTTAAATGGCATCAACAACATGTTAACACTTCCCTCACCTGTCAATTTTCATGAGAAAAATAACAGATAAAACCAGTTCTTACCGTCAGCCTTCTTCAAGGCTTCCATAACCTTAACAGGCAGAGAGGATCCAAATGCTTTGACATCATAGTTTATGGTCTCACTTGCTGAGGGATGCTGGATAACTCTTGTAGGAGTTGCTCTTAAACAAAACAAGAAGTTATAGCTAGTTTTTTTATCGTTTCTTCATCAGTTTCAACAGACACTTACTTCATTAGTATTGGTTTAGAAACAGATGTGATGAATTGGGTTTATGTAAAATAAACATGTTCCCTCTGGGAGCACCATCTAAAGCAGTAATTTCGCAGCCTCCTTACAAGTTGCAAGCTGTCGTCAAATTCCTTTATTTTTCAAAGAACTGGTTTTGAATACACACTCCACCCCCCAGCAACAAAATCACTGTTCCTCTTCTCTGTATTTTGGTTGTCTATAAAATAAAGCTATCCTCCATGCCAAGAGAAGATCCACAGAGAACCTCTGCCTGCAGGGCCCATTTCCATCCTCACTTCCAACACTTTAGAAGATATTGCCCTTTTTTATTTCACCCTTGCAAGTAAAGTGATGCCACAGACCTCCCCAGTGTGAAATGTCAAAAAGTGACAAATACACAGCTAGAAGACAAGCCTGACACCTGCTTTGGAAAAAATACCATATTAAACAGACCTGAAGTAAAAGTTTCCCCAAACCGAAAATGGGCAGTCTTGGTTATCTCAACAACAAATAGCTGCTCCTGAGAAAAGAGATTCTGAAACCACGACCTTGATCTTGGGCTCATGTTAAATCTCTGTTTTGATTCATATGGAAGGGAGAAGGAGATGGTGGCAGGGGAGGAATGCCTAAACTTCTGACTATTTTATTTTATTTTAAAATACAGATGTACATATTAGTATTTTTCCTATACCAGGGATACATCTGAGGAACACTTGAATTCAAAAATTAATGAGATATTTATTACACTGAACATGCAGTATTGCACATATATATAATGTACAAAGCCACTTTTAAAGAACCTTGAAATTGTTCAGCTATAAAATGCTGCAGTCACAACTTGCTACCATGAGAAGAGAGCATGTCAAACGCCCTATAAAGGACCCGAGAGCAACTGAGAAACCCCAGACTAATAAAGTCTTACTACACCTGTAGGAAAGTAAATGAGCCAAATGAGAAACATAGATTACGAACTCTCATAATTTTTTTTCCTTTTCAAACCGAAAAGCCATACCTGAGAGTTCTATCAGAACGTTCTGAAAAAAAGTCAGTGATTACAAACCAGACAATATTAAATACTTAAATTTCTCAACATCTTTTAAAAAGATTCCTTATCAAAGATTCCTACAGAAATCAAGCTGGGAGATATTGAGGAAAAGTTTTACTGTAGATCAAACCCTGTATAAAAGAAAAGCAGTAAGCAAAAATAATACAGAGGAAAGAAAGGCTAATTTACACACTGGAGTAAAGTTTCCATTCTATAAATCTGTACTACTGTCTAAAACCTTCATCGCAGTCACAAAAGAAACCAACTATCAGAGTGACAGTGTCTTGACTATACTAAGTAGTATTGTACAGTCAAACAACAAACAGAATATCTGAGTTGCTAAACACAGAATAAAAGGCAAAACAGAAAACATCATAACAGCTCCACATACAGCTTCCTGAGTTCTGCAAAGATCTAGCATGCATCTCAGAAGGATATGGTAGAAAAACAACTTAAGAGAGACTGAAGGATGATCAAAGACACAGAGTATCTTACATCCGGTCAGGAAAAACAAATGGTAAAAATGCATTTGTAAAACAGCAATGTTGTAACCTACAGTGGTTTGAGCATATAAAAATTAGGCAAGGTTTGCAAACAGAACCAAAATATTTTGTTAAATCTTGTACAGATAGTTGAAAGCAAGAGCTTTCAGGCAGAGCCCTTTCATGAGGCTCATTCATAAGTATGCCTTAACACATTTACTGAGACACGGGACCGATATAATCTAACTGCTGGCTATTACACACGACATGACACCTTTCCCCCTCATTTTACTCAGTAAAGTCAAATGTTTTTATCTAACTGAAAGCCACTGGACCTCGGCCGCGGATGCTCGAGGGTTCCCGCCAGAAACGGTGGCGGGGAAATTCCAGGGCCGAGCGGAGGGTGCCCGGAGAGCCGAGAGAGGAGGGGCCGAGGTGGCGGTCCGGCGGCAAAAGGCGGCCCAAAGCTCCTGGGCCCTGCCTGGGAGCCGGCTGGGTGGAGGGGGCAGGACTCACCGGGCAGACAGGGAGCCGCTCCTCCGCGCCACCGGGGAAAACAGCACCGGGGAGCCGGCTGCCGCCACGCCGGCTAGGTTCTTCCTGCCGCCCGGCCGGGAGAGAGGGCTGGGAGCGGCGCTGCCGAGGTTCCTGCGGGACGAGCCGCCGGGGGTCCGCGGGGAGGCGGGCGCCGAGAACATGATTGAGGAGAAAGAAATGGAGCGGTACGGTGCGGTACCGGCCCTGCGCTCCCGCCGGACGCCGGCAGATCGCGTCACTGCGGGGCGGGGCGGAGAGCGGCGCAGCCCCTGCGGAGGACAGGCGGAGACCCCGCGCAGCTGCCCGCTCAGGATACGGTCTGGCTCGGGGTTCGCGCCCCGCTTTCCCGGCTGTCATTGGTGCAGCCTCGCTCAGGGAAACCACCCTTGTAAAAAAGTCGCAGTTACCACAGTGTCGACCGTTAACGGTCAAGTGTCAGGTTCTTGCTTCAGCTGTGTGTGCCTCCCCCGCGCCTCAGGGGAGGGTGTTTCCTTCCCGGAGCGAGGAGCAGCGGGAGGCTCGCTTCGGGCCCGCTGGGACACAAGGACCCTCAGAGGGTGGGGGTGTTACCCGCCTGCCTCCCCATCGCCGGAGGCAGCTGTGGGTCCGGTGGTCTCACGGAAACACGGGTCCCCTCACTCGGGTGTTCCTGGAAAGCCGGGCAAATGCGCTCGGTCCTTCGGGTCGCTCCCAGGGGGGTTCACACGGCTGGATTTGGGAACCGTTTTTCAGTGACGCCGTGCAGTTCTGGCGCTCACTTTAGCAGAGAAGGACAACTGCATATGCTTGAAAAATTCCTGTTGAAACACCATTGCAAACGGCTGTTTGACACTTTAGGAAGGACATGTATTCCAGTAACAGTTGCCTAATCTTCAAAGTAGCCTGTGCTGTAACCTGTGCTTGTCCACAAATTATTATTGTTAATGATAATTATTATTAGTATACCACCACCACACTCATCCCAACACATTCAGTGCAAATCTTGCTATGTTTCACATCTATGGCAAATAAAAATCATTCACTACAACTATTCGATGTTACGGAATTAGTCTTAAAGGGGAGCAAAGTTTTCTCATTGAAAGTATGTACTCGACCACACTGGTTTGTATGAAAAAATAAGAACTTCCAGAAGGTACGTATGTACCATCTACTCTGGGAAGGAGTTAATACATGTATTATCAGTGGAGCTAATTGGTTTAGAAAAAATAACTAAAACCGGAACATTCAAACACTGCCCATCATTTTCCAAAACCATGTTCTTTCATTGAGAGTCACAGCAGTTACACTTTCTATGTGGATTGTGGTCCAACAGGACTGAACCTGAAATGCAGAGGAGATAAGCTTAAAGATACCTTGTCTGGCAGTACTGAAGTATGAGGTGCCTCTCTGAATGTTTCAATGCTTTGCCTTTCAACTTCACTCTGTCTCCTTTTGCTTTGATTTTATGGCAAAGGCAAAACATGAACACTTAGTGGAATATCACTATAGTTTTGCATTAATGTAGTATACTTCTGTACAGCCTTCTCTATTTCACTCCATGCAGTGATGCTAAATCATCGTGCTACTGTTGTTTTGTCAAGAAAAACACAAATAAAACCAAACCAGAAAACGCACACACAAACAAGGAAATGGGGAAAAACTGAGTAAAATGCAAGCTACTGTCCATTTTTCTCAGCATCCATGAATGGTGACATTAAAATTATTTTAAAAACTGAAAGGTCCCCTTCACATCTCATTTCTAAAGTATTTAAGATGATACAGTGTGAGCAGAAATTTCTTGCTGATTGAATCCTGTATATAGTTTGCTGCACTTCCTCAGGCAATTACTCTGCTTCCTTCAGCTGTCTCAGCCCTGTGTTAACAGCTCCATCTCCAGGAGAGAGGTTACAAGTCAACCTTTAAATCTCATTTTTAATGCAGAAAGCTAGCTTATGCTAACTGTATCAGTTAGAGATTTGACCAGTTCTTGAACTGGGACTCATGGTATTTTTCACATGCGCACAGATCACATACATTATAGGTGTGTAAACCGCAAAGCTTTCTACTTGCAGATTACTAAGAAACTTTCTCACCTTGTTGAGGTCTGTGGTTTGTTCTAATGAGTATTTTGAGGGATTCTAACCTGGATAAAGTCTGTTATTGAATGTACCTGTTATGACAGACATTCATGTTTCTGTGGACTAGAGCTTTTCTGTAGCTTTTCACATTCTTCTGTAGACTGTAACTGTGCCAGAACAACTAATGAACAAAAGACACAAAACATTCATTCAGTTCAGCTGCAAGCGATTCCTGTACCCTATGTGAACACGTGAATAAAGGGGCTTGTTGCATCTCACACAAGGAGAGATTACGTGAGTAAATATTGAAGTTTAATCCCCTCAAAATACATTATAAAGAGAATAATTGGTAGTCAAGACTCAAATTGAACGTTGGGTCAGTGGCATTTTTGGCACATCTTTAATACTATATCTACTTCTAGTAAAACTATATCATGAGATAAAATTACATCTGGATGTAATTTTATTTTCATTCCCTAGCACAGGGATCTCTTTAGGATTTTCACTATGTTCCACAAAGTGCCATTAATGGCACATTAGGTAAACATTTTAAGCTTGCCCAGCACTGAGTATCTCACCTATTGCCAGTAAAGTTTTCCAGTAACAAGTTTTCCTAGCATAGATGAGTTTTAATGAGACCTGGAAAGTTTCTGTCTTTTAAGAATTATCTTGTGGGATTTTGCATCCGCAGAAAGACTAGAGAAATTGTATTGGAAGAGTTTCTTAAATCAGAAACCTGAATCCTCCTCTTTACTACCAAATGTATGCTCCTGCAATTACTCCAATTAACGTAATGCTATTCTTTTACTAGTTGTCCTTGAGAAGGTAGTTTACTAGTTGTCCGTAATAAGGTAGTTGGGCAAAACCTGGGATTTCTATGAACAAAATTTTAAGTCTCAATAAAAAACTTTAAAAAGGGAAAAACAAGAGCATGTTCTTTTGGATGTCACCTTAGATGGGAAGTGAAACTAAAGCGTGGGGAAAATAGAGAAGGGAAAAAAAAACGTGCAAATTTTAAATTTGCCTATGCTGACTTAATATACTAACGTACTTCCTTTGTCTCTGTGTAAAGTCAGTTAGGTTTTTTGTTTGGTTGCTCTTTTGTTTGTTTTTGAAAGAACTTCCCTTCAACTCATACTTCCATACTCTCTAAAATGTGTTCTCATATGTAATTTCCTGCAGTAACTGTAGATGGTGATCACAACCAACTTCCACAGAACAAACAGTGCAAGGAAGTCAGACACAACTTTCAGAGTAGGTTAGAGTCACGCATTTTTGAGTTCTAGCATTTTAACACTAGTGACAAGCACAGAAAACAAAAGTTCCTTGAAAAGGGAAGAGACAATAATATGAAAATGATAAGATTGTCATTTAATTAGTCTTAAAATACTGGACTTACTTGAGAATGCAGCACATCATCAGACAGTGCATTACAGCAAACAAGATTCTAAATAGTCTCAACATAACACAAAGCAGAAAAATCTATACACTAAAATGATCTCAATGTGATAGACATTTTAAAAAGTTGCAATAATTATTAAAAAGCTTTCAATAAAAAGTTTAAACACATTTAAGTTTCAAAAGAATATTTTGTACATTTTGGAAAAATATAACATTTACTTTACATAACTGAAACATAAGTTATATTCTTTGTAAGCCTCTGTTACTCATACATCCTCTCATACATTTCCTTTTAATACATCCTCTTCTCTGGATTGTAAATCTAATGCAAAAGTATCACTGTTTTGAAGAAAAGCTTGTTTCTGCATTAGTTTTCTGAAAAGTCCATTTGGATTTGCAAGTAGGTCCTCATGTTTTCCACATTCGAGAATTTTACCCTGACCAAGGACTGCAACAAAATCAGCGTTCTGAATAGTAGACAGACGATGAGCAATAATTAGGACTGTCCTCCCCTCCATCAACCGGTCCAGAGCTTCTTGCACTAGATATTCATTTTCAGCATCCAAAGCACTAGTAAGAAATGGGAAGCAAGGAGGGGAGAGAGAAGGGTATTTGTTATTTTAAGACAGGTTAGTTTTGCATGCATTAGGCTTATTTTGGTATGGTTGGTGAAGATGAACCAATGGAACTGCAGGAAAGCTTTGTGAATATGGTTAGAGCACACATTCAGGTTATAGGCATTACATATTCTCATATGCAAACTTATCCATGGAGAAATAACACTAAATTAATTCAGTGGGAAAAAAAAGTCACACTGCAGTATAATCGTCTTTGTTTTACACTAAGATCTTCATTTAAACTAAAGATACAAAAAAGCTTTAAGTAGATGTTTCAAAATGAAGTTACATATCACAAATTTAACTCCATGCAAAATTACAACACAGTGTACCAGCTATCCTTTGCACTTTGCATAAACAGCTTTTATCACAGGTTTCCTAACCACTTCATACATTCTAGAAAGCACATTCTTTTTGTAGGTAGAGAAAAATAAATAAGGGGCTAGATTATTTGTACGAGGGTATGCAGAGAAAGAAAGAAAGAAGAGAGAATACCTTCCACATCAGATAATTTCTAAGGTTGTATTTATTTTCTTTCTTACCTTGTTGCTTCATCTAACAGAAGAATTTTAGGATTCTGAAAAATAAAGTAAAATTGGTTATAATAACAATTAGACAAGATCTGAATATTTGTATCAATAGATAACAGGATTCATACAGCTTAAAACTCCAAGTAAGTGTAAATACTTCATCAAAAGAACTGAATGTTGTTCAAAGCGTTACTTTTAAGAAGTCTAAATGCTACAAGGACAGAACAGAAACAACACACTTCCATCTTTAGATTTCCCAAACTGAAGTAACAGAACACCATTATTCTACCTGGTAACTATTTGAAAGACATGAAGTAAAGGCAGAAGATTATTTTTAATGCATACTTGGCAGCACTGTCGTCAAAAGTTCAACTTCCTATTTACTGCTCTTATGTGGATTTTTCAGAGAGGCTCAGCTACCCTCTGCTTGCTGTCAGTTTGCTATATATAAACTGTCTAGTAACAAAAAATAATTAAAAAAAAACCAACTACCAACAAGCAGTATTTCACCCACAGACAAAATATGTAGTACTTAAGAACTAGCGTTTAAGAACGCTTCCCAATTAAATTTAACAACAACAAATCATCAGCACTCAAAACCCTAAGAAGCCTCTTCTGATTATGTAACCCAGCCTTCCTTGATTGACAGTAAAAGCTTTAGACTTTATCTGGAAGAGAAGGGACTCCACTGCACCTCTCCCTGCCACATGTATCAATTACTCATTTATTTTTTACAACTTCTTTTTTTTTTCCCCAAATAAAGCCTCTACTCCCATGGAGTGTACTTGACACGAAATGCAATCAGCTTTTAAGTCTTCATGGTAAAAGAGAACTGGTATAATGAAAAAATCCCAGTAATCTAGCAGAACTGGGCATGCTAGGATGCTATAGAGACCCATGCAGCTTAATGTGCACATAAACTTGGTTGGCAGGGTTCAAAATTTCCAGCTGAGCACCAACACTAAACTGCCTTCCTGGGAGGCCCCATGGCTGTCCCTGAACCCAGATGCCCTGTTACTTCTGGTCCTCAGAGGCCTCCTCAAATTTATGCAGCACAGAGCCCTAAAGCTAGACCCATGCCAGCCCTTAGAAAAAAAACTTAAAAAAGACACAACATTGTACTGGAAATAGTATCTTGTCCCAAATCAAAACCAGCTCCCCTCAAAGCCAAGACAGGGTACCTCTTGCTAGTAAACTGCAACCCAGAAAAATCAACCCATAAATGACAGAGATCTAAATGCAGGGAGAGAAGTGTCATGTATGACAACACCATATTCTTAAAGTTGTCTTTCATCCTTGACCCAGTCTTATGAAAGTGAGCCATTTTACAATGATTTACAATCAGTCTTGGCAAGAACCATAGGAAAACATGACTGAGAGACAGGAAGAAGCACTTAAATACATAAATTGTCTTTAGTTAAACTACTCAGCTCTTTCAAACTTTCCCATTAACAAAAAAGATACAATTTTCTTTTTAAAAATATTTTTCCACCCATTCCATTGAAAGAATTCCTTCTTTTTAATCCATCTGGCCTCCCCACAAAGTGGTTAAATAGCTCTCTGGGTGCTGGCTCACCTTGAGCAGGGCTCGAGCAATTGCAATTCGTTGCTTCTGTCCACCTGAAGGAAAAAGCTCAGTAAATTCAAACAGGAATGAGCTGGGCTGAGCAGAATTAGGCACATGTACTTAAGGTGGAGGGAAATGGAGATGAAGGAGGGGTTTTTTAAATACTTTTGGCAGGCTATGACTTAGAGAAAAAACTGGTAACAAAAAAATAATATAACTTTTACTTCACTCTATAGCAATAAGGTGTTTGAAAGAAGCAGTATAAAAATGTACCTGAAAGCAGAATGCCTTTTTCTCCAACTACAGTGTCAAATCCTTTTGGAAAATCTCTGATGAAACCAGCAGCATTAGCTATTTCAGCAACTCTCTGAATCTCCTCTGCAGTCACAGTAGAAGGATCCTCTGCACCATAGGCAATATTTTCAGCAATAGAACAGGAGAACAGAATTGGTTCCTGATAAATTCAAAGACATAACTAATATGGTAGATCTGTAATTACATGCATGCATTGTCTGTATCTCAAATAACATAAATCCCACTTACAAGACCCAGCATAACTTTCTATTATATCCATACAAAAGAACATGTAAGCTAGAGTTAACTGAATTAAAAACAAACAAATAAAAAAACCTCTGCCAACACTAAAATGGCCAGTGAAAACCAATTAAAAATTCATTTGCTTTTCTATCTGACAAAACATAACATAACCCTTAATTCCTACTACTTGAGGAAGAGTTCAGAAAGAGCTATTCATCCACACATCAGAAAACTTCCCTTTGTGCTTTACTATATGTAACTATTTGCAACAATGATGATTCTTAACCTCTACGCAGATTTCATGGCATTTGGTGCATTTAATTTATATTAAAGCTTAGAGAAGAGGACTGCAAGACAGAAAAAGTGATGTAACATGGGAAAATGTCTGAAACAAGCTAAGTCTGCTCTTTTTATAAAATAGAGATATGCTATAGTATGAATACCAGTATGAATCTTCTACTGTTAACTCAAGTGGAATATAAACATTCAAAAAGAAAAATGTTAATGTGCCCACAGGAAAATTGTTTTTGTATAAAAGCCTTTGGTAGCATTATTACATAAAACAGATATTTTGAAATGCAACATATACCCAGTTATCCTTATGCTTTTAACCAGAACATTAACCTAACACTTAATTGCTCTGTGAAGCATCTGGGGAGATGAGGGAAGGAACATGCGTATTTTAAGAGACCATTTTAAGAGGCCATTGAATATCTCTCTGTAATTCCAGAGTTTGGGGCTTGCTAGCGAGTGAGCACTACAAGAGTAAGTGCCAGCAGTGCTGTATTTTCTTGCTTTCCTAATAGAACTGTGTTTCCTAGAAACAACACAGAACACAGAAGGTCAGTTTTCAAACAATTGTGTAAAATATGATTGTGTAACTTCCATTAATACAAAATGTGATTAAATGTTAAGCTTTATGTTACTTTCTTCACCAAATCATAGCAAACATGAAAATGATCATACCCGTACAATTTGCAGTAGTGTGCTTTCCAGTCTCCACACACACACTTTTCTTCTAAGCTAACACTTTGAATTTCTATGATTATGTAAAAATGGACTACAGAATAATGGAACTAGCTCCGAATACTTATTTTTAGAACAGAGCATACACAACAGCAGTTATGGTGAGATGGAGGGATTTCACTGAGAAGACAGATTATGTTGTCTTAGAAAGAAGAAAAATGAGGCACAGCTAGCTGATCACACAAAGTTCCTTCATACACTCAGATTTTTTTTTTTCCTTACCTGACTTACTGTTCCAATCTTTGTCCTGAACCACAGTGGATTTAACTGACGGATATCGAAGCCATCAACAGTGATAGTACCTTAAATTAAGAAACAGTGAAGTCAAGTGTGGACTGGCAAGTACTGAAAAGAGCTGGAAAGTAAAGCTGAGAACAAAGACGTGGGTGGATGAGAAATGTGAAGTTATGCAGATGCCACAACAAGGTAACTATGTGTCCCAGAGGAAAGCACAGTCCATCAGTGGAACAGTCACATCAGGACCTCAAGCACAGGAACCCCAACTCTTCATCAGGTGCATCTGAGATGCAAAGCATCAATTATCCTGAATGAGACCAACACGCAAAACATACCTGAGATAGGATCATACAGCCTCAGCAGAAGGGATACAATAGTTGATTTCCCCGTACCGCTTGGGCCAACCAGAGCCATAATAGAGCCAGCTGGAATGGAAAGGCTAAAATCTTTGAAAATGGATGTTTCTGGACGTGTTGGATACGCAAACTCAACATCCTTGAACTCCAGAGCACCTCTGAATGTATCTTTGCTTAATGTGATTCCCTCTGTATGACAAAGAGTAAAATACAGAAACAAAACTCAGGTCAGCGCTCCTAAAACTTGCTTTACAGACACCCAATAGAAATATCTATCTCCACATTAAATCTAGGGATGGCTGCAAGCCACAATTCAGGACCACAGGGGTTATATTTCAGCCATGACTGAATCAGTGTGGTGCACCACTCCTTCCTGAATGCAATTTCAGGTTGCTCACCAGCAGTGAACCTGCAGCCTATCTGCAGCAAGAGGGAGAATTTTCATCTTACTTATACCTAACAACTAAAAATCTTCACTTCTAGTAGAATTATCTGAATTTTTAAATATATCATAAACAATTTAAGCCTTGTCAATTAGGAGCAATGAAATAAAATGGCACTGTTGAAGGCCAAAGTCCTGTTGCCACAGAACAGATGCAAAAAGATAAACATTGCAAATCACTTACTGCCCTCTCACTGAGCCACAAAAGTCCCCTGAAACACCCTCATCTGCAAACAAGAGCAGTTCCCTCTCCACCACCCATTAACTGGGTGCTTTTAAGCAGAGGCTGTCACCAGAATAAAGCTGCTGCTACATTTGTTATATATATATATGGCCATTCTTTAGATTTTTACATGGAAAGTATATTTAATAAATTCAAGACGACCGTGTATTCAGAGACCGATCAGAGGCATAACTCTTAGGCAACAGTTCACTGAAACTAGCATCTCAGTTTGCGAAATACCACAGGAATCCATGATGAGTGAATGACTGGCAAAGATAAATAAAACCAACTTCTTTCTGAAGTGCAGCATTTTATTTAAATAGTTATCTTAAAAGACTATCGGCACTAGAAAAAGCTTATGAACAGGTAAAACAAAGCAACACAATTTCTTCAAGCCCTGTTAAATCCCAGCTAAATGTAGCCACACAAAGCAAACTAAGTGGACAGTGGTGCTGCATTCCCGAAGGATGGTCTCACTGATGAAGATCCAGTCAGTTTCATGAAAACTGGCAACACCAGAGCAACACTCAAGTAGTGTTTGTTCATGCTACAGACATGTGATTCAAATCCCTCAGTTCTTTTCAGATGCAGCACACAAGTAAGCCCAGTAGCCACAGCACATGGTAATGTGCCCATGTTTGTTTAAACAAGTAATTGTGGATCAGAAGCACAGACACCCACCTGTAGCACTCAAGATTTCACTAGTCCAGCTGGTTCTAGACCAAATAATTTATTTTCCTTCTTTTTCCCAGATTCCCTCCTTTTCTCAGGCTTTCAGTTCAACAGTGGTAGCATAGAAATGGCAAAGGCAAGAGCACACAATTTCAGATTCCTTCCTTGACTTTAATTCAGGGACATACACATTGTAACTTGTTTGTTAGGTAAAACCCCAACAGTCTGCACACCTCCCTTTGGGAAAACAAATGTATTTGCTGAATCCTGTGCTAGCAGCATCATCCTTACTAGTATCAAAGTAACAAGTAATCGTTTATCTTTATTCTCAGTTCCAGTTATTACACAGTCTATTCCATGGCCTGAAACACTGAAATCTACTGCAATACAGGAAGTCTGGGACCACAAGTCCTTCCTCTGTATATTACTGTAAAAATATCTTAAAGCTATATACAGGATTGTGCTTGTTTCTTCTTGGGATTCTAGATACAGCAGAAAAAAAAAAAAAGACATCATAATCTGTTCCTGAGATATTTGTTGTCAGCAGCAACAGCTGAATGTCCACAAAAATAAAACCTAAGTAGCCCAGAGGGTAGATGTTTCGGGTGGGTTTGGACAATAGAGAAACAGTCTCTCAGTTTTATTGTCTGATGAGCCAGAAATCAACTATAATTAGTTTTTGGAGACAAAGGTTTATATCCTTTCCTAGGTATTTAGCTTATACAGAAAGGAAACTTAAAAGAAGCTTTCTGTAAGATGTCTGAAACTTTGTCTGATTTCTGTTCAGTCTATGAAATAAAGATTGTAGTCCAGATGTCACTATTGGTGTAATTAAACAATTCAATACCTTCAGCGGGAAAGGCAATTTCTACCCCAATATTACTGCTTACTCCGTGCTGGGGCCACTGTAACGATGAAGACCACAGAAATAATCTCAACTGAAAAAAAATCACATCCAAATGATGATGAAATCAACAGTTGTACTAAGCCTCTGAAGGTCACACAAACTGCAGCGTGGCACTGGGCATGGCAGGCAGTTCAAGCCAGGCACACTGCTGCAGACAAGAGTGTGTGCATTAGCTGGTTGGTGGTTACCTTCTGGACAAATAGCTGCTATTCCAAGTCTGCCTCCATTCCTTGGAGACAATATTGTTACTTTTCACTATGTAAAGTCTATGCACACTGAAAAGCATCCTACAGACAGGGCCTGCAGCTCTGAAGAGAAATGAGACAGAGGCCAGACTATGACTTGGTGTCCATCAGATTAAGAACTTGAGGAATTCCAGTGCAGGGAGACAAAAGCAGAACAGAAATTTGAAGAACAGCATTTCAAAAGAAAACCTCTGTATCAACCAACTCAAAAGATAAAACTCTATTCCCTAAAGCCAGAGCTCTCTCAAAAAATCTGTTAGGTCTGTTGGATGTTCCTTTCTGACTCCTCCTCTTACAGCAGCCCTGTCCTGGTTTTGTTAAAAAACAAGTTTCTCTTTTAGTGAATTTGCCTGTCAGCTGAAGCCTTCATATTAGCTGCATTTTCCTGGAGAACCAGATACATGTTTTGGTAAGCATAGCAATGGAATGCAAAGTTATTGATAAACATGAATGGGCATCTCAGGAGAGGGGCAACAAGAAACAGGTGACCAAGAAACTGACCAACTGTGTATAACATACATAAATACTTCGTATAAAAGTGGGAGATCATGAGGATCCCATCCCTTTTTCATCCCTTTTGCTTATGGCTGACGTTAGGAGAGGATCTTGCTGATCATCCCTGCGAACTGAGGCCTAGTGAGAGACTGAATCCAGCTCCGGTTGGCGGCAGAGCCCAATCCAGGACTTTGGGTGCCAGCTCTGCAGTTGCTGAGACTTTCAAGACTGGTTTCGTATATTTTGTGTTATTTTCTCTATTCTTATCAGTAGCATTAGTAAAACATTTTTAATTTTTCCAACCCTGTTCTCTCTGTCCTTCTTTCCCTCCCGATCTCCTGTCCTTAGTGGGAAGGGGGGAAAGGGAGGAGCAAAAGGGGGAAGGTGGGGAGGAGAGGAGGTTAACAATACATCTGCCAGGGTTTTATTGTCACCCCGCAATCTAAACCCTCTACAAGCCCTTAAAAGGTTTCTAAATTAGAGGACCATACAAAACTTAGAGGGAAATTACAGTGTTGACAGCTCACCTGGACTCTGCTATATTGCATTCTTAACAACCTAAAGAGCTGGTAAAAACTCACATATGACTTTTACTTAGTGGGATGCAGCTGATTCAATAAAACAGCAATTCACACAGAAAGCATCCTCCATGAGCAGCTCATTGAACTACTTTGATGGAGCCAGGCAAATGTTGTTTATACAAAATATACTTAATACTGGAGGGCATCGTCTAGCTTCCGAACAATAAAGCTATAAATAAGGTGGTGTTGGCATTGTATTTTTATTAGCCATATTTAAATATTATTAAATATTCTGAATTAATTCGAAGAAAAAACCCACCAATTTTACAGCTTCTAAACTTCTGATGAAAGAAATTTCCATCATCTGTTTCATAGTTAGGAAAAGTCAGAAAAATTACCACTGTATCTAGTTTCTTTTGAAAGAATGTAAGTTGGTATTACCCCAAGTATTACACAGCTCTTCTGAAATACTGGTGACCAATAAGATAAAAATCAACCAATGAACAATAACAAACCAAGGACCCACCATTAAATGGCAGTTGAGGCTTCCTTTCAATAAGTTCCCATAGACGTCCACCAGCACCTAGTCCTTTCATTAGTTCGGAATAAAAGGAACTTAGACCTAAACAAAATGCAGAAGAGTATTATGCATCCATAAGGAATGGAAGACACATGAAACATTACATTTGCATTGTACTTTTCATGACCAGCATTGAAGTGTTAGACTTGTAGGGAAACTTTTACTCCAACACACTATCAGGCGTGTTGATATAAATCCTGTGTAGTCTCACTTCAGAGCTACCAATAACCCTTATTGACTATGCTTATTTATATCTGTAAAACAAATCATTCTGAAGAAAAAAAAAAAAATCAGAAAAGTTAATACACTTAAGCTTGTGTATACTCAAAAGCAAAGCAACTCTTTTAAATTCATCTGTCAGGAAGAACAGTATCCAACTTTAGCGAAATAGCCCTGCATACAATCAGCTATATTTACAAAATCATTCTGCAGAACGGAGCACCCTGAATGCCCTTCTTCGTCCAGACAGGGTTATACTACCATGGGAGAGCTTGGCTGTGTCAGCCACAGCAGAGGGAGGGCACAAAACCTAAGGCTGAGCTGATGCTTGAGAAGCCATGTGGAGAACGGATAATGTAAAGAAGTATGTCTCCCTAGTCAGCACGCTTCAAACATTACTGGGGAAAGCAAAAGTTAAGGACAAGGCCTACATATAGTACTGGATCCCAGCTCTTAGCAGCTGTGTCAGTCACCTCGGAGCTGGCTCGGCTGAAAGGCTTTCCAGCTGAGATAAACATAGAAACCAGCCTAGAGCCAAAAATGGCCTAAGACATAAATACAAAATGTCTTATCTCTTCATTTGTGTGTCTTTCAAAATAGAGGAACCAAATTCAAATCTCTGAATTCCACTTTCACCTTGAAATGCATACAGTTTTAAAAGTAATTTCAGGAGGGCAGAAAATGCAAGGTACATTAAGATAGGTTCACTGGTTTATTTTTGCAGAGCAACAAGTGCAGCACAAGGTCATGAGTCTCTCAGTGTAGACAGGGCACTTCATCATGCTGCTGCTGAGGACTCTCTGAAAGCTGCAACACAAGGCACTAGCCACAGTGAGAAGCCTTCTGCTTGGAAAAAAGAGCCAAAGTGTCTACATCCTTGAGCAGGGCACAGGGGAGAAGGCACAAGCATCATAGAGTGCCTTGAAAATGAGACATGGAGGTTCGCAAATTCATAGCCACTCATAAAAAAGCGTTGTATAATATGGAAAGCAAACACTAATTAGAAAATGTTTTTAATTTTCATAACCTGTCTTTAGCATTTGGTGGAAAACACAACGAACTGTTACAACAGAAAGGGGCAAAGTCCCAAATTATGCAGCGAACTTCATAGTTCATTGCATTAATTCCTATGTGTATGGATTATGACACACGCCGAGCTAATAGACTTTGCACTCTGCAGATTTATATGCCGTGTAGACATCAAGGCAGGCAGGTCTCTAGTGGCAAGACACCTCTACTTCAGAGTCCCCATGAGAATGAGCTCTCTGCAGAACTATATTCTTCAATAATCTTAAGCAGAATATTGAAAAAGATGTTTTTAATGCAAATAAAAGTTAATTAAATGATAATTTATCAGTGTTTCTAGCCTTATTTTTCATTTATTTAACATTAGTTTGTCCCATGTTTTCACAGTGCCAGGTCTGTTAACCAAACTTGAATGATTTAAGCAGAGAAGAAAGGGTATGTTAGCTGGAATGGCTGCCACTGGAATGCTGATATCCAAGGAAGGAGGTTTTGTGAATTTTGCCCTCAGGCGGATCTTTATGCTTCCCATGGTATCAGGCTTAGTCTTACCAGAGTACAGATGAGCTGCACTGCCCTGCCTCTATCAGAAGTAACACTCATTTTAAAGAACCAATCCTTCCATCAGTTGTCAAACTTCAAAGTAGCTTATCATCATTTTTGCCTGTAGGCAGTATTGAAGACTGCTCTGTCAAAAAGATGAACGGTTTGTTTCTGGGCCAGTAGATTATAGAGTCTGAGCTTCGAGGAGGAGTCAGTCAGTAAGGAGAAACAAAAGGTTAGCACCAGTGTGTGATATTCTGCTGGCACTGTGTTTACTCTTCCAGCTTAAGACACTCTGTACTGACTTACAGCTAGATTCTACATGTCTTTCTAAATACAGTATATTTAGCACAGACCCACACATTTTGTAAGAAATATAATACCAGTATTATTTATTTACACAATACACCAAGTATCTTAATTGAGACCCATTGAAAATTAAAGTAAAATGTATCTGTCACGTACATACATCGAAAAAATAACCTCTGTATCCCCTTTGGAAAAATGGAAGGTCTTATTAAGATTACGTTATAAATTACTGTTTTCATTAACTCTTCAGAAAAAAATTATGTATGATTTCTTGGGAAGATCATTTGGAAGAGACTTTTTAAGAAAGCCAGATTTTTTAAGAGCTTCTTCCCTCCCACCGCCATACTGACTGTAATGCTTCGAAGTGAAAAAAAATCTAATTTCTCATTCCATACCTCCAATGCTTATTCCAACCCAGAAAGCATACATCAGGAAAGATGAGAGTTCACCAACTGTCATGTAGGCACTGCCCATTAGTAATCCTCCTTTGTATAAGACTGAGAGGACAATTAAGTTTCCAGAAAGGCCAGTCTAAGGAAAAAAAGAAGTCAGATTTTATCAAAAACATCTTAAATTTCATCCTCTAAAATTTTGTTTCAGAATTTTCCTTCTGATAAAAGAATTCACATACTATGGGTACCTGGATTTTTATAGGACTGAGTTAAATTTGAACAAAACCAATTCTAAAGCAAAGCAAGCCGACACAGAGATGTCCAGTGACATTGTGCTGTGCTATCCAACAAACAATCAAAAAGTAAGCAACACTTTTTTGTTGTTCATTGGGGTTTCTTTGTTTTTCTTCCCCACAAGGTTAAAAGGAACACCAAACATTATTCTCAACCATCATTACAGGAGAAGAGTTGACAGTCTGCAGTTTTGTTGCAGTTAGATTAAGCAAAGTCACTGCAAACTGTTATGGAAAAATGTACATCCAACCTCCCCACTCCCAGCTTCATTATAGTTGATGCTCATCTCATCAGGAATCCAAACACTAATGGTGGGAGAAGGTTTCCACTAGTTTCGTTCCCTGAATAGGAGGTGTGGGCTCAGATAAATAGTATCAAGCTATGGGGTGCAAGACAGAAATAGAGGCTTAAACTGGTTTTATTAAACCACTGTATCCTGAGGTGCAGTTTCACAGTAATTTAGACTGATTTAAGTTCAGTCTTCCCACAGTTTTATGTAGATTCAGTTTACACTCAATTTATTTGCAGATTTAAAAGTATCCTCATGAATTTTAAAATAATTGACACTCAGCATAACATCGTCACTTTACTTTCATCAAAAATACTTACTGCTCCAAAGAAGCCTGCCCGAGCTAGTGCCTCTTTTTTAGCCAGCTGTAGCACATAATCAACTTTATTTGTGTACTTCTCCATTTCAGCCACTTCTTGCCCAAAAGCTCGAACTGTTCTTATGTTTCCAATCCGCTCTTCAGCTAACTACATTAAAGTAAAGTAAAGAACAGAACAAATACATACAGACACACAATTTGGAATGTTCATATTAAAGAACATTTGAAAGTTAAATGAATATCACTACACTAATCTCCAAATACATTCCTTTGGACACCAGTGGAAAAATTTCTCATGCCCTTCTCTCCCTACCCATCCTCTCTTTTTTTTAAATTCTATTCAGTTAAAAGTAAACTGCATGCCCAGGCATTTTAAAAAGAACTTCAAGATTGCCTTAAGTGCTAGCAGAGATAGAAAAATATAAAAGTAGGGTTAAAAAAAACACACAGAAGAAAGTGACTATTCTCAATAACTTGAAATTGCAATGTGGGGAGGGGAAACATAAAGAATATTCTATTCTACACTAAATCATGCAAGAAAGCCTGCAGTTATTTCCTGAAACAACTCCACTCATTTGATCAAAGCAACACTCGGAATTAATTGAGCTCAACTACTCATGTCTCATTTCAACTCGGTATTTTATTTTAACTTCTAAACATCAAAGTATTGATTGTAAAATGATCTCAATTGTAACCAATAAGACTAAGTCGTTAATAGATACTGTGATGGTCTTACAAAAAACAAGGCCCCCTTTTGTGAGTAAAAATAGGATATAAAAATATAATTATCCTTCTTCCAGCCCTCGTTCAACCTGAAAATTTGAATGAAACACTGAATTGCTTGTTCATGTGAAGTCCCGCACCGTTTACAACGGCATGAGCTTCCCTTCACCACAGGATGAGGAAGATAAACAGAAGACAGCTAATCTTCCTTCTGCACAGACAATTTGCAGAAGTCCTACAAAGGACATCACAAGTTTAAAACAGCTGACAACTGTGGCTATTTTTACATCTTTCCTAATTACATTTCTATGGTTTTTAATGATGGTTCCCCACCCTCAGCTTCTGAGGAAAAGGTCACCATCACTACTATTCTCCATTTGCACTTTGCAATATTTCAGTGCAGTCAGTGAGCACAATGAGGGCCCCTCTACAACAGCCTCTTTAGAAACAACAGCTTCTCCTACTTTTCTCCCAAATATCTGGGTATGTACTGAGATGCTCAGGAAAGTTTAAAAAACGTCAAGCCTCATAAACATTAAAGAGTTGACAACAAGGTCAAATATCAAGGGTTCGTTCCAGAGAAGGCCTTCCTAGCAAAATTGTCTTAAAAGATGGGCCCATCTAGGATGCTTCTGATGGCTTCAAACTCATAATCATAGAAAAGTGGTTTTTTAAGTCCAAGTATCAAATTACACAGAACTTCATAGGCTGAATTTTTTTTTATGTTCTCACAAAGCTAAAGCCTAACCACCTTATCCTTTCCTCCACTTCCAAATTCCTAAGGTACCTCCAGATTTTATTGTTATGGACAACAAAACCATGGTTGGTTTTGAGATCTATGAATTAGTGTTACTGACATTTACCTTTCACACTATTTAGGTGCAAAACTACAGGCTCAGCATGGCTTAGGACAATGAACAGTACAATTATCTTCAGAAGATCTGGAACTTCAGAGACATTAATCTAAATACAATAGAGCAACTTTGAAGTTAATTAGAAAGCATCTGTCAAAAGATTACCTGTGTTGCTTCTGCAAGAGAATCTTGGGTCATTTTAGTAAGTTTTCGCAAGTATCTTCCATAAATCACAGCCACAACAGCCAAGGGTGGCACAACACTCAGAACAAATGCAGCAAGGCTAGGAGACACAAAAAACTAGAAGAAAAAGGTATGTGTCAGGGGTTAGTGTTCATATTAAAAATAACCACTGGGATACTGAAGAGCAACTTTCCTCACTAGAGTTTTCTAAAACTGGTAGGATTGTAATTTAGTGCTGCCATGCTGTCTTTTATAGAATCATGGAATGTCCTGAGTTGGAAGGGACTCACAAGGATCATTGAGTCCAACTCCAGTCCCTTGCATATGACAACCCCACAGTTCACACCATGTATCTGAGGGCATTGTCCAGTCTCTTCTTGAATGCTGAATGAATACATGAATTTATCATGTTTTATTTCTTCCAGGCAAAATATCCATTTCTCCACAGCACTTGGGATGTATCCCATGGTTAGAACAAAGGACTATAAGCAAAGCAGTCTGGATTTTATTTCTCACCGATTCGCTGTGTGGTCTTAGCCAAGTGTCTTAACCTGCCAGTAAACAGGCCTACCAGGAAATCTCTTGGGGATGCTGAAAAGATGTAAGCTATTATAATTTCTAAAGTGCTCTCACAACTTTTAAATAGATAGCGTAATACAGAAAGTTTGAGAAGAGAAATATCATACATGGCTTCTGGGTAACCGAGGAACAGACAGAGTCACCAGTGCTCCCTACACCCACAAATGCTTGTTACCTGGAATAATGGATTTAATTTACTGTTGCAAAACCTTATCACTTGTAACAATCATCATCACAGCCCCTAATTAGGTTATTTTCGTAAGATTTATTGAAACTAGATATATATGTGCTTTAATTTCATCTTACTTTCTGTATTGAAAACAAAAACCTCCGGAAAAATTCAAAATCAACTTGACAGCCTTTGTAATTATGTGATAATAATCTCTTCTTTCTGGGCAACCTTTTAACACTGTATCATGGCATCATTTTTGAGCAGAATGCCTTATACAAAGTTATTTAATCTATGGTAACATAAAGCCTTAGACTCTCTTTGCTTACATAAATAGAGAAAGCCATAACTCTTACCACTGATAAAGTATTAAAGCTTTAAAGCTTCATAGTGAAAACTTCGTAACAGTTTCTAATCACATCAATTTTGGAAGCTTATTTTTATGAGGAGACTTTTTGCTATCTGTTTTTAACACCAGGTAGACAGCAGAAATCATCACACGTTCAACAAAGACAATTGCAACCAACGTATCTTTCCTCAGATAAGCATAATGAAATTAATGCCACCAAAAAAACACAAAACCAAACAAAAAACCAAAACCAACCAAACAAAAAAATCGAAGGAAGGCAGATTTTTATGCAATCCAACTGACGACGAAGGAATACTAACTGGTGCACTGCACTGAGGCCTTCATTAACACACTTCCTACCTAAATATATTCTTTACTGATAGACTAAAGCAGAAAGACTAACGCTTTTTGGACAAGTCCTCAGCAGTAATTTGATATTTAGTGCTGCCTTTGCTCACTTAGGCCTGAACCAGAATCAACCAACTTCAATAACTTTTACATCAGGCCCTTCACACCCTATTTTACGTACAACCATGGGAACATTATCACTGATTTTAATATCTTCAGTGAAAACAGAGTAAAGCTATTTGTCTCCTATACTTTGCTTGATAAATTTGGGCAGCAACAGCAGCTCGTTTCAAACCTTCTTTCTCCGTATTTTGGCATTGTGAGTAAACATCAAGTGGCTACAGGCCCATCATCTCTTGCAATGCAGTACATAAAAGTTATTGCAGGTAACCAGTGAAATACACTTGTATCCAAGAACACACAACAGTGTCTGGACTGAACCACATTCACACTTTACCTAACAGAACTGAAACAAACTTGAAACTACATTAAAGGACAAGCAGGGAAGCGAGCACCGTACCATCATTCCGACCCCCACAGACGCTTGTGCTCCTGCCCTGAGCCCATCTGAGAGGTTTTCAGTCACGGAACGGCCCAAGAGGGCTGTATCTGAAGATAAGCGGTTTATCAGCTCTCCTGTTCTGGTCTTGTCAAAGAAAGCGGTTTCTTGCTTCAGAACAGAGGAGAACATGGTTGTTCTCAAACGTTTCACAATTCTTTGTCCTGTCAGAAACAGAAGCTTGACTAAACATGGCACATAAGACTTTACACAGAAACCAACAACAGAAAAATCACAGAATTATGCAGCACTGAACAAATAACATTACAGAGTTTTAATTTACCAGAAGACAGTGAGCTTTAAGATGTCATGTAACAGTAACTAAAAGTGAACAATTATTCTGGCATACTTACCTTTGCACTATTAGCTTACCTTTGATCTGGTAAAAAAAGCTACTGATTCCAAGAGTATCTCTCAACCAGTGCCAATAATTTATTTCAGATCATTAGATATCCTAACTCTGTGAAAAAAAAAAGACTCTCTGTACCACATTCTTCCGTCTGTTCTCACCTGCAGTCTGCATGAGGTAGACACGAGTAGCATTAGCAGCAGCACCACATAAAAAGATTCCACTCAGCAAGGCACACAGGCTGGTCAGGCTGTCAGTGAAGTCTTCACCAGGATTTGTATAAATAATGTCAATAACTTTTCCCAGAAAGAAAGGGGCTGACATGGTAATGACACTGGAAACTGTCAGAAAACCAACAGCAGCTGCAATCAACAAGGAAAAGGAAAGGGAAATTATTCTGAATTTGCAAGATCATTAATAGTACATATGAAATAATTTTCCACTTGAAATTTCTATTAAGCTTGATAGGGCCAGTATTAAATAATCAGCATTCCATTAGGCCCAGTTCTAAATGGGATATTTCAAGTGTCTGTACAAATTAACTTAGGTAAGGCACATTTTAAGACCCTGAAAGCCTCTGTATAGAGGCACAGTTCTGGAATCACTTCTCTTGTCTAACCTTCACACCACCATCCAACACAGTTAACTTTTCACAAATGTCATCCTTAGAAAGCATTAACCATTACCAAATTTTCCATATCTCACACACAATCCTTCAACTCTCATTTGGTTTGGGTTTTATTATTCATGCTTGTTACCATATTAGAGCTTCCAATTGTCTATTTCTGAGATAGCAATGGACTGAAGTAAAGATCTGACCTGAGAACTCTAAACCACACAGTTTTACTCGAGGGAGGGAACCATTTGATTTACTCTTGACTGGCAAAATTCATATACATTTGTTTTGGTTAGCTCTTTACTATTGTTGGTATAAAATAATAATAGCATAACCTTGAATTAGTACATTTGCTGATGAGCAGAGCTCCTGAATTCCAGTTGCAAGATCACCCATGAAACAACCTGTGTAACGGTTTGAAGCTGTATCAGAGAGTAAGAAAATCACACTGGACCAAGACTTGGCCTTTTGAACTTCAATCTGCAAAGAAATTTCTTGAGCCAAGAACACAGCTTGATTCTGAAATGGCAAGCCAAACTTGGAAGGCTGAGAGCTAGAAAAAACCCCATCTGAACAGAAAACTGAACAAACCTGATATGAAAACCATGGAACCACAACAAACAATGCCATTTATACAGTGTAATTTTCCAACAGCCAATCCCACACCTAGAGCAACCATCCATAGGATTGCTACAAACCACTAGCAGATAATGCCTTTAAAGGCAAAAGACAATGTACTGAAAATCCTCAAGCTGCCTGAGTTTTAGTTCCATTCTACTGAGCTTTTTGTGTTACTTCCATGATGAAGACAGCGGAGAGCCTCCCAGCAGTGCACTGCTGTCAGTATTTCTAACATCTGTGTCAGCTGGTTTGGTGCCTCTTACCACCTCCACACACATGTGGAAAGCTTTGTTTGAGTTGTAACTTGAAGTGTAAATACAGCTGTGCATTTATGATGCTGAATTCAAGGTACAAAAAATACATACCAGCCACTGCCTAAAGCAAATGCTTCTGTGCACCTTCACCTGCAGTGCCCCAGAGCAGTCTCAGGAGAGCTCCACACTCTGCCCAAACATGCTTTATCCCTTTATTCTTGCCACTGCATCCAGCCTGCAGCCCACAGTTCTTATTCATTATTTATTTGTGATCTTCCCGTTGCATTACACTCAGGCCAGCAATCACGTGAGAGATCACAGAATGACAGAATGGTTTGGGTTGGAGGGGACCTTAAAGATCATCTAGTTCCAAGGCCTCTGCCATGGGCAGGGACACCTTCCACTAGATAAGGCACGTGGATCTTTAATTTGAAGCTATAGAAACTATAAGAAGCCAGAGTAGAAATGGAAAGACTTCGTGCTGCAAGCTTATGTGATCCATACCTTGCACACATCTCATAAGCATATTATTTACCAGTTAAAACTTCATAAGAATGAGTGACCCTATTAACAGGCCGGTTGCATTGGTGTGAAGCAGCAAAGTCCAACAGAAGCCAGGTCACCTCCTGTCTGGAAAAGCTGGTCTGTGAGGCGGGTGGAGATGATGGAAAGTGTTGCTTATAAGCACAGTGCTGCATGGCAGCTCAATCTCCACTAGTCCAGACAATTTCTCAGTTATGGCTGGAACAAGACATATGAATTGCATATATAAATATTAACTGAAGGAAGAGGACTGTATGGCTAAAAAATCCCATATGTGTTTGTCTCATGGTACAACCTTCCTGGCTTGGATTTACCTTCAGCTCTTCTTTATTCAAATTAGTGTGGGTTTCACTGTAAGTAACTTCCAACTATCTTAACTAAACTAAAAGCAAATACTAGTACATAAAACAAACTGAAGACTACTAGACTACTTAAACATTACTAAAAGTATCAATAATACATCAGAACAATGCAGTCTCAAAGATGAAAGCTTATATAATCCAGATGTCTTTTTAAATTTTTCCCTTAAGCAATATATCTGTCTTTATTAATTTAATCAAAAACCACATGCAAAATAAGGTTCCCTAATTGAAGCTCTCACTTTGATTACACCAGCAGAACAACTAGAAAACAGGACAGAAGCCAACATGTTGCTCTTTTTGTTGTTGTTGTTTTAAACCATTGACTAATTGAAGAAACAGGAATCAGCAAACACTCACTCTATCTCCTCATCCCAAGAAGAGCTGTCACTGTGATAACTGGTTAAAGGGAGGAGTGCGATGTGTTCAGCAACCAGATATGAAGACCCTTCAGTGACAATGAAGGTTGTTACTGACAGAAAAAAGGTCAGAGTAAACTGTATAGTATTAGTTTCACATAGGTTACTCTGTTACCCAGAAAATTATGTCAAACAATAGCTTTATTTTGGAAGCTTTATTTTTTAGAGTAAATATTCTTGTAGGCTGTGAGGTGAAAACAAAGCAAATATAAGGCAGATCAATGGAACTTATCAAACCAGGGCTATGACAAAGTGGTAACAGCAGCAAAGACAAAGCAAGCCGGCTCCAGCAGCAGCTGCACAGTCCTCTTGGAAACATTATGCAAACATTTTGTTTGTCTATTTGCACAGAAATCCAGAAGGATGCACAAAGTGATGCCTTCATCACTATTAAGATCGACATGCTCTTTTTCAAGGCTACTATGAGCTTGCTTCATGACAGAAGATCCGCAGCTTCATTTCATAGATGTATTTGAGGGCAAGGAATTGATCACCAACTGATAAACCAGGATGTTTACAGTCAACAACTAGACACAGCTATCAGAAACCTCCCTTCAGAACATGGACTCCAAAGAGTCATAACCCAATTTTGTACATACACAAACACGACCAAGAGAGTGAAAGGCTCTCATCTTGCTGGTTCTTACAAGAGCATCCTTCTCACCCAGTACAGTATGTGGAAGTGTAGAAAGCCAAAAAATGGCTTGCAAGCCTGTCAGGGGAAAGACTATTTTAAACACAAATACAGAAAGATTTGACCTCAGATGAATTAAGATCATTCAAGCCCATCAGGGATGAAGGACAGAAAAATAAGGTAATGATGATGTTTGGCAGTGCACAGTAACACAGCAACAAGACCGAATAGCTGGTTTTCACTATTCAGTAAGATTACGAATTCTACCTCCCTGAATATTTTAAGTATTTTACTGGTTTCATTTGAAGATCAGTGCTGGCAGATCAGAAAGCAAGCTTTGGATTTGTGACAAGCACCCTTCTACCAGTAACTGAGTTATCTGTGCAGTTTCATTCTAATACACAGTGACTTTTTTAGCTTAACACTGAATTTCCACAAGGGCATCTGGAATGATGAATGAAGTCTACTACATTCTATCATGTGCGTGCACAGGGATCAGGCTCTTTGATTGTTCTTTTATGAGAGAAAGATCCACTGATAAGTTTTATGTTCATTAGTTAGGCAAAGTCCATTTCCTTCTGGAGAACCCTTGCCCACAAGGAATTTGTTTTGGATTAATATAGGGAGGTTGAATGACTGGTATCAACCCTGCAAAGAGTCAATTTTGAAAATATTTGTTTCAAGATAGAATCTTTTTCCAAAGCACACTGTAAGCAATTAAGTATGTTCTGTACAATTCTAGGGTAGGTATGACTGGTGTGATTTTCTTTCTGAGTTAAAGTAATTTCATACATGTTATCTAGACTGAACCTATTACCGTGCAAGAAGAACTTTTTGGAATTGTCCTCCTTATGTTATTAAGAACAACTGCACTGCTGTGCTCAGAAAAAAATACAGTTCATGTCTTGACAGCACAGTTGGATACTGTATTCCTGGTGTATTTTGGAAAGCTGCTAGTTTCTTGAATGGAATTGTCTTAATTTGTGTGTATCATCAGTTACTGAGTCTTTCAAGTTACTACTTCCAGTGATGATCAGTTTTTAGAAAATGTTTATAGGAGTATTCTATAGACAGTTGATGTGATACTTGAATCTGTGGTGTTTTTTCTTTTGT
Organism: Patagioenas fasciata; assembly: GCF_037038585.1. NCBI lineage: Eukaryota > Metazoa > Chordata > Aves > Columbiformes > Columbidae > Patagioenas > Patagioenas fasciata. The sequence continues at coordinate 49,283,105 of NC_092522.1, forward strand.
TATTTTTTTGAGCACAAAAGAGCAGTTCAGGTTTTCAAATGGCAACAATACAGTTGCACAACTTACTGAAAGTATTTTCAAGACAGCTGACGAAAGGGCTGGCATGCCGTGGGTCATCTTACTGAACAGGATTATACAACAGTTTGGAGAAATTATCAGTTGCGGAAAATTGCTGTGGCACAGCATTAAACAAAAGAGACAAATGATACATTTGAGATAATAGCTCATGAACAAGACCAGTGTCCGGGGTTTGGAGGACACAGCAAGATACCAGCACAGGAGTGAGTCCCAGAATGTCAGCTGGTGGCATCTTTCATGCTCAGTACATTTAGACGATGCAATTTCCGTAAGAAGTCTATCACCTTGAAGAAAGTCTGTTCTTTTAGTCTTTCGGTGTTCAGGATTGACAGAAACCACCCTCGGCAGCTCCTCAACGAGGCTCCTATGATCAAACAGGACAGACCTGCCAGGAATCCTTTGCTATGAAGGAAACAAAATCTCAAGGAGCCTTTGCAGAGCAGGGCTATAGAGGGTTTGTCGAAGGAGCTTTCAGAGAAGATAGTTAAGAGAAGTGCCCTTCCAGGCAGAGCAGAACACAGGGATTTGGGGAATCCCAAGAAAGGGAAAAGCAAATAAGCCTGTCACTTTGCACAGGAGAGGAAGAGAAGGCACACAGCCTGACAGGAGCCCTACGCAGAGCTGTGCGAAACCTCCGCCTGGGAGCAAAGGTGGAATGCTATCTCTAGTCTATAATTTGTTATTCAATACAAACAGTACCACAAGCTAGTCTTTTTAAGACATCCAAAGAACAGCTTATCACAAACAGGCCTGTTCAAGAACCCATTGATTTTTTTCTTTTTTCACTTTTTTTTTTTTCTTGCCATTTGGAGAACTCATCATCCACGCACAAAATGTAAAAGCAGTTCAGAGTGGAGGGAAGGGGAATGCTATCATTTTTTTTTTCTAAAAGCTTACTATCCCATCAAAACTCACAATAAAATTATGGCTCATATAGCCAGGCTAGAATCCTCTGAATATTTTCAACAGTTTTCCTGGACTATTTCAGGAGAAGGCACCAGTCTGTAGTTCAGATACAGCAGAAGTAAACAGCTCACTCAGAAAAGCAGGAAAACAATGGTAAATTCTGTATTTTATCACAACATGTTAAAATAGCATAAACCATTAATTACATACTCTGGGAATTCAGTTGGAGATACTTAAACCACAATTCCTTTCAAAGACAAAATATTTAAAAATTTCTATTGTGTTTTCTCATGATATCGATTATCCTCAGCTGTAAAAATCAGCCAAGTTTCTAATCATCAAATGTTGTAAAGTAATAAATTAACTCTACATCTTCAGGAGAAAGCACAGCTTCTTTTTCACCATGTGTTTAAAATTGAAGCATTTAATTTGTTCATATTTCTCTTGTGTAGAAGAGTCTTTATGTCAGACCAATCTTGCGATTATTTCTTCTATCTTCACAATTTACACAAATAGCGAAGCAAAAACATTCTGCAGAGAAAACAAGCTGTAAGCACCCAGCCGATCACAGTGGTCAGCAGCTACTGTTTCTGTGTTGTCTTATCCAAGTAGCTTCGTTAACAGTTCACCACCAATTTAAAATAAGGAACCGTCACCAATTAGCCACAGGAAAGCAAACTTTTTCTGATGAAGCTACAAGGCTGCTTGGACCTTTTGTGAGTTGCATTCCAAAATCAGAAGAATAACTAAGTGGGGAAACAAAAAAAACATGTAAGCCTATTTGATTTCTACAAAAAGCACACTGAACATGAGAAAACAATCAGTACATTTTCCCTATCTGTACCATATATACAGGAATTACGATTTCAAATTCACAAGAACTGCCTTCAGGAAATTCAAGAGAAGTGTGGTTGTTGAATTGCTTTGAGATGAGCATAGCCACTCTACAGTAACAAAAAACAGTGGCCACATACATGGACTTGAGAGGTGAACCCAAATTTTGGCCAGGAATTTCCCAGCTAGAGGGTGACAGCATACAAGATTGATAAGAGCAGGGTTCAATCCGGCTTCCAAAGAGAAGAAGGGTATTCTAGTGCCTGTGAGCCCTCCCTCTGCTCCCACTAGCATCCTTACCACTATGCACGCTACAGAATTAATTTGCTTTACTGTCAAGGGTGGAATGGGTGTATGGAAAATGATTTTTCAGAGATAACACATGGCTGACTTTCCATTAATTTTTAAATCGAGGCGGGAAAAGCATGTCCTTAACGCTGTGTGGATTGCCTGCTGATGTTCAAAGTCTTGCCACAAAGCTTGGCAGAGCAAAAGTTTCAAAATTAAAACATTTAAATGTTACTACAAACTCAATACATATTATCTGTCCAATTTAATTTCCTAACATAACTGAAATTTTCCAAGATACTTCTACTCAAGCACTTAACATAAAAAATGTCAGGTTGTATAAGTAACCAAAAGCATGACTTACTAATAGTAATACAGCTGATGTGTTCCACATTTCTATCTGTATCTTGTACAAAATATTCAAATTGCATACTACCCCAATCAAATTAATTATAAAAGTAGTTTCTGAACTACATTACAAAGAATACACCTAAAAAAAATTCAGGTAGTCTTAAGTACAACATTTTCATTTTGGTTTAATTGCCTTTCTTTAAGAATTGTTTTCATAGGCATTTATTCTTCATTGGAAACTACAAAACATGAATAAGAAATACCAGATTGCTGTACATTTAAGGACAGGAAAGTACATCTCTGGTGTAACTTTAAAGTACAGAAAAATCAGATTATGAACAACGCAGTGGTCTTCCAATTTCATGGCAAAGTTTAACCTATAGGAAGATAGTTATTACAAATTATATCCAAAATTCTAAAATTTATGAAATAACATCTCTTGCACATCTCTAGAGAAGACCTGTGTACAAAACAAACCTTCTTTCTTTGGCTCAGCAGGCAGGAAGTGTTACACAGGGAAAAGACACTCATTGCTATTGGATTAAAAATTTCAGAGTTCCTTGTGCTTACTTTACAATTCAATACAACTATTGTTTTCTTTGAGTGTGGTTTGGATAAAGTGCAACAGAGAGATTCTCACAGGGACAAACAAGGAGGCAGGAGGAAATAAGAGGCATCATTTTGAAAAGACATTTTTGCGGTCTCACACACAGAGCAAGATTTAATAATCTAAACAATGGCCCTGTCCTCTTCCCTGGGAATTGAATTTAACTGAAGACACAGGTTTACCTGAACTGCCTGCACAGGATCAGCCAAAGAACTCCTAAAATTACTTTTCTCCTTTGTTAAACCTGGGAGGTTTTATAGAATTTGCAAATTTACAAACTCCTAATGTCACTGCAGAAAACTCTGGCCACTAACAGAATTCCCATCATAGTATTTAGCCATCTTTTTACCACTGTTATTATGAATAGCAAAATTTAACAAAGATGTCCTGTTTAAAATGTTTTCACAGCTCTACCCAACTCTAGAAGTAACTGGAGAGGAAACATGGAACATATTATGCTATTTTTTTTTCTTTTTCTGGCAGAAAGATATTTGGTACATCTATTTTTATGCCTAAGAGCCTGTGGAGGGTCAGACTCTCCTTCAGCAAGGAGAGCATTGCAAGAGATGCTATGTGCCAGCATGCTGGGACTCTTGGCCAGAGCTCATCGCTTCTTCCTTGGCCAGCAGATGGTAAAGAGGCCCTGTGTAAAATAAGGTGCGACAGTCTCTTTTGGTGACAGTCACACCCGGAGCAGGTCACCTTCACCTCTGTACCTGCATCTCCTCAGCTGACACCATCTCCCCACCACACCAAGACAGGTGATCATAGTCTTGCTCAGCTTCCTCACAAATCACCCTCTGCTCCACAGACCTTCACTGGCATCACTACAACTACTTCACCATCTGTGACTGTGAATGTCAATGTCCAACTGCAACGATCAGAATATCACGACCTGTGCCACATGAGATCACAGAAAAGGTGTGTATCACTCCACAGCAGTAATGCTATACACCTGTATTACCAACTATAGCTTATATATAACGCAAAAGATCTGGAAGAGCCAAACTTTCTTGCAAAACAATACTGCAGCTGTGAAGCCTCTGAAGAGATCCCACAGCATTTGCTTACCATTTATATGGACTTGAAGAGGAAATTAAATTATTTACCCTAGGTTCATTGTTTCACACAGTGAAATCACCAGCCTTCCTCTTTCTTTGAATGCAGGAAAAACAGACACACTGAGTTCTTAGGACTAGTTTCTCAGTACAAATATGTAACAGGAACAAAATGCAACATATTTTAACATCTTAGATACAACTGGCAGATGTGATTTCCCTACAACCATTTAAAAGGCATTTTATCCATTATTTGGTATTCCTACACTCCATAATGATGAAAAATATCTACCTTGTTAGCTTTTCCATCCTCCCAATTAATTATAATTTAAGAATGAAAGTTTTCCCTTAAGTAGAGTCAACAAGAAAGAAAACTTTTACATAAAGTTACTCCTCTCCTAAAACCAAGACCAATAGAAAGTTGAAAAGCAGTTATTACGTTTGCACATTTTTTCCATCCTCAGTATGTGATATTATCAAGTTGTTGTGTTGTGGGTTTTTAAAAAACTTTAATTCAGGCCATTTTGTTATCTCAAAAGACAAACTTCCATGCATCTGATTTTTAGTAACTGTGGCAGTCTATTTACTTAAATAAACCACCCGCACACTGCACACATTAAAGATACTGAGCCCTATTTTAAAACACAATTACAAACAAGTATACCCTGCCCTGCCTGCGATAAACAAGCTGGCAACAAGTGCCCAGTAAAGGAAACCAAATTAACTTCTCAGTTTGTTAGGGACCTTTAGCTCTTAAAGCCATCCTTAAAATAACTGATTCATGTGTTTCCATTTCAGTGCGAAAATCAAAGGACTTCACTGTAAAATCAGCAGGTAATCTATCTGATCATCTACTCACTTCTTCAATAAAATATGCATAGACTGAGCATTAGTTAGTGGCAAAGGTTTTTTTTTACTTTTTAGCCCACAAGCCAATGAAGAAAAATATGCCTGACCAAGACTGAAGCCTCACTGAACATTACACCTTTTCCTCTGTCCATCCAGCCCTGTCTGATCAATTTTCTTCTGCTTTTATTCTGCACACCCAAGACAGTGATATTAGCTGCTTGAAACATGTATTCACAGCATTAAAATAGTTCTATTTTCTTATAAAAATTAATTTGGATCCAAATTATTTGGGCTATGTAATGCCAACATGTAACAAAGCTCTATAACTATCCACTGTGAATAAAATATTTTACAAAGTATTTAGTCTTTCTCAAAACCACCTCTTTATTTAAGTCCACCTACCTCACCTCTTTTGAACACCATTTACCCATTCCATGAACACTACCCAAGTTTTTACAAAAGCCTACAGGCCTCACACTGCCATGATTAATATGGGTGCTGTCCACCAATAAAGGTGGGGTTAAAAAAAACCCAAAACACGACAACAAACCACATAATAATATTATATTGTTTTCTTACTGACAACTACTATCCTATTATCCCAGTGAAATGTAATGCCAAGAAAAAGAGTTTCTATTCTTTGTAGATGGTATCGCTCTGTTAAGGGCGCAACTTATACAACCACTGTGTTTGACTTCACCATATCCACTAAAAATAAATAAATATTTTTTAAAACAACTTACAAAACTTCTAGACAAGCAATTCTTGGGAGGTAGAACTCTAGTATATCTAACGCATTAAAAAAACAAAACAAACACACCCCCCAACAAAAAAAAAAAAACCACACCACAAACAAACGAACACACACACACAAAAAAAACCAAACTACTTAGGATTCCTCTTTTTACTTTGTTCTGTATAGTCTCAGGCCTGAGATTACGGCAGGCTGCTTGTGAAGCAGCACTGAATATGCAGAGAGGCATTAACCAACAACACTACTGGCAAAACAGGGAGTTCTGTAACTTAAAAAACTTTTGCCTTCCCTTCGAAAGAACAATAAACGAAGAGGTGGCAAGGGGGCGGGAGGGGGAAAGCACGATTTTAGCTTTCCACACCTATCAAATGCTCGCTCCAAGATTTCACGTTGTTCTCTCATGCTACCAGATGCGCGGGTTCGGGAGGCACATTCCACCTTCTCCTTCACCCGACCTGGAGCCGCTTCAGGCGGCGCTCCCGCAGGGCAAGACCCCCACCGGGCTGCGCACCCGGCCCGCCGAGCACCTCGGCCCCGGGAGACCCGCCGGGCGGGGCGAGGGGAGCCCCTGGGGGCCGTGGTGCCCCGCCGCCCCCTCCCCACTCGGACAAAGCCCCGGGGCGGCCCCCGGTACCTGTCAGTCTCCAGCGCTCGGGGTGCGCCAGGGCCAGCAGCCTCCGAGCGTGGGAGCGCGGCGGGGCGCCCGCAGGCCCCCGCGGCGGCACCGGCGGCTCCGCGCCCGCAGCGGCGCTCAGGGAGCGCGGGGCGCTGCCCGCCGCCGCGGGCGGGAGGAGGAGGCGGTGGCAGGACGGCGCGCCCGGCGACGGCAGCAGCGGCGGCGGAGGGGGCGGCCAGCACCTGCCGGCCGGGCGCGGCGGGGTGCGGAGGCCGGCGGCACTACCGCCGGCTCGAGCCCAGGGGGGCGGCGCCGCCCGCCGCAGGAGCGGCAGCAACCAGGGCAGGCGAGGCGCGTAGCCCGCCATGCGGCCAGCGCGGCGGAGCCGAGGCGGCGGCGCTGCTGCTGCTGCTTCTGTAGCCGGTCCCCGCCGCGCGGATCTGCGGCAGGAGGAGGCGCCTCCGAGCCGCCGCCGCCGCCGCCGCCCATGGGCCGGCAGCCGGGGACCCGCGGTGGCCCGGGCCCGAGCCGGCCTGCGGCGCGCTGATAAGGCTGCGGTTGTCGGCCTCCTCCCGGCCACCGGGCCACGCCTCGGCCCCCTGCCAGCGCCCTCTGCCGCCACCCGACCCGCGCAGGGGATGGGGTCAGGGGCCGGGCCCACAGAAATGGCGCCCGAGTCTGCTTTGCCTGGTGACCGCAGGGTCCCAGCTGGGAGCGGGCTGGGGGCTGAGGCGCCTGACTCCGGGAGAAGGGAGGGAGGACTTTCCCCTACTTCAAGAGGGTGTTTGTTCCCTTCCCCTGTTCCTCCCTTCCAGGGTGGTGTAGGTCATGCCAGAGGAGGCCTTGATGGCCTGTGGCCAAAGGACGTCCTACCTCTGTTCCTGGGTTTGGACTTGGGTGTGGACAAGGGAACATCTCCAGCCAGAGCAGAGCTGACTGTCAGAGATACCCAGGCCCGACCTTGTGTCCAGGCTGGCGGTGATGGGATCCAGATCAACAAGCCCTAGGTCCTCATGCTCAGGCTAGAGGCTACAGAATCCACATGAACAGCCCTTCACATATCACTGCTCAGAGTACGAGCTGTCTCCCGAAGAATCTGCTTGTCTTAAACCTGGTTTAAGAAAAGGGAGCTAAGTCACCAGGGCTGCAGCTTTCCTGAGGTTGTGCACTGTGGGAGCCAGAGCAGGGAACTGACCCTTGTCCTGTTCTCCCCAACTGGGAGCCCAGTATAGGGACACCAACACTTCTAAAATTTGAGTCAAGCTTCTTTTTGAGCTAGTAAAGCCAGCTCATGAGCTCTGGTTTGCAAGAGCAGTTTGAACAACCACACTCCAAAGTCTGCAAATCAATAAAATTATATTAAAAGATCAGGAGAAAATGTGAATACGGCTATTTGCTGTCACAAATTATACAGTCAAATTGCCAGTATATAGAGAAATTGAGAGGTTAGCACTCCCAGAGCGCAGTGCTGAGGGACAGAGCCTCATCCTGGGAAAATCACCACCTTCCTAGGGCTGTTTCCCTTCGTATTTGAGTAAATTGGCACAAAACTTCCTCACAGCCCTTGGGCAATGTCTGAAACGTTTTGAGACCCACACTGCGAGGCCTGCGGCACGGCAGCCTCACCTCAGATGTTCATTTTCCCTTTCTCATATCTGGCCTCCCTGCCCTTTACGATGCTGCCCTGCGAGGAGGAACTGTAATATTTAAACAAACCCTGTCGTCATTTTCCAGCGCTTGCGGTGCCTCACAGAACGCTGCCGCCTTCCCCTCAGCGCCCCGCAGCGCGGCGGCCCGCCAGGGAGCACGACACCGCGCAAGGCAAGAGCATGGGGCGATTTTTCACGCCGCTTCCCCGCCCAGAAAACCTGGGGGACGTTTCTGGCGCTCGCGACTTCCCCCGGCGGTCCCCGAACTGAGGCGCGACCAATCGATCCGTCGGGCGCGGAACGAGGCTGGCGGGACGGGGCGGAGCGGCTCCGGGCCGGGCTGGACTGGGCCGAGCGGGCCACCCGCCCTTGTGCCGGCCCCGGCGCGGCCTGAGAGGAAGACACCTCGGCCTCACCCTGCGCGGAGCCGCCCCGTGAGGGGGCAGGGCGGGGGAGAATCTTGACCTGAACTCCCCCCCCCCCGCCCCCAGGTTTGGGGCGGTTTCCGTGTGTTTCTCGCTAATTCGCTGTCCGTTTGAAGAGGCGGCGCAGCGCGTTGCAGCCTCCCGCGGGCCATGAGAGGCCTGGTCGGCGCCCTTGGTCCAGCCGCATCAGTGTTCCCTGAACACGAGGGGCATTTTGAAGCAAAACGATGTGAAGTAGTCTGTAAAAGGAGGAAAGACCCAATAAATTAATATATTTTTAATAGGAGGGATGGTTAGTTGGGCCTGTTTGGAGGCCCACGCCGTGGCAGGGTGTGTGCCGTGGTGCTCCCTAGGGGCAGCGCCGTTCCCTGTGGCCGTGGGGACACACCACACCCCCCACAGCAGCCCCAGGCTGGCCACACCCCACACCTCCAGAGGCTGGGAGTTAATTGGGACTTAGGACGCAGTACAGTGAGCAAACCTCCGGCCAGGGTGCAATCCTGAGGGCCAGGGCGCAATCCTGAGGCTCTTGCCAAACCTGCCACAGCCCAGGCCCCTTGCCCTGCGGGGAGCTGGAAGGTGCAGAGGGGGAACCTAGTGAGTGCAGGGAAGGTACAGGTGAAAGGGAGGCAGGTGCAAGCACTGAGAAAGTCACATTTAGGAAAGTTGGCAGCGGCATGGGCTTCTGTCTTCCACAAGACCTTCAGCAGGCTGTCCTGCTCAGCCTGCACTGTCCCTGCATTATCTGAGTAGGTGCATGGAGTCTTGATGGGGTTGCATATTGTAGATAAAACTGCAAATGCTAGATTTATGTTCAGCTATTGCTTGATATTGAAATAGTTTTGTGGCCTGTCCTGCATCTGCAAGGAGAAACAACCAAGCACTGCAGGACAAAAGCCTTTGCATTGAGTGAAGTAAGCAGTACAAAAGCAACAGAATGTATTGAAATCTCAAGATACGTGTTCTTTTGCAGCACCACTTGAAGGCAACCAAAACATCTCCATAACAAAATTAAACCTGACTGAAGCATGCTGTTCCCACTACCAGGTGCACGGTGCCTCTGAGCCAGAGGAGCACAAGCAGCTCGAGCAGCAAGGCGTGAAGGGGGCAGCTCTATTGTCCCTGCACATAGATGTCACTGAGACTAATGTGGTGATTCCTTGATAAATTTTTGCAAGTAAGAAGCACCACGTGCTCATAATAAAACAACCCGCACAGACACAAACAGTGCTTCAGGAAGGCAGGTTCTCTGCACTCGTGTGTTTCCTGTGCTGGCTGCAGCATGAAGGCTGTTGGAGAATGCAGGATGGTTTCTCTCGAGAGATGTTGGAGATGTAACAAATAATTACAGATAAGTAATTAAAAAAAAAAAAAAAGGAAGAAAGCCAAGCACCCCTTGCCTCCTCTCTAGTGAGATCTGACTGGCAAAGGTGACGAGAAGTTTAGCTGCAGCAGAGCTTTACATTCCAGTTTGGTTTAGGTTTTGCTTCTAGGGTAAAAAAATAGTGTAAAAAACCACAACAAACCCCCAACTCACGGACAGTTATACACTCATCCTAAGTGGTCATGAAATGTTTGCACTAGTGGAGTGGACTTGCCAGGAGGGAAGAGAGTATCTAAAATTCTGACTATTCTTTTCGAGTTTGCTTACCACAAGCAGATTGCTCTGCTATCACCTTAAGCAAAAATGGCAAAAGGAACAACTGCAGCTACACTGCCCACCCATACAAGGAAAAAAAAAAATAAAAGCTATGCAAAGGTGCCTCATTTCAACTCCAGCAATGGGTTTAAGTTGCAACGCGTTAACCTAAAATACTGCAACATTGCATGTGTGCTCCCAACTCCAGACCTCGGGATGTCTGAGCTCATAGTTTGAGCTTGGCTGCTTGCTGGTGTTGAACTGCGTGCAGCTCTGGAAGGATCTGTGCTAGTTCTAAAGGGCAAGTTGTCATTACACAAGTTTTGCAGTGCTTTTCTGGATGCCAGACAAATGGCTGTCCTCCAGATGTGTCCGGTGCTGGTTTGCCTGGGGTTGTCTTACAGCGTGATCCCACTTCATCACTGCAGCAAGCACGCAGCCATTTCTGCCCTTATTTACACTGTCCCTTCCCGCTCCATGAACTATGAAGCATCACTAGCTCTTGCAAAGCCATGTCCAGGGCTGTCCTAAGGCGGACATCAGAGATAAACTGCTTCTGGCAGGTGTGGTTTGTTATCTAGCAGCCTTGTTCCTCTGACGAAACCTACCTCTCCTCTGTCCATCACTCGTAGGAACTTCCTGAGACTCCTGTGCAACTCAGCCTTCGGATGTTTCAGCGGGAGCATTGCTGTGCCACTGAACGGAACCACAGCACTCACCCCTTCTGTCTAGGCAGCCCGCTTCCCTAAGGGTAAAGTCTGATCCAGCGCTTTCCGCATTAGGGGCAGGGGGTTCAGAATATCCCCTGAATATCCAAAGAATCTCACAAGATCAAAGGCTTCTCTAAGACAGAAACAGGTAGTTCAGTGTGTTACAGCCTACCTCTGTTAAACAGTTTTAAGCTACAGGGGGAGAGTGGGGGGGAAGCAAACCCCAAAAAATCCAAAACAAAACACCAAAACCAAACAGGCTTGATTAAGGAAATACTTACAAGAAATTTATGAGCAAGGAAGACAGCTTGATTATTTCAACAAGCTGCCTGACCAGCTCTGCTATCCTCCTAAAGCTGCTGGAGTTGGTGGTATTACATGATATGTAACAGCGTGAACAGAAGCATCGCTACTGGATGCGGGGAAGAAGTGATAGCAAAAAAGTAGAAGTGGACACCGTCACAGTCCTATTCCCTGACACTCATAGCTCCTGCACCACCTCCCATTCCATCCTTCAGAGCTGGGGCAGTGATACTGGTACATCCCCTCCCTTCAATGGTGGGGTGAAGTGCTTCAGAGCTTCTTCCTCATGTTCCCAGGCAGCGTTGGAGGAGCACTGTCCATCTGCTAGCTTATATCCTCATACAGCACCGAATACCATCATGTCCTGTTCTTGGCTGATCCCCTGGCTCTATACGCTAAAATACCTTTGCTATCAAGCTTGTCACATAACAGAAGATCACAACTTCATTGAAGATCACAAACTTATGCAAGGACGATTTTATCCTAAATGGAACTGCAATGAATTAGACTAGGTAGGAAAGCAGGGCTACCTATAAAGCAAGTATTGCTCTGAAACTGACTAACCCTCAGCTTAATGCAGGTGATCCCTTCTCCTATTTGAAAAGAGGATGCATATTTTAGTTACAGAGTAACACCTATGATATCAAGTTATAGAAATAGTTTCCACAGCTGCCTTGTTCAAGAATTTCACCATCCCGAGAGAACATTTCTGCAGGATGACAGAGATGGTGGATAATGCCTTGTTTTAAATTGGTCACTTAGAATGTGCCACCTTCTCTGTGTAAGTGCTGCTCAGTGCTGCTGTATAGCAGTGTCTGGGAAACAGAAAGCAAGATGCATGCTTAAAATTGCTAAAAAAGACTACCAGTCTGGGGACAAATTTTACCCATATTTTGTACTTGAGATGCACTGAGTATGGTGAGCATTGTTGAGTTATTTCAGTCAGTTTGGGCTCCTATCCAGTACTTAAAAAAAATAAAGCGCATAACTAACATGCAGCATGACGGGATAGTCTTTGGCGAGGAACATCCAGGCAGTTAATTTAACTGTCACATTGGTGTCTTGTAATGGTACAGTTTTAGAGCCTGGCTCACCACGAGCAACTAGACACCGCTCCGAAGGAAGGCCATTTCAGGACTTTGTTGAAGAACATACTGAGCCTGGAGGACTCACAAACAGTTGCACAGTGGAAACGAGGTTAGCAAAATGGCCTGAAGTCCTTTTCATTTTTCTTGGCGAACCCAAAGGATCTGCTAATGGAAATATCATTTCTGTAAAATGTTTTTAGACTTAAGACGCTTGTAAGAGACAGCTTTTTCACAAAGGAACTAGAATGGGGAGGAACAGGTTGAACTTCGCCATTTGGGAAGTTAAGATGTTTAGATTGAACAGCATGGCTGCTCTGGAGTTGCCAGCATTACAAGTGGGAAGGGCATCTTTAGCATAGACCCGTGAATGGGTGTAGCAGTTTGTTTATTGGAGCAAATACCCTTTCCTTTCATCAGTATTCAGTGACTAAGCATGGACTTGTACCTCAGTTTTGTCTATATTTACTGTGGCCTGGACTACGTGGCACCTTTTGAAAGGGTGTTTTGTTGTTCATTGCCTTTATCAATTCAAGAGGTTAGGGAACAGAACAAAATTGTCAGATAATTGGTGTCAAGGAATACTTTTCCTGCTCATAAAATCAAAGTGTAGAACTTCTTGCTGCAGCAAACTGTGGAAGCTACAAGTATATAGCTGATTAATAAAAGGGATGAGACAAAATTAATGAAAACTAAATCCATCAGCAGCTATTGCAAATACAAAGCCCGCAGCTCTGGATGTCTACCAAAAAAAAAATAAAATATCCCAAACCAACAAACAGTAACTGGGAGAATATACGAGAGTGTGGACTATGGAAGGATCGCTGTCCATACACCCGCTTTCTCTGAGCATCTCCCGCCAGGCACTGCCAGATACCCCGCAGCGCCCAGGAGGTGTGTGAAGCGAGCAGAGTTTTGCAGGGGAAGGAGCACCTGGCTACATGACTGAGAACTGTGTTATGCCCGGGCTCACAAGTCCCTGCCATGACACTTGTTAATATTTGCGTGCTTAACTATGTCAACTTAAATGCTTTTGTGTTTATGATATATACTTAAAATAGAAAAGGGAAGGGGTCTGAAATACACAGTAAATAGAGATTATGGTCCAAATTTAGCTAGACTTAATGGTATTCCTTCCTCCCACTCACTTTCCTGCCAGTTCTGCCTTGAAATTCAGCCTGTCAATCAATTGTAGACATTTCTTATAGACTAGGTTATTTCCTGGCTTTCTGTCTGCAAACATTTACATTCCATGAACAACAAAAACTGTCCACACAATACATAAGTTTATAGGTTTGAAGCGTATCATCCGTGTTTTTCCAACACCTCAGAAATCTGTCTTTTGGCCTATGTACATACAGTATGATTTGCTTCCTATGTCCCTTTACTCTTGTCACTTTTCTATGCAAAATAATTCAGTAGAACTAAGATGTGAAAGGGAAACTTTGTTCTCTAACCACCTTACCTTTATTTCCACCCTCCCATCCCCTTGTGGTTGCTGTTTGTTCTACTTAGGACCAAAAGTCCAGCTGCTCTAAATCTAAATGCTACTCAGGACATACGGCAACAAACACCAAAGTTAGTTCCAGCAAACACTATGAGCCATATCCTTCCCTGGTGTTCACAGAGGCTGTCAGCCAAGCACTTCTATACCGTGCTACAATACAAGAGCAATCATTTCACAAGGAAATCTCTGGGCTAGAATCTACAGAATCAAACAAAACCACTCAAAACAACCAAAGAGCTTACTGCAGGTTGAAGAATACAATGCGCTTAGTCTAGTGAGCAGTATCAGCTCTACAGATCCGATGGAAAGGCTCTCTCTAGAGACCTGCATAGCACAAACCATCAGTGATACAACCATCCCCCATACTGTTTTTTTTTCCAAAGTGCCTGACCCTGGTCTGAGATTGTTGAGCTGCTTCACACTTTTGATACCCAGCATCAGATTAGCAGTGCCATTCAACTCCAAGCATACAGAGGGTTTCTGGTACTCGCAGAGCTGAGCTGCAGCACACGCTGTTACTAATCTCAGAAAGGTCAAACACTTTCAGGTAAAAGGTTTTGGTAATTTATCAACCTACGGAGACAATAAAAAATAGCAACTGTGAGCTGTCATCTAAACTTTTTTTGATTATTTGCATGGTCTCAAGAGAATTCTCTCATGAAAGTTCAGAAGGTCTGAGGGAAGCTGAAGGGAATTATCATTTACTATCCACAGCCTATCTAGAAGACATTAGGAACATGCCTTTGCTCAAAAGAGGCGTTTTAGAACATCAAACCACAAAGTAAAGGTCATGCAGTGCTACACAATGAGGCCTTCTGGTGCATGCTGTCAACTGTAGGGGGTACCTAGATCCTCTACATGCATTTCAGCTGATCTACAAAGCTGTGTCAACACCCTACTCCATGACCTGTCAAGTCAGCTCTGTGGAAAGGAAGGAGGGGGATCTCAGAACTGCATGCACCAAGCAAGCGAGAGCACCCGATTCAGCCTCCGCATGCCCAAGCGGGCTCTGGCTCAAGCAGTGTAGGAGACACTGCTTTCTTCTTCCCATGCATGTCAGAGCAAGTTTCCCAGAAAGGGGCCAAACACTTTTTTTTTTTTTTTTTTAAACTAAATGCTTTTAATAGAAAACAAAATACAAAATAACTCTTTCCAGAAAGCAGAAATATTTAATCTCTCCAAATGACAAACTAGAACGTGCTTCTTCTGCAGATCCTCGTTGTAAATGCTGATGATTTATCTCACAAAGTGTTCCTGAAACTGATATTGCAACATTTTGAAAAAAATCCAACACTGGCAGAGCTGCCTCTGTGTATGCACAATAATTTAGTAATACTATTTTTTCCCCATGTCACTTTGTGTCTCTCCCTCTCTCCCTGTCCCCCTCTCCCTAGACTGCCAACTTCCATTTACGGAAATATTTCTGTGAGGTGCAATGGTGGACTGACATGCCCAGTTTCCATTAGGAGTCCAAACTTCGCTGCTTCAGTTCTCTTGTGCCCTCCGTCCAGACAAGGCAAGTCATTACCCTTAAACCACCACTCTACTCCCACTGTCCTCCCATCCTCAAAACACAGTGCAACCAGATTCAGAAAGATTCCTAATTAATGGAACATAAACACAAATCTCACAGCTAGTATCAGGAACCAAACCCAAATGACAATGCAGAGATGGGCCCCAACTCAGGTCAGATTTCCATCCCCTTACGAAAAAGAAAGATGGACTTTTCTACTTAGTCAGTCCAAAATATTCTGGAGCTGTAATATTTAGGACCACAATCACTGTAGAAAATACATAATGTTTTTTTAATAGAAGGGACTTAAAATGCTGGTCCTCTGCAATACCAGGAAAACAAAAGCAAAACAAAACACACTGGGCCAGTAGTTCTCCACACACCCAAGCCTCAGTTAACAGTGGGTCAGATCTGCTCATCAATCAACGCAGGATATTTAAGTGCAGGTCAGCAGCTTATCTGGTTGGCAGTTCATTTGTCTGGAACAGGCTTTCGGTCTCTCCAGGCTACTAGTTACTCAACTTTTCCCCATCCCTATAAGATTAGAACGCATACATATTTTCATTACTCCTCCTTTTTTCCTTATTCTGTTCAACAGCACAGGCCTTTTTGTGGGCAAGACATTTTAAAGCATTTGTATCACTCTGAACGTGCCTTTCAAGGGGGTAGGGGAAGAAAAGTGTTTCACAGTCATTAATCTCAGCTTGCAATGGACTCTGGCATTCAATACACCCACCCGCTTCCTTAGGAAAAAAAAAAAAAATTAATGTTCCTGATTTTCTTGTGCAATTCCAGTCACTAGAAGAAGATTACAGGCCATAAACTGTACGCTCAGTACATTATTCATTTGTCCGGTATATACACCAACCAGTTCACTGGAAGACCCATCTGCAGGGGCATTGCAGTAAGTGTTCCGAATGTCCCAGACCCGGACTGAATTGTCCATCGACGCTGAAGCAATTAAACTACTGTCGGGGCTAAAAGTAAGGCTGGTTATGTTGTCCGTGTGCCCCCTCAGTTCTTTGTAAAGAGTTCCTGATGCCAAGTCCCACAGCTTTAGCCTCTGGTCTTCACCTGCTGATGCCAGGTACTTACCGTTGGGAGAAAACGCAAGCGCTAGCACAGGGCCACGGTGCCCGGTGAAAAGACGCACAGAGTTCCCTTGCTGAGTGCTCCACAAGCGCACGGTTTTGTCCGTGGAGCCTGTCGCTACGTAGTTGGAATTGGGGTGGAACTTGACGCAGTCTACGTCTGACAAATGGCCTGCGTATATCCGCAGTGGGTACGTCCGATCAAATGACCAGAGCCTTGCAGTGCGATCGTGGGAACCACTGGCGAAGTACAGGCTGCAGGGGCTAATATCCAAATCCCAGACAGGATAGGCATGTCCTTGGTACAACACAGTGTTTGTAAAACTTCCGAGGTCCCAGTATCTGATGGACATGTCCTCAGAACAAGATAAGAGTCCTGAACTGTCTGAAAGGAACCTCGTGCTATACACAGGTCCGCAGTGTCCTCTCAGGGTCTTCATTTCTGTGCCTGCGCTGTCGTCCTCTTCTTCCTGGTTGGGGAGGAGAAAAAGAAACAAGAAAGGAAAGCATGTTTATCTGTTCAACAAATACAGGAAGCACCATGAGGAAAACAGGTGGGTGTTAATACCAAAGAAGCTATTTTAGATGTGGCACATTTTATGCAACTCTGAGACACAAACATTGCTAGGGCATTTGTTATATCTAAGTTAATGCTGAAAAAGACAGGCAGAGAAGAGTTTATATAAAGGTTTATATCTTCATTCTGGGTAGCCTCATGCTCCCTCCAAAAGGCACATTAGCCTGGGACTGTGTGCAAATAGGGGAAGAAAAAAAAAAAGACAGTTTTCCACTTGCTAAAAACATAGCTTATTCCCTATCTGCTCTCTACTAAATTTTTTGCTAAGATGCTGAAACAGATCTTGGCATCTTCTTTTTTGGTGTGGTTATTATTGGAAGTGAATCTCACAGTAGAGAAAAAGAAACACAGGTATCTTAAACAGAAAGCATGAGAAAGACACAGCATATTTGACAAACTGTCTGCTCGACATTCCTGCTTAGTCCCACATGTGAACAGAAACCCAGCAAGGTTGTAATATCTAATTCTCCATGAAAGCTTCATCCGCATGCTTTTACATCCTCACTCTTCAAGAACAACAAGCATATGCAGCTTATTTAGGTCAAAGGATCTGTTTTGGGGTAGCAGAAGATGAATAATCACAAAAAAGATGGCACTGGAAATCTTTTTATCCTGCAATTCTCCAATTCGAGTACCAGGGCAGATAGCTAAACAAGTAAAGGCTTTCATGTTTAAAGACTGTTCAGTGAGCTGCGCTAAAGGAATCTCCCCATGGAGGGTAAGTGCCTCTGAAAGTCTGCTCAAGGATCATTTCTTCAAAGGCTCCAGACTGCGCAATTTTCAACTAATCTCAACTCAAGAGAGTATCCTTGCCCAACAAACTGGGGTCTCAGTGACAGAGTGTGAGACAACCGTGGCTTGGGGTGCTTGAGACACCCGTTCTCCCCAGTACTGAATCAGTAACTCTCATCTATGGACAATCTCTGCATATAAAATTCAAACAACACCCTTTTGCTTGTGAGCAGCCCCTTTAACTTCTGCCGTTGAAAACCTGCCCGTTTCCTGCCCCGAGAGGAAACCCAATTCCCCAGGGCTGCCAGACTGCTAGCCACCAGCACAAATCAGTGTGTCCTGAGCAGCTGTCCTGGCTAACACAACATCTCCCGTCCCTCTGACCTCAGGACAGCTTTGCTTCAGACTTAGCAACAGTCCTGAAAGCCCTTCTCATTCAGTGGCTTCAAACCTCACATCTGAGGTGAGCAAACTCTGACTTAGCTCACTGGCTGCCTTCCTCCATCCCCACCGTGTGCTTAGCAGTAGGCAGCAGCAGGCTGTGTTTAGCCATGCTAATTCTCCTCAGAGCAGCCCGTGCCCATGGGAATTTTAAGATGTGGCTGGGAGCCAACTTCATCTCTGCTATGGAGGTGAGGCAGAGAGAAATTGCAGGCTCTAGCATGCAAAGCCCCATTCTTATTCAAATTGCTTTTTCTACCTCAGAGCATTGCTTGCTGGAGCCCACGGCATCTCTAGGCTATGTTGCCACATTAAAAGAGAGAGGCTGATACCTGCAGCATTTTATACTATTTAAGTATGACCATAAGATTCCTGACAAGTTACCAGTGGAAGCCCATTCAAGTTACCTATATTGTACTATAGTTTCTGTAAATTTTGCAAGTCCAGGTACTTAATTTTATGCCTTCAAATTCATATAGAGTTACTTGGTATGTCAGCAAGCACCTGCTCTTCTTTTCTTGTATTACAGTAGCAACTTATTTGACGGTCACAAGTAGCAAATCTTATATTTGACTTCTGCTTGACACCCCCTTAGCATAACAACTGCACATTGCTGTTATAACTCAAAGATGTTATACCTGTGATGCCTCTGAGTCACTACATTTTCAGTTTCCTCCGTCTCCAAGTTACTCTGTTGACCAGATCAACAAAGTGGCTGGAAGTGCAGCCACTAAATTAGTGGCTTGCAGAATCAAGCTTCATTTCTTTGTCAGATCAAGCATACTCTTCCTGGTATCCCACAGCTACTACCATGTAGGTGAGCATTTACAGCAGCTACAGAAAGATTGCAACCTGTGTTATAAATCAGCAAGGCGGCAGGGAATCTCTCTTCATAATATTTTTTTCAGGATTTGAATTTCACACACTGAGTCAAAGTTTCCTGGATATATGGATATCCTGGGCACTACCCAGATATCCATTAGCTCCCTCTGAAGCGGCTGCTGCTGCAGGTTAATATGAACAATTTGTATTTCCTTGGAATGGACAAGAAATTAAGTTATATAAGCCTATTTTAATCAATAACTTACATACACACTAAAAAGTACCTTTTATTATTTGTACTATCCATTTTGAAAATAACTATCAAAACAGATTTTAAGTAATAGGAGTGGAAAAACCTACAAATGCTACTAAAATGAGCTAAAAAACCAAATCTACTCTTCAGCAGTGAAAAGGAAGTCCTCCTCAGAAAGTATAGGACTCCCCAAAATTATATTATTAAGAAACTGAAAATAACAAAAATGTTGGCATGTTTTGTTACGCAGGACACCTTCCAAATGATACACCTATGGACAGATTGCCCAACTCCTCAGCTGTTACTTAAATCAGTAATGGATTTTGCATGACAGTCATCTGGACCCAGAAGAATTTAGTGGAAATGCATTTAACACTGTAAGCAGCAAGCATCTAGCTGACAAAAACCATCTTGATCTTCCACCCAGCACAAGCCTCGAGGGAACCAGTGAGCCACAAAAAGCATCGATAACATCAAGAAAGCGAAACAGTATCTCCCTCACTGCCTTTTTTTTTTTTTTTTCCTAACTAGTAACAGGTTTCCCTGGGTTTCGTCATCTCTCTCATCCTGCAGTGCTCTTAAGATGTCAAAAGGGAAGATCTCTTCCCTACCTACAGCAGGGATGTCCTATCAGGGAAAGATGAGGGACTAAATACCACAGCACTCTTTGTAGGACATTTCATTCTGCTCTTTCCAGAATTCTCTCCCATCTGCCATCCACCCAGGCGTCAGCATCATCCCTGCTCACTACCACTTGAAGGACCACTGCCACTTAAAAGCAGAATCTTAGAAGCAGAACTGAATGGTCTCAAGTCTTAGTCTTTACAGAATTTAAAGGCTGACACTCTTGCAGATTGAAACAGAGAATACTAATTTCTCATACTGATTTACGTAGTACCAGTTATGGGCATGGCAAAATGGCAAAGAGACAAATAATATGTCCATTTGCACGGCTGCAAAACTGCACTTTTACACCGGACCTTAAGTAAGAGAGCTATAAAGTGGTATTTGTGAGATGCTACTATAAAAAAAAAAAAAAGAATTTATCTCAAAATACTAAGCTTCTCCTATTTCCAAGAGGCAAGACAACATAACACTAGTGAAGTGCCCTGGGGCATCACACTTAGGAAAATTCACTAAAATTACACTTAGTAGATGACTTCGATGTTACTGACACAAAGGCTTTACATGGACTAGGAAAAAAATATCATTCTGGAACACTTTTGCCAAGTCTCGATCTCATTTTTATATTTATATATATGTAAAGAGCTAATAAACCCAACAGTGTAGTTTTAGTGCCACCCTGAACAAGATCCACTGAAACGCGCACAGCTTTAGACTCCTATTTCTCCATAAGCAGAAGGACCTCTTTGCTTGCAGCAAATAAAAAATGAAGCTGAAGAACACTTATTTCAGTCACTACTAATACATTATACAAGCTAATTACACAATACAGAAATGAACCAAACCAAACAAAATATAGAAACGTTACAAAACCCAGCCAAGTTTAACATCCTCACAAGTTATTCTGTAGAAGCCAGGGAAGCAATGTCAAAGCACATTCAGAATTTTTGTTCTTTGTCAAAGTTTTTATCAGATTTATCACTGTGAATTGTTGCTGCTTATAGTGCAGCAACAGTCTGAAACACAGCCCAAGTTCACACTGAGCTGCATTACTGGTAACTGCAGTCCGCTCAGGGTGGTCTTGTTCAGTCTGTCTCGGTATCTGCGGCTTCTGCTCCCCTGGCACCCAAGCAGGTGCCGGTCTGTTCCCACTCATGATCCCATGGGTGCCTGTGTATTTTCACTTCAGGCTCTCAGATACAGGAATTTATTTCCTTTGTAGTCAATAGGCTTTCATTTACACTTGGGACACATAACCAGTAGACCATTCAGGCTGGTATCTTCCCTTAACTCCTTAACTTTGAACTCCTGATCAGGTCACTATTTGTTTTGTCAGTGGCGGACATTATTCAGAGCAACAATGTCTTTAACCTGTGCTGCTCTTTGACCAGTTTTTGGTTTTTGACCTGTGCACAAATACTGCAGGATATACAAAATATTAAATAACCAATGAGAGCCACTTGTACTCAAGCTTCCATGCCTGTTTGATACTACACATAAAATGTGAAAGTATGTGCCTCTGCGCAAGAAAAAAAAAAGCTAACACGCACTCCTGATAACTTGGCAGTATCTCACTTTTCTATAGCCTGGAGCGAAAGGAGGTAACCCGCTGATTTACCAGAGAAATTCTCCTCTGTTGCAGGTTATTGACATTTGGTTTCCATGACAGGCGACACACACAGTCACATGTCCTATGAGCTCTTGCAGTTTATAATGAAAATAAGTCCACAACTCCATTTTGTCTAGTCTGACCCACTTACCTGCTCGTTCTGCAGAAAGGGTTAACCTGGGAAGTGCTGAGGGTACCCCTGTGCTATCTCACCTGAATGCCTGCCACTGGTTCTCAAGCTGACTAACTAAGCAATCCCTAACCATAGATCCCTGCACACAGCAGGCTCTATGCACTCTTCCAAAATAAACAGAACTCTGCCACTAGGTATTTTTTATGAGAAGAATAAAAAACAGTGGAAAAAAGACGTTACTCCTGCTAAACACTCAACACAAGAAAAAATGAGGCTCTTTTTTTCTTTTTCCTTCAAGAGGGGAGTTATTAAACAAAGAAAGAGTCACAAAATCTGATCTCTAACCAGATATAAGATGCTACGTGGGCAGCTGTGGCAAGAGGGAAGGAAGGGCGTGACTAGAAGGCAAAAAAAAAAAGAGTAAACGAGAAGATGCTATCTTGTCTGGCATGTGAAGGCATACACCCCCCTGTCCTTGTCTCCAGCACTCCAAGTGGGAAGTCTCTGAAGTTTCTACACTGCAGACTCCTTAACAGAGACATTTTAGATATTTTTTCCGGTTAACTCTTCATCTCTGGTTAAGGTGATTCCTTAAATACAGTTTTGCACTTAGGCATCCCTCCTTCTTACTGAGGCCTCAGAGCAGCCTCCTTTGGCTCTTTCCTTACTTTGTCTTTATTTTCCTCTTCCTGCATCTCTCCCTTTCTCTCCACCCTTCTGACTGATGGTTCTCAGCCAGTTTCCTTCTAGTTTTCCTTTACTATAATGTGTTTTGACTGCCTGAATATCCTTGTTTCATCTTCCCATCCATAAGAAGACTTCATGCTCCTCAAGGAAGGGAACCTTCTCCAGTCACCTGTCCTTACTGAGCTGCCTGTGCACTGTCATCTGTTCAAGGACAGCTGGAGGAGGGAGATCAGCACCTAGGACTAATGAACTACGATCAGAGCACAAACTCATTGCACCTCAGTGCAGCATTTACAGCCACTGCAGGAAAGAACAAGGACAAGAATAGGCTATAAAATTTGTGTGTCAAGGCCAACAGGTTGTGGAACAGCCTCACTAAGATATTACTTAATACTCCACAACACATGCCCAAAATACCTCAACATAAAACGGGGAGGTGGAAGGGGGGAAAAGGTATCCAGACCTCCTCATCCAGGATGTCACAAGCCAGGTGGATGCGAGACACATCAACGAGGTGGGGCTCAGATTTTAACTTCCTGGAACGCAGACTCCACAGCTTCACACACGAATTATCGAACCCAGCAGCAAGCAGCTTGCTGTTTGGTGAAATCTCTGCAGTGTTCAGCAGCTGCTCCGTGTTATAAAAGGCATAGAAACAGATGGTCGTTAAGGAAGGAGGCCCATCCTTGACACGTTTAATGCTGTCTTGCAGTAAATCCAGCGCTGCCTCGTTCTGCAGAATGGAAGCCGGCACATCGCTGGGTTCCAGGCCGTTGCTCTCGTTGCGCGAGGAGCTCCCACCAGCGTAGAGCTGGTAGTCGGTCCTCTTGGCGGGCTGTACATCCAGGTGAATGTGCAAGGTCA
This sequence comes from Patagioenas fasciata, assembly GCF_037038585.1. Classification (NCBI taxonomy): domain Eukaryota; kingdom Metazoa; phylum Chordata; class Aves; order Columbiformes; family Columbidae; genus Patagioenas; species Patagioenas fasciata. The sequence continues at coordinate 49,306,110 of NC_092522.1, forward strand.
GGACTTTGCACAGGGCGTTGTTGTTGTCACTTTGGAGGTAGCGGAGAAGGTAGTTGTAGCTGTCTTCTTGAAGGCGGATGACGTACTTGTTGTCCAGAAAAGCCCGGAGCTTCAAGTTGGACAGGATATCTTGAATAGTCATGGTAGTCTGCAACTGCTCAATGATATCCTTCTGGCTGGCGTTCTGCAAGAACATGCCATGGAAGCGGCTGTAAAAACTGTCCACTGTGCTTTTTAGGCCATTCTGGACCATGTTCAGATGGAGGTAGACGAAGAGGGGATACAGAAGAGGCATCACTTCATGGCTGTGCTGAGAATCTGAATCTATATAAAAAACAGTAACAAACTCTGAATGATTTCTCAATCCACTTTCTACTGGGAATAAAACAGAGCAAGGACAACTACTTCAAAAAACCTTGAGAGTGACAGAGAGCAAGCAAGAGGAGACTTTTGTTTGTGCATCTAAGTGAACCTCTTCTGTCACCCAAAGGGAATACACAATACCTATCACAGATGTGAAGAGAGACTTCTCAAGTCAGTGAGGTATGCTGTCAGAACAAAATGCAAACATTTCAGAACCCTTTTCAGGCATGGGCCAGCTATTAAAATACCATCTCAAACTACATGACAGCTGAATTTTTACCCTATGAATTTAAAAGAAAAAAAACATGCCTTCTGTTTATTGCAATAAATGGACTTTAAAATTTATTAATTATATTTAGAATAGTATTTAACAAGTTTAAGTCAAAATTATTTACCTAGCTTAGTGTGGGCCTGAACTTCGGTGGGCTTTTTTTCTTCTCAGCTTCAATAAAACTTGCATGGGGTGCTTTGGATAGAATTGATTTGTCTCCAGGGAAAAGGAAGCTACAGTTTCCAAAGCTGCTGCAATGTGCTGTGCTCTTGTTTTATTTTTGTGCCTGCTCATGTGCACGCTTTCTCCCTCTCCCCATGCTCCTCTCTCTGCCAAGGCAAATCCCGGCAGTAATTCCTAGCACACAGCATAAGTAACTCCCCATTAGGCTGTGCTGGACCTTGCAGAGACTGATCTGTGCAACAGCTCCACCCCACCCTCACCAGCTTCTTGGGGCTGCTTCCCTCCCACGTTCAGCAGGGAGCTGTAAGGAGTGGAGCCCTGCTGCAGAACACCATGGCAGCACACCGGGCAGAACAACGAGTCACCAGAGGAGCAAACAGTCCAAATTACTGGAACAAAACAGGCACTACTGATTCTCAAAACAGCACTGCTTCTTTTCAACTTGTTCTTCCCTCCTGCCACTCAACACTGCACATTCTTTTTTCCTTTCTCCATTAGGTTATTTTTCCTCTCCTGTTGAGCACTCTTCCAGACTTTTTCTGGTCCGTGCTGTGCGTTTCTCTCATTTCTATATGAGTAACTACAGAATGTGTGTGTGGTCTGCAGTGTATACATCCATACTTGCAGACTTAGGCATCATTCTCCCTTCTGTCCCACTGAAACTGGGCCAAAGCCAGTGAAACCAGTGGTTTGTATGTAGTAAAAGCACTAAGCAGCCAACAGCTGCTGTTTTCTCTACAGGTGCTATATAGTCCAAAAATGCAGCAAGAGGAAGGACCTCACTCTGCAGCATGAGAAAAAGGGAAGAGATGGCAAACTGGCAGAAACAGGAAGGAAGAAAATGTTCCCCAGCGATGTCTGAAGAGGGGTTACAGAAGCTGGGTCTGTCTAGCCTGAAGAAGATTAAGCGGCTATCTAACGGCTGTCTTCGGTACCCAGTTGGACCTTATGAAGGAAACAAAGCCAGCCTCTTCTCAGAGGTGCTCAGTGGAAGGACAGCAGAGAAGCTGCTACAGAGGAACTTCTCACCAAATCACTCAGACCCTGCAGCTAGTGGCTTTTTGATTTTCAAAAGCTGGCTGGACAAGGCACTGAACAACCTGATCAAACTCCAATTATACCCAGTTTTAAGCAGTTGGTTAAACTAGAGACCTCTAGAGTAAATAATAAATCAGTTATTCAGTGGTCCTAGTCCCTTGCCCACTCCTGTAGGCAGGTGTCAGAGAAGTGGGAAGTGTCCTGCTGTGCCCTGCAGCTGCCTGGCAAGTTACACACATGAACTGCTTCTGTTTCTGCAAGGGAGTAAGAAATCAAAACTGAGCAAGAGGGACAAAAAAGATGAAAACAGTTGACCTGAACACCAAAACCATGCCTAGCACTTCCCCAAGTAATATTTAAGCCACTGAACAGAGCAGTCACACTTCTCAAAAATCTATTAAACCATACAGATTTACCTTCAATACTAAAGAGCAATGGTGTTGAACTGCTCCAGGTGTCAAGGCTAAGATTATGGCACGATTTTCTGCCTCTGCCTTTCTCCCTTTCCCTTCAACAACTATCAGGAATATTAATGCTGGAATCAAGTCCCTGTACTGGACAAATGTAGACATATCACAAGGCAGAAAGAGTAGCAACCTCACTTTCCTTAGTACTATTATCTAAAAATCCTATCTGCTTTCCTCTTCCTACATTTGGGACTCAGAAGAAATAAGGGCATTCCAAGGAGTATCTATTTTTTTCTTTTTTTTCTGCATCACACCTCCAGTCTCAAAGTCAGTACAGGTAAATTTAAGGGAACAGAAGATTCTCCCTTAAAAATCTAGATCCTCATAAAATGAAGGCAGTTATGAATAAAATTCAACCCCCTAAACTATGAAACAGCAGAGAACTACACTCATTTCTAAGCTACCTACCTTTCACATAAAGCACTCTAATCTTTTTTGCCCTGCATATATACATATATATGTATATGCTGTTCTCTAGAATCATAGAATCACTTAGGTCGGAAGAGACCCTCAAGACCACTGAGTCGATAAGCCACTCTGGTACTAAACCATGTCCTTAAGACCCTGACCTATACATCTTTTAAAGATCTCCAAGGATGGTGACTCAGCCACTTCCCCAGGCAGCCTGTTCCAACACCTGACAACCCTTTTCATGGAGAAACGTTTCCTAGTATCCAATCTAAACCTCTCCTGACACAACTTGAGGCCATCTCCTCTTGTCCTATCACTTGCTACTTGGGAGAAGAGATCAACATCCTCCATGCTACAGCCTCCTTTCAGGTAGTTGTAGACAGCGATAAGGTCTCCCCTCAGCCTCCTTTTCTCCAGGCTGAACAGCCCCAGTTCCCTCAGCTACTTCTCATCAGCCGCTCCTCATCAGACTTGTGTTCCAGGCCCCTCATCAGCTTCATCACCCTCCTCTGCACTCTCTCCAGTATTTCAATGTCTTTCTTGTAGTGAGGGGCCCAAAACTGAACACAGGATTCAAGGTGGGGCCTCACCAGTGCCAAGTACAAGCGGACAATCACTTCTCTAGTTCTGCTGGCCACGCTATTTCTGACACAAGCCAGGATGCTGTTGGCCTTTTTGGCCACCTGGGCACACTGCTGGCTCATGGTTGGCTGTTGTCCTACACAAAGGCCAAATGGTTGAATAAGAAAGGGCAAACATATCGCTGTCTTCAAAAGCCAAAAGTACTCAGCACCCAGGCAACAAAAAAAGGAAAAAACCCACAAACTTCTAATTGTAGTAACTGAAATCTCAAAACTAGAAATCAAAATAATAGAGACATGATTTTTAATTTTATTATCTTGTCCTTTACTCATTGAAATGACAAAAAAAAAAAATCAGCTAGTTTCCTCTTCCTTGCTTTCTGATATTTACCTGTGAGAAAATTGCGTAATCGTCCAAATTGTACTTCATATTGCTGTGGCTCCGCCAGGCAGGGAGCTGCAGACACAACGTTGGCACAACCAGATTCAGATTGGACTGTGAAATAAAATAAGTAAAATTAAACAGGGATTTAAGGAGTTTTGCATATGTGTCTGGAAACAAAGCTACTCATAAAAATCCAAGGTAATGCAGCCACCAAGATGACATTTCATCTTTCAAACCACCCAGGGATGACATAGTCCAAAGCATCTAAACATGGCATTAACAACTTCAACAGATCACGAATGACCGGATGTATACTGAAAATAAAATCAACTCACGTGCTCCCCCCAGAACACATTTTTAAGTTTTCAAATACAACCTTAAGTTCCCAAGAAATCCAGAGTAATACCACCACAGATTCCTTAACAGTTTTACATAATACTCAGTGGTTTTACTACTTTGGCACTCAGAAAAGATGAGGAAAACAATCTCCAGCTTTCTACAAAATCTCTTTTTCAGTGGGACCCACAACCCATCATGGACAGAAGGTCTGCAATGGCACTGGCTCAAATTCCTTGTCCGAGTCACTATCATTTGCTAGTCTCTCGGGGGTGATGATGAAAACACACTGAATCTCTAAGCAAACACTTAATAGTTTTTAATCAAAATGTGTCCTGCTAAGGACTTTTCAGATTAAATAGCAGCTGGTATCTGACCACAAACCCAGTTGTTACAGTCTCCTGAGATGGTGCTAAACCTGTTTTCAGAACCAATATCACCTCTGGTAAAAAGTGGTTCTGAACTATTTAGAAAGGGAGCTGGTTTCTCCTTCTCCGGCACCAAACCTTTGCTCTTCTGCTAACCTCTCAGGGGACTTAGTGCAGATTTACAGCCACTCACCAACACATCCTAAGTGTGTACAAACACCAGCAATTAGAAGCACAAGTTACAAAATTATAACTAATATGTTTATTTGTCTGTTCTTTTAAGAGAAGCACAAAAGGGAAAGGAATTTCACTGTTTTCCTTTCCTATTTTTTAAAAAAATTCGTAACTACTTTCCCTTCCACAAAACTTTTCATTACTCTCATTTTTAACTCCTTCAACTTCTTTCAGTCTCCCCTGCCCCCCCAATGCTTTCCATCCTCTCTCTTTGCCTTCCTACTCCTGACTGATCACTTTCTGTCCCAGCATTTGGCTCACACACAGAGGCACAAATCTGACAGCCCCGGAAGTCTATAAACAACATCATCAAATTTTCACATGCTGGAGAGAGATAGGCCAGCCTCCAGCTCCTTTCAATGCTTCTAATTAGGAAGAGATCAGCACATGGTGTACAGGCAATCTCTCGCTATTCTCCCCTCTCTCTCTGGTAAGACACAGGTCTGTCCTCCTGAAGCTTACAGAAACACAGAAGGTGTGTTTACCAGTTCTCTAGGGCAAGCTGAACTCAGCTTCGGAAACAGAGAGCTGGGCTGTGCTTGCCACAGGAAAAACCAAATACATATTCCAGCACCAACATCCTATCTTCTCTCAAATCAGTTGAAAATACACAAATATGACCTGTTGAAAGGTAGAGCTAGACTGTGCTTTCTACAGCCTGGCTGCTTCAGAAACTGAAAGCTGGTAAGAACTCCAGGCTCACATACACTATTACTTAACAGCTAAAGAAAATTATTCTGCTATTTGGACTTAATATAATCAATATTCAGCAAGAGAAAGTAAACCGCACACATGCACATGTAGTAACTCAGGAATACTTAGTGACACTTTTTGATACCACCCATACTACTCATTGTAAAAGCAAAGAAAAACAGAAATACAAAGGCCCATATTTTATGCTGTGTCACATGGTTACATCTAAGGGTCAACTCTCCCTGGAGTTCCAGTGGCCTCATTTCAGCAGGGATGGGAATGACTTGCCACCTTGCCTGTGCCACACAAGCACAACTGGCTGTCTTTGGTGCCATGAAGTGCTTCCTCCACACCACATGTTCAATTTTCACTGCATAAACAACTTACTTCCAAAATTAAGATGTACATCATGCTTCGGAAAGAGAAATATCATCTTTGGCCACCTATCCTAGAACAGTCTGAGTGGGCAATCGTTACGCCCTACTCTTTCAGTAATGATGCTAGAGCTTGTCCCCATCAAGCAAATGGTGAACAGACGCTACGGGACAGACAGTTATAACAAGTTCTACTTCTAATTATATTCCTTCCCACCACAAAAAGGATCAAATGATTCCAAAACAAGAGTAAATTTTCAGGCATATTTCTTCTCCTGATAGAAATAGAACACTGGCCATATCCTTCTCACACATTAATAAATCTATCATAGTGTCTTTTCCACTTCCTCAGTGGTTATAAGAACATCTATTGGAAACATCTGCTCCTTGACTTCACTTCCAGTAGTTGCAGCCAGCTGTGTGATCTGATAGCAAACTCAAAGGAACTTGCTCCTAACCCAGGGATATGGGCAGTACCCTCCTGGTGTCCTGTGTTGGCTACGAGCAGCGTTGCTTCCACCTGACACACACAGGGCTACAGCAAACAGTGTTTCACAGCAACTGATTCCTCTTTTACATGCACGTAATGATGTGTAATTTTACTTTTTTTCAGATAGTCTTATGTGTAGATAGTATAGCATAGGCAATACTAGAGGAACCTGTTCCTTAGTCACTAATTCTTCTATTTTCCTACAGAAATATGGGACAGTCATGAGGAAGGTCTGTGCTGTATTTTATCTAGTACCCTGTCTGATTGCAACTGCAGCAACCTCATCTGGGCTCCCTTTTCCATGAAAGGTTGGACCAGATCATCTTTTGAGGTGCCTTCCAACCTGGGCAGCTCTATGATTCTGTGCAAGCAGAGCTGTACAAATATAGCAAGTACATGAGGCAACGAAGAAGGGCTGAACTCTTCTGAAGAGGCTGTCTGGAAGAAGACAAAAAGAAATACTGAGGCACAACTGAGAAACAAAACTACTCAAAACCAAAACCAGAGGATGCTTTTCACTGTGAATGAAGAAATTGCAGAACTGAAGACAGAAGGAAGCAACTCTCCCATTTATACAGGTTTGTTAATTTAAAAGTCAAACAAAACATAAGAGCTTAACAGAAAAAGCAAGACAAGTTTTGTTAGAAATTAGCAAAAACATCTTCAGAAAAAAATATTTGATTGTTTCATCAAAATAAAGCAATGCAGGCTTTAGAATCTGGTCAGGTTTTACTCAGTTTGCAAAACTTAAGAAGACAGCAGCAGAAAGTATTTTCAGCCTGTTGTCAGAATAAGTGCAAACTGGGTTTTTCTTTCTCAACAGTCATTCATGGAACTGCAGCGTACTCACTGACAGCTTACTATGAGCATGTTTGACAAGAAGTAGTAAGCAGCTGAATACATGAGACCAGACCATTTTCAGTTCTAACGAAAACTGATGACTAAATTCTGAATCACCAGCCACAAAACCCTTGCACTGGTAAGAGGATACAGACTAATAAGAAATTTAGTAAGAATATTTGGTGCAAGATTAGTAAAAAGACAAAACTCAATTGCACACTTATTCATACTCTTTACTGAAACATTTTTTTTCTGAATGACGTTGTATGAGAATGCAAGGGCTTGCAATCCAGCTCCTCTCTCCTACTCAGATATTCCTGCGTTCTCCTGATATGGATTGGTCCCAAGTTCTAAACCCCATTTCAACACTAACCTTTCTACACACCTCTTCCATAAAACAGACAAAAACAATTTGGCATTTTATTTTGGTTTCATTCCTTTCCTGTATCCTCCAGTATTATTTCAGGGAGTTGCAAGAAACTTCTAGTAGTTACTCTGAAAACAACAAGGAAATGAAAAGTATGAAGGCGACGTAAGTCACTTCTATTAGCGAAGTATTACCCAATTTCCTTCAGGCCTCTAAGAGAGTCAGCCTGGACATTTACCCACAAGTCACTCATTGGATTGTAACTACAGTAATATATTCTAGAGATGGAAAGAGTTATTTTGGCATCCAATTGTATCTACCTGCAAGCACAGTTATGCAGCAACTAATGTTTTGTCAAAGCAAGTTTTAGCACAAGTAAATAAGGTCTCCACCACTCTTAGCCTGGGATACTGTCACAACCTAAGTGATTTCAGTAACAGAAAATATTTCCTCCTTTCGTTTTCACCCAAAAGGCCAGCCCAGTATTTTCCATTACTTTTACAAGTAAATTTAATCTACATAACCTCCACATTGCCTACATCCTTTGAATATTTGTATGTGCTCAAGCAACAGTGTAGTTTGTTATAACAAAAACAATAATTACAATGAAGACTGTCACAGACAGGATTTGAAAAGCAGGTAGCGTAACAGGATTCTGAAATGTTTAAGAAAGTGGAGAAAGGGCATGCAGGGAAATAAACTGTCGAACCCACTGAAGGTTTTTTGTTGTGTTTTTTTTTTTTTTTTCTCCAAGCGACAGATCAGAGCTTTTACGACCAGAAAGCTGATTAGGCCAGAGAAAGAAATAGGCTGTATCACTTTTGTTTCACATGACATAGCCCTGCTGGAATACAAAGGTACAACAGATTTTCCTGCTTCTTAATTCCTCACCTCTATCCCAAAGCACCACTGCTCCCTAGACCGTCATGTTCTTAGGGATACAACACAGGCATTTTTCACTACCCTGACCTGATATTTCAGCCTGCTGTTTCACTGACCATGAATCTCACCTTGTTGCACTTTCATTCACATCTTAATTTTTCAAATGGTCAGAACACACATCAACTTCAAAATGGGAAATTTCTTTATTTCAAAAGGAGAGCTGTCCATACATACAGACAAATTCACGTATTACCAATATACATACTCACACTTGTCACTACTCTGCCAAGAAGCACGCATGGAAAATACGACAGGATTACCTGTGAGATTAGCTGCCATCTCTTCAGCAGTCTGACACAGCCTCAGCCCTTGTTTTAGGGGACCTTCAGAGTCCACATACTGACGGCGCTTGAGGTAGCAGGACACTGCCATCTGAATCTGTTCTGTGCGTACGCGTTTCATGACCTCAAAAGAAAAGAAAGAGATGATGAGGCTCTGACTGTGCAGGTATATACTAAGACCAACACACACCACAGCTGTATTAAAACCAAGAATGAACAGCTCAGTATTTTCATTGCTGAAGTCAAACAACTTCATTAGTGAAGCATGAAACAAAACCTCTAAGCATTTCCCTCTCACTACTAAGGCATAAGTAGGCACTTTGAATCAGATCCATGAAGATATTTTGATGCCTAATTCTACTAATTTCACCAAGGAATCCAAAATACCTTTGAGGATTCTAGACAGAAACTGCAGTGGTGAGCTAAGTATTTGATTTTGTTAAAAATAACTCATAAAAAGGGAATATTTCTCCTCCTTTCTTTTTTACAGTAGCACTTTGGGTATTCTTCAGTCACTTTCTGATTCCTCTGCTTGACCAACCAACAAAGTGATACCAGAAGACTCAAGGGAATGAGAAATTAATAGACAGGAAGGAAACTTCAGAATTGTTCTTAAAACACCACGTCTATTTTATTTGGGGAGTACAAGAAGCAATAGCTTATAGCCTGAACTTACAGGTTAGAGCCAGACTTGAGGCACTTAAGTTAGGTAAACCCACAGAAAAAACCAAAACAGAGCAAAACCAAAATCACAAAGAAACCCCCAAACCCAGGGAAATTAAAAACAGAATTAGAGCCTTCTGGCTTTTTTGCCTGCCCCCATCTATCCAGACCTTCCTCCCACAAAAGTTAAAAAAAAAAAAAAAAAGCTTTTGAAGGTTCATTTATATAAATTTTGACAGCCATCCTCACAAACACCCCTTAATAGTATCTCAAAACCAAAAGGAGCCTGATGCTAGCTTTTAGTCTCTGGTTTGTAATAAAAGAACCTCAGTAAGACGAATGCAATAGCTCTCTCACTATTTGAGCAGCCCCTAACTGCCCCCAATCCTTTGCAATAGCCATTGATTTTACACAGAAGTTTAGATAACATAAAAGACTTTAAAGCAGAACTAAGCAACAGTTTTCTTCTACCAGAATAATAGGTACAGGCTGTCTCAAGATAGCTCTACACCTTACAGCCCCACTGCCACAAGACCTGCATACATTTTACAAGCGTACAAGCTTTCTGGTTTGAGCAGCTAAATACAATGAAACACAACTTTCCAGAGAAAGAGACAGGGATGCCCATTCCTCTCCCTTGGAAGAACAGTATTTATAACAAAATGAAAGCTTAAAAAAATATGAACATAAATGAGCCTTTTCTATTACCCATGCTCACTTCAGTGCTTATCCCAGTTGTTAGAACAATAAACCCTCTGTGAAGTTCCAAGCAGACAGGGAAGCAAAGTCTCAGCAAAAGTTACTTTAAACAGATATGTGGAATTGCAAACCCATATGCTTTGATGAAAATTTTTGAAAGTAATTTCATTTTTTCTCACAGGTGAAATAACTGTTGAGGGTGGGGAAGGGGCATCAACAGGTACGAAGTTTTCAAAGCATTTCCAGATAGACTCATTAAAATCATTAGCTTCAACCACAACTTTTTCCACTCCAAAAGCAAACTTCCTTTTCATCTTCCTTGCAATTAAATAAATTAAATCCGAGACCTACACTGTCTCAAATATAACACTTTTTCTGCTGCACAAAACTGTAGGAAAGACCAAATTCTAATGAAGAACATGAAGAAGAGTGGACACTGGGATGGACCAGCATCTTAGCATCCTCTTAAAAAATACCCTTAACTAAGCTTCTCAATATATTATGTTACTATTCTGCATTTCAGCTAGCAGCATGGTCTGACGTACAAATGACTTGCCCATGTCCACACTGACACCTCCGCACACAGTCTGCCACCCAGATTAGGTTTGGGTAACAACTTCATTGTATTTGAGATGCTCTCGTAGATGCTTATTTCAGGTCTAGAAACCATTTTGAAGCGTGTGTATCTAGATTGTTGTATTTGGCTTATAATCCAAAAGAAACTCACTCCCAAAATACCACAGAACAGATTCAACTGAATGTTTCCAAAGTGTTTTAACCACTCAGAAGTGTGTAATCAGCCTCAAGTCTGTGGCTCAATTGCAAAGAGAGAGCATCTAGAAATACCCTTGCCAATACTTCTTTTGTTCCAGTTACAGGATCAATTGGTACTAGGTTAAAACCCATTATTCATGTGGCACAGCATGCATGTACAGATGATTCCTCATACACTCACAATGCATCAGAGAAAGCAAAAACTGGTGTGTCAAAGATGCAGAACTCCAGGGAACCCTTTGAAATAACAGTGACAAACAAGAGGAGCACTGAGATCAGCCTTTTCAAGCTGCTGAAGGAGCAGATGACCAACAGAGAAAATAGTAAATTTCACATGATAGGCAAAAACAGCAGCAGGTTACCCAGCAGTTGCAAATTCTAACATCAGGATCAGACATTTTAGCAGCCAGAGAGAAGGGCCTGGGAAAGGAGCAGTCGCTGGCAGCTGATTCAAATCTGAGCTTTTTCAGAGCTTTGGGGATAACACAGAAGCCCCAGCTTCTTCAGCAAAGGGCAGGGAGGTGGCATTTGCAGCTGCTTTATGCAACCTGTGCAGTTTCTTGCTCCCTTCACACACCTTGTGCACTCCTCCCAGCAGTCACACTAGTGGGTGCTATGAGCAGTATCTCAAGGAGATCTCCTTCCCTACTCCCAGGTGACAGAGCAGGAACTACTGCATAGGAAACGCACCTTGATCAAGAAACACTCGTTGGCATCAGACACACCATCACCCCTACTTCCATTTCAGGTCTTTGTTTCTTCATTTATTTTGCCTTTATACTTCACTATCAGCATTCCAAAGAGCAACGTCACAGAAGCAGGGAAAGTGATCATGAAAAGTGCAAGAAGGGCAAACCCAGCATCCCTACAAATCTTCTTCACGAAGCCCTCACAATCAGAGTTTATCATAAAATAAACATAAGGACAGCGTGCCAAAATGCCTTCAACTGGCTTCAAGCTGAGCCAGTTCACAACAGGTCAAGGATGTAGAATTTAAAGGCAAAAAAGGACAAGCCCGCCATTTTAACCTCCAAATCAATTTTAAGACTCTAGTTCTCAATGCGAAAGACAATCTCCAAAATATAAAACAAACTGAACATGTATAGCCTTCCCTGTCCACGCCTGCAGAAAACTGGCAACAATTGCTCAGAAGTCCCAGCTGCCTTGTTCTTCTCAACCAGCCAGAGAGAACAAAAAATACTAATGCCATAAACTATTTTTTACTGATAAGCAAAACATATAAGGAAAGAGTGAAGAAAGATCACATCAGGAGCCTGCACAGTGACAACACAATGTCTTCTACAGTATCACAAATTTGAACACAAAAATGCATGGATATTAGGTTCACTTTTTTTGAGGAACCAAAACAAATGAAGAAACACAGAGGAGAGGCCAATCACAAGAAAACACATCACAAGTTCCTCTTTCCTAGAAAAGCTGGAAATTATCTGTGTATTAACCACTGGGCCATGGAAATAAATTTCCTGCCTATGCTACATCACAGGTACAGGTTTAGGCAGATTCCACGGCCTTGAAATATTACCAGTACAAACATATGAACAAGAGCTTGAAAGTCAGCATTAGAACCTCTGCTTTTAAATACTCAGCATTCCTGTCCTGACACTGGGACAGCAGCCTCTTCCTTACAATAGACTAACGAAAGATCTGCAAGCATCAGAAAAACCAAGGACAAGCAACCTCAGAAAAAATAAACAAAAAAACCCATGTAAAAACCCAAACCAACAATCAAACAACCCACAAAAGCATGTTTTGACTATTATCTATGGAGAACTATCTCAGGCCTCAGCTGTGAACAGAGAAGTACCACCTTTTATTTCCTATCACTACAGGTGAAATTTGGCATCTACCAACAATACTATATCACTTAATTTTAATTTTCCTGACACTGAATTAATCTAAGATTGACAAAATTTTGGAAGGATGAACTGATAGGAAGAAAGTTGTGAACCTAGAGCGGATGGACTTCACACATGCAGTAGCTGCAATTCAAAGAAACAGGTAAGTAAACACGACGAGCCTACATGGAGACGCGGTGTGCCGGCGGTGCAAAATAGGAAAAGTGCTGCCGATAGCAGTAACTACGGAGAAGGCTTTTTCTCGAGCAGCGGCATTCAGGCGACGAGGCAGAGAGGAAACAGCTGTGATTTTAGAAGAGCCGGTATCCATTTGCATTGGACCTCGATTTGGCTCACCGTCCACGGGTTAAGCTTTGCCAATTCCTCGGTGTTTCTTCCCAGCTCCCCAAGGCAGAGCCAAACAGCGTGCTGCCCGCTCCGTGCTCCCGGGGCAGGACCCGCAGAACACAACGCGGCACCTCACGCCTCCAGCCCCCGACATCCAACCCGTCCTCCCGGGAGCCCCGGCGGCCCCGCCAGCCGACACCCGGGCCCACGCCAAGGGTCTCACGGAGCCCCTCTGGCCCGTCCCAAACGTGTCTCGGGCTGCAGCCGCCCGGGCACGGCTCACGCGTGGAGAACTGACGGGCGCTCATTGAAGGGATGCGGAAGCCAAAGTCTTCCCCTAACAGAACGAAAAAAAAATTAAAAAAAAAAAAGGAAGAGAAATGGTGCGATAAGAAGCTGCTAATTAAGCCCACGCACTTTTCAAGGAAAAAAAAAAAAAAAAAAGGAAAAAAGCCTACCCCGCGACCTCCAGGGGCAAGGAAGGCGCCCGGCCCTGCCCTCGCCGGGGCTGCCCCCGAGGGCCGCGCCTCTGCCCCAGGCCCCCGGCCTCCCGGGAGCCGCCTGCCGGGCCGGGCCGGGCCTGCGGGCCTCCGCCACGAGGCGGCCCAGCGGGACGCCCCGGGCCCGCTCCCGCCGCCGCGCTCCCCGCGGGCCTCGTCCCACAGCCCCGCGCCGACCCCGCTCCCCTCTCCCCACCACTCACTGAGCATCGCAGGCGGCGACGGCGTGAGGCGGGGGCCGGCGGGGCCGGGGTGGGGGGGAGGCGCTGTCACTGCGCCCAGCGACGCCAGGCGCTGCCGGCGGGCGCGCCGCCGCTGCCGCCTCCCCTGGCTGCCGGTGGTGGTGGTGGCGCTGGCGCAGCCGGTGCTGCCCGGGGGCCGGCGGCGGCTGGCGACGGCCGCTCCATGGCTGCCTGACACACGCCGCGGCGGGCGGGAGCGCGGCCGGGGAGGGAGCGGGGCTGGAGCCGCCCCGCGCGCAGGCGCCCTCCGGCCGCCAATAGGCACGAGTTCCCCCCACCGCCTCCCGCACTCGGCGCTCGGCTGGCGCTGCCTGGCGGGGGGGCGGGCGGAGCGAACGGCGTGGGCCCGGCGGGACTGGGGGCGCCGAAGGGAGCAGGGGCGGTGGGAGCGAGGGAGCGGCCAGGGGGCTGGAGGGCCTTGGGTGCCCCGCTGGCGAGTAGGCCCTGAGGAGCGGGTGCGTGGCCGCCTTCCCGTCCTGCTGCCGTAGCTTTGGCCTTCGTTTCAGCCGTGTCTCGCCGGCTCCGGAGGCCCATGTGCTGTCCCCATGGCCGCCATCTACTCCGGCATTTACCCGAAGTTGAAAAGCGCCAAGACTTCTTGGGAAGACAAACTCAAACTAGCCCATTTTGCCTGGATTTCTCATCAGTGCGTTATTCCTAATAAAGAGCAAGTAAGTACTTTTCAATGGTAAGCAACGAAAGAAAAAAAAATTCCCGATAATTGATTGTTGTTGAGGATAAATTGATTAATACAATCCAGATCTAGTTGCTTCAGCTTTTGACCCCAGGTGGTAGTGCAAATATGGCTCTGATGATGAGTTATGAACGGCTATTGATCTCTGTGTGGTTGTACAAAATGTTTTCATAGCATCACCTTTAATGTTTATAAATATGTAAAGGGTGAGTGTCATGAGGATGGAGCCAGGCTCTTCTCGGTGACAACCAATGGTAGGACAAGGGGCAGTGGGTACAAACTGGAACACAAGAGGTTCCACTTGAATATGAGAAGAAACTTATTTACAGTGAGGGTAACAGAGCACTGGAACAGGCTGCCCAGGGAGGTTGTGGAGTCTCCTTCTCTGGAGACATTCAAAACCTGCCTGGACACATTCCTGTGTAACCTCATCTGGGTGTTCCTGCTCCGGCAGGGGGATTGGACTAGATGATCTTTCGAGGGCCCTTCCAATACCTAAGATTCTATGATTCATGACGCTCCAGCAGAAACACCTGCAGAGTGTTTCTTATAGAGGGGCTGGTGTGTGTTCTGTCTCCCAGGCAGACAAGAGACCGCTGTCAACAGAACTGTCATTAGCGTGGTTTATTATATGCTACACAGGATGCTCTAAAGTCTGATGGTTCTGGTCGTACTTAGGAACAAGGACTCCAGAGTGGGAGAAGCGACTGTAGCTGCACACATGTTTCCTGGTGCTCTCAGTTTGTGGACATGGAAAGAGTGCGCTCAAGGTTCATTAGCATCTCCTTGGAAGATGCTTGGAAACCATCCTCTCCCCTCTAGTCCTCTGTTTTGACCGTGTTTCCCAAATGTCTGTTCAGTGTTTCCCCAAGTGAGGAGTGTCTTGTACTGCTCCCCCAGCCTTGTGGTCTTGTGCAGCCCAGTGCTTGTACCATCTGAGATCAGTGTTTTGAGTTCCTGTTTTTTCAGTTACCTAGAAAACTAGATCTAGCCATACACCATCATTTTATTTTGAAATCAATAATTTAAATAAATAGGTTTCAACCTTTTCCAGTTTGCTTGTCAAAATTCCTAGGACTGAATTTCTAGGTAGTAAATTTAAGCGTACCAAGAAGGGGTTGTGGAAGGAATACCAACTATCAGAAAGTGAAAACCATCTGATTCTGTATGTTTTGTTTTAAAAGACTATGTTTGCCAATCAGTATTGACTGTCAGAATTATAGCCTGATGAAACGGCCTTAGGATGTTGACTCCTGAAAGCTGCCTTGCGGGGGCACAGGGGAGCACAGGGCCAACATTTGACTTAGCTCTAAGGAATGTAGATCTTAGTTAAAACCCACAAGGGTGGACTTCTCTGCTAAGTAAGAGTCTGTCCTGCTTGGATGTAGAGCAGCTCTCAAGGGATGAGTGCTGTAATTGTGAAGAGGTACTACCTTTGTCTTGTTTTCACCTGGGGTTTATTAAAGATTACTTCTTTTCCCTTTTGTAACAGGTATTACTCGATTGGGTAAGCCATGCATTGGTTTCATACTACAATAAGAAACCTGAACTGGAGGATGAAGTTGTTGAGAAACTGTGGGCGTATTTAGACAACATTATCCATAGTAGAAGACTACAGAATCTGTTAAAGAGTGGAAAGACAATCGGTCTCAGTTTTTCAGTGGCACAGGTAACTAAAACTCTGGATCTTTTGCAACATGCTGGATAGCAGTGTGTGTCGTCTACAGTATGTGACTTTTCCTCACTGTATAGAGTGTTACCTGAATTATAGAATAATTAATAAGATGGCTTTTAGGACCTTTAATAAAAATTTCTCTGTTTCTTTTCTGCATCACAATTTGTATTTTTGCAGCACTAAGGCTGAAAATGGCAGAGCATTCTAATAAGAACCTTAAAGTTAATTTCCTGTCTTTAACTTCTTCAAATTATCAGAGAGTGAACTCGTTTAAGCATTTCAATAGGTTGGTAAAGGCTCGGTTCCATATGTTGCTATTCTGTATTATTTATTGCTTTTATTACCATTTTGCCTGGGAGTCTTAAAGAGAGAGATTTTTCCCTCACTGTGGGGCTCATCAGTGTGCTTGACAGGAGTAGTTGTGCAGAGTGACGTGCTGTTCAGCAGACACTGCAGCTTCTTACAATGACTCTGAACGGGGATGGCACCAAATTATTATTAATCTTAATCATATCATTATTTTAACCTCATTTGAAAGTGAATGGGGGAGATTTCAGTTACGAGAAAGTGTAACTTCTTATTAACTTTTTATTCAGCTTCCTGGTTACAGAAATAGAAGAATTAGTGGATGACTGTAAATGCCATCAAAATGACTGGAAAAATTGCCCTTTTAGTTGTGATCTAGTTGGAAGGAAGCAGAAGAAAACTGTCTTTACCTGCAGAAATTGATTTGTGAAGTACAGAGAATTGGTTGGATGACATCTGTGCTTCAGATATGTTAGGCAGAAAGCATGCCAACTTTAAACACGGACTGGGTGTGAAAACCTGCCTGTCTGAAGATTAGGAGAGAGGTATAGACCAGAGTACCCTAAAGACCAAGGCCAGAAGTGGTAGAGGGTCCAGTGGAAAGAATTTAAGAATCTGTTTTAGTTCAGTGAGGCTTGAGCTGAGGAGGTGAACTGTCTGCTGCAAGGTGTAAGGAGACAGATGAGATTTTAAATTCTGGAATAGAGGCAGAGTTGTAAATCGTTGCTGAATTTGTTTGCTGACAAGATTTTTCTGGATGTGAGAAAAGGGAAGAAATGAAAAGGGGATCAAAGGAAAAAAAACATAGGGAAATCAACACAAAGTTTGAGAAAAGGAAGGGAAATGCAAGTTCAAGTAAACATTCATTATTTAGAATTGTACATCCCTTAAAGAGGAGAGAGAACAGTCCTTCACATTCCAGATATCAGCACAGGAAACTGGCTCTTTTTAAAATGTGAAAAGAATATTTAGTTGTGGGCATTCTTACTGAATAAGCTTGCTGGATCAAAGCCTGGAAGTGTGTTGTGTGGGGGTTTTTTTGTTGCTTGTTTGAAACATAATTTTGGGGACCTTGCAAGAAGGGAGGAAATTTACCCCTACTCTCTTTCTGTAGGATCAATTGTTAGGATCAGGTAGCAAACATACTGAATTGGGGCTTCTTTACACATCCTGTGGTATAAACAAATGCAGGGATGCTTTTCTGGCCAGAGGAATTTCTGATTTGAGACCCACAATACAAGAGGCCCAGCAGCAGCTGTTGGCAGCTCCTTGTTGTTTCCTTCTTGCAGCCAGAGCTCACAGAAGGTGGTGTTCATTCATTATGGTGAGTTTTATATTGGTGTGCAAAATTAACTGGTTTGTTTCTTTGTTTGTTTCCAATCTTCAGGTCATAAACGAAAGATTATCAGAGGCCTGTTCTCAAAAAACACAGCAAAACCTTGGCACTGTGCTGAGTTGCTCCAGTGGCATTCTTTCTACTCCTTCACTCTCCATCATTTACACAGCAAAATGTGAACTCCTGGTTGATCTTCTCAGCAAGCTGTCTAAGCTGGCATGTCAGCAGCTGGCTTCTGACAACACTGTGGGCTCCGAGGTGTTCAGCGTCCTCCAGCTTACCTTTGCTCAATACCTCCTGATCCAGAGGCAGCAAACCAACCCAAATCGTGTGTTTGGGCAAGTGACAAATCACTTGCTGCAGCCATGTCTGCTCCTGAGGCACTTGCTGACTGTGAGGAGCTGGACACAAGCAGATGACAACCACGTGCGTCAGCACCTGAGCAAGGAAATCCGAAACCAAGTAGAAACTTTGCTGCAGGCTGCGTTATTCCAGCCTGAGCTTTTTTCATCCTACAAAGAGGAGCTGCTGCCAGAACAGGAATTCCAGGAGAAGAAGAAAGGAGCTTTGAAAAGTCTTTTGCTCCCAGTCAGCACAGTGCAGACCAAACTGGCGAGCGGCTTTTGTGAACCTGACATCCATGGAGCTGTTGTGGCTGGTTCGGTGTCCCTACTATATAAACTCTTTTTGGACTCGTACTGTAAGGCAGAAAACCACCTCGTGTGCTTTCACATGCTCAGCAGGCTTTTTGGCTGCCTCAGGCTCTCTGGCCTGCAGCAGGAGGCGAGGGAGGATACACTCTGTCCTGCGGACTGGAGCACAGAGCTGCTTGCTTTGGAACAGCTGCTGAACTTGGTGCTTAGCAGTGATATCTATAATGTTGCCAGTGACCGTATCCGGCACAAGGAGATACAGTTTGGGTTTTACCGCAAGTTAGCACAGATGCTGATGAGTCACTCCCAAGCTTCTGTCCCTGCTTGGTTCAGGTGTCTCAAACTCCTAATGTCATTAAACCACCTTATAGTAGAGCCAGACTTGGATGACTTAGTGGCCTCAGCTTGGATTGATGCCGAGGTCTCTGAGCCACGTACGAAGAAGCCCCAGGAGTCTCTCATCAGCACTATGTTTCAGACCTACTCCAAACTGCGACAGTTCCCACGGCTCTTTGAGGAGGTGCTGACAGTCATTTGCCGGCCGGCTGCTGATGAGCTCAGGCTGCCTGTCTTCTCTGCTGGCCTGACAGCAAAGCTTCGTGAGTGCCTCCTTGAACTGTCGCCCAACCAGATTCTGGACATTTTGTGTCTCTTTGTGGAGAAATGCCAGACCCTTATCGTTCCTGCTGTTGAAGGGTCGGCTGACATGGCCTTGAAGCTTCTGTCAGTGAGCTCAGTGCTGCATGCTTTTCTGTTCAACATGAGGAGCCTAGATGATGTCACCCCTTCACCTGTGGTCCTTCGCACTCAGAGTCTACTGACAAAGATGCAGAAAGGAATGATTCAGCCACTGATGGAGCTGCTGCAAGCTCCTAGAAGACAGGAAGAAAAGCCAGACCTTTGGCTAAGAAAAGCCAGTGACTCTGCTCTCCTGCTTGTTTACACTTGGATTGAGGTAGACACTTTATTTGGTGTTAGCTGCAGTAAATATGTGTCTCCAGCAGCTGAAATTGCAGGTGCTGTTTCTGCATCTGCTGTAAGGCATGGGGGCATTTTGGCTTTCCTCCCTGGTGCGGAGGAGCAGTCATGGGAGAGAGTCATGGAACTTGCAAATAGTTTTACCTCCACTAGCAAATATTGCTTAGAACTGCTCACACTTCAGAAAATGAAGATGGTCTTAATGCAGACCAAAGGAGACCTGCAGGCCTTGCAGCATGCTGCAGCTTACATCCTGGAGTCTGGGAGATCCAGCATGAGCAGGGGAGAATCTGAACCATGGGATGGAGATATCACTGCGATAAGTGATCTCACCTACCCTACCGCCCACTGGCACCTTGTCATTTCCAACCTCACTATCCTGCTGCCATATATTTCTCTGAAAGATGTAGAGTACATTGCAAACGTGCTTTTGGAGACGTTAGTATTGGCCAAAGCTCAGGAAGCTGATACAGACAGGGAGTCTTCCATCAGCATTGGAAAGATATCTCTTGGTTTGATTCAAAGCTCCTTTCTCCCGGAAATGAAGGTCCTGCATTGTGCTTTTCTGACCAGTCTTATTAATCAGTTTGCTAAGGTGCTGCCCTCTGTTGCCAGGAACTCTGTAGATCTGCCACTTCAACAGCTCTCTGCAGGTGATATACCTTGGCACGAAGAAATCCTGACTGCCTGCAGACATGTTGACCTGTTGGAAGCACCATCAGAAAACAAACCACTGAAGAACGAGCTCAGCTTGTCTTGGAAAACGCTGGAGAAAGTTGCCCGGTGTATAGTATTGTTAGTAAAAAACGACTGCCCTGTCATATTTAAAGAAAGTCAGCTGGAAAGGTTTTTGGGTTTGCTAGAAATTGCTTCTCTTCTGAAACTAGACAGTCTTCTTCCCTCTGACTGTACCCGGTGTTTTCTGGTGCTGTTGTCCCTGCTAGCCAATACCAGGGCAAGTGTCTCTTGCAGCAAGCCATTACTGCTGAAGTTTCTAAGTACCTGCTGCCACCTCCTGAGGTGCCTGCAAGCTGGCAGGAATGCCAACTCAGTTTTTAAGGTGTTTCATGCCAGCGATATTCTTGAGGCTGTCATGACCTCACAGCTCACAGCCAGTAAATTCTTCACTGATATTTTGACTGTTCCTGTTTGGGCAGAGTATCTCCAGGAAGTCCAAGCCTTTTTGGAAGACTTTCTTCAGGTGATTATTGAAAGAAGGCAAAGTGTGAAGCTCAACTTGGAAAAGTTCATGTCGTTCCTGGTGAGCTGCAAGCCAGATGTTGGTGCAGCCAAAAGCAAAGGCTGCAAAAACTGGAATCCCGCAGCTGGGCAGTTACTGCTCATGGCATTCACCACGCTGTGTCATGTAGTCACACTCTACCTTCAGCAGCTGCCAGAAAAGAAGCTGCAGTCTGTGGATGTAGCGTCTGCTCTGTTGGAGCCAGTAGTTCTGCAGATGGTCAGAACTGTTGAACACGGTCTTCAGAGTAACACCCAAAACCAGCCTTTGCCTGTAGCGTTCATACCGTCTGTCACTACTCTTCTCAAAGCAGATCTGAGCTATGCTGTCAAGAAGGGCTGTCAGATAGAGCTCAGTGGGTTTTTGGAGCAACCCCGTATTACACTGTATCAAAAGTTTTATTCTCAGATACTGAGAGAGCTGCCCTGTGCAGGAGGTAATCTGCAGTTCCTTCAGTCTGCGTTGCAGTTCCTGACCGTCTTCTGCTCGGTACCAGAGCTGTATCCCGGAAAAGAAACTGCAGTCACAGTTGTTTTTGCTATGAAAAAACTCCTCACTGGTATGAAAACTCCCGTTCTCCACTCACTTTGTTAATTTTGTAGCACAGGGGCGAGTTAAAAGCTCTTTAGTAAAACATACAGCTTTTTGAAAAGTCTGTATCTATTTACTTGTGTTAAAGCAGTAGGCTATTCTTTTGTGAATGCATAACAGGAACATTTTCAAGGAGGCAATGTTGAGGTACCTGGATCACAGCTACCATCTAATTTGGTAACAAACTTCTCCTGGAAGACGCAAACATCTTAATAGAGTTGAGGTCCTCAGTTACTCATCCCCTTAGAGCATTGTGCCAATAACTGGAATGTGGTGATAGTTCTGGGTATAAGGCTGAAGGTGCAGTGTCCTGCTCCTGTGGTTGGTATAGTAGATACCAGTGAAACAGCTGATGTGCACCAATTCAGATCTGATACATCTTATCTGAGGATCTTGGAGAACCTTACAGTAAAATGCTCATCTGTTTTTGTATCTGATGGGCAAGGTTATACAACAATGGAAATCACCTAACTGTTAAAGATGCTAAACACGCATAATTCTGATAAAGTCTTTGGGAGACTGGCAGATCAGTCCCTTTATCCTCATAAACTGAAGAGCCAAGGCTAGAAATGACGTGACAAACGTCTCTTGCCAACTGTGTGGCCTAATGGCTCGTCTATATTGTCTTGTTCAGAAAGTGAGATGAACTAAACTAACATTGACATAATGGTTCTCTTTGACTTCTCCAAACAGTTACAATTTGTCAAACTTACTACTAACATGCTGTAGTGCAGTAATCTCCAAACATTTCTGATTGTGCACACCTATGAGTAAAAAAAAAATAAACCAAGCATGCAACCTCAGTATATGGTTATTTATAAATGATATGCATGTGCTGCTCTACTGGTATGCTGCATACGTTCCGAAGCACACACAAAAAAGTTTAAAAAGCATGAGGTAAAGATTAAATAAACATTATTTTTACATTTTATTTGATTTATTAAAGATATTTGATTTATAATTCCTGCACCCCAATGGATTGTCTTGTGCCCATCCTGTGGTGTACGCACCCCACTTTGGAGGCTGCTGCTCAAGTGTACTACAGTCATGATCTCAACGTTTATATTGGCATTAGGTGGTGAAGAACAGAGCACAGCTTTCCATGGAAAATCTGATCTTGAATTTGCACAGTTGAGTTTGAGCTAGAACTTACACACAAGTGCAGGCAAAGTCTGTCTCTGTCTCTTCCCTGGCCTGTGTTTTGATCCCTCAGCATTGTCGTTTTCAGCAAGGGCACTGAGAGCGGGGATTTCACACTACAACTAGGGACCATGAGGACGTGTCAGTTGCTGTAATTTTTCTGCTGACATCCTGTGCCTCACTTTACTAGTCTGAGATTGGTAAAGTGCTTTAGCCTGATGATGTAATTAATCACTATAAAAATCTGTAAGAATTTCTGGTGATTAAGTAAAGTGTTCAGTAAGATGAAATATGGATTCCTATTGAAGATGACTTTCAGCATTACCACAGGTCCTGGAGATCAGGGATGTCGAACTCATTTTCACTAGGGGCCACATCAGCCTCGTGGTTGCCTTCAAAGGGCTGAAGGTAATTTTAGGCCTGTATAACTGTAGGAGTAGTTACATTAATACAGTCCTCTGTGCATTTGAGTGTTAAAAAGGTACCTGCGGAGCTGTTTTAAGGTTCGATATGCCCTTTTCTTACCTGTGGAAGTCCCTGTCTTGGGAATGCATTAAGACATGCTTGTGTCTCTTGAATACCCAGATCCTGCAGTCACAACCCAGGTGATCCGAACTATGGAGACAGAGTTGACAGAGGTGCTTGTCCAGCTGCTGGGAAACTGCTCTGCTGAGGAGTTTTATGCCATAATGAGGCTGGTGCTGCAGGGACTCGAAATGAGGAACGTTTGGCAACAGAACGCTGAAGTAAGGCATAAGCTTTGTCTGTTTTCAACTTCTTTCTTCAGTTTTCTGTATCTTGGAATTCTTTTTTGACTGACTGATAAATCTGATAAATGTGTTTTTTCTTCCTGATTTATGTTCAGTGGTCAAGTCAAATTAGTTTGCACAGTTAAGGGCTTAGTGACTGTGTTGATATATTCTGGGTATAAATTGAGAGAGGTGGAAGGACCATGGAAACTTACTGGAAAAACTTTCTGTCCAGTGTAAGGACTCAGCAGTCTTAATCCATTAATACTTTAATAATAATTAGTAATACATTAATTAATGTATTGTCAACAGAAGTCACACAGCTGTGATGTTACAGGCCGTGCTGATATATTTTTTGTACTTGCACAACAGATACTAGCAGTCAGTGAGTTTAACTGCTGTTTGTCTGTGGCTCTTAACAGGGTTAAAGGCACTTTTAGAAATGCTGACAATTTTGAGTTAAACCAGTACTGCACCTGTGCCTTTTGTATTTGTCTCTATAAAGGCTTTTACTCTGTAGTAACCAGATACCGCTCAGTAGCTTTATAAATACTGTGCCTTTCTCCAGAGCAGCTTAAGCAGCAGTGATGACATATGGAACACTTTTGGGAAAAAAGACAGCTGTACCCTCCATAGAAAGCTCAGGGACTTGAGAATGAAACTTGGATTAAACTTGGGGGTTTATCTGGGTGTTTCTTATTTTTCAGAAATGAACACAGTTGTGCTGCATCAGTTCTTGATATGTCATTTTGAAAGTGTATCTGGAATTCCCATGCTATGCATATGATTCCTACCACCTGAGTATAGCTTGTGATATGTTTCTTTTATCAGTCTGTCGTAAGAGATAGCAAGTGAAAAAGCCCCTACTACCAAATGCAGCATTCTTAGTCTATAGTGTACTGGTGTTCCTGTTTTCCTCCTGCTTCCCTCTGTTATCCAGTGGCAGCTGAAGGAGAAGGCTTTGCTTTCTTAAAAATCACCTAAACCTTTTTGTACAGTAAGTTGATTCTAAATTAAATGTAGCATGCAGTGCATTTGGACCAGTGCTTCTCAGCATATTGCATTTTGTTGAGCTGCTGTTTACTTCACAGTTTCCAGAGACATCTGTTGGTGGGAGGACTTTCATGTGTCAAGGCTCTGGTAATGTTCGAAACTGCCACTGCCCTTGAAAGGGCTCTTCTGTACTTGAAAGGAGCCAGTGTATAATGTACCCATGACTGATCATCAATCTACTTTCTGCAGGAAGTATTGTCAGCTGTTACGCTAACCAAATTGTTGCTGAGCTGCCCGATAAGTGGAGACAAAGAGAAAGCTTTCTGGTTTGCCAGCCCACAGATAATCACAGCTTTAGCTGTAAGTATCTCTTTATTGTAACTTCATTGCTTATCCCTTTTATTTATTGAAGTCTGTAGCGGTTACATCTAACATGCACAGAGGCGTACAGGAAAAAATGTTGTGGATACTACAGAAATCCATACCAGATTCACCTGCACTTTTTAGTCACAACCCTTTCTCTCCTCCTTCAAGTAAATCTCCTCATATGAGTGCAGTGTGTATGTTATCCATTTCTTATTACCAATAATTTTCTGTGGCTGAATCTGAAGCTTGATAGAAACTTGTTAGGCTGTAGAGAAGAAAGTCTTGACTCTCCTGTCCTTCCTCCTGTCCAAAGGTGAAGGTAACTGTCAGCCACGTGTCGCAGCAGAAGCCAGCAGCAGCAAAACAAAAAGAAAAATGTGCTCATATTTAAAAAAAAAAAAAGTAATTAACTGAGTTATGAATGGGAAACTTAACGGAACATAACCAAACCCAAGTTTCCTGTCCTTCATTAGTACAGCATACAAACCCAGTGATGTAGGTTTTTCTTCTCTCATGATGATGGTGTCTCTAGACCAGGATTTTTCAGAGGTTGGCTCTACAATTCCTGGGAATCGTGAGCATGCAGTTTCTGCCCTTTTTTGGTAGGTCTGCATGCTTGCAAGGGAGAGAACTGCATCATTATGTTGATATGAGGAGGTGCAAAGAGGTGCTGGTTGTTGGGACTGGGAAGTAGTTAAAATTCCACACTCACAGCAGTGCTTGCTGGAAATACATCATATGCATCCTTGCCCAGAGTGCAGCAGCACAAAAATGGCTGAAGTGCAGAAGTCTTCCTATCAGTCCAGCTTGTACCAGTCTAATTGTATTGCCTCAAGTCAGAGCACTGTGGTTCTCTGGTGTGTGAATGCTAGTGAGAGGTGGCTAACACACTCCTCCTTATCTGTTTCCTCTCTTCTTGTAGATGCAAACCAAAGAGGCCTGTCAGGACCAGTCGCTGATTCCCACCATAGTTATACCTATTCTAGAGACAGTAGCAGCTCTGCTAAGGCAAGGAGAAGGGGTTCTCTTGAATCCACACCATGTGGCATTGGCATTCACCATTCTCCTGACAGTCCCTCTGGATCGTCTGAAGACAGAAGACTATCGTGGTGTCTTCCTGGGAGTCCATGAAGTGCTCTTCTCTGTTGTGCAGTGCCATCCAAAGGTATATGTGTGAGCGGGTGGGAGGAGGCAAAAAAGGTAGAAAGAAACAACATAGAGGCCAGTGATGAGAAATTTTATTTTACTAGTGGTTTTGAAATAATTTGTCGAGATAGTATAAAAGTGCTTTGTACTGCTTGTCATTTTAAAGGGTGGGAATCTCAAAATCACATCATTTCAGTTGCTTTCCTGCTTTATTTTATGCCTGTGTTGTTGGTCTTTGGCAGCAGATTGCTTATGAACATCTGATGCTAGAGCAGAATAAAACTTGCCCTTTTTATATGGTTGATTTATAGTAGCACAAATGACTCGAGCTGTAGAACCTCGTTCTCACTGGAAATTAAGATTCTGCAGTCCTTTGAAAACATGGCTTAGACATGTTAGACGTTGGCGACCTTCAAGCATTGTACCATCCTGGTGTTCTTGTCAGCTTGCTGGCATGGGAAAGTGAAGATGTGCCAGGACTTGCACAGGGTTGGAGATACTCCTACATGGAATATGTAGGCAGAGGTGGGAGAAAAAAAGGAAAGGGGCCTCATGCATTTGTATTAGGACTGAGAGTGAAGAAAGTTAAAGATGAGGAAATGCCAAGTTCTAAAAGAAGGCAGTAGACATTGCTAAAGTGCCCTTACAAAAACCCTGTGGTAGGAAACTGCCTGCCCATGCTGTTCCACAGGGTGATCTGTAGTGTTATGGGATCCAGCATTCTGTGAATCTGTCTGTCTGCACAGGTTCTTTACCAGCAAGAAAAAATTCCCTAGACATTAGATACTAAATCAAATGCTGCTTTGAAGAGATGGAGTAACTGTAATAGGATGTTTACTTGTTATTTATATTTGAATGTGACCAGGACTGCAGTCCTGTTACAGGATTCTTGTGTGCTAGATACTGTGTGGATGCAGAATGAAAAGACAGTCTCTGTTTCTGACAGCTGTATAAACTATATAGCTTCCTTCACAGAAATTTATTTCCTTCAGACTATGGGGTGATGTACCTCTCCACTCTCTTTACTGCATAATCTCAGATGTTTTTATTTCATGTCTTTGCAGGTGCTATTGAAAGCAGCACCATCTTTTCTGAACAGTTTCCATCGTCTGGTTGTTTCTGTCATGCATGAAGGGCGTCAGAAAGGAGACAGAGGTACCATTTCTTTCCCACTTTGGCACTACATATACACACTGTGATTTTGTGTATTCTAGAAGAGGGGGTGCAGAACAGGTCAGTCTGACACCAGAAGCAAATCCTCAAAACCTAGTGGTGGCATTGAAACCATTAGCCCTATCTGTCCTTTACATAAAATTGAGAATGAGCTTTGCAGTATTGTGGGCTTATGAGGATAACTGGGGCTCCTGTGGAGCTGCATCCAGATAGCACTGCTTTAGGTGAATAAGGTATTCTTCACTGACTGGCTGGCAAGTAGACAGGAACCAGTAAGGCTTGCTGTGCCCGATTTCTGCTCTTCCTATCAAACCCTGTGCCTGAAACATAGTGGCTGTGGATTCTGGTGATACACATTAATATGCCGAACTTATAGCCCTAAATACATCCTACTAAGTGGAGCTTCTTGAGACTGGAACTGTGTTTACTACAGACCTGAATTGTCACCATTCTGTGCTAAGCATGAAGCCAGAACATTACATGTATCTAAAGCATCAGTTGGGATTAGATTATATATCTGTATGGTGAAGGATTTAGAATTAGTGCAGTTAAGTATCTCAAAGGAAGAAAGAAAAAAGACTTATTACTGGAAGTTGTTAAATCATTAACATTGTTAAAGTAGCCAACTCAAAGATGTTTGCAGTGATTAAGGCAATCCTCCTGTGCTTTACGCTGGTCAGGACACAAGTAACCTGTCATTAATAGTGTGAGTTTCTGAGACAAGTTGACTTCATTACCTGCAACTGCTTGTATCCCAGCTTTCCACTGATGTCCTACAGTTTATTCCGTGTTCAGTTTTATCTCAGCTGATATGTTGCCCAATGATAGAAGAACAGGTATGTTAAACTGGTGCCAAACTTTTAGACTTTGCTAGCTTCTGTAATATGTTCGTTTAAGGCAAGGGTCACTTGAAGCTTACTGGTACATGGCAACCTAAAGTTTAAAAACATGCTGTTTATCTTTGCAGAATTGTTTTATTTTCATACCAGCTAACATGAAAGTTATTCCTAGATTTCCCTTCTCCCATGTTTATATTATCTTCATTCACTGCCTACTGAAAGGGTAAATTTTCAGGTGATCTCTGCAGTCTCACTTTATCTCCAGTGCTGTGGCTTCTGCTGCTGTATTACATGTAATGAATCTAATCAGAAAGCTTTCTCGTTCTGCTGTTTCTAAGAGATGCCTTCTGATTTTCTGTAGGTAGTGAACGTAATTTTCTAGTCTCCTTGTTCTCTCCTCCACAGTGCTGGTTGGGACTGAATCATGGAAGGGACCATAGCTGCAGCTTTTAGCATTTCGACAGATAACAGATCTTTTTTTTTTTTTTTTTTCCTAGTGTTTTTAAGCCTTAAATGCCAGACTGTAACTCACTTTCTATTTTAGGCAACACAGATGAGTTTGAAGTTATACTGAAGTGTGCACACTTGGTGGAACGGATGTATACTCATATCGCCGCAGAAATGGAAGACTTTACTGTGTTTTCTGCTTTCATTGTGGCTCAGTATGTGACAGAATTGCAGAAGGTAACATGTTCTTATCCATCTTCAAAATGCAATGGTATTGTACTGGCTTTGGAGCTCCTGTTCCAAAGGCAGCTGTATTAAGTTTTTTAAAATCTTTGAAGTTATAAAATTGTTGTGCCTCATGGGGATACAGGTTTGATCTAGATTTTCTGTTATTTTGAGCAAGAGTTCCTGAGGATTTTTCTTACCTAGCTCATGAAAACTTTCTAAAGTTGTGGGCTGTGTTGTTTTTTAAGGGAAAACAATGCAATGCCTATTTACAGAGTTGCTTTGCTTTATTGGGTGGTGCTTCTTCTTCATGTGGTAGTTAGATTCTTCTAACTAGTCTCAGTTGTCCAGGATTGATAGCAGTTAGGGCCCCATCTGGCAAAGTGATGGAGAAAAATTCTCCTGGAAGGTGTCTTTTCATCTGGTCTAAATGAGTAAGTGATTGGAGAAAATGTTACCAAACCTTTCAGTAGTTCTCCTTCTGTACCAAAGACATCATTCCCATCCTTGCTGAAAACAACTACTCCTACTATTATGAATGTCAGAACCAGGTCAGTAGCTTCTCACATCCAGACCTAAGTTCAAATTGTCGTTCTTGTCAGCCTAATGGATTTAGATTTCACCAGGGTTTGAATACTGCTTGTGTTGCAAGTGCCCTCAAGTTGTTTTTTTGTGGCTCTGGCCTGGGCATGGGCTGAAGTGCAAAAAGGAGTTTTAGTATTTGATTTTAGGGTCTCTTGCCACAAAAATATCCCGACTGGTGCTATGCTACTGAAGGACTATGGTGTAGCAAATGTAACTAACCATGAAGGTTGTTAGGTAACTTAAACTTGGCTGCCTTCTCTATTGCCCAGCTTTTTTCCAAGGCTTAGGAGCAAAACAATAGGATATGTCAATTTTTAGCTACTTTATTTAATGTTCCTGGTAAGTTGGTTATTTTTTACATAATAAACATAGTACTTCAGGAAATACTAGAGACAAATTACTATTAAGATTACTTCTGCTCTAATCGACTATCTCTGAACTCTGAAATCTGTTTGTTACTGAATGTAGAGCCTTTACTCAGAAAGCCTGACTTGAACTGTCAAATAACCTTTCCAAGTTAAAAGGACACTTAGTGTCAGCAGTGTACAAAGTCTCATGAGACTTCTAGGAGAGTTTTGTGCAATACTGATCACTGGGAAATGGAAGGTGATGGATGACAGCTGAAACCACAGATCAGCAATGTATGCATGGAACCTTTGGGCGTGGTAAGGGGAATGGGTGTAGTGAACCACCAGGTGCTGTGACAAAGGGTGTTTTCTGTCTGACAGAATAGATAGAACACAAGTGGGTGATGATTTGCTCATTAGGCTGGTGAGAACTGATGGATAAGGGAGGAAGGGGAGGCCTCAGCAGGCCTGTCTTAAGGAGTTACACATCTTTCACATACACTCCTTTAGGTATTCTTCTGAGTCCAGATCAGCAGCTTTCAGCCTGTGATCTGAAGACCATGGGGGTCCATCAGAGGTAACTGTGGAAAACATGTTGGTAGATTTAAATCTTTATAGGGGCATCTGCACACTTGCTGGAACCCTTTTAAGGGTCTGCAGACTAGAGCTGGTGAAAGCCATGGGCCTAAATGCCCACTTACTCCTAAGTAGCAGTGTAACAGTTCCCTCGGTGCTTCCTCTTTATACCAAGAAATAAAATATCCTTGTGAAATATTTTGTGTTAATCTAGAAAGATTCCTTGCTGGAGTGGGTGGCATCTGTAGCCTCTTTCATACTGTTGACAGTGCTTTTCCCTTGTTGCCTATGAGCTGTTGCTTAACTCAGCAATAGTGAAATATCTCTTCACACATTTGATGTCTCACATCAAGAGCTCTCTAATGCTTGACAAATTGGTTGTGCTAACTATGTACACCATAAAACACTTACAAGCATAATTAACTGGCAGCCGGTAGTGGCAGCTGTTTAAATCTTTAGTTCTGCTTCCCACAGTGTTATTGGAGGGTGTTTATGGGTAACTGCACTACAAAGCAGGAATGGCCCAAATAGGGCATGGGTCCAGATTAATTTGTGATGTAAGGGGTGCAGTTCCATTAACTGCAGCTCTGAGGTATCTGCTTATCCCAAGTGGGACAGCTGGTCCATCTTGTCAATATTTGTGTGTTTTGCTGTGCTCATTCTCTGCAGTGATTTCTCTGCCCTGGGAAGGGAGAGGCCGGCCCAGAGCATTCACCGGAAGTTGTGATGCTCAACTGTTTTGTTACTTTAGTGCATGGCGTGGGGAGAAATAACATCTGTTGTAAACCAGCCAATAGAGCAACTGATGTAGAGGGGAAAAATGTCAAACTTCTGGATGTGCAAACTCATTGGGGTCACAAACCTAAAGAAAGGCTTACGTGCCTTAATGCCTGCTCTATGTTTTTCCTGGCTATGTTAGTAGGTCTAATGAAATATACTAGCTGTTTTATGTTTGGGGCAGAAGGAGAGCAGGAGCCTGTCAGAATGATTAGGAGTTCACTTCATTAGTGAAAAGTTTATTAGTTGCCTCAGGAAGAAAGAAGTCTGAATTTTAATGACAGCTTTTTATGTAATTTTCATTAGGCCTGGGGTGCAGATGCTCAGGTCTGGAGGCATAAAGCTAATTCTGGGATTCAGCAAAGACATGGTTCTGCAGAAAAATAATGTGATTATGCC
The DNA here is from genome assembly GCF_037038585.1 of Patagioenas fasciata. Lineage (NCBI taxonomy): Eukaryota > Metazoa > Chordata > Aves > Columbiformes > Columbidae > Patagioenas > Patagioenas fasciata. The sequence goes on from NC_092522.1 coordinate 49,337,051, forward strand.
AAAGGCCAGCACTACCTCAGGCAGTGAAGTATTTAGCAAGTGATTGTGAGCACAGGACAAATTCCAGTTATCCTGGAGCAGTAGAGTCAGCACTGATGTTCCTGATTGTAGTGGTGGTTCTGCCAGTTGAGGGGTTGAGCAGGGGTAACGGCAGGAGCAGGGCACTGAGTCCTCAGTCACTTGGTGTATTCCTTCAACTTCCTGCCTGTCTTCAGGCAAGGGACCTGATTTCTGATGTTAAAACAGATAAAGGAAACGCACATCTCCTGAGTTTTTTGAAGGCTTATTTTATGCAGGCTTATACATTGAAGTCCTCAGATATAAACTGTTAGATTAGTATCAAGTTCTAAATGATAAGTTAAAATGGATTGACTACCCAAAGTAACTTATGGAGTAGCCTAAAGGAAGCACTCATTTGAAACTGAGACTTAGTAGCATACAGCTAGTATGACACGTACAGAATCTACTGGAATGTGTAATCCAGGGCAGGTATTTTATAGTTTTTTAATTACAGTTGTTCTGTTGATGAATTTTCATGTGATTTCAAGATGATCAGTGTCTTTGCCTCCTCAGCAATGTGTACAATAGCACTCCTGTGCATTTCATTGCCAGGGGAATGCTTGTTCTGCAAAACATGTTTGCAGAAATCAGGAAAATACTGCACAAGTCAAAATCTCAGATTTTATCTAGTGGACTGTTCCAGATGGTCTGATGCAATGGATAACATGTTGTCAGCATTTAATGTATATTGACTGTGGAAAGGGTGTTTTTTTGCCTTTTTGTCTTCAAGTTTCATGCAATTCTGTTCTTCTTGTAGGTGACTTTGCACCCGGCTGTGAAGAAACATCTCACAGAAGGGATATATCACATCCTTGACCTTTGCATTGAACGAGACATCAAGTTCTTAAATGCGTCACTACCAGCAGGTGTAAGGGAGGTCTTCAAGGATCTGTATAGTGATTACAACCACTACCACAAAGCAAAAAAACAGGGGGAGGAAAAGTATACTGCATGATGAATCCTGCCTGGTGCTGCATACTCAGTTATTAATTGATCTTACAGTGCTCGGAAAATCCTCAGTAACTTTGGTTTGGGACAACGAGTAAGGTCAGATCTGAAGAGAGTCCTGTAAACATGGATTGCATCTGTCTCTATACAGCCAGGCTTCATAAAGGGAAAAGGGGAGCAGGGAGGGAGGGTGTGCTATTAGCTCTGGTCCTGCTGCGTGCCACACACGGCAAAACTGCTGCACCTGTGCTGGCCCTGGTGAACGTGCTGGGAGCCCTGGGGAGCAAGCTGCAGTCTGACAGCAGATGTCAGGCTTTGGCACATCATGGTGCTTTTCTATGGAAGCAATAGTCTGGTGTAAAAACCAGTGAGGGTTATAACTCCTCGCTTACATGGTAAGCAGAATTAAAGCAGTTAAAATGCTTATTTTTGTGCCCTGTTATTTTATGGTTTTTTTACTGTAGAAACTCGTGGATGTTACACCGCTGTGTGTAGGCTACTGTGCAAAACTGTGGAAATACAGTAAAAAATTTGAAAGTTTGTATATCTTTGCTTGATTAGTTTTGCTCTTTAATCCAGCCCTGGGCAACCTGGTCTGACCTATTGAATTTCCTTTCCAACTTAATTACCCTGTGATCTCATCATAATCAAAAAGACTGACTACTTAGAGCTCTGGTCGATTTACTGTCATTAAGCAATTACACTTGGTCATCTGAGCTGCACTCACTCTCGGTGTACATCTTGTGACAAATGCTAAGTACCAAGACCTATCTGAGGCCTCTTTGGTCTAAGCCGAGCTTTGGTGCTTTGCATTCACTCTAGGTCAAGAGCAAGCCCCGGATTTACTGCAGCTCAGCTGACAGTAATTTAATAAGTTGTGGTAAATTAATCACATTTGAGTGTGTAAGAAGCTTTATGAAATAGCTGCCTTTCATTAGCTTAGACTACAGAAGTTTATTTTGTTGAAATGTTAAAGGCTAAAGATCCAAACTTTTACTTAAGTGGTAAAACAGTCTTCACATGTGCATGCAGTTAGTAAGAGCTCAATACTCTCGCATGATTATCTGCTTTAATCTACAGACAGGGCAGAGGAAGACTGGAATATGGCTTACTGCTTTTACTAGGCCCTTCTGCCTCAGAGCAAGGTCCAAAGGATGAAGTTTGGCTGTGGTGGGAGACCACACGTGGCACCAGACACAGGAGGTGAGCGGGGTTGTGGGGGAACCAAGGCAGGTGGAGCTGGACCATGGGGTGGGCAGGGCAGGGCAGGGCAGCTGCTGTCTGGCATGAAGCCCTTCCTCCTCCTCCTGCACTGCCCCACTGGCTGTGATCCTGACAAGGCACTTGATCTTTGCCCTATGGAGCCTCCTGTGCTGGCTAAACTTCATCCTTTGGATTGGAGATGATCTTCCTCATGTCCTGAACAAGAAGCATGGAGAGAAAGCTTTGATACTGTGCAAGCCTTGTTCTGAAGCAGCCACAACAGTGGTATGTTATCAACACTGTTCTAGCCATAAATGCAAAGTACAGCACCATATGGGCTGCTAACAAAGCAAGCTAACTCCATCCAAGCTGGATGCTGTACACCACTACCATTTCTGTATTTTATTTCAAAGATAAAAAGCTGATGTGGGCCAGTGTTGTGAAGGGCAATTACTGCTGCCCCACCAGGCTGTGTGGCACTGAAGTGCCTGGTAGGTCCCAGAAGGGAAATGTGTATGAGCTGGGTGCAGCCAAATGGGCACCAAGGTGGGGAGGTCTCCAGGCTGAAGACAGAATCATAGAATCACAGAACGTCCTGAGCTGGAATGGACCCACAATGATCATCGAGTCCAACTCCTATCCCTGCATATGACAGCCCCACACAGCTCACACTGTGTCTGAGGGCATTGTCCAGTCTTCTTGAACACTGACAGACTTGGGCCTGTTCCAGTGCTCCACCACCCTCTGGGGGAAGAACCTCTTCCTAATGTCCAACCTAAACCTCCCTGGCACATCTTCCTGCCATTCCCTTGGGTTCCGTCATCGGTCACTAAAGAGAAGAGATCAGCACCTGCCCCTCTTCGTCCCAGTTAATACACTAGTGAAATGAGGGAAGGTTATGAGTGTTGGGAGAGCATCTGGAAAGAACAGAGCAGGGGAGGAAGGTGAGGTAGCATCTCTGGCATGTAATTGTCAAGGCTCCTCTGATGTAGCCAGATGGTTGCAAGCCACACACATAGCTCAAAAGCTGAGTGTAGACCACACAGCAAAATAACATCTTACTCATGGCTTTAAAGGAAGTAAACTACTTGAGTTAATACCCCGTTTCTTTAATTAATAGTAACTGTAAAAAAATGTTAACTTCTTGGCTTGGAAGTGAAAATGTGTGACTGGCGTGGACAGGGGTGAGGGAGCTAACAAACTCTTACTATTAAAAGGGACACAGTGCTTGCATGAATGAAAAATTGAAACCCTGCTACAAATCTTTATTTTAAATACACTGTGCAACTGCCACTTATCCCACATCCCTACTCCTTCTCCAGGCTAAGCAGTGGAGTTCTGAAACACAAAGCAGCATTTCTGTGTAGGAGGTACAAAGGAGTTAAAAAGAAGGCTGTATTTCACTTGCTAATCCTATGTCTTTGTCCAAGAACTGCTCTGGGTGTTAGCTAGAATAAATTAAGTCACTGGCAGAGGACCACCTGCCGAGAAAGCGGGCTTTGTTATTGAGTCCATTCCCCTGTGGGTGCAGTGTTCCTCTTTTGTCACACGATGGAGCCATCCCGCAAGGGTACAGAAGCACCCTCTGAAAGCACAGATTTGGAGTAATTTCTCCTAGGCTGGGTTAGCTGACAAGCTCTGAGCACTGGGAAGGTAAATGGTTCGGATGAAGCACCATTTCAGGGCTAAAGGACAGGACTGGGACCTTTGTTTCACTTGAGTGTTAGCTTTGTGCAAGTGACCCTAAAAGCACAGTTCTTACAGGCTTCTGTACCAGGTAAACTTGGCCAGTTTCCAAGTATTGATGCAGCCCGTCTCTTCTGAGGGCTTCTCTTGCTGCTACTGCAATAATAGAAATACCTCCCGTAGGCAAAGCTCTCAGGCTGGGACATCGGGGTCCTGTTGGCTGGGATCTTGATGTCCTGTCAGCTGGGACATCAGGGTCCTGCTGGCTGTGCTGCAGGCTGAGCCTGTGACTCTGGGTGTGGTGTTTGTTATTCATGCCCAGGCAGTGCCCAGTCTGCTGTGCCGAAACTGGCTCAAATATAAAGTAAGAGATGAACAAGATGTACGGTCATTACTGGCAAAGATCATGTTGGTTTAATTTATCTCTTGTTTTTGTGTAGTGTCTGTGAAAATCAGCTGATTTTTCTACCTGTCTGTGGGTGGGGCTTGATGCTTGATTTATCTTGCTGTTGTTGATAGAAATGCCAGAAAAGATGATGGTGCAAGTTGGTAGAAATTGTTTTACTAGTTTAGAAATAAGTTATTTTTCCTGTTCTTACCTGCTGGGAGGAGAGAACATACTGAGTACTTTCCTTTGAGTTGGAAATGGATTAGTAACTTCCTATATTTTTGCTTCTTGATGTGTGCCTGGGGCTGCTGGATAGCTGAAAACTCCTTCCAGATCTTCCTGTATGGGCTTAAACGTAATAGCATGAATAAAGGAGTACTTTGAGAGATTCCTATATCATTATTACTGAACCATTAAACACCTACAGTGAAAATAGTTTGCCAATAACACCAAGCTGAGCAGGGAAGTGCACACTCTGGAAGAGGGAGCCATCCTGCAGGAAGAGCTGGATAAGCTGGAAGAGTGGGCTAACAAGAACCTTACAAAGTTTGACAAGGACAAGTGTAAGGTCTTACACCTGGAAGAACAAAACCCAGGAGTGCAGCACAGGCTGGGATCTACCCAGCTGGAGAGCAGCTCAGGGGAAAGGGACCTGGGGATCCTGGTGGACAGCAAGCTCAGTATGAATGACCAGTGTGCTGCTGCTGTGGCTAAGAAAGCCAACAGGGTGTCAGTTTGCATCAACGGGAGCATCACCAGCAGAGACAAAGAAGTCATTATCCCACTCTGCTCAGCGCTTGTGAGGCCACACCCAGAATACCGTGTTCAGTTTTGGTCCCTGCTATACAAAAAAGAGGTGGACAGGCTGGAGGGGGTTCAGAGAAGGGCCACAAAGGACTGGGAAGCCGCCACAGGAGGAAAGGCTGAGAGAACTGGGCTTGTTCAGCCTTAAGAAAAGAAGGCTTAGGGGAGACATCATCACCATGTTCCAGTATGTAAAGGATGGCTACAAAGAAGATGGAGATTCACTTTTTACAAGGAGTCACACAGAATAGACAGTGGGCAATGGGTACAAGTTACTCTGGGGGAGATTCCGATTGGACACAGGAGGGAAAGTTTTCACAATAAGAATAATCAGCTGTTGGAATAATCACTCCAGGGAAGTGGTGGATTCCCCAACACTGGACACTTTTAAGATTCAGCTGGACAGGGTGTTAGAACATCTTGTCTAGACTGCGCTGTTGCCAAGAAAGGCTGGACCAGGTAATCCTTGGGGTCCCTTCCAACCCGGGATTCTGTGATTCTATGATATCAGGTATACAGGGTTTATTCTATAATCTTAGTGTGTTACAGACTTGTGAGGATACTTACCTTGAGGTGCAATAATTGCTTTTCTACTTGAAGCAGATTCTAGCCATTCAGGTGGAGAACTGCATTTGTGTCCTAAATGGTGTTGGCAAACATGGATAAATTTATGTATTTATTTTCAGCAAAATGACTGCTTGATTTTTTTTTCAATAAGAAACATACAAAAGTACCATTGTATCATTGCTGGCAGTGCTGAATTTGCTGCTGTGTGATCGGTGAAGTATTCTGCAAATGTTTAAAGTTTCAAAAAATAAGATGTTCCTGTTGCTGTATCTACCCTTGTCACAGGCAAGTAGAAATGAAACCTGACTTGCTGTGGAGTAATACTGATTTGTATTGGTGTACTTTTTTTTTTTAATTATGTAAGGTTTGTTGTGGTGTTTTTTTTTTTTTCCCCTCTTTTTCGTGACTTTAAAGCCTAGAAAATTTCTGAAGGAAAATGTGTCCCTGTGACCCCCTCAGAGCTTTTAGTTTAGAAGAGCCCTCTTGCAAACCCCTTGACAGTTCTTAAAGAGAATTTGGGAAGAATGAATAAAGCCATTTCAAGTGCTTAAGATGTCTTGCCATCCCTTTCCTCCTGAAGGACGCTAACTTTTTGGACCTATTTCTAAAGATGGTAGTGAACGAAAATGGCAAAATCCATTTTGTCTTTTATAGGCATCTTTTAATGCAACCATAAAGTGGCAAGAGGTCCAGGCCTGCAAGGACTTCCTGGCAGCGGCTCACTAATCCTTTCTAGGTATGGAGTTGTGTCAAAAGAGCATTATTCTGACACATAGTTCTAGGGCTTCTCTTTTAAGATTGGTGGAGACCAGCTGCTGCCGCAAAGCAATTGGTGTTGGTTTGATTACTTTTCGTAGCATTTGGATTGACAATTGCATCCTGAAGGGAGGAGTTCCACAGGTGATCTTCTCTGAACCAGGCATCTCTGCTTGGAGGCTGCCGCAGCGCCTGGGCCCTCTGTTTCCAGCAGGGAATTTGTTGTAATGCCTTTTCAGCTCTTCCCCACAACCAGAGTACAGGGGCCTTTCTGTTGATAGCTGGTGGAGAGGATTTGGAAAGCAAGCAAAGAACAAAAGGAGACAGAAATCGGGCACATGTCCCCCGTTAATTCACTCAGCAGCTAAGTTTTCTGTTAGGCTTAGGCACCTTTGCTTTTATATCTACAGACTCCACTTGAGGGATTGGTTCTGCAGGCTTTCACAGAGCTGTGCTGGACCTTCTCAGGACAGTGCACAAAGCTGAACATTACTGTCCTAAGGATGAGGACCATGGGATGCTTCTGCTGTAAGAAAAGAGAGAGGAAAAAGAGCAGGAATGGAGGTCTGGGATGCAGTCGGAGTATTGCCGGGGCTCTTTGATCTTGGTGTGACTTCGTTAATGATCTGATTTTGGACAGGAATCAGCAGCTTACAAGAAAGAAGGAAGCTCCTGATAGCTGAAAGCAAAGCAGCTTTGAAAACCAGGCTGTTCTTGGTTTTCAGTGCATCTTAAACATCTGTTGGTTTATTTGGTGTAGTACGAGTGCCCAGAAGCCTCTTTGGGTGGTGGGCCTCCATGTGTGTAGCAGTGTGGAGTGTGAGCGGGCACTTGCTGTCCTAACGCATTGCCAGCTGTGAGAGACGGTGGGTGGGAGAGGAAACAACATCGCAGGGAGAAGTGATTGATTTGTGTTGAGTTTTTCATGTGGGTTTTAGAGTGATGTGTGGGAGTTCCCTTCAGTAGCCTCAGGGAATGGCATTGTTTGGTTTGGATTTTTTTAGTATCCCAGGAAAAGAAAGGAAGAGTAAATGACCATGTTACAAAAAAAATCAGATTTTCATGTTAGGGGAGAAACAGATGAATTCATAAAAGAGGATTTAATCAACTACTGCCATGGGTAAATCATGTGGCCTGTGCAAACAAAGCCTCAGCTTTATCAGACAGTGTATTAACTCATGGAGGGAAGGTTGATTTATTACTCTTCATCCAGCCGGTAATTTTCAGCCCATAAACCCCTGAAGGGAAAGTAGCCATCCATGCTTATCACTTGAGAAGAGACCCTAGAACAAACAGATGCTGATTTCAGCCTAGCAGAACGTGTTGCCACTTGAGCACAGCTGCTCTGCCCAAATACAAGTGGCTGCAGTTTGTTCCTGCTCACTGGGTGTGAGGTACAGTCAGTGCTGAGTACCTGTGGCTGGGAGTAAAGCTGGGGGCTTTGGTGGGGCTTTGCTCCTCCATCTGCTGTAGGTCACCCGTGGACTTCACTCGTCAAGGCCTTCCCTTCTTTGGCCATTGACACAGACGTGGGGCTTCCCCTCAGGGGATTCATGAGGTTTGCAGAACTTTCAGTGCTCTGTGGGTATGTAGGTGAACTGGGATTTTTTTTTTTTTAATACTACAGAGGTGAATGATACAGCATTATTTGATTTATTTGCAATATTTCAGGTGATAGCCAGGAAATATGTAAACTGGCAACATAGTTTCTGCCCCTTTTGTCCTCTGAACAGACATATGTGAAACTTGATATTGTTTTAGTGTGTGTTTTACTTTATTTTTTAGGATTTCTTGGGACTGCTCACCGTTTTCAGGAGACAGCTATGCAAATGTGAGCTGCTAGTACCTGATTTTTTCAGACTGACATTTTAAAATATGTTCATTAAAGTTTTCATAACCTGAGTACATGCCTCCTGGTATCACATGCAAGGGAAATGTGTGTCTAAGAAACCTGTTATTAGCAGCTCATATTTTGTTTGTGCAGTGACTTATTTTCCCTTCCTGTAAAGGCAGATTCCTTACTGCCGCAAAAAACCAAATCTGTTCTTCAGATCTCAGCCTGTACTGTATTGTCTAGATGAGGAGAAACTTGGGGAGGAGAAAAACTTTTGCTCCTGAGCGATGGAAACTTCACCAGCTGGGAGTCTCCTTTGACCCACATGCCGTTTCCCTGGAATTGCCAGGGAAATGTGTCACAGTATTTCTGTTTGTACTTCTGCCCTAAGCTGCTATTTCTTTAAAAGCACCACCAGACGTTTTGCATCCTGTCTGTTAGCAAGAGGACAGTCCCAGCGGCTCTGTCTTGAGAGGAGACTCTTGGCATACTGAGAGCTGGGAAAACTCATCAGTTTCATTTGTCAGAAATGCTACTGTTTAGCTTCCAAGGTCTGAAGTTTCAATCCGTTCTTTCAAGGTGAGTGTAATGGTATTATAGATGGTCTGTGTATCCACAGAGCGTGGATGAACTGCATTAAATGGTTGCTCCTGGCATTCCTCCGTTCCCGGTTTTGGAGGAGAACGTGTAGCTTTGTTGTCTTAACACAGGCGGTATCTGGAAGATGGGTTAACCTCTACATGCAGACCCAGGGTGTTTAGGAGTAGCTGTGGTACATGCATCTTTTTGCCTGACACATTGTGGTAGTGGTAATGTGTAGAATTAGTTTCTGCACACGATTCCTAGGGACTTTGGAGGGCAGAAAAGTGCCCTTAGAGCTCATGGCACTTTTCATCTTCAAAGTACATTATAATCATTAATACATTAATTAGGCATTCTCCCCTTCCTTCCTGCTAACATGGTTTATTAAGCTGAATGTATTTATCTTTGGGCAGCTTCTACAAGCAATTGAATGAATAATTTTCCTAATAACTTTAATAGCAAAGACATGAAAGGGAACACGAATGATGAGAAGAACAAGAGATGGAGGTAAATAAAGCTGCACTGTGAAAGGGGAGGAGCAATTTCATTCTAGGTGTGACCCTCTGAAGATCCCAGCTGGCAGCTGTGCAGCCTTTGTTGCTTCTGTCTCCCCTAACCTACATGTAATTGCACATCTATGCAACACTTGTGCTAGCACACACAAATGTGAAGAAAAAAGGAGGTCATGGATGACTTGGACCTGCAGGAAAGGAAAATATGAAACTAGTTTGCAATTGCAAGGCGAAGAAAGGCTGTATGAAAGTTTGACTTTACGTATGCTTACGATGTCTTAGGTGTTTTTATGAGAACCAGTATGATTGAGTATTTCACAGGTGATAAGTTGCAGGACCCAGGAGGCAGAGGAAGGTCATGAAAGACTGTATCAGGGGATTTAAGGAATTGAAAACTGCAATGTAAAGCAAATGAAATCTTGCTTTCCTTCTCTGCCTTTACCCCTCAAATGTTGCCCGTTGTGCCCTCAAAGCACACACAAATACATGCCATACGAATGTTACCATACATATGCTGTTTTGCGCCTACTCTCATAGTAAATGCTGGTGGAAGGACATAAAGTGTTTTCTCTGAATAAGGACATGCCCCCAAAAAAGCTCTGAGACTCAGTGACTGGTGACTGGGATGCTGCACTGTGGATGTAGTGATTTGCATCTTAGGCGTTGCTCTGCCATTTAGTGAAGTGATTTCACCTCTGTCGTCTTCTTGTCTTGTTTATTTAGATTCACAAACTTAAGACCAGGAGGGACTGCTAGATCATCTGGCCAGACCTGTTGTGTATCACGTCACAGTTCATTGAGCTTGATACAGTTATTACTATACTGAGCCCAATAACCTGTGGGTAGTTACAACCTATCTTGCACAAAGCTGAAATTTCGACATTAAGCTCTACAAGAGAGGAGTTGTGTTCTATCTGCGCTTTAAGCAGAGCTTCTCACCAGTGTTATTAAACTGACATCAACACCAAGAAGAACAACAAGGGTACTACCAGTAATGTTAATTATAATAAAATCTAATAATATTTTATTGGTTAAGCTCGCAAAGATTTTTTCTAAACCATGAAGCCAGACGCTATATACCAGCTATAACCTTCAGAAAGGAGATTGAGAGTGGCTTTTCAATTCTGGAATGCAAATACTTCTGCAGGACAACAAACCAGGTATTGGGAGGGCTCTTTAATGCAGTGGAGAAGGTTGTAACAAAAACCCCCAACATAGCTTGGAGCTGTTCTCCAGCAACAGACATTTGCAGCAAGTTGCAAGTAGTTATGTTATTGATCTCTGTACAACAGTAAGGGAGTAAAATGTTACCACTGATGGCATACGGAGTAAGTATGCCATAAGTCTGAGATGCAGGATTTTATTAAACATGGAGGATTAGCTCTGTTCATGTATCTCTTTATTCCTATTTTAGAGTTCAAGTAACCTGCCTGTGCCACTTTGCCAGAAAAGGGCTTGTCAAGCAAAGTGAATATTTTTTTTTCTTTTTGCAAGAATTCTTTGAGCTAATGTGGATTTGACACTCCCACAGCTTCACTCAAGCTCTGTCAGACCAGGAAGATGTTTGTCAGCATCCTGTTCCTCTGAAAAAGCTAACCTAACAGCTTGAAAGAAGAAAACCTTGATTTAAAATAGAAGTGTTTGTGACAGGACAGGGTGATAGGAATGGAAAGATCCTTCCTGACCACCTTCTTGTTGTCAGAGGAGCTCATCTCTTCCCCTTGGCACCTTGGGCTGTGTAGAGTTTGCCAGACTGGCTGCAGGCTGCCCAGGGAGTGAGGGTGATGAACAAATGCACTGAGAAGTGACCAGAGTTTACTTGCTGGGGTAGGAGCAGTGCCCACCACCACCGTCAGTTGCTTCTTACAGCCCTCAGGTGGAGGAGCTACAGCTGGGTTACTTGAAGCAGCATACGACTTTACCAATCTCACTGCACCTTGTCAAAGGTTACTTTCCCCCAGCAGTATCAGTGGAGGAGAGCTGTCATCTCAGACCCTGTGGCTCTCAGCCTGATCCATTACCCCACACCACTGGGGAAGGACAGTTTAAAATAAAATGCCAAGCTGCAGAGAAGCTAACACACTTCTGCCCTCCCTGGCCCCTGCTGTGGGGCAGTGGTCTTTGGCACACAGCAGAACAAACATGGCTGTTGAAACTCAAGGCAGCGTCTGGAAGGAAAGCAGCTAAGTCTGACAAAGTTGTCTTTGAAGTCCTCAGGGCACTGCTGGTCCTGTGGCCACATGCTCAAGGTGAAGCTCAGCCTTGTCCAGAACCCCCCACCCTGCCTAGGTCTATGGCAGTGCTGCAGACAGGGTCATCCACAGCACTGGCAGGCAAACTGATGCTCAGCTGGTTGCCCACAGGCACCAAAGCTACAAAGTCAGGCTTCAATCAGGACTACTAATTGCCTTGGGTGGGGGTGCTGTCTTCCCTTTGGCCCTTATTACCCTGGCACCACAGGTGCTGCCATCACAGCTACCTTGATTAAAGCTGGCCAAAGCACAGCCAGAAGCACTGCAGTTGTACCTCTGATGGTAAAGCAGATGTGCTTTAGCTTTAAAGCCTTGCCTTGGGCCTCAGCATGAGAACAGATAATTTTTCTTACAGCAGGATGGGAGTTGTTCAGACTCTATAACAAGAGAGAGAAAGGAGGAAGTGAAACTGAACTGGAGCAAAATGAAGTTTGTGTTTGTAGGGCTTGTGATGCAGTTTTTATCTTTGTAGCCAGAACTGAGCCTTCAACCTGGTTCAGTGAATGAGTTGAGCCACTAAGGCTTCATGCTATGATAATACACAGTTGTTTGGGAGCCACACAGCTTGAGAGTCCATCGTTTTGGGACAGTCTCAAAAAGAAACATTCACAGGTTCAGATACAAGTCTGTTTCAGGGTGTTGTTTCAAAGCTAATAGGGAATGTTCAAGTGGAAAGCATGCAGGAAGACAGCAAAGTAGAAATCCCCAGTGCACCTCAGTTCAAAGCAAGGTCTGCCCTGTTGTTTCTATTTGTAGTACTTCAAGAATGTGTTTATTTTGTTATTACAAGAGGCAGCTGGGATGGACAGCAGTGTGGAATGGGACAGGTTAAGATAAAAAAGCTCTGCCGTGGTATCCCCTTATTCCTTTTCTTTCAGAGCCAATGTGGACTGGAGGTGAGGAAGGCCACAATGAGACTGATTTCTTGCAGCTGACAGGTGTTATGTGGAGTTCCAGAGCTTTGAAAAGCAGGTCCTGAAGTCTGCATGGCATGTGTTGCAGCGTGGGTGGTTCCATTCTCCTTTCCTTGGATTCCCACAGGATGTGCTACTCTTCCCTGTCAATCTGTTTAGCACTGGATGTGAGCCCTTCCTGACTGTGGTCTGTTAGCAATGGCAGCATCAGCTGGAATGTGGTAAGTGTGACCTCCTCGTAGTGTAGCTTTTATATAAGGCAGTGTCTTCCACTGTTCTTTGACTGGTCAAAGATTGAAGTGGCTTTGTGCTCAGCTTTTGTGGATGCCTAGGCTCATGAGCCTTCATCTTGCCCAGGTTCTGATGCTCAGTGCTGGGCAGCATCATCTCTGTCAGGCTGCTGACGCTCCTCGATAAGTGCTGTATCCCAGTATCTGCAAAATTTTACCCCTTCATGCACCTTCTCTGTTTGTGTTGTGATTACAGAATAATTTTTGCCTCCTGTACAATATTACTTAGGTTCCAGAAATGCAGACTGTTATTGCAGTTGTTAAAGAAAAGCAAAACTGCAGTTCAGTACTGAGTATGAAATACTCCCCAAATCAGGTGTGGCAACTATATATATAACTCTCAAGCTTCTGAGATATTAAACTGGTCAGAGAAATGAATGTGGTGGGCATGACCACTATTATAGTCAGCATCTATAGCAGACCACAGAGCAGTTTCACCTGCTCTAAAGGTTTCCACTTTTTTCAACTCTTGCTTTGAATGTGCATCCTGTGAAATGCCTTATTTCTCTGATTCTACTGACAACAGTTTCTAGAGGTCTTCTGCGACAGCATGAAAATCATGAGCCCTGCCACTTTCAGTCTGTTGACTGCTTTTCTTTTATGTGCCATCTGCATGAAGCCATGCTACTGTGTTGATCCTTTTGTTCCTCCTGTCTTGGGTTGGGTATTTTCACCACTCATCTGCCTTTTGTAGGCAAAGGAAAGATTCTCAGCATCTGCAAGAACCCTGCCCTGTTCTTATGGGGAGGGAGGGGAACCCCAACATTTTGTTGCCATATGGTTTTGGCTGATTTGTGGATTTAATAATTTCCTTTTGGCAGAGGACTATCCAACTCTGTGCTCTCTACTAAGAACTGACTCATGGAAATTGAGTTTTCCCTCAGTGTGTTGGGACAGTGAGTATCTGTGTGTATTTGAGGAAGCTAGCGAGCTAATGTGCACCTGATGAACGTTTCTAAATGTGGGGGGAAAACCCATATTTGGCTACTTTAAAAAAACCTTCTCATTTTATGCATCATCCAATTGGATGTTCATCTATTCTAAATAAGAGAATTGTCTGCCTCATTGCTCACAAATTGCAAAGCTGTTGACCTGAACATGGTTGTTTTACAGAGGTAAGTGATGACTGGTAGTGGATAGGGCTGATCAGATAACCATGGTGATAAGCCTGATATAAAATACAAACCTTGGTCTTGCTGTGTCCTGCATTTATATAATATCATGGCCTTAGGCGTTGTCATCATCTAGGCTTAAACCTGAGATTTGTGGATCTGAAAGTACAGCCTGGTATGAGCTGGAGGCTCAGGCAGGTGCACTGTGACCAAACGTGAGGTAAAGCATATTTACATAAGCTGCAATGAAAAAGATTTAAGCAAATGCATTTTTATCTGACTTTTGTGATAGGCTGTGTATGCAGCCTGCTGCTGCAGCTTGGCAGATAAGCAGTGTCTTCTTGAACTGTAGCAACTCATCGTGTCTGAACTGTGAGCTGAGGAGCCCATCTTTGTTATCACGAGACTGAACTGTCTCAGTAGGATTTGTGGTCCAGCCACAAGAAGGGGACAGAGCTACAATAGGCAGGGGTTCAGACTGTTTTCAGGAAATCCAGCTGATCATAGTGGAGTTCTGGGGCAGGGGGGGTCAGCAATTTGTGTATTCAGGGGCCTCACAGAATGAGTGCCTGTAGTACATTAGAAGTGTCTTAGGAAACCAAGCTCATTAAATTATATGGTTTATCATAGCACTGTCAAAAAGTTGGGGATATTTAATGCTGTTTGTTTTCTTCTGTAATAGGATTAACTGCTCCAAACAATGGAGATTTCTCTGTATCCTCAGGAAATTATTTCCCACCTTTAAAGATTAATGTCATGGAAATTTTTCTTTGATCTCAAGCCTGACTTTCATTGGCTCAGATTTATCCTCTTATTTCTGGATATGAGGGTAGGAGAATCAGGATTTGTTGCATCAAGGTTTGGAGGCATGGCATTGCTGTTGCTCCAAATGTGGAGGAGGTGTGGGTGACCAGGCTTTGAAACAGTGATACCTTTCCCTTACGAGCAGGAAACCTGCTGCATTTCAGCTGTGTTGCCTCCTGACCCACTGAATGACCTTTGGTGTTTTTATTTTGAAACACATCCCACTGTACAAGAGATACACGTAGCTACAGACCTAAAAGATTATCTGTATGCTGTTGCACACGAGCAGGCTGCACCCAAGGCTAAATCCCGCAGCCGAGCCGGGTATTAGCTGACAAGCAGGTGATATGTGGAGAACAAATGGGGAGCACAGAGGGTGTTTGTTAGGCTCCTCAGGCTGAAGAAATGGGGGTCTGTGCTCAGGAACAAAGACAATTTGCATTTAATTTATCTGGTCTGCAGTGCTGGCAACAATGGTAGATGTTCATCTGTAGCATTAAACCGCTGCACAGCCTGGGGGGCTGAATGGGGATCTTTGTTCAGGGCTGGAGCAGCAGGAGCACTGAAAATCGGGACCCAAGCTCTGTGTCATACAGCACAGTCACAAGGATGAGACAAGGGGGAGAGAGAGAGAAACTGGATGCTGGTAAATCCTACCCCATCTCTCCTCCAGTTCCAGGAGAGGTGTTCAGTGACCTGGGGAAGCCCTAAAGTGAAACTGGTGCCATCCTCAAGTGGCTCTCAGCCTGTCAGTCCTGGCATGCACGGCTGCTCTGCACCGCAGTGTGGATGAGGGGCTGGCTGCTGCTCTTCCCAGAGCACTGTTGCAGAGGGCCAGGCAGGAGCAAGCCAGGCCGTGTGTGAGGTGCACGCTGCTCCTGCAGCTAGCTGAGGCTCCACACAGGAGGTTGGACAGCCCAAAGTCTTACCTGGCTGGGACAGGGTCTTCTCCCTAGAGGAGGCCTTCAGAAGGTGGTGAGGAGGGTGCAGGTGACCTCTATTCTTCTGGCAGACACCCGAGTTCAGCCAGGTGTTATGTGGTGGCTGGGATCCCCATCTACCCAGACATGCAGGCTTGGCACTGAATCTTTCATTTAGCTTAACACCCTCCCCAGGGGACTCCAGACATTCACTGGGCTGCAAAAATCACGTTCCCTCAGTCTGACAGCCACAGAACACAGTGTGGCCACCAGCAGTCTTCCCCACAGTCCCCAACCTCCTTGCTCGTTGCAGAAGTCATACTTCTGCTACAAGTACCAAAGCAGTGGCAGTTCAGCTGAGACCTCCACCTGGCAGCGGGTGACTAGTGGGGTCTTCTACTGGTCTCTTACCAGGAGCGATTTGCAGTCTGCTGTTCACCGCAACAGGCAGGAGGAAAGTGTGGGAAATACGATTCTGTTCTGTAGCCCCACAGAGAAACGGTGTTTGGTTCATGGACTGACCATGCCAAACACCCTCTCAGAAACCTGAGCTTCTGCCACCTCACCTACTCCATTGTACAGTGCTTGCCATGCCAGCTAAATGAGAAGAAGTGTTAATTGCATGGTGTGCTCCTAAGCTGCTTTCCAATGCTTTCTAGAGGCTGATTAAGAGAGTGACGTGGGGATTATTGGGATCCTGGAGGAAAAATCTAGTGGAGGAAAAAAAAAAGGAAATTCCTTGGAGGAGAAAAAGGAGGGATTTGAACAGCTGATGGCAAGCCTCTGAAAAAGAAAAAAAAAAAAAAAACAACTGGGAGAGTTAGGCAGCAGATGGACTAACACTGCCTGGGCTTGTGCCAACACATCAGATTGATTTTAAAGACGAAGCACCCACTGCCTGGGAAAGCAAGCCAGTAGCCCGCAAGTAGGAGTGCTTGCTGGCAGCTGTTCAAACACTAGCTGCTTAACAGTTCACTTTCAGGGCACCAGGAGTCAGTGAGAAACACTGGGGACTTGGGATATGAAATATGACCAGTGGGGGCTATGGACCAATAAAGGGATTTTTTTTGTACGGAGGATTGCATGTAAAATAGTGTCCAGTTGCTCAGGACCTCACAGTGCACAATTAAAGGACCAGAAAAGATCAAAGAACCATCAAGTAAAACTCCTGCCTTCCAGCATGGTGAGTGCTGACTCTTTCAAGCAAGGGTGTAGGCTTCTCTGGAGTTCAGTTCCAGAGGAGATTTTTTTTTTGCTGGACCTCAGCTGTAGACCTTGCTGTAGATCAGCTTATGTCCTGAGGTGTGACTGCTGTCCCAAATGACATTAGATGTGTTATGGACATCTACCATAATTTACTCGAACTGAATTTGCAGGGGTACCTCAGTGATGCATTTGGATATGTACGCTGACAAATACCTCCTTCACCCACACCATCCCTTTCCTTCTACAGAAAATATATGAGCTGGAGTGGCTTATTTTTCCCTCCCGCACTTTTCTCAAAATGAAATGAAAAACCCCCTGTTGATGAAATAAAACTGCTGAAATAAACCATGTGAAGACTCTTTGGTAAAATAAACATTTTCACAGCAGTTTATTCCATAGATTATATATACATGCATATGTATATGTAATATAGCTTGATGGTCCACCTAATTTATGAAGGCTGTTTCATGGTTATTCCTCTTAATTTCCCATTATGTATAATTTGGTTCTCTTTTAAGTATGCTGTGCCCTGTTCTTATGGTATACATGGCAAAGTGTTGCAGACAGTGAGCTGGTGCCAACTCCTGCATCTTGAATTGCCCCTTGAACATAAGCTTATATAAAAGTTAATCAGTTTTTAGGCTGATTGTACAACATGTGCAGTTGTGATTAGAGTCTATATTTAAGACTTGGCTGCCAAAAAGACTTCAACAGTGATGGGCTTACAAGTATTTCAGCAAAAGGCTGACACAAATGTGGGGTGGGATGGGAGCGCCACACAATTTATGCTCTGCCCCAAGGAAATGCCACCCTCCACCCTGGCATAGTGTTTCAGAGAAGAGTACTGGAGTTTGTCATCCCACCTCCTTCACTGTCCTGGGGTTTCTGATGCAATAGAACTGGGGTGAGAAAACAAGTGTGATGCAGCAGACTTGGCAAAGCCCGGCTGTGGCAAAGGGAAAAGGTGCTGGGTGGCTGGCAGCAGGGGGTTTTGGGAGCAGAGGTGTGGAAAGGTAGAGGATGAGCAGCATCAGCTGCCAGTTCCCATCGTTAAGGAGCTCCTCTGTTCCCCCTGCTGTGCTGCAAGTTGTTTGTAGCCAGAGCAGTTCGGAGAAAACCAATATCCAGCTGTCACTCAGAGCTCAGACAGGTTTTATATTGGTGTTTGCAATAGTGTGTCTTGACTTTTGAGTAGCTGGGGATCGCTGAAGCCAGAGAACCTGATCGGAGAGGATTTTCAGGCAGATTTTCAGCTCTAAGTTAAGATAGACTCTTATCTGCCTGCTTAGCTGACAACCACAGGTCTGGAGGCTGGTGAGTTGGCCTTTCACTGCTGGGGCATTTGTTTGGTGTACACCGTACAAATAACATGACAGGCTCTGGCAGGCTCTACCAGCTGCTTGGCCATTTATGGTGGTGTGTAAAATAGATGTGGTGGTCCCTAGAAAGCCAGCAGGAATTTGGCACGAGGACCCCTGGTCTCAGACAAATATCACTTAAGCGTTCACTAAATGGGCACGTATCCAGATTTATCCAGTTCAATGTGAGGTTCTTCTTCTGGTTCCCAAAAACAGCTTCTCATCAACTGAAGCCTTCTCTTGGTCTGCTTTCATACAAGACTGTCCTTAAAGTATCGAACCAAAAGTTACTTCCTCCTGTTACATTCTTCTGTTGCATCCTGCCAGTTTTACACCACTGACTTGGGTGAAGCAATGCTGGCGTGCAGCTGAGGCAGCCTGATGGTGAGTCTGGTCCTGCATTTGCTTTAATAAACTCATATAATGGATTTCTAGAAATGTGAATGTCATGGTAACTGATGGGAAATGCATCAGGTAAGAAATGACAGGTTTCTGACTGATAGCCAGGCATATTAAATATATGGGTGTTTACTGGCAGGGACAGTTACTGGAACAACACATTTATGATTCATGGAAAATAAATGTAAACATAAAATTATTTTCTTTCACTTTTTCCTGTCCCTGTCACTGTTACCTACCTGCTTACAGAACAAAAATATTTTCTGGGCAGATTCAGAGGCTGGTAGCATCAAAGTCAACTTGGAGTCATGCCCCAGCACAGTCCATGGAGTTCCTCTGCATTTACACCAGCATTATAGATGAGCTTCTGGCTCACAAGAGCAATCAAAGCTTATCAACGTGGTTAGAATTTGAAATTTCAGATGCTTCCCCTGAATGGTTCGTGAGCAATCTACAGGCTAGGAGTTATTTGCGGAAAGTATCCAGCAGTTAATTTAAAATCCCATATACATTTGAGATGTTCATAAGCTACTTGCAGACAATTTGCAAACAGAAAAAGCGGCTAAAATTCATCAAAATAAATGATCTGCCATGAATTATTCATTTGGCTCCCATCAGTCATGCCAAGTGTCTCCCTTGTTGGTAGTCTCTGCAAAGAAATCAGGGATTGAATTTAGCTTAGAGACAGAAGTATGCTTTCACCCCTAGAGGTGCTTCTTCAAAGCAGACTAGCGGCATGTAGGTGATGAGAATAAGAAAGCTTCAGCAGCACAAACTGTTCCTGCTCTGTGGATAAACAGCAGATTTTAGCCAGCAGGGCTGTCAGGCAGGCTGCTTCCACAAGGACGATTTTTGCAAGAACTACCCCGACCACCAAAACAAACCCTGAACTTCAAGGGGAGAGGAAAAGGGAGAATTTGGCCTGTTTGTTATAAACAGGAGAGGTATGTTTCAGCCCATCCTAGCAGCAGGCTGAGCATAGCTTTGCCATTTGTGGTGGGAGGGAAGAGTACGGGTGAAGTTTGGATCGCTGAGGGGAAAAAACCAAAACAAAACCCAACAAAACCAAAAACCCACAACAGGAATCATGACCTGAGAGTGTTTCAGGCACCAGCATGTCTTCCCATCCTTGCATATGGAATTCACCTCTGCTCATGAACACACTGCTCTAACTAGCAGAAAGGGGAGAGACAGAATTAAATGACTTAGTGGTGTTCATGCAACATCTCAGAGACAGAAACTGCAGTGGGAAGGCTCTGTACCACTTAGTTAATATAGTGGCAACCATATCCAGGTGCAGCTTTTTTTGAGGAACAAAGGTCGCTAATTGAAGGGAAAGGACCTCATTCACTGCTGTTTAGCTCAGGTTGACAGCAGATGAAATATAGCTGACAACGGCTGCATTTTGATAAATAGCAGTGGCATAGCACAGATAAGAATACTAAGAGTTAATAAACTGTCTTACATCAGGGAGAGAAAAAAAAACAACTTAGTTGGATTCAAAGGCAATACATGTAGCAGCATAAGCCCTCAACACTCAATAGGCCCTCCTATGAGACTCTTATAACCTGAATTTAGTTGCAGCATGGACGTATTATCCCCATTTTTTTCAATAAAGGCATTGCCATGGCTGCATGTGCAGTGACAAGCCAGACCTAACTCTCCAAAGCCTCAGCCCAGTGCCTGAGGTGCTAGGTTACAGCTTTTACTCTTCAGAAAATGGAAATAAACAGGGCATAATAGAGCTTAGTGAACTAAAATGCCACATAGCTGAAAGAGGGGCATCTAGCAGCAAAACTGATAAGAATGTATGTTGAAGCAATCTCTTCGCACTTCAATTTACATCTTGCGCTTTGCCGTGAGCCCTATACTTGAGAACCACTCAGCGACATCTAATTTAGATAAGTGTACCTGTCATCTTTGTCCTGTTGCTTCTAACATTGGTATAACACAGATGGCTTGCTGGGAGTGAGTGAGAGGGGCTGGTCTTCTGGGGGAAAGACCTGGGGCTGCTGGCAGCTGGCCACCTACCTCCATGTAGTGGGCAGTTTCTCATTTGAGTCCTGGTTTGGAAAGGAAGAGTCTTGTACGTCTCCAGGAGAGAACAGCCAGGGTCTCTGAGAGAGGTCATGTGGACAAAATGCTGATTTCTTTTTCAGTGGTCTTGCTTTCCTTGCAGCAGATTAGGAACAGGCTCATCAGGCAGGTAGCTGTATTTGAGTTAATTTCTCCTCTATTTTAAGCTTTTATTTCAGTCTATTTGACCTAAAAATTAATTCTGATGTACCACATACCAAATAACATGTTTTATTTTACAGTATATTCACACAACTTAAGAAACTCTCATCGCTGACCTAAGGCAAGCTGGAAGAGGGGGTTCAACAGGATGCTGGTGAGCTGGTGACCCAGTGTCATGAGAGGGGAAGGCAGCTCATGTCTGTAGCGGGGCTAGATTAAGAGCCTGCCCCTGCCTGCCCTGGCACACCACTGCATTCCAGAAAGGCTCCCTGGCCCTGGGGTGAGGTGCAGGTAGCAGTCTGGCTGAGACAAGAGGATGCAGCAGAAATAGAGGAGCAAACCCCAAGACACAGCTCAGCTTGGGCTTCAGTGTGTGTCTAACATGTTCATTTTTTAAGATTGCCAAAAACTGTGCAGGAAGGGAGTGTTCAAAGCGGTGTGGCTGGACCAAGCCACAGGCCTGGTTTACATGTGAGGAGACTTGTTTCCTGTGCTCTGCTTAGACTGTTGCCACAGTGAAGGCATCAGCCAGGGTAGTTACGTGGTGTGCACAGGACCTGCTGTGGGCCCAGCCCAGACCTTACTTTTGTTGGTTTCTACAGCTGCCTCAGTGCCTCAACTGCCTGGGAAACCCCACCAGGAGCATCACTGCCTTCCCATGACATTCCAGGTTCAGCCCTGACCGAGATAGGTAAACCCTGACCTGTCCCCTGCCTCCTCTTAAGGTCTCTGCCTCAAAAGGGTTCTGAAATTGGATATGGCAGCTCTTTCCCTCTTCTTGGTCTAGGTGACCCTCTTCCATGTCACCTCCCCAGATTCACATCCTCTTGCCAAAAATCTGTTATCATCTGGGAGGGCAAGTCAGTCCCAAGAAGAGCCCAAGTCCCACTTGGAGGCTGTGTCTGTCCCGCATGGTGGAGGGAGGGAAGGCAGACAGGCCTAGATGAAGTGGCCCTGTTGACACCCCAGTACCCCCAGGCAGTTGGGGGCCATGGGGGCCTCCAGGGTGATGTTGGGGGAAGCGGGAGCAGAGCAAGGTGGGTTTTCTCAGCAAGGATCTGCTGCTGTCCTCCCTGGTGCCTCCTGTGTTGGGTGGGGCAATCCTGCGACCCAGGCGGTGCTCCTGGGCCACTGAGAGGAGACACCACCCCCTGCAAAAAGTTTTCAACCCCAAAATCTGGGGCAGTGCTCTCACATGGCAGCTGGTGGCGAAGGGCTGGGGGACGCTGGAGGCTCGGTGCTGCTAAATTGCTTTGCTATTAATGATACAGACTCTGTTACCTCATGTTTCATTTTAAATACGTTTGCCTGCAGATAGCAGTTTTGCAGTCTTTCTTACATTGCCATAGAAACAATCTTTTGCGTTCCTCTATTTGTTGTGCATTTTTGTTAAAGGCTCTTTCTTCTTTGCTTATCCACTCCATCTTTTCATTTGCTGCCGCTCTCTTTGTTATGTTCTTCCAATTCCCTTGCCTTCTAGCTTGCTGAGCTACAGCTAAATATTTTTCTTGGTAAAGATACCCAGCTCACAGCCTCTACCTGTATAGCTGTCAGAATCCACCCACGATATGGCACGTGGATAAGGAAACTGGCCGAAGTGTGTGTGAGCGCACATGTGCCTATGTCCACAAGTGCTGGGATTAGGAGAGGAGAAGGAGATGGGAAGAAATGTGATAATCTGGTATCAGATTGGTTGCCTTTGACAGTAATGACACCAATTTTAACCTCTGCGTTATGACCATGGAATGAGGCTGCCCATCAGAGGGGACTGTGGGATTCCAAGGGGTTTCTTGCCTGGTTCATTTACACCAGGAAGAAGCATTGCTTGAAACTTCTGTGCTCCATGTGATTATAAGAAGGCAAAAGTCTTCCTGGACATGCTGATTGGAGAGAGAGATTTTATGATGAATCACTCTCCCAGGTGGATTGTATTTGATTGTTTGCTTTAGAAGAGAAAAGGAATAAAAAGGAAGATGTTTAGGGCTTCTCTGATAGCAAAGGGTGACTTTTGCTATCACCCACATTATATCTTGTTTCCCTTCTCCTTTGCTGCCTTTGGCAGGAAGTACCCAAGAAGAAATAAGAGCCATTCATGAAAAAAAAGAAAAAAAGCAAGTATATTCAGTGACTGCTCACATGTAAACAAATGCATCTTTTTCCCCCCTATTCCTCATGGGAGGCTGCTCTACTGCTGGCAAAGGGACAGGCACTGATGCAACCAACATCTCCTCACATTGCAAGTGCTGGGCAGAACTGGGGACAGAGTCCTCTCTCCTTGAACACAGGGCAGGGCTTTGTGTGCTGGGATGGGTGCTTTTCCTGAGCTGGCTGGAGCATCTCCCAGCAGTGGCTGCAGGACGCAGGAGAACATTTTGTCCAGCCTCTGTTGTGCTGTGCAGTGGGTGAGAGAATGGAAGGTATCACCTGGGCCTCATATTACCACTATCTGTTCTCCTTTTGTTATAATCTTGTGTTCATGAGAAGGGTTAACTGCTTTGAACTAACTTCTCAGTGAAACCTCTTCTCATTTAAATTCCCCTTCCTCAGGGACTCAGCTATTCTGTATGTCCAGACAGTGAAACTGCGATAGATAAGTGGCTAGAGTGTATAGGAATCCTAAAGTCCTGCTTGTCTTGTGTGACAGCAGGACAAACAAAACCAGAATTTCTCCTCAAAACAGAGCAGAAGAAGCAGGATTAGCAGTTGTAAGAGTATTTAGATTCAACACCAGGAAGCCACATGCAGAACAGATTCAGTTCTTTCCCTTGCCTTTAATGAATCCTTTAGGGGCACCAAGTGCTGCAATGGTGTGGATGGATGGAGAGGACAAACAGGGGAAAGCAGGACAGGATTTAACTTGATTCTTCCCACCCTTCAAAGTCTTCTATTGAGGGGTCCTATCAGGAGAGTTTTTGATTCTTGTTTTGTATGGATATCCCGGGCTTCTCTTCACTTTTTCCCTTAAAGCCGCCATGCACTGAAATCTGTTTGTAGTACATAGTTACCAAGATCAACTGTAACAGTAATAGCACGTGGCAGTCTTCTCTCTTCTGAATCAATTTGTACCATGTATGAGTCTAGTTCTGTCAGATGAAGTGAACTGTGACAGTGTCTGTCCATCCATCAGGACAAATCAAGCTGTTCATACATTTACTCCAAGGACATCTTGCTGCATTTAAGATTTTTTTTTTCCTGTGGCAGAGTTTCCCTGTTTTGTAATGCCAAATGTAAAAATTGTGGGGTCCTTCAATATTGTGAGAACTGCATTAACCATGTTGGTGTCATTTAAACACTTGTACTTCTTGCGTTTGGCTTCCCTCCAGTGTTGTTTTCTTTTTCACATTGTAAAAAATTTATTTCATGTACGGGGACCTCCTTTCCCCATGTCATGTATTGATGTCATGCACAAACCCACAGCTGACCCATAAAGATGCTCCAAGCGCTGTTAGCTAATGGCAGCTATTAGTGCTGCTGGTCTACTGGTGTGGAAGAGCAGGGTTTTTTTTAGGATAGAAACGGACATTTTTTCAGCCTGGTGATGATGCAGCGCAAGTTCATTGTTTGAAATGATTTACAGTGCAGGAAAAGTGAGAGAGGCTCCAGAACTTTTGCTCAGAGGGTTGCAAACATGTGTTAGTGCTAGAGCAGAGCACCTTTGACCTTCCTGGGAGAGTGGGGCCAGCTGCGAGCTGCTGCTGCATGTGGTGAGATTTCAGTATTTCCTTGGCAATAAAAGTCAGTACATCCACAGCAGAACTTGGTATTTCTAAGGATATGTCCAAAGGCTACACTCCACGGTATGAATAACTCAATTTGAAGTGGCAGATGCCCAGGTGGTTTTTGTGTAAGAACATAATTTCTCTACTGTGGAAGCTTATGATGCTTGTTCCGACATCCTGAATCCATAAAACTCTTCATCACCTCAGCTGCAGCTATTGATACTTTCCATTTCCTAAATTATTTTTCTCCCTTATCCTCTCTGGAGACTTAATTAGACAAGGAGCAGCTATATGAAGGATCAATGACAGACTTTGAGCAAGTGATACTTCCATGTGGCAGCACAGCAGCTCTCAGCGCTTTTGTGACTGTTATGGAAGCATCCTGACTGACACCGACTTCCAATTCCATTGCGCTGGGGTCCTCTAGAGCACGGTGGTCCTGCCAACAGGTTTATTGATATGGTGAACTACAATTTTCTCCAGCTTTATGCATCCTCCCCACTGTGGCAGTGGTGAATGGGGCCATGCCCAGTAAGGTGGGTTGCTGCAGGTTGCTGCTGTTTACTGCTATCATATCCACCCAAAAATTGCAAAGATCTGTCTTTACTCAGCAGCCAAATAGGTTTGACTGGACAGAAGGGAGCACAATAAATCCCTTTGGTGAGTCCCTGGAGGGTGGATGAAAGGTCGTGGTTCAAGTCTTACACCACAGTTTTGTTTTCACACTGCTTTGGCTATGTCAGGGAAACTGTAGGGAGTTGTTGCTCTTTCAGAGGTAAGCAACATTTTGGTTGCAGAGTAAACAGAGAGCCCTTTTGTAGCTCCCTGCTGAAGAAGTGGCTCTGCTGGAGAGGAAAGGGATTACCTCAGTTTTTAGGTGAACTTTTTTTTGTGAAAGAGGTTCCATTGCTCAGGCCAAAGATGCTACCCGACACACAGCAATGATGCCTTCACCTTCCTTGATGGAACCAGCCCTGTAACTGAGTGAAGCCTTTCCTTCTCTGAGTAAACTTAGTGGGGTTGCTGTGGACCTCTTGGAAACAGTGACTGTGGTCTGGGTTTTTAGGTGGCCAATAATGCAGAGAAGATCACATGTGCTGTTAAGTACTGCAATGTGTAGAGAGAGACTCTAGGCTTAATCTCTTACTTGCACTTATTTAGAATGTTCCCCTCTAACTAAGCAATAAGCTGTGGTAAGTCACCCTTTTATACCCTGATGCTTTAGTTAAAATGTTTCATTAAACAGTTCAAATGGAATGTCTGG
Organism: Patagioenas fasciata; assembly: GCF_037038585.1. Classification (NCBI taxonomy): domain Eukaryota; kingdom Metazoa; phylum Chordata; class Aves; order Columbiformes; family Columbidae; genus Patagioenas; species Patagioenas fasciata. Next base: position 49,362,867 of record NC_092522.1, read on the forward strand.
AAAAGTTTACAGCTCCTGCAAATTCTCCTCTGCTATTGGAAAAGTCATGTAAACAAGCATCACTTTATTATATGCATTGTTCCGATAATGCCCTGTCCAAATGGGAAAGACTCGAGTCAAAGCAATTTAGTCCTTGTTTCAGTGTAGTTTCTCTTCTGCCCAACTTTACTGGGGGAAAAATACAAGACACCCTGAAAATATGTTTGTGTGAAAAATGGCAGCAGCTTGCATGCTGTGTGGTCTCAGGAATCCTTCTGAATGACATATTTAAAACCAGTTGCAGTGCACACATCATCTCCAGGGCTGACTTGGCCCCTGAAATTTCTGTGCTGATGCCTAGACACAAAATGTTTTATGATGAGGGTGGTGAAACACCGGCCTAGGTTGCCTCATCCCTGGAGATATTCAAGGCCAGGCTGGATGGGGCTCTGAGCAACCTGATCTAGTTGAAAATGTCTCTGCTCATTGCAGGGGGTTGCACCAGATGATCTTTGAAGCTCCCTTCCAACCCAAACTACTCTGTGATTCTTTGATTCTGTTGTTCCAGGCTGTGGTTGGAGTGCTGGCAGTGTGGGGGTCCATCAGTACTCCAACACGGTGCAAGGCAACCAGAGTCTGAATTGCCTTCCAGTGGTTTCGGTGCTGCAGCCTCCAGCAGGGCTGCTGCCTCCAGCAGGGTCATTCCAAATTCACCTTGACTTACAAGGTGTTTCAGGCCCATAGTTTGGGTCTGTGTATTCAGTGAGAGCCAAAGTTAACCCCGTAAGGTAAAAAAATAAGGGAGTTTATCTTTGCATGAAAGTTTGTAGGTAAGGTGATTTATAATCACAAAAATTTGTGTCCCTGTTACATTCCTTCTTTCCTCCCATTTCTAATGGATTTAGGCAGTCATTCTTCTCTGTTTCTGCCTCATGGGCAAGGCTGGGTGGATCTTCCTGGGACTGTGGACACACTGGTGCACTGCAATTCATTGCAGTTACTTTTAGGGGTTTTGATTGTACAAAGCTCAAATCCTGTCTGATGATTGGCCTGAGCTCTTCACAGCAGAACTGTCAGGTGGGGAAGGTCCTTCATCCCAAATGGTGCTGTTTGGTCTGATGCATTGACTTTAGGGTAGCCCTTGTATCAACTTGCACCTCCAGTGGGGGATGCTTTAGCACATCTCCTGTGAAGCTGTGCTGAGACAGCAGGACCTGTGCCTGGACCAAAGGCACAGATCCTTCACTGAATGTCAAGGGAAGGCAAAAGGCTTCAGCAAGCATGACTCTCAGTCATCTGAACTGTAAAAACTTGCAGGCAGTTTCATGGTGGTGCCTTGGACTCTGTCCCCATCTCTTCTATTTGTTTTTCTCAATGACCTTGCATGAATCACTCAGCTATCTGGGTCCTCAAGTGACCCTCCTGTAAGAGCAGCAACAATCTGACCCTTCAAGGATGGTGTCTTGGCACTGCAGCTGGGAGCCTCTGGTGTGCCCCATTCTACACACGTGCCCTGTTTCCTATAGATGACTAGGCAAAACTCTTCCAAAAGACAGTGTGAGAACCTGTTTCTGTGTCTTTGATCTTTGAAACAGGAGAAAGAGAACCAGGTGTTGTATTGCATGGGGTACTCTGAATTCTCTAGATTGTTTTGGGCAGGGAAGGAGAAAAATGAGATCAAGGCAATTACTTGAAGGCGAGTCAGGCTCAGACTATAACTGTGCTATGTTTAAAATATTTAATTCCACAGTATGAGTCACTATGACTAGGCTGCTCTTGACCTGGGTAACCTGTGTGAATATTGCACAAAAGGCCCTCTCATTTTGTCACTATAAATAAAATCTGTGATTATTCATAGTGAATGATGAGTTTCTGTTACCATAAGCAGCCTTACAAGAGCATTATGCTCCAAGATGGGGCTGTGTTCAGAGAGCTTGTGGGTCATCTGGAGCTGCCTTCATGGATGACCAGCTTGAAAGGGGCAGCTCTTCTGCCTTTGAGCCTTTCTGTCCCTGCCTGGCAGAAGGAGAAGCCTGCACCAATTAAAAATCGAAAACACAGAAAATACTTGACTGTGAAAGAATTGTGCGATGATTTAAAAAACAACAGAAGAAGAGAGGAAGTGAAAGGAACTAAACATAGGGAAAGGGAAAAAAGAAACAGAAGAGTCCCCCCAGGCTAATTTTCATTATTGGCTGCTGTTTTATGGCACCATCCCCTCCTGCTCCATGTGTTGTAATTGGGTTGCCTCATGCTACATGCGTCCTAAAGGGACATGGCTATTATTTGTTGCATAACTAGGAAGTCTGTGCAAGGACCTGTGTTTGCAGTGAGTCCTGCGATGCCATCTGACCCTGCCTGTGACCAGTCCCACACCAAAACTACCTGTGATCCTGGCCTGTCCTACACAGCCTTCTCCCTCCTCTGTGGAGTAGATAAATGCTCAGTGGATGGCACTGGGTGCCTCTGCAGGGACAGGAGTTAGCAGAGGTGCACTCATCATGTGCTTGAGGGGGAGATTTCAGTAAGCCCCATGGTGATGTGAGCTGTTGCCTCTGTTGGTGGTTGTGTGGACAAGGCTCAGGAGCAGCTCCAGGCAGTGGCAGATGAGGATGTGTGAGGTTCTATGCCCTAAAAGAGGAGGCAACGCCTTGAACGTGGAAGGGAAGAGCAAAAGGGCTGGTGTGCTGATCAGACACCGGGGCAGGGGGCTATTTGGGTATGTCAGAGCAGTCCTTTCTAGTGTTTTATTCCTGTATTTACTGATAATTAAGAATTATGAAAGGAAAAGGCAATTAGATACTTAGAGTCAACTGTGTCCTCTTGATTTTTGCTTGAGTTGTGGCACAGAAAGACAGTCCTTAATTAGCTCTGTGACCATCAGGGGAGCAGCACAGATCAGTTCCCTGCCCTTACCCTGAGAGACACAGGAGAGAGACGTCCCTGCCCTGCAAGAGGTGTCAGCTGAGAGCAGTTACAGATAGAGAGATGCTTAGTGGTTGGATTATGGTGCTTGTGTTGCAGCTTGACTGGGACGGAGACATTTTTCATGTTGGTGTAAGCTTTAATAGTGTTTAGACAGGGGAGTCACTCATCCTTCAACACAAACTTCTATTCTCTGCTGCATACTTTGCTCTGCATCAAGCCTTCCCCCCAGCCCCCGTGCTGAAGAGAGGGGCTGTTCCCACCACTGCATCCGATCTACCTCATCCTTTTGTCCCACAAACTACACGGATGCCCCCTTGGCCCTGTGACTTAGTTGTCTGTGTAAGTCAGTCTATCAGATATCTCAGCTGCTTAACTTGATCTTCACACTACATCCTCACACAGATGGTAAACCCTGTGGCAGACAGAGAGGTCTTTCTTCGTTAATTACTTTGCTCTTCAAGTCCTTTACTGCAAACATCTCTGTCTCCAGACCATGTAAGCATACATTGTTGGCTCATTTTATGGCTGGGAAAATTAAGTCCATGGGGTGATCAGCAGAGTTTAAATAGAAAGAGACAGATGTTAAATGACTTTCCAAGTATATTAAGGTGTTCACTGTCCCCAGAGTCCTTGGCTTAGATTCAATGGCAGAGAATAATATGATAACAGAGTGGCAGTGGGTTGTTTTTGAAAGACATTTGTGTTCGAATTGAAAGACCCACCTTACAGAAAGTGCAGGTTCCTGTTATTTACCAGACATTCTGGGACTGGGAATAAATTACGGGCTAGAACACTCACAATCCTTTTTCTCATCTATACAAGTTTTACTGTACAAGTTGTCACCCACCGAAGTTACTGTTTTCCCATAAAGCTGAAAATAATATTAAGTTTTGAGGCATAAGCAGCTAATGGAAATGTGCTGGGCTGATATGATACCACTGGACAGATAACCTTACCAGGAGCTCCGATACAGCTGGAATCTCTCTCTGCTGCTTGCACAGTCCTAGCTAAGCTCTTGTTGAATTAGCCTCTTCCTCTGGATTTCTCATCTGATGTATTCCTAACTCACCTTTGGACTCTTAAATGTTTTTACACCAAATACTCTGCATTTACATAGCGCTCATGTGATTTATACTCCAATGTACACAGAGGTGTAAGGGGCACACATTTTCAGAAAGTGTGTGTTGAGTGTATGTTTAAAGAAAGAAGCAGTGGCAAAAAATTAGGAGCAATTTCAGGTGTGAGGGAGGCAGCAAGCCCATAGCAGTGCTTAGGTTGGAGGAGGTGGGATTTTGGAGAGCAGTTTACTGATCCCAGCCCTGGTAGGGTCCTGCTGAGGGGCTTTGTCAAGGCAGGTCCTTCCACAGTCTCTCCTTCCTCCAGCTTGTAAAACAATGCCAACACCTAGCACCTGACTTGCTGTCCCAGGAGGCTCTGAGGTCTTTGTCAGGAAGCTACAGGTGCTGTCTGAGATGCCATACACAGCTAGAAAGACTTATGTAAAATACTGCATACTTCAGTTGAAAACCCTCCAGTGGCTCATGTTGGTTCTCACTGTTTTTTCAAGGAGCTATAGGAGGTTTTGTGCTCTTTGCCATGCTCAGAATCAACAGTCCTCAATGTCCATTAACATACACATTTTCAATAAATTATGCTTGCATTTGCACTGGGTAAGCTGCAGCTGACATTTTCTTTCCTCATTTTCCTAGCAATTTTTGTAGCAAAGAGAAGCCCTATCAATAAGCAGAAGGTTTTTACAAATGAAAATTGAATGGCTTTTCCCCTTTCCCTTCTTTTTGATTTCTAATGGTTATTTTAGAAATACTCAATCTTCATAGAGAGACCAAAAGCAAACTACGTCCCTGATAAATATAAATTCATGTTTGAACTGTGTGTGTATGCACATATATATACCTAAACACATAAAAAACCAAATGCATGACATTACTTGGACTTATGCAGACAGTTTTGGCTGCCTATTTATTGTACTTCTATTTTGAGAGGAAAATTGGATTTGGGGCTGTGTCTATCTGAGAGTGCATTATTTGACTTTTATTTTACATCAGACTGTAACAAAGCGTATCCCATATCACAGCTTCTGATATAAATTCTATATTTTAAGAATATACATGTGTACAGGATTATTTAGCGTGGTGACAAAGGGGTTACATTCTGCTTTTTTTTTCTTCTGAAGAATATTACTAGATTTACTGATTAAATGGACTGTTCACATAAATTCAGTTTGTGGAATGGGTGGATATACATATGGGCTGATGAATACTGAATGTCCCTGGTAAACAAAGGGTTAACTTTGTGTTGTAATTTAATCCCAGTTGGCAACTAGGACCATACAGAAACTTGCTCACCCTCCTTTTCCCAAGTGGGCTGGGGGAAAGAAATGAAAGAAAAGGGCAAAACTCATGGGTTGAGATAAGAACAGTTTAATAAGAGACCGAAGAAGAGAAAATACTAATAATAGATATATTAAATAAATGATACACAGTGCAATTGCTCACAAACACTGGTCCCATACAGCCGATCCCAGAAGAGCCAAGACTCAGACAGCAGTTTGCGCTCAAACACAATCACACTGAACAGCTGGTCCTGGAAAAGAGTGCGCCCCGATTCTGAACAGCTGTTCATGGAAAGATGGCAAAAGGGCTCCAGCTATATATGGAGATGATGCTAATGGTAGGGAATATCTCACTGGCCAGCCAGGATGTCAGTCCAGGTGCTGTCATGTTACGCTCCCTCCCAGCTTCTATGTGCACCTGAAGCTGGAAAGTGGAAGAAGTCCTTGGTCTCCTTGACAACAGCCAAAACATCAGTGAGTCCTCACATTCCTTTCATACCAACTCCAAAATACATCCTAGCTACTGGAAAGAGAAATGTAACTGTGTCTCAGGGAAGATTAACTCTTTCCCATAGGAAGTTCAGTGTGTTATCACATTATTCTCATGCTAAATCCAAAGCAAAAGGCTGTGCTAGATGCCAAAAAGAAAAGAATCCAACTACTCTGAAGAAAAATTAACTTGATCCCAGCAAAATCAGTACACTTTTCATCCCTTTTTGTCTGCTAGGGGAAAGCTGTCAGGGATGGAGAGAAGGAAAAGAATAGGGTCTCTCCTTCTAATTTTTGAGGAGGAGATGAGCCCCAGGAGGGAGGGGATCCCCAGTGGTTTGCTTGCTGCAGTGATGGTGGCTCCTGTGGATTTGCACTAGGTTACAAAACCCTAGTTGCTCCTGATAGACCTTGCTATTTTCTGCTATGATCCGACTGGGAGGAAAGACAATAAAATCTGTTTTGCATAAGTTACTGTGTCTTTATTTAGTTGCATTGGACCAGAGAGATTTCAACGAGGACTTATCTAAAACTTATCTATTCAACTGTGGCTGCTGTACCTAATTTTTCCACTTGTCATGTCTCCCTAAGCCCAGCTTCTGCAAATACGTAGGCCCATCCTTGACTTAAAAAAGAGGAGCAGCAGTGCTGAGCTCTGACGAATTCCCTTGATGGCAGCACTTTTTCCCTTGAGCCATAGACAGTCCTGTCAGCTGCTGTGCTCTGGTGACAAGGTGGTTGCATTTCACAGCAAATGAGATGCTTTCTTAGTGTGTGGCTGTAAAATACTTTGAAACCCTAGTGGATGAATAATGTTGTATCATAAATATAAAATGAATATTGTTTTACGGTTCCTGAAATATTAATTTGTGCGTGGAGCCGCTCTTGGAATTTTTTTTTTTTTTACCAAATGTAAAGATCTTTTTGAGTCCTGAATGTCCTTGCTTTGGTTTTTATTATTAATATTCCCTCCAGGAGACATTGACTTTCCCTTCCCCTAGACATGCTGACTCCTGCCTGCCAGAGTGATTCAGCAGCTTGCCACTCATTTTTACAGAAGGAAAGTTTTCTCCTGGCTTCTTCCCCTGACCTGGCATGGCCATGGCTGTGATCAAGGGACATATTCATGTGGCTGGTTGACTTTTCACACCAAGTTTCTGTCGGGGAGCCGGGCAGCTCTGGGCTCCCTGTCTAGCTAGTGGCTCTGTCCTTTATGTAGGGATGGACTTCCCCATGGAGAGCACCGGGGCTACCTCCTTCACAGCTTTCCTCTTTCCAGGTAGGGTCATGTTGAGTAACCAAAAGTTATTTGTAATTGAGACTCGTTGCTGACTGTCTGTCATAGTCACGCAGGTCTATAGAGGAAAGTCTATAGAAAAATACTGCCTGTTTAAGTGCAACAAATACCCATTAAAAATGGAAGGGATGGGGAATGATTAACACTTCCTTTTCTCTCTTTCCCATGCAAAAAATGAGAGCAGGCCATTATTTTTAACTTGAGGAGAGGAAACTCACGTTTCAATATTTCAACTAAGTTTTGGTTTTCCTAATAAAGTGTTAAATAGCTGACAGATCTTAAAAGCACAAAGCCTAACATAAACCAAACCAGAGACATAGAGGTATATACCTGTGTGCAAACTGACTGGTACATCTTGTTTTATTAAAACATGGTATATGAAGCTGAACTATGTGGGTTTTATGGATCCCTAAATTACATGTTTTTATCGATCTCTTGTCACTCTTAAAAATTTATTACGAAGAAAAAGAATGCAGTCTTTGATATTGAAAAAGAAATTAAACTGCAACACATAAAAGATCTGGGAAACTATAATTCAATGTGTGGAGCTGACATAAATGTGAAACACTTAATTGTAGCTAATTAGTTTTAAAAATTCCTGGTCACGTGTCTTCAGGGACTGGACCGGGAAGCAGTGCTGTGGTCATTCATGGATCAATATTCCCGGTCATCCTGAAATAGACATTTCAAAGCAAATGTCTTTGCACTAAACTACTGTATCCCCCAGAGCACCTATGGGTCCTCTATGACCCTCACCTTCCCCCAGCATGGGAAAGAGGGATGTTAGGTTTGAGAGCCAAGTTTCCACAACAGCATCATTCCTGAAGACGTGAGGGGTCTTCCCAACCTGCAGGGATAAAACTGTGCAGATCACTAGCTCTGTGTGTGGCCTGCCGTGCTTGGATGCTGAACAATTTGGGAAGTGGAGACCTGCACTGATGCTGTGGGAAGAGCTTGACTGTGAGGGGCTGGGGCCTGGCTTGCCCCCGTGCAGCACCCACCATCAGAGTGGGAATAAACCTCAGCAGTGTTCATGGCACATGGCCAAATACTTATGATGAGATTGAGGAGGCTGTGGTTGGTCTTATCTGGTGGGGTGGAGCTGGGGTGGAGGAACAGGGTGGATTTGGTGCTACTCCTCCACGCCGAATGTGTGTGATTTGGTTGATGTTTGTGGTGTGTCTGTACTGAGCCATTGCCTCTGTCAAGATGCTGAGTGATTCAGAGCAATCACTGTCGTATCATCTCAGAAATGAGACTGTTCTTTAGTGGCTTCTTGCCGTTGCTGGAATTCACCTGCTAGCCCCAAAATGGACAGCTCCTTTGATATTGTTTGATCTTGTGACACAAAACAAACCAGATGCTCACATCCGATAGACCTGAATATAACCTCAGTACTGTCTTTCCTTACAATAGAGAAATACCTTCATTTAACCTGTCTCTGAACCCAGAGTTTTGTACTCAAATAAAGACAAATTATAAATATGTACTTACATCCCAGATATATCTGGTACTCAGCTACCAAAAATTCAGCCGTGGCTTTTGTAAGTTGTTACTGGTGTTTGAAGTGGCTTTTTTACCTTATCTGCAAGGAGCACCTGCACTGCTGTATTTACCGGTAGCAAGAGTATCTCTTTTGTTTCTGCAGAGAGATTTAAAAGAAGGGACATGGCCAGTTCATATGCTAACAGAGACACCAGCAGAATGTTAACAACTGAGATAAATAACAAAAGGAAAAATAAAATTATTTTGTGGGTAGTTTTGAGGCTAAGGGCTGGGTTTCTGGGTTTAAGGGCATTTTCACACTAACTTACCTATCTGGCAACCAGATTTCATTCTAATATAACTTTCAGTGGAGGAAAGGTGCGAGTTTGGCTTGAACAATAATTTTGCTTTTGAAGTCCATTGAAATTCAAAAATCCTATTTTCCAACAACTTTTCTCTGACACGTTACAATTCATGCCTCCAAATGGGGTTGTTTGCGAGAAACTGAACTGTGAAAGTGTAACATTTGAAGACTTCGGAAATCTTGCTGTGAGTGTTTCACAGGGATCTTGCAGTCACTTTGACCCTGCTCTCAGTGAGGGCTCTGACTTGTGAGTATGGTGTCCTCAGGACATCTGGTTCCCTCTTCCACTGCAGTCCTCTCCAAGGAGGCTTCTACTCAATTTACACTCCGTCACCCATTTTGTTTCTCCTCCATGTTTTGGTGTGCAGACTACAGTGGTCTAGGACCCACCTCAGGGCCACCTGAGATATCTGCAGTGGGGACAGGGACCTCTCAGAGAGGAACAAAGCAACCGCCTAAGCACAAAACGCACTGCACCAGCCTGCTTGAGAGTCAGAGCTGCTGGGCTCAGTCACAGAATCACAGAATAACAGAGTGGTTGGGGTCGGAAGGGACTTCTGGAGATCATCTGGTCCAACCCACCTGCTAAAGCGGGTACACCTAGAGCAGATCCCACAGGAATGCATCCAGGCAGGTTTTGAATATCTCCAGGGAAAGAAACTCCACAATCTTGCCATGTGTGGAGCCACTGAAGAGCCTTCAAGTGTCCCACTTTGAATCCACACACAGGGTTGTTTGTTCCTGAGGGGAGGAAGTGGTGTCACACGGTGAGGGTTGTTTGTGAATTTGGGAATGTTCTGTGCTAACGAGAGCCTGAGCCGTTGCTGGCTGACAGGGTGGAAATGTGCCTGCAAAGGGCCTGGTGACTCATCCTGGATGCTAGTGATGTGGAACCAGGTGGAACGTTGCTGGCACAGCCTGATGGAAGGCTACTTCTGAGGACATGACACACTGGCCGGATGAATCTGGATGGGTAATTCCCTTTATTGTGTCTGTTCCCTCCCCTGATCCCAAAGGAGGAAAGAGACAGCCTCCAAGTTTGTTCTGCACAGAGGCTGTTGCTTTATGCTTCAGGGAGAGCAAGAAAACTGCTGCATTAGCAAAGTTTAGCACATTATAGCCCATGGTGACAGTCATTCTACTATGTACATGAAGGTTACCACTGTGCAGTTACAATAGGGCTGTAAATGAGCCTCAGAGGTATTAACTCAATCAATGTAATATTTCACATTTTCTTCAGGCATAAGAAGCGTAAGATGTTTCTCCCAAGAGCTGTATGGAGAGGGTGAGGTTTCTTCACAGTCAAGGAGCTAAATAACAGTGTTCATTCACTGCCCAAAATGGGTGGAGTGTGAGCAATAGGAGTTTGCGTGCCTGGGAGAGGAGCAGGAAGCCCATGGAAACTGGGAGCAGAGGCAACCTAGAGAGTCTTCAGCATTGCTTGAAAAGGTGCTGGGAGCCTGGCAACCAAAGAAATGCCAGAGGTGGGGGACTTTTCAGTCAAGGCTGTGGGCAGAGGACAATCTTCTGTTGTTTGAGTCTTACAGTGTCCAGGAAAAACGGACATTTCTGTGGCCTTAGTCAATGAGCAAGGATCCATCAAAGGCACAGAACACTGCCACAGCTTCCCCTAAGAACAGAAAGAGGGCACTGAGCTTTGGCTCATGGCAGAGGTAATATCAACCACAGAAGAAAAGCACCATCAAATTCTGTTTTCTTCTCACTCCTGCAGCAGCAATGGAGAGGGCTTTCCTTCCTCCCTCCTTTGGCCAATGGCTCTTTGGAGACTGAGGCATAAGTGAGGGCTGCCTCACTTGCCTGCTGTGGAAATTAACAGCTCCACCATACCCCTTGCCATATTGTGTGTGCCAGGAGAAGGGCTTCCATCCATGGGGAAAAGACTGGCTACTGCTGACAGGTCCAAACCTTGTGTAGATGTAGGAGTGCTGCATTAAAATGATGAGGGATAGTGGGGTGATGAGCAGATGTTTTCTTAAGCACCTGCCAGTCCACCTGTGCTGGCTTCCCCTCTGTTCCCAAGGCAGAAGGCACGGGATGGCACCACAGGCTGATGATGTGGGACAGGATCATGAGTTCAAGTCCCCGCAAAAGAAGAGCTAGAAAGAGGGTTCCGCCATGCATCTCTCTCTGTCTTCAGGTGGCAATGATAAAATCCCTAGGAGTTTTGTTCTTCACTGCAGGTATCTAGCAGCTGTCCTCCTGGGGCAAAGCCAGGATGTCTGTGAGCCAGCCCATTCCACAGATATGCCAGAGTGGGAGGCAGTATCTCCCATAGCAGCAGCCACAGAGATCCTGCTGGGGAGGACGCTGTCATGGAGGTGTCAGGAACAGATACTGAGCCTGGGTCCCACGTCCCAGGGGCAGAATTTCACCTGCAGCCCATCACCAGGGGTAATGTTCACAGTATATGCAGGCAGATGTTTCACTGGGTCTGACCTTGTCTCAGCGTGCTGATCTGAAACACTTGTTCTTCTGAACACAAGGTTGGCTGAGAAAAGCATAAGTGTTTTTCTGATATCTGCTGGGTGGCAGGATGTTGGGAGAGTGGTGCAGATGGGATTAAAAGGATGTTGAAGGGGAGCTGAAGAGGCAGGGAGCATTCAGCAGCACTGCTCAAAGCATACACGTACTGCTAGGAATGCTCTGTGAGTTACGTCACTATTATTGTAAACTTCACCATCTGAAGCCAGATACTGTTCACAATGTTACACTAGAATCTGGCATCAGCATGAGTCGGCAAGGGGCATTAAAATCAAAGTGGAGACGTATTTGTATTCTGGGCAAGGATTAAGCATATACCACTAGGGATAAAACACACCCTCCCCACTACCTGCCTTCAGGGAGTTTAAGCCTCCTTCTGTCAGTCAGACTCCTACATGGGCAGTGGTTACTTAAAATGCCATGGCCTGAGCTGTAGGTTCCCCTTGAAATACAGCCTTTCCCAGCCAAAGGCCTTTGTAGCAGGGCACTGTCTCTTTATTCTGGAACCACGGCATTTCTATTAGCAAGGCTGCTAAGGAATTCATGTTCAGAAAAAATGCACTCTGCAGAAATGTTTCATGGAAATTAGATTTCAAGAGCCAAAAATAGCATAGTACTCTGAGATTGCAGAAGGTGGAGATCCTTTTCTTCTCCCATTCCACCAGCAATTAATTTCTCCTCTGACATAATTTGAGGAAAATAGTTTCTTTCATTAATGCACTGTCTACTTGTTAGGGAACATTCTTTCAATGGCTTTTTTTAAGCATGCACAACTTTGATCGAGTGCTCATCATAGATCTGACAGAACAATTTAATGCTTCTGAGCATTTTCTTTGTAGGACACTCATCAGTGTTTCATGCACTTCGTCAAATCCAAGGCTGGGATAGATAGGTTTCATCTTAGTGAAGCCATTCGAATTGCATCCACTTTACAAGAGCTCTATTTCGCCGTTTGTTTGCACAATGGAAGTGGCCGTCACTCATGAAGTCAGGTTGTATCTGACTAAACAATAATGTCTGTGGAAAAACAATTCAGTGTGTTCCTGCTCTATTTGTTTATTGTAATTTTCTTAGCAGACTTTTTTTTGTCAGAGGCTAGTGAGTCTCTGCTGATTTAGGCCATGAGTATTTCTCCCAACCTTTTGGATAGTTCCTTCATGTCAAAAATCAACTGAAGCCTTACCTGGACACAGCCTACACTGTCAGACATACGTGGTCAGACTCAGTGGAGGGGAACTGGGCAGAATGCATAGCTAATGATGTGCAGGAGGTTGAGCTGGAAGAGTCCCTTCCAACCTTGAACTCTAGGAGAAAATGTCTTCCTTCCTTTCCATAAGTGAGACTATGGAAGACATCTCCTTGGCTCAGATCAAGATCCTTCACTGTTTGGAGCTCAGATCTATCAAGAACGAGATTGTATCCGGACATTTCTATTCAAAACTCCTCCCTGTTCCTGGAGAAAACCCACTACCGTTACTGTCTGTTCACTGGTGACAGTCACTCGCAGAAGTGTCCTTTATTGTCAAAGATTGGTGCAGGGTCTCTTGGCCCTTTTTTCTCCCCACCTTGATGTAATAATAGTTGAACTGAGATGGATTGCTCACCTCAACTGGAGGGTTCCATGATGAAGCCACATTCCTACATGTCCCACAACTTTGTCTTGACCTAAAATGGCAGGTCTTGTTTTGAAGAAATCACATTTTCCTTGTCTATAGGCTGATTTTGTTCTCAAAGCTCTGCAATCACCTGATTCTTGGACAAACTCAGACTTTCACTGCACCCTCTACATTGTCCAACATCTGGGGCACTGAGGCAGGAGTTTTCAGAGCTGCAGTTCACAACCTTTTATCCTCACAGAACTGCATTTGAGGCCACAGTCTTCCCTCAGTTGGCACTTTAAGGCTCAAAGACCCAGGAAGAGTTACAGTTGATAGTGCAGAAACCTCTGTTCAGGAGCTAGACTGAGTCTTCTCCATGAGTGGAGGAGAAGCAATGAATACTGCAGCCAGTCAAATGGATTCTTTGGGCATCTACAGCTTTTGTGTGGGTGACTATCTTTTTTTCCTTAATGTGAAAAAATAAATGAAGCCCCTTGAATCCAAATGGTCCATATGAGTCATGAAGAAACCGTTCTCCCTCCACCTGAGACAGTTAGTCACCCTTTCACTACCAGAAGGCAGAATTAGGATTCTTCTGACGGCATGGGAGACATTCAGGAAAGTTCCTGATAACCTGTTTGGAGTTTTCATAGCATGCTCATACTTGGAGTATCTGAATCCTGTCCAAGTCCTGCCTTGTCATTGACTGTTGCTTTGAAGAAAGTACTCAATTCCTGTGCCTCAGCTTCCCAACTGTGAAATGTGAATTGCAAGGGGAATCACAGCTGTCCTGTGCCACTGTGTTATTCTGTGGCTGAATAAGTCAGTGTTTGGAAATCACTTTCAGGCAGTAAAGTGCTATATTTTCAATAGTGAAGTTGACCTTTTCCCCAGGAGTCCTATTCAGAACCTCTCAACCTTGACAATAAATTGAAATGGAAATCTTTTGAGTACGGTAATGAATACATTATCTTAATTTTGAAGGATTTTTTGAAGGGGTAAGACTTTTTGTGGAAGGTGATTTTGAATATTTAGCAACACAACCTTAGCTAAAGCTTTTTCTTTCCATAATTATGGTTTTTAACACAATTCTCTTAGTATTTTAGATTTTAAATGAGGAAATATCCTTTGGCTCAACTCCAAAATTTCCTCTGTTCTTTTTGATATTCTTTCAAATGATAAGGGTCTAATTCTCCCTTCCCTGATGCACTTTATAGTCATTTACATATGTAAAATGCTATTATTCTTTCTTGGAAATGCATACCAAAATGCAAATTACTCTGCAAGACGAATAAGCACCAAACCCAAGGACCCAAAGGATAAGGTCAAATGAGCATCCTACCAGGAACAAGCTGGAGAGTCAACTTAAAGCCTGTCAGCTACTTTACGGCCATAATCCACATTCATGCCTTTATTCTGACACTCACCACAGGTTGAAAGCACACGCACGACTGTAACTTCACTTCAGATCTTATGGGTGGGCATCTTCTCTGGGGGTGCATGCCCTCAGAATAACCCACTGTGAATGCCGTCTAAATATATAAAACCATAGCTGACAGTGTTCTTTCACGGTGTATGTGGCCTTGTCTATATTACAAATTAAATGGTGGCTGAGCATGGCTGGCAGTGGGTTTAGCAGGAGAAATGACTGAGCACACTCCAGCTTCAAGCAGAGCCCAAGGCATGCTCAGACCAGCCCTGAGCAGTGCATCCTCTTGTCCTCTTGCCATCTTTCCCAAGGCAGGCCTGAGAAGCTCGGCTGAGGCAACATCTTGCTGCCACCCAACCACAGCCAGACGCAATGGTTTGCAGCTGGCCTGGACTTCTGCAGTGGATGGTGGATCCATCCTTTGGGCAGGCAGCTGCTTGAGGCAGAGTTTTGGGTTGGAAGGCAGCATGGGCTGGGCTTTATTTTCTGTTGAAAGCAATCAGTAAGCTCCCTACCCTATGCTGTCAGAAAACACCAGCCTGATTGTTTCCTTCACGTGCTCTTCTTTCAGCCTGGGGGAGGGGATGGACCTGGAGAAGCAATTTGGCATAAAGATGAGAAACAGGCCAAGCTGCTTGTGAACCTGGCCTCTGAAAAAGAGATAGGGAGAGAGAGCAGAAAAGCAGTTACTTCAGAAAGGCAGATTACTCCTTACTCCAAATTAGCACAGCTTCTTGGAAAAATACTCACAAACCTTTTTATACCTCCTCTGATAGGTCTGCTAAAGGTGCTCTCTCACCACTGAAGCAGCAATTTCCAAACCAGGGGGGTTTTCAATGTACTGAAATCCTCCCTAAAGTGGAATGACCCTTCTCTGATCAGATGTTTGAGACCCTCTTCTGAACAAAACTTGCTGCTGGAGATATGGAGAAAGATGTCTAGGTTTATAAAGATATCCAGGTGCCTAAGTGGTTGTCAAAATTCCCTGGTAACATAGTTAAGTCATTACAGAATCACAGAATGGGTTGGATTGGAAGGAACCTCTGGAGATCACCTACTCCAACCCATCATTTCTTCCAGAAGTTTTTTGAAGTTATTGGTAAATCCTCAACAGCTTTCAGGGTCAAATTTGTGATCCTCACTTGAGCAGTGGCTGTGGTATCTAGGAAAAATTAATATATGTATCATAAATGCATTTGGTCTCTTCTTGAAGTATGTGCAAGGAAGTATTTTTGTGATGTGGCTCATTGCCAGTGTTCCTGAGAAAGTCACATATGTAATTTTTGTAATTTTCCTCTATAAGCTGATAAAATACTCTAATTAGTTTTGCAATATTTCTAAACCTCTTTTTGCAGTATTTAACACTTATTTGTTAAGAAAAACAGTATTTAAATTGTGGCTACAAAGAAGATGGAGATCTGCTTTTTACAAGGAGTCACATGGAAAAGACAAGGGATAGCAGGTAAAAGTTATTCCATAGAAGATTCCAGTTGGACACAAGAGGGAAATTTTTCACAGTGAGAACACTCCAGGGAAGTGGTGAATTCCCCAACATTGCACACTTCTCAGATTCGGCTAGACAGGGTGCTGGGCCATCTTGTCTAGACCATGCTTTTGCCAAGACTGATTGGACCAGATGATCCTTGTGGTCCCTTCTGACCTGGTATTCTACAACTGCAAAAAGTAAAAGGTGGCATTTCCCTTGTTCCCCTGATATCCCACTATCACAATGACAGTGATATGTTATCAGGCACCAAAAGCTATGTGCCTTCTTCTCTCAGGGCACTTGTATGAAAAGTTGGCCTAAGGGACTTAATCGGTGAATTTCCTGACTTGCTTTGTGGTTTTCATTCCTGATTTTAATTCTATGTTAAAATAAATGTTTCTCATTTATTGTTAATTCTCTGGATTATTTCTGATCCCACTAGATTAATTCCAGCTTCCTATCACTTGAGAGCTGATTTGGATGCACCAAATTATGTTCTGTCCATTCTGGCAGCTGTCCAAGTTAGCCAGTACTCCTAAATTACTGCTAGCTATGTGCATCTCTCAAAGAACAAATGGAAACATAACTCTCATATGTCAATTAACGCCTTATATCTTTCCATCTCCCCTCCCCCCACCTTGATTGATAGGATTTTTTTTTTCTTTTCTTTGTTTTGCTCATGAAGGCCACTAGATTTACAGTTCTTGAAGTCAAAGTCCTTTACTTACAGATCAAGCACAGCAGAGAGCAGCAGTTTTCAGATTATCTTGCCCATTCATCTCAGTCCTGGAAAAGGCCAATTTACGAAATGAGAATTGGACATTCTCTGTGTCTGTTTCATCTTTTGCTGAAACCAGGGAACAAATTACTGGCTATTTCAGGGTCTAAGGGTGCCAGAATGAAGACGTGGCCTTAAAAAAAAAAAGCAGATTTCAGCAAATTCAGGGAACAGTAATGCAGAGTCTCTTGGGAAGAAATTCTAAGTGAAGGAATATAGACAGCTGGTGGCTATATTACAAGCAAATCAGCAGCTTGTGTCAGTGCAGACAAGCAATAGAGTTTACAGTAAACTTTATATAGCTGCATCAGGAGCACTTTATTACTTGAAATCCAAAAAAAAAAAGGGTCTTGCAAAGAGTAAAAACAAGGCAACAAGGCAACATAAGCAGTTCTTCTGAATGCATGAGGAGCAGGAATAAGGCAAATGGAGTTGTTACTTCACTGAATGGACACAGAGGACAAATAAAGCATGACAAAGAGGTATTTGAAGTATCCAATGCTTTTTTGGGTGAATCTTCATTAGAAAAGAAATTACTGTGAAGTTGCATTCAAGTGGTTGAGAAAATGTACTGCCTGGTTTGCAATGGTCTCTTGTCAAAACTAGAAGGCATTTGACATTGGATTCTACAGAGGAATTTTTTCCTCGGGACTATTTCTGTTCACTGTCTTCATTATCAGGGTGGATGATGGAAAAGTATTCATGTACAGCAGACATCAAGCTGGGAAGGAGCTATAATGAGTTTGGAGGACATAATCAGAAAAAGAGTGATCTCGATGAGCTGGAGAAATGGTCTGGACCCAGTGAGATGGAATTATTTTGAGACAAGTTGGAAATATTACACATACAAATCAAATGCATAAAAACAGATTGCACAATAAGTGCTGAGACAGCAGCACTGAAGAATGGGAGCTGGGGTTTTGGCGTACCGCAAACTGAGCAAGCCAATAATGTGTTGGTGTTTTGAAAAAGGTGAATCTTTGGGTAGGAGGTGATAGCAGGCAGGCAGTATGAGAGCTACTTATGCCACTCTACCCAGTGCTGCTGAGATCCCACCTGGTGCAATGTGTCCAGATTTGGATATCATGTCAGAGACAATCTGGGCAAAGAAGCAAAAATAGGAGAAGTTTCAGAAGGCATGGGTTAAGTGGGACTTTGGTTTTGTCTGGAAAGCAGATGACTGAGGGAAATCACAAACCTTTTAATACATAGAGAACTGGGTTTTACTTTCCTCCCCATCTCCTACAGTTAGGATGAAAAAGAATTGGTTTTATATATAGCGATGTACCCTTAGATTATAACAAATGTAACAAAAGCCTGTAGGAGAGCTGTGAGCCCTGAAGGTGGGTGGGAGGAAGGATATTGAGGAATCACCTCCACTGAAAGCTTTCCAGAGCAGGTGAGAGGGCTGAGGGGATAGACTCAAACATCTTTCAATATGCGGCTCATCTCTTTTTCAAGCCAGGCTATGGCACTGGGGAGACATTTTGGGAGACAATATAGTCCATTCCTCCTCCCCAAAGCACAGTTAACTACAAAGCATTATTGTGTTTCAGGAAACAAGATGATGGTGCTTAAAATAACCCCACAAAACAGGAATCAATACTTCTAATTTCTGCTGTGCCACAGCAGAGTCCCAAGCTCCATCTGTCCCTGGCAGAGGTGGCAGTGGCAGCCCTGTGCTGTGAAAGGGACTGTGGGGTTATGTGCAATATATTTTACAATCATCAGATGCTCTGCAGGTCACTGCTTTGCTCATACTAACCTGCCCGTAAGGAGTTACATCCAGTGGAGGAAGAATTGTGCTGGGAGGAAACTGCATCGAAGGTGAAGCTGTTTGCAGGGTCAAGGTAGTGACTTCTCTGGCTTCCCAGCCTCCTTTCCCATAAGGCTGGATACCTGGGCTTTGGGTTGGAAAGAAGTTGATCTTGGAAAAGAAGAGGGTGCGAGTGACTCGTTTGCTTCTGGAGACAACCCCGGTCTGACTAGCACCAGGGGTGGTGTTTCACACAGGGAGAGCCCAGGTGGATTTTGTCAGAGGGGATGGTGAATGAGAGGGCCAGAGTTTATTTGCTATGAGATGTAAACTGTTATCTTTTGAGGCTGGGAACAGTCCCGCAGTCTCTACAAACCCAGGTGCAGCCAGAGCTCTGACCTCGTGTGAAAGCTGCTGCACTGCAGCAGGTGTGGCATGGGCACCGGGAGGCTCAGTGGGACATGTGAACACCTCCCCCTCTGCAGAGGATGGGAAGCTGGCCCCAGCCCTATGTCTCAGTTGCACCTTTTCCTCATAGTCTGTGTTTAAAATAAAAATAGACTTTCTCTGTCGTAAGGTGCTGGGAAGTATGTCACCCCAGGATCAAGTATTCACATAGGATTAAAGCTGCAGAGCTGCTCTCACTTTTTTTGAGCTCTGGAGGAGAAAGGAGTCCCGGGAAAACTTGAGCCTGAGTTTTGAGCTTGAAAAAATGAGTTTTGCAATCTCTCCGCACCTTCCTGGAGAGATAATAAATCCCATAAAATAATTATTGCTTTTGAAGGCAGTTCGACTTTTCTCCCATGCTTGAAAAGCTGCTTCCCCCAGCTTTGTGTACAGGCACCAACTGGCTCTTCTCCAAGTAATACTTGATGAAGAAATGCCTGCTGGTGTACCTGCTGCAAACTATTTACATGTCGCTCTCTTTGGCAATAAATTAGCTCTGCAGAGGAGGTCTGAGCAACAGT
Source organism: Patagioenas fasciata (assembly GCF_037038585.1). NCBI lineage: Eukaryota > Metazoa > Chordata > Aves > Columbiformes > Columbidae > Patagioenas > Patagioenas fasciata. Next base: position 49,382,279 of record NC_092522.1, read on the forward strand.
TGTTCTGAGCAGGGAGAAAGTCTGGATTCTGTGACAGTGTTTAAACAGCCAGCCCTTATCATCATGAATATGAGAGAGCAGGGAGCTTGTTGATGCAAACTAACGTCAAGTGAACTGTGGTTGCCAGCAGAGCAGCTTCCTATGTGAAACCCCTGATTCCCTTCTTCTTGATGAGGCCATGGCAGAGCCAAGTCAAGGGCAGAGCTTTTTCTTTTTTTTTTTTCCCAAACCAACTATTAATGGAATAACTGATTTTGCAGACCTGTCTTTCACATCTCACTCACTTTATATGCAGTCTAATTAATTCTGTCGGGGAAAATAATTGGCTCAGATCAGGTCGATCTGACTGAAGTTCTAAATAACTTTGGTTGAGTGGTATTTATATTGCGGCAACTAGTCTTGGGTGAAACACTCATACATGCAGAATACTAAGCCTGTGCTAACTTGGCACAAAAATAGCGTTGTGGTCCATCAAGTGACATTAAGTCCCATCTATAAAAAGCTGTACAGCTGCCTCTGAAATGCAGCTATCTTGGGAGAGGGGGAGGGGAACGGACCAACCTGTGTTGGTGCTGAGCAGTGGGCAGCGCGGATACACTACCCATCGGTGGGAGGGTAGAGTGAAATGCTTCTCAGCTGTGGATGAGCGATAGGAGTGACCCTGTGGGGACACAGTGGGACACAGGAGCTGGTGAGGAAAGATTTTGAGGATGCACTTATGTCAGGAGAGTGTAGAGGCAAAGAGCAGTCACTGGTGGGGAGGGACAAGCGTTTCAGACAGGGCTGGAAGATCTGGCGTGTGGGAGCAGACAGGGGAATGGGGAATCACAGACAAATAAAAGGCTGGTGTAGCTGTAAACTGTGACTGTACTCACCTGAGGGACAGGCCTGGTCAGAGAGGATGGGCCTGAGCACTAGCAGGGGAGATGTACAGCTGGGCTGCCATGGACAATATGTGAATACAATTCGCTAACTGTAATGCGGGGTGGGATGTTCCCATCTGCTTTTTTTTAAATGCACGAGCATCTTCATTTAAGAAACACACAGATGGAGGGCAGGTGTTGCTGTGCTGAAGGTCAAAGCTACACTAAAAGTACCTTTAGTTTTATTCATGCTGCAGTTTCTCTGTGAACATTTGGGCCAGTGCTTCTCTCCCCCTCCACCCAACAAATTTTAGATCTGCAGCCAGATCCTCACTCTCCAACTCAGCTTTCATCTCCGCTTGCAACAGCATCAGCCCACTCTCTTGGATCCTAGAAAAGGAAACTCATCTTTCCATCTGGTCCTCTTCATCTCCTTGTTGAATAGGTAGCATTTGCCTAAGATAGCTCACCCCATACTGAAGAACAACATGTTTCGTGCTGCACTGAGTGCCACAGAAGCCTTCTTTCTGTAAGCAAATTGTGGAAACTGGCTCTCCTGCTGCAAACCTCCTCTACTAGCCTGTGTTTGGCTGCTGGTCTCTCTGGGGGAAGCCTGGGTAAATGAACAAGTGTGAAGAACAGTGTCACAGCCTTCTGCACTTCCTTTCTCCCCAGTGATAAAAATAACATCTCATTTGTAAATAAACTATCTCCTAGTCTATTTTTGTAGTGCTTTTGAGATGTGCTGGATTAACGAGTTCACATCCTGACTTCCTCCTCAACTGCAGCTCACGTCCAACCCAGGCAGTGGTTGTGTTTGCTGTGTCAAATCACAGCATGCCATCGATGTCTTTCCATACTGCTCTGGAGGATCCACCCTTGCAGAGGAGAGCAGTTTCCATTCCAGCTGAGTTTCTGATTTCTCTCCTGGGATTACCAACATGACATGCACACTGGCAGTTTATGATCATTGTAATGAGGACACCAATCTGCAAGAGCTACCAGCTCAACTGCAGGTAGTAACTAAAAGGTGCAGAGCACTCAAGCAAGTGTCACTGTCACACTCACTCTCCTGCTCCATTCAGGGCCAAAACCTGCTTGCTGACTGACAGACTTTGCCAACACCATCACAATACTGGCTATTGCTAAAGATTCTTATCTCCTTTCACAGCCCTACAACACAGCATGCTGATGTGAATGTGTCTTTCAACCAGCTCTTGTGTTGACCCTGCATTTGAATTCCCACAGGAGTCAATAGCCCTGAAATGAACTGGCAAACAGAAATATGGGGGTGTGGGAGTTCTTAACATCTATCCCATAAACTACTCAACTGGGCTGCTGTTCTCCAGATCTCCTTAATGTACTTGCTGAATGAGGTCGAGCTGTGAGGCAGCATGGAGAAAGGCTACTCACCCCAGAATCCTCCTCATCCCACTGCTCTGGACAGCTGGAGCAGAGCTCACCTGCGGTCAGGTCACAGATTTTGGGTATGGTCCTAAAGCAGGACCAGCTGGATGAAATCCTATGGCCAGTGTTATGAATGAAATCAGGCACCTTCTGCCTTTAAATCTGTGAGTTCAGCAAAATAACCCAGCATTAGATAATATTCAGTCCGAGGAAATTTCCGTGGGAGTGTTACCTATTTCTTACTTTACCTTAAGGTATTTTCCCCTATCCCTCCCTGCCCACACTGAAAGATTTATTTGGTTTCCTCTCTCTTCAGGCTCAATCCAATTAAACAACAACAAAAGATTGCTTTATTCATGTGAGTGTTCTGTGAACTTTATTCAGGAAAAATGCTGAATATACTAAAAGTAAAGAACAATTTTTATGTGACTAGATTTTTTTTTCTTAGCTTTTTTTTTTCTTTCTTGCTCAGCAAAGCTCTTTTTCTGTTAAGTAAAGAAATAGCTGAAACCCCACACTGCAATGTACAAAGTCAGACTTCAATAAAATGGCAAAAACATGAAATGCTATTTTATTGGTCACTGAATTACTTTTTCACATTGGGAGCATTTCCATACTAGCGATTAATAAAATAAAGTCTTAATCCTCTGAATGTAAGAGGATTTTAAAATGGCAAAATTAAGCTCTTGGAATATAAGAATAGTTAGACTTAGGAGTGTCTGGGCAATGTTCATTTGATTCCATTTCCATATGTATTATGATACCATCTTTCATCTTGAACCTACATACTTGCATACTAATTTTTCCCTGGGAACCTCTCCTACATTCACCGTCCAAAATAAATTGTGATCTCATGATCAGCTATTTCATACTTTTCATCATTTCTCTTCATTATTCAGAGTGCGCCTTATGCCTTATTTACAATCTGTGATTCAAACTGTGCTGTGGAGGAAATGGACGGCAATTTCCTGATTAGCTTTCCTGCCTAACCTCTTGGGGAATCATCCAAGTGCTTCCCAAGTCTCCATGAATTTGTCTAGACAGCTTCTGTGTGAGGGCTGCAGGGCTGCTGGAGGCAGGGCTCTCAGACCAGGACCTGGGAAACTGGAACAGTGAGAACGAGCATTTGCACATCAGTGTGGTGAAGAAGGAGAAATGAGACACGGGTTAGTCACGGTTCTGTGAACTTCAAGTTCACCCCAAATCCATCCCATTCCGACATGCTGGCAGCCACTGCCCAGGCCAGGCTGCAAGTGCTGAGGCCAACCAAACAAAGTCTTCTCTGGCGTGGGATCACCAGAACGGGAGACTTCTCACCAGGACTAAATGCTGGGTGAATATAAAGAGCAGGAGTCACTTGCTACCAGTTTCTGACGTAAGGCTGAAAAGGGCAAGTGGGGATTTTCCCCTTGCAGGAGAGTGAGCACCTGGCCCCTTCAGCTCTTCTGAAATGTCCATCCCTTCCCTCTCCAAACCTGACTGCATTTTTTCTGATGTGTTTTGTAGTTGTCCTGCTCAGGGGTGCTGGGAGGTGTGAGTGTGGGTACACCAATCTGCTCAAAAAAGCAGGGATTAGCAGGGAGGTTTCTCAACGTTTACACTGCTCACGCCGCTCATAATTGCATCACGTACTTTGACATCTCCAGAGGGTATAACTCTGGGTTTTCCATTCTCCAACAAGACTCTTTCTCAATTAAAAAGCAATCGCATTTTCTTAAGAGGAAAGAAAAGTAGCTCTAAGAACTAATATTAGCAGAGCCACGGGTGGATTACAGATATAAATAGGATGGAATTGAATGTTTGGTATGGGAGGAAACTTTTGATGTGAATTTATGGACTTGTGGTTTTGTTTGTGTACTGGGCAAGCTCGGTGTACGTATACATATGTATATGTTTTAGGTGTGGTTCAGGTAGTAAACTCTTTAAGAGATAACAGAATGTGGTTATTCCTGCTTTTATAATTTTCTGGCCTTACTACTCTATTCGGGACCTGGAACTTGCAAATATGTTAAAAATGGAACCTTAGCCAGTAATCTGTCAAACAACTGTATTTCAGCAAAACTTAGCGTCATGCCTGGATGACTGTGTGCCAGAGCTAAGCTCCACACCATTGAAATAGCATGGCAGAAAATAGCATACTGAACCACGCAAAGGTATGGATCAATGAAGCCATTAACAAAGTGACCTTATGGGTAGGGGATACAATGCAGAGGCCCAGTGAAATGAAGCCCAAGAGTCTTCTTTAAGAGCAGGCTATACCATAACGACTGGTAATGCGGAGAGTGGCAAGATATTAAAAAGGCCCTTTGCGGCAACCCCCCTAAAATTGAATTTCCAGGAACAAAACAACTTTTTGCTCTCTCTTGTGCCAAAGCTGGTTTGATCTGACACATTGGCAGTGTCAGGAGGCTGATTTCAGGAAGGCATCCCTGTTGTTGTCACCATTGGCACGGGTCTCTAGAGAGGACCTGCAACTGTATGTGAGGCTTTATCGTCAAGCCATAAACTGCCCCCCACAGCATCACTTGGCTCTCTACTGTCACGCATAATGAATTGAATGAGCACATAAAGATTTACTGACTTGAGCATCTGTGTCCCTATTATGAATTCACCGAATGGGGTGAGGTAGGAACCAAGTGTCTGTAAAGCAAAGTAAATAAGATAAAATAAAAAAATAATTTGCTCTAGATTCCTACAAGCCTTTGGGAAGACAAGAGGATCACAACAGGTATTTGTTTTCCTATAGACTTCCAATCATGCTTTTGTTGCCTCGTATTACCTACACATGCACAGTGCCTGTTTATTTCTTTCCCATTCCGTAAAAAAGGGAAAATAAATTGGGGGGAGTCCAATTACTGAAACTTAATTAAAACAATTTTAAAATGACTTAAGCAATTATCTAACAAGTGATCTTTTTGGTAACAGCTGTACACAGGCATTTTATTAGTTAGTGAAGCCAACCCTGTTTTTTAATGTAAACAGACTAATTAATCAGTGGTTAAGTCTTGTAATGACCAGCTCTGGCATTTCATTATTGCTGCTGTCATGAAGCATAATAGCTTATTTCCCAGGGTTATTATGCAAATTGCCAACAGTGGCCACTCTGTGGGAAGTTTAAAGCACTTTCCGTGATTATCTCTCATTTTCACATTCTCATGACTTTTAGGAGCACACACTTTTCCTGGTGTGAAAACTTTCATGCAGCTTTTCAGCTCAGTACCAAATTTCTGGAAAGGCATGAGTACAACATCCCAATTCTCCCGGGTTTTCATTGCTAGAGTGGAAAGGAGGAGGAAAAATGTATATTTCCCACATTAGAACCCACTCTGTGCATGACTTTTTGAATAGGGCTGTGGAAAAGACGAACTGAGATCTGCAATAGACGGATGCTGGAGATATTTAAGCATTTGACACAGTTTGGTAGTGAGATCCTGTGCATCCAGCAAAGATAGACAGACCTCAGCAGAGGAGACCTAAGAACAGAAGTACAGGCAGACAGGAAAAAAAGCTCAGTGTGGGACTAACAGGAGAAGGCAAGGAATCTGGAGTCCTCAGAGCCCACAAACAGTGGACTAAGAGCTGCTTGTGGTTAGAAGAAAGGGAGAGGAAATAACCGCAGAGATGACCTAGTCTTTGCTTTAAGCTTGGCCTTTCAAATGCTTTGGGACAATGACTGAGATAAGAGTAGTACATTGGATAATAACACTTAAAAGGAGGCACAGGCATTAAGTAAGACATAAAAATCTCCGAGATTAACATGCATATCTGGAACATGTGCCTGTGGACATGGCAAGCACACATGGGCCGGTGGGTGGATACATGTATGTGTACAGCCAGCCTGTAAATCACCTCCCTGCTCCTCCTGCTCACTCCCAGGAATTGCCCCCCAGTACTGAATACTGAACCAGTGTGAACTGTACATATAGGAAGGAGCCCCAGGGCCACTCCTTCTGCTTCCCTGCCATTACCCAGCCCTGTGTACCTTACAGAGTTAAAGACTTTTTAACAGATTTAATAAACCTGAACTGTCCAGCAACAGCTGCCAAATTTGATTGTCTCACTGGAGCAGACAATAAATAGGTTTGTGTAAACACAGTGGGAAGGAGAGCAGAGAGAGCAGAGAAGCCTTTAGAGAAAAGGCCAGCATGAAGCAATTGCAGGCAGCAGTCAGTAGGGCAGTGAAAGCTAATAAAACCTTGATGTACAAACCATGCTAACTAAAGAACAGGTCTCATCTTTGTATGTCCCATCTCCTTGGCCTTCACGCAACAGCTGGTGGGAATATCTTCATTGTTTTTGTAGATAAACAGATCACCAGTAAGCTATACCTAAGCATCTCTGTCAGCCCACTGAAGTGCAACAAGCCTTCAAAATCCCTAAAACGAAGCCATGAACTTCTACAAGTTTTCAAACCGCCAGCTCTCCCCAGCCTTGTGGTAGAGAAAAGGCTCAGGGCTGGCTTTGGAGGTCAGAGTCAGCACAGGGGGAAGGGAGGGGAGGATGGAGGAAGGGAGAGGTGGAATTTTTCTAGAGCCTGTTTCTGGATTATTAGACAACCCATGTTAACCTCATGAATGTAAAGGGAGAACAAATAGGTGTTGCTATAATAGACCTAGACTAGACACAAACCTGAATTTCTGCCTGCCCTAACCAACCCCTGGCCAGTTCCTAGGATGAAGGGACTCAGTCCTGTCTCCCCATCTCACAGCTGCCCCCACGTCTGCAGTGCTCTGTGAGGTTAGCTCAGAGGTGGCAAAAAAACAGACTGTTTTCTTAGAGGCCTCATTACACAGGTTAGTCCTGGTCATGACTAGGATTGAACCCATTTTGAGAAATATAGCACTGTTCCACCACTGCAGAAGTCAGAGCAGGCGGTTTTGAAACACTTTAAACCCTGAGCATTATTCTTGGCAAAGAAACAGTTTTTTAGTGGCTCAGCATCCAGAGCTGGGGTTAACCCAGCTTCTACTTAATTCAAACATCCAGAAGGAAGCTGAAGGGCAGCTTTGCTGGCTGGAAACACACTATGGAGGCCGTTGTTTTTGTCCTGGCTGCTCAGACCACAATAAAGCGACATATGGCCTGACAGCACGGGCATTTACTAGCCAGCACTGCAAGCATGCAGGGGTTGTAAACAGGCTGCACACTGCCAGTAAGTGCTTTCCTTGCCTGGGAATAATTCACTGGGGTCTACGTCTGCCTTCGTGCTTTCACCGGAGAGAACAGGAGGGACCTTGCTGGTGTCAGCAGCTTTCTGCAGGTGTAAAAGCAACCTCTTTCTGCAAGGGCAGAATGAGTCAGACACCTGCATGTTGCATCACCCGAATACCAGGAAGCAGCTGAGATGTGTGGCCTGTGTGCCACCATCCCTGAGGAGCAGAGAAATCAGCCTGCCTGCCTGCGAGGCAGGACAGCAGGAGGTGTGCTCGAGTGGTGAGCTGGGCACTGCCTTCTGTGTGTACTTCTCAGTTATCTCAAAGATTTGATGACTCAGAAGTTTGTTTTCATGGGTAGGGAAAAAGGAAATTCTTGCATTATTTCTTGTTTGTGTACCACGGCATGTCTCCAGGAGTGCAGATGCTCTTATGGCTCTTGATACAGACAGAGCAGAGATTAGTCTGATCCAAAGCATCACGTTTGTACTGAGCATCAGGGAGTACCACTCCCCCAGGTGCTGGCAGTGCTGAGCGGACTTGTAACTGATGTTCACACCTCCCATCACAAAGCGCATGTCAGTAGGGCAGCTGTATATTTCCAGCAATTTAGTGTTGAACTGAAGGCACAAAACAAGCATGATTTCCACACCAGGTTGGAGATATAACAGGAAAGTCAGCTAAGAGGTGAAAAATGAAGTGGTCCCTGACACCAGCAGCTACTCCCTCCTGCCTGTCGCAGTCTTCACTGCTGCTCCCTGACATCTCTGTGTAATATAAACAGTGCTTGTTTCACAAGCTCACTGCAGGCCAAATGGCTGTTAATCGCACTTGACTGTGCTTCTGTCATCGTCCGCAGGCATTCAGCTCCTGCGCAGGCTGTTTCTGTGCTGCAACTGGAATACAGCATTGAAGTATGTGTTGCAATACTCAAACTGCTTGTAATCCAGGGTGGGCTGCAAAATCTAAGGCTGCAGAAACACAGGCTTCACCACAGGCTGTCAAAGCTTGCTGATTGTCTGAGTACTGCCCTGTGCTTTCACGTCTGACTATGACGAGCTTGGTTGTGTCTGCACGTATCATGTTCACACCTCTTGGCAGTCAGGTGGATGTAGCTGAGACCGCAAGCATCTGGAGGGGAACCATCTTTTTGATTCCTGGTGATGCAGTAGCTGGTGGGCTGAAGTCCTGGTTACTAGCAGGGCCCTTGAAGTTTGGCCAGGAGAGAGCACTTCCACCCCTGCCATGGCCTGGCCTTGCTGCCCAGGGTCTGACACAGCAGGTCCTCTCTGCTGGATGAGCCCTGCAGATGGAGGTGTGTGCAGCTGCACATGCTGAATGGGCAGGCAAGATGAGTCACAAGCACGGGTTGCCAAAGCTTGGTAGTGAAGGTCTTGTTCAATAAGTGCATTGTGTGTTACATGTTCCAAAGAACAGCCACTTCTTTGCTTTTGCTGTGCCTTCCCTTTGTGGTCTGGTGCCAGGAGCATGACTTGCTGGCTTTGCGGTCTTGGAGGAGCCCCGTTCTTTCCAGGGTGGACCACTCGCAGATGTGGCTCATCACCACCAGGGATGTCTTTCCACTGTCCTAAAAGCACGTAAATGTGTTTCATTAGCAAAAGAGGCTCTGCTTTGAAAGACATTTTTTTCTTTAACAGAAGTTCCTCTTTGTGGCTATCCTATCTTAATACTGCAGTCTTGTTTTTGGAATGTTTAACTGCAACCCAAGTGAGTTGCCCCTGCTCTTGTTTTGTCTCCCAGTATGATGTACATCCTCCCATGGATATCAGCCTGCATTAAGGGAAAGCAGTCTCTTTTTAATTCCCAGTATCTTGAGTATTTGCTGTTTCGATTACATTAACCCCTAGAAGGACCTCGCTGTGCTACCTACTGTATAAGCAAATGGCTAGGGAATTTGTTCATTTTCAAAACAAAATGCATCTTTAGACCTAGACCTGGATGACTGATGAGCAAAATCATGTTGTGACTATACTTGATTAGACCTTAGCATTTAAAATACATGAATCTGCTTTAGTGATGCTTACACAGTTTTTCTGCCTACTCCTCAGTAGCTGGGACATGGTGGAGCTTGATTAAAAGAACATGGATTTCAAAATCATGTTCGTACACATGTTCACTCAAACTGAATTTAAAATGTTTAAATATGCCTGTCTGCTTTGCCTTCATGCTAAACAATCACAGAGCTGAACTGGCACGTTACCCTTTAGCAAGCCAATTAGGCAGAACAGCTCACAAATTCTAAGTAAAACATTGGGCGAGATAGCTGTCCATCACATTTGAAAAAATAGATTTGAGGAGTTAATGGTCTGTTCCAAGATATGTTGTGAGCAAAAAATTGGTCTAAATGTATAGGATAAATTATTCACTGTGAACAAATCTCCCAATTTTGCTTCTTCAAAACACAAGATAGTTAAATACATGCCATTGTGCTCACTTTTCTAGATTCGTGATCTTAAGGCCAAGGGGGTAATTAAGATCATTTAGGTTGACCTCTAGCTTAATACAGGCTAAAAACTCTCTTCTGATTATTTCTGCATGGAGAGCATAATTTCTGCTTGAGCAACAGCACATCTTTTAAAAAGACAACTAATTGTGAGTTGAAAACATCATGTGTTACAGAATCCGGTACATCCCTTTAAGCTATTTGGATAATTAGCCTTGATGCTAACATTTTTGTCTTGTTTCTAATCTGAATTTGTCCTACTTCAGCTTTCAGCCATGGGATTTTATTATGCCTTTACAACACCAGATTACAGATCCATCTGCCATCAGAAATCTCTTTCCTAATGGTGTCTGTAAGTCAGGATCAATTCGCCTTTTATCTTCTCTTGTATAAGCTAGAAACATTGAGCTTTATTAGTCTTTTACTGTACAGCCAGGTTGTCCCATCTTGGATTACTCTTGCAGCTTCCATCTGAACCTTTTCTGGTTTTTGCTTTTATGATGCAGACATAAAATTTCCTTAGAACCGCAAAAACCCAGAGTTGGCAATTCCCTGCCTGGGGACTGCATCCAGCCTCACATAGCTCCGAATTAGGCATTAACTCAGTAAGAAGTGTGCATTGGGCACAGACCTGAAACTTGTTGTTTGCTGCAGCACAGTGATGGTGGCTTAAGTATCTCTATTATATTCAAAGCTAAACTTGAAAATCTTTGTAGTTCAAAGCCCAGTCTCATGAAGTTGAAAACCTTTAAAAGCCAAATCATCCTGGAGGAAGAATTTAAAATGCAAGACATCACAGTAATACATGCACTTTTGTTTCCCTGCACCTCGAAAATGGTAAAGGAGAAGTAGGAAGGTTCAGAGCGGGACAAGAAGAGTGATCACAGATACAGTGAAAATAATTTCATTCAAGGAGTCATTAAATATACTAGGCTTTGTCAGCTTGGAAAGAAGTTGATTGAGGATGGAAGGTAACAGAATACAACTGAAAATGATGCAGAAAAAATGAATGGCAATGACTGAATGCAGTGATCAGGAGGCATCGAATGCAAAGACAAGGTGAACAATAAGAAATGCTTCTCTTCCCATCCTCTAATCTAACAAGGATGTTTCCTGCCATGTGGGCTGTGTGGCTGCTAAAAGTCCATATGGATTCCAAAAGAGACCAAGCAAAGGAAGGGAAGATCCAGCAAGCCCTGTGGGATGCGAAGGCCCCTACCGCCAGCTCAGGCTGCTCTGGGGGACACACAAGGGCTGGGGGGGAATGGAGGGGAGGTTTGGGGAGGTACTGCCTGTGTTTGTGCTGCTCGGTTGTTTGTACTCCAGGCAAGCTGGTCGCTGCTGGAGTGTCACTGGATGGGCCTTTGATCGCACCTCGTCCAGCTGTCGTCATGGTCTTAAAATGAGAAATGTAATTGGGAATACTATACAATCACATATTGCGTGCCCCAAAGCCACACAGCTGCCCAAGTAAGAGGAAAAAATGTGCACTGGTAGAAAGAACCAGGCTGGCCTGGAATACGCAAATGTAGCTGAATACAAATGCACACACACACAGAGAGTAAAAAGAGATAGTAATGAATATAAATTAGAAGGGTGGAAAACCAGAAAATGCCTTAGTGAAGTGACAGGGCACAACAAAAAAACCTAAGGCAAGAGAGAGAATGGCAGTAAACCAAAGGTTTTAGTATGTGTCTTAATACAAAGTATCCTAACAATGATACTAGCCTGTAAAAACATATTTTTAATGTAGAAATGGCAAAGAGTTTCAATATATCTTGTTGTTCTAAATGTGTTTTTGAAAAGTCTGCATGAAGAATTCACTGAGGGCGAAGATGAAATCTGTTTCCTTCCAACAGTAACTTGGCCATATGTGAAGCAAGAGCTAATAAGCTGGCGGTTTTTAACCAGTAGGTCTGGCTGCAAGAGTTTTAAAGAGCTGGATGAGGAGATGTGTGGGCTATTAAAGTGGGTAAATCATGGAAATGCTAGAAAGACTTGCTTGCCTGGAGAAACAGAAGATACAGATATTGATAATTACAGGCATATCAACCTGACAGTGAGCCTGAGCAAAGTAATGCAATTTCATTAACAACGAGGCAAAAAAAAATTAACTAAACTGTAACCAGTTTAGGCTAAGGGAAACAAATTGTTCAAAACCAGCATGGTACCGTGTTTAATTGTTTGGTGGTAGAGGTGTTGGGGGTAATGTATTCATATTTCTTCAAGGTATTTTTATGGTAGTGAGGATTTTCTATTGAGAATTATTCGAAATAACATGTCATATTAAATGGGATTAAAATATGTTAGCAGACTGGGCCCAGAACCTGCTATTAAGTACAGATACAACTAACTCCAGTAAGCAACTGTTGGCTTTCTTGACCTGTGCTGTTTAACCCTTGGCTGTACGAAAGACCTAAAAGCAAATCTACAAATATTACTGAAGTCTGGGGAGTGAGAACAATGAAGAAGACAGGCCACTGAGCCGAATTCCTTCGTAAAATGTCAGCCTGCAAATACTGTGTGCTTCAGTAGGGCCGAAAGTTAAGCGGTGCTTGTAAGGAGAGGCTGCACTTACAGAGAGGGGGGTGCTGCCTCTGATATCAGCAACCCCAAAAAGGACTTGACCCAACCCTGCATAGCTACGCTAAGAGCAGAAATCTGGTCCTAGAGGGCTCCTCACCCTATGGGCTTTACAGGATCCAACAGTTTGAAGCCAAAGCTACAAAGCTCCATTTTCAGATAAGATTCATTCTTTTTAACACCAGGAGTTCCTAGCCATCTAACTGCTACCTAAGGTTTCGAACAGACTCTTCGTCACCGTAAATTCTGCATTCCAGAGAGCATATAAAGGTCTTTCATACAGGAGGTCAAACTGGAGCAGCAATTTTCACCTTTTTCACCTTTGTAAATATTTCCATATGCCTACTGCTCTTTTTGTGCTCTTTTACAGACCTTCTAGAAGTGGCCCATGGACAACTCAGGAGACTAAATTGTCCCTCTGATCCCTTCTGCATATCTAACCAATACACTTACAAGTAAGTCTCTGAAACGGGCACAGTGTTACTGTAATAGTTTCACTGACTTTATACAGATGATTTCTCTACATCCTTGATATTTCCTTCCATCCCCCACATAAGTGTACTATTGCATGGGATGCTCAGCTCCATGTTCAGGCTGATCGCCCTCGTTCCTTTCAGTATCCTGAGGTCCAGCTTTTAACAGTCACCAAATTCTTTGTTCCGCCAGGCAAGCTCTGGCTCCTGCATTACGAACTGCCCTGACTGGTATGTATAAATGAGTTGTTTCCCCACAACTTCATACTCCCTTATTTTTAGACTCAGGTAAAAACATTGTCATTCATGATATTTATAATTTCTTTCAGATACAAGTATTAAACATGGAGAGCTTGCAGACTCATAGAGAGCAGAGATCTCTGTTGTCCAGCCTAATTCCTGACCACCACGGAATACTCTTTGACTTTGGTAGGAGCTGGATTAAGATTTGATCGAGCAAGTTATGTTAGGTTTAGGATTACAATTTTGTAATTAGTTTACTTTTCCTGCTTGGACTGCTAAATGACATTTCTGTCTCTCTTATTTCTATAACAACAATAAGTGACAAAGCCAGGATTCAATTAGGTCAAAGAATGAAAGGCAGAAGAAATGGTCTTCAGTGATGCAGGGTTGTTTCTTCATGTAGAAGCACACAAAGTGCCTGTTCGTTGTGTGTGCGTTTGCCAAACTGAAGTTGCAGACAATATCGATTTGGGCTCCCAGCTCTTCGGATGCAGGCACTGGGTGGAGGCCAAGAAGGCTGAAGTCTAAATGCAAAGTTTGTCGGCCTCAATGGGCCATTCTTCAAGAGAGGGATCCCTTCTTTTCCGCGTTTGCACCTGTGCATGTTGTGTGCATGCACGTACGGAGCTCACAGGAGGCAGTGCTGTCTGAAGATCAGAGCAGGGAATCCAAGGGAAGGACATGCCATGCTAGTCTGTGGTTTACAGCTCTGTTGCTGGGGTTGCAGGCAGTCTGTGGGAACTGCTGTTGCCTAAATTTGAGGGCTGTTAAATGGGGATGACACAACTTATGACAAGTTCAAGGTGGTTGGAGAGCTCTAGCTGAAAGCTGAAAAGTAAACAGGTGCTAAGTTTCTTTATGAAATTTCATAAATCCTTTTCCTGACTTTTGATGGGTATTAGCTTTTCATATCACTTCATGACTGTGTAAACCAGGAACCAAGACTTATTTCTCCAATCATGAGACGACTTAATCCAAATTGATTTGATTTTTATTTTTTCAGGTAAGCCCTACAAGATTCTGCAATAATTGCTTGGCTGTAGCTTGATACAGGTAAGAAGAAATACAGCTTTGGCAGCCCTTCTGGGCAGAGTGCTTGGACTAGGTGCGGAAGGTGAAGTCTCTATAATTACACAGCATTCTTCCATTTGAAATTATTCTGCCATGTTTTCTTCCTGCTGAGGAGAGCTTGACTGCTGTCTGGAATTTCTCTATCACAAAGCTGGTTGGAAAATGTGAATTTGAATTTTCTTTCCCTCTTTTATAAAAAATACAATTTGCATAATAACATTTACAAAGCTTATGACTGCCTGATTTTTATGATCTGAAAACGTGGAAAACGTGTACCACAGAAGGGCAAAACCACTCCCAGAAATCAAAATAGCCCTGCACAGCCAGCCTGCAAGAAAAATGTGGTGACTGAAAAATTCTTTGCTCCCTGCAGGACTTGGGTTCTTGGCTAATCTCACATGAGCATCAGTTAAAGCTCCATGTGGACAGCAGGATTTTGCTCACATCGGCATTGTCTGACCTCTCAATTTCAGCTGAATATCTGTGTCACCTCCTGATCACTCTCTCTGTAAAATAATCCTCCTTAAATTATTTAGATACGTATTCTGCCTTCCCCTCAGCTGGTGTTCTAATTCTGGTGAGTGAAATGACCTCAATTAGAAATTCTTGCTTAAGCATACAACATCACTGAGAGAGTTGCAGTTTGTCTTGTGCCTTCTTGCTTTTCAAGCCCTATTTTGTATGTTTTTACTTGTCTGCAACTCATTAGCCCCTGTCATTACCTTCCCTTAAAACAAAACTTCCTAGATGATTATTATTCAGTTTGTAAAATGCAATTAAAAAGTGCCATAATTAAGGTTACAGTTTTTTCTTTTTATACCCTTTGGAGGAAACTATGTTCTCTAATTACATAATCATACAAAACCAGGCCCCATATACATGTTTTATATTAGTGTATTTTTTTGGTTGTTTCATTAGAAATACTTCCAATTTATGGCAGCAAAAGTGAGATGATTGATAGTGTGGCTATCCATTTGTAACTCAGAGCCTTTTATTGTTACTCAGGCTACTATACTAATTAAGAAGTAAAGAATTGTATGTCTCTTAATTACTCGGTTTTAGTATAATTTCCAAATATGTTTTGCACGTTATTCTTATGTCAAAATCTGTAATAATGTGGCTCCAGAAGTAGTTGCTTTTTGGCAGAGAGAGGACTTCAGCTTTACCAATTCTTGCAAGGAAAATTGAATTTCCCACCAGCATCCACTTGCATACCTTTTTTTTTTCCTTAGAAACAATCTGGCAGTTACTCTGAAATTTAATTCTGTGGCCCACCAAAAATTTTATCATGTTTTTATTTTTTAATTCATCTGTAGTAAACTGCTGGTGCATCCTCATTCATTCTGGATTACCCCTGAGAAAATCAGGACTGATACTATTGAACTCTGACCTTAATGTGAACTACGTCTCTTTCTGTCAGGACAGGCTTTTCAAGGTCAGCCCTGGCTGTCACAGCCATGGGATTTGAAGTTTATTGAGAATCCAGTTCAATTTTCACCTCATCTTTCCAAAAGCAAGTTATTTTGTGGAGAAAACCCACAGCTGTCTGACATGATTTGCCTTTCAAAAAACTCTCCTGACTCATGATTAATAAATAATTCTCTCAGAATGTACAGTTTATGGTCCAACTGTTTGATCCCTAATCTCCAATATTAGCTGTGGATTAACTCATACTTGTCTGGCATTTTGTATCTGTATCCTACACGAGATGCTCTTTTGCATTCTTCCATTAATCTCAGTAATCTCCAGTTCATGTTCATTAGTACACACACATAGCCTCCACAGGTTTATTGTTAGTATATTTTCTTAACAAATTGAGAGGCAAGGAAAACATTTAGTTCCTCTGTCACTTCTTTTTTCCAAGAGCTCTACTTATCGACCCACTATTTTTCCGTAGCTTCCATTCCTCCACTATATTGATGACATTTCAATTTTTAAAATATTTATATGCTTTCTTCTTGGTTGCTTTTCGTCCCTTTAGCTTTTCATGTCCTATATATATGTTATTTACGTTTCTTCCCATAAGCTCCTAAGATGGCCGTACAGTGTTGGTTGTTGTTTGGTGGTGTGTTGGGGTTTTTTTTGGGTTTTGGTTGGTTGGTTGGTTGGTTGGTTTTTTTCCCTGTACCCACAATTATGTCATCATTTCTTTCCTGGCATACTGTAAGTATGGTCGAATTCTACCCTGATGGTATTTTAATGTTCGTTGGACTTGGCAGACGAAAACCAAACAAACCACATCCATCATCAGTTTAATATGTGAATAGATTGCAAAATTAATCTTATATTTACTTCAAATATTTGCTGATGTCAAAAGACATCTTTCTTCTTCCACCTCCTTCTTTCCCTTCCTTTCCCCCATATATTTTTCTACCATACATTGCCGCATGCTGTGCCCCAGACAGTGTCACTGGGCAGGATCAATGACATCTAACTCCAGCCACCCTCCTGCTGCCAACATCAAAACCACCTCCAGTGTTGAAGGTTGCTGGAGGAGCATGGAGAGCTGCTGCCTTCCTCTCAAGTCACTGGTCAGAAGGAGGAAAAAGGGAGAGGATCAGACAAAGAGCTGTTTGGCTCTGCAACAGGCAAGCAACACATTTTCTTTTTCTGCTTCTGGAAGATGTTTATGCTACAGCTATTTTTTTCTTTTTTTCTGTGTCATCTGGCATCTCAATGAAAATCTTACAAATATATAATTTAATGGGAAAAGGGGGTTGATTAAGAGAAGTTGTGGTAAAATCCATAACAATGGAAAGAAGTATGTGAGGAAAAAGGAGAAGAGCTCCTTTTCAAACTCAGTCAAATGAACATGACTTTGCTCTATTTTGTAAAACAATGTCTCTGTTTTTCCATCACTTCTAGCAAGCATGCAGGAAGAGTGGTGACGGGAGAAGAGATTTATCGTGGAAAAGTATAGTCTGTGGCCAAAGTAAGGGCAGGCTTTCTCACTGACAACAGCCTTGGGAAGGCTACTGAGACGATATGAACCCACCTGCCTGCAGGCTGTTGGGTATAACTATTGGAGAGGTACCTGGTGGGTTTTTTAATCCATGTAATTTATTATGCAGGTAAGTGTAGCAATATTGGACATGGTGGTTGGGTGCCCAAGTACCCATTACCTTGCTGTTCCCTCTGCTGGTTACTATGGCTTGTAAGTTTGAAATCTCCTTGCTGGAAACATCATTGTCAGTCAGTTTTGACCACCTGTGTGAGAGCAGGGGAGACAAACTAGATCAGTCTCCTTACACCTACTGCCACTTTCAGTGTACTTATCATTTTATCACTTTGATTAGTGACAAGGCTTTGAGACTATCACTGGGGACTGTAACCCCACGGTTCTACATGCTGTGCAAGGACAAAACAAGAAGATAGTCCTTGCCCTGAATACTTCACTCTTTGTATTGAGACAAAAACCCATTCAGAGAACAGAATGAGATAAAGGAACAATACTTGTCAGAGCAATGGTGAAGCCTCAGGGTTAAGGGTTAGGGATGTGGGTCTCTGCAGCAGTAGCCTGACAAAGGGATGAGGGCAGGATTGCTTTAGTCAAGTCAAAGCTGGAGAAAATATGTGTTGCACCAACAGAGACGAGAGATGAGGAAGAACAGGATAAGATCCTCACTGGGTGATTGCATCATATTCTGTGAAGTAAATGATGGAGAAAGAAAAGAGAGTGGAACCAAGGACGGAGCCTGAAGCCCCAAAAGCTGAAGGAAGGACACAGAAGACCTCCCAGCTGAAGGGGTGGGAATGAAACGTTTAGAGGAGCCAAAAAGAGTGTAGTTACCTGCACTGGAAATGATGGAAAAGCCAAGATAAAGGAGGAGGAGGAGGGAGAGGAGAGACTCCTGCAGTCTGATATAGAACAGATTATTAAGATCTTGCCTGCAAATCCCTTGCTGACCCTTTTCCCCAATGATATCTGAACATTGAAAAGATACAATTGCCATATCCTCAGTTCCCATGTGTAAAGCAGAAAAGGCTGTTCACAGCCAGGTAGAATAAGCAAACATCTGTAGAGAAAGCGGCAGCCCTGAGAATGGCAGCACAGACTGAGAACTGTGACTGTGCAGGAAAGAGGAAAAGGAGGGGTGAGAAGCACGCTGTTCCCAGCTGCCTGGTGCAGGAGGGAGGGAGCCATGGGGAGCTCTCCCAGAAGCTGAGCAGCTGCAGTCATTGAAAGAGAATGTGGTAGGATACCAGACGTGATGCTGCGGTCACCAAAAGCACACGGAAGAAGAAACATGAGAACAACAATTAGGATGCCAATAATACCATTGGCAAGGGAGGTGCTGATATCCGCCAAGAGACCAAGAACATCAGGACAAGGGAAGAAAGGAAACGGTAAAACAAGAGATAAAGAGCACAATCATGCTGACACATCCCTGTCCATGCGTGGACAGCAGCGCCTGGTTCCTGTGCTGTGTCCAACAATATCACTTTGCTGCCTTCTCCAAGGAGGCTGGGCAGAGCAGACTCTGGACAAAGACAGAACAGGACAGAAGCCTCAGGGCTGGTGTCCAACTAAAGGCTTGGTTCTGCTGTGATCTTCTCCCTCTGCTAATCACCTACCTCTGCCCCAAAGAACATCCCTGAAACAGGTAATTTTCTAGACATTTTAAAGCTCATCCTACATTTTCCACTGGTTGCTAGTGACACAGGCCTAGTGACATTTTGTTTCTTTTCTCTGTTTACTCATATTTGGATTTACACCACTGCTTTGTGGTGCATTAGATGGGAGAACTTTTGCATAATATATGGCAGACAATGTTTATTAAAAAAGAGAGGGAGAAAACGGAGAAATGAATGATTTGGTACAACAACTCAATAAGCCAAAACATATTTTACAAAAAAAATTGTCAGTTGTGTAGTATAATATCACACACTGAATGAAATTTGTGGCTATGCATAAGTCAGTGCAGTACCTAGACAGATAAAAAGATTAATGAAATCTTCCCTCTCTGCTCACAGAAAAAATGGTTCTCACAGACTCCCTTAAATCTCTTGTCATTGCCAAACTCCCATTTTCCTTCTCATGAACTCAAAAGCTAGGGATGAAAAGGCATAGAGAAATTTTGCCAGCATCCAGCTTCATATTTTCTGGCATCGACATTTAATTATCTCTGCAGGCATGTAGCAGGCAAGTCTGTTGCCATACTTTTTTTATGTACAGAGGATGAAATTTCGTGTGGTGATTAGAAGGTGCTACCTGAGGTGGGGTGAGGAGGTTCATTGGCTTTTAAAATGATTGTCTGTGCATCAGCAAAATGTGTAGGGCACTTTACATATGAAATAAAAAAATTTAGCTCACAGTAGGAGCTAAGTATGTCAAGCCCCAACTCTACACTGATTTACATATGCACTCAACTTAACCTGCTTGTGCTGCTGAAGGGGACTGGGAAACCACTGGGCTGATCCAGTAATCCCCAAGTGGATGTTTAAAGCCAACTGAGGTGCCATCAGATAATGTGCTAGGGCTGCAGCTGGTGGCCTGGGGTGGCCCGGGCTCCCCAGACACTGTTCCACGTGACTGCTGCATACCCATGTCTTGGGAACTGGAGGGCACCTCCGGCAGCAGCAGGAAGGTCCCTGTCCCCAGGTGGCTTTGGGAGTCTACCTGGGTGGCACTGAGCTCTCAGCAAGGGCAGAGGTTTTATGTGGCCACGTGTACTTAAGATGCCTGGGCTAGGTGATGGTTGGGACAGCCAGGGAGCGACTGAGCTGGACAAGAGGGTCAGGCTTTCCTCTGGCACTGCTTTCGCTTCCAGGCTGCTTTGTTAATACAGGGAACAATGATGGAGAGGGCTGGAAACTGAACTTGACACCCATTGCTTTCCCTTAGACAGGACCCAGCTGCAGCCTGAACAGTTGTTTTGTCTGCATTCTTGCTGGTTATATTTCCTAAGCTGCTCATTATTTTAGATGCCCAGAGTTCTTTAAACTCTGTCCTCCTTTACAGCTGCCCTTCAGCAGGTCCCTGGATTGGCAGTTGGTTTTGGTTTGCCTTTTTTCCTGTGTGAGAATAAAGACTGGAGTATTGAACAGTTCATTTTCATACCTACAAAACAGAGGCATGCTGGCAGAATGAGTAGCTACACACCTTAAACAGTCCTCCTTGAGCACTTTCTGCCCCTCTTTCCAGGCTCAGCCCATAGTGTCTGCCCTGTCATGTCTTTCTCTACACAGGTGAAAATGTGCCTTTTGACAGGGTTGGTGCATTTACCCAGATCTGGCTGACAAATGAGCCTGTGGCTACCACAAAGCAGCATCTGTAGTTACAATGAATGGCACATAGAGACTACTAGCTGTGCTTCACAAACAAAACCCAAAAAGGTATTTTAAAAAAAATTTGTACTTTTTTATTTTTGGTTTTTGATGTTAAAAAAAAAATCATTCTGTTTTATTTGAATGCCCTTTCACAGGCAGACTTTTTTTGTTGTTTTTTTCTTTCCTTCCCCCTGCCCTTTTGGAGGAAAAAAAAAAAAGAAATACGAAAGAAAAGATGTAAAAAAGCAAAATGATGTGGTTTTCCCTCATGGAACAAACCAGAACCGAACATTTATAACCAATTCCCCTAATTCACATGGCTCTTTACAATAAGCAAAGAGTGTAAAAACGCTTAACAGGCTCTTGCCTAGACAAACATAAAGCAGTGAGCCCAAACTTTCCAGCTGGGTGGGTCATGCTGTTATTCTGGTGTCAGGGTGGGCTGGATGCCAGAGCCATTTCTTTTCTATCTGACCGGATCTCCTGCCCGTGCACCATACAGTCTATTGCTATAAATCCCAATCCACCTTGTCAAAATACTGCACAAGCACAGCTCATTTGCAGTACATGCTGCTTAGGGACAGTGCCCAACCCTGGTGGTCTGTAAGAGCAGGTTAGGTGAACATCTGTCAGGAGAGCAGTAGGTTTAGTGTGTGATGAGGCTTGACAGCTCACAGGGTCCCATCAAGCCTGTGATTGTGTGTGGTATTCATGATGTTCTTGCTGTTCTTGGGAACCCCCCGAGGAGGTGGCTGTCACCAGGACAATTCATACTTCCTGCTGCCCACCACCCTTCCTGAGAAGTGCCTTCAGGGCAGGCAGTCAGCAGTGCACTGTCTGCTGTAAGTGCCTTGACAGCTTCTGGGACAACTTCTCCTTGGTTGTTCCCAAGAGAAAAGGTACCAGGAGCAGGCTGTGGACCAGGTAAATAGTAGCAGTGCCTGTATTTGGTCTATATATGAGCTTTAAGTCCAGATGTGGATGTCTCAGGATCTGTCCAGGTGACACACTAAGGTGCAAGTAAAAGCAACACAGAGTAATAAGAGTGGAAAAGACCCACAACAGTGAGACATTTGGAGGCAAAGGCTTTGGTGGCAGACATTGGAGTTTACTTTCCACTACCCTTAGGAGTTAACTGAATAAGTAGGTAGTGAAGAAGCTCCTCCACAGGCAGGAGGAGTCTGGACAGATGGCACCAAGCTGGAGTGGGCAGCAGCATCCAAGTGTGCTTCTGGAGAAGCATCAAGGGAAAGGATTGAAGAGGCGTGGGGCAGAGATATAGGGAAATGCAGAACCACGAATGGCTTTGGAATGTAATACAGGAAAGAAAGATGTTGCACAAGGTCCAGGCCTAAAGAGTACAAGGAAAGGTTAAAAAGCCAGTAAAGGAGGTTATCCATAGTTCTGGCTTATATGTGTGATGGCTTGGGGAAGGATTATGGTTACTCCGTGGGAATGAGTGTGAGGTGACAGTAATAGCCCAGCAAGTGTGTGGCCCAATATGAAATTGCAAGCTGTGTCTCTGGCTTTTAATCACTCTGAAAAACATCTGGCTAGGATTAGCATTTCCATGGCCAGAGCAGCTCCATTAGTCACCCCTTCAGGGCAGGCAAACCACTGGGCTGGCAGTGGCTGGTACACAGGGAGAGGCAGGGATAGTGACAGAAACAAGTAACTTGGAGCAGACTCCTCCCTCAGGACATTCGAACAGCACTTTGGAGGACCTCCCTGCTCTGCATTGACCACAGAGGCAGGCCAGGGAAACTCGCCTCCTGCCTCCAGCATCGTGACATCCTCTGCCAGCAACAAAGTCCCAGGCAGCAGGGAGGGCAGGCAGGCAGGGTGTCCCACTCCACCCTACCCCATCCCACCTGCCTTAGTCATGGATGGCCTTGCCTCATCAGCATAAGTGGCTGAAACTCTTGGTCCCCCGACAGTTCTTTTCACTCGCATGGTCTGCAGAGAAAGGGCCACACAAGTGTTATCAGCAGGTCTGTTGATCCTAGCTTGATCCAAGCAGTATTCGAATTTGCAGGGTGCTTGGTGAGTGCATACTGTGGTAACTGGTAAATGGTTTCCATATGCTATTCATGTTCGTATTGTTCTTCTGACAGTTGATACCTTCTTTTCCATTGAAATGGTATCCCCTCATTGGCAGGCTGTGGGTCACCAAGGGGGAGTCATGGTCTGTTCCAGTTAATTCTGTAATTGCCATCTAACTGCTGACAGAAAGCATTTGGGAAGCTTCTTAAGCAGCCTAATGATTTTACATTGTGTACACCTAGAGGAGCACTCAGCATTTCCAGCTCTGTTGGTGCATTAACGTGTCATGTAATGGAACTATTCAGCTGAGATTAGAGGAAATCCGTAGGAGCAGGCAGTGGGGAATTGGTTAGAGTCACAACTGTGTCTTCCTGACTCTAGTATTGCCAGGGTCACAGAAACAGGCAGGCTGGAGCATGAAATGAGTATAGTGCTAATAATTTACTGAACAAAACAAATTGATATTAAGCCATCTAACAGAGAGTACAGGTCCCCTCCAAAAGCCAGGTGTTGAAACACCACCCTCATATTGTCATATAGCGCTTTATGTCTCAAGACCTTGAAGCGTGTTCTGCTCTGAGCATTCTCAGTTTGCAGATGGGAGTCAGGAGATCAAGGATGGGAAGATTCAATTGTCCACTGCCTGTCCACAACCTGAGAGCAAAGCCGGGCCTTCAGCGGGATTTTTGCATGCTGGTTCAGTGCCGTATCTCCTAGGTCACGCTGCCTCACATGCCAAATGGGCAACAATCATCTACTTTAAAGCATCCCCTACTCAATGATGTCCTTTCAGAGAAGGGTTAGCATTTCTGTAGAGCATTCCTCAAAAATGCCTGTAGCTCAATAAATTGCAGTTAAATTAGATAGTGATTTCTATTCCATGACAGAAGCTCTCCCATGCCTCGTTATTAATAGTTCTAAAATGCTGAAGTTAAGTCAACAAAATTGCAATTGTTTTTCCCCTAATCTTTGAGCCAAAGGAGGGAGCGTTTACACAGATATTGCTCAAAGTACTCGAGAAAATGTTTGTTTGTGGCTTTAACTAAAGGACCACAAATTTCCAGCAGAATCCCCCATGAGTTATTTCACATTTCTGTGCTTAGGCAACTCAGGCACAGTAGAGGACAGCCTTCTGCAACCCTCGCAAGTGCTGTGTGGCTTGTGCTCCTGTGAGTAGCTCACAGTAGATTCAAGTGAGTAATTTTGTAAGCACCACTAAAAATTCATGTGGGTTCCATTATTTGGCCTGGAAAATCTGGTAGGGAAATCTCATCAAAGAGTGGATTTATTTCTCAGTGCTACAACCAGAAGAAATTGTCTTTATTTTGTTCTTTCATTCCTCTATTTTCTTCCGTCCTTCCTTTCTTCTTCCTGCCTTCCCCTCCTCCCCAGCTTGCTTTCTCTTCCTTCTCCCTCTTCTTCAACACAGATAATTGAAAAACTGTCATTCTGGAATTCCTTTGTCCTCGCGAAAGGCACTGAATAGTGATTCCAAAATAGCCCAGCCTTTTCTTTTAATCCATAATTCATCATCCTAAATTGTTGTTCACTCACTGCAACCCTGAACAAAATGTCACAGACGCAGCATAAAGAAAAGAAATCAAGCAAATGAAAAAGGGACAAAAGGAAAACCAATAAACCCCAAGGGTATCCGCAAAGAGAAATAATGTAATCCGAAAGGCTCCTCAACTCTCACATAGGAAACCTGACTTATGCTGTGTGTGTCACCATGTGTTAGAGGAACACAGGGCTGCTCTTATCCTGAGCCATGCTGTAGAGTGACTTATTGGGTGGAATAGAATGGTGATAGGACTGAGAAAGACACTAGAAAATAACTTTTTCCTCCACCTGTATGTTCACAAGCAGGACTGCAGTGAGAAGCCAGGCCTGGCTCTGTCAAGACTTTCTCCACCCCATAGCAGATTCTCACCCTGCTGTGATTTGCTCCAGCTGGGACCAAGAACTGGGACTGAGTGAGCCCAATGACTCTGTCCCTGTCCCCATCCTCATGAAATATAGTAGCAGCCATGGAGATACAGCAAAGTGGGTAGGATCCAGTGGAGGGTCGTCATGTCTTCATGTCTCTGAGACCTGGGCCCAGAACAAAACTCATAAAGTCTTCCCCAACATGTGGGGTGTCTTGCAGTGCTACGCATGCCAACCTGAATGTCACATTAATATGGGATTTCTTCAAAATGCCTTCATCTGAAAGCAACTCAGAGAGAGATTTGTGGCTTACAACATGTAATCTCTCTTCAGGTCTAAACACATGAAGCTCTGGCAGTGGTCACCTGGAATTGGCTCCCTTCTGTATCCTGTGAAGTACCACCAGCTTCAGGTGTAGGAGCAGACAGGTTGGACAGGATTGCAAGAGGAAACAGGTAGAAAGCCAGTCAGGCAAGAAAGGATCCTATAAGCTGGAATAATTGCATTAATATGTACAACTATGATTGCCTGCTCCTGCTGCCATTGATGTCAGCAGGGAATTTTGCTGCATACAATCTTCAGGGGAAACAGGGTCAGGTTCTCTTTTGGGAAGAGCAGATCAAAGACAAGGACAGAATGCTTGTGCACATGATTGTGCTGTGATTCGAATCTTGTTTTTTCCTGAAATGCCCATGCAAGGATGTTGGAGAAATCAGATTAAAAGAAAAGATTTTGACATCCTCCTGGCAAGAGAAATGGAATCGAGAAAGACACGGGGTTAGTACATACAGTTATTATCCATTCATCCCATTTATTCCCTTAGGCTCGTGGCATTCACATTAGAGTTGTCCTTTATATGCACTGGTTTAAGTTAGTCTTGATTCCCCAAATAATGTCAGAAAAAAAAAAACCAAACCATATTCAAAGCTTTTTAAAAGCATGGTGGGCTGTGAGAAAGAGGGGTTAAGTCTTTGATCCAGCAAGATGTTTAAACATCTGCCCTTATTTTAAGCGTGTGAGTGGTCCCATTGATTTATACTTAAGAATTCTGCTGAAGAGGAGTCTTTGGCCTCTGGCTCTGCAATGCAGTAACATGCGTGCTTTGCTTTTGGCCTGTGCAGTCCTGTGACTTTCCTGAGGAAACTCGTGTGCTTGGCAGGCTCGGGGCTGAGGAAGAGTCTTCAGGAGGTGAATGGGACAGCAGCATGGCCAGGGTTAGAGGGAAAACTCTCCCATAACTGTGTCTCTGGCTCGGTCACTGCCTCTCTTGGCTGTTTAACTCTGTTCCACTGCTTGTAGGTTTGGGATAAGCCGTACTGGTGAGTTTCTTGGGAAAAATAACAAGCTTTCACTCAATATTTTGGCACTTACAGCTCTGGCTTCACCAGACATGGAAAAGAAAAGATGTAGCCAAAAAGTTTAGAGTCTCAAAGAAAAAGATACTATGAAAGTTTGGTTTTAATCAGGGAGAGGAATTTGGGAAACAACAATTTGGGTCTAATTCTGCTTCTTCTGACAAAATACCACCCCCCCTGCATGAGATCATTAGCGTGGCTTTTCTCCAAGCTGCTAACAGAAGTGCCTGGCTCACATGCTCAGATACACCCATTGCCAGCTTTGAGGCTAAAAGCGATTTCTCCCTCAGGTCAGGTGCTCTGACTTGGTTTGTCACTGCAACAGGGGCACAGTCTTCTCTCCCCGACAGCTTGGGATGGTGTGTCAGCCCTCCTGGACCCTCCGGTGGGAACAGCTTCTGGGCTTTTACTACAAGACTTGAGCTTATAATGGCATATCGGGAAGTATTGTAGGGAGGGGTGGACCATCCTTCTGCCCCAGGTCCCACCGCACATTGTCTGTGATGCCAGGACCTGGGCCCAGCAAGGGGAGGGACACCTCTTACAAGAAGTAGCTGCTGGTGTGTTGGCAAAAAAGTATTAACCTTGTAAGGGGTTAAGGTGTATACATACAGAGCGTATGGTTCGTCATTTCATTTTGACAGCTGGAGTACCTTCTGACTGGCTATCAATGCACACCCCAAGCTCTGCTTTCAAAGCATAAGGAAGCCTCTGTGCAGGACATGCCACTAAAGCTTTGCTGGGAGCTGAGCAGCACAGGCAGCTTGAGCAAACCTCATGGAGAAGTATCTGAGCACACTGGGACGCAGGAATGCTGAGGAAAGGATGATGGAGTTGTCTGGGATTCCAGCTCCTTGGGCCTGGCCCAAGACTTTACACTTTGTTTATATAATAGTAATCCCGAGCACTTCACGTGATAGATCCCCAGTGATATATTTCAGAGGAGTTACAGTGATTTACATTGCTTGAGGCTTGGGCCTATATTTTCCAAAGGATTTTCCAAAATTCGCTGATGAAAAATACCAGAGTGGTCTAATCAGCAGAGGGTTAGGTTACCACACTCTGTGGGCTGGAGGGGTGTGGGAGCCCCCCTCTCCAGCCTTCCCCAGGGACGCCTGGGTGCAATCTCTTCCAGCCTGCTGGGCATGCAGGGTGAGGTCTGCAGGCACTGGGACATCAGGAGTTTATCTACTGGATTTCACCCATCTAGAAGACTGTCTGTAATGCACTCAGCTCCCACTTTCAAAAACTGTGGGGTACCCCTTGGCGCACATAAGATTTAAAAGCCTTAATGCTGATTAACTCCTTCAGCCCCAAAAAGCACCCCAGAGACAGTCTTCTCTCTTTGCCTAGATTCAACTCTGGGAGCAGCAGAAATGAGCTGACAGTGCATTAGGGCCTGCAAAATCCCATTCCTCTGAGTAAAATGAAATACCAGGCAGGTCTTGACTTATTCTGCATGTTCTTCTATACAGCTCAGAAACAGAGCAGCACCCTTGCCAGTGCCTACTGGGAGGAGCTGTTTGGCAGGAGATAGGAAGAAAGGAGAACAGGCATGGCCAGAGAGGTCAGGAGATGCTCTCTATGCTGCTGGAGCCTCAGATCCATCTCTATATATCAATAGCCCCAGTAGGTCAGCCACAGGCCCCATCTTGCCCAGGCTCATGCTCCCAGCAGTGGCCATAGCTGGATGTCATACGTATGATGCTCATCACCCCCAGCCTCCTTGTCCAGAGCTTCCCCAAGGGCCACTGTGTCCCTTTGAGGTAAGGACCAGCAAAAATGTAGGTAGCAACTGGGGCCTTGCTGTCAGTGGAGAAAGGGTGTAGGAGGACAGAAGGGCTGATGAGAACACAGTATGCAATCTAAACCAGACTGTCAGGATTTCAAAGTCTATGTAAACCATATCATTAATACCTAAAAAAGGCTTGCTTTTTTCTTTCCCCCCTCCCCTGTCTTACTGTTACAGGATTGCACAACTCATTTCCAAACAGGCTTATTTCTTTCCTGTTACTAATAGCAGCAGAAGGAATTTATATGCACATTGGGGGAAGAAGCATATCTGAAAGGAAAAACCATCCATCCTTTCTTCCACCTATATCCAAACTTACTTTCTTTCTCTTCTTCATCCTTCCCTCAGGGCTCAGATGCATGATGGAGTTACTGTGGTTTCTGGAGCTGCCATGGTAACTTGATAGTGTGTCCGGGCCTAAGAAGAACCCAGCTTTGCATCATTCAAAGCAAAAGGTCCCTCTTTTTGTTTCAGGAGCTGGGAAAGGCTGAGATGCTGAGTTAAGAACGTTACCTGCCTACAGGCAGTGAAGTTTGGTCTGAAATTCACTGCTCCAGCAATAATTTGTATTGCAGGTTTTCACCTGGAATTCATTTTAACGATTACATCATGCAAGCTCTGGCAAAACTGAGTTTATAATGGAAATGCTGGCTTCACTTTAGCAGGGGCAATGAAAGGGTAAAATCACTGAATGTTCTTATTGAATGTTGTTTGGGCTATTTCGGTATTGGAAATCTGAAAGTTTTCCTTGGGGGTCACAACCCAGCCTCCGGCTGAAGTGTGGTGGCAGGGCCAGGGGTAGCAGTGCCATGGGTAGTGCCTGTCCCTGATGCAGCTGCTGGAGCGGGAGGCACAGACTGTGGTCGAACAAGCCCTGCAAAGTCAGTAGTCCTGCTCAAATGCTTTTCTGTACAAGTGGTTTATGAACCAGTATAGAAGACCCCACCACTTGCACCAGGTCCATGCTGTGGTCAGACTTAACTGGAAGGAGTTTCAGGGGTGGAACGAGTGGCTGGGTGAGGGTTTCGTCAGGCTGGAATACAACAAGTTAACAGCAGGCACTGTACCTGATTTTGGTGGGAGTATTTTCTGTGTGAGGTTGGCAAGGGTATGTTAATGAGTATCATTAGAATTAAGTAACAACATGCTTCCATGTAGGGTTGCCTAACTCTCTTGCTGTGCTTTCAAGCTGAACATATGTTTTCAATTATTAACATGATTAATGGAAATGAGGTGACTTGAATCCCAATGAGCTCTATCTTGCCATCACATGCAAAACCTGCAATATGGGAATGTTTATACAGTGTGGAAGTGCATAATTTCCTTCCCCAGGAGGGGTCTTAGGAGGTCCAGGTTTCTAACTCTTAGCAAGTTTAGATATCCACAGTTAGAGCCACTTGCTGTATTAAATCCCTGGGCTCCTGCATCTCCCGGAGCACAGGTATGGAATCAGCTGCACAGGAACCAATTCAGACTGTGCTTCCCCAGCTTGGCATAGGTTTTGGTCAGAAATGCAAGGGCTGGGAAACATAAAACTGCGTTCTTCCCATTGGCATCTGAAACAACCTCCAGGAGGCACAAACCTCCAGTTCAGCTGAAACTCTCTCACTATTTTGTGTGGGCTCTAAACTGTTTCTGTTTATGGTGGGCAAATTTTGCTACAGTTTGCATCAGTTTTATCCAGTCCTATGTCTTTAGGAAGGGAATAAGGTTCAGGATGTGGAAAAAGAAAAACAGAGTTGGAAATTATTTTAATGTTTAATTCCTTTCCAGCTAACAGACTCAGAAATCATCATTATACTTAGACCCTTTTTCCCCATCAGTTAAGTCCTGATCTAAATCCTTCTGACGTAAATATATGTCACTCACCCAAAACGTGAAATCTTATCTCTGGAAGTGAGTCATTCAGTCCCTTAACAAGCAGGAAAATGTTGGGTAGAAGCATAATTGTACAGAATGAGTGTATTTGCCAGAAGTCCGATATAGAAATGGACAGAGGAACACCCTCCTTCAGATCAACAGAAACAAAGTAGTGCCATGAGCACTGGAACTAATGAAGCCAGCCTTCCCATCAGCTCAAGTCTGGTGGTTGAATGAAAGTTCCCATTTATATTTTCCTAGGGTTTCTAGACTTTTAAATTTGCTGCCTCTTGCAGATTTTGTGGGTTAAAGTGAGGGTAAGTTTATATTATAGCTTTTACCTCAGTCATGATACAGACCAAGGCTTTCTTCTCTGTCTGGATGCCTATTTTCATTGATTCTGTAAGAAATTAGCTATCTCCAGGTGAGCTTGGAGCTGCTAAAAAGGTTTGAGATTGCAAGGAGAGCAAGCAGGCAGAAGGAGAATGATTTCATAAATCATTATTTCCATGGGAAATGTGACTAAAATTGCTATATGGTGCAAGCACACATGGTTTTTGCAGTACCAGCAGTGTGCACATGTGTGTATGCAGATAGACGTACAGTAACAGCATAAAAAAGCTGTGTGACTAAATCTCCTCCTTAGTTTTGAAATATTCTAAATATATATGTACACATGTGTATATACACATACATATAAATGACATCTTCCTGTCTGTCTCTATGCATATATATATATATATATATATATATATATATATATGCTTTCTTCTGCCTAAGCAGCCTATATATATTTAGACAGAGCATATAACATTCTTGAATAAGCTGGCATACGATTATTTGTCTTACTGCACTTTGGACATATACTTATTATTTTCATATTTACCAAATCAAACAAATAAATCGCATATTAGGGCTCCTGAATTCAGGCACTAAAGAGTGCGTGTGTTAGTGTATGTGAGTGAGTATGTATAATAGGTGATGTACAACCATACAAAGGTTGCACTCATGTAAGAGACAGCTCCATCCTATCAAAACAGTAAGGCCACCCCAAATAACCACCTCTTGCCACAACCCGAGTGTCTATATGCTAGCAGATGGTCCCAAGTCACCTGCTCAATCTCTTTCTTTCTGTGAGTAATTTTACTGCTAGCAAATGTGAAAATTCATGTCACAGGAATAATCTATGAATGGTTACAGGTGGTATTTCCATGTGTGAGTGTAGCTGGGATCTGTACAATCAAAACTTGCCTAGTAATAAATTATGAGTTCCCAGACTGTAAAATACTTATAATTGGATCTGCACTCAACTGTTCTTTTGCTTGGGTGAGCTTCAGTGAAGGAGCATGGAGCATTATCAGTTAACTAATGGCACATTTGTAGAAAGCATGGAATAGGATCAACACTGTCGCTGCCACGGGTGTACAATCACACAGAAGCTGCTGTCAAATAGTAACAATTTTTGGTAATTGCCAGGCATGGTGAGAGGCAGCAATCCTCTATATTCCATTACCCACTCTCCCAGACATTCATTTTGCTGAGGAAGGGATTTTAGAAACAGAACCTATATTTAAGGTCAACTGAAGTCTGACGAGATTCCAATTTCTTTTTAAGTTGCCATTATTCAGCGTAATGCACTGCTGTGAGCATCTGGAAAAGGCGAAGCAGAGGGCTGAGCTGCTCTCGTGCTGGGAGCATGGGCCAGTGTCTGGAAGTGGAGCAGCTGGTTTTTGGTTGAGGCAAGACAGGCTGAAATTTGGGACCTCAAATGAAAGCAAACTGCTGTTTGTGAGAGAGCGGGTGCCAGACTGTGAGCAGCTTTCTGCAGAATGCCTTGCTGGTATCGGCCAGGCTAGAGAGGTTATTTATGTCAGGTCACAGGATTCCAAATGGAAAAGAGAAACTGCTTTAGCAAAGGGCGCTGAGGTGTCTCAGGCTGAGGAGCATGCTCTTCTGGCTGTCAGGGCAGGTCCCAAGAGAGGTGCTCTCCTCCTGTGTTCACTGCCTTCACTCAGCAGAAAGCCACACGTGTGCTATAGTTGGGCTTGGTGAGAAGGGCTGACTACCTTATGTTTGTCCTGTTTTTCTGAATGTAGTATGAAGTAGATAAAACATGGCAGCCCGGGTTTTAATAGCATTCCTGGGAGATGGGCTCAGTTAGAAGTGCGAAGGAGTCTGCTGTGGGTCATGCAGCATTGTTAGTTGGCGCCTAAACAGGTTGCAGGGTTTGTCCTCCTATTCCAGTACCAGCTCTTCACTGACAAACTTTCAAAAGCCTCAGTACCTTTGTGCCAAATCTTTTTATTTTGTTCCCATCATCAGATTAATCTGGCAGTTGGACTTTGACCTTGCCAGAACCTCAGTTCTCAAAATATCTAAAGAGGATGGAGAAAGGAGAACTTCCCAAGACAGGTTTGAAAGACTCATCAATGATGCCAGGGCGTGTGTGGGCGGCGGTGGGGGGACCACTGAGACCCCGAAACACCCTGCTTGATACCCAGTGCCCTGAGATGCAGGCTGTGAGCTGTGGCAGTGAGGTGGGAGCAGAGGTTTGCTTTCTCCCACCCCTCCTTCTCTGACCTTTTGTGTGGGCTGGCAGCCCATGCTGAGGGGCTGGGCAAGAGCTGCGGGAGCGCAGCAACTGCTGTGCCCGAGCCTGCCTTCCCCACGCTTCAGTCACAGTCCTAATTCACTTCCAGAGTGAGTCAAGATAAACTGAATTAGGGTCTATTTCTGAATGAGTTTAATCTGCTGCTGATTACATGTCAGCACCTAATCTACTTTCAAAGATAAGTCAGTTTAATTTTCCTGAATGTCCCCCGTATCAAGAAGGCCTGAACGTGACTGGGATGAAACCTATCTCCCATGCCTAAGGCGGCTGGAGAGATACCAGTTTAAGGAGGTTTGGAGCACCTGATGACCTCAGGCAGACATGAAGCATTGCAGTAACCTACTTACTGAAACCCTGTGAAGACTTCCCTGTGAATACCCCTGTGTACCCATCAGCGGAGGCTTTGGGTGGATTCATCAGAGGAGCAGGAGGCAGAAGTCCGTGGGTGCTGGTGCTGGCTCATGCTCAGCTCCATCACGCTGCACACCCGGAGCACGTTCCTCCAGCTGAAGGCAACACCATGAACAAAACCACACTCTTCTGCCTACATTGTTTCCAGATGCAGTAAATGTTAAGCAAAATTAGATATTGTATAACGAGGAAAGGTGGTTTTTTTTGCTTCTTCTTGAAAGTTTCAGTTTGTAAATAGTACTCAGACCTCTGGATTAGAATATTTTACAACTATGATGTGGCAGAGTGTCAGCACAGCAAGTAGCACTTTCATGAATACTGGTAAAATATAGATGTATATCAATAGTAATGTAAAACTGACAATCTTGTACCTGTTCGGTTTTGTTTGTTTTCTTTTTGAGATAGAATGACGCTGAGAATACAGTGCTTATTACTGCCATGCTGCTGTTTATAAGGGTCAAACCCAGCCAATTCAGACAGAAGAAAGCGCTCCAGGGTGTTAGAGGGTGTTTGTGCTGTTGGAAACTGTACCTCTAGAACATCCCAGAAGGGGACCTGTGTCATATTTCAAGTACTTTTAAATTAATGTTTGTTTGAGAGTGCTGTTTGAATGCCATCCCCTGAAAAGTCAGTAACTGCTAATCACGGTACAGAATAGGGCAGCATTTGGCAACCATCTTAACAGCCCCCAGTGAGTACGTGTTGTAAGCCTCTGTGTGATGCACAGAGGGTAAGAGTGGCTGAAGATATGAAGAGGTGCAGTTCTTCGAGAAACAGTAAATTTTCACTCAGAAAATAATGGAATTTGTGGAAGAAAACCAAGGTATCCATGAATTTCAGCCAAATTTGTCAAATCGAAGATTTAAAAATACTTTGTTCTCATGGTTTTGAAGTTGAATTTTTTTTGGAGGGAAATCACAGAAAATATTGTTATTATAATATTATCATTACTGTTACTATTATTATTATGCAACATCATTTGGGATGGGAAGAAACTTTTATTTCAAATAAACCAAAATATTTCAGGAAAATTTGTTTTGGGTGGGGTGTTTTTTGTTTTACAAAACCTCTAATTTGTTCTGGTTCGCTTTTACCCAAACCTGGAGCTGTTTTGCACTTTCCCCCACCTCAGCTTGCACACCACACTGAAAATCCAAGTATCACAAGCCCTACATCCAGCTTTCTTTCAGCTCTGTGTTTCTCCTGCGCAGTCCTCCTGGGCTAGAAGGATGTGTCCATGGTATATCCCTCTTTCCAATCATGGCAAACCCTGCAAGCAGAAGGACTCACCTCTGGTGAGTGGATGTTAATAAGACACCCTCTCTGCTGGTGCCTGGGTTTTTTGGAAAGAGCTGGTGGTTTTCATACAGAAGATCCCAGCTTCGTTCCCTCTGCCAGGTGTTGGCCGAGAGGTTGTTGTCACCTGTTGATGTGGAAACTCACTTCTTGGGATAAATGTCATCTGGTCCAGACCCATCACTATATTGCAGTCAGTGGCTTTTATGTGAGCAGGGTGAACGAATCACAAATCACCTAAAGGAGATCTGCATGGTAAGCAGTAGGGGGTAAACATTTCTCTCTATGGAGTGATGGAAGACAAGACTGGATAATGAGTGATTTTCTATCTCAGCAGATGGCTTTTGAACTTTCTTTTTTCTCTCTACTATACACAGAATAAATGTCTCCAAGTCATTCATAAAAATACCACTTTGTCCTCTGAAAATCTCATTTCAGTTGTGAAGTGCAAGTCAACTGCTCTGAGTAAATATTTATTAGATGTTAATAACATGGTTCAATATTTCCTAATTGTCTGTTCTACAGAATAAAACTGTGCTACTTGTGCTCAGAACACAAGTAGCTTATAATTTCTAATCCTTCTCTTCATTTCTCCATTCCTTCCTTATGAGTTTTCTTCTGACACTTGATTATATGCCTTAAATCCGATCTAATTGTATTTGATTTAGAGACTTTTTCCCCACGTGCTTGTATGGCAGCATGTTTCTTGTCTAGCTATAGTGTTAATAACAATTACACAGTATTTTCTTATCATCACAGCAGGGATGATATGATCCTGTGGTTTTATCCTGCTCTCAGCTGAATTCTGTGGAAAATCACCCTTATCTATGGCAGGAGAGAGCTTGAGTCCATTACAATTGCAAGTCATCAGTGTCACCTTTCAAGGTGTACACCGGGGTGGGGCTCAGAGGTCCTGCTAGCCCAGAGCTCAGCTGCCTGAATGAATTTGCAGGGGTGACTTGTGATGTGTGCTGCTCTGGTCACAGCTGTGGATCAGAATCTGAGCTAGAAGGGTGGCTGGTTGTCCATAGCCCTGAATTATTTATCTGCTACCCATTGCACAGCATGTTATTGCTGCAGCTTATTCTTTTGTGCCTTGCCTGCATTCTCAAAAAAATAGTACAGATCCACAGAAAAATCTCCCATGTCAGTATCCTGCAACTAGAAATCCCTTGTTTCACTGCAACAGTTTTGAACAGCACAAGAAGAAAGGACAATTTCTGAGATAGATGTTTTTCCTTCAACACATGCTTTTGTACCTTCTGCACTCATCCAGCCTTTTTATGTTCCCCCAGTCCTCTCTCACAAATAACAAGTGATACACCATAGACAAGTCTGGCAGGTCATCAAGATGCAAAGGTTGGATTGTACGTTAAGAGAATAATTCAGATATCTTTAACGTTTTAGTCATTATTCCCAGAACACCAGGTTTATGGACCTGCAATATAATCTGCCTGATAATTTACATACCATTTGACCTTCCACAGTCTCAGATTATTGTTTTTATTGCCTTGGAATAACTGGTGAAAGGTAACAATTACCTTACTATAAGTTTCCGATGGAAGTGCATTTCCCTGTGCTGAAGGCAATGTGCTATATCTAAGGGAATTCCACATACAAGTCATTTCTGTGTATCCTTGTGATTATGCTTCTGATTTTGGTATCATTACTTATTTATTGAGCATTGCTAATGAGCTCAGTTTTGTACACCATGTAGGAAAAACATGCAGGGCCTGACTCTCAGCCAAGTTAAACCGGTGTGGTGTGCCCTGGTGA
The DNA here is from genome assembly GCF_037038585.1 of Patagioenas fasciata. NCBI lineage: Eukaryota > Metazoa > Chordata > Aves > Columbiformes > Columbidae > Patagioenas > Patagioenas fasciata. Next base: position 49,417,876 of record NC_092522.1, read on the forward strand.
GTCTGGCTTTCACTCCCTTATCTTCAGGGCTTACCATCAAAGGGTTTCACACGAGTGCATTAGGTACCAAGCTCTTCTTTGTTTCATTTGCTAGCTGTACATTCAAACACCTTTGGGGATCTGCCCTTGCTGAGAACCCAGGACTTTAAATCGGCTGCAGTGGGAATTCCAGTACCTCATTCCTAAATCACACTGGTCTGCCTTTCCTTTTATTTTTTCTCTCTTATTTCTTTTATCCCCCTTCTTGCATGCTGAAAAAGTGCTGTATCTTATCAGAAGCAAAAACCACAAGGCTTTTTATTCCTTTGAACACAAAAGCAAAATTCTTACAGACATGAATATCACACAATCAGAGCACTTGGCAATGTGAGATGTTGCACAACCATAAAGTTAACCTGCGTTACCTTCTTCCCTGCTCAGACCCCTAGATGTTGCTCACCAAGGCTATAAAAGGTCCCACTCATCTGGGGGAAGATGATTTCCTTGTGAACTCTGCAGGGAGAAGCCACCAGGCTACATTCCTGGGCATTTGGCAAACTCTGGGCAGAGATGTGCTGGGGTATTGTGAGTTGTAGGGAAGGGGTACATAAAGAGATGGGGGGGACAGATCTCTCCACTGCCATTTCTAGGCAGGACCGTTTCTCCTGGGAAAACCCCGGGAACGTCCCTCTTTGGACTTCAGTGGTGTTTCTGCATTACTCAGAGTGTTCTGGAGCAACACGAGATGGGATAACGCGCAGGTGGCTGAAGGCTGCCATGCCTCACCGTGGAAGCTGTGAGCTCCCTGTGGTGCCTCTTACAGCTACTCCCCCATGCCAGGATGTGCTTACAGCTCTCTTGGGGCTCGTGTAGCTGTCACAGCTCAGAGCAAAGCCACAGCTAATCCCCAATGTGTTTATTAATAACTTGGACAGACTTTGCAGTCCGTTCCAAGCCCTGCATAGCTATAGTCCTGCTGTTTTTAACACTGTGCTAACATAAAACTAGGTGTTCTATCAGGTGCAAGTGGTAACTGGCTGTAGTGTATCCATAGCTGGAGGGGTGCAGTACAGAAGGTTATCCCAGATGCAGAGAACATGAGCAAAAACCAAGAGATGATGGGAAATGTGAAAAATGTGAGGGCTTCTGTGAGGAAAAGAGCCAAACCCAAATAACATACAAGTAAGTCAGTAAATGGCTGAGGAAACATATCCCTGGGAGTAGTAAGAAAAGTAAGTGGAAGAAAAGATAGAATTACAGAAAGGATTGGAAGAGAAGGAGAGGAGAAGAGATGGGGGATGGGGGAGAGAGAGAAATTTCCTGGGTGTTCATTTTCCTCAGGGGAGTTTGGAGAGGGAATTGGAGAATGGGAAGAAAGAAAATAGAAAAATTAAGAGCTGTGAAAGGAAGGAGGAAAAGGAAGATGCTGAAGGGTATAAAAGTGTTAAAAATAACATGTTGAAGTAATGAAAAGGAAAAACATAGGCTGTGAATGGAAGTAAAACATGAGTAGAACCAGACATTACTGTCCTTATGTAAAACCTCTTGCTGTTCAGTGTAAGTAAGCCACTGAACCCTGGGTGATGCTCTGCAGAGCATAGGGCTTGTCTGTGTGAAAGAAGGGATCAGAATCTGGCAGGAGGGTGAGGTCGATGGAGAATTGGATGGCTGAGAAAGTGCAAGAGAAATAACAAAAATCAATGTTACTGTGGAAAGGCTGATGCCAGAATGTTGTGGAAAGAAATTTTGATTTTTCACTTTCTGCAATGAATGATTGCTGAGGCAGGAGAAGAACTAGTCAGGCCTGGTGCTGGCTGAATGGTGTGCACATGAGCCCCTGCATTTTGGGTGCAAGTGTGGATCTCTCTCTTCAGAAGTTTTCTTGAGCTTTTCTGTGGTGGTGAGGACTCACCTGAGCACATCCATACAGTGACTTTTCTTGGTGCATGCTGATGCGTCCAAAGCCTGACAGCTTGTTATGAGCAAATTAGAGTTCCACCAGGAGCCTTTCTTTATTCTGACTTAAAATATTTTTGAATGAAAAAAGCTTTCTGAAAACAGAGGTGATTGCACTTTTTTTTATACTTTCCAAGAAAAGAATGACTTGTATGAAAGCTTCTACATTTTGCCTTACTACCTCTTCACACAGGTTTGGTTGTCTGTCAAGGTGGGAGGGAGCGGGTATTCTCCAACCATAATGAAGGCACTGCAGGGTGATGCAACTGAGATCTTCAGTCGGTTTACCTCCACCAGTCTCAGTTCTGAGATTGCCATCCAGCTTTATTCTCGGTGCTAATTGCATTCCTGGGGTTTTCAGTCCGTGAACAAGGTTGTTTGTAAGACCCACTGTGAAGTAAGGCAAATCAGCCTGCATGGTGCTCCATCCTCCTGCAGCTAAACCATTTCTCATAATTTGAAGTTATCTTGCACATGTTGACACTGCACCATGGTCTGCACCACACAACAAAGCAGAAACCCAGACAAACATTGACCACACTCCTCCCCACCACTAAGACAAGGAGCAAGTGAGGTGATGGTGATATTTTCATTTTCCTGCTGCACAGGCACTCCCTGGTACTCTATTACAAACCTGCATGGAGGAAAGAGTCTGGTCCATTCCTCCAGGTCCCCAGATCGTAAAACTGTTGCAGATCTGCGTGCAGTGGGAGAGGGGGGATTTGTCATGGGTGCTGGGCTTCCAGGCTCTGGCAGAGACCTTTGTTTTATGGGACTTCTTGTGAAGCAGCATGCAGGGGAGTAAACTGGAACAATGCTTTGGTTTCCTCATTTTCTGGGCCTGGCAGACAGGGATGCAGGACTCACAGTTGTTCAGGGCTCACACAACATCTGCACAGCAGCCCACAGGTCAGGTTGGGGGGCTGCAGCATCCCACAGCTCAGGCTTTGCCTTCAGGGGGATTGGTCCTGGGGTACAGATTTGAGCCTGAGGGTCTTCATGAGCAGCTGAACCCTGAATAATAAACCTTCTCTGCTTTCAACCACAGTGAAGACAAAAATTCACAGTGACTTAGAAAATGTTAGGAGTGGAGTCCCATATCAGAACAAGGTCTAGGAGTGACTGGAAAAGGGGTATATGTGACCAGCCGAGTGTACCCCCGTCACATAGCTGGGAACATACGCATTGCACTGGGGAGAGAAGGGGGAGTGCTGCTCCCTCAGGACTCTTGCTGCTGGGAAACCCACATGTGCAAGCAGAGTTAGATCCTGGGAATGGTCCCTGCTTGTCCAGCAAAAGCATGAGGAAGGAAAGGTGTCTGATCTGGAATTTGTAACTGCCAAAATGTTTAAGTGACTGAAAAGCTCCTGCAGCTCAGTTTCAACACTGTGCTGTTGAAAAAAAAAAAAAAAGGGAACTGGATGGAGCTGTTGATAAAACAGGATTGAGACTGTTGAGAAGCTATATGAAACCACTGAGATAATTTCCCCGCTCCGAGTGGGATCAAATATATCTGTAGCACTGGCAGATATATTCCTAAAATCCTCTGCTAGCACGGGATCTGGGTCTCCCTAAGGACTGTTAGCCAGCCTTACATTTTCCTCCAATATCTAACTGCCATTCTGCAGGATCTAGTGGACTTTTTCCTGAACACTGGGCAAAGGGAATAAATGATAATTGTCTTTTCTTGGACAGTCTTTCGCATATTGGAAGACTATTATAAAATCTCCCTTTGGAGCTTCTAAAGTGACCAACCTAATGATCTGAGCTGTTTCTGACAGGCCACATTCTCTATATGTCTTATATAGCTTTTGCTCTTTCAAAAGCTACCCAGAACTAGATCCAATACTACAGCTGGGTCTTCAGCAGTGCCTTGCAGAGCTAAGTAATTCACTGTTGCATATGACACTCCTGTAATAATACATCTGAGTATGAGATTTGTCTTTCAGGAGATTTACCTGCTTTGCTCATATTTGCTTTGGGTCTGGCTGTAGCTCTCACATCCTTTTTTTTCACTCCTTCCACTTCTTCTCTGATTCCTCATTTTGTATTTGTATATTTGATCTTCCATTTCTTCGTGTAGTGCTTTGTACATCTTGTTACTAAATTCTGTCTTGCTAGTTTTAGCCACTTCTCTAACGTATTGAGATAATTTTGAATTCTGATCCCATCCTCTGAAGTGCTTGCATCCCCTCCCACCTTGGTGTCATCCGCAAATTTTATAAGTGCACTCTCCACTCCATCATCTCTGAGGATGGCAAGAAGATACTGAGCTAGGTAATAAAACATTACTTTTAAACCTTGCAAAGATAAATAGTGAGTTAAGTTCTGATAAAGAACACTTCAGGATGAAAAAGGTGTAAATATATCTTAGCTGTAGGACTTCTAATCCTGGTTTGTGTAAATAGTTCGTATGTGCTACATACTTGAGTAAAGATTGGAAAAACAAAACCCTAATTTTTGTGAGGAGCTTTCTTCCCCTACCAGCCTAAAGGCAAATGAAAAAGGACACTGATAAACTGAAGTATAAAAAGAGCCGTATTGTATAGCACGAGATAGTACCAAAAAGAAGTTTAGTATTCAGGGAATGTACAGCACTAAAATACTTGTCAGTGTTGCAGTATTTTGACATATAAGTGGGACTCACCTAAAGCCTTATCTTTGCCCTCCATTGCCTGGTGCTAAGAACTGGCACAGTGACAGAATTCATCTTGCTCAGGAGTCAAGATGTTGCAAGAGCCATCTCTAGCACGAAAAAAAAAAAAAAAAGAAAGGAAAGAAAGAAATAGTAACACCTAGAGAAGTCTTACAGCCCTGGCTTGCCAATCGCACCATCTATACTTTTGACAAGCCTGGGTGGTTTTGTCTGAACTCAGAAATGAACAATTTGTGAACTTGCTCTCTGAGGAAATGTCAAGAAGCATTGGACGAAGAGGATACTTTCCTTAGCCTTTGGGATGTTGCCAGTTCTCTCAAGTTGCTGTTAACCTTGCCACTGCTTGTATGATTTTCCCATCTGTGTAACCAATTGAAAAAATACATCTTTTTGCCTCCAGAAGGTATTAATCCTGCCTTTACTTGATGCTGCTTTTTCCTTGTAGGGTGGAGATCTAACTGAAACAATGAGCTGAAAATACAAGGAATTCCAATTTCACCTGTTCTTTTTGTATGGCTAGTTTTAGTGAATTTTATGGTTCTGAACAGTGCCAGATCAACAGCCTCTGTATTGATGTTCCCTTTCTTCTCAATAGAGCAGGTAGAGGATTGGTGCTGGTTTTGCTAAAGCTTCCTTGTTGGAGTGTGTCCACCATGAGTGGCCTGAGATCAGATTGTTTTACAGACAGCTATGGGACGGGGAGCTGAGCAGCCCATCCAAGTCTCTCTGATGGCCACCGGGAGCTCCATGTGCTGTTATCAGCCGCCTGAGGCTGCCAGCTATCCCGGCAGATGTGTGTAGAGTCTGGATGTGGCAGGATCAGTCTGGATGCTTCTGGGCTTTTCTTGAGGAAGCAGAGGAAAATCTTGGCAGGGAGATGTACATGGAAAGGGGGCAATGGGTTACATACTGAAAAGAGGCCTTGGCACAGCAGATTTATTTACTCAAATTTTTCTCGGCTCTAGGTAACATCACTCCCCATGGGGCACGCAGAATAAAAGCACAGCTCTGGCAGGGTTTCCTACATTGAAGAGGTTCCTCTCTGAAGACTTTATTTCCCTTGGAAGGAGAAAACCCTCCACCTGGTAAATCGCAAATGCAGATCTCTGTTGTGTTTGTCGGTGTGAGCCTTTTGGTTCTGAATTTCTTGGGACATCAGAAGCACATTGACTCCTTTCAGACATATATCAGCTACTGCCTCAAGTTCCCACCAGGACCCTGTTTCTTTGGCTGGGGAACGGGGTGAGGAAGTCCTGTCAGGACCTCTTCTGGTTCTTGGAGGCTCTTTATTTCAAGTCCTTTTCCCTGCACAGCAGCACAGTACATTTTTGCAAGAAGTAAAAGAATGATGTGCACACTGACCCCGACAAGTGCTCAAGATCTGAATCTGTTCAGGTCTTTCAAATGCAAACTCCCCACCTTTCCCCTCTCTCTCTTCATGAGCTATGATATGAGATAATGGTTGATGAAATTCAGTAGCTGAAGTACCAGTGGGATCCTGAACAAATTTGGTGTCCCATCAAATTATTTGATATAGCTATACAACAGCTCGATGTTTCAGCAAGTAGAGGGAAAAAACAGCTCTCCTTAGTGCACTGCGCCTGCTGATGGGTTTTTTTTGGCTTTTAAAATAGAAAATCTAACTAAAATAATAATCTTATGAACTGCCTCATTTTCCCTGTTTGTTATTGTTACTCAAGAACATAGTATGCCTGAAGATAACCCAGCCAAGAAAGCAGCATCGACAGCAAGCAAATGCTATGGAGAGCCAGCACAGAGCATTGTGATCTAACCCAGGGAAACTCCAACCGCCAAGATAATTATTGTAATTTAGTCACATGAGAGAAAACATGTGATTAATTGCAGCAAGAAAAAGCACTGCCCTTTGTCAAATTAAAAGAAGTCTGCCTGCCAGGAAGAAAGACAAAATTTGTGAATCTGATAAACTGAAATAGAAGTGGGAAAGAGCAAGATAAAAGCTAGCAGTGGTCCTGCAGCAGGTGAGGCTCCCCATTACACCCAGCCCCTAGCAAGGTCCCCTCAGAAAGCAGGGAAAACCGTGACACCCAAGTACAGAGGATGTTGCTTTTTTTTTCTGGTTGAAACCCTGTGCCAGTGGCTTGGTGGAGCCCCAGGGAAGTGTGGGAGCACAGGGGGATAAATTTCTGGAGTATAGGGTTTCTCCACAGCGTGTAGGTGTGTGCCTGGCTAACGTGCAGTGACCTGGCCCCCTTCCTGATGGGATCCTTGCCTTCAGGTGCGACGGTGTCTGTAATGTTGAGCCACCATCCGCTCTGTGCTCCTGTCAGCAAGAGCTCTGGGTCTCAGCTGCTCCAGGGCACAGAGCAGGCAGGATCCTGAAAGGGCAGGTGACTCAGACAAATAATGGTTTAGGTGAGGCACTGCTAAGCCAAGCAGGGGCTGTACTGGTTAAAGGCAGGATTTCTGCCGGCGAGCTGCTAGGATTTCTGCTGGTGCTCCACATGGCATGCAGCCGCCAAGGTCGATATTGTGTATGCGCATTTGTCTCGCCACTGTCACTCTGTACCTCTGCGGGTACATCTGTGTCCCTAGGCAAGTATTTAGTGAGCTTTTCTGCAACAAGGACTCACAGAGAATAGCTGGTAGATGTTTTATACCGTGCAGCACAGCCAAGGATGTTTGCTCCTGTCAGATTGTCCTGGGACATCCATCTAGTGGGGACGACTTAGGCAGTGCAAAAGAAAAATTAGTATACAGTAGAAATACCACTTATAAAAATGTGATACCAAAACCAGTTTTTTTCATATTCAACATCACGGAGTTTTCTATTCCTAGAATCATGGTAGGAAACATTTCTTAAAATGTGGGATTCTCCCTTCTTAAGAAATGATGTGTGAAAGGCTACACTGAGAAGGCATGTCCCTCATGCTGGGCTTCCCGACACCACCAGTATATGTCCATACATAACCAAGCAGAGCGCATGTCCTCTCTTTTCTGGTTCTCCTCTTCCTTTTCCCATGCCTTCCTCACCTGTGCCTCCTCTGCCACTCCCCCATCCCTGCACAGAAGCCTTTGGGGCCATCAGTGGCCCTGTGAGCATTTCTACACACAAAGTCTCCTGTGGTGAAAGTTTTTAGAGCTGTTCTGTGCAAAAGTATATGTAGAAGTGCAGTACTCTGTGCAAATGCATTTTTTTTTCTCTCCACTGTATATTACCACCATTCAATGAGAGAAGGAGCTGTATGAGAGACCTCATTATTTTTCTCAACTTACATCAGTTTTAGCCTGTTGTAGTTACATGGTTTTCTACAGAGTTACTCCCAGTTTACACCAGTGCATGGGAGATGACAGTTGGACAAAATATCTCTCTCTTAGACATAAGTCTGAGGAATAAGTAAGGAATAACCTCGCTGGGGAATTCCTGAGGCCAAAAATGTTATTTCAATACGGAAGGCCTCATTATCACCTGTATGCACTGGAAGAATCTAATTTAAAAGTAGAAGTAAAGTCATTCTTTGACCATCTCTCCACGAGGCTCATGTGTCTCTCAATTCAGAAATAGTTTTGAAAGCTATAGAAAACAGTGAGCGATACTGTGGTAGAATGAGAAAGGAAAAAGGATCTTAATCTCAGTTCACAAACACACAGATCCAGCTTATAGAAACAGGACAGAAAGTTCTTTTATTTGCCATTTGACTTCTTGGAAGAAAACACTTGCTCCTCTACCTGAAACTCTTGAAAGAAAAAAGGGAATGGAAAATACATGCTCTCTGCAGGGCAATCCCAGTTTCTCTTTCAAACTATTATGTTTGTGTGATAGGTGTCAGGGCCAAGTTCATCATGGTTCAGTTGTGTTACACAGGAGGTGGATCTGGCTACATCTGTCAGAAAAGAAACAGTGTAAAACTAGTTTCTCCAGATTTGCTGATCTTGGTCTTGTTTTCAGAAAGCGTCTTTCATGATTTCAACAGATGATAGCAAAGGTTTGAAGCCAAAAGGGTCATGAAGACTACAAACGGGGTCAATTTCCATCCCCTGTGGTAAGTGAGCCTATTTACTGTCTGTTCCAAAGAACTGAAAGATTAAATTTGGGAGAAATCAATATATGACTTCTAGAGGGTATGTGAACTGAAATAGCTGCGAGCACCTCTTTCCCTCTTACATGAAATATGCTCTTGAGTGCAATACAGAATACCTGTGTAATTTGTTATAATGATTGTGGGATCCAAACACCAAATTTTGCAAGTGGATGTGATAAAGTAACATATTTATTGGTGATATATGCTGTGCAAAACCTCCTACTTTTAATTGCACAACACAAAATATTCTTGAGCAATATCTGGGAGTACAATCTATAGCACTGATAAAAATACATCACTGGAGTGTATTTGTTTAGCCCCAGTTGTAATGCAAAAAGCAGAGAGGGTACCAGGGCAGGTGTGTGTGGAGGGATGTCCTTCACCTGGTGCAGAAGAATCTCTGGGGATGCAGAGCACTGCTGACTGTGTGCTGACTGCTCTGTGCACAGGAGGAATGGCGCAGATAGTTGCTATGTGCAGCACATCACTTCTGAGGCACTTCTGAGGCACTGTGTGCATCTGAGTGGGAGTCAACAGTGTGAACATGGAATAATGATACATTTTAAATAAAAAAAAAAAACATTATTCAAAGACATCTGAGCTGTATTCAGCCTGTCCACCGTAGCACCTCTCAAAGTAACTTATCATTGTCAGTTATTAGGATGCTTCTGCAGAAAACTGGAGATCTGCTTTCCATGTCTCAAATCAAAAGCAGTTTCTTGACCTCCTGTTGTAAGGGAAGTGGAGAAGAAGTATGGAGGTGCTTTCTGCTGTCCAGCTGAAACTAGGCATTTACAATACCTAGCTTGAGCACTTGCTTAGCATCAGCTTCTCCCTGTCATCTGTATAAGAAGCCAGGGTCTGACCTCCTGGGGAGCTGGTAATCTGAATCACTTATCAGTGTAGAGAGAGACTCTGGAAGACTTTGGAAGGGAGAGGCTTGTGTTGCTTCCTTGTACTTTCACCTCCCTTCCTACCATATCTCCTTAATTCATCTTTACGTTTGTTCTTTCTTTTTCCCTTTCCTTCACATTCCCTGTGGTGAACTGATGAGGGTGCAATTAGCTAGAGAAGACTTTATTTAAAGAGATAAGTGAAACCTTCTTCTGGTAGAACACTTCAACTTCTGAAACATCTTTCTTGATCTCCATGAATGTTATTGTAGGCTAATTTAGCTGTATTTTCTATGCTTTGCTGTAGCAAAGCTGTATCATATATTGATAGCCTCAAATTACTTGGCTGTAGCCTTACTGATCTGGATTACAAGTTTGAATAGACAAAGTACCAGTTGAGAGTACAGCACCACTGTGTGATGTATTCACATTTGCCTTTGTTGCTCAAAAACAGACCTTTGTATTATGCATTAGCACACAGTGTTTAACCCTAGCCTCAGATGACTTACAGTACTACAGTGCACACCGCTACAACATAGTCTTGCTTGAGAGGAAAGCATGGAATTTCCTGCCCTGTCTCAGACCATAGATCATCAGTCTTTACCACTCCTGCCAGCTATGAAGAATCCAGCATGACCCTCAGAATTCAGATAAATGCAATGAAAGGCGATCAAATTACCTCAATCAAAGGTGAGGTCATTGTTTCAGCAATTCTCTCCCCACAACCGATTCTCTCTTTCATCTATCATCACTCTCCTATAAGAGACGCTTCTGAGCCGTATCACATTTTGAAATCTGATCATCAGCCTACAGAATGCCACAAGAGGTTTGTTTTGTGCTGCTGAAGTTCAGTCCAACACATTAAGTGACTCAGCTTGGGAAGAATAGTTGGCAATGGGACTGCAGTTTGTACTGGCTTCTGCCATCTTTAGCGGGAGGCCAACCAAAGGCTGAGTTGTTCTTTCTTTGTCTTCACCACCCATAGGAAAAGAATCTGTTTCCTCTCTTTGCAGAACTGAGCAACTCCAAGGAATGTTGAACCTTAAACTTTATTTAATAGAGAGGAAAGGCTTCCAGATTTGGATCATTTGACTTGGAAGCACAAGGGCTTAAGCTGATACTGCAAATCTTTGTGAGAAAATGCAGCATTTACAATATCTGTGTCACATGATGTAATGTGTTGATCGATCTCTAATGGGGAAATAGCATAAAGAACTGCTATCAGAGGAAATAGCCATTGCTTTATGCTTTAAAAGTGAAGATACTATCTTCTTGATATTTAAGTCTAGGACAAGAGAGTTTAAGTTCTAAAAGGCCTGAAGGGATTCAGACCTTGCATGGCAAACCCTGTACAAGTCAGGCAGGGTGACATACTATTTTCAAGGCAAAATGTTTATGATACAATATTTGTGACTTGGGGATTTAACAGCACAAAAAATACTCTTGGAGGGTAACAAGATTTTCTGGAAGTGAGCCACTTTCAAATGCTATTGCCAGTATGTCTGCCTACTCTGGGTAGCATCAGAAAGTCTGCTAAAAAATTAAACAAACATAGTTCTTGGCATCTAAACAGATGGGAAAGGACATGTTGACTCCCAAGTCTTTAGCTGAGGAGGTAGTCTGTTTCTCATTGTTACCACTGTGCAGTGAGGAATTGCAAAACACCCACATAGATTTTCAGACCTGCTAGCTGCACTTAACCTTTAATCCTGCAAGTACTCAGCCATGAGCATGTAATTTTAAACATCTGAGTCGTCTGACTGACTCCAATGGGAATACACACTGAATAAAGTTAAACATTTGCATAAACGTTTGTAGGATCAGGATCTTTCATTACAAACACAATTCTTGCACTACAAACACGAACTCTGCTTGAGCTGAATACTCAGCTCAAGCTCTCAAAGCATTAACAAATCTATGTCTTCTACAGATGTATTTAAAATTTCACATTAATATGTGATTTCTATGTTACAAACCATCTTGCATTAGGCTAATGAGTAATCTCTCTCATGAGAGAGAAGGAATGATATACTTTCTGACATAACTGCGTAGTTTTGAAAGAATGTAATTTGAACTGAATCAGCCACATACTAGCTTCCGTGTGTCAAAGGGGTTCAGGCATCTTATTGGACTTTTGCCCTTTTAAAGATTTTAAAAACTATTTTATGTGGTTTAGACCTGATCTGGAAATCCTCCTTCCTGTCTTTGCAAGGGTAAGGTTGCTTGCATGAGTAAGGGTTTGACTCACTTATTCCTAAAGGTGAGGACTACTTTCCATTTGCACAGTTGGAAGATTCATTCACCTCTGACTAGGTCATTTAACTCCAGAAAAGGTTAAACAACTTTTGTACTCTTTAGTTACAAGAAGATGAACACTAACACTTTGAATTAGACTGTCGTCAGAGTTGTGTCTGGTTTTATACCTGCTCTCAAATAAATTTGGTGAAATTCTCTCTGGTTTACCGCCTAGCTAACTAGACCAGAATTTGGCCCATCAAATCTAGGTGTCTGCATTAGAGATCAAAGGCAAAGTTTTGATGATTCCTTCTGCAAATTTCACTCCTATTTGTACTCTTACATGCTTGATTTCTCTTTTGTTTAAAGGGCTGTCGTTGGTACAGAAGCATTTATATTCTGTGAATCATTCTAGCAATGCTGCTCTTAAAAAATGCTAATATTTTCTTTTGAAATGCACTGGAAAAAAGCATCTAAAAATATCTTGCATTTCTCTTGAATTCTTTTCTTTAATTGAAGTGGTTTATTTTCAGTTTTGCTTCACTGACTAAACACATTAGGACTTTTGAGGCAAAGAGGTATGTGCACGCAGATACATTGTAATAGAACAGGCAGCTTTTCCTCGAGTTAAAACGATGTAACATTTTCCATTCCAAACCTCTGTGTTTTCTGTGGTCTATGAAATATAAATGATTCAGGATGAAATCTGCCGGATTGAGACTTTGTCCAAATGTGAATCTTTTGGAAAGATCTGAACCAAACTGATTCAGTCAGTTCAGAATATCAGGGGAGTGAAAAGAAAAAAAAAAAAAAAAGTGTTTCTCAAGCTAAATAGTTTCTTACAGCATTTTTTAAGCATTTCTGTATCTTTATCAGTAGAAGGCTGAAAAATGAACTCTGACATGGAAGCAGCCTTCCTTGAAGTAGACATGTATTTGCTTGTTTGAGAAGAAATTAGTTTTGATTTGACTGAGTTATAAACCTTTGAAAACTGTGTTTGAGCATGTGCAGTGGATTATTTCAGTAAGCTTGTGAAGTGTGCAGCTACAGAAGGATTTTCTGTACATGCATGGCTGGCTAATTTTGCTGGAAAGGAAAAAAATCTATCTAAGCACATTGCTAAAATCAGTGAAAATACCTGGGGCTTCAGGGAGACCTTTGAAGACTGTCTCAAGATACTTTAGACTATGAAAAAGGCAAGAAAAGATTCTGTAGGCTTTGCAAGGTGTTTAAGAGTAAGTGGTTTAGAGATTTTGCAAGGTCAAATGGGATCATGGCTCCAGAACTGGGCACTTCATACATGCCAAGTATGCGATGTTTTCTGTGGGGAAGAACATCACATACAACAACCTCTCCATTGGCAGATCTGCCCTGTCAAGGAATCCCCCAGCAGCAGGGAAGCTCCTCCTTCATCCCCCTTCTAGCTGAGGCAGGAGTTTATCACAATGTTCACAATCTTGGGCTGCTGAGACTGCTCTGAATTACACAGAAAATATTGCTAATTAACCTTTAGCCTCTGAGGTGGTGTGTGTGTGTCTTTTTAGACACAAACACAATCAGTGCTTTTGCAGGAACTGCTCTCACTTGCATCAAACACTTTGGACAAATCAAAAACTCTCATCCAGAACATGTGTGTCTCCTGGCAGCCTGTGCTCCCCAGTGTACCTCACTTCAATAGATGGCAGTTGTTTGATTCTAAAACTTGTATTCTGCACAAATTGGGTGTCTCTCTCCAGCTCCCTCCAAAACCAAGAAGGAGTCATATCATGTGAAGAGATCTCTATTTTACACTCCCTATACAAATGCTTATTTGGGGTTTCTTCCTTTGTCCTTTCACCCGTCCTGTCTCTCCATCAGGGCTCTGGCAGCTGGGAAGGTATGCAGTTGTTCACTGAAATCTTTGCCTGCCAGACAACTTCTGCCCAGGCAGTGCCAACGCTGACATGAATCAACTTCTTGACAAGCCTGTCAGCGGAGTGACTGTGCTGGTGAGCAGGTGAGCTTTTGATGCCACTTCTTTCAGTGGCTGGCTCTTTTCCTGCTCATGCAACAGAATTTCTGCCAGAACCCTGCCACAGCCTGGCACAGCTTGGTGAGCAGTCTTCTACAGAGGCTCTGTAGCCACCAGTGTGGCTGAACTGGCAGAGGTCTGACATAGGTATAGACAGAAGGAGCACAAAAACATGCAGTGCAGTCAGAATGGGCAGCAGTAAACTAGCATATTAAAAAAAAAAAAGAACCAAACAAACAGTGAGATGACAGAGAAAACCTTTAAAACCCAGGAAAGTTCTGCTTCGAGTGGATACCATGGCTCTGAAATAAAGGTGCTTTTTAATTGCTAGGGAATATGTCTCTTAGTTTTGTGCTCTCATTTTTTGATGTCTCAGAGTGGAATGAGACAGCAGCAAATGTTGGACAAGAGGAAAGTCAGTGGTGTGGAAAAAGGGTGGTATGAACTGTGCACGCACAAGTCAGTGAACCACACTGAGGGCTAGCAGCAGTGTGGTGTCTGTCCTGGGGTGTTTAACAGTGGAACTGGGTAAGCAGAAAGAAAGGTAATTTTACCAGGCCATGACCTCATATCAACAGATTAGCCTCTAAGAGTAGAAGCCCACTTGGGTAAACCTGGGAAGATCCAGGCAGAGTCCTCTGGAGGTCCCCTTAAGCCTGTGTGTGGGCAACCGTGCTTCCAGACTGGGCACTGCTGTCCGAGTAATGCAGTGACCTCAGAAGGGTGAGGGGAGCAGGTGCGTGACCTCAGTGGGAGGGTGGGGTTGTCAAGACCTTGATGTCTCCCACAAGGCCGTAGAAGAAACTCTTAATGTAAGGCAGAGACTTATCAAATGAGATGTGGATACCTGTCACACAGAGAACACTGAACATCATCCAGCATGACTTTGCTTTCTCACCTTTGAGGTTTAATGAAGACCAGCCTCACGGCCTGCCCCAAGTGACCGCAAGGATACCGCCTTCACAAAGCATATTCTCTGTTCTCTGCTCTTCAGTGGGAACACCAGACAGACACAGAAACGACTTCTGGTGGCCAGCTTGGAGCTTCTATGCACCTGGGATCCCTATATAACGAGCCAATATGGGCTGAGGTGTGCTCAACCCACCAGTGGTGCAGTATGGAGAGTGCACTGAGCAGGGTGCAGCCGCAGCCGGGATCACCCCTCACGTCAGAGGTGCCGCTCCCGGCGCTGCCCATGCCCCAGCCCACAGAAATGCGGTCACAGACACTTTCGGCCGGAGACAGGCGGGGGTGGGAGGCGGCGGGCCGGGTGCCCGAGCAGCTCCGAAACCCCACGGCCTTGCGGCACCCGCTGGTCGCCGCTCCGGGCGCGGGCCGGCTGCTGTCCCGCCCGCCCTTCGGCAGGCGCAGCCGGGGCGGCCCCGCGGTTGCCCGTCACGGCCCGGCCGTTGGCCACGAGGCGCGGCGACCGCCTCATCGGGCGGCGGCAGCGCGCACCCCTCAGGCAGGCGCTGGGGGGCGCGGCGGCGGTCGGCAGGGTGGTGCGGGGCCGGGGCACCGGGCGCGGGAGGGAAGGAGGGGCGGGCGGTGTCGGGCCGTCCCGCCGCCGCGGGGGGCGCGCAGCCCTCGGCCCGGGCGGGAGGGGGCGGCGGCCCGGCGTGCTGCAGCCATGGCGACGCTGGTCGCCCCGCTCCGCCCCGCTCCGCCCCCCGTGGGGCCGGGCGGCGCGGGATTGGTCGGGGGGCGGGCATTCGCCCTCTGCCCCCTGACCCTGCGCGGCGGCGGCGGCGGCAGGAGCGGAGGCTGCTGCTGCTGGCCGTTTCCTGGTGGCCTGGCGGCGGCGCGGGAGGGAGGATGCGGCGCAGGTCTCGGCTGCTGCTCTGCTTCGCCTTCCTCTGGGTGCTGGGCATCGCCTACTACATGTACTCGGGCGGCAGCGCCGCGCTGGCCGGCGGTGGGAGGAAGGTAAGAACCCAGCCCGGAGACCGCGCGGGGCAGGCGGTGAAGGTGCGCCCGCTCCGTGTCCCGGCGGCGGGGCGGCTTGGGGCGGCGCTGCCCGGTCCTCGGGGCGGGGGCGGCGGGGAGGTGCTCGTTTACAGGCGGGGTGAAGCTCCCCCGGGCTTCTCCTTCTTTCCCCACTAGCCCATTTCCCGGAGGCAGATGGCTTCTTTGTGGGCTTCAGACCGGTTTCAGCCTCGTCACGTCGCTCCCTGCCCAACTGCGACCGGCCACGTCCCGGGCCGGGGGAAGTTGGTGTGGGAGGGGAGAGTAGGGCGGGTGGCGGGCGGGCCGGGGCTGCGCTCCGGGGCGGGGGGCCCCCGCCTGGGCTCCGCTCCCGGCACAGAGCGGCTGCCCCGTCCTTCCCCCGCTGGCACCGGAGTCGCCCGGGCTCGTGTGCCCTCCTCGGGGGTGCGCGGGGATCCGAGCTGCAAATGCGTTTTCTCTCTGGGATGCACGGTGATTTCCTCTCGCTACGCCTGCAAGATGCCCTTTTATGATCGGTTTTGCAATATTTCGGGAAATAGCTGGATTTGTCACGTTTCACATCTGTGGTGTGGAAGGTCTGTCGTCTTTTTTTTTTTTTTTTTTAATCGGCTCCGTTAGTAAGGCTCAAGAAGTTGTCTATTGACAGTACAGGAATAGTTTTTCTTTATTTTGCTGATCAACACATTCAGTCCATTTTTCAGTGTGTTGTAGTAATTCATTGATCAGGAAAACAGCTGGAAGTTAAGTATGTCATAGTTCAAGTTTTTTGTCAATCAAAGCAGGTTTTTATGGCATGATGCTGGAAATGGCAACTTTATCTGCAAGCTCTGTTTAGAAAAATTACTTATGAATAAGTGCTTTTTTTTTTGTGGACTTTCCCCCACCCCCAAAGACTGGCAAAGCCAAGAGCTTTTACAAACTCTTGTTTAAGCCTTATATTTTGGAACAGGAAAGGTGAAAAGGCATCTCATAATGGCATAATTTTTAAAAAAAACCCGAACCAACCAACCCAGAAATAGAAAGAAAGCAAGTGAGCAAAGTGCTCCACAGCTAGACAGTGTTATTTGCTAATAAATGTCAGTCTCCTGTTAAATGAAAAGTAGTGTTTATTGAATCTAGTGCTGTGTAAGAAGAGGAATCTTTTTGTATTGCTTTGATGCAGTTTGGTTCATTAATGCATGTATTTTCAGTAAAAATCTGCTGATGACTGATTCCCATGGCAGGTTGTGGAAGCAAATACTTGTATGATTATTTAGAAGATTACTTATGTGAGCAAGAGTGTAGAGAATGAGTTGCTTCTCGATGATAATTTGCTCTCTGTTCTGATATGTCCTGTTTTACTTTCCCCTTGTAGCTTAGGAATGTATTCAACAGCAGCTTTTGATGTAATGTATTAAAGTAAGTGTTAACTGTGTATTGCTAAATACAAGCTCTTGGTCCTTCAAAGTAGATAGGTAGCAGAAATAGATCAAGCATGTGATAAAAAGTAAGGCAGTAGTGTAAAGCCTTACTTGAAGAACCACTAGAGTGTCTTTAGAAAGTAAAAGCAACCTTACACTGTTGCTGATGTGTAATGGGATAAAGAAAAGCTATGCAGGCAAATATATCTGCAGACAGGGAAATGTATTTTTAATTCTTATGGTGTGTTTCATTTGGGGTTTCCAGACAGATTTGCAACTCAGTTCGATTAGTTTTTAGTGCTGGGGAAACTGCAGTGTGAGGATAGTGATTTACCCAAGGTCATCTAGAAGACTAGGTGAGAATAAAATAGGAAAGATGTGAGTTTTTCCGAGTATGAGTCTGGTACTTAATCTACTAGAATCTTCTGCTGTTTATTATTCATATTAATAGGAGGTTTTATTATTGTTTCAAGAGGTCTGTGACCATGATACTTGCTTGGATAGTATAGTTTGTTATCATTCTGTACAAAATTTAGTAAACCTTTACTAGTCTAGGTAATAGGGAGAGTGTAGTAAGGATAATTAAAAGAAAACGAGGCATTTCATAGGCTTGAGTTGAAGCTCAGTGCTAGGTTTAAAAATATGAAAGTTTAAAGTAAGTCGGTGGTAAGGAAGAACGTAGGTATTGTGACCACAAGAAACAAGTGGGGAAATTAACAATTATGTGTGGATTGGTGATTTAGGATTCTATTTTCTGTCAGTGAAGCGTAAAATTTAATCCTAGGCCTCAGCATAGGTTAGCAAATGCAAGTAGAGCAAGATGCGTGTAATGTAATAGCTTCTGAATCTCAATAAAAGGCTTATTAACTTAGTGTCAGACCCTGGTGTAAAACAAAACCACGAACTGTCTTAAATGTACAAGCAGAAAACCTGCTGTAGTAAATTTCTGTGTGCGTATGACTTCATGTAGTCCTTATTACTTGCCCACTATTTCCATGTAATGGAAGCAGAGTTGCTTACAGAAGAACTTGACTTTTAATAAATTGAAGTCTCTGCCATGTTCAGTCTATAAAATTACAAAAACCAGGAGGGGATAGTTCTTAATTTGTTTGAGTAAGTAATTTGCATGTTAATTACGGACCTGGTTGTATAAACAATGTTTTTTTTCTGTAAGGATGATTTTTTTTTTTTTTTGTTCCATACACAGACCTAGTGTGTTATCCAGACATACTGGACTTGTGTGGTACAGCAGCCAGTCCAGTGATGTGATGAACACCACCAATTCCCTTTCTCTGTAGTGGAGTTGAAGGTGTTTGCCCTTTGCCAGAATTGCACCTGAGTAAGAGGAAAGAGTGATTTTTTTTTTTTTTCTCCTTTCTTTCTTTATTGGAGTAGTGGTAGAGCTAATGTAAGCGTTTACTTATTTTGATTCTCCATTTGCAACCTTTCTAATGGAATCTATGGAGCTCTTTAGATATTGCAGTGTAAGGTGCAGCTTTGCTCAAGTTTTTGGCCCCTGGCAACAGTGGAAGAATCCATAGCCCTGTGTGCCGTGCTCTGGCCTGGTAGGAGCTGAGCAGGCATGAATGGGGCTAAAGCACAGAATGTAGAAGCTGTCTCATTGGTAACTGAGTAAATAATAAAAAGAGAAAATATCGAGAAGTGCAAAGCTTCTCATCCTGAACCTAGGCATAAAAACTGTAGTAGAAAGAAATTACATCTTCCATGTCCAGGCTTTAGGATGTGTCAATTTTTAAATTTATTTGTTTGTTTTTATTTTGTCTGAAAGAAGGAAAGGGTAGAGTTGAAGCCTTTCATTCAAAATGTGCTTGGAGGGGGCAATGTCTTTTTTCTTAATTATTTTATTTTTTCATTCTCTCTAGTGAAAACTGTGGGCTACTTTTGTGTTCAGTTAATGTATTTTAGATTAAAAAGCCTTTGGAGTGGAGACTGGCACTTCCCTTCTTTTTGTGGATGAATTTCCTAACCTCTGTGCCTCAGACTTGCATAAACGGAGCAGCCTCTGTAAGATGGTTAGAAAGCTACTCATGCCATCCTGATGATGTGATCCCCTCCTAAGACTGGTGTGAATTTGATTTTTTGTATTTGTCACATAAGTTTTGATTTCTTTAACCACTAAGTTCTTGTACAATAGAGTGACTGGATTGGGGGGGGGGGGAGAAAACAACAAAACCAAAACCCAACAACCCAGGCAAAAACCTCAGCTGTTTTCTAAAGAACTTACTCTTTTAGGCTTTAAGAAAGTAGCCCCGTGTAATTGAGCCCTTGAGGCAGGACAGAAGAATGTCTGCATCTTGTTGAAAGCACCAAATGCTTCATCCTTGCCGAGAGTGCAGTCATCCTAGGCGTACCCTGAAGGAGACTTGTGGGTAGAAATGGGATTTACCTTTGAAAGCAAAGGCATCAAGAGAGGCCTGCTAGGTTAAGCTTCAGATGAACCAAGGTTTGGAACCTTCTAGATGTGGGTGCCAGAGTGCTGACAGGTTTTTGCTTTTTGTTGCCATGTGAAGAATGTCAGTGGTTTTTAAGTTGGACCTCTGTCCCCTCACACACTGTCTTTGCTGTCTAGAGGAGGCTAAAAGCAATCTTTCAGTAAAGAGAGATGGGTAACTTTTGCCAGTGCTTTGTAAAATTATGAACATGTTTATTTTTCACCCCTCCCCCCAAAAAAAAAAAAAAAAAAAAACCAAAATAAAACAAAAAAAACCACCAACCCAAACCCCCCAGAAATGTAACCAACCAAACAGAAACTAAGCCCCCAAAACACCTTGAGCTAGAATTAGCTCATTAGATTTACTGGGTGTAATGGAATGAATTGGAGAAATCTAATTTACAGTTAGTTGAGCCACAAGGAGGCAGGCGTCTCCTGTGGAACTGGTTATTGCCCTGTATACAGTGTTATTTTTTCTGTCCATATTCTAGTGTTTTTATTATTATTATTTTTTTTCTTTTTGAGCAGGCTTTTGATAGGTAGCTGTACCATGGAGCTAGCTGAGATGAAATTAATCCAAAGGTAAAAGGTGATGCTTTGCTTTGAGTATGTGACTGATTAGAAGTAACTTGATCACTTTGGGGACAGCAGGAGAAAAAGAAACAAGCTTTGTAATTTCTTGTTCTACAAGGAAAAAACTTTAGAATAACTCCTTTCAGCATATGCCAAGCTTTATTTTCCTCCTCTCCTTTTTTTGGAACTCATCAACTGTTTCAGTTACTGTAAAATGAGGCTCTTATTGTCATTATACATGGTGATGTACATAGGACAGCAAGAGCGCTACATATACTACAGATTCACTGTACTTAAGTTTCTTTCTAAGGTTTAAGTAGGAGGAAAAAGAAATGTGCTATTACTTTGGGTCCATTAACCTGTTTTTGTCTGTTTACACACCGCGGTGTGTAATTTCTTTCAACTGTTTCTCTTAAGGTGCATGAAGGCAGTAGAGCTGCTTTTTGGAAGGAGGTTAAAAGTAACCTTCCTAGTTATGTTGTTTTCTTTTGCCTGAGGAAGGCATTGCCTGTTTTAATTGCGAAATACTAAGTTTAGTTTGCTGCATTAGTTTTAAATGTAACTTCAGTCCCTAATATGATGTGACACTGGATGTGATTTCTGATATCTTGATCTTTAGGCAAGTGAAGATATCAAAGGTTAAAGTCAAATTATCATGTGTCCTTTCTGTGGCATTCACTTCCTGGAAGGTGCAAAGAGATAGAAAAGGATGTTCCTCTGTGTAACAGTTAATAGTTACTTCTAATAGATGTTTTTTATTTATAGAATTCTATAATAAATGGACAAGAAATTAAATGCCCAGGCACTTCAGCAATAGAGCTGTCCTCCTCTCACTAGAATGTACAAATGAATCTCTGAAGTTTGTCATACATGTATGTTTTGTTAATCTGACATATGTCACTTGACAAAATGACTGTCTTGGCAATTAATTCACTTATTTTTTGGTGGAGTACTTCATATAATTTAACTTGGAGTGCAATGAAAAGACAGTTAAATGCAATTTTTTTGCAGTTTGTTTAAATGTAAACAATTTAAACATACATTAGAGAACTTTAATCTAATTTTTCAAAATTACATGATAATTCCACTTTTTTCCCCTTAAAAATCCTGCTTGTAGTTTCCTTTCTTGTATTGTCTGTTCTTTTAGTCCTTTGCGTTTTACAATGTTATGTGGTATCCAAGTACTTGGTGTAACTGATAATGTTTTCTTCAGATGATGGTAGACTAGGTGAGAGATGTGCTATTGTCTGCTAGAAAGCTGCTCACAATACTCTACTACAGAATAGAAGAGACACCTTTATATCAGTACTGGCTATCGTGAGAGAGTAACCCTTGTTGCATGCCTAGAAATGGTTTGGAAATAATAATTCCAGCAGACAGCCTAGAAAATGTTTTTTGTTGGCTTTTTGGTAACTACTTATAATTTAGATATAATTTAATATACAGTACTTCTGACTAAATTAAATCTGTTTGAAAAGAAAGCATTAGGACACAGTTGATTCTGGGAAACTCAGGTGATGAATGTAAGGTGCTCAAATGAAATCAATGCAAATGATAAATATAAACTTGTGTTTAAGTTGTTTTCGCTCACTTAAATCTTCTCTTAAATCAGTTAGAGGTAGTAGTTTATCTATAGCGGTACAAATCAATGTATAGCTAGCTGTTATACAGGTTTTTAACTGCCTGGCTGTTAACTTGTTTTTGAACGGGATTTTTATTAGGACTTAGTGGACAAGCTGTTTATTGCTAATGTGTTGGTAATACATTTGAATTCTAATAATGGATGTACAGGAAGCAGTGAGACATTTGCAATTTTCTTTTTTTGAAGAATATGGGGCTGAATGTCATTGCCCAAATATATTGGGATAGTGTAGAAAGAGTGTATCAGCATGGGCGTTACAGAAGGAAGCGCTGAGCAGATTGTTCTGTTGCCATCATGTAATGCAAAGCCTTCCAGTGTAGCTTGTGCAAATCACTAATCAACGCTCTGGGTTTTTTTCAGTTTCCTTTTCACCTCTGTCTAAACTGTTCATTTGCCTCACCATCCTTTTTTCTTATACATTGGTTTTATTAATTGCCCAGGATACCTTTATTGTCATTTAAACAAATTAAAATATGTTAGTTCAAATAGCTCCACCACCTGACAGCACATGTATGTGAAGGAACTATCCAGGCAGATGTTAGTTTCGAGCTCAGCTCATGAAATTCAGATGGAAAGGAATGAAACAGTGGAAAAAAAGTGTCTGAATTTTAGAGCATTCTGTATATCCCCGCAACTGTTATGTAGTGGATATCAAAGGCAATTATTTGGATCTGTCGTCTTTATATCTGTGCTTCTTATGCAGGGAAAAAAAGGAGCCTGATGAAATGGTTGCAGATTCAGTTGTTAAATAACTCTTCTGAAGCTGTAAAATTGTCATAAAACCTGGGTGCTTTTTTTAGGAGAGCAGAGAATAACCAGAGATTCTGCTGAGTTTGGGCATTAGCAAAGTGCAGTAGTCTGTCTGTACTGAGTAACAGATCTACTTGAAACAGAAACAACTTTAGCCAAGAAAAGATCATGCAAAGAATTGGCACCCAGCTAATACTATTGTGTACAACTCCTCAAAGAGCTATGACTTGATGAGGAGCAAATGTTTTCTCCTTGTTTGAAGTTCCAAATGTTTAGCCACCCTGGAAATAATCAGCAAGCCGAAATTAGGTTTGGTTGCTAAAATGAATTTCCTCTAGCTGGCCCATTGGTTTAAGGATGGTCTATAAATATATGTGTGCATATATGGGTATAGGCTGTAGTGAGATGAAATGTTAAGGGTTTTAGTTAGCTTGGTTTTTCTTTTTTTTGCTTTTCTTATGTGAAATGGAAAAGTCTGTTCATTTAAGTACACTTAAGTTCTTTCCAGACCTTTTTAAAGAAAAGGAAAATCTCTTTCTCATAATTTAATTTGGTAGCAAACTGCTACCAACTAATGGTGGCCAGCCTGTAAACTTTGGAAAACATCCTTATCACAATACTGCTACTGTTGTAGGCAGAGTGACAAAAATGTGGGGGCAATTCAATTACGGTACTTATCTGCTGGGGTGTTTCACAAAGTCAGGGTTGTGTATGTTGTCCACGTCTTCTTATGGTTGGTGACATATCTTCTGCTACAGTCATATGCATCAGTCCTCCTGGTTATCACACAGACCATCCATCAACAGCAACCTTGCTCGTTTTCTCCTGCATTATCTGTTTGGAGCAAACAGGGTGTTCTTTAGTTGTCTGACCTGTGTGCTCTCAGCACAGTGTGGGGTTTTACCGTGTTGCTTTGCCAACAGTCACTGACATGAAGATGTATTATGTCATTGAGCCTTGACAAATTGGTAACCAACTGTTTTAGTATATGGAATAGTTATTGCCCATATACACTACATTGATACTTTTAAAAGTTGTAATTAAGGAAATGTTCTTTTTCATTCCTCTGATGCAGCATCTGGCTTGCTTTTGGTGTTCTGTGTAGGTGCTGATGGTGAACAGTAATTGTAGCAAGTGCCATAAAGACCCCTTGAGAGAGCTGGACCTTGGCTCTCTTACTTAGTGCACTCTTAAGAACCATTTTTAATACCTCTTAAACTGATAAATGTCTGTCAAAGACAATCCTCCCACCCCATTTACTAACAGCAAACACACAGCTTAATAAGCATGTCCTAAGAACTTGCAGGTCTTGGTAGAGAAATGAAATACTTTTTTCAGACTCCAAATGCCTTTTTAACTAAAAATAATGGGCAGTGGCCTAGCAAACAGTAGTACTTGTTTGCATCCTTAGGTTTCATATTTAGAGTTAATGTGCAAAAAATGAAGGGAGAAGGACACAGCTTCTTTGTAGTTAATCCATGATGCAAAAAGTGTACCAGAAAGTTTTATTTGAGGGAACTTTTTTTATTCCTTTTTCTTTACAGAAACATAAGCAAAAGTGTTGTTTAGCCTGGTATATTCTTAGTGGGAAGACTGAACTGAGTGGAAGAGTGTTGATATTACCAATGAGGGATCACATTGGCTGGAATTAGATTAGAACAAATAGAAGCTTATACTGGTCAAGGGAGAAAAAGATTTTGAAGGACTTGCCTGCAGTGACTGTCAGATTTGTGAGAGACTCAGCAAGGATGCAGTATGTCTGGTTAAAGTGCAGTTGTTCAGATATTCCCCATACTTTCTAAATATTCTCTAGCAATATTAAGCAAGAAATTGATCTTGATGTTCACCTTAGACTAGACATAAAGTACCTGCCTTTACACATGGCAAAAGCTATTTGCTTAAAAATCCATTTCAGTTACCTACTGAGATAACTAATGCATATCTTAGTGGCGTTCTAGGAAAAATACTACCTGTGTTCTGGGAAAAATAGCTAGAAAATCAAATAATAAAATAATTCTATGCTCATTTAATGTTTTTTTCTCGTGTGCTTGCAATCCTAAGAGCAAGAAATTGGGCAAAAAATGGTTTTATACACATAGATGGTCTTGAGGTGTGATAATTTTTAAAAAATGTATATAATTTATTTGTTATTAGTTCTTCATGGTTGCAAATGTTTCAAATTTGGCCATGATTGTGTCTTTATTTAGTGATATGCCAAAATACGTGTGTTCTTTAAGTGTATATAAAACTTTGATAATTTCAACTAGTACATTTGCTAAGTTGTCTGCGTATAAGTAATTCTTTTCTTGATAAGCTTTTCTGACAGTATTGGAAAGTCTAGTGAAAAGATACCACCACTTTTTCAGGAGAATGTTGACTGTTTACATTATCATATTGTCTAGAGTCCTGGTTCTATTGTGCTAAAGATTCAGTGGTTTTAACAGGTTATTTCTACACCATGAGCTTAGAAAAGATCTTCCTTCTAGTAGGTTTTATATACCTGTGTGTGTTAGCTGTGGTCTTACGGTAGAAGTTCTTACATGGTCGTCTCTTGGTGTGACCTTTCATTGAAAACCTAACTTTTTTGTCCACGTGTAGCTCAACAAGCTGTATTAGAGAACTGGCTTTTATAGATTAAAATTCAGTAACTGAATGGGCTTTAAGAAATGATCACGTCCCAAGTTATACATCATATGGAATAGAAAGCTGAAGCTTTTCAGTCTTCAGCATTGAAACGTGATGGGACCTCATGCTGCTAAGCTCACTAGGATGTCTTGTGGGTCTGGATGCGACTGGGTAGTCAGGCTGTCCAGTGAGCCTCATCTACTGTCTAATCGTAGCGTGGTTGATGTTCATCACTTCTGAAACCTCCGGTTCATGCATGTTCACTTTTGTTTAGAATTGTGATATTCTAATGTGTATTTCCAAGAGCAGCTACAGCTCAGATGCAGGCAACAGTTTGGAAGTATCATGGCATTTGTTCAAATTAACTGTGATTGTGGCTGTCATCTCATGATGTTGTTATCCCAGTTACTAAGGAAAGTTCCCAGTGACAGATCTGGATAAGTACACAAGAAAATTGATGTAAAACCTTTCTTCTACTCACTGAGTGTTATGTATCCTGTAATTATTATTATTTTTTTTAACTTAAAGAAATGTCCTCGAAATGTTCCAAAAGCTGCATTAAAAAAAAGAGGGCAGTTTAGGGATGTTGTTTGAGTCTTTGGGTATAGGAATAGTTTGGATGTTACTTCCTTTGTGTATTTTACAATGCCTGAGCTGAGTTCTTTATAACTGTAAATTGCTTTGGAGATTTTTTTTTTTTAAGGGAATTGCTGGGTGAATGATTTGTTAAGTCTTGTGAAGACTTCTAAAACTATGTAAAAAAACACTAGTTTTAGTGCACCTGATTTCTGAGGAAAGCCAGTTCATATCGATGAATAAGCAAGGTGTTGAATGTTATTTGGTGTATGTACTTGATTGTCTTCCAAGATGTTGTGACTAGTAGAACTTGAGGAGAGACCCTACATTTAAGATGGCAATTTCTGTTAAAATAATCCGTAGCAGCACTGGAATTATGGCAGTTCTTCAAGACTCTAAGCACTTGTTTATGTACAGAAACAACAAATAAGTGTCTGCAGTTTGTTTCGATTATTAATACTTTTCTGTTTTGTTATATAACATCTTATTTTGAGTTTATCCCTAATTCCCCTTAGCTATATGATTGTGTCAATTTATTTTTATAATCTCATAATACTTTGTCACAATATCACAGCACGTTTCTTAGGTAAGGCAGATTTTTAGGTAGAAGTTCTATTTTATTGTACAAGTGAGGATAGATGTAAAATTGGTTTTGGCAAAGTGTGTGTGAATGTTTTTTTTTTAACTAAAGACAGTTACTTGCCTTTTTGTAGATACTGATATTTTGCTACTGTTTCTCATACAATATTTGAACAAATCTGACTTTCTTCTTTTTGCTTAGAAGCGTGGACTTTGCAGTGGCACAGCTTGCTATCCATAGTTTTAAGTGAGCTGGAGACATTTGTCTGCTTTTGACTTCTGTAGGTTGAGGAAATGTGCTCCCTTTCCTGGGGAGAGGTGATAGAGAGACCATTAAATGATCGGTCTGTAAAAATGTATTATACCTTCACATAAGCATCTTATCCAAATAATTAAAAAGATTCTTTTTCTAGCTTTTTGTGATCAACTAGTGCTTGCAGATATCAGTTTTCCAGCCCTGAATTTGTTTAGCTGGTGCTTTTGTTAGCTGAAGGAAGAAGAGTCTCCAATGGGAGGGTTTTTTTGGAAGTATGTCAGTATAACTATTCTTCTGGCAACGGCACAATGTTTTCATTTAGACTGTTCTCTTGCTCTTACTGGCAGTAGGCTGTAGCAGCTGGGATGTCAGCATGTTTGTGTTCTTGTGACATGGTTTAGTCTTCTTTTTCAGGCTTATCATTTTAAGATAACGATTTTGCAGTAACTTTTTTTCTTGTGTTTGAATGGCCTTTTGTCATTATACAAATAGTGAAGAAAATGGCAATGAAATAATTGGAAGTGCTAGTGCTGGCTTCCCTTTGGTTTTGCAAGTTACAGTGGTTATTGCATGCCTGAATGCTATTTTTTGCCCATAGTTCAATGATCAAGCAGTTGATTCCCTTCTTTCCTCTCTGAATTCTGGATTTTGCTGGGAAAACAAAGCTTTTCCCGTCTCTGACAGTAAACAGCAGTGGTTGCCAGTTAATACAAAGTTAGCATGGATAGAAGTACTGTCGAGAAGGGAATTATCCCAATTGTACTGTTTGAATAGGTGGATAACATGAAATGGCCTGTATTTCTACTGTTCCTTTGAGTGCTAGCACGCCTAAGTATGTCATTTTAATTTGTCCATGTCAGCTTTAATCTCCTAAACACTTCATCCAAGAGTTTTCCTGTTTGCTGTTGAGAAAATGGTAATTAGTAGCTCATGTATAGTAAAAATGCAGATGCCTTTAGCATTTTATAGTGGGAGTAATTAGTGCCTACCACAATTAGTAATTAGTTTTTATGTTTACTTATCCTAGTATAATCTATCTCACAGGTAGCACCATGTAGTTTTTCATCTGTTAACTTGATTCTGCCTGTTTGTGGTGTGTTTTTTTTTTTTTTTTTTCTGGAAGTACAGTTGTAGCTCTTATACCCCCTCTGAAAATAGAGGTGGTTTGTAACATACCCTGCCCTCTTACTCCCTTGAGGATTGAAGATGTACAGCAGAAGTTGTATTAGCTCTATTTGCCCAATTACTGTGCTGTGCTCTTCGGTTTGTGTTTGAATCTCTAGTGGCTGTATTCTTTATATCATAGTTGAAATAAAGTACTGGGTAAATAAACTGCATGTTCTCTTTTCCCCGCAAGTACAAAAAGCTGCTGCTTTTGACCCAACAGCATTCCTGCTGTTGAATAAAGAATGTATGGTGAATACTTCTTGAGAAATCCGCTATCTAACTAGGAGCTTATAAAGTTAGATGGTCACTTGATTATTTTCCATTAACAAGAACTCTTATCCTAGATTTCAGCATGAAGTAGTTGGATACTGGTAGGATATGAAAAAAAAATTCTGTGTTTTTCTGCTTAAGTAACTTAAACTAGGAATTGGCTGCTTTTGTTTCTGATGCCTGAAACCAGTGTTTCCATGGAGGGAGAAGGGCTGTGAGAGTCTAATAATTTTAATACTATCTGACACACACTTTGTGTTATGCAACAGAAAAGGGAAAGGTAATGGTATAGGCCGTGACTTTATTTTAGAAGGCATGGTATCTGTTGTGCGTAATTTTCATTGGTCATCAACAAAGCATCCTGTGTTAGAAAATAAAGCAGCGGGGTGAAGATAAGCTGTGAGTCAAAAAGTGAAGAAAGGTATGCTAAAGAAGTGTAGCCTTTACTTCTCTTTTCTCTATCTCAGAAAATAATCTCAAGCCCTAAGAGAACAAGTGTGTGTTTTACTTATCTTACCATTAGTATAAAATGCTGCCTGTATTACCTGGTTTCTGTGTGAAGGTCAAATGTTGAACTGAAGGAAATATGGGGAAAATACCATGCTGCAGATGTTTTTTGGCTGATGTTAATTCGTACTAATGGCAACAATGTATTATTTTAGTAATTCTATTAAATTCATGTATCTTTGAGGTTTATGAAACAATAAATAGTCTCTGTTCTAAGAATAACAATGCAGGTATACCTGTTTACCAGGTTTATTTGTAGACAAACCCAGTTATTTCCCACTAAGACCAAATACGAGTCGGAAGCTGTTCTCTTCATGTTTATGTGGGGTTTTTTTGTTTGGACTGTTGTATGCCTCTACTTCACAGTTTGATTACTTCTTGACAACCTGACTGATTTATTTCTGTTTCAGTCACATTTGGGTTTTAATTATGAGAACTGTTTTTTTTTGTAGGCTGTGAATAGAAACGGAAACCACATCTATGATGATACTACAGTGTCTTTTTTAGCAGCTAAAAAGTATGGTGTATAGAGGGAGAAATGAAATTTGTGGTGTAGGGGTGTACAAAACTATGAAAAGACAGTCATAGTGCTTAATCCTACTATGCTAGGTGATTTGGATTTTACCCAGGGTTTGTTTTTTTTTTTTTACATTAAAAAAAAATCAAGGCATAGTAATCTATAAAAATCTGAGTTTTATGTAGCCACAAGCCACACTTCAAAAATCACTGAAAGATTCACTTGGGTGGGAGAACCTGCAAGTGAAGTTACAACTTGAACTGTGGCAAAACTAGAGTACTGAAAATATTATAAGAGGAGGGTCGGTTTACGCTGTAACCATCACTGTGTCGCCAACTGTTGAAATACTGGGGTTAAGTTATCTTTAAAGTTAGAACACATGTATGAAAGCTAGAATGAAGTTGCTTTTTTTCCATTGGCTGTTTGAGAATATATAGTAACTTTTGGTAGCATGGGGTGCCCATGGCTCCCACTGCATGCAGTGCCTCTCCACAGTACAAAAGTTGGCATTGAACTTCTATTTTTTTCAGTCTTGGCACTGGCACTAGAAATGTAAACGCCTTTCTTAATGTTGCACAACTTCAGCTTATTACCAAATTGATCAGAAAGTGTTTTGAGAGAGCTGCCATTATGAAAAGGAGGTGAAATTGCCAACTTATTTGTAGACAGTCAACCACAGGATAAAATTTTTAACTTGTTTGCTGTTGTACAATGTGGTTTTCAAATGCTGCTTCAATGGTAGGCTTGGACTGTTTGTTGAGAAAAGCTGTATATTTCACACCAGTGTTCATTTGCCAAGACTCTGGTTTGCAGCTGCTGCCTTAGAGATACAGTAATTCTGAATGTATTGCGTGTTCAGCATCCCTCTCCATCCACCTTTTGTTACTTAAAACATATCTTGTCATATTACTGTAAAAGAAATTGGAATGGAGATTTCTGCTATTGCAACAAGAAATAACAAACAGCATTTTTCAAAATATTTTTACCATTCGATGTAACCACACTATTTTACTTTATAAACTGTCTTCATTGAGTGCAAATGGAAAGTATTATGTCTTATAAATAAAAGCTAATTTAATCTACTTGAGATATTTTTGCCTTTGTACTGTTTACAGTCTTAAATATGCTGGAACTTGTTTCTTTTTGAGGGTGGCAAAATGTGTCTGATTCCTTTTTTCACATCACTGTTTATGCTACAGTTTGAAGCAACAGGGGTGCCAGAGCCTTCAGCCTTCTACATGAGGCTGTGGACCAACACCTTATTTTCCAGATCTTGGGTTACTAGACAGTTATAGTTGAACATGTTTTTCACACCAGAGAAATGTTTACCTGAAATGTCACAGAGAGGAAGATATTGTAATAAATTCCTCTGTAAAGGACTGACAAAGTAAAATCCATGTCGACAGGTCATTTGTATGTTGTTTTTCTTTATAGGAGGAAATGCACTGTTACCAAACTATCTCATTATACAATATTATGGCCATATGGTCATGATTAATGCATAAGTAAGTGGTAATCTGTGAGAGATGAAGTAGCTCCTGGGAGTCCTTGGAGAAGCATGTTGTTCTTTATAACAGTCTTCTGTAGAGCCTGAACAGCACCTTCCATATACAGGTGTCATAATAAAAAAATCTTGGTGTGTAGCTAATGCTTGAAATTCAAGTAAGGTTTAGTAGGCTTTCTTTGAATCATTATATATAAGTAGTACAGAGGCTACCAAACTTACAAGTTAAAATTAGTGTTCATTTTGAAGATGATACTTAAAAAAAAATAGATTTCCTGTTGAGGGGGTTAGTTCATTTCATTGCCAAGGAGCATAGTCAACTCTGCCTCAGGAAGGGAGCTTTGATTTGGTTTATAAAGATCACTGAGTAGGTTCTTCTGTGCTGACTGGCTTTCTTTCCATCTGGTAGCTGAATATCTTCATACAATATTATGCTGGTTTATAGTTCCAGGTTTTAAGGAATTTGGCTGCCAATAGAATTACACTGGGTTATATGTTTTACAGTAGCGCTTTTTTGATGGTAAGCCACGTGCGTAGGTACTGACTTAAAATAAGTTCTTGCCTGTTGAGGTTTTTTGGCCACCAGTGCAGACCAATACCACTTGGGGGTGAAATTATGTAGAACATTGTCATAAAACAATAATATTTTTTTCCCTTTTTGCTTAGAGAATCCTCAGATTAGTGTGAAATAGAGAAGTACAGAAACAAAGAAAAATAGCATGGTTATTTTCCTGCTGGAGGGGAAAGTGACATAATGCTGTGCTGGTGGTAACAAGAGCCCGAAGAATATAATGGTGTTACAAAAAAAAGCAATTCTTTAGTATGAGAGTGTGAGTGATGGGAGAGTGGATGACAAAGTTTCCATTTACTATGTCAAGCAATTTGATGTTTCAAACTGAACTTATGTATGAATTTATATCAAAGCTTTCAAATGAAGGTTAACTTAAAGATGGTTTCACAAGGACATTTTGAAAAACAGTTTCTGCCAGATCTGAATTTGTTGTCATTGTGGGCTTTCTTTTTCTAAAGAAATCTGCTCTGGTAGCAATCTTGGAGTCTGTTTGTGTGGCATGGCATATCTCCAAAGGGTTGGGAATTTGTTTTTGAAGAGTGGTGATGTAGCTATTTCTTTATTCTAGTTGCATTCAAAATCAACCATCTTTGTTCTGCTCATTCTAATATATTCACTCCATAAAATAGATGTAACCATCAGTGTTTTTCCTTGAAGCTTCCCTTTTGTGACACTTTCACTTGATTGGCTTGAAGAACTGGTTTTTAAACCCAGGAGTTTGTATTTACTGAGAGGGGTATAAAACTTAACATTTCTGCGTTTTATGTTTGGGATTTGTCCATGGCAGGTACCAGTGACAATAGTACAGTATGTGAACTATAGAGAAATATACTCTGTTGGTGCAGATTATCAACACAGATGTATGGGTAGAAATATCACAATGCAGAATCCCATCAGCCTCTGGTGCTGAAACTGTATGTCAACAGTTGGATTCAGAAACATTACTTGGTTGTTATAAGCAGTTGAGAACAGCTTCTGCATTTTAAAATCTTATTTTAACCTTTTTAGTATCTTTGACTGTAAGCTATATCTTTGTACTTCTGTTCAGTGAAGCCGGTATTAGCGTTAGTCTGGTGTAAGAAAAAAAGCAATCCACTCCGTAGCTTCTTTTTTTGAGCAGCAACACACAGGAATTTTTGCCTGCTATTGCTCCCTCTATCCATGTGACTGCTGTTAAGGTGTTGGTTTTTTTTTTTTTGGTCAATCTTGTGTGGTTTTCCAGTGAAAAGGTCAATTTTTTCAAGCAGTCTTTCTTTCCCATTACTGTAATAATAGTATTGCCATACTCTTGAGTGGCTTGTTTTCTGATGAGAAAGCAAGTCTTATGAAGTACTGCCTGGGTACTTATCTGTTAGATGGATGAATAAGTGGCCTCAATTTGTGCACAAAGCAAATAAACTGACATTATTTTGTTAAGAGCCAGATTTTAAATGTGCCCAGTTCACTGTAGTTACTGATTGAGTAGTTCAGTAATTGGCCACTTCTGGAGAAGGTGCATCTGGTAGGCTCAGACTGCTGGCGGGATGATCCTCATCTTGAAGTTTTGGGAAATCAGGAAACTGTTATGAGACTGAGAATTTTCACTATATTTAAATTTCTCTTTACTCCATATTGTCCTTTAAGGGAACAAGAACAGCTGTTTGTCAGTGCAGGCTATGTCTGAATGAAGTTTTTCTTTTGAGTGCCCATGTCCAGCCCCAAATATTGTTATTCCCCCACACCTCCTTCCTCTCTTATTTTTAGGTAGACCGAATTGATTTCTTTTTAACAGATTTTTTTTTTTTTTAAGCTATAAATCTTTGTGGTTTTTCCCGTACAGGAGGAAGAAAATAAGAGTCTGAAGAGGGGTGTTACTGAACTCAAAGGGAGATCTGGTGTTTGATTCCAGATAAATTTTCCCAGTGTGTCTTGTCCAGACAGCTGTGCATGACAGACGTTGTGTTTACAAGCAGCTATGAAGTTCTCTTCTTTTGAGGGGTGGAAGAGGCTGCATAGTTGCAGATATTCTTATTAGCACAATAATATGGTTATTTTTCTTAAATCCAAGTAGTGAATTTCGAAATTAAAGGGCTGAATCTGGCAACTAATATAGAGGGAGTTTAGAACCTCTTAAGAGCTCCTCCTGGGGTATCTGGATTTCCATTTCCTCCCTGCTTTGGGGGTATGCAGTGTGACTGGCAGCATTTTGTACCTCATGTTTTAGTCTGTCTGGTTAGACCCCAAAGAGTAAGCCTATGAACAGCTTCACAAGCCCTGCCTTTCTTCTTTGGTTTTGCTGTATTGTACAGTAATACGTATAGGCTATAAAAGCATTCTGTTATTTTCATAGCTCCTACTATCTGTGAAGATCCTTTTTTTGAGTAATGTGACAATTTTCCATTCTCATGTAGATGCTGGGGTATGGATAGACTGTGAACTCCCTCATAGCTGCAGATCACAGAATCACAAAATCACAGAATGTTAGGGCTTGGAAGGGACCTCGAAAGATCATCCAGTCCAGTCCCCCTGCCGGAGCAGGAACACCCAGATGAGGTCACACAGGAATGTGTCCAGGCGGGTTTTGAATGTTTCCAGAGAAGGAGACTACACAACCTCCCTGGGCAGCCTGTTCCAGTGCTCTGTCACCCTCACTGAGAAGTTTCTTCTCAAATTTAAGTGGAACCTCTTGTGTTCCAGTTTGAACCTATTACCCCTTGTCCTACTGTTCGTTGTGAAATATCCTGTGAGTGCCATTGAGAAAGACTGTTGCAGATTGGAATAAGTCAAAATCACTGCTGTTGCTTACCAAGTTTGACTGTGCTTTCTGTGAGATTTGTATTGTTGAAAATCCTGTGGGGGTAAGTCCACAGTAGCATGCAAGCCCACAGGATCACTGCAGCAGACATAGCTATGACCTTAAAAACACAACAGTGTGTCTGTATTGCAGTAGAGATTAGATCTGCTCTTCCTCCTGGTGAATGACTGAGTGCTGTCAGCCGTGTCTCTCTGATGTGAATGGGATATGTTTTGCCATTCCACACCACATTAGGATGGATTACAGTAAGGTTTTTGGGATGTGGCTTACACTGCCAGGAAGATTTGAGTCTAGTCCATGCTAAAAGACTGTATTTGCGTGAGAGTATTATAGAAAAAAATCCTTAGCAGTGCAGAGTAGAAGAGAGATTCTGGAAGCAACAAGGAAGTTTGAGGGCTATTTTCAAGTCAAGCAAATAACTATAGCTCTTTATTCAGCTGTGCTCTGTGTGGTGGGTTAACCTTGACTGGTCATGAGGTGCCAGCCAAACTACTCTTTCGCTCTCCCTCCTTGATAGGACAAGGGGAGAAAATATTATGTAAAGCTCATGGCATGAGATAAATACAGGGAGATCACTCTACAATTACTGTCATGGTCAAAACAGACTCAGCTTAGGAAACTAATTTGTTATCAGTTAATAGCAGAGTAGGATAGTGAGAAATTAGAACGAAACCTAAAAATGCTTTCCCCCACTGCTTCCTCCTTCTCAGGCTCAACTTCACTCCCAACTCTTCTGCTTCCTTGTGGTTTTTTGTCATGTAAGAGTACTGTAAAAATCAGTTGTTTTTTAATTTTCTGCTTGTCCAACTGCTGAGTAGGAACTCATGACATAACTTAATGTGGAAAGGTAGTAAGGCAAGAGAGTAGTCCACAATCCTGGTGTATAGTTCATATGTACATTTATAGTGTAGTAAAATGAGCAAGCTTGTCTTGAACACAGGAACTACAGCTGGGGATAAGAGACTTTTGTGTCATTAACAGTGTGACTAGGAATCTCTGACAACTTTGTACATTTTTATTGTAGGCGATGTTGGTACGTGTGTTTAAAAGATGTATAATTGCTAAATAAAGCAGCTGTGGTAATCAGAGCAGTAAGTGCAGGTGTCAAATATAAAAAGATACGTTTGCTCTTACATTGTGGGGAAATAAAAGTGTCCAGGATAGCACTATTGATATAAAATAGTTACTAGCCTTGCTAGAGGTCCAGTAAGCCTGTGTGTGAGACCTGTCATGTAATAACTGGGTTATTAGACAATGCAAGAGAATGTGGTTAGCAGTCATTTCTCTACAGTGCCCCACTGTTAAAGTTTTGTTGCCTCACAGCATG
Organism: Patagioenas fasciata; assembly: GCF_037038585.1. NCBI lineage: Eukaryota > Metazoa > Chordata > Aves > Columbiformes > Columbidae > Patagioenas > Patagioenas fasciata. The sequence goes on from NC_092522.1 coordinate 49,453,124, forward strand.
TGTTGCTGACACTTATGTGATTTTCTAAGAGTTTTGAGCCAGTGCACTTTATTTTGTCTATAAATACTAGTAAGGCAATGCATTGTTTGGAAGCAAAGCAATACTGATAAGGAGACAATTTTCTGCTTACCTTGTGGCTGTCAGTCTCAGAGCAGTCTAGCTCATGTGTGAGCTGACTCCTCTGGGCTTTTGCAGGAACTCTTTTTTTAATCAGCTTATTAACATTAATAGGTTTATGTGGTGTCAGTTACTGTGTATCAATACTTAGCAGGAATAGATAATTTAGTGGCCAGTACTGCTTGGCTAGTAAAAGAACCTTTGCTGGACTTGGCTATTCTGCAATCCCTAGAGCAAAGAAGGGAGGAAAGCAGAGCTGGGGTAGGGAGCAGGAAAGAAGTTCAAACAAACGAAAACCCAACAAACAAACCAAAATGGTTACAGCTGAAGATGGGCAGAAGAAGAAAATGTGAAAGGATATCTACCAATGGGGTATTGTCAAAACAGCACAGTAGGAAGAGTCGCTCTGCTTTAGGAGAAAAGAGTTGGCAGAGCACAGGGAGTGGGCACTGTAGAGCTGAAGGAGCAGATGGGTCTTCTTAGAGAAAAGAGGGTAGATCATGGAATGAATTTAAAGCATGTTATTTTTGATCTTGTGCCTTTATAGTGATAGTGGGTAGACCAAACACCTGTTCTTTATCATCACTTTTCAGGAAATGTAAATAAGCCTGAGTGTTAATTCACTTCTAAAACTTAACCTCAGCTTACTTCTAAAATACTTGCTGCTATGTTTGTTCCATACACAGATGGGGTATTTTGAGGAAAAACAAGTTTTTTGTGAAAACAGCCCCAACCCTGACAACTTACTATAATATAGGACAAGTTCAGGAGTTAGTTAACTTAGGAACTGATTAACTAATTTGGGTATTACTATGTATGTAGTACTGATATAAGAAGTTGGTTCAGTGCATCTCTGTTGTTGATATAAGTGGTGAAGAGCAGCTGTTGTCTATGTTCTACTGTGGTTGTAGGACTTCGTATCTGCTTTGCATTACTTGTGTCAGGAAAGTTTGCATTCGCTGTCCTTGGAGTGCACTGTTCTTATGTAGAGAACAGACTGTTGGAGGATCTTGCATCGCTGTTAAAAGTGGGAAACTACAGGTTGGGTCCTGGGGTAGGACGTCCGCTTTGGTTTCACCAGGAGAGGGGATGCTTTGAGTGTACTTGGGATGTGCCGTAGTAGATGCTGCAAAACTCCAGATATAGACACAAAGCAAAGTTGCACCAAGGAGTACAGCACCCCTTTGGCATGTTAAATCACTATTGTAGGTGCAGCTGGTGTGAGCAACATCTATTACTTCACTGTTGCTGTTTTCAACCAGCTGTAATCTGTTTACCGAGTACTTCATTTGTTCCACATAAGTAAAGCAGGAGGACAGGGAGCACATCAGAAGTTTAGAAACTGTCGTGATGCTAGTTCAGACTTAACAGGATCAGATGCGGCATGTCTTCTTTCAAAATTTAAATGGCATCCAGGTAATTGCGATCTGCCAGAGCTGTCAGTAAAAAGTTGGTGCCAAAACAGTGTTGCTGGTTAGGTTTAATAGTTGCTTCTGTGATATGACAATATAGGCATTCCATTCCAGTGCTCAATATTGACCATACTGGAAATGTCTGCATTAATTATGTCATTGCATCTTAAACACAAATTTGGTGGCTAACGAAACCCCTGAATGTAGGCCTTGCGTGTTATCTCTGGTGTTTTTTCTGCATGTGTATGTTGTTTGTTTTTTTTTTTTGTCACCCCTCAGGGTGTACATGAATATAAGCCTTGCAAATTTACATGAAGAAGCAAGTAGTGCCTTTTTTATTTGTTGTTTATTTGTGCCTTCAGAATTTCCTAGCACTAAATTGTTGTGCTAATTTCTATGAAATTAGAACTCTGAGATTTCTATAAAGTACTGCTAACTACACAACTTGAAGTTACAATTTTTCTAGTCATTCTTGATTACATCTTCATTTCTTGCATGTCAGGGGTAATTAAATGTTGACTAATTATAGTACTTTAGATTTTTGCTGACAAAAACCTGCTTTAGAAAGTGCAGATCCCTGTTCTATTATAGCTGTCTTCTTCCAGCCTATATTTTAACACATTAAAATATCACTGGGAGACTGTCTAAGCAAAAATGGAAGCAATCTGGATCACAGTGTAATTGGCTGCCCTGAGCTACAGTAATCTGTAGAATTAGCTGCCCTGAAATGATGGTACCTATTGGACACATTTTTCTGTACAGTGGTTCTTTTATACGTGCCAGTCACTTCTACACTCACTTTGCTGAAGGATAGCGAAGGGTTGGGCCAGAGCAAGTGGATTTTAATTTCTATCAGCAGGACCTAGAGCGTAGTCTTAGTAGAGAATTGGGTGATTATGCAGTGGTGTTTCCTTCCAGAAGTTCAGCAATGTTATTTTCTGTACCCTGCCATCCCAAAACACTGGACAAACCTCTCCTACCAGCAATCTTGAAATTCCAGATTTTTTTTTTTTCTGCTACAGATCAGTATTTTCTGCAGGGTGCTTATTGACTAACTGAATTCAAGTGATGTAAAGTTCAGTGACATTTCACAAAGTAGCATATGAATTTGTGCTGCACAAAGCTGGAATATGGAGCAGCCATAAATGAGGTATCTAGTTGTGAGTTAGCAAGGTAACATTGCACTTTATTGTGAAAAGCAGCTATCTGTGGAAACTGCCAGCAACTGATTAGTGTTTGAGGGCATCTTTTAGAGATCTAGAAGAGGGCGAAGTTGTGGTGACACGTTTCAGCACTTCAAAGTACAAGACTTGCTTTTTTGGTATGCCAGCTGGCATAACTAACTTGTATACCTGAAGTGAATCTCTAGAGGAATAGGACATAGCAGTTGATATCGCTTTTGTGGATACACCTCTATGATATTCTGTTTCTTAAGTTGGCACACGTTTTCAAGTGTTCAGATATAAAGTGCTTAAGATGCACCTTTAGTTCTCCTAAACTAAAAGGTGGCTTTATGGAAATTCAGTCATCAGTATCTCATGCACAATATAGTGAGCTACCATGCTAGAATGTCTTCTTTTTTAAGTACTAACTCAATATCCCGTAGTATTTCTGTAACAATTTCTGAAAAAGTATCACATTTTGTCTTACAGATTTAAAACACTTCCTCATTTACTATTAATATATAGGGTTATAATTTTAGATAAGGCAAAATATTCTTGGCACTTTTGATAATTCTTCTTTAGTTGAGTTGGAAAATAGAGAGTTTGCAGTAATTTCATGGCAGTGTGACCACAGAAAAAATATTTTTAGTACTGAAGTGGATCTTGGTTTTGGCTTTTTTGTTGTATTACTATAAGACACACTCACAAGCAATCGTGAAAATAAAAATTTACTTATCTAGCCTACGTAGTGCATTAGAGGAGTATTGATTGTTCTTGAAATTGATTTAGAGATGCAGCTTGCTGCATGCCTCTGTGATGACTGTATAAAATCTGTGGGTCTGCTCCTATTTTTTTTTTTTTTTTTAATTATAAACAGCCTCCTGACTGTGCTGTTGTCATTGCTGTGTGTGTTTTGCCCAGGAACTGAGCAGTGCTAGTGTGCCCTCTCAGCTTCTCAAGCTGGAAGGTTACAGTTAGTGCAGTGTACTGCAATTTGTCTTTCCATTAATATTACAACCACTTCTACTTTCTTGTCTTCCATGATATCTTAACTCTTCTCCTTACTCACTTTATCCCTTCCTCTCTGTCCTTTTACCGCAGGAAAAGCCTGGTAGATGCCTATAGTCAGCTCTGCACTTGATTGACAGGTTATGTTGTTGCTTAGCATGTTGGCTGTAAAAGCATCTGTGTTCCCTGATACTGCACCCACCAACTCCAGTGAATCTTTCACAGGCCTCAATGTTTCTGAAGACTGTCAGTAACCGGAGTACCAAACAAAGGTTTAGTGTTCTGATTCTGGGCTGTCGTTCTGGGTATGAATGGGTTTTACTGTCACCTCCTGCCTGCTGGGGCTCCATAGGGCTCCCTGGACACCACAGTTTCTCTGGTAGCAGGTGTAGCATCCATCTGAACAGTGGAAGCATGTTTTTTTCCAAGGGTACTGGAAAAAGTTCTCTAATCTAAAACTCTGTAATCGTTTTTTATAACTGTTGCTGCTGTACCTAGTGGCCAGATTTTTGTAGGTTCCATAGTTTTCCAGATGACTAATAATGTCTTTTGGGATAAGGAAATTCCCATTTCTCTAGTTGTTTGGGAAAGTTTTGAGCAAGAATATTGGGATTTGAGCAGGGATGCTTCACTGTAAACTTGCTTTCACTTAACTCCTTAAAGATTGTTTTTAGGAAAGGACAAATCTAATGTCTGACCCTCACAAAGGAGGTTGAGAAATGCCCTGAAACTCTCTGCCTTCATTTGTGGTGATATTCCTCTTTCTAGTGGTCTGCTGCTATTTTAGAAAGACGTTTAGAGGAAATAGTGTGTGATCTAGATGCCAGCCCTAGCTGAAAGTGACTCTAACATAGATAGGGATGTACTTACCCCTGTTTAAATGCTTGATGCTAAAGGCTTGTTCTATACCTTCTAAATTTCTTTGAAGAATAACATCTGTAGGAAATTAATTTCTAGAGCTATTTGAAGTTCTTTGATAATAATAGGAGGAAGAAGATAGTCAACAGTGCAAATCAATGTTAAAAATCAACAACAATTGAAATCTGTCTTTATATGTGAATTTTGCTTTGGCTAAAATTCAGTTGTTACATCGTATTTTGTTTGTTCTTTATTTGTGTGAGTACTTGAAAACTGTCACAGAAGTGATACACCTGAAGATTATTACATAACAAAATGTGAATGCCCATAATGCTTAATATTCCTTGTATTAGTTCCTTATGCTGTTACACTCTCCTATGTTATTTCCCACAAATTATGTACAGGTTTTCTTCCTCAGGTTTTCCTGTACTGGCCTGTGCTTTGTATAAATATATTTTTTTTTTGAACTAATGTGGATGCCACTTCCATGATGCTCTAAAGAAGTTATGTTTAAGGCTGTTAGCTGCAAAATGATGTTTTTGAAAGTGAATTTAGGTGACCTGAATAATGAAAGATGTGACTTCTAACAATTGTCAGATTTTTTGGGATGGAAAGAAACTTTCACAAATTAGATGTGTGAGAAACATGTATGTATTCCTACTGTGTCTGTGTAAATAGTGTTCCAGGCTAAGCAGACCATCTACTTAACACAAAGCTTGACAGTTTATATTAACAGCTAATTAGGAGAAAAGATGCAAACAGTCTGTCAGTTCAGTGAGGGGAGGAACGACTTCTTCCTTTACAGTTCAGTGAAGAAAAACGTTTTCTACTGCTTTATGTGAGGGCGCACTATTCGTAGTCTGTGTCCTTTGACAGATCTGAGACCACCAGAAGTTGATGTTTTACGTTTTGTTCTCTCATTTTAAAAATTTAGGGAAAACTTTTAGTCCAGAGAGCCATTTTGCAAACAAACCTTTTTTTGGGTCAACTTTTAAGATGTTCTATTGAACAAGACTTCACTTGGAAAAACTATTGTATCTCACTTCTTGCTGTTCTTTTATTGAAAGTTGTTGGGAATAGTGTTAAAGATATCTTTGAAGTTTGTTTCTTTTTGAAGCTGTGAAATCTGCAGTGGTTTGGATTCCTGGTTATGAAAACATTTGTTCAGAGCATGACTGATAAATTAAAACAAAGCTTCCTTCCTTAGCTTAAACAGGAAAGGAGTGTGGTTACTTTTGAAGACTCAGGGGGTCTAGGTTAGCTGGCATAAAATGTCACTCTGAATTCTAGTGAGTTGCTTGCAAAGATGTTTCTTGAAATGTGTGTAGAGGAGGAAATACTCTTTTACTTGCAACTTTCTTCACTTGTGCCTCCAGGAGAAAAGTAGTTGTATCTCAGTAGAAGCATGATAATCATTCACTGTTGCTATTTTGTAACTTTGTAGGTGCTGAATGCTTTAGACATCTTTCTGGAGTTAAAACAGTTTATGAAACTGCTGCTCAGCATTTCTGGACTGGAAACGTACATCTTTTATATGCATGCTTATAAATCTCCACGGTTATTTTGCAAAGTATTTATACTGAGACTGTGCCTTCTAAGGATCCATCAAATTGTCTGATTTTTTTTCTTCTCTTCCTCAGTCATGAAAGTTGTGAACTACTCTGAAGGCACCACAGAGATCAGGTTTTCCCTAGAGCAACTCTGCAAAACTGAGTTATTAGAAACGTCATTGTACTAATCTGCAATATTGCTTTAGCAATTAGGTGGATCCTAAATGCTCAAAATCCCTTTACAATTAATGATGACAGACTTCTGATAACGTGCATCTCTGAAAGGACTTTTATGCAAAGGACCTGCTTTTACATGATAGATTACTTAAAATCATCTTGCAAAGTAGGGTCTGGAATGGCTCTTATATAAAAGGTTTATCTTAAATTATGCCAAATAGGCCAAATGTACAGGGTGTTTTTTATATAGCTGCATTTCCCCCCACCCCTCCTTCCCCTAACTGTCAGGGTTTGGGTGTCTTACTGTTTTGTGTCACTGAAGACCATTCAATTATGTTTTTCTGTGTGTGAGTGTCTATGTAACTATATACCAGAGTTGTTTGGTTTCTTTACTCTTCCCCCAAATACTCAGGATTAGCTAATAGTTTTAAAGTAGAGTAATTCCTATAGCTCTGCCTTTACTTCCATGTCCTCCATAAATGACTTCTCTTCATCAAGAGCCCAGCTGTAGCAAATCCCTGAAGCTTTATTCCTTAGACTATTTTGTTAAATTTCATCTAACTTGATTTGTGTTTTACATGATACAGTAAGCCAAATAGTTAAGATTTTCAAGCTTCAAACTTCTTACTGAATGTCAGTCAAAAAAAGTTTGATTAGGACTCTTAGTTTTGTACAGAAACTGTTGGTGGGGAAGGAAAGTAGGGGCTTAGAGAGGATTACTTGTGTAAGATGACAAGGAGCTGTCTTCACTGACTTTGGTTAACTTTTTTGTCTCCATTTGTGTAGTGTTGAAGAGGTTCTTAACTGACTTCTTAATTTTGCCTTTTTCTTATCGGGGAACCTGCCTGCTGTCTTGACTGTTATCTGATTTCTTTCCCTTGAAAGTATTGCATATGTATTTGCAGTATAGCACTCTGTCTTTTGATGCTACAGTGTTTCTTGTCATCAAGAGATCTGAAAATGAGGCTAACCCATTCCACCTCCCCAAATCATTAATCATCGCAAGGAACTAATAGTCACATGAGACAGTGACTTTTGTCTTCTAAAAGTGCTGTGCAGCTTTTAAAGTAGTAAATGAAGTACTGTAATGCAAAGTTTTGTTGTAGTACCTTTCTCTAAATTTGCAGAAACTCAATTCTGTGAAGTTTTAATCTTTTGATAGAGTATTTCTGTGTAAGTATAGAAATTTTGCCTTTATTAGGAAAGACTGGCTTCAGAAAAGTAATCTTAGACTGGGAATTTCCTTTTGTTGTCAACGTGAACACATTGTTTGGCTTTTAGCATTTGCTAAGTGAAATAAAATTTAATTGCACATGTCTATTTGTTTCCAAAATAGTCTTTTTGGATGTTTGACAAATGGACTTGCCTTCGTTATCACACACTCATTCTGGGATAGCTTCCCATTAAAAATGAGAATAAGGCTGCCTGTGAATCTAACTGGAAGACTAGCAAAGTAGCTTTGTATTTAAGTATTGTATTTAAGCTTAGGGCCCAGTTATGCCCTTAGATGTCATTTAGATTCTATAGGAATACAAGTTAAGAAAAATCTAATCCTTCATCTTTTGACATGATACTTCACTGATTTGAGGTGAGACCACAGCCCTGTGTGAGAACACACGCTGCACAGTGCAAGATGGATTGCAGAACTGGCTGTTAGTCTTTTTTTTGCTTTTTCTGCTATTTAGTTAGATATTTTTAACTTCTGCGTGTCAACAGGTGAATCTGAAGGCCATCACTGGAGAACTGAAGGGTTGTCCTTTTTTGAGGCATGTTTATTCAGTTGCATTGATTGCAAGTAAGGAATGTATTTTCTAACAAACCATTTTTCTATGATTCTGTGATTTATTGCTGATGTGACTGACGAGCTGATCAGAGGTCAGACTAAAGTTATATTGGTCATGAATAGCCTCACAAGAGAGGCACAAACTGCACAGCAAATGTAAGTGGGGCAGGCGTGTCGAGCCTCTTCTGTGTTGAAACAGTTAAATGTCATCAAAATCGGACGTAATTGATTTGAGCGTGCCAAGTGTAGCAGTGGAGGAAAAGCTGATACTCCTCCTGACCGCAGTAAACTAGCAGTAGGAAGATAAACCCGGAGAAGAGCAATGCAGTCCACAGTGCTTGTTGCATTTAAAGATATTTTTAAGGAATAATTGGTTATCGGTTGCTCTCTCCCATGGGCTTCTATGAGTCCACAGAGTATTGGCCTCCTGGCAGAGCGCAGGTCGAGCTGACTGCTCGGAGCAGGCCTGTGGTGCCGGCTGCTGCATGGTGCAGGGGAAGGCCCGTGGCCAAGCAGTGAGCTCTGGGGATCGTTCTTCTGTGGGTCATTGTGGAGGCACTGAAGTGAATTCTGCCCAAAACAAAGCCTTTTGAATGAGGAGGAAAATTACCATTTACTCAAGCTCTTGTTTGTGCTGGCAGATTGGCCGAGCAATTTAATTCAGCTCTTGCTCTTCAGTTAATGCCTTGGAAAGATATGAATCATATTGCAGTAGATGGCTGTCGTGCCTTCGTTCTAAAGTCTTAAAATTCTCTCACAAAAAAATTAATGTCAGGACTATCTGTTCTTCTTTGTTAAAAAAAAATAAATAAAGGAAAATAGTATTAAAACATGCACACATCAATGTTGAGAACATTTTATGGGGAAGTGCCTAAATCCTTGATGCAGCGCTGAGAATGTGGGCTAGAATGTATTAACTGCATGGAAAAGCTGGCTGCTACTGTACATTTAATGATACTGTAATACTATATTAGCTTTATCAGTATGCGTTCCTCCAAGGGTTTAAAAACAAAAGTTGAAAATCCTTTTCTTTACAGTCACCTTCTCAAGATGGAAAGGAATGTTACTAGGTAATATTTTTATGTAGTAAATTAGACAACTCTGACAGTTTTACCAAGTTGTTCTTCGGTCATCCATAAAACAGAATTATCATAGTAAGCATTGCCTTAACTGGTAGACTAAGAAGTATATCTAGTGTACTTCTAATAAATCTTAGTGTAAACAGAGTATTATTCAGAACAGGAATGTTGTCAACCCACAGATAAGCATTTGCACAGGAACTTTAGGGTTAGCATGTTTCTTGCGTTTGCCCTGTCTTATTTTGATAATGCACTTTTTTCTTGTTTTATGTATATATAAAACTTATCAATAGTAATTTAATTAAAAACCATTTAAAATATGAAGAGTTGTTTGGATATGAGTCATTGGAAGACTAATACAAAAACTTGATAAGATCATGAGTAGGCGTTAAGATGAAGCCAAACTTGGTTTTCTTGTGCTGCAGTGAAACTTGGCAGCCTGAGGATTCTGGACTTTTCATTTCTTTATTAATACATTTCTCACAATGGATGACATGTGTTGTTTTTCTAGGATAAAAGAAGTATTGACTGCCAGAACAGCTATTTCATTTTTTGTTCTCTACCTTGTAACTCTCTTTCCTGTGAAAGGAATGTGACCTTACTGTTTGCTAGCTGTGCAACAAAAAAGCTGTTCATCTAAAATTTTGTTGTTGTCCAGGGACTTTTTATGTATCTGCTGTGGTATTTGGCTTTATCAAAGTACTATGAGGGACCAATAGAAAAGTAGAATTATATTTTTTGACAAATTAGGTAATGTTGCTGTGTAAGGTGCTGCAGAACAACCGAGAAGGGTTTCTCATAGCCTGTGCTAGGTTCTGGAAGGATAGGCTTCTGGGATGGAACCTGTTTTTACTTTTAAGCAGAAATCTTATGATGGAAATCTAGTTTGTTTCCAACAGATTCTTGTTTTGTTACAAAAGTTCAGTACTTACTGCTCTTACAAGGAAGACCTGTTGAAACTTTACCTGTAAGTGACAGACACCTGGAAATTTAATAGGACAAATTACATATTTTGAAGTTTTGTACCTTTTGTAAGTGTTAAATATGTACTGTGGTTTGATTCTGCCTGCCCCTTTGTTTTACATTCTTCTTGTGTGCATTAAAGTTTTTTTTTAAAGAAAAAAAATAAAGTCAAGGCAATTTTTGTGTAGAGAATAACATTCTGTTGAGAAAATACATCCCTCCTTTATGTTCAGTAGGGATCACCAAAGTGCAAGTGAATTCACTACCAGAAAATAGAATTTACTTATGTACTTTTAAATTGTGTTGGGCATCCCTGTTCTGGGTCAGCTTAATAGGTGAGATTTAGTAGTTCTTCCAATGGCTGAAGCGAAGGAGAATAAAACTTCACAGGGTACAAACTCCTTTACTTCAAAGCTCTCTGAGCAGTCAAGAGGGCTGTCCTCACAACTGGATTCTCCTTTGGATGAGTCAAGCTACCTTGGCTGGACCGTGTCTTCCAATACATTGTCCACATAGGCTACAATATTTTTGCTCAGGTGTGCTGGCTCTGCCACGTGAAGAGGACTGGTGTAGTTGTTCTAGCAGAACGGACATCTGCTGAGTGTCTGGGTTCACATCAGCACTTGCACACTCTTGAGCTTCACAGCTTTTACCAGGGTCTTAGGTGTTACAACATCGCTGTGCAACTTGGACTCTAAAGTGTAATGCAGTGGTCACTTGGAGATGCCCGAGCCTGCCTTTAGTGGAAAATGAAACTGGATGCTGAAAAGTGGCACTTCCAAGAGGTAAATAGCTATTTAGATGGAAGACATGAGAAACTCTGCTTGAAAGTATTCTCTAACAGTTTTGAGTAACTACTAGAAGAGCAGTATCTGTCAAAGGAGAGCTCTCCTTCATTCTCTGTTCTGCAGAGCCCTGATGAAGAGCTCCTGGACAGACATGGTCTTCTGTGTCTGCCAGCTCTGCTCCTTTGCATTTATCTCATGTATGTCCTTAGTCCTTGCTAGTTGAGTTGACCGCTATTTGAAGGGACTAATCTTTTGGTGGCATTGTGCACATGAGAAAACTTTACTTTTCTACATATGCAGAATGAGATATCTGAAGCTCATTAGATATAAACTTCAAGGTTTTCTTTAAACTGTTTTTCAGCTGTAACTAAACATCTTGCCAATGTGCATGTATAACACATCCTTCTGTGTGTTGAACCAACATAGAAAGCGGATTAAGAGTACAAACTGCAAGAAGTCTGGTGCAAGTGCAGGAAAGTAATTTTAATCTAGTTCTTAATTGGAAGCCAAACATGTCAAGTTTATCAATATTGTGGAGGAGGAAGGTGATATTGTTTTTTCCAGTAGCTCTCTCATTTGGGTTACCTGATATTTGGTGTCTATCCTGCTTCCTACGCTGTATTTTTTTTACTCTAGATACAGAAATTCATGCTTTTAGTGTTTGACTGGCAATAAAGATGCTATTTTCTTGAAAAGGTTACAAGATCTCAGTATACTGCCTAGAAAGTTCAGAGCCCTGCAGCTCATACTGATTTTCTACAAGAAAATCTGTTGTCATCAGGGATGCAGTTCTCCTTTTAAGAGAATGAAAATGTGAGAACACAAAGTTAAGTAAAAATAACCAGTATTTTATTTCATCTCCAAAGGAATGATTTCATTAAGAGAACAAATATTTACTTCTGTCTGAAATATGTATTATTCATACTGTTATATAGTTTGTAGATATTCATGATTAAGATTCGTTTTGGACTTCAGAGCAGGTTTGTTTTTTCTTGATCCTACTTGTGCAGAGCTCTAGGTTTCTTTTTATTTTGGAGGCTCATTCCTTATGTTCTCTGCTGCCTTCCAGGAGTTTGTGGTAGAAATAATCTCAAGGTGCTTTTCTTTTCCATAATTACACCTCTGTACACAGCTTCTTTTCTCTCCTCTTAGATATGTGTTTGGGTTTTATGAGTAAACAGTATACTGTATGGTTTTTTCCCCTTTCCTCCCCTCCCTAGGCTTCCAGACCATTTTTTCTGAAAAATATCTTGACTCTGCTTCTGTCAGTTCTGCAAGTTCTGCATTTTTCCTCAAATTCCTTTGTCTGTGCTCTCATGACAGTTTCCTGGATTTTAACCTGGTCAGATCCAATTAGATACAAAGGACCAACCTGATTAAAAAGTGAGAAGCATTATCTTTTGTATAGAAGAGACACAGCAGGTGGCTGATAAGTTATGTTCTCCAGCTCTCCTTCGGTGTCAATTCTCCTGCCCCACATGCTCACCTTCCTTCGTATGATCAAGATCTTCAGTCTGAGGGGGGGTTGTTGGTGGTGGGTGTTCCCCAAAATTATCCTTTAGAATTGCCATCAGTTCTGTAAACTGTTTGAGAGGTACTGAGTACTTTTTTTTGGGGAGTAGGGCAAGGAAGAATAAGCATACGAAATAAAAAATATTATGGAGGCAATCTCTCTCTTATTTTAAGCCACTCTGTATAGAAAAGCAGATTTAAAAAAATAAATCAAAAAACATTTTCAATTTAGAAAACTAGCGGAGTGCAAGATAGTAGTAAAAATCTATTAACATGTAGGAAAACTAGGCTAAGAAATCTAAATTAAACAAGAGTGAAAAAATGTACTACTTCAACTAGAAAGTATTTAGTGTGAGAAGATATAGGCATTGGTTCATCCCTCTGTAGAGGAACACCAAGAATTACAAGGTGCTGTTTGCTATTCACAAGGCTTAGTGTTGTTGCCAGCGAACTATTTCGGAATACTAAATTCACTAGACAAGTCTTGAATAATTGTCATAAGACTTTGTATCCTAGGCTTAAAAAAAATCTACTTTGCTTTTTATTTGCAGTGGTGTCAAGGGTATCTCATTATTCCATAAATACCATTCTACCAATAATTAAAGCACGTCTGAAAAACAGTGCAAAAGGGTATTTGAAAGTCTAAAAATTGAATTGCCTTGTTTCTCTTCAGTGATTCTAGCAGCAGTGGAATAAACTGATGCTTAAGACAGAATCGATACCTTCTACGAAAGTGAAGTGTAAACTGCGGTGTATGAGTTTTTTGTGTAAGTTTATCTTTACTTCAAGTACGTTGATTTCATGAATTCAAGATCTTCATGTGTCCAAAACTGATCAATAAACCTGTGTGCACTGCTTCAGGCTTGCTGTAACCAAGCAATGAACCAACATTATTCTTAAAGTTGTTTGTAGTCATGCGTTTTAATAAGATGTTTGTATTATTATATCTGAAAAGCACTTAAACTAATAGCCTGATTAAAAACTAATTTATTTATAAAGGTGTTCCTTAACAAAAAACCTATTGTTCTCATTGTGGGTCATGAATGTCAACACATATTCGATATTCTGTTGATTTTCACCTACTTAAATATAATTTTAAAATTCTTCCCACTTTGGTCTGACAATTCACCTATCTCATCTTTAGCAATGGGCCAGTTGTTGCTTTCAGTAACTTCAGTTGCTTTAATCAGAGTTATTTCTCCCTGTATAAGAAAATTTAGAGGCTACCTTTGTACATAATCTCAGCATTATTTATAAATATGTCATTGTAACAAATGGTTAGTGTTGGATACATAGCTGATAATGTTTTCTTGGGAGTTTTGCCCTAAGTGCTGATGGTAAAGGCGTTGCAAGCATAAGAAATTGTAAATTTGGTGGCTGCTGGGTGTGTGGTTTTGAAGCAGTAGCAGAAAATATGTAAACAGTGTTCAGCACTTATTTAGAACCAAGTATGGTCATCCAAATTAGAATATATAGTTTTTTCAGGTGCAGCTAATGGTGACAGTAGGCAAGTCCTTTTTATAATGCCAACAATCAAAAAACGTTTGGAGAAAGGGGAAGGGGGCAGCCTGTGAAATCCAGGATCAGCCCAGGTTTTGGTGTTGGGCTGAGGAAGCAGAGCTGGCGTCTTTTCAAAAGCAGTGTAAGAAACCACTGCTTCAACTTGGCCTTGTTAGTGGTGCAGCTTCATTCAGTGGCACCTGGTCAGTTTGAGCAGCAAAGAATTCAACTCCAGTTTTAAGGACTGATTTGATTTGACCTCTTGGAGGAAAAAAGTGTGAGTGCACAGGAAGGTTGTGGTCCCCAAGTATTATTGCTTGAGGCTGGCAAAAAGTACCAGATACTTGCTTTTGGAAAGTACCATTCCGTAGCAGGAGAAGTTAACTTCTATCTCCTCCTCCTCCTTTGCCCTTTTAAATTATTTCTGAATGTTGCTTTTGGTACTTGTGTAAATTTACGGGATTTTATCTTTTAGAATTTTCTTTAGCACTTCATTTTTTCAACTTCAATCGCACCATGTGAATAATATCCGTGAACAGAACAGCATGTACTTTAAGAGCAGGTGACCTAATCTATGTCTGTCTTTATCTGTGTTTTCTTGCAAGTGCAAAATAAATGAGTTTTCAAGGGGTCTGTGTTTTTAATAATAAGCCTTTTAAAGTTGCTGTTATCTGAAACACATGTATCCAGCAACTGGAATTAAATGTCAAAGAAATACTTGCTTTGAATTGTTGCTTGGCGGTTGTGATGTTTTTCGTAATTTTCTTTAGGAGTCTTTTTTTTTTAATCTGTATGTGTCAGTAAGGTTATTTTAGCCTTCTTCCTGACCCAAAAAACTATTTTGATGGGCTGTTGTGACCTTTCCTTCCTTATTCTTCTTCTTCCTCCAGCTTTTGAATCTGTTGTTCAATTCAAAATAAAATTCACTATTTCATCTTGTGTCAAGTTCTTTGAAACTAGACAATGTAGTAGATAAGGGCAGATCAGATTATAACTTCCCTGAAGGAGAAGCTGTATTGTGAATTGAAATATTTGTAACTCCTTGTGGGTTAAGATTACAAAGCCTAATTTCTCATGGCTTTATCTTATAAATGCTGCTACTTGCATAGTTCTATTATCTGTTCTAGCCTTACCGAAGTTTTAAAAATGGTGGTAAAGCTGAATTTAGGCTGCAACTCAACTATATATTAATCTGGCTACATGAAGCAGAACTTAAGGGATTTTGACAGATCATATTTACTCATTAGTCTAGGAATAGCTTTTGAATTATTAGTCTGTGTGAGAAGTGTGGCTGTGCTAAGGACTACCTCTCTGAAGCTCAGTTTCACTTGTGTGCTGTGGCTCAATATTTTGCTGCTTTTTTTTTTCCAAAATACAAACAGAATGGGGTAAGAAAGTAGAGCAGTGTGTTTGGTGTTGGTTTTTTTTGTTTTTGTTTTTTTTTTTTAAATCTGTTTACTCTCTAGCTTTTGGATAGCATGATTGGTCTAAAAATTGAAACCAGTTGACTATACTTGGTTTATTTATGCATGCATAAGTCATTAGGAAGTTAAGACAGTCTCTGAGAACTTCCGACTCGTGTCATTTGGATCCCTCCAAGTTTGATGAACAGCTTGTTTCATATTCTGTCCTCTAAGTCTTTTAGGTGAAACAAACTGTTCTAGGACTTAAGAAATATCTAGAAAAGTTGATTTGATTTGAGTGTGGTGTGGTGGTGGTGGTTGTTTTGTTTTGCCTCAGAGGATCTGGCTCTCAAGCTTGAGATACTGGATGTCTGCAGCTAAAACCTGTTGCTCTCAGAAATATTATCATTCAACCTTGAAGTGAAAGGACTGGCTGATGAAACTTGACACTTCAAATGCCTCATTGTGATGAGGAATTACAATGATGTGAAAGAATAATGATGAAGGAAGTAGTTTAATATCTATGAGTAGTATCTCACCTGCTTCTTGTTCCCTTCATCCCTCTGTTGTCTGAACTGTTCAGGCTGGACAGTTGTTCTATGTGTTTGTAAGGATGAGCCTGCTTGAAGTTCTATGTAAAATGAGATTCTGTGTAAAAGGGAGATTGAACAGTCTCTACAATCAGTTAAAGTGGAAAATACAGCCATATCAATCTGATTGCACAGTCCAGTGTTGAAAATTATTTTTTATGTGTGTGATGAGATGTCTGATACATTTAGTCAACACAGTGGTCCTTCATAATGGAGTGTGAGACTGATTTGAAGACCATGATTGCTTTTCTAGCCTGAAAGAAGGTTGCTATCCCATAGAGATGATGTTCTAGTCAGATAACAATTGGAAAAGTGTAGATGCGTCAGATTTAAGGTGTGAAGTGGTGTCACTGCTGTGCAAAACTGATGACCACATCTGCAGTGTATGCGAAGGCATAAATAAAACCATATTTTCAGACTGATGCAAGGAAATAAAATGTAATTGTTTCAAATCATATATATTTTTCCTGAGTATTTTGTGTAGTAGACAATTCTAAAATAATACTCACTCCTTTCCTACAACATCAGCTATATCACTCTGTCAGTTCTGCTACTGTTTTGACTGTTAATGAAATAAAAAATGATAAATAAGTAGTATCCTATTAATGAAACAAGCTCTTTATGATTTGTAGTGTTAGATAATTACTGCGTTACCTGACTGTATCTTGGCTCGATTGACCACCAACATATGAGTGAGTTAGTATGTTCATGTAGAGTAATTAAAATTTTCACAGTGGTGCAGTGATCTTAATATGAAGACTTCGTACAAGCATACAAGTTCACTACAAGCATCAGACTGGTAATGATATACTTACTGGAGCTAATCTGTGACTTGGAGCTGCCTTTTGTTGTATAGGCATAAATTGTCTTTCCTGAGTATCATGTTGTTCTTACTGTCTCGTCATTAAGAACATTTCTAATCCACACGACAGTGTATTTTTCAGAAAGCTGAACACATGCATTTATTCCACTGGCTAAATCTGAGAATGCTGCTGTGGCTTGGGTTCAAGGTGGCTGATATTACTATCTTTTTCCCCCATTTTTTGTAAAATCTTGTTGCTTCTTTTTAGGTCTTTTCATTGGGATAATGTATCTCTTAATTTTGTTATTTACTCTTGTGCTGTGATCAGCATTTTAACTCTTCTTTCACTTGCTAGGGAGCATTTTTTTTTTCTTCTGTCTTCTAGTGGTAGCTTGAATTACTTATTAGGATTTCTGTTGTACTTTAAGTGCGCTTGGTCTCCCACCATGTGCATGCTCCCATTTTTGTACCACAAAGTGAGTCTGTGATTTGGGTCAACTTCTGGCCATTAATGTGAAAGCGTACTTCTCTCTGTGTGTATGCATGTGTGCACATATTTTTGTGTGTGCATATATATAAATATATATATGCGCAAGTCTACACCTGAATTTAAGGAGTCTTTCTCTGCACATCCTTTTCTAATTTTGTCACTTACTTTGGGATTACTTCTGATGTAAATGTCAGTGTATAGGAATATCTAGTGAGAGGAGGCAGAGAGATCACTGTTGTAAATAGTGAGGTAGCACATATTGTGGAAACAGTAAATGATAGGAGTGAAGTTTCGCTCTTTTATATACCATTCATGACTTCCAAAGCAGGTGATTGCATTCACCTCATCTTTTGTGTTTTCCAAAGTTGAGACTAATATACCACTTCCGAGTCGGTAGTAAAACCGTTGTTTGAGCTAATGAGATTTAGAAAATGGTAGCTGATAAAAATCCTGCAGAAGGGTTTAAATATCAAATTTGAGAAGTTTCTAATAGTTGATGTGTTAGGCAGCCTTGAAGTGGAATGTGAGTCATCTTTCGTGTCAGTCTTTTGAGGAGTTAAACCCCAAGACTTTTCCTTATTGGTAGGTTTGAGAGCAGCACAAAAGCTTTCTGCACTGCACCTGGTGTAGCTGTCATGCTTGGATCAGCCTTTAGTTCTGGCTTTACCCCTCTTTAGGGCAGTCTCTATGATAAGGGCTCTTTGTGGAGGTTGTGTGAGATCTCTGTGAAGGGTGCACAGTTGGTGACCTCTTCTCTGAAGGACTGCAGATGAATAGGACATAACTTGAGCACACATCAGCTCCGATCCTCTTCTGCTAGGCCTTAACATCCAGGAGTAGATTTCCCGTCTCTTTTCAGAATGAGATTAACTTCAGTGTGCCGGTATAGTGTGAAATTGTCTTCCAGTTTGCTACTTTAAGTGTGCAGAATTCCTGGGATACTTCAGTAAATTGCCCAGTAAATTTTCTCCTTAGTCCTGAAAAACTTGTTTTCCTATGAAGAGGTTTGTGCATTGTTGCCTTTGTCTCACAACTGAAGGCTATGTTCTCCCACATCTCAAAGATATATCTGATACACAGTGCACACAGGACTTAAATCCTATCTAAAGGGCTCCATTTGTACACTTTGTATAAAATTTAGCTGCATAAAGCTGCTGCTCCCCCCACTCATCACTATGTGCCTTTGCTCAGGACTGAACAAACGGGATCCCGACTGGAAGGAATGCGCTTTCTCAGAAAGTACAGACAAACTTAGGCAGAGCAGCTGGGAGGAAAAGCAGTGCAGTGTGCCAGGAGCAGAAGGCATAGAAGCAAGGAGAAATGCCTGATTTCCTGCCTTGTAGCTGTGGTTCTGTGTGTGGTCAAAATTTTACAAATAGAGTGCTCTGACATTGGTTTCCTGTAGTAGCATCGGTTTGGGTGTTAACCTTAGCAGACAAAAAAAGCAAACTTCTTTTTTTCCCCCGAGTTGGTGCCTTAATACATAATGGTATCTTTCAAAGGTATAAGGTGGTATAGTTTTGTTCCGTGTTGAGCGGAGATAAAAAGATCTGCATTACCTACTTCAGATACTAATCTTAGTGCTAAAATTTGGCAGAAAGGATTTGAAGGAAGTAGAGATGTCCCTTATCTCTGTAGTGATTAGTATTTCTTCCTCTTCTTGCAGGGGTCTGCCTTTCACACTTTTTGTCTGGTTTGTGATAGGCATTTGTTTTATTACTCTGAGTTTTACTTTGGTAGTCCACGGTATTTCAGATGAACAATGTTCTGGCAAAACTGAAAGATGTTATTGGCAATTATCTGTGTGAATTTTGTATTATGGAGACTTTAATGTTTGAATGCATCAGTAGGTATCACTTATGACAATTTTTGGACTGTACTAAAACTTTACACTTGCTGTGGACAATATTTTTCTTTCTTTTAATAAGAATCTGCAGTTGAACACTGATGCTAAATAGTGATATTACATGATACTATGTCACATGCCCAGAGCTGCAGAGACTTGTCCATAAATCGTAGTCTCGGGATGGACAGGAAAATATGCGGAGTTAGTGAAGGCAGAAGTCATCTGTCAAATGAAGGCTTGTCATAAGATTCTTTAGAGGAGTTACTAAGTAATTTTTCAGACTTTGGAGATTTATTCCATCTGTTTGTGTATAACCTCCTTGAAAGGGGTAGAAGGAAATAATTCCTTTGTTTCTCAGTCTGAGTTTCTGAATCTGGAGATTAACCTCTTTCCCTTCTAAAAAATATTTAATATTTTGAAGTCAATCTCACCTTCTGTTTTCCCATTGTTTTTCTAGAGAACAAAGGAATGCTTTTGCATGCTACAGAAAAGATCCAAGACACAGCAACTTTAATTCCCTTGTCTCAACCTATTTTCAATTTTGCTCTATGCCTGTGGTAACCTTCTGTTAGGGCTGAGAAAATGCAGTGCAATGTTGTGTTGCTTTATTGCATCATAATCCTGCAGATCTGATCCAGCAAAACACTCGACCTGTTAACTGCATCTCACATTTCTTTCTTCTTCTTTCTTCTTTTTTTTTTTCTTTTTCCTCATCCAAGATAACTCTCTTGGATCCCATTTCTGTGTTGTTTTGTTATAATAGTCACCTTGTTCCCTTTACTGATAAACTGCGGACATGACTGCCGCAGCAGTTTTACCTTTACATATACTTGCATTTCTGATATGTGTATATCCTTTTGATATCAGTTGCCTTTGCAGATTTAAATATCTATAAAACAAAGTTAAGCTGAAAAGGATGTGGTTCTGATGGCATTTTCTTTCTTCTCTCTGTGCTTCAAGATGTGTGTAAAGGCATGGGAGGTTTTTTTTTCTTCCACTCTTCCCTTCTGCCCCTTCTTGTTCTTGTATTGCAGCTGAAGGATTCCTACTGCTTCCTTCAGAAATATATAGATGGAGAATTGGAAATACCTGGGTTTATTGGAATGCTTCAATTTACTTAAGTTACTGGATACACATTTTAAGTTGGATTCTGCTTATTTATTTAATCTTTTGCATTTCTTTCAATTATTTAACTCCAGTTTCCTGGACTTCCAGAAAATAGGAGACTTTCTCATATGCATGAAGAGTAAAACAAAGCACCACACTCTTTGCTTTCAGTATTGTGCGCTTTTTTTCTTTTAGAAAGTCAATCTTAGAGCTAAGAGCAAGCAGTGATGAGTTGAATTCAAAGAGGATTAAGGACAGGACTTTGAAATGCAGGCTAATTCATCAGACACTTCTGATATTGTAGAATTAACGAGAGATGGCATTAAATCATGCCTGAGCATTTGTTGGAGTAATTGCCTTCTTTCAAGCAGAAAAATATGTAGTGGTTTTGAGTGATGTGTGGTTTAATGTTGTAACTAAACTTGTAACCCTTTACTTATAATGGGAACACCCTTTTTAGAACTTTCTTTCCCTGCTATCCTGGCTGCTGCATCCCTTCCATTAAATATGTTAGATAAACTATAGGCTAATGTTGTGGTTCAAAAAAAAAAAAGCTCAACAAGTGAAATCATCCATCCATCCATCCATCCATCCATCCATCCATCCATCCATCCATCCATCCATCCTCGCCCCCAGCTCTCTGTCAAGTCAGCTGAATAAATCAGATCTACCACACCAGTGTCTGTAAGGGGAGTAGTGGGGATGGTCATGCAGCTCAGACTGGAGATGAGCTGGAATATGAACAGCCCCTTTCAGCAGTGGCAGCTGGACCTGAGAGCAGCTGCCTTGTCAGGGTGAGTGGCACCAGTGACATGCTTGCTTTGCGAAGCATTGCAGCAGTTTAAGATATTATCCTTCTGTTTTCTTCCCCTTGCTTGACTAGTTATTCTGTGGGATCTGTAATCTGCTCGAAGTAAGATCAACTGGGATTGTTAAACAGGAGTTTAGTCAAATCTCATTATTTTTTTGAAGGACTAATGTGCCCACTACATCTCTTGGTTCTGAATTGGAGTTTTTGTGCTTGTATTAAGCTACTTTACTGTTCAGACTTAAGCAAGAAAATGGGTACGCACAGTAATTCTCAAACGAGTGGTGGACTTCAAAAGAAGCACCATGGGCAGATAATGTTTGTGCATCAAGCCATGCCCTACTTTTTTGGGACCTGTTGCCACTTTTTTTGCCTTGCCTCGTTCCAGAAACTGGTCAGTTAGAACAATCAAACAAAATTTAAAATATTATTTGCAAACTGTATAAAGTGTGGGAAACACAGTAGGTATGAGAGAGGCATGCTAAAATTAATGCTGCTGTCTGAGTATGTACCTCAGAATACTTTTTAACCCATATAAGACATGATGACAAAGGGTCCTTGGAGAGGGTCATACCAATAAGTTTTTTTGAAGAGGTTGCGTATGGTAAAGTTTTGTGACATCTTCCTGACTATTCTTTTTTGCTGTCGAAGTTGGTTTGTGGTATGGGTTTTTTTGATTGTGTGTATGGGGTTTTTGTTGTTGTTGTTGTTGTTTTGGGGTTTTTTTGTGTGTGTGTTTTTGTTTTGTGTGTGTGGGTTTTTTTTTTCCGAGGCACATGTGTAACAGATCAGGTCGTTTGGCTCCTTTTGATTGATGATGGTTTATGATGAAGTTATTATTGGATTTTTTTTCCCAATCTAGAGCAACTAAAGGAGCAACGTAAACAGTGTTGCTGCTGAGTGTGCACTTGGTGTGTAAATTGTGGAACTATGTGTCTGCACTGACAAATTCAGAATAGAAGGCAGTTTTAAACATTATTTTAAAATTATTTTTAAAAAGCCACTGAATTGATTATTGAAAGTGTGTCGTATTTTGTCTCCATCAGTCTTTCTTTTAGGAACTAAAATTGAGTGATAATAGACTTCGGTGTTATTCTGAATTTGAATAAGCATTGCAAATATTTTGTGATGTTTTATTTCCATAGTCTGTGGCAGGTAGTACAGACAAGTGATTTTTTTTTTTTTTTTTTTTTTTTTCCCAAGGCGTGTTAAATTTAACAGGAAATACTGGCTACTCTTTTTAACTCCCTGATGATATCCTTAGAGATGGTTTTCCCTTGCTTTCAAAGTCACTGGTACACTTGAGCATTTGAGAGTTTACCCTTCCATCAGTCCCAGTACCCTTGAATGTTTCCCATCTTTTTTGGTTTTTTCCCATCTCTGCTCCTACTATCTGCCCTTGTACATTTACGCAGCTTCATGAATCATTGGATTGAATAGTCTTAGAAAAAAAAACAGCGAAACCTTTCAATGCTTCCTCTGCAGTGTATGAGTTGCACTAGTGTTCTCTGGCATAGATTTTTCCCCTCGCTTCTGCTATTTCTGCAGAGACATGACAGTCTCTCCCATGACTCAGAGTAAGGTTGGGTTTTGCTTTCCGGTCCTTGAGCACATCACAGAGGGTGCTGGTCCTGCTTCTGTCTGTGATGGCCTCTGCGGAGATCTGTGCTTGGCGTAGTGGACTTGGAGTTGTCAGCAGTAACCTCTGTGTTCTTATCCCCATACACTTTATCTGTGCGGGGCTGTGTTATTGCACTGTCTTGGCTGTCCTCTCAGGCTGACCACTTCAGACTCCAACTTTTTTTTTTTTTTCAGTATACAGCTGAAGAAAACAAAAGGCGCGTTGTAGTTTTTTGGTTCTGTGGGGTTTTTGTTTCCTCTTTCTGATGGTATATACTAGCTTGCCAATTTTGTAAGACAAGTAACATTTAGTTTTCTATTTTCTTGATAGGTGATAAGTTTTAGCACTTTTAGATATTTATTACTAGAGTGAATGAGATCTGTAGGCAAAAAGGAACATGGTTTATTAGAAGTCACCTGGAGCTGTATACCTGAATTCTCATGGAGCTGTGTGTGGTTTTTGGTGTTTGGTTTTTTTGTTTGTTTGTTTTAAGAATACCTGTAAGATCATGTTACACAATGTCAAATGCTTACAGAAGAATTTATCATTAGTTGTAAAATACTGAAATAGTCTAAAACTGAGTAGCATTTACAGAAAATCAGTTAACTCAGTGTATATTAAACTAATGTGAGGATTTGGGGGATAAGTCATGCTGTTACTTTTAGGTTACCTTCAAATACTGATTAGTTCCCTAAAATATACTGAAATGCCAACCTATACTTAAAAGCTTACTACCTGAATAACCCTGCCTACCCTACCTGGGGATTTCTGTTGCCAGTTGGCTCTTGACAGTTGAGTAAGTTTACTGTGCCCAGAAATTTTAAATGAAGCTGAACCAGAACTTCAGTTAATCCCATTTGCTGTGCGAATAAGTCTTTTGCTACAAAGCTGGATCAGACCTTCCTCAGCAAATATGTATACATAAATAACAGAAGTTTCAGATAAAGCATTATTTTTGTCTAGTCCATTCTGGATTTATAAAATGTCAGGTTTTATAGCTGTTTCAGTACTTCAAATAGTGCCCATAAGCTCTAAAATACGTGCCTTCCCCTAAGTAAAATTTACAGAGCAAGTAGGGCACTAAGTCATTTAATTTTGTCTGGAGACTACAGCTTACAGTAGTTGACATTTTCAAAATATTCTGATTGTATTCATGGAGAATGTATCTGAACATATTTTGTATATGTGGAGCCATCAAACTATAATCTCTATTACTTTTTCCTGTTTTTTTGAGATTTTAAAATTACCTTCTTTTATGTATGAGGGGTGTGTGTGTGTGTTTGCTACTCTCTGGTGAAAGCTTCTGGTTTTATTCTGAATATTCAAACATATGAAAGGAATGTACCTTTGGCAACAGTTTACCCTCACTGAGAAAAAGTTTCTTTACTCAGTTTAAGTAACAGAGCACTGGAACGGGCTGCCCAGGGGGGTTGCATAGTCTCCTACTCTGGAGACATTCAAAACCCACCTGGACACATTCCCGTGTAACCTCATCTAAGTGTTCCTGCTCCAGCAGGGGGATTGGACTGGATGATCTTTTGAGGTCCCTTCCAGTCCCTAACATTCTGTGATTCTGTGAAAGGAATAAGAATGAAAATTAAATCATCTTTGCTGTAATAATTTCAGACATTACACCTGACAGTGGTAATTGAATATCATAAAGTATATGTATTTTCAGTGGTTTGTGTGTTTATTTATGCTTTGTCTCTTGGTGTACTTGGAAATGTCTGTTTTACTAATGCTAAGCAAGTGGCAAGCAGAGGAAGTCAGCTTTTGTTTATGGGATATTACCTGTAAGAAGGTAGCATTGCAGGCATTTTCAGATTACATTTTATCTCAGGTTCGTACAAAACATTTTTGCTGTTGAGGGAAGATGTGATTGCCCCATAATGTAATTACATTAAATTGCTAGAGTGCTTACCTGGCATGTAAGAAAGCTGGATTCATTAGCTACAGCAAGGGAGACTTGGAGTCTAATTTCTGAAGACCTCTTGGAAGGCAGTGAGCATCGGGTCAGAAAGCAAACCACCGCGCTGGACTCTGTTCTCTGCTGAAGGTTCTCCTGGCTTAGTAGGAACTGGCACTTCACAGCCTGCTTAGGTAGTCCATGAGCATCTAATGTGATGTCTAATTGAAAGATTGTAAGCTGAATTGGGTGGAGGGGGAAGAGGAGGATAAAGTGCCAGCAGTAGCAAAGAAGATTGGGCTGGGACTGCACCTGTGGCTTAGACAGCTGCCTGACTCTGCCCGGCTCTGAGTCCTTTTCTTACAAAACTGAGCTCTGTAAGGAGCCTTCGTGCTTGGTTTAGGCATCTGAATTGTAGCAGGCATTAAACTGTGGCAATGCCAAGTGCTGTTCTACATAACAAAGTGCTCTTGTGTATCTGGCCCCAAGTACATGATCAGAAATATATGAAGTGCTGAGAGGAGTGTTGTCTGCAGTGAGAGCACCCCTTCCAAAATCATCAACTGGTTTGGTCTGTGCTGCATGATGCAGTGAAGTCTTGTCTTAGGCCAGCTGGATCAAATGATGCTCTTTGAAGATGCTACCAGTATTCAGTTTCCTCTTAGAAAATGATGAGTAGAAGAAAATCTGGCTGCAGTTGGCCCTTGGCCAACATCTTGAAAAGTAGGTACCAAAACAGATATTAAACCTTAGTGTGTATTTTGTCCCATGAAGCCACATTTGTCAGTTATTCTATCTGAGTGCGTGCTACCAGGGCAAATAGAACTGTGTTTTATTCTGTGTAATTCCCCGCTTTGTATTCTGGGTGAACTTTTTTCAAAAGTTGGGCTGGTGCATGATGATGAGCAAAGCAGTTAGTTTGTGTCTAGGATGGCTGGATGGCATTAGCCCTTGGGTAGCCCTGTACATTAGCCTGTAAGATATTTTTACCTGGCTTGCTGCTGTTTCCATGGAAGAGCTGGTGAACAGCCATCCAGGTAGCACGTGGTGTAGTTACAGTTCCCAACCACCTCCTGTGCCCGGAAGTTGTGTGTTGTTCTGCATCTGGTGCGGGAAGCACACTCACCTCCCACTTCAGATGTTTCCAACCACAAGAGCTTTGCTGAAGTCTGTGTTGACTTGCCACTTGTAAGATGTGTGATGTCTTAATATATCTAATGATGTTACATGTTGGTAAGTTATTCTCTTGTTGATAGGAAGCCCGTGTAGGATAGAAATCTCTGCTATAATGGGATCTAATACATAGCAGTTAAATGTCAAATCTGTGATACGCGAAGCTTTAAAAGAAAAAAGAGGAATGAAAGAAAGAAATAGGAAAAACAGTAGTGATTTAAGTGTGTTTTATGCAGAGCAATAGCTAGGAACTTGGATCAGTTTAATATATTTTTTTGGGGCCAAGTGAAACACCAGTTGACAAAACCTTAATTGCTTTGTGATGCTTGTAAGGAGCGTAGTATTCAATGCAAACAAATACACAGAGACCAGAAGGGTAAGTAGTTGGGAAGATCTAAGTAATAGTAGTAGAATTATATGCAGATGTGCATTAGCAGATAATTACAGCTTTCTAAACTCAAATGGCACTAATCTTAAATTTATTGGTGAATATGATTGTGTCTTGTTGTAGATGTGTGGAAATGCTATAAAAATGTGTCTGAATCTTGCTTTGCATTTGTACTACCTCATCCTCCCTTTGTGCACCCCAGTCAGAGCAGCTGCAAATATGCAACTAATCATTTCATGGAACAATTTTTTTGAGACTAGCTCTTCAACACGGAGTTTCATATGGTGTCTTTGTCATATCTCAAATTCAGTCTACAGCATGATCATAATGGAGTGGGTGGGTTGAGCAGGAAAAGTGATAATAGCAAGATTTGTAGACTGATGTAGGCTTTCTGGGACATAGTGTTTACCATATCCTTAAAGAAAATATTGCTGCTTTTCAGTGTTTAATCAGTCTAAAAAAAACCCTGCATTTTTCAATCTAACCGTAATTAATTGTGGGTATGGCTTGCAAGAAGTGTTTTTTAGCGAACTGGTAAATAAATGTGCATCACCTTAACTTCTGAGCTCTTCAAGTAGCAAAGGTATTTAGATAATTGAATTTAAAAATTACATTTAATTTAGGTTTACTTGATACAAATTACTACAATACTGTTGTAAGATTTCCCACTGAATGGAGTTGAAATGTTGCAATTTTGTTTGTATGTCATCTGATACTGAATTGGGAATTAATGAGGAACAGTGACATAATGTGTAAAAGGAATGTATGACAAATCCCTGCAACATGTGCATTATAGCTGGCATGTACTTATTTGATGTTGCCATATGTGTCCTGGCCTGAGAAAAATAACTGCAGGGATAACAACCACAAATATATTACTCTAGTGGTGTTCCACGTGCATCTATTGTTTCATTAGTATCCCTGCTAGTTGGCCAGCTACCATTTTAATAAGCTCAATATGTTTGTCCAGGTGTATTTACAGCATTTACATGTTTAGGATGTAGCCTGATATTGTCAGCTTTTATAGCATGTCAGGAAAATGGTATTTTTTTTAGTATTAAGTACTTATAGTATTAATAGTATTTTAATATAGAAAAAGGCATTAGCCTTTTCATTTTAATTTTTATTCATTAAATCTCCCTTTTGTGCTCTCATGATTAAAGAGCCGTGCCTCCTTTTAAACTGTTTCAGTTGCTTTCAGTCTTGCCTTAAGCTTAGTTTTTTTGTGTGAATTACTTTTGGTACAAGCATCGTTATCTTCTACCAAGATTACTCATCCAGTGCAAGTGGCGTTTTAAGATCACATTAGAAGTCGGGATTTTGTTTCACTTCAAGAAAGTTGAAAAAGCAACTCTCTCCTTTGATGATGACAACACAGGAATGTCATTTGACCGTATGATTCATTCATGTATTGCACGAAATTAACATGCTGAAGCAATTTACAGCTAGAGATGTAAAGAAACTGGTTGTATTTATGTCTTTGGCTCTATTGTATGCTTTGTTCTCCTTTTGTGAACTTGAGTTCTCACTAAAGGATATAACATTTTCTTTGCCCCTAAAAGACGTGGGTTTCCCACATGTACTTTCCAGATGCTTTATTGGGTGAAAAGTTAGTGCATACAACAGAACATCAGTTTTAGACAAGTAGTCTATAAGAATTAAAATAAGCTTCTTTTGGAGAAGAAAAATACCACAAAGCCCTAATCTAGGACACAAAGGTTCAAGGTTAATATCGATACTCTGCCATCACTGTGCTGTTTTATTATAGGGAGTCCCAGGAGACAAGTTGAACATCCAGCAATCTGGTGGGAACCTGCACCCTGGCAGCTTGCATCCCCTCAGCATGTCTGAAGGCTGGAGCCAAGTCGTTTCCTAGAAGCCTCAAATTTATAAGAATTCAAAAATGCATTTAGCTCTAAAATCGCTAAATCTAGCTTTGCCTTTAGTAGTTTGTTTACTAAAAAAACTAAGTCACAACAATGAAACCCAAAGTGCAAGAACTTGATAAATAATCACGTACATGCTCCTCAGCTAGGATCAATGGGAAGGCAGAGACTCCAAGGGAAGGGAGAGAATGAGGAAGGACTTTTTTTTTTTTTTAGTTACAGGAAAAATCCTGGTGATTTTTTTGGTTGCTCAATATATCTTTTGTATTTACTTTTCAGCTTACATAGGTAAGTGGAATTTTACGAAGCTCAACATTCTTATTGGGAAGATTTTTCTTCCAGCTACAGTTGATACTGGCACTTATTAAGCATTTCCATAGTGTTGCTATCTTTAAAATGGTGTACAAAGCTAAATAACTAGTGAAATACAACTTTCTGGAACCACAGAAAGCTTCTGTTACAATGTGCTGGTGGGACTTGATGCACAGTGACAGATAATTTCCCTCACCAGCGTGAATGAGCCATGATAATTTTCTTGGAATATCTTGTGTGTTTTTGTGGTGTTGTGGTTTTGGTTTTTTTAATTTTTTCCCCCATTTGTGAGTCTTTCTTTAAGCAAAGTTATTGACCTTCACAAGTGTCAGTGGCCCAAAGCATGTAGTACCAACGTGGTGAAATGTAGTATAAGAATCTGGACAAATTTATTCTCTCTGGTATCCTCAATGCATGATGCTATGAAAAGCATGCATCTGTGACATTTCATTTTTAACTGATTTAGTGTTTGTATGGCTGGGTTTCTCTGAAAATGGTTAATGATAACAGAAAAGCATCAATATTTAGTTTCATATTTCAGTATTTTAGAAGTCTGATGCCTTTTTTCAACATACTTCCAAATATTAGTGCCAACTTAGTGTAGATACTTAAGCTTCTTTTGCATTGGAAAATTCAGACATGCCTGGGGACGTGCTGAAATGGTATCATTTGTGGTTGAAATGTTCCTAAACATACGTTTGGCCTGTTCCAACTATTTACTATTCTACCTAAAGAATTCCCAGATGCGACTCAGGAGCCAGGATGGCAGGGACAGCTTGCAGTACCCAGTTTGTACACCCTGTGCTGGGGACTCACCGATTCCTACAAGAAATACAAACTGTTTTGCACTGCTTGGCTTTGGAGCCTGGTAATTTTTATAGGTGCGCTTTTTGATTAGTATAGGCATAGTATTCTTACATGATGTTGTAAAGGTGTTTTCCTGAACAGGGTTGTGCAAATACAACCAGTATTATAAATGGGACTTCTTCAGTGCAGATGTAGAAGAGGAAACAGAATTTACTTTGGCAAGTGTGCAAGAACTGCGCAAGTTGATGGCACTTAAATCAGTTGGCTAAGTATAGTGTGCAAATCAGCATACAGTTGCTAATTGTATGCATGTATATATATATATATATACACACACATTTTTAAGTTACCCTTTTCTCTGCTTCTTCCAAATGTATAATGGGATAATTCAAGCTTGATATCTAGTATTTTTGTGGTAATGAGCATAAAAGAGTGTATGTGTGGTTTTCTGTTGATGAAAGGAAAACGAGATTTAAAGATTCAGAATAAGTGTTGGAAATTGGAGGCGGGTGGGAGATGAAACTTTTCCGCTCTCTAAATATTATAAATATTACTGGAATCACAAATTTGGTGGAGTTGCTTGTGAAGCCCAGAATAAGCTATGCTGAAATGAACACATGAAAAAGCAACTTGAAGATATTTTGGAAGGTTTTTTTCTTACAGTAAGGCTGCACTCTGGATCTAACTGCTAGATAACCTGACTTCTCTTTTTCACGTAACTTTCCTGTTTAGGCTGTTACTTGCTAGAGTAGGGTTTTCTTCAGGTTTTGTTTATGTTTGTGTCTGCATTGCTTACTTGAGTATTACTGACTTAAAAAAAAAAGTCTATATATATTCCATCTCTGCTAATACATTTTTTTCATAAACATTTAATTTTCCAAATAAGAATTGATGCATAAATGAAATGCAAAAGCCTGTCCTAAGTTTTTGTACTTTTTTTTGTTTTTCAAGTAATTGAGGAAATAATTGTACTTTCTCTTAAAATCCGAAGCTAGAATTCTTGGACCACTGCACGAGTTTAAAATCCACAAAACTTAGTTATTGCTGTTTGCTTTGAAAACATAAAGCGATTAAGGAGACTATTTTAAAGATTATGTACTTTTTGCAGGAGGACCCAAATGATATCGACCCCAAAAGAAAAGACGTGCGTGGCAATGATGTGGAGGACAAAGCACAAAGTGTGGAGACACTACCTCCAGGTATTGCAGTACTGTTTGTTATGAAAGATCCATAGCTGTAAAACATTTATCCTTGAAAGCCATAAAACACAACAGTTGTTCTGACTCAAGTAATTCTTTATAGTTTGGAACTACTAGGGTTATTTTAGCTATGTGTATTTCTCTTTACTTAAAGCTTCAACTTGCTTAAGTCTTAACTGCTTCACCACTTCTTTGGGTTTAAAATCACAGAGAAAGTGACTCTTTGCTAGTATATTTGTTTTGTCCTGCAGTAGATTTGAGGTGATGTATAAGCCTTTGGTATGAAACTTGGTGTGTTGCTCTCGAGGAATGGTGCTTGCAGGCAACAGACAAGTCTCCTCCAGACTCTGCTGCTGACTGAAACCAAGGTTCATACTTTTTTGGTTTTGTGTAGCTTTTGATATGGCAGATTTTCCTGAGCAGAGGGGGATGGCATACCTCATTTTTCATCATACTTGCTCACTGTTTGTCACATGCTGGCAAATAACGGAGCAACACGATTTTTGTTTTATTCGAGGGAAATGGTCTAATGCCTTGAGGATGAGCTAGGAAATCAAATGTTACGGAATCATTTCATGTGACTGCTTCCATCAACTTATTTTGCTGTTGAACTGTTTCACATCAATGAGATTTAATATAGCTGGAACTGAGGTACTAAGGAATACAGAAATAGTAAAATGAATTTGCATATTTTACACTGTATTGAAAAAGTTTACCATACAAGGACAACCTCTGATCAGATAGCTTCACAACATGTTTTACAGTCTTCTTCTATTAATGTTAATATTTGACTTATGAATTTGTCTTAGCCAAACATTTGAAATACTATGAGGTCTTGAAGAAAGAGCTGACCAAGGTAAACTTTCCTTTAAGCAGCTGGAAACTTCCATCCCCAGTAGTGTGTGAGGTATGATTTTGTTTTACAGTCTTAGACTCCTTGTGCAGTATAAGCTGTTTGACATTCATGGCTTTTTTCCTGTAGCCTTTGGCCTACCTTGTCTTAACTACTTTCTGGAAAGGGGAACCAAGACTCTGGCTATATATGCATGCTTTTTTGGCAAAACCTTTGTGTATGAATTGGGAAATAAATCCTAAGAAGTTGGAGAGTCTGGCTTATTTAACGTAGTTTCTGGCAGATTTTTTCAAGTATTTTTTTCCCTTAACAGAAACCTCTGTGAATATTGTTACTGTGATTGTAGGTCAGCCAACTTTACACTGTCCAGCTACTATTCTTATTTCCCCTTTTTGAATGTTTATGTTTTCTAGGCCAAATCCAGTTCCTCTAAGACCTTCCTTTCCCAATGGCCCTAAGTAGCCATTTGAGTATCAAAAGAACTGGGAAGTGTCACAGGTTGAAAGGGAGATGTGGCAGGATGCAAACCCCCCCTCTCTCCCCCTCCCTCCTTCAGTGAAGGAGTAGGCACATCTCCCTCTCTCTACTGTTTGAGGCTAACAGCTTCTTTTGTTTGGCCCCAGAGCACCCTGGCCAGGACCATTAGGAGAAGGGATTGCCGAGGTGCCAGTGAGCCGCTGGGCGTGTGCGACCAGTGTGGGGGATGTTTGGAGGCTTCGGGGGCACCCCACAGCTGGTGTGGGGGTGCAGAGAAGCTTCTAGAATGCCTACAGTCAGGTCTGATCAGCCAGTATAAAAACGGGACTCTTGTCCTCCGCCCATTGTCGCGGGTCTCTGGGAGCACGAGCAAGATGCTGCCGCTGAGAGCCCCCCTCCCCGGGTTGAAGACTCCGCTTGCCTTGCCGCCATATGTGTGAGTAAAACTTCTCGCAGGATTGCGAGTATATTTATACTTTCCATGCACGTATGCATGTGTAACTTTCCGTGCTCAATATGAGCACATGTAAAATTAATCCTCACATAATCGCGGGTGTATTTTTCTCCCGTGCTTCCACATAAGCACGTGTAACTTTCCATGCTTAATACAAGCACGAATAACTTTCCATGCACATTTGCACGCGTACTTTCCGTGCTTAATACAAGCACGTATACTTTCCATGCACATTTGCACGTGTAACTTTCCGTGCTCAATACGAGCACGTGTATAAATTATTTCCTCGCACAATCGCGAGTGTATTTTCTTCCCGTGCTTCCATATAAGCACATGTAGTATTCCGTGCACATTTGCATGTGTAAGTAAATTAACCCTCGCAGGATTGCGAGTGTATTATAAATTTACCCTCACGGAATTGCAAGCGTACACTTTCCGTACTCACTATGAGTACCTGTATCTCTTTAAAAATAATCCTGCACCGTGTTCAGACAAGTGTGTACTCCTCCGGGACTCAGAGACGGCTCCGGCATTGTTTTGGTGAAGCCATGTGCATACACTCTGTGGACCGCCTGTTATATTAGTTGCTGCCCCTTAATAATTTTCCTCAACTGATATCCAAACCTGTATTTAAGTCACTTTTGGAGTGCTAAAACCCTGTTTCTCACCGGTTTAATAAAAGTTGTTTTGGACCCTGTTGTCCCTTAAACTAACCTTGGGGTGCCTCCGTGACAGGAGAGATACCAGAAGCTGGAGGGGTTGAAGCTAGAAGTAAAATTAAGTGTGAAGTAGAGCAGATCAGGGCTTTTTTTAATTTTATCTGTTGGTCAGGAATCTCTTATGGCTTTATTTTTAACAGGCAGGAGAATCTTTACTGCAAAGTAGTATGAGAGTCTCAAACATCAAAGGCTACACAGATGGAATTATGTACTCTTAAACCACTCTTTTGATTATTTTCAATTTGTGTAGGCACGCTTGAGTCCGTATGACAATGAAGCTTGGAATTCATATTTCTGCAGATTCTTTGCACTGTTTTAGAGCGAAGTGATCAAATTTTAGGAGGGCTTTGTTTCAAAACTTTCTTGCTTTTCCACTGAGGTTAAGAGAACTGTATTTTTAGGTTTCAGCATTATGCAGTGTAGTATCTTTCAGAACATCTCAGAGTTAAGTAATTGCTTATTATCTGTATCTTTAAAATGGCTTTATATAAAAGATAAAACTGTTTGTGGTGGTTTTTTTTACCTTCTATACATCAGAGTGTGTATATTCTTTGTCATTGGGTGACTTTTTTTTACATGCTGCAAAAGTCTGTGTGTTGTTTTGTGAAAATAGTGGTGTTAGCTCTTGTGTAATAGTTAAAGCCCAGCCCTGAGTTATCTGTATGTGTAACTAAAACAGAACTACATAACCAGTTTTCTGTGATGGCAGTTTCTGCTTTTTTCTGTAAGTCAAAATAATTGTGTTTATATCAAGTATCCTGCTGCTTTTAAGCTGTACTGAGTCAGTAAAACGGAATGCAAGCTATTTAGGAGATTTTGTATCCATCTATTTCTATTCTTTGTTGCCTACCACTTGGTTGCATGCAGATATCTTTTATGCTTTTTTTTTCCTCTCTATCTCGCTTCAAGCTGCTCTTACTATTTGATTTTTCCCTAGAAGGTCTGATTCAGATTGCACATGGTTGATAGGGCCTTCTACTGGAGCTGGAGCCAGGCTTTGCCTCCTTCCTGGCTCCTGAAGCCAAGCTCACTTGTTCCTATATTCTATGGAATGCCACTGCTTTTCAGTAAATTTAACCCCCTGAAGCTGTCTCTTTCTTCTTGAATTTATGCTGTTTTCTGGACTAGTGTTTCATTTGCTGGTTTTAGTCTTTGGAAATGGTAAATGATACATTTTAAATTATTTGTATCAAACTCCACTTGGATAGAAACTGGAATGGAGTAAAAAGTACCAAACTACCACTGTTTTTTGAATACAGCTACTTAATACAGAGCAAAAACAATCAAAATGTGCTTCCTATTTGAAATCAACCAGCTTACTATTAAAACTAATAGCAGTGAATTACACTATTTCTGTTGATTGCCTTCTCTAATACTTCAGGGTTGGGAAATACCTGGGACAAAAAGAAGCAGCTTCACTGGATTTCACTTTTCCTTTTTTCTGCTCAGCCCCTCAAGTCTCAGAGCAGTCTGTAAAATAAGTGCTTCTTGTCAAAACCAAGTTTAGCCCTGCAGCATAGCTCTGGTTCCAGGTTCTTAGCCAGTTCACTGAATTTTTTTTTTTTTTAATTTTATTTTTTTTTCTTCCCACCCCCATGTAACTCTAGTAGCAAACTCTGCAGTTCATTTAATTTTGAGTTGAAAAGATTCATTTATTGTCATGTTAGGTCTTAGTACAGCTGAACACACATTTGCTTGAATTTGAAATTACAAGCTTGCTTGCTTTAAGTTTGAGAAACTGTAGCTGCACTTTCTGATGCTCATTCTGCCTGGCAAAGTCATTTAAACTTGGGAAACTACAGAGCCAGCCAACTCCCCAGAAGGAATTAAACATGCTTCTATTTGTGTACCTCAGGGAACCATATAACAGAAACAGTACCTATTATTGGAAAAGGTTTGTTATACTACTTCTCACTTCAAAATGTAGTTGACAAATTGTCAGAAATACAAGCTTTTTAGCAAAACTAAGGCTGAACGGTCTGCTTAGCTTTGTATAAGCCTTACATTTCCCAGCAGTTAACTTGAGCCTTTGGCACTTGTAACCATGTGGGGCGGGCAACCCACATTGCACATTGTAGCTCATAGAGAGCATGACCTGATTAATAAGAATGACTGTGACACCATCACCCTTATCTCTGTGATGCCCTCATGGCCTCTTGTGTTTTTGCTACTCTTTCCATGGGATGGAAGGCACCTGTAGAAGTGGATGGGGTGGCAGTCCTGAAGCAGGCAGAGCATTAAAATCTATTGGAAGTTGGAGTGTTTGAAAGTTGAAAGTCCTATATAAATGCATTTTAAGTGTGGTTTATATTTTGTAAACTTCAGTAGAACCTTTCTTTGTAGGTTGGAAACACAGTGACATGGCATGTCCTGTATTTTAGAAAATACTCAACCTCTGTTCCAGATTGAAGCTGTATTATAAACTAGAAGTACAGGTGATAATATAGTTTAGTTACCAACGAGGTTACAAAAGCTTTGAGAAATGCTGAGGGAGAAAGTTATACAGGTAGAGGTTCTTGTGATCTCTGTTCCTTCTAGTTTCCTGAAACAAACCACTCTTGTATTTTGTATAGCTTTGTTGCAAGCAAGGTTTGGTGTAATTTTTGTAAATAACTCTGGCTTGGGTTATTTGTAGTGTAGTAGCTGCCTGACATGTAATCTTGTTTCAAAGTAAGTTTCTGGAAATACTTTGAAGAAAGAACTTGAAAGGCTAAGAATAACTCTTGGCAGTCTGTGGGCTACCAACAGCAGCTGGAAAGTTTCCTTTTTAGAGTTCTTTCAGTAACTGGAATAGGAAAATTGGTAGTTCTCTGTCCAGTTATTTTCCTGTAGTTTTCCCTCTGGGCTGCTTCAAGTGTCTATTAAATCTTTTGCAGTCTGTTTTTGTTTAACGGTCTAGGTCTGTCTTCTGTGTGTGCATGTTTTAACTTCTTTAGGATGATCATTCAGATGTAAAAATACTCAGTATTAACTGGCTCACTCTTAAACCAGTAATCCAAAAGTATGGGCACTTTTTTCTTACTCTGTGACATGACTTGGATGTTGGAAGTTTCTTAAAACCCAATCAACCCAAAATCAACTCCTCCCCAGCCTTGATATTTTTGTCTTACAACCTCCACTACCATCTGATAACTAAATCACACCTTAGGTCCAAGTTGCTCTTGTAGGTGAGTTCCTTGGATGATCATGATGTTATAGGGATTTTTAATCAAATTGGTGGTATTTGTCTGGTTAAACAACATGCAAGTATTTTGTTTAATGGTGGCAAGCGTTCTTTCAATATCAGAATCTTCTAGTGGGAGTTAATGCACCATAGTTGGAGCATGGCTTATGGATAGAAAGCTGTAAGGGACACCTGCCTTAGTTTCCATGCTGTGCAGGTTGAGAGATGGAGCAAAGACAAACCTTGAAACATATGAGCAACCTCTGACTCATGTGAATAGCTGCTTGAGTAGTATTTCCTCTATGTATATCAGCTTAGTTTAGGATATGCCTGACTTATCTTTAAAAGCCAAACTTGAGTGGAGTGACATGTCTGCAATCTGATACTTACTGACCTTAACTGAAAGTAGCTCAAACTGTGTATGTGTAGTTACGAAAACAGTGAATATTAACTCCTTTCATCTGTAGTAGACGGTGGCCCCAAAAGATGGATTTTGCTTTGTATGTGTTTTTTTTTTGTTTTAATGCCAACAGCATACTGTGTTCAGCACATCATGCTTGCAGGAGATTCTGATACACGTCCATGTCAAAACAAGAATGTCTGTATTGCATTAGAACTTGAGCTCTGATTTTTAGTTAAAGATGATATAAGTTTGCTGTAGGTAGCATACATTTGTTTGTAAATAGGCAGAGGTAAGAACTGATAGTTTAAAGATATTTGGTAAATAAACCATTGCTTTACACTAGAAGATGGCAAAAGTCCTGAAATTTCATTCTTGGGGCTGGATGCTAATTAATCTACATTTCTGTGTCAGTGCCACAACTGGTCACATCATACCACAGTCATTGTTAAAGAGGAATTAATCTCTGAATCAGTTCTGAGTGTAGAGAAGGTTGCAGTTGTGTCATACTGGAGAGTGACCTAGTGCTGTGCCTACATGAAATACTGTTTTTTGAGAATAACCCAATCTTGTACTTCTAAAAAGCCTGTTTCTCAAATAGTTTGATTATAACTGACTGTGTTTTTACTTACGTAATGAGACACTAAATTAAAATGTAATGTCTTTGGAGCCTGGACTAAATCTTGAAAAGTAAATGCTTCTTGGATAGCTTCATAGCCAGATCATCTGCCATATTAATGCCCGTCAATATGTGTTCACTTTTTGTGCAGGTTTTTGTGTGTCTGTGTTTTTGTGTTTGTTTTTGTTTGTTTTATGGAAATTGTGGTAGTTGGCATTAAGAAAAATAACAAACAAAACAGACAAGATGAGGCAGAGTCTGGTGATTACTTGTATAAACTGAGATCTGTAAATTGTTCAATTTTCTATTAAATTGCAGGATGTTCTAGAGGAATTTAATATGCAAAAGTGACTGTTATACTGTTATTAGTAATAATGCTGGTGAGGTTTAATTACATTGTTGCAAAATTTAAAAACAAGCTATTTCTTCACTTATGTTTGGATTGCTGAATGCTGTTCTTTATATTGCAAAGATTAAATTGGGTATTTTCTTTTTTTTTCTATTGTAGGAAAAGTTCGGTGGCAAGACTTTGATCAAGATGCTTATGTTGGCGCTACCATGGTGCGATCTGGTCAGGATCCATATGCCCGGAATAAGTTCAATCAGGTAGAAAGTGACAAACTGCGAATGGACCGAAGCATTCCTGACACCAGGCATGATCAGTAAGTGCCAAGCTGAGCAATGTTGGACTTGGATTAACCTTTTTGTTTTTGTGGCTTTTGAGCAGCAGGTGTTTTTTCTAAAGCAGAAGATTTCCAGCTTTCAAAATGACAGGAACAGTGAGCTCTGGTGCAATCCCTGAACAGTGGGTTAAAGAACAATGAATCTTATTCAAGTTTTTCTGTTTCCATGACTTCTGTTGGTGTGTATTCTATAATCCAAACTGGTGCTGCATTTCAGTCTCTTTGTTCCTGTTTATCTGATGGCTTTTCTTGGTTTCTATATTTGTCTCTTTCACTGTGAGGATGATCAAACAGTGGAGCAGGTTTCCCAGAGAAGATGTGAAGTCCCCAGGCTCAGGGATATCCGAAGCCCAGGGCGCAACCTGCTGTGACTGGCCCTGCTCTGAGCAGGGAGTTTGGATGACAAGATTTCATGGAGCTCCTTCTGATCTCAGTCTCTCTATGGTTCTGTTCTTTTTGAGTGTGTGACATTGTCAACTCTAGGCCTAAAAGAATTCATTTATGCACACCCTGGTGAACACAGGACAGAATCACACTTCAGATGCTTAAAAACTTCTGCTATGTAAGGCTACTTGTGCAGATTCAGGAGACAGTATATTTCAGAGTAAGGAGAAGTATTATTTTCTTATGGGTAGTGAAGAATTAAATTTAAAAAAAGGGTTTCAGTGACTTACATTAACCTGTTTAAGCGGAATTGATTAGTATTAAAGTTGCTCATTAGGACTTCCGTAACTTTAAAATAACAAAAGCAGGCTGAACTTGGTTTTAAAAATTAGGTGAGTGTATTCTCAAAGCATAAAATTAGCCAGCTTTGCGTAGCTAATTGGCCTAACTAATTCTGCAGTTTGAATGAACTTCACAGCTCTGTAGGTAAAAGCAGCTGGAGGAGACACCAGGAGGAGAGAGAAAAGGAAGGTGGCTGGTTTTCCTCTATAAAGTTTTTTAATCAGGAATGGTGTAGAAGAGGAGACCTGTATAGAAACTCAGACACTTAAAAGGGTTTTAAAAATGACAGGGTATAATAGTATGGTTCCTTTATATAGTTCCAGGGTATAATAGTATAGTTCCTTTAAGCAGATGATTTGTAGACAAAGCAAATATTGTATAATTTGCCATTAATTGAATGGAAACATAGGAAGGATCTAGTGTTCCGCTTATTGCCATAGAAGCAGTGAAAAGCCTGATGCCCATGGTGTACTGAGGAGTTTAAAATGACTTTTGAATTTTCTTCATCACTTGTACATTTTTCCCCAAGAAACATGTTCTAACTTTTCCCTCAAGAGCAGAGATCAGCCACCAACTTATAGAAGCTTCTGTGATTCAGATATGCTGAATTTGGAGTTTTTCTAGGTATTTAATAACCTCTGATGGGACTCTAACAAAGAAATGCTCTCTTCTGAGAAGAATTTAAATGAGAGATTACAAGAGACAAATTATGTTACAGTGGCTGTGTTTGTTTTAACTGTCTGTGTTATGATTATATGCTGAACTGCCTGTGATTTTTCACTAAATGGAACTCGAAAAGTACCCTGCAATAGAGAGAGAGATGTTTCTGTGGAAAGGCTGTATCTGTGCTGTGATTATTGCTGAGACTTTGCCATGGAGCAGATTTAAGTGCCCGTCAGTCTGTAAATGGCCATCTTTTTAAAGAAAAAAAAAAAAAAAACAACAAACAAAACTAACCAAATCCAGATCTAAAGCAATCATTAAAAACTCACCAAATCCAGAACTGAAGTAATCATTCCTGCAAATTGTCCATGATGTTTTTCCTGCCATTTTGTAATTAGTTTTCCTTCTTCTTTGGCAAGGGTATTTGCTGCAGATACTGAAAAAATCACATGAAATATTTGTTTGGGAACTGTCCAATGGAAAGATCAAGAGCAGTAGCTGTGGGAAGAAGAATATGTTACAAATCTGAGCACATGACACTTGGAAGCATGTCATTTTCAATAAAATTGGAGGCAGCTAGGTTAAGATAGACATCTCTTACGGAGCTGCTACGATCTCTTTCTTTAAGGAAAGAAACCTGAATGAGGGAACACTTGTTTCTGCTTAAGCAGCTTTTCATTACTTGTACTGATGTGTCTAAGAACCTGTTAGACTTTAAAATAACCATTTAATAATACTATTTAATTGCTGGAACTTTCTAGGCTATTTAGAAGCAGTTTATCAGGATTCTACATTTGATACATAAATGTGTGTGCAGTTATGCTTATCTTTTAATACTGGATTGTTTAGTCAAACTGGACAAACTTTTACTAGCATCAGGTTAAGACCAAAGTTTTCTGCTTGCTTTTTGTGAAAGCCTGCCAGCAGTACTAGAAACTACTTTGGTTCACCTTTTTGAGCTGTTTGCCTTTATTTTAAGCAAAAGGGAGAAGTGAGAAGCAGGCAGATAAAACGTAAGGAAGGAAGCAGAGATAGGTCGTCTGAGCAGGAATGCATATTCTCACTACAGCTGATGCTCACAGCTGCCTCTTCCAACAGCTTTGAGAAACCTCTGGGTTTCCTTCTGTTGCAGCCTGTTTAGGATGTGTAACTGAGAGCCGTTACTGTCATGGTAGATTTTGGAGATCCAGAAAGTGAGTGTCACAGTTGTAATAGGAAACTTCCAGAGCTGTCCTCCTGTCAGTGTAAAGTAGTCTCCCAAGTGGGATAAAGGGTGAAATATTCCATGTTTTTTCTGGACCGTTGTCCATCTTGCTTACTTTGGACCAGTGGTTTCTGATCACATCTCTTTACTTGATGTGTTGGCACGATTCTTGGGAATTACTGTGTTTTCTTTCTTATTTGGCAACTGTTAGAAACTTCTGGCCTC
Source organism: Patagioenas fasciata (assembly GCF_037038585.1). Taxonomy (NCBI): domain Eukaryota; kingdom Metazoa; phylum Chordata; class Aves; order Columbiformes; family Columbidae; genus Patagioenas; species Patagioenas fasciata. Next base: position 49,493,558 of record NC_092522.1, read on the forward strand.
ACACTTAAGTTTTCTTCTTGAGTAGAGAAGAAGCAAACATTCTTGTCTCTTTGGTACCCACATATTTGTTGAGGTGAATGTTCTCCTTGCACTGAAGCAAGAAGCACACTGGTATTCGCTCTCTGCTTTCAAGTGGGTATTTCTGTCAAAAAATGATTTAAACAGGCCACAGAGGTTTCAGAAAATTTAACTGTAGTGACACAGATTTCTGGGGAAAGCAATGTACTTTTCATGTTTTAATTGATTTTTATGTCCTATGCTAAGCTTTGAAGGTCTAGACTGAACTTTTCCGTTCCAGTTCTCTTTTATCCAAATCTATTTTCTTATTCTGTGTAGTAAAATTAAGTGGTGTAACTTGAAGAAGGAAGGTCTAATCTCTGTGCCAGAAGTGCTGACATTTGTTTCTTTGGCTTGAGTTTCAACTGTGGCACGATTGACACAGCAAAATAGGAGGACTGCTACTGAGTCAGCGCAGGGAGTTTAGAAGAGCTGAGACCAAAAATACTCTGTGAGACATTTTTCCTGTTTTATTTGGACGTCTATAAATCTTAATTTTTCCCTCAGAAATATGCAGTAGTGCTCTTCTCTTGAGTTTTCTTAGATTTGAGAGGCTTCATTGCCTTAAGTAATTCCACCATGAGTGGCTCAAGTACTCTCATCTGCAAAGAGATCAGTATAAGTTTAATGTGACTTTAAAAATTATTCTAATGCAAGTGCCTCACATGGTAACTGCATGCACAGTAAGCCCAGCCTCTGTGAGCAATTTGAAAATTAACAGAAAAAAAGCCAATCTTTTTTGGTGCATAATAGCTGGATGTCTTGTAGCTGTTTAGATGAATTGCCAGAAGCTCACAAAAGAGAAGGTCTTAACTCTTTACTTTCCAGGAATGCAGATACATTTGGTGGTTTCTTCCTTCCACACTGGTTGCTGCTGACAAAGCCGTCTTATACACCCGCCATTTGAGAAACAAAACTAGATAAGGCCTTGCTAATTTGACACAGCAATTGTGGGCTTGGCATGGGGTTTGGAACTTTAGATAGCAATGTAACTTACCTCTCTTCCTTTAAGAGCTAGTTTGGTTAATACTGCACAGAATACAGAATTACTTGCTGATTGTGTATGTGTATGGTAGCTGGTTTTATCCCATCTGAAGGCAACTAGGCCTGTTAAAACTCTACCTCTAGTACTAAATAAAGGATGTGTGAAGAAACACGTCACAAGTCTGTTACTGCATGAATGAAAATCACTATTGTGACCTGTCAAACTGTAATGCTTTCAGCATGAACTTGATATACAGTGTTTTCTAGTACTGTTTGTTTCTAATACAGTGAGAGTAGTATCCTTTTTTTTTCAGGTTTATTGTCAGTGCACTTAAACAGATGAACTTTATGTAGTCCTTGAGGAGGTATTTTAGGATTTGCTTCTTTTTGCTTTCTGTATTAATTTCATGCTACTAGAGGTGATGGAAAATTAGTTGACATAGATGAAATTTTTCATTATCTTTATGGTTTAGAATGATGTGGTTCTGTGTTTAGTTGGCTCAATGTAGTCACAGCTAGTTTTGTTTTTCAAGTTCTGAATATTACAATCCTTGCAACTTATTAGAACAGAAAACTGTTTTTATCTATGAGCAACACCAGGATGTTACAGGAACTTTAAAAATGAAGGGAGAAGTGAGCATGTGCCATTCTAAAGAAGACATATGGTAGCCTGTGAACCTGGGCATTTTCATTGAAAATATGCTAATTTGATGAGATTTGTTGAATGCTTTTTAGACTAAAATAAGCACTCTGGTTTCATACTCTGTTATGTGAAAGGTTCTTATGACCTACTACGGTGGTGACTTTTCTGAACCTGCCAATATCTGACACTACCACCTCCGTCTAGTGTGTACTAAGACAGCTGCCAAATTATGTCTTCCAGGTGTCAACGGAAACAATGGCGGATAGATTTGCCAGCCACCAGTGTAGTGATCACCTTTCATAATGAGGCAAGATCTGCTTTGCTTCGAACTGTTGTCAGGTACACCGAAGAGAGACCTTGATGATTTTTATTTTTTCTTTCTCCCGTGAAGGCCATTTGCTCATGTCAGATAATAGCTTGTGATAAAGGAGGGAAGTAACAATCCATCATGCTTTTCTGAAATATTTGTAGAGGGAAAGCTGAGCATTAATTTCATTTGTGCCTCTAATTCTCATGTGCTGAAATAGCAGCATTAAACAAAATTGCTTCCCTTAACTACAAATGCATGAAAGTGTGGAACCAATTAGTACATGATGTTTGGAGGTTGGCTATATAACTAGTTTCAAGAAGAATTCAGCGATGATGTGTTTTCAGGGAATATTTAACCTGCAAGACTTCCATGTTACAAGTTGTCTAATCCGCTCATTTCTGGAGGCTGGAAGTCTGAGGGGAACAATCCTACATGTGCCTCTCTTCACAAATGCTTTCTATAGGAATAAGTCAATAGCTGTTCTTGAAGATAAGATTCTTGGCTGGGTTCTACTGTGACTTAGCGAAGTAACTGCTTTTATGACTTCGTTATGAAAAGTTAAGACTGTTTAGTATTGAATTTTTTTTTTTCATGTTTCAGTGTCCTTAAAAAAAGCCCATCACATCTTATTAAGGAAATCATACTAGTGGATGACTATAGTAATGATCGTAAGTACTTTTACAGGGTCTTAACTTTGTTTAGTTGATTCTGGTAACACTTTCTGTATGTGCTAGTAGGTGACTCAGTTAAGAACAGGTCACATGAATAGGAGTTTGCAGACACTAATCCAAAACCAGTTCTTAATTCTGTCATACCTGTCCCTGTGGAAATGTAAAGAGTTCTGATAAATACTTCAGATATATTTTATTACTTCCTCCTAGCTGAAGGAGCAGAGTATATAATTGAAAACAACCTTGACATAGTATGTTATCTGATGTAAAAACAAAACCCATGATGCTTGCACAAAATATTTTTGTAGCACTGCTTTAAATGTACTTTTATAAGTACTAAGATATCACAATACAAACTGGAACACTTGAAATGCACCTATGAGTAACATTCCTTAAAGGATTTTAATGTCTACATTTGCATTGTTACTTTATGGCTACTTTAGGATAGTTTTAAGCTTTAATGTTAGTTTAAAAGTGAACTTTCTTATATGCAAATAAAGCAATTTATTTAATCCTATGAAAGTTCTTTTTCTTATGCAATGTAGAAACTGTCTAAAGTAAGCAGAGAGAATATAATTAAATAAAAAATATTTCAAGAGTGTAAAATTAAATTAGCTTTAAATAACATTATAAGGGTAGCAATTTCTTAGCCTGGTAAGTTTTCTTTATTTCTGGTGAGACAAGTAGGCTTTTATTTTTAAGCATATGTCTTGTATTTAACTGTTTATGACCTTCAACATTTTATACTACAAAGCTTTTGTTTTTTCTTTGAAGACAGCCTCTCTTATGATGTGTTTATATATTATATTGGGTATCAAACTTGTTCGCATATATTGATTTTTTTTAAATTTATTTTATCTTTTAAAGCTGATGATGGTGCCCTCTTGGGAAAAATAGAAAAAGTGCGGGTTCTTCGAAATGATCGCCGAGAAGGTAGGCTTAATCTGAGGAAAAGATGATACAGATTCCACTGTGCTGCCTTATCTGTTAATCTGCATGAAGTCTTTTCAGGGAAGATTCTGCTGTACATTCCATATTAGAGGGGGGATTTTCACTTTGTAAATCAACTTACTAGTGGAAGGAATTAAATTGCATTTGTGCAAGTAAAAACAGTAATTCTGATTAATTCTGTATTGTTTTGTGTGCACTTACCCATTGTTGGCTTTCATCAGCTTGAGAAATTGGCTTTTACCCTCCATCTCTCCTTTCTCTTACTGTACTGAATCTTCAGTTAGGCTGCTCCTGTTGTATATAAGCTCTCACTGTAAGCTACGAATGTTTGAAACCATCCAGCTTAAAAATATCCCTTTTTCTTGCTGGTTCCCTTATAGAGATCAATTTAAGGATCCAATTGATGGACAGCCCACCAAAGAGTTTGTTTGGCGAACTTGAGAGGGTTTGAACAGCCAGGAGGGCTGGGGTCATGTGTGCGTGTTTTACCGAAGCCAGTGTGCCCTGTAACAAACTGGTCTTAGGTTTTTGTTTTCTTTTTTGCTATGTAAATTATGGTCTTATATCACTGAGCCCTTTAGTCCTGGCTGTGGAGCCTGAAGTATTAGGTACAGGCAACTGTTACTCTACAGCTGTTTGAAATAATAACTGAGAGTTGACAGTTGAGATAGCTGACTGACTTAGCAGAAATGGGCTTGTCTGTTTTTATAGGCACTGTATCTTCTAGGCTGCCAGCCTGGCCTGGGGGGGGGCAGATAGAATCATCAGATTGTCAGAAACTGGAAATGACATGTACAAAACCTGTGGTGTCCCATAATTAGTTATTGCGAACTGATGGGCTCTTAGTGTTTAAGTGGTTTATTTGGGATATACTTGTGAAACAAGGCCTGTTAGGAAAGCAGGCCTCTTATGACATGCTGTGATTGTGGGGTTCTGATCAGTACAGCACTCAAAGATGGAGGTAATAGTAATGGAAACATGGAATAATGTAACACTTTTTTGATTTTTTTTTTTAATAATTATGGATATTAACTTTGTACTGCATATACAGATGAACTGAATTTCCATTCGTACTTAAAATATGCATCAACATAGCAGAAAATGAAACAGGTTTTGGTAAATCTCTTACTGTGTCAGAAAAGAAAATCTATTTGCAAATTAAAAGCACAGTACTGCCTTACTTGCTTTTTTTTTATGGGATTAGGATTAAATTATTACCTGTGGGATCTACTGCACTGTTTATAAAGTTTTACCTAGGCATATATATGTGTAACCAGGTGATAATTTTTTAAATTAAAATTTTTTAAGATTTCATTTGATTGCTAGCTTGTTATGGTTGAGTTTTATACTCACCTTCCTTTTCATTCTCAAGCGTAGGCTGATACTGATATCTTGAATACATATAAATTAAAATTTAAGAGAATTCGTAAAATCAACGAGTGTGTAAGACACTAAGAGTACCACGTTAGTATGAACTACAGAGCAAAGCAGTGTGTTTTAAAATAAAAGTTAAATAAAGGGATAATGTCTGTGTAGGGGATGACATTGACTGCCTTGCTTTCAGAAATGTGTGATGGTAGATTTTGGTCTCATCTATAGGACCAGAGTTTGTTATGGGAACAGATGTGTTTTGGGGGGGCATGGTAATTAGTGAATAAATGTTCAAGGGAACCTTCTGAAGTCTCTATAAGCCTGAGTGTGTTTGTACTCAATGACCACGCGGTCACCGCAAATTTTGGGGAGAAAAAATTGAAATTATAAACGTTGTATGTTTTCTGTGGAAGTAGAGCAAGACAGTGGATTCTGTAAGAATATAAGTTAGAAATTAGCTCTGGAATGGAGGAGTTGCAGAAGTAAACCACACATAGCCAGAGTGCTTGAGGAATGGTTTGATGGGGAAAAACTGAACAGAACACATTCAAGTGTTGAAATTAAGAAGACAGCATAAAAAACAATGAGGTTTAGTTACCTGCCAACATGTAACAGATAAGGCATAGAAAGTACTGTCAGAGAGCGTCAGCACAGTGCGTATCTACAGCAGTGATGGGCCTCGCGTTTGTGGGAAGAGATAGTGCAAGGATCTTGTTAGACAGACCAAGCAAGCTTTTCCTCTTAAGCATCTTGTCTTCTGTTTGGCAGAGTCATATTTTGAAGGTTTATTTTGTAAAGGGAATGGAAAGACATGGGGTCGACTCTTTCACAGTGCTTCAGTTAGGGGACCAAAAAACCCAAACCAAACAACAACAAAAAAAACCTAGAAACCCCTAAAAACCCTAAAAAACTAGAACAAAAACACCACCCCACCCCCCCCCAAAAAAAAAAAAAAAAAAGACAGCAAAAAAAAAAAATACACCAGAAAATCCCGCAGCCAAACCACAACCCAAACTTGGTGAGAAACAATGTAAAGAGGGGTGTGGGGGAAGTAATTACTTGATTTTGGTCTTGAGTGCAAGATTAAATAAATACATTTTGAAAAGTGCTAGAGAAAAATAGGGAGGAAATTTGCAAAGGAATGAGAGGAAGCTTGCTATTTTCTGTATTGGAGTAAATGGTAGGATGTTCTGGGGTATCTATATAAACATAGCAAGGGGCTTTAAGGAATGGTGAGATCATCCAAGGGAATAATATTCAAAAGGAACAGGGCAAATAAGTGAGGGGATCTGTGCCAACCAACAAAAAACAAAACAAAACCACAACCAAAATAATCCACCAAACCACAAAACAAGAATTGCAAGAAACACAGGGAAAAGGCAGCTGAAAGGCCTGGTGGGAAGGCTCCCAGACATGAATTAATGAAGCATGGTTATTTCTGGAAGAAGCTGGTAAAAGGACAGACTCTGATGAGAAATAGGGTAGGGGGGCAGCAAAAAAGGTGAGTAGGATACATTAGTGATGGGGCTTTTCTCAGTTCTGTTGTAGAACTGGGGGAAAGGTGTTCATTTTCAGGACTGATCTTGAGTAACATCAGTATAAATACCATTTATTGTAATGCAGACCCAGCTGTTCTTGTGTACCACTTTTTTGAAAAGCTGCTTTAATTCGTCCACTTAAATCACATTGAAACCTGTAGGCTGGGGTGCAGTAGGTTGAAAGCTTCCAGGTTGTTTGCTGTGAAGTCATTTCACTGAATTAGTTAACTAGATTCTCATTTTGATAATGGAACTTGTGTGTTTGTCCTGAGTTAGAGTAATTTAATTCACTACTAACTTGGAATGCAATATTTTCTCACTAGTGTTGACTGTTTTTCTCAGTAAGTACTTTAATGTTTTATCTTCACTTTCAGGCTTGATGCGCTCTCGTGTCAGAGGGGCAGATGCAGCACAAGCGAAAGTACTGACCTTCCTGGATAGTCACTGTGAATGCAATGAACACTGGCTGGAGCCGCTTCTGGAAAGAGTAGCTGAGGTTAGTAAAGAGTTCTTCTAAAGTAATTTCCTGAAGGAGTAGCTTTAAAATTTAAAAGCCATCTGGTTTATACTACATTAATTTTATACATTTTTCAAAGGAAGATTTTTCTCTGAAGTCAGTTGATAGACATGATTGGAGTGCTCTGTGATTAAAACCTACTTTTTGTTCATTTAATCTGTGAACACAGGAGCATAAAATGTTAATATTTATTATTATCTTTACAAGCAATTCACATCTGTGCTGCTTAGGTTCTTTAGGGACCTTGGTAAGTGCTGAAAATCTTCAGAGTATAGTTCTCCTCAACGAATATATCTCAATGTAATTCAGTTTACTTGAGTATTTATGCCTCATTAAGATTGAGTGTGATAATAGGAGAGAGGTTGAGTTGTGAAACCAAAGTTCTCGTGGAAATTAGGAGGGACTGTGGGCTCCTAGCTTCTATAAAAATTCTCAGTTTGTGTCCCAGAAAAGCAATTGAGAAGATTGAGAGTGAAAGTATACAGTTTTCTCCAGGGGTTGATTATACTTGTTAACGTGCTCTGGAGGAACTCAGTTGAAGTGGAAAGTGAATCAAGTGTGATCCCAGAAAGCACTGGGGAATGCTCAAGACAACAGGGTCTTTCTTAATTTCATTCCCTTTCTGGCAAACTCCCCTTCCTGGAAGGGCTTCCTTTCAAAATGCTTCTGTAAAAAATGATTTTGCTAAGCTATTCTGTCTTATAAATGTGCAGTTCTTCACTTATCCTCCCTACACTTCCCATTGCATTTCCTCAAAAAAAGACAGGGAGGAAAAAAAGTAAAACCCATTTACTTAATATGCAGATGGAGAAGCTATCAATTGATGTCTGATATTCCTTATTCTGTTTGATTCTATGGTGCTTTACTGCGTATTCCAGAAATACTGTAAGTTGCCTAAGACATATCAGCAGTTAAAATCCTATTTTGGAGTAGAAATAGCTTTAATCTGTTCAAACCTGGGCACTATTAAAGTACCTAGAGCCTACAAAGCCCTTGAGTGTGAGTAACATAGAACTTGCTTCTATTTTTGTGTTTGTGTGAAGTCTTGCAACCTCAAAAGAGTTGGGGAAATTTCTTCATTAAGCAGGGAAATAAACTTGAAGACATTAAATATACCTCAGAAGGAAGTGGAATGCTTGCAGCTAAAGCTCTAATAGATTCTAAGATGTGGAAACTGTTTCTGAGCCTTTTAGTGTGAATGGTTTGAAGCATCTACCTCTTGGAGAAATCAGAATGAAATAGTAGCTTTGGTCAACAAAATCCTGCTTTTAGCAAGATAGCTATTTTGCCATTTACCCTGCTTCTTGTCTATGACTTTTTTCAGGGCATACTCATTTAGCTTTGTCTAACTGATCTGGGATATGAAAAAGTGCTACCTTTTCATCATAACAGAATGTAAAACCTCATATTGATTTGCTAACAATTTTGCGAAGATCCAGCATTACACGTGGTATAACTTGGATAAAACTGATGTATATTTTACTTCGTGCAGCATCTGCTTTTTAGCTGCACATGAATTATTAGATCCTTCAATGCTTGCTCTTCACAATTGTCAGCATGATACACACTGAGCATGTGTGCCATTTAATAGTTTTCAGCTGAATGAATAGAGTTTTCCATTCTTAAAAGCTTGATGTACTGTTAAATAAGTAAGTGGTGTGGGATTCTAGTTTATTTTCATCTGGGGAGATTCCAAACTTAACAGGTGTGAGGTTTGATAAAGTAGCTTCTAAGCTTTCTGCTCATTCTAATAATTAAGGTATGGATAGTATTTACATATGGTATATGATAGTTCTTTGTTATTGTAAAATGGTTTTGTTCATAGTGCAGACAGTACATTATTTGATGTTAATTGGCAGCATTTTCTTGATAGTCTCAGTGACAAGAAGCTGAATAGAAATGAACTCGTTTCTGCTCTGGTCTCAAAGGTAACTTTTTCAGATCAGGGCTACTATACATTCATACAGTATTTTCTGATGCGCTGCTGCATCTCTTCTGTATGTGGTGGAAAGCATGGCTTTCTTTTTCGTTTTATTCCAGAGTTGCTCACTTGGCATTGAATTCTGTTGGAGTTTTGTGAGATTAGTTGTGTGTGTCACAATAGGAAAATGTATGGCTTCCAAGAAACAGCCTGAATTGAATCAGTTCTACAATGTTCTATCTGATGTGCTAGAACCACTTTAGAGAGCCATGTCTTTGATCTCTTGTTTGTGTTAAGAGCACCTGCGGCCTCAAGCTCTCCTCTCCAATTGAAGGATGATCCATCCCACGGTTTTCTTTGAGATGATTTCCTGGTTAGATTATCTTTGTCTATTGACCGCACTTGCTTAGTGTTCCCAGAGGGGTCTGACATTGCTGGGGTTTTTTCTTCAGCAATTTGAGCAAAGGTTTAAAGCAGAAGTAGCATACGTACAAAGTGAATATTTATGAGTTCAAAACATGCAGATGCCTGTGTAACCTGGAGCTGCTGTAACTGTTCCCTCCCGGAGAACGGTTTCCTGCCTGATTCCCTAAGGCTACCTTTTATGCCCTCTGGATTTGTGTGTGTGTGTGTGCATGTTGGAATGTGGAGACTGAATAAAGAGCCAGTGGAGTTTTGATTCTCCCAAAATGTCAACGTAGTAATAAGTATACAAAATCTTGAAAACATCAGTAACTGCTAGCTGTTTCATGAACATTTGTTTACTTGGCTTTTTTCCATTAATGATTTCTAGTCACTTTGTTCTGTCCTTATACCAGTTATATGAGAGAAATAAAAATTGGAAGATTCTGGTGCAGAACTGAACTTACCTGTTTTCATAGCATAGCTGTAAATCCAATATCACTTTGAGGAAGGTATTTTTAAACAGGAGATCTTAAAACGAAGAAAGAGCTAAGATTAAGAAATGAGGTGTGGATTCCTTTTTTATATGTCTCAGATGTGACCTTGAATGAGTCAACTTTTAACTGGCATAACGCTGAAAGGAAAATATTTTTATTTTCTCTTAGTCTTAAACTTAATCTTTGAAGTGTCTTGAGATTTTTCAGAGGGAGGAGTGAGCACTGTATGCAGAATTTTGAGGATAATTCCTGGTGATTTATGAGAATAATACATAATAGTCTAACTCTCTAGATCATACATAACCTCCTTATGAAATATTAAAATGAAATAGTCTTCTACTAATTTCCAGGCACTACAGACTTGCAGTATTCACATTATTTCTTTCCATTATCCTCACAAAAGAAGCACATGGTTTACGAGTTGTATGTTATGTATGTAAATTATGGTGTCAACCCCTCAGAACACAATGAGATTACAAAAAGAAGAGTTCCTTTTTATTCGTGTTATTGTTTCTAAAATGCACGTCAGATTTCTAATTTAATCACACTATGGATAAATAAGTGTCTTGCTTTAGGATAATTTAAAGGGAGCAGCTGCTTTTGAGTATCTTAAGTGAATGAATTTCCTGTACTTCAGAGACCCAGAAGCTCTTTTTGGCAGACTCTGCATTAATAGCTTTGTAGTGCCCTGCAAAGCATCCCTGTAAGAATGTACAAATCCTTTGTCTGCTTTGCTGCTGAGTAAATCTATAATTTCAAATAATGGAAGGAACAGTATGTTTCCAAGCCAACAAAGCGGTGGTTGTACATCGAACTGAATGCTCACAGCCTGAGCATTGTCTGTTGTAACAACCTTAAGTTGTTTAAGTAATAGTTAGGTGTAGCAAGTGGTGTTAGCGTGATGTCGCACTGAGATGGACAGAACTAATCAGAGCAGCAATAAAAGCCTCAACACAGGGGAGAGAAGCTCAAGCTCTATCTCATGTGACACCTGATAGCTTGGGCAGCTTTCAGTGCCACATTCAGCTGTGCCAAGCAGAACCGTTTGAGAAAATGCATGTTTTTTTGTCAGAAAATGTTTTTGGAGATGGGTATCGATGTGTAAGCTGTCTGAGTTTCAGACAGAATAAGGAAAAAGGCTGGTCTCATTTTTGTATTTCATGCTGATGGATGTAGTGTGAATAACTGATTAAGGCTGGATATCTTCTGTCTCATCAGTCTTTATATAAAAGAGTTTTCTAATTCTATCACTGGATATAGAATGCCTAAAATAAGGTCATGGGTGTATCTGAAGTGCTGTAGTGGTGTAGGGGGGCACACAAGCACATTTGGTGTTTTGCAGTTAAGGTGCAGTAAATCATAATTGCCTCCCAAGCGGAGCACAGCAAAACTGTATGCTTGCCATTCATTACAAACATGGACTTGGGCTGCAGCTCACAGAACAGGAGCTAAAGGTGTGACTGATGGGGAAACAGGACAGGTGGGTCATCTTTGTCTGTGTTTCTAGTTTGCTGTAGACCAAGCTAATTAATACTTAGTAGCAGACCTGAGTAGATGTTTTATTGCATCGCTGATAAAAGCTGATATTCGACCTGGGTGGTGTAGCTGCAGTGATACTTAAAAGGAATGTAGAAATCAGTAGTGAGCCTCTAGTTTTTAGCTTAGGCTTCAGTTCAGATTCTCTTGGGTTCTTCTTTTGGCCGATACAGAAGTTATTGACCTTTTGCTCACTCAGGCAGAATTTAGTTGTTATTTACTAGGTCATTAGTGCATATTAAAATAAGCACAGATTGAATAATTAAGATGAAATAAATGAAAACAGGTGTTTAATGTACTTATTGGACCAAGCAAAGAATTTAACTAAAAGAGTTGCTTTTAAGTCTCTTGTTACGAGCTCAAGCTATTCTCATACTAGTTTGGTTCCAGTCTCTTCTGTATAATGCTGATTAGCAAGGGGGGATACACTGCTGAACTGCTGTTGAAAATGCATGTATTATCATTTGAAGACAAACTTATGAAATAAATTCTTAAAATGGCAATGTTTAGATTGGTAGGGTTTTTTTAACCATGAGAATTGTTTCTCTATGACAGTTACTGAGACCTCCTGTTTTTTCAAATTTTTTTTTTTTTTACATTCACAGATTTGATGATATAGTGTTTCAAAGTTATCTGTGCTCTCTGAATGATGTTAAATTATGGAGCTCAAAATTTTATTTTGAACTCAAGCAAAATGTTCCATAAAATTAGAGTAGAAGTTTGCCTCGCTGTGTAAATGTAAATGCCCCGCAATAAGTCACGGAAACAAACTGGCTTAACTGTGATATTGCATTTCTAATATTAGATGAGTGCTTTTTTTAGGCTACTGATGTCTTGTGATACTGCTGGTTGATGAATGTTGAATTTTTGGAAAGACTTCTGTGTTTTTTTCTTAAACTATTTTGACAAAAACATCAGCCAAGGTAATTAACGTCACTCAGAGCAGTATACGAGACCATGGTTGGTCAGAGGAATGTGGTGTCTGTAGTGCTGGAATCTTGGCTGCTAGAGATTAAGAGCATTCAGCAGTTTGAGGGTTTTTTAGGTTCTCTTTCCTATCTAAGTATCTGATTGTGAAGTGTGATTCTTACAGTGTGAAATGGAGTAGCATTGACCTAAGACTTTTTTGATTGCAGGAAGGCCTAAGTGTTCCTTAAAGGTTGAAATAACAATAAGACCATAGTAGACCACATGGCTAGAGATTTGCTGTGGAAAGTATGACTTGCCTGGATGCTTCTTTTCTTTGAGCTGGTTTTAAAAGTAAGAATGGAAGCACTGTTTGCTTGACTGCCTTTAGAACTACAAGTTTGCTGCCTTCTTCAAGAGCGAGTCAGAAGAGGGTGATTACTCTGAGTAGACTGTATCAGAAAGAGGACTCACAGCCACATGGTGTGGTTTCTGCTTTCTGCTTTCTGCAACAGGGCTGAGCGATGCTGTTCATTCACAGCACTGGCTCTTCAGAGCCATCAGCTGAAGTAAGGGGAGAGCTGGGGGAGATACGCTCATGAAATCATGCTGAACTGATCAATATCTCATCCTACCTGCATCTTTATATATTGATTTCATTATTTCAATATTACTTTCTAATATTTATTTTAGGACAAGACCAGAGTTGTGTCTCCTATTATTGATGTAATTAATATGGACAACTTCCAGTACGTGGGGGCGTCAGCTGATTTAAAAGGCGGTATGTACCTGTACTGGAATACAAATTAAAAAAAAAAAAAGGCATCAAGAATCAAAGCTCATAATCACTGCAGTTGTGGAATGGGCAGTTAACATATGGTTCTTCCTGCTCATGGTTTAAGTTCTGTAGGTCAGTTTTTTTCTAGGGTTGGATTTTAATTGGCCTTATTGTCTTTTGCTTTAAAACAGGTCATCTTGATTATACTAATTCTTATAAGTTTGTGCTGCCTTTTACCAATGTGCAGTGCTCACTCCAATGTTTGTAGGACTGTGTACATGTCAGAAGCAGCTTATGGCCAGGGCTTATGATTCTCTTTTTAGATAAGACAGGCTTTAATTGCTCTCTAGCTTAAAAGCCCATCAGCAATGTAGTGCCTATGAGCTTTTTCAAGATGCTGGTTTGCTTTAAAAAAATTAAAATCTTCTGAATAAGCAGAAAGCTTTGGAATGTGTTTTAAAAATAAATGTTTGTTAGCCATGATCTGTAATTTTGAAGAGAGTATCATGTGACCTTGAAATTTGTGGTGTTTATACCTTTGCAGTTACAAAATTTCCTGTTAAATTGAATTTAGAAGTATTACAGTTTCACTGTGTCTAGCTAGTGTAAACTGTTGAGAGCAAATAGTAAAAAGACTTGTGAAGCTCTCTCCCCCCCGCCAAAAAAAATCCTTCCCTTTTTTCACTGTAAGTAAGAATCTAGTATTTAAAATAGCTGTTCTTCTCCCCCCCACCTCCTTTTTTAGACTGAACTGTCTGCACAAAGATATAAAATGAGCCACAGTACAGAAATTATGCAGTGCTGTTTCTGCAGTGTTTCAGCTTTTTCTGAATGGGCTTTCTTGAGCATGGAAGGAAAAACTAATTCTAAGCCTATTCTGTCAGTTACTACTCTCTAACTGGCTTCCAAGTGTTGTTCCAGTAAACTAAAATAAAAGCAATATTTGCATAATGTCACATAGGGTGCAATTTCCAGTCAGTGATGTGGAGGTGAGAGGTTCTGTGTCCTTTTAATTAACATCCTGAAGTAACACCTACAGTGCATATATTCACAGTATGCTAATGTATAGTTCTGTGCTATTATCTGAGTGCCAGCTTTATCAAAACCTTAAGGCTTTTACCAAATCTATTCATTATGCCTCAAGCATGGAAATCTCTATACCATTATGTGGCTTTTATTGTTGCCTGCAATAGGAGGAGTTCTTTCACTGAAACCTTTGCTTGGTTCCTGCAAGGTTCGCACTCTTTAATTCTTCCCAAGTGAAGTGAAAGAAGATTGAGAGATCATTTCACTTGTTACTGCTTTATCTTTGGAACTGTGTTTCCCCTTCTTTTTCTTTTTTCTTTTTTTTTTTTTTTAATTTTTAGTGCTTATTTTCTTCCCTTGTACGCAATAGAAATCGATGTTTTAATTTTTTATTTTTAAAGTGTGTGGAACCTCTGTACTTCTGGACTGAGGAGTGAGAAGCTTTTTTTTTTTCTTTTTTAATATTAACAATAGAAATTTTGCACATACCAGTGTTTAAGGCTATTTGGGTGTCTCTTAAAAAATGAATAATATATTTATTTTCAGTTCCCAGAGGACAGATTTCCATGTTAGAGGCACTTCAACGTTTGGTGTCATGGGACACTTTCGCTGGGCCAAATCTAAACATGGAAAACCAAGCTATGCTTTCAACCTGAGATACAGTATCTGAAGCATGGAGGGTTGAGACAGCTGGGACAGCATTTGTGCCTGGTCTGTTTTGAAAGGACTTAATCACCCAAGACAAGCAACCTAGCAAATGCTATGAAGGTTTTAAAGGAGACAGGGCTAAAAAAATTCCCCAAGTCTAGCCGATGCTAAATCCATGCACTTCATGTTACAAATTTTTTGTTGAGGGGGGATTTGCAAAAGTGTTTATGCTGCCCTGAGAAACACTTTAATTTCTGGAATAAACTGTAGTTAACTGAGATCTAATAATTTAAAGTATGCCTATGATGCAGTTTCCACTGGATGGAATTTCATAGTGGATATGCACTTGTGTTTAGAAAAACTCCTTTTACAGAATTACTGATATTATCTGATTGAGTGCAGATTTTTCCCAGAGTCAGTGAAAATGGAGACAGTTTTTACGGGTAGGCAATTTATACACATGTTCAGAGTTTGTAACAGAGTGCTGTGTTCCAAAAGAGACCCCTTGTGTTCACTAGAGTATACGTAACTCTATCTGTACTGCTTCTGCCAGAGAACAGTAGTTTTTTTTCAAGTTCTCCCAGATGCAAGTAATTTTGCTGGGTACGTATGATGAAATGCGACTTTTTAACTGCATGGAAATAGTGGAGCTCATTTTACTTTTCATGCTGGAGGCTTTATGGTACTATCGATTGTAGTCATTTTATGGTTTTGCTACTTGGAGTTTTGGAGTAGTTAGACAGTCTTTCATTTTTACAGTGCAACACTTCATGAAATACTTAACTGTGGAGAGAAAGAGTTGGCATGCATGCTGTAAAGACTGTTCAGGGTAATTTCTGTATTGTGCGTGATAAATGTCTTGTGAATTAAAACGAAAACTGTTTAGTTTTCAGCTCTCCACATCAATCATTAGTATGCACATTTACGGATACAGACAGTTTGTAGGACTGTACTTGTTGTCTGGTTACCTTCACTTTCCCCCACTTCCCCACAAGGTAATTGCTTTATCTTTATGCTGGAGAAAGAAAACTATTGACATCTGTGCACCAGAAATCTGGAAATCATTCGTTACATGACCTCATAGGATATAAATGTCTGGCAGCAGGCAGTCTGTATGAGGCTGGTTTGCTAGGTGTACTGGGAGAGGGAGATGGACCTTGTGTAGCTTTTTAATAGATGTTCATGCTCCTGGGTGTAACCCATCTTAAAAAGGGTTATGAAAGTGTTTCCTATAGGAAGTTTGTCTTACACCAGCTGTGCATCGTTGCCTAACGGCGGTGATTCAAATGCTTGTTGGGTAGAAAATTGCTGTAGGTGACCTATTGGTCATTATTCTGGTGGCTGCTATGTGCTGCTGTGCTTAACTCACTGAAGGACCAGACCAGCTGTTGCTGTGTGTACACACATGCAGGTTCTTACATAAAGGAAGTAAGATTTTTGGTTCTTGCGCTTGTCTCAGATTTAAAGAAAGATGCACTTAGAAATGTGCAGTGAGAAAGCAGGAAGATGTTAATAAGTGAGAGCTGCATAACCTGTTGTGACCTTCACCATAGAGAGCTCCTGCTGATAAAGGAATACTAACTGCTGCATAAAGCCTGTGTAAACATATGTGATCAAGTTGAAATGCAATTGTACAGTAAAAGACTTTTGGGAGCATTTGTAATGGTTGGAAGATCATCATATGGTGTTCTGTTTGATGTAAGGAAATGAGACATTGGATTAACATGAGGCTTTTGCTTTGTCACTTAATGACTGGGTTTCTTACTATGTGTAGTAGATGGCAGCAAGAGAGATCAAAGCTATTTTGTCCTGTCAACTTCCTTACCGTTTATCTGGACTACTGCTTGTTTGTTTTCTACACAGAAGTTTGTACACATTTAAAACTTTTAATTTAAATTACAGTTCCCAGTGTTTTCAGTCAACATTATATTACTACAAGTTGAATGATGACCAGAGTCTTTTTAATGTCCTTCTCTAATATTTTTCTTCTTGAAGGCTTTGATTGGAACCTGGTGTTCAAGTGGGATTACATGACACCAGAGCAAAGAAGAGCACGGCAAGGAAATCCAGTTGCTCCCATAAAGTATGTCTGTACCGCCACTTCTCCCTTCATTAGATTGTAGTTTGCAACTAAACAAAGCTAGAAATCATATTCTCTGATTCTGAAAGGGATCTTTACTATATCTTTCATTAATATTTAAACTTCATTATTGTGTAGCAGTATGAGACTCTCAGAAATAACTGGTATTTTAAAAAATACTTTAAAGCACACTGGTAGATTATTTACCCTTTAAATGAAGCACAATCTGCTTTTTGTGAAGTTGGTACCTTGTGAGGGAGGGCTAAAACTACAGCATCAGTTTTAATGTTTTTATTACTGGTACAAATTGCCACCCTTTAGATAAGGAGCGTGTGAGCCAAATGGGGCTTTGAAAACTGCCTCAGAAGGTGGTTGTAGTGTTACCCTGTTTCCCTGAAAATAAGACAGGGTCTTATATTAATTTTTGCTCCAAAGATGTTACTTTTTTACACGTATAGCTGCCTGGATACTATTTAAATTGACTTTTTTGTGAACTGTAGCTAGAGCTTCTTTTTGAAGTAGGGTTTATATTTCAAGCCTCCTCAAAATTCTTAAACAATCATGCTAGGGCTTATTTTCAGGGTGGGTCTTATTTTTGGGGAAACAGGGTGTATGTGCCATAGAAAGTGTGTGCACACAGCATTCGAAGTGATAGATGCAAAATTAGTTGCAGTTGAAAGTACTGCATTTTTTTCAAAGAGATATTAACCTTGAGATGCAAATAATAATTACCTCACAGTTTATGGTTCTGTAAGTATTTAATTTAATTTTTCTTGTCTGTTTAGGACACCCATGATAGCTGGTGGATTATTTGTGATGGACAAATCTTATTTTGAAGAACTAGGGAAGTATGACATGATGATGGATGTTTGGGGTGGAGAAAACTTAGGTATGTATATTATTTACTTTTGTATCAGTCTTGAAAGAATGCAGGTTTCATCATTGCACAAAATCAGGAAGACCATGACTCTGTGACAGTAAAGGCAAAGAGTTAAAACTAGAGTTAAAGCTTCACGTGCATTATTAACAAAATCCAGAAGATTTATTTCGATGAAAGAATTAAAGCAAGGTAGCATTTATGTGCTAAATATGGGAGAATAAAAGTGTTTGTTCATTAAACAGTGAAATTTTTTTGTAATGGAAGTTGGGTGATAAAATACAGGATGTAAACAGGAAATTGTTTTCAAAAATGCTATTTTGTTTGAAAGTCACATCCTCATCTAAAGTTATCGATTAAAATACCTTACATTGGCAGCATTTAAACATTATTGTATGTTTTAAGATGTTGCTGAAATTTAATCTTGAAAAGTGGAACACAGGAGTTCATGAGTTTAATGTTCTTACATACATCTTAAGAAATCAATTAAAACTTAGCTGACTGAAGAGTAATCTGCTTCTTAACATTAATAATACTATACTGCCTGGCATCTAAACTTAGTGAATTTTTAAATTTTAAACCCTTACTTTAGCACTGTGAGATAATTATGGTTGAGAAGGCTTTTTTTTTTCCTAGTTCCTTATTTTCAGATGTCTGAGTGGGATTTAGAGAAGGAGGAGCAGCAACTGAGAGAACCTGTGCTTTAACCATTTCTTCTTTGACCTGGTGGTTAGTTCTGGCTTTAGTAGGTTTTTTTGGCTCTTTGCATTACAGTATTGTATGAAAACAAAAAAATATTTGGGAGGAACAGAACTGTGACTTCTCAAGACTTCCATTCTGTCACTTAGTATTTTAGGGTAGAGATGCATCTCAGACATTCTAAGTAGTGTGTTTTAGGTCCAGTTCTTGAACTTGTAAAAACCCATGAGTATTTTGAGTCACTGAAATACGCACATGCATTGAGCATATGCTTGCCCCACAAGGCAAAGTTCGCTCTATACAGCATACTAAGTATGGAGACATGGTAACCAAATCATAGAATCACAGAATAATTTGGGTTGGAAGGGACTTTGAAAGGTCATCTAGTCCAACCCCCTATGATGAGCAGAGAGATTTTCAACTAGATCAGGTTGCTCAGAGCCCTGTCCAGCCTGGCCTTAGATGTCTCCAGGGATGGGGCATCTATCACATCTCTGGGCAACCTGGGCCAGTATTTTACCACCCTCACTGTAAAAAAAAATCTTCCTCATGTCTATTCTGAACCTCCCTCTTCTAGTTTAAAACCATTACCCCTTGTCCTGTTGTAACATGCCCTTCTAAAAACTCTCTCCCCGTCCTTCTAATAGGCCCCTTTTAAGTACTGAAAAGCCACAATAAGGTCTCCCCAGAGCCTTCTGTTCTCCGAACTAAACAACCCCAACTCTCCCAGCCTGTCCTCACAGGAGAGATGTTCCATCCCTCTGATCAGCTTGGTGGCCTTTGGACCTTCTCTAACAGGTCTGTGTCTTTCCTGGATGCAGGACTCAGGTGGGGTCTCACCAGAGCAGAGGGGCAGAATCACCTCCCTTGATTTCTGGCCACACTACTTTTGATACAGCCCAGGATAGGATTGGCCTTCAGGGCTGCAAGTGCACATTGCTGGGTTGTGTCCAACCTTTCATCCACTAGAACCCCCAAGTCCTTCTCTGTGGGGCTGCTCTCCTCCCTTCATCCCCTAACCTGTATTGATAAACATTTTTAACACTCCTGTAAGGACCTTAAAGGCTGGAAGACACATCCTTACAGTCGGGTGTCTGACCTTCCTATGCAACACGTGAAGAAACCTCTTATGTGTTTTGAACAATTACTTTATTTGCTTTTGTTTTCTCACTATTTTGACTGTATATTGCTAAACTGTATTAATATTACCGTTTTTCTTTTTTTTTTTTTTTAAAGTGTCCTAGACAATATTTGATTACTACAGCAATACTTGCATTTACTCTGAAAACCTCTTTTGCCGCTAGAGCATTTAAATATCTGATTAGCTGCAAGCATGTACTTGAGTGACTTTTTTTTTTTCTGAAAATTTAGCAACTGCTTTTATACTTTGACAATTTAGGCCATGATAGCAGGAAAGGACATAAGCAACAGCTCCTCACTCAAGGTCTGAAGACAGCATGCGAAAAACTGTTTGTTTCTCCTGCTGCATTCTGTTCCCCTTTCTCCCTGGGAAGGAGGAGATGGAGACTTTGCCTGTTCAGGGAGCAGACAAAAGGCACCCCAAAGTCAGTCAGTACAGCAAACAGCTAATGATGTGTTCATACCAGACTAAGTGAAGATGAGTAAAAATCACATGGCATATGATTTAATTGGCAGTAAATGACATAGGCACAAAATAACAGAAATCTGTGATGTGCAGTTTAAAATTCAACATGCACACTTGTTGGGCCTCTTTATTCTCTAGCTTATCTCTGAATCAGTGGCTTGATGTTATGTTCGAATAACCTGCTAGGTGGACTTGCAGAATAATTCTATACATTATATTTATACTTTATAAAACTTAGAATTTTCCTTCAAGCATATACAGAGCAGCTGTTGTAGAAGTTTTGTTCTTATGTTAGTATGGTCTCAACTTCACAAATTTCAAGATGGGCCTGCAGTATTTTACCTAAATTAACTAAGAGACAGCTCTTACCATGGTGCATTTTCATATTGTTGCTAGATTTGACTGTAACACATGCTTGTTTTGCAAAATGTTGATCAAGGTTTGTTCACTCTTGTCTTGAATTTGTAAACTCAAGTTCTCAGGATCTTTGCAATACTTTTTGATAAGCATAGGAGGATTGGAGTACACTGGAGAACTGGATGGACCATTACAAGGTTTGAGTCTAATTTGAAAACCTGTAATAAATGTTCTGATATGCCTTAGCGTTCTGAGAAATTCTAGGATAAACAATCTTATTGATCTTAGCAATAATCACTAAAAGTCTTCCCTGTAAATTGTATACTACAAAATTACAGTATTTTTTTTATAGTGATCTTCCATGTCTTTATTTCAGAGATCTCATTCAGAGTTTGGCAATGTGGTGGGAGCCTAGAAATTATCCCTTGCAGCAGAGTGGGACACGTATTCCGCAAACAGCATCCTTACACATTTCCCGGTGGGAGTGGTACCGTGTTTGCAAGGTAACTGTTAAGCCTTCTGCTAAATAGCAGTGGTTTGGATTTCTTCAAATGATCAGCAGGTGGCAGTAATTTCATTTTAAGGATCTTTTATTTAGAAATATTTGCAATGTTATCTACCATGAAGAAACATTAATTACAAGGAAGTTAATGACTTGGAGGCAACTACACAGATTGAGAGAAGAACCTGAGAGTTCAAAAAGGGAAACTTCTAGTAGACACAGCCCGAGAATCTGGAAAAGAAAGAAATATTTAACTTGGCGTTCTATCAATTCTGAAAACTTTGTGTTTATTTTGTTTTAAAGGCGGCTTTATTTTCAGAACTGTCTCATAAATCCTTATTTTATAGAACCAGAATATGCTAAGGTACAAATATACTTTGCTTGCTTTTTGTTAATATATGATCAGTATGTGATATGCAAATAATTATGTAGAGTGATTCTGGCACTTGTGGCAGTCTGGCAACTTCATTCTTTATCACATTTGCCTTTCCTGTGCTATGTTTAAAATACCTTTTCTATAGACCTAAGAAACTGCGGTTTTAAGAGCTTAGATAAACATGTTGATAAAATGTACAACAGTAGCTGAAATACTGAGCTATTTCCTTAGTTTCTCCTCTATAGAATGAAAATAGCAATTCTGATTTTGTAGTGGATTTTAAGTGATATGGGTAAAGGTATTGCATAAATATATGGTGGGTGTTTTGACCAAGGCTCTATCAGTTGTAGCTGAAGAATCAGGTTTTGGTTTAAAGAAATGGACTTGATACTCAGGGCTGAAGAAGTAAAAGTCTCAGCTAAGGGTTCTGTGAGCTAAAAGCTGCAAATAAAATTGTTTATCCTTGAAGGAATATGAAGCCCAGACTCTGTTTGACATAAAGCAGCGCGGAGAGCGCAGATGTGCTTGAATTCATGTTCTAAGCTGCTGATATATTTGGACTTGTGTTTCACCTTAGACTGAGGAACCTACTTAGGGTGTAATTCTTCTTTTCCACATTGGAGTCACCTTGGTGGCATAACCAAAGAATTTAATAGTTTGATAAAATAAAGTCATTGTGCTGTCTTCCAGTAGTTATAATAGGGATTTTTCTGGTCCCCTGTTCTTTGGGATCTATATTTGATGCTACAGTGAAAAATGAATAATAGTACTTATGGGAAAACAAAAGCTACCAATGAAATATCCTCTCTTAATACAGCATATCTTTATTCCAGTATTTATAGTTTGCATCAGAAGGATAGAAAGATCTACCAGTTAAACTGTATTGTAGGCTTAGGACGCAACTGGTTTAGTTTCGTGGTAGGTTTTAAAATGACAATGTCATAACAAGGAGCATGGTTAATAAAAATAAATTGTGTAGTTTTTCCACTCCTCTGCTACTTTTCCGTCATTTGGCTGTTCTCAATATGCTGCTTTTCTTGTGTAAATAGGTGCTTAAAAATAATTCAGCTGCAAAGTAGGAAGGAAAGGAAAAAGGTGTGGCTGTATGTGTACAAGGATACAGCAGACATCAGAAGTGCATCATCTTAGCAGATGCTTAGGATTCTGTGTTTGCCCTGGAATTATAGGTTTTGAATTTTGTTGTGAAGTCAAATCATCATTGTGATTTGATCATTTAAATGTTCTGACAATTAATATGACAGGTTTTTTAAAGTCACATTGTGTTTTCCGGTCATTTGTGTTCAAAATAAGTTTGTAAAGAGATCCAATGTGTACTTGAGTGGTGAGGACGGCTGAAGTCTGGAAACTACTGGTGTCTTGGGTACTTAGATCCCTTTCTAGATTTACCTTTCTCTGCAAGTGGTTGATGGCCTGTGTCCTTAGCTGTCCAGATGTCTCAATTTCTGAAATGCCATTAACATTCTGTGTTTCATTGAAATTATTTTTGAATTGACCTAGAAAAGTTGCATATCACTTAAAAGCAGGCTTGACAAGTTGCCATATGTTTGAAGTTTCCTCCTCAGTCAGCTTTCTTGGGTGTCAAACCAATATAACAGAATGCCTTAATATCCATTTGAGCAATGACAGAATGAGAAACCTGAGTTAATGGGATACCTTGTAATACAGGTATTACCAGATATGTGTAGGAACACGGTGCCAAGAAACATGGTGCCTGCGATCTGTGCTGGTCTTGCAGTCGGGACTTGTTTAGCTTATAGCATCATCTCTCCCGTGACTGTGCGCAGTTTGTTCTGGAGTGCTCTCGATAAGCACCCTGGTTTCAGCTGACTAGGCAGTATGCACTGCCTTTTGGCAGCCAAACAAATTGGTGGCTCTGGATGAGAGTCTTGGAGTCCTGTTTCAGGAGAGGGTAGACCACATCCTGGCTGTGTGGCGTGGGCAGAGACAGCTTGTGTCTGGCAGGATTTGTTAGACCAGTGCACATGGCCTTAATATACCACTTCAGACAAACTAATAAACCTTGCAGACCTTCATCTGCTCCATGCAAAGCTGCCTCTGATTGCTCACTGATGGGTTTCATTAGCTGTAACTCAGCATTAAGTGCTGGGTGTACCAAGTTCCTCAGTTCCCTGCCTTCTTGAGGGTTTTATTAGTTTGGGAGTTTCTCAGCATCTATATAGTTTCCATATTCCTGTTGCACTCATCCTGACCTGTTCTTCCCCAAGGATGGGGAAGCATGATGCAGGAATGGATTCTGGCCTTGAAAGTGCCTTTGGAGTCATTAAACTCAGGCAAACTGAACATCTCCTCTCCAACCACCAAAACCTGTTTGGCCTGTGGGCGGCCAAGCTGGTTGCTGAGCAAATGGGGGCAGGTGCTGGGTGACCTCCTGACACTCACACAGGCCTGAGGGGCTGCAGGCGAAGATAAACTCAGACAGCTCTCTGATATGGATTGATTGGGGTGTTGCTTACAGATAATTTAAAGGAATCTCTGCAAGGAAAAATCAGTCCTCAAACTGAGGTCCTCTCAGGGACCTGTGAGAAGAACTCGCTTTATCCTATTTTTTGTCTTTGAATAGGCAAATCCTGTTAAGTGCTGGCTTGACTTAGTTTGCTCTACTTGCTTTAGATGAATTTACTGCCAAATGTAAAATAAGCTTCAGAGCATGGCAGTTGCAAGTGAAATAAAACTTAATTTTCTAAGCCTAAAATTACAATGGAAGTAAATGAGTTTTACATGGAAGCCAGGGGATGGAAAAAGGCTTCACCCTCTTGCAGTCCAAAAGGAGACTTAAAGACACCAGTTACATAAATACAGGAATTTTAGTTAGAGATATGTTTGATTAGAAGTAAAGAATTTGGGTTAGTGTTTTTCACATTTATTGCGATAATTAATCTCTTGGATTTTAAAGCATTAAAAATATTTTCTGATTACTGGTTCTCCTCTGTTACCTCAGCTGTAGCAGACTTGATTGGTTCGTAGCCTTAAATGTCATGACAGCTTATGTCTTTTTGGAACTTTCAGTGCTCTGTTGGTAGGGATATAAAAGACTGAAAATACATCTTACCTGTGTTAGCATATCTGTTTTCAGAAAGGTAAAAGGCATTCTTAAATATTGCCAATTGTTGAGACTTTTATGTTTCCCATTAGCTTGTGTATCCAGGTTGAATACTCACTGAATTTGGCTTCTCTCAACTTACTCTTACTGAAAAAAAAGACAACAAAAAGCTGTGAAAACCCAACCAACTAAACAAAATAAAGCAAAAAAACCAACCAGCTAAACAGAAACAAGCACAAAGGACAACAACAAACCAACCACCACCAACAAAAAACAACGAACAAGCAAACCCCACAGTAATACCAAATTATTTCCATTAAGTTTGCAGAAAGAACTCCAAGATGTGCATTAAATTCTGGATGAAAACCTGAAGCAGAGATGAGTGTGGAAATAGACATAACTGAAATCAATGCATTTAGAATGAAATTTATGTTACTCTAATGCCTTTGGATTGCTTGGGTCTTTAGCAGGGAATCTTCTACCTGGCTTGAGGCAGCTGATTGTGTAGTACTAGGAAGGATTACAATCATCCCAAGGGTAAATGACATGGTTTAATTGCAGCTAGTTAAAATATAACCTATGTATTTCATATGATTGTCTCTAGAAATACACGCAGGGCAGCAGAAGTCTGGATGGATGAGTATAAAAATTTCTATTACGCAGCAGTGCCTTCAGCCAGGAATGTACCTTATGGCAAGTAAGTTGCAAGTGCTTCTTTGCCCTATTCATTTATTTTTTATGAGACAGCACCTCCCAAGGTGATGATAGTGCTAGCTCTCGTGTTATGTCTTAAAGATATAGTTCTACTGTTCTTGATTTTTCTGTGTATTCTTTAACATGTATGAAGAGAGCAGCCTGACTTTAAAAATGACTTGTTTTTTTTCTCCTCTAGTATTCAGAGCCGAATGGAACTCAGAAAGAGACTTAGCTGCAAACCCTTCAAGTGGTATCTTGAAAATGTTTATCCTGAGTTACGGTGAGTTTTGGCTGGATCAGAGATAGTGCGGAGTTCTCTTTTTGCCCTCCCCAGAAATCGTTGTTTATTTTCTCCTTCCTTGGATGTAAATGGTATTTTTAAATTTAGTTGTGAAAGCAGTGCCTCACGTGTGCTTATTTGCTTTTGGTTTTTGTTAGCTCTGTTCCTAAAGAGCCATTTTTCCCTAGTAAGCTGCTTTCTATACTTGCTGAAAAGAGGGTCCAAAGGGCCCAACTCATCTGAGCCTGAAGTTAGTCTCCTACACAAGCTGTTTGCTCAGAAGTGAACTGTTCTGTATCCTGTTGTCATCCCTTCAAAGCTTTTGCCTTCATTTGAGCACACACCTGGCCAAGTGAGGGGACTAAATCTCAGTACAGTCCAAGTACCAGGAGGCAGCAGACCAGAAGCCCTTGTATTTGGTCGACAAGAGTAGATGCCAAAGACACTTAAGATGTGGAGTCTTCTGCTCTTTCTGTCTCTTGTTCCCTGACACTACCTATTCATTAACTTTTGGGGGGGTATGAGAAGAGAGAAATGAGGGGTGACATTGCTAACAGTTTCTGTAACATGAATGCATTGTAGCTAATGAGAAATCCTCAAAGAGAAACACTTTTTGAAAGGATAAAAAGGGTTTTTTTCAGTAACCTGTTTGTAAGTATGTTTGTCAGATCTGAGTCTATAAACTAGTTTATCTGCTGTCAGCCTAATATTGGTAGTGTGATGGAAGGATACTGTGTGGCTTATAAGAATAATTGTTGTGTTTTGTTTTTTTTCCTGGGGGCACTTCATGTTAGTAGAATCAGGTAACTGCTGCTGGTGTACAGGCTGGAATGCAAAAGCACCAGCCATTACAACCATAGTGAAACATGTGCAGAAATACACATACTAAAGAGTCTCATAAACCATGATGATGCTGAGGAAGTTATTCTTTATTTTCTCTTAAAAGTGTCAGAGCATATTTATTTTTGCTTAATTTGTCAGAAAAAATATGTCTTGCAGGCTCCCCTGGAAAATGTACTGCCATAAGCATTACTTCAATGTAATGTCATCTTACTCTGTATTTTCTCATGTGCTCATTCTGCTGGGTTGAATTATTATACTCACATTATAGTAAGAAGTTTTAAAAGGAAGTAATGTGTACTTGCTTTACTGTTTGGCATGAACTCATAGACTGTACCTCACAACTGTACTTTGTTGAATGGCTTTGCCTAGCTATTTCTATACTATATGAGTGTACTTTATGTGCAACCATTAGAAAATAGGTATCAGCAAAACACTGAGATATAGATATCTATATTATTTTTTTAAAAAATTCCTAACCCCTTTACTAACACCTCAGTAAAAACTGTCTGGGAAAAATGTATAATGTCATATTTCTGCCACAAACTAGCTTGTCTGACAAATAGGGCTTGATGGCCTTAACTGATAGGATTAAGCTTGAGTGACCTTAAATTATGATGTTACATCGTCTTTAATTTGCTTTTTGTGCTGAGTTTGTATGTTCATCTTCATTCTCTGGTACAAGTGTATTTCTGTTCTGTCCTAAGCTTGCAAATTTACTCATGTTTGATCAGTTCATGATCAGATAATTGCCTTCTCTCCTCAGAAGATGATTGAGATTTCCAGATAGTAGTCATCACTCATCTTAAATCTGTCATTTTAAAAATACTCTGAGTAAAGACAAGGAGATAAGAAAGAAAAGGGGGGGGGGGGGGCGGGAAGGAAAAAGGAAACTGAATTAAGCAGATATTTCTGGTTTTATTTTAGGGTACCTGATCATCAAGATATAGCTTTTGGGGCTTTGCAGCAGGGTACCAATTGCCTTGACACTTTGGGCCATTTTGCAGATGGTGTTGTTGGAGTTTATGAATGTCATAATGCTGGTGGAAACCAGGTCTGTATGCCATTTTTTTTTCCACAGTATGTGATCTTCTAAAAAAAAAAAAAATTAAGACGTGAAACTTTTTAACTCGAGCGGGTATTGTGTACTGGTGATAGGAAGATGAACACATATCAGCAGGTCTGTTATTATAACAGATTAGCTAAATAACTTCTCCCTCAAACGTAATTTTGCATTTTCAGGATGGGAATCTGACCCAAGAGATTAAATCAGTGTGCATCAGATTATCGCCTTCCTTTGTGTCTTTTAATATTTGCTTTTATACTAGAGGCCCGTAACTTTCTTCCCATGAGGCTTTTTTCAGTGAATTAGTGTGTCTGATTTTTTTGGAGGGGTTATTTTTACCTAAGAAAAGGGTTGTATTAAGCATATGGTATAAGGTCAGCAAAACAGAAGAATGCTTTCCTGTGAGGCCTTATTAGTAATTTCCAGTTTGCAGCAGTGGAGTATTAAAAAAAAAAAAAGTCTTAAATCCCTGTTTGGCTCTTCTAGAAAACAGAGATGCTTAAGTGTCATCTCCTATTCATTCACAATAAAGGGAGTGTTTCAACAAATCCTGTATAATCCTGTTCTTAAACGAGTTAAATCTGCAAATGAGAGCATAAATTATTTCAAAGTATCTATTTATGCAGTTGTGATGTAGTTATCATTCACAAAATATAGGCATAGGTGCTCATTGTTTTGTGTGCTGCTTTGTCACTAAATTCTTTCCAGAATCAACTTGACTATAAATCAAATGTAAGATTTGACAGATGGTGTGAACTGTGGGGTTGTCACATGCAGGGACAGAAGTTGGACTTGATGATCCTTCCAACTCAGGGCATTCTATGATTAATGCTTCAAGTACCTCTCTTAAAATAGAGGGCTGGCCAATTTCAAATCTGCTGTTGAATGAGTATCAGAATTTTGCTCAATCTGCTTAAAATTGAAAGGGGAAAACCCCAAAAGTGGACAAAGCCTAAAATTAAGAAGTTATGATCTGAAAGATGAATCATGTTCATTTGAATGCATTGCCATTATATATGTGATATATGCCTCTCTTCCCTATCATTAAAGAGAATGTATCTGGGGAGGCTTTTTATATTACCTTTATGAAATTACACTCCTTTTCTGAACACCATGAGCAGAATTTGTATTGTGTTGGAGGGAATGACCAACATGGGAGAAGAGGGGTAGGGAACGAACCAGAGTCTTTATATCTTTACTATCTTTTTTCACCTGTTGTTATCAAGGGGGCTGGGGGAAGTTGGGATTAAGAGTACTCAGATATAGGCTGTGTAGATGATTTCCTATAATTTGAAGAGTGTACCCTGGGTTACGCTCAGCACAACTTAAAAGGTAAAATTTATGTCAAAATGGGATTTATGTTTTTGCCCCCTGCTTCCCCTCACAAGCTCGTAGAATTCAGTGATTGAAAAGGTAGATGTGCACCTATAACAGGCTGAAGAAATTTTGATGTATTTGACGATTATGTACAAATATGTAAGGTTCTGATAAGGAGCTAAAGGTAAAGCCAAATGCACGTAGGTGCAAGGGGAAGGTTTCAAGTTAGTGGTGTTCTACTAACTTTATATTTCTGATTTATGACACAGGTTTTTTTCATATGTCCTGATTTTAAATTGTTACGTAGAGTTATCTTATTTCCAGCTTGTGCCATGAGCGCATACACTGCTTGCATTTTTTCTTCTGGTATAGTGGAACTTGCTTGTCTCCATTGTAGCTGGTCAGAGTTCCTGATCACTGGAGGCACATTGTGTTTCATACCATGCAGGTCCCTCCCGTAGATGTCTCCAGCAGCAGACCTCGGAGCTCTTGTGAAGCAGTACCTTTGGCTTTTCAGTGTGCTCATTTCTTGCCTGATTTCTGCTGTGTCTGGGGCTGTCGCAGCCTTTTGATGGAAGGGTAAAAATGTATAAAGCAATATTTTAAAGGCTCTAACTTGCCCTGACTTCAGGGTTCTCAAACACCAGTTTTACCACTTCCCTGGTGGTATTTTCAACTGTCACTGTTCAGTATAAATCTTATAAAGGGGTCATCTGTTTCAGGGGCATTTGTGATTCCTGGTCAGCTCTGAAAATAACTTATCTAATTCCTTACGTTATTAAAAGTAACTATTAATGATTCTTGTTGACATCTTATGAACTGGACAGAATGGAGAAGGCAAGTAATTTTGATCTGAGGTTAACATATTGATAGTTGAAAGGAAAATTTTTCATCTTAAGGGTTTGGGAGGCTAAAAAAGGGATACGAAGTTGTCCTGCCTCTGCTTTGTTTTGCATAGATGTTGTTATTCATCTAATAGCTTGCTACCTGTATAACGGTGATCAAGTTTAAGTGCATGGGTTAGAAGTTCTGATTGTTTCATGCGGATCTGTTCTCAAAGGAATTTAATAATTGTTAAGTTTGCTAAGTTTAAAAGTGGTTATTCAAGACAAAAATTTGGTTATTATGTTATCAGAAAATAATTTTAAAAAAATGGGGAGGGTGTTATTAGTCATTTAATTTCTTTCTGAAACACTGCTTGCAAAATAATATTTAAATGTGGCCGGGCTTTGACCTGTGTATCTAGGGTTTTGTATTATACAGCTCTGAGTCCTCTTTAGTTGTTGGAGAAAAGCTAATCATGCCATTTTAAGTCATGAAAAGCATGATTTGGATGATTAGTGTGGCTTTAGTTGATAGATTAGCTTCCTTCCTGAAGGATAATTAGATAAATGAAGAGCAGTCTGGATTCTGGAGACCAGACTCTGGGGAGAAAGGCATGGAGAGAATCTGAACATCAGTGCAAGATCAGACCCCACACAGGACACTGAGATCAGACAAGCTGAGCAGCAGAACATACAGAATGGGGTTTTCTTTGCTCCCCAATTAAAAGTTGCATATTTAAAGGAAGTTCTGTTGTACGTGATGCCCTGGATAGGAAGTAATGCGCTCTCTCTGCCCCTGAGTTTGGCCCTCTTGTGTATTACTTTCTGGTGGTCTCTATCATATTAAGAACTACTGTTGCCTTCCTGTGGTACATGTGCTTTGGTTAGTGTGTGGATAGGGTGGCCACTGATGATGCAGACCAAGCTTTTAGGGTTTATATATATATATATATGTGTGTATATATATATATGTATGTATGTATTTTACATTTATATATAAATCTTTCCTACATAGAAGATGTGGGGGGGAGGGTGTAACACACACATACAGAGGTAAAAATACAGCTGGACAAATACTTTAAACCTGAGGATGTGTGAGTATGTGCTGTACTTGTGTAAAGCCGGCAGAGGGAGCAAACAGCCAGCCTGGCCCTGAGCACACTTGGGGATATTGAAGCAATTAGACTTCCTCTGTTTGAAAACGACGTTTTTCCTCTCCTGCTCTAAGGGAAGCAATGAACTGTTCTAATGCTCATACATACTATTTACAGATTTTAATCTGTGCTTTCTATGCAGAGATAGCATGTGTACCTTCTGCATATGTTAGTATACACAATTTTGTATGCTTTTTTTTCATTTTTCTAGGAATGGGCCTTAACAAAGGACAAGTCAGTGAAACATATGGATTTGTGCCTTACTGTTGTGGACAGAGCACCTGGTTCACTAATAAAACTTCAGGGCTGTAGGGAAAACGACAGCAGACAGGTCAGTATGTCGTGAATGCATGTGAATGCAAAACAAGGACTGAAAACGGGAGTGCAGGAACCTGCACTGGTAATCTCATCTTCTGTCTGTTCTGCTCTTCATTCTGTCTTGCTGTTGTTTGTTTGTGTGAAATTAGGCTGTGAGACATCCAGGCAGAGCAGCAGGAATGAGCTTGTGTACCAAGCTTTTCACAGACCAGCAGCAATCTTTTATGAACATAGAGAACAACAGTGGCCTTATATAAAGGTTTCATCCAACAGTATTGATGTGTAACAGTCTTCAGCTGCTATGTCTCTTTTCTGAAATAGAATATATGTTCCACAATGTATTTTTGAAAGGTCTTATTCAGTGAAGTTTGAAGATTATGCAGACTGTGTCTCAGAAGAGTGTGGTTTGGTTTCCTTTCTTATTTTTAGCTGTGACCTGTTCATAACAGCACTGGACTCCTTCAGTTCCTTTTTATTAATGCAGCATTGCAACTTCATCTATTTCCTATGCCTGAGGAAAATCACATTTGCAGAGTCATACCCTTTTTGATCTAGTCATATAACAATTCATTTCTTTCTGCTAAGTCATCAGTTCTGATTGGCTGCCGGCTTCCTTGCTTTTCTACCGGAGTTTTTGCAGACAGATAACTAAAATGTTGTTCCTTGACAAAGGAAGAATATTCTTGCCACTTTTCAGAAAAGGCAACTAAGGAAGCAAGATTTTCTTGAGAAGGTTTAAAAGCACAGTATGTTGGAAATAAAACAGAAAAAGCTTTTTTTAACATACTGTATTTGGGATTTAGCCTATGCTTGGCATCACCTTGAGCTTCAGACAGCACAGATCGACTGCCTGTCTTCTGTGTAGTTGAAAGGTGTCTGACAGATTTCTGGATTTCTGTAAAGTTGTCTTTACTAATTGTGCTGCTTGATTCTCTACATTCAGAGTTGTAGTGTTATGTGGACAGGTTTTGTGTTTCTTTTTTTCTCCAGACCAAAGGTTTCACACAGGTAATGCGGTGTGATAGCATATTTGAGAAGTGCTGAAGTAGAAGAAAATGATTTGCTGTCTTCTGTATTTATTGCAGAGTGTTAGTTGAATGAACAGTTGTTTTGGCAAGGCTTGCCATAACTTATAGACTCTTATTCAAGGATCGCCTAAACTGCATACTGTTACTGCAGTTTTCACAGCTTTCCCAAGCACGAGCCAAGGAAGCTTTTGGAGGTTTCAAAGGGCAGGACGCAGAACTTGCCCTTTCCCTGCTTTTCCAGCTCAATAACCATATTTTTTCTTGCAGAAATGGGAACAAATTGAAAGCAATTCTAAACTGAGGCACGTTGGCAGCAACCTCTGTCTAGACAGCCGAAATGCCAAGAATGGTGGTCTCACCGTTGAGATCTGCAGTCCTTCCTTGTCACAGCAGTGGAAATTCACACTTAATCTGCAGCAGTAGAAGGACTTACAAGCAAAACGCTGTTTCAATTCATAGACGTTGGGCAAAGTTTTGATTGAATTACTGATGTATTTCTTAAAACTTTCCACGGAACTTATATACCTCAGTATTCCACCTTTATCTGAAAGTAGGAGAGTGCTGAAGCAGACACCAAGGATCCAGGGTGCTTGGAGCACTGCAAAGGTGTCACTGGACATGACCGCAGCACAATTCCTTCTTGGTGTGAAGACTTCAACAATTCCTTTCTGTCTTCAGTTATGTACTTGCACAGCAGATAATTAACTCTAGGAACAACTGATGTATGATTAAAAAAAGGATCTGAAGAAACACCTGTGGGGAACAGTGTGGGAGGGAGGGTGGGAAAAATTACTAGGAGGTGGTCATTTGAAAACTCCATTTGCATAAAAGTCATGGTTTGTCATCTCCAGAAACACAAGTGTCATTTTGAAAGATTTTTTTTTCTCCTGTGTGTACTTGGTAATTTGAATATGAACTTTTCTATGATGGACTATGAATATAAATATATAAAAGTATATATATTGTCAGCTCCCAACAATTTGTATGAGTTTTCATCACCCTATAATTATCAATGAAGTGATCAGCATAGGTATAACCAGAAATTGTATTGGAGTGTGAGGTGAGTGAAACTTTATGAAGGTGCAGATTTTGTGCTGCTGAGTGTGATGTCCGTGCTAACACTGGATGCTTTTGCTTTGCAAACTGGATCTACTTCTTACTACTTTGCCCTCACTGGAGATCATGAAGCTCAGGAGGAGAAAGAAAATAGCAGAAAAAGGCAATGTGTCTGCACAGGTGATTGCTTGGATTGGTTATTCCAACTTGGAAATTCATTACATGTCCTCTGGATAACGTTAAACTTGATATTTGTGTTGATCATTTCTGTAGTACTTCATCTTGAAAATACTTCCTCCTTTGTTACAAAATTATATAAACAATGCAGATCTTTCATGCAGTCCTGTGAGTTCAGCACAGTTTTATTCTGGGCCCTAATGAAAAGAAGTTGTCTTAAACTCCCCTTTTGAGTTGTACAAGTAAGACAAAATAGTAATGTCACTGTTGACAGTACAAGATCTGAATTTTGACTTGCAAGGATGAGCAGCTATGTAATATCTCTGAATTGCACTTGCTTAATTTATAGACCTACTACTGGGGAATTCTGTTTTGTTTCTGTAAATGGATCTTTTGAATGGATTCAGGCTTGGCTCTGGGAATCAGCCTGGATACCAGCAGACCCTATGTGTTTTTAATCTGAGAACCAGTGCATTTTGCAGCTTCAGTCCAGCTGAAGTCATTTTTGTATTTAAATAAGTGTGTTGAATTTAACCCCAACTTTGACCTGTTCTTTCTTATGTTTGCATAGACTATATACTTTTTTTATTAAAAGCAAATGCTTCAATGAGCTTTGAAAATGAAAAGGTAAATAAGTACTAAAAAGCAAGATAGCATGGACGAAAATTAGCGCAGACATGCAGTGCCAGGGTGTGGTTTTGGTAAGGTGATGGATCTCAGAAAAATGTAAAGGTTGATCCTAAGGAGATGAGAAACATCTGCTGTACTGCAGTATACTGGTACAGTTCCCCTCTTTCCTTGTTCCTGGGAGTAGAGTAGTTCCTGATTTTTCAGTTTCCGTTGGCTGCATCTAAGTGTTAGGTGTACAAGTGGTACTTTTCTGGGCAAGATGGCTTTAGCTGTGCCAGTTAATATGCCTGTGAATACCTTGTGTGTCTGAAGCCAACTTGCAAGTGCCTGCGTACTTTTTAGATGGGGGCATTAATTCCAGTTTCTCCTATCCATCATGTGACTTTTTAAATGAATAAGTAACGCTTTTTTCTTCACAATCCATTTTCTCCACAACTTGCCTGTTTTAGAGGCCATACAGTGGATAATTTATTTTTCAGCTTTTATTCTCCCCCTATCTATAGTCTTCTAACCTAGCTCAGACCTTGAAGAACGTGATTCATAAACATAGCAGTAGATTTCTTCATATTCTTGAAAAATGAACACTGAAATAAGGGCTCAGCAGCAAGTCAATTGTGTGAGGTTTTGGGAAACAGAATTTAAAAGAAATCTCAACCAGTCAGCTTCTAACTGTGGAGGTATTTGCAACTTTGATACGAGGTGAAATCAGCAGTTGCAACTCTGAATATTGACCTGCCTTCTATCTCTGAATCAGAATTGCTAGTAAAAAAATCCATATTTCTCCTCTTATGTCTTTAATGTCAACTGCCATCATAAAATGTAGGAATAGTTTCACTAATTCCCCATGGATACTGTGCATAGGGGGTTGAATATAGAAGCTGTATGTTGCTTTTCTTTGAAAGAACAGACAAGAAGTGGTATCCTTTTGTTATGTTTACATGACAGTGTGCCAAAGTTACTTACTGTGATCTTAGGGGTTTTTAATGTTCAAGAAATTCTCCCATTTGAAAGATAAAGTAAGAGCCCTTGAAGCAAGTTGTGATGGAGTCTCCTGAGAACTTTTCTTACCATCTTCAGAGCAAGAATGGTGATACTGTTTGTTTTGCAGATTTTCAAAACATAGTTTGGAAACTGTTTTTTCAGTTGGTTTGAAAAGTCTGCTGTACAGAGCTTGTACTTTGTTCATTTTATAGATGGAAACCATCCTTGAAAAATTGTTTAACTTAAATAAAGAAGAATGCTTTATAGATAAAGGTGTGGTGCTTAATATAACTGAGAAAAACCAAGAAGTCTGCCTGGAGCTTGTAGATTGAAGTAGTTTTCAAATGCTTCAGTTGACTTGGTTGTTCCGTAAAGTTCCCGTTCTAAAAGTGTGTTTATGTGGGTGTACATTTGCATTTATGAAAAGAGAATTTGTATTTGAATTAGTATGGTAAGTTTGAGGAAATGGTGTTGTTTTGGAAGCTGCTTTACCTTGAGGAGTGACTTAACACTGACAATATACTGCCAAGGCAGACTCCTTCCTGCTCTGTGAGGCCTGATCTTCTTCAGGCTTCCACTGTTCCTCTGCTGTCAGAGACCACCATGCCAAGCAGGGCAGGGGCTCCTGCAGCCTGGAAGGACTCAATGATGATGGCGGCAGCAGCTCTCCTAGATGATGGGGGTGCCTGTCCTCATCTGCTCATGTTGTGTCTCTGCTCTGTATTGTGCACGGTAGTAATTCAGATGTCTGAAGTGCACTCGAAGCTACATCTTAAATACTCCGTATTTAAAACAAAAAAACACTCTTTAACAAGAAGAAAGGTGTCTGGGGAGTCAAACACTTCAAGGGTCTAATTTTGGGGGCTTGCAAATGAACTTGCACTGGCACAGGTGGGGAAGGAGCAAATCCTCATGGGTAGATGATGGACAGCTGTGAAACTGTGTGATCCTGTCTCCTGTCTGTGGGGCTGCAGCTGGGGCATGAGGCTCGATGGCAGCATCACCTGCCACAGGACATGGTATGATGCTCTCCAGGAGGGTGAAGGGGAAGAAGGAGAATGAATGAAGTAAAAAAAAAAAAGCTCTCTGTTTTGTCCAGCTTCAGAGTTGCCTCAAGTCAGTTCTTCGGGTGCATCCTCCTCTCCCACTCTCCATGACACATGGGACGAGGATCTTTTCTCCTGGTCTACGAAACTGAGCTTTACACTTAGCCCAAAGGCCATGACCAGCTGACATAACCTGCAGAAGCATTATTGGAAATATTAAAACATTTCTGTATTGACAGGAACATTTTTTACCTATCAGGCTGTAGGAAAAGAGCATTCTTGGGTACAAACTTATTCCCCCTGTGTGCCAGAAGTCAGTGACTAGTTGGCATGTGTCAAGAAGTCTAAGTTAAATCAAGCAAATAGATCTGTATGGCTGGCAAAAATAAAATACCATGTCAAACTGCAGTGAACAAAAGAAAAAACCTTCCATTTGCAGATTGTATCTGAGAACTGAAGTGAGGATTCTCCATCTGAAATGCCCTTTGACAGCTATGGGCTGACAGGTAGTGCTCACAGATAATTAAAACAGGCTTCTGGCAGTAGAAGCTTTTAATCTAATCAAATGTTAAATGCAGAAGTCTGTCTTCTATGTCTCTGCCTAGAGTCTTATGCATTTGCAGTGGATGCTCTTCTCAGTAAGCTTTTGCTTGCAGATTTTGCATCACTTCTCACCAAAACTCCATTGTTTCCTTTACCTTATATCCAAATAGATACGAAAAAGTCTCCCATTCAGTGTAGTTTCTTTGCTGGAATTTCAGGTCATGCTTTTTATCTGGTTTCTATGCATGGGTTTACTCTGCTTGCCTATCACTGTGCATAAAAATCAGATATATTTATACCACATTTGTAAGGGAATGTTTCATTTTTCCTCTTTGTGGATTAACCAAAACATATTTTAAGACCAAATTTTTTCAAGAAGATGCCTGCATGTCTTTGGAAAGGAAGCTAAATATTGGGAGAGATTGAAAGGCTGAAATCTGCTCGAGGTAACGACTGTTGTCTTAAGATAGGTCCTATAGACCATTGTCCAGTTCCTACCCAAATGCTACTGCCATAACCTTAGCTATTTTAAAATGTTATACTTTTGTATACAAATGCCAATGTCTACTATGACTTACTTAGATGTCTATTAAAAGTAGAAAATCTACAAAATTTATGTAGTCCTAATCCAGCCTGAAATACAGTGGATAATTTCATAGCAAGAATTCGTCAGAGAAGACTTCAGCAAGAGGCTTGTTCTTGTAGAGAATGATTTCAAATTAATAGAAACCACTGAAAAAAATAATCTGGCATAATAAACCATGATTACAGAATGAGCACAAATGTCGGGGTAGCATCTTTTGTCAGCCTGCACATTTTATTTACGGCTTAACATCCACTAGCTATTTTAAGATATGCTAGTAATCAAGCTTAAAAATTGGCAATAAAGTCAGTCCACAGATGTTCTCTCCGTACAGCCCTCCAAAGGTTGGCTGAATGGGTGCAAAATACCCTTTTGATTTGATTTGATTTCTTGCAGCACAGCAGCACGTTGTTGCTCTGCATGCAGGAAGAGGGACCCATTAGATATAAAGTCGCTAGTTCTACCCAGCAGATGTTTTCAATCCAAGGATTTTTTGGGGGCTGTGTTGTTGTTGGATTTCTTTTTTGTTGTTTTGTGTGTGTGGTTTAGTTTTTCTTGTTTGTTTGTGTTGTTTTGTGTGAGTTTTTTTAAATTAAAAAGGATCTGGAAGTAGCAAACAGCTGTTTTTTCTGCCATACCTGTATCAGTTAAACCTCACCCTTTGGTAAATCTGGGCACTGTGGCAAAAAAAGGTTTAGAAATTACTACCAGGTGCCTGTCGTGCTCTGGTTGTGTGGTGAACACCACTTCTGAAAAACCTTTCTGTCCCTCCTTCCTGTCCAGCGAGTTGTTTTTGAAGCAGACGCAAGGCGGATTTCTGGGTGGCAGCTCGGTGCGTGCTGAGCCAGCACGTGTGTGGCAGCTGGGAAGAGAGGGGGACATGGACCCTGCCTCTCCTCCCTTGTGTTGGCATCGGGGCCTGTTCCAGGAGACAAGTCCGTAAAGCAGCAGGGCAATATAACTTTTTTCCTATCTGTCTTGTAGAGCTCAGTTGGCTTTTTAAAGGGTTTAGAATGCTGGAGCTGGCACAGAGCGGGTGGCAGCGTTTCATAACCAAAAGCAGGTGAGGGGGAAGTTGTTGGACTTCCCCCCTCCAGCACCAGTGAAACACTAAAGCAGTTTTCCCATCCTGTGGAGCAGCAGGACCCAGCACCTGCTTACGGTGTTGTCCTTCCCTGCTCATCCCTGTGAGAACTGGGGCACGGTTTTGTCACTGTCCTGTGCTGCTCTGTGAGCAAGCAGCAGCTGGAAGGAGCATTAGGAGTGCCTGGTGGTGGGGCAGTGAGCCGGTGTGGGAGGTGGGGAAGGTTGGAGAAGAAAGAAGTTATTTTCAGTAGCTGAAAACTGGTTGAGCTTGGCGTAACTAGGCCATAAAATAAAGCCTCTTGTTTTCATGAGAGAGCCTGAGCTATGTTCTATTTTGCTTTCCAGCTGAGATGCCTTTAATAATAATAACTATTACTGCTTATACCAAAAGAGCTTTATTGCTGATACCTGAGTCTTAAGCCTGTAGTGGCGAGAGAGGACGGAGTTAGTTTTTAAATTGCATCAAGCTCTCAGTTTCAACATCAAGCTAATGTTTGATAGGGACATCCCTACTTGGAAGGGATGTAATGCTTTGGTTTAGACAATCGTGAGAAAGAAAATACTCCATCATGTATGCAGTTTGTGTTTTGTGTGGTATGGCCCAAACCATACTGGTGTTAGGCTCTCTGCCAGCTGGTTTCAGAATTGTATGAAGGCACTGGTTTTGCTTTTCCTATTGAATGAGTTATTTGGGAGAGTGTGGCATCTTTAGGTCACTGATGAGGTCCGGCCTTCTCTCATAGTAGGAGCTACAAAAGAAGATGAAACTGTTACTGGTATCTTGATATCTATGTAGAAAAGATTAAAAAAAAAAAAAGTAAAGTAGAAGAGAAAGACGTGTGAAATGAGAGGGTGTGGAGAAGGAGCTGCAGCTTAGAATGTATTTCAAAGTTAGTAAATTTCTAGTTTAACGAAAAATGAGATCTATCTCTCCTATGCTCTACAGCATAAGGTGTAACAACTTTACCAGTGATATCTGTGCTAGCTCCTAAGTTTCTATCTGGATGTGACCTCCAACAAAGAGCGTTCAGCTTGCATGTAAAAGACTGGGTACAATTTGCGCAAGTGTTTGGGATGGTCAGTTTTTAAAAATAAAATGTAGGCAGTTAAATATCATGGGAAACTGAGGAATTTGAGACTTAGGACATCTTATTCTTCAGCTGATCTACTATAATAATTTTCTTCTTGTCAGCTGTTCCAAATCAGTTTGTTTTAATGAGTAATTGGTTCCAGGCTGAATGTCCAGCTTCAACCCCCCCAGCCATTTTCTCTGTTCCTCAAAACGTTCTTCTTTGTATCAGAGCTTCTGGCGTTTTATTCTGTCGTCTCTCAACCTTTTTCCCCTTACGGACTGAGCTGCTTAAACTAGCTGAGAACCAGGTTTTCCAGACCATTCATTGCTGTTCCCTGAGCTGTCCTCAAGGTAGACGGAGGGATGGTGAAGAACTAAGGCCCTCCTCTCAACTCCAATAAAAACAGGATGAGGCCCTTATGGCTGTTGTAATAGTTAGGTAAGATTCCCACTGATGGTTACCACTCATGTTGTACTTTGGGCTTGGTAGATGCCCCATCCCTGGAGACATTCCAGGCCAGGCTGGATGGGTCTCTGAGCAACCTGATCTAGTTGAAGATGTTCCTGCTCATTGCAGGGGGGTTGGACTAGATGACCTCTGAATGTCCTTTCCAACCCGAACAATTCTATGATTTTATGTCAGACAGCCAGCTGGTCTAAAGATGTGGCTCCGAGTCAGTGATCCTGAGGTGTGGTACATCTTCCTTGACTTAGAGCAAATCCAGCATAGTGAGGTAAATCAATGTTGGGCCTGTAGGTGATAATACAGGGGGGAGGTTTGGGATTAAAACAACAAAACACTTCTGGATGTCCCCAAGCAGCACTTGCAGGCTACTGAGCTGAACTGATACTCTTGAGGATCTGTCAGTTTGTGTAGGGGACATCCCCAAAATTGTTCATCCACCTGGGACCTCTGACCTGTTGTGGTTCCCATTTTTCATAACAGGATTATGTGCTGGAATAGATCAAAGTATTTGCACACAGTATGCTGGTAAATCTTAAGATGTGTGGGTAAAATGGAATAAAGGAGGTAGACGTAGCTGAACTACAAGCCAAGTGGCATAGAGTGGATGCCATGGGTCATTTTATTTCCCTGTTAAAAGTCCTTTATCAGCAAGGAGCAGGAATTGTCCTGTTCCATCTGATTTGAGCTAGAAAGGCCTGGTGACTGTACAAGAAGAGGTCAGATCATGAACAGTAAGGAGAATACCGACAGGGAGTTAAAACTTGGTTGTTCTTTACAAACAGTGAATGAGAAGGCAAAAAAGAGGCTGTTTTCTGATACCAAGTCGATGACATAAGTACTTCACACTATAGCAAATTACTTCATGGATGTGAAAAGCCTTTTAGTGAAAAAAAGAGTGGTAAAACATGCACACACATAAAACATGCACCAGGAGATCTTTAAGTCAGACTGATGGGAGCTTGGTGGGGCAGGTGGAGGAAATATTACTTGGTGGTGATCTTGTTCCTTGGATCTCTCCTTAGGCATTTGCTGTTGTCAAAGTCTGGATGCTGGGTCAGCACATCCTTCGTGCTGTTGGCTGACAGTTTCCAGCTGAACTGCTCTGTGCAGCTCAGACCTGAGGCTGCACAAACACAGGGATGCACAGAGTGTCTTGGAAAAGAGAAGGTGGGTAAGCAACAGAGCATTGCTGGGAATGTGCCAGGCAGCAGTGCCAGCTGAGAACACTCAGCAGCAATTACCAAGCAGCTGATATTAAATATGTTTGCTGGAGAATTCCATCTTCAGCTCTCATTTCAAATTACCTTTCTTTGCTACAGCTTACTGACCAAGCAGTCTCCTTAATCTCTTGCAGAAAATACAAAAGAGTTTTTGATTTATTTCAATACTACATTGGCAAACAGTTCTTTAATCTTTCTAGGTGAAAGTCTGAAATTTAACATTAAAAAATGGGCCTAGGAAAGGTCAGGAAATTAATTTTCTTTTTTGTTGTGAATAGCAGAAATCTAGTGCCTTCAGGGATTAAATTCCATATGCCTACAGGTATAAACCAGTAAGAATCAGCATTATCAATAGCCTCTTAGGTAGAAGACAGCATCTTTGACATTCTGGTGTCTCTTTGTTGCACAGTCCCTAAGGACAGACTTTGAGAGCTTGCACAGACTTCTGAAGAAAACAAGTTTTTATGGACCCTGAAAACATGCCATGGAATTTTCCATTACCCTGGATGTGGTAATATTTGTGCTGCATCTGAATTTAGACCTTTATTAGCAGTGCTTGGAGAAAGGCTTATGTGAGTTTCTGAATGTCCTCACCTGGCACAAAGAGGGCCCTGGTTCAAGATGAGGCACGCTGGGCTCCATCACTGGAGAAATGATGACAAAAAGGGGAAGCAGCGTTTGCAGCCTGGGGACTCCTGCACTGTGGGGTTGGCGGGAACCAGCCCCACGGTTTTTTGCCAGTGCCAGTACTATACCATTGTTATCAATTTAATGTGGATAAAAATGATTCTTGGCAATGAAGCTGAAGATACGCCCAGCCTGTGTAGAGCTGAACTGAGCCTGCTGGGAACGAGCAATGCCCTGGAAGCAAGGACCATCGATCAACTTTCTGGAAAGATGAAAAGAAGAGAGAAGCATTCACTTTAATGTTGAGAGGAAAAGGCGTATCTTATTTAGACCTGGTTAAATGAAAGGTCATTTCATGGGGGCATAAAGGCTGGGCCCAAATCCGTGTGAGTTGAACACGACCTTTTAGCCTCCTTGCTCCACTCTGGTTTTGCCTGACCATTGGCACTGGAGGTGACGTTCACATCGGCCTCGTTCCCTGAGTCTGTGAAGGCTGGAGCAAGAGCAGCCGCAGCCGTGTTTTAAGCATTTTGTCAATCTGGGGTTGCAATGTGTGAAGAGCTCAGTGAGCGAGCTGACACATTCTGTTTTGCCAGGGCCTGAATTTCAGGGCGGTTTCCACTCTTGTCTCTTGCAGGAAAGACTGGGGGACTATAGGTACAGAAAAGGCTGCTTGAGCACAAGGTATCCGCAGAGAAAACACTTGTGTGTCTGCTTCTCTGTATGATACGGTTATTTCTGTGTTCACCTATACATACCAGTCCCTGCTGCTTTTTTGTCTGTGCGAAGGGGCTTTCCCTGTCCCTGCAGAGCAGCCCCTGCTTGCACAGCTTCTCTCCTGGGGAGGTCCAGCTGTCCCTCCTGCAGGCAGCTGCATCTGCTTTGACTGGATGCCCTGGAGTACAAGTTTCTGTAGGAAAGACAGAGATGGCAGTAAGACAAGTTTCCTGCTGGTTCCCCTGTTCCAGTTTCCTCCTTTTGGCAGAAAAGAATTCAATTTTTTTTTTTTCTCGTGATTATTATGGGCTGCAAAGAACAGCTCTTAAATTAGCCCTGAGGAGGTGGAAAGGTAGAGAAAGCTCGCTGTAGGAGTTTGGTCTGACGCATGTAATAAGCACAAGCTCTACCTGATTTGACTGATGAACCCTGTCATATGCACAGTCTTCTCCTTAGTTTGTTTTTGTTGTTTTAATGAATTTTTGGCAGCCACACCAAACGCAAGTCCTCTGTCTTTTTCTGAATGCGGCTGCAAAGTTACAGCAAAGCTTTTTGGTCAGAGCTCAGCTTGGGAGGTTCAGGGAAAACCCCATGAAATTCAAGGCCTGTGTGAAGGTGCCAAAGGTCCAAAACATTCCATGACAGTTGACCCTTTACCACCCTTTCCTAAAATACTCCTGCTCCACCTTCTCCCCACTGCTTTGAGCAGCTCAGAGATCTACACATCTGCTGTTCTTGCCACTTCTTTGGGACACGACTCCAGGTAAGATGTTATGCTTTGTTTTCAGTGGGGGAAGATGACTTCGCAACCACCCATTTTTAAGTAAAACTGTCTTAAGGAGACAGAGCTGCTCATGCATTCCTGGGTGCTTCAGCCTTTGTGTAAGGTCCCCAAGGACAGCAGCTACAGCAAAACTCATCCACTGCTGAGTTTCATTAACCACATGAGAAACTGGGTTAGGCTACCTCAGGCAATAGAATCCTGCAGGCTGCTGCAAGGCTGTCACTGCTGGAGAGGCTCTGTCAGCTGGGAGAAGGCTCTGCTGTCCTGCAACAATGAACTTAACCATAAATAACTCCACGTTGTTTGAAAAGAAACAGTAGGAGGAAATTCTTTCTCTCTTCCTGTTCTAGTTTTCTCCCTTTTGGGTAGAGTCAAAGCGATTTGGTTATTTGCAGCATGAAAGTGGGTCTGGTGGGGACCAGGAACTGTAAAACTGAGGTGACAACAGGTAGGGCAAGCACATGGGGAGAAGAGTTGGGTCTGGCTGGTCTGGCATAGCCTGGTGGTTAAACCTGATGCACAGGCATGAGGTTGGATCCCCATCTATGTAGCTGCAGGATAGGATTTCTAGCACTGCAATTTGAGCTGCAGCAGGGAGCTCCCTTGCAGCTCAGTTTTGTCAGGTACCTGGTCCCCCTGCTCAGGTATGTTTTATGCAATGTAAAAGCAGCTTCTAAAATCACTGTAGTGCACAATGCCTTGAAATTGGCTGCTGTTATCCCAGGCAAGAGAGTGTTGCTGAATAAAGATGATTTGTTTAAACTATCTAATGTCTGTTTATTGCATTGACCAAGACTCCTGACAGGAATACAGATGTTAAGCAGCTGGTCTGAGTCCTACTAAAGTTCCTTTCAAATATGTCAGAGCTTTTCTAGCCCAGGGTAACATGCACCAAGCTCCTGGCGGCAGTAACAAATTTTCTTCATTAGAAGTGTTAATATCTCTACTATTTCAACAAGTTTATTAAACCTGACTTTGCAGTATTTAATAGCACTGATTGCTCAGACTGGCTTCAGACTGTGGGTTACCATGTCTCTTCAGTTTAGTAAATGTTTGACATTATCCAGTGTCTGAAAAGACAAACTCTGGAACTCTGCAGTGACACTTTCCAAATTGCTTTTCTGAACAGAGCATTCTACTTGCTCTATGTTAATCGTGGATTAGGAATGAAAAAGGTGATTATTTCAACACAAAAATGTTATGCTAATGTTAAGCTAGTTGTTGGGATGCCTCTCCCATCCTGTCCTGATTTCAGCTGGGATAGCGTTAATTTTCTTCCTAGTAGCTGTTTTGTTTTGGATTTAGAATGAGAATAATGTTGATAACATACTGATGTTTTGTTGTTGCTAAGCAGCCAGGGACTTCTCAGCTTTTCATGCCATGTCAGGTTCACAAGAAGCTGGGAGGGGACACAGCCAGTACTGCTGACCCCAACTGACCAGAGGACTATCCCATACCGTACGATGTCATGCTCAACATATATTTGGCGGGAAGAAGAAGGAATTTGGGGGGCGGGGGAGTGTTCAAAGTGATGGTTTGTCTTCCCAAGTAACCATTACCTGTGATGGAGCCCAGTTGTCCTGGAGATGGCTGAATACCAAGTGGTGACTGAATCCCTTCTTTTGTTTTGCTTGCATACACGGCTTTTGCTTTATTTATTGAACTGTCTTTATCTCAGTCCATGAGGTATTTTTCATTCTTCCTCTTCTGATTCTCTCCCCCATTCCACTGTGGGGACAGTGAGCGAGCAGCTGTGTGGGGCTTAGC
Organism: Patagioenas fasciata; assembly: GCF_037038585.1. Taxonomy (NCBI): domain Eukaryota; kingdom Metazoa; phylum Chordata; class Aves; order Columbiformes; family Columbidae; genus Patagioenas; species Patagioenas fasciata. The sequence continues at coordinate 49,538,171 of NC_092522.1, forward strand.
TGCTGGCTGGGGCTGAACCGCGACACATCCAATCTCAGAAGTAGCTCAGTACTAGGCAATAGTGGGTTGTTTGGCACAGTAACGAAGAGGACTGAAAAAAGATGAATCAGAGTGACAATGGGAAGAGGAACAGCATGCACAAACTGGAGGAAAACTGACAGGTACAGAATGACACTTTTCTTTGCCAGTGTTGGATGGGGCTTTCTTCTGTAGCTGTGTGGAGATACAGTTGCTTATGTTTGGAGACCAGTTTTTTTAGTCCAAATGTTCAAGAGATACATATGTACAGTAGTACATATATTTGTCTTTATCATCTCCAACAATTTCCATGTTAAAAGTCTCTGAGATACAGTTGCACTAGTAGGCAATACATTTTTCCAGTTCTTGAGAGTGATTTGCAGTTTATTTTGGTGTGGTCGGCTGCAGATACTAATCTTATTTACAGCAAATTAATTGTATGTTGCTCCCTTCCCCTCTTTTCCCTCATAAATTTCCATTTTTGTAGATTATTATTTGGCATCATTGTACCTGTCTGTGTTTGTTATGTGGTTGTTTTTGTTGGTGGTGGATTTGCTTGTTTTTTAAATTTTGTGTCTGTCCAGAAGAAATTGAAGCAGTTTGCTTTGCTCTTTCCCCAAGGGGTACGAGACAATACTGTGATTTTAAACCCTGCCTTGCTGTTCTTGGGGAGGCCAGATCTGGCAGCAGGAATATCTACCCCTTCTTTTAAGGTTGCAATACAGCCTCGAGGCATGGCATAATGAAAAGAAGCGTATTTTGGCTTGTTGTACCTCAGCATGTTCATGCCACAGTTGGTACCAGCTGCCTCTGGGCCAGCGTGGACCGAGGGCTGCGCTGCAGCAGGTTGTTCTGACTGGTCTGGGGAGGTTATTCTCATCTAGGTTTGTGGATTGTGAATTCCCCGTGAGCCTGATAACCTGCTTTGTTTCTGCTCTTGCTTTTTGGCTGAAGGAAGGGTTGGGTTGCAGGTTCACAGGCAAAACCTGTAACAGGAAACAAATTATGAAAAAAAAAAAGCTAACACTGGTAAAATACTTGAATCCTGTGCTGGTATATCTGGTGCAGATGTTTCTGGGGAATCCCATCCAAGGCCTCCGCTGAGGAACTGGGAACAGCAGAAGAGGCAGAGAGGTCTCTGGCTTCTCAATCCTTACAACCTTTTGGCTTCTTAAACCCTCACTCCCTAAGACAACACTGGGGTTGGCTGTGATCTGACCCTTGCTGTAATCTTAAGGAAACTGGAGCACAGAGACGGTCTCTGAAGAGAGTTGAGGTGGCTTTGTTTTGCAGGGGTTTGATGAGATGCCGTTCATTCCCATGTGTGAAAGTGCTTTTTCAAGTCTTAGATGAAGACCTCTGATGCTTTGACTTGGTGGGGGCTGGGGGCGTCCCCCTCTGCGGTGGCTGTGGCTCAGCATGCTTTTTGCTCTGCTCCTCTCTGGGGACGGAGGGGCAAGTGGAGCAGGATATTAGAAAACATCGCAAAACAGAATGTTAAGTATGGCTTAATTAAGAATGACTACGTTGTCAGAATTATTAATTGCAAATTCTCCTGAGAATAGTTTCACAGGAGATTGAGTTACTGCAGGCCCTGCCCTGATATGAGTGGATGGCAATGTTTGAAGTGACAGTGTTGAGATTATGTGTATGTGTGTGTGTGTTTGTCTCTGAGTGTTAATGAGAACCTGGATTTCATATTTTCACAAATTAAATTCTTTGTTTTATTTGATTAGTGTGTTAAAGATGATTCGCATTGCTTCTCGCAGCTCTGATCGTGCTGATTACACACAGCGTTACCTCTGGTCACGGCGCATCCAGGGAGCAAAGTGACATGCTGCTGGGCTTGGCTTTCCAACCGTGACAGCGAGCTTGGAGAAATTCTCATTTGGATTATGACACAGCTGAACTTCTCAACCGGCATGCAGCTCGTCTCGCTGCAGGGCTTCTAATCATCCCTGTAGGTCCCTCCTGCCCCTGTGTGCCTGTGGAGTGATGCATGGAACCACCCGTGGCTGCAGGTGCTGTATTTGGCTGTTCGCATCTCGGGGAGCCCTGATACCTGCCGGGGGGTGTTTGTGCCAGTTCATCCCCCTGATGATGTACCTGTGTGTTTCCAGCCTCGGCACTCATTTGGGATGAGCCAGGCTCTGCTGTGTGCTGCAGGCAAGCAGCGTGGTTTGATTGCTTCTTGGTTTTGGATGTTATGTCTCAAAGTAGACACCAGTGGGTTCCTCCCCAGCTACTCAGCAGTGACTGTTGTGGTGCAAAAAATACAAGGCAAAGGAGAAAAGGAACCTCTTTCTTGTGGGAGCTGATTGTGTGAAGGGTCTAGAATACCAACACATTAGGGGTTGTTAATTGAGCTACCTATATGTTGAAAAGATTTCTGAGAGCTTGGCTATGTTAAACATGCCAGAATATCCTGCCGTCCACTGTTCTGTTACTAGCTAAGCAGCTTAAGAAAAATACTCACCTCCCAGAGATGGGGTCCATAGACACATTAAACAGATCAAGGAGCACACTGCTGGTTGCTTCTCTGAGTTTTATTTTCCCTGAAAATCTAAATATTTATTTGGACAACTTAGATGCAAACTAGATTTCTTCCTGTGGAAAAAAAAAAAGTTACTATGAAGAAATACCCTGAGCAACTTAGACACTCCAGATATATGACAGACTGCAGCAAGAGGTCAGTGTTGAGCCACACTAGCAGGTACCTGGAGGATGTTCTGCAGCCAGGGGGGCATGAGGGACACAAGCCCAAGGTGTGGGGGGCATCTTTATTGTGGTCGTTGGCAAAGACCCCCTGTAGTCCCACTTACGTGTTCTCCTGCAAGGCTGCCTCCCATTCTGGATTAAGGTTTAAACCAGGTCGTAGTAACTTGTCAACTTGGAGCTGTGACACAGTGGTTATTTGCAGTTGATGCGTGTCTGGTTTTGCCTGCAAATGCCACTGGTGCCGCATGCAGGTCATTGTTTTGGTGGGTACTGTTGGTGGTACCAACCATGCCAGGAAGAGTCGGAGCAGTATGGACAAAGGGCTGGTACCATTCAGCAGAGTGACTGCTGAGAACCAGGACAACTGCCTCATCCTTGTGTCCCCCTCCCTGCCCTGAGGGGGCTGGGAAGCATCGCTTGTGGGTGTCAGGAGGTGGGCACCAGCCCCCTTTCCTATGCCTGTGTGCAGACTATGTTCAAAGGCTTTTTAAACTCAGTTCTTTCTAAAGGAAATGCCTTTGTATTCAATAGCTGGATAAAGATGTCAGACTTTTGCCTCTAAGGGGTCTTGGAGTGAGAACCTGTAATTTTACCTACCAGTATTTTCTCCATATCCTTTCACCTAGACACCCAGAGGACAACCAAACACCTTCCCCACCTATTCCAGGAAAGAATGAGACAGAAAAGCAGCCGGCAATATATCTGACTGTATTTCAAAGTTGTTGATTGTAAACAAACTCTGTTGAAGAAATAAAATCACATGACAAGATATCAGAGTGATACTATAAATCCATTTTGTTATTGTTGCCACACTTCACATTTTTTGGAACTCAGAATTCAGCTCATGGTGTACAAAACTTGTAAAAATTTATTGCAAGCGTGCCTTTGTGTAAAACAAAAGTGGTGTCACAAAAGTAGTTCCCTGTCCCATGCAGAAACACAGCTGTGTATCTCTTAGTGTGGAGAGGTCACACACCTGCACTTTCTGAAAATCTTGGCTGTTACAAAATCGCTCTGAGAAGTTTTTCTTTAAAAAAAAAGAAAAAAGAAAAAAAGAGGCAATTGCAGTGTATGCTTTACCTCTGGAATTTCAACTTTCAACTGAAAACTTTAGAATGATAAAGAATATGGAACTTTGCAACAGAACTGCAGCCGCTATGTTGTGAGCACAGCCTGATGGACTCGTCCTGAAAGCCCTCAGCCAGCTAAGGCCCGTCTGTGTACTTGGTACTGTCACTGTGTTTGATGGAATCTAAGCTGCACATATTGAAAATAAAGGAAAAGTAAATATAGAGGGGGAGATTCCTTTTCCAGAATCCCCGTTGTTCCCGTTTCTACGGTGGCATGACCGTGCAGCGGTGCTCGGGCTCTGGGGCTGGTGGCTGCTGACTGGGGACAGCACAAGGACAGGGCTGGAGCGAGGCCGGCCGTGTGGCTGATGCTGGGCTTGTGTCGCTAAAGCAGCTGTGCGGAGTGGTTGTATCGAACATCAGCCTTTTTAACTCAAAGGCCACAGGGGAAGGGAGTACACATGCTAGAAGGATAAGAGTTGGTAGGGATCACCTGGCTCTTCTCCCTCTGCATCCCCAGCCTCTGAACTTGCCTCTGCCTCCTCAAACCTGCTGTTCCCCTCAAAACTCCTCCTTGTATCAGACTGTGCTGATTAGCCTCACCCCCATGGGATCAGACTGATCTCTGGCATTAATGTGAGTTTTGCTGTCTCTAACCTCACCCCAGACCATGGGGCCAAGTTATTTTTAATTTCAGTAATGAAATATCAGGAAAAGATTTGGCTTAGAGCTAGAAGAAAAACCTGGGTTGCAAAAGTAAGTCCAAGAGACTTGCAGTTTGTGTTCCATCAAATGAGCAACTCTTTCACGGAGAGGTGCAAATTGTTCAGCAGTCATGTTTTGCATGTGCCTTCACACAGCTTGATGCAAGAACAAGACCACAAAGTTACTTTGCCACCAAGCGAGTTGGGGTTCTGTTCAGACGAACTGTGTACTGGGTTTTGCTGTTTGGTTTCTGGGCTTTTTTTAGTAAGCAGTGAAAATAGGACAAAATGCTCTGTTTAAGGTCCAGAGCACACTGCAAATACTTGACAGGTGAAAGCATTTGCCAGCTGCTTTATTTTAGAAACAGAGCTCCCATGGCTGGGAGCAAACTTGCATGTGCCTGGGGTCTTCCCTGTTAACACAACACTAGCTCTACTATGAAGTCTGTCTGTTCAAGGAGCTTGGATCCCAAACTGCACTCATCCCCCTGCCCCCTGCTTTGTTTATCCAGTCAGGACCTGCATATTCTGGCCCTACAGGATGGTATTACAGTCCTTTCCTACTTCATCCAGGTACGACATGCATTCAAGGGCTGTTGCAGCTACATCAAATGAGCACTTGTGCAGAGTGAAGTTTTTATGGATAAGATTTTTGCACTACACATTGTGTGGACCACCTTGACATCTAATACAAGCAATTATTACTTCAGAAAAGTGATATAAAAGGAATTTACCACTTAAGGCCTTTATGTGATACATAACAGCTGCTTACCACGCCCATCAGAACGGAAGGGTTTAAAAAACAAAAAACCAAAACCTACTCAAAAACTCCCTGACCATGTCAAAGGTTCCTCTTTGACAGTGAGCCAGAGCTGAGGAGTGTTACAGCCATTCTTATGGGAGCATTGGGGTGGTGATGCTGATACCTGTCTTAGATCCATGCGAACATGACGGGCAGCACTAACGGGGCAAAGCAGGCAACACCTTCACAGTGATTGCAATTAGTACAGGCTTCAGAAACAATACCCTGTTTCATCTGAGATTTGCAAACTAGCAGAAAGAAGCAGCAAAGTAATACTATAAAAGTAGACTGAAAGGCCAAGTCTGTGTTGTCACCTCTTCCAGACTGACCAAGAACCTGTGGGATGATATGGATGTGCTCTAAATGCATGGAATGAGGGAAGCAAAGGGAAGCACAGGGCTAGAAACTTCTCCAGGGCTCCATTCCTGAAGACACTTCTCTCAGAAGAAGAGACCTTTCTTGTACAAAGCACAGACATTCTCAAATGTTCCCAACTGTGAGATGATGATAAGGGAGTTTTCCAGTTCCTAATTCTTCTGGAAACAAAGGTAGGTTTGGGAACAACTGTTACAAGAAGTATATATCAAGGTGCACTGGTGATGGGCTTGCACTTGAGCAGACAGTGACATGATTTGTCTGTGCAAAATACCCTAGTTAATGACAGGCCAAATATATACATGTTTTGAGCTTAGAGTTCCTTGCCTTTGGGAAACATTGCTAACAGTCCTTTGCACTCAACCAGATTGAGATAAGCTCTTGTTTTACAAACAACTAATCTTACATCAGTCCTAGCAACAAGAAAGTGCCACGGTGAACTCCACAAGAGATGGATGGAAGACTTCAGATTCCACCTAAGCCTCAGTGAGTTTTCTCAAGTCAGTAATTATTTATGTCAATTTCACATTGACTATTGGACTATAGCAAAGCTTCAGACTCTGTTTATTTCCTCTAAGCTCCTCCAGGCATGTTGGGCTGCTGTTTTATCCAGTCTTCTCTTACTTCGGGGCAACTTGGTTTTGACTCATAACAGCCTATATGGAGTAAGGAACCGGTGCTAACAAAACCCCACAGCTCTTACTTCAGGGTGGAATAATGCTGAGCATGCTTTCATTTCTAGCTTGGAAAAGTGCATTTGAACAAGTCACTGAAAATACAGAACATGGACTTTACCAGCAGGAGTGCAAACTCCACTTTACTCCCTTACCTGTCCTGTGCCTCAGTGACTGAGAAGGGAAGGGGAAGCTTCTATTTGAGGAGCTAATGATGCCTCATGAGTGCTGAGGTTGTTAAAACACTTTGCAATCCTGCCATGGAAAGTAGCACAGATGCACAGAACTATCGGCACAGAACTATCAACACAGCATAATCCCTTACTCATCAGTAAAATCAGTTCTAGGACTATGGGACTATGACATGTAAGACTCACATATTGGAGGCTTCTTTCACTACTCACGAGCTCAAGACAAACTACTAAATAAATGTTTGAAAGGAAAAAAGAAACCAACCTCTTCAGTCGATAAAAGAAAACACAGAAGTGTGTCTGGAAGTAAAAAGTGGGAATGCTGTTTTGAGAATTGTTTTTCATGTCAGTCTGGAAACAGCTAAATTAATTTTTCTGTAGGAACTGTCAAAAGAAAATGAACTTGTACCCATTAGGGACACTGAAACTTCTATAAATTTGAATTGTGCCCTAATGTCAAGTGCAGAAATGGGCTGAAGTAAAAAGTGTCAGAGTTTCTGAAAGCCCTTGGAGCATTTTTCAACTGAGACAACAGCAGTGGAAACCATTTCCCAGTGGCTTCTAAGCTTTAGTGAGTGTTATATTACACACTGAGAAAAGAAATGCTTTTCAAGAATGGATCGTGGCACGACAGGCATTTCTTGAAAGAAGTACTGTGCATAGAAGGTGGTCAGTATGTCTTACTGATGGTCCGGTTCTTTGAAACAATGTTTGCATACCATAAATAAGTAATTTTCAGTTTTCAGAAGTAGGTGTAAATGAAAGTTTAATTCAGCAGGAGAGAAAAGAGCTTTGCTGCTCCCTTGCCTACTTTAGCTTCAAACTTCATTTTTCCTCCCCCTTGAAAAATTTAGAGCTGTTCCTCTGTGACCTGGTTGGTATTTCCACTGCATTTTAGCTACTGCTGAGCTTTAAGATCTCTTACACGGATTGTCTCAAGGCTAAAAAAAAAATCCCCAAAACAACTCAAACTTGCTATCATTTCACAGGTCATTGTACAATTAACACACACACACTGTAACTAGCATCCTTGCACTACTTGGAGACTAATTCCACCCCCCCCTCCTTTTTTCCCTTTAACTAGGGAGAAGCTTTAATCTTGTGAGCAGGTGGGGAATGAAATCTGAGTAAGCCAATTTGCGGTAAAGGAAATGTTACAGAAACTGAGCTGCAGTTAACAAATTTTGCCTTTTAAAAAAAACAAAGGTTCAATTTCTTCCTTAATTACTTTGCCTTGTTTGGAGTAACATAAAGTGCAAGATACTTTTCAAGAAGGAGAAATCTTAGCTTTCCCCTATTCATTCCCAGTCAATAAATGGAGAAGATGAGGTGGAATAGTCATCCGTGGATATAGACTATGCTTTGGTGGCTTTCACTTGCTGGCTTTCAGAGCCAAATTTAGGCATTTTTGCACGTATAAATATATATAAATATTTTTGCTTATTTATGGAATGTTTGTGTATGTTTAGGGCATCAGTTCAAAATGATGAGGGATGGTTAAGGCTAAGAAAATGAAATTCATTGTGAAGCTATAATTTTGTCTTCATTTTTTCCCCTTTACAAAGGAGACTAAAACATCTTCCCTGTAATAGTCAGCCACTGTGTAATCCCCTGTCAACACCAATTCTAGGGAAATCTACTCAGGACCAAGTCCCTGAGGCAAAAAAGCTAAGACCTCATGACTTCAGCTCAAGTAATCCATACAATTAACAGCATACATTAGTGGCAAATTAATCATTCCAGAAATAAAAGGCATTTTCTGTGTGGGATGGCCTAGATCTGAGCCCTTAAGCATGCGTAGTAATGTAGAAATTGACCAAGGGCTTCAGACGTATCTGAAGGGGCTACAATAGAGGTGGAGAGTGCTGTGCTTGCTCCTCAGAAGCACCAAATGGCTCTAAGGAGGCCTTGCAAACCTCCCCATCTCTGCTGGGGGCATGTGCACCTTGCAAATGCTCTGGCGTTGAAAGGAAGCTGGGATCCCAGCAGCTACTCTTCATTCAAGCAGTTTCATCAGCAACGTTCCAGCCAAACCTTTCCTTACTGTCCCAATTTTGAATACAGTATAAATTCACAGGATAAAATGAAATTGGAGCTACTCTTCCTGTTGCATATGCCAGCATAGGCTGGCATTGTCAGAAGCAGGGACCAACAGGAACACCATTTGCCTTTAGGTACCTCTGTGGAATTCCATTAAAAAAAAAAAAAAAAAGGAAACTGTGGGCTTATATTGCTGAACGTTTGTTTTTCATGCCTCACACTAGCTCCTCTCCCCCTTTGAATGCTTACTTACACAACTAAGAACTAACTACCACCCACAGTCTGAAGAGGGCTCGTTTCCATTCTCTGCAGGGCCAGGAAGTTTTGAACTCATCCTTGGGCTCCCATGTAGCTCAGCATTGCCAAAGACTAGAGTGGTACAGACCCTCTCCTCCCTTTTGAGGCTAGGAGGCCTCACTGCACAAGGCTTTGTCCTTTCTCCCATGGTTCCTGGGTGGAGACCTTGTGGACTAAGAAGTGAAAAGGGATGCTTAGGAAACCTATAGGCAGAGCAGGATGTGTGGGATGGTCTCCAGGCTTTACTGGAAGCAGAACCACTATGGAGTTGGCCACTTTACTCTCCTGGTAATCAGGTGAGATCTGCCTCTAAGTCTACTCCAAAAAAAATAAGACTTTGGAGGAAATAGATGTCAGTGCTAGGAAGCTCTTTGGGCTAGTCAGTATTTACTAACCTTCGCTAGATTCTTCCTCTGTTATGATTTACATGCTCTACATTTGCACATCACACCACAATGAAATCTGGGGAATTCTCAAATTCACATTGGTTACCCTCTATTGTCTCTCACCAGGTAGATACATATAACTGGTGAGGTTTACACTGATAAGGAAACCCATCACTCACTCTCCTTCCTCTTGAACCAACCCAAAGTCATTCTTTGGTAAAACTTCTCTGGCTCAAGGACAGACCTAAAACCAGTTGGTCCTCTAAGCAACATTGTTTCTGCCCTGTAAGTTAATGCCACTCTGTTTGTGTCCATCACTTCTAACCTTTAGAATACAGAGTTTTTTGCTTATTGAGTTGTGGAGTGAAATCAATATGGTGTAGAGGGGAGGGCAGGGCAGTATTTCATCTCAGTATCATTTCTCCTGTTTCAATCATATATCTCTCTCAGGCCTGTTTTCCAAAGCTTCAGCTGCCTTCAGATTCCATCAGCACCAAAACGTGGTGTTTCAGCCATTGGCACCAGCTCATGATGGTGCTTGCCCTCTACAGTGTTACTCAGAACAGGGGAACTCTTTGGGCCTGCTCTGGTTTAGCGAGCGTTTTAAGGTCTGGTTTTAATTGGACTTATTTCATTTCGTAAAACACGATGCTATGCTATTTTGCTAAACATGTAAACTGCTTAATTACAACTACTGTGACAAGCCCTGAATTCTAACAAGAATTCCTACAGAACATCCTGCAGTGATAATGGGGAACACACTGCTATTAGTGACTTATTTTTTTCCTGCCAACTGTGTGCCAAATGAAGTTCTAAAACGGACAAAAAAAAGTCTTGACAGTTACAAATAAAAAGAAATAAATTGTGGTTCCTAAACACTTAACAGTCCATTACATTAGATTTTTAAGCAACATTTAAGATAGTTGAAATCAAGAAAAAAATATAATTGTTATACTCTGATTTCTTACTTACACACTAACCGTGGCAGTTAAGTTATGAGGCAGTATTACTGACTGGTTTACTCACTGTTAACACAGTATTACTCACTGTTTGTTTGTGTATAAAACATTTCATCCTGGTTAAAAAAGAAAATCAATGTAATGCATTTCCATTTTAAATTTACTACTGTATTTGGTTTCTCCTAATTTTGCTGCGTTCTAACTGGGATCAAATTGTCTTATATTACACTAATAAAAACAAAGAAAAAAGACAGAAATAAAAAGTCGTAACTGGTCCTCAGTTCCTGGCTGCCTGCCTGGGAAGGTTTTATTTGTCAATACGCTTGCTTCAGTGTTGGTGTATCTGAACTGCTTCGTTTCACACACTGGGAGGGAGGACGGACGGACAGGAGCGATGCTGGACAGGGCAGCAGTCTCTCTCAACCACAGCCCATGGTGCAGACTTACGGTGCTTGTCCCAGAATTAAATAACTCCAAGCAAGGTATAGAGTTTTCTCTAATGCCCGCCTAGGACTGCTGAGCTATGACATATATGACATGCTCTTAGCCCAAGAGGAACGTTACAAGATGACCGTCTTCAACAAATAGTATTGAGATGACGACTAATTTAAGACTGTTTCTGGTGCACAGATTTCCACAGGGCATTCATGTATGCAGTTTTGTGTCAGCTTTTCCAGTGGCACATTCTGCAGGACATGTTTACATCCAGTTGCTACCAGGAACAAAATTCCCACCTCTCTAGTAGCATCACTTGGCATTTTTGGATAAGGACAGCACTGGTGGTGTCACAAGTTCCTTGCTTTGCCATTCCAGGTGTGGTATCTTCTTCTGCTTACCCTCCACCCCCTGCCTACGCCACCAAGAACAATGCATCAATGGGAGGGTGAGGTGTCTTCCAAGCCCAGAAGCTCCTTTACAAGTCTTTCGCCAAACTGTGCACGGCTGTACCTCGTCACATGGTAGGCCTCCGACATTTTGTAGAGGATGTAGGCATTGTTAATAGCGATGCTGATGGCAAACCAGAATACTTGTTGCCAGGTCTTGTTTGGTTTGTGGGAAATGAAATACCTAAAAAGACAACAGACAAGGGGAAGGAAAAGCACTGTTCAGCCAAACCTTGCAGGCGGGATGCAAGAAATAATCCCAGACAAAGATCCTCCAGTCCCAAAAGGAAAGCAGGCCCAGGACTTAATACCTAGTGCAACCATCATCTTAAGAACTTTTGTACAATGTATTTTACAATCATTTACAGTTCAATTGCACAATTTTGGAAATTTCTAGTAGTGTCTAAAAGAACAGACTCATTTGCTTTCAGAAGCAAAACCTCAGCAACACTCTCATCTCTGCACCACCTCATGTAAATAAGAGTACTGATACAGTCCCCTCGAGCTTATCCGGGACAAACATCCACGTGATGGGAGCTGTGGGTCTGAATCCCTTCAATTTGTAACAAAAAAAAAAGCCCCAGGCACATTATGTTACAGTTTAGGGAAGATTCCTGATACTTCCCCTCTTGCTTATCTCTATTGCGACCAAAGAATGATTTCTGCTGCTGTCAACAGCAGGTGGGAGGATGTGGGGGTAGAGCCAGAGCATGCAGTGCTGGTATGTGGAGCACCTCTCCACAATGCAGAACTAGAAAGGACTGACATCCTTATATTTAGGTTCTGAATAATTCTAGGATTGCCAGAATATTTGTTCTTTGGTCATGAGATTTCCCACTTTCCTACTTTCATTTTTAGTAACCATTTAAATCTGCTACCTCACCTCTTTTTCATACTGATTTCCTCAGATCAGATCCCAACATCAATCTCCAGCAACCACCTCCTCTCTTTTACTGAATTCTTGCTGCCTTGCCCAGAACTGGCCTGGAAAATCTTTGCTGCCTTTCTCTCGCCTCAGTTTTTCAGTTCTTGAAATCATCTGCACCTCCTCGCTATTCCAAAAGCCAAGCTTCACCACTGCTGTTCTTACTCATTTCTGTTTCTCCCTGCTACATTGAGAGCTAACACCAAGGACTCCCACTGGAATTCAGGAATGAAAAGATCTACATTCTGCTGTCCCCAGTCATCTAGATCTGCTTTACATCCGTGACTGAATGCCTTTTTCTTCTGGCTCCAGGTGATGCAAGTATCACCAGGACAGACAATCACCTAAACACTATGTGCTGATAGAGGCGGAGGGCTGAGGTAGCCTGAAAGACTTGTGGGGCTGGCAGACCCTTGTTAAATTCTCTATTTAGCCTTCAATTTGATGTAAACAAGAACATCAGCCTGTTGGATCATCTTCCCAACATTTCTTACAAGTTATTTAGAAGACACTAAGAACACACATCTTAATTATTTTTTTTTAAATTGGGTAGGATGGGTGGATGGATAGATAGGGCCAAAACAACACCAGCAATGCAGCTCTTGCCCTTTTGCAGAGCCAGCTGCCGATCTTCGACTGAAACGGGAGTTTTGTCAGATATTAATTCCATAAAAGCAGAACCAAGCCCTCAGCTGCAGCTCGACACACAGAACTCAAACATTGCAGCAACAAAGGAGGAGTGAAAGAAATAAACACATGCACACACACATTCTTACTTACTTGCTGTATTTGTCATCGTATTTGCAGATATAGCTAAGGTGAGCAGCAAAGGCTTCAACTGCCAACGGGCATGGAATTTCTCCACTTTTTCTCTTAATTATAACTCCTGCATCAATTACAAACATAGCAGTTTTAAATCCACTTCATAGGTCTAGTAATTAAAAGATATGGTTTCTATATACAGGTTATTAAAAAATAAACCTTATTGACAATTTCTGCCCTAAAACTGGGAAGTTACCTGCAACAGAGATCCTAATTTAAGTTTTTTTCTTTTCATTGGTAGTACACCGAGCAAGTGGAAGGGGAAGAAGAGTTATAGTTTTTCAGTTGGAAATGAAAAGGTGTTAGACACAAACACTTCTATCATATGTTCAGAAAAAAACACACATTGCCAGAGTTTCACAGTAGCCCCCATCCCAAAACGGTATTAGCCTCTCTATTGGTTCTCAATGAGTTGTGGTCACCTCTAGAGCTGTGACCTGCTATTTTATGCTTTGAGTTCTGAAGGTCCCAAATGAGTCCTTTCAAACGAGATCCTTTCCTCATGTCCACCCACAAGGCCCAAGAGCAACAGCATCTCCACTCCACCAGGTGCTAACTGACAAAGAAAGAAAACACGAGAAGAAGGAGCCAGCCAGTTAAACTCAGTCATGACAGAGGTGATGCGGGTAGGTGAGCTGAAGGAGCCACGACCACAGTGTATCTGGAATGAGAAGCTGCCTGACCTGCTGCTGTGGGGAGCCAGAGCTCAGATGTACGCATAGGTTGCTCAGTGGAGCTGAGTACACATTCGTCTGCCTGGGAGCAATGTTCCCTGCCCTGCCTGCTCAGCTGGATAGACCATTCAGCTCATCATGGGGGATGATTATCCTGCCTGCTGCAGAAATCTGTGGTAAGGCAGCAAGTCCTCTGCAGCCACCTACCAAACATTCTATGCATAGACAAAGATGTTACTCCAAGAATGGGCCCCATTTCTTCACATGGTGCATCTTTGATCTGGCTTCTCCAACACTACAGCAGTAGTTCTGAGTACAACACTCTCCCAAGAAACTCCCCTAGCTCTTCTTGGATTTATTCTTCCTCTCCTCTGTGTCTTCCCCATCCGGAGGAAGCTGCTTGTAGAAGAGAAGGATAAGTAAAACAAACTTGTAGTACTTTATTGAGGAGTCTGTTCCCTAACGTTTGACTTTATGTCCCTACAGGGTTTGATGGTCAGCTCTCCAGGGTATGAACCATCTCTTGCTCCATGTCTAGGTCACACTGCCTAGTGAGAATCCCTGCTCTCCCCCAGGCACAACGCTATTTTTCTCCAGGTGTAGAAAAAGCACAGCTTGGTTGCACCTTTCCTCAGCATTGCTTCAGTACAGGTACGATTCTGAGCTTTCTCATTTCTCAAGCCTTCAAACTCTCACTGCCTTCCTTCTGACAACTCTTTTACAGTCATCCCTAAAATGCTCCTCACGTTATGACTACAGACTCCACCATTTCATTCCCTCAGCTGGAAGTCTCATTTCATCCATTATCTCTGTCAAGCCCCCTGTGCTGTCCTAGCTGGCAGGCTCTATTTTGAAGCAAGACTTACGACACATACTAAATGTCATGTTACAGCTGACCCATGCAGCAATTTATTTGGGGCCTTTGAAGTTTAATTTTTCAAGAGTTCAAAATGATACCACATTTAAATTGTTCAAAACATTCTCTTTTACCTCTGTCTCCCCAAGCTGGGTGTAAATGTAGCCCCAAAGGGATGGGGAAAAATCCCCAATCAAATAAATAAATGCTTCATTAACTTCACATACTTACTATAGAGCTTTTCTGATCCTTTTAATGAGTCCTACAAAAATCTGGCTAGCATGAGGTAAAGAGGGCTGATATACCACCAGCCTGCTGCATCAGTGCTGCAAAATCACTTGCCATCCCACCTGGCCAGGTCAGGAAAGGATAAGTATGCTCCTGATGCCAGTGTTTTAAACAAAAAAAAAATCCCCTTCTTTCTCCTCTAGCTCTCCTCTTTCTTTCTCTTCTCCTCCTTTGGAGGATTTATATTTCCTTTGCAATTTGCTTTGTATTCACAATCCTTAAAAAAAAATGCATTGCAGTAGCAGCTATGCGGGTACCATATACTCCCTCTCACTTTCTATTATCTTCCACGTAACATTCCTCTGTTTTGAGACTATAAATAGCTTTACATGCACATTATAGCCTTTCCCAGGCTTGTTTCGTGGCCATAGGCCACCTCTCCAGGGAAGGCAACTGCCAGAGCCAGGTGGTTCCCAGCCGAGGTCTCTGCGGCAAGTTGTCCCCAGCCAGCTGACTCACCGGCACAGCCCGGGAGCTCCTTCCCCTCCCAGTCCTCCCCCAGCATCCCCGTGTTCCCTCCCTGGCACCACTCCACCTTGGCAAGCACTGAAATTTCGTAACACAACAGAGGGAGCGCTGCATGTCCCAAGTGCTATTTTGCTTTTATTAGGACGTAGAACTGCAGACAGTCAGCATTGTAACAAGGTCTAACGTTCAAGGTCTTCCCATCAGAGCCCACTGGCCCCATTTCCACTCTCACCACACTTGGACACAATCCCCTGAATGTAGTTGCACAAAGGACATATGGAAATCTAAACCCCTAAGCTTCCCCATTCTGAAGCGTATTTTCTAACATTATGTTTCTTTTCCCAGATTTTTCAGTTCTGGGCAAATCTCACAAAGTGTTTTTTTCAGGAAACCAGACAGTCACAGACACTCCTCACTCCAGCTCCTCCTGGGCTAAGAACCTCACAGGGACAACTGCTTCATACAACTGCGATGTCTCCATAACATCCCCCATCTTCTCAGAAGTCACTTGTAAGACGGCAACATGCCATTTGCAGCTCTTTAATCCTTGTGTATGTGGCCCAAGATTTGTTTTCCATCCTTAGCTATTGTCTTATTAGCTTTAAGTACAGCTGGTTGGTGAAGAGCAGCTGTGAAAGCTCTTCTCAGAAATAAGCTACTTATCTTGGGTTAAACAAGTTTTTGCTTAAGATGTCATTCTGGTCATCCTGCTGTGCAGCAAGTGAGGTCACTGCCTGCTCCATATGGACAGTAGCAAAGATCGTACTTATTTCTAGAACATAGTAATGGAGATAATGGGAAAGTGGGCACCAGACCTGAAGTGGAAACCAGAAATGCAGCCTTGTCCCACGGAACAGGAAGTTTGGGCCAGTACATATATCAACTGCTTTAGAATAAGGGTCACTTTTTAATCTCTGGGGGTCTCAATCTCTTTCGACTTCTCAGTTCTTCTGTAATACAGGCACAAGGAAAAATGAAACTCAAGTGAAAGCTTAAGGGAAATTAAGAACCCCACTGAATTTTTTTCTAGGCAGAAACTTCATACTTGATAGAAGAGTAAGCAGGACATTTTTGCAAGACTAAAGGAACAAGACTCATCCTTTAGCATCTGAGTTGATGTATTATGACACATTGGTTCAAAACATCCATAATAAATAACCTGCTGCATCTAAGAATAGTATTCATAGATCAGCTCTGACAGGTGTACTGCCCTCCTGGTGCCTCTGCCTTGGGTGGGATTTGCTCTCCGAGTACAGGCAAAATTTACCTTCTCAGCTTTCCTTTAAATTGCAACAAACAGCTCATTATTAGTTACATCCACTCCTTTTCTCATCCTAAATTTTATTTTGACCATCTCTTACCTTCTGTTTTCAAGGTTTTATCTTCATGGCCTCCTCCACCCTCATCAACATTTATGCTCAACCAAGTGCAAACACGCACCATGCATTGTCTGGCAATCCCACTGGTGCATGTCTCTGTCCAACTACGCTTGTGTGGGTTTTATTCTGCTTCATCTCTGCCTCCTCTCCTGTCTAACATGTGCTCTGCAGGTCTGTGCTACAGGCTTGCCTCAAGGAGCACAGATTCCTCCTCTTCATCCTCCTTTTCTCTATTTACATGCCTTAAAGAAAATTTTAGTGGTCAAGTTTCAAGTTGGTTTCAACTAGCATTGCTGCACTGACTTCAGAGATGCCAAATTAGAGGCAGGCAATCTGGTCTCCTGACTTCCAACTGAGTCTCCATCTGTTCCCAGCTCTTCGCTAGAGACTCTCTTTCCCCAGCACCACTCTTCTAAAAGCCAGCCTCTAGTTTTCTGCTCCGATTCACCGTGTCAACTGTCCCAGCAAGCATTTGGTGAGCAATGTGTTGGGCATGTCTTGCTCACCACCATGCACAGGTCCTCATCGTTGGACCTTCAACCGCCTCTCACATGCAACCTACAATCCTGTCTATGCCAAGACAGACCCAAGGTCACCCACAAGCACAACAGCTCACACCTCTGTGTGCTGCTTGTAAAGGACACTGCCAATGCAGAGTCTGCTTTTGGCCCCTCTTTTAAAGGAGCAGCTAACACTTACAGAAACAGAGTATTTTTCTAGTGGTATGTCCCTCACAGACATATTTTCAGCGTTGATGCTCATACACTGGTCTGTTGGAGTCACCAAGTCCTTGTTCTGCTATGGTGCCTGGTTCCTAGAGAACAGTCACGCTTTGCTTCTGGCAAGGCACTGAGTAACACACTGAGTCAACTTCTCAGCTCATTATACAGTAAATCAAGGCCTCAACTTTGCTTCTGTAGCCTGTACACACATGAGAGTCACTCAGGACTCAGACCATGAGTGTAAAATATACCTTTGAATTGGTGTCTTTACATGTAAAAGTTTAAGTTATTCTTGTTTGTATCAGGTAGTTATCCATAATTCTGAATAATAAAACTGAAGAGAAACTGAAGCAACATTTTCACTGGAAGATGAGTTTCAAAGAGCTAACTAATCATACTGCATCTTACAGAAGTTTCCAAACATTCTTAAAAACATCTGTGTACTTTCAAAAGGAAAAGATTTCAGTATCAAGAGCTTTCTGCAATTATTTTAACTATCCAAGTTATCTGGTTTTGTTTCTTTTCATGAACTGCTAAAATCAATTTAACATAAAACAGGAAGACTTAATCATGTTTATTTCTGGCAAGAAGACATTTGTTTGTGACAAAGTTTTTACTGGATAAGATAAATCAATTGTAGGATCTGCTCAGAGTTCCAAGTACATCATGATGTAGTAGCAATGCTACAAGATGCTTTGCAAAACAGGCAACCCTCTTCCCTTCTCTGACCATCAGCAAAGACATAATCTTTATATCTAAAAGGATACTGCCTCTGCCAGCTCAGGCAAAGGAGGCTGCATTAGAATTAGGCTTTTAACCTTTGTATGAGAAAAAATAATAGCTGTAGGAAGACACAAAAGGGAAGTCATCGCTGCTGCTACTGTTTAACTAGGATATTATGATCAAGCTCTTTTTTCAGGCTTATTATCAAACTCTCTGACTCATCTTGCCTTGTCACATAAAACATGTGGACATCCCAGATGAGCAGTAGGAATATTGCTTACCTTGTCGAACCGGTGAATAGGCATTGGTCAGAAAACGGAAGTGCCCTTTATTGTACCAGCAGATCAAGGACATGTTTCCCTTCATTCTTATTCTGTACTGTCCTCTGGACTGGGGACTTTCAGGGTTGTTCAGCATGGATGGAGGTAGGCCTGTGCAGTCACTCTTCCTGGCACTCAGCAGACCACAGCAGTAGATCTCTGCATGCGAACAAAAACATTCTGTATCAGCAAGCCATTGCTTGGACCCAGAAAGCAAGAACAGTGGAGCAAGTCTGAATGACCTGACTAGAGAAAGAGCTTGTCCTACAACTTTCTAGTCTAACAGATATGTTCCCCAACTTGCCTTCTCCTGCAACACCGAAAATGTGTCCTATATTAATGCCTCTGGAAACTGAGACAAGTGCAGAAAGCCTCCTTTCTTGATGAAATGTATTGACACCTCCTGCACAGTCACGATTAAATGACAAGGAGAAGAATTCAGGGTATCTTCCTAGCAATAACATCTATAATCTGTATAATAGTCTTCACAACATGTTTAAAATTGGACTGAAAAAAAGCAGTGATATGCATTGTAGAACAAATCAGAATTTATGATCCAGGCAAGTCTTTGACGTTTAACTAAGAGAATGAATTGTAGGGAAAGCTATAGCAATTTAGGTGTTAACTGGAATAAATTCTCCTACATCACTCCAATGATACTTTTAATCACAATATAAATAGCTGACAAACTCTGGTTTAATCTGACTCACTGTGTTGCCCGGTTCCTGATTTTCAGCTCACTACTCCTTGCACCTGCATCATCTGATTTGTTAAGGAAATGCTGCTTAAGCAATTCAGAACCACTGAAAGCACTGGTTGATTTAAAAAATGCATGTGCCAAAACGATTAAGAAAATGGAAACACAAGTTCAATTAAAATGGATTTTAGGGAAAGGAGACAAACCAAATAGTGCCATAGTTGAGCGAGCACTGACCTTGTCCTGCACAGACGTCTGAGGCTACACAGGTGGCACATTCTGCTGCTCGCAGCTTCTTGGCCTTTCGTATATGAAAGAGGCAATGAATAAAATCTAACATCCTAAAATATGTCTCAGTGCAGCCAGGTGGGCACAAACCTTGGTTCATAAAGTGCCTGGCATGCTGAGCACGCCCTCAACAGCTCACAGATACTACAGAAATATTAATACAGTAATTGCTAATACTTCTTAATCAGTCCACAGTTGCTGTGGGCAGGTCTACAAGGAGCTAAGGCTCTTCCATCAGAAATTTAAAGCACTTATATCAGAAGAAGGTCAACCAACACAGCAATGGGGCAACTTCATTCTGAAGGAGGAAGTGTGCACTCCATCATTTACTTCTAATGACTTCCAGTCCATGGAAATCTGTAAGTTCCTTCCACAAAAGGCAACGAGAAAAGCCTGAAGGCAACAGGCTTTCAGTCAATAAAGGAGGACCTGCACTGCCACTGGAAGGCTTTTTTGTTTTGGTTTGGTTTTTTTAATTTCTTCTTTTGCTAAGACGTACACAAACAGTGCAGGTCATGTACCTGCAAACTTTGGCATTAACATAGCAAACTTTTAGAAAGCTTTTTCCAGCCAATATTAAGGTCTTCCTGCTCTGATAACGAGCAAGCCTGAGAAGAATCTCTTCACTGCCTGAAGTTTATGACTCACTGAAGGTTGATACTTACTGTCTCCAGGAGACTGCAATGGTATAAAAACAAGCTAATGAGTATATTATTGTGCTAGAGCTTCAAAATAGCAACAGCCATCTCTGAGATGATCCCATAATAATTAATTGTAGCCTTTCTGTTAGCTCAGGCAATAAACCTGCAGAAAGCTTCCAGCAGATGTTTCACTCCTCATGCAGAATAATGTGAACCATTTCTTCTCTCCAGAGCATACCATGTAACCTTCCTGCTGTATAGCCTAGAAAAGTGCAACACTTCTGCAGATTTACTAATGTCTCTTATTAAGGATGCCACACTTAATCTGTAGAGATTTTTAAAGCCGCCCAGTTACTATAGCAATAGAAGCAATAAAAATGATGCCCATCTGGTTCAATGAAGTTTTTGTGTGTAATTAAATCAGCATCACAACAGGTGTTTGCCACATACACGGGAGTCAGTGGAGACAGGTTGTCCTCTTCTGGTCTTCCTAAACTGTAACTGCAATATAAATGCATACACCTAAGATAGCTTAGCAAAAATGAGGAAATGTTGTGTAGTCATCCAAGATTCATTCCTGGGGTCTTCAGGCCCCAGAGAGCTTATGCTGAAGCCTGTTTCACCACATTTCCATTAATACCATTCGTGAAAGTAACCAGGCTCGAGCTAGTTCAGGCAAAACCCCCCACATTCTGCAATCTATATCCCGCATGCAACACTGGGTCGAGTCAGAGCTAGGGCAACTGGGGAGCCTGCTGTGGAGGAGATGAGAGCTTGCTGGAGTTGCAAGGTCGTGTAAAGATTGTGGGAGTGCCATGGTCACCCAGGCTGGCAAGTCCTTCAGCTTTGCCAGCCCCAGTTACTCTGCCGGACAGAGTCAGCAGCTCTTGCTAGTTTAGAAATTGCAAAAGGGAGTTTCAGGGATCACATGTTTAAGGGAAGCATGGGACACAGGGCTTTAGGAGGTGCTGTTCTCTATAAGGGACAAAATTAATGCTTAAGAGGAGAAAAAAAGGCATGTGCACTATGAATGTCACAGCAAATAACAATGACAGCTGTCTGCTCACAAAACAGACAATTTGGGGCATTTCAGTGCAGGTTTCCAGGTCTATCCAGAGGCCAGAGAAAGAAATGCTTTGTATGTCTCCAAAAAATTAAAGAGGTCTATTCGGGTTTTTGATTTTGCAAAAGCTCAAAGTGCCCTGTCTTATTTTCTAAGCTCTTTCTGTTTTCTCAGCTCTTGGTATCCTCAGAGATCTCAGAATTATGTTCGCCAATATCACTTTATATTACTAGGCATTTTTCTCTACTGTAGTACAGTGAAGGTGCTACACAGCAGGTTCTCAATAATGAACACTGCGGTTTTTGCAGAATGTATGTGTGGGTTAGGCTTAGGAAAAACAAACGATAGTTAACGTTCCACAAAAATCTTCATAGGATCACAGGATGCTAGGGATTAAAGGATAATTCAGGTTGGAAGGCAACTCAGAAAGTCTCTAGTCCCATCCCCTGCTCAGAGCAGGGTCAGCTGTGAGGTCAGACATTGTTGCTCAGCGCTTTACCTTGTCTGGGCTTGCAAACCTCCAAGGATGAAGACTGTACAACCTGACTGGGCATCCTGCTTCACTGTCCTCAGGAAAACGCTTACACCCAGTCTGAACTATTTCTGCTGCAGCTTATGTCTGCTAGTTTTCATCCTTCCACAATGCACCACTGTGAAGAGCTAGCTCCCTTCTCTCGATAACCTCCTCAGGGTAGTATAAGGCTCCTGTTGGGTCCACCCAATACCGCCTCTTCTCAGGTTGAACAAGCACAGTTCCCTCCCCGAAGACGAGCATGTGTTCAAGCCTCTGGTCAGGCTGGTGGCTCTCTGCGGAACTTACTCCAGTTTATCCTGTATTAGGTGGGTCTTGTCCAAAACCACTGAGTAGGAGGCAATAATCTCTTCCCTTGATCAACAGGGCTGAGGCTACACTTGCATTAACACAGCTCAGGATGGTGCTGACCATCTTTGCTGTCAAAGCACACCACTGACTGCTGTTCAACTCTCTGGCTACCTAGACCTCAGGTCCTTTTCATCAAGAATTTTGAGAGCAACTAATACATTTTTAGTGGGTATTATTTCTTTCTAGATTTTCCAGAATTTCCTTCTGTTCTCTTAAATGTCTGTTTATGTTCCCTGACAGTTTATAGTTTTTAAGCATTAGCTTATTTAAATTTCCCCCTATTTCTCTGTTGATAGTTACAAAAAGACCCCAAACAACACAAAGCAGTTAAGATTAATACCAATTTCTTCTTGTTTTTCAGTTCTTAATGGGGGTCTTTCTACTGCTGACTCTGCTGTAGCCTAGAAACTGAATTTTCTTGAATAAGAAAAGTAAAATAATCAGTTTAAGAATGGATCTTGAACTGTCATGAGCACCTGAGCACAGATGCTCTTCAACACAGATGCTCTCATGACACTTCTTGGTCATGGTGTGGCCCTATTCAGATTTAGCTGGCTAAGCCATGTACCAAAAAACGTTAAGGTCATTGCTGAGAGTGGTAGTGTGATACATAAGGAAAGATCTCTCTGCTGAGTCCAGACTTCTCTGCCTGTCTCTCCCTGAATGCACTGCCCATGCAGTAGGATCCCAGCAGGTGCTGGCAATACATGAGCTGCTTTGCAGTGGAGTCAGTAAACACCACCTCCTTCAGGGCTCTTCACCGCTGCTTGACATCTCTAGCATATCACCTCTCCAGTGTCTCATAGCACTGTCTGTTCAACATCCCCCGGCAAAACCTCTGAGCTAGTAACTGATGGTAAATGCAGACAATCCCATGTCCTTGTTAAACAGAAACACTTCGACATTCTGCACATGATCTTCTTCATACACGAGTGCCACGCTTTTCCGCAAAGCCAATAAACCTGCTACCTTAGTGTCCACCCCCCATGCACCCCATAGCTTCACCCCCAGGAAGGTGATAGCAGGTACCAGATTTGAAATTTAACTTTGGCAGCAGCAGTCAAATATCAGAAAAAGTCTCATGAAGCCATATCACAAATCATGAACCAAACTGAAATCTCAGTATAGCATTAGCATACTTGATCAGAGAGTAAATCAAAATCACATGCTTTAAAAAGATGTTACTGAATTTGCTACTTGGTAGAAACTGTTAATCTCAATGATCTGTTCAGTGTAAAGACCATGAATAATTCATCCCATGAACAATTTGAATTATCTGTAAGTAACAATCAGCTGGATCAGTAGCCAAGCATCTCCACTGGTGTTACGGACCTACTGGGTCACGCCATATTGTGTTTATCCTTCCCTAGCTAAGCATAAAGAGTGCGACTCAACAGTCAAATTTTTGTCTGTCAGTCTTTATATTTACACCTGACACATCTCAGGTACTAGGATTATGTCTGTTATCCTCTATATTTTTTTTTTTAACCCACATTTTGCACCATTGCTTTGGTAGTCTTAATGTAATGCTTATAATCAGCTGTGAAAAGAGTAATTTACTGAAGAACAGTCTCTGCTCAGAGGAATAACAGTGCACTATAAATATGCTTGACTTCTTTCCCATTTGGCTGTTTGCAGCGTTTGAGAAACCAGGACTCTTTTGTGACAATATGGTGATATTGCACTGTACTCTGTGAGCTTCTAGCTTACTTAAAATAATGCAGGAGTTGGGTCCTGCATGGAGCTCAACAGTGCCAGCACAGTCTGAACTGCCAACTACAGCACTGGTGCAGCTCACTGGTGTTCTCATTTCAATGAGAATCAAGATATTGTCTCAATTTCCAGTCTTTCCCCCCACTTTGGGCCACATTTCATTAATGTAATGCCCCAGGTGGGTTCAATTTTCTGCAATGGAAAACATGTCAAGAGCAAACCTTTATCTTCAGTGGTGTGTTGAAAAGAGAAACAGTCCTGTAGCCTCCTCCTATGTGATTCATAACAGCAGCCTCCAGTCTTACTGCTATGGAGGATCTATTGTACATACCATACCGGTGGTGAAAAGCTGTGGCGACTGAAGAACAAGCTGAGAGTTACATTGAGATGACTTATAAATGACTGTCAAGAGTGCAGGAGCCTATAATTTAAGGGGAGCCACAAGTCCTCAGCATTTCTAAAAGCAAAGTAACATGTGGCTTTTCCACACCCAAGGTGAGGGGGCATTTGACAGACAGAATGTCCTGGGATTACTCTCTGCACTAGCAAGGACCTGGCTGGGAGAGTCACACGGCCATATTGATGGACATTCTGCTGGCAAGTGTGCCAGTGTAGAGTTCATTATGCTTTTGGGACTAAAAAAACGCCCTACCAAGGCTTGTTTACACAAGAAAACAGGCGAACCATGCTAGGGCTCTTGCAACAGCATAAAATGTCTTCTAGAGAAGTCATACCTTCAGTACCTTCAGTAGATACTAAATCAGCAAGGACTTCTACGGCATACCTTTAAGGATTCATCCCAATCCTAGTCTATCACAATGAGAACAGAAAAATCACAGGAAATCCTTCGAAAAGTCCCCCAGGCCATATAGGACATCAGACCTCACATTTCTGAGGCAAAGAAGAAAAGCAAGGGCTTTAAATATCCTTATTAAAAATATTTTTACATCCTCATTCTGAACTTTATGAAGATTTAAAGAGCAAGTTAGAAAGTCCTCTGCATAGTACCTTTTCATGAATGAGATCTTTTCTTAGTGATGACCAACTTACCTGTCTATACAAGGACCTGAAATCTTGGTGAAGCCTTTTGGGAGTTTTTTTTAATTCAGTGGCAGGAGGCCCCTAGGTCTGCCATCATTAAAACCCAGTGAGTCACCCGATACACACCTTGCTTTTCAAATTCTTCAAAGAGATTCAGGCTGGTAATGCTTGGGCCTGTGAAGATGATGTAGTTCTTCCCAGAGGCGTTCTGACAAAGGCTTTTGGCCACCATACTGTGGAGCTGTGGTTTGTTCTTCAAAGCATCCAGCCCATCAGCACCACTCCCTTCTTTGAGATGGACATAAATCTTAAATGAGAAATAGTAAGAAAAGTCAGAAGGTTATAAGGAATCCAGAGGGAGCAGATGCAATTGCCAACACACCTGCTCAGCTCAACTGGAAACAAGCTGAGAGTCAAGGCAGCAGATATACTTTTTATAAACTGTTAATATCTAAAGCCTCTTTCAATGGGCTGTTGCTTTAAAACCACCTCAAGTTAGCTGGCACAGCTACCTATAAATACAGTGTCCTTTGCCTCAGTTTAAGGGCTTCCTGAGGTTCTTGTCACTGTTGTGCAGTTTGAAGATTGTTTGCTTGGCAGGAAAAGACTCAAGTCATAACGGAGATTACATGTTGTACTGAATCGGCACAGGCTTTAATGCTGCCAGCAAGAGGAAAGCATGGAAGTTCAGTTTCCGAAAAGGCCCCTACAAGATGACCAGAAGGAAATGGCCCATTAGCTCACTGCAGTAACGTTCAGATTTATTTCTTTTGGCTGCAATGCAAGTGCATGTGCACCCCCACAAATGAGAGAAGCCAGCAATACACATACCCAAACCGCCAGAACATCCTCGTCAAACTCTCCAGACACAGCGCTAATTCTTAGATCCTTTACTTAGATCTTGATTTGGAGACAACTCACCGAAACAGATTGAAACAGGAATCAGGGTACAGAGCAATATGCTGCTATTCCTAGGGAAATGCCTGGCTCATTTGCAGCAGGCTGCGGCAGCTTTAGTGTGTAGCCTGCTGCTGTGCCATCCACAATGCTGTGCATTTCAAGAGAGCTGTCACCATCATCTCTTGGTGGACATACAGGTCTGCATTAGAGTGCAAGAACATTTAACCCTTAGTAACGTGACTATAATTAACCACACACAGTCCAGCTAGTACACCCACCAACTGATAGAGCACTGAAGTAAAGCTATTCCTTCATTTCTACAAGAGATGCCTCTACAAGATGAGTCTTCTGCATTGTCATGCTGAGGGAGAAAGCACATAACCCCTCCTTTGTACACAAGTCTTCCATTTTATTTCACTGACAGTATTTTACAAGTATAACATACACCAAAGTTGAGTACCCATTAAAATCAATTGGACATCTGACCTTCACCTTGTTCTAAAAGTCAGCAGAAGTGACCTGCTGGAAAGACAAATGAGAAGCAGCAGACACTGTGCACACTCACTCAAACTGTAACACCATGGAACTTGCAAAGATCTAAAAACACACACAAAGCAAATTTTCTGAAAAATTTGCCTAGGCCTGCCTTCACGAGTTTGGCTTTGAAATACTCAAATCTTTTAGAAAGTCCAGAAACTTTTACTTGCCAGAAAAAAAGCTGAAACTTGCTCAATATTCACAGGCAGGGAAAAGGAATTTTGGCTTGTTTATTGGAGTGATGTATCCACAAATAGCTTTTGTTAAACTTGCTTGAAACCTCAACTATCCAGAACAGGCAGCACTGCTTTCCTGTATATACATATTTTTCTCTTACCAACACACTTATTCATAAAGGAAAGTCCATTACAACACTTAGAGAACAAAAATACTCACATGTTTTCAGTAGGGCTCCCAGTAATTTATATCTCAATGATCTTGGAGAGGAATAAAATTCAATTAAACAGCTTCTCCCTGTTTTAGATGGCTTATCTCCCAGCACTGATATTCTAGACATATTAATGTAATATGCCCCAGCAATTCATGTGTTGTGAAACAGACCACAGGAGTGTGTTATGTATGAAATCTCTGGGAAATGAGACATAATTTGTATTTTGAAGTAATTGATGTGCTGAAGAACAGAGTTGGTGCAAGGACGAATACACGTTAATTCTAAAAAGAAGTACAGCACATATTAAAAGAAAGTCTTAAATATCCATTATTTAGCTTTACAAAAAAAAAAAAAAAGAAAGTCCTTTTTTTGATAGAAACAGATGAGGAGAAAGGCAGAAAAGTTTGTAGACTCCCTGACTATGCTCCACTGACTTTTGAAAGCTGTCAAATTTGTGCTTTCCCCAATGCTAAGGCTGAGGACTACCTAATTACAGTAAGTCATTTAAGTTATTAATTAGGGCTCAAGAGAGCAGCTTAACCATGCAATGATGCAATGCATACAAAGGGCAGATTGTTCCAAATTTACAGCAAAGGTATTTAATGGTTACTGGCATCAAAATTAAGTTTGGGTTACTAGTATGTCAGCACAGAGACCACACATCAAGCCCTTAAAAACTACAGACAAGGCAGCAGAGAAAAAATACAGACAGATTAGTTTTGACCTTGGATTAGCAGTTGAGCTGAAAACAAGGTAGGAATCTCTAAGTCTAGGAGAGTGTCCTATACCTTCCCTCCCCTACTGCAGTAAGTCTTAACCAACTCAGAGTCTCTCCTGCTCCATGCTTTCTTCCTGTTCCCCATGGAATATTCCACAAGCGATGAGAAAGTCTGCTGGTGAGCCAACTGGTCCCGCACCACGGGCTGGTTGGGTCTGCAAGCAGCAGATGCCCACCATGCAAGCGTCTACTGAGATATCACTGTATTCCTACTAGAATACTACATACTGCATAGGTTTTGTTAGCAGAGTTGCCTGTGCATCTGGCACCCTCCCTCTGCGCTCCTCTCTATCTCAAGGTTCCTTGTAATGGGCATCTTGCGATTCTCATCCCCCTTTGCTGTGTTCACCTCCCCAGTGCCCCTTACCAAAACATTCATACCCACTACTGAACCTTTCCGCCTCCTCCAATATTAAATATATCCCACTTTCTCCTCCTAGGGCATGCTGGTGAGTGTCCAAGCACAGCCTTTGTTCTTGGCAGAATTTTTCTTGTTTTGGAGAACTATCATTCAAAGCTTTATCATGCTCAGCTCTATTGGGAAAATGGGTGACGGCAGCAAAATTGTGGAAGGCATTAAGGCTGTTGTGAAACAGAGGCTGGCTACGGACAACTGGCAAAGGCATAGCTTCAAATATCCTTGCAAGTGCTTAAGATCCCATATGGTCTTCATTTTCCTTGTCCTCATCCTCTCACCCAGCTTATTTCATTCTACCTCAAATCGTTAAGATCCTGCCTACTGAAGCTCACAGCATTCCCCGCCCCATTCTGTAATACATTATAAGTGGTATTTAACAGCAGTCTGCAGAAAAAGCAGAGTTGCCAGAAACTGACTGCAAGACCTTTACATACATAGTCAGGAGCTGCTCCCCAATAATATCTATTAAACTATAAAACTAAACCAGATCTTCTGGTTTGCCCTGTGGCAGCATCTGAGCTTTGTGCCTTTCCCATGTGCTCTAACAGCAAAATGTGGCCAGCGGTACAGGCTCAAGAACTGCTGCTGGACAACAGGCGGAGATGTTTGGCAGCAACATCTGCTTCTGCAGGTGACAGTCAAAGCAAAGCTACTTGAGTATCTGCAGAGATCACTTTTACTCTGCATCTTTTTCTAGTGGCTACTGATCCATTCGATCTACAGCACCAAATGGGATAACTTCTACAGATGTGACATCATCTGACTTAGGAGGCAGCTACAGGCTGAAGCTCTTTATCCTTCAGTGCTGGGACAGAAATGGAGTTTTCTCCAGACATTTCTCAACTGTTTGTTTCTTATCAGAACAGCTACACGTTCAATTCTGCCATCTCTCTATCGACTGCAGTCCTACTGCACCAGATACTTTCAATCCAACACGTTTTAATCCCGTGCACACAATACCAGCTCTTGCTCCTCACACCACTTAACTCATCCCTCAAACCTCCCTCTCCTCTGCCCTCAGCCTCTATGCAGCATCCTAACAGTCTTCCCTTTAAGAGCCTTTAAGAGTAAGGAAATATCAGTCTGTGGCTCGTTTTTCGTTCCACCAACAACTTCTTCTGCCTCTTCCCATCGCAAATGTAGGTATCAATCACTGTACCCAAATGACCAAGTGACAGGGTATGGGTGAAGACTGTGCTGAGCTCTTCCAAAACAAAACAAAAACAACAACAAAAAACCACAATCAACCAACCACAACAACAAAAAAATCAAACCAAATAAACAAAACCAGAGCAAACTATTCTGGAAAGACTGCCTACGCAGAGGCAATCAGAAATCACATCACATTTCTGAGGAGATTTCACATGTTGTCAGGTGAGAGGCAAGTCTATCACCTGTCATACAGAAACTCAAACCAAGTATGCTTGGCTACAGAGGCAGACTGCTGGAGAGGGTCCCACCAGAGGACAGAAGGAGACATCTGTGCTACAAGCCAACAGCAATTTCCTTGCTCTGGACTGGTAATTTACCCTATGGAAAATTCATGTGGAAGGTTTGTAAGGTCTCACTAGAAACTGGGTAAAAAAACCTGAGCACTTAGGAACAAAAGCTGCATCTTGACTGCACATTTAAGAGTGCCATAGAAAGTAAAATATTGGTGATTCCGCACATATTCAAAGCTCAGATGGCAAATTGAAAGCACTTGTGAATAGCACATCCCAAACACTCCACATTCATAACATAATTGAAGCACCCCAGGGTACAATTCTCAAATGAAATAGATGACATTTGGAAGAAAAGAAAAGGGGAGGGAAGGGTAGCAATAAACAGCAGGAAGATTTTGAAGGCTACGTTGTACAAAATATCTCACAAAGGGCAGACCCTAAACAACCAGAAAACAGCAGCCAAGTTTTTAGGTGGCAGAGTGATAAAAGCAAAAGAACCAAGAATGGTACTATCATATTTTTTGGATCCTGAATACTATCGAAGCAGTAACTTCTTTCTTCTGTAGACTTCACAGATAAATACTCGACTGCTCAGGCTGATTGCATGTCATGTTTTTCTCATTGATCTATAAATACTATAAGATTGCAAACTTGACAGAAATGAACAGGGCTGGCCCATCACACATCTGCAAAACCACCTTTCCACTTCATATTGGTGAGCAGGAAGATAATTGACTTAAAATTGAGATCTGAGATTCTCAGATGTTGACAATTCAGAATCACATGCATTAAAAAGCAGGGCCTGGTGGGGGCCAGAGGAAGAAAGCAGAAAGGATTTTCCAGCGACCAGTGACTGACAAAGGAAGGCAATCAGATTTCCTGGGATCCCCTCCCAGCCAAAGCCTGACCTTGAGAATCTCCTCAAAGGAGATGCTACATCTGTGCATTTCAGATGCAACCATACCAGCAACAGAGAATTTATCAGAGCACTATTTAAAGAAACCCAAGGACTCAGACTAATCTCTAAACAGAACTTAAACAGGCTAAACCACCAACATTTCTGAGCAGCTTTATGAAACAAGTGCACAGATGGCTAACTCTCCTGCAGCTCTGACCTTGAAAACAAAATTCATTCCAGGCTTATTTACCCCTCCCTTTCTCAGTGACTGAAGGCACTTCTGTAGTGTGTTGTGAAATTATAATTTCTTTAGGGCATCACCTCAGTTCCCCTAAATTCTGGAAGTTCTTCCTCTGTAAAATCAACAGGGTTATGAAGTATTCAAGCTGTCTGTACTTAGCCTGTTTGAAATCAAGAATGAACTACAGCATTTACTATAAAAGCACGGTATTTACTTTGCTTGGGGTTTTTTTGCTGCAACTGAGAGCTCTGCTACTGATCTGTGGAGTGACCTCAGACATCTCCCTTGACCGAGACTGCTGCTCTTCAAGGAGAGAGAGATTTCTTAACCTCTCATGCAGAGGCCACCCTGATCCAGGGTGCACTCTTCAAATAGCTCTATAGTGCAAACTGCTGATTGTTCAGCAATGTGGGAAGACTCAAGCTGCAGAGACATAGTCTTTTTCCTTAATCTGTTCTGACTCATCACTTCTTCACAGTAAGGAGTGGAAGGTGGAAACTCAAATTCAGTCCCAGCACAAGGATCTAAAGGACTTCATAAATCTGAGCAACACATTTCACAGGGACATTAGTGAAAATGAAATGCATTATTGCAAGAACTTTCTGCCAGTGAATAAAAGTGCAGAGCCCATATAGCTGGGGGTGGTGAGAATAGCCTCAGAGAACAAATTTCATCTCAAGGAACAGGAAAGGGTACACACATCCATAAGGTCATATCTTCTCCACCATATCACATCACAGTTTTTTAAAGTGAATAATTAGGTTGAGCTAATTCCATTACCACCTATCATAGTGATTAATATTGCCTGACCATCACTTTTCAGTGCTCTCTACCATCTACATACCACCTTCCATTTTGTTGATTGATGGCTCTTTGGGTCAGGGACTGTCTTTAGGGTTATCTTTATGCCACGTGCCTATGGCAATAGCTTGTCCTGCCTCGCTCCCCGTGGGGTTCAGTGCATGGCACCAGCTTCCTGTGTTTCGTTCTCCTTCTACGAAATGACCAGAAAACATTCTTGTGCAAGAGAAGCTATGGAAGAACTAAGCATCACTCTGTAACAGTTTACCCATGGCCACACTCACTCCTTATGAGCCACACAAGCAAAGGAGAGAGCATGATGTGTCCTACTACGACTAACTAGCCCTGATCAGATATTTGGGAACTCTCAGCAATTTTTATGAGCTCTGTTGCTATATCTAAAATGTAAAAGAGTCCTACCAATCATATTTATGCACGTTTTACAACAAAGTATTCCAGACTTTGAGAGAAAAGGATAGAAATAAAAACTGATACAACTAGAGTTTTGATTTAAATAGGATGGCTTACTCAGCAAATACTCTAAGAAAGAAAGAAACACTTGTGAACTACTGTGATCATCTAAGCTGCAATCAAGGTATTAAAATGTTGGTTTGAAAAGTGTCTTAGTGGTAACACATATGTAGGGAAATATATTGGAGGGAAAAGAGGAGATGGAGCAGAGATGGACACCTGAGGTCCTGCAAACTGAGTCTGCTGTTCTCATTGAACTAGAAAGAAAGAAACAAGAAGGCCCAAGTCCTCTCCTGCTGCAGGGGCTGCTGCTACCTTGACGTCCAACATCAAGGATGGGTGAAAAAGGCAACGGTATCAGGGCAGTTTCGCTACTCACTCTGCCACACTCAGCTCTACTGGAGCCCTTCTAACCCTCTGAAAGATTTTGTTCATGTTCCCAGCTGCTGTAGATGAATATTTACTTTGTTTGAATGATGTGTCCTTCCTGCATGTTCCCACTTGGCCAGCTGACCGTGAAAAGATGCTTTGCTTGAAAAATTCTGAAGCAGAGATACAGTCTGAAATTGCGCATCCATCTTAAAACAGAGACTTAGCTGTCAGGGCGGAGTCAAGTTATCTGTATTAGAGACGACAGAAAAGTAGTCTAATATATCTACATTATTTATATTATGTATACATAAGCCTATGCACCTTCTCATATCCACAAGCAATACTTAATTTTTATGCTGCTTCTGTTCCATGAATGGCTTATTGGGCTGGATTTGTAAACAAACACCATTTGCTTAAAAAAGCAAATGATGACCTAAAAAGAAGTATTTACTTACACCCAAAAAGTGAATCAGAGTTTCGTTCATGAGAACAAGCAGACAGAGGAATCTGGGAAGTCAAACAGCTGTCATTCCTATAACATTAACGACAGCCCTGTACGCTGCCAGCCACGACCTGCTCAGAGTAGCTCAGCATGTGGCTTCAAAACACTGGTATCAGTTTCACATTAGGAAAACAAAACCAACTCTTTTCATCATAGGGCAACCAGGTCACTGGGAAAGCTGGGATGTCCTCAAATAGACATTGCAACATGAGGATCTCCATTCGGGTTTAGAGGACCTTGCTTTTGGCCAGGAGCATCACAGACCTCTTGAGGTCCCTTCCATTGTTGAGAGCCACTCATATGTAGCTGACTTCCCTCTTCTGCCTGGGCTGCCTCACCTTTTTATAGAAATGTATTATTCATTCTTTTGAAACTGAATTAGCCTGATTTATGCAGTGTTTATAGTCACATTTTATCCTGAATAAAATGACCTTGATGTCATCATGTGGAAACAATGAGGGAGGGAATTCATCCAGACAGTATGACAGAATTTCTACATATTTTCAAGTGGGTGCTGTACAGTTTTTCTGACAGCATACAGCTGATATACCGGTCAGTCCTTAACTATCAGGCAACAAGTCCTTCCTTTGTGATGGCAGTTTCCCAAGAGATGGAGGGGAAGGTGTGCACATGAAGGGTGGAAACACTGGATTTTCTTCTTGTTTATATCAATTTTCTCCATACATTAAACACAGTGGAAAAAAGAAAATAAAACAAAAACCCCCACATCACACACAAAAAACCAAATTCTGTTTTAATACAGTAAATAAACCAAACCACCACTGAGTAAGTGCTTTGGATTCTGCAAGATCCCTCATAAGAGCAACATAAAACTGAACACAGCATTTCAAGCATACCATAATTTAAGATCCCTGTCCTCCACAGACTAGGTTTTTCTACTTTAGCATGAATAGTCATGTTCCTGTATATTTTTTTTTCACCCTTCCCTAAGGTCCCTCTCACCCAATCATTTTAGCATGATGATAATTACAGCCAAGTCATGGAATGGAAAAAGAAGGTGGCTGGTAAGATGATCCTCGACGTCATCTGGATGCAAGTGAAGCACGAGTATCTAATCCATTAAGGGAGCAGGAGGATTAGGGTGGTGCTGAGCATCTATTAATTTAATTCGACATTCCATTAATTTAATCTCTCAATGGACAGGACGGGAGGTGCAACATAATTATAGCTCAGAATCTGAGACCTTTGGCATGTCTGAAGACTTATTAGTTTGGTGGCAGTTGGCTGGGGGGAGCAAGGCAAGAGAGATCGGCAAACTTTGTGCTCGCTGTACCATTACACTTTAGTAATAAGCTTCATGTGGGACTGGTGGAGTTCTCCTTGGAGATTAAGGACACTGCCTCTGTGCAGCAAATGACTTTCCAAAAACCTCGAGAGCAGAAACTTCCAAGGATGCTTCACAAGGTGGATCTATTCTGTATCAGACAAAACAACTGATTTAAAACCTGGATGGAAGATGTATGATCCTGATTTTCTTAGAGTGAACATCATTGCTGAAAATGCAAACCCCTGTTCCCAGCAAGCCTCTTTTCTTGCACAGCTACTCAAACAGTCTTAGTGATTCACAGATCAAATTTTACTGTGAACAAATGTTCAACCACAGCAAATCCACAGGCCCTGTGGTTCTGACATGTATTCAGCCTGAGCAGGCAGTGTGCATGTCCTCCCTGCACCTCCGAACTGCTGCTCCTGAACATGCAGGACGCCACGTTTTCACAGAAGCTCTTGGGAAAAAGAAAGATCAGAAAATATCTGTTCCCTCACCTCTAGGTATCAAAATAAATGGCTAGATTTTTCAAGAGCTTTCAAAATACATCAGCAATAGGGGAATCTGAGAATTTGAAAAGTTGGCCCCAATGCTTTACAACACTAAAATCAAACCCTTTAACACATTTCCTACTCAAGCTCCTATCTCACCTTGAATTCACATCAGATTTTATTTCTGTAGTAGAGAAATAGAGATGTAGTAGGAAAGCCCGCTAATAT
Organism: Patagioenas fasciata; assembly: GCF_037038585.1. NCBI lineage: Eukaryota > Metazoa > Chordata > Aves > Columbiformes > Columbidae > Patagioenas > Patagioenas fasciata. The sequence continues at coordinate 49,572,553 of NC_092522.1, forward strand.
GTCTCTCACAGAAAAACAGACATCTTGATACCATATTGATTTAGTCTATTGGACACTGCTGGCTATCACAGATGCAGCGTTATACTTAGAGAGAAGCTGACTCACTAAAAATTACAGAAGTCACAGTAGCTAGACATTTAGATAAACTTAAGATGTACAAACAGACAGACCTTTTAACTCCATTTCAATTTAATTAGCTTAGGGCTGGCAGCCAGATGGACAGTCTTAGAGACAGGCACCCTGATTTAAATCATACAGTAGAGCATCAGGAACTTGTCACCACTGTTCTTTGGACCCAGTATCTGTGGGAGTCAGAGGCCTCCTGCGTTCAGATTGCAGCTCCCAGCAAGGTAATGAAGAGAAGTGACTGTTACCTTTGGTCCTGCGATACATTTCAGGGCCTTCTGGAACTGAATTAAGACATCTGAAGAGGTGAAACCCACCTGGCAGATGAAACCAGTGGATGAGCACTGTCGAACCCAGAGACTGAATTTCCTCTTTTTCCTCTTGCGCAGCTCCCTCTCTGTGCACGTGGCAATGAAAACAGGATCCTCATCAATCAGAGGCTCATGTAGTACCTGCAATTGGCAAGAAAAGGGAGGGGGGGAAGAAACAGAATAATACATGATTTCTGAAAAAAAATGTTGCTTTAAATTCTTCCCAGGAAATACAATCCATGTATTGTGCTTGTGTGCATCACCTCATACAAAGGAGCAAAAGCACTTTTGTTCAATGCTACCATTCAACAAAAAACAGAACCCGGCCAAGCACATTCCATTGTGGATGGCTAATCTACACATGCTCTGCAAGCGCTGCAAAGCATGGTTCTCTCTTCTCACTACCAGCTACAGTTTAACATCCCTCCAATATGTGCCTCTTTGTCCCATTATCAGTTCAACACCCCTCCAAAATGAGGTGGGGGAGGGGGGAGGGCGGAGGGCATGAGGATTGATAGCAGCATCCTTCTCCAAGCTTTGTCATCAGCTTCATCTTGTTTGGCAAAATGTCTTCCACCCAAACATCCCCTACAATATGTTGTAAAGTACATTCCTTGGTTACAGCAAAGGAAAACACACAGCAAAGAAGGAGAGAAGTTAAGGGAGAAAAAGATATTTTCTCCTGCCACTTAAGAAGGTGGTGAAGAGACAGGAAACATTTTTCCTGATGGCAGCAGCTTCAGGGAAGCCTCTCTTGCCTTAGGACATAAAAAAACTGACAAAAGGAGACAGAAAGATAAAGGACCAGAGGCAGGAATAGAAAAAGACAAGGCAGACTGGAGTAAGTAATGAAAATCAGTGAAAGTGAAGTAATTTCTGCATTCTGCAGCCAGATGATGTAAGTGGTTCCTGCTCCTTATAGCTGTTTTGTTACACTTCTCTCCATTAATTCTCTAGCAAAGTCATTAGGTTTTACACTATAGAACTCACCTATAGAAAAGCATTACTACTTCCTTGCAGCTCACAGGTAGCTGTGCATGACATACACATGCCTGATTGCATGGTCTAGCAAGTCATTTGTGTGAGTACAAATGCTTGGAAACTGCTGAAACATCTCAGCTGATGAATGCTGATCAAACTCAGACATCTACATCTAAATCAGAGCAAGTCACTACAGGCTCCCCTCTTTCTACACAGGGCGAAAGCAGTTCCAGCAGGTCATAATTCATACCCTCTTAAAAACATGTCAAATAGGTCAGATGGGTTATGATCTAAAGGAGTCCGTTGTTTTCCAGTGACCATCACCCCAGGTGACAGGCTCAGATACTGGTATACACGATGCAGAGGCTCTCACCCTCAGAGTTATCCTTTCCATGTCTGTGCGTGTCCTACTTTTGTGCACATCTACACACAGCCAGTGGAGGAAATGAGAACAAAGCTGCATTAAACCTGGGAGCAAAGCTTGTAGAAGAGATGTGGTGGGTAAGCAGTTAAGTACCAGTGATGAGCAGCTGCTGGCCTCCTGAATACAAGATGTTTGTTGAACATCACTGTCAGCCCAAAATAGGCACCCATGCCCTCCTCGCGCAGTGGTGGCTGCACACTTTCATTTATACACACTCCACTACTTAACGGCTCATAAAACATTCACAGGACCATCTCAAAGCACTCTTGTGAAATGTTCAAATTATACAACAAAATGCAGATGCAAGCAAGAAGAGCTGTGCACAAAGCTACCTGTTCTTAAAGCTGCAGCTGCCCCATTTCCCCACCGAAGCCAAATCCTCTTCCTCTCTCGAGGTCCACACAAAACCCTGCTCTTCCTCTCTGACGGCCACCTGGGGCATTTCACACTTTCACTTTGGGGAGCTCTGTCAGCTTTTTGCAAAAATTAAACATGCCCTCATTCGCTTTTCCCTTTCTGCCTCTTCTGTGCAGAGTGGAGGACCACATCCCTTGGGATGGGGCTGGAGACACTCTTCAGAATTCCTCAGCTTCTGGAAAGGCTCGCTTACCTGCCAGATCCTGCAGTGTGGTGTGGTTCAACTCTTATAACCTCTCTCGCTGTCATATGGAGAGCAGCAGAAAGAAAAGGCTGTATAAGCATCACTTGAGGAAATTTTTTTACCTTCTGTCATTAGCTTAGCTCCCTCCTTTGCATCACAGCATCAGCTCTCCTCACAGCAGCTCTGCTGCATCCTGCTTACCTCTTTCTGCCTTCTAAGACACAGTCAGGCCTGTCAGCCTTAAATTTAGAAAGCAAATACGAATTTTAAAGTGTCTCTTCACCTTCCTCTTCTCCCTACCCACAATCAGCCCTACCTTCTCCTAGGACCTAGAGCTTCCCCTTCATTCCCCTATTCCAAATGTTTCAGTTGTTCCCATTTCTGCATAAATAAATGCTCCTCCAAAGTCCCTACTGGCGAGAGGGAACGAAAATGGAAACAGGGTAGGGCAAGATTTGCTGTTGCTGCAAAGAAGGTATGTGGACATGCAGAACTGACATGAAAACCCTGGAGCTTGCTCTTCTGGCTTCCTCCAGAAAGGGTGGGGAGGCAGCTGTCATCACCCCTCCACGTGCAACCGCTGCTTCAGCAGCTGTAAATGGCTCTACAAGCAGGACACTGCATGGGCTGTGCCTGCTGCTGGAGCGGCTGATCCCCATCTGATTTTCAAAGGGGGCAATTGTTGCTTCTGGCACTGACATGGTTTTCTTATGACAAAAGTTCTCTCGCTACTGGGCAGTCCTGTCAGTTCATTCATCCTCTTCCATTCTGAGTCTCCTCGCTCCTCCTGTAAATCCCCATGCAAAATGGTATTTGCTTCCTCCCTCCTCCCCATTCTTGCTGTCGCTGCAATACCCACTTCTCCAAGAGTGAGCTTACTGTCTGCATGACATACTCTTTCCTGCTTCTCATCTTCCCATACAAAAATCTACTTTCAGACTTAATTGACTCCTACATGTATTCCTGGCCACCTCTTCACCATCTTTGACTCACTCCCCAAGCCCTCCCCTCTCTCTATTCTGACTTCCTTTTATACAAAGATATCCTATGGATTTCTTCACCAAAATCACCCCCATTTTCTTATTTCAAATTCCCAGTTTTTTTCAGGTCTGAGAAGCTCCTCATTTAGTTGGTTTGCTTCCCCATAGGTATCCCATTGGGATTTTTGTTCCTCTTCTTTACAGCCATCCTCATCCCTGCTAGATCTTCTTAATAAGCTTTCACTCTGTTTCTCGCTCAATATGTACATGCACTCCAAATGTTGGAGTCTCATCTTGGAGTCTTGCCTCTCCAGAACTGCTACATCTCACAACATCTTTCATTCACTGAACAAAGCAGCTAGCCACTGTCAGGAGTGCCTTTCTTTCTTCTCCATTTTAGAAAATCTCCAAAGCTCTCTCCACTCAACAGTTCCACTCATCCTGCTATCACCACAGCCCAAAAAGACTTGTAGGCAAAGCTCAGGGTCACTAACTTTTCTGTGCGTGGACTTGCTGGATTCCATTGCCTTAGATAATGAACCAACACCTCTTTGAGATAACTCATCTTCTCTTAGTTCTATGGCCAGCCCCGACACAGGCTCTCTCTTCCACCTGTCTCCTGGAGAAACTGCCCCAGCTTGCCTTGTCTCTGGCTTTTGGTAGGTACCATCCAGCTGCAAACTGAGTCCCCTGGGTAACTGTACCTGTATGCAGACTGAGCCATTGCTTCTGCAACGGTAGCTTGTGCTTCTGCTTCTTTGCTCCAGAGCTCCTCTTGTCTAAATTAAATTCTCTGCTAGCATTTGACATCTCTGCTTGCATATCTAGCTGTCAGTTCTGGTTTTATTATGCTACATTTGAGAGCATCTCCCTTCCTTTAAGCTAACTCCTTATTATCTCCTTTTTTAGCCATGGCAGAAGTCCTTCTCCTCCTGCTGCAGATCTCGCTGGCCAGTGAATCTGAATGTTGTCAGTCTTTACCTCCAAATCCTTGCAAGGTCTTCTGAGCCAGGTAAAACCTGCCTATTTTCCATTCTTTCTGAGTAACAGCTCTAAAAAGTTACTCATTTTAAAGTAACAACCCACTCACACACTAAAATTTTCACCCAAGCCAACTGCCATGCTGCAACAGTTTTCCTTTTGGCCTCAACATAAGGCAATCCTGCCCTACAGATTGCTGCTGGAAAGCCACTCCCTTAGTCCATCACACTGGCCACCTCACTTTTTTTCTCTCTGATAGCTCTCCTTCTCCAATATATCAGACAGATTCTTTCTCTTCACTTTCAAAGTCCTGCTTGCCCTATCCACATTCTACTGATCCTCTTTGCTGTCATTCAAAGGTTAACTTCCACCTCTGATGGAGGCTCGATGTCACGCTTCTCTGCCCATTTGATCAGTCTTCAATTGACTCTCTTCAAAGAAAAAAAAAATCTGTTCTTTCAGCAATCCATTACCATGAAGTAATTTAAAAATAGCCATAAAGGTTAATTTTCTGCTGTTAAACTCTCCCTAAAATCTGGCTTCACCAAAGAATCAACCAACCAAGAGCTACAGAACATCAGAAATTGCTATTACTTTGCTATTCAATATTCTTATTGCTTCTCTGTCTTTCTCTTGCTCCACTTAGCTGATGTCCTCTGAATATTTACATCTTTGTGTTACACTCACAGAAGCCCTGAGACAGAACAGTCCTGGTTTGGGACCAGCACCCTTACAAAGAGTCATTCTGCAAACAGGAAAACTGAGATATAGAAGTGTGACTTGAGCAAGATCTTTTAATTCAGAAATGCCCATACCAAATCAATATTTAATGCTGAGGACACAGAAGAGCTATGAGCTCGTCAGCCTGGTCTTGCCCCTCTGTGTTTTCAGATGAGCCGTCCTCTAATGCTGTGAGCTGGTTTGGAAGAACTATGTCAAACTGTTTAGCTGTACCCTACGATAACCCCCAAGAGTGAAACACAAACAAGTCCCCTAGTTACTGGCCAAATTTTAGCACCATGCCTTTGGAGCAAGAGGTTAGAGTTATGTCTCTTATTTTGCCAGGGAGTTTGTTGACGCCTGAGCTAAAGACTTAACCTGGCTGTTCCCAGATGACATTTCACTGGGCAGATACAGAAATGTTTGGTTCCAAGATGCCAAAGGGAAGGTACTTTGCAGCGAGAGGGAAGATGAGAGTGCCTGCAGTTGTGCTCCTGACCTCTCCCACACCAGCCAGGAGGAGCAGCCGGGGACAGCAATCCTGTCTAGACACATCCCGCTGACAAGCATATAAATACTCAGCAGGCACAGAAGGATATTTGAGCTGTAATGTTATTTTCCTGAACTCCTCCGTTTTCTGGAATTCAGTGTATACCCCTGGCAGGTGAGTACTCTTGAATTTGTTGCAGCATACCTCAGCTCAGGCAGGGCATCTTCCCATCTTCAGGCTTCTACTTGTCAACAGTAACCAAGCTACAAAACTACGCATACTCCAGCACCAAAGAGACGGCACTGATGGCAGGAACTGACCCAAACTTCCACCTCTTCTTGCTCAGATAGAGGCAGCAGTTGTTTATACAGAAGATGTTAGGGAAGGACAGGATGCAGAGAATATTCCTGTCATTCTTATCCAATCTAGGTCAAAACACCTCTTTTTTTTTTTTTTTTTTACTTCAGAAACTGAAGCTAGCACTACAATACACAACTATAATGTTCTGAGCTTTCAATAAGCTGGAGGGTAATTATTTCCTTTGTTTGCTCAGTATATTTAGCAAAATAATTATAATCCACTAGACCCTTCTTTGTTTTGGTATATTGGCATAGTTGTCTCTCCCTGTTTCCTTTCATGGAAACTGTCATGTAATTTTGGCAGGCACATATTTTGGGGGGGGGTACAAAAAAAAAAAAACACACACCAGATATTTTCTGAGAGCTAAATTCCACTTAAAGAATCTTTTCTAGCTCTCGAAAAACAAAATATCAAATCTGTAGAAGAAATAACAGTGAAGGCAGATGTTGCACTGCCCACCTGACACAGACTGCCTGTGCTGTCCATAGGGGTGCGTTAAAAATGCCTCTTCCTAACCCACATCGTGTGAGTCCACACTGCCAGAGGAATAAAGTCAGTAATAAGTCTACCTGCAAATCCAAACAGCCTTGCTGTAGTTAACAGCAAGGAGCCCAAGTCATTCCTCTGCTTGATGCCACTTACAAGACATCAGCCTAATGCCTGAGCATAGATCACGGCTCAGGCACAAACCATCCAGATACCATAAGTCTTATGTTTAAGATACAGGCGTATTTTAAGCAATAAATCCATTTTGAACTTGGTATTACAGGACCACTGATTACAGAAACCTGGGCCCCTCTTCCCAAAACACTTTCCAAGGCAGCACATCCAAAAGCCCATCTGAATGGGTATTTCCCCTTGTCTTTTCCCTTTGCTTTTGTGCAACTGGGCTATTATTTTTAAGTATTTCTATTATTTCTCACTAGGCCTGATATTCTGGGTTTGATGTTTACTGCAGTCTGCTAATCTGCACTCAAGACAATTTCCAGGGAGAGATCTTTCCTGTTGTTTTGAGCAGATGGGTTCATGTCTCCTGAGACAGGTAGTGTGCAGCACTGCCTTATAGAACTCAGGAAGACATTAGGCACCAAGCTCATTTTAGGAGGCGTGGAACATCCCCCAGTAGGCTACAGGCACTACACTAAGGTATTTTTAACAACAGGTCCAAACCCGTTTTCTTTCTCACAGAGCTATTTTTGAAGCTGTATTTTAGTGCTTTTTATTTCACTCAATATCACTGAAACACGCTGTGTAGAAATCACTGACGTAAACACTGACAATGGAACAGAAAAGTAGAGGGGGAAGCAAGAGAATTGGCCTGTCACTTCTTCTTCCCCCCCTGCCATTTTTTTTTTTCTTTATAGTAGCATCTCCTTACCAAGCTCAGCACAAACATACATTTGCTTGTGGAGATTCAGATGTTTTGACACTGCAAATAGGATGCTATGATTTTGCCAATTCAGTTCTCAAACCTTGCTTGGGAAGGGGGAAGGGAGAAGGGATATACATGCAAATCAAATTTCATCCTTTAATGGATTTGCACTCACAGCACATCCCACAGCACACCATTATACTTAGACACAGTGATCACATTTCCGAAGCCTTTATCTTCTGCCCATTTAAGTCAATGGCCATAAGGATTATCCCTTATTGTATCTGGAAACAAAAATTAATTGGAGTCCTGTTTACTTTTATTCCAGGTAGTCTAGAAATAACTACAGTTCCCTGGCATTTTGGTTGCAAATCTGCACATCAGTAAGTTTTTCCACAGAGTCATCACCCATCATTACAAACCAGGACTGGCACAAGGCACAGGCAGTGCTGCTGAGGGCAGCTGACAACCACAGCGAGCAAAGGCACCTACCCCCTGATTATTTTCCCTTTTCCTGGCCCTGGGGAGGTAGCTGGACCACATGGAAAGCATCTACTGCTAAGGACAGGGCCAGTCATTCTGAGCAAACTTCGTTCCTCAACCCTCAGCCTGTAGCAGAAGCAGCTACAGGTTGTGCCTCCAGCACAGCTGCAGCAGCTCTGCCCTTTCCACTCTCCTGGACTGCAGGAGGAGCCTGCAATCCATTCTCAGGATAGCAAAACCCAGTGGTGCCAAGCTCACTGAGAAGTCTCTAGGCTTGTTTACACCACTGAAGCAAACAGCCCCAACTCAGAGAGCATCATTCCTATTGAAAAATGCCAGGCACCTGCACTGTAGAGCTATAAGTCAGACGTTGCTGAGGACTGGTGTAGGGAAGTGCCACCTTTCTCTCATGCTTCATGGAGGCACCGCAGCCCGGCTTCACTCTCTGAAGCCTCAGCTCTTTCTACAGGCAGTTGTGCTCTGTGCTTTCAGTCACAGCGAGACGACCTAAAGCATGTAGGTTAGATGCTCCCTGCCAACAAGTTAACTCTTACCTGGGCTTGTGAAGGTCTAAAAGCAGAGTCAAAGCCATTCTGCAGAGAGTCCAGAAAGGGCTGGATTTTGTAGAGGCCATGCGTTGTCTGGCTCGAGCGGAAGGCCACAATGTGGAAGTACTTCAGGATCTTCTCAAACCGTGACTGCGTCATGATAAGTGCAATGCTCTTGTTGCTGTAGAAGCCACTGCTCCAGATGCTGAGAACAGACTCACAGTGGTGGATGCTGGTTGATATCATGTAGCCTAAGAAGGCCTTCATTTCTGTCAAGGTGACGTCAATCCAGGCATCATCACTACCGAACCTCTCCTGGTATTTCTTGGCATACATGTTGGTTTGGACCACCATATTCTTTAGTACGTTATCAGGGACAAAGAGCTGAAAAAAGTCCATGGCACTGGCAGTCAGGGGCATCTTTCGTGTTGGACCTAGGACAAAAGCAGGAAGGGAAGGTAAGCTCACTCCTGATCCTCATAAAGCATGTCCAAGACCAGCAATTTAAAGCAGGGCTAACTTTCCTAAAGCAGGAAAACAAGGTCCAAGTGAGAGCATGTCAGTTAATTGCTTTGAAACCATTTCCACTGTTTGACAAAGCTCATCAGGAAACTTCTCCCTTATGTTCTCTGTTTCCCTCCTTTAGTACACAAGCACAGTGCATTCTGTATAGTTCTTCCTCTGTTCTGCACACTTATTTGTTTGTAGCAAGACTTAGAGAGCATACAGGTCTGTAAGGCAGCATGCATTTATAAACTTATAAACTACCTGTGCCTTTCACCTTCAGCAGCTGTTTTGGCCTTTTTCTGAATAATTTTTTTTTTTTTCCATATGTGTGTCAAAGCAGTACCTTCCCCAAAATAGCCCAGAAGGAAGGTGTCTAAGCCCTCCAAAGAGAGAGTGCTGCCCCCAGCCCAGCTGACATGATTCCTGGGCACCAGAACCTGATCCCACCTTTTCTTCTGCACTCCCAATTCCTGCCCAGTTCACTATCATTAATCCTCTGACATTCAAATCTGCTTCTCCTCCAGACACAAAGCTGTGCAGATCATGCCTATGCACTTCCAAGTTCTGTGTCTCTGCCACCACACTGGAGCCTTATCCTGCATTCTGACACCCCCAAGACAGCATATGACCAGAACAAGTCAAAGACATCATGTGGCTAATGTCATTGTCCCACATCACAGTGAAAAATTTTAGCATTACAGTGTATACACTGGTCCTCTTCTTCCCAATAATGTAATAAGCCTTGCAGCCCCACACTGTCATTACTCTAGCTTTTAAATTATCTTGCACTTTCTCTGCTAGTTTCAACTATTCCATAAGAAGAGCAGGTAAAACAAACAAACAAAAAACCCCAGCAAAACACCAACAAAAACCACAAGGCTCTAAGGGTTGGCAGCACTATATCAGTGTAACAAGGTTATCCAGTCAGACACCAGATTATATTAAGCCAAATTAGCCTGCAACACCAGTGACGCAGACACCAGTCCTTACAGCCCTCTCTTCTCTAATCCCTCCCGTAAGCTAATTAAGTTCAGTTTTAAAAGTAGCATTTTTCATGGTCTCACCCCATAGCAGTGCTTTAATCACCAGGTAAGAGTTATGGGGAAAGGGACCTTTCTACTCTCCTACAGAAGCAGTGAAAATCAATACACCTGAGAGGGGCAGTGTGGAAAAACTCAATGGGCAGGGCAGTGCTTAAGAGCAATTCTACATCCTTCTGCAAAAGATAGTGTTGTGATTGTAGCCCCAAACCAAGACTCGGATCGAATAAATACTGCACCTTAGTTTAACAGCCTCACTTCAGCCTTGAGACTGCCTGAACCACACTGTTCCTCATCAAAACCAGCTTCTCATTCAAATTTCTGCCTTATAAGCGTGAGTCTTCCTTGCCCTGCGTGGCTGCCTGGACCTCAGCATCAGCTGTCCCAGCTGAAACAGAGCATGAGATTTGCTATTCTGCAACCTAGCACTGCAAAGATCCACTAAGGCACGGATGTCATACTCATTTTCACCGGGGGCCACGTCAGCCTCACGGTTGCCTTCCAAGGGCCGAATGTCATTTTAGGACTGTACATTTATATGTGGCCCCCGGAGAAAATGAGTTTGACATCCCTGCACTAAGGTATTGGTCAGGTCACATTCTCCATTACCCATGTGTCTCAGCTCACATCCTCAGTTACAGCAACAACAACATCTTGCAGAAATTTTGCATGAAACAGTACTATGAGGAACTACACAAATACTGTGGTTGGACTTGCTCTTAAGCCTTAATGTTTCGGTGTCCTCTGGTGAACTCAAGCTACTAGAAGGGCAGCAAAAATAGCACCAAGACATTGAAACAGTGAACCTTCAGACTGCAAAGAATGCCAAAGAAGCAAACTCAATTGCCTTTTTTTTTTTTTCCTCTCCGAGTGCAGTGGGGAAAGAAGCATATATTTAAAGATTACTTTCCAATTTTAATTTGTGAGATTGAGAAACTGGAGGTGAAACAGTTCAGTTGGAAGCACATTCCTCTACATAGCAAGACTAAGAGCCTCACACAAACCATGTTCTGCCAAGGACAGAGCAGAAAATTTCAGCTTAAAAGATAACAGGTGTTCATTATAAGTGAAAACTATGGTGCTAGAATAGATATACTTACTTAACCTTAACTGCTGTTGCAATAATAAAGCCTCTTAACAAAGAGTTATCTTCTTTTGATCAGGGGATTTATATTCTGCTAGCATCCATTAGGCTGTTACAGCTGACATAAAATGCTCCTACAAATGATTCTGTATGAGTGACTTAGAGCACATCACCTCCTCCTTCCCCACAGCTTAATCACGTTTTGACATTCTCCAGTAGATATGGCTTTCTGATAACACCACACTGCACAGAGTGTATTCCCACTAATACAGGAAGTCTTGAGTAGCCCAGGCAACACTCCAGGTAGAGCACAGAGGTAGTTTTTAAATTCTTCCCTTTCAAAGCAGAAGCCTATAGCAAAAAAATGCATCCATAAAGTATTAAGTCTTATGAAGTGAAATATCTCAGTCTTGAGACACGTGAAAATGGACAATAGGCTGGACTCCATCTTTAGGAAGACAAGAGCAGTCAAACAGACAAAAAGGTACTTTTGTATATAATTAAGTTTTTGGTACAAGTTTAACTTGAAAAGTGATTACGGAAAGCTGCCAGGTATACTGGATAGGACAATGCTTTCTTAACACAGCAGTCCTGCTCCAGCCACACAATCTCCTATCTGGTCTCCTTCTCGAAAAAAATGTGCAAGATTTGTAACCCATTCCCTATGCAAAACCCACACAGTTCTAAAAAAGTCAGCTGAATCACTTTCTGACTCAAACATCAACCTAATTGTTGACTAAATATAATTCTGAAAGCCTCTGTACAATCTCATTGTCTTAAAAAACAGCCTTTATTGGCACAGTGAGCACAATTGTTTCGTAATTTACTAATATGCAATAAAACAAGAGTGACATTAAATTTCTGTTGGAAGAGAACTGAATTTTTAACATTAATCAGGTTTTGCATAGTTAATGACTAGTATAAAATATTTAAATATGATTTTCTATCTAAGTACACAAATATATCCCAAACATAGATCCAACTGTGTAAGAAACCTAAATAGTGAATTTGCACTTTTAAAGGATTTTTACGTTGACTTAAATGGCATTTACCCAAACAATACTGAAATAAGAAGGGTTCAGTGTTCAATACATGCACGATTTATCTTTCAAAGCTTTACTCAGCCAAATTAAATAGTGGATTCACCTAGTCTTCCATTCTCAGAATGAATATACAATTATGACTGTAAAATTCAGTTTTTTCTCTCTCCTCTGCCCTGAAGTGTGTGCATGGAGAATACATTTATTTATGTAGGCTTTTTTGCTTTAAAAACCAATCTGGATTTCCAATACAAGCTATAGAACCAGAGCACAAAAGGACTCTTGGAGCTCCCAAACACGGAGTCAGAACCAGTGATCTGTGCACACCCAGGGCAGGGACAGAGCTCCACTGAGTAACCCCTGGCTGGGCAGCACACGCCAGCTCCTGCACTTTGGCCTTGCTTAAGGGACTCTGCAGAACATGGAAAATAACAAACTTCCATGGTTACGATACAGCAGGCACACACAAACTCTCCTTCCTTCTCATCCTGTCTACCAGCAAAAACTTGCACGTGCAATCAGCAGCAATCACCGTGCAAGCCACTATTGCTACTAGAACCTATTTTGACGGTGTTCATTCCATCTCGCAGAGCCACGGCTATTTTAACTGTAAAGTAGACACGAAATAAATGAAGAAGCTAAGCAGGGAAAGCCATTTCTGTTTCCATGCTGGAAAGAGGGCTGTGGAGCGGAGGCTGGCACGTCGCCCTCGGAGCAGGCGCATTGCAGAACGCATTTTGGCTCGGCACAGCTCAGGGCAAACTGCAGCAGCCTCGTCCGATCCAACGCCTGGTGAGAGAGTAGGCTGCACGCTCAACTCCTTAGCAAACGCACACATTGCAGAAAAAAAACCACAGAAATATTTAAGAAAATGTTCACATGAAACATCCTCAGGCAGCCCCCACACATCCTCCTACAGTCCGGTCCTCTTTAGGATGGGTCCCCATCAGTCACATTCTTCCCCCTGCTCCAATCCCACCAGTGTTTCTGGTCTTCCTTACAGAGCAGCACGTTAGAAAAAAAATAAGGACTCCAAATGAATTAACTGCTTTTTCTATATTAACTGCTTTGCAGGACTAAGTAATTTGAACACATTTTTAATAGGTTAATTTATCCTTTTGCATTTTTCCTGTTGTGATTACCAACCTGTTATTTAGTAACTCAGAGTTCAGAGGCTCAGCATAAAAATGGAAAGCTTCAAAACCTACTGTAATCTATTGGTGCTTACAACATAACATACAAATCATAAGGAGGTCAAAAGCATTGTCATTTGGGGCAGGATAAATCAGATGTGTAAGAAAAAAACACAGTAGAAAAAAAATCTTGTTTTGCTCTGCTGTACAAGCGACTTACTGCTCACATTCAAAGTGTAACTGAGGTTCATGATAAAATACCCTGTTATCTTGGTAGGCCCAGCTATTACCATATATATGCCGGTCCAAACTGCACAGCCTGGAAACCAACCTTGTAATCTCGGGTTGATTTTCAAATTAATTTAACTTCATTAGCAACTGGGCAGACTCCAATACTCCTGAACCAGATACAGGAGTGGTAGAAACATCAGTTTAAGAATTTAGAAATAATTTTATTGTCTTCTTTGAGCAAAAAGCTAACAATTTAGAGTCACACATGAGGACAGCACTTTCAGGTGTGTTATATACAGATACATACCTAAGAAAAATCTATCCAGAAATATTTTCTCCCCTGACATATGGCACAGCTTTCAAAGACTAGGATTTGAAAAGTCAATTAATTCCTTCTTCCTAAGTCCAAGCAATTATAGACTGTTTTATATTCCTGAGAAGTTCCCTTTCTGAAGGTGCACAAAATGATTTTTGGGTCTTATTCAGAAAACATTATAAAATGCTGACAGAAGTTTTCAGTCAGAAAATACACATCCATCATAAAAATGATGTTTTCATGGAAAGTGGGAATTGATGATATATGACAGTTTAAACATTTTTTCATCTTTCTCAACGAGTAGAGACCAATACGAAGAGCTGAAAAAAAACAGCAACAAAATAAAAAGTAATGTTTTAATATTTTCCCAAGTGAGATTTTTCAGAATTTCGGTTTCACACAAAGTTCCATCACGTAAGCTTTGGAAGCACTGGAGCTTATCTGGCTTGCCAGAAAATCAGTTTTCGTATCAGCTCTGTTCTTAATGGTCTGGAAGAAATGTATGCCAGACCATTCTCAAACCATAGCCAGTTTGATGGTCTTATGACAAGCCTGTCAAGATAGCTTGAAGAGCACATAGCAGTTCTCTTCTGTGTTTTATTCCAGTTGATTTCAGATACTGCTCTCTTGCAGAAACTGGGCAGCAAGTATACAGATCTTTAATGCAGGACATTTTGCTGCATGTATTTCGTTCCTCTTCATTTAAAAAAAGCAGTCAAAGCTACAGTGACAAGTCTACTTTGTCAAGTCAAAGGAGTCATCCTAATTTATACTAACTAGGGTTCTGACCAATATTTCAGAGCAAGTAGATGTTTGTATTTGCTATTTTGGTAGATTAATCTGACTTTTCCTTTAGGTTCGCTTAGCACAAGAATTCCAAATAAGTGATCAAAGAATGATCCATACTCGGGAGTTGCTTGGAGCTCAGAGCTAATCTATGAAGAAGCAATTTAAATAACAAATGAACAAAAAAAACCCAACCTCCTAAACAGGCACTAGATTGGCTTTCTGACACAAGGAAGATGAAACTGGACATAGTCCTTCCAAAGATGGTTCTCCTCTTGGACACTAGGGTCTCTCTTGGTAGCCCATGCTTCTGAGTAAGTTTTTACTAGGTCACCTTCACCCAGAAACTTACTTTGCACCCTTACCTAAGCAGCCAGCAGCACACGGTTATGCTCTACATTTGGTTTCAGTTAAGTTTGTTCCAAGCTATTTAGTAAAAATGTGATTTGACTGCACTTTTCCAACCTCTATAAGTAAGCCTTTAACAATGCCTCCACATCTGCACGTAAAAACCTAGTCACAAAAATTGTTCCAAACAGCTTCTGCAAAAGGGTGCTTTTATCTTGCCTCCCAGCATTATAAAAGATTGTTTTCCTCACAGCATCAGCAATAACGTGATCCACACATTGCACTCTGACTTCTATCCATAGAGAGAATTAAGAGCATGTCTAGAAGTGATCCAAGGGCAAATGAAAAAGGACTGAAAACCAACGCACAGCTGCTCTGTGCTGACTCTGGTCAAAAGAGTCCCTGGCCTCCAGGCAGTGCTGACTTATGACAAGTCAAATAAAGAACTCATTTAGTAAACCAAACAGTATAATTCTAACTAAATGGTATAATTTAGCAAAGTATTTAGTAAACTAAGGAACTTCCTGCAGCTCAGCTTGTTTCCCTGCTATGTACGGACCCAGATTCTCATCTCCCTTTCCTCAGTGCTCTGCCCAGGGTGATGACCACAGGGCCCTGCATAACCTGCTACTTCAGCCCAGGAAAGGTGGAGAACTTCAGTGGGGCATCAAGAACAAGACTGGGGTGCCAAGGGTAAAGAATTTTGGCTGTCACTCAGCAGGTTACCATGTGTGATGAGACACTGTATGAAAATAGGTAAATTTCTGAGCATTTTCAGGGGACCAAGCAGGCAGGTCTTACATCTTTCCCAATGACCACATGTATGCTGTGCCACCAACAGCACCGGTCTGAGAATGAGAACATTGAGAGATGTGGCAGTCTTCCATGAAGTGTGGCTTGTTGTAGGCAATGCCAGAAAACATTTAATGAAGAAAGTATTTCTTTGTGTTTACCATAATGTTTTAAGGCTACAAAGCTTTCAAGCTGCAACAAGTGAAGCAGAAAGAATAAACGGCCCACTGCAGGTAATGTTGACACCTTTAATTACATACTTACTTAATTTCTGTGGTGAGATCCTTCTTACAACCTAGCAATCAGCATTATCAACATCCAACAGAACCTCCCAAACACTAGTACAAGGTTTTGTGGTTAAAATAAATTTTAAAAAGCCACACACCTCAAAACAGCAGGGTCAGTGCTGAAGCAATACCATGTTACGTCAGTTTACATAATCCTTTGCACATTATTCATCTGGCTGTGGGACTGAACACACTTGTCCCTCATCAGGGGAATTCCTGCTGCAGCAGCTTCCATGGCAATAGTCCATTGCACTTGCTTTTGCCACTGAAGATTTCTATTAATGTTTTGCTGCACTCAACCATCAGAGCAGACTGGCTGCGCCTGGCAGTCCAGCTGAGACTGAGCATATCTAGCAGATTAGAGACAACCATCACCAAGCTGACTTCATACATCACCTGTAATAGTGTTTTTGATAGATCACAGAGCAGTTACACATCTGGCTGTAGGCACAGCTGTGCGCATTTACGAAATAACTCTACAAAGCAACACGGATAGTTTTATGTCGGCACAACGTCAATTGCCAGCAGGGAGACCTTCATGACTAAATGCCAGAAGGCTGCTTGGGGATGGTCCCATGGGGGTACCCGCCCTGCACTGGTAACTCTTGCAAGTACAATCCACATTCACACCTTCCTCTTCTGGGCTCCTGGTCTGTTCTAGGGTGCATTGTTCACAGATACCATTACCCACATGCAACTTACTCCTTTGCAGCAGTGCAATATAAAAATCCGCCTGTATAAGCATTAGCAATATTTGACGTCAGGACCCCACCTCCAAAGCAAGGGATTTTGAGTCTGAAGAACAAAAAATAGCCTAGTATGTTTTCTAAGCAAATCATGTCATGCCAATAACCAAGTGACCCATAAAATGAGATGCTGAAAGCAGCACACACATGCCACTGAAAAATGAACCTCTTTTTTTTGAGCAAATCTCATGAAGAAATGGTTTTCTGCTTTGTTCAAAAATTGATTATTCATTTTAAAAAAAAAAAAAAAAAAAAAGGAAGGATATCAACTGGAAATCCAGACAGCTCAGTAAAGATTTTTCAAGCAAGAACATTCCTTTCAGTACAGAGCCTCCTAATGATTCATCTCCATCCCACACAACCACACAAGCTAAGGTAGCTACAGTACTGGTCTCTGCAATTGCTTCCTGGCAGCTACAGCCTCTTCCTGGGAAAGACAGAAACTAGTTGTTCAGGCAAGCACATAGTCCACAAAGCATTTGATGCCACTTCCCATACACAGAAATAAGCACCTAATGCTGCACCCATTTGGGAGAGGGTGATGAGCAGGGTGCTCTTGAGGCAGCCCAGCTAGACATTCTCAAAAGCCAGAATTTGCCCAAGGACATTGGTGCCAGGAGCTGTGTGGGAATGATATTCAGACTTTTTTTCCAAACCTGCTTCCTTAGGGCAGTACAAGTCTCCCCTAGATTTTATCACTGCAGGAAAGCATGCACATGCAACTGCCCAGTAATAGACAGTTTCTCTGTTGCAGGATACATGACAGACTCCACTCCAACTGTTTAGGCTTCCTAAAAACTCTAAACTCCACAACTTCTCAGTTTTAAGAAATCAGAGCATTTCTTCAACTCCACGCTGGAAGAAAAAAAAAAACACAAACCCAGCAATCATCTGTAAAAAAAGGTAGATATACTGCCTGTACTGCCTGTGTTAAGTCCAGGATGGCGCAGATGTGTTTACAAACCACTGTACCCCAGGGAAGGCTTTCAGGGAGTTACAGAGAGCAAGCCAGAAGCACAACATAGAGCTAAACAGTGCAGTGAATTCAGAGTGGGATCTGGAAATAGCAGTCCCTCAGCAGCACAGCACCGCTCCTGCAACCTCTGCCTAGCCTCTGCTTACAGCCAGTATCACTGCTCAGCTCCCTCCAGGGCCCACACCGCGCTGCACCGCCGCCAGCGCACAGGCCGGCACGAACAAGGCCATGGAAGTAGGTTTGCAAAGAAGACCATCATGAGTCTTTCCCAACAGCCTTTTGAGAGAGATGCTTTTTACTTTGAATCCAAAGTCTGTCTCCTCAAACACAATGTGCTGCACTCTGAGATCAGGCAGGGAAAAGATCTGAGATGACCAGATGGGCACTGCTTCCTGGTAGACATCTATCAGACCAGGTCACAGATACTCTTGGAGGTCATCTTCTCCATGCTTCTTGGGGGCTGCCAACATTGGAACCAATAAAAGCTGAAAGACCCTGTAGGATTTAACTTCTGTGAGAATACGCCTCAGCTTCTAAGAGGAGGAAGTAACTTAGATGTCTCATTTTGGACCTAGTAACAGCAGATATTTTCAAAGAACTTCATGATGTGTTCACAAAAAAAAAAAAAAAAAAACAAAACAAACCACCAGTGATGACTTAATATGGGATCATATTAAGTAGTGGCATGGAACACAAAGCCAAAAAATCTTTCTGCTGTGTAAAAACCAGGCCCAAAGTTCTGTTTCTTGAATCTGCAGGTATTACTATACAGGATGCAACTGCAAGGTAAATTTAAATTAGTAACCTGGGAACAATCACTACAAAGCATGTCCTTCTGTTTGCAGAGTGCCAAGCACTTCACATTAAGGACTCCTGCAGATGCTTATGGGCATTATCACAAGAGAAATAATAGCTTCCCATTCTGTAACTACGGATTAAGACATTTATAGCTCAAGAACTCAGTGACTGGAGCTTCACATTTACTAGCTGTATGCTTTCTCTTACAGAAGAAGCATACAGTCTTCACACTAGTGTTCAGAACAGATCTTTGGATTGCTATACCAGAGCTAAATCCTCCACGATTTGGAAAAAAATTTCAGTCTGCAACAAAAGCCTGTGACTGATTAGTAGCCATAGCCAGCATCAGTGGTATGCTTAAGGTAATGTTTTCCTAACATAGTAATAAGGAAGCTTCCAAGTCTGTGTTTTTCGCTCTGTAAATCCTGGCCCAAAGTCCTGTCCTGCATGCTGTTACCTACTTAGAGATCAATTTTCTCAAAGGGAAAAGCTCTAAGCTGCTGTTTTCCTATCAAGCTGGCTTATGATTTCATGATATAATGGAGTGTATTTACTCAGTGACAAGTAACTGGAAAAGCTCCCATTGAAATAAGGGCTATGAATGTTGACTGCTGCTCAAAGGCTAAAGTGGTGCTTCCCTCCTAAACTGCCTGCCCATCACGCCACAGCAACTATTTCCTGAGCTCAGGAACTGGGAGTCAGCCTCCCTGAGTGCTTTACCCTGTGACTGATGCGCTTTGCTGTCTTAGGCTCATCAAATCATCTGTGCTTCTGGCTTATCCACCTCTCAGGCTGGCCCTGGATCTATAATCTCTTTTCCTTTGCTCCATTCTGTACATTTCCAGCTTTTCCCAGCTGCTCACTGTTAGCCGACCCCGATTTTCCCCAGGCTCCTCTTCTCTGCTGCTCCCCTCTCCCTCCCTCCTGCATTTGAGACATTGCCATACCTCAAGATTTCCCATTCTCTTGGCATCTCACTTAAGTGATGAGATGAGACTTACATTAGTACAAATTATTCAAGTCTACCACTGCTGTTCCTAAGGATACATGTTCTGGGACAAGGTGGACTAGATGATCTTCCAAGGTCCCTTCCAATCACTAGCATTCTGTGATTAGCTGTCAGATACAACAGGTGATCAGCTGCGTCAGCCTTGGGTAGGAGTGTGTCCCACTCCACATTATTCAGTTGTAAGTCACAGATTAAAGGTCTGCACCTGTGCCTAGACAGTCTGTGGCCATTCAAAAAGAAAAATTAGATGTTCCAACCCCCTCTTGTTCCTGTTCCACTTTTTTTTTTCCTTGCTCCCAAACATGGGCACCCCCCCCCTCCCTGCCTGCTTTGCCTCCCCAGGTGCCCCTCTGTAATAGGTTTGAGGCCCTGGATCTTGAAGAAGAGGTAGGTGAGGAGGTGGTGTCAAGTCTACCTACAAGATCACATAGGAAGAGGTGGGTGACTTCACAACTTAAGACTGCCTCTGATGAAAGAAAGCAAGCAAGAAAGCAAGCAAGCAAGCAAGCAAGAAAGAGAGAAAGAAAGAGAGAAAGAAAGAAAGAGAGAAAGAGAGAGAGAAAGAAAGAAAGAGAGAAAGAAAGAGAGAAAAAGAAAGAGAGAAAGAAAGAGAGGTGATTGTAATAGGAAGGGAGCCAGGAGGCCTGCGTGGTTGAATAGGGATTTGTTGGGTATGCTCAAGCAGAAGAGGAGAGTTTACAGGTCATGGAAGCAGGGACTGGCCACTTGGGAGGAATATAAGGCTGCTGTTAGAGGGTGTAGGAAGGCAGTTAGTATAGCCAAGGCCTCCTTAGAAATAAACCTGGCAAGAGGGGTCAAGGACAACAAAAAGAACTTTTTCAAATACATAGCAGATAAAACTAATACCAGAGGCAATGTAGGCCCACTGATGAATGGGGTGGGTGCCCTGGTGGCAAAAGATACAGAGAAGGCAGAATTACTGAATGCCTTCTTTGTCTCTGTCTACTCCACTGGAGGCTGTCCTGGGGAGCCCTGTACCCCTGAGACCCTGGATGAAGCCAGGTCAATGGAGGAGTTTGCTTTAGTCGATGAGGACTGGGTTAGGGAGCAATTAAATAGTCTGGACATCCATAAATCCATGGGTCCAGATGGGATGCATCCGCAGGTGCTGAGGGAGCTGGCTGAAGTCATTGCTAGATCGCTATCCATCATCTTTGCCAAGTCTTGGGAAACGGGAGAGTTGCCCAAGGATTGGAAGAAAGTAAATGTCACTCCAGTCTTCAAAAAGGGCAAGAAGGAGGACCAGGGTAATTATAGACCGGTCAGCCTCACCTCTGTCCCTGGGAAAGTAATGGAACAGCTTATCCTTGGTGCCATCTCAAGGCACATCAAGGATAAGAGGGTTACTAGGGGCAGTCAGCATGGCTTTACCAAGGGTAAGTCATGCTTGACCAAACTCATGGCCTTTTATGAGAATGTAACAAGGTGGATGGATGATGGCAGAGCGGTGGATGTGGTCTACCTTGACTTCAGTAAAGCCTTTGACACAGTCCCCCACAGCATCCTCACAGCTAAATTGAGGAGGTGTGGTCTAGACAATAGAGTAGTGAGGTGGGTTGCAAACTGGCTTAAGGAGAGAAGCCAGAGAGTGGTGGTCAATGGTGCGGAGTCCAGTTGGAGGCCAGTATCTAGTGGAGTGCCTCAGGGGTCAGTACTGGGGCCAATATTATTCAATATATTCATTAATGATTTAGACGAGGGAATTGAGTGTACTATCAGCAAGTTTGCTGATGACACTAAGCTGGGAGGAGTGGCTGACACGCCAGAAGGCTGTGCTGCCATCCAGTGAGACCTGGACAGGCTGGAGAGTTGGGTGGGGAATAACCTGATGAAATTTAATAAGGGAAAGTGTAGAGTCCTGAATCTGGGCAGGAACAACCCCAGGTTCCAGTATAGGTTGGGAAATTACATATTAGAGAGCAGTGTAGGGGAAAGGGACCTGGGGGTCCTGGTGGACAGCAGGATGACCATGAGCCAGCACTGTGCCCTTGTGGCCAGGAAGGCCAATGGCATCCTTGGGTGTATTACAAGGGGGGTGGTTAGTAGATCGAGAGAGGTTCTCCTTCCCCTCTACTCCGCCCTGGTGAGACCCCATCTGGAATATTGTGTCCAGTTCTGGGCCCCTCAGTTCAAGAAGGACAAGGAACTGCTGGAGAGAGTCCAGCGTAGGGCAACAAAGATGATTAAGGGAGTGGAGCACCTCCCTTATGAAGAAAGGCTGAGGGAGCTGGGTCTCTTTAGTTTGGAGAAGAGGAGATTGAGGGGTGACCTTATTAATGTTTATAAAAATATAAAGGGTGAGTGCCATGAGGATGGAGCCAGGCTCTTCTCAGTGACAAACAATGGTAGGACAAGGGGTAATGGGTTTAAGCTGGAACATAAGAGGTTCCACTCAAACTTGAGAAGAAACTTCTTCTCAGTGAGGGTGACAGAACACTGGAACAGGCTGCCCAGGGGGACTGTGGAGTCTCCTTCTCTGGAGACATTCAAAACCCGCCTGGACATGTTCCTGTGCAACCTCACCTAGGCCTTCCTGCTCCAGCAGGGGGATTGGACTACATGATCTTTTGAGGTCCCTTCCAATGCCAAACATACTGTGATACTGTGATGTGAATTAACAAAGTACTGACATCTACAGTCATACTTTCATACATCATTTTTCCATTAAACCCTTTCTGGCAAGGAATACCTAATTAGCAGGTAAGCACAGATGAAATGCTATAACTACCGGTGAAGGAGGTCTGTTGCTGGAGACTTTTTCATTTTGAAGACAGTGTAATGTTACATGAAAATTGTTGAAAGTTGTATTCCCTGATTCTTTTCCTACAATCTACAGGTATGAGAATGCTGCACCTACACCCTCTTCAATACTTCTCAACATAATGGAAGAAGCATTCAAAATTCTGTGGGCTTCAAAAAAACCCAAAAGGTGACATATGTATTTCTGTGAGCAAAGGCAGAAATGTACTCTTCTCTACAGCCCAGCCAGCCAGCCCAGCAAAATCAAGTTAATTTCATAGCAGATGTAAAACAAGTCACATAGAGCTGCTGTTGCCAGTCCCTTTCTTGCCTTGGCCAGTCCCTGCTGGCAAGGAAGTGCCAAACATCCACGTGGAGCACATAAACGTTTATCTAGCACCACCATATTTTCTACAAGGAAAAAAATAATCAATTCTCTAGGTGCCTCACAGCCTTCACTTAAATAACAAATAGAGGGTTATTTAAGGAAGTCACTGCTCGGCAAAACTCTCCTTCCTTTTATTGCTACTGACATCCAGCCACCTCTGCCTCTTTACCACTGTGTTCTTCTACAAAGCTGAGACTTCCCTTCATGCCTTCACTGAGATGCTGCCCCAATCAGTGCTCATTTATCAGAAACCCCAGTGTCAGCCTGCGATGCTGCTCCACCCAGGATAACAGCATTGCAGCTCTGGTGTCAAGAATGCCCATCTGTTGCCAAACCTTCTTTCATTTTCTGATTTGGTTTTTAAGTGCTCTTTGAATGTGGAATCCCCCAGGAAAAGGAGTATTCAAGAACCTCTAGTTTCGATTGCTAAGCACTCCCTGCTCTCTTGGTTCTGTGTGCAGGAATAGCAAGGCAAATACATAAGAAGAATATTTATCTCCATGGGGAGCCTCCTGCTTCCTAAGCCTTCCAGACTTAACTGCTAAAGGTGGTTTTATATTACAGACAGATTTACTATTTTGTATTGCCCTTCCACTTCCTCAGCTGCTTGTAGCTATGTTCACAAAGGTCTCTCATTTAAGCAACATTACTCTCTGTTCATTCTTTATTTACGTTGGCCACCTCATAAAATAAAATAAAATTAAGAAAAGTAAGAGACCTGCTGTGTCTCATTCAATCCCATCAGCTTCTTCCATCATCTCTGATGCATCTCCTCACTAACTGTGAACAGCCCTGAATAGGTAGCATTTTCCCTTCCACATCAAGAATTGATTACATTATGCCCTTAGGGCCAGATTCAACTACATCCTAAGTGCTATAACTCCCCCATCAATGTTTTAGTGGGAGAAAAAAAAAAAAAAAAGCCTTGAGAATATTAGCAAGTCTCGCCCTGGAGTTTTTGTAACCAATGTCAACAAACCCTCAAGCTCTCTAGGCAAGCTAGAATGCTATTTATTTGTGGAGGGAGAAGGGAGAGAGAAGACAGAGGAAACAGGTGAACATACTGCTTTTCATCACAGCTAAATACTAGATCTGGGACTGGTGGTACACCTGGCAGAGAGAGACAAGCCACTCTACAGCAGCTCTCTCTCTGGGCCTGGACTAAAGTAGCCTGGCAGAGCTGGATGCAAATGAGCACAGTCCTGCTTGCCAGGCACAGTCTGCTTGTCCACATATGAACTATGCATCAAGATCCTGTCATAGCCCCTACTGCAGTGGCATCCAACATAGGGTGCACCCACCTCAGGGAGTGCACAAGACAATCTGTTTGGGTGCTGGAAGAAAGTATTTTCTTGTACTGTTAATAAATAGAACAAATTAAATAGTGTTTATTCAATCTTTATCTCATCCTTTTAAAAATTTCATTTTTTGTGTATGTTTTAAAATGTACATAGTATATTAGTACATGTACATAATTTATAAATAAACATACATACAATGGGGGTACCTGCTCAAAAAACTTGTTGTGATAGGGGTACAAGACAACACTGCCTTAGCGTTCTTCAGTAATAACACTCAGGATTAAATCAGCCTAGCAGACACGGTTCCCCCTCAGCTCTGCAGAGAGCTCACCATTCAGCGTCAGCTGATCTACCTGTAGGTTTTATACCAGTATAACCAGTTTGCTTTGAAAAAGAGTAATTTCCCTCTGCTCTACGTAGAAAACTGTTCTTCTAGAATGGATGGGGAGTGGCAGTATCAGCCACAGATACTTTTGCATTGGTGTTCCATGTGGCTCTGCTATTAGCATGTTACTAGACTATATCATTAAAGTAGTACCACATATGCACTTATTTAAGTACGTGCCTATATGCTTCTCTGGATTCAAAGGATAATGTACTATATTAATATGCTTCAACACTCATCTTGAGTTTTTTAATTTGTGTCACTCACAAATGAAAAGGATGTTTAACAGTCTTGTGTTTTTCTCTAGTGGAAATAAGTTTCCAGAGTACACACTCATAGTGCAGTCAGCCATGAAAACTATTAATCCTATAGGCAAGACGGAGGCAGTAATGTGCATAGTGGTAGGAAAGAAGGGAAATGTCTTTTTATCATAAAAATCCTCTGTAGTCTCTCCTCCAGCCCCATTGTCCTCCCTCAGGGCCTTACAATTATCACACTCAATAGCTGCTGGTCATTCTTCTCAAACCTTGTCAATGTTTTGCAACCCATGTGTTCTTTGGGGAGCATGGGATTTTGCTTTTGATCATGGATCTTAATGTTAGTTTCTACCATGTACTCAAATCTGATGCCAAACTTATTACTTTTGTAATTATATAAGATATTTATTAAAAGCTAATTAAATGCTATCAGGGAGCAATCCAGTCAGACAACTTGACATTGAGTTTTAGGCACGTAACATCAGGCACTTAAGCTCCTTGTATAGTCAAAGAAAATCAGTTGTGCTTTTCAACAAACATCAAAAGGGATTTCTTAAAATTTTGAAACTACAGTTTGGGAGTTAAATGACAACAATAATTTCTTTTAGGGTCTCCTAGGCTCCAGTCCAGCAGAGAACATCTGAGGCACATACTCAACCTTAAGCTACAGTGACCAAATTATCCTTTGGCACAAGTACAACACTACACTGAAGTGCTTGCTTTCGAAGCAATATTACGCATGTTTCTTACACCTAGGGTTGTTCCAAGAAAGTTAGCAGTAGAGGTACCATAATATCAAGTGATGCAGCCTGTACAAAACCAGGAATAACTATAAAAGAATGAGTAGTGAGAAGTACAGTAGAGTCCTTTAAGACACAACAAAAAGGTACTTAAAAATGCTACTTGGAAGACATAACATTTTTACTTGAGCTTTAAAGCTTGCTTACTTTCTCCTCCGCATTCTAAACTACAGACAAGGCAACTTAGAGCGGCTGTCTACACCAGTGGTCACAAAAATCAAAACTTAAAATGTATCTGTGTGTCTCCTTTCCTTAGGAAACATTCAGGCTCCACCAGTATGTAGAACACTGAGTTCAGCTGGTCTCATAGGGGAAAAGAAAAGCAATAGCTACACCAAAACTGCTTAAACAAACATAACATTTTGTTTTCTTTATAGAAATTACCACTCAGTTTTGGCCACATCCTTCTGCCTCTAGAACCAATGTCTGGGGAAAAATGGGCTCCAGGGTATACTATGCAAGCAATGGAAGAACCAGACACAGGAGACCCAATCCCCACCCAAACCAATAGATGTGAAGGAGAAGGGAGAATATTCCTTAAATGCTTGCTGCAAAGAACTGGGTGCATTACTCAGTGCATTAGTCTTTATACTTCCACAAGTCTCTTCCACTAGGCAGCATGAGCACAGAGGCATTCACACCCCAGTCCCAACAAAATGCTCACTCAAAACTCAATGCCAGAGCAGCTGACACCTTCAAAGTGCAACTTTCATCCAAACAGAAGCTTGATTAATCATGAGATAACCAGAGCCATAGACAGCACCACTCCTATTAGATCTGTAGCGCAAATTTTGTTGAGCTGCACACTCCATTCCTTACAGCTTTTTAATGCTAAGTTTGATGTTGTGGTGGGTGTGACAGTTGTTCACATACCGCATCTCCTATGCACTCAGATCTGGAAAATCAGCTGTAGCGGGTGTGGGTGAGCAGCATGGTCAGGAGCATCTGGCCATCACTTTGCTATGTTAGAAGTACCAGCTGTCATTTTTGTATGACACTATGAACACAAGAATAGGCAGACTTTGGTTTCACACAGCCTTGTCTTTTGACATCAACTAGCTTTACCATCACAGGAGGTGTTGTTAGAGCCTACAGGCTCTTCTCACTACAAATGTGCTGTCTAATAAGGACTGAACTCAAGCAAGCTGTCCTTCAGCAAGGACAATTCAAAAGGCTGTCACTCCCATCAGCTATTTTTGCATAAGGTAGATGATAACTCAGTACCTAGAAGACCTTTACCTTCTCCTCCCACAGGAATGGACCTGGGCGCATGGGGCAGAGCAAAATTGCAAAAAGCGTGGCTTACTAACCACCAAAACTTGAACAATG
Source organism: Patagioenas fasciata (assembly GCF_037038585.1). Classification (NCBI taxonomy): domain Eukaryota; kingdom Metazoa; phylum Chordata; class Aves; order Columbiformes; family Columbidae; genus Patagioenas; species Patagioenas fasciata. Next base: position 49,599,243 of record NC_092522.1, read on the forward strand.
AACCCCTGCCTCAGAGTACCTGCAATTTTAACAGAAACAGTGGAGACACGGTGTCCAGCAGTGCCCAGAAGAATTTAAAAAAAAAGCAGTTTCATAATGACTAAGAACATGTTGTTAAAATGTGAAGTATCAGTACGATCTATATTAAGACATAAGAGAAACATTCATTTTTATGACAGCAAAGGATTCTAGGAAGCAAAATACAATTAGGGAAACCAAATGCTGTAGCAGAGAAGAGCAGGTTAGGAAAAGGTTATAGAATAGATTAAAAGGATTCAGTAGAAATAGAAAGCTTCAAAGTAAAGTTTTGAACAGCTTTTGTTATACTTGTTTCTTGCTTCTTTTCTGATTAAAGTATTGTGCTGAAGCATCCTCCCTTTAGCTGCCTATTTCAGCTTTAAAAGAAAGAATCCCATCTTCCTTTTATCTTAGGAAGAAGGCTGACATTAGAAGAATTGGTAGCACACTGCTCGATGTCAAGCTGCTTCAGGTCACTACCCTTTTGAATCAACCTTTCACCAAAAGACCTGAAGAAAAGGCACAGTTTGTATTTTAACATTTCACTCACTCAACAGCAATATCTGCCCATAAAATGCCTCAGCATACAATACAAAGGGCTGCTTTTAGAAAAAAACTAATGCTCACTTAGTTTCTTCTCATTGATTCAGAGAGTGATAGCCAACAGCCAGAAGAAAAGAGAGTTAAAAATCAGTACAATCTCAACAACAGCCTTAACAGTGTTAAGTCCATATCAGATTCCTAGAACAATTTCATATTCAGTACCCACTCTAACAGTACCAATTCAAAAAATACACATAGCTGAATATGTTACACCCACCATCTGTCCCAAAAAGCAAGTAGGTGTTTGCACACTATGATCTGCACTTAACAGAGCTCAACATATTTACACCAGTCTAGTAGGATTGTAGGATTATGTACTTCTGGTTATACTCCCACTCCTCTTAAGCAGAAACACCTGTGCCTTGTACACAGAGATCCAAAATGCTCTTTAACCAAATAAAATGGGAATGAAGAGCAAGAAGGAGGAAGTGAGGCCACTGCAATTTTCAGGATACAGAGATTCAAAATAACCCAGGTATGCTTCAGCTGTCAGGGCAAGGATTTTGCCTTCATTTTCAAAGCAACTAATAAGGTTCACAAGAGAATAAGTTTCATAAGTCTGAGGGCAGGACACCAGAAGCTGCAATACCTGTGGCAGAGATAGAGACGTAAAAAGTTCAAATCTTGCAGTGTACTATATATTTTTGTTTCTAACCATCAAAATCCAAGAGCCTCATAACAAGAGCCTAAGTGAATTCGAGTTCAACATAACACATAAAAGCTGAGAAAACCCAGACTTTAAAAAGAAGTAAGAGACTCAGTAACTTTAAACTTGGTACTCTCATCTCAATACTCCTCAAAGATTTGGGAGGAAAGACTAATCAAGGACATCAAGTCGAATGCCAACCAGTTGAATCATAGACAGGTCACCTCTGAATCATTTTTAGTGGGTAAGCTTCTAAGATGTTACTTACAGGATAGCTGAATTTATCTGTTCTGTTTCTTGCTAGGTACTTGTTAATTGGCAGCAACACGAATGAGTAAGAGTGTTAATGTGTCCTCTTTGCCCAGCTCCTTGACTGAGAAGAGTTGTCTGGATGAAGGCAGGTGTCTTTGGGAAATAAATTCTTTCATTTTATACTAGAACATGGAACTAGAATAGAGTGTATTACCAAGACACTTACAGCCAATGCTGGGCTGATCATCCTACTAGATAGCGGTGGGATTTGTTGGCCAAAATAAATCTTACAGATCAATAATGAAAGTTTTTTCTCTAATTATCTGCTCAAATCAGAGACAATCTCTTATTCTGCAGAAAAATTATACACAACTGACTTCTAAACCAGTGCTTTTCTAGGTAGCATTAGGCAGTTTTTCAATTATCTTTAGTAAAGATAATGAAATATTAGTACCTCTGAACAAGGAGCTATGAATCTTGGAACACTGTGCAATCTGCCAACAAAGAGTTGATTCTAAGTTGGGAAAGCCAGCACAAGTAATATAGGTGTATTCTTGCAAGGGAGGATTGTCAAGAAACCTGTTACTCTCTCATTTCTAGCCTGGGAGAAGAAATAAAAGAAAAAAAAAAAAAGTCAGCAAATATCTTAAATATACCTGAGGTAAATATTGGAAAAAGAGAAGACCTAAGTGCCAACAGTACTCTTTGCAAGATGAAATAATTTTGCAATGCTCACAAAGAAGTGAAGAAACAGTTGTCTGATACCCAGCCCATGAACTGCAGAAACGTGGAGTAAACATTCTGTTGTCCTTTCTTGTTGAGACATAGAATCATAGAATCGTTTACTGCAGGCATCTGGACTATGACTTAGCCAGGCCTATTCCAGACCTGTGCTCTTCTTCCTCCACATACCCATCCTCATAGTCTACAGAGGTTTGTGTTGGCATTCAGCTGCAAGATGGCTCTTCATACCTCAAGAAGTCATGGACAAAGGCAAATACAAACCTAGGCACCACTGGATGATGCAGTAACTAAGCGCCTCTGCTAATCTCACAAGTATTTGGGTGGTATTTTATCAGGCATCACTGGTATATGAAGATTAGCATTTTTAACACACTGAAGGAGGCTCAGAATTAGTCATTTGAGTATAGATACAAGATTCATGGACACACAAATCATTACCATAGAAGTGAGGGTGAGAACAATACCCTAACAGTCAAATGTGCCTAAGCCACTTTACCATGGCCAAGGGAAGGTAGGAGTTTCACCTTAATGGCTCAGGAGGCCTTCTGTGAGCACACAGCTCCTTCCCACAAGCTAACACAGCTTCTTCCCTGCTCCCAAATCTGAGGCAGGAGATGCAAGTATCAAGTCGTTCACATAGCACTCCAAAGTACAACTTACCACTAAACAGCGTCCCTATTGTTTGTATGTATTTTAACCAATCTAAACCAGAGGAGAATAGTGCTGGAAGGGAACTCAGGAAGTCCTTTAGTCCAGGCCTCTGTCCCCATTCAGCACACATACTGGATGTCAGCCTAGTACAGCAGGCTTAGTGCCACTTGTTCTCAGGTTTCCAGTGACACATCTCATGTCTTCTGCAGCACTGCACTGTCTGAGAGTTTAGATCACATCTGATTTAATTATCTACCAATTCAATTTATACGTGTTATTCTTTAGATTCAGTTTTCACAGCAGGTAAGGCAGATAATTCCCTTTCCTATAACTGCCCTTACTTATCCATATGACCACTTAGCTTAAAAAAAAAATCAAAACCAACAGAATATTGAATGGTGGTCCAGTTAGTGGATTTTCTGCTTCTCAGTCCTTTCTCTTCACATTTGAGTATTTGCTTCTCACCTCAGTTGGTGACCCAGATTCTCTCTCGTAAATGGCAAGCCAGTCTCATCACAAGTCTTGTACTCTGCTTAAATATCTGGGGAGGACGTTTGCATTTTCACAACAACATGACACTTGAGTCACATTTTTCTGGTGTTCAGCTTTGGCCTCCAGTTCCTTTTCCATCTAAACAAGTTCTTCCCCTTCCCCTTCATTTTCCACTTCTGCTGTTAGTCACTGCTGTCTTCACACTAAGCATTTCTTCCTTGCACCATGCCCTTGTCTTTCCTCCTGGGCTATTTCAGGCTGTCAAGAACCTTGCAAATTCTCGGCCTGTGCTTCAGTGTACATGGAGTCAGTCCCAACTTGGTGTTATCAAAAAGTTTAATAAACGAATTCAGTAAGTCCACCTCCTTTCAGGAAGGCAGTTTCAAATTCTCATTAAATTTTTAAAAAATAATCTTCCATCAGAACATTTAAGCTTTTGCCAGATCCTTATGCAACACATTTTTTGAGATACTGGGCCAGAGCTTATCGAATTCAGCTGGAGACAGAAACAGACATTTGCAGTTATGAAGATTTTACTGAGAATACCTGGCAGGGACTAGATGGTATTTATTCAATCAGGCACTTCTGCATCTGCCTGCTTGTCCCCCTGTATATCTTAATCTCTTCAAGGTTTGTTGGAACAATGCATAACACAAAGCACAATGTGAAACTTGAACCTAGTAATGCAGAGATGGCTCCTGCCTCAAGAATTTGCCTCTGATTCAGTACAGTAAATAAGGAGTTTGATGGGGAACACAGTGACCATGGTGGGCCACCCAAGGCTCAGATAGCTCCTAACTATGCACAACAACTCCAGGTGCCAAAACTACTACCAGATGGTACCTTGTTTTACACATGAGAAATGAACACTCAAAGTAATTTGAACCAGAAGGAACTCGCAGGGCACCTATGAAATAGAAAGGTAACAAGAAGACAGCGCTATTTCCCCATCGCTTTGTGATAGCAGTGAGGTTCTCCATGGCTGAGGGGAGGGCTGGCAACCAACAGCCAGAGCTGTAGGAACAAGGTACAGAGAGCCCAGAGCCCTTGGGAAGTGGGCTACAAAAGCGACCCAAACAAGCACTGCCATATTCCTTCTCAACACCTTTTTTTGTAGAAAAGGCATTACAGAAAGTCATGGCTTTTTGCCAGTGTTTTTGGTTGTTTCAAGGAGCTGCTGCCAGTGCCCCAGGGGCACCACCATGCCTGATTGCCCCTGCCTCACAGCCCAGGGCCTCACATCAACCCCCAGGACCGTCAGCCCCTGCCCCAGCAGGGCCAGGCTCCAGCTCCCCACAGCCCTGCCCAGCCATGGCTGTGGCTGAGCCAGGCTCAAATCCTGACCCAGCCTCAGCCTGTTCCCAGGGAGATGCCTGGTGCCCAGAGCTGCCTCAGTGCCCTCGGCTGCAATTGTCCTGGCTGGGGTGGTAGGACAGGCCCCATCCACCAAGCCCTGCTCTGACAGTCCCCCATGAGGAGCCCTCTGACTCCACAGGGCACAGTGACAGGGGGCTGCTGTAGAAGTTTGACAAGCTGTTTTAGACTATCACTGATGTCAGTTTAAGTGTGAGTCACCACCCAGAAGTACAGAAGCAGATGAAGAAAGGTCTTTTTTTGAAAGGGTCATTCGTTATTTATCAAGTACAACCCCATCAAGTGGAAAAAGCAAGATGTCATTTACTCCAAAACTCATAATTCTTTTCCCAATGGGGGAGATTCGTGATGTGCTGAAAGCCACCTCCTTCCCTTACCCTTAAAAGAAAGGGCTGTGATTATTTGCAGCAATGTTAGCACCATGAAAATAGCTACAGATCACTCAAAGACACGCAAAGTCTTAGTGCTTAATTTCTTTTAATCTCAAAGACAATGATGAGAGGGAATTAATGCAGACTTCACAAGTATAAACCTTCAGACACTGTATTTTACTACATAATAGGACAAGTAAGGAATAACTACAAACCCCAGGAAATTGGGGAAAGTCTTCAGTTTTAGCAGATCTTCTCATTTAGTAATCCCATTCAAGAACACAGTCCAGCAAAGCCCTTTGAAATACAAAAGAAGAATTTATATCCACCTATGTATTTATATTAATAATGCAACATATCCAACATGACAGATGTAAGAGCATCTTACATTTTTCAAGATCATCTTGGGAATTTCTTGCCCCAAACCAAAGGTAGTTCATTTTTGCCAGGCTGCTGCAGCAAGTGAGCCAGCACCCTGTCCTCTGGGGAAGACTGACCGCCTCTTTCTTGCCTTTCAGTCCAGCTGAACTGTTTTCCCAGTACTGGGGCAGAGTAAGTAATCCTAGATCCCCATCACAAATGCCACAAGCCATATGCACAAGTGCATACATGCATGAGTTTCAATACATGTAACCTCTTCCAAGTAGTTTTTCAGGGCGTGAACTGACAAGATTACCGTTGTTCAATGTCTGTATCAGTAGGGTGCACCCAGCAGCAGACAGCACAGTGACATCAATGGGAACAGCCAAACGCTGACCCCAGACTGCACACCTACAAGAGCTACCCACTGGGAAGTTAGCCAGTATCTACCTTCCAAAAAAAGCAGAGATGATTATACATACTAGATAGTCAGACTTTCCACAACAGTGAATTTTGTAAATAACTTACAGAAATAAAGATATTCTCATTTTTCCCTCCAATTTAATCTTCTATACACACCCACTTCTCTGACATATGTAATCAGAAATGAGTCACACTTTTAACAGCAGCTGCTTTAAGTCTTTTTTTCTGCTTTTTCTTCACCAGAAATAACAGAATCACAGAATCACAGAATTGGCTAGGTTGGAAAAGACCTCAGAGATCATCAAGTCCAACCCTTGGTCCAACTTCAGTCCATTTACTAGATCATGGCACTAAGAGCCATGTCCAATCTCAGTTTAAAAACCTCCAGGGACGGTGAGTCCACCACCTCCCTGGGCAGGCCATTTCAATGCCTGATCACTCTCTCCGTAAAGAACTTCTTCCTAATATCCAGCCTAAACTGCAGCCCCATTCACCAGTACTCTCTGGGCCCGGCCCTCCAGCCAGTTCTTAACCCAGCAGAGAGTGCACTTGTCCAAGCCACGGGCTATCAGCTTTTGAAGGAGTATATTACGGGAGACAGTGTCAAAGGCTTTGCTGAAGTCTAGACAGACCACGTCTACAGCTTTCCCCTCATCCACTAGGTGGGTCACCTGATCATAAAAGGAAATCAGGTTGGTCAGACAGGACCTGCCCCTCCTAACACTTCAATTTGTGACCACTGATGGGCTCACGGTATGTTTTATCTCAGTCCAGTAATCTTCCTGTCCAATACACAGCTAATTCCCCCAGTCCATATAGATGTACAAGATATTCTTTGTTTCAGTGTCTCCTATGTATCCCTCTCAGACATGATTTTTGCATCCTTACAGTGTGCATCATTGACTACACTTCAGTTTGCCCAGTTTTCAACTGCACAGCTACAGCTTTGTATTGCTTGCTGAATAGAAGTTGCTTGGTTTTGTTCTTTGTCCTTTTAAATGGCAAATATAGTTTGTCAGTACAGGTCATGCGAGTCCCTCATGCTGTCCAAGAAAGCAGAATTGAAAGCATGTTTTCTATAATATCATGCACTGTTAATATCAGTTGTCTTCAGAGAAATTCAGGAGATAATCCAGGAGTAATTTATACAGAATCAAAATAAGGTAAGGAGCCTTCCAAGCCTTTTTCCCTGCAGTCTCTCAATCAAGGAGTTCTGGCATTGTTTTTCAAAGATGCACTCAGTTATGTGTCTGTTCATGTTCAGATAGAGCCAGTGACTGATTAACATCCTGTTCTTTAAGGAATATGAAGTGGGAACTTGGATAAGCTCCTAGAAAGGATGCCTTGCCACAAGGAAGCAAGACATCAAATGCTAGTATTCTCATGTGTTTGTCTCAGCCATGCACTCCTTTTGAGTCCATCTGTTTTGCTTCCTAATAAAATGCCCAATTCTTGGCAGTATTCAAAAGGATGTGGTATCTTAGGAGTCATATTACACTGACCTCTAGACAAGATGTGTCATTGTATCCATTATTACCTTCCCTTTGGGAAGCACCTAGTATCTCCAAACTGCTAAATCCAACTTCTTCAAAATTTTGAAGGCTTGAGCATGGGAGGGAAACAAAACGCTCACATGAATAAGCACACCTGAGAGAAATTTCCAGCTTCTTTTTAGTCTACAGCATTCTGGACAGCTTCCTGTGACCTAGCAGTCTGTACAAAATTAGCAAGTCAACTCCACTATTAACATCCTCGTTAGACTCAGCAAGGAAGTTAATTTCCTCTCCAGGTTGACTTGGAGGTATGCAGATGATGAAATTATTTGCTGTACTGTTTCTGTGATGTTGACAAAAGGACAAGAGTACCTGTAGGAACTAATCTACTTCTTTTAAATGACCCCATCAATAGGTGCAAGGGGAAAAGACTCATTTGATGCAGTGACAGATCTAGGAGTAAATATGCTTTTTCTCTGTAAAAGGCTAGATGGTGTGTGTGGAAAAGACCTTGATCTGCAGTGCTTATCGGCTTTAATGTTTAAGTACTGACCAAAACTAGTTCTCCATATAAAAGCAGAGTAGAACAGCTTTCTCAATGAGGTTCATCAACACTGGGTTATTCCCCAAATGCATGTTCAATTGCAGAGGTATACGCAAAAGGAGGAAAGGAACACAGATAGCTAAGTTGCACTAAATTTTAGAATCAATAAGGCTGCCATGTCACTTGCAACACTTCAGTGATGATGGAAGCGGGAAAATGTGCTCTAAATCCAGTAAAACCACCTGAAGAGCTCACTTAGATTTCTTAACATGTATTCAGATATTAAACCTTTGCATAATTCACTTATTTAACAAAACATCGAACATTTAAGTCATCCTATAAACAATCCGAAAAGTAGCAGTGTACATCTTTGTGATGCATCATGACAACATCACAACACTTCTAGGAAGGTAAGTCATTTCTACTTAGAATGGAAGAACAGGTTCTATAGACAGGCAGTTTTTTTCCAGTATTTTCCATGGTTGTGCAAGGCAAAAGCGGCTAATTTCTCTGATGACATAAGTAAGCAAGAACAAGTCACATCAGCAGCACTTTATCCACTTACAGTCAGAGAATTTGACCCAGATATTTCTGAAGCAGAATCTGTCATAAGCAACTAAACAGCTTTCATAGCTTTTCTTCCACCTCTGGAGTCTTTGAGTACTGACCTCAATCTAACAAGACTAAAGCCTTCAGATTTGACTCAGGACTTGAATCAAGATCACCACCACTGTGAGATGGTGACCCAGCCTGACCCAAGTGCTCTTCCTCCAGCCGCCCTGCTGCTGGAATGCTGCCTTGCCATCTCCCGTTTCCACACTCTTGGGAACAGCATGTGCATTGGATCTCCCCCTACACTCTCTGCCCAGTTATGATTATAGCCATTCTAATCACAGCTAACAGCCTTTCTCCCCTTACCTGTATCACTTTCCTCTCCTTTGACTATTTAACATTAACTGAATTGTTTAGCTCTGCTAAAAATATATAGAATACAAGTCAAATTAACAACTCCATGCTTTGTCAATATGTATTGTATTGTATGATTCACTGGAGACTGACTTGAAGAAACTAAATTAATTTTGCTTATTTAACACTCATAAAATAACGCTACTGAAAAAAATTCAAGCAAGAGCGAAGTCTTATCAGCTGACATGCAAACAGACAGTTATTAAATATAAGAAAAACCTTTTTTTACTGTGAGGGTAGTCACAACCTGGAATTAAAAGCTGTGCCTTGCTTCCTGGAGTTTAGTTGGAACATGCAGACTCATTTCATCTGTCACATAACATACCCTCCCTTGTGCAGATCATCTCTCATATGGAGCCATGACAGAATAAATGACTGTTTCACATAACCTGGTCTTTTTTGAAAGGAACGTTCTCATTTAAAAAAAAAGCTTCAAATGTTCATTTAAATCTCTTCAAGATGACAAGGAAAGCCTGATTACTAGACATGATCTATGCAGCTTCTCCCTGAGAGCATGCTGTTCTACTGGAGCATGTTCTTCAAAGATGGTAACTTAGAGCACATTTAGTGTTTCAAATAAATAGTCTCGAAATCCACAAAAAGCTAGTTACACTCTCTAAATCTAGCCTGAAGAGGAGCTGCTATGCTCTTTTAGCAAGGAATATTCTTAACACTTTGTCCTCAGTTCTAGGTTTAAGGACACAGTTTGGAGGGCATAGAAAATTAAGAAAACAGAATCACCAATTGGCTGTAGTTTTGAGGACTTCAGCATTAACTTTTGCTCAGACTTCTCTGCTATTGCTGCCATGGTAAAATATTATCCCTAACAATAGGAAGTGCTCTTACATCTGAGGTCTAGTTTTCTGGTTATTGAACTATATGGATATAGGAAGCATTGGACCCTAGAAAGAGAATGCCAGCTACCCCAACTCAGGAATATCAAGCTGCAGCAATACAAGGATATTTGCACCTTCTAAGATCCTCCACAAAGAAAGACCAGAACCAATAGCAGCTCTGTGCGTTACAGAACATCTCCTGGCCAGATTATTGAGCTAATAAGGGAAAGCACCACCCAGAGCCACCCCATTCTTGAAGGAAAGAAGAGCACACCCATTAAGTCAGAGGCAGAAGCAACCAGCAATCAAGGGTTTGCACTGAGATACTGGCACTTACTAGCTTGTCACTAAAGTAATAACAGTTGCTCACTCAACTCTCTTCATTTCCATTTTGCTCTCCCTATCCCAGCAGCAATTCATTCTCTTATTCTTTCTGCACTGCCACAACTGCCTCTGTCCTGGCCTCAGAGGAAGGGAAGCCAGAGCAACTCCACCAACCCCTCCTTCCAGAATCAAAGTACTGTTTGGGCAGAGGTCAGACCTCCTTTCCTAGAAGTCTATCTATTTGTAGGTTCACTTCCCAACAAATCAATTCTGCTTCCCCCTCACAGCGAAGTTTTGGAGAGAAGGGAGATGCAAAAATCATGCCTGGATCCAATATTCAATTATGAATACCATCATCACACACGTTGAGCAAGCCACAAACCTGCCGTAGCCAGGTAATCTCTGTGAAGGGAAAGCATTTCACCAACTGCCTGCAAGACTTCCTACACACTGATCATATCCCAGTACCTCAGAACTCATGTTACTGCTTTGCTATTTGTGACAGGCACTTGAGCTCCCATTTCCTCAACCTATTTTAATCAGAACTACACAGAGCCACTAGTTATCAGTTTAAAAAATCAGGGCATCGCAATATGGTTGGGATTTTTCTCAGCAACTAAAGAGAATGATTTCTCAGAGTAGCTTAACTGGAAATAACATGAAGTGCCAGCAAGCCATCTGTTCTAACCTCCATGTTAAAAAGTTAACAGCTATTTTAGATTTCCACAAAGGAAGTCAACTAAAGCTATTCATGTTTGGTCCCCCACTCCCTTTGGGCAGTCTAAACACTCACTATTTTTATTAAATGCAACAGAAACAACAGTAACTGGAGATCCCTTAAAAAGGGGCAGAAAACAAAGTCATGGACACAAGCAGCACAGCGTTGTGTAGTGATACCATCCAGTAGTCACTTGTCTTTCGATACACAAGTCAATCCAGACCTTTCCAGTTTCGTCAGAACCTGCCACATGGGCAAGGCAGGCATCACCATGAACACAGGCAGTGACTGACTACAGATTGAGGCCATACTGAACCATCTAACACTGCCAGCACCCCTCAGCACACCTGGGCCTCTGGGATATTTTAGAGATGAAGTATCAGCTAGCCTGTCTGTGATCAGGACTAATTCTAGGGATGGATACAATAATTTTTAAGACATTGGTATAATATAGAAGGTGGCAAGGAAAAGACAGTATTCAGTAACTTACTTCTAGGGAAAAAAAAAAAAAAGGAAGTGATAATATTTCCTACTTCTAATTAAAAAGACCAAAAGACCACAAGAGTTTCATAAGTGGCTTTTCAGTTTTTTCTTAGGAGCTTTAAGTCATTCTTATTAACTAACTTAAATCTTTTTCTCCTCTGCACTTTCCCTTTCATGAAGGGGCAGTCTCCCAAGCCAAATGGCGTGATACTTGGTTTGATCCTAGTCTGATTCAATAATTTCTTTCCAGCACTGATGTAGCTGAAGTCTCTTCAGTCCACAAGGACATTTGTTTTCTGGCATCAGATGATGAAAAGTATTGTCACTAGGATTCCTGTCTTGAGATTTTGACCAAAATGCTGCACTTGGAAGTTTTCATGCTACCCTAGTATAAGTTTTACCTCAGTCTCATGAAGGTCTCTTCCTTCTAAGCTCAGAGACTTCCAAGAAAGCATTCTCACATCCAACACATCTGAACTGAGAATACAATTTTATTAGTGCTCTGTGTCTGACCAACCCTCGTAGTCCATTAGTGACTGAAAGATGTGCTGTCACTGCAAGGGACAGCTGCCTGCACCTCAGTGGAGACCTCTTCCTCAGTGTTTATGGATCTGAACTCTTTGGTCAGAACAGTGTCCAATGAAGTACAATGGTGCCAGTACAAGTATGCTTTGCACAACTCCAATTATGATATATGTGTGGCCTAAAACCAGATGATCTGCCAACTAGAATTAGAGGAGCTTAGTTATATATTATACAATGCTTAGAATTTGAGTGGTCAAAAAAAAACATGACAGAGGGTACATGTTTCACACATATCAAAGCATAACACTAAATGAACTTCAGCCAAACCAAATCACCATGCTATGAACAGCATGTAGCATCTGTCATCATCAACAGAATGAAAGAGCAGCAGCAATCTCTTCTCCAGCTATTACAAGGAGGAAATATTCACAGCAATACCCATACACCTTCCTCAAGAGACATCTGCATCTATTTCTGACAGCCATAAACCAGACTCCTTTATTTCAAAGGAAATATGAATTCCTGAATTAATAGGTCATCGACTTAATTATTTTCCAAACCAGCATTAAAACACTAATCCCACTTCTCTCTATATTAAAATGGTATTAAGGTATAAAGGAAAATATACAAAGGCATAAGCCAGCAAAGGCAGAGAAATTAAGTGATAATTAATGCTGAAATAGCATGAAGCCTATAGTCCAGAACTCAATCTTAGATACACTTATGAATAAGAATCATCAATAAAACTTGCAGAGTTCTTTAAAGAGTCACGTCAGAATGATATTTAAATATTTTACAGTGTCTAGCTATTTCTAGAGGTAAATGCAACTTCTATTTGCACAACTGTCAGAAGCAAGACAGAACTGGGCTCCAGTGCTACCTCCACCTTACTTCCCCACAAGCTCCTTCCTCAAATTGATTTCTACCTGTCCCACTGCTAGCAGCAGTCTTCTGCATTTATATTTTCATAGCAAAATGAAGGAATTAAACTCTATACACACAAAAATACACAAAAAAAAAAACCAACCAAAACAACCTAAACCAAACCACACATCAACAGTGAAGACAAGCAACATTAAGACAGGCAAGCCATCAGCTCAGCTGAAGATGACAGTAATCATCACATCCTGTTCTGAGATGGAAATGTTTTATTTCACATCCCAGCTCTTCCTAACAATTAGTTTTTCTTAGCAAAGCCTCACGGCTACACAGTTAACTTGGGTGTTGATGTCTGTGGACAGATATAACAGCTCTGGTGGAAAATCAGTGGTGCAACTTGCTACACAAGCCAGTCCATGGATATCTCAATGCTGTGCACCGCTGCTGAATGTCGTGTCATGTCAGTTCATCACTCTCTTCAACTTCACTCTGGCCAAAAGCCATGCAAGAAGGGTTAAGGTTAGGGACAGCTGCACAGAAAGCCTTGCAGCCAGAGGGAATCCCAGTCCCATTTCCAGAGCCCTTCTGCACAGCAGGTCACCTACACAGCCCAGATCCGCACTTTCCCCACCTGTAAGCAGGCACGAGGAGCCACCTGCCACACCAGAGCACCGCCAAACACGGGTGCTGCGCAGCACACTCTGCTCCGAGGAGATCCCGCCCGCTCCCCGCCGGCATCCTCGGAGCTGCTGGCGCTCGGGGCACCGCTACAGCGCCGGGAGGGCACGCCGGTGACTAAGCAGACGCGGCCTCCCCTCGCCCGCCCGCTCACTGCCTGGGCCACGCTCTCCCCGCACCAGCGCGACCGGCCCTGGACACCAGCGATCTGACAGCAGGGCTGTTCCCGGGAGGGCACCGCGCAGGAGGCACCTGCCGTCTCCCCCGAAGCCACGGGCCGGGCACCAGCCCAGGCCGTCAGCCGGGCCCGCAGGGGCTTCCCTTCCCGGCACTGCCGGGCACGGCTGCGCCGCGACCCAGGCCTCGGCGCCGCGCTCCTGGCACCCCTGCTCCCAAGGGCCGCCCGAAGCCGCCCGGCTCCACCGCTCCCTGCCCCGGCAGCCCGCTATCCGCCGTACCGCTGCCATCCTTGAAGTGAGGGGGTGGGACGTCTCGCAGCGACCGGGTCCAGCCCCCCTTCTCCGCTTCCTCCTCCTCCTCCTCTTCCATAGGGCCGAGGCCGCCCGGGACAGCGCAGCTGCCGTCGCCGCCGACCTGCCGCTGCCGCCGCCGCTCCGCCGGGGTGGCCGCCGCCCTGGGGACGCGGCGCCGGGCCACCCTGCCCCGCGGGCTCGGCCCTTCAGGGCGCCCCTCGTCCTCCTCGTCGTCCTCCTCGTCCTGGGAAGAGGCGGCGGAGCGGGAGTCGGCCGAGGTGCTGTAGAAGGGGTTCCCGCTGCTATCCTGGCCCGACTCCCCGAAGACGTCGTCGGAGATTTGCAGGCTCTCGTAGCGGGAGCGGGCCGCCTCCAGCAGCGACAGCGCCTTCCTCCGCGCCGGCCCGCCGCCGCCCTCCGCCATCATCTCGGCCGCTGCCAGCAGCCGCCCGCGCTCCCCTCGGCCCGGCTCGGCCGGGTCCTGCGGCCGCAGGCAGCAGCCCAGCAGCAGGAACGTCTCGGGCACGGTGGCGGGCAAACAGGGAATGGGGGAAGCCCCACCACCGCCGGGGCTGAGCCCTGCCTCCCGCTCCCGCCCGCACCACCCGCCCCTGTGTGTGTGCAGGGACATGGGGGGAAGGAGCCAGCTCAACATCTCCAAGTACCACATCCAGCCAATTACCGCGGCACTCCAGGCCCGGGAGGTGGGGTTATATGGGCGCCGCGGGCCGGCGCGGGCCGCCCACCGTCCGCCCCGCCGCTCGCCGCCGCTCCACCCATTTAAAACTACAGCACCGGCTGCGGCGGGGTCGCTGCTGCGCGCCACCGCCGGAAGGGGGGTCCCTGAGCCGCGCTCGGCCCCGGCCCCGGCCCCGGCCCCGGCCCCGGCCCCGGCCCCGGCCCCGGCCCCGGCCCCGGCCCCGGCCCCGGCCCCGGCCCCGGCCCCGGCCCCGGCCCCGGCCCCGGCCGGAGCTGTCCGCCCGGCCGGGGTGCTGAAGCCGGAGAGGGCAGAAGCACGGGCGCTGGCGTCGGTGCCTGCAGGCCCCTCAGTAGCGACCGGTGTGTGGGAGGGAGTTGAAGGGCTCCCGCGGGCAAGGGGCCGCCGCGGGGGGCTGGATGCGGAATGCTCCGCAGTCGGGGCCTCCCCAGGGAGGAAAAAGGCGCTGAAGCGGGGCCCGGGTGGGTCGGGGTCTCAACGGCGTGGCTAGTGCCACACCAACTCGTCATGGCTTCACAGCAGGCAGGGCAGTAGGAACAGGGACATGGCAGTCAGAGCCCTGATGTCACTGCCCTAAAATAGGGCACAGAGCTGCAGCACTGGGGCGGCCCTTGAAGCAAAGGTGCTGGAGCACAGGACTGCAGGACACTTGGCACCTGGGCCCCACCAGCCAGGTGCTTGCTGGCTGCTGAACCTGCCACCCAGCTCAGGCGCTGGAGAGGCTTTGCACGGGCCTGGGGTGACACGCGTGGTCCTGTCCATTGCTGGACGCAGCACTGAGCACACCGCAGGTTGTGGTTTGGTTTGTCAGGCAAGTATGGTGTGAAGTAACCATTCTTCCAAAAGTGCCACTGATTTAAAAGCAATATGGTAGCAAAAGAAAAATGAGATAAGTGCCCTGATTGGGTTAGTTAAACATGATTCAGAAGTATCCCTGGAGCAATCTAAGGATTTCGTACATTAGCTGAAGCACCTTGTTGTACAGCAGTCAAAGCAGTCTGTCTGATGTTACAGGAATATTTGAAATCTCTGATCAAGGTTTATTATTATTACTATTGGCATCCCACTGTGCTGGTTACTGTACAAACACTCATTAAGAAGACAGTCCCTGCCTCCCTTCTCGCCGACAGCGATAGCAGCTATCAAGTCTACCCTTTCACAGCAGTGCTTTCAAAATAAACAGCAATCGGATTCTGTGGATTGATTTTATGCAGCTGAGGGTGGGGACATCATTTGCATTTTTTGATGCAACAGATTTTATAATACTGAATGTTTCTGTCTTTAAAAAACAAAACTTAATGTCCTTCTGATGGCTCTCAAGGACTGTAGCACAATCTGGAATATGATAAAAACTGGACTGTGTAGGTATTTAAAAGACTAAGCTTATGTTCTATGCAGAAATTTTTAAATTACCATTACTTCATTAAAACTTTAAAGTTCTATGTAGTGCATACAGCCAAATCCAGAGAAGAGAAAAGAATCCATCTCCTGTGCATCCTTAAGCAAACATAAAAGCTCAGTGTAATTTGAGGGGTGAGATTTAAACTACATTTCTACTCTGAAAAATCTTGTGTCTTGTTATTATATGAAAAAATTACTAAGTTTATATTCCTTTTCTTTTTCTTTTTTTTTTTTTTTTTTTTTTTTAGCTGCAGTCTCTCCCGACTTAGCCTGTAACTTGGGCATCACACTGCGTTTGTTTCGTCTCCCTGCTCACCAGAAATCACAGCTCTGTAGGCCAAACTATCCTTTTAATCTCATTCATGCCACTCTGTGTCTTCAGAATACACTGATAGGAAAGCATAAGTGGACTTGCAGAATTATTCTTGCTGGTAATGATAAGTGACCAGCCTGAACCTCATGAATCTCATTTGCTGGGCTGGCATGTAGAAAACCACAGATTACTCTTCACAAATGTTATCTGGTTTATATGAAGTCCCTTGGAAACAAAAAATAGTGGTGGCCTGTGTCAACCTTCTCACAAAATGTTTTTTAAGACTGAAAAAAAAAAAAAAACTTTATAGATGTTGAGACTTTCATTGTACTAGAGCCATTGAAATAAACGTTTGGTTTGTGGATGGATGGACTTCTCCATCCAGGTGATGTAGAATTCACTTCAGCATCCAGGTTCTATGGAAGTGTCCATAGACACTGAAACGTCTTTAAACTTGCTATTTTTCAGTGAAACACAACAGTGGGAAATACTGCTCTGAAGTCTGGGACAGAAAAAGAAGTTTTATCAGAGTGGGCTCCTGGAAAAATATTAATGGAAACAGTGCAGACACTGAAGAGACCCACCCAGACTTCTCTAGCTGCTGGTTGCAGCAAAGACAAATTCTCCCAACTCCTGCACACTTCACTCCAAAAGCTGACTCCCATTGCAGCTGTCTGAGACACACTGCCAGGACCTTCCTACCTAATGGTGTGCCAGATGTCAGAACTACAGCTTCCATTTTTTTGAAGGGAATTCTGGACACGAGATCTCTGGGGAGAGACCATATCAGCAGAGAGAGAGGCAGGACTGAGCCTTGCAGTTACCAATCCAATGTCATGTTTCAAAGATGGACTCTCCTGCCATGCACACTCATCGGCCTTTTGTTAGTGGAACTTTCCCCATTTTGTACAAAGAAAAGTAGCTTTTCTGCCTGTCCCACAAGCAGAGAGACTGCTTTAGTCTCTCATGCATGCATGGGAGGATAAGGTCACTTTTCTGAGACAGAACCATACAGTCTCCCACACAGGGCTGTGTGCCTAGGATTTTGGCTTGCCTTATGGTCTAACTCATAGCTGTGCATGTGTTCCTTTCAGACAAGCCATACAAACTGTTAACTGGATTACTGTAACCCAAAATGAAGGTGCTGCATTGTGAAAAATGCCATGTGTGACTTGCTAGTAGTCATTTGATCCCAAATCATTGTGGAGAGGCAGAGACAGTGCAAGTGGTTCTGAAAATGGTCTCATCAGGCCACTGAGTTTTTATGAACAATCAAGAAAAATGTCACCAGTGGTGGTTTGCAGTTGAAAGAACTAATTATATGAACCTAATAGAACATTATAAGCATAGCTGTGTTTTCTCCTTAATTACTTATACTTGTGTTTAGCTGCTAGAAAACAATACTAGAGTAAGCAGACTTTTGTATCCATAGCAACCTGTGGATCAACTTTTAATTTGCCTACAGAGAAAATGTTTATTGTTGCTTTATTTTTTCCTTGAATTTTTCTGTTTTTATTGTAACAGCAATGATGCCTTCTGTACACTCAGTCTGAACCTGATAAACTTCAAGGTTAAGACTATGATAGGCCTGAGCCTCTCATCCTTCATCCTTCGCTGAAGTCTTTAACACTTACCTTGCAGCCCCAGTGGCCAACTGTCAGTGGCTTATTCCTTAAACTTTCAACCAAGTGATAAAATATTTTGAGGAAGAGGCATGTTGGACCACATCATGCATAGGAGAGCCCACTGAGCAGCGTCTGCACTAGTGGTCAGATGGTCCTTTGTATTCACTTTGCAGAGTTTCAAACCTTGTCCTTCCATTGCAGTCAAAGGTTCCATAATCCCATTGCCTTGATCAGTAGGGTCTCTGCTGGGGGTGGGATTGGGCCCTTATTTAGTTTCTAAGTTGGGTTGCTGAGGAAGAGCACTTCATTTTCACTTTTGTCTGCTTTGGTGGTTCTGTAGCTCCCATAAATTGACTGTGGGTTGTCTGAAGAGCTCTTGCTGACAAACTGAACCACTGAAAGATGGCAAATCATAGATTTCTAACTCCTTCTTACCCACTTCCCTTTACAGTATTTAAAGATAGCTAGAAATGTGTCAGGGTTTTTCTTGTACTGCTATTCCACGTGTTTCAGGAAATCTCTTGCTGAAGACACACATACTACAAGAAAAGGATTGTGGCTGGTTTGAGCAGGTCTGTTAAACCAACATGCAATGTGATGGGTTTTAAAACTTAATAGGATAAGAAAAGAGAGGCATTGTGCCTGTAGTGAAAAGTCCTGAATTTCTCCCTTCTCAGTAACTTACTCTTCATATTTAAACATTAAGCTCTTTTAGGAACAGTCTTGTGCCATCTTTGCACAGTAGTTTACACTGTCAAACCTTGTCCCAGATCCAACAGAATATTGACATTTCTGTCTCCTGCCTAAGCTTCCTCACTTCCTGTTGATTTCACAGTTTGTAGACCTCCTAAGCCCTGGTGTGTGCCTAGTCCTTTCACAGCACAAGTAAATCAAGATGGAATAATATTTAATCAGGTTACAAAATTATAATTTTCTAATCCCCTGTTCTGAAAGTGCAGCCCAGAATCTGAATTTCAAACTGCCTTCCATCTCAATGCCCTCCCAAAAGGAGTCTGTAGAGTCAGAGTCAACTTGTTCGTCCAGTGTGAGGTCAATAAGCTCCAGTTCTATCTTCCACTATTGCACTGGCTCAGATGAACAGGAAAACTTGGGAAAAAGGCTTCATCAAGACTGAAAACAGCGATGACTTGGAGCCGGTGTATGGTTTGGTCCCAAGCCCCTGAGGAGAGGCAGGGAGCAGCTGTCCCATCCCTGGGAGAGATCGTGGATCAGGCTGTTTCTCAGCATGTCACCATGTGATGTCCCAACTTTACAGGGAAGAAATCAATACAGCTACAACCAGTCATGTTACATTGCTCTCCGTGCTCTGCAATCAAGGCTTCTGTATCAGGCCTGGCTGCATGGCACAGGGAAAAGCAGTTCCACAGGGCTTGATTTGCTACTGCACTGCCCTGTATAATACACTTATTTCATGTAGGGAGTTGTGGAGCTCTTTCTCCTCCTCCCTACAGTTCTCCTCTTGGAAGTTACATTAATAATAGATGGAGGTATTTTTCTTTTAAACTCATCAGGTATTTACAGCATATGGGATGTTCACAACAATAACAACACTTGTCTAGAAATTTTCTTTTTGCTTTCTGGTTTTCAGCTTCTTAGTAGTGTTTGATCCCTCTGTTTTTTGGATTGATATTTTATATTGCCCAAATATGATGTTAACTCAAAGCTCAAGGAAAATAGCAAGTTGCTGTTTTCAATTGAGAGAAAAGGAGCAAATAGATTTTTTTCTTATTATAAAAGGGACAGGTGATTTTTGACTCTTCTAACACTGAAACAGATGTGGGCTGAAATTTAAAATTTAGCAGGGAAATTTGAGTATTTCAGTGATTAAGACTTTTGATTTGTTTGGCTTAAGAGCCTTTGAAAACCATGTTCTGTGCATGTGCGTTACATTTTTAGCAAAAGCTGTATTATGAACAACTCTCACCTAAGCTCCAAAGGGAAATATAAGGTTTATTGCTCATGCATGCATTGAAGATTGGCTGTTTCATCAATAATTCATGGAGGGTCCAGAGAGTATGCTGCAACAGTCTGCAAAAGGCCTGTCTTGCCCTCTGGTGCGTTCATTGAGCAGAAGCTATATCCAGTAGGCCAGAAGCACAGAACTGTGCTGTCTCTTAAAAACCAGAGTACTCTAATGCTGCACTTATTTTTCCATTGAAAAACCACGCAGTTTTGAAATGTGCTTTTTGAAGGGCTGACCCCATGTGTACACACTTCATAGAAAGATCTGATAAGTAAGGCAGAGCCTCATGGCAGTGCTGTAAAAGGCTGCAGTCATAAAGTCAATGTTCTATAACAGCTTGTGTCCCCTACTTTGTAAATCACGTTCAGCTTTTGAGTAGAACCTAGGAAGTCCCTGGAGTAGCATCTGGAGGCTCTTTGTTTAGCTAGTTATTTCTATTAACACATTACAGGATGATTAAGTTTGCAGGGCATGACACACACAGCTAATGACAGAAACTTTGGTCCTCAGGACCTACAACTCACAGTCAGGGCTGTAATAACAGGTAACTCCTTACTGTGCAAATGGCACATTAAAACACACCTGCCTTTCTACCATCCACAACCCTGTTTGCTGCGAATGATAATTCCAGGTCTTATTCTATTTGCTTGTTAGGTCAGTAAAAGCATAAAAGCTTTTTTGGAGAAAGCCATGCTGTGACAACACATGAAGGAGGTGATTAGAGACCAGGATCTGGTCCAGGTTGGCTCCTCATTTGCTGTGTTTCATAGCATTTGCTTTGCCATGGCCATCCTTGCTTTATCGCCACTGGTCTGCAGATTTCCAAGTTCACCTTCTATAGACCTTCCTAGAAGGATAATTCAGCTGCCAAGTCAGGTGTCTGCCTGTCTGCCTGCCTGAGTGAAAGGGTACAGGCATATTCTGTCTATTTGCTCTACAGGCTACACCTGCATCTGTTCTTCTCATTGCAGCTCCAACTGGACAGTTCTTCAGCTACAGAATTTGCTTATGCTTTTTGTGTATCAGCTTGTAAATTTATCTTTCCAAGAAAGATGTAGAATGGTAATATAATTAAATATTATCAACATTCATCATTGATAATTAATATTTGATAATTAACAAATCATTAACCAATAGTATTAATAAACCATTAAAGTTTACAATAATGATATCATAAAATAAGTATAAGATGCTCTTGAAAAGCGGCCCCAAAGATGCACTAACATTGTGAATACTTTTTCTTGGAGACAGAAAACAACCCATAAATGGGTAGAAAAGCCACTATGCCCAAAACCAGTTCCTCGAGTTGCTTATCCTTGCTATCTAACATTGGTTTCCTTTCCTTTCCTTTCCTTTCCTTTCCTTTCCTTTCCTTTCCTTTCCTTTCCTTTCCTTTCCTTTCCTTTCCTTTCCTTTCCTTTCCTTTCCTTTCCTTTCCTTTCCTTTCCTTTCCTTTCCTTTCCTTTCCTTTCCTTTCCATTCTGGTTTTTAGCATCTTTTTCTAAAATGTCCTTTGAAGCCACCAGGAAATCCAGTATCCCATCTGGCAGTTGCCAAAATGCATTGATTGGTGTTATCTAGATATGTTCCAATCTGTCACCAACCTATGCTAAACTTTCTCATAAGAGATGACCTCTTTTTTTTTTGGTGCTAATAATTTGTCAGACAATTATAATCATATTGAAATGGGTAGTTCTTGCAAAGCAGTACAGGTTAGCAAAGTAAGATTAGACTGACACTCTGTTACATTTACTCAGCTTAAACACCAGATTAATTTCTGTTTTGGTCAAAAGTGGCCCTTTAATCACATTTTAGGAGATTCAACTTCTCTCCAGAGGGGAGCGGAAAAAAAAAAAAAAAAGAAAAAAATTGTCTGAAAAGGAAAAATATCTTCTGTATCTTCTGTATAGGGTGATTTGAATTGCTGAAGGGTCTTCCCACAGAAATGGGGAAGTCACAGTTAGTCACAGAATATGGCAGATGGCTGTTAGTCACCATTGAACTCAGAGAGTTTACCCACTCTGTTCAATCAAAATAGTCATGAGAGAGACCAGCTCCCAATTAACTCCTGCAAAAGAAGTCTTTCAGAAGTCATAATCTGATTATAAAAGAGAGCAATATTGAAAATGTGTGAGGGGACTGGGAAAAAGAAAGTAAGAGAGACTATTTTCATTAACAAAAATTATTGTTAATCTCAAAAATACCTTCTGTTTGACATCTGTTACCCTGTAGGAGATAATTTCTTTTTCCAAGTGAAAGCTGAAAGTTCAACCATCCCAAAATAAGTGGGCTTTGCTCTTGAGGGTAATTGAACATCTGCAGCAGTGAACGAAATGTACAAACACTTCCCAGCTCTCAGGATTTGGCCCATCAAATGGTCCTTTCAGGGCACGTCAATGACTGCTGGCTCCGCACACTCTGAATTTCTATTCTGAGATGCACCAATAGAAGCTACCAATTCCAGAAGCTGTAGTCCCTAAATAGCTTGTAATGTTGTTAGAAATAGCATATTTAAAAGACATCTGGGAAAAAAAAGTTTATATCCTCTGTCAGAAATGATTTATTTGTATGCCAGTTTTTCTCCAAGTATGCAGTCAGGATTCAAAAGAGGAGCATTTCCAAAGAGCATTGTCAAAATAAAAATCAGGCTTCTTGGTACTACGAGTTGGATAAAACTATTAACTGAAATGTGTTTTTAGGGAGTTCCTGCTATGCGATGATGAAAATAATTTTATGAAAATGAAAAAATAATACAAATCAGAATTTATGTTAGATTTATGCTCTCTTTTTTGTGTGTGTGGGGGATTGGTTTGGTTGTGTGTTTTTGTTTGGGTTTTTTTGTGTGTGGTTTTGTGTGTGTGGTTTTTGTATTGTTTTTGTTTTTGTTTTTTGTTTTCTTTTGTGTAGCTTAGGTAGTTTGATTAGTCTCTGTTACTTTCGTTCAGATGGGCATGCCCTAACAAACTCCCTTGCTTTTTCTCAGTTTGGTGATCTTCTCATGTGTTGGGTTCATTACATTTCAAGAGAAGCTTTATATTTTCTTTAAAAAGCCTGTTCCCGCTATCTTAAGAAACATGTGGACAAGAGGTAATGGGTTCAAATTGGAACACAAGAGGTTCCACTTAAATAGGAGAAGAAACTTCTTTTCAGTGAGGGTGACAGAACACTGGAACAGGCTGCCCAGGAGGGTTGTGGAGTCTCCTTCTCTGGAGATATTAAAAACCCGCCTGGACACCTTCCTGTTAACCTCATCTAAGTGTTCCTGCTCCGGCTGGGAGATTGGACTAGATGATCTTTCGAGGTCCCTTCCAATCCCTAACATTCTGTGATTCTGTGTGCAAACATTCTTATGTGATGGAATGCTACTCCAGTCCTTTTTTTCAGGGAGATAATGTGGTCTGAGAGGCACTAGAACAATGCCAGTGACCAGCTGCAGCCAACTCACAAGCCAGAACATCGCTCTTCCCGTGTGTGCCGTATCCTCGCTACGTGGTGGGTCACTGAATGAGTTGCCATTGCACACAACTGCCACAGCTATTGCCTTGTCCTCTTCCTGACAGCACCAACCTACAGATCAAATCCAACATGGGAGTTATAAAGCCACAGTTTCTTGTTGTATCTCAGTTTATTGCCGCATGATGTGGAGCTACTCACTGTTCATTGGGACTTCATGGCCGAGCAGTCCGGTCCTCAGACTTTTGAACATTTCCTAGTGACCTTGCTTGGGGATTACTCTTCTTAAATTGACAGATACTGCTTGTAAGGGTCACTTCAGGCTTTGTAATCATTTTCTCACTGATCAAACACTTGAGTTGTAGTTTGTCTGGAGTATCACCACTGTGTTTCAGTCAGAGCATCTACCAGTTACCAGAACTACACAAAGATCAGGTATCAGACCGTTGGCCTGGATTTGAATAGAAACCTTCTCTAGTGTCATGATATTTCCCTTTTCGGTTGTCTCCTTTTAAAAAGGGACAAAGAAAACACATATTTTTTCATGTTCTTTATATAAAAAAAAATCCTGCTATGTGAGCACTGCTTTGCTGAGATTGTGTTTTTAGCAAAGCTGTGTTTGCTGAAAGCAGCAGAATGTTCATGGAAATTCAGCTACCACTGTAAATCTGACAGTGCTTCATGTGTCATGTCATAGTCTGCTTAATTTCATGAAGTCAATGAGAAACCACAGTGGGAAAAGGCACTGGGTCTTCACTAAATGTTGGAATGACATTGATATTTGCCAGATACTTAACTATTAGTCCTTCAAAGTTGCTCTGTAACACAGAGAGTCTAGTAAAAAAGGAAGAAAAGGAGCAGAAACCCTTTAGAATGCTAGTCTAGTTATTAAAACTTAAAATAGATATTATGCAAAATATTCTAGCTGCATTCTATCAAACCATTCATTTGTTCCCTTGCAGTGCCCATTTACTTTTCCTCACTTGGCTCACCTGCCTTTTCAAAGCTCTTTATGCATGAGATTAGTCCCTGGAGGAGATTACACAAACAACATACAGAAATATGACATTACTGTAATGATTTAAACACCATTTGCATCTTTCTTCATCTTCCCCACTGTATACAACTACTGCTTGTTCCTATAGGAAGCCTGTTGTCACAGATGAGAGCTTCCTTCGCAGTCTGTAGGCTGAGGACATACTGGCTCTCTGCATTTCCCTTACACACAGCCCTGAACTGGTCTTCCTGATTTGGCCCACCTATCTCATCAGGACCAGAAGTTTTTGTCATTGATTTAACTGAGCATATGTTTGTGGCCTTTGTCTTCCTTGTTTCCTTGGTTGAATTTTTGATTTTAGGAGTCTTTTCCCACAGTGGCTTACTTTTTTTTTTCCAAATTCTCTTCTCCTTCATGCTCAAAATATAGCAAAGAACTTACAGTTAAATATCACTACCTGGTATCTACTTGGGGAGCAAGGAGGAATCAGTACATTACATTTAACTGACTTAACTGACATAAAAATATCTTGTGGGTTTTTTGATTTATAGTCATTACTCTTAAAAAAAAAAAAAAGGTTGTACGGCTTGATTTTCACCCTGGTCATCTTTATTAGCAGATTGCTACAGTTACAGAGGGAACATTCTCATCTGACTTACTCATTAAAGAGTGGAAATCATGCTGCTCTGTAGACACAGCCTTCCTTCACAAGCTGTACTGTGTAATAGCTTACCCTTCCCACAGGTAAGGTCTACAAAGCCACCAGGAAATGTCAAGGGCATGTCACAGTATCACAGTATCACAGTATGTTTGGGATTGGAAGGGACCTCGAAAGATCATCTAGTCCAATCCACCTGCTGGAGCAGGAACGCCTAGGTGAGGTCACACAGGAATGTGTCCAGGCGGGTTTTGAATGTCTCCAGGGAAGGAGACTCCACAACCTCCCTGGGCAGCCTGTTCGAGTGCTCTGTTACCCTCACTGAGAAGTTCTTTCTCAAATTTAAGTGGAACCTCTTGTGTTCCAGCTTGATCCCATTACTCCTTGTCCTATCATTGTTTGCCACTGAGAAGAGCCTGACTCCATCCTCGTGGCACTCACCCTTTATATATTTATAAACATTTATAAGGTCACCCCTCAGTCTCCTCTTCTCCAAACTAAAGAGACCCAGCTCCCTCAGCCTTTCTTCATAAGGGAGATGCTCCACTCCCTTAATCATCTTTGTTGCCCTACGCTGGACCCTCTCCAGCAGTTCCCTGTCCTTCTTGAACTGAGGGGCCCAGAACTGGACACAATATTCCAGATGGGGTCTCACCAGGGCGGAGTAGAGGGGAAGGAGGACCTCTCTCGATCTACTGACCACCCCCCTTGTAATACACCCAAGGATGCCATTGGCCTTCCTGGTCACAAGGGCACAGTGCTGGCTCATGGTCATCCTGTTGTCCACCAGGACCCCCAGGTCCCTTTCCCCTACACTGCTCTCTAATAGGTCATGCCCCAACCTATACTGGAACTTGGGATTGTTCCTGCCCAGATGCAGGACTCTACACTTTCCCTTGTTAAATTCCATCAGGCTATCCCCCGCCCAACTCTCCAGCCTGTCCAGGTCCCGCTGGATGGCAGCACAGCTTTCTGGCGTGTCAGCCACTCCTCCCAGCTTAGTGTCATCAGCAAACTTGCTGATAGTACACTCAATTCCCTCGTCTAAATCGTTAATGAATATATTGAATAATATTGGCCCCAGTACTGACCCCTGAGGCACTCCACTAGATACTGGCCTCCAACTGGACTCCGCACCATTGACCACCACTCTCTGGCTTCTCTCTTTAAGCCAGTTTGCAACCAATGCTATAGTCTCTGTAGCTTCTCTCCTTTCTCCATTCCTGGGTAAATTTGCACCTGCTTTTCCTGGGGCTCTGTTTTCCAATGTTTTCCCACATAAACTATGTCACAGCCTTCCAGAGGCAAGACAAAATCTAGTTAATGATTTATTCTTACCCTTAGTTAACTGCTGCTAGGTGTCTTCTCTGACTTCAGTCTTCTCCAGGAAAACTTCTCAACCACTTTGGCATCCTGAACAACTTCAACAGCATGAACACCTAGCAAGGTGGTACCTCAGGAACATACTGCCAGAATTTTACCTCACTCCCAAAGACAATTAGTCATAGCAGTACTTAAAGATTGGTATGTAAATTACATTTCTGTGAAGCCTTGAACTTCTTACCAAAACAGATATTTGCTGCAGGCAGCTGCAGTACAAGTTGAACCAATTTATTTAGTGAAGATTAATAATTTGATACAATTATTTTCCAAGGACACTTACTAGAGTTATTTTTGAATGTTGTCATTTCACAGCCTTAAATGTACTGTTTGATGAATGTAGCTGGAAGTTTACTTTTAAGTCAGCTTTGTTTCATTTCTGTTCCTTTTTTCTAAGCGAACACTCTACCAAGATGAGCAGAGGTCAAATCATGAGCTGTTGGCTGTAACGCTGTCCCCTTTCTGCTAGTGCAGGGAGCTCAAATCCCATAAATCTCCTTGATCTTGAAATACACAAAAGCAGACTGAAAGCTAAAAGAAAAACCTTAGCATTTAGCTGTCTTAGAAATGTCTTTCCAAATATGTATTCTCCAAGATTTATCTTGCAAAGCTTGTTAAACAGATCTGTTCAGCACTGGGCACCTTTTGTCTGGTAGTTTAAGTAAAGAGACATTGATTCCACTGAGAAAAAAAAAAAAAAGTAAAGACTACTGACAAAATAGCTGACTGTATACCTGCACTTCTTCAGGAATAAGGGCATATACATGAATTTATATAACTGTGGAGGATGCACTCGTGTTTTAAGGAAAACCTAGTTACTCCATCACATAAACATCCTATATTTATCATTTGTTGTGTCAGTGAGTGGTTGCTTGTTGATGAGGATATGTGTTTGCAGCAGGTACTAAGTGAGATCAATCAATATGTTAGGCCAGATAATCTGGGGCCATAACTGTCTGATTCAATAATACTCAACCCTATTAGCCTCATCTGGCCGTGAGATGTATGCTGATCATGTTGAGGGAGCTCCTTTTTGACAGTGTTGGTGTTTGCAGTTTTTCCCCTCCTCTGCCTCATGCACAGCATGGGGAGCAGCACAGAAACGCAGGCTCACCGAGCTCATAGCCCAGATCCCATAAGCCACTGACAAGATCTACCTTATCTGTGCAGCTGCTTTCTTCACAGAAGCTCTGCCATGCTCTTTCAGAAAGGCTCTTCAGACACATCAGAGAGCTGGCTGTTGGCTGCATGAGTTGTTCCAGCAGTTACAGACAGCTTGAAGTGACTGGATGTATGCCTGTCACATTAATTAAGAGATTGGTGCTGTCACTGGGTGATGGGTATGTGTCAGGTTGATTGACAGAGAGTGCCAGATGCTGTGCCCAGATGCCACATTAATGTTCCGTCACAAGACAGGAGATGGGCCACGTTTGTGGACCTTCCATTGGAACCATCCTTCTCTGGCATGAGCATAGAGCATCATTTCCATGAAGGCTCTGGTGGGCAGGATTTCCAGTGTCTCCAGCACTGTCTTAACTTTTTCTGCATTAACTCAAAAGCAAAACTCATTGCCTTAATCAATGTTGAATGCAGAGTGCACCCATCCATCTCTTCTTTCTTTCTCCTATTTCTGTTTTCCTATTGATCTCTGCTACCACAATGAAGTCTGTGAGCTGTGGGCATGATATTATGAAGCTGGAAGATAACAGTGACATTTCTTCATCCCTGAAGGCATTCTCAGCCATTTGCAAATGTTAAAAAAGGATGACACCTTCCAAAATCAGTTGATATTTCAGTTCAGGTTATGACACACACACTGAAGGTATAAGGTTAATCATGATATGTTTTCAGGATGACTCAATACCCAGGAATTCCTGTGAAATAGGTGGAGGATATGGGAGGTTTACAGTAGGAAAGGTGACCAGCTGGAGGGAGAAGATCAAAAGACAAAGGGTCCCAGCAAGAGGGAAGAAATAAAATATGAATTTTAATGCTGGGGCAAATCAAAGTTCTCTCTTGCCTACATACTCTCTTGGTCAAGGACTAGTAGCAGAACCTTAGAGGAAAAGCCTAATGGGACAGTGCTGTCATGCTGCCACTGTTAGCCCCCAGCCTTGAGCTCTCATCTGCTTAGGAACTTTCAAGAGACAAATGTAACTACATCTGTCTAATGGCCTTGGTAGGCTTTATTTCCATTTATTTTCCTAATAGCTTTTCGAGCAGACTTGTACCTTCAACTTTCTCAACACCCTTCACAGCATGATGTGGCAATGAATTCCACAATTTAAGAACAGTTTGTAAAGCATTTCCTTTGTTTTTAACCTGCCACCTGATCGTTTCATTTTATGTCCTTCAGTTCTTGCATTGTCAGAAACAGCCAATAACTATTCCCCTTTCGTTTTCTCTGTGGTGTTCATGACTTTATATAAATATAACTTATATTTTGTTTTCACATGATTTTATTACTTTGTATCTTTTCTAGTTTTACCATATCCTTTTAAAGATTGATTAATCAAAACTGAATGAAGTTTTCAAGGTGAACGCAATGCAGACTTTGGCAATGACCTATTGATGCTTTCTATTCTATTTTCTACTCATTTCTTACTAGTTTTTAGCCTTCTATTTTCCTTTTTCATGGATGCGGAATGTGAAACTAATATTTTTGGGAATTATCTGGAAAAAATCCAATTTCTCTTTCATGAATAATAGTTGCTGATTGGGACAAAATAAGATGCAGAACTTCAGAACTGAGGTGCTTTAATGTAAAAATAGAGACAAAAATGTGGAAAAGGAAACAAGGATACATAACTTCATGTGAAGATAAATGATACAGACTTTTTTTTTTTTTCTTCAGCTCATCTTCAGAAAGAACAGGTAGCTGGATGAGAGGAAGCTATGGAGAAGCAAGTTGCAGCATGAGAGATAAGAGATGACCAAGATGTGGACCATACAACCTTGCTTTTCACATTTGGATGAAGTAGACATTATCATTGAGGAATAACAGCATTTAGTGTAATTTCTGATCAGGACAGAAAATAATCAAAGATGTGAAAATGATGGTATTTTAGTGGAGACAGGAGGAGATGGAAAGATGCGAGAAGAAATATGTAGCTACTCAGCACACAACTGTACCAGGGACCACTTGTCAGAGGGGCCCAGGTGCAGTCTAGGAGGATGGGGAAGCACAGGTTGAATGTCAGCAGCTGGTAGGATAAATGGCCTCATTTTGATTATTGCACTGCTGCCAGTACTAAGCACACAGTACCATTAACGCTAAATGCAAAACTAGAAGAGTAGTACCAAATTCACTTTCTGTTACATTTTAAATTGTGAAAGGATTAAATGAATGAATGAAAATAATTATTTTGATTAAAATTTTCCACATATTTAGTGACAGCAAGGTTCTATACATGTAATATATTGGATCTGTTACTGAATTACATATGAATTTACAACCATTACTGCCCTAAGAGGTTTCCAGCAGTTCTATCTTAAAATATTTCATGTGAAAATTCATGTGCTCCAAGTGTTATTACTCTTTATTGCACCTAAGGGATTATGGTGCACATATGTTGGCTTTACACAGTCTGAATAGTTTAATCGTTTCTGTCCCTTGCAATGAGATGACCATCAGTCAAAGTGATTTTTGTACTTCTCTATTGACCCCATGAATGTCTAGATGGCTAAATTAACCTGTTTTTCTCCTGATTACTCCAGTAAAAGGTGTTACTAGATTAGGAACAGGATGGAGACCAGACAGTTTTTCCCTGATTTTTTTTTTTTTTTTGTCATTTATTACTTTTAATTGATTGAATAATTGATTTGGCTTCAGTTAGTTACTCTTGGCTACTAAGGAAAAATAATCTGGAAAGCCTGAAGAAAAATGGACAGTCTTACGGAAATAAATGTCTTTTTTTCTAACTATATATTTGGAAATTTTGATGAATTTACTCATAAGCAGACTTAAAAAGCATATTAAAAGCAGACTTAAATGGGGGAAAGAAGCCAGCACTGAAGAAACTGAGGTAGCAATAGCAACTTCAGAAACTGGTTTATTTTGTCCCTTTATATAAACAGGTCAGAGTGGAAAAAGGCAGCTTCTTCCAGACACAAGCAAACGCCACACTGTTATCCACAAATGATCCAGAATTGCAGTGGGTTTGCCCAGGGTTTGGAGAGTATCTGCCTTGTCCTGCTGCTTTACTAAAGGTCTCACACAGAGCTAATGAATGGCTCTTTTATTCCTCTGGAGGTGTCCCCTGGGCACCAGAGACAGAAAATCTTAGACAAGGAAAACCTAATGTGCCTTGCTGGCAATTTTCCCTCTTTCCCAGTGGTGAGAATAATAAAGCCAATATGGTGCATCTTGTTGCCCCTAAGCAATGAGAAACACTAGCGCTGTGCCACACTTGTAGTGGTCCATGTGGCTGGCCGTGGCTGGGAGCTTCTCCTCAGGCTTCAGCAGAGCTCCACTCAGGATGGGTGGAGTGGGCTAGTATGTGCTCAGCTCTGCCAGTGCTGGGGCTACCCAGTCCACCCCGAAGAGATGTTGGATACAGGCTAAAAGTACCTAGCAGGCCAGGTTATTGCTGCTTCCCCTTTGGCATGCCCTGGCACCCTGGCACAGGGGGCATCTTCAGACCGATACACATATATCAGGCATTGGAACAGGCTGCCCAGGGAAGTTGAGTCTCCATCCCTGGAGGTGTTTAAAAGACAGGTATATGAGGTTCTTAGGGACATGGTTTAGTGCCGGTGTTGGGTTAACAGTTGGACTCGGTGATCTTGAGGGTCTCTTCCAACCAAAATGATTCCATGATTTTATACGTATATGTGTGTATGTATGTCTATGCTAGATGAGTCTGATCTGGAAACCACATTAGCCTCTGTGTTTAACTGATACCATAGACAAAGTTTTTGGTACCTTGGAGCACTAGTTGTATGCGCGCTATTATGAATGGCAGTGAAACGGGAGAGGAAGTCTGCCTCCATCTCCTCCAGTGCCTGGGGTCAGACTCCGTCTGTATCCAGAACAAGAAGCTGTTGCCACTTACAGAAGCTCCACTACACAAGCAGAGACCCTGAAGAAATTATGAAGTCACTTGGGCCTTCATGAATTGGAGTGTGTAAAACAAAATGGCTAGAGAAAGTCTGAAGTTCAAGGCTTTCTTTTCCTCAAGACAGCTCCGTTTCCACTTCACTTGTTATTTGAATCATGCCTTGATGACTTTTAAAATCACCTCTTGCACAGCAGCCTCTTCTCATATTCTGATTTTGGTCATTCTCTAAGGTAGGTAAAAGCTAGTGGCTGCTGGTTCAGGAACTCGCAATCCTAATTGCTGTCCCTGATAGAGAGGAATTTGAGGTTTTTTTCCACATGGATGCACTTGGAAATCACAGCACACTTACATAAAACAGTTATTATCTACAAAAGAGTAGATTTCTCAGGAAGTCATGTCAAAGACTTAATCCATGTCAGAAATCACATCATACTGAGTTGCTCTTCAGTGTGGCAAAAGTCTCTTCCAGATCAACGCAGGAAAGAATGTCAAATCAGACTAGAGTTGTATTAATTTTGTTTGGCACACTGACAGGTCTGTCTTCATGTATGGAATTTAATAGCTATTTACTTCACAGATCCAAAAGGTATGAGCCAAATCATCTGTGACAGTCTAACGGAATTAATTAATTTAAAACATTTTTTCTCATCCATTTTGTTGCAATGATCAATATACTGTGGACAGCCTTTTTGGATTTCAGGGGATGGGATGAAGTCTGGAGAAACTTTGAGCAGTGATTCCAGGTGATGGTGTAGACAAACATTTCTGGCCTCTGAACCAGGATCCTTATCAGGCTTATTTGGCTCAACAAAAATATCAAAAGAGCATCAAAGCATGGCAAGTATTGTAGTTTGGGCAATGTAGGGCAGAGTCAGAGAAAGAGTCTGCCCTAGGATTATAGTTGCTAACTAATGGGTCCTTGGGATTACAAATCCTATCTAAGGTTTCTCATCTGATGCGAGTCCTGGAGAATGGGTGCTGAAGGCTCCCAGGCAGCCTCTGTGTTCTGCACCAGCCCGGTGATGCTGGCAGCCTGCTGCCCACCGTAAGGCCAAAAGGGCAAGGTTTGCAACTCATAGGAAAAGCTACGGAGTCTTTGTCCATACATCCATGTGCTTAGAGGGACAGAATTGAGTGCAGGGGCAGCTCCCTAATGGGGGACTCATCCTACCTTGGTCTCCTTGCCCTACCCAGAAAGGCAGAGGTGATCCACTCTAGAAATAGACAGCCACTTCTAAATCTGCCAAGTTTTACCTGAAAAATGGCAAGAACTAGCTTAAAGCAGGCAAGATCCAAACAGGCGGCTGAGCTGAAACAGACTGCATTTACTCCATTGTGTTCAGTCCGAAACAGAACCACTCCCAGACACATTCTGTCCCAAGGAGAAGTGTATTCTCCTCACACTCTGTAAGGAACTGTAATAGTTTAAAGCCCTACACTTGACTTATATCACTATCCAGCCTTTGCCTCCCCTCCTAACTGTCAGAAATACCCATAAATAAGTTCAGAATATCACAAGGAGACTCCCGCAAGAGCTGGATTAGATCTTTAATGCTCAGAAGCACCCAACCCTGTTTCTTTGCATGACTTCCTTGCTCTGAGCTCACTCCTTCATGTCTCCCTCGCTGCCACCCCATGCCCTTCCTCCTCAGCTGCTGGCAGAAGTGCCGAGCAGGCAGCAGGAGCTGCCTGAGGATCAGTGCCGCAGGCAAAGCTCAGTTCCTCAGGCTCACTAGCTATACTGACAGGCTGAGTTATTTTTCAGATAGAGACACACAAGCAAGAAGAAGTGGTGGCTCAGGAGAGCGATTGTGCCTGACAGCTCTTTCTAATGCCCTAGATATCACTAGGGCTTGGGAAAAGGACTTTGCTCCTTTCATGTAAGACACGAGTAAACAGCCTTGACTTGTAAAGAGAGGAGGAGGGGGTCAAAGGGAGGGGGACGTGAGGTGCCAGCCCCTGACTGTTCCCTCCCAGCCAGGGTAGCATACACTCCTCTACTGTACACTTTGGTTTACATGTCTGTAGGGTTTTACCACTCCCTGGAAAGCAGTCCCACTGAACTGTGCTTCCCTCCCTCAGCTGAAGACATGGCTTTGGGGTGCCACAGTGCCCTGGAGACCCCCAACTCAACCAGATGAGCCCTGTCCATTCTGCTGGTGGGAAGAAGAAATGCCAAGAGCCAACCAGCTAGTAATCAGCACTTGGCTACACTCCCCTGTACTGAGCAGCCACCCTGCTCTCAGCGGGCACAATTATACCAGTAGTGCAGTGTGTGGCCACAGGGTTGGGTGCTCCTTTCACCACCCCACCATTCATATCTACTTTCCCCCTGCTTGCTTGTTGGAAAGTAAAATGTGGGAAAGCAAGATGTGCAGTTCCAGCCACCTGGATGATAAAGGAAGATCGATACTAACGTGACCATCTGGACAGTTGAAGACATAATACTAACATAATAATATATAAAGGGCCATGGACAGATTACATTGAAGTACATTTCTCATAATTATAAAAAGTTATAGCCCAGACTCGTGAGAATGGTATCTCGGGCCGGATAACCGCCCCCAAGTGCATGGGATGTGTGAATGTCCTTGGGCCCAGTCTGTGAATGAGCGGAAAACCAAGTGAGACAAACATCACATGAGTTTAGTGTGATTTTAATAACAGTTAGTGGAAAACCACCTTTTTGTAAACATCTTAGTCCATGCTTGTACCTGTAAATCCTATAATTTGTCAATGGTGAATAAAGAAGGCAGCCTAGGCCTAGGTCAGCTCTCTGCTTGGCCAGGCTCTACGCTCCTTCCTGAACAAGATCTCTGCCTCTGCGTGAATTTCTGTCTGCGTCCTGGTGTGCATCGTTTCTAATCGCCGCACTTGCTGGTCTGGTCACAGGCACTCTTCCCTTGCCTTGCTGCTCAAAGTGAAGCTACAGCCAGCTGTGCAGCCATATTTCGGCTACCATGGAATAAGCATAGCAACTCAGCAAGCTATTTCAGAGTTGGACTGCAGACCCAGCTGTCACCAGTCAGAATCCAGTACTCCATTTAGCCAGTCTCAGGTATGTGATGTTGAACACCACCATGCAGCTTTATGCAGCACTTCCCTGACACAGCCAAGACCGTGGTCCTGCAGTGCCATGCAACGCGCCACCAGGCACAGTGAGGATCGCTCCCTTTTTGGCAACTATCACAGTGAAAAGGAGGCAGAGTGGTGGGACAGGTGGGACCGGTGTCCTGGGGAGCACACTGCTCGTGGCTCCGAGCTCCCCATGCATGCACACTACCTCCTCATCCACCTAATCAGAGATGGTGCCCAGGATGAGAAGCCAGTACAAGAGATAATTATGCAGAATGTTCTCCCAACCACTGTCAGCCTGCTGCCCCAAGAATAAGTATTGATGTCCTATATATGCTTATACACATATAAAAGACTGCCTAATCTAAGTTCTCCATCTGCATTTGTGGTGGGTTTGGTGCCACTCAGATCACCTTGGTCCTGCAGCTGCAGTGCATCCAGCCTTCTCAAGAGCGTGAAGGTTTAGCTGCAAAGTGCATATGATGTGTTCATTTTTCTTATTTTTTCATGCACTTTTTACTGGTAATTTGGTTTGACACTTTGAAAATGAGCAGGATGCTCCATTGTTTCCTTGCAGAACATAAAAAGGAGGGAAACCTCTGCTCTGTGTTTGTTTTATTGGAAGGAGTAGGAAGGTTGTCGTAGATAAAAATCTTGCAGTTGCTCTCCAGAGAAGGCACCACTCCTACTGGGTCTGTGGAGTTGCAAGAGCACCAGGCAAACCAGTAAGAATAAATAATATACAATAATTACTTATGATTACTTTCAGTATTCATCTGTTTACATGGTATAAACTAAACTCTTAACTGTCATCAGACAGTGAGCAGAGTGTACTATAATTTAAAAATGCCTGCTGGAAACACAGCTAGCTGAAAAAAATCTGTATAACTATTGCCCCTAAAAATGTGTTTTCCCTCCTAAACATTTCTCAGAAATATGTCTGCTTCTCTCACATGTGCAATAGGGAACTGTCATAAATAGCTTGGTTTTGTCTTGTCTTGATAATTCTATTCAGACTGCATTCTTTTCATTCACCTAATTTTGACTCACATTAAAATATTCATACTATACTACATAGAATATTTATCAGTACATGTACTAAATATATTTATATTTTATAGTGTTTCAACATTATTCAGGTATTTCAGTAGAATCAGAATAAAGTATTTAACATTTAACTTAATCTAAATTTTGAATTTAAGTTTTTTATTATTTTAATTAAATTTCAATTTGATAAAAAATACAGCTGCTTTTTACAACTTTCTTTTGCCTGCCAAAAGAAACTGAAGTCCTGGCCAATTTTTATCATGCACCCTTCCCATGTTTTTTGGGAACTTTCTGAAAAACTGCTTCCTCTCAATGTAAGTCTTTACATTTAGGACCCTCATCTGCTGAGGACCCTCTGTCTGTAGCAGAGAGGCCCCTTTTAGGCTGAAGCCACTTATAATGATGAAAGCTGTTAGTTTTTCTTTTAAATTTGTTGACTATAAATCTCTTTCATTTGCATGTTTGTTATTTTGGAGTCTGGGCTCAGACACACCTAATAATAAAGGGAAGTATAATCACATGCTCCTACAGCTGTCTCTCTCCCTCTTCAACATCAGAGATGTTTTCCACATTCTAAAAGCTCTCATACATCACACAAGAAAATATCAGATTTCCAGTACCTGTACCCCCTAAACCTTCTCAGTTACTTCAGTTGTTTTTAAATTGCTTCCACTTCTATTCAATTTCAGATTTGACCACAGTTAGACCCTTTCTTTCTTCTTCTTTTCTATGCCTATAATTGAAAATCGTAACTGTTCACTTCTTAGCTCCAACACAGCATGAATGCTGAAGTCTGAAAGAATGGAAATTGAACTGCAAATAAATTTCTGTATATAGTCACCTTATTTAACAGGGATTCAGCTTTTTAATAATCAATCGTGTGATTACAGAATTAAAGACCAAGGAAAATCTGAAAAAGCAAACAAAATGATAGAGACCAATTACCAAAATGAAACAGACTAATGCACCCTAAGATGAATGATGCTTGCTTAAAAATTATGTTTTATTGAATCAGGCCTAACTTGACCTATATTGGAAACAAATGGAATTATGGCGATTATGCTGGGATAATGCCAGAGAGCAGCCTAGCTGCATTATTAAGCTCAAATGAATCAGCTTCAGCTATAAAATGCATCACTAAACAGACAAGGACAGTAAAAATTATAGGAAGGAAAAAGGAGGAGTCAAGAAGCCACTTTGTCACTATGCTGTCAGTGTGGAAACATTGATCATCTGTCTTGCTGAGAACAGTCCAGGGAGGTGGGGAAATACCTGTACTCCCAGGAAACCAAATCAAGCCTTGGCTCGGGACCACTGTGGAAGGATGACATCTGATCACATTGAAACCCAGGCAGCAGCTCACAGATCAATACGTTTGACAGGGCACTGGGGCTGGATCCAGATCCTTCAGGAAGAGGCAAGTCCTTTACATCTGTAGGCACGATCTTGTGTTGTGTCTATGTGCCGTCTTTCTGCTTCTAACAAGGCAAACAGCTGAATGTAGGCATTGTTTGTTAAAGATGCTGAGAATACAAATCCACAAATATACTTGTAACTCAAAATATAGTAATATTAGGAGCCAGGGTGAGAAGGACAATTAGAAATGGAGATTAATGAGGTCTTGGTTATGCCTTTCTTACCCTTGCAATCCTAGCGGAGTTGCTGAGTTGTGACTAAAATTAGCTTTTATGCTGAGCAGAAATGAATACAGCCTTTTGGGTCACAGCAGGAACAGAAGTCCATCATATATGTTCCTGTGTTTTAAAGCTAGTCTTCTCAGGACCGAGGGATGCTAAATCAATAAACAAGGATGGAAGCACACACTCCAGGCCACCTTTTGCCTCTAGAAGACAGATGCATATAGATATTATAGATACAGCCAAACTATGAGAACTGGTTCTCAGGGGGTTTAACATGCCAATGTTTGTGAGGGGGTGGAAGTGACCTGTTGCTGCCTTGGAATAGAAGATGATTGAATGACACAACCTGATCCTCTAATTGCAAAGATGAGGATGTGAGTAACCATAAATATAATTTGTTATTAATGGGTTATGTTTAGTCAGTGAGGGGTCTTTTGGAGGCAATATAGAGTATGACCACAGATACTAATATTTAACAGTAAAACTTGAGACTGATCTTGAAGCTTTCCACTGCAGAGATTTCCATGCCATGGTGCTATTTTTCGCTGGAGGGTTGAGAACAGCCTATAGAATTTACACTGGAATTTTTAGACCTTTATTGTGTTTTTGTAAGCTGCAGGCCTGTTCCCTTCTGTTAGAGTCTCTCATGGGCTTGATTCACCATCTGTGATTTCCTTATGGTGCTGAACTTTAAGACACTGGTTTCTTTCACAACTTTATCAGGCTCTTGGCGGGGGGGAGTGGGAAAAGGTACAAATCGATATATTAGTTAATGCTTTGAAACTGTTGTTTCTGACTAACTTATGTACTAGATGTAAATAGATTTTCCTAGACTTCTTAGGAAAACCAAAGCACACAATTTCATTTTTCTATAGAACAAGAGGTCAAATTCTGGGATTTGTGGGGCTTTTTAGTAAATAAAGAAACTTAATTTGTGTCAAGTTTTTTTGTTTCAGAAACTTTGAAATATTTCTACCCAATTTTGACAATCATCTTGCTCAAATCACAGATTTTGTTTCAACATATGGAAACCCTCTAAACACAATGAAAATATGCTGAAATCAGAAAATTAGTTATGTTGAAATTTTTTAAATCACTTTTGAAAATTTTGGTGGTAAAAAAAATGCCAGAAGTGATGCTTCCTGCAAATGGTTTCAGCTTGAATGAATCAGCATTATTCCATAGGAAATCTGCTTGCTGAAAACTACCTTGATGGTTAATTCACAGGGCCAAATGCATCAAAGGCATCATCCATTGTAACTCTTTGGTGCAAGAGAGTTGTACCGTCTTTCACCAAGAATAAATTTAGACTGAGAATTCTTCAGGAGAATTTGCATCCACATAGCTCCTTTCCTAAATGCATAAATTTTGATTGTTGAAAAACTCTCAAAAAAATCTCTGTTATATGTTAGAAATATATTTTTCATATTTAATTCAGGCATCACAATTTTGACCAGCTGAAGTTGAGGGGGTAAGAAATTTGATTTCGCAGTCTCAATCCAATTCAACATTTTGTTTTTAAGTTTAAACAGAATTTCTTTGGCCACCTGAGTCTTTCAGCTAAGTGTAATTGAAAATAAATCAATTTAGAAATTAAATGCATTAATTACTCAACAGTGGATAGAAAAGGTCTTGCTTTTTGTTTCTGGTTAAATCCAAGTACCTCTTTTAAGAGCTAAACCACTAAATCTACTTGAAGGGGAATTAGATCAGCTTTTCAGAAAATACCAGTAGTTTTCAGTGGACACATTCTTGTTTGTGGAGATCTATTTGTCTGTGTTTTTAGTTTGATCCAAATTTGGACTGCACATGCATGCTGCTCTGTGAAATGCTGAGTGTGAAGGCATCTTTTGATGCAAAGTGCTCCCAGGCTCCCAGCAGCATGGAGGAAGAGGAATGGTAAGGAATAGTGAGGAACTTGGCCTCTGGAGGGAGGGAGGCAGTCAGGAATCACAACCAGAGCTGGTCCTTCCACTGACTCTGGCACATCCAGGATTCCATTCTTGTTTGTAAATAAACCAGAAAAGCAGCATGATTTTTCTGTTCCTTGGGTAAGTGCTGAGGTTAGTCTATGAACATTTATTAAACATTTAGGGTTCACCCAGTGAAGGGACTGCTATAGCTCAATGTTTTGTAAATAAAAATCCAGATTAAGGCTGCTGCAAGGTAACATAATCTTCATCAAGGGCAGTATTTGAAGAAAAACAAGTAATTGATATTTTTCATCTCAAAATCAAGAAGAAAATTACTCTCACCTAGCACTTCTGAGAGTTCTACAGGTAGCATTTTTTCAGAATATTTATCTGAAAGTGGAACATTTGAAACTCACTAACCAGAACTTTTCCTGTATTGACTTTTTTCTTGATCTCCCTGAGAGGTACACATGTTGTGCACTATAAACTAGTAAGTCAAAGCTGCAATGGAAGTGATAGTCTGTGTTACTCACTAGTGCATTGCTCAAGAACATATAAGAAAGGGAGATGACCATAACCTGTAAGCAAACAGATTGGTGTCATCCTTGGGTTACAATGAAATTAATTTTATCAGGTGCAGATGTGGCCCACTGTTTTGAATCACATACTAGTAAAGAAAGTGAGCTCTGTGTTTCTGATTGCTTATCCCTAATGTTGCTTATCGTTTGCTGTAGCTGCTGTAGTTGGCTACTGTTCTGGCTATACACAGAATATGTGTTAAAGCACCAAAGTCATGCAGTATAGAATAAGCAAAAAAAAAAAAAAGTCCTTCAGTCAGTTTAGGATTAGAAATCTTTTTCTCCTTTTGAGATGCAACACAGCAGCAAAGCTGGTTTCACCTTGGTATGATGTTAGGCATGTCTGACATCTCTGTCAAAAGCAGCTGTTGTATGGCACTACTTTTGACTAAACTTTGCTCCTTCCGCTTCTCCCTTAAGTTCACATGTTGAAGGAGAACTTGGAGGAAAAATCCAGTTTACTAGGATTCTTTAATTCTTTGATTTTTTAATTCTTTACTTCTAGGCTATTCTGAGGACTGAAAAATGGGGGTGGAAACTGATCATGCTGAGCTACAGATATATGTTTTTTCATTTGGAGAACCGAGAAAAGATGTTCACACCAGAAGCCTCTTTGAAAAAACATCCCAGCAACAACTGTTTGGCATCTGTCTGAAAAGATACCAACATGGTGAGTGGATGAAAGGCCTTGCAGCATGAGATGCACACCAGGTGCATTTGTATTGCATATCTTGAAGCTATTTGTCAATGATTTCCTGCATGACAGAGATAGTGCTGGAAAAAATGTTAGGAGCAGTGTCGTGTTTGTCTCCTGCACACACAGGCAGCTTAGGCATTTCTGCTGCAAGCAAGGATTTGGAGATCACTGTTGCTCTCCATCAGTGTCCTGAACTAATATGATCTATGTTTGGGATTGGATTAAGCACAGTAAAGAGCCAGCACCTTCCTGCAATGGCCATACATAGGCAATATAGCACACACTCTAACCCACAGCCCCTCTTGGGGGAACAGTAGCTTGGGGAACAGCTGACAAAGTGTGCGTTTGTTGGCAGAGATGTTAGTCCAAATGTCAGTGGTGACCCCAAAGTCTCCGCTGGCAAGCTTGCTAGTGAAAACAGGGCAGGGCAATTCAGAAAGAAACATCGGTGAGTTGTGTTCCTGGATACACAGAGAAGGTTGGGTCCAACAGCAAGTTCTTTACCGGTGGCTGAGTGGGATCCTAAAGACTAAAAGGCCCTCCCAAAGGGCACTCTGCCATCCTCAGTGATTGACATGGACCTATTCAAGGTGCTGCTGTAGCTCTCAGCCCTTTCCTCCCTCTCTGCTCCACATGAACATATCCCAGAGCACGTGGGACATGTGCAACAGAGCAGTAGCATTTTTCTCCCCAGACTCAGATGGTGACAGGTTCCACTCCTCAGTGGCCTCCATGGGAGTAGGAAGACACCTACATTTTCAACAGGTCCTAGAAATATGCATGACAAATGTTCCATGGGAAGAGTTCAGAATTCACGTATTTGTATATACAGACTGAAAATACGAATGAGTGATAATTAGCAAAATCTGGGTCCTTTTTTAACCTTTCTTAGGCAGATAATGTTTGCCCCTAGTTCCTTGTACTCTTAGGAGGTGTTGCTGTGGAAATATTAATATCAAAGGTAAATACTACATTGGACAATATTCCTGAGTGCAGCGACTAAGATGGGGACAAAGTGTCTTTTACAACCTTCTTCCACTGTTTCCCTGTTGCTGAGGTGGCCATGGGTAAGCTCAGTCCCCCACATAATTCACGGCTTCTCACAGGTTTCCCTACCTTTCCCCTTGTTTGGATCATCCCAGTTCTCCCATGGGATGGGACCCTGACAGAGACATCCCCAGCTGACCGAACCCCTCTGGCCATCACAAGAGGGAGGGCACGGCTGCCCGCAGCCCACTTTCCCCAGTGCAAGGCCCTGGCTGGGCTGCAGTGGCTGCGGCCCTCAGGACACGATTACTGGCCTGTCTGTCATCTTGCTATTAGTGTGACTGAGAGGAATGACTCTTGCCAGCAAAAGGCATTAGCAGAGGTCATTAATGAATGGTTCTGGATATTCTTAGAAAATTGCAGCATTAGTGGGATGACTTGAAATATTTATTAACATGGGGAATTATGTCAGTTTGCCGATTTCTGTCATTACTCTGCCATTTTTTTTTTTCAGCTTGTTGCAAGGCTACCAAGCAGCCCTGTGAGGAATCCAGCAGCGGTCTCTTCGATCACAGAAAGTGCTTCTAGAAAACATTATGGTAATGCTCAGCAATAAATGCTGTTTGCCCCCCAAAAAAAGAAGAAAAATCACTGTGACAGA
Source organism: Patagioenas fasciata (assembly GCF_037038585.1). Taxonomy (NCBI): domain Eukaryota; kingdom Metazoa; phylum Chordata; class Aves; order Columbiformes; family Columbidae; genus Patagioenas; species Patagioenas fasciata. Next base: position 49,641,283 of record NC_092522.1, read on the forward strand.
AACAAGAAAGTAGCACATAGAGAAGAGTGTTCACTGCAGGAGAAGCACTTCTTCACTCCATCTGTAAACGTATTTTGAACACAATCAAGATGGCTTCAAGCAACAAAATTCAGCTGGTGAATCCCTAGGCCTGCACACAGGTTAATAGGCTAGTCAAATGAGAAGGCAAAATCATAGTTTTCACCAGCATGTTTCCTATTGCTTGCCAGGGATGTTCAAAAAGAAAGCATGCAAGTATGGTTAAGGAACAGGTATTTGGGGCAATTTTTGAGCTAGTTTTTTTAAATTAACATCTAATATTCATTTGGAGGTCCTTCATAGATACTGATGAGTCTGGGTGCCACAAAATTTGGATCCTCTCTTTAAAGATAGCTTACTGACTTTCAAACATCCTTTCTAACTACTTTCTTTTGCATCATTTGGAGTCATGACATCCTCTGCAGATGCTACTGATGCCTGCCTACAACCATAGGCCGCAAACATGGAGAAAATGTACAGAATTAAGTTACAGGAGGGGCTTTCAATCTATAAGTGCAATGTCCATGTAGAACCTGACTCACATAGGAAATCTGCTACCAGAAAAATCCTGTGTGTGACTAATACCCATTCGCATCTCCACCTGAGCACAAGCGCCCACTCAAAGTGAGTCTCAGCACTGGTAGGCAAGTGCATTTGTTTAAATTGTTATTGCACCAATAGAGAGGTTGTTCAAGTTAACTGATGAAAGGAAAAATGATGGTAGCCTTCAAATTGGTGAGAAGAATTTAGGTGATTGTCATAAATAAACAAAAGAGCATTTGGCATTTGTCTATGATGCAAGACAGAAATTGCTGTATGGGGTTGTGTAGCTTTGCATATGTTTGTTGTGGTTGACTGAGCTTAAGTCAATAATTCTGCTGAGATAAGTACCTGAAATGCCAGAGACAAATCAATGAAGGAAAAAGAAGGTATCTAAACTTCTCCAGAATAAAAAACCAAACAAACAAACACAAAAAGCAGTACAATACCTGCACAGTTACAATCTAAAAAGCAATTGGCAGTTAGTTTTGAGTAGAATTTGACTTACTCTGGAAAACTATGAAAATGTAAGCATTTACTACATGATAAAAATAATCAAAGGATTTTGATGTTATTGTTTTTTTAGCAATCAACATGAAGATTAACCATTTACCTTCCCTGAAAAAAACCAACAAGGGCAATAGGGAGTGAACAGAGATGTAAATAGTTGTATGAGTGTAGACTTTAGAAATTTTCTGTTAAACTTGCCGCATCAGTGCTTCTTGTCAATGGAGGAACTAATTGAACAATAAGTAATAATAACAACAATAATAATAACAGCAGTAGTAATTGCAATAATAACAATTTAAATAATTAAATGAAGGAACACAGAACCTATAAAGTATATTGACCATTTGAGTCATCAAAGGAACTCTGAGGGGCTCAAAGTCCGAGGGAAAATATAGACTCAGGGTTATACCATGCAAATCTGATGCTACATGGCAGTTTCCCACTAATGCAAGAGAAAGCACTTCATTATTGGTAAGTAGAATGCATTCTATGTAAGTAGTTGGAGTCAACACAAGGTCTAAATTAACAGGCCTGTTTACCACGCACACCCCCAAATAGGATCAAAACCAATAAAAGATGACTTTAAAATCCTAATTTCAGGCATTGTTTACAAATCTGAACATGCAACTTACGTCTTGGTCAGCCATCCCCTTTGGTTAGAGTAGAGACAAAGACAGCATTGGTAAGATTTCCTCCCAAAGTTACACATAATTACCTATGGAGGTGCAGAAGTTCCACACTATTCTCTCATTCCTTTAAGTAGGATTCCTGGTGTGATTAAATACTCATCGGCAGGAATAAAGATTAATAAAGCTTGCCTCTGAAAGATCTTCATGCTATTGTCAGATGGATTTTATTCTTGTACAGTTTATTAAAAATGTAAGATATATAAAATTGGAGCATTGTTGCCGAGATTTAATTAGATATATATGTAACATGGTAAGTGCATGGCCCTAGACTGGACGAATATCACTTTTGGAAGCAAATTTCTGGAGAAATTATTCCTTTGTATAAATGCAAGATGTAGTTCTTCTTTTTTTGCCATTATAGTATTATTACTATTACTCTTATTATTGTTGCTGTTTATGAAAATGCTCTCCAGAAAGTCTCTTAGAGGAATGTTCATGCAAAAAGAAACTACTACACTTTTATCCAATTATTTTTTAATGAAACTTTTTGCGCTGTTGTACCATCACGAATTTTGATGGTTTACAGTGTATGAGAAATTAAGGAGGGGTTTTTTTATGCTACACAAATTTGTCATAGCATACCTAGCTTTCAGATTAAAAGGAGGGTGGAAAGACACCAGTGTGGCACATGCAGATTAAAGGTAAAGCTCACCACTTCTTTCAGGGAACTCTGGAAATGGGCTGTTATGCTCTGTGATTCTGGAAATGTGAGAGGTGTCTCTTTTCCTTGGTTAAAACTTTATTTTAATTCCTCATGCCTAAAGTTATTTCAGAGCCGCAGCTTTTGTTGTCCTTCTGCACAACAACCTGTGGCCTTAGGAAGACATCTCCTCCAAGCGACCTCTAGGAGCAACAGAGTACTCAAGTGTCTAAATGGAGTTCAGTTAAAATTAATCTTAAAATGCCCACAACTTGCATTGAAAAATGATGCCTCCCCTAGAATTTTAAAATACTACAAAAGGCACATCAACTTGTCTGAAAAGTAGTACATTTCCACCTTAAAAGGCTAGACAGCAAGAACAAAAATCCCCTAAATTAATAATTTCTGAAAGCCCAGATTGCTGTAATGCCATTTGAGAACCTGTCAGCAGTTGTGAAGATCAAGCTGGATTCTGACCTGTTTGCTTTTTATGCTGAGGAACACGTGCGGGTGCTGAAGCAGCTCTGTCTAAAGACAGCAGCTGTCTGTCTTGCTTTTCATGACCCCGCAGCTTTCCATGCACATCCAGTGGTGGCACAGCACGTCATGGTTCCCGGAGCTCCCATAAGAGGAAAGAGACTTACAGCTATGCTTATGAAATGAAACTGCAGCTGAGACAAGAGAAAAAGTGCAGTGAAAAATGAGGACAAGGTGTTAGCCCTTAGAAACTGATTGGCACCACATCCAACTTCATTCACTAACATATGGGCATAAAACCAAATTGCTGTCTCATCGTGAAAGTACTGAGGGGTTTTTAATACCATTCTTCTAGGTTTTCATCTGTTTTATTACTTTTCCCCTACAGTTTTATTCTTTACTACTGTCCACTTATTTTCTTTCCCCCCTTTTCTTTCTTATAGAATTTTTGCTTTTTTCTGTCCTTTTTCTTCCAACACTTAAACTCACATTTATTTTTTCCCCTTTAAATAGTCTCTTGGTTACTCGCCATTTCAAATATCCTTTTTCCCTCTCTCAGTTTGTTCTTCCACCTAATCCACTAAGTCACATACACCCACACCCACCCAAACATTAAGCTTTTATTTTTCTTCTTTTTTTTTTTTTTTTTGTTTGTTTGTTTGGTGCCTAGAAAGTCTGAGTAAACAGTCAATGGGTGGGAGTGAAAGGTTATTTCCAGAATGGATATTTCCAGAATGGATGTCTTCAATTTCAACCATCTTGGAGTTGAGTTCCCAATGAAAACTGATCAGCAAATGTGTTGGGGCGAAGACAGAAAAGACAACAAGAAGGTTTTAAAAAGTCTTTTTACTAGACTGGAAAGTTGGGGACAAAGATATTATAGAGAAAAGTTTTCCTTGGAAATACAGCACCTTCAGCTGAAAGTGTGTTTTATTCCTGAAAATCTTCTTTCACTGGAAACTCAATTTTCAACCAACTTGACTCCACATAGGAAGCAGGTATATGGGACCAGAGGACAACTTGTTCCCTGAACTTTGAGGATGATCTATTTGATCTCCAGTCAGTAAGCAAGGCAGCACCCTGCCACACACTGAGAGATCCACGGGCTGCTCCTCTTGTCCATGCCACCAAGACTTAGTTAGACAGAGGTAATTATTTTTGGAAGATGTCTGGTTTTGTCCGTTCTGCAGTACGGATGACTGTGGACTTGGATACACAGCAGCTGTCTGCATAAGCAACTACTCTGGTGTCACTGGAGCAAATCAGATGAGGCTCCTCTGTCTACACTATACCCGAGCCAGAGGGTTTACTTTGAACTATTTTTACTCAGTGGACTCTTGGACTTGATGATCATCTGTCATCTGTGGTTCAAAGATGTGTCAAGAACCAATAACTGTTCCAGACCTTTGTTTTGCAATAAGGATAGGAGGACATTTGGTGCACAGCTGGAGCAGCACTTCCAGTCTTTTCTGGAGCAAATCCAGTCCTTGTGTGCAGATGCCACTTGGTGAACCAAACCAACAGATGATAAGTGGAGATGATAAAGGAATTCTCTTCAAACCCTCATGATTTGTCCAAATTGAAATGTTAATTTAGACACAGGCAATTAGAACAACTGCTGAGTTTTATGGCTTTACGTGTCTAACTTTTCAACTAATAACCCTCTGGGAGTTCACAATAGTCTGAAAAGAAGAGGTGCACACATACTGTACTATCTCTGACATGGAAATTTTCTGATTTTCCTTTGTTATCTGAAATTTAAATTAAAGCCATCCAGACTGAAAGAGCTTTTGGCTGTGTGCATGGCAATGACAAAAGTCACCACTAGCACAGCACAACAACAAATCATAATGAACTATGTCTTTTGATGAAGCAAAAACATTCCTTCAGTGAGAGACCACATGTATTTGTGTGATGAAACATGAGAAGACTCTACAGAGAAATGCTAGCTCTTTCCCATATAATTCTGTTGGTCACATAACAACACACATGGAAGGAATTTTCTGATACGTGGTTAGAGTCCTATCTCAGCCAACTGAATCATATATGTTTATATATACTTTTTTTTTTTTTTAATATAAACTCGAGTTCCCTGTCAGCCATTACTTTGCTTCAAATAGACCATGTGGTATTTTTGTTCTCTTGCCTTTTTAAAATATATATTAACATTGCAGAAGGAGCAGTTTGAGTGAATGGAAGTCTGGAGAATAAGAATGCATTTGATTAAATACCACAGGCAGCAGGCTCCACATACCCTTACAAAAATGGACTGGGCATTAAGCACATGCAAAAAGCCAAAGCTGGGGAATGAAGAGGCACCTCCAGGTGTTTACTAAAACCAATTTTCAACCTCTCTCTCAGAATGACGCAACATTTATAAATCAGCTGGGTTAGGGGTAAGCAGTGGCATAAAGAGAAAACAGAGTAGGCTGAGTGGAAGATCTCACCAACCAAAAAATGTATGTCGTCAGTCATTAGTATAAGCCCATTGGAAATGGATTTGCTGGAGGGCTGGGAAGGAGGCTTTTCCTTCTACCTGGTCAGGTTTTGGTTTCTCTAAGGGCACCCTTCATCACTAAGAGAGTTATGAGAAAACCAGCTCCAGGCTCTAACTCCTCAAAATTTATTGTGGGACAAATCAAGATACTCTGCTATCTCTCTGAAGAGACATTCCCCCTCTGAATTATTCACCACCCAGAGAGAAAGAGTTTCTACTATGGCATTTTAGGATGAAGTGCCATCCATATACACTAACAGGCTTGATCATGAGAACTGGCCCATGGATGAAACAGACATCCAGAGGAAATTTTGTGTCATCCCCATTTGAATGACTTGGGCTTGCAACTAGAAAATCATACTGTATTCAGACAAGCCGCAAAATGCTAATACAACTTGAGGAACACAGCCCTGATCTGGATTTAAACTGTCAGTCAAATAGGAATGAGGGATACATCCCGTCTCTCAAGTTATCTAATCATTCTCTGTGACATGATTTTAATATAATTCTTTGCAGTCATATAGCATGGCTTAATCTGAATTAGCTTTCTGAGCAAGATCTGATATGGGCTGATCATTTAGTCTCTCCAACCTGTTTTCTCTCAGCCAGACCTAATTTTAGGTCTCCTTAATAATTTCTCCAGCTGTTTAGTCATGACCTTCAGCAGCTCCAGCTCCCACCAGCTGACCCAGATGCTTTGCTGCTGTAATCTGAATCCCCAGCTCTCAGAGGTCACCCCTGCTCCACAGCTTTTCTGAGCTCTCAGTAAGCTCCCTCACAGAACACTCTTAAAGGAATATAGTTATCATGACATGGGAAAGAAGGAGCTCTTGTTAAAATCTGCTTATGACATAGCAGAAAGAGGATAGGAACATTAACTTCTCATAATGAAGGGAAATTACTACCAAGAATCCCCAAGGTTATGTGCCGGGACTTGTGAAAAAGTTAGAGATGACAGGAAAAGAAGGTATATACCTCTGTGACAAACTTTTTGTGAGGATAAAAAATTGTTTAGTAAAATCGTTTCTAAAGCTGACTGCACAAAGTGACTGAGGGACTTCACAATGCTGAATAGCTGCAAGATGAAACATAAGGTTAAGATCATAGTATCACATACAGGAAAAAAGCTTTTAAGTATACATAAAAGTGAATGGGCTCTTAATTAGCTATTGACATTGGGGGAAAAAAAAGGGGAGTCACAAATAGAGATCATTATATAAATACACTGTGTGCCCACATTTTCTCAGGGGAAAACTATCTTTTTTTTTCAGAGAAGATATGGACAAAGGAAACGAGTCTGTTCAAAGCTATGGAAACAGTTTAGATCCCTTTAACTTGGAAAAGAGACAACCGAGGGTTTATTAATATGATGGTTTTGAAAAGGACAACAGATTTTCACTGCTTCTTATAATGAAAGAACGAAAGTGCACCCAAACAAAATAGCAGGCAGCAAATCTAAATTAAAAAAAAAAAAAAAAAAAAGAAGTGCTTTGATGCACACCAGGTAATTAAACCACAGAACTCTTTGCCACAGGTGTTCAAGAGACTAAAGCAAGAAGAGGCTAAAAAACCTCCTAGACATAGTCATCAATGTAGAAGTCCACCAAAGGTTATTTAACATAAGCTTCAGTTAAATCCTCGAGATGAAAATGAAGAAAACCTTGATGCTGAGGCATCAGGAAGTGGAAGAAAGATTGTTTTATAGTTGCCTTTTTTCTTACTTTCTTCTTCTGAGTATCTGCTGTTGGCCAGCATCAGAGACACAATGCTGAGCTGGAGGAGTCTTTGTTCTCAGTCTGCATGAGCATCATCCTGCAATTAAGGACAAAAGGCTATACAGAGACTGTTTACTAAAAACGCCTTTATTCATTAAATGAAGAGAAGTAAATGCTATGTCCAACTCAGGTACTTCCAATATGCAGTCAATACAGCCTGCAGAAAACATACACAGACAGCGGCAATATCTGGAAGTGCAGAAAGTGCATTTACAGTGCAGAGCCATCCAAGGAAAGTTCTGGTTAAGGAAAAGCATTGTTCAGATCCTGCATTGCCCAGATCTTTGGATGCAGGGTTAGCATAAACACCTGTGTGAGCCATCCTGCTCAAGGCAATTTTGTGAATCACCTTCCACAGTCAAACACTCTGCTGCATGAGGGAGGAGCTGATGGTGATTCCAAATGAGCTATAAATAAACTGAAGGACATTGAATAAACCAGTCACACGATGAATGTGATTGAGAGTAGCTATTATGAGGAACAATAACAACTTCTCATGAAGGAAAAATAGAGCACACACAATGATAATTTTGCTAATAGGCCAGCCTTTGTGTCAGGCATAGAAAGCTGACAGCAAAAGAAGGAAATATGAGTTTGTTGCCATGAGCTTGTTCTGAACATGACAAGCCAAAACTTAAAACATAGGCCAAAAGCTGTTTACATATCTATGAGGGGAAGAAAAAGGAAGCAAGAAATGATCCAAGCAGGACGTTGCATTTCAGGACATAAGGTGGAAAGTGTTAGTCATAGCATCAGGCATGCACATCTTTCATCCAACGAGAGGAAATATCTGTGTGAAGGCTTTGGCTCTACTTCCCAAAGCTATCTGGTACAGCATGTTTTGAAAGGGTGCAGTGAAACACTGTGAAATGAGACTTTGAATAGTGGGGTATGACTTGTCATATGGTAAAGCTAATCTTTCCCTTTGCTACTGACTCACAACAATCAATCTCCCTGAAGTACTGCAAAGTCTGGAAATTTCATTAACTACCCTCTTATGAAAATAACAATCACTTCACCTCCATCCACCCAAAGAGTTAAGAAGCCACCGCTTTTTCTGGAAGAAAATCTACCAGGAGCTTGGAAATTATTGAGGTTTCTAGGTGCTCAGTAATGCAAAAAAATCTAAGAATATGCAAAAGCAGGTGACACGTAAACTCAGATAATCAACATAACAGATTAATATTTTTAAGCTATTTCAAACTTTTTATTTCCCAAAGTTCAGTATCAGAACAAGATTTGAAGGCAAGAGCTACGAAATTATTCAAAATCTGGCAGCTCTTATGTGCCTATCAGTAACAGAAATTTCAGCTCAAGGTGTATTTATAGACCAGTATCCTGTATCCATCTATGACTACCTGATTTTTCAGCTTTACTTAGATCATTTGGTAGGACTGGCAATGGTACATATACAAGCAAAGTTTCACCACTGTATGTCATATTAAAAACATGACTTTGACCATAATATCAGAAGTCAAAAAGGAAATGTTTTCTACATCATACATGGACAAAACGGTTGTTTTTTAACTTCCAGTTGTTGCAGAATTCCTTGAGAATGCAAAGAGAAAGAGAGAAAAGCTCAGCACCATTTCAGCCACTGAAGTCTTGTGTAAAAAAAGTAGTGCTTTATTGAGTTAATTTTTGTCATGACTAATTTCCTTAGTTTTTAATAAAATCGAGACATGTCTCTTCCAAAAGCAGTGTTTCCTTTTACACTTGTATAACTCATAAACACTCCAGAGAAGTGAGGACCAGTCCCTCAGGCCACTATGGCTTATCTCTGTGTCACGAGCCTCAGACTGGTCGACAGGGCACTCTTTTCACTGGAAATGAGGTCCAGGTCTGACATATATTTCAGAGGTGAAGTTACGCTGCCAAGGCAGGTCACCAGTCACAGATCTCTGGGGCAAGTCTCTTTGTTTTTTCCTTTCTGCAGAGGGAGCCGAAGATACAGGGTGTGAGCAGTGTTTACAGCAACAGGAAAGATCCATCCTGCATAATGGACCAAGAGTGGACATGGGTGAACTGAAAGATGAACATGAACTTTAATGAACATGAGCATACATGAGGGTGGTGCCTGAGGAAAGGGCTGGAGAAGCCAGGGGTAGAATGACAGGCTTCTGGCAATTTATCTGAGCCATTGACAGATGTAGTCAGAAAGTGCAAACGAACAGCCATCATGTAAAGCAAGAGCGCTAAGACTGGCTGCCTCCTCAAGCAAAGATACGCTACTGCATTTGCAGCTGCCAGCATTGACTACAGCTGTCTCTTCCAAGAGTGGAAATACAGGTAGAGGTTTAGTGTCTCATGTTCATCATTGGCAAAGCTGCTCACCTTTGCTTTCCTCAGCTTCAGAAAAATACATCTGATGTACTGCACCGGCTTGAGAAACTGAGAAGTTGTCACATTGCATCAAAGAAACAGTGGTCTCTTAAAATGAGTAGGTCACTGAATGAGACTGAGGGTTCAAAGGCCAGGACATTGCTACTTAGGTTAAAGAAGCAGGCTTTTCTGGACAGTCCTGCTTCATAGGATGCCATTCTAGAATTTACCGTTCCAGATGGTGAATATGAGGGAAAGCTTCCCCAGGGTTTCTCTTCTGCCACTGAGTATTTTGTTGGCATTGAAAAAAAAAAAAAGAAAAAAAGAAAAGAAAAATATTTGTAGCAGACACCCAGCAAGGCAAGTTTAATCCTAAACAGATAAAGAGTTATATAATTATAGTCAACAGAAAGCAGCCTTATCTGAGAAGTGTCAGGCAGCCTTATTTACAGCCAGTGATAGGAACTCAGTCCCTGCCACAATATGCTCTTTCATGTTTCTTCTCCTTTTTGTTGTTTCCTCTGTTCCTTCGTGCCCTGGTTTTATACTGGCTGTATTAGTCTGATATCAATCCTCTGTAAAATCAATGGGGATGCTGAATTTAAAAAATACAGATTCAAATGAAAAAGAGGGGGTTTGCCAACACCAATGACTTGTCAAGACAGCTAAGGTTGGCATATGAAGGCAACTTTCTTTGGTTAGCCAAAATAATTTCTACACTAATTGGCTGCTTTCTCACGTTTTTGAAGAATGTATCCCCAGTACAGTACTACACAGCTGGCAATTTATGCTCCTCATAAGAGTAAGAAAACTGCAGGAAAAACAGCGCCTAAGCCACACTGCAGAAAAAAAAAAAAAAGTCTATTACATTGCTACTAGAACTTTCTTGAGCCACGTTATTAAAATTTAAGAAGTGAGGATACTGTAACAAATCATTCAAATCAGTAAAGTGCAGGCTTCTCACAAACTGCAAAGTCATTGTAATAGTAAATGAAGAGAAGTTATTTCCCTAGATGATTGTAAAGCAACTTCTACAAAACGATCCGTAGCAATTGTGGAGGAGGTGTTTCAACAGCTGTATTGTCCCAAAGGGACATCAAAGAGTGGCAGTTCTGGATTTTGGCATGCCACTCTTTGGATTTGGGCTTATGTGTACATTGACCAGGAAGGTGATGCCCTGTGCCTTTGAGAAGGAGTGGGGAATGGTGACAACCAGAACAGGTGTTCAGGTATTTCTTAATCTCTTTTTTCTGGTGGCTTTGTGAGGGATTAACCAAATCAGCAGGGCAGAGCGTGGTTGGTGTACAAGTGGATTCCGTCCAGCCAGCTGCCAGTGTCACCTGCAACCTCTGCAGATCTTCTCTGCCTGCACATGCAAAGGTGATACTCATGCCCACGCCTCATGCGAGGAGAGGATCCTTGCACGTGCTAGGAAACAGAGGAACTGTAAGGCGAACAATCATACACACCTTTCCCTGTCTATGAAAAGGAATGAAGTCCAGACTATTTTAAAGTCTGGTGGTCAAGGATGTCGCCTGTGAGAACTGATAGCTAAAGCATAGAATCTGTATCATAAATAAGGAGACATGGCTTTTCCATCAGCAACACAGTTCATCACATAAAAGAGAATGAAAAAAAAGAAGAAATAATACTGGGTAGTGACTTCTTATAGTAAAAAAAATATGCTAATGCAATGAAAAATACAGGTATAAGAAAGTTCTGTATTAGCAATGAGTGAGTGAATAATCCCCATAGCTGTGCTTTCAGAAACTCCCTATCCAGTTATTTATAAGAACATAGAAACTTGTGCTGGGTGATGTACTGATCCTGGGTAGTATGACAACTTACAACAGTCAGAGGACCAAAACCCACCAAAACAACAAGGCAGTCAGACTTCCATTGTCTGTGATACTCTTCTTGTGCCAGCTCTGCTGTGGGTTAGCTCTCCTGAACATTTATCTGTGTTTGTGCCTTGCTCATCTAGGTGTTCCTGCTCCGACAGGGGGATTGGGCTAGATGATCTTTTGATGTCCCTTCCAATCCCCAACATTCTGTGATTCTGTGATTCCGTGTGCTCTGCTCAAAGTCCTGAGGCCTTAGCCTAAGGAGAGGAGAGAGGGAAAGGCCAGAGGTGGGCTATGGCCTTCATCATCCACAGACAAACAGTACTCTCCATGGAACTGCCTTATGTTGGCAATCAACAAGAGGTCTGTGTTTTTGAGGGACATGGTGAAAGAAGAGATGGAGAAAGAACAGAGCAACCCAATCAACCTTTCCATAGCAACCAACACTTGCCTCATGTTCTCTCACATATGATGGGATCTCCATTCCTTTTCACTCCAGCTGAAGTTGTTGTGACTTGTGTTGACACTGTAGAGTGTTATCCTCCAAAGCTCTGTTGCCGGAAGAGTTCTTCAGAGTGACTTGAATCCCTCCTAGCTTCTTGACTGCCTTCCCCATTGTGCTGTGTGCAGCTTAATCACATGCTACTAGACACTAATGGGAACACTAATGAACTAATTAACATTTATTGGTAGCTGAGCTTCCTAAGAATGTAATGGGAGCTGCTCTTCACACATGAGACTAGGACAGCCTTTGCTCCCAGTTTAATCAGAGATTTCCAGTTGGTGTTTTTTCCTCTTTGGCAGACCTTGGCAGAACAGAAGGATCATGTAAACCCAAGCTGGGAAGAGATATGCTGCACAGTCCTTCTTACATCACAAAACCCAAGAATGTGCATCCATCAATGAGACAGACTCTGGTGGGGAAGAGAAATAGTGGATCAGCCACCTGAATACAGCCATGTGTATCCCATAAATCATCCTAAGAAGCTGGGCTTGATCCTTGTGGTAGCAACTTCTGGAGGAACGATATGTTTCTCTTGCGAGTTGGCCACAATAGGAATGAGGAATTAAATGTCTGGTACATGAGATATGATAGACAAATTGAGTGTAAAAGGACATCTACAAAAATTGATTCCAGGCTTTAGGCAAGACATAGTTTGTCCAAGAAAGCCAAAAATCTAATGCATACCATGTTCAAGGAAATACAGCTCTAATAAGACACATTTAGAAGACAATTTGGGTATTAAAATTAAAAGAGCTCGGGCTAGTTCAGAAATGGTGAAACATGCACAAGGCCTACTAATGGACTGTATCTCTGCAAACTTAAAAAACAACATATGGGACAGAGCTGACAAATTCCAATGCGTGATCAGTGCTTTGAAAGAAGACACCAGATATGCCAAACTCCAGTTCTTGTTATGCTATTTTTGTCTATAGCTGAAATTGAGAGATTTCCCTCGGTTAAAATGGATTTTAAATCTGGCCTACCATTCACCGGATCCATTGGGATATCTGTGATATTCTTCTAGGAATGTTAAAGTGAAGAATTGGAATGGAAGAGTAAAGAGAAAAGGGAGCGAAATCTGTTGCAAAACAGATAAGAGAGGCAGGGAAAAGAGACAATTAGGGAATCTCAGAATATGTATCTAGGCAAGAGATACACTACACAAAAATAAGTGAGAAAAGGTAACATAATGAAGGAGGCCAACATTTTTATTCACCTCTCTCTCTACTTTCTGATAATGCCAGAGAGACAGGGCATTAGCCTTGATAAAACTGTCTTAAGGTTGTAGAACAGCAGTAGGTTGGTGTACTTTGGGGAATAGTCAAAGAATGTCTAAAGGTGTTTTGCATGGTTTGAACAACTGGCGTTTTGGTAGGAAATACTGGAGATACCATCCAGCTATGTATTAACTTTCAGAGCAGCGGACATAGAAATAATAGTGATGAGTTTTGGTGTAGTTGCTACTTCTTTTGTGTGTCATGCAGTTCTGGTCCCAGGAAAGGACTGCAATTTGTTAAAAATGTGCTCCTGCCTCCTGTGTGGCAATGTCCTATCAATCACCACGGCAGTGTTAGGATTTCTGTGTGCAGGTACAACACTGTGTTGTCATGGGGTTGCCATATGACTTTGAGAAGAGGACAGTCCAAAAGCAGAGAGGTTTCCAAGGAGATTATACATAAAATTCAGGAACTGTTACCTTAAAATCAATCCTAGTTATCTGCAAAGAAAGGGATTGAATATAATGAAAATAGTAAACAACATTTTAAAGAGTAGTTTTCAATATTACTAAATAAAATTACTTTTTTTCCTCCTGTGACAGGATCATTTCCTGAATTCTTTGGTTACATGGGATAGTAGGAAAGTAGGAAACTGGTAAAGCTGCACAATGCTTGGAATCAGTTCTTCATTCTCCCACTTATTCTATGCACAGCCATATACAGATAACATTGCAATTTCTGTGCCATGGTTTCCCTGTGAGGTAAGGAATAGATATTCCTATTCATAACAACATGATTACTTTACAGGAGTGAGGTGAGGCTTAAATAACATTAGGAGTTTTCAGATCCACTGATAGCAAATGCTAAGAAAAATTCAAGTGTTGTTATTACAGTAACTGTATTTCCACAGAAGACAATAATCAAGCTGAGAGAAAACAGTAAATGATAGAACTCTTGAATGATTGGCTTGACTTCACCAGATACAATGCCTTCCAAATAAGCTGGAACTGTGTTTGGTTTTGTTTCTCTTGCGTTAGTATCACTTCTCATCTTTGCTGCTGCACGTATTATACCCAGACCCTGTTAGCTGCACGGGCAAAAGGGTGAGGGGAGTGATGGGTCTGCGCTGCTTCATCCCATGTCACACAAGCCAAGGACATGCCAGTGGATGCTATCTGGGCAGCTGATATCCCTTCATCTGCAATGGTAAATCTGTGTTTTCTCTCTTTGCATTAGAACTGCAGAGAAGCAGAAATAACTGGGGCAAAGTTCTTAAGAGCAGGATTGCGTAGCTTTTATTCCCTTGTTGTATAACAGGTTATGTGAGTGCCTGAAACACCGAGTTGAGATTTATCTTGAATTTAATGATGCAATTGCCCAATTCCATAGCAAACTGCAGGAATCACTAATTACATCTCTTAGAGGCCAAGCTATTCAGCTTACATCAAAAGAGAGACTGGAAAAAATAATTACTGTTAACAAGTGAAGTGAAACTATTATGCAGACTTCCCCATGTGCAGAAGCTGCAAGCTGTAATCTGAATGAGATGGAGGATTACAAACAACAAATGTTGTTAGAATACGTGGAATTGCCTATGACCTCTCTTAAAAAAAAAAATCTGAGAGGTCAATGCAAAAAATACAAGCACAGATTTCTGCCCTAGGGTCACAACAACAAACTGGACTGTTGATGAGACACTGCTCTCTGCAAAGCCTCTGAGCTGAAGGAACAAATTAAATTATTGCCATCAACCAGGCCAGCCGAAGACCAGTTCAAAGTGCCCCTTCCCTTTTTCACTCTCTCTGCTTCCAGTTGGTCCTGTCAGCTCAGATGTCGTGAAGAAAATTCTCCCCCTTCTCTGGTAAGAAGTGAATGTATGCTGTAAAGACTGGCTTGTAATAAAACTGGGACATCTTCCAAACTTGGATTCGGGGGTCTAAATTGTTCTAAAATAAAGGGGTTTACTTTCCCCCATGTGGTGAGCACCCATTCCATGGCGGTCTTCATCCTTTCCACCTCCCCTGTGTTCTCTCTGCTCACCTCCAGTGCCCCACTCCATACTGTACCCTGCTTCCCAGGCTTCACCAGTGCTTTTACAGGGCAGTGCTGGTCCTAACACCAGCTCAGTCTTTGCACAGAGAGCTATAGAAGAGATCTGGGAGCTGCAAATCCACCACCTCCCACAAGAACACGTCTATTGCTCCAGCATCACTACTATCTTGTTTCACAGTGCACATCAAGCTGTCTTTCATAGAATCATAGAATAGTTTAGGTTGGAAGGGACCTTCAAAGGTCATCTAATCCAACACCCTGCAATGCACAGGGGCATCTTCAACCAGACCAGGTTGCTCAGAGCCCCGTCCAGCCTGGCCTTGAATGTCTCCAGGGATTTCAGTTTTCCTTCAAAGATTTCAGGTTTCCTTCAAAGGGAAAGAAGCCTTCAGTTATCTTGAATTAAAGCCTCCACATCAGTGGTTGCAGCAGAAGGATGGCTTGATAGGATGCAGGACTGGGCAGGGTGGCACATATATAGGTCCTTATAAGCACATGGTTACAGCAGACATTGGTGCATATTTATGCCCGAAGTTGGCTCTAACAGTAAGTCTAAGTCTTGGTCTTTTCTTTCATTAATAGGGACATTCTAATCACTGTTTGGGATAAGAAGATATTTTTTGACGCCTCAGGTTGTTAATTTGCTTTGAGGCATTTGAGTCCTCCTGAGTATTAGCTAGGGAGAGATTTCTGTAGAGCATCTTTCAGAGATTCAATAAATATCCTTGTTGTTTTTAGACACCATCAAAGACAGAATGTGGGGCCAGCTGAGCTGTCAATCAGACCTTCTGTAGCAACTGCTAAAATCTTTAAAATAAAAAAATAATTATTCAAATATAAATATATATATATATATATATATATATATATATATATATATATAACCAAAGCAAAGCAAATTAAAACACCAAAATCTGACTTGGAAACATTTTTAATTTACAGAGGGGACTGGAGAAAATATTTTAGGAGATGTTGTAGAATGGGAGAAAGCTGGAACAGTAAAACAGGACTGAAACCTCACCTGCCATACTTTATGAGACAATGAGAGAAAATAGCCGTGTGTTATATTTGTAGCAAGGTGACCCAAAGTGCTTTCACAGTTGAACTCACAACTTGAACAAAATAGTCATGGTTTAGGGCATGTGAACCAGAAATAAATTTAAGCCTTTTTTAAAATATATATATATATATACTGCCATCAGTACTCCTTCCTTTCTTCTGTATTCTCCTGTCCTTGTTGTGTGTGACACTTAGAGCCTGTGATCTGCGGGACTGTTAGAGAAGAGAAGCAGGTGGGATGATAGCTTTAGCCTATTTATATCTCCTCAAATGTTCCTTAACCTTGAAAATTCTCCCAGGCTCTTTTCTCTCTTCTTCAAACAATGTTTTTTTTGTGGTCAGCAGCATACCCAGTTGGGAATCACTTACTACAGCCATGTGAAATACAGCTTATGAAACTTCAGATGGATACAAAACCAATCAGGCAATGGAGATGGATCTAGAGGTATTTGGTCAAGTGGAATCAAGCTGTGGCAAGGCAAATAGTCATTGCAGAGCACCAGACGACTCAGCTCTGCCGAGAATTTCCAAGGGAACAACTTAGAAGTGGGCTTCAAAAGGCTTAAGAGTATCACAGCCTCATTGTTTTCCTCATGAGCCTCTCCCATGATTCAGACAGGAGCTATTCCTTCCTTTGAGTTCAGTCCACTTTCTTCAGCATTCCCAGATGTCCTGTAACTCTTCCAGGTTCATTTCCTGTGGTTTCTTTACTTCAAATGCTTCACAAAGCACTCTCGGCATCTTTGTAGCACCTGTATATAGTTTTACTGGGTAAGTTCAGACCACTCTGGTTCCTTCAATATCTTTCTTCCTCTGTTCTCTTGCTCTCCATAGCTGAGATGCAAACATGCTAAAATGCAAAGTAGTGCTCAGTATGCTCCAGGGCTTCCCAGTGCCACTATCTTTTAAAGAGAGTAACCCGGAGAGCAGTCTCAAAAACAGCTGTTAGCCCAAATCTGGGCTGCCCCCTACATCTTGGAGATGTGAAACTCTGATCTCAGGCTGAGAACTGCTCCCAACTTCTCTAATTGTCTGTCAAATGTCTATGTCTGATCCCCTGTACATGCCTCCAAGGATTCATTCAATTGCTGAAAACCAGCCATTTGGCTATGGCAAAGAAAAGTGAAATGGGAACTCAAGGGGACAAGTGCTGTATTGTGAGATTTATAATAAAATTATAGGGAAGCAGCATGCGTGAGAGCCCAGCAAGGAGCTGACATAAATGCCTCCCTCACGCTGGTAGCTCCCCCACGGTGGGGTGACTCGGGGCTGGCTTCCTCCGTTCAGCAGACAGGGCCACTGGTAACGTGCATACACACCAGCACCTTGCCCTCTGCCTTTACATTCAGTGTGGGTGTGGGGAACCCCAGCAGAGTACATCATATGTCCAATGCCACTCATGCAATATTTACAGAATAGGGCCACGCATGTTTGCTCAAAAAAGTGGAGAATGGCCAATAAGTCTGATCAGTAAGGGAGGAATGGGAGTTCTTCTTCATAGTAAATGATATTTAGCACTCCTGTTTCTAATCAGTCTCCACCGCACACCTCTCCCATATCTCACATGAACCATATACTCAAAGACAGGAGAAAAGATAAACCAATGTTTTTTGCTTTTCAGAAACTGGGCATTGTCTTCTTGGCACAATGATTTTTTTTAATAACAAATGCTGACCACTTCAGCAAGGCAAGCCCTTTTAATCTGTACAAAGAAGTAATATCTTGCATTCAGTCTTCTCCATGAGAAATCTAAGTTTATTCGAGCTATTTGTGTTCCTTATTGCACAGCAATTATCCTGCTGTGAAGGGATGGGCTTAATGACCAAACAGGTAACTTCTATTGCTAATTTCTTTGCTTATATCTCAGGAGGGTGCATGCTATAAAATCTTTTTTAAAAAAAACCCTTTCCTAACCTACTGCACATAATTACACCACTGGTGAAGCACAGATGCGTTCTGCTTTTTTAATAAATGACTCATGATTTTTCCTGCCTTGGTTTTCAGATGCTGAATGTGATCCATCTTGTACAGATCTGATTCCTAAGAAGCCTCAAGCATGGCTTTCAAATATGTTGTCCCTTCCAAGTGTTATAAACTATCTAAACTAAAAGCACCATAAAACTAGTTGACTGAAAATTTTATCTACAATTATAGTATCTTTCTATACTATGGCTGAGGTCAGAGGAAACTTTTTTAACACAGGCACTTGGCTGCACAGGAGCCATTCATTAGGTTTAGATGGTAGAGGACAAGCAGAAAATGGTGGAATCAACAGAAAATATGGGCTCACGTCGGACCATTTAGTGCCATGTGTAAATTAATTGGTAGCCTAAGTGAGAATCTGACAAAGCTGGCCTAAGGACAGAGAAGGATTGCAAATCATAGCCTTGTCCTTTTCCTAGCTCTAACTGTACAGCATTAGACAATGACAGTGACTCACAGCCTGCGTCTTTGTGTAGTTTGGGTTGTCGTACGCCTCAGATATGTTTTTTTCCATTTAAAAATTTGTCCTGTGTAGAATGAGAGTATCTTTCACATTTGCTTATGACTTCCGGGCAGCTGGCATTATTTCTCACTAGCTCCAACCAGGCTACTGTATGTCTGGAAAGCTGGGATATTACCTTAGAGCACCAATAGATAAGATGTACCATGCTTGACTTGCAGGACCAACACATGGACATGTGGATGGTTTAGTGCATGTGCCCATAAATTCAGCTTCAGCTGATCAGCACCTGTATACAAACTCAGTAGTGTGTGACGCATCCTTGAAGCACTGAATAATCTAAATAATCTATACAGCTCGTTGCAATTAGCTGAGTCTTGCAAGGTACGGAGTGACACATGCATTGATTTAACAAATCCAACACACAGCCAGTAAAATTTTCTGAGCAGATTAGAAAGGTTGGTTCCCAGTGACTAATCATGCCAACATTCACTGGCGCTTTAACTGGAAACCATAGCATGACAAATATGAAAAAGGAGTGAAGCATACAGTATTTCTATGAGGAGCTCTTGAAACTGTCAAGATTTGCAATTTTTTCACAAATATTTGAATAAAGAGTAGAGTGATCTTTCCCCTGGCAGCGAGTTAAATTCAAGTCCTTTATCTATAAGTGTATTTTTGGTGATTTCAGGGCAAATATAACATTTCCTTATATAGCTGTATCAGAAAGATGTTTTAAATGTCTTCTGAAGACTATGAATGCATATGAATCTGTGATCTGCACAGCACTTGAATCACGGGCTGCCTGAAGCCTCGTTGACGTTACCAACAGAGAGTGCCAATTGGGCACCATATAAAATGATAGAGAAACCAGCCCATTCTCTTTTAAAATCACCTTGTCACAGCGCAGCAGAGAGAGTTTTGCACAGAGAGATGCCATGCCAAGTTAATGACAAGCGTCTGCTCAGACACCTGCTATCCTAAACAGCTTGACATGCTGTAATCCTGAACAGTCCTGGGGTGGATCGGGGAGGAGAAGGCTGATGCCTGGCTGGAGAGACCAATGGCACCCAAGAACAGGGGACAGGTCCTGCGGGGGAGGCCAGATAGCAACTGAGTACCTCACTGGCCTTCTTCTCCAGGAGCTTTGCCAGTGGCAGTCAGCTTTAAATCACCTCTCAACTGATACGTAGCCCTCCCTTGCTGATCCCGTTTGCTTTTTGGGCTGGCTCCCAGCACCTTGCAGCTGTGTGAGGTTGTCAGCATTTCATGATACTGCTGCTGTTCCCCTGGGAGGAGCTGGGAGCCAGAGGAAGGTGGGGTGAGAATCAGAGCTTGGCCTCTTTGGTGTACGGCAATGAAACTGCAGGATTGGCAGCGATGAGAAGGATCTTGCCAGGAGGGGAAGAAGAAAGATTTTTCATTTCTCATTTCCACTTTGTTTCCGATCACTTGCTCTGTTAAAGGCTGAAGTGCCAGTGCATACCTCAGAACAGAAAACGGGAGGCTGAGATGGAGCCTGATCTCACTCGTTGCTAAGCGAGTAACCTAATTTGCAGCAGATGGTGTTTATTGTTACTTCCCATCTGCATGAGGATTAAGAATTCTTCTCAAAAGAAGATCAAGCAGCCCAACAGCGTCCTGGTAGGAAGGGGCAAAAATCATTCCAATCAAATATAGCTTTTCTCATAAAAGACAGGTTTTGTCAAACCTTTGGGTAAGCTTAACTCAACAGAGTTCAGGATTTTTTTAAAAATAGTATCACTCTAGGTTTCTAGCTGTGCAGAGTCATTTTTAAAAATGTGGAGGAATGAAGTCAAGTCAAGGTTAAGCACATTGCCTCTGATCAAAAAGTAACTGAGATTAAAGTTTCAGCTCTCCAAGGTCTGAGATCAGGATGCAGTCCCACAAAGGAACTGACAGAAAAACTTGCAAACATCTGTCCCTGGCCCAAGCACTGACAGAAGAGAGCTCTGGGTATGCTGCCTGTGAATGATCAGCCCCTTAAAACCACAGATGTCTGTCTCACATTTGGCTGCCATTGACAGATATTGTTTCATTGCTCGGCATGTCTTTTCGTTCATATTAAGAGAGTAAATTTTTGTTTTATTGGTACAATCCTTCAGAAGTCATAAGAGTTATACCAAGGTGATTAGTACATTGAGCCTCATTATAGTCTGCTTAGGGTTTTTTTGTATCCCATACCATAAAATTTACATCTTGCACATACCATTGCTACTATCACTTTCAGTAGTGCCTGGGCTTCAACAAGCACACAAACATTAACATGTCTACAACTTAGAAACACGGATGAAACTTTAAAATGGAAATGGAGGGAACTGACGGTGGACAAAGCAAAAAATAATAGTAATCAAAACTGAGATAGCAAAAGAACAAAGAAAGAAATTATAATTTGATCAAATGTGTGCTCATGTATAAAGGCAACTTGCCTTAACATGTGGGCCAGTCCCCAGACTGCAATGGTTAAACTGTATTTATAATGTATTTATAGTGTACCTTTACTTCTGCTCCCTGCGTTCTTGCTTGTAGATTCATTTTTTGACCAGCATGCCCTCTTTTCCTTCCTGCAGTTGATGTCCTAGAAGAGAAAGCAGTTTGGCTATTTTTCTGGCATTTCTAGAAATAAGGCAGCCCCTGGCAGATGGCTGGTGGTGCGCGAGCAGATGGACTGGGTATGTCAGGAAATCTGTGGCATTCCAGGCAACAGGAACACATCTAATACCAGTGGGTCTGACCAAAACACCTGCCTGGACTGCAGCAGAGAGCCGTCCACCCCTTGCATGGCAGCTGCACAGCTGATCTGTACATTCACAGCAAATTTGAAGCAGTTGGGGTATGTCTGATATCTGTCATATGTGGTACATAAATAGAAATCTCTCTCTAGGATTTCTTGAAGAGAAGTCTGGAAGTCCTACACGCATCTGTAGCAGGTATTCTAATAGCTGCTAATTTAATGCAAAAAAATCACAAGCGTTATTTGGTGTGTCGTCTTCTTGAGACTTGCAGTGCAAAAGGCACAGCAGTAGTGGCACCTATATGGTGATCTTGGCCAGAAGACGCTTTGCCATTTTAAAGTGCATCAAAATCCTCAGATATGTATTTTCTGCTTAGCTGGTTTATACAACAATGGCACATCTGAGCTTTGTTCTTTATTTCCTCTCTTGTGGTGTTATTAGTGGACTCTCTGTGTGTGAGTGTACGCTTGTATGGAATATCCATTACACATACAACACAACTCGCACTTACATTTTCCCATGCAGAGTTTTTCTTCAAGCTTGGTGTGCTCATGCCTCTTAACTGAGCTGTACAAGAAACTTTGCAGGCTTTGTTCCCCAGAGTCTTATAATGTACAATCTGTTTGCTACCTAAGAAGTCATCGAGTTCAATACCACTTGGTGATCCCAAACAGATCTATGGTTACTGCACACTAGTAAAATTTGGTGCCATTTTGCATAGAACTGCATCTCATCCAAATCTTGTGCTCTTTAACTCATTTTTTTACTGCCTGGAAAAACTGTACAGATTTCTATTTCTGTGAACCATTAGCGACATCCAGTGGCTACCAATACAAATGCTAAAAATGCATAACCCCTATTGTCAAGGGATACCTAAATTTATTCCATCTCTTTCTCTTCAAAGATATCTATTAGGAAAAAAATGAGAAAGGCAAAAAATTTGTTCCCTGCCTCTTTCACAACACAGTCTCACTGTGAATTTGATCAAACCTCACTGAACTTGCAACATACAACTGTTATCTTTCCTTTGTGATAACTGTAAGAAACTATTGAGCTCCCTTAAGAAATCAAGTGGCCGAAACCATGCCATCTCCAAAAAAACTCAGATACAGATCACAATGCAAAACAAACAAACAAACATGTGAAACCACTGAGAAATATAAACCAGATACACATAAAGGTTTAATGAGGTAGTCTTCCAGGGAGATACGTGCCTGAGTGAGACAAGCTGAAGAAACAATAAAGAATGAAAGAAAAGCAACAGCAGTGATCTTCTGGACAGACACAGCATCATAGAACCACAGAACTAAACAATGATTTGAGTCAGAAGGGAACTTCAAAGATCATCTAGTCCAACTCCCCTGCCATGTACAGGGATGTCTTCCACTAGACCAGGTTGCTCAAAGCCCCATCCAGCCTGGCCTTGAATACCTCCAATGGTGAGGCATCCACAACTTGTCTGGGCAACCTGTTCCTGTATCTCACCACTTTCATTGTAAATATTTCCTTCCTTCCTTCTATCAAATTTAGATCATCCCTCTTTCAGTTTAAAACCTTGTCCTGTCACTACAGGACTCTCTCCATCTTTCTTATAAGCCACCTTTTACATATTGAAAGGCTGTAATAAGGTCTCCACAGAGCTTTCTCTTCTCCGGGCTGAACAACCCCAACTCTCTCAGCCTGTCTTCATATGAGAGGTATTCCAGCCCTCTGATCATTTTCATGGCCCTACTCATGAATACTGTAATCGTGACTAAAAGCTTGACACTTTCGGATCTCCAGACAAATACATTGCACTATTACTCTAATTATCTGTTGGAGAATGGCTTAGCAGTTGTACGAGCAGAGTCTATTCTGAAGGCCTTAGCATAAGTAGCAAGACTAGGCCACAGCGGGAACCGCTGACTGTTTCAGTAAAATCAGCAAGGTCACTGAGACGTTGGCAGTGTTTCACAAACAGCTTTCAATAGCACAAGAATGTAGAATAAGCATAGCTAGCAGCTGCAAGTAGGAGGACCATGCAAATGTACTGTTAGAGCTTAAGCCAATTAATAGGTGACAGATATGCATAATTATTGTGAACTGTATAAGTATATGCTATTAGGGCTAATAAATCGAACTATGCTTTATCACTCATATTGAGAGGACCTGCGTGTTCCTCCGCCACTCAAAATTATCTTGTCTTAAAGAAGGCAAGCTTTTGAACTTTGTTGTAATTAGACTGTTATCAAAGAAATAAACAATTCTACCATCTGTTTCCTCTCCTGATTGAAATAAGTTGCTAGTCCCTGAATTTTGAGAAGAGTCTGCTACATCAGACATGGGCAGTTATCTCCATTTCAGTTTTGCTGTTTTTGTGCTGCCTGGGATATCATCGATCTCCAGCTAGCCAGCTGAGAAGTCAACAACCCAGGAGAAATTGTCAAATGAACTAAAAATAATTAAGTCCCTTTTTGAGAACTTTCCTCACTGTCACTATGAGGATGTCAGGAGGAAGAGAAGGTGGAAACCCACAGACTTTTTTAGTTATTATTTGGGGCACTGAAGTAGTATGCTGCAAGTCAAGAAGATCCTTTATGCTACCTTTTGTTTGGGCATGGTGACTCCAGCATGAGGGAGCTGAAGTTTCCTCCTTCCCTGCCTCCCCTCCTGCCTCCTTCCCTCCTCGTCTCTCTGTACTCAACTCGTCTTTGATGTAAAATATTAGTCTGTACTTAACACATCAGTGAAAGGGGATGATTCTGCAAAATTTTAACATGATATATATTCAAAACATGTTTTAGGTTGGTCCATTTTCATACTGCAGTTCTACCTTTTACATACATTCCTGTATCATAGAATCAAAAAATGATAGGACAGCCCAGGTTGGAAGAATCCTCTAAAATCATCTGGTCCAACCTTTCGCAGGAAAGGGAGCCTAGATGAGATTATCTAGCACCCTTTCCAACTGCACCTTGAAAATCTCCAGCAATGAGGACTATACCACGTCCCTGGGCAGGTTGTTCCAATCAATTATTGTTCTTACTGTAAAAATTTTCTTATGTCAAGATGTACGTTTGTTTATGTCATATATAAAAAATCATAATCACAAAACAATGCCATTACTGCATTTTATAGTTGGTTTCCAAGACCCACCACTCAAGTACTTTGCAAAGTACTTCTTTATCTTTTTCATTTAGGACCACAGCTTTTTAAAGCATGACTGCAGCCTCACTGGCTGCATGTGACAGATGCATTCATCTGCAACACTGCAGTAGGATTATTTACATCTTCGGAGTACAGCGCGTGTTGCAGTGACTAACAGTTATCAGAGAAATCAGTAGCACTCACTCATTGACTTCCATGCTCAGGACTGCAACCAGGTACATAAACTCTTCTACCTTTACTCGTGTAAGCAATTCCATTCCCAAAATAAAATAAAATAAAGACACTCAGTAGAATGTCAATATTAGGAAAATACCCTTTTCTGTCTTTAACTTCTATTTATTAACTGATGTTCATTGTTTTAAACATCCGCTGAAAGCAGCTAACAGAACTTTTCTTCCACAATTTTGCCAGACAGCCAAGTGATACATGGATGGAGATACCATTTTAGGAAGGTAAGATACTAAAAATAATGAATCAGCACTGGCATGTTAATTTGTATAATACTAACTACATTTCTTGCAGGTTCCTGGTACCTGGGGTGTCTACCACAAATTAATTGTAGTATCTCTGTCCCTGTCTGCTGCACACTGCCATGCTTTTCTCCTTTAGCATAAATTGTATGCAAAGCTTTTAAAAATAATAAAATCAGAGAGAAATCTGAAGAGTGTGGTGGGAGGTAAATGTAGCTGCTTTTCTTTCCAATTTAACGGATATATACTGCAATGAAAGTATTTCCAAGATAGTAGATTAGTCATTGGCAGCTTTCAGGAAAATGACGATACAATTATATGAAACATAATTTGTCACATCATTACGCATCACTTGAAATGTTCTTTATTTGAGAATAAGAAAGGATGCTAGAGTCTTTAAAATTCAGCACCCACACAAAAGCTAAAAGTAGTTCTTCTACTCCCTAGCACCTGCATCATCCCTATTCGTATAATAACAATAAGACTGAGACAAACTTTCAGATACTCTCTCTTCATTCATCTAATGGGTCTATTAACAGTATATTATCCAAAAACTGCAGATAAAATAGTGATTACAGTTTTCACAAGAAATTATTAAATGTCATGTCTTCGTGCTTGGGAAAGGATGACAGGAAAAAGAGTTTAAAACTGTGTTTTATAAGCCTGGAAATCTTGGAATGTCAGTGACGAGAGTCAGGAAAGGAAAAGGATGAAGGGGCTTGTAGTAAAAATGAACTAAGCAATCCTAGTACAAAAATAATGGAAATGAAGAGAGCTTCGTATGACTCTTTGGAATGCCTAATTCCCTCATTGCTTTGCTAGTCTCTTCCATCTTGGAGAAACTTTATTTTGTGCACCACTGCCCCAGGTGAAGTTGGCTGTTCAGGGACAGCATGTAGAAATATCCCATGAGCCCTAACTCTGGTTTTACTGCTAACTGTCTGTAACTGAGATACTGCAGTTTCCATTTGCAAATTATTAAATTTCACAAACTTAATATTTAATTGACTATTACTTCAATAAATATGAAGAGTGTAAAGGCTCATCAATGAACAAGTTCAAGTGGAAGCATGCTTTTTATCTTCTCAAGGAACTTCATAATTAGAGCTTTTTAAACAACCACATAAATGGCAACTGTAGGTCTTTTTAGAACAACAGAAGTCTTAGCTAATATGTAAGACTTCAGGTGTAATTCCTTTATCATGGAGTTAACATCAGAAACTAGCTAGAATTTTTATTTCAAGCATCCAGCTCATTAAATTCAAAAGATAGCTGAGCAGTAATATGACTTTATTCCTGTACCAGAATGTAGACATTTAAATATCATAACATAAGAAAACCTTTTTGATCTGATACATACAGTCATATAGTGATAGCTATTGCAAAATAGTGCCAGTGTGGTTTTATGTGGTGGGTGTATTTTTTCTGCTCTCTAGCTGAGAACACGTAGCAACTATAAACCATGCCTGCTAACACTTGACATCTCTGAGAGGGCTGGACACCATGAAATATGTCAGTCTTGAAGAGCTTTCCAAAGGGAGAGGGTGAAAGAAAGCAGAGGCAATTAGCATGCAAGGAGCCAGCCAGCAGCTGCACATGCCCACCAAGATCACCACTGAACTACTCAGGGAAGTTCTAGCAAACTCACATACTAGCCATGAATCACTGGCATGAATCACTGCTGGTCATGGGCCAGCTAGGCTCTTGGTACTGCCAGAGTTAGGTGGGGACATACAGGTCAGTCCTGCCAAAATGCTTCCTGCCCAGGACCTCTGGGGGTCTCCAGCCCATCATGCTGCTGCAGCACTACCCAACCACATCCATCAAGCCCAGGGACTCTTCTCCAGCCCTGGCCACAGAGCAACCAGCAGAGCTTCAGTCAATGTGTCCTCACACCTGTTTGGTGAGGCGCTGGGCTCGCTCCTCACTTGAGCTCATCAGGGCAAAATTAAAGCTGTAAAATGTACATGTGAGGAATGAGACTCATTGCCGTCTTCCATCCTAAGGTGGCAAAGAGAAATGCAAGTGATAGCAGGGAGGCTTTTAGAGCTGATTTTTTTTTTTTCACTAAGTCATAAGTTGTAAGGAGCCATTGAAGGAGGAATGTTGTTTTTACAAAACTGGGGACCTGTCACCTGGCCTCAGCAGTGGGGAAGGACCGAGAGACATCAGACTATGAATCCTTAATGTAAAGCAAAGTCTCTTCAAACTAATCCCGGAATGCAAATTGATTACTGTATTTAAAAAGTTAAGCTGGGGGAAAGGTAACCAAAGAGTCAGGAATCCATATTTTAAATAAATCAATAAGGGGAGGAGGTTGTTAGAATTAGATGAATGAGATAGGTAAACTGAGGCAGGCATCGGGTAGTCTGTAAAACCTGAAGTACCCAACCAATGGGGAAGAGGGAAGGGAATTTGTGGCTGGGATTTGGGGGAAATATGGGCAGGGGCTTTTTGCCCTAGTCCATGTGTCTACCTTTAGGTAGAACACCTGGTCTTGCAAAATCATTAATAAAATACGCTTTGCTGAGAGATCCTACCTGGGCCTATTAAATTGGCAAAGTGATAGTTTCCTACATGAGTGACTGTGAGCAATAGATTTTTGAAGGAAACAAGACCCTCACAGAAGACCCTGCTGAAAAGCAGAAGGATGGAGGAGATATATCACACTCTGGCTCGATTCCTGTTACTCAGGACCACATGGGCACAAACTACAATAAATTTAAATATAAGGAAAAGCTTTTTTTTGCTGTTGAGAGTGGTCAGACCCTGGCACAACTTGCCCAGAGAGGCAATACTCAAACCTCGAGGGGACATGGACCTTGGCCACCGGCTCAGGGTTGGGGGCCTGCGCCGTACCATCCCCTTTCCACCCCTGCAGCCCCAGGTTTCCACAGCTTGTGCCATGAGCCCTGATGCCATTTCCCGCAGCTTCATCTGATCAGGACAGTTTGATGCACTGGGGGCCACCATGGGGCGTCAGGCACTTCAGCAGCCCAGCTCCTGACTTCACCAAGCGACAGGAACCAGAGAAGTTGCTCCGAGGAGGCTGGGCAAGACAGCTTTAAAGGCCCGTGCTTGGCGCACACACATCCATCCCTCCCTTGCCGCCCCCCGTGCCATTTTGAGATTCCCGCCGTCCCCGCCCCCCCGCCTATTGTCGTCTGTAAGGGGCGCTCGGAGCCCTCCAGGGGGCGCTGTCGCGGCGGTGGGCGAACTCTGCGCCTCTCTTGGCGCAGGTTCCGGGCTGCCTCTGTGGTGCCGTGCTGGCGGGGGCGGTGTTGCTGTGGCAGCGGCGGGTCCTGCCGCCGCGTCGGGCCTGCCGGGCCGGTCCGGTCATGGAGGCGAAGAAGATGAACCTGCCGCGGGGCCCTGAGAACCTCTGCTTTGACAAGGACGAGTTCATGAAGGTGAGTGTGCGCGGGATGCCCCGGGGCCCTCCGGGGTGTGGGAAGAGGGTTCATCGGGCGATGAGAGGGGCCCGAAGCCTTGGTTGGGATCTTTGCTCCCCGCCACGGCTTCTTCCCCGGGCAGTGAGTGTGTCACTGAAGGGACGACTCGGGCTTTTAGCAGAACAGGACGACTGCCACCTCCGCGGCTGTGTCCCAGCGGGGCTTGAGCCTGAGTGCGGCCGGGCCCAGGCCTGCCCGGGCCGGCGAGTTTGCAACCGGGTGACCTGAGTTCTCTTGTCCCGGGCCGGGTGCTGCTGTCAGCGCCGAGGGCAGGCCCCGGTCGGACTGCCTCCGAACCATACTGTACGTGGCTTGGAAGCCAGGCTACAGATAGTCTGAAAACCAGCATTTGGGCCTCGTTGCTTGGAGAGCTTAAAGCAGTTCTTAACACTGTATTTTGGTTTCTCTTCGGTCGTTCATTTCGGTAGCGTTTTGTTGTCGGTTGGTTGGTTTGTTTGTATGCTTTTCAAAGTGTATACAGGTAACATAACCTCTCGTATTTCAGAGAGAGTGGTTTTGGTACTCCGACCCACAACCTTGTGTACTGTGGATTTATCTTAAAGACCAAGACTTAGGAACACTGAAAACTACTCCGTTAAGTAGCCTTTTTGCCCCCTAGTGCTTCAGTTTGGTGGGCTCCCTGGCATACAGAATACTTTGTTTTTGGGGTGGGACATGTTTCTGGCTTGAACTTTTAACTTACAGCCTTCTCTCTTTCCTGTTTCATTTTCAGCCGGATTTTGATGTCGATCACTTTGTATCAGACTGCAGGAAACGTGTGCAGTTGGAAGAGCTCAGAGAGGATCTGGAGCTCTATTACAAGCTCCTTAAAACTGCCATGGTAGAACTGATAAATAAGGACTATGCAGATTTTGTTAATCTTTCAACAAATCTAGTAAGTGTTACTAAATTGTACTGTGTACTTCAGACTTAATGTGGTGTAGTGTTTTTTTTTATTTTTCATATGAAAGGTATATGGCTTTTATTTTAGCATTATATTTAAGACATCTTAAACTGATCCCTTGCACTAAGAGAAGCTGAAAGACCATTCCTGTCGAACTTAGCTACTGTACAGAATTGCTGTTGGCCTGTAGAAAGTGTTTTAGATGTATGCTTTTTGTCTTGGAAAAACTAATTCATTAGAAAGTTAGACTCAAGGTCAACTTGTTTTTCAAACTGACAGTAGTTGCAAAATGGAAGGAAATAAATCATTAAAATACAATAGCAATGATACAAATAAGGCCATTCTGAAGAATTATTTTAGGAATCTATAAACAGTCAATACTGTACTTACTGTACAGTCAATACATCTTAAAAAAACCCAACCAACCTACTTGACTGAAAATTGTAATCACTTTCATATCAAAATGTCTTGTCCTCTGTGTCTCCTGCTCTTTCACTCCCATTCATCCAAGTTCCAATTATACGGGTTCTTGAAGTTTTCGCTTTGTGTGACAGGCAGCCTGATACCTTTATGCCTGTATTTGAGGTACCATATTTTTGCATTGCATTTAGAACTGGAGACTGTAAAGGGAGGTGTCTTTTCTCAGTTCTCTTTTAGTGTCTATAAAATGATAGTCTTTGTCATTAATTCACATAGCGATTTATCAAAAAAGTAATAATATTTTTCTGATAATTTCTTTAGGTTGGCATGGACAAGGCTCTTAATCAGCTTGCAGTACCCTTGGGACAGTTAAGGGAAGAAGTTATGGTATGCTCAAAACAATCATTATACACAGCTTGGTAAACTTCAGCTCACTTTCGTATGATGTACAGACTGTCTTTTACTCATGTTAATCATTATTATAATAACCTTCTCTTTGAAAACTGATGACTTAGATTGATGGTAAAAGAGGCACTGTGTTTTTTGAAGCAGTTGTAGCAGCAGTAAATTTCAGGCAAGAGATAAAGGACTCCTTAAACGTGGACTCCTGTGAAGACTAGTCTATGGAGAAATATTGAAACTGTTTTAATATATGAGTAACTTAAAGATGGTAGTAAATAACTCAAATGCAACACAGTCCTGTTAAGGACTTCTTTTTTTTGCTTAGTCCTGTGGCTTAACCATAAAAGATCACCCTCTGGTGGTTCTTGTTCTGGCTCTTCCACAGTGACTTGGTCTTTAGCAAGGGGGCAATTTTTTATCATCTTGGCAGACAGTTCAAAGGGACGTTTGCTGCCCAAACATGCCTTCAGAATATCAGAGCCTTGATGTCTAAAGCTGAAAGTAGGTTCAGGTAGCAGAGAAATATTGGTTATGTGAAAAATGCTACTTAAGTCTGATTTATTAAGATCATATTGGTATTATTGCCTTTTTCTGGGTGGAAGGCAGTTTGTTCTCTGTGGGGTACTAAAAGAATACTTCTGGTTGAAATTAAGCTGTGGTGGCAGTACTTAAAGAGTTGATTATACTTTCAGTTATTTAATTTTATTTCTGGCTTTTTCACTTAGAGGGCAGTTGATGTGCTATAGCTTTTATTAGTCCTATATTTTAATTAATTTGTGTCCTGTTTTAAGTTTAGATGTTTGAGTTAAGGTTTTTTAAACCTTAAGTGGGAAGCCAGCTTTACATGCTGACTTTCTCTCTTACAGAGTCTGAAGTCATGTGTCAGTGAAGGAATTCGAGCAGTAGATGACCGGATGACTAAACAAGAAGATATTAGAAGAAAAAAGGTACAATAGATAAATTATTGCCTTGAAATGATCTTGCTTAGAATGACTTTGTTTTTACCATTAACCCAGTGGAAAAGATATTCAAGAAGTTCTAGACTGTCTAGAGGCACACTGTGTAGGATTTTGTACTTTTAAAAAGAACTTGACATTTTGGTTGACTGACTTCATTTTTTACAGGATCTGGTTGATCACAAATCTTTATTTTACTTTATTTGCCCAAAACTTATATGCTTGATTTGGTTGGCTTTTTAAATTTGTTATTCTTGTTTCTGCTTGTAGTAGTATAGAAACTTGCTTGTTATTGATGTAATTGAAATACAGCAGTTTAATTTATAGGTGAGAGGGGACACACCAACATTTGTCTTTGTGCTTAGCTTGGAAAAAAATCAGGAATAAGAACAGTTATTCTGCGTCTGTGACAATCTTTTGTTTGTGGGTTTTTATGGACTTAAGTGAACCATACTTCAACTGAGACATGACTCAAGTATTAAGATGGAGTTAGTTACATCTGGGTGTGGCGGGGGGGTGTGGAAACACCAAAACCCAAAAAACAACCCCTACACCATCTAAAATATCTTCAAGGTTGTTAGGTAATGTAAATTGGGATTGGGGTCAGAAATGAAAAATCTTTCTTTAATTACAGATGTGTGTCCTGAGACTTATTCATGTTATTCAGTCTGTTGAGAAAATTGAGAAGATTCTACATTCCCAGGGCACAAAAGAATTGTCCTCATTAGAGGGAAACAGGTAAAAAAATACGTAACATTTAGTTTTGTTTGTAATTGATGAGACTAACTTAATTTCCTGGTATTGTTGTAGATTAATTTACAAGCATTAGGTTATATATTTAGAAATGTAACTGATGGAATAAGTGACTGTTATTTTAGTATTTTCTCAGTTTTAGTCTTCTGCAAACCGGTCATTCACAGAACATGTGATTCAGTCTCCAAAGTTCTGAACTACTTGTAGTGCTTTCAGTAAATGTGCTTTTTAAAGTTTATGTACAATTTTTTTTTTTTTTTCTTGTAAGTCACTAATCCTGTCATGTCTGAAATACTCTCTACGGTACAATTGATTCCAATATCATTTGGAATTAAAATGGGAAATAGCTTTTCTTGATTTCCCTGTTTACATATAACTGAAAGGACTGCTGGAAGAATACTCTAAGGCAGACAAGCCACACATGTAATACTTTTGGTACAAGAAAGATTTGTGACAAATTCCAGTCAGACTCCCATGTTTTGTTTTTTAACATCTTCATGTAGAGCATCCTCTGCCTTTGCTGAGGAATGGAAGATGTCTTTCAGCCAGTTTGGGAGCTGATGTATGAACCATGCGCTTGAAATAGTTGACTGTGATGCAAATGCAACTTAAGGTGAAAGAAAAGACAATTTGGTGAACCCTTTTGAACGTGAGACTGTCTTCAGTTCAGTGCACTGGATCACATCGTTGTGAATGGGGTGTAGTAGAGGAATAGGTTGATACTTAGAGGGACAAAGCTTATGCAGAGGTTTTCAGTCAGGGTGAGGCACTTTGCAGAATTACATTTGGAAGCAAGATTGTATTTGAGTGACTGAAAATTTGATTATTCAGACCTCAGAAAGGTTTCTAGAAATAGCTGTCATTAATTTTGCAATATCACAGAAAGGGGAGATAAGAAAAAAATCTGGATGTTGAAGAGCACTTACTGCAGTTTCTGAGCACTGTGTGCCTGACTTTTCCTGTGACAGTAAACAGCACTGCCAGATAGAAAACAGTGCATCATATCGCTGAAGCAAAAACTGATGTTCCTCTCAACTCCTGCTTCACACACTTTATATCTTAGTAGCTCCAAAACAACTCTAATCATGTAGTCTGTTCCAGATTATTATTGTATGATTGCAATAATTATAGTAGTACCTATCAGAATTCCACATAGTTAGCTTAAACCGCAAAAATTGAAGGATACTGTTATATATCTGCTGCAGATGAAAGGGAGTTGATTTGAAAGGATTTGTGTATACTCATTGTGTATCCTCTCTCTTCTAGCCCACTTTTAACTGGACAGGTTTTAGAGAGGATTGCCACAGAATTTAATCAACTACAATTTCATGCAGTGCAAAGCAAAGGAATGTCCCTTTTGGACAAAGTGAGACCAGTAAGTATTGCATGATAGCCAGCTTAACACTTGTAGGATCAAATAATATCAATATAATTGGAAGACTAATGCCTGTTTCCACAGAGTTTTATTGAATTAATTTATGGGGGGGAAAATGGGTCATTTTTATCAGTTAACTAGAAGTATTGCTTCTTCTGATGGTTTATGCTTTGTTTGGTAACTTCTTTAAGGATTACTTAGAATAAGAACAGGAAATATGGCAGATGTTTTTGTCAGCCTAATATGTCTTGCATCTTGTCTGCTTACTGGTATTGAGGCCTAGTTCTAGAGATTTATGTTGGTTTTGTTAGCTGCAGTGTACAGACCAGACTATAAATGGAGTGTGGCTACAGAGTGACTGGCTTGAATATATTCAGGTTTGTCTTTGGTGACATTTGTTGCCTAACTGGCTGTTCAGGTTGATAGGCCCACCTCCCTAATATCCTGTTCGTAATAACTTATCTACTATAAAAGGTGAATTGATATTTTGGTGGTGTTTCTTTTTTTTTTCCTTCTATCCATTAATTGGAGGCAGGGAACAAATTAAAACTGGTGCTTAAAGGTAGATATTATGAATATGGAGATGGGGTAAGGCTTTAACTTAGTTAATGTGGAGCTGTCATTCTTGATGGCTTTCAAGCTAGTGAGGTAGTTCATAGTTCAAGTTTTTCACTATGTACATATGCGTGTTGGCAATATAGACATGTTTCAGATCAAGACTTTCAAGGCACCGTGTTGATTCACAGGCAGTACAAGACTGTTCCAGCCACTGAGTTATGAAACATGGATAATAACAGGAGTAAGTGTGAGCAAGAGTAGTATTCAGGGTGGGAGAACCTTACTTACTTTGTTGTGGGACTTCCTTAATGGTCCTTGTCAGGACTTCTGTCCTGTGCATGTTGTGCTAAGGGTCATCTGATCGTAGGTTTCATGACTAGTCAGCAATTGGGTTACTGACTTTGAGTATTCAGAAGAAAATTCTGTGGAATCATTTTAGGATGGATGGACACAGTACAGCACACAAAAGGTCAGAGAAGAAATTTGGCTGGTTAAACTGGTAGTTCAGCTGTGACTACATTAATGTGTGTTGCTGAACTTACTTCAAATACAGTGTTGTAAGGGACTGTATTGGACCAGGATTATATCTGCAGGTAGTGTAGCAATGAGATGGATCTAGTGGAAGAGATGTAGCAGGATATCAGGAAAAATAGTTGGCAAAAGGGAGAATATATGTTGGCTGAAGCAGCTGTTGGGCAGAAGCCAGAAGGAATCTAATGACATGTAATTATTTTTTCCAGTGTCACTCAATGTCTTTGGTTTGCAATAATTTGAACAGTATTGCTGGGAACACACTATTGTTTCCGTTTTTGACAGTGGAGAATAAATGCCACAGGTATCTCTGGTGACTTAATGTAAAGCTTTTGTGATTATCACACATAGTGGTTCAGTTGAACAAGGAACAATTATTGACCTATTTCTTCAGGATGAAGAGGACCTTAGATAAGTTACTGCATAATGTACGCGTAGAGGAAAATAATTGCATTTAAACCATATTCTAATAAGTACTGTGTTAAATAGCATCAGTAACCCATTAAGCTTATGTTAATGTCCATTTGCTGACAGTTTTCAAAACTTGTGCACCTTTCAAATGAAAGTGGAAAGCTGAGTTAGGTATTTCTGGAAGAATTTACTTCAGCAATGATGGCAAGGCTTTGCTTTTTTTAAAATTTTTATATTTTGTGTCTCTTGTGTGTAGCGTATAGCTGGAATAACAGCTATGTTGCAGCAGTCTCTGGAAGGGCTACTCTTGGAAGGTCTTCACACTTCAAATGTTGACATAATACGTCACTGTCTTCGCACTTATGCCACAATTGACAAAACACAAGATGCAGAGGCATTAGTTGGTCAAGTGCTTGTGAAGCCTTATATAGATGAGGTAAGATAAAATCAAGAATCTTAAGAAAATGAATTGATTTCCAAACATACTTATTTTTCCTGTTAACCTCCAGCTTTCGTTAGCAGCTTCGAAATGCCTTTGTGGAGAGAGCAGGAGAACTGAGCCTCAACACAGTGTCAATTTGTTTGTTGTTGCTATTTAAGAAAAAAGGCTGAAGGAATTCTCAGTCTGCCTGTCACCAATTTCAAGTTATATCCCGCTGAGATTCTTTTTCTTGCTTACATTTTTCCTGGAGTGAGAAATCCAAAAAACAAACCTTAAACCAAGCATATGACTGGAGTAGGACCAGGGAAGTGGATCATATCTGGCATTTGCATTTCTCCATGGCTGGGTCAGTAGCAGGCAAATGCAGCAAAAATAGTTCTTATTGCAGTGTCCTTTTCTTCCCATTGTATGAAAAAGTAGTTTCTGCACTTCCCAACACTATCAGGACGTTAGTAAGAGCAGGAAGCCTTTGCTGTTGTTTGGTGGGAAAAATGTGTCAGAAGCCCCGTTTCTCAAATCATGAGAAACTGATTTTAGTAGACTATCAGTTTGCAGTACTAAGTAGTGATCAAATTTTCCGAAATGAGGGGACTTTCTGACATTTCTCTTGACTGCTCAGGCAGTAACCTGCTGTAAAAGTGTAGCAATCAGCAAGTCAGTCAGGTTTACTCAAATTTTCTTGCATGTCAGCACACATGCAGTTGCCATTAAAAACACTTCTAAGGACCTACAATTGTATGATGATAGCTCTAGTTTAAAGCTTTGAGTAAAAATCTAAAAGTTCATTTTAAGATACTTGATAGTCTGCTGTGTTGGAAATTACTTGATAAAATAGGTTTGTTATGTTTTTAATGAATCCGCTGAAGTGATGTTGTTGTAACAGCGAGACTTCTTTTGACCCTTCTCATCAGTGTGTTGGGAGTTATGTCCAGGTCATGTGACGATACCGTATAATTTCAGAGGATATTTGTTCCCTACTGAGATCTGAATCAATGCACTTTTACAGTGGAATTACGGTTGCTAACTGATTGCACTGTTGCAGGAAGTTTCCCTGGCTTTCACTGGATTGTCAGAGTATTTCATAAATGCATTAAATTCACATCCTTAAAGAAGAAATTAAACCTGACCAGCACCAGGGATATAAAGTTGTTGTTCTAAAACTCGCATCATGGATCTTTCAGCAGTATTAATTTTCTTGCTCCTCTGGGGAGAGAAAACTGTAAAGTACAAGAGCTGCCTTGGTGATTGCAAATATCCACTTGCTTGAATTTATGCATGTTGATAGAAGGCAAAACAGATCTTGCCCTCATCATTGCCTCTGTAATACATAGCACATTTCAGTGGCTTTGAGTCCCAAGTTATGCTATTGATGTATCTTTCCCTTTGCACAGAACATCCTTGGCTGTTGGCTTACCTGCATTTGGGATTGGACCAACAACATCTACGTTTAGAAGAAATTTTTTACTTTATTCTGAAGTTTGATTAGCTTTTTGCTAGTCACCCATATAACTTCACAGAGTGCTTCAGGTGACAATTATGTAGATGGGAGCCAGACATGGTGGCTGACATTTAAAAGCAAGGAGCTCATTCCCGTTCTTGAACTAGTCTTGCCAGTTAGAGTGCTATATTGAAGTAATAAGTTATACTTTGAATCTATAATATAAAAACAGAATATACTGACTATCCCACTATTTGAGGTTATAGTGTTAGGAGGTTTTTGAGTGAGTAAATTGTGGGTCTTGCATTATGGTATTTCATATTCACTTTTCTGACATTTATCATTGAACTCTTCCTGGCAGGTGATTGTGGAACAGTACGTTCAATCTCATCCTAATGGCCTTCAGGCTATGTACAACAGACTATTGGAGTTTGTTCCTCATCACTGCCGTCTCTTGCGTGAAGTAACAGGGGGAGCTATTTCTAGGTAAAAAAGTTGGGGTTTCTTTTGGTTAAACTAAAGTTACAGCCAGCATCATATAGTTTTGAAATGCTTTGCATAATTAGCTTCCATGCGGAAATTACTTATCTGGCCTTTCCTGAAGATTCATAGTCATGTTTGATTTCTCTTATGTGTGCGTTTCTCCAAACAAAACAGTGAACAAGCTTTCTTGGTGTTGCGGCCACGACCTTCAGAAGGAAAAAAGAGATTCCTATATTTCAGTAATAGAACTGAGTACTGTTCGTAATACAGTGTGTCAGATACCTTGGTTTTTTTGAGTCCATGAAATGTGATTGTATGCTTCATCCAAGGAGAAGAGCATAATAAAGCGGTTAAAAAATAAAAGTTCAAAAGTTATGGGATGGTTAATGCACATCAGAAAAGTGGGGTTGATCCCCAGAGATTTGACTGATTTATTGCATGTGCTGGAACTACAGGTTTAATTGATTTGGGCTTCCACTGTGTTTTCCAAAAATGCTTAATTCCTTATGGAATTAAATTGCCTGTTTTGAAGTTTAAATAATTCAGGTCTATTGAATTCTATTCATTTATTAATCTGTTTGCAGGCTGGTTAATATGGTAGGCTGCTGTAATTAGCAGAACTATGGATGTAGCCCCTAGGGACTGCAGAATTACTTTTCTAATTAGTCATCCATTGCTGAGCTTTTTATGACTCCTAAGTTTTGCTAACGTTTCAATTCTTCTAATCCCTCAGCAAGTGTTAATCTGTCTTCATAATAATGGAATGTTTCTACTTCTACTGTGGGGCACTGAACTGGAATTAAATGCTTGTATCTCTTCTGCTCTCAATTTACAAATTTTCATAATCAAGGTGGCTTTGAATCTTTTGTTTTGAAGCGCAATATCATGTATAAATACAGCTTGGAACAGTCATGAAAAAGTTCTGCTTCTTTCCATTGTATTAGTCCCATTACTGCTACTTGGTACCTCTTTGAAGTTTGGAGCTGTTAAAACTTGAAATATGCAAGTAAAAATAGGAGTTCTCAGCTGAAATTTACTCATTTTTCAGAACACACTTGCAAAAAATATAACTGATAAAATTTTTAACTTTGAGAGTTATAAAAAATACCTTGCATTTGATATGACTGTGGGATCAGATAAGAAACCTCAAAGGAAGAATAGTTTAAAGGAATCAGCATACCTATGTAAAAAACAACTTGATTACATTTTGATTACATTACATTTTGTCTAATCCAGTGCATGTCTTTTTTATTTATCCCTACTTCCAAATACAAGCCTGGTGGTAAAACATAAGCATGGATTAACTGCAATTTTTTTTTGCAGTGAAAAAGCAGATATTGTTCCCGGATATGATTTCTTGGTGAATTCAGTGTGGCCAGAAATAGTACACGGTTTAGAAGAGAAATTGCCATCACTGTTTAACCCTGGAAACCCAGATGTGTTTCATGAGGTAATTAAATTTGATTTTTTTCCATTTGTGATTCCTTAGACACACAAAAGAATTGAATTAGTCATGTTCTCTACCTTTTCTTCGTCTGCTGCTTTTGTGTAAATTCATGTTGCGTGGCTCAGAAGAAGAGATCATCTCAAATCTAAAATATTAGTTTTCATATAAATTAATTTCCCCTTCAAGTTTGTCAGGAAAGCTCATACAGAAGTTATTCAAAGCCATTTAGTCATGTGAATTTCGCTTTAGTATTTGTTTTAGGTGCAGATATTCTTTCCTAGTTGTAGAATCACAAAATAGGTGAGGGTGAGAGTGGATGACTCCTGTTTGCCCAAGACTTGGACTTCTCTATCACAGGGGCTGGCGTGTTAATTAACTGTCTGAGTTAAACTTGCTAGGTACTGTGGGAAGGTTAAAAAAAATACTTTGTTTCACTTCCATGTCTTAGCTTTTGCTCACTTAGAAACACAAGTCAACTGAAAGAAACAAAAATACTTGGAGGCAGCATGATAAGGTTTAGGACATAAAAGAAGTATTTTCTCTGGTATCACAATCAATTATGAAGCAAACTTACATTATAAAATTAATTTAAAGTGCTTGCTACTCTTGTATTTTCATTATTGGCAGTGCTGCTCTGCCTCCAAAAGATCATTTTTTACTATTGTTGAAACAGATTTCTCGGTCTAGTGTGAAGATTAGCTCTGGCAGTACTTTTTAGTACGTCACAAGTAGAAAATATGAGCTTTCTGCTTTTCTTTGTATCCTGTCTCTTTGTATTTAACCATAATGGCTAAAATACTTGGATTTTTTTTTTTTTCCTTGAAGCTTGATGTATGATTAGTGTGAAACCTTTTATTTTCAAGATGGAGATGGCAGGCAGTGATAAATTGGTTGAAGGAAGGCATAGTAGGCAGATCAGAACAGATGACTTGGGGAAATGTTAGATTGCTGGTGGAGGTTTATGAGGCAAATGATTCTTCCTGTGTTCATGCAAAACTGCTTTTACTAAATATTGCCATTTTTCTTGCAATTAAAGATCTCTTTCATGCAGATATATTCAATAACTGAAGGCAGGCAGGCAGGCATGACAGTGAATGTTTGCAGGGCTGTCTCTGAATAAGAAGCAAGTAAAAAGGATTTTGAAGAAAGCTGTGGTAATGCCATGTAAATGACACTGCAGAGTGATCCCCCCCCCTGGTGAGAATACTTAGTTTCCCCAGAAAGTTTCAGTCCTTCTTCAAGCTTTCACCTAATGCCCCGCTTGCTACAAACGGTGAGCCCTGCTGGGCTTTTGTCATCTGTGCTGCTTGGTTTATGCAAGGATGTATGTTATCTTCAGAAGAGCTGGGTTTACTGTTTTAAATGAATTATTTTTAAAAGGATGACATCTTATATTGACTAACAGTGATATTGTTTAATGAAAAAACAAACAAACATAAAAACCCAACAGCCCCCATGACTTTCAAGTAAATCATGTATTAAGTCTGAATTACTTTCCAGACTGCGTTTGACTACTTAAATGACTCAGAGTCTAAACCATTAAAATATTTTTTCTAAAAATCAATAAGTTCAAATGCCAAGTGTAAAAATGCTGTTCTGTCTATCTGAAGACTAATAGTTCTAGATAAAGAGAAAGGGAAAAAACCTTTAAAATTGTCTCTGCACTGCTGATAAGCCAAGTAATGCAACACAGATTTTAGACAGTAATCTGCCTCTGTGTTCTAGGTTCATAGAAATGCAGAAGAGTCTTTTTCCCCAGGCTTATTTGCACATGTATATATGTATAGGTTTAATGCTGAAAAGTTTGAATATTCAGTATTATATGCTAGGAAATTTTTAAATGTAGTGGAGAGGAATGGAACAATATTTGTGTTAAATCCTGTAAAAATCAGACTGGCAGCATTCAGCATGTAACTGTAACTGTTTACTTGTGCAGACTTGTTTGTTTTGGTTTGGTTTTAAATTGTTTGACTGTCATGCTCTTATTTCTCAGTCAGATGTGTAGATTTACAGGTATTTGAAAGGAATACTTCATTTATCCCTAAACATCAGTTTGAGATTAAGTTTAGATTCCTCCATTTGAAAATTGCTCCATTTTGTTTCCCACTTTAGCTTCTCATAAGTAACTTTGTGCAGTCAACAATGCAATCCTAGGAGCTGAAATGGGAACAATTTTGCAGTTAGTTCCCTCTCTTCGATATAATGTTATTGATAACTAGAGAAATGTCTCTTGGGTTGTCTTCTGTTTTGAAAGTGATAGGTCTTTTCAGAGTGTGTGATTTTTATCTCTGACTAATGCTTATGGTAGCAGAGCATTAAGGGTTTGTTTGTGTTTTTATAGTGCTGAGTTTATTATCCAAGAACAGAGACCTGAAAGAGCCCTAATCTGTCATTCATTCTGGATTTAACTCCCATACCTTTTACAGTTCCATTATGTTATAAATACAGCCGTGCTAGGAGAAAAGTAGTTGCTCAAAAGCTTTAGTGTGCAATTTCCAGAGTACTGTCTTGAAATGCTGAAACTGCCACGTCACAATAAAAATATTCTTTAATTATACCTTCAACAGAAAGTTATGAACTGACTGAGATACACAACGCCAAAGCATGCCTGTGTCAGTGTGTGTCCTGTGGTTGCAGGAGAATTTCTGAGAGCAGCACCTGGAAGCAGCAAGTCAGGGGCTTCTCCTGAGAGTGGTTTACTGCTTAATAAGAGGCAAAACCACAT
The DNA here is from genome assembly GCF_037038585.1 of Patagioenas fasciata. NCBI lineage: Eukaryota > Metazoa > Chordata > Aves > Columbiformes > Columbidae > Patagioenas > Patagioenas fasciata. Next base: position 49,682,541 of record NC_092522.1, read on the forward strand.
CGCTCATGTAGTGCCCTGGATTGTGATAAACTCCTTGCTGCTGCAGCCCTGCTGCTACACTTATTGCAATGAAGTCAGAAGCACCGAGAGATCCAGTCAGGCTTGTTTCATTAATTCAGCAGTGGCTTAATGAGCATGTATGATAGGTTTTATGGCTGTTTTCTATTTTTTAATAGAGGAAACTTGCAGTTAAGCCAAATTGTTTTCGTTGCACAGAGGTAGATTTTAACTGTAGCTGTGGTTTGATTTTTAGATTGATTTACATAACCTTTGTGTTCTGTTAGCAAGGTCTGTTTTATGTGAAATAACATTTTGCTTCTTATTTTTGCTCAACTGTTTGACTTTCTGCTTTGTGTATGATTTAATTTATTATTTCCTTATTTTCAGTTACTAAATTACTGTTGAGAGTAAGCCTACAGTGCATTTGAACATGAATGTAATTTCTCTGTGCTTGGAACTGACTTAATACTATTTGTAAATGTCTTAGTAGAAGTATAAACTGGGTAAAGTTAGTTTATCTGAAACTGTTTCAAGTTCTTCTGCTAATGTTTGATGTTTGCAAAGCATATTTTTAGGGAAACAGTTCCAGAGAGTTCTATAATACATGTCCTGTATAACAGAAAAAAAAAATATGCTTTCATTCTTGTGTGTATTTGGTTATGTGTACTTCTGGGTTTTGTTCCCAATTATTTCTGTGTGTTGTACACCTTTATCTCCTGTGGCTGACTCTGTTCTTAGTACTGTCCAGCACTGTTGTTTCACCCCAGTGGTTCAGCCCAGAAATACTGATGCATCTCTCTAACCAGTTCTGCTCGCTCAGGGTACTTGACAATTTTATGCTTTTTAGAAGTATCCTGCACTGCCTTTCTGATCATACAAGAACACCTACAAGTTAATTGGTTTTGGTTTCACTGCAGTCCAGGATTTTAACTCTATATGATTAGGTGATGGGGTAGTGTCAGTCCATTCTGAACCTTGAGCTTAACTGTAGTGTGATACAAGGGTTTTGCTGGAGGGGTGGTGGTCTTCCTTGTTTTCTGGGACTCTGTGCGTGATCAGAATGGTTGTTCTTTTTCTACAGAAGTACACTACGAGTATGGATTTTGTACGGAAATTTGAACGACAGTGTGGCACCCAGGCCAGCGTGAAACGGTTAAGATCTCATCCCTCTTACCACAACTTTAATAACAAATGGAACTTGCCTGTATATTTTCAAATAAGGTTAGTACGCATTTTTTGTTCACACTTTCAAAAGTAGAGTTCAGTCACAGCAAGGTGATCTGGCTTAGGATCACATCTCCCCGTCGTTCAAAGTTTCACTTGTCAACAAATCATAACAGAAGTCAAACCGAAAATTGAATTACAAAGTCAAGTAACTGTGTTGTATATCTTTCAACAACTTAGTGAAATCAGAGCCAGTTACTCTTCAGTATGTACTGTGTTGTTGCTATGCTGAATTTGATATGCTACTTATAAGACTTTGGGGAACAGATCTAGATAAGTCTCGAAATCTTGTTTCAAATTGTTTTTTTCTAGTTTCCCTTGAACTAAACTATTTGTAAGGATGCTACTTGTGCAAATCCAGAGGAATACTTACTGTGAAGGAAGAAATCTTTCTTCTTAGACATAGGAAATTAAAGAACTTGACAACTTTCCCAGATCTAGCCATGTTTCTGGCATGCTACATGTCTCACAGGATCTACTCTGCAAAGTACTGAGTCTTGTAGCATTGCCTTCCCAGCTTGCCTTGTGATTCCTTTTTCCTGAGGAGCTAATAAGTTTGAGCTTACTTTTCCAGCAGGTTTAATGTTCCTGTAATATTACCTTTTACAGATCTTGCAACTGGAGGAGAGCAGAGAGACCCAAAAGAACCCTGTTTTATGTAAACCCATGATTTTTGACAGTGTAGTCTGCACATCTGATTTTAGGGCTGGACAGCCAGCCGGCAAGAAAGAGAATTGTTGATGAAGTCTGCTATGACCTAAGGATGCTGTGTATGATCTCTCTTGCTCCAAAGCCTTTTGAGAGTTGCTTAAGGAGAAGGGAGGAAAAAAAAAAAAAAAAAAAAGACTAGAATTTCCAAAAGAAATGGGGGAGAAATTTATGTTTATTTTTAACCTGGATCACTTTAGTGGCCTCTTTTATTGCATGATTCTATAACTGGCAATAACAATACAACCATAGCTGCATTTATAGAGTTTCTTCAATCCAGGATAAATCTACATTGCTGCTGAAAAATTCCATCAAGAAATCTTATGAGTGCTGGAGCTAATAACAAGAGAAGTGGCAGGAGCATGGGACTGGGAGCCGGGTCTTAGTGTTTTGGTGGTGCACTGCATTTTGTAAAGTGGTAGCCCCAGCCTCTGACATCCTCGTCTGATTTTTTGCTACCATGTCTGTTCCTGTAGCTGTGTAGTGAACTGACATGAGGATCTGTTACCCTGGGCAAAAAAAAAGGCTGCAATCAGTTTCTCCAATCCACTTACTGTACAAACATTTGAGCTGACCCAAGGGAAAGGGCAGAAGTACTCACTGCAGTAGCAGTGCTGAGTGCACAGACTAAGAGTGTCCATGGAACTGTAGCTATTATGAACCTTTTAGCAGATGTGTATCTCTTATAGGTCTATGAGTCTAGCACTTTTGTTTGAAAGTGCAACCTTTCTAATAAGTGACCACTTGATAAAACTTTGATGCTCTTGCTCATAAAATGGAACTGGACCTTCAGCATATTCTTTCTGTTCAAAAATGTTCTTTCCCATTAGACATTTTGAGGTCTGACTGATTAAAAAACTTTTAAAAAAATCATTTTCCTTTAATCCAAGATTACTTTAAATTCAAATAGTGCACTATTTCAATAAATGGTTGGATAACAGCAGCTTGTTCATCTTTCACCATATTATTCCTCTGTATTGGAATAATCTGATGAACTTCGGAAGTGCCCATGGATTCCTTAGTGTACAACTGTCAAAATAATGCAACATGTTCAATTCAGTATATCAGTGAAGCTTTTTCTTTGTATGTTAATATCCTTAAGTCACATAGGATTTTTATGGAAGTATTATCTCACACTGTGGCATTTATAGTTAAGATTGCTGGGTTTTTTCTTAATTACAGAAATTGCCCAGAACAATCAGCCCTCAGTAAAGCCTTTACAAGTGATCCTTTGAGGAACACATGGATATACAGGATTTCTTCTGTAGCAGTGCTGGCACAAACAGCCCCAGTAACTCTTTCCCTTGCCATTCCTTCAATTATGTCAGTGCAACTGATTGTGGAACTGTAGTGAAACTCACATTGGGAAAATCTTTTCCTATGTAAGAAATGTTCAGCAAAAATTGTCATTTAAAAAGGTCTGATTCCATTATCTAATGCTTTTCACCATAAGACTTAAAGACACTGCTCTGTCAGTGGAAGTGGGGCATAGGCAGGAATGAGGTTTTGAAGCCATTTTACAAATATGTTTTATGTTTAGTTGCTAAATATGCATCTAGTCCACTAGGAGTTTAAACAAGAAAAGTTAGGTGGGCAGCTGTTCTCATCTGGAAATGACAGTCAAGAGGCTTTAAGAGGAGCCCTACAAGTTTGTAATTAGTAAGTTTGATAGACAAGCTGTCAAGGGTTTAGATTGCGGGGTGACAACAAAAACCCTGGCAGATGTATTGTTAACCTCCTCTCCTCCCCACTTCCCCCTTTTGCCCCTCCCTCTCCTCCCTTCCCACTCAGGACAGGCAATTGGGGGGGAAAGAAGGACAGAGAGAAGAGAGTTGGAAAAAGTTAAAGATGTTTTACTAATGCTACTAATAAGAATAGAGAAAATAATACAAAATATACAAAACCAATCTTGAAAGTCTCAGCAACTGCGGAGCCAGCACCCGAAGTCCTGGATTGGACTCTGCAGCCAACCAGAGCTGGATTCAGTCTCTCACTAGGCCTCAGTTCGCAAGGACAACTAGCAAGGTCCTCTCCTAATGTCAGCCATAAGCAGAAGGGAAAAAGGGAAAAGGGACGAGATCCTTGTGATCTCCCACTTTTATATGAAGTATTCACGTGAATAGAATGTTATACACAGTTGGTCAGTTTCTTGGTCACCGGTTTCTCATTGCCCCTCTTGCGAGATGTTCATCTGTGCTTATCAATAAATTTGCATTCCATTGCTAGGTTTACCAAAACATGTGTCTGGTTCTCCAGGAAAATGCAGCTAATATGAAGGCTTTAGCTGACAGGCAAAATTCACTAAAAGAAAAACTTGTTTTTCAACAAAACCAGAACACAAGCTTACAGAGTTACTGTGATGCACATAAAAGCAAGAAAGGGGAAACCAGTCACAGAAGAACTTCCTGTAGGGGAGCTGGAAAGGGTACCTTTGTTTCAGCATTTGGAGGGAAAATCTGGGTAAAGAAGAATTTTCTGCAGCTCTTGCTTAACAATTTTTAGATGAGGGAAATACTATGTCGTTTATCCAATATGCTTTAAATATGGAAAAATATCACAGGTTTTAATATTAACTTTGCTGTTATACCTAAAAAAATTGGGGGGGTTGGCAATTTTTTTTACTTTTTTGAAGAGTGAATTTTTAGAAAAGGGGGACTCAGGGCATCCTGTGAGGAACTATTGATTTTGATCAGATACAGAATTGTTTGCAGAACCTTATGCCACTGATCATGAACAAACACTAGAAAGCTGAAGCCTCCAGTGTCACATGACATACCTGAAGGTCAGCTAAAGCAAGTATGAGACCATGTGTTCACTTTTAGTTTAAAAACAGTAACAAAACAAAAAACTTCACTCCTCAGAGAAGCTGAGGACTTGTAGCTCTGTGAGTTACTGTTTTTATAAAGTTTGCAGATGTGACTTAGATAATTTCCCAAAGTATAGGCTTTGTATCTGCCTGTAAAATGTCAAAGGTTCTCTTTCAAGTGTCTGAATGTTGATCTGGTTTATATCCCAATTAAAAATGTTGGGCAAAAATAACCCCACATTTAAAATCTATGTATGTGCATTGATAGCACATTGAAATAATAGTGAAATAAGCATTGAAAAAATGTTTAGGAATCAATTTAAGCAATTGTTGAATGGTAATATTCAAAATTTTTCTGTCTCTCAGATTCAGAGAAATAGCAGGGGCCTTAGAAGAAGCACTTTCAGATACATTAGAGGAAGCACCAGGTAAGTTTTTATTGCAAAAAATAATTTCCTTGTTGTGAAGGAATCAGTGGTATAACTAGCAATTGTTACTGTCTGTCTATTGTGTATTTAGTACCATGCATCCCACGGGTTCACGTGAGCTTTCTGTTTAATGATGAACTGATTAAATAATAGAATACATATTTATAGAGAAGGCAATATGAGAGTACTGTTCAGTGATTACTTACTAAAAACACTGCTTTTGGCAGCGGCCATGAACATATTTGTGGAACTATCTCCTCAGTGCTACAGGGAGCTAAATTGGCATTTGGCATCTTCTCAGTGACAACCAAAAGGCTATGCTGTGTTATTGGGGCATATTTTTCTTAGTTGTTGTAGGGCTACGTAGAGGCAAAAACGGCAGTCTGTTGGCAGCATTTAGGCTTGATATGGCTTGTTGTGTTGGTGTCTGCTCCAAAAACATACACTGATTTAAGAGCAGATTAGGAGGTATGCATAGGAAGGATTAGAGTGGAAGGGAAAACCTAGCAGATTTATTAGAAGTATATTGTAATCGGAAAAACTTACTTCAGTTAACAGAGTAAATAATTCCGAAGAAGGCAGTTAAAAGCAACGCAAATATGTCTGTGTGTGTGTGTGTGTGTATGTATATACACATATGCTCTCTAAAGAGAACAAGGAGGAAAAAAAAAACTAACTAATGGAGACGAAACACATAAATCCTACCAGTTCAAGGTGTTTGCCTGGAACCTGCAGACACATTCCTTAGCTCTCAAATTGTATGCTATAAAATGGTAGCACATGAACTGCTTTAGAAATATTTGGTTTAAAAACAGATGTTCCTATTGTGTTTTAGGTAAATATTTCTAGCGGATATCTCAGATACAACTGTGGCAAGAGCATTAGTTCAGTACTAAGGGAGTATTAGTGATATGGCTGGCAAGCACTTTAGCCAAAAATTATCCTGGAAATTTTATCTCCTGATGTGGATTATTCTGTTCCTGCTTTTGTTGCAGTCAAATTTGTTGCTTTTGACTGCACAGCTACAGTAAGATTTAGTGGAATTTTAAATCTAAAGCAATGAGGAGCTTATAATTTCAGAGTTTGTTTCAGACAGTGCTTAATAAATCCTGTTTGCTATCTTTGTGGCCATGTCTCTTTGGAAGACTTTTTTTCTTTTAACCTCAGGTAATGCAATTACCTAATATTATGTCTTTAAAAATGTGCTTAGGAACTTGACATTTGTTGTCTGATTGTTTCTAGCTGGCAGTTCATACTGTCTTTTGGCCACTCACATGGTCTGGCAGAGTCTTCTGAAGTGCTGGTCAGATCAGATGTTTTTACCGTTATTAGCACACCGCCTGTGGAAACTTAGTCTACAAATTTTGTCACGCTACTCTGTGTTCATTGGTGAGGTAAGAGGATGGCATGTTTATGGTTTTGGTGATTGGGCATGTCCATCAATAATAGACCTTTTGAAACAAAGCATGTGAATAACTCAGTTCTCTCAGCTAAATTGTTTCATGAAAAGTTCTGATAAGTACCAGAGTTAAAACAGAGTAGTTGAGTGAAGCACATGCGTGACAGCAGAGGGCTTGAGGAGATGGGAGAAAGGGGTTGTTTGATAGCACTGCATGGTTATGACTTCTGTGTTCCAGCATATGAAAATAAACTGTTTTCTATTGAAGCAGATAATGATCCAATTTTTGGTCTTCCACATTACTCCAGTGCAGTGGTTCATTTGGACACCACACAGATGAAAATTCCTGTAGGACTGGACTTAGTGCACAAAAAACTGTTTTAAAAATATGTTTTTAACATAACTTAAGAATGCTAATATCCCTTATAGGCATGGCATTCTAATGCTGAAAACTTACAAATCCTTTATATACTATTTCTATTTTACTAACTTTAACTGCCTTCACTGTTGCTACGATTTGATGTTTCAGGTTTCTGTAAGGCCTGTTTCCTGTGAGAACACTAAGGAAAGCAAAAAATCTGTGCCAGTTGGTAGAAAGGAGTCTTCTGTAAGCCTCAACCCTAGTGAGGACCAAGGGAATGGGTCTTCTCCAGAAAGTCAGCCATTGCCTTCTATATCTAGTACTCAGTTGGTACATGTTGCTGCAGATCTGGACAAACTCCAGGATCAGGTTTGTGCTTGTGACTTCACTTATAAAACACTCTTCTGCGATCTGTGTGCCAGTATTGTTTGGAATCTTGTTTAGAACATTGAATTGTTTATAATAATATCCCATAAAGCTATTTTTTTGAATCTTAAATACTAAAACGGGAGTAATGTGATATAGAAAATGTCACACAAGGTAAATGGTTTACTCTGTGCTTATTTGGAATGGCAGGTTACAAAGAAGCTACTGAGATATTTAAACTCTTTATCAGTAGCTGCTGAACTTAACCCCTAAAATGTTTCTACTAATTTTTGGTGCAAAGCGACACTGTCCCAGAGCTTTATCTTTGTTGGGGAAATCTCTGTTGCAGCTTGAAGTGTGGTGCAACATTCAGCTTTAAGATTGTGTTCTCTTTTAAATATTTGCTACTTTTAATCTTTGAGGTTGAAAAAAGGTTTTATCAACGTGATTTTACTTTACTAATGATCCAGAATCTTGAAAAGAGATGTATGGTATTAATTTTCTCTCACTGGGGATAACTTCTGTGCATTTTTGGTCAACAAGGCTGAGATTTCTGTAGTTTTTGAAGCTGTAGGTTGCATCTGGGTTGATAATATTTTGTTGTTTCTAAAATATTTTCTCTGAGGACAATAGTAAGGTAGGGGATTCAGTGCACGTGTGTTAATTCCTGTGAATATTCTTCTAGTACTGGTTTCCCATAAATGCAGTAAAAATATAGAAAAGATTGAAAGTGTTTTGTGATCATTGGGAACTTAAAGAATGTAGGAAGAGTCATTAAAATGTGTTTATAACATGACTGTGTCTCTCTTGTTGTGGTGGTTTTTTTTGTTTTTCTTTTTTTGGTCCAGATTCCTGACATCTTAGAAATGATTAAACCAAAACTCGAAATGATTGGCTTCAAGAATGTATCTTGTATTGCAGGTAAAGCTGAGAGGCTGAATTCAGTCCTTTTTCCCCTTTCACCCAAATCCCCTTTCCCAATGAAACAAAATCCACTTTTACACACAGTTTCATTATTTACAACAAAAAATTTGAAAACATTTATGTTCTTGTTATTTAATGAAGCTGCTTTAGCTTTAAATTGTTAGATAGAAACTATCTTGAACAGACATACTGAGTCTGGAAAGTGTCTTATTAAAATTGAGTGAGTCTGAAGTGGTTGGGGCGGGCGGGGAATGTAGTTTGGTTTTGTTCTTTTTTGGAAGTAACTTGTCATTGTTCAGTAATTAGGATGCCTCTTCAGGAAGTAAGGAACTTTAAACAAGAAGAGTCAAATAATATCTTTGAACTTCTACTTGTAAAGGAAATGGCAAAAGTAAAGAGAGGCTTTCCATTATCCAATTGAAACTAAAATATTTTTCTAAAAGTTTTTCTCTTTCTGGCCTGATGAATCATGCAAGGAGGAGAGTTGTCAAAGTTTCATAGTTAAATACCTTAACCTCAGAGGAAAGCAGCAATTAAGTATTTTAGCCTCTTTTTTGCCATTGTGTGTAGTGTTTTGTTTTATTGTTTTTGTTTTTTAATCTGATCATTCTTTATGTGAAACATGGAGTCTGATTTTAATTTAGTAATTAAACCCAGGCATGTAGTAGCTGGGTGAGTGAACTAGTCCTTGTCTGCAAATATAGCCAGAAGTTCTGCACTGTGAATTCCACTTAAATCTCCAAATCAAAATTAATGATCCAAGTCCATAAGAGAGGTAGGAGCTTGTGCACATTCCCCACTCAGTAGATGGTCGGTTGTCAATCACAACTTTGAGTTGAGCATGTTCCAGTCACTCCATAGGGAATTTAGGTACTCTGAGAAAGAATTTCACAGCCACAGTTTCCGTGGTAGATCAGAGCGTTTTCGATTCGAGCCCCTTGCTACATTGGCCATGCTGAAAAAACTGTGAACCTGCGGAATGTTACTTTACCCTTTTTTCCCTTTCCTTTCCTCCATCGCTTTTTCTGGAGTGGTTTGTGCCACTGGAGATATTTTAGAAATGGATGATGTGTATTTATTTAGTAAGCATCCTGCATTTGACTCCAGCAGCCATCTAGGATAGTGAGTGAGACTGGGATGATGGAGGGGTTCACATAATTTATGCTGTAATTGGGCAGGGTGGCTCAGTTTAAATTTTAGCATTTTTACTTCAATAGGAGCCTTGGAAGACTCAAAGACTTCTTTATCAACCTGTGTGCCTACCTTGAATAACAGGATTATCCAGGATCTCAGTGAGTCCTCCTTCGCCTACCTGAAGAGTGCACTGGAAGTTCCAAGATTATATAGGAGAACCAATAAGGTCAGTGCTGGTTGCAGATGAAAAAATAGATCTCAGAAAGGCCTGTGCTAAGACTATTAACTGGGCAGTACCTTTATGAGTTTTCAGGCCTGTCTGTATGTGCTTGACAGCTAAGAGCACTATCAAATACCTTGGGATAATTTAGTGATTTACTGTTTGCCTCACTGAAAAGGAAAAAAAAAAAAAAAGTATTTTTAAAATTTGAGGTAGAATAACAATGATGAGGGCACAGGCCTAAGATAGAAGAAAGGGCAAGGAGTTGATGTGCAAAAGAAAAAAAGGTTAATGAGAATCAATGTGTTTCTGCCATGTCAGAATGTATATATAAGGTGCAATGCTACCATGTGAAAAGCATCTTTTGAGGGGATGACATTTCTACCTGCTATGTCAAGAAAATTCCTCTCAGTGAACTAGCGGCTTGGATTTGATGAAAGTAGTATCTTGCACAGGAAGGAACAAGATAAGAATGACTAAAAAGAGTAGTTTGTTGAGAAACTGATCAAAAGTAATGGTGAAATATGGTACCAAAAATGATTGTCTCGCTTTGGCTTGTTCTACTACTGTGACTTGCCTTTGACAGTCTACAGTTGTGTTGATAGTTAGCTTGGTATTGCTCAGGCAATAGAAAAAATATTTGAGTACTGGGAACCACAGACTACTACATCCTTGCCTAATTTGAACACTGAAGGCAGACTGAAATGGGCAAGGCCACAGTTCTTTCCCATTCACCTCTCTCCCCTTGCTATTTCTTCCTACTTGATTGTGAGGTGGTTTTGGTTGGCAGTGAGGGGACGGTTGTCTTGAGTCACCAAAATCAAAACCACTTTCTTGGCTATCACGAAGAAACTGCACTGCCAGCAACAGTGCTGTACTCTTTCAATGTCTAAATGGAAGAACTTAGAGCTATTAAGTCTATTTCTTTCAAGGATATTAAATTTTCTTTGGGTGGTAAACATTTAGGGTAATCTGGAAGAGAAATTGTTCCAAAAGGAGTAGTTTATTACTTCATTTTATTTCTGTGGTTTCTCATTATCTTAGTTTTAAGGACATACTTAATCAGAAATTGTATTTAAATGGAAAAAACAACTTCAAGGGACAAATTCATCTATGCAATGACTAGATTGTTCTGTCTTTAACAGAGAATATTTTTACTTAAAATTAAGGAAAGAGTAGAACAAAGTATAAGTCCAAGGAGGGTGGAAAACCCACCAACCCTACACTGCTTAGCTCAGTTATCTGAAAGCAATCTCTGCATAGTGATGTAGTGGACTGCCATAATCTTTCAAGTGTCCATGGGATGTTTAAGCAGATGGTGGAGTGACTGTGCCAAAACAAGGACAGAAACCCACCTTCAGTGGAGTCTTGTTGCTGGCTTGAGCTCTGTACTCCGTGAGTGTGACTGTGTTACTCTCTTGGCCATCAGTCTTAACTGGCTTCATGTGGTGTGAAACCTGAACTGATAAACAGGAGGGAAATTACTTGGGATAGAGAAGGTACATTCTTACAGTCATGTTAAGTTATGGCAATTTTATTTTTATTATGTCCCAATACATTGTTTTTTCAGCTGAATTCAGAATTTGACATACGGATAGTCTTTGCAGGAATTGGATGCACAAAGACTGTTTTGCCTGGCCAAGTTCTGAGATTTTAAACTCTAAGAGGTTAACGAGGTATTTTGGGTGGCAGGGATTTTGTGTACCCTGGCTATGTTCTGTTGCTTTGAAATGTGTGAGGTTCACCCAAGCAATGTGTGGATCATCCCTGGAGAGAGGAAGCATTCTGCAACTAAAACTAGCTGAGAAGAAGATAGCGAGGGGATGTTAGTTATCCCAAAAGCATTCTTCTGGAATATATACTGAGTGATCAAGATCATATAAGAACAGAAGGAGCAATGTCTTCAGTTTAGTGAATTATCGTATGAAAGAAGAGGTATTTTGACAAAGATAAAATGGGCTGTTGTAGACACCAAGTCTGCTCAGCTTTCTCTAAAATCAGTGTGAACAGAAAGTGCATTCAGGATCATGCCCTGATATAGTAGTAGCTATCTCTCAAAAAGCTTTGGTCACTTTGAACCTTGTTCTATATTATATCACATTGTATAACACAACTGAATTATTTTGTGATGGCATCTTTTCTATTTATGATGATCTCTTCATTGGTTTGTTGTGAATGGAATATTTATCTGTTTGCTAAGGTGCAGGCTTAGCATTTTATATGTGTGCTAGGATTTGGTATTGATACTTTCAGTAATTACTGGTTCTTTTCCCCCACATTGTTTCCCTGTCATCTACCAGGAGGTGCCAACTAAAGCTTCACCTTATGTTGACAGTGCTCTTAAGCCCTTCTACCGACTGCAGAATGAATACAAAGATATATTGAAGCAGCCCATGATTCATCAGTGGTTGGAAGGTGCCCTCTCTGAAAGCACACAAAAGTAAGAGAACCATACAGAACATTCTTTGCATTAATTAAAAACTCCAGTGTACATTGAATTGGCACAGGAAAAAAAACAAGCCAATATGAGTTAACACAACAGTAAAGAATATATCCCTCTTTTGGCAGGGTACATTCATCCAGATTCACTTTGGTATTGTGCATTCACCAGATGAAAAGCAGGGCAGGGAATCCAGAGACATGACTTCTGCTCAGATCTGTGCAAACCGTGACATTGTGGATAGGGCATTTGAAAAATTGATTAGCTCTAGTAATGCAACAGTGAACTAAAAATTTGTTTTTTTTTTTTCCAAATTTGCATAAGACCTTAACTTCATGCTGTTTTCAGTGAACAATGATTGAATTTTCAAGAAGCTGGAGTTCTGCTTTGCTTTGACTTTTTAAATGTATGTAATGATTATCCAACTTATTAGTGGTTTTAAAAAAAACCTTTGGATTGTTTTTTAACTGCCGAAGAGCTAACTGCTCCTAATTTAATAAGGGCGTCACAAAGCAATACTTTCTTCAGTAGAACTTCTGTTTCCAAGTTAGCATTTTGAGGACTTCTTGAGCATGAATATCCATATGCATTAAGTTCCTTAATGGATTTTAAATGGATGTTGCATTCTGTGAGTTCAAGCAGTTAAACTGTGTAATATGAAAAGCAATACTTGCTTTTGTTTGGAATTTGTGCCAGATAATTTCACTGGATACCCTGTACTTCTTGCATTATGGATAATTTAGTCTTGTGCCTGCTATATTTTTTTTATATCTCTGTAATCTTGCTTCAGAATAGAGAGTCCTCTTTCTAAATATTGATGTTTCTTTCCTCTTCTTATCTTTATGGTTGTTGTTGCTGGTTTTCTTTGTCCTTTCTGGTCATAGATGGTATGATCAGAAGAGTCCATGTGGGTTAAGGTGTGATGCTGGTATTTCTGTCTGTCCTTACGTGGTTTTCCTGATAATTCTTAGCATATTGTCTTGTCTGTTGACTGCTGCTGTTCATTGGATTGGTATTTTCCGAGAATTAGCCACATAATACTAAGGCTTTAAATTGTGGTCAGAACATGAGTTTTTTCCTTCCTTTTGCCTCCTTATCCTTTCCTGCTGCTCCACTTCTGGCACCTCTCAGGTCCTTATTAATGCCCAGTGCATCTGCAGCACTTTGCAGTCATTTTTTTGGTTATTCAGAAGAAACTTAAAATTATAAGACAATTTTGACACTGAAATATTCACCAACTGTCCGTAAAATTATTCTTAGGTATTTTGTATGGGGTTAAGAATAGATTGGACTGGATTCCATTGGTCACGTCCATTTTGCACAAAACCTGCTTTGTCAAGCTTGATGTCCCTTCTTTTAACCAGTTATTACTCCATGAAAAGAAGGTTGCTGTTAACCCACAGCAGTTAGGTTTAAGTTACGTTACGGAATGACTCCAAAGATTTCTGGAATGTCACATCACGTACTTGTGCAGCTAAAATATCTTAGAGTGAATTCTTGTGTGTCTGTCTATTTACCTCTCTGTGTCTAGTCAGCCTTGGTTTTAAAGCTTCAGTAAATCTGGTGACACCACGCAAAATAAGTATCTGTTCTGTAGTTTCTTGGATCCACCCAGAGCTTTTTTTTTTTTTTTCCCCAAAAAAGCAGTTTCTCACTTTCCATGTCAGCATTACCAAAACTGATTTAAGTGCTAGGTTAAACATAGTTGTAGTGGTTAAACATGGGTAAGATTGGCACGTTCAATTGTTGATTCCTTAGAATTTTCTGTTGAATTCTGTTTACATAATGTGCTGTTACTAGTTTTTTCTGTTTTGTTTTTTAATGTCTTATCCTCACTGAACAAGAGAAGAGACAAACTGAATGTCTTAAATGAAGTGATATTGCAGTTTCTTCATTGAGAATGTGGATGCAAGTAATTAATTTAATTTCCCGCTGTGGCAATATCTCCTTGCATCCAAATGACAAAAACAGGAAAGAGCATAAACTGGTTAAAAATCACTGACGACTAAACTTGCTTAATGGCAGAAGGACTTTGAAGTACAGTGGAAGTAGGAAGTCTTCACATGTCAGTGGGACTAGGAAATACCAAGATATGAAAAGGCATTATGGTTGACTTTTATGGGTATACTTTTACTTTTTATAGATTGGTTTCTTTAAACAGTTTCCATGGCACTGGCAAGCACTTTTTCTTTAGTCATTCCTTTCTAATTATCTCCCTAAAAAGCCTGCCTGCTTTCTGTTGCCTCCCTGATTAAAAGCAGGCATCAGAAAGATTCTTCCAGCTTTTTAAATTCTTGTAGTAGTAGTTTGATCACTGTCAGAGGGAGGATCTTTGAAAGTTACTGATTTTAGCAGATTATAGAACATAGCTCAATCTGGTCACTTCTCTCATGGATCCTCTAATTGCCCACTGTTGCTCTGTTTTCTCCTGTTGCTGTTCTTAACAACTCGCTGTCCTGGGCATCTGTTAGTTAATTTATATGATATTAGGCCCTTCCCATTTAGGCATGGGATTTCAATCCATAAGGCTTTTTGAAATTTTGTTGATTACTTGATTTGTTTACCTTGTCTGATTCTCTGCTTTCTTTAATGTGTATCCCAGTATGTAAGAAGTGGAGTTTTATTCCATCTGTACCATTTCAAACTTGACATTATTGTTCTTTTGATTTTTCCTGCCAGCTTCCCGAAAGTCCTGTTTAGATCAGTTTCTTCATTTTAGAAATAGGCACTTCAGACTGCTGTGAAGTTGCATGCTCTCATATACATGTACACTTCTAAAACTTGTCTAAAATTATGTAATTTTTGGTCTGTCAGGCTGTTATTCTTGTCCTGCTTGTAAAAGGAATTTTACTTACTGCTCCATTGGTTGTAAGTAGAGGCTGATTCGGACTGTTTGAAATTGAGCAACTGAATTCCTTGGTCTCTGTTGAATTCAAGCATCTTGAGCAGATCAAAAATGTTGTGCTAAGAATGAAGCTTCAACGCTGAATGGCAATCTTCAGATTGACCTCTGGAACTAATGATGGAAATGCTGATTAAGTAATAATGATGGAAACACAAGTAGCTTCCTCACAAGGAAAACCATTCGTCCCAGCATTGTTCAGCATTTTTGTCAGGGCCAGTGATATACTGATGTGTATGCTGTAGGCTTTTCTGTAAAGTGTATTTTTTTTTCTCATTAATCTTCTTTAATTTAGGTATTATGAAACAGTATCTGATGTGTTAAGTTCTGTTAAGAAAATGGAAGAGAGCCTAAAAAGGTTGAAGCAAGCCAGAAAAACTGCAGCTTCAAACCCTGTTGGTACAAATGGGGGCATGAGTGATGATAACAAAATCCGACTGCAGCTGGCCCTAGACGTTGAGTATTTTGGAGAACAAGTAAGTTATGAGAAATAAGTTTGTCTACTGTTATTACTGGTTTTGGAAGAGAGTGAGATAGAGGAAGAAAGGGAAGCTTGATTTAGTTTTTGGTTGTGAAAGTGTTGAAGGTGTGATTTTTGTTGGACAGGGGAGTGCCTTGTTTTTTCACGTCTGTGTAATGGAGGTGACTTGAGACCTTGGTGGTTGTAGAATGCATGCTGGTATTTCTTACTATTTAAAAATCAAGTACTGCTTAGTGCTTAGAAGCACAAAGAAGAAACACTGTGTGGACAGATCAAAGGGCAGGGACTTGCCTTAACTCTGATGGAAACGTCTTTGTGGCCTTGCTTTTGTTTGCCTTCTCTCTGGATGTGTCCAGCCTTGACTTCACTGCATAGCCAAGGGTCTATACCCAAGAGCTTTGAAGATGTTAGCTTTATTTGTTGTGCTGCAGAATTGTAAGTTCCTTTCAGTGCCAAATATGAAGCTGTAAATAACAAAACAAAGAATATTCCAGGAAATGTGTGCAGTAGCTACATGAAATTTTTTAAGCATACTATTTTGTAGTAATTTATTTCTGAAGACTATATATAGAAATAAACAAACTTCCAAGTGCAAGTCCACATCATGAGTTACCAAGCAGTTGTCATCAGTCTTGTTTATGAGCAGATGCTGTTGCTGCATTATAACAGATAAAGTCTGCCTGTGTGTGAGCAGATGCTTTTCTCATATCTGAGACTTATCACAAAGGAAGAAGATTTGGGTAGAAGTATGGAAATCTTACCAACAAGAACTATTATTTAGTAGTTTTTGGCTGGGGTTGGGCTTTTGTTCTTTTATTCCTATTACGTGTGTCAACATCACTGCAATATGAATTTTAGCTGAACTGGGATAGATTATTCGTAATCATTTAGGAGCTGTTTTGGTACATGTAGGTATTACAAAGAGTTCCAGCAGCAAACACCTTTTCAGAATCATTTCATTATGGTTTTATTTAGATCCAGATATTTCTTTCACAGTGCACTTTGAGGTTTCTTATGGCTGCATTTTTCTAAATATGAGAGCAATAGATTTCCTGGGTAAGAAATGACTCGTAGCAACCTCTCTATTTGTAGAGTTGTTTTCATCCCCCAGGAAGTTTGAGGCTGGAGCCATAGGCTCTGGCAGCCCATTGAAATGCTTTCACCATCATGCTCTTGGCTGTTCTTGGATGTATTCATGTTTATCTTTAAAGTTTTGCCCAGAAACCTCATTTGGGGTTTGAAACAAATTCAGTTGAGATCAATGCATTAAAAACAAAATTACAGCCAAATTTCTCTTCCTGACTGTTTCATTGGAAAACTTCCAACTGGCTTTAGTTGCATGTTGCCTAGAAGATGGTTAAATATTTTCCTGCAAGACACTACATTAACTGCAAAAACTTAACTGAGTAAAGTTGGATACAGATTGTTTTTTATAGTGTGCACTATATGCAGCTTTTGTCACACATTGATACAGGACAAATCCCATGCTTTGCTAAATGTTTTAAGTAGAATAATTAATGACCTTTAGATGTTTTAAAGAAAATTCATGTTTTTTCTATGTCTTTTTAGATACGAAAAATGGGACTGGAAACAAGCAGCATAAAAAGCTTTTCGGCCCTTACAGATCTGGTTCTAAATGCCAAGGATCAGGCTACAGCAGAACAATCCTAGACATTTTTGAAAGCGTGTAGCTGAAGATAAAGAATGTCCCTAAAAGAAAGAGAATTTAACTCTTCTTTGTTTTACCAAATAAGTAGCAATGAAGTGCTTCCTCATGGATCTCAGCAACAAATCAGTGCATCTTCTGTCAAGAGAGGCTTGTTTCACCAAAAGACTGAGAATTTACCATAGTTTTCCATTATATGGAAAGCAATCCAAAGTTCTAAACTTTCTAAACTTTCTACTATAGAATAAAAGTGGAATAAAATGTGGGGTTTTTTAAATTCTTGTTGTACATCATAAAATGTAGAAGAATGAACTTATATGATGAAAATAATAGGTAATAAATTGTCTTCCTGACTTTTGGTGTCCCATGTGTTTTTGAATCAAATGTGTTCAATTATGGTTGTCAAAAGCTTCCAAAGGGACTTTATTCCAGCTCTTCTGGGATAAAGAAAGTGATCACAGGAATAGAAATCTGCTATTGCTTGTTATTGCCTTGTACTTACCTGCTTTGCTTCATCGTGAGATATGGTTAGCTCTTGTTTGGGTTTTGAATGAATGTTTACATGATACTGTTTTTTGGTTTTGGTTTGGTTTTTTTTAATGGACCTTGTTGGTGAGAAGTGCTGCATTAAAAAAAAGCTCTTAAGTTTAAAAAATAACTTCTAGCATCAGTATTTAACTTACTGGCTGTTACATTCAGGCTACCTGTTGTCCTTCAGAGTTAAAATTCACTAAGCTGGAATTTTTTCAGAGTTGGCATATTTCTGATTTGTATTATATTGGCCATTAGAATTCAGGGGAATATTTTGCCTGAGTACATGTAGAAGTCTTATAACTTCAAACATAGTTGCTTCAGTGCAAGGTGCATCTTTATATAGCAGGAAATTTAAAAGTGTTATTAGGGTTTTAAATGGTGGAAGGATTAACACGGAGCTCTCTTGAACCTGAAGTGGTTTTCCTGTTGACATTTCTCTTTTATGTGTGAGGGACAGATAACACACTCTGGGGTCCGCAGATGGTGAGTTACAGGCTTTCAAACGACAGAATGCCCTATGTGAGTGAAGGAAGCTTCTGTTTGCAGTTTTGGGGGTGTTTTTGTACTCTGTGAAAACAGAACACTGTAATCCTAGTTCATGTTTATTAATTAAATATACCCATTTCTTCCTAAACTCTTCAGAGAACTTGGGTCTTAATGCGGGAGCCAAAGATGATGCAAATCTTCCAAGTACTCAGAAACACGGAGTTTGCAGCACGTGGCTGTTGTGTAGCGTTGAAGTTGCAGCAAGCAAGTCTTTCACAGTATGAAGGCTTTTATTCCTCACTGTTGAAGAACTGATGATATTTTAGTTGAGAAGACACAACTATGTGATCACTGTGCTTTTGAAGTGATTAGGATAGATGATGATTATGACTTTTCTAAAATTAATTTTATGAAGGAGGGCAGTGGGGTAAGTATTACTGTTTAAAATTATGTTGGTTCTGCT
Source organism: Patagioenas fasciata (assembly GCF_037038585.1). Classification (NCBI taxonomy): domain Eukaryota; kingdom Metazoa; phylum Chordata; class Aves; order Columbiformes; family Columbidae; genus Patagioenas; species Patagioenas fasciata. Next base: position 49,701,083 of record NC_092522.1, read on the forward strand.
TGGATTCAATTTAAATAATGGAGAGCAGGATTTGGCTCTTCTAATTTGCTCAGCACCTCTCTGTTCATGGCAACATGTACAGCTGAGAGAGCATCCAAATTTGTTGCTAAAGAAAGAAACTGAAGTAAAGTGAACCAACTTGCCAGATGTCAGATATGTTTGTCTCATTCAGGGATGTGGAGACCCTCAGCCAGCACCTTAAGTGCACACTGCTAAGTGAAGATAACTTGCTGCTTATGTGCAAGTCATTTGTTGTTTGTGTAATATTTTTCCAGGTTTCTAATTGATGAATCTAGAAAACTTGGATTCCTTGCATCCCTTCATTTGCTTTTCTTAAGAGTCAGGAGTAGAAACGTCTTGCTACCACTAGCTGTTGTTGTTTTCAACAATGTTTTCTTCTTATAAAATGAATGTGTAAGTTGTAGTATGAGACTATAGTATTGCAAATGCATTGTGCAATTTATTTTGGAAGATGTGTATCTCTATAAATTTAAATTTCTATAACAGCTGTCACGAAAGTAGCAGATTCTGGGATCTGTGCATACTAATGATTGAAGATAGAACAGCTTTGTTTGTATCCTCCAAAATCAGGAGAAAGGATGCAATCTGTGTACCAAACCAAAAAGGCATAAAGAGGTTATTTGCCCTCTTCTTGCACGTGACTTCCCACATCTTACTGCAATAACACCACTTCCTTCTTGTCAGCATCAGCTTGTTGAGCATACAGGCTGAGCTCTCTTCTTTCCTGTTGAAGACCAGCTTTAATTTCAGAGCAGAAAATAACATTGTATAGCAAATCAAAATTATTGAATGGCCCTATGATTGCTGTAAATGTCTACATCACTGGTTTTATGTCAGCTCCTCATCTTTTCTTTTCGTTCACTTGAATAGCATTTGATTTTCTTTCAGTGGAATATAACAGGAGTTTCACAGATATTTTTAACTAATGTTGAAAGAAAGGTGTAAATTAGCTTTGTCTTTGCTAAAATGAATTTTAGCATTTTCAAATACTGTATATCCATCAGGACGAAAGGATCTACCAAGTAAGTGTGTTCTGATAGAGATGTCTTTTGTGACTAATCCTTGTTCTTCTATTCCTCAGATATTTTTTGTAAGTGCACTTCATGACAGTAATGCAGACTTTGTGCCTTTTTCTTCTTCCCCTTTAGGACTTCTAGAAAACTTGCTGTGCCTTCCTAAGTCTGGAAGGAATTTAGCTGGAAGAGGTTTTGTATAATAGCATTGCGGAGGTGAAGAGTGGTAGCATGTTTCCCTCTAAAATGGTTAGTAGACTGTTTTAACCTAAAGGTAGCTACCAACATGTGCATCTGGTTGGAGTGCCCAATATGGAGGAATATTTACTCTCCTTTTCCATCAGCATTTTTATTTTCATGCTTGAACTGGAGGGATGAGGAAGCCAACTGCCTAATTTTTTTTTAAGCATAACAACATAATTGTCAGCTATGCTTAGGGATAAGCTATGTTGTTTTGAAGATACTTTAAAAGACTGTCTCTTGTCTTTGTTTTCTTTCTCCAGATCTGTCTGTTAAGAGCATGATTTGTGTGCTTCAGTCACTAGACTGTTCAGCCATAGACCGCAGCTGAGCTAATGGTGCTTGGGATGCGCATCGCTGGGGACCTGGCAGAGGGATTTGGTGGAGCTGGAGGAGACCACTGGAGGACAGTGGAGAGTATAAAAAGCCATAAAAATTTTGGATGTAAAACTGATGTCAGAAACAAGTCTTGGGAGAGTATATATTGTTGGGGAAGTGGAGAGACTTAGTTGGGGTTTTCTGAGGGGGTTTTTTGTTGGTTGGTTGGTGTTTTGTGTGGTTTGGTTTTTTTTGTTGTTGTTGTGTGGGGTTTTGGTTTTTTGTTTTGTTTTTTTTTTTACCATATTAGTGTCTAGGAGAGTGGGTGCATGTACAGATAGCTTATCTTTTTGGTACTGTAGCACTTGCTCCAGCATCTCTCCCCAGTCCTTGCTCTGGCCAGTATACTTTTAGTTCCCTTTCTCAGCTTGCTCTGCCTTCCTTTTCTAGGGTGTCAGTAGAAAGGTGCTCTCCATGGTGAAGTTTCTTTTCTGAAAAGTGGTTGGTTTTGTGGGTGGTAGGGTTTGTTTGGTGGTTTTCTGCCTGTAACCACTGACCAGGGTATGGAGTCCTCCAAGAGCATGCAGCCCACACCTGTCAATAATGATATTTTGTCCCAGAACTTACTGGCAGCATGGCCAGGGGCTCCCTTTTGTTATCTTCCCTCTTCATCATAGAAATGAAACATTTTGTGGTCTGAAATTTTATTTGTGGCTGACGCTATCTTCTGACTTCAGTGAGTAAATGGGATAACTTTTAAATTGGTATGAACACTTGGAAGCTGCCTCATTTGTGCTTACAGCTATATCATTGGCTGCATTGCATGATAATTTGCAACTTACTGTCTTAAAAAAACATCTGACTTGGAGCAGATTTCAGAAGCCAGAACAAGGAATGCAGTTATGGACATAAATCCAGCTGAACTGTGGCAAAGCAACTTGGAAGTGGTTTTATTTGCATCTTTCTGTCTCTGCATATTTATAGTTAATTGCTTCTGTATATAATACAAGTACAGTATTTAGATGTTAGAGCATCTGGAATACATACAGTATAACTGGATAAATACATGAATGCCACATCACACCACTTGAAATCTTGGTATTCGCGAGAGCGAGTTGTGTTATTTGTTAGTCTTTTCCATCAAGCTGGAGGGGTCTGTCATGTATCTACATCACCAGTAGTGAGCCACTGGTGTTAGTGGGTTCGGATTAGACAGACATTTGGGCCACTATGGATGACAAGGAGCTACTTTGCTCTGCAGCGTACATCTGGAATCATATATCAAAGAGGTTTGCAGTTATTTACTAGAGGCCATCAGTGCGAAAGACAAATTAAGGATGAGAGGTGGAAAAAACATTCTGCTGAGAGGCTTTCCTTACTACCAAGATTGCACTCCCAATTCTTCGCTTGCTAATTCAAGAAACATCTGATAATCTGTTGTTCCAGTTTCATGTTTCAAACCTTTATGACTCTCTTAAGAGCTCGATTGGACCACTGAACCCTTTTCATTTATGTGTAGCAGCACATCCACCATTTATACTGGTACAGATTATTGCCATTAATACTATTTTTAAGAACATATGGTTTGGTTATGTTAAAGTTTACAGATCTGGGCTCTAACCGGTAATGCTCTTTTTCACTATAAGGCTGTAATAAATGCCTCTCAGGTTAGAAAGTTATAAGAGGAATGGAATTATATTGGAATAGTAGGCTTGTTTGTTTTTTTTTTTTTCTTCTCCCCTTAAAACAAATTGAAGAGAATTCTGTCAGGCTATGAGAATGTATCCATCACAGTTCATTAATGCTACCAAACCCTATTTTTAGCTTTTCCATAGAGTTAAGAAATGAATGTATCCATCTGGGCTGCAGAAAGAAGAAACTTCCTCTAAATGTGTTTTTGCTTCCAAGGCGAAAAATCTTGTCTCAGTGGAACAACTGAAACCTGCCCGTGCTCTTGGCAGCATTTTAAAGGAAAATGTTGCTGACAAAGCTAGAAATCTCTGTGGATAACCCTGCAACTTTCACTGTAACATGAAAGGCAGTCTCTTGCAAAACAGACCCAGCTGAAAATTAAAAAGTTAGCTCTTAGGAATGATGAAGTCCTTTTTTATACCTTTCTATATTAAATGCCGCTTGTGCTTATGAAACTATTTTTTAAAGTCAGTGCCCTGCTGGCTACTGCTTTATCCCCACTGCATTGAAAAAGGGAGCTGGGGGCAGAAAGGAGACAAAGTGGGAATAAGGAAAGAAGAGAAGCTGGAGGAAGAGTTTGAGTCATATAAAATAGATGAACAAGAATGAAATGTTGCAATGTTTTAGCTTTCAAAAAGCTGTATTTCAAGTACTACCTGCTTCATCTCAAAGCTAAGTAGGGCACTCAACAAGATCACAATAATAGCTGATGAATAAGAAAAAGGTGATGGGAAATGCGCATCATTCCCGTCCCTCCCTGTCCCCCGTGCTTGCATTTAAACCCCATGCAGTGGGTTTGTCACTCTGCCAAGAAAAAGCATCGCCCTGGACTTCTCTTCAAGAACAGCTAAAAGGAACGGCTTGTTCAGTGTTACTTCCAGGAACACCAAATCTTCCTTCTGTGCTGTGGGTTCTTCTGGCTGCTCTGGTCCATCGCTGATCAGTTTGAAAAAGGCTTTATTTATTACCTGTAAGGCAAAACATATGAGTAAATCCAGAGTCATGAGAGCATCATAGTGAAGAGACCAATGACGGTTTAAGTGCTTCCTAGCACATGAAGTAATCAGCAACTTAGACCAGGTATAAGCAGCACAGGGTAGACACCATGGATGTTTAAAAAAAGACTTTGGAGTACTTTTTCCATAAATATGAAAGAGCTTAACAATTGCTTGTACACTTGGGCTGTATGAAATCCTGGTACCCTTGAAGCCCCTTTCAAGGTAGGACACCCCCTAAAAATAGAATTAAAGGCACTTGAATTATACTTTTGGAAAATAATTTGTGTTCTTTTTATGAGAGCTGGCCCTGTCCTCCAAGCTCTCCCTTCTTCCCCTTTGGACTTGAATGCTGGAGCTTTTAGGTGCCATTGTGTGCTGCACACACCTCTGTGTTTGCAATTTCTGGGAGTAGTCTAAGGATAAATCTCTCTCTAAGTGAGGGAGGTTTCTTCTCAAAGCTCAGCAGCTGCAGCCTCTGCCACTCGCTCCAGCTGTGGTGCCTGAAGGTGTTTGAGCTGTAGGGGGTAATGAATGCAGTCTTGTTTGTATGTGGAGTACCTGGTGTGCTCAGACCTCGAGCTTCATCTCTCTGGCACATTGTGTTTGCTGCAGTGCTGAAATTTGAATAGTTTAAAGCAAATCTATTCCTACTGATGGGTTACTCTAAAAAGTATTCACTGTCATTCCTTCATCTAGAAGGTGCCCTACTAGCATGCATCCCACATGGCTCTGACTGGTTTGTTCTAGGTAAATTTATACACTTAAAGAGGCTGAAACTGAGCAGGAAGCATATTTTTTGCTTGCCAGTGATGTGCACCGTACCTTTCCAACTGTTAGGTTGGTGTAGCTTATTTTACTGAGATCTGCCCCCTTCCCCAGAAGTGCAGGCAGTTCCATATCTGCAAGAAGCTCCTGTAGGTCGGAGCTGTCTTCTATTGTGAACTCTGGCAGTGTTAATTTGATTTCTCTGCAAAAAAGAGAGAGAGAGAGGTGAGGGTGTGCTCTTGGGTATCAAAGCATGGTGTTTGGGCAGCTCTGTGGAACACACATAAGAAAACACCTGTGAGAAGTGCTCAGGATGTGGGGACAGACATCTACCCAGGACTGAGTGGTGTTTTGTTACTGCTTCCAAGTGGAAAGTCACCCTAAATCTGCCCTGGGTACGCTATTAAACCCCAGATCATCCCACTTCATGTGTCCTGTGTTGTCAGCTATGGAAAGGCGCTTGCTCATTTCCTTGTAATACCCCAGACAAAAAGCTGATCATCCCACTGAGTGGTCCCTGATTTTTGCAGGCATTTCTCTTTGTGCTTGGTGTTAAACCCTTCCTGGCAGGATCCAACATCCGTCCGTGAGCAGGTAGATCCACACGGTGCACCCCGTCCCATTCATCCCTAGGGGAGGGCACCCAGGCCTGATCTTTACCTTGGGGACAGCTGCTGAAGCCAGGCTGAGGACTGCAGAGGTAGCTTGGACTCCACCTGCTCCAGGTCGCTGCCATCGATGGGCTGCAGAAGCACCAGCAGCGCAGTCTTGCTGATGGGGACTTCCACCACAGAAAAAGTCCCACTGTCATCAGTTTTGTACTTGAATGTCCCTGTGACTGACAGCATAGGGACCAAGACCTTCGTGTTTGAATCCACCCAGAACTCCTGAGGCTCCTTGAGCTGGGAGGCTTGTTTAACATTTACTGAAAAACAGATTGAGAAAGAAGAGATTGGTTCTTCTCTTCATTCCTCCCCTCTGTCCCTTAGCTGTTTTATATATTTGTTTAACAACAACACACTGTGCATTAGACAAGGGCAGTGTGTATTAAATAATGTTTAGCTACTGCAAACATACCTATTGTGCCTTTGATATGCCTTCTGGTACCATCAGGCAGAGGCTGGTGCAGGCTCATGGCACAGGGACCACGACCATCAGGACTGTGGCCAAAGCTGCTCTATTTCTAGGGGCTTTGCTGCTTTTCCTGGGTGCAGCATTTCTTCTTGCTTGGTTACCTGCTTCCTCACAGGCTGCCATGTGGCTCCCAGTTGGCTTACAGGCCTGTGTGGAGGGTCTGCTTGGATTTCCTCTCCATCCCCCAAGCAACCGTGATGGCACATTTGGGAACTGCTGCCCAGTTAGGCAGATAAGATGAAAAAATCTCCAAACTGCTGCTTGGTGGAATTAGGAAAACAGATGTTCATGTTGTGGTAAAGGATGTCCTTGCATTATAGTAATTAATATGGGAGTAAAATAGGAGCTGCTCAAGCTGTACTGTTAACTAGTCTGTTCTGCAATAAATCCAGATAAATGCTGGCCCTAACATATTTAATACATAGTAAGTGGTTTTGCATAGGAACATTTGCCTCTTAAATTAGTTTGTATAAAAAGAGCATTTAGGCACTTTCACCTACTAAACTTCACCAAAAAGCAGCAGCAGGTAGGAGATGTGAAAGGTGTAAACAAAAAAATACAGAAGTAGAGTTGTTCACCTTTTTTTTTGTTATAAGAACAAGGGATGCAAGCAGGAGCAGCTTTCACTGGGTCTATATAACCTGCAGAATTTATTCTCACAGGATGGTGAAAGTCAAGACTGTAACAGACTTAAATGAAAGGAAAAAAGTATTGAGCATTCAGATAGATAAAACTTGATGATCCTTGTGGGTCCCTTCCAACTCAGGGCATTCTATGATTCTGTGTATCAAGGTAGAATAGTAATTGGTTTTAAATAGTTTTGGGAAAGATATTGCAAGATCTCAAAGCACTGCTATTGACTTTGGGACTGAGTCCGTTAATATCGTGCCAGTTACGAACCAGGACAAATCAGCACCCCTGTGTCTGAAAGGGCTCCCTCTGGCCTTCTGCCAGGTGAGGGTCTGGGTGTCTGTGCCCTCAAACGTGTAACTAGGTGTGTACTCCCCTGAAAATGCTCTGAAAGATATGTTAGTAGCCTTAAGATGACTATTTGTTACTCACAGCATATTTTTAAGATATGAGATCTATTCTCTAAAAAAAAATATGCAATCCTGCTTTCTGCCTCAGACACCTGGAATGTACAGCAAGGAAAACTGAAGATGGACATCCTTTCTCTAGAAGGTGATAGAAACACTGGAAGAAATGGTTTCTTACAGTGAGATCTCTCATATCAGAACACAGGAGCTGTGCGACTGGGCAATCTTTCAGCAACCACATCAGATCTAAAGCATGTGATCTCTGGTATTGCATTCAGTTCCAAGGATGTTGAAAAGCAGCTACACTCGGAAGAGGAGGCTCAGTTGCGGTACAGGGGGATTTCTGGGACAGCAGCATGGAAAGACCCTAGGTAATTAAGGGATTGCCTTAATTCTTTCTAATTTTGTATATATTCCCAGCTTCCATAACTGATAGCTTGTTTGGTTGCTTCCTGAGCCAGAAGTTGCCTCCAGCCTTCTGTGTTTAATAGGCACTAGAGGAGCCATAGTCATTATCTTCTATAGCCTTTCTTGAATCTGTACCTCTGACCTCTTCCCCTGCAGAAATAAAGGTTTTAGGGGAAAAGTTTTGGTTTGTTTTTGGTTTTGTTTGCTTTAAACCTACTTCCTGATCATTTTTGCTGGAGACTCCTCATGACTTTTAGATCCTTTGCAGTCAGAAATTCTGCATAATCCTCTCTTATTCACCTTCCCACACCTTTCCTAATCCTTAGCTTCCTGGATGAGGAAATTTTCTTGGAGGCCATCTCCCTCTGTTTCCTCCCTGTTGCCCTTGCTGGCTGGTGGGAGGGTGCAGGCAGGACCCACAGCACAGCGGTGAGGAGCAGGGTACTGCACAAGGAGCAGCATTCCAGCCTTTCATCATCCAAGCCGTTCCCTCTCCCCGCTGCCCAGGTGTGACCTTGCTTCCTTCTCAGGAGCAGGGTCGCTGCCTGTCCCCATAACAAGCTCCCCTGCCTCGTACCTGCCAAGCGGACGTCCATAGCAAACAGCAGGTTGGTGGATGGATCGATGTCTGTCAGTAAGCACTTGCTTTGGCCCTTGCTTTTTGCTTCCATGAAGGTGTTAATTTGTTTCACTGCCTCGCTTAGGTTTGTAAAGTCAACAGCTCGGGTGTAGAGAGCATCAGTGGAGACGAGCAAGTCCTGCACAAACGCTTGGGACAGAGGGATTCCAGGGGCCGAGAACAGGCAGAGTACCTTAGAAAAGAGCAGCTCCTCATCCCTGCTCTTGAAGAGGTTTTCGATCTTCCTCAGGCTGGAAAGGACTTCGTGTCCATTCACCCTGGAGGTGCAGTCAGGGTCTCCGGAGGGTGGAACAAATCCCAGCAAATTCTGCAAATAAGTTGCCGTCTGGTTTGAGGCACCCAGGTAGAAAGATACCAAGGAGCTGTAAAGACTGGTGGGGGACAGGAGAATGTTATGGTTCTGCCGTGCTTCTTGCACCTTGCAGTAGAACCGCATGCCCAGGACGTACACCAAGTCCTTCAGGTAACTCAGCTTCTGCCGCCCCTGGCCACCCAAGCTCAGAGTTTCCAGTTTGTCCTTATTGTTCAGGTCATCTTCATAGGCAGGAGGGGTTTGGGACTCAATCGAGACAGGGACAAAAGTTTTCTTTCCCTCTTGGACCAGGCTTTCCAGCTCCTCACAGGTACTCTTATTGAAAGAAAACAAATTGAAAGGGTGGACGTAGACCCGGTCACAAGTCACTGCGGTGAGGCACGCCAACAAACAGAGATCTGCTGCCAGATTCATGTCGAAAAATTGCTTCCACGGTGTCTGCTGAAAGAAAATGTGAGGAGGAAAGAAGACAGATCAGCCTGTTGTAAATACAGTTTCTCTTTGCTTACAGGCTGAGGTGGTATTGCTCTGTTGAAGTTACAAAGGCAGGAATTTCAGTATTTAGTGCTGGCTGGTCTGACTCTGCCCCCTGAAAAGCCTAGGGTGAAATGGTCACCAATTTCAATGGTGGTAGCTGGGGAAAGGCTAAGCACGGATTTGACTCCATTACCTGCTGCAGTACCCGAAAGATTCAGCTGGAAGAAATATGGTTGTGTGCTCTGACTAGTTAGGCTTGCAAACTAGCGTATGCTAGCTCTGGCAAAACATTATAATAATGCACGTATATTGCTTTTCAGACCTGGTCAGAGCTATTTCTCCAAACTGCTGCACTAAATCTTGCTGACACACAGATGGGCTAAGTGATTTGCCTGCTCTTACATGGGAAGTGGGTTTGGAAACCAGGTCTCTCAAGATCTGAGCACTGAACTGTATGTCTTGTCAGCATAACACTTGGCACTAGCAGAGCATTTTGTGTTTTCATAGCCCAGTCCAAACATTCATTCTAGCTTCTAGGAAAACACGCTCAAGGCTTTCTTATACCAATGTGCTAACTCTGCTAACATTTTAATAGAACCACCTTTATTTGAATACAGAGCTAGAAGGGGTAAGCTGAGTTGTACTCTACTGTACAAGCAGTCTTCTGTGGGAAAAGACCACCTGTTGTTTTTTCTGATGAGAAGTATGTGGATGTCACTGATGTTTTGGCACAAAGGATCTGGTGTATATTGGGGATAAGAAAGTCATGGGCACATCTATACATACATACACACATGTGCAAACACACTGAAAAATTTTGCATTTTTATAATTCTCACTTTTCCTATATCCAGCTTTTTTATAACTAATATCTCTGCTGCACCTTCCCTGGATTTCTAGTATATGATTTTGAATTTGTGTATTTGAAATCCAAATGCACTGGAAATTAGACATCTACAACACATTAATCAAACCATTGGTTTTCAGTGATGTATTTTTGTTCCACTAGTTATTTCTTGTTTATCATAGCTCTGTTCACCCTTTTTTGCCCTTTCCAATCTCTGCAGAGCTCACTGGATGGGTAAAATGCTAACAGCCTTGTCTGTAGCCAAGCTCTCCTTTCCATCTTCTTTCTCCAAGGCTTTTTGAGTCAAAACAGCCTTTCAGGTATTGTAATTCTGGCAGCCTCAGCCTTTTGAAAGGACACAGTGCAATGTCTGTCTCACCAACACTTTAATTTACACGGAGTGGAAGTGTCTGGGTTTAAATCCAGCCATGTCACCTTGCAGCCTGATTTATGATGTATAACCGTATTCACTTCATTGAGGCATCCCCAAATATTTCTTGCCTAATAATACTCATGTTGGCAGTATCACCGCTCTCTTGCAAATAAGAAAACTGAGATGCGCAGGTGCTTGGGAATTAGGCATACCTTGCCTACGTACATACACCTGCGTTCCCAGGCTGTAGGCCCCTATCTAACAGCTTGGTTTGCAAATGGAGTTTCTGCTGTTGTGATGGTCCCTCAGGATGTCTGAGCATCTTCCTAGTGAGTACCTGTGGGTCAGGCATGAAATTATTTGTTCCCCAGAAGCATGCAGGGGAGGACCTGCTGTATATCTCCAGCCCTGTGCCTTCATCCAAGTGTTGTTTTTCCCCATTAACTCCCACCCCATCCTCTAAGTTGGTCCGTAGGCAGCAGCAGTGGTGCTGCCATCCCCTCCGCTCCCTGCCCTGTATTTGCCTCCCCAGCTCTGGTTTCAGCAAGTGACATACAGCCCTGCAGGGCTTCTTCATTCCTTACAGCCAGTAAAAAAAATTGTCTTGGGAGGTGTCTTCCCAGCTTCATCCTCACAGTTAGCGTGGACACTGTGCTAGTGCATTCCTAGTCTACTCTCTGCATTTTCTGCATTGGGACAGCTCAGGAAAACAAACCCAAAAGCCAAGAATTAGAGGTGCTGCCCTTCTCTCTACATTATACAAGTCTTTTGAAGCATTTCTTAATCGTTCCTGTAGCAGCAGGGAGGATGCCTCTGTGCCACCCAGTCAGGCCATGCCATTAGGCACTGTGGGTGCTCTGTGATTACTCCTCTAGGGCTGCCAGAGCCACCATGACAACTATTTTCTCATGAGCAGAACCAAGAGGGGCAATTCTCGCTGACAGCACTTAGACTAAGCCAAATCTGTGGAAAGCAAGCGTGTTTTATTCCCTGAAGAAGTCAGCCCAGAGCCTCTCAGAAAAGCATGAAAACCTGAGTTGAAAAGCTGACATTCCAAGCAAATCCAGTAAGTGTGCTTACTCGCCTCCGTCCTGGTGTGTGTGTCCCCTCGGGCAGGCTCCTGGTGACACCTCTTCCCCCTGGAGCACTGCAGTGTGATTTATGGTGGACTTACACCCTTTCCATGGAGGGGGGAGGAAGGCCCTTCCTACGTGTCTGCAGTGGCATTGCGCAAAGCTACTTTACATCACAGGCTGAGGGGCCTAAAAAAGCCAGCTCAGGCCAGACAGGACCTGATGAAACCTGAGCGCAGCTCAACACTGGCTGCATAGAAAGTTCTAGGGATAGATACACAACCTTTAACCAAGCCCAGCACATCTGCCTAGCCTGTGGTTACATATTTACTAAAATGGACACAGGCATTTTACTATACAGAAGTAGTGATTATAGGAGCTGAAAATAACTCAGTCTGTTTTGTGCCAGGCTGAAAGAAATGCAGATTTCTTTAGTACCCGTATTTGTTGTAGTCAGACCAGATTTTTTTCTTCTCAGAGAAATTGCCTTTTATCTCTACCTTGCAGCCTGGGTACCCATCAGTGAGTGGGACCTGTATGCTACTGCAGAGTGAAATGATTAAGCTCTCCATTTTTACCCTTTCTTTCCCTCTTGACCTATCCAGAAGATCAAACGTTTGTTCTTTTTCCTCTTCAAAACAAAATGTGTTGAAAAGGAGAGGATGAAAGCTAAATGGATGAGGTTACCGCAACCAGATTACTAAGACATCATCCCTCCCATTTTCAGCTTCCGAAGTCCTGTTTGGCAAAAGGGGGCCATTCGGAGTTCTTTCTGCTGCGTTTTAGATGATCCTCCAGTTTGTTATGCCCCTTCTTCCTCTTCCAGCAAATTAACAGTGTATCAAACTGAGGATGATGAAGTTGGGTTAGACTGGGTCTCATTCAGTGCCCCGTTGTGGTTAGTTAAAATCGCATGGTTTTAATGGCAGTAGGCCTGATTTAACCTCCATGCCCTGATTTTGGAGGGCCAGTCGGAACTGGCTTGTACTGCAATGCCCAGATACACGTTGGCTTCAAGGAGAGAGCTGAGAGAGAGGGATGTTTTCAGTGTACCTGAGCAGTCAGAGCTGGTGAAGCTGAAGGGGGAGACAGGGACAGCTGAGTCCTGCTGGGGATGGGAAATTTCTGTCTCTGCAGGCCTGCTTTTCATTTAAACAGTCTGATTACCTTAGCTCTAATGAGGTCTGAAAGCGGTTCTGAGCACAGGACCATATGACATGCAATCACGCACACAAGGCTTAAACAAACAGTTTGAAATATTTAAGGTGCTTTGTCCTCTTGTTGCCTGAGCATCTCGCTCGAGGACGCATCTGGTAACAGAGTAGTTCCAGCGCATTTGTACAAACTCCAGACTGCTATAAAATACATGCTGCCAAGCCATGCATCCAGGCAATAGGAGAAGTAGTTCCTCCATTAAAAATGCATTTTTGGTCAGCTAAATGCCAAAGAGAATGAGCTGGCTTTGGGGTTGTATCCCCCTTCTTTCCCTCTCACCAGGAGGGTCCTTCCCACAGGCAGGCCAGGGGAGAAAGCTGGTCCCTTAATGGCCAGTGGAGGTGTGGGTGAGATGTGTAACAGCGCAGCCCAAATCTGGGTCTTCTGCACCACCACCTGCCCAGGTCCACATGAGGCAGGAGGCAACAGTGATGTGCACGAGTGGCCAGACCATGCCGTGCTTGTGAGCTGTAGCTCGTTTGCTACATCCTCCCACGCAAAGCCTGAATACAGGGAAAAACAAACTCAGCCCAGCAGTCTCAGTATCTAGTACACAGAAGCCAAGGTTGTTGCAGTGAAGGACACATTGTGCTCTGTAAAACTCTGAAAAGTATCCTTATTTACAAGAATTATTGACTTTGACTATTAAGCTACATGTGATGATAATAAGACAAACAACAGCTGTCACACTTATGTGTTTACTGTGGACAAATAAATGCTGGAAGAGGGAATCACATAACCTACAGTCCCTGTACTTTTTTTTCCTTAGATCATTATGCCCCTATGTGTGATTCAGAAGTGCTGCTTTGGTACCCAGGGGACATTCTTGTTTTGGTACCTCCAGCTTCCAGCTCCCCGTGATCCATGACCAAGTCATGCTGCAGCTCCTGGTGGTCTCCTTTAGCTGTGGGCACCAGCCCCAGAGCAGGCATCCCTGGCCGCAGGGGATGCTGCCCCACAGAAGCAGGGGAGCAGAAGGTGGCTGAACAGTAACTCCTGTGTGTGGTGTTCTGGTGGCTCTGTCACATTAAGAAATTCAGGTTTCAAAGAACTATAGACATAGGTTTTAGTTGAAAGTTCTCAGTTCCGCCCGTTCTGCCCTTCCCCCTCCCCCCCCCCAATAAATAAAGTGATTGAATTAAAATACCCAGCTTTCTCCAGAAAAAAGTTTCACCAGAAGGTGTTCAATGACCGCTTTCATCACAGTGCTCCTCCTGCTTCAGACTACCAGGAATTTGGCTGGCCTCAGTAGTAAGGGAGAGCCTTTGATTTCAGCTTATGTTTATGCCCTACTACAAAGCTCAGACACAGCCCCGACTAATTTGCTGGTCACATATACTCATTCAATTAATATTCCCCTATTAAGATGCATCACACACTAGCACACTTCTTAGATCCTTGTCTTTTATCTTCTCACAGTTTCTACTAAAAGAGAAGTTTTTAGACTATGAAGAACACACACTGCTACACCTGGAATGTATTTTATCCTAGTAGGACTTAATTACAGCTAGTTTTTCATTTTACTTCTAAGCCATTTTTAAGCAAGAGTGCACAACCATTATTTCAATTACTACATATGGGCCCATTTGTTGGGCTTTTTATTGTTGGGTTGCCATGGTTTTAAGAACAAGCATGTCCTTAAAGATAGAGCTTCAGCTTCAGAGAGAAGAGACTATCCTGCCTGTCAGCCCTGGTGTCTGAGGATTTGGATCCTCAAAGAGAGCTGTACCAGAAAACCTGCATCAGCTCAAACCTGGGTGAAAAGCTTTCCAGCAACTAGGAACCAAACAAGGCAGTTCCCAAAGGCATCACCTGTGCAAAGCAAGCCCAAGGCTCACACACATTCCCTATCAAATCCTGCCTTGCAACAGCCACAGTAAAGGTACAAAGAAACACAGACCTCTCAAACCTGCTCTTCAGAGAAGAGGTTCACGTTCTCCTTTTGCCCCACTCTTCCTGATTTCAGAACGGGGCGGGGGGGACTCTGCTCCCCCTTTTATATTCCCCCTTGCATAAGCGGGGCCCTCCCTCCTCCCCCCTCACTGCCCTCATTTCCCTTCAAAACCTGCCTCTGTTTTTCCTGCTTGTTATTCATGGTCACTGCTGAGAGGGAGCAAAGAGGGGTGGAAAAACACCGGTGCTGTGGTTACAGATTCCCTCACAGCCCTGCTCCCCATCTCTTTGCTCTGCTGAGATATTTATCAAGAAGTGCTAGCAAGGAAGCGCTCCCCTGCCCCATAGCTAGCGCTGCTTCATGTAAAACTGTCAAATAGGCTTCAGAAATTCTAAACCTACAGCTGGCAGCAAGTAATTTGGTCTTGAATGGGAAAATCATTCTGTCCAAGCTAGAATTTCTATTGATTGGCCAGGCGGCTATTCTTTCACTGAAGAACATCGTGTCTCCATGCTGTCAAAAAGTGTTTTCATTGATCCAGATAATTCTGGGAAAGACTGTATAAAATTCAGCACTTTCTGTGGAGACAATAGTAAATATTTTATTCTGTTTTATTGAGTTTGTTTCCCAGTTTTGCCAAATTTTGCTCTGAGATGTGAACTCAAAGGAGGCAGACATAGTCCTGTGATGATATTCTTGTCTCCTGCGAGGTTATGGCGAGAGTCATGGAGGAGGGATGATAAACTACTCTGCTTAGCCTCAGACCACAGACACAGGCTCTTCCTAGGTTGAGTTGGCATGTCTGACCTACATAGATTAGGAATTAATATATGGCTAACTCAGACATAATAGCATGTACATGGTCATTATCATTCTTTACTAAATTTGAGGGCTTCTGTTTTTAAAAACTAAAAGTACCTTGAGTGAGAAGTAGGCCAAAACCTGTTCATTTTTACAACTTGTGGGTCGATGTTGGTAATCATTAACTTCTACATCCCATCAGCATTCCTAATGTTCCCTCTCTCTTCTGCTTTGGTGAGGGAAGACAGTGTGGATTCTGAAGAAGGCTCCCAATTGAGAGGGCAAATATACACTGGGAAAAGGAAAGGGAAAGGGAAAGAAAGGGAAAGAGAAAAGATGTTCATGTGGGAGGACTGGAAGAAATGAAGACAGAAAATTCATTGGCTAGTGCAGTGGTTGCCCCAGGTGTGGCAGGCCATCAGGACAGCAGAAGGACCACGTTTTTGAGACATCCAGGAAAGCTTTGAGGAGCAGCCAAGTGCCTGTGGAAATCAAGACACTTCAGTTTGGAAGAGAAACCACTGGTACAGGGAGTATAAACATAAAACGATGAAGGTAAACAGAAAGTCCTGGGTCACTGTTTTGTCAGAACGCCAGAATCAGTGGGTTCCCAGCAAAATTATCAAGCAACAGATGTAAATGAAAAGAAGGGCCCTTTTGCATGTATAAACTGCAGGAGGCACTGCTGTAGGATGCTGCAGAGACCAAAACTCTTAACTGGTATAAAAAGAGATTAAATGAAATCACAGAGGGCAGTGGCATCGGAAGCTGCAGAACATGATGGCTCAGGTGCGATCGCTAACTTGGGAAGTCCCTGGACAACCAGCTGTCACGAATTTTAGCTGGATCCATATAACAGCTTCTCTCTAAAGGTTTGTCTTCAACTTGCCGTGGAAATAGAGATGTCTGAGCTGAGGCCAGCTTATGCTGGCTCATTTTGCAGCACAGCTTGGAAATACTCTTTCAGCAGAGCTATGCCAGGGAAACATCACACCCAGCAAACCTGATCCTCACCCCCAGTGTTGCTAGGCTGTGCTCCTGTGCACAGCACGTTTAGGAACCACTGCTATGCTTTCTTCAAAATCACTACAATGGTCTTTCAAAGAGATGGACTGCTTTGAAATTTGGTCCACCTTTTTGAAAGACCCTGTGTAAGCCCTGAAAAATATGAGCAACTTTCAAAAACTGTGGGCAGGCTCTTAGTATTAATTAACCACTTCTCAGGTTTTTTTTTTTCTGTCTTAATCAGGGTACATGTACCATCCAGTGGTTGAGTTACTGCCCTGGAATCTGAAATTTGTCTCTGTCTCCTGCCAGACCTTTGGGCTCTGTTCTCACTTCAGATGCACACAAAGTACTTGGTGCCTTTTTGCAAAGCAAATAAGGAGGGAAGAAGTGGTACAGCTCTGCCAATGGGTCAAGAAGGTTTGTATACATTAGTAAACCAATTTTCTCCCATTCCATGAGAACTATGGCAAGCTGCCATGGGCCTGATTGTATTTGTTTATTTTTGCTATCTCTGCTGGGGAAAGGCTGTGCAAAGTAATTTTTTTAACCATTTTAATAAAACTTTGATAAGGAATAGGTTTGCACGTCATTTTTTTCCCATGGTTTCTCTGTACACCTAACCTCTGCCCTTCTTAGCCCAAAACACTTTTTTGTAAAAGCAGCTAGTGAACATGGGGGATGTACTCAACTTGCCCAATTTTTTTGTGTAAAGAGGATTGCAAAAATGCTTTTCAATAATAGAATTCAAAGTACAGATGATGAAACAGAGAGATTATCTCACTTCTGCCACAGGTTTTCCAGCAAGGAGCAATGGAAAAATCAGTAACATGGTTGGTACAAACCCCCAGGACTACGCGTGTCAGCCCTGTGCTGGGACAGAGGGACGCGGCGTGCCAGTCTGGACGATGCCAACATGCACGTGGTGAGTGGGCAGCTGGAGAGCTGAACTGGGTATCCAGGGTCTCCCCAAAAGGGCCCACGTGTGGCACTGTGCCCCCTCCTTGCAGGAGGAGAGGTGACCTGGCTGTGCCGGCTGCCCCAGCAGCCACCGCCCTGATGGTGCTACAAACCTGCTGTGAAGGAGGAGAGAGCATCACCATCTCCCCATCTCTTTCTGCTGCTCAAGGAATCTTTAGTGACCAATGACAGAACCCGGGGGAATGGCAGGAAGATGTGCGGGGGAGGTTTAGGTTGGACATCAGAAAAAGGTTCTTCACCCAGAGGCTGATGGAGCACTGGAACAGGCTCCGCAGGGAGGTGTCACAGCCCCAAGCCTGACAGAAGAGACTGGACAACGCCCTCAGACACATGGTGTGAGCTGTGGAGTTGTCATATGCAGGAACAGGAGTTGGACTTGATGATCCTTGTAGGTCCCTTCCAACTCAGGCCGTTCTATGATCAACCACTTCGAAAGAGCCCAGCACAGCAGGTCTTGCAAAGGTTGCAAAGGCATGGCTGTGTGCACGGTGTGTGTGGGCAAGGAGAGTTTCCCACACTGAGGATCTCAAAAAACTTCACGGTCTAATGATTCTATTGGTGATCTACGGTTGATTTTGGGTCCTTCCCTGCAATAGGTGGTGTGCTTGTGAGGAGAAAGAGACAATCTTGGACCAAAAGAGCCAGGACAGAGCATGTCTGTCTGAAGAGGGAAAGCGGACGTGAAGAGGTGACATGATTCACCTTCAGCCATGTAGCAGTTTGGTAACATCTCAAGGACAAGCATACATGTCTCTTAATGTCCAGCCTGGTGTGTTACCTGTTTGATCACGCTGTATCTGCATCCCTCAGGTGAGAACCGCAAGGCAGATGAGCAGGCATGGCAGTGCCTGCACAACGAGATGGCTGCCTCAAAGAGCTGGGGCCAGCTTTGTTAACACAGTTGTTATGCTTTTTGTCATGCTCTCCTGCCAAATGTCTTTGTATCAGGGAGGGATTTTGCACTGTCCAAATATTTCTTAGCTGGGTCAGCCACTGAATTCTTCAAGCTGTTCCCCAAGATGAGAGGAGCAGCCAGGTGAGCACCCTCTTGGAGACGCCAAAATATTCAACTCCAAAAGGCTCTACCACCAAATGTCTCACTCAGGGAGTGGTTTTAATCATATAAGGTTTATGCAGCTCATCAGTGAGAAACTCACTGGCTCCTTCCCCGCTGTGGAGGTTATGGGACTTTCATTTTCTGGAGTCATAGCCACTGAAAAGCAGCTCTCACCCAGCCAGCTAAATACAGGGGCAAAACTGTGACTCTTTTGGGCTGGCAGCAGCAATTTTCACTACTCCAAACACAATCTATAGTATAAAAAAGGACAGACCAATTTTGTGACCTAGAGATAGGGGTGTGCCTTTCTGATTTGCTTTAATTTGAGGTGTACATGACAAAATTGCTGGCCACATTGGACACCCTCCTGCTTTCAGATCGTGGTAGAAAGATGGAAAGGAAGGAAGCAGAGAGACAGAGACTGAGCCAGGCAGCATTCCCCTAAGGCTGCCCAGGTTGCCAGAGGCTTGCAGGGTCTCTCTCCTCAGGGCTGTGGTGCAGACCCATCCCTTCTTTCAGGTTCAGCTCCAGCCACTCAACACAGAAGTGGGACTCAACTTCGCATGCCAGGGCTGATGTGGAGCTATTCACCAGTGCGAAGCCTGGAAAAGAAGTGAACAAGGTGAAGAGAAGCACTAATCAATCCAGGCAGCTGCAGAACTGCAGGGATTGCTGCAGATCCCTCTCTCCTTAGCCAAAGCTGCCTCCATGTGGAACGCTTCTGCATCGTCGCTCGGCAGGGGCTGTGCTGGGCACCCGCCGGTGCAGCTGCAGGGCCAGTCGCATTTGGAAATGTTATTACGTTACCTCACTTTGTTAAATCAATAATTCTGAAAGCAAGAGGAGGGAATTGAATTTTCTGTGTTTTCAATAAGTGGCAAAAATCAGTCTTCACGCAGATCAGAATTTCCTGCTCTTTTGTTTTCACTGGGCTATTTTGACAGAAAGGCTCAAATGTTTGCTGCAGTTTTGGGTTCCTGTTATTTTTACTTTGCTCTTTTTTCCCATCTTTTCAATGGTAAGTGTAAAAACATGAAATAACATTTTAGCCTACTGCTTAAGGGATAAAGCTGAAGAGCAGTAAATTCAGCCTAGGATATTACTAGCGAGAAAAGAATTAAGATTGCCTCCTGGTCAGGATGCTGAAACACACCCCGATGAAAGCCTCTGCAAACCATAAGCTCCCAAAAAAAAAGATCAGTGGGTGCTCTTACAGCTATTCTCCCAGGAAAAGTTAAGCTCCCATAGGGATTTCCTCTGACTCGGGGGTGGGGGGTGGAAGACATGCTGCAACTTGGCTCCTCTCCCACACTGCCACTTGGTGTTTCACAGTCTAAAGAAAGAATTAAAACAATCTTAAAAGCCCTCTTTTGTTTGTAAAATGGCCCCTCCTCCGAAGTAATGAATTAATGCAGCAGTGTAGGCTTAGCTCTGACAATAGCCTGGAACAACAGCCTGGAAAGCTGCGCCTGTTTGGCTGGATAGAGCACTTAGATGGCTGTCTAATGATGATATTTCAGCTGCCAGCACAGATCATGTTGTCATTACTTACTAAAGTACAGAAGAAGACACGTTTCGTGTGTCTTTCTGGGTGCACAAAAAGTGCAGGAAGCCCATGGGGTGAGGCTGGGCAGAGAGGGGACAGGCGGAGCAAAGATGCCTCCCAGGCCTGGGGTGCTGTAAGCATTGAGGTAACCTGGGCAAGGTGGGCTACAGTGGGCAAGCTGCTCCAGGAGGTCACCCCAACTCAGGGTGACAGATAAGCACCCACCTCCCCTTGGCCCTGCAAGATGTCTGGTCCATGTCAGGTTTCCATAGTCAGGCATGGCAGTGGGCAGTGATGGCAAAGCTGCAGGTGGTGTGAGCATGGATTAGTCATAAGACTGCATGCAGGACTGACATTGCTTTAAGAAGAGGACCTTGTGCTGTTACACAGCACAGTGAAAGCAGCCAGGTTGTGGCCTCTGGCCTCCCACTGCTATGCAAATTGACAATGGACATTCACTGTAGTTTTAGGATTCTCCTTTGAATGAGATTTTTATATCCTGCAGTTCCTCCAAGATATTTTTTTCTTTAATCAGCTTAGGGCAGGATTTTCAAAGGGCACTTCTTAAAACCCCTCCCCCTGATTTCCAGTACCCTTTTTCTCTTTACTCTCCAGCACTTTTCACTAGGCTGCTCACAACATTTCACAGGGCAGTCCAGTCTTCAGGCCTGGCTTGCAGTCCCTGCACAACCCCTGAAGCCCTGCATGATCTTTCTCACATCCCCTCCCTCTGCCTAACTTCTGCCTTTGGAAGTGAGGAGGATGCTCCAGTCCCTCTGTAGCGAACCCTGGAAATGCCAGAGGAAGTGTGTACTACCTTATTGCTGAAAACTGAAGGAAAAGTCCTTAAAAAGCAGCCTCAGGCTGGGCTCAATTACATCTGGTTTCAACTGTTGTTAGAGCAATATAGCATGTTAGCAAAGACATGTGCAGGAGCATGTGCAAGCCCTGCCAGGCTGCAAACCACTGGGCAGAAGTCCATGCTCTGCATTGAGCCAAAGCAACGGAAAGTAGAAGAAGCAACATGGTTTCATGTGACCGTGACTGTGGCATTTGGATTCAAATCAATGCAATGTTCAGAGGGCGCCAAGCAGTATGAAATGAGACTAATCTCAGAGGCAGAACAAAGATGTTTTATATAATTTCATACAAATTCAGAGGAGGAAGGAAGTACAGAGAGCTGCTGAGCTTCACAGATGGTATCTCTGTCCACACAAAAACATCTACTCTTAAATCTTTGTAAATATAAAGAAGAGCTATAAAGGGAACAAGACAAAACCAGTGAGGTCTCTCAAACCAGTCCCTTAGAGAAGGTCAGATAACTGAATGCCAGCAGGCTGGCTTAGCCAGCAGGCAACAAGCACTGCAGAATGTGGGATCAGTCAGATCAAAGGCTATGGATAAACCCTCCAACATTAAACTGATGACAAGGCATGAGGTTTAATGACAACAGCATTATGAAAGATTTAATCAGGTTGCTGCCATTTGAATAACTGACTCTAAACCCTGAATGACCAAGGTCTACCTGATGTTGATGGGGAAGGAATTACGTAAGTGTGACTCAGAAAAGCACATGCCAGATACTGAACAGCGGGGGCTGAAAGTAAGAGCCATAGCATGATGCTAAGCAGGAGGTCAAGGAGAAGTGGAAATTGTAGTTTCCTACATCAGGCTTTTGGGTTCCCTTTGTGTCACCTTTTACTCCATGAACTACAGCTGGAAAGAGAGACTAAGAGTCTCCCTTAGATAAAAAGCCATTAAAACCACAGAAAACCCAATCAGACTTTCTCCTTTCTTGATGAAAACAAGAAGATCTGAGGAAGCCTGACCTGATAGCATTGATAATAGAAAAAGAAATGGCAGAAATTACTCTGCTTCTGTTCCTTTCATTGGTAAGCATGTCTGAGGCTCTGTTCTCAGCAGAGGATGCTCACCCTCTGCCAGAGCCACTGCTTCTTCAGTGCAGCACCCACCTGGACCCCTCTGTGGGTGTCACAGGATGAGCAGCATGGCTAGACAGGAGGGCGATGCCTGCAAGCAGCCACAGTTGTGCTGGTTTTCACACTCTCTGCATGCTTTGGAGACATGGCTGCAGGTAACAGATAAAACTCCTGGTGTTTCAGAAACAGGCAGTTAATGGTAGTGCCTGGAGGAAAGCAGCATTCAGCTCTAACCTGTGTTGCCAGCCTGTGCATCACTTGTGCTGCCACACTGTCACCTTGAAATCTTGCCTGATCATGCAGCTTGTAAAGAGATATCTGCAGACCACAGGGGCCTAATGGTTTCCAGAGGTGGCCTGCTGGGAATTAATTTCATTTCATCTGACATCCATCTTTCGGCCAGAGCTGCCTTCACAACCTGTCAGGCACTCATTTAGCAGAGCAAGGACAGACCTGCCTTGTCATAGTTGCTGTGAGAGGCTGGTGGGCTGGAAACCTGCTGTCCCTGAGACACTGTAATTGTGAGCATTTTATTGCTCAAGGCTGCCTTGTATCGCTTTAATGTCACAATATGTCTATTGGAACAGCGTACCAAATGAAAATGTACAGACCCTGGTGTCACAGCCTCTTATCATCTGTGTTCAACTGCTGTTCAGGGAGTATTAAAATCTGCTTTTACTCAGTGGACCAGCACCCCTGAGGAGCAAAGCTTTTCTAGGTCAGTGGTTCAAAACCTGCCTGCTGCTGTCCTGAGCTAGTAGAACCACGTTGTTCGCATCTGTCCATAATGGAGCATCACAGGACCTGTGTTTCACTTTCCTGCCACCTGTAACAGTGCCTGAGAATCTGTAGACAGCATCAAGTGGGAGAAATAACAAGAGTCATCTTAGGGGAGAAATGCACTTCTCACTGCTTTCAAAAGGGAATTTCATGGTAAAAGAGCGAAACTTCTTGAAGTCTCTTTCTTTGTAAAATACTTGAGTGGGGTAGCTACCTAAGTGATCCATATGTCTGCATGCTTCTGCCTTTACAAAACAGAGGGGCTCAGGCATGAGCACATGATTCCCAACATGTGACCAGCAAAGTTTTGCATTTCACAGAGAACTTAAACATTTTATTAACAGTTTCCGCTCATTCCTCTTTTTTCACCTTCCCTCCCTAGGCATCATCTCTCCTGACCACTTTCAGCCACATGGCTCAGATCTGAGAGAAGTGAAATTTCCCTGCAGTGTTGTGACATGAAGCAGCAGGTTGAGGAGAGGAAAGGGCTGTCCCTGCCTTCTGGGAGAAAGGCTGCAACATGAAAGCATCCGTTTTTACACAGCAGCATATTTGCATAGGAGAGAAACTGCATTAATTCCCCTACAAGCAGGGCAAGTAGCCAGGAGAGCACAGCCCACAGGTTTTTATACACAACCGAACTCCTCTGAT
This sequence comes from Patagioenas fasciata, assembly GCF_037038585.1. Lineage (NCBI taxonomy): Eukaryota > Metazoa > Chordata > Aves > Columbiformes > Columbidae > Patagioenas > Patagioenas fasciata. The sequence goes on from NC_092522.1 coordinate 49,724,301, forward strand.
AAGCGGGAACTCCCTGAAGCGACATATGGTTACTCTCCTTGGGCCATAGCAGGTGTGGAGGCCACGTGTCCAGGATGCTGAACATCTCCTTTCCCAGGTAGCACATTAGTCTGGTGTGGGAAAACATGCATTGGCCTGCGCAGAGATGTTTTGGATAAAGTGCATTTCTGATTTTGCCACTGGCTGAATGAGAGATATTGGGTACTTTACATCCCTGGGCTTGTGTCGGAACTTTAATACTCTTTGCCTGCCTTAGCTCCTTGGCTGTGATCCATCTCACTTGATTGTACACATAGCTGGGCATCTATGCTGAGCTAGTCCAGGAGGGTCTGTCTGCAGGCAAAAGAAAGACACAGTCATCTCTAGAGCAGTCTTATGGATGAGAACATGATAAATCACTTTCTGGAGGTGCCAATCTTCTGTACTAACTGTGGAAAAAGATGAGGTGAGTAGCTTGGATTCTGTTCCGCAGATCTACATTTTGGTCAAATTACGGCCACATTTGGAGCTCCAGGCCTGCCTCTTCTCACACTTTTGGACAGCATCCATACATTTGGACAATGGAAACTCAGTCTCAGTGGGGAGCCAGCAGACATCAACAATGGATGCAATTATCGGGAATAAACATGGGAATACGTGCTCCGAAAAAGAAAGCTTTCCTTACAGCGCTGCTGTGAAAAATAACAGAACAGAAAGAAACTAATTCTGTTTCACCTAACTGCTGTCCATAAATCACCTCTTGGCAGCAAGCTCGACTGGTCCACCAAAGGGCCAATTAAAACAAAGGGAGGCTGAGCGCTCTTCATACTCAGGGTTGTGTTTTGTATAATAGGAACTGCAATTTGTTCCAAGAAGGTGGCATCTCTTGCCTTTCCAAGCAGAAAGGGATATCCATACCTGTCTGGCTCTGAACCTTGCCGTTATTCTTTCAGAGTATCCATGGCGCATTGACTGGCGTCCTCTCCAGCATGGTGTTTTACTCTCCATTGTGAGGCATGATGTATGTAAATGCTGGGTTGCAGAAGAAGCATAGTGACAGATGAACAATGTCATGAAATCCGGAAATCAGCATCAGGTATGTATGTATTTGTTCTTAAAATTCGGTATTCAGTATTGTAATGCACACAGAACTCCTTCAGTGTGTGGTACATTAAAGTCCCTCCTCAGGGTAACATATTTTGACACTTTCCCTAGGTTTGCCCTGCTGTTTGGTACATGTTCTGCCCTGAGCCCTCCCCACCAGCTACCTCCACCCCTCCTGCGCATACCCAGCCCTTGCCCCGTGGCCAGACCACCACCACAGAGTGGCCCAGCCCCATGCCACCTCTTGGCCCTGATGTCCCTCCTGCGCATCATCTGATGGGGACAACACCTGCTTGCCAAGACGGCCCTGCCACCAGTCATGCCAGCTGCTCTCCCGCCTATGGGGCTATGGCCTTTCCCCTGGGGCTCACCATCACTGCGTGACAGAGGGCTCTGGCTGGGTGTTCCCTGCCTCCAGGTCATCCCCAGCACGGTGGAAACCGCCTGCTGGCCCATCCCTGCTGGGGAGCCGTGCCCAGCCCCACGCACACCCTCACCGCCGGGTGGCTCTGCCCTGGGGGAGGACAGGGCACCACCTGGCTGCTCCCACTTCCAGCGTAGCCAGGGCCAGCCACTCTCCTTCCCTGTTTGCTTTCAGGGTGTTTGTCTCTGCCACTGTTCAGAGCAGCTGGACTCACCCTGCAGTTCGAGGAGGTGCAGCAGAGGAGGGCTGGAGGACACCATCGCCTTCCCCACAGCACGCTCCTTGCTCCTTTCCTCCCCCTTTTCCTTTGCAAGGCACTAGAGGTATTTTTGCCCCCTCTCCTTTGCCTTCTTATTCCCCTCCCTTCTGCCACCCACCTCTCTCCTGGGATCTCTCTCTAGCAGGTGGGAGGGAGCCATGCCCCACCTGTACCAAGACTCGAAGCCGAGGGCACCGGCGCTGCCCGGGGCTGCCCGGGCCACCCAGGGCTCGGGGATGTCCTACGAGGAGCTGAAGCGGGAGTGTCTGCACAAGGGGGTTCTCTTTGAGGACCCCGATTTCCCTGCCTGCAGCTCCTCTCTCTTCTTTGGTGAGAAGCCACCTATTCCCTTCATCTGGAAGAGGCCCGGGGTGAGTATGTGTTGCGTTCTCTCGTTTCATCCTGCCAAAAGTCAGATGCTGCTGCGATTTGGGATTGCACCAAACTCATGGCATGTTCAGAGAGGCGAAGTGCGGGAGGAAACCCTTCCCACCTCCAGGGCAGTGCGAGGTTGGGATGTCGTCTACAAAGGGCTCAAGCTATGGGACGAGAGGGCTGGAAGGCTGCACCCCATTTTTCAGTTGTAGCTCATTGTATAGCCACACTTTATGCATGTATATTTAGGTACATGCATAAACAACTTGCAATCAGCCTTCTCTCTTATATTATTGCCAAACAAAAGCAATTTTAAGATGAAAATAAGAGGACATGCAAGGATTTAAGAGTAAAATACATTATAATTATGTTCTAACTACAGAAAAGTCAAGTGTTGTTAGTGTAGGAAATTAATAATTAAGGTTAAACTTTAAAAATTTAAATCTTTTAACTTCTGGAGTATGAGCCTCTTATACTTGCATACTCACTTCCATCATGAAGGTCCAAGAGATTATGAATACATGCCATGGTTACTGAGCCATTCAGTAGTAGCCAAGGGCTTGATGAGTATCTCTTAATTCATCTTGCATAACAATCATTAATAATACAGTGAGAGCCTGAAGCTTCACTAGTCACATACCCTCAGATCACAAATGCAACATTACCCCAGGCTCCTTCTCCCCATATAACTCTGTAACTAATAGCCACAGAAAATTTGTGTCTGCATTTCATTGCTTTGCTAATGACTGACATTTATTCTCTTTTGCTTCATAGTCTGAAAGCTTCTCCCTTAGTAGAAAACTTTCCTTTGGCAACTCTGATACCAAAGGGAGAAAAATAACAAAATAAGCTTAAAGAAGTGTTTAAATTTTGGCTTAACTTAATCCACAGTGACAGGCATTCAAATGCCTCAGCATCTGATAGTTAACATAGTGCCACTACAGAGCATTAAAGCTATTACTCCTGGACAATTTTCAGCTATGAAAAAACAGGAGATCCCTACACATAGTAAGTGCAGCCTCTGCAGGCACTGCTGTCTTGCCTTGCCTACCTGTGCCCCACAAGCCAGGTGGACTGTGGGGCTGTCCCCCAGCACAGGATGGAGCCATGGGGCTGAGATGCTTTTGGAGTAGTGACTCTGGAGCGGTGACTCTGGAGTGCCGTGGGGCATCAAAAATACGAGTTCTGACACCAATCAGAAATAACAGCTTTTGGCCAGCCATTAGGTGCTAGTTTGTATTTTTTTTCCATTTGGAGCTTCACAGTAGTTAGACTTCACTGTAAAAACATGACCAGTACCAGCTGAGAGCTTCTGTATCTTTGCGCACGGTACCAAGGGACAACAGAAAGTGGTGTCTCTGTTGGAGTTGTCACAATTTTCATCAGGATCTTTGTATGCTGAGCTGGAAACATTTCCAGGATGAGCAAGTTACATGAAACAGGATCTGCCTTTATGCTCCAATTCCCACCACGCAAAACGGTGAACTTCTGTGAGCTGCACAGTGAGAAATAAAGCTGAGAGGATGTGTAAGGACAGGGTTTTAGTTATGCTCTTCTCTGGCTCCTCAGCGTTTAAGCTAATCAGTTTCATCTCTGGTATCTACTAGGAACAGCAGCAAAATAGGGACATCGTTACACCATTTTAAGTTAACACATTTTACTCTGCAAGTGGGATATAGGCTTGGAGCAGGTTCGTTGCTCAGCTGGTGAAGTTGTGGTGCCGGAGAGGGTGAGCACAAGAGCACGGCTCCTCTGCAGGGTATCAGTGTTCAAACTGCTTTTCACAGTGGCTGGTTTTCACTGCCTCTCCTACCAGTGTTTTAGAGTACCTTGGATGAAGCGCAGCACAATACATGCAGGTAGTTGCAGAGACAAATAATGTTTGTCTTCAGATTCACACCCTGTTAGAGTTTAATCTTTAGTAATGAAAGTAGCAAAGGCTCTCTTATTATTTTGACATGCATATACGTGCATGTATACATATTTGTACACAGCGTGAATAAGACCCTCAGCTAGCCCTGATCTTTAAATCTCCCACTGTAATCAGTGAGCTACATGGATCTGCACCAGAAGAATATCTGGCTTTCTACAGAAATCTTAAGTATTGTAAGATTCAAAAAGATATTTAGTGATTTTGTGTAGCAATCTCTTTACATTACAAATTGAACCTTTGCAACTGTACCTTTTCAAAATTTTAGAATAATCTGAAGAATAAAAGACATTCTCATTATATTTCCCCTTTTTCCTTCCCTTCCCTCTATTCTTTCTTAATTTATATTTAAATTCAGCTGTCAGGATAAATTTAACAGCTCAGTGTGTAGGCAAGTTAGACATATAATTTGAAGAATGAAGAAAAAAAAAGGTGTTTTATCTATACCAAATGAGTCAGTAGTCTACAGGAGGAAGTAAGACAGAAATTCTCAAATTCTCCTAATATGAACAGCCACTGGCAACTGGTGTGACAGGTACTGTACGCTGGAACTAGGCAGTGAAATGCGATCACAGAGATAAGGCCACCTAAACAGCCTCACCCTCAGCCTTTCTTAGGTCTCCATGTACCCCCTTTACCAATGCAAGACAGAGTTGCAGGGGATGCAATTTGTTTTCCTTTGAGTCTAAAGAAACACAGGTTTGATGTAGCATCAGGTGAGCCATGGGTCAACTTGTTTCATCTCAGTGAGGATTGCATGTCCCTACTTACAGGCAATGTCCTTGTGCAGGAGAATTCTTCAATTACTATATGCTGTGAATGCGAGATCCATCCATGGTTTTGCCAAAAGCCCTGATACACCATGCCTGGGGGCAACAAAACTCGTGAGGGATCTGGAGCACAAGTCTGATGAGAGCTGTTTAGCCTGGAGAAAAGGAGGCTGAGGGGAGACCTTATCGCTGTCTATAACTATCTGGAAGTAGGTTGTAGCGTGGAGGGTGTTGGTCTCCCCTCTCAAGTAGCAAGTGACAGGACAAGAGGAAATGACCTCAAGTTGCACCAGGGGAGGTTTAGATTGGATATTAGGAAAAAATTCTTAATGGAAAGGGTTGTCAGGCATTGGAACAGGCTGCCCAGGGAAGTGGTGGAGTCATCAGTCCTGGAGGTGTTTAAAAGACTTATAGATGAGGTTTTTAGGGACATGGTGTAGTGCCAGCGTTAGGTTATAATTGGACTCAATGATCTTGAGGATCTCTTCCAACCAAAATGATTCTATGATTCTGTGATTCTATGATTACACCATCCAGCCTGAAAATCCCTTTAAAATTAATATTATTTTTACAACATCCACTCAAAAACTGTAGAGTGCCATTTTCTTTTGTGTAGGAGAGAATGTGGCACAAGTCCAGTCAAAATCCTTTCAAGTCTGTCTTATTGATTTTTTAAATTATGTTTTGTTTGCTTTAGACATAGGAGATGGGAGAAAATATTTTTCCACATCACTTATAGAGCTGTGTAGCAAGCAATGAGCCATGAATCTAATGTTCAGACCCATGTCAGTGGAAAGGTTTTTCATCTCATCCCTTGCTAACGCAGAGTTTCTTGGTAACAGTTAAATACAGCTTTTGCCACGAGAATTATGTTCCCTGAGAGCAGTGATGCTGAAACAAGGCGTGTTATTAAAGATCAGCTATTTTATCAACTGATGTTATCTTTATGTCTAAAGACAATGAGCTGCATTTTTTATTGCTCACACCCAGTCCCCACGAGACTGGGTGTATTTAACAAGCAGGCGGGCCAGGTAAGGAGGAGCTGCTGTTTGATTTCCCTTTGCTCCACGCACTGGGGACACAAGGTGCTGTGGTACCTCCTCCCCGGGGCACCTGTGGCTGAGGCATGACCTGGCTGCCACGTCCTCCCCAGCAAAGGCAAACAAAAAGCATGCAAATCAGTTTCCTCCTGAATATTGCCTCTGCAGGGTGAGCTTCACAGGAGCAAGTGTGGGTTCAGCGAGGACCATGTCCTGCCTCCAGTGGTGGCCGACAGCAGATGCTTCAGAAGCAGGAAGCTCAACAAAACTGCCATTATCCTGCCCTGATGGTCTCACAAAATATACGGATACGAACCAAAAGCAACACAGTTTCCTTCTAGGCAAATAGAGGCCTTAAATAATTGGATGTGTTCATCTTTTTCTCCCCTTTTTAATTTTTTTTTTTTTTTTTTTTGCAAGTTTTTGCTGCTTATGTAGGGTCTGCTTCATGCAATAAGATATCACGGCAGACTGATTAACTACAGGCATATTCCTCTACTAATATATTAGATACCCTTTTCCTACCTTTTCTATTCACTTCAATAAATTGCATTCAATTTACAATTCAAGGGAAAGAAGTGAAAAGAAGGGAAAACCTACCACATTTATCGGTTTACCACTGTCATTCTTCTGTCCAGCTGTGGTGCTAGTAATTGAACTAAAACAATTAAATGAATGCTTGAGAATTGCTTTAATGCCTCTGTGAGCACCCAGTCCTCTGACATCTGAGCACACAAGGGTGGGTAGTCCTAGCTCCTCCTGAAAACTAACTCAGTAAAACAAACAAGGCTGCAGTCTACCTTTATTGTTTGCTTACTTGAGCAGGAAATAGTCTCATGGTTGTCAGACACTGTATGTTCCAGGTATTACCTACAGACAAATAAAGGACTTAATAGTGCATTTAAAGGTAAATTGCCCATTCTATTTTTTTTCCAGCCATTGGGAAAAAGAAAACAAATGAACAACTTTAGCCAGGGTTGTCTCCTAATATAATTGAGATTCTGGAAGAGGATGTGCTAGGATATTTTAAAAATTGCCTACAGATGAATAAAGAATGCCAGACTCTAATTAGCAGCCAACTAATTATGAAAAAATGAGCATAGTTGATTTTTTAATTGCTCTACATTATAACTAATTAGCAAAGATTCCCCACCTAGTTTTCGATAATACAGTTCATGTGGCACACGCCTTGCTGCATGTCTGGGCTCAGAGTGAATGTGATACTTTCCTGGCACGTTCTTAGTAATTTCTGTGTCTCTCTCCCACTTTCCCAGGACATTGTCAAAGACCCCAAGTTTATCCTTGGAGGAGCCACAAGAACTGACATTTGCCAGGGGGACCTTGGTGAGTGATTCCCCCTGGGTGGACCCACTCATGCCTACACCGCACACGGAGCAGCAGGAACATCCCTACGTGCCAGGAGATGTTGTCCCTGCTGAACTGGCGGGAGCAGTGAAGCTGAAGGTGGTGCCCATGCTCGCCTTGCCCACAGCCACCTCTTTGGTAGCACCCTCCCATCCATGCCAGGGATCATCCTGGTGCAGTGGGATTCAAGATCAGGGCAGCATCCCCACACGAGGGTACTGTGAACCCAGGGAGCCTTTTGTCCACCAGCACCTCCAAATTGCAGCACAGTGTGCCCTTGTCAGGCAGGGGACACCCTTCCTGGAGACACATGGGCTGTCTTTTGGATTTCAAGAGGGGTGGCAGCTAACTGCCGTAATATCTCTTCTGGCCTCTACACCAGCTTCTTCTCCTCTTGAAGGGAAGAAAATTAGGTTTTTTATCTCCTTCTCAATCCACAGGTGACTGTTGGCTATTAGCAGCCATAGCTTCTCTCACACTGAATGAAAAAACACTAGCAAGAGTGGTGCCACTGGATCAAAATTTTGGGCCAGATTATGCTGGAATATTTCACTTCCAGGTAAGATGCACTCCTGACACATCATGAACACGTTTCTGAGAAGTTGGTCATTACATGTCAGGGTCTATTTTGCAGTGGGCTTGCTGGTTATTGCAGAGGAGACACTGAAAAAACAGCTTACACTGTTGTTCATGTTTTGAGGAAAAACCTAGAGGGCTATGTCAGCTTCCCACGGGCACACACATAGCCACTTCTGTTCTGTGAAGACATATAAGGCTTTAGAAATCATTTCACATTTTCCTGAGCACAAAAGTCCCACTTAGGCTGTAAGGCCTTAAAGGAGCTAGACCAGAATCTGTAATCCATGTATGTCTTAAAGGTGTCTTGAACCACATGGTGACCAATTCTGTAGCTATGTGAGTGACATTATCCAGACAAGGAGCTACAGTACAGCTCTACATTTTTAATCTTAGTCTTTTCTTAAGATATACTATGCTTCCTTCAGAGCAGCTTCTCATGGTACAGTGGGAAAGAATGATTTACACATGACTTCTAATCAAGCCTGTGATAGTCACTAACTTACAATTAGAAGTGCTGGGACAACAGAGTCCTACCTTCAGGAAATGACATGCTGTCAGCAAATTCATGCCACATCCTTTCTAAATAGTTTTGGCAGCACAACGAATGGCTGGATGTTGTGATTGATGACCGATTACCCACCTTCAATGGCCGGCTGGTTTTCCTGCACTCAGCTGAACGCAATGAATTCTGGAGTGCTTTACTAGAGAAAGCCTATGCCAAGTAAGTCTCATTGCACATACATGATTTGCTATTTGTACATACATTATTCACAATGTGTACATGCATTATTCACAACTCAAGTGAGCAGCTTCTATCCAGTATTTTTTGTTGTTTGTGGTGGGGTTTTTTGCATTTGCTGCTGCCCTGATCTAAAGACGTTATGTCCAGCTTCCAGCACATTGTTAGATACAACCCTAGCTGATAGCAACAGAGTTGGATCAAAGCCTGAATCCTGCCATTTGTGTCTCTGCTGAGACCTCAATTGATGATTCTGGCTAACTGTGTATTTTAATATAATTCAGCAGGTAGCAAGCTACTGACAGGCAGTGATATTCAGTCCTTGCCAACCTGACAACTGGCACTAAAGAAAGAAAAGCCCCAGGCTTTGAGGATACGGAGAAATTAATAAATTAAAAATGCAATTAAAAAGGAAAGCAGAATGATCCCAATATATCCTGGGTACATTCTCGGATACTTCTTTTGAGTTCAGTTCCATTGCTGCAATTTCACACATGTGTGAGAAAGTTATCGAACATGGGTATCTTCAAAGTTTTGAAAGGATGTCTCACAGTCAGCATGTGTTTTCCAGGCTGAACGGCAGCTACGAGGCTCTGAAAGGAGGCAGTACAATAGAAGCCATGGAGGATTTCACAGGGGGCGTAGGAGAAATGTATGAGGTCAAAAAGGCTCCTGACAATTTCTATGAAATCCTAGAGAAAGCTCTGAAAAGGTGCTCAATGGTGGGCTGCTCTATTGATGTAAGTAAGAAACCGGGTCTGAATTTTTCCATTTAGTTTTGTGGTTTCTGTGTTAAAAAAACCTACTTTTTAAGACTGGTTAAATGAATGACAAGTAGATGGATATGCACTTAACTCTGCAAATAACAGCTGTGAACTAATAGATATGTGAAATCAATGTAGTCCTTAGTACACTTGCTTAAAATAAGAAGATTCACCACTTGCAGCAGGTGATGGCCACTGTATTTAAGGCAAAAATGACACAAGTATGAGCACACAGTGAGAGTGAATTGATTTCCTGGCCTATTTGATCACTTAACATTAAAATTTATCATAGTTTTTGAGGACTTACTGGTTCCAGAGACTATAAAATTGATTTTTTTTCAGCACAGAATTCTGTAACACCATCTGTGGGGACCTGAGGGACTCAAAACAATTTTCAGAATCGGCGTGTTTGTAAACAAGGGCTGGGGCTCAGAGTATGTCAGGTTTATCCCTCCAGAGACTGAAACCTCCACCTTTCCCAGAGAAAATGTTGCCAGTGGGTAGCACCTGCACAGGTTACTTACACTGCTCTGCCAGTGTGTCTGACCCAGGGTGAAAGGAGCTGCCCATGTACCCTTGGCTTTCTGGTGAAAAAATGCTTGAGCTGCTCAAAAGAAAGAGTGAAAGCACTGTTGCTGTTCCTTATTCACTGTGCTCAGTGGGAAAGGTGGTTCAGGAACAAAAGTGTGCCAGGTTTCTCCAGCAGCATGAGCAGCTGGGGAAAAAGGTTTCAGAGCAAATGAAAAATCCCACCAAGAACAGAATGTTTCATTTCCCTTTCAGGCAGTTTGTAACAAAAGCAAAAGAATTGCCCAGGCTGGGGTAGAAGGTGGGAGGCTTTTGTGTGTCCTCTACTCAAGAGACTGATTGTTGAACATTTGGCCAGGCTGAAGGAGACCTGTTGTCTGAAACCCACTGCCTACCTGAGCAGGGCTTTTCCACAAGCTCTCTCTTTTACTCAAGACTGTGCCCTCAACTTTGGGTTCAGTGTTTTCTGATTTGAGCTTCCCATTCTCTCCTGATGAAGCTTTGCTGCTTGCAAAGACTAATTAAGTATTTATTAAACTAGAGAGACAATGTGATACTCAGCTGACTGATGGGACCCTTCACTGCTATCACTGCTTCATCAATGTCTTCTAACAAGAAATGAAACCATATCAACATCTGATCTCAGTCTGAGAGTACCTTTTCCCATTTGAATGGCACCCATTTCACATTTGAATAGCAGTTTAGATTGAGATCCTGTAAATGTAAATGATGATAATACAAAATCACAGGAGCAAAGAAGTTATTTCAGCCTGGAAACACCTTATTTTCCCTCTGAGTGAACAATGCTAAAAGAAAAAATCCTTTCCTCGAAGGGCACAACTGCATCATCACTGTCTGCATCAGGCAGAAATACAAGTTCCCTGTTCATAATACTGGTTACCCACTGACCTCCCACGTGATGCTTGGAAAGGACCAGGTGGCACCACTTGTGATCTCTCTCTGAAGAGAGAGATTAACATCTTTTTTCCCATATTTCAGACCAGCAGTGCTGCCGAGTCAGAAGCCAGAACCCCCTTTGGCCTTGTAAAGGGCCATGCTTACTCCGTGACTGGCATTGATGAGGTATGTTTAGCAGCACAGGCAAGAAGAGACCAGGGGAAAAGATAAGGGAGGGTCCCCCAACCTCAGGTGATGTGGGGAGTTATCCTGGGGAAGTTACCCAAATTCCCACCCATCCTTCCCTCCCATATCTCCTGTCGCAGTCCGTACCTTTTGCCCAGCTGTTACAGCAGCTTGCCCAGCCTTTGCAACCTGGAGAAGAACTGCTTCCCAGTTACTGACACTTGGTATTTCCTCTATTTTGCTTCTTCCCCAGGTGCGCTATCGAGGACAAAAAGTGCAGCTCATAAGGATAAGGAATCCTTGGGGACAGGTCGAGTGGAATGGCCCTTGGAGTGACAAGTGTGTGTTCTGTCCTATACATGCTGGCCTTGCAAAGGCCAAATCCCAGCTGCTGCTCCACAGCTTCCTGAAGCCCCACCTATTCTGCAGAACACTAAATCAAGGGTTTACACATGCGTAACAGTGTTAGTGCCATACTAGACCTCACCCTTGGTATTTTCAAAGCTACTCAATTAAGGGGGCACTGTCAAGATTATTTAGCCCCCAAAATCTAGCATTAGCAAAAATCATTCATTAATAAAAATGGACTAAGTTAATTTTAAGACACTCCCAATTGGAAAAATTATCAATTTGGTGGTTTTTAAATTTTTCTGCAAGCCTCTTGCTGTAGTACTTGTAAAACAGCACCCATTCTTTGTCCTACTTCAGATAAGCTCAAAACAAATATTGTATTACCCCATGTAGCTTATGAGTGTCTAGTTGCATTTACTCTTCTGGGTTTCTAAACATATCAGGAACGGGCAGTAACCTTGCAGGTTATATATGACTGTTAGATGAGACCCTCTTCATATTGTATACACCAAAGTTGTGGAAGGACACAAAAACACATCAGGATTGGTTTGAAAAGCAGTCTGGTTTTACTACCAAAGGAAGGTAAATGCAGTGCAAAAAATACAAAAAGAAAAAAATGTATAGTAAAAAACAACACTATGTTTCCCCCCAACCTACACGTTTAAATACGTAATTTTGCATATATGCATGGCTTCATTTTTTGTTTCACGTTCTTCTACTAAGCTTTTCTTATTCACACAGATATAGAGCCATAACATGGCTGGACCTTTACAATTGCTGAGACACACAGTCATCTGTAGGACCACTTTGAATATCCCTGTCCTTAACATGACATAGGAATAAACGAAATATTTCCATGTCACCTGGGATCCTTTGTTATCTTGAAAAAGAAAAATGTGGATAATTGGCATTTATAATGAGTGATTAAATCTAAAAAAAAATGGAGAGGTTAAGGTTAGGACAGGCATCTGGCAATTCAGGCTGCTTATTGAAAAGGCTGTCTTTGCAAATCAGAGCTCTGGTGGTGCTCTTGGGAGGTTCTCTGGAGTTCAAGATACAGAGGGACTTGCAGGTCAATACAGGAATCTGTATTAACATTTTGTGGTGGTTCCTGGAATTAAAAACCTCAACACAAGGTGTCTGCTAGTCCATGTTTATTGTGTCAGATTGGAAATGCAGTAGAGCATTTCCAGTTTTACCAAAAAGCTTTAGCAGGTTTTTGTTTGGTTATCACCTACTACAGCTGGAACTGTTAGGGTAGAATGCAAAGAAGGCAAAGACTTTACCTGGAACCCCAGTTTCTTCAGCAAATCTCTCTGTACAGGCCAAGGAGCCTGTTTGGTTCCCATTGACGCAATTTTGGAGGGCTGTCTGTCCCTAAATTACTGACAAACCTAAAAGAGGAGATGGTGCTACAGAAGAAAAACAGATTTAAGGAGGGATGTGATCTACCGAAATCTTGAGGCTTACTGGTAGGCCTATTATACCCAGCCTCAACACAAGGCAGCAATCCCAGCTCTGAGTGCAGGGAATATGTCACACAGACATGCTGTGGAGAAGCTTTGGGATCTTGGGCCCTGTCCTGCTTCCAGCTACATTAGTTGGGTCTCTCCTACCACGTGGAGTGACAGCAGGGTTCAGGAAACATCCTAAAGACATTTGTGTTTGTGTGTGCTGCTCAGATAAAACACATCTGGAATAAGAACAGCCTGCTGCTGTGTCCAACCAGTCATTCTGAGCCAGGGAAAATTAATTGCCACATACTCGTAGTAAAGCTTGTCTTTGTTCTCTTGCAGCTCTCCGGAATGGCGTTTGGTCAGCCCATCGGAGCAGAAACGCCTATCTCAGGCAGCACTGGATGATGGAGAGTTCTGGTAAGCTGCAGGATATTGCAGTGTGTGTCTCTACTCAGAAATCAAGATGCAAGTGGCCAAAATGAATGATAAAAGAGAAATCTCTGAGTGAGGAAATGTTCGGTTTCCTCCTGGGACAGTGCAGGCAAAACACTCACTTGGTTTTCTGTGGGTTTTTTTGTGTGTACACACGTCTATTTTAATAACAAAAACATTTTTAAAAGTCAGCTTAGTTAATGACATTAGCATATTTCAAATACTGTGTGTCTGCCATGAATGTAACACCCTTTAAATCCTCACCATGAGCAAAGGCAGGCTTAGCAGAAGGGAGCATTGTATTGCACTCTATCACCCATGAAATGCCTTCAGGGTTGATGCTAGGAATACACTGGAAGGGAAGGGAGCCCTGAGAAGCAATACTATGTGTTACAGAAAGTAAAAGAACACCAAGATATGTGTGAAATGATGGAAAGGTTTAAGAAAAGATCAAATTAAAAAAAAAAAAGTGGTGGAGATTGCTTTTGAAGTGTGAAGTGTTCTTCCTGCCAAATTCATGATCTCAGACAGAGCAGATGGCTGACTTGTACCTTTCCCCCCCATATCAATCCTGCTATGTGCTACTGACAATGTGTGTGGTCACATTTTCTAGGGCCAGATGCTCACATCTTTTGCACAGAGGTGAATGTAGAGTAGTATACTGTGGGGTTATTCCAGATTTTTCCTGCAAGTTAAACCAAAATTCACCTTTAGGCCTGAAAAGTGATTTGAAGTAGACAATGCAGCACGTTAGGTCACCTAAACATTTTGTCCCAAATTTTGATACCTCTGGGGGGATGTAGGTCCAGTGGCTGATCCAGTACTTTGGTATTTTTACACAGGATATTTTGAGTTATTTTGCTATTGACATTGCAAATGCATTTGGCATTTCCAGTTTTTCCAAAAAGCTTTTGTAGTTTGGGGATTTTTGTCTCTTTTTGACCTGATGACATCTGGAGCTTATGGGGTGAATGAAAAGGAGGCAAAGTCTTGACCTGGAACCCAAATTACTCAAGCAAGTCTCTCAGTGCAGAGCATGACTTAAAACCTGACTGTGTAATGAAGATACAAGTGTGCAAGTAGTCATTAAATGAGGCATGATATTAATGAAAAAGTCATCTGTCCAGCAGACCTAAGCTGATAGCTAAGTAAGTCCTCAGAAGGCAAATAAAAATGTATGAGGTTGAGCATATCCAGACAAATGTTGGCCTTCCTCATCCAGCATCTCAGCCATTCAGAGCAGAAAGAAAAGCCACTGGGTCTGAAATTTTTGCTGAAGGACTTAAGTGGACAAAAATCATACGCAGAAGATACGAAATGCTTCCAAAACCAGACAGGCAAGTTTGATACCAGCTAAACCCAGTCCATTTGATTTACTTTTCTTAATGCTTTTTGGCTAGTGTGCATTTCCCTAAGGAGTGTTTGCCCCTTTGCCCCCTCTAAGCCACACCTTGACCGTTTCCCCATCAGGCTTCATATACAGACTTTGCATGAGCAATGAATGTGATGTATCCCTGAAGACATTAACATGATCAGATGAGGGAAGAGCTGAACATAGCTGTTACCCTCCAGGTTTCAGTTTGCTCCTACTGTGGCCCTTGCTGATCTATTTTACCTGAGGAGATGGAGGCTGAGCTGTATTCCTGCTTCTGCAGCTGAGGACTTTCAACTGGTCTCTTCACCACTGCTGGTAGTGATTTGGCTTGCCTCCCTGGAAAGCTGGGGTAATCTTTATGAGGTGCTTTGAAACCTGCTGCTAGAAATAGTGAGTAGTGAAGTAGCTAGGTCCTCAAGAGTTCAAAATGTGTTCTCTGTGACACACATTATCTTCAGGCTTAGCAAATAACATAAGGTGCAATGGGGCTTTTCTCCTGTTCACCATAACTGGTTTCTACTGAAGTAGAATTAATAGTAAGTTTTACAGTCAGTCAGCTCTTTGTACATAGTTTTTAAATGCGTCTGGAAGCTGAAAAGGAGCCTAGAAAACCTCCTATGGTCTCATGAACAACTTCTGTAACTGTGCTGCAGGTTTTGGACCCAGCTTGTTCCATGTGCTGACTGCAAAAAGAGCAATGGTCATTTCTCCAAACCAGGCTCATTTCTATCAAATGAAGGAGAAGAAGAGCAAAAATAAATGTATCTGTTTATTCTCATGTATTGTGTTAAGTTTCATCCTAGGTGGAACTGGAAAGCTAGGGGAAAGGGTAGTGCAGGGAGGGAAATTAGGGCAAAAACTATGGAACAGTTAAAGCAAAGTAAGTGTCATGTCACCCTAGTCCCTTTCCTCCTAAAATCAGAGGGTCAGACTCTTCTCTTGCCTTCACCAGTACAAATCCAGGACAGCCCTAGGGCAGTCAGAACAGATGTTGGTTCTTAGGAGCCAAATCTGATCTGTAAAGTGCAACTTCTTCATCTGCATTGCAGCACATTTCCAAAGAGCCCAAAATTGCATAGTGTGGCCAGGAAACTGAGCCACTTAAAGACAGATTTTGCTATGCTGCTTCTGCTCCCATGTACTGAACATCAAAGTGAGAATTAGCAGTGCCTAGGGCTAACAGTATGTGGGAAGAGCCAACAAAGAGGAGGACAGAGCTCAGGAAAGCAAACGCTGCTGTTTCCTCACACACTAAAGCCAAGTTGTAAAATGGCCCATAGAAAGTGTAAATTAACACCACCACAGATATCTGTTTCTTATGCAGCCGAAAAATGGAGCTAGCCGTCTCCAGTGAGCTACAGGCTAGTCCTAGAGGGCTAGCTGGGTCCTGTCTGCCGCTGACACAGATAAATGTGTGGTCTCAGCTTTTACTCTCCTGACACTCCATTTTGTTGTGGCATGTCAGCCACTGGAGGAAAAAGATTCATGTTAGAGAGGAGTTCAGTTCATGTTAGAGAGGAGATAGTCATTCAGAGCAGAGGACACATCTGAATGCTAAATTGCCTTCAGGAAGGTCTAACACCTCTGCCACTTTACAGATGGAGGTTCAGCCTACTGAGGCTACCCTGAGTTTTAGGGCATTTGAACCTCCTGTCCTTGCAGTGCCCACTATCCAAGCTCCTGCCAAAAATCTTCCCTGCTCTGTTCCCTTTGCCCAGGGCTGCACACCTTGGCCAGATGGGTGCCTGGCTCTGGCTGTCCCTTCTCTTGGCTGTTTCTTCAGTCCTGAACACCAGGTTCCTTGGCCAGCAGGTCTGTTGGTATCTTTTTGCCCTTTTACTTGCTAGATAATATCACATGGTTTATCTGCCTCTCAGCATGCTGAGCAGGCTGTGTTGAACAAGCCCAGCCCAGCAAAAAAAAAAAAAAAAACACCCCTGTATTGTGGCATTTGCTTCCTTCTTCCCATCGCCATAAATATGTGTTCCCCTTGGGCATAAAATAGATATAGTTCAATCTACATGACAGAGTAGCAGGCAGCTGTGTTCATACCACCTTCAAGGGCAGATTGGAGCTGTTACTGAAGTCCAAACACATGTTTGTCCCTCATGTTTGGTGTATGTTTTTGCTAGGACAAGGTCCCAAGCACCCATAAAGGAAAGGAGGGTGAACAGCTTGAGCCCAGGCACCTTAGCAGAAGGCCAAAATATGACTTTAACTGCAGTGCGGACAGGCTAGACACACCATGGCTTGACTAATCTGTTACCATGTTTCCCCTGTAGTACTGTCATGCTAGTGTTGACCAGACAGCCGGTTTGTAGGCAGATTTGGCTCCTGCACAGATGACTGCCATCCTTTGGCTTTCCAGCAACACAGAGGTGAAACACCTCTTTCCACAGTAGGTTGTGTGCCAGCGTTACTTCTTCACACCTTATACTCAAATGCAACTAAATAAAATCAATGGAGTCATTGAGTAAAAAGCGTAAAAAATCTCAGAATTAGACCCAGATGATAGGGTTGCCTGTGGTTTATACCACAGTGAGCAAGAGCTGGTTTCTCCCCTGGTGTACATCGGCATATCTCCATGGTCACTGAAACTATGGAGATCCACACAAGCTGGAGATCTGGTCCTGGGACACTGGCAAGTAAGCACTTCTGCAGGGCATCTGTCACTGAAGTGAATGACTGACTGTTCCTTCCCATGTCTTTTACTCAGGATGAAATTTGAAGACTTCAAAGTGCATTTTGACAAGGTTGAGATCTGCAACCTGACTCCAGATGCCCTGGAAGACAGCACTGCCCACAAGTGGGAGGTGACCATCCACCAAGGAAGCTGGGTACGGGGATCCACTGCAGGAGGATGCAGGAATTTTCTAGGTAAATACATACTGCTTTGAAAATGAGAAGCAGGCACCGAAGTCCTTACCCACCCTCTCCTGTTACCCTATAGCCAGAATTGTGGGTGAAGGCCAGGCCAGCTAAGTCTTAGCTAGCAGGAACCAACCAAAGGGACAAAAGTTCATACGGTTCCACTTGAGATTTGGCAGTAAAAGAGGTGCTTTCTTTGCTCTCAAGTTCATTGGATCTGATTTACCTCTAATTTACAGTTGCACGAGCAGGACTAGCTCAAAAAAAAGTCACCTAAACTGCAGCAGTAAGGGTAAAATGAGACAAAAGGCCAGCTCAGCCAGCGTGTTTACGTGGCTCTGAAGTAGCACATGGATCTGAACTGTGTTACTCCAGACTGGCACCAGCACTATGGGATCATTGTAGCTAGGTACTTTTAACAAAATCCCATCTGACAACTTTATTTAAACCATAGTAACTTAATAAAATATCAGGCCTAAAATCTTTCCTATACCTAGTTCCATGAAGGACTTTGGGATTTGGCTTATTTTCTGCAGAGCTTAGTGGAAAGAAGCATGACCATGACAGCTAATGGAAAAACTGAATTTGAGCAAAACCTCAGCTTAAATGTCTTTTTTGTCCTTTTTTTTTCTTTCTTTTTTTTTTTTTTTTAAGTAGTTGTAGTGGTGGTATTATTATCCTGAGGCAAGAAACTCTCTGGTGTTCTTTACATTGGCAGAGACTTTCTGGACAAATCCACAAATCAAGCTGCGTTTGACAGAGAAAGACGATGGGCAAGATGACTGCACATTCATAGCAGCACTGATGCAGAAGGATCGCCGTAAACTCAAGAAGTTTGGTGCTGAAATGCTAACCATCGGCTACTCTATTTATGAGGTACTCTATTGCTTTTATAGCATGCAGCAACCACACTACCAGTAACAGCATCTTTCTCTGGTTTTGTACCCCTGCCAGTCATCACATATTTTTAAGGCCCATCCTTTTAAAATAATTTTCTCAGTTACACCAAGGCCCATCGAGAATTTTGACTTGGTTGGGTTGGAGTCCTCTCAGAGGAGGATTTAGGAGTCCCTGTGTGGCCATGGGTTCCCAGGACAGACTCCTCGGCCCCATGATTCTATCATCCTCTGCCTGGCTCCCGGGGATGGGATGTTGATCCTTTCGACCCTCTTGGGGCTCATCACACACAGAGGTGCCTGTCCATGAGTGATGCTGGGGGTGTCAAATCTGTTGTCACCACTCTGTGACACCCTATCTGGGATGGTGATATTTAATGG
This sequence comes from Patagioenas fasciata, assembly GCF_037038585.1. NCBI lineage: Eukaryota > Metazoa > Chordata > Aves > Columbiformes > Columbidae > Patagioenas > Patagioenas fasciata. The sequence goes on from NC_092522.1 coordinate 49,743,000, forward strand.
CAGGGAATGTTTAAGTGGGAAGGCAATGTTCCAGTGTACTCTTAGATTGCCTTCTGGGTGAGAAAGATTGCCATCAAGTGGGAGCTAGGTTGCTGCAAGCATCCAGGTAAAGGGATGAGATTCAGGGTCACAGCCAGGGGACAAACTTATGCCAAGCAAGGTTTGACTGCATGACTGGGAAAGGGGCAAGCATGGCCCCAGCACACCACAGCCAGTGCAGCACTGCTTTCATTTCCACCCTTAGAGCCCCAGCAGAGATGGACACCTCGGCAAAGACTTCTTCAGGTACCACCCCTCCAAGGCCAGGAGCAAAACCTACATTAATTTAAGGGAAGTATCCAACCGATTCAAGCTGCCACCAGGTGATTACGTTCTTATTCCGACCACATTTGAGCCGCACCAAGAGGCAGATTTCTGCCTGAGGATTTTCTCTGAGAAGAAGGCCATCACTGAGTAAGTCAGCAGTCAGTCCCAGGCCCTTCACCGCTCACCCACATGTGGGGTCAGTGGCTCCCTGGGAGGATCCGGCTGTGGGATCTCCAGCCCTATGGCAGAGCCCTAGCATAGGAATTGCCTAGTTTTTCTGGTTTGGGTTGGTTTTTTTTTCGGCATTTGACCATTTTCGCTAAACCTGACTATTTTTGGAGAGGAGTTTAGGATGTAGGGAAATAGGGCTTACCATGGGGAATCCTCTGGAAGCTTGGCAAAGAAGAGTTGCCAGCTGCCTGATAATGTCCAGTTGTCACCTGTGACTGCATCAGTGTTTGTTTCCTCTCAAAGTTTGTCCAAATGACCATTTTATATTTTAAAAGGGATATTGAGGAAAAAGTGTGCTCACAATGAATAAAGACTGAGATTAATTCTATAGCAGATAGCATGCACAGCTGTGCCCTCCCTGAGTCCTGATTAAAGTCTGTTTTAAGGGCTTATGCCAAAATTTAAACAGTGCAAAAATCGGATTGTCCGATGAATTTTACCTAAACTTAACCTGTTCAGTAAAAAATGCAGTTTTATCATTCACCTCTGGAAAATGTAATGAGCAAGTTTCCACCCCAAGCAGATGTTGAATATCTTCAGATACCAAATGAGGTTTTGTTTTCTCCAGGGATCTAGATGAAAACGTTGCCATTGATCTCCCTGAGGTAAGTCTACAGAGTTAAAACAGCAAGAGAATAGCTCAGCAGAAGCCGGTACATGCTGCTTTTGCTGTCTTTGGCTAAAACACATTCATTTCACAGGAATGTTACACAATTGCCAGCTTTGTGTATGTGACTGTAATAGTCAGTTCTGCTGAATATGGTAAAAGAGCTGTAACAATCAAAATCATAATCGTTATGCTTCTGCATCCACTTCAAGGCAGTTGGCATCAGCCAGCAGTGGAGGCAGGTATCAGCTTCCACGGGTGTGCTGAAAGATCACCTGTTAACATCAAGGAGGCACATGGCCATTCACATCTTCTAAAATTCTATTTGTTATGAAAAAATAAAAGGCAAGAGAATGTCCACATACCTACATTCATTTTTCCTACAAATATCCTTATTTTACTTATCAATATTTGCAGGATTTGGGAGAGAATGCTTGATACAAACATGTGCCTACTGAAACAATTACATTACTTTTGTTTCGGAATGGCCTGGTCTGCCTGCTGAGCGCTATTTGCAGCTGAGTCTGAGTCAGCTCCTGTTTAAGTGTATCCCTGCAAATAAGCTGTTGATTGCGGTGTGCCTTCCCATGGAAACAAGCTAAGCCAAGATCTCTTGTGTCCCTCTTTAGTAAACTCTCCTACAGGGACCAGCTAACAAGTGTGGGATCCCATTTCTGGGATCTGAGGGCCATGATCAGTAGCAAAGTATATCTGTCCACCTGCCCCAGTACCACTAAGGGGCTGCATCCAAACCTGAGCAGAAGGAAGTGAGGCAGCCATGTTTTACCTTCTGCCGGTAGAGAAAACAAACACGACTCTTTGCTTCCTATGCCATTGCCTTTTTTTTTCCCCATTTTTTTGTCACAAGAACTCCTCCCTCTTTACATGGTCACCCCAACTATGGCAGTGTCTCTACAGTGCAGCATCTCTGTGCTCAACAGTGTAGACTGAAGCCTGGAATTCACACCCCTGCAGCTGGCTGAAAGTGCTTCCAAGGCTCAGGATGGCTCTGGGTAATGTGACAAAGTGCAGCTGACTCTGGTTCTTGCTCTCAAGAGGGGCAAGAGGTCCCTGGATGATGCTGCTAGGAATTGCTCAGTGGAGCTGTGGTTGTTCAAGGACTGGGGAAGCAGAGTGGTGCAGGGGAGGTGTTTTCCAGGATGAGTGCTCTTGGTTTTGAGATAGCCAAGGCAATGTCACACTACGCCATCGCCCAGGTGAGGAAATGAGGGGTGAAAATCCCCTTGGGCAGCTATTATAGATGGTTGGTAGGCCGCCAGTCTAGCAATGTTCAGGAGCATGTGTACCCTTATTTTAAGATGTACTATGGCCCTCTGATGCACAGAGGGGCTGTGTGCAGGAGAAATGTCATGTTTTACAATTCTTATAATAACTTGTGTGGTTGATGTTGCAGCCTCCAAACCCAACACCAAGCCCACAGGAAACTGAAGAAGAAAAGCAGTTCCGGGCACTGTTTGAGCAGATTGCAGGAAAGGTGAGTTCAAAACCTTTGTGGGTCATAGCAAGATGTAGAAAGAGAGGAGACACTTCTACTCCCACACAGGGCCGGGTGAAATGAAAATGTTTGGTTTGGGGAGGGGTATACATAGATGTAGTGTGTTGTTTGGGCACCAGATGTCACCATGCATAATGTCTAGATGGAGAAAGGTGCAGTCCCTGGTGAGCAAGCAGGAGAACCAAAGATCTGAGAGAGCCTACCTAGTTCAGTGTCCAGCTGCAGTTTATTTTTCTTTGAATCAATGGTTCCTGCTTGAGATCTCCTTCAGACAACCTTACGCACAGCAGGGCTCTTCTATTTTGCCAGCCCTTTAGTTTTTAGCCTTTTCTGGGTTTTGTATGGTTCTCTTTTTCTGAGTTGCAATGAAGTACAGATGGGTGATGTTAGTGTTTTCTGAGGTTTTTGGTATGTCTGTTTACAGAAACAGCTGAGTAACAGATGCTGCCCTTTTTTTTTTTTTCTTTAGGACATGGAGGTCTCTGCAGAAGAACTTGAATATGTTCTCAATGCTGTATTAAAAAAAAGTAAGTGCTGAGAGCCTTTAAGTTAAGAACTGTAAAGAACTTCATAAAAGCTGCCATTAAATTCACTCACAGATAGAAAAATAAAGGCTATATTACGACTCCTGCCTGGTGTCCTCCAGCCAACCGAGGCAGAAGCAGGAAACCATCTCTAACCACGAGCTTGCCCTGCCTCCAGCATGAGGCCCACTCTCCATTGCACTGCTGCTCTGCTGTGGAGTAATGAGCACTGGGCTGGGACTTGACCTGGGCATAGTCCATGACACTGCTACAGACCCGTTGTACAACGGGAGACCTGTCACTCTTCATACCTCATATCCTGATTTATGAAACAAGGACAGTATTTCCTGCCATGTCTTCAGTAAATACCTCCTCTGTCTGGGCTACAGCTTCTCTATAGTGAGGACAGTCTTAATGTTCCGGTGCACAGGTCCTCCCACAATGATGACTAAGAGCCAACTATCTCTGCTTATGAAATCCTATTTTCAGCTTATAAAAGGTAGACTTGCCTAATGACTTTTTTTTTCTTATTATTGTCCTTTTTCCAGCTAAGAACATAAAATTCAAGAACTTAAGTATAATTTCATGCCGAAATATAATTTCTCTTATGGATGTATCCTTTCAAATAAATGCTTGTGGGGCTAAATGAATACTGAGTAAAATTGTCCATAGCATTGCCTATCATGGATAACAGAGAAGGATGTGGTAATGACATGGCAGAACACTACCCAAAGAAATGAAAAGAAATTACATGAAAGTTGTGAATTATGTGAATCTAGACATTTAGGGTTAGGAGCTTCAAGACAGATGATTTTCTACTGCAGACTTAGAGGAAGATGCTTTATTGCTGAGCACTTGTAAAAGTAAATCTCAAATTTACTCTCAAAGGGCCTAGAAAAGGTAACTTAAGAAAATTCTGTTGTCTGTAGGGTTAAATACATCAGAGTTGTGCATGCAAGCAATGGGTCAGAAATTAAGGATCAGCAGAGTGCTGAAAATTACTGGTATCAAAGCTGTGGGGTTTTTTCACAAACAGACAAAAATCTGGAAAATCTGGTCCTTCAGCTAGATCCTGGAACTCCAGGAAGCAGACTTGTGGGCGAGAGTTGCCTGTCCAAATTTAGGCATTTTTGGTGTAGGTGTCTACATCTAAGCTAGCTTTCCAGACTTCCTTTGTAGACAGCAAAAGGATGGTGTAATTATGCTGGTTCTGGATGTGCTTAACTGTGAGGGGTGCTAAATGACTGCTCAGACATTAGATGAGATGAATCACAGCACTGGTACTTCCCCACCAAATTGGTCATTTGCAATGTTGTGGTGCCTGTTCAGTTTGCTTAGCCCGGCTTCTCCTCAGGTAGAATTGTTTTTTGCAGCATCCTTCCCTGACAGACAATTTTGTTACACGTGAGACAAAACAGATACAGTCCTGATAAGGCAGGTATCTAATATTTCATCTATGTCTTGCTTGTTCAGCCAAGAAGTTCCTATCTTTTGCTTTTATTACTTCAGTCCATGACAGAGGTAACATCCTCTCAAATATTTCAGAAAACCAAAAGAGACAAAAATTTATCCTGCTAAAGCTATGTCCACAATGTTAAAATTCAGTGTAGATCAGTCAACTCATTGCATCTGCAATGAGAAACAGAGGACCAGCCCTGAATTTCCTCTCTTAAAAACCAAGCTTCAGTATGGAGCTGGTCCATGTTCACATCTCATCCTTACATGGTATTGGGACAGAGCCAGGGTCTGCACTCAACCCAGGAGCATGGCACCAGTCCTACGTTTACTATTTAGGATGTAACTAAATAGTTTCCATGATTTGCAATGCTTCCAAGTAAATCTACATAGTGTTGAATAAATGGGAAGACATCTCTTCATCTGCTTTGGAGGCACAAGCAATGCAGACATAATCATCCTACTCTGATCATGGTATTTGGAGCACAATGGAGGAGAAAATGATACGAATGCAAACTCGAGTCAACACTGGCCAAGTCCTCTCCATATCATATGCCACCAGTTTCCTGGCTACAGTGACCATGTGCCAGTGTGGAGGGAGAAGAGAGTTCTACATGACCTCAGGAAGAAGAACCTGGTTGAGTAAAAAGACCAACTTTTTACAGGAGTGGTAATGTCCTTGAGATCTGTGGGTGCCCTCAATAATGTCACCAGTGTAGATGCTTAAATAACAGCAGGCATTAGCTAGACCCTGCTTGGCATATTTTGACCTTTGTGAATCCTTGCTGAGCTAGTGTCCATCTGAGCAAGGGCTTTGTCCTGACAAGTAAGATGGAAAAGGGAAGGGGAATGGATGGAAAGGGCCCATTCCTTATTTAGCATTTTGGAGCAAGTGCCCCATCCTTCCAAGCGAGCTGTGCTTGAGCAACATTTGTAATTCAGTAAAATAAGTATAAAGACCCTCACACTTCAGGCAGAGGGAAGGCCAGGCACATCTAATGACTGCCTCTCAGAACTGCTACACAGACATTTTTTTCAGACCATAAGGACCAGATTTTGCCAGCCTCACCACACAACTACCATTAATTTTGGTTGAGCCATTGCAACAGAGCCTGGTCTCTATAGCACATTGGTTAACTTAGTCCTTCAAGTAGCAATTTGTTTTAATCAGGTAACTTAATTGTCTGAATCATTTATATCCCATTCACATCCAAAGCTGTTCTTGCCTCAGAACAATTTGTCTTTCTCCTGCGGAGCCTGCATTGCTCAGCTGTGTTTTTATACCACATAATGTTCCTCAAGTGTCACAGCCACAGCCACGACTGTAGCTGCTGGAGCTACCTCCACCTCCTCAGAAATCCCAGTATCAGTTTCAGCAGCACCATTGACTTCCCAGGCAATATGTTTTCTGCTTAAAGGAACAGTGCACATAAATTCAGACAGAATTTGGACCTTTGTGTAACAAATCCTTTTCCTTAATTCAGATTACCAGACCAGTGGCAACGGGAAACTGGAATTTAATGAGTTCACAGTATTCTGGGAAAAAATGAAGAAATGGATAGTAGGTGACATTATTAGTTGTATTTGTTTCTCCATTTTGTTAGCTATTTCCTGCATATTTTATTATGTATGCACAGACAAAAATGGAGACAGGAGTGTTTACAAGCCACAAAGTTAAACTCAAACCAAATGTTTTAAAAGTACGGGGGCTTGTTTTGGATGGTCAGAGACACTCTCAGTTTTCCATGATGCTAAACCATAATGGTTTTCTGGAACTAACAGAGATTTTTTTGGTAAGCAAATCAACTATGTTTGGGATAAAGAATGCAATGGGCACTAATAAGCAAGCCAATCAAAACGAAACTTAAGGAGTTTCCATTACTGCTCTTGTACAGAAGAAAGTGATGATTCATGACTAATAGGAAACAATAATTTCCTAAGTCACTGCATTTCCCTTATTGATCTCTCAGGAGTCAACTGTACTGAAGTCTGGAAAAGTGTTGATTCTAATTTTAAACATATTTCCCTGCCACTGTGCATGAATGGCAGTAAGAATAAGCAGGCTTGCAGAATCAGGCCACAGGCTGAACATTCAAATAAAGACATCATAATTGTTTCCTCATGATCATTAATAGTTTTTTTCTGAATTCATGCTTCACCCAAGCATTCAAAGTATGCAGTTCTCTGCCTCTTGTCTAGCCCATCAGAAATAGCAAACACTTTTTCTGGGTACTAATGCCACATCTCTTTTAACAAAAGGTGCATTGTTTTTTAACAAGAGGGCTTGAGAAATCCTTGTATCCTGTAGGGAGATTCGCACGTATATTTGCTGGAAAATTTTAAGCTGAATGTGACAACAGCTCTAAATAACTCATATTCCAAGGGAGAGACGTATTTGTTGTCTCATTAAAAGGATGGAATTTAATTCCAACTTAGCAATTATTTAATATATAAGTCAAAATTGAAACCATTTATACCAGTTCTCTTAGTTGTACCATGAGTGTGGCTGTTTAGATCTTTTATAGCTAGAAGCAAATGAGTGACGATCTTAACTTCATGTTAAACAAATTGTCTCTAGCCTTCAGAATTATCGAGAAAAACACAAAAAGAGATTAAAAGAGTGCCTCAGTTAAGAGGCAAAAGGCAAAGATCAACACATCTTTCCTAGATAAAATAACTTTTAAAAAAATCATGGAAGATTTTATGAAGACCAACCCACTATTTTTGAATGTTTGGGTTTGGCAGAACTTGTTTTAGTTTCACAACAATCTATTCATATGACAGAGAACTGGGACCCAGATTTGCTTCTCAGTTACAAAATCAGACTGGATCTAGACTAAAATTTTGTCAGCTTGCTTAAACACTTACGCCACGCAGTTAGAGATAATGCCTTACCTTGCTATGCCATATCTGTGCTCCCTTTCATATGCAAATACAGAACTCTCAATGTATTCCTTTCATAACAGAATATCTTTCTTCAATTTGACTTTGATAAATCGGGCTCTATGTCCTCCTATGAGCTTCGCAACGCTCTTAAAGCCGCAGGTAAGACAAGTATCGCATTTTTATCTGGGAAGCCTGTCAGGCAGAGCAGCTGTGGGTGAAGAGACCTGCAACCTGCAGGTGACCCTGAATGGGGAGGAGGACTAAACCCCAGAGAGGACCAGGACACCTAGAGGGGACACTGAGTGGACTCATTTTGCCCCAGGTCCCCCCAACCCTGCAGGGCAATCAGTCAGAGCAATCTTTACATTTCTGCTGAGCTCTGTTAAACTCAGCAGCCCTGCACATGTGCAGGGTTAGACCCTGAAGCAAACCACTTCAGAGCCCATCTCCACTTAAGGTCAGAGGAGCTGTGAGTAAGCTGTTTGTTATGAAAGCAGTCAGTGTATTTCAGCACAAATTATTTTCACTAAAGTAGCTAGTTTTGCAGAAATCCCTCCAAATTTCGAGTAGATGGAATGGTCCCTCATGCATCAAAAAGTGCATGGACCAGAAACTACAGTGAATGCAAAATTTCTTGTTCAGCATTTGTTATTCCTTGCAAGTTTGAAGAACTTTGTGGTCAGATCACTTTCTGGATGGATGTGTGCCATAGAGCATCCTCCCATTAACTGCTTTTCAAGATTAGCTAGTAGAGATTTGCAGATTTCTCCCTGGCCTAAAAGGCTGCTCACTTTTCCTTTGTGCATGTGTCTTTGGGAAGGATACCAACTCAACAACTATCTGCTGCAACTGATTGTCCTCCGATACTCTGATGAACAGTTGCAGATTGAATTTGATGATTTTCTGAACTGCTTAATTCGCTTAGAGAACGCAAGTCGTGAGTACCTTCTTCCTCTGGAATTTCTTCCCTTTTGAAAAAAAAATGTTCCATTTTTGGCTGCCATCGAGTGTATTGCATAGTATCTGAGATCAAGTGTGTACATGGCTACCAGAAAGGAGCTGTGTTTAGCATTTGCTTTTAGGATGACTCTTCTCCTGTAAAGTTAAAAATGTTCTGCTGCTAATGGAAAATTTCCCCATGTGAATAGAGCCTGCTTCAGAAACTCTGCAGCAACACAGAAGGCATGTGAAGAATGCTGGCAATGTCCATGTTATAGCTTTTCTTGTGGCTCACCCATGAGCTTAAGTTGGGATCACAGAAGTTCAAGGTTCAAATATAGCTTGTGCCTCATGCAAAGAGATTATTAGCATGCTTTTAGGCAGGTATCTCCTGTACCTTTTATGTAACTTGTCCATTTTTGGCTGAAGATATGGTTCCCTGTTCATGGAGGCACTCTAAGTCTCAGTTCATCCATGCACAGGTTCTTTCTCATGCCTGAACAGAAGCAGTAGAGAGAAGTAAAATAGCTGGATAAATGCTGAAGTGATCATTAGTGTTGCTCCAAACTTGAACTAAATTCAACTTACTGTGTGAGAAGAAAATCAACTTTCTTGAGTGATATTTTTCGTTTTGTTCTTCTTTTTACTTTCTGGTTTGACCTCTAGCAATAGAAGTATTGACCTATTGAGAGAGAAAAAATAAATAAGAAGTCAAAAGAAATGCAGATTGCTTGGCTTCCTTTCAGAGTAATATCCTGAAGTGAGACTTGCACAAAGCCTTTAAGTCAGCAAGACTTTTCCTCTTGCAAGGACTTTATTTTGTCAGAGCAGTTACAACCACTAAGCAATCCCGAGTGATTCGCCTTTGTCCCAGGCCCTCCCTCTCCTTGGCACAGCCACCCATCATAGTGGGATGAGAAGCTCTTGTGTGAATATGAATGAGGTTTATTTACAGTGCCGGTGTCGTGTTTTTCATTTCAGGAGTATTCCAAGCATTGAGTGTGAAAAGCAAGGACTTCATCAACCTGAATATAGGCGAGGTATGAGCACAGCTTCATAAACACTGATAAAATGATGGGGCTTCTCCAGAGCTTTGTCCTCTTCTATGAACCCAAGTATTTCTGCCTGACACTTCAGGTGACATCCATGTTCATGAGATTGCAGGGGGCATCTGCCATGAGTTTCAGCAGGACTGGAATTTTACAGCAAATGCACTGATTACATCTCCTCCATGCTATTTCCTTCCCTCCTTGCCCTGTGGCATATTGACAGCTTCCCATCACCCTTTCTAAATTCTCTGCCTTTTCCTTGCTTGGGTACTGGCTCTCGATGGGGGAAAGGGAGGGAAGCAGATAAGGACAGAGGGTATTTCACTCTCTTTGAATGGCCCAGAAGCTCACATCAGCCTCTCCTGTGCATGTCCATCATCTGCTTCTCACACTGTCAACACGGGCTTCTTATTTTCTTGTGCTCTCCTTGCCTCCCTGTTGCACACATGGGCTGTTTCTCATTTTACACTAACCCAAAACTTCCTGGGGTAAGGCACAATGAATCCTTCAGCAAAACAAACATGGCAGCCCGTGTGGACTGCTGGGATGCAAACGAAATCACTGCCATTATTGGCCCCTAGTGCTTGGAGACCCCTGCTTCTGTCCCTCCAAACACAGAAGTAAATGCTGGCTGAGGTGTCTCCTTAGTGACAGGACATAAGCCTGGTGAGCAAAGGTCTTTTTCCCTGCATGGAATCAATTCAGAGCAAGGCACTGCTTTTGAACATCATCTCTTTTTTCATTTGGGGGAAGGGAAGGGGAGGGGGAAGGGCCTGAAATGATTTATTGTAAAGTTGATCTTTCTTCCGATATTAGTTCATCAACCTGGCAATGAACATTTGAAGAAACCTGACATGTATACTGGGATTTCCTTGTGACATCGCTGCTGAGACTTCTTCAACAGCTGAGGTCCTCTTCACATGTAAACTTTACCAGGATCTGTCGTGCAGAGGAGGACACATGCTGTTCACCTTTTCTGGTCTCTAGCCCTGTTATGTTGATGAGTACAATAGTCAGACTACATTTTGTTTCTATTTCTGGTAAAGCCTGATACTGGATTTGTTACTGTGAGAGGCATTTGGATGGGGCACACATGCCTCAAGCAGGTTGAAATGTGTGTCCCTGAGTGACCACAGGCTTTTATGAAATAGGATTGTATTTAGTTTCAGCACAGCACAGACTACAAGGATTAAAAGTCTTTATTACTGCTTGGCTACAGATTACTCTAAGGTGCTTTTGAAAATACAAGACTGAATAAAACTTCATTCAGTTTAGAATTTATTCCCAGGGATGCTGTGTGGCTACATAACAAGTCTCCTGCCATAGCCACATGAATTGCAGTCTGGTAAACTAGGGAATGTGTGGATGAAAATTCATCCCTGAATATTTAGGACAGAGGTCCCTCGTCCAGGCTTCCTTAGAAGGGTGCTTAAGATAACATCTGACATTCATCAGACATTTAAATTAGAGAAAAATTGTTGCATCTCACCTTCCCTTAGTCATTCCTATGCTACCAACAAAATTTCTTTGCTACACACTTCGTTCTGTGGCCAAAGAATGTCTCACAAGCCAGTCTCTGCGGAGTTGCACACAACTTGTCTTTATCTTCAGAGAAGCACTCAGACTCCAAGACAGTGAGCTCTTGTGTAGGGCTGTTTTTCCCCAGGCAGTCTGAGATTATGTCCCACACCAACTCTGCTCCAGAAGAGCACTATAATAATTTTAGATGAATTAAATGTAACCATTGGTAAGGCCCTGATCGCTAGAAACATTGCTATTTTGCATCTGTAACTTACATAGTATTATTCATGTGATATGGGCAGCCAGTGCTGACTTAAAAAATAACAGTGATAGTAACCAGGGACTTAAGAGGTCTTCATAGGATTTCTTTCCATGATTATCTTCATAACTTATGTCCATTTTATAATGCATCAACTGTCTGGATTTGTTTTCTAAAACCTTGCAGCCAAACAGATGGTCCTAGAATAGCCTTGCATTCCCTACTGTCCAGGATCACTGATACAGCCGGGGTTTTGTTTGCTCGAGATTCAGATCTAATGAGCAATTCTGGAAGGAAAATTACGCTGCAGTAAAGGTGAAGTTCAAATGATGAAAAAACATGGGAAACATGATGTTTAAAATACCTACTTTATTTTTTTTCTAACTGTTATAGTCTTGTAGCTACGTAGAAAATACTCCGGAGCTAACTGGCAGCTGAGCAAAAGCTAATGGTTGCAGTATTTGATTAACCGAGGTACTCAACCCCATGAGGTGTATTGATTTTCAGATGTGCTGATTGTATGCCCCTTTGAGAGCACTGGAGGCAGCTGTCTAAATTTATGAAGGTTTGTATTAAAATCTAGACTGCCCCATAAATATTCGGCCACATACTTGAAACAAAAAATCACAGATCCTTAATTGATTTGTTGTGCGAGCTTTGATGTGGTTACGAATTTGTCATAATATATTTTCTTTCTGTAGCAATGCTCACAAGTTATGCAGAAGAGATGCCTCAATGCCTGGCATCTCCAGTGTAGCTTTCTGTTCCTCTGCATGGAGCTGGGAATATCTTGGGAGAATCAGGTTTGATATAAGAAAGTGATACATATTGGGGTGGGACCAATGGGCACAGATAAAAATCTCTTCTGCATTATAGAAAATCCACGCATTTTGGGAAAAAAAAAAAAAACACCACCACCTTGATATGTTTTTTGCCCACTCAGAGCAGTCACCTGCTGACATTATCACAAGGAATTTGAGAGCTAACATCTCTTCATAATTCAAGCCTCTTTCCTGGCCAGCCAGTCCATTGCAGAGAGCCAAGTCCAACCTTGGGGTCTGCAAAACACCCATTGCCACAGCAGAAACACATTTAAGGACAGTCAAGCACCAGAAATTGTGTACATATGACCCGGCTGGCCCATGGCCACCCAGAGTCTGTTGCAGCACAGTCCCTGTCTCACTACTGTGGTTATAAGGACTTTATGGGTGCCTGTGCTGAAAGCCTTGCTAAAATCTGGTGAAAAACAGCAACTGCTGCTAATTGTCTTATGTACTGGACCGTTTTCTTTGTGCATTACTTCAAAAGGGAAAAGTAACCTTAGAATTAAGTGCATGTGGAGATAGAGGATTATAATTCCCCTAAGGTTTTTTGGGGTCTGCCATTACACTGTTCGTGTGGGCGAGTGAGAGACATTTAACTTCACAGCCCAACTGAATATGATAGTCCTTCTCAGCACTGCACTCACCTGGTGTTTGAGGAGGAGGGCAACTCAGTGCCTAGAAGCAGAGGTTTGGGCTTGCCGGTCTTTTATTTTAATCAAGGATTTTGAATTTAAAGCTAGACCTTGCTGCCTTCTCTGACATGAGTTGCAGGTATGTTTGGCTCTCTACCATTACAGGAGCTACTGCAAATCACAGTGCTCTGAAAGCCACATAAGTGGTGCATTCCTTAATGTGGTACACACAGATCTTGTTGGCAAGAACTGGCTTATGCTGGGAGCCCTGCCTGTCTGCTAATAGCAACATTAATGGGGAACATGAGGGCATTTTTCATAATTATACTACTGGGGGGTGGGGGGGGAAATCAGGGCTAAAAGTCACTTAGCTACAGGGTTGCAATTTGAGTGTGCTCATCCACTCCCTCACAGAACCAAAAATCCCTCTCTAAAGCCTGCTGCTAAAGCCTCAGGCCAGATGTTAGCAGGGGCTGGCTGCTGTCCCGGCACTGGTTGTCTCTCCTCTGCTCCCATATGCCCGCTCAGCAGCCTTGGCTCCCCAAGATTTTGGGCAGTGCACGTCATATTTTTGTGTTTAAAAGAATTATATAATGGCACAAGCCTTTTGAAAGAGATTTATTTGGAGTTGGTCCCGAGCTCAGCCACCTCCACCACCCTAACCACCCTGATGGTAGATTTGTCAATGACATCTTCTTGTTGTGAATGTTTCCTGCTCGATCTGTTGCTGAGGCCAGAAGGGGTATAGTTAGTGAACACCACCATAAAGAACTGCCATGAAAACAAAAAGAAGCTGAAAAATAGTGAAATTGCATTCTGCCATTTCTCTGTGCAGAGACAGAAACTGCCAATAAACATTTTGGGCACAACTGCGAGCAGAAGTATCCCATGCTTCTCCAAAAAGCTCCCAGGAAGCAGCTCAGCAATGCTGAATCTTCAGCAGCAATACCTGCCTCAGAAAATCACTTTTTTTCACAGGCCTGTTTAAACCCCCACTAGGTTTTTTTGGTGGCCCCCAAACACTTCATATGTCAGCACAGGGAGGGGCATGAAGCATTACGTGGTGGAGAGGGGAGGAAATAAAGAAAGTGAAGTTTGGCCCTCCCGCTGCTAGCAAAGCCTCCATGCTGTGTTGCTTTGGCATCAGACAGAAGAGATGCTAGAGGTGACGTGGCGGTCCACCCCATTTATAACAGTTGTGGTTACTTCCCATCATGAAAATTAAATATTTGTGAACAGATACCAACTTATCTAAATAATTCTTATTTTGACTCCATCATCTGCCCATTTCTCTCATGCCTCTCCCCTGAAATATTTTAGTCTTTTTGCTTTTTCACTCGTGGCAGCATATGTTTTGGAAGGATATCAGAGTGCTGAGGGCAGTTTATAGTGTTCCCAGTAAGGCTGGAACTTCAACATTTTTAAAATGAATTACAAATACTTGCTGATTGAGGTAAACACACAAGCTGTCAGCAGTTGCCAACAACTATTCTTGCACGTCAGCCACTTATAAGGGTGTGTTATAAACTCTTTTCATAAAAACTCTAATTAATTTTCATCCCTTTCCTTTGCACAGCCCTTCAAGGGAAGTTAGCTCCACTGAGCAAGGTTTGGCCCCCTGGGTAGCCTGGATACTTCTTTGAGCCTCATCCACAGAGGCAGAGGAGTCAAACAGAGCAAGGACAGCAGCAGACACTGGTCACGTGCCTGTTCTTCTTCTGGCCCAAAGAATATACAGCCATAACTCTTCATCATCATTTTTGTTTACTTTTATTTAAAATGCCCTGAACCACAGTAAGATGGTGTATTTAACCTGTCTCCCCCAAATCCAGAGTCAGGAATGGTGAATATTTTAATTTTCAGGTGCTTCAGGAGACCATCCAAAATTACTTTTTTTTTTTTTTCTGTCCTGGTCTTTCAAGGAGGAAAAAGCATCTGTCCACTCAGATCCAACAAGCTGTGTGTGCCTTGCTGCTGCACAGGACCAAATTCCCATGCAGCTTTGGAGCAGCCTGCTGGGCTGGCCAAGGGTGGGGAGGGAGACCCCCAGTGAGCGCCCTGTGCCTGCCCTGCCTGGCAGGCAGCACCCCTGGGGACACAGCCCTGCCCCTGCTCTGGCAAGCAGGGCACTGCCACCATTTTGTGACAATTTTATCCAGTTGCTAAGCAGCTGGGACCCAGGGACACAAATACAGTGAAAACAAACTTCTCCGAAGGAAAACATCTGTGCTGCTCTGGGAGGGCACTCACTGCTTGGTACCCCCATCCCAGGGCCCAGCGAGGGTAGTTGCTGGAGGGGATCACATTTACTTTTGCCCAGTCTCCTCCAGTTGTCAGACACTTGGCCTTTCTGTACCAGTTTAATATCCAAACGAGAGATTGTCAGCCATCCAGGCATTAATTCATGGGACCTTCAGAAAAATACATCCTTTCTGTGCAGCATGCAAGAGTGGGATGTGCCATACAACAGCACGGCATTTTAGGACACAATACTGTGTAACGAAAACATGTTGTACAAGGGGGACACCAACACAAGTCTTCAGGGATGCAGCTACATTGCACCACAACCCACTTGGTCATCCAGCAGCAGGCTGCCAGGACAGGCATATCAGCATCTGCTCCAGATTGAAAAGAGATTATCTGGTGCCACAAAGAATGGATTTATCATGACTGATTGCATCCATTTCCTAGAGGACATGCCAAGTGACTGAAATAGAAATGGGGTCAGCAATTAATAGAATAGCTCTCCGTCACTGTCACCATATGTTGATATGACAATGGTTGGTTTACATATTTCCCTGAGAAATAGCTTACTGAAAGTTTTAGCAGGTTACAGGTCAAGGAGAGCGGAGAGAAAACTTGAGGGACCATTATACAAAAACTGCCATCCCCATAGATTTCTTCTCTGGCATGAAACCATGTGCAATTATTTCTTCTGCTTCAGAGAGTGTTTCTTCATGTCACTGGGGAAAGGAGAATGGATGAGTTGCAATCGGGTGCAGCCTCAGCTCAGCTTTCTGCACCACCAGGCTCATCTGAAGTGTGTCTGACTTTATTCCTAACAAAGATGTAATATACGCAATATTTTCTTGAATTGCAATAGGCAAACATTTGAGCACAAGAAACAGAGGTTGAGAAGTGTCTTTGTGAAGATGCCACAATGGCAGTGATCCAACCTGTGTCCTATGCTGGAGCTAGGAGCTCTGGGACATCTTTAGTACAGCCACCATGAGGGCTGTTTCAATTTCTAATCCTTTTAATAAGTCCAGCTTTCTCTGCTCACGGGTAATACCTCTCCAACAGAACCCATGCTGCTCTTTTACAGAGATGCTATTCCTTCATGAGGCAGGAAATGTCCAGTTTGTCAAAGTACTTTTCTGAGCCAACAAGAGCTGCAGTAGAAAAAAAATGATTGAAAACAGGTGCATGGTTGGCTGGCCAGCTGAAAAGAAGTCATGATGCTGTTTGCATAACCACTGGAGGGAAAGATGTGTGCTCAGTGTGAGGAAAAGAAAATGAGGGCAGGGTTGAGTGTGACACGGTGAGCCTGCAAGGAGCAGGTAAGCGATGGCTCCTTCAGCAGCTCACGCTGTGGGCCACAAACATTTCACTGCAAGTCTGATGTAACTGAGTGGCAATCCAGTTTGCCTGGACCACTGGTTAGCAAATGTGCTGCTCCCTTCTGCCAGTATGATGAAAGCATATGAGCCGTTAAGAGCCGCAATGGTCATGGTTTTAAACCTTGGGAAAAAGAAGCAAAGGCTCCATCCCTGCCTCCAAGCATGTGAGGAGAAGAGACCTGTTTGTTAGAGGAGGTGAGGGTCCTACAGAGCCCACTGACAGTCAGGAATGATGGATGGGGTAAGCCCTTCTGGGAAAATGAAGCCATTTTTATGCAATTTCTGGGGATGAGAGACTTGTCTTCATTATTTTAGCCTATAAAGACTTCCAGTAAAACCATTTAGCCTGATTAGTCAAACACCTATGGATAGTGTTAGAAAAAAACTTTGCCAATTGTGTGTATATTTTGGATTCAAGCAGACATCATGCTCTTCCAGGCATATCCTAGAGGGCAGCCACCTAACTTCCACATTGCATAAAACCAGAAAACCTCTCATGGCCTCGAAGCCCATTGGAAGAACTGCATGCAAAGAGCAGCTTTGCTGCTGGGACGTAGCCAGGTTGCATCCCAGACTTCCCAGTGAGTATGATGTGAGGGGCTGGACCCCTCTGCTGTGGGTTGTGTAGGGCACAGCACAGGAGCAATGTGCCCGTGTAAGGCAAACATGGCCCTGTCCTTGTTTCCCTCCATAGACCACAGCAAATTTCTCCAGCAAGGTGCTGTTATCGTGCAACACAGGAAGCACCAGACAAGGTACTTCTGTCATTATTATGGCAGAAAGAAACAGCCCATGATTAGGGCTCACTGAAATGATGGACTGTGCCTTGTGCAGGGTGGAAATCACTCCACCGCTGCTCAAAATTTCACTAAGAATGGCACCTTCCTTGCTGGCAACCTTCACAGTTACATTGTCAAAATTCATCTTCTCCAGAAGCCTCTGAGGAAGTGAGAATTGACAGCGTTTTTACTGTAAGTTACAGCTTTTATGATTACAGAGAAAATCTAGAAAATGGCATTTGAGTAGGCCTTAAAGGTTCAGAAACCAGAATATAAATAAAGATCAACCCAAAGATGATATTTTTTGAAGTCTAAACCCTGTTGATAATTTTAGTGGCCCTAACTCATGGCTTGGAAATGCTTTGATATCTTGTTGCTTTTCCTAACATGAAATAACCCTACACTGGCTTTGTTTACAGGCTGGGATTTCCTTCCCTAATAAATGATTGAAAGCATTTGGACAATTAAGTCTCCAGAGTTGTTAATTTAGTAGTTTCTCTCATCACTAACAACAAGCTCTTGAAAAGCATTAACACCAAACTACCAGAAGAGTAGGAATTAGTGGCATAAAGACCTTGAAGACACAGCGTTAGTTTTCTAACACTGCATTTTTTAACTGAGTAGTATTCTTTTTCTCCCTGTAGTCTTTCTCTCTTGCATGCATGTCTCTCAGATGCACCAACAAGGGAGAGAGATATGGAATACCACTGCTTTGGATGCATATTAATATATATATATTGGTGCACATACTTTATACAAAATATGTAATATAAATAATAATTTATTTTAAAGCATACATGTAGGACAGCTTGCATACAAGGCTTCAGTAATAACCTCCAGTAGTGAGGTCAATGGTCCCCTAAACTGACTGACAGACAACTTTTGATTCACTGTTTGATACCAAGATCAGAGCATCCTGCTTTCACTACAAGTCTCAGAACAGGAATCTCAATGTACTTTCTGTTATCAAGAGAATATCCAAAGGATTCAAGCACCAAAAACCTATTTAGAGTAACTTCAACACTGGAACAAAATTATGTTTTGTAATAACAAAATTAGCGACAGTTCATACAATTCGAACAGTCAGCTGAGGAAGGGGTGTCCTCTTTGGCTCTTCACAGCAAAGACCTGTGGGTTGAGAGGAGTTTGTGAAGGGAAACACCCCTGTCACTAGATTTACCGAGGCTGAGAAGAGCCATGAGGGGCATGAGCACATGGTCTTTGCCATAATTACTTGTGACCACTTTCGTGAAGAAGTTTTCATATTCTATTTCTCTTTTCATTTTCTGTTTCATATGTAAAAAACGAATTCACAGGCCCCTGTGGCCTTTATCTAGCCGGTTTTCAAAAGATGACAACAAACATCAGCGTTACTGTCCTTTGGCTCCTATGTGCTCTACAGTCGCAGGACCAGCACCCTCGCAGGAAAAGCTGTAAGGGCATCTCGAGGAGAAGCGAATGATCTGAGGTTTACTGCCAGGCAGACTGGAGAAGAGGTATCCCACAGCAATGCCCTGGTCACCGCATCTCAGCTTTCTGTATCTCCCATCCCAGGTCATCCCTTCAGTGCCGGAGGTGGAGGAGGCACTTCAGGATGGAAGCCCAGCCCTCCCGCCAAAAGGGACAGCAAAGAGCCCGACTGTGCCCCGGTCTGCTCTGGAAACAACATGACAGATGGAGCTGGCCACGACCCTTGGAGTTTTGTTGAAAGGGGAAATGCCAGCACATTTTCAGCAGTTTGATTGCAGTTATCAAGACTGAACATTTCTAAGCCTCTATCTCTTGAATATTAAAATATGTGTATATATTTGCTTGCATCCTGTTGACATTTGATGTCCTCCAGGACCATGAATGCCCCTTCCCTACAACCGCCACTGATGCAGAGTCCTGTTGTCTCTTGCAATGGCCCAGCATGGAAAGAAAACAGGCATCACAGAAAAACGAATTAGCTGTAGGCAGGGGCTTTTGAACTGAGGACATTTTGCAGGTAGCTGGTTGCAAGTGCTGGGGCTGTTGAAGTCAAAAGCAATTTTAAATGTGGCAGAAAAAACTTGAAGCCTATGAATTTTTAAACAGTAGGGCTCTGGAGCAATCAAAAATCTTTCAGTGCACCTCTTCAGTAACAACTTGTTCATGTGCCACATGTTTTTCCTCTCTCTAATTAGGTTATAATTACCCTGTTTACAATGTTGTGTGTGGTGAATGCACTTGTGTGTCTTGCCCACTCTTCTCAAGTCAATGGGGCAGCTTGCATCTGGTTCTTGCCCACCTCAGGTAAGTCACTGCCCTCACCAGGGCTGGTTTGCAGCTGCTCACACTGTCACAGGTGGCTCAGCTGCCTGAGCAGAGCAGGGATTTGAGCTGTATCACCTGGATGCCAGAAGGATGCTGGAGCTGCTGGGTTCTGCCTTGCTTTTGCTGTCTTTTTGGTTTTTTCTTAACTGTGAAATACCTCAGTGTCATCTTCTGGCAGTGGGAAGTTCTAAAATGCATTATTTTACCCTTTTGTGGGGCAGGAACCTGGTTTGTGGGTGGCTACAGTGCTGGAGGCTGAGATGCTGCAAATGCTGGCAATCACCTCTCCCAGCCTTGGGGAAGCTGATGGCAAGTGTGGCTTCCTTTGAGCCTGTGTGTTTTGGTTGGGTGCTGGTCAAGCTGGGATGGATGTCCTAGGAGTACCTGGAGAGCCAGAGCTCCCATCCATGGTGGTCTGGGGACTGGTGGTGTTACAGAGACAGGGAGCAGCCGCAGAGGGGACAGTAGGGATGGGCGCTACTGGAAGTATGGCTGAGTGGCCACTCCAGAGTCCCTCTGTGAAGGATGTACTGGGGACACTGCTTCTGAAACACTGGGTGCAATGTGTCCTACAAAATCATTTATTTCAGCTGGAAGTTTAGGAATTTCTTCCCTAAGTATTTCTACTGCCTGGGCAAAAATGATGCCTAAAATCAGCTTCCTCAGATAAAAACATTTTTGTCATATTTGGTACATTCCTATCTGAACACTGAAAGACAGCTGTTTGGGCTGGGTTACAGAGACAAATCTGTTTGTAACTATACTGATCTGGCATTGTTAGTCCTGGAATTAATAGCTTTTTTTATCTGTCTACATCCTATGCTCATTTTTTCCATAGTCAGAGAGTGCCAGAGGAAGCATTATAAGGGCTACATAATTAAAACCAGAAGTGCCTCCCAGTGAACTTCGCAATAAATGCTAATGGCATTTCTAGCCAAAGTAATGCCCAGGGGGACTCATTGCAAATGAACTAATAAGGCCTCAGTGCTGTTGCTTTTATGGGTTTTAACTGCAACTGTACAGCTGAAAGGAGTCAGGATTTGGATTTTGTTCTTCATGTCAGTTTAAGTCCTCTGTAACTGCGGTCACTGACTACTGGTTAAAACCTGTGAGACCAGGTTCAGAAGCCACCCCTGACTCTGTTGTTTATCACCGTGTAACTTCTATTACCATCACAGCCCAGTTTCTCCATTTACTCTTCTGGCTCTACACTAGTGAAAGTTGTTTGACTTCATGGAGCAGTGCTGAAATGAGAAAAGAGCTGGGTGCTGGTGTGAGGAAAGGGCAGTGGGAGGCTGGTAACCTTGAGGTCCCCAATGCCCACCTCTGGGCTGACGCCAGCAGAGGGGCCAAGGGCTGGATGTGCACATCTCGAGGCTCTGCACCCGTTAGGGCAGAAGAAAAAAAAAAGAGGTTAAGAGAGACAAAAATAACATATTTAAAGAACGACCACAAAAATCCAGCGGTCTCATGATGGCTATGCTTTGCAAATACTTCTGTGCCTGATTTTCCAGGCGTGTGTGAGAAGTTTGCACAGGGAATTTTAAATGAAATGTTTTAGGGGACTTTGCTGTAACTGGTGAGGCCTCCCTGTGTCCTGGCCAGCTGAGTGCTTGCTGCAGGGCAGGGGCTGTGGCAGGAAGACAGAAAATCGGGGAGCAGATAACAGCTCAAGATGAAATGCTTTTCTGCTCTGACGGTCCTGAGGATCCCAGCAGTGGGCTGCAGGCAGGCTCTGGTGCCTGGCTTAAATGCTACTGACAGCTACATGCCTCGAATGGGAAGTGTCCCAGCACAGCACAGGGCCTTTTGCTAGTAAAATTCTGCAGTAACAAACCATGCTGCTGGGGAGCAAGCTGGCAGCCCAGGAGGGGAAACCTTCCTCTAAAAGGGAAAGCTCTGCTTGAGCAGGTTGGGCTAGAGGTGGGTGACCGAGAGCCCCACTTGCCAGCTCCTGGTTCCTCCTCCATCCGTCCACACCAACCCCTGCCTATGGCCCTGAGAACCCAAAATGGACAGCTGTTTGCCAGAAGTGACCTA
Source organism: Patagioenas fasciata (assembly GCF_037038585.1). Classification (NCBI taxonomy): domain Eukaryota; kingdom Metazoa; phylum Chordata; class Aves; order Columbiformes; family Columbidae; genus Patagioenas; species Patagioenas fasciata. The sequence continues at coordinate 49,764,483 of NC_092522.1, forward strand.
GATTTGTGAATGCCTGGGCTGGGAGAGGTCTCAGGCACTGGAGCATGGATGTAGGCCCGAGTGACGTGGCTTGGTGCTTGAGCAAGATCCTGCCATGCTGGAAATGAGGGCAACAAACTCTGCTCCTGGCAGAGAGGTGCTGGACACATCTGTGATGAGGATCTGCATGGGGCTACAGGGTCAAAGTTGATTGATCCAAGGCACAATCAAGCTTCACTTGCTCCCAGCCAGGAGCTGTTTTGAGCCAGCTGGTGGAAAGACCATACTGGAGCATACTTCGCTCTTTGCTAAGCTTGTTCTTAGTCATCCATGCTCCTGTAATGTTACTGGTGAAATACTAGTGACAAGGACCTTCCCTGGGGCTGTTGTGGGATTTCGACAGAATCAGTTGAGTTGATACCAAAAGTAGCGGGTTGACTCGAAGCCTGGGTCAAAGTGAGTGGTAGAGATATGGTACAACTTGACCAAAGACTGGGCACTCAACATTTTTTGATCTGGGATGTTTTCCCCGTTCTGAAATCCTTTTAGCGGTTTCTGGAGGAAATGTAGCCAAGGGCCGCACGAAATTTAATATGCCGGGTGTGCCCCAGTGAAAGCAAGTACCTGGGTATGTTATTAAAATGTCTTGCAACTTTACATCTTCTCACTAAATAAGACACTGCATGACTTTCAGTGACAGCAAGACCATTCCCTCAGTGAGAAGAGAGACAGGACAAAACAGAAGGCAAGCAAGAAGCAGCACTCCAGTGTTGGCAGGGCAGTGGGCCAGGAAACTCTCATCTGTTGGGATTTTTGCTGTGACTTTGGCCAGACTCAGAGGCAGCTCAGCATGTCTCAAATTGCAGGTCACGGGGTTTGCTGAACGGCTCAGAGGTGGCTGCACAACCCTGGGGAGCAGCCACCAACAGCCCAGTCCCTCCAGCAGCTCCGGTCACTGCTTACACTGCTGTCAGCCTGGTGGGAGCTCCTAGGTGCTCTAAATCACTGGCAGCAGCTTGGTTTCTCCAGGATGGAGAAGTGAAAATAAGCTGTAATAACTGGCCACAGGCATTTGCAGTATTCTCTGCTCTGGAGGAACTGAGCTGCAGCCAAACAGGTGGAAGCCAAAGTTTTTGGTACAATGCATGGGCCAGAGCAGGCTTTCTCAAGTATAAGCTTATAGGCACACACCAGAAGTTTCCTTCTTGGAAGACGTAAGCTCTGAAAGAAATGTGGCAAGGAGAGCAGGATGTTCAGTCAACCCTTTAATAACAAACAGCTGTAATCAAGTCCGGGCTTCCTACAAGTCAAAATAAATTCTGCCACCAAGCTAACTGGAGCCAATGCTTCAGCTCACATAGCTGGGAAATGTCAGTGTGGAGAGGATCCACACAGTGAATTTTCTCCTCCCATTTGAACTTTGTTCCTTCTTCCATCACCTTTCTTTCTTCCTCCCATCTCTACTGCAATGCTGCATACCACTGCATCTTTTCCTAGCAGCTGGCATTTTACAGCAACAAAGCAATGCTTGTAAAATACTTTTTATCTAGCCACAAGTGGGAAATTTTCAAAGGCTGCCTTCACTCTGGTTATTGGACTTCAGAGAACAAGCCCAGGGGACAAATGGCCAGCTGAACTTCAGGAGCACCAGCACCCTTGCCACTTCTGGTAAGAAGGGAAGCTAAAGCTGAGGTTAGGCCCTTGTGCACCTCTAGTTGGTCACTGAAACCCTTGAACCATCCAAAAACTGCAGAAGACTCCCTCCCCCACCATTTTCTTGTGTGTTTTTTTAATTTGTTTTGTTTTGTTTTCATTCTCTCATTTATTTTGGAGACAAGCATTATGGGAAAACTCTGGTAAACTATTTTTCGAGGGCAGTTACATGTTTTTTGACTTGTTGGTGTTGCAGTAAAATCCTGACCTGCCAAGGGCATTTAGCCCTGTATCTTGGTTCTGTACAAGGCCCAAGTTTCGCAGCCACTAGGCAGCAGAGCTGATAAATGCTGTGATGTAAAGGTTGCCTAATGGAATCTTTTGCCCCAGAAGACATTCAGAGTAAAATCCAGAGTGATGCTTAATGGAAAAATGATAAGCTTCAAAGTGATGTGTTGAGCTGAAGGTGAGTAGAGACACGTCTGCCAGGCTTCAGCCAAGCCTGGCTCAGGGTTATCAGGCAGTTGTCCACCCCAGCAGCCTGCTGCCCTGAGGGAGGTACCTTCAGTGTGCTGAACACATGCACTTGTCCTGGCAAGAAAACCAGGCTGCTGCTGAGGAGCAGGATGAGCTGTGGCAACTTCCCTTGGCATCTTCACCTTGAACATCAGGGAGGAGAACAGAAAGGAGCAATGCTCCTGGGAAGAAGATCTCAGGGGACAAAGGGTCAGCTGAAGGAAAGGGATGAAGTTATGAGATTTGTTTTCTGAGCTCCAACAGGATGGCATAAACTTGGTCTAAGATCAGCACTCTTTGGGTGCAGTTCACTACCACTGGGGAACTGCCGGATTAAGGATGCAAACAAATCTTGTGATCATCTGCCACCGGACATTGACTCTAGAGGGTGCTGTCACAGCTCCCTCTATGAAGATGTAGATCCTCATTGTGAACTACTTGGTTAAAGTACATGCTGAGGTGTAAAGCCCTCTTGTGAAAAGGGGACAGTAAAAGACATTTTCAACAGAAACGTATACAGTGTCCTGTTGAGAAGTATCAGGTGTGCCTGGCTTACCTGCTCTGTAAAGGTTTTCACTGCCATTAACTCTTTTAACTCACAAATGTAAAGGTAGGACAGCCAAATTATGGGTTTGTTGTCACTGTAACAAGAACACGCTTATTCAAGTGGATCATGGGCAAACTCGGACAGCAAAGCTCCATCTGTTGGGGATGCTGCTGCTGAGCAATGAACAGGTCTCTGCCTGCCGGGTGCTGCTCCCATATCCACAGCCATGACCTCAAAGGCAGCTCCGTGCCACCTGAACCTGTGCAGCCATGGCTGAAGTCACCAGTAAATAAATTGATGGCTATCCTTTCACAGGCAGCTGCAGTGAGTTTTCTACACAGTCTGTACAAGTCTCCACTCAGTCATGGGAGCCACTGACTCCACATGCTGAGACAACACCCAGATGCTGTGGATTTGCCTTTATTAGAGAGGACATTTAAAAGCTAAGATGGAGCTTAAACAAGTCTGAAGCAAACTATGTGCAGGCCAGATCCTAAATATAGTTGGAATACCAACTGGCTGTCAAATGTCTCCAAACCAAATGCTTCTTCAAATGCCTTTTGTTGGTAGAAATTCAGCTCAAGTATAAAACAAATTTGAGTTGTTTTTCAAAATACATTTCTAGAATAAGTGATTGTGGGCGGGCAGAAGAAAAAACTATCCTTGTAGCTGCATGTTTGATTGTCTTATGCTTTGAGAACTTGCTGCATAAGACAAAAGGCAGAAAGTGAGACTGCCCAGCGGCCTCTGCTAGCATCTTCCTTTTCATGATGTGCTTTTAAAACCCACATGTAACCATCCACAGCCAGAAAAACAGCGTTTGTCATTGTCAGTTCTGGTCATTTGCACCAAGTACAGTGAGCCTACCAATGGGAAGCAGTGAATTAATTTCTTGTTTTGCTTCGCTTGTGTGCACAGCTTTTGCTCTGTTAAACTGCCTTTACCTCAACCCACAAGTTTTTGCGCTTTACCCTTCCAAGTCTCTCCCACATCCTACCTGGGGAAAGTGAGCAGCAGCTGCATGGTGTTTAGCTGCCCACTGGGGTTAAACCACGACATGCAGTTTTCAAATTGCTCCTGCAATATTGATCCAGATACTGATTTGGATTACCTGAAGACATTGGGAAGGCAGGTGGTGTTAGCTCTGAGTCTATTACAGTGAAGTATGAATAGATTTTAGTCTTTATAGAAGTCCCACATCCCCTCCTGTCTCCAGATGTTAGATAAAATGATAAAGCAAAGATACTTCCCCAATTAGCCTCACTTAAAAGCTTGCAAAACAGCTGCAGGGGTTGATGATTTTTTAAAATTTTCTGATCTGAGAAACTCAGTTTTTAAATTCTAGACCAGATCATACTTGGCTGCTTCTCAGGCAGATTCAAGATGCTCAAAACAACTCAAAAGGTACTGAGGAAAGCAGAGTATAAAGGACAATACACAAAGAAACACAAAACCCTTGAATGTTCTATTTAAAGTGACTTTATTAAAACATTGTTAATATAAAATGTGACCAAGTACAATTTTTTTTTTGTAAGAATGTTTAATAAAAACATATTAAAGAAAGGAGATTTGACTCTTGTCCAAGCACAGGAAAAACCTACCAGGATAAGAAAAAAGTTCTGCAGCATGTTCTACCAGCTGGTCCCAATGTGTGTGAGGGTTGAGTTAGCCGATGGAATAGCCAGGCAGCCCAGGTTTTTCCCTAAGAAGCTTTAATGTATTTAGCAGAGGTTTAAAGTAACACTCCTTAACAGTAGGAGACTTTGCTTTCAGATCTCCCCATATTAAAGCAAGATTAGCACACACACCTTCATGTTGGATTCAATAACTTTTCAGCAGCTGAATGTACAAAAAATAGATTCATTGGTAACTGTAAACCCCAGGGTTAACATTTGTCAGCTTTCAAAAGAAGGTGCAAGTCAATAATAATTATACACCTAAAGAATTTATGCTAAAGTTGTTCTAAGTATATTAATGCTGGATGCTCACAGCAAATGCTAAAAAAGGTCAGCTATGATAAAACCAGCAGTAAAGTCCAGGCTGGCAGAAACAACAAGTATTTTCTGAACTGCTGAATGCAGAGAAAATATCCACAATTACAGGAGTTTGTACATCTGAGGAAGGATGTAAAGAAGCTTTCAGAAGTCTATAAATAAGACTACACAATGACTTATACTGTATGGCAATCTTCCCCTTCAGCTAAGAAACCTTTTAAGGAAACACCAGAAAAACTGGAGGTTTTGGGCTTGGCGGTTCTACTCTTTTGCAGGGGAAGGAAGGGAAGGGGACAGCTTACAGCATTTTCCTTGATCAATACGTAACTTTTAATGCTCCATCAGCATCCTCTGCTTGTTCAGAGCGAGCAGCACACCAATTAGAGGTAAGGATTCTTCCAGGACATCTCAAAGTCTTCCTGTAACAGCTAGAAGAAAACCCTGCAGCATCCAATTCTGCACATTTAACTGCCCCTGGCACTGAACCAGATGTCAAGTGCTAATCCACGAGAAGCCTAGCACAATCACAGTCTAGGAGATGGTGACCTTCTTATAGCTTTGGCTGGGACCCATGAGGCCCATTAGAGCCCTGTGTTTTGCCTTCTACCCCAAACAAATGCTGTGGGACTATTGCTGAGGTAAAGGGAAAGGTGAAACCTTTGGCATTGGAGTAGACCAGTCACTGGTTGTGCGTAGGGGGAATTAAGGCTTCAAGGTGAGGTAAACACAGTGAGAGTCAGTGTGTAAATCATGCTGCATTTCAGAGACGACAGATTCAAACAACAGCTAGTCTTGTTCTCTACATTTTAAACACCAAACAAAGATCATTTGAAAGCAGAGCTGGAGGCAAGGCTGCCGAGGGCCACCTGGAGTTGCCTCTCTGCACCGCAGGAACAAAGGTAACCCCAGTGCTGAATGCTGAAGAGGATGCACTCACAAGGAGGAAAAAGCACCAAAGTTGATGAGTCCTTGAGACAATAAGCTGCTTAAAAATCAAAGAAGCCTTGTACTGCTGTGACCTCCCAGAAACACAGTGGTTTCCCAACACAAAGGTAACCTACACTCCAGCAATTGCCAGTGCTGTACTCCCAGCACTTCTGCTATGAAGAGTTACGCTCTAGCAAGGAGCAGTGACATCGTTAGGGCAGTGACATCGTTAGGCTCACGTTCCCTGAAGACAGATGTTCCCATTCATGAGGTGTCATCCCATTCCCCTCCATCCACCCCCAAGTCTTTAAACCAAAGACCAGAAACACCCATAATTTCCCCAGGTCATTTTCCTAACACTTGTGTTATTTTAGCAGATTTGTAGGGCACTAACACAGTCCTTCATTTTGGCAATGCCTTTGCCCTCTTCAAAAGAAAAGTGTTTTTCAAATAAGTGGTACAAAAGCTACTTTCAAACTAAATTAAATATAGAAATCAACGCAATTCTTCTGTATGCTTATTTTTCACGTTTTTGCTAGTCATCTGAAGTACAGAATTATTGGCTTATTTGGAACCATTGCATGTGCAACGCTACTTCTTATAAGTCATGCTAGCAGGCTTTTGATTGCAAACAGCAATCTGGTCCTGTAGGTTCCATTTTGAGGCTACGGAGACTCTCCTTTGTTTTTCTTTAACATGTATACGGTAACTTCCCCCATTCTCTCAACACAGTAGCTACCAAAAATTTTAACAGGTATTAAAAAAAATATCCAAATGAAACCACACTTCTATCACTGTTTAAAAACCAAAAATGCATATGGTATTACAAAAGTTTATACAAAGGCAACACTTAAAGAGTTTGAAAGTTACTTCTAGAAAAAGACACAAATGCTAGTAAATTAACATACAAGAAGATATTCCACTCCTTCCCCAAAATTGGTTTGATCTATTTTGAAGTATCTTTTACCAGTTGTCTAGAAAATCAAAGCCGGTCTTCAAGATAACATTGCTTGTACTAGTCTGCAAAGGAAAAAAAAACAAAAGAACTAAGAGGTGGTTGTTAATTCTGGTATTACAAACTCAGTACTTGACAGCCTATCTACAAAAGAGAGTCTAAAATGCTGTCTGACAATATTTCAAGTTCTTCACCTTGCTCTAGGATACCTAAGAACCTACACCAGAAAATGCTAGACATATAGAAAAATACTCACAATGACCAAAAAGGCAATTCCAGACAATAGCAACAACAAAAAATTCTTGTAGTGGTCTGCAGGCAAAATGTTATTTTTTTCCTCATGGAAAAACTCATAAAGATCAATTTTTAGACCAGAGTTGGAATTGCAGAGAATGACACAAGCACAGAATGTAAGCATCAGTAATTCAAGGGACTGCCTGTTGCAAGGACAGCCAGTTGTTTCCAGAAAATCAGATATTTTAAACTTTGTTGACAAGTTATTCACTAGGCTATCAAGAACATGCCGACTCCTGCAGTGCTGCACTTTCAGCCACGACATTTAAGGTGATTTTAGTGTTCAGGATGACTATTCAAGGGACACAGCTGAGTCCCTGTATTCTCTTCCTAGAACATGGCTCTCTCCCCCAGAACAGGGAAGATAATCCAGAAAGAGGAAACAGAGAAAATTCTGTCATCCTATCTATCTTCTCTGCTACTGTGTACACATTTTGACATGGGAGGATTGTTTCTCCACAGAGAGAAAAATAAGGCTTTTCAAACTATTCCACTTCGCTTGAAAACAATCACAGAAGAATTAGAACTGTAACAAACCACTAATTTGTAGAAAAACGTGATAAAGCCTTTAACTAAAGGACCACTGTAGTCACCATTTGTAGCAAAACAGGTCAAGAAGCATTATGTCTTAGCTTCAGAAAAAAATAGCTAAGCATAGGGCTCCAAATACTGAAGTGGCTCAAGTATGGTTCTCTCGTAAGTGCTACCACTTACTTCTCTTGCAAATATTTACCTCATTCTGCATCTTTCTGACCTTACATCACCTCATTTGGAATCTAAACAATAATTATTGGGAAAATATGGTAGAGAAAAAGGTACGCGACATGCTGAAGGTGTCCAGCAATATGTCCAGTGTATGCCAGTGATGCTACATATTTTATACAGAACTGCACAGCTCCGTTTGAAGATCCACTCCTCTACTTCACAGTTTTCCAGTTTCAGATCCCTTCCTTTTCTTTCCCTCACCTGCTGTTCCCTTTCTTTTCTCACAGATCAGCATCTGTTTTTTAAATAGTTTCAACTAGCTATCAAGCTGCTTAAGGTTATTTTTTGTTTTCGAGTTATTTGGTGGGGGTTTTTGTACTGAAAAAAAAGTAGAGAAGGCTAATTCTGGAAGCTCATTCTATTTCCACTTTGGACTTTAAGACAAAATACATTTGAAAGCAGCCCAGCTGCCTGGAAAGTGGCTGCTGGGCTACCACTTAAAACAGCTGAGAAACTAGTTTGCCATTCACCACTATGTTGCGCGTACCAATAAAGTATCTTAGACTCCATTTTATCTACTTTTCAAGTTAAAAAACTTTTTTTTTTTTTTTGCATCAAGTGTTTTGCTGTTTCAAGAACAAACAAAACAAAAAACAATAACAGCAAAATCCAGCTTCTTTTACTTGATTTAACAAGCTCTACCCCAAACTGTTAGGTAGCTTGCTGTTAGCCACTGGATGCCATGTCAGTTATTTCTGGTATTTTATTTACCTGACGCCCTTATCTTATGCACTCTACTACATTTAAAAATAGTTTATTGAAACAAACAATAACAGCTAACACATCCTTTAAATTTGCAGGATAAAAATCCAGCAAGCTTAGGTATGGCCTAACGCTTTATGGAGTCGCTAATCTTCCAGATCAACCTTGTCAGATTTCAATGTGCTATACAGTTTTAAAATCTAAGGACAGCGGATATAGCAATCCTTACCTGTCCAGGCATTTGTGTATCTGTAAGTATAGTACCATCAGTATCTTCCTTGTTTGTCCTAGAAGACGACAGGTCCTGTGGTGGGTCAGGAAAAAGGAAGTCATCTAGAGAACTAGGAGGGAGTTGAGTGGGTCGAGCTTTCTCCCATTCGAGAGATACAGAAGGTAGGCTGGGGGCGGCAGACTTCTCCGGCTTAGTTACGCTGGGCTTCTCGGCTCTTGCCATCTCCTTTGGAGCAGATTCTTGTCGGTAAAAAGAGGGAAGGGGTTTCTCTCCTTTCTCCATGGACTTGATCTGGCTGGGGGTCAGGGACTGGAACTCAGACTTGTCTCCTTCAAACTTCGAGCGCTCTGCATTTATCTTCCAGAAAGAGGACTCCTCTTCCTTTCTGGATGCTATCAACCCATCGGAGCCAGGGGTCTTATTGGCCTGAGAAGATTTAGGGACTTGGACTCCGAGTGCTGCTTTAACGGGCTGCCTCTGTTCATTTTGCAACTGAGCACCACCTTGTTCTTGTATGGACAGAGATGCAATGCTGAACTCCATCTGACTCTGTTCAGGGTTAAAGACAAACAGTATTTCAAAGCCCTTCACAAAGACACAGTTTTGAACTTCAGATCCTGATGCGTATAGATAACAACTCTGCCCATGGCTAGGCACTCCCAGACAGCAGATACCACAGCAAAGGTAACTTATTTTCTCCACACATGTCTATCTTTGCAGCTACATAAAAATAATATTTTTTAAAAGTCTGAACTGCAAGCAAACCTAAGAGCCCTAGACCTGCTGCAGATGAGTCAGACAAAGCAATCATGTTTGAGTTAGTGCCACACAAGAGAGCAGGGCATAGAGTGCACAGCACTAAAACACTAAAATAGCAGCACTGAAAGATCAAAACAGTTGTGGATGCATTTTAAAAAACACAGATGTTTCACACGAAAATACAAAGCAAAAAAGCTTTACAGTTTAGTTTAAAAGGCAATCTTCCATTATAGCCTTTGAAATAGCTGGACATGTCACAACTCCGTCTACTTCCAAGATAAAGGATTAGATGTAATGGGTATGCGTAGATAAGTGCTTTTTATAATTCTAATGCCTCTCTGAAGGAAGAGAAACAACTCCAGCAGGACCAGTTCTTCACTTATGCCACAGCCTTGTTTTGTTTTTATTTGCAGTGCAGACAGCTGTACTCATTTCTGAGAAGTAACACTGGGCCAAGGAAGCAAGTAACCACAGTTACAGCATGATACAGATCTTGCAAAGCCACCCAAAAGTGAACAGTGCTTAAAAATGTTCATTTAACTTACCACCACTTCAGTAATCTCGATTGTCAACTAGCTGGACACTCTTTAGGCTAATAAAAGTTAAGCCTTCTTTTTAACTGTGAGGGACACATAGGTGTTACTGTACATAGGAGAGCAGCACAAAAGAAAGTGCCAGAAAAGAACAACCTAATGTCTAGACTTCTGTTTGTAAAATGGAACAAACAACGAAAAAAAAAAAGCATTTACTGTTAGAGCGACAGTGTTGTCATTATAGGCCTGATTAGTTTTGAAAAAATTCAGAGGACATTTCAAATGCTAGCTTTTGCTACAAGTCGTTAATAGATACTTTTGAAGTTCATTACAGATTTGTCATGTTTTCCCCATTCTACTTCATTAGCTGGCCTCTCCTGAATAAAACCACAATAGCATTTATGGCCCTGGGTCTAAAACAAGTCCTAGTTGCATATCATTTTCACTAGAAGTGTTTGATCTTGAGTCCTACATTATTGTGCATGTCAAGTTCAAAGGGCCTCTAGATCTGGCAGGCCTCACCCGCTTAGTATTTAATATTCAGAAACTTCTCATCAAAGTGCAAACATCAACTCAGCAACTGATTATTTATAAAACTTTTCTTTTATACAGTCAGCAGCTGACTACACAGAATTTGATTCATGGACTAACATCTGAAGTTCCTAAAGAATCAGATGCATTAGAAATTTCCCAAAATTATAGGCAAGGAAGCACCAAGTTCTGTGTTTTCATTAAGAATATACTATGTTATCAAAAGATATAGAACATAAACAAGCTGTAAGTAATTATAGCTCAGCTAGAAAAGGTGAGTGCAAGGATACATGCAACTCCTACCAAACAGCTCAACACCTCACCCTGCCTGCAAAAAAACTAAGAGGAAAAACATTAGAACTCCAATTTATTTAAAAAAAAAAAAAAAAGCCATGACATGAAGTTAAAAGCATGTGATTTATCCTTAGATAAATTCTGCATAAACAAACAATGGATGCAATGGTGTTAAGGATTATTTACAGCTACTGTCATTCCCTATATTAAAATATAGAGGTTTATTTCCCTAAGCTTATTTGGCAACACTATTGAATAGAGATTAACCACCCTGAAGTTAAGACGCTTTACTAGTCCAGAATTGACAAAATCCCTGCTTAAAAAAACCCACAACACAATATAAAATAAACCTGTACTTCTCTAATATCCAAGGAAAAAAGCAAACAAACAACTGTCTTGGAAGACTGAAGTACCTTGCCATATAGGAATTTAAACAGTGCTGCTTTCTATCCTTCAACAGCCTTCCTTCTTCTGAGCAGCCTGTCCCAGGGCTCACACTGGAGATGACAGTAGCTCAAGGCCTTCACAGCAGCAATCGGGCTGAGTAAAAAGATTCCTTTAACCCCCAACCCAAGAGAGAGGGAAGATCAGTGCTGAGAGGGCAGAGGGGCCATCGCAGCCCCAGAAACACCAGAATAGTGTTGGAAACAAAATCCAGGAAAACCATCGAGGGAAGGGAAGCAGGGGTCTGTTAGAATGAAAATTAGGAAAAGGAAAACCAAGGTTTCGCCTTTCAGTATCAGCAAGCTAGACAAGCAAAGCCAGGCCTCTAGAAGTTCTTATGCTGTGGAGCAAAAGCCACTGCCTGTGGTCATGTTTTACGTCCTTTCGTATGGGTCCAAGTATCAGCTCAGCAGCAGCTTCTAGTGTAGAGAAGAGTATGGCACTGGGGCACAACTTCAGGCAGGTGTACCCCTCCCAACCCACTTGTGGATGGATGTTCTGGTGAGGATGCCCTCTTTGTCCTTTTAGAACAGAACGTGGGGTGTACCTTGCCGTTCCAAAAGACACAGCCACGGGACTTCTAAGATTACATATTTGTCTCACGGTATGCTTTGGAGGTTAAACAGTTCATAACCTGACATGGGGTAACCTGAATGAAAAGACTTCTTCAGGAGTTTGCTTTCTCCCCTAAAGAAAAGCAAAGAAGACAAGACTACATTAACAGGTTCTGAAAGCACCGTCTCTTGGCGTGACGTAAATACAGCCCTGAGAGGTCAGATGTACAATTCTGCCTCTGGCATTTAGCTCGAGAAGCTGAGAACTGCTGTGCACCAGCCACAAATTGTTCTATTTTCCTTGCAACATAAAATTTTTCTATTTGACTTTCAAGGTTACTTAAAATGTCTGAACCCCTAAGAAATAGAGCTGATGAAAGAAAACTATAAATATGCCATATCTTTCACACCACAAAATTGGTAATAAAATACTATAATCTACCTCCAAATCAGAGCAGAAAATTTACTGCAGAGATGGAGAAGACCCATGTGTGTAACACCCCACATGCCGACATCTAAGCCATGAGTATGCCTGCATGTTCTAATGAGCGGATAGACACTAGACATGCGAGTTTAACTATTGTCCCGCTCTCAGTTTTTTACATCAGATTGCAAACTGGCAATTGATTGGGTCAACCAGAAAGGGAAGGAAATGGTAGTTAAAATACAGTTACACGCCCCCTGCCCCCTCAAAAAAAAAAAAAAGTCTCCCTTTCCTTTAGGTTTGCCAGTCATGAGGGCATCTTGATGCACATCTCTCCTTGTCGCAGCCGAAGCGATGACGGCAGCAGGTCGGTGAAGGGCCGCGTGTCCCCTGTCCCAGGGCAGAGGCAGAGCCGGGCTGAGCTGCAATCGCTTGTGCACCTGAGCGTTCGGCAGTCGAACCGCCCCATGATGCTCCGCCAGCTACAAACACTCAACACTTTGCTAAGATTTGACGGTCAAAAGCGATTTGTCATTTAGGCACAGTTTGGGATTCTAGAGACAGGGTTTCAGTCCCAAGCCGCTTTCATAGATGATTTTTTTTTTTATGACTATGAATGAGCTGCAGTTTCTGGACTTCAACTGCCCACCTAAGGAATAAACCAAAAATACTTTATTTTTCCTACCATTTGTCCAAATTGTATTTCTGGGAACCATTAAGCCCAGAAAGTCTCAAGAGTTTACACACAGGCTGGTATAGTCCCAACAGCAATTTCTAGAAGTTATCAGAATTCAAATAAAAGTTATTAACAGCAGTAGCATTTCCAAGATACTGCAAGAGCAAATAATTTTCAACCCATTTAAGAGAGAGAGGGCAGAGAGAGTGTATGTGCAAGATGCATGAAGTAGTATCTTCAGGCAGAGCAAACCTAGAAGTCTGTGTTCTTTTCAGTCTTACCCCTCTGGTCTCAACTGACTGCAGGATTAAAATAAAGGCTTAGTAGGTCTTGGATCATCTTTCTGTCTAATAAATATAAGTAAGATTCAAAACTGTAGATTTTATGAAGTTGCATGTCCATCTTCCCTTAAGAAGGCTATATTAAGGTATTTAGGAATTTTATTTATTGGATTAAAAAATTTAGATATAACTTCAGTCTCAAGGCAGGGGAAATTCAGCAAATCAAAATACTGGCTGTATATACTCATGGGAAACAATGTATTCTAAAGGAGAATGTAATGATTTGGTAATACCATATAAAATCAGGTCTCAGTTCATAAGTCTATATTAAAAACAAGATGACCACAAAGGACCCAGGATGGCTTTTTTTAAGCATCTTATTCACTCATCAGGAATGTGTAGTATTTCACTAAACAGTCAGGCAAACACAGCCAAAAGAAATTGTTTTGCTTGGCAGCCTGAAAAATCCAAATTGTTGAGACAAAGACTGCAGAAAGAAAAGCAACTTGTTTTAAGCACAGCCTGATACATGCAGAGGTAAGAAAGCCAAGTTTAAAATGACTGGGAAAATGACTTTGCCTTGCTGAGTGTACAAAACCAAAATAAATATGTGACCCAAAGTAGTTGCAGTTTTTGCTTTGTTTCCTGTGCACACAGTGGGTGCTTTCAGGATCTTTTCAGAGTCAGAAAGAAATCTTCAGGTCAGCAGAGACCAAACACAATGGCAAAAATAGAGCAAAACACTCAAAAATAATCTAAGTAATTTTAGTCCACACAACACCAGAAAACACCAAAGTTACAAAACGTGGAGCTTTGGAGGAAATTTCATGATCTACTCTTCGGTGATAAGAACAGCATTCTGCCCTGCCACTGTTAGTTGCCAGCCTGAGAAACTCATACCTACAGTGCCTGGCGTGTACATGGTTTTAGGCTCAAGACCAGCTGTCTAAAGATTGATGCAGGTAATTGAATCCTTAGCTGAGAACACCTGGCCATGTAGATTGAGATAAACCTTGAACACAGCTCTTATTACTGCAAGCTGGTTTGTTTTTGTTTTTCTCATAAACTAATAGTCAACAGCAGTCTTACAGCACTGTTTTAAATATCCGCAGTCTAGATCAAAAAGGGAATGGAAAACCCCAAACCTCAGGCATCACTCTTCTTTCTTTCCAGGGAAGCATTGCCATTTGTGCCAGCTTGATAAAAATAATCACGCCAAAGAATAGTTTGTAAGAAACAATTCTAATACCAGGCTGCTAAGGAAGGAGGGGGGCAAATTGTTTTCTGCCACTTTCTTCCAATTAAAACAAAGCACAAAACCAACTAGGATTTGTACAAAGAAGGATATTGAAGACTGCCTTTTAGTTTTAGATAAAGAGAACAGTTTGCAAACCACATTTTTAGAAGTGCAACATATTTTTTTTTCTTTCTAAATCATCACTAGGATTAGGTTGCTTCTGTAGCAGAGTAATTAGGGAATTCAGACAGGGAGGCAGCAATCAGATTATTGAAGGGTTTTAAGCTTGACACTCTTTTTGAGTTTTGTTTGTTTGTTTTTAAACCCATCTTGAAGGTTTCTCTTTTCAACAAGTATCTGAGGGCCTGTTGAAAGTAGAAGAGAGCTGAAGAAGGAAAAATCCAGGAGTTTAAATGAAAAAAGTACAAAAAAATACTCTAAAAGCTACTTTCACAACTATTTTACCTGTATCATGAATAACATGATGCACATGTGTAAATTTTAAGCATTTGGAATGAAACTTACGTTAGTTAATAGCATGAATTGGAAATAGATTCCGACTGACTCAGACGCTGCTCTGTGCAGCAAATGTGCTGGCTGAGGTGGCGGACGGAAATTGTATTTTCTGTCCACTACTAAATTCATTAAAAGTTCTGAGTTTGAGAAGAGTTGCAGAGAAATTCTATTTCCAAACCCAGGCATGATTCCTGTTTTCCATTTATATCTTGGGGTCTGTGCTGAGTTTCACTGAATTTTTACTTCAAACAAACCAAGAAACCTCAAAGGCCAAACTCAGCCAAAATGTCAGCTTTCATCTCACTTAAACTGGAACCCATAAGCAGAATGCCCTAAATTCATAAACCTGGCCTTAGCTCCAGTTAAAAACGTAACCCACATTTCAAGATGTGTTATGTTTATGAGGGCTCCACCCATGAACCAAATCACTCCTTCCAGTTCAATCTCTGGTTTTAAAATATCAGCTTATTTGCAGTGCAATGAAAACTGTTTGCTTCCAGAGTCGTTTTACTGCTGAGAAGTGCTACAGTTTTCTATTAAAAATATTAATATTTTAAATGCTAACAGCCAACTCAGCAATTCACACTGTATTTCTGCTTTGTTCGTCTTCTTAAAGAACTTTAAATATACACCAAACAGCTAAAAATGGTGGATATAATCACGGAAGTGTCTGCTGTGACACAAGTGACTTAAAGCCATATCTCACATTTGTGCTTAAAATGAAAACACAGAAAGTTTACTTTTGACAGAAGTGAAGTTATCAAGCCCTTCAACAATGATCTGCCCAAAATGACAGCAATTTAGTACACTGTTCTCTGGGTAAGTTTGACAGCCACGGAATATTAGGGAATCTGTTGCACCAGCTACCATGAGAAAAATTTGTCCATACCTAATCAACTGGAATCACCATTGGCATCACTGTTAACAGCTGAGAGAGGCTCCAACCTGCAAGAAACAAGCTCTCCCCTCTTCCCACTACCCTCTCAGTTTTCCTGAAGTAAGTTACAGACAAATTTTGCTGCTTCAGATTCTTACAGTCTCAATGTTAAAAACTGAAAGAAACAAGCAAACAAAAAACCCAACCAACAAACCAAAAAACCCCCAAGCCTATTGGTTTTACTGATTTGCATCTCTGCTTTCTCCTTGTCTGGAAAAGCAGAGAGTGCCACGTTCCCCTCCTAGGGTAAGCCAGAGCACATTCACGCAAAGCTGCAAAAGAACAAAGCAATTTTGTCATCACAGAAATAATGTGCAAAAAAAAAAACGCAAACCAAAACAAAAACTCTGCATGAAAGGGAGGCCAGGGAAAAAAATATTATGGAAAGAATAACCCATCATGAGGTACAGCTCATGGAATGGAAAGAGCCTGACAGCCTAAAATAACAGTGGGAACAGATGTGGCTCACACGACACTAAATGTGCATTACAACATGTCAGCCTTACTAAACAGCTCATTCAGGTGTCTTCACTGCTTCCTCACACGGGACCGACTGGGGAAGGAAACTTCATGGAGAAACTGCTTTGCAGTATTATCTCATTAAAGTACTGGTTAGGGAAGAGATCAAGGAGTGAGCACCAAGTGAGATCACCTTTAGAAATGGAAGACTCAGCAGCTGAAGGATTTGGCTGAAAGACTGACACAATATGAGGCACTGGGGAAAAAATAAAAGGAGGAATCCATACAAACCAACCAACTCACACCCTTTAAAGTTGGATAAAATGGATTATCCAGAGTTTTGCTAAAGGAAAAGGTCATGCAACTTTTCAACCTACAGCTGAGGCACAGCTATTAACTCTGGTCAGCAAGGAGAGAGTGGGAAAGCGGGAAGCACAGCTTGATTCCCTGAGACAAATAGTTAATTCAAAAGTAACCTCCTCCCCACCACGCCTTTCTTCAGCAGTCATCAGTGTTTCCATGTCATTCTGTGATTCTTCTTTCATTATAGAAACGCATGAAACTAGATGTCCATTATGGTCCCTCATTTTAAGACACCAGAAGGACAGCAAAAATAATCTTAATCAGCAAGAGATAAGCAGTAGGTTGGGTTGAAAAACACTTCACTAGACATACAAGCATTTAAAATAAAAGATGGCTATCAGTTACAAAGAAAACCCATTTGAGTGTAGATAGATCTCATCATGGATCACTAGCCAGTTCATTACAGAAAGCACTAGCTCAAGAAAGTTTCAGTATTCAGAACTTACAAAACCCTACCAAGACAGAGCCTAGAAACACAACTACAGCTGCCATGTTTCCAAGCCTGAATTTTGGGGTTTGCCCTAGAAAGTAAGAGCAAGACAACAGCACTGCTTCCAACACAGGATTGATTTCACCTCACTGTCAATGAGGCCCACTACTATTCTTTTCTTGGCAGCTTCACCTGAGTACACGCACTCTAAATGCCTCTTTAGTATTACACTAGAAGCCAGTGGCTTCTTCTTCTAGGGTCCTGAAAGACAGGAGGGCTTGTCTGAGCTACCTGGCTTCCACCACAGGAAATTCTCCACTGGCTCATGAACCACCACAGCTTACAAGGGGTTTTTTAAGGCAAGTGAAGACCAGCAATGCTTTCTCTTAAACTGCAGTGTTGTAGGCTGCAAGGACC
The DNA here is from genome assembly GCF_037038585.1 of Patagioenas fasciata. Lineage (NCBI taxonomy): Eukaryota > Metazoa > Chordata > Aves > Columbiformes > Columbidae > Patagioenas > Patagioenas fasciata. The sequence goes on from NC_092522.1 coordinate 49,781,902, forward strand.
CAGGAGCCACATCGAGTTAATCAGCATCTGCAAAGCACAGATGGGGTGCCAGCCAGAGGCAGTGACCTTGAGCCGGGAAGGCTGACAACAAGTCTAGGGTTGGGTCAACTGGATTAATTCAGTATTCACTGGCATTTCCAAATAATTACTCTGCATTAGGCTAAGATTATATTCATAAGCTCATACATGATTATCTACACAGTTCAAGGGCAAAAAATAAAAGAAAGAGAGGGGGGAGCAGCTTTCTCTGGCAGATAAAGCCAGAAAACACAAACTATGAAACGTGATTAAATTAACATACCCACCATACCCGGTTCAGAAAGACAATGAACTGAGGTTTTTCTCCCATATTTTCTTCAACAAAAAGAATTAAACTTTATTTCCCACCAGAAACATGGTACAACTATGTTTCTTCATACTGCAGGTTCAGAAAGATGGGGAACTCTGGCTCTGTGTTAGCCTTATGAGAATTCCATTGTAAATAATACTTTAACAAAATAACAGATGTAGAGTAAAACAAAACACAAAACAAACAAACAACCAACCCACCCCAAAACCAATCCAGCACAGAAAAACATTGTTTTTGAAGGAGCTGCCTTTTGGAGAAGAAATGGCACAATGTTTCCAGCATAGCCTCAGGTTAACACATTCCATTACATTGTAGTACATAATGTAAAGATTAATCATAGGACAGGCTTTAAGAAAAAAAAATCCAAGGAAGTTACCGGATATCTGTATCTTTCTCAACTCATTCCCTAACTACTCCACTTTTGACTTCAAAAGTGAAATGGAGTTGTGCTCATAGAACGCCTGAGACACTGGTCTCACCAAACGTGGAAAGCTGTTTGGAAAGTTTACTATGAAAAATCTGATCATTTGGACTGAATCAGTTTTACACCTGCACTTGAGGCCAGAACATTAGTTCATGAAGTACATTTTGTGCAAATCGAAGCACACCAGCCCCGTTTCATTTGCAGGACAGTCACTTTACACAGCTCTCAGAATAAATATGACATCAGTCTATCAAGTCTCAAATTCAAGACGATATAAAAGCACTAGCAACAGCATTAAATGACAAACCAACTTTAAAAATAAAACTGCTGCATATTTACCTTTGTTTCCCAGGAGAATGGAGCCGAGTGTTCATCTTGCCAAGTTATGTCCTGAAATAGAATTCAAGAATGACTAAAAATCAGCAGAGCAGCTTTACCTGCTCAGGAGCATCATATGAAAATGACATTATGTTTCATTGCTGGAAGCATAACAACCATTATCATAGAACTAGCTAAAAAGTGAGAGCACTACTTAGTGATGACACTGATTACAGTTGAAGACTGACTAAAAGCAAGTTCTCTGTGGGGAAGATTATCTATTGGTATACCAATTTAACCTAGAAAATATATGAAGGTTTAACCTGGTCTAAACCTCTTGAAATGGTTTCTCTACAAATAGCTTTAAAACATATTATATTTCCAGTTTTCTATTAGGCATTTTCTTTGGCAGACACTAGCAACACACAGGGACAGAAATAACAAGAGAAGTAGGGGTCTTAGGGAAATAAAGTCCCATTTCCTCCTCTGCATAGATCACCGAGCATGTGTGCAACCGGGCAGTCGTGTGGTAGCAAAACAGCTGCACGTCCATCAGGCCATGCCACAGCTGGATCCAACCCTGACAAGACACATCACTGCACCACTTTGATGACGATCAGTCTGAAATAAGTATTTGGTGCTGTTGAAAGAACCACACGATGTCCAGAGTGAAATCCCAAGCTGAAATAGCTTTTTACAGAAGTTGTTTATCTGCAAATAATCTCAACTTGAGAAATTTAAATAATCTCTTCATTCGCAGCACGCCCTTCAGAAATACCTGCAGCCCACATCGAAAAAAAAAGAAGGGGTGAAAAAAAGAAAATTGTTGTTCACATTTGTTCAAGACTTGCAACAGAACAATGATCGCACTTCTCTTAATCATGGATAAGGCTAATTTGGACGTTGGATGTTCACACTGGTGGAGGTACTGAGTCACATCCTCTGTACTGAGTACAGCATTGCTTGGCCACCCCAGAACATCATGGGAGGAACAGGAATGGAACAGTGGACACCAGGAGTGACCATGCGCAAGGAAGGAGAGAACAGAACAAGATCTGGAGTGCTTGTTTCCCACTCAGGGTGTTCAAAGAATAACAGAACTAGACCATGTCCTAAGCTAACAGGGGAACTCCACATCCTACCATGACTGCCCTTCTCATTTCTGACCTCTATCTTTCTAGAAATATATTTCTCAAACATTTCTCTTACATCACCCTAGGCAGATTTTGCTGGCCAAGGGATATGAAATCACAATTAGAAGTGTCTGAAACCATCTCCTACACATGAAAATGTGTTGTTCTCCAACTATTACCCATCTGTGAAACAACAGGTTTCTAGCAGCAAAGTATTTGTGGTATATATGAGGGTGATCCCATGCTTCTAAAAATAACTGGGATAATCAGAAACCTCCTAAAAGGAAAGGTCTGGGCTCTGCTGGACCACACATTCTGTCCAAAAAATAAATTGGGTACAGGAAATTCTTGCCAGGAACACAAGTGTAATACCAAGTTCTCTCATTCCAGGAAATGGATACTCATATTTATTAACATTTAAAGGAAACAAAGGGAGTAAAAGTCCACTTTTTAGCATCTGTTCTAACTTCTGTCAGTATGTGCACTGTGGACTGCTGCTGACTACATGGAATGCCACAGCACTTAGGTGGGATACCTCGCAGCAGGTGAGTGTCAAATGATTTCAAAATTATTTTAGGACTGTATCCTCTGCTTCTGAAACTGGTGGAGTGGGCACTTCATTTCTGAAGTGTGCATGACAGGAATCATGATCCAGGAGGGAAATGAGACGGGAGAGTCCAGCCACTGAATCGAGTCTCACACACAACGTAGGACTGTAATCCTTCTGTCCACATGGGTCTGGACAGATCAGTACTCAACTTCAATAAACGACAGAAATAAAGTCCAGCAAACAGTGCAACATTCCTACATGCTGTCACAGCACCTTAAAGCTCCAGACATGTAGGCATAGCTGTCAGTGGAACCTACCCAAGTAGTTTAAAGGAACTATGACTTCTTGTCATTTACAGGACATGCAAATCAGCTGTGGACCGGTTTTAAATTTGGGAATGAGCCAAGACCATCCTCATCCTGGATTGGAGATAGACAGTTCTTTATTTTCCTGTATTTGAGGCAAGTGTAGACAGCACTGGAAGGGACACTTCTTCACCCAACACTCCCTGCACATCCTCAACTCAGCGATCACACTGCTGCTGCAAACAAACCCCGCTGACAAAAGCTGCCTGCAGAGGGGCAGAAAAGCTGCGCAGGGAAAGCAGAGTGAAGGTATCAGGTTGCTGTACACCAGGATGCGTCATTCCCTACAGGATGGAGCAAATAGAATCTTCATAGAATCTGATGTCTTCTCAACCACCATTGCACTTGTTGGCACCTCAACTTGTAACCTCAACCTTCAGGTTAGGTAGACAAAAAGCTCCTGAAATGAACTAATGGTATTTTGGTACCAGTTGTTAAAAAGTTCCTGTAAGAAGCAAAATCGAAGACTTCCATAGATTACTTCAAAAGATGGAAGTAGTAGACACTTAATAGGCAGAAGCAGTTCCTTGAAAGAAAAGGACTAAAGATTTTTCTTCCTAAAAGGCCATATCTCAGGCCACACAGCCCAACACACCTCACAGCTAGTATGTCTGAAGAGCTTTGTCCACATTCAAGAGCTCTTCCATGAGATCTAGTAAAGGATAAAACAGCACAAGACATGGTTTGAGGATATAAAGCTCCAAGGAGCTGATGACTGCAGTTATTTGAAGTGTACTTAAAGCCAGGATGAGGGGGACGGTTATAAAGTTATGTCCATTGTCAGGGAAGGAAAATAAGTTTGTGCTCTCACACAGAGGACATGCAGAGGACCAACTGAGAAGAACAACAACACAGTTCAACAGTTTCCCATCTGATGCACCTGATTCATATTCAGCACCAACAAAATCCAAGAAATAACTTTGCTTTCTGTAAGAATAAACAAGTTCTCACACACTTGAAGAAAATGTGAGCAAAAGTATCAACTATTTTAATATTCACAAAAGCAAATTACAAGTAGAAATTCTAGGGAAAAATACTTCAAAGCTTTTTATAATCAGCACATGAGAAGAAATCCATATCTGATCAGCTTTTGTTTCCAGCACACAACAAAGCCTCTCCGGAAAGAAGGCAAATAAATAAACTTTTGTTCACCACCATTAAAGAATGTATTTGTAAGAAATGGAGCCTAATGCAACATATTTCATAGCTAAAAAAAAAGAAAAGAGAGAGAAAGGGGCAAAAATCCAGTCATACACTTGATTTCAACAACCAGCTGCAGAATACATAAAAAAGAATCACAAACTACGTTTGCTGTATGTAGGCAGCTTGTTGCAAAACACCATCTGCTGCCAGCATATCTGACATGAGCATTGCTCTGAGCAGCTGAAAGTAACCAGGCAGTCACAAACCCACCAACAAACGCATCTTAAAAGTGTTACCAGAACAGGACTTGCTGGTTATGGGGATTTAACTGCACTCAAAGGCTGCCCTGCATTTTGCATTTTTTAAAGAGCACAAATCTATAAGAGGCCAAACTGAAAAGTTTATTGCTAAATTGAATATTTGTTGCTTTAAAGCATTTTTAAGTAGGAGATAAAAGGGTCAATCCTTTGGCTTGGTGCCAAAGTTCTTAAGGCTAAGCAAAACAAATACCATATCTGCCTTCAGGTAGATAAGTCAAGCTGCCCTATTAAAAGGTGATGAATGAAGCCAACTGAACTCCTATCTGTCTTTCCTCCACATAAAATGTTTACCGCTTCCTAAAGCACATGGTGTCTTCTTCAATGAAAAATTTAATTATTTCAAGTCCAATTCTTTGAGCTGCTGAGTACCACTCAAATACTCAATATCCCTTAAAAAAAAATCGGACCTTAAATCCATGTCACACACTTGTGGATACAGAGGGACAGTATTAAGAGAAGGGTGAGAACTTGTTAACTGAATATCTTAACTACCTTTCACTGAACTAAATGAGGAGGATCCAGTGGTGTCAAATGACATCAAATCAGATGCTTAACACAAGCTGACAACTACAGTGATCAAAGGGTGGTAGCCTCTCACACACTGCTGGTTTTCCACCTGTTTCCCCCATAATGGCTCATCATTTATGGCATTGGATATAAATGGAGAAATGCCACCAACTGGAGGCTTGTTGGAAAAGACGAAGATCTGCGTGAGGGTTGCAGCATCCAAAAGCCCTCCGCAAGAAGACCTAGGCTGTCTAGACACAGGCAATGACGGTGAAGCAACAAATAGACTCCTGGTGCTGGGCCCATGTGCAATAGCAAGTCAATCTTCAGTAAACAGGACAAAGTTTCTTTCAGAGGAATGTTAAATGACCCTATTAGCCTGGAAGAGAGGAAATTATGTGCACCATCTAGACAACATGACTCCAGAACATAGAACAAGATAGAGAGGCAAGAGATGTTTGGTTCCGTAAGGAGGAGGTATTGAAAAATACCAAGGCCTGCAACTCCATCAACGTTCTTGAGCTGCTGTATTCTGGGGTCTGTTTCAAATGGGAAGTCTTGACTTGACATCATGAGGCTGATGGTGGACACATAATGGCTGGCGTCAGCAGTTGTGTGCATCCTCACCATGGAAGTGTGGTGCACACAGGCAGATGCCAAGTGTGTTGGGTGCCACCCAACCCAACTCTGTGCTTTGGAGAGAAATGCTGCTTGGAGAATCAGTGAGCCCAGTTCCTGTATTTCTACTTCTTTCATCAAGCTTTTTGACACATTTAAAAACACCTTCAGTTCTTTGACAGAAAGACAGCAGATTAAAAAAGCAGCTTTGGTGTCCTGTCACCGATCCTGTTTGTGAACTGCATTCACAGTGCATGTACAGCTTCAGTGATTACCTCCATGACTGGCAATGCTGCAATGAGGATGAGATAACATAAGAGGAGCTGTGGTGCTCAGCTGACTCCAGGCATTTGCTAGGAGTCACACATGGTGCCTCAGCGCTCCAGCACTACAAAATGACCGTATCACGGCTACAGGATGCCATGGTCCTCTTACTGCCCATCTGTTTTCTGTCACAGCCTTCCCACACAGCCAACACACTGAAAGGTGTTTTAAAAATATAAGACATGCTTATGTTTTGAGAACTTACAGTTCTGGGCTACAAGTTCAGAAGATTAGTTTGGTGTTAGAAAAGATATATGGGAAATGGTAGGGGCAAGAAGAGAGAACCAATTGTCCACAGATACAAGACCACTACATATACCCCCTGAACGACCTTATCAAAGTAGTCACACGCAAGAAAGTGGGACTGAAATGGTGAGTGTCCTGGACAGGTAAATCAGTATCTTCAGCTTTCATCCTTATTTTGCTTTCTCCCAAGTCCTCCAAAGAACACGAGGTGAAAGAGATCAACTTGCCATGCTTAAGCAAGCACAGGTAGATCGCTACAGATTTCAACATCAGTTAACAGGGAAGATGAGCTGTGGCTGGAAACACGAATCCTTTGGAGCAGGTGTCAGCAAGAACATCATCAGACCAGAACACACTGAAACAGCTACAGCATGGCAAGTGATTTGGAGGTAGGCAGACTATTCTCCATTTCCTTGCCTCAGGACACTGTACACAATGGGACAGGGACAGCAGCCAGGACCAATCTAGTTGTCTCCTGAGTGAGGGCTGGGTGGCCATGGCATGTGCAGCAGTTACAACTTAGAAAGACAGCAGTAGTACAGCTCAGTAAGCTGTCAGACCAGAAGACAATAAGAAAATAAAGCTCTGTAAGCAAAGCACTTGCAAGCCTGGAAAGCTGAACCAAAATGGCAAGAGACCAGCCAGAGTGGCTCTGTAACAGCAGGACAAGGAGGAACAATTACCAAGCTAGGGCAAATGTCCAGGAATCAGGTCGAATGCCAGCAAGGGAGCAGGAGGAGAGGAAGCTATCAGATGAGGAGCCAGGAAAAGCTCCAAGGCTCAAAAGTGCAATTGGAAGAACTAAAATGGAAATGGAGGATGCCAAAACAAGTGGAATCTCTTTTCTTCAGAACTATGATTTATATTAACTCCAGCTTGGAAGTCAAGGAGGAAGTCAGCTGAGGCAGATGCTTCCAAAAGTGTTTCGATGAACCATGCTTTCTTTAGTTTATGGCTACACAAACGCTAACAACATTATTTGTATCATAGCTGTATTTCGGGGGAAGAGGGGAAAGAAAACAACTTGCCAAATTTCAGGTGGACTTCCTAGCTGTAGTTTTGTCAAGCAGGAAATTACTATTTCCATACAGTGCAGCACAACAACCTAAACATGCTTGCTTTCCTTCCAGATCCATATAATTCAAAGCAGAAAGCACAACAGAGCTGTCTGAGACTGGGAAACCTGAACATACTCACTTTCCAGAGTCATGAACCTAAATCCTTTTGCAACTAACTTCAGGTTTAGGTTTCCTTTCAAAGACTGCAGAACCCAATTTGCTGTCTTGCGTCCTTCTATACCTCTTTCTCACCAAGAGTTGCAGAATTTCTGGTATCGCAGACTAAACAAAATTGAGCTTGGCCATATGTTCTCTAATTCCAGATACCATGTGTGCACGGCACATTGTCACACTTTCCTGACAGGTGAAACACAAACAGCAGTCTCTTCTAACATAAAGCTGGTTGGGAACCATGATGCCGAGAATCTAAAAGTGCTTCAAACACTCCTTACAAATACCATTGCAAGGGATACTGGCAAGGAGGCTAAAAGTAGCACTGTTCCCTTTAAATTGGATTGATAATTACAAGTGCAGAAGCAGATTCTTTTTTTCTGGCAGAAGCCATGCAGTTAATTAACAATAGGTTACTTTAAGATATTATATGAACATAGCAAAAGATGTTGGTTCTGTACTCATACCAAGATGTAACAGAAAACATAACAAAGGAAATCTCATAGGGAATGTAAGAGAGATCCAGTATCTGAAGATCATCATCAGGTCTTCGCAAGGATTCTTAGACCTTCCTCTTCAAGGGATCACACTCACTAATATGACCCATTCCTCTGGACCTTGTAGCCTTATACCTATGCATTTCCAGAAAGGCTACTATGCTTCACCATTAAATAGGTGGCACTCAGAACCTTCAAAATCCATACTTTCTGCCATCTATTTTCCCACACCCTTGTTTTTCCTGGCGTGTGACATGGAACAGGCTGCATTTTTTAAGGTGTCAAAAATACCAAGAGCCGGAATGTTTTCAGTGCTGTATTTTTAACTGTGTCTAAAATTAGAAACAAAAAGGAAGAGATTTAACTCAGTGTAAACATTCCCTACAGCGCATTTGCAGCAAGGGACTGTTTCCAGAGCTGGCCGCGGCCATGCCCGGCTTGCAGGGGCAGCCGGTACCGGCCTCAGCTCTAAGCCTCCGCTTTGCAAAATCCACTTCACAGTTACTGCTGCTTCTCAGACAAACTCCGACTTGGTGCCTCTCCTGCTTTTAAGGGCTGACCAAGTGCCCCCTCTTACAGTGTAACATCCCGCCCTCCTGCACAGACACGGAGAGGAGAAAAAGAAATACATCTCTCTCCTGTTCATCTCCAGGGCAACTCCCCCCGTTGCCAACGACTAGAACCGCCCGCTCCTCCCCACAGCCGAACGCCGCCCGGGCGGCGGCACAGACGGGCAGAGGCGGTCGTGCAGCCGGAGCGAGGCTGCGGACACCCCACCGGGGCGCGCCCCTCTCCCCCAGCCCTGCCACGGCAGACCTCCCTGCACTGTCAGCGGCCCTGAGGGGAGCGGAGCGGGGCGGGCCCCGCTGGCGGCCCCGTTCCCCTGCCCCTGCGGTACCTCGTCGCCGAAGTGCACCACCTTCTGGCCCGTGTTGAGGCGGAGGCTGGGGTAGGAGGCGGGCGGCGCGGCGGGCCGGGCGGCGCCGCGGTGGGCGGCGTAGCGGGCCTGGACGTGCGGCTCCACCAGGCACTTGTCGATGATCTCGTCCTGCTGGCGGGGCGGCAGCCGCTCCCACTCGGGCCCGTAGCGCTCGCGGATCCGCTCCTTCTCCGCCATGATCTTGCGCGCCATGGGGCTCAGCGAGGAGAAGTAGCTGAAGCGCTTGCGCTCCCGCTCGTCCAGCGGCCGGTTGCCGTTCATCACCGCCGTGCGGGAGGCGGCGATCGCCGCCGCCATAGAGGCCATGGCCACCCCGCCGGCCGCCAGCCCCGCACGCACCGAGCCGAGCGCACTCGCACGGCGGGAATGGGAATGGGAATGGGAACCGCCTCCCTCGCCCTCCTCCTCCCTTCCTTTGCCTTCCCTGCTCCGCTCCCCGCCTGCAATCGCCGCCTCCCCTCGCTCCCTATAAAGGCCGGCCGCCGCCCCGCACACCCCGCCTCCCGCACGCCCAGCGCCCGCGGCGGGCGCTGGCGGCATTACTCGCCCGGCGCTCCCGGGAGGGGGAGGCGGCTGTTCTCCATAGGGCCGCCTCGCAGCTGGCGAAGGAGGGAGGGAGGCTGCCCACGAGCTCGCTTCGGTGTCATCGCCGTCGGCAGCGTAGGGCTGAGCGGGCCCGAGTCAGCCCCAGCCGCGCTGGGTGAGGGCAGGCTCCTCCGTGCCGGGAAGCGGAGGGAGCCAGAGCCGAGTCCCCGGCTGCAGCCCCGGCCATGCCCGCCCGGCCCCACTGTGCCCCAGCCCGTAGCGCTCGCCTGCCACAGCCCGTCCCGTCCTTTCCAGAGGGGGCAAGCAGGAGTGTTCCCACGCTGCGGGGCCGGGAGCACCAGGAAATGACTTGGCTCAGCTTGGCAGAGCAGCACCAGAGCCAAAAACCCGCCTTAACCGACTCCCAAATGAGTCTTACGTGCTTCTTGACACGGTAGAAGGGCCAGCAGCTCCTGTCAGAAGAGCCATTGTGCCTGGGATAGACTATTTTGTCCAGCTCAACAAGTTCAGCAGCTACTCACTCCAAAGCCTCTGTATTATTTTTGTAAAATTAAAAACAAACCAAAACAAAACACTGCCCAAGTGTAAGAAGTCATGCAGTGGCAGTAGTTGCATCGGTAAAATGTACTTCCTAGAGGCTGAAATAACTAGCTTGTGTGTGGTTGTTTTGGGTTTTGGTTTTTTGTTTGTTTGTTTTTTTTGTTTTGTTTTGTTTTGTTTTGTCTTAGGTGTGCTCCAAGAGGATGCTTTCTTCCAAATGTCCTATGAACGGGGCAAACGGGGAATAGAAAGTAGCTGGTGAAGAATAATTACAGCACAACACCAACATCTTAAAAGAATGTTTCATTGCCAAACTGTCTAGTTGGCAGCATTAGGACCAGCTTGTGTCAAAAGCAGGGTTCTGTTTAGCTTTAATTCTTTTCTCTGAATCTATTTTTCTGACTAACGTACTTCCAGGGAGATCCTGCATTAAATCAGCCTTTGCTCCAGCACCTTGCTTGTTCTGTTGGCCCTTCTCCATGCTTGGTGCTGACTGAAGTCATCGCTATTGACCACAGGTGACAGGAGTTGTCTACCAGAACTCCCCAGTACACCAGTATTGCAGCAGACACCCCATCACTGCTGTGTAACACCTTCAAAAAAACCCCTTTGACTATCTTTCCTAGCATGTGCGGGGGTTTCTGTATGTCTTTTCCACAGCTGCCTGATCGTAGCAAATTTTATTAGTTGCAACTTCAATTACCCAAACTTGAAACTCAGTATCTGGAAATTACAAAGTAATATGGTGAAATTGTATCCAATAAAATAATTTCAGGTACTTTCAAATGTTGAGTTCTCTTTCCCTGGTATTCTGTGCCTCATTTTACTAACACACCCGAACTTTCCATAACTTGCAAACCTCATTAGCACACCACACTACTAACCTCAGCTGGCCTGGAAGCCCACAACCTTGTTTTTCCCTTTCAGACAGCTCCTCTGCCCTATACAAGTGCTCTCCTTTCCTGTACCAAATCCTAACTTACTGTGTGGTACCTCATCAAATGCTTTACCAAACTCCCAGAAGACCCCTAAGGTCTCCTTGGTCAGGAAGCATAGTTCCTTCCCAAAAAATTCAAACCAAGTGTGCCCAAGACAGGTAAATATGTCAGAAGATTTATCTCAAGACTAAATCTATTTTGCCTTTTGGTCTAGGTAGTTGTATGGGGGATTTTTATTATCTTCAAAATATATTACAAAGTCACATAAATACTGAGGTTCGGATTAATGGGTTTTCATTGCTTAGCCTATTTTTTCCCTTATTCTGCTTTATTTAATATTATTCTTAACAGATAAATGGTTAGGGCTGTAATACATTAATGTTCCCATTTAAGAGTTCAAGTGATATTGCTAGACCAGCTGTCTCAGATGACACAGAAGAGGATGGAAAATTATAATTAGATTTCTCCACATATCTGGTTCTTAGGAGGTAATTAAGAGTTCTCTAAGTCATCACATACCAGCCCAGTTATATAATCCTGTTTTGTTTGTTAAACTTGTTTGAGAGCATTTGACTTGAGCTCATTTTCTTTCTTAGTCATCTGTATCATGTCCAGAAAAACAAGCCTTTGAAACATGTGTACACACACATATACACACACTCACAGAGGTGTAATACATGTTATACCTTACCCTCCCTGATTGCCCATTAATCTTTTTGTCCGTCAGCAGGAGGATGGGTATGAAGTCAGTCACAGGAGTACAAAAAAATGAGAAGGAAACCTGGACAGCTGTACATTGTTTGTTTGTCCAGGGAATTTTCTTCTTCCCCTACCTCTGGTCTAATCCCTAAACCAAGAAACCTCTATTTTCTAGTTGCCAACACAGATTTCCCCTTTCTGAATGAATAATACAAGGTAAAAGAAAACTTCCAGGCTTAAAAGAAAGATCGTACTATTAGAACACAATCAAGGCATAAAGTTAGGCATCTCTTCCTGGTTCTCCATGAGGCAGGCAGAAAACAACAATTCCTTTCCTCCATAATGAAAGATACTACAGGTTTCTGAAAATTCTAGACCTTTAAACAGAAGGCACCAGAGGAGCAAACCATGCTTATTTCCAGTGCAGGAAGGGAAGGTATTCAAGCAAAAGAATGGTGGGAAAACACCTTTGTCACAATTGAACAGCTTTCAATGAAAATGCACAAGCCTCCTTACATGGAAACAAACACCTACTTTCATCCTTTACACAAATTCTGATCAATAAAGTTTAAAATGCATGTTTATTAGTACCAGCCAAACAGGTGGTCAAATTTGCCTTTATCATGGTTTGGTTAATGAACCTGAGATCTGCATAAGAAATTCTGCCTTTTTATAGATATATATATATAGATAGATGGATATAGATATATATAAATATACACACACACACATATATATACACACATATTTTTATATATTTTTAATATATATGTATGTATTTATATATTTTTTTTTTCTGATGAGTTACTTACTCAAAATTATACCTATACTTCCAAATGCTTAGCAGCATTACAAGTGCATTAGTGCTCACTAATAACTAAGAACTTGGATTCCAAACAGGTGTCTTCCCAGTTTTCTAGATCTCCTTGCATTTTGGGCACCCATCTCTAATGCATCCCCTGATCAGATATATGTACCTAAACTTACTTAATAATTTCCCCTGCAAACAAACAGGTGAAGAGAAAAATAGGCTTTAGGAAAAATGGGCACAGCACTTGTTTTCTGATATTTGCAAAACAAATGTTGATTTCTACAGTTCAAGATATTTCATATTAGGTATTCTTCCCTTGGCTGGGAGTTGGGTCACTATTTTTTTATCAAATCTACCAGTTACCACTGTAGCTCCAGTACAGTTCATACAAATTTTGAAATAGATTCTAGACCTACTGGCAGACATAAGAGAATCAGGATTAAAAACATCTAACAAAAAATCTGCTTCCTATTCCATTCCCTGTCTTTGTACAATATTGTTTCTGCTGTGCTTACAAGTCTGGTTAGCAGTACCCCACTTTAGCATGGAGGAAGTTAATAAAGTAACAGCACTTGTTCTTAGGGAGGAAGAGTTACTACACAGACACCAACATTTGTTTCAGCAATAGATGGTAAAAAGCATTAAGTGAAAGGAAATCACATTAATTCCCTACCCTTGTATTTTCAACATACAATCTTATAGTCCAAGAGTTCACGAAAACTATTTCCCAAGAGTATATGTGCACCACTGGTTTAATTTAAATTGTGAGCACAATTTTGAAGCAATTCTCCTCATTTTCTCCACTTATCACGTTTCCGTTCACAGTGCAGAGGGGTTTCAAAATACCCATTTCATCCAAAAGACATCCGACCTCGAAGATGCATTTGCTCACATGTACTCCAAACGCAATGAGCAGCCAGTTCAGGAACTAGACAGGCAGAGAGAACTAAAACCTCTGAAATGCAAGTAGTGTGGCAAGTGAGCTGCTGATATAGGGTGGGATGCATTGGTTGCTCATGTAGACGTCATATGCACCCACTTTCCAGGACTCATTTTCCCTCTCAATGAAAAACTTTCAAAAGCGTAAACACTTGGGTCTTTAGCTACCCATGGCTGTCCTACTCTGCCAGTGACCAAGGTAACAAGTAGTGAAATCTAACTTTAAATCAACAGGGCTTTTCTTACAATGGATGTCAGTATTGATTGCAGCTTCTAACTTACCTTGTGGCACTTCCCACCCCCCAAACAAACACACACAGATATAGAGAGTCCACTTTGAATTTGACAATTACTTGGTGGATAATCAAGAAAAGACCCTTCATTCAATAAATCCACCCTGTTTTCAGTCCCACTATGAAAGTAGGTCACTTATATCAGCATTCCTGATGCTTTGCTGCATTTCTCTCTTCATTAAAGGGGACTGAGACTGCCCTGTGCTGTAGGCAGAAGAAAGAAACCACAGCACTGCTATTGGTACACCGGGGGTATGCAGAGTGCTCTCTCCTCTCCCTTGGTAAATAACTTATTCTTTAGCATATCTTACATTACATGGTTAGGACAGGTATTTGCAATTGCCCAACAAAGCCTTAACCTCTGGAAGGAAACACAGTAAAGAATAGAGTACTTGTGTAAAATATGACAGTGACATAATCTCAGTTTAGACCATCAGTATTAAACAAGCTGAAAGCTGTACCTAAACCAGAACAGTCTTGTACACTTTCTGAAATGCTGCATATTCAAGCAGGAAAAAAAAAGTTGATCAAAACCACTGAGGAAACCAGACATTTTCCCCACCATTGCTGCTGGTTCTGAAATCACTTAACCTGATCTAGAGCTCAAGCTAAAATGAGCATCATTTAGTTAGGACACACTAGAAATATCATCACTATTACAATCAGAAATTGGTTCATGGTACTGTCCATGTTGTTTGAACTGCATTAGCCCTACCTTACAGGAAGCCTGCATTCCTGCATTTCCAGAGCACTGTCACACCCTCCCAACAAAAACACCTCAAGAAGCCCCAGTTGCTGTCCCAATATACTGTCAATGCGGTGGCATCTCCTGCCAACCACCACGAAGGAGCATTTGGCAAGGGAGACCTATGTACAGTTGTCACGTTTCTGACATTTACTCACCAAGAGTCTTAACTCCAAAAATGTCATTTGTTTGGTTTTGTTTCCAAATGATGTTTTCCTGAAACCCATTCTTTTAAGCTGATATCTTTTCTTTTACTGGATTGCATTACATGAAATGGCTGTGCATTTACCAATTACTCACACATGTACAGCTCACAAAGTTTTCCATGCAGAAGGCAAAAGCTTTGAAAAAAAAACCCAACAAACCACAAATGGGAAGTGGTATAGTGGTATCTCCAGTACAGATTACTTTTTTTTTTCCCCAAATAAATTTTCACCTGCAGTATGTTACAATCTTAACTGTGATGGAAGTTTCCTATTGCTCTTTGGTTTCACCTCTGAACAACTGTATTTCCTGTATACCTCAATACAATAAATCAGCTGCTCTATTTTTTTCTTTTTTCCTTTCTTTCCTTTTGGTCACAGAAGGATTCCTTTTAACCTGGTGATAACTAATCAAGTAAGTTTAGTCTATTAAAAAACAAAACCAAAACCAACCAAAAAAAAAAAAAAACCAGCCCAAACATTTTGACCATAATTTCCCCTTCAAAAAAATGTAGGAAGCAGTACCTCTTCACCTTTTATTTGTATAAGTTATACAACAACTATAGTTTTTTTTAGACAATGAGATGAATCTGTATTTAGCACTTCAATCATCATTCTCAGGGTTGGAAAAGTCTCTGATACTGATGGTAGGCTCCTGTAAGAAGGTGAAATACTGAAAAAGGAGGAAAGAAAAAAAATTATCTTTTGCTGAGTTTTATGATTTACCTGGAAGTTAACACATTAGCTTATACTTCACTTCATGCCCTTCTCCAACAAACTCAGGACCTGAAGTCAAGAATCTGTTGCCCACAACCAGCTCTTACTTTTCACGACTTCTCACTCATTATACAGTATAAAAATAATGACTACATGAAAAAAGCCTTTGGAAGTAGCAGAAGTTAACGCAAAATTTTATTGCTTTAATGTCTCCAGCCTTACTTACCTTTCCCACTATTATTCCTCTACCACAGACAAATTAGCCATTCGGGTTAATTACCTTCATATTATTACTTCATGTCTTTTGGGCTGTGGTTCTACAGATATTTTTCTCAGCATCAAGCAAAGCCAGCTTTAGCATTTTCTCTACTCTGGCTCATTCTTCACCCATTATACATCTCTTATTTGAGCCAGCAATACTATCAGTGGGACTATGCTATGAAATGGTCTCTGTTAAAAATAAATTTTGGTTTTGGCAACGTTACTTTTAACAGAAATCAGTTCCCTAATATGGTTTGCTATGGATTCTCACAGGTTTCAACAGTACATCTGAGAGCGTTGGAAACACAGAGGTAGAGTTGAAATGGCTTAAGCTGACTTTGCTCCCATGAGAGAAACTCCCCTTTGGTAAAGATATGTCTTTAGAGAGAAAAAAACAAACAAAACCAAACCAAACAAAAAATACAAAAAACCCCAGAGGATAAAGAAAGAAGTTGTGTATATAAATTAGATTTACAGTAAAAAATGATGTGAACCATAAATATTTTATGTTTCAAAGACAATCAAGTCACAACATTCGTGCAGACTACTTTTAATAAAAAACACAACTTACTACACTGTAGTTTAAAAATGTCACTACTTAACAAGAGTTGAATTTTCCTACATTTACATTTAGATTTTTAGCCTGAGTCTGATAAAGATGTCCTTGAGTCTTCTTAATGGCCTTCTTAATTTAGAAGATTTTATAGTCCAGTGAAATTCACCAGGCTGAGAACCACCAACAGTGAAGTTAAACACCACTAATCGGTGTGAGATATTTAGCACTAACAGCAGCTGCAGAGTTCCTTGGGCTCTCAGAACAAGACAGGTGGGTCCAGACTTCAGGCGGTCTGCAGTCTAACATCCTGCTCAAAGCAAGGTCAACTGCAAATCAGACCAGGGTGTCAGGTCTCAAAAACCTCCGGGGATTGAGACCACACAGCCTCTCTGGGCAGCTCTGCTGCTTGACTGCCCTCAGGGTGAATAGATAATGCTAAGTCTGAAGCTCATTTCAACTCATGCATCTTGCCTTTTGTCCTCCCACCAAGCACTGCTCAGCTCCATTTCTCACTACTCACGGGTACCACTAAGCTGCTGTTAGGTCAAAGCCTTCTCCAGGCTGAACAAGCCCAGTTAACTCCTGTTAAGGCATATGCTCCAGCTTCCTGACCATCATGGTGGCTCACTTCTGAATTTACTCCAGTTTATCACATTCTTCACTGCAGCTGCCCCCAAAGTGGATGCAGTGTTCTAGATGAGGTCTAAAGTGCTGATTACCCCCTAAATGTGATTATCCAAACAGCTTTTTACCCATCTACCTTGTCCACTCAGCTAGACCATAATGTGCTGTCTTGGTATGAGAGTATTGAGGGAGTACCTGCTGAAGTAAAAATAAGCAACATCAACTGCTCTCCTCTCATCACCAAATCTAGTTGTTTTATCACAGAAAGCAATTATACTGGGTCACACAACATTTGGTAAAGCCATGTTGACTGCCCAAAGTCACCTTCTCCTTCACATACCCTGTAATACTTTCCTAGAGGACTCACTTCATGGATTTACCAGGGACCAAATTGAGGCTGACCAGCCTACAGTTTCCCTGGGTTGTCCTTCTGGCCTTCCTGAAGGTGGTTGCAAGATTTCTTTTCCGGAATTCACCAAGAATGTCCCCAGATGTGCACAACCTTTCGCAGATTATAGATGGTCTTGTAAGAACATTGGCCAGTTCTCTCAGTACCCTTTAAGTGTCTTGACCCTGACTTGAAGGATGCTAAAACTGATTTTGTCTGAGGCCCAATTTTTAGATTTTGTATGTGGAATAACCAATAAGGGTCACATCAAATGCACCAGATTCATAATATTGACAAGGAATTAATGTGCTCAGTCTTTAAAAAATCAATTCATATGAAAATAAAAATTTTAAAGCTTTATACAAAGTCATGCAGTTATACTAAGTTCTGTATATTCAAAACTTCCATCTACTTTGAAAATACTTATTCTCCAAATTAAAATAGCACTAAAGAATAAGTAAACACTAAACAGTGTTAAAAAATAGATTGGATCATTTACTAAACTCTTGATTTAAGCAACATTTTTTAGTATAGGTTTAAATTTTACATATAAAGTCTTTAATATTTTATTTCCTCACCCTCATCTGAACAAAAAGATTTACCTTTTTAGATTCATCCAGCTCCTTGCTATTTTGCTGAAAGCTTCAGACCCTGGTGCTGTCATTGCTTCAAAATCAACCAGCTGAAAATGCAACACAATAATAAAGATCTTAGGAAATCAGAGAAGTTTTAAGTTATCTGATTTCAGGAAGCTAATCCTTAAATATTCTTAACACAAATTCAACTTTAAAAACATATCCTTTTGTAAAAAAAAAAAAAAAACACCAAAACCAAAACACTGGATTTTGTTAATCTTTTAACAAGATGTTTACCCTAATGGGTCAGTGCCAGAAAATATTGACTGTCTTCAGCCCTTTATTGCAATATCCAAATAAAATTGGGATAGTTCTCATTTCTACAGACTGTATTCTGCAAAATATTGTGTCACATGATTGCTAGATATATATTGGACTTCCCAGGCTCTGTACTACTTCTTTCCACAGTGGGTTTTCAGACAAGCTTCACTACATACAGCCAAGAACTCTGTGTATCTTCATGTCTACAGATGAAAATAAGTTTTCAGCAGAACAATGTTTAGTCAAAACCAATTGGTTCATTGGTACTGAAACACGTAAGTTGACAAGTCTGCGATTCAGTGAACTTTGGCTGAATTCAAGGAAGGATTCTGAGAGCATGCTACCTGTGGTTCTTAGTAAGACAGGAGTAAGCTTACTAACTAGTCTGTGCCCAGACTACTTTATCCCTCATCACCAGTCAGCATGCATGGAAGGCACTGAAACTCTCCATGGGTCTGCACAACCCACCAAAACCGATACTGGAAGCTACGCTGGCCATGGCTACTGACTGACCTGCCAGGCAATAACAGGATTCTTGACTACTGGGCATCTTTATCTTCAAAGTAGTCTGATAATGCATGCTGTTATATGCTTGGGACCAGAAATACCCTTCTAAGGAATCTAGCAAAAAAACAAACCAAACAAAACCAAAATCCCGGTTTCATTCAACTGGGGAAAAAAAATTCTTCCTGATGGTGAAAACTTCTCTTAAAAATGGTTTTGTTCCAATTCATGCAACTCTGTTTCAGGAAAAATCCTCAAATGTAAAAATGTCCCCAAAGCCTCCTGCAAGTCAGAAATCTTTCTTTTTAGTTATCCCAAAACTCTGCTTGCCTGCATAAAATCAGTCAAGAAAATGCACTACACTACTGAGACCTAAGAAGATGCGTATGAAAACTCACCTACGTCTTTTACCTTAGCTTGAACTCCCACAGAACGGTGAAGATACCGGCTTAATGGCATACTGAAAAGGAGCTTTCTTGCTACTAAGCAACTGCAGTTTGCTCTTAAAAGCTACTAGGAGTTTATTATACTGAAAGGAGAAACTTACTGTTGTCAGGGCTTTCTAGAACAAAAGGGAAAGTCGCTCTTTCTTCAGTTGACACCCTAGGATGCAGCTAACTCATCTTCAGTAAACAAGTGTGCAACTTCTCTTCATTCTTACAGCTCCTTCCTTGCATTTACAAGTATTGCTTCCTCCATCAAGGCTGAACCAGTGTATTCTGATACTTACCTTTCCTTTAGGGATTTTTCCTGATACTTCTTTTCCACTTGCCATTAGTGCTCCCATGATCACTGAATACGCTATCACACTAAGGAAAAAAAAATCAAAATCCACAAACAAAGTACAGTAAAAGTCTTTCCATAATGCTATTTTAATCTACAAAACAAATAGAACACAGTACTGTTTCACAGAAGGTTAGCAGAAATTACTGTGCTAGCTACTTTATTTTAGAAGTAAAACCAAGCACGAAACACTTAAAGTGCAATCACTGTTACCTTCCAACGCCACTGGAATGAAGCTATGATCCTATGGAGTCTGAATACTGAAGACCACTGTTTCTACAGTAGTCAGAATCATAATTTCAGACTTACAAGTTCTTAAGACTCTACAGAGCTGAAAACAAAGCAAACTCCTGTTCCCAAGCAGCTTAGCTGTAGCCCACAAGAGTTTATGAACTCCAGTGATACAGAGCTACAGGCACTGTAAAGCTGTTCAGTCACTTAACATTTTAAAAAATCTAACTTAATTTTTTTTAATTGTGAAACTCAAGACAGATTCTTTTAATTTTTACATTCTATAAGATCAAAGTCTGATTATAAAAATGAAGTATCAGGATTTTTAACATTTTATTTTCTACCGAACTGTATTCAATAATAAGCTTAAAGATATTAAGTTCTTTGTGCAACAGAGAGTCAGACTTATATGTAGCCAGGTTTGAATTAAACTAGAATTTCAGTTGAAGAGATCTGCAACATATAGGACTTCATTCTAGGGTTTCATTTGGTGACCCTAACAGTTGCAATAAATTACTAAAATAATATTTTAGTGTATTTTCTTAAAATAACTTATCTCAAAGTATATTTAATCTTAAACACGTTTTGATAAAGCTTCTTGAATGACATTACAGTGGCATAACATAATATGGATTAAGAACTCAAGTATTTTAATTTTAAAATGACGCTTTTCAATCTGTGTCTATAAATACCGACTACTCATAAATTTAAATATATATGCAGCTATGAATAGTTACCATCAGCAATTACAAACTAGCTTTCAAAACATTATGAAGTCAGCACCCATCAAGGCAACATAAATTAGAGACTGCAGGACACACAGCTCAACCCAGAGCTTTTTTAGCTTTTTAAAATATTTTTAATATATTAAGATACTGCAACACATGGACATATACGGCATGCATCCAAAATAACAAGACAGGATAAAGACAATCACTAACCTAGATCCTCTGGAAAGTGGCATTAAATTATAGAAGTAATAAACTAATGACAGGATCAAGTTGCAAACAGCATCTACTTCCTAAACAGGGGGAAAAAAAAGTGAATTAAAGAAAATTTAATAGCCAGGTAATACCATATAAAGGAACACATATTGGAAAGTCTTATAGGACTATTTTGAATGCAAAAAATGTCAAGCTGAGAAGTCTGATTAACAGATGGTTAAGCAAATTGTTTTGTTATATCTTTACAATTTAGGTGAAACTTAGTTCAAATACATAGTGTTAAAGGATGAGAAATGGAAAGCACAAGCTCAAATGTACTCAGACTGTCATTTCAATATTAATAATCAACACTAACACAATTCTAGTGCTTGTCATGAATTTATGTTGCTTCTCATCTTCTATGTAGCCACCATGAGCCAAATCCTAAGCAGAGCTTATAAGGATGATGAAACAGTGAACATAAATCCATGACAAAAATAAATAAAATAGGGAGGGGATGAAAAAGAAAAAGGAACACACTGTGATGTTGAGATCTTGTCTGGACTCTCTATAGCTGCAGCAAAGCATAGCAAATTTTGAAGTAACAGGTAGAATTATGGCAACTGCTTATGGTATTGTTGTAATTTGGTTTAAATGAACTCAATTTTATTACTTAAGATCTCTTTCAAAAGTTATTAGAACAAGGACTGTTAAACAGAAGGACTGTTGAAGATAATTAAATTTTATCAAGGAATTAATAGTTTCCATTAAAACAGCCTTACCGCCAGCTCTGCAGACAGAATTAGAACTTTTCCTTTAGCTGTTAGATCCTTATATAGTGCATCTATTTCTGCATGATACAGCTGTGTTCTCTCTTCTGTTGTCTGAGTTTCTACCGAAAATAGTACATTCCCCACCCTATCAAGTAGATGAAACAAAAAAGGAGGTAAGAATTTTTTTTAACAGAATTTGATACATAATCTAATATCCAGGGTGAGTTACAAATGTACTACAGTTAAACAGCACATCATAACCTTTTTTCTATAATTTTTCCTTAAACTGGAGATAATGTGCAATGCCTTTTAGTAAAAAAAAAAACACAACAAAAAACCAAACCCACACACCCCCCCTAAAACAACACACACACACACACACACACACACAAAAACCCCACTGAGTTAGAAACATTTTGTCCTGTTGTGTGTCTGAAAAAATACATAAAGATTGCTGTCTAAACACAGATGAAGTATTTCAATTGAAGAATATCTGACAAGCATTAGTGTTTCACTTAAGGTGTAGGTAAAAAAAAAAAAAAGAAGAAAATTTAAAATATCTTCATGGGCTTGAGATATTTCTATAGACTGTAAAGCATAGTTTTGTTAACTTTTAAACTACCAAAATGTTTTGGTATAAAATGATAGTTACAAACTATGGATCAAAACAGACTGACTGATACAGAACAAAGTTTGTGCAGAACAATGTTAGATCATTTTACTGACACCAAAATATTTTCCCCCCAAAAGTGAGTCCATATATTGCATGCCATTTCACTGTATACAGGCATATGATTTAGAATGTAAAATTAAAAACCAAGAGATACGTTAACATTCTATTATAAAAGAGAAGTTTGGCTTCTATGCCACTCATTGGAAGCATACAAGTTTTGGGAAAAATTTCCAATGCATAGAATTTTAAAACACGTAAGTCAAAGTCTTCAGTTAGTAGTAAGACAGAGCTACTGAGCCTTGGATTATTGCTCACTCTTTGGGAGAACAAGGAACCAGTATCCATAAAGTAAGAAATTTACTATCTCACCCTAAGAGTGGCCTAAAGCCTCCTGTTTGTATCCTCAGACATTCAGGTACTATCTAGGTTGGCATCTGCAGATAGAAGGTCTGCAAACATCTCAAAAATAAACACAAAAAAAACCAAAACTCCAAACAGAAGAGTCTCTTTCATTCTTAGATCACAGAAATTTCCATTCAGGACTTTTCAGTCACCCTAAAAGACAAGGTCTTACGACAAGAAATGTATTTTGTTATGAATAAAGACTGAGATTTCTGAGATCTTTCCCCTTTAGGCATTTTGTGTTCTAAGATGAATAACAAGGTCTCTCTTCATTTTTGCACTGTATGTTAGAAAATCACCTCAACTGGGCCTACTCCATCAGTGTTATCCATATTCCCTCTTTGTCAGGGAACACAACAGGAATGAGAAGTCCTCAAATGAACGCATTTTTTTAGTTATCTACAAAAATGTCACTAGTGAAAAACAAAACCCGCTGAATGCAAGTAGAAATGGCATTTGAAAAGATTAATTGCTAATGCTGGATCATTACTTAATGTATGTGAAGCCCTGAAAAGAGCAAACATACTTATCGCCTGTTATTGTAATTGTGAATCCATCATATTCTTTCCCTTGATCCTTGAGGCTGGGGACTTTAGTGTTCACAGTAAACCCATCTCTTGTTTTACTGTTAAACTGCTTTCAAAAGAAAAAAAAGTGGTATTAGAGTGAACATATACAGAATGCCTAGCTATTGTTTAGAAACATCTAAAATACACGGAGCAGAAATGAAAATGGACAAACTGAGAGAACAAAACAAAGAAGTAGTGTCAACTACGCTATTTCATTTATCCTTTATTTCCTACTGAATGGAAATGACAAATAACTGAATGAGGCATATTGACATTCAACTTTATAACTACATGATTAATTTAAATGGCACTATTTATGAGAAGCAACTGTACAAAGCAATTGTATAGATTTCTCCCCAATCGTATGATGATAGTAACCTTTTGGGGTAACAATGTAAACGCAAAAGCAGGAATTTGAGACCCTGTTTTGTGTTTACACCAAGAAGTAGGTGCATCGGTCTATGCATGGACTCCAGAATACAGCTCACAGCCGCAATTTCTTAACTGTGATCCAGTTCCAATTAATCTTTATCTTCATCATAAGGAAAAGTATCACAGAGAATTTTAAAAAGCTATATTATCTAAGTGCAATACTGTAGCCAAAGAGTTGTATAAACCAGGAAAAACTGTATTTAAGTAAAGCCAAAAGGCCAGATTTTGACATGCAACATTCCCCAGCTACACAAATAGTTGAACTACATCAATATTAGCAGAAATTCACTTTATATAGGCACTATTAATGACTATCATGCAACAGTACTGAATGAATTACTCAGGCAATTATTTATTTTAAAATAGAACTTGTGATCTGGGATGTTTTGTTTAAAGATAATCTGCATTTATTTTAAAGAAACAAATCTAAAAGCCTCTAATAAGAAGCAGCATTCCGAATGGGCTACAGGAGATTCAAACCAGAGCAAAATATACAGGTTACAAAAACCAGGAAGAGTATTTGCTGCCAGTTCAGACATTTATTTTGAAATAAGTCATGTATAGTCCGCTATGTTTATACATTTTCATCATCCTCTGGAAGCAACATGTATTTTTAACTCCACAAATTGCAATTTTTCTGGCCTACAATTCAAGAGTAGCCATATTAGGTGCTCCACAGGGCCCTATCTGCACATTTGTGCCAGTAGGGAACACTTAAATGTCTATCCACCCTAACATCTACTACCTCTTAATCACAAGTCTTTGTTTATCTCCACTTAGTATGCACTTCATCTTTCAAGGCCAAGAGCAAGACAGTAATATAAAAAAGACCTCCAAAGTTATGGTATGTTCTTTGAAGACACTTACATTAGGCATGTATATTAAAAAAAAAAAAAAAAAAGGAAAAAAATTGGTGCTGGAGCTGTGTGGCTTCTGTAAAAATAGCAGTAGTGCACAAGTGAGTGAGTGAGTGCTATCATCATAAGCAAATCCAGACCCGACAGTCTATCAGTAGTAGCAGCAACCTCTCTTCAGAGAGCTCTGTTCTATGGCAATCCATTGGTTTTGCTCAGCTATGGAATTGCAACATGGACACACCCAACAAGAAAGCAATGAGTTTGTCTCTACTTGGAATGAATGTTTCTTCCCAAATTTTATTCTATTCTTAATAAAATCCTGTTAAATCTTTTAGACAAGACACTTTATTTGGGTTTGGGGAAACACTGTTACAATTACATACTGCTCATCCTAGATTAATTTGAGGGAGTGGAAAAACGGAAGGACCTTTTACTTAAACTCAGGCCAAGCCCTATTGCTCAAGAGTACAAATAATTTTGCACATCATATATCTAAAGCCTTTCTAAGAAGACCATTACTGGCAAAAAGAAAACCCGCAGGTTTCCCCAATCCTTTTCTGACAGTCTTCCAAAGCACAAGAATGTAAACGAAGATTTCATTTCAGATTAGCTGTCACTAAGGGCAACTACTCCATTACTTCCTCCTACCAGCCCCACCATGTACTGCCCTGCACCAATGAACCTCCAGTAAAAAGAGCACCCACGTTCCTAATCTTTCAGGCACACATCTTCAATTTTCTCCTCCATACTGCACAGTCATAATGTGAGGCCATTATGGTGGATCTGACCACAAACCCTCCCGGTTGATAAGGCTGACTTCAAAGAATTACATTCAACATTTTGTTTTACCATCACTTCTTCACCAGTTCACAGTTAGGCCAAGCCTTTCAAATATACATCACACATCTGCATTTATCAAAAGGGAGGTCATACCCTACATTTCCACATTTGAAATAACTTAAGAGGAATACCTGGAAACACCATGGTTATATTCTGAGGAACTGGTTATCTCCCCAAATACGTTTTTATTGTTTTTATCACATTTTGAAGTTTCCTTTTAATTTACCTTCATTATGGGAAGAAGATCTTCTACTCTATGTACCTTTTCCAAAGCTTCTCGAACCTCTAATAGTCCTTTTGGATTATTAGCACTGGAAAAAAAATATGGAATCACAATGGTT
This sequence comes from Patagioenas fasciata, assembly GCF_037038585.1. Classification (NCBI taxonomy): domain Eukaryota; kingdom Metazoa; phylum Chordata; class Aves; order Columbiformes; family Columbidae; genus Patagioenas; species Patagioenas fasciata. Next base: position 49,807,349 of record NC_092522.1, read on the forward strand.
GAACACATGTAGCATTTCTGGAAATCCATCTAGGTTTAACCTAATTAGCCACAGTAGAATAAGTTCTTGAAAGTTACTTAATGATTTCTTTTCTAAAAATTAGTTCCTTCAATACCTGGCCACATGATCTCCTATTCTTCAAACAGTAATTTCCTCCTATATGAGTTCTGCTTAATTTTTTTCAGCTTCAAAACTCAACTTCAACCTTCAAGTTTATCTTACTTATGTTCTGTTGGGCACGCTAAAGCATTAAACGGTATTTGAATGAGCGCATGTGGGCAGGGGGTTGTTGATCAGGAAAGATGGAAGAAGAATGGAGGTAATGTTAGAAAGATTCTTCTCAAAATATACACATCTGTGTAGCCTTAAAGGTGTGTAAATACTACAAACGCAGACACAGCTGGACCGTGAGGAAACCTGTTGAACTAGTGATCTAATATTTATTAATTACTGTACCCAGATATTAGGAACAATTAAAAAAAAGAAAACAAACCACAGCACAAATTGTTTTGGTTTAAGGTCAAATGCTGTTGGCTCACTCTGAACAAACTTCCTCCCAATAGAGGACAGACTTCACAGTTACTACAGAACTTACATATCTTCAGCAACTAGCATAGATTTTCCCAAACTTAAATATTTTCAACTGTTATACGGATTTTCTGCACTTTAATTTTTTTATATTTAAGTAGCATAGTGAGATTGAAAACCAGAACTTAATATTTAATAAAAGTTAGCAGCCCAAAGAAAAATTAAAGGGTTTAAAGCTACAAGAGTTTCTTAAATTTTGACCTTAGCAGAACACTGTTGCCACAAATGAGCCGCAGGTGGGGAAGACATTTTACTCATAAAAATATGATCAAAGTTTGAAATAGATGTCAACTTCAATTTTCAGATTACCTTTAGTCATATTCTTTCATTCAAGATTCTACAACTGTCTTCTATTCCACTAAACTGTCTACCAATATGTCTATGTAACAGGTAGCAAAGACTATCTGCTTCTTTAAGACTTCTTGTTTCAATTAAAATTACCTTCCCTATCATCTTCTCCCTTTTTTCCTCATTCCTATTATTTATTAATCTTAATATTCAGATAAACTGTACTCTATTCTACCAGGAAGAAACACACCATCTTCAATAAATCATATTTTTTTAGAAATAATTGAAACCAAACTGATGCCAAAACTGTGGCTACGAATTCAACACCGTTATTAGTTTCTAGGTATATTGTAATTTGCAACATTTCTTCCTATTAGTTTCAGTTTCTTTGTTTGGCTATGAACAGGATTTTGCATTTCCAGTAGGAAATAAGACAATTACAGTTAACAAGAAAACTAGAACATACTAAAATTAAAAAAACATCCCTCAGACTTTCTGAAATGAATATTATGTAAATTTCAAATCAGTATTACCAGGGGAATAAAGCATGGAAAAAAATGAGTAATTTACCCATGATAAACAAGGATCCTGTCTTTGATAAACTGAAGAATTTTCTCAAAATATTCCAGGTATCGCATGTTAATGACTTGTCCCCTAAAAAGAAAAGTTTCTTTTTTAAAGTCTTTTTCAACCCAGCATTCCAGGGCTAAAACACAAATATTACTCAGTAACATTTGACCGAATTTTATCCACAGATGCTTAGTAAATTAAAGGAAATAACTAGAGTTTGTCTGAAATGGTGAGTTGCCCATCCCCCATTTTGAATACAAATTCCATAGTGAACTTGCAAAAGCTCATGTATGATTAGTGGTGTTGTCCTCTCATAAAATACCTTTCATGAATATTTTCCCATTTTCAGTATGTCCATGTCCAATAAACCTTATCTACGCGATAATTATATCCTTGTACAAATTGATAATCTTACTTTATTAGTTACACTCATAGATATTGCAGAACTAGGAGAGAATTCTCAGTCTACACATTGATTTACTTTGAGAACCTACACACTCCAGTTTATATATTTGCCAATATATATGCTGATCTGCTCTGACAGGCCACATACATTTTTTTTTTTCACCTACGCTCCTTTATATTGAAGTAATTTTACTTTGACTCCTAACAGGTACAAGCAGTAACTGTTACACTAAAACATCAGAAGTGTGTTGTTTTATCCCTTGGACCACTAAAGAAAAAAAATATACATTACAAATTTGGTAGAAACCTGCTAGGATTACAACCACTCTGAGAGGAAATATTACATACCATTATTGCATTTGTAGGAGTCCTTCCTCTTCTCCCAGTCTACAAAACAAGATTTTATAAAGCAAACATTACCGCTCTCTGAGCAAGCAAAACCACTGTCAACCACAGGAAGGTGTGCACATCTAAGTGTTTTTTGGCAGCTTAAGACCCTGCCTAATGTCTCACTCAACAGTCTCACACTTTAGTAAGCCTAGTCTCAGAATAATGGCAGAATCAGTCTTTAAAAACTGAACGGGATTCGAACACACATACATCTGCACATCAGAAAGGGAGGTAGAGAAAGCAGAAGGATGAAGACAAATCTATATACAGAATATGCCCTTGTTGTACGTCCCATCATTTTCCATCTGTTTTAACAAATATCTGTACAACAAGCAGAAGTGTGTCAGTATAAGGAACTGGATTTTCCTTTAGTGGCATCTTGGAAAATAAATCCAAACCAGACTTATCATTCTGTAATGCTGTCTAAAAGCAGTAGTACCAAAAAAGACTTTTAGTGGGTGGTCAGAAGCACTTCGTGTTTATTTCCACACTTTCTCCTTATTTAATAAACACTACCAGCAAGAATTCAAAAGTAGCAGTGATCAAGAGAGTGTCTTCACATTTTATAAGCATATTGAATGTATCATTGATGTTCAGCTGACTCAAGATCCTTGTTTTGCCTATGAAAACAACTTAAACTTTCAGGAACATTTTCTCTACTTCAAATGAAACTTGGTCATTTAAGTCAGAAAGGAGATAAGCCAAATTTGCACTTGTCTATAGACCCATGAAGGGGTAGTGACAGCCAATATACTTGCATCTTGAGTATGTTAAGATCTGGAAGCCTATCAAACATTGTGAAGTGCAAGACGTTTCTCATATACGTTTAACAAAAGGTCCCCAAATGGACTCAAAAACAACATACAAAAAAGAGTTTGTTTTCTGACACTCTCCAAACATTTTGCCACTCTGAAAAATAATTTTTAATTCAGCAGTTATTGAATGCTAGTGCCTCCATCCCAAAACTCATGTGGCAGGAATCACTGAACAATAATGGATTTTAAATGCAAAGAATTTCGAGTAAAGAAAAAGGTTAACAGATACCTAATCCAAAAATTTAGCACACGGAAATTACTGGTGTACAACTTAGACCAAACAAAACCTAGAGACAGTCTGAGCTCAGCATCACTAGACCTGTTACAAATACTAAAAGAACACCCAAGTGCTATTGTTACATTTCTTATTTGACTGGACAGCTTATATCTTTTTATCTTTAATAACCATGAAGGTTGCCATTTGTCAGCCTAAATAATGTACTATTACACCTGTTTTCCAGGTAGCCTTGCTACAGAAAGAATTCAGCCTTAGTCATACGGTTATCAGAATAAACTTTCAAATCATAGCAAATACAAAGCAATGTATGTCTTCCTGAAAAACAGTCAAAAGACTATAAACTGATCTCAATTATCAACAAAAAAGGTGTTAGCCTATTGCTATTTTACATCAGCAACCATTTTACAGTTGAGTAATGTGAGACTGAGAATATACAGATCTGTACAATCCATTAAGAGTAAATTTTCATTTTGAAATCATAAAGGACTAGAACATGCTACAAAAGTAAAATAAAATAAATAAATACCACTTAACATATTAGTTTATCCCTCACCTCATGTGACATCATCAGGAGGGAGTCCAAAAGCAGAAACCAATCACTACAGAAAGCTGACCAGTGAAAACACCTATTACTCTGGATGATTAAACAAGTATGGGCTTCCAGAATAAAAAAGTATGCAGTGACCATCCAGTACTAAAGTCCAATCAACTCCTAAGGCTGTGGTATCTAGGCTGCTTCAAATCTATTGTTCCTTCCAGAAGAAGTGCCCAATTAATAGTTTTCAAAGAACCACTACCTAGCTGTTAAAAAAAGCACAACCAAAATGAATGCTGATGAAAACCCCAAAAGTCAAGGCTGAGCCAAAAACAAAAGGTTAGAATGAGATTCACTATGTGCCTACCATTCAGAATGTTCATGAGGCTTATTTCAGATTTCTATGAAATCACCGAAATAGCTGGAACAGTAAATAATGAGTTTTGCTAGCATTCTCTGATGAGAGAAAAACAAGTGAAGTACTTTGGCCAGTGAAAAACAGAGCTGCTGACACAGAGATCCTGTACAAGGACGCATTTCCCCAGATTAAATGTTCAAAGTTATTTTCAGCATAGTAATTGTTATATGAATGCCTTTCTGCCAGCACAGATCACCTAGAATTTTTTACTCTCCCATTTAAAACAAAAACAGGAAGAAACAGATGAAGTACAGAATGCATCCTTGTCTCAAAGTACAGATGGTTGTGGGTTCTGCTGCATCATACATGTGAGAAGAGACAACTGCAGCAACAGCAAAGAGAGACAGAGCTTGGAGCCCAACTGTGACACTTAGCTTGAGGGAAGACAGAAGCCTGAGCTTAAGACTGTTCCAGAAGCAGCACATCCTGCAAGGCAATTACTGATCTGCATTGGAGTGTAATGCTACATGGTAACCACTCCCTAAAGTAACACCAAGGCTGGTGAGGTCCCTTCCTTAGAATGCAAGACAGTGGACAAATTCTCACTAGCCTCTGTGCGTGAACATTAGAACATCACTGTTTTTCTCTGCCTAAAATAATTCCTGAGAAGGTTTTGCTTCCCTTATCTTCCTTTTTCCAGGCAGCTTCTCAAAATAAGAAAAAAGAAATAGACATAAAAGCAGAATGACAGATCAAAGATTCAATACTTCCCATGTGAGGGGGAAGGAAAAAAAAAGGGAAATAAGATGACACCTGGATACATCTTTATTTACACAAACACACTCTGCTCCTGTGATTGACAGTGATGTTGCCACATTGAGTCTCTCACACTTCCACCACTTCACGGGAAGCAGCACTGTCATGACTCCAATACCGAGTCTTGCAGCATGGGAGAAGATGGAACGTACAACAGTGGTTGAATTTTTTAAAATGTGACCTTTGTTTGAAAGTGCAACTATTATCTTTCACAGGTTACTTATTTTATAATTTTTGCTTTACTTTGGCCTGCTTTGAAAACAACTAAAAGAACTATGTTTTTCCTCTTTATTGTAAATCGGTATTAAAGCTGAAAGAACAGCATTGTTTCATTACTGCTGCCACTATGCTAGAGAAGCAGCATTTGCAAAAATTACAACTGCGATGACCTTTACCTTAAATGTAAAAATTAGATTATTTGGGAAATAAAAACAGCATGTAAAAATATGCATCTTCTGGATCTTGGTTAGATCTTGCTATAACTCAGTCTTACAATTAAAACTCAGGAAAAAGAAGAAATATGAGGTAGAATTTGAGGTGCACAAAACCCAAATTCTTCATTAGAAAATACAAAATAAATATTAAAGCAAAACAATCAGCACATATACATTCAATACTGTAATCTGCTGTTTCATGAGCAGCTGCTAAGTTTCGCTACAGTCCCTTAGTACATGGGGGAAGGTTGTTTGGTAAAACTCCCATACCTGATTAAGTTAATGTGATTATTGAAACCTCTGCTAAGACTTCGGGCAGGCATTTGGTCCAACCAAAGCACAGGCTGGTCAGGGTCAGCTATCCTACAAAGACAATGAATATTAATATTGGCACACACTTCACTCCATGTAATATTTCTAATTGAGCTTTGTTCACACACAATAACTTTAGGCAAAAGCCAGAATTCGGAGATAACAAAAAAAAAAAAAAAATTGAAATGCATGTATGATTTTCATAAGAAAAAACTCAACTCAATTATTTTACATTGCTGGAGTTCGAAGCTGTTAGTTTGTTATTCCATGCTGCAATGTATCCCATGGTCTTTCACAGCTTTGCCTCAACCAGAAAATGCTATTCCCAACTCCTTCCCTCTTTTAAAAGGAAGAAAAATGAGTATTTTCAGAAGCATACTCCTTGCACTTAAAGCATCCCTCTCTTTTATCAGAACACTTTCTAATTTTACCGAGTGGTAGCAAGTGTCATTTTCTCCTCTGTGACATCAGCCCTTCAGTTAACCAAAACATAAATCATTATCACAACCAACACAAGGTTCGTTCTCTCTCTTCTTTTACCATTACCTTCGCCACTTCACAGCAATATCAAACATATCTCTCCACTGCATCAGTCTGGTTTTCCCATTCATCCGAACTTTTGAGTTTGCCCAGGTCCGCTGCACAGCTTGCATTACTTCTAGTGTGGCCAACCCCATTGCTGGGGGTGAAGGAGGAGAAGAGATGGACAAATAACAGCAGAAAGAGAAAAACAATTAAATCAAAACACTCTCTTTTGTACAGATAGGAAAACTGAAGCAGGAAAGCAAAGTATTTACAGGAAAAGAATCGCCAACATCAATAAAATCCGGAAGACCATTATTTCTGGTCCCCAATTAGGTCAAGACACTGCTGACACAAAGATTATTTTCATTTTAAACTTTTTATCTGATTTGAAAGGAAAAAAGCATAGAACTAATTTGCAGATAACAAAGGTGTAGCATGGAGTTATCACCACATTGATTTTTTTTTTTCCCACACTCAAATATATAGAGCATTTTTAGTATACCTCTATGTATTCTTCTATTTGGAAGAAATCCTGGTGTCTCATACTGCATCATGGAACCCAGATGATCAGCTACACATATGAGTTCTTGCACATCAGGCTTATAGCTTTCAAAATTCTGAAATAACACATCTCTTATGGAAGAGAAAAATATGCATCAGACATAACTTGGCAACAGTGAAACCCAGGTGCCATTAAAAAGAGAAAAAAATCATCTATCAGGTGTCTAGAAAATTACACCTACAATAAAATAAAAATCTAGTATGCAACAAGAAACTGTAATAAGGGTGCTATATAACACAACACTGAGCATCTCAAACACTTCAACTCCTTCACATTAATTGCAAAAAACAAACGAACAAACAAAAACAGTTAATCAATAAGGCCATAGGATATGAAACAACATCACGTGAATATGATCGTTTATGTGAAGACAGAAGTGAAGAAGATCATTGTAAGTGTCATTCTTCCTTTTTTATGAGCTAAACCAACTCCAATCCCTTTGATTGTGAAAAGGATTTATACACTCAGGGGAATTTGACTGTCATATATTTATGCTGTTATAATGTCTTTAAGAACAGCACTTTAAAAAGCCAAACTGAAAAAAAAATGGGAGTAGGCTTTAAAAAAAAAAAAAATTACTCACTTTATATGTGGCTGTAACCCTGGCTGTTCTTCATAATTTTCTATAAGAAAAGGAAGATTTTTGGCCCAATGGTCCTTGAAATTTCCAGGAAGATCTATATCAATATTATACTCTGTAAGAGGGGTATCCAAATGCGCATGCAAATACCTAGAATACTCTGAAGGAAAGAAATAAAATTAAATACTGTTTGCATAGTCAGCCTACTTATGTAATTACATAAAAACAACCACTAGATTATGTTTGTCAGTTATCCAACGTGACTTTAATAAGGCATTCCTCTTAGATACCTTAATTTTGCTATTAGCTAATTTCCAATACAAAAATAAGGCTATTCCAACTAAGTATCACACACTTTACCATTATACAGAAATTTATGTATAATTTGTGGTCCTAGCTTTTAACTGTATGAAAAAATAAGAATCGGTGTATATTTTGTTTTAAACACACTCAACAGTGCTCTTGAGAATGTACAACAGTTTCTTTAAAATGGCCCACAGCTACAAGCATGTTTGGACTTCCAGGGTTCTTGAAGGATTTAAGAAAAATGGAAAAAAGAAAAAATTTGAACTTACCTCGGAGATATTTGACTTTCAGATATTCTGGGCTGGCCTTCTGACCTGGTAGTGGATCATTTAACATAACTTTAGTCTGAGCTTTTATGCCTTCATAGAACTGTCCCATTGCAACGTGGCTGAGACCTTTCATGTACTGGCACACTTCATTATATGGTTCTAGCTGTAGACACCTCTGGGAAATTAAAGGAACAAAGCACCCATAAACCAAGAGAGAAAATCAGTATCTTCAAATAAACAAACCTGTTTGGTCAGAAGACCCTCAGGAAAATATTTACTGATTCTTAAGATCCACTTCTGTCACAATTTTCTTTCAAATGATGCTGAGCACTTAAATGGCTAGCAAATGTAAAAAAAATATATATATTTTCAGCTTCATTAAAAAAAAAGGAACCATGAGTTCAAATACACTTTTGATCACACTTTAATTGTTATGAAAATAGATCATGTTTGTTCTAATGATATTAGCACTACAGACGTTTCAATACTACTTGAATGAAATTAGACAAAACACACTCCTGACAGTATTAGTAACAAGTCATTTTTGGCTAGTTCAACACATACCATACCATTTCTTCCATACATATCTTCGCCAGTTTGTGCATTAGTACACTTCATTATGTCAGTCAAATATTTACTATATGTTAAACACACAGCAAATTCATATTTATTCAAACTTAATGCTCTGATTCTTCTAGCAATTACATGCCTTTAGAAGAGCATCTCCATCTTAAAAGTTGAAATATCTTTCCAATTACAGCAGTATCTATAAATTGTGTTATAGAAGGTAAATACATAATAATGCACATGAAGTGTCCTCCTTGAGACAAACATTCATTCAGAAAGGGATGCAATAACTTCCACATCTTATTTCAGTCATTATTTTAAGGATATGGACGTATAATTAACTTATGCCTTTATTGTTCTGTCTAAAAAAATGAGGCCATTATTTAATGCCAATGGAGAGAGGTAAGATTTTGTTTACCTGTGGAAACACACACATTTTTACAGGGCAAATGAATCACAACAAATTCTGGGTTTTTCTAAACAAATAGAATACCTCAGAAAAATTATATAAATATTGGAACTCTGTAGGTTTATTTTAACCTTTAAAGTTACAAAGAAGACTACATTCCCTCTTCTGTCAAATATGACAAAAAACCCTTACGTTTCAACCCAAACAAAACCTTTATCAAGAACACAACTACCAGTTTAACCAAAATTAAAGAAAAAAACCCCACAAACACACACAAACCCACACCAAAACAAACAAAAAAACCCCACCACACGCCAAAAAACAGATCAAACATTTCAACAAAAGCTCAGTTTTAGGAATTAATAAAACCACTAGAGGATGTATCTTTGTTTCAGCAAAATTCTATTTTTAATTAAAAACTGTAATGTGTTATACATATTTTTAAGACAAACTTCAGAAAATATTAACTTTAGTTCAAATGCACACACACATTCACAATTAAAAACTTCAACACTTGTCCATTTCATTGCACTTGTTGAATACTAGTCCTTGTTAAAACATTTTAATTTTGTATTTACTTTGGACCTTGCTTACCTTAAAATTCTTAAGTGCTTCATCTAAGCTACCATGATGATAAAGCATCATTCCTTTAAGCTGTAATGTCTGAACATGATTTTGATTTAGCAGCAAAGCCTTCTGGAAGTTCTCTGTAGCAGCATCGAAGTTACCAAGTTCTCTAGTCGATTCCATAAAGTGGAAATTGAAAAATATAGACAATGAAATTGTTAAACGTTGCTTTAATGCATCCAGAGGGTATATAATTACAGACCAACACAGTACTAAGGGAAATTTTCTTTAACAAAAGCAGTAATTTTGCAACTGTTCTTCAGTGGTAAGAACAGAACAGCTGCACAGTTTTTTCACTCCCAGAAATGTGTACTCTGAAACAACCCCACAAGACCACAAATCTCCACAATCCTCAGCGGACATAAACCATAAAAAACACATAACCTATGGTATTTCTTCAGAAACGAAAAGAAACGAAACGTCCACAGAAAGCGTTCTTGGAAAACATTATCTATGGTAAGCCTTTTAAGCTATTAAATATAAACACATTTTTAAAAACTCACTAGCTATTTAAATGCTGAATAAGAAGAAAGCATCTAGTGCTCGAAAGCTGAAAATAAATAAAAATGTATTCACTGGAATTACTCCCATGTGCAGAACAACTTTTAGTAAATACAGCCACAGAGAAACTATAATAAAAAATGAAAATAGTATAAGTATACAACTTAATTTTTCTTCACGTTTTTTTTACCCAAAATACAGATTTTTATTATTTTTTTTTAAGATCATAAAATTCTTCCCACATCAAATTAGGTGAAATTAATCCAAACAGAAGCAATGCAAAATAAACAAGATTTAGTAGTTCTAAATACTTTGGTCAAAAAGAATTTTTAGACAGAACAGTGAATAACCACAGTGCTCCAGTTTCAGATAAATGCAGTCACCAGATTTGAAGCAGGAATTAATAGGTAAAATGCTATAATTCATGTTATTAAGCAGGATAAATAAGACTCATAACTGTATATTTCCACAATAAAAATAATTTTTTTAAAGGTATTTTTAAGCATTGTTTTTGAAACTTATTTGATGTAGAAGAAAGTATGAACTTGAAACACAAGATTTTAGAAAGAAAGAAAGAAAGAATTTGACAGCTGGAGTCAACAGTACCCTGGAGAAACGAGTTTACTATTCTTGCCTGTTTTAAGACCTGACTGTTCATGGGAAAGTAAATCAGACTTTTCATAGTTGGTCACTAGATATGGTGTCCTCAGTTATTAAACAAAATACTGTTTAGCTTCTGGTCTTCTCTAACTGATGAGCATTTAGAAGACTCAACAGTAATTGTGCGTTGTACACAGGGTAGAACAGCTGATCAACTAGAGAGTTAGTCCCACATCCAAACACAAATTAAAAAGGTTAAAGCATTTATTGGAAACCTAAGGCAGCAACTGCTCATCTTCCAGCCTAAATTACTATTATTTAACACTTTGAAGGAATTTATACACAGTAAGAAGTATCACAGAAAAACTCATGAGGAAATTAAGTGATTCTACGTTGAGTTCAGAATTTAGATACTGTGGTAAATAAGGTCCAAGTCCACAAAGCAAAAAATAACAACAACAGAATTGACACTGCCTTCAATGAATACTGCATGTTCTGTAAGCTGAAGGAAGCATAAAGCCTGAAGAAAAAGAGCACATGATCATGTAACGCTTGCCCACCAGCCCTATCCAACTTCACCCTTGTTACACAAAAGCCATTTATGTTGCAGCAGCATCTATGCTGTAGATCAGTGCTTTCCAAAAATAAAAACCAGGAAATAAAAAGCTGTCAAGACACAGCAGGTTGCAAAAAAAATTAGAACAGGCAGAGATACCCAGCTGCTGACTATTTATGACTATTTATGTTCTTATTTTGTTATAGACAAGCTATATGTACTTTTCTCCTTCGTAATTATCTGCAGATCACTTTTTATTCAACTATAAATTATTTTATCTTTAATGTAAATTAAAAAGCAAAAAAATTACTAGTTACCTTACTAAATAGAGATTGTTGGGGTTTTGTTTGTTTGTTTTAATTACTTGTTTAATAGGTAAGAAACTACATGTCTATATTAAAAATACCCTAAACAGGAAATCAGCTAAATAGTCAGAACTGTAAATCTCTTTGTTGGGATATTAACTGATACATGGTCTAGCAGTTCTATAAAACGATATGCACTATGCAATGAGTTTTTCATAGATTTTAAGTAGCACAATAATCTCAGATGACAACTAATGAGCATATTAATCAGCAGTTTATATTAAACATTTCCATAATTTAAAAAACATTTAACGTGCCTAAAACACATCTTACTGAACATCACCAATCACCTAACCTTTGTGTCTGGGAGACTCAAAGAGCTACTGGAGACTACACTAAAAATACAAAGCAAACCTAGAAATTATTTATATCAAACATATCCTGCCAGAGCCTTACTGGCTGTAGAAGCTACCAAATCCACATAGGATTCAGCAGTTTTGTAACAAATGTACAAAAGTTACAGACCGCATTTAAAGAACACAATCAGATATACAACAGACTTTAAAACTATTTCTGAATGCAATTACCTGTAGGCTTGTCCCAGACTTTTATATGCATCTATGAAGTCTGCTTTCTGCTTCAGAGCTTCTTTGAATGATTCAATGGCTTCCTACAGAAAGGCAGAAACAGAAAAATTTGTCACTTCTGTGTTAATCTAATTTTAGTATCCTCAGTAGTTACTAGCCATAAATTTGCAGTTATTCACTAGAACCTTTGGAAGGAACAAACAAGGTATGAATTTATCACAAAATCTATAGAGTTATAATCATCATATAAAAAATAAAATATTGCAACATTATTTACAATAATTACAGATTTAGCTGGAACTCCTTTGCCTAATAAGCTATGGGAATAAGTGATTCTTCTAGCATTTTAATAGAATTCAGAGATGAAACACCTTCAGAGTTTGCTTTCTAAGCTCAGTTTGGTCCCTCCTTACAGTCCTTCCTCTTCATTCATAATGCACCTTAGTTTCTGCAGTCCAAAAGACTCCTTCAAATCTGTACTCTGCCTTTCATTGTTTTATTGTGTTCTGTGTTAGTTGCAGAGTTAACAAACACTCTGTTGAGGGATTACGGAGTAAGTGATCATCTTCACACAATAGCATGTACTGCTGCTGTAAGGAATACAATGCAATAAAAATAAAATAGCTAAAAATAATTATACGCATACATTCAAACAAATATTTTTCTTCAAAGGATTTGATAGAGAACTCAGGTTTTTAAACTGGACTGGGGTATAAATTGGCAAACAAAGTACTTACACTTGGAACTAAGGATGGAATTATCAACTACTTTATATTTAGAAGTAATGTCTGAAAAGTATCTTGAAGTCTATAGTGCAAGAAACTAAACACTGCAAGGCAAGAATTATTAGTATCATCTCTCAGTTTAGATATTCTTCTTTAGAAAAACTATCAAACATATTCTGAGCACTACAACGTTCACAAAAATATGTATTGAACAAAAAAATAATCTCTCCAAACTTGAACATTAGAAAGGGAAGAAACTTTCTTTGAGAAAAGTAATTCAGGGGGAAGGAGGTGGAGGTGCAGAAATGTGATGATCTGTATGTCAGAAGAAAGTATGCATTGCAAATTGAGACGTTATTTATCCTTGTCATTTATATTTCCACCATCACTTTCTGCTGCCTACACCAAATATCACTAATTCAATCAGACTATTATTTGCAAGTAAGTAATTTGACTGCAATAAGATACAGACAGTAATCTTAATGATAGCCAGAAGTTCTCACTGCATACACTAGAGTGTCAAAAAACCCCACCAGCTTGGGTACTAAGAAAATGGAGAAGTAGTCTGTTTACTAAAATAATAATAAAAAAAAATACAGTGATTGCCTATGAAAGATACTGGGCTGAAACTCAGGACTCCAGGGTTATCTCCAGGTTCTATCACAATTTCTTCATACAACTCATAATGAATCCCAAGCTGTTAGCAGAGGCTGAAAGAAAGCCTTGACTCTGCCGGATTTTAGGAATCACATAGTTGCATCCTCACTTTTCAAACTGAGGATTTGGGATAACTTGCCTTATTATTCCCCCCTCAAAAAAAACCTGCAGCAGTATCTCTAAATACTTTACAAGCAAGAAACAGGTACAATAATACTACACCTAAAACATAGAAAAGTTTTGAGTCAGAAAATGGTGAAACATTAAAAAAACCTTTGTAAGATCTTACTTCCCTGCTGGTTTTAGAATCTGAGAGCGCAACAATGTTCAAACATCTCAGAATCAACATATAAATGAAAGAGACACGCACAGATGCAGGGCTCTCTATCAGCAGTTTCCTTGATTACCTCCTAGCTCATTCAGGGCATAATTTCAAATTATTTTATTCTTCATCCCTTTCCCCTTCACAAAAGCTAGGGAGCCTCCATTTCATGTAAAAAAAATTTGAATATAACCCTACAGATATAAACAAATGTGCCAAATACAAACATCTTTTAAAGAACTCCATAAACACGTCTGTTATAACTGATTTACCAAAATCTAGCAAGACCAGCAGTATTTACATGCCATACCATGAAGTATTAGTCAACAATGGTACCTTCTCATTTTGCTTGCACTCTTTTGTGTTAAAAATTCTTCCTCATGCGAGAGAAAATACATGTATCAACACCTACGATATTTCTACTACTTTATAGAAGTAACTTCAAATAGAGGGCATTGTTCTACATGAACTATTATTTAACATAGCATTACCTTCAAAAGTCCTCTGTGAAAGAAGGTTAAGCCTTTATAAAGCATAGCTATAGGCTGATTTCTGTTCAGTTCCAACGAGTGCTGAAAATCTTCATGGGCTGTTGCATAATCCTGTGGTAAAGCAGATTTTAGGTGACAGAGGAAATAACATACAAATAAAGAGGAATACACACTTTTATTTTCCTAAAAGTAAACTACAGAATTTTGTTTAATATATGAAGTCAATCTCAGGGCTAAGCAGCCACAACTGTCAACTGCCAGTGAGAACACCAAAGAACAAGGAATGCACAATACGCTTCCAAATTTCATAATAAGCATCAGACAAAATGTAGTAAAGTAAGAGAAAAAAAACAAACAAACAACTGGAAACAAAGGGAGTGAAAACAGAAGAATAAAATGATAAATCAGCTATTTAGTATTCACACAATCTTTGAAGGTAAAGTTGCTTGTTTTATATTAAAGTGTAAGAACACTACATAGCAAAATAGGATGTTTGCCTTTTTGTGAGAAAGTCAACTACAGGAAAATCAGGCCTATATTGTTATTTTGTCTGTGGGTTGTTTTTTGTTTGTCTGTTTGTGTTTTTGTTGTTGTTTTGTTTGGGGTTTTTTGTTGATAAATTTAAATAGGAAAGAAGCCCTTGAGCGAAAGTAACAACTGGTATAAACAACAAAGTATTCAACGACACACACACACCCCAAACCAAACAGAACACCCCAAATCCACTAACCTCAGATATGAAGTAAAGGGTACCTCTGTGCCTGTAGAGTCGCGCTGATGGTTGCAGCTGAATAGCTTTGGTGAGATCAGATAATGCTTCACTAATTCGTCCTAGTGGGGACAATATCTAAGAGCATAAAACAAAAACACGGTTTGGAGCAAACAGTTTCAATAAGTTTGTTTTACAAATATGAAGATTACTATTTTTCATGTTCAGCTGTAACACAGTAACTGTATTTGCTAGAATAGGCTGGAAAGTTCTACTATAAATTTCCGTACTTACTGCTTTTAAACTCCTATCAAGGAAAATCTGAAGGCCTTTTTTATCCAAATAATATCAGTGGATATGAACATCACCAATAACATTTGCAGAAACCTAGCATTCTAAATAAAACAAGTCAGACAAATCAAAATACTCTCTTTCAAGTTATTTCAACACACTCAACTGAATATGTAACTAAGTAGTCTCATAAGACTTTTTGACAAAATATTCCCCCATGGGAAAATAGGCTATTTTCCAATTATTTGAATGCCTTTCACATTTTTAGATCAAGACAATTAAAAAAAATCATTAAAAACATGAAAATTGTGAATCACAATATCATACTATGGCAGTTATAATTATGCACTACACTGACTTTAATAAATATTTATGCTTTTGTTTTGTTTACAAAGCTGCTTCTTGAAACCCATTTTCTGTAATTTAATTAGCAAAACAAAACATGATTTTCAAAATGAAAATTATCTGTGTATCTGAATAATACTTAACTTATACGCATGAATATAAAACTAAAATATTTGATCAAAAACTAATTCTTCACAAGTCTGGCATCTTACCAACTAGTCCTAACAATAAATTTACTAAGGTAACACTAAGTGCAGTCAGGTTCGAGTGATATTTTGATTCATTTAATTAAACACACACACACACATCTTGATATATAGTATGTAAAAAACTAAACACTTAGATATAATATATACTATTCTATTGACAACAGTAACTCCATATGGCGTATGTCTTATTTTAAAAATATATATTCCACAAATTATAGTTTGAGAGCAAATGTGTGTTTTAAAAGAAAGGAGGAATGTTCTCGGAAAATATGTTTATTCATTAAATCAGTGAAGAAATACTTGAAAACACTGTATTATTGCAACTTCCCTAAAAATCTGAAGAGAGATAAAAAATGCTCACTTCTGCTCGCTGTTCAAATACTTCAGGATGATCTGGTTCTAGACTAATCACCCTACTGAGCTCAAACAGAGCAAGTTCAGCATTTTTCATATCCTGAAAAAGAGAAAAATAAAAATGGTAAATAACTGTGCACACTTAGAGTAGTATACTCTGAAGACTGAAAGAAAACCAGATTGGCTGTGTTTCAGAAACTAGCATAAAGTGGTAGTGAAACAGCCCTTCACACCTTTGCTAATAATATTAAGAAGCAGTATTCTACAAATAGTTGAGAAAATTCCCACCTATCTGTTATAAGCAAGAAAAATAAATTTTACTTGTACACATCATCTTTGTGCTGTATCTCTAAAAATGTATTAATATAACTCCATGAATAAACATTAGGTTTGTGGCTCCATAGCTACTTTTATTGGCAGCAAAGCTGCCAATTCACACAACTCGTGACCTCCAATTCGCACATACTCTCGCCTACTACTGTTTTCATCAGTACTGTCTGTAACTTAAGCCAAGTTTTAATAGTATTGGTGAATGGTTTGATGCCATCAGCACCTTGCCTAGCTAAATCTTTATAATATTCTCAGTAAATTGTAGGATTGAAGCAGTTACCTAATTAAAAAAAAAAAAATCAAACTGATTAGATGGCAAGTTCTGCATTAGATTTCATTGATCTTTTTTAAGACAAAGAAGTTTTGCATGTGACGAACATCATCTGTGTGTCTTGAAAGTGTCACTCCTGGAAACTTCTATGAAGTGAAGCTGTCTCAAGATCCAGACAAACTGAGAAAACAAACTCATACTGGTGTTAAAAACATGGGGGAAAGAGGGTGGATGTTCAGAGAGATGGCATTTGTCTTCCCAAGTAACTGTTATGTGTGAAGGAGCCTGGCTGCCCTGGAGATAGCTGAACACCTGCCCGCCCATGGCAAGTAGTGAATGAATTTGTGTTTTGCTTTGCTTGTGTGTTCGACTTCTACTTCACTTATCAAACTGTCTTTACCTCAACCCATGAGTTTTCTCACTTTTACTCTTCCAATTCTCTCCCCCAGACAACTGCTGGAGGAAGGAAGTGAATGGCTGTGTGGGGCTTAGTTGCCGGCGGCGGTTAAACCACAACATAATTGTTTTTTTTAACAAATTGAAGGTGGTATACATATCAAGAGGCATAAGCAATCAAGAAGCAATATAAAGCCTACCGGACTGCAAGAGCTGACAGTGTTTCCAAGTCTCAATAAAAGACTTTTTCATTTCCAAATAGAGATTAGATGTGGAGACAAATTCAATAGGACTTCATAAACCTGCTTCTCAGAGCCAAGGTACTGCCTGTTATCTAATATGGTGTCCTAGTTTTGTTAAAAACAGGTTTCTCTTTTGGTGAATTTGCCTGTCAGCTAAAGCCTTCATGTTAGTTGCATTTTCCTGGAGAACCCAACACATGTTTTGGTTAAACCTAGCAATGGAATGCAAACTTATTGATAAGCACGGATGGACATCTCGCGAGAGGGGCAACGAGAAAACTGATGACCGAGAGACTGACCAATGGTGTATAACATTCCATTCACGCGAATACTTCATATAAAAGTGGGAGACCACGAGGATCTCGTCCCTTTTTTCCCTTTTTTTTTCCCTTTTTCCTCATGGCTGACATTAGGAAAGGACCTTGATGGTCGTCCCTGCGAACTGAGGCCTAGTGAGAGACTGAATCCAGCTCCGGTTGGCTACAGAGTCTAATCCAGGACTTTGGGTGCTGGCTCTGCAGTTGCTGAGACTTACAAGATTGGTTTTGTATTATTTTCTCTATTCTTATTGGTAGCATTAGTAAAACATCTTTAACTTTGCCAACTCTCTTCTCTCTGTCCTTCTTTCCCCCCCCCATCGCCTGTCCTGAGTGGGAAGGGGGGAGAGGGAGGGGCAAAAGGGGGAAGTGGGGGGGGAGAGGAGGTTAACAATACATCTGCCAGGGTTTGATTGTCACCCCGCAATCTTAACTCTCGACAGATAATTGGCGCCCAACGTGGGGCAAGAGAAAGGGGTAAATTTGGAGATTTTTGACTTTTCTACTGCTCTGACGTACCTTTCAATTTTCTTGGCACGGTGTCAACTCATAGAGTTGTGATACTCGCGCGTCTGTTTGATTCGGATATTATTTAGTGGTATTAAGGCAAAGTGAATTACATTGATTTAAAGATGTTATGGCAAAAGTTGTATCAGTTATTTTCTACATTGTGCTCGCTGATCCCATATCTGTGTTGGTGTTTCTTTCTGAATCGAAGTATTCATTATATAACAAGAAGAAACTGGACAGCGGTCATGATGATTCTGTGTGGTACGGCACTGGTTTATTTCATTATACTGCAGCCGCTAATGAATTTCTACTCGCTTCTGCTTTACCTTGAAAAACCTCCAGGAGAGATTAAAGAGCAGAATGGCTCTATATTTGCTAATTGGTCAAGCGAATCTTTAGAAAGGCTGACTAACAATACTTTCGTGTTTTCGCTGGGACAGTTTGCAAATGTTTTAGAGAACTTTGAATATCCTTGGAGCTTTGATAGAACTGTGATGGTGTTATCTGGTTTGCTGAATGTGTGTCAGTTTGTGTTACTGTTAAGAGAAATGAGGTTCAATAGGAAGTTTGCGTCTCTTTTTAGTCCTGAGATTTGCAGTGTGTCTTCGGAAGCTCTAGCAAAAAGCACTCCTAGCCGCTCGAGAAAAGGCAAAACAGGCAAAGCTGCTGCTGCAGCCACTGCCCCCCCAACCGCGGCTTCACAGGCTGAAGCTACAGCTCCTCCGCAGAGCTCCTCTGCCAAGGTCGCTGCAGATAACGTTACTTCTCCAGCCTCAAAGCCTAACAAGGCAGCCCCCCCGTCTTCACACGCTGGGCACTGTTGCTGCTGTAACCACAGCAATCACTGTGACAGTCATTCAGACTCTGAAAATGAATCAAATGATGGTGAACCCATATCAGCATCAGTTGCTGGTTGTAAGAAAGTCACTAGAAAGACTACCTGTGCAGCAGGTGATGGCACAGGGCCAACATCAACCCAAGGGGCATCATCAGGACAGGGTGGAGATGAAGTGACCACCACTCGGTCCTTTTCTCCAGGTGAGCTGAGAGATCACGACGACTAAAGTCTTTTCGCAGAAGGTGAGAATATTTTAACCTGGCTGCTGCGATGCTGGGACAATGGGGCAGAAACAATTGAATTAGAAGGCGGTGAAGCCAGGCAGCTGGGATCTCTGCCAAAAGATTCCACCATTGATAGGGCAATTTCAAGAGAGTCTAATGCCGCTACTCTCTGGATCCGACTCCTGGCAGCTATGAAAGTCAGATTTCCCTACAAGGAAGATTGTACATCCAAGTTAGGGAAATGGAATACTATGGAGAGAGGTATCTAGTTCCTGAGAGAATTAGCTGTGCGAGAGATCATCTATCTAGGACCAAACAGCCAAGAGGGGAGAGACCCAGATAGAATCAATTGTACAAAATCTATGTGGCGCAGATTTGTACAAAGTGCACCACCTGCATATGCTAAGTCATTGGCAGGAATGGTCTGGTCAGCTAGAGGTGTACAAGAAACCAATGAAGTGATTGAGCAGCTCTGGTACTTTGAGGACAGCCTTGCTGGTTCTCTACGGGCTTGTGTCTCCACTGTGGAGAAACTGTGTGAAAAATCTGATGACCGGTTTGAAAAGCTGTTGCAAGAAATCAAAGAGCTCAGAGAAGACTCGTACCGTTCACGACCTGCACAAACCTATGTTTCAGCTGTTAGGAGAAGGTGTTTCCAATCTCGAGAGAGAGGGCAGAGACAGCCCACAAAAAGAGGTTCACTGTGGTTCTTCCTACATGAGCAGGGAGAAAACATGAATAAGTGGCATGGAAGGCCTACCTCAGAACTTCAAGAACGAGTACGTGAGATAAAAGGAAAAACTCCTAGGAAGGTGGCTGCTCCAGTTTACAAAAGGAGCAGAAGAGATTCTGATGCTCTTGAAGGAACCTCTAATTCACACCCAGGGACTGTGCAAAACAGGAATTAGAGGTGCCCTGCCTCCAACCAGGTGGAGGAAAGGGATAACAGAGTTTATTGGACTGTACAAATACTATGGCCTGGTACAACACAACCCCAGGAGTACAAAGCTTTAGTGAACACTGGTGCTCAGTGCACAATAATTCCTTCTAATTATAAAGGAACACAATCCATCAATATTGTTGGAGTGACTGGGGGATCCCAGGAACTGACTGTTGTAGAGGCTGAAATGAGCCTAACTGGAAAAAACTGGCAAAAGCATCCTATTGTGACTGGTCCAGATGCTCCGTGCATCCTTGGTATAGACTACCTCAGGAGAGGGTATTTTAAGGACCCAAAAGGGTATAGGTGGGCACTTGGTATAGCAGCTGTGGACACTGAGAAAATTGAACAGCTGTCTGATTCGTCTGGTCTTTCAGATGATCCTTCTGTTGTAGGACTGCTGATGGTTGACGATCAGCAGGTGCCAATTGCTACCACAACAGTGCATCGCCGACAATATCGCACCAATCAAGACTCTTTGATTCCTATCCAGAAGCTGATCCGTCAATTGGAAAGCCAGGGTGTGATCAGTAAGACTCGCTCACCTTTTAACAGCCCAATCTGGCCAGTGCGTAAGTCTAGTGACGAGTGGAGACTAACTGTAGACTATCGTGGCCTGAATGAAGTTACACCACCACTGAGTGCTGCTGTGCCTGACATGCTAGAACTGCAATTTGAACTGGAGTCAAAGGCAGCCAAGTGGTATGCTACAACTGACATTCCTAATGCATTTTTCTCTATTCCTGTAGCAGCAGAGTGCAGGCCGCAGTTTGCTTTCACTTGGAGGGGCATCCAGTATACATGGAATCGCTCGCCCCAGGGGTGGAAACACAGTCCTACCATCTGCCATGGACTGATCCAGACCACGCTGGAGCAAGGTGAAGCTCCAGAACACTTGCAATATATTGATGACATCATCGTATGGGGCGACACAGCGAAAGAAGTCTTCGAGAAAGGTGAGAGAATAATTCATATTCTTTTGGATGCTGGTTTTGCCATAAAACGAAGCAAGGTCAAGGGACCTGCACGAGAGATCCAGTTTTTAGGAATAAAATGGCAAGATGGCTGTCGTCAGATCCCAATGGATGTGATCAACAAAATTGCAGCAATGTCTCCACCTACTAATAAAAAGGAGACACAGACTTTCTTGGGCATTGTAGGTTTTTGGAGAATGCATATTCCTGACTACAGCCACATTGTGAGCCCTCTCTATCGAGTGACTTGTAAAAAGAACCAATTTGAGTGGGGCCCTGAACAACGACAAGCCTTTGAACAAATTAAGCATGAGATAACTCATGCGGTGGCCCTTGGACCAGTCCGAACTGGACTAGATGTTAAAAATGTGCTCTACACCGCAGCCGGAGATAATGGACTTACCTGGAGCCTCTGGCAGAAAGCACCAGGAGAAACCCGAGGTCGACCCTTAGGTTTTTGGAGTCGAGGATACAAAGGATCTGAGGCCAACTATACTCCAACTGAAAAGGAGATACTAGCAGCATATGAAGGAGTTCGAGCTGCTTCAGAAGTGATCGGCACTGAAGTACAGCTCCTCCTGGCACCTCGACTGCTGGTGCTGAGCTGGATGTTCAAAGGGACGGTTCCCTCTCCACATCATGCAACCGAAGTTACATGGAGTAAATTGATTGCACTGATCACGCAACGAGCTCAAATTGGAAGTCACAACTGCCCAGGAATATTAGAAGTGATTACAGACTGGCCAGAAAGCAAAGACTTTGGGATGTCTCCAGATGAGGAGGAAGTAAAACATGCTGAAGAAGCACCACCATATAATACGCTTTCAGAGACTGATAAACGGTATGCACTGTTCACAGATGGATCCTGTCGTCTTGTAGGAAAACATCGAAGGTGGAAAGCTGCTGTGTGGAGTCCCACACGACAAGTTACAGAAGCCACTGAAGGACAAGGTGAATCCAGTCAGTTTGCAGAAGTGAAAGCCATCCAGCTGGCTTTGGACATTGCTGAACGAGAGAAGTGGCCAATACTTTATCTCTATACTGACTCATGGATGGTAGCAAATGCCTTGTGGGGGTGGCTACAGCAATGGAAGAAAAGCAACTGGCAGCGCAGAGGTAAACCCATTTGGGCTGCCACACTGTGGCAAGACATTGCTGCTCGGCTAGAGAGCCTGCCTGTGAAAGTTCGTCATGTAGATGTTCATGTGCCTAGAAGTCGAGCCACAGAGGAACATCTAAACAACCAACAAGCAGATCAAGCTGCTAAGATTAAAGTAGCTGAGGTGGACTTGGACTGGCAACATAAAGGTGAACTTTTCCTAGCTCGGTGGGCCCATGATGCTTCAGGGCATCAAGGTAGAGATGCAACATACAAATGGGCTCGTGATCGAGGGGTGGATTTAACTATGGACACTATTTCACAGGTTATTCATGAATGTGAAACTTGCGCCGAAATCAAACAAGCAAAACGGTTAAAACCTGTATGGTATGGGGGGCGATGGTTAAAGTATAAGTATGGAGAAGCTTGGCAGATTGATTATATTACACTTGCACAAACACGTCAAGGTAAGCGTTATGTACTTACAATGGTGGAAGCAACCTCTGGATGGCTGGAAACATGTGCCGTACCTCATGCTACAGCCCGAAATACTATCTTGGGCCTTGAGAAGCAAGTCCTTTGGCGGCATGGTACGCCAGAAAGAACTGAATCAGACAATGGTACTCATTTCAAAAACAGTCTTATAGACAAATGGGCCAAAGAACATGGTATTGAGTGGGTATATCATATTCCATATCATGCACCAGCCTCTGGGAAAATTGAAAGGTACAATGGTTTGTTAAAAACTACACTAAAGGCACTTGGTGGTGGAACCTTTAAAAACTGGGATTCACATTTAGCAAAAGCCACTTGGTTGGTCAACACTAGGGGATCAACCAATCGAGCCGGGCCTGCCCAATCAGAAATTCTACGGACTGTAGGAGGAGATAAAGTCCCTGTAGTACACATAAAAAATATGTTAGGAAAGGCAGTCTGGGTTACTCCTGCCTCAGGCAAAGGCAAACCTATTCGTGGGATTGTTTTTGCCCAGGGACCTGGCAGCACCTGGTGGGTGATGCTTAAGGATGGAGAAGTTCGGTGTGTACCTCAAGGGGATTTGATTTTAGGTGAAAATATGCAATGCTGAACTGTATGATGTGAATTGCCGCACTAACAATGTTTAATAAGTGTCTTTCAGATCAAGACAATGGTGATGAAACTACAGCTAGCTTCTTCGAGTGGCGCCCAACACCTTCTTCGAAGTTGGTGTCCTTAACCCACAAACAGTGGTCATGAGATGCACTTGTACCATTTTTCCTGCCCTGGGAGACTGTTGTGACAAAATGAACTTAATGAACTTTTCAAAGGATGGTCCACTGATTAATTACTCCTGTGTATATATGTACATATGTATATATATATATAGTAGTGATTAATTAGATTGTATTGATAGATTGTATTGATAAGGTTTAAGTATTCAGTGAATGTCATATTATAAGGGGTGGAATGTTCTGGTTTTGTTAAAAACAGGTTTCTCTTTTGGTGAATTTGCCTGTCAGCTAAAGCCTTCATGTTAGTTGCATTTTCCTGGAGAACCCAACACATGTTTTGGTTAAACCTAGCAATGGAATGCAAACTTATTGATAAGCACAGATGGACATCTCGCGAGAGAGGCAACGAGAAAACTGATGACCGAGAGACTGACCAATGGTGTATAACATTCCATTCACGTGAATACTTCATATAAAAGTGGGAGACCACGAGGATCTCGTCCCTTTTTTCCCTTTTTTTTTTCCCTTTTTCCTCATGGCTGACATTAGGAAAGGACCTTGATGGTTGTCCCTGCGAACTGAGGCCTAGTGAGAGACTGAATCCAGCTCCGGTTGGCTACAGAGTCTAATCCAGGACTTTGGGTGCTGGCTCTGCAGTTGCTGAGACTTACAAGATTGGTTTTGTATTATTTTCTCTATTCTTATTAGTAGCATTAGTAAAACATCTTTAACTTTGCCAACTCTCTTCTCTCTGTCCTTCTTTCCCTCCCGATCGCCTGTCCTGAGTGGGAAGGGGGGAGAGGGAGGGGCAAAAGGGGGAAGTGGCGGGGGGAGAGGAGGTTAACAATACATCTGCCAGGGTTTGATTGTCACCCCGCAATCTTAACCCTTGACATATGGTAACTCTTAAGTGGCTGTGGCTCCCAGCCTTACTATCCACCACTCCCAACTGTGCCTGTATCCTCCCCTTAGGCACCCTCACTTCAGGGTGCTTTACTCCCACAGTCCCACAAAGCGAATGTACCCATGGCTTGAGCAGTATGATCCACTAGATCCCCCTAGGTTATGGACCACCTACCCATGGATGGACACAGCATTATAGTAGGACAGCACAAAGCCTTTGGGATGTACCCAGCAAGCTCTAATTAGTCTATCACTTCTGTTACAGGCCTTCTAATGACTTGGATTCAAATAATTCAGTCAGATATTAATTTAAATAATTATCTACTCACATGTAGTCCTTTTTTTCCATATGCTATCCCTCGTCCATAAATTGCACTAACCAGCTCTGGTTCTTCCTGTTAAGATTAAAAATTAACACAATAATCAGTTAGGTTTGCTTTTTTATTTTTTATAAAAGGTATATTTATTCAACATGTATTTTATTCTTGTAGATCTTAAGTAGTAAGCGATGAACAATCATAGTTGTCAGAAAAGTAAGTTTATTATATTACATTCCATATTTTCATATGCTGACAACTTCCAATTCAATATCCTCGAATTGTGCCAGAGTATTTGTCTGGAAAATGAGTTAAAGTGCAGTTACAGCAGCAGTGACCACCTATCAGAAGCTATGTACACATTAGTATAGTCTGTTGTCTAAACTTCATTACTTGTAACCTTATTGGTAATTACATGACTTCTTTTGTCTAATGTCACTGAAGCGATAATAAGATATAATTCAGCCATTCAAAGCTTGTTTTGTTTGCAATTTAAATTTAGGATTTAAAATTAGGAAGCAGGAAATTGTGACATCCTGATGAAATTTGTATTCAAGCAGCAACTACTAGAGGCGTTCTGCCAAAAAAATTCTGCAAACAAACCTTCCTTGGGTTAGATTTAATTCCCTGGCTTTCCAACTTCGGCACTTAAGAGGATGCATCTTACATAGTGAATATATTTCTTGTTCAGTATTATTTACTCCAGATAAGGTTTCCCATCCAAATTTGAAGAACTACAACAGTGAAACTGATTTTCTTGGCACAACACCTGTGCAGTCAGTTTCCCTGAAAACCAGTCAGGAATCAGGCGTCTTCACACCTGCAACCAACACAGCTGTGCTACACAAGTTTGTAGCATAGACTCACTCTCATTTAATCGGGACAACTGCCAAGAAACAAATTCTTTCATTGACAAAACAACAGAGAGGTGGCACAACAATGCTGGCAGCTTGCCAGACCTGAGCTGATTCTGAGTGTACACTTGTCAACATCAGCTTTATGTAACTTCACTACTTTTAATACAGCGGATAAGCAAGGCTGTTTTGTTCTGCTAAATGTTTTAGTACCCATTATATATCTATTTAAAATTGCCTTATGGAAGACAGAGTAAACAATCATAACCACTTTCCAGCCTCTCAGACATACAATAAGCATATTAATTTCAGCTGAGATGTGTGCATTGCATTCACACTTCCCACAGTATCTTTCTGCAGTCAGTGTATCTTGCTTATCTTCATTTATATTAAGTTTCTCTCTAAACGAAGAGAAGGCAGGAAACATTATATAAGCTTAGCGGGTTTTGAAGCAGGAGTTCTCATTAGGGTTAAAAAAAAATCCTCCCATTGAAAACAAATCAGAGGTCACTAAGCACCTAAAAAAACCTCTAACACAACAACAACACCCCCCACACATACACACACACAAAAACATCTGGTCCTCTGATAAGTTCCCTGGAATCATTTCGCTAAATTGCCATACTTTCACTCACTTGCAGTATGAGACATATGATATTTGAGTAAATAAAAACAAAAACATGCTAGTATTTGCAGTATTACTTTCAGCTTGCATTTGTGTACTACAACCAGCTTAGATCAAAAAGCAAGTCTGTACATCTTGTAGTCCAGACTCTTAGCCATAAAAATACATTCTTTTGAAATGAGCTTTAGTTGAAGCTTTTGAACTGTTGGGATTGTTTTTGTTTTAACAGTTGATACATTCTACTTCACAGAAGAAGATTTTGAATAAAAGAAATCTTGAAGTATTAGTTATGTTTTACTTAAATATTAAACTCAAATACTCATGCTGAAAAAGAAGGATAAACCCACGATATACTATCATTTATTATCATGAAAACAATGCAGTACTTGTCACTAGCAGTAAGTGATCTCTGTCAGGCTTTTTTTCTGATGTTACTGGCAACATGCTAACTGCAACCCTCAAAACCCCAGATTAAAATATCTCAGCCTACACATTAAGAGGACAATTAAAGGAACTTCAATTTTGCACAGGTCAGGTTTCCAAATATGTTTTGTTTTGGTTTTTTTTCCCTCTGGTCAAAGTACCATTAAAAGTTTATTCCTACAGATGAGAAAAATACTCACCAATTAACCAAGATACAGAACCACCTTTAAGAGTATGCTCATGTTTGGATCGGAAAAAAAAAAAGAACAAATAACAAATTGCTCTCATTTTAAAACCCTTAATTGAACATTTGTTTTAGTAAAAGCCATATCTTTTAATTCATAATTTCATACAGCCATTTTTAGGGGCTCAAACAGAAAACTTACCTGCAGCATTGTTGAAAAATGTCGTATGGCTTCATCGTACAAGCCGTTGCCAATCAACACATAAGCAATTGCTAACAAAAAATTAAAAGTGTAAATAAAACAGCAAAATCGATCTCATTTTTAAAGACATTTTACATTTACATTTAGTTGTATTTAATCTAAGTTCCTACATTGCACTGAAGATTTAAGTAGCCTAATATTTTCTGAACTTCCCTCAACCATTACAGAGCATTTGTTCACTATTCAATTCATACTGTGCTCATCAGAATTGTTTTGAGTTTTGGGATTCATTTGGTTTTTTGTCTCTCCTTTTTGCAAGTTGTTCAGGAAAGGGTCTTGCTTCTAAAGTACTTCAGAAAGGTACCGTGATCCCATTTAATAGCCCTAGATGCTTTCTCAATGGTAAGTGAGCCTGGATAACACTGCTTAACTTCTCTCATAATTCCATTAGAGAACATCTGAGGGTACCTGTTTCTACACATTTTGCTAAACTTTACTAGCTCACAGTAAGTTTTTCCTTCATTTTAATTAATTCGAAAAACTACAGCTAAAGTGATTCCATTGTTTACAAAAATACTTTAAAGTTCTTGCATATCCCCCTGTTTTGGAGCAGAAGTCAAGCATCTGAAAAAGAAACAGATCACTGTTGCAAAAACATGTTCCTGTAACCTCCAAAAGATACAAAAATACAGTGAAGTCGTAAGACTGGAAAGCTGTGATTGTGCTTGCATGTCTGAAGTTCAGTATTTACAGTTGAATATCTCAAGATTGTTTCATTTTGCATGTTCTAATCTCCCACAGTTTTTAACTCCAGACTACACTGCCCACAAAAACCAAGTATCTTGCAGACCAGAGCTATAAAAGGTAAAATACAACTTTCCCCCAGGCAGTTCGCATGAATGGCTGACAGGGGAGCTAAAAGCAGGAATTCACCTTTCTCCATACTTCTAATGAGCTTTTGCAGTCACTCAAACAGAATGGAAAAGGTACCTAGCAGCTTAATCATTTAGTCAAATGTGAGAAAGGAAACCTTGCCTCATTCTTGGAGCAGTTCTGTTATGAAGAAGGAAGTATTTGTGTGCAATAGAAGCTTTTTCCTCAATACATAAAAAGCTTCACTTGATACAGATACATAGAATTGCCAAAAAAATCCCAAAGAAAATTGGCAGAGTGAAGGACAGGTTGAAGAGCTCTTTAATTTTCCTCATTTCATTTTCCTTCAAGATTACGCAGCTCTTAGTATAATTTTTATGGTTCCAAACCCAGAACAACACAGTTGGCACATAAAATAAAAGGAAGCAAGATAATGAAGACTGTCTTGCTGATAACGAGTTTGTTTTGTTTATATGAGACAAAATGCTTGAGGCTGTAGACAGTGTCTGTAAAACTATGGCAAGTGATAGGCAGCTAGTAGCTGATACAGTATCAGTTCTTTTTAAATTTTATCTCTTTGATTAATCTTTTAATCTTTAATTAAATACTACAAAAATACAAATACTTTATTATGAAAAAAACTAAGGGCTAACAATGGTCCGTTAGCCCAAGTATTTGTGTACCAACATTGCTTCAGAATGCCCCACACATTTCACACTGCTTTTCGTCAGAACGGTTAAAAGTAACACGCACAAACAAGAAGGACCCTTATTAGGATCACATTAAAATTAATGTATCACTAAGAAATCATCAGTTTAGTTTCAAAACATTCACTGCTAATAATTATCACACAGTTCACCTGCACAAACTGTAGATAAAGCAGCTTACCTAACTCTTCATTTGTGTTGTCATTATCAGTAGCAAATGGAAATCGTTTTTGCTCTGCAAGCAACTTCGCTTGATTCTGTAAAACATCATGTTTTTTAAGCACTGAGCAAAGAACAGGAAAGAATTTAATAGAAAACCCATGCCTTAAATCCTTAAGAGAATGCCTTAAATCAAAAAGTTAAGGCTAACACGATTGCTTTAAGGTAACTGAAAACAAATTAATTCCTAACCTTCCACAGGGAGAGAAATTATTCTTCGGTCAGGTGCTACTGTTATTCTCTCTAACATAAGGCTAATCAAACCTTTCAGATGGAAGCATATTGTCAGCATTTTACCAGTGGCTGATGTTTCTATATGACACCTGCTTAACATGAAGTTTTGGAAGTTTTTCTAAGATGCATGCTACTTCATAGTAAGGTTTGTACTCCTTTGTCTCCTTCAAAGAGAAGGGTATTACAGAGGAGTATAACACTGAAAGCTAGACATTGAAAGGAATATGACTCCAGCAATAAAGACAAGTTTAACTTACCAGTGCCATACCACAGTAAAAAGACTGTCCTTTTAACAAGAACTTTCTAACTACAAAGATTTTGTTCAGCTAATTGTAGCCTTTTCTAAGTTTCTGTTTCCCAAATAATGTATCTACAAAAATCAAAACTGCCAAAGACAACCCCTCAGAAATACAGAAATACTCTACTTGTTCATTTTCACAAGTATTTTGCATAGAAAGCTGTAAGCCTACTAGAGCAGTTTATGTTAGGAAAAAAAAAAAAAGACGAAATGATCTCTTAATTAAGGGGCCTTTCAAACTGTTTTAGGAAGCAAGAAGAAAAAAATAACTTCTTTCAATGCTCAGTTCTGCCCTTTTTTTTCAGCTAAACACCACATATGTACATCTTCTACAACAGATAAGACAATTAAACACCTTAAACTTCAAAGAACATACTTAATTCAGATTGTCCCCTACTGAGAGGACTGCACTTTGTCCTCCTCCCTTCCAGTTTTTTTGGCTTGTTCCATCCTTGGTACTTGTGTCCGTGACACAGACCTTTCAATGACCTACAAAGCACAAAACTGACTGGCCAAATCTCACTGCAGAGTTTCTTCTCATTTCTAAGATTATTAGATGAACAGGGCAGAAAGTTTGGTCTGCTCTACAAATGTAATTATTTCAGAGGGTATGAAAGATTAGCAAATCAGATTTTATAAATCTTGTTTTTACTGAAATTAAAGATCATGTATGAGCTCTACATTACACTATAACGTTTATATTACTCCACCTACTGCTGCACCAACAGTAACAGAACAGAAAAAAAAAGTCATTAAAAAATCAGCACAACAGTGAGTAGGGTTCAACAGGTATACCAACTCGAAAACAAAATCTATATGCTGCAAAACATTACTCTTCTATAATTGTCTTAACACTAGGAGAAAATCATTTTTACTGAAGTACAATCTCTTCCTTCGTAGATTTACAAAAAAGGCCTACACTTCTTTGCCTGCAGACAAAAGATATGATACAGCAAGATGCCATGCCAAGTATTGGAAAATAAGCTACAAACAGAAGAATCTGGCATTACGTTATCATCCTCTGAATTACAGAGCTGCACATGACACTTGGCAAAAGAAGTACCACACAGTTTACCCTGCCCTCAGCTCACTTGCCTGTTTTGTTACCACAGAAAAACAGAATAACGTTTGGTTCTTGGGGTTGGGGAGGTTGAGGATTCATACTTCATCAACAGACTCTGAATCCAGTTATAGGTTTGATTTTCTGCAGCTCAACATGCAAAAACTGTGAGTTATTCTGTCTTCATGAAATGAGACAAGAATTTTCATCACAGCACCAGCTCCGATAGGCTGAGTTGTTGCTCTCTTCAAAACATTTTTTTTTTGAAACAGAGAAATTTCTAACAAACTAGTTTATGTTTCACTGCCTTAGAAAGAATTGCTGGTACCACTAGACCAGACAGAAGATCTGACCAATATCTGATGAAGTAATGTCTAAGGAGAATATTCAGGTCAAATAATTGGCCTGGTGGATTTGTGATACCGTAGTTTTATTTCCATATGGCACCTCTGGAGAAGTTGCTTCAAATTAGAATATTGTTTCCATGCTCCCCAATAGCCAATAATTTCCACAAATTTGCCAAGGCTTCCTTGTATATTCACATGAGAGTTATTTGAAGATTTTCCATTTCTGTGACTCTACTGGACTGAAAAAGTAACATCAAACCTGTGTTCTGACGTAGACTAAAGATTACATTTATTCAAGACCAACAGATTAACAGTACTATTGCAAGTAAACCCAAATTCCAAAATAATGCTCCTGAAGACTACCAAAAGATACTTCTCTTCCGTTTGAATATCCTCCATATACCATGTCTGTATTACATTTAGTGAAATATGGTCTGAAGCCTCCAACTCGATGACCTGTGCACATGTTATTTCTGTAGCAATTGCAAGTTAGCACTCCTATTCTTACATGCATTTCATGGTAAACCTCCTCAGGCAGTTAATTTGGGTAGAAACTAGTGCACCTTTCCCTTTTTCAGCCATAGCCTCTGCACCCCTAAAAACAAATTAAAAAAAATTGGTAGACTAAGTAGTTGAAACTGCTGACAGCCCTAGAGACTACAAAATCATACTTTCATGAGCAACTTGAGTTCATTCTCACTTAAGCCTTTTGGGGACCTATGCCTAGTGATGAAGAAATTCTATTTGTAGCTATTTGCCTGAAGTTCATTCTAATTGGTTATGCAGCTAAAGTGATCTGTAATGTTATATTTTTGATAGCCTACCAGAATTTTTTCTGTATGGAGAGAAAGGACAGGTTCACAAGATGAAGACCCTCCTACGTCACAATCCGATTCATGGAAGTGCAAAAATGATGAATCTGGGGAAAAAGAGAGAAAACACCTTTAGGAAGTAAAAGAGTTACATATATGTTCTCTTATCACATCTTACATTTACTCATGTT
Source organism: Patagioenas fasciata (assembly GCF_037038585.1). Lineage (NCBI taxonomy): Eukaryota > Metazoa > Chordata > Aves > Columbiformes > Columbidae > Patagioenas > Patagioenas fasciata. The sequence goes on from NC_092522.1 coordinate 49,839,196, forward strand.
CATCTGAATACCCTGTTAGGCACTCCACGGGGTAGAAGTTTCATTAAGTGCTTTCTGCATACAGCACTACATCTACACAGCCAGGAAAGCAACAGTTGACGTGACCGCTTTTATAAAAGTAGTTTTATCACTACTTCTGCTTATGTTTTTTGCTAAAAATACATTGGGTTGACATGTCCCCACTTGGCATTATGATTTCATTCTCTGGCCCAAGAAATTAAAGACCAAATTATCACTCCAATCCCAGAGAGGAAAATAAATGGAATGGACCATACAGAGGCAGGGAAAGAGCTGCTGGGAGACCAGAAAACAGATGTATAAAGACTGCAAAAAGCAGGCAGAATAGCGAAATGTAATTGACTGAACACATACAAAGGTCCCCACAGGTATATTACTAAGAAAGCAACCTACGAAAAGTCAAATGCAGTGTGTTGGCATAGCAGAGGAAAAGTTTAATAAATGAAAAATTAACAAGTAACAACAATAATCAACAAAACATCCCAGACTGATAGACCATAGAAGTTACTACTTCATCTGCATGGTGCTTTAACTGATATCTCAACAGAACTGCTAGCTTTTAAATCTTCAGGTCTTAAGGCTTCTATTAACTTGAAATACTTCAAGACTAAACAAGAAAAAGCAAATAAACAATATTATCTCTTTGGTTCCATGGCACAAATTCCAAATTTTATCATTTGCCCTAAGGTTTGTAAATAACAAGCTTGATACTAAGTTGGAAAGGCTGGGAAGCAGTGTGTGTTTCTAACTCACTTTTACAGGCAGTGTTATTTTTATATTTTGATTACACAAGGGTTGCAGTTAGTTGACTCCCCATTTCTCACAAGGACAGTGCTAAAAGAGAAAAAGAAACGGTCTTTTTATAAAGACAAGTCAAAATAGCATCTAAAATCATTCCCTGTAAATAGAAACTTGGAACTAAGCTGAGCCATAAATGATAACTGGTGGGAGAAGTTTTACAAGAGAAGCAAGAGTGGTGAAAAGCAGAAGGTCAAAGTTTAAAGTCAGAAAGTCCTGTAAGAACAGTGGGTCACCACCCATAGTTCCCAGAAAAAATGCTGCCAGTAAGAGGTTTCAACACTGCCCTTTGTTCTTCAGGTTGGCTAAACCCTCCTGTGCTATGGCAGCATTGTGAACCCGATTTGTTCTGTGTTGGTGCTCCTAAGTCAGTGACAATTAAGAGCCATCACTGTGGACTCACTGAGGAATTTTTGCTTCACAAACCAAAACAAAGAGGTGCAGGCACAAGACTACCTCCAGAATAATTTTCTGCATAACAGAAAGAATTCAGTGAAGGAATTTCTTAATAAGGTGGCAGGGAACAAGAACAGCCTATCTGTTACAACTGATAGGAGGAAAAGGACCCTTCAAATGGTGAAGTTCTTGGGGCACCAAACTGCTTTTACTCATAAGGAAGAATGGATCTGCCTTTGCAAGTCAGATGCAGTCAAATCCTCACCACACTGCCTCATTAGCGACTTCATGAAAAAGGAAAAACACCAACCAGATAAATTACCCTGGACCTTGTAGTAGGCTACAAAAGAAACTACTTGAGATAAAGAGATTCTCAGCTTCTGGGAAAGCTGTACTAAAACAAAGACTGAGAGCTTAAGGGAACTTTTCAACTGGCAATTTATTTAGCCACAGGATTTAAATAGCAAGGAGTGAACTGGTATACAGCTATTTCAGGGTGAGTATGCTGTTCCGTAACTAAGGGCTACCTTATTATCAGTGCATGCAAAGTACCTGAGATACCTAATGATTTAAGCAGAATTCCTTATATCAATTCCAGTTACACTGGTCTCTTTAAAACAACACCCATCATTAAATCAAAATCTAATCTTCTAAACACACCTCTGAAGGAGTATCCTGAGTCAGTCATTCATGTCTTAGTAACAGGAGAGATGTATTCAAATGCTTTGTCAATTATTAACTTGTATAGTATATAGATTTTATCTCAACACTGTGTGAAAGTCTTTTTGGTTTATGCTTGAACTTGAATGATTTGGAGCAACGGTCACCTGAGATAAATTTCACAATCTTATTTAGTGTTTACGTACTATGGCTCTCCGCTACTGTAGCCACCTCTCCCCTTCCCCCCCACCTCCAAAAGGCAGCTCATGTAAAATGCCTACTTAATACAGCTAATACAAAAACTAATCAAAGAATGTTAAGCTGTGATAACAAAAACACACATAAAAAACCCCAAACAAAACACACACACACACACACCAGATGTAGGAAACTCCTAACAAGGTATTTCTAGAAGGTCTGTAACTTTGAGTGGATTACACACTAGCTGTATATTGTCCCTAAAGACCACAGCAACTCTTGATATGAGCACAGACTTTATGAAATAAGGAGAGAAAAAAAACAATCCTGCAGGCAGCTAAACAGTCATGACATATCACTGGTTATTTGCATATAAATAATTGTCTATAGTGCATTGAACTGATAATTTTTTCCATCAGTTTTACATGCACACTGTGATTCAGACTGTCATTTTCGTATAGCACATTCACACCATGCTCATGATAAATGATCATAGAAGATCATACTTAAGCCACATGATCCTGATGCAACAAATATTTCGGCATATAAATATAGTTTTAACTGTGCCTGTGTTACAGGCCATCAATTAACTTGAAAAAGACCAGATGATCTGCTACCTGAACTTGGACTCTTAGAGCAAAGCACTCAGTTCACCAGCAAAATATATAAAAATGTAGCTGAAAATGAATCAAGCCATATGCAACTCAATAATATGAGTACAAGAGGATGGCATATCCGTGTACTACTGAGGTCAGGGGTTAAAAAACACGCAGAGCCCAGCCGCTAGACCTGGCACGTTGGCAAGCGGGACAACAGGAATCCTGCCGGGTGACACTATGGGCCCCAGGGTATACCCGTCCAAGAGGCGAGAGCTGTTCCCCCGTTCAGAGCCAGAACCGCGGTCTCTGCTCCGCACTGCACACCGGCACAGCGCTGCTCGGAGCGCAGCTCACACAGCAGATACCTCGCTATGAGTCAGCTCAACAGCAGCAACGCGTACAGCCGCCGAAACCCCGCACCGGCCCCGGGCGGGCGTCCCCTCGCCCACCCGCGGCCTCTCAGCGCGAGACGAAGCCCCGCCGCGTTTCCCTCTTGTGCTCCCGCCGCCCTCCGCAGGGGCGAGGAGAGGAGATGTCCACCCCAGCGCCCCCATCACCGCCCTGGCCTCAGGGCTGTGCGGAGCCGGCCGGGCGCCGAGGTACCGCTAGGCTAACGGCTTCCTCCCACCGGCCCCGGGGCTGGGGCGATCACCGTGGCAACGCCCCCCGACTCACCGCACTCGGCCGAGTATTGCTCTGCCCAGTCCCCCGCCGAGGCGCAGCCCCCCGCTGGGCCCTGACGCTGGCGGTGCAGTTCTTGTTTCAGCAGGGACAAGGCCGGGTACTGCTCGGTCAGGGCCAGTGCGGCCCGGGTCAGGGCCAGGACAGCCAGCAACACCCACAGCTCCCTCACGGCCCCGAAGCCGCCGGCAGGTACCATCTTCCCAGGGCGCATGCGCACCGCTTCCGCCTCGGCCGGGGACAGAGGGCGCCCCCGCCACCCCTCCCACGGGACCGGCAGGGAGGAGGGCGCGGCCGCGCTGCCCCCTGGGACATGGAGTTCCGCCCCGGAGCGGCCTGGCCGACAGCGGCAACAGAAAACCACAACTCCCGGAATGCACCGCGGCACGCCCCGGCAAGGCTCCGCCCCCACACGCGGAAGCGAGGCGGTTTGAAGCGCTGACAGGCCGGGGCGTGCTCTTGCGCGCCATGGCGGAGCTTGTCGCCTACCGCTGCATCGAGTGCAACAGGGAGGCGGCGGAGCTGTACCGGGACTACCAGCGTGGGGTGCTCCGTATCTCCATCTGCGTGAGTAGGGGCGGCGGGGGCGGGAAGCCGGGGTAGTGGGCGAGAGAGGCCAGAGGGAAGGCTGCAAGCGGGAGGCTTCGGCGTCAGCAGGCTGCGGCGCGCTGCACGTGGAGGCGTGCCCGCCGGCACGCGGGCCACGCGCGGCGGAAACTGCCCGCTGGGCTCGCGTGTCGCTTCCCGCTGTTCGTGCTTCCCGTTGTTCGTGCTTCCCGCCGTCGTCTCCTCCGGCCCCTCGAGGGCGCCTGCGTGGCGGCGCTGTCCCGGATGGCCTGTGGCTGCGCTCCGGGGCTTGTACTCGCTGACAGGCAGACCCGAGGGTGGCCTTGTGGTTAGGCGGCTTCAGTGAAGGTGGAAAACGGTCAGATCGAAATGACAGGTTTTGACTGATGGTTATTCAGCATACTGCACTTTCCAAAATAATCTGTGTGTTCTGGGATGTTCGCTGCTTTCCCTTCCCATGCCGTCCAGAGTTCATTTTCTTTCACATAACGTTTTCATAATGTAGAAAATAACTTTCTTATAGTGTCTCCTACATATTCTTGGAAACTTTGCTGCTGCAGGAAAAAAAACGAGTTCACTTTTTTAAGCAGTCTTTTCAACTACTTCTGAATTACTGTTTTCAATTTTTAGTAGGGTTTATGAAGACTTGTCCCCAGTGGTTATTTTTGACCTTTTTTTTTTTTTTTCTTTTTTTAGCTTTAGATCACCTAGCACCCTGTATTTCAATGTGTGAAAAAACTAAGAATTTTGGAACGGAGGGATCTGCAAATACATCTTGATCGAGCGTTTGATTTTTATCCGTGATTGTTTCACAATTCCTGTCTCTGGTCCGTATAAAATTGGAAAACCTTGTGCTTGAACCAATTATTGAATATTTTGTAAGGAATTAGTTGTATATCATTCAAACTCCCTCTTTGGTTGTTTCCCCAGTTTTGTAGCCCTTGACATTTTTAGAATGCTGATAGAACATGAATTAGTTTACTAACCATGAAGCTATAAATGTAACAGATGACTAGAAAGCTTTGTATGAAACCTGTGGTGAATTCCTTTATGGCTTTATAGCTCTGAGTCATTCAAGCATTTCTTAGACCAAAAATAAAGATAGTAGGCAACCAGATCTTAGAGCTCTATGGCCAGTTATATTTGGGGAAGTAGTGGTTAGCTCAAGCTGAAAGGTGTACATGTTAGATCTCAGCTTCTGTTATCAACAAGAGACTGTGAAAACACAATGCTGTACAAATTACTGGTGATAGTAGAAAGAACTCATTAATATCCTTCTCTTTTTTGAGTCCAGCAGTCAGTTAAAATGACTTGTTGCTGTAGAACCTAAACCAACTAAAAATGTACACAAAAAACTCTGCAGACATTTCTAAAACTGGAGAGGTCAGCAATTTTCTTAGATAAAAGACAAAGCAATAGAGATCGATTTCTGTTGGCTTTAGATATGCATACTGCAAGGAAAAAAATTATTTTTAGTTGCTTTTTCATGGAGGTATAATGTACTGTGTTCAATGGCAGGTATGAATTACATCAAATCCCAGGTAGTCAAGTCACGTTGTCAAAATTTGTCACTGGTGCATGATAAAAGTGTAAATGGTTTTCTTTGGAGCTCTTTCATGTGGAACTTCAATCTTGTCTTTGTAATCAAGGATAAGCTGGATACAATAGGACAAGTATCAAGCTTATGACTGCAGCCATATCTCATAAGATTTAGCACATCTTGTAAGCCCAGGTCATCAATTATGGTTATTAATTTGGCTTTGATAATCTCTAAGGGAAGCTGGGAGCCAGTAGATGGCACTCGTTCCTCTTAGCGTTTAACCATTTGAAGACTGAAGATCATGATCTTCTGGAGCTGTGGCATCCCATGTAGAATCAAACACTTAAGTTCCAGTTGCTGTGTTCATCACAAACACCAAACTCTTACAAAAAGAGTAAAGAACAGTGTAAAAGAAAGAACAAAGAATCACCTTTTCCTACACTGGAATTCTGTCCACCTTTCTTCATGCAGGTCCAGATTGATACCATTTTTCACTTAACTCCTGCCAGTCTGTTTCCTCTATGTTGTGGGTTATCGTGGTTCAGTTTCAGCCCTAGTCCTAGTTGCTGTTATGTGGTGCCATGTCCTATCATCTCTAACCCTTTCTCTGTTTCTGGCCATCTAGGAAATGCTCAGAGTAGGAGTACTCCACGAGAGGAACAGGCAATAGCAATAGTTTCTTACTAAGCATGTTATTAAGAAACGCATTAGCTTACTTTTTATAAAGTGGAGATGAGCATGTTAAAAGATTGCCAAGGTGAAAAGATTCTTTCATTTGAACCGATCTGAACTCAGCTTCATCTGCGTATTGCAGGAAAGCAGTGCTGTCATCTCCAGCTACCAAGAGCTGATTGTTTCTGATAAGGCAATTCTAGTTTTACTTTTTCCTTTTAATCTGGAAGAATAGTTTTGTTGCTGCACTGACCTTTGGCAAATGTCCTACTCTGTGCAGATAGTGCTGTGCTCTGGCCAGAGATCTGCAAAGTTGGTCAGCATCACTCCACTGACAACATAAAATAGTCAAGTACAGAATGTCACTCAATATCCTTCACAAACTTTCACAAGCAGTGTTATAGTGAGTTCAGTGGTGTTGCGAGTCATCTTAACTTGAAAATAATGACAGTGTAGAAATTTTCTCCACTTTAGAAAATACAATGTGAAACATCATTTATCAGGTTATTTACAAAACTTAGACGTCTAAAAATTTATGAAAAGCTGAAGGTATTTAAGAAAAATTGGAGATCTGAAGTGAAATTAGAGAGTGTGATCACTCAGCCTGAGAACAGTTTACATCTATCTTTGTGTAATTAGAGCATTGAGTGCTGCAACTCCTTTGTAGCTTAAGGGAGAAAAAGTGAAAAGTACATAGAAAGTTTGTATAGTGATACTGAAAGTGAGACCAATGTACATCATCTAAATATTTTGTTGTTGAAGCTTTGGAATACTTGTGTTTCATTCTCATTTTCAAGTAGTACAAAAAAATATGGACAAATTATGGAAAAAAAAAAACAACCCAGCCCAACATTTGTTCAATATGATATGTAACAAAAATGGTTTCTTATTTCAGCCACTGAAAATTAAGAACAAGCAGAATATTGCCAAGGTCATCACTGCATCATGCTAACCTACAGACTTGTCCCAGTCCTAGTTTAAAGTTATTCTCGATAAATTCATCAGTCTGCATCTAAAAGATCTTTGCCATTCTCAGGATGTTCCTGTCATTCAAAACTTTTCAGAGCATCACATTGAGGTTGAAGAAGCTAAGTTCTCCTAACAGCATCGTTTATCTGATTCTACATTTATTTTTAGGATGTGTTTAACCTCATCTGGGCCTGATTTTCAGGTGGAAGATTTAAATTTGAATGCCTGAGCAAAATACCATGATTTTGTATTGTGTTTTCAATCTGTTGAAGAGAAGAATAGATTTTTTGCCAGAGGCAAATACTAAAAGCTTCCTTGAGGAAACATCTTTTTCCAGCCCACAATATTAGAATACAGTTTTGGAAATTCAGCCTAATATTCATGGTGCTGCTTCAGCTTAGTTCCTGCAGCATTTGTTATTGCTCTTAAGATAATTAAATGTTTCTTTGAGGTCCATATTTTAATTTTAGTGCAGACAAGCATTAAAGATTTCACAAGTGTTGTCATCCTCTCTGGAAATAAATTTGCAATGGATACTGAAGAAGCTAAATAAACTTTTTTATCTCAAACATAGAAGTCCACTCAATACCGTGAAACTTAGGATGGAAAGGTCATGTCTTTTGATGAGAGCTCTGCAAGGTGGCTAAGTGCCACAAATTCTTTGAGTTCTGTAACTTTTTTTTAGTCTGTTTTGTTTAATCAAGGCCGGTTTTCACAGAACCCTAGCCCAGTCCTCTGGTATTGCGCATTCCTTCTTGCCCCAGATTCGCATTTGGTGAAGGAACCTATTTCTACACCATATTTTGCTGTGGAAGTGCAATTACAAGAGACAGGTGGACTGTTGCTCCTTTAAAAGAACTTGAAGGTACATAAGAACAGGTAATAAAATTCTGAGGACAGTCACCTACTCAGGGAGACTTGTTCAATATGCTTTCCCTTCAGCATGACAACTTGGGGGCGGTGGGATAATTGTGGGGGTGTGCAGGTGTGTTAGGATTGGGGAGGGGGGGAAAAAACAGCTAACCTGAAATAAATTCTGCAAAGTGCAATGAATATAAAAGGAAATCAGCACATCTGGCTTATTCAAAAATAGAAGGAAAACCATGCAAATTGTTTTTAATTTGGTTTTAAATTGTATATATGTTGTGTTAATCATTCTAGACCTTAACAAAGGGGAAATAAATTATTTGTTGCAATATGTACAACACAGTCAGGATACCCCTTGTGTTTTGTAATAAGAAGGCCAAATTGCCTGAGCAGTGCACACTTCATTTAGCTTTTCTGCAATTAAAAAATAATTGAAAAGCTTTTTTATTGCAGCAAGGCAGAGAGACTGTAAATGCTTTGAATGCAAAGCATTTAGGTGGTGAGGTGATTAATCTGCCAAGAGTACAAAGATAATCCTGGAAAATAGTGTGTTGTTTTTCTTACTTATATAACTCAATCTACAGACCAACTCACTACTGGAATACGTATCGTATAGGAAAAATTATAAAACAATATTTTTAATTTCAATTTTCTGAAATGGAATGCATCTGAAACTGGGGTGTTTTGTTTTTCAGCTTATTGTGATACTTGGCCACACCCCTAATAAAGAACCCATTTCTGAAAGCACAGCTAATTACATTTTATTGTTTAAGGGTGCAACTGGGATTAAGAGCGCTCTTGCAAGATGAGGGGTTTGTGTTAGTTTGCCCTATGAACCTGTGTAAATGGACCTGTGTTCATGCTGAAGCTATGTAAATGTTATTAAAATTTACTATATATGTAGTCCAGCAAAAAATTGTAGCTTAATTTTGCCAAACTCCAAATCCTGGACAAAGAGTACTAAAATGAGACTGTTTCACTGATGTTTCTGAAGTCCAGACTTTTGCAAATATATTCCTGGTGCAGTTTTCATTGTAGTTTTAGTTCAGGATGAAGCTTAGTTATTGAATGTGTATTTTTATTTTCTGTTGTGTCCTATGGTATCCTCTTAAAGCACATTTTTCCCTTCCACCACCCCCATCTCAAAATACTTTTACTTTAAAATTCAGTTATGTCTTAATGTTGGAGAGAGCACTCTAAACAAGTCACGTTCATATACTTTAGGAATTTTGTCCTTCAGTGACAGTAGATATTTCCTCAAATATTTGTACGCTGTATTGTATTTGGCATATGTTTGTGAACTCTGTTCACAGTTGAGTATCTTTGATGAACAAAGAAGAGGTATATCTTTTGAGTAGTGTTTTATGAAAGGCTGATAAACATGCAGTCAGAATTAACATTTTAGTACTTCTTTTGTCTTATTTAATACAATTGTGATGTTAAAACATGTTACTTACTATTGTTTTGGATTGCTTTGATCAGACACAATCTGATACACTACACTATGAAGAACATGGCTGTACTTGCTTTTGAAGATTTTTTTTTTCTTAAAACTACCTTTGCTCATTTTTTTAAGATAACTAAGCTGATTTCTAAGTTATGAAAATTGAAGTTTGGTTTTGTTTATTTTTTTGGAAACAACAGACAAGCATAGTCAAATATTCCTAAACATTTGATTAGTCAATTCCTAAACTAATATCCATTTAAATTCATTAGAATATTGAAATATGTTTGACACCCTTTTTTAGGAAAGCACAATATCTATTGGACTTCTGTGTGTCAGTATCAAACATTCCTAATTTTCCTTAAATTTACCAATTTAGAAGAAGATGCGTTAGTAGAATTTATGGTGTCAAGATTGACATTTGTCTTCTGCAACATAATCTGAAAGTACCTTTTAATTAAAGTAACATCTATTTTTTTAAGGAAAGTTACCAGTTATTTCCTGTTTCTGATGTCCGTTACATATTTAAGGAAGAAATTAAGAACTGGTTAAAAACATAGAGATATCCAGTTACTTATTTCTGTCATTTTAGAACTGGTTATGATAAATGAGGCATTTGAGAAAGCCCAAAGAAGATTGAAAAAGCTGCGGTTTGTTGAAGGTGCCTCCTTCAGTCACACTGAACAGGCCCTTGGCTGCAGCTGTGCACAACTGCAGTGGGGAATCAGACATGAGCACCATTATTGTAGTTCACCCTAAACTGCCTGACTAAAATCTTATAGGTAAGTGCGCAAGTGGTTCTCCATAGATGAGCTGCTCATACTGACCTTCTCTGAAAGTGTTAGTGATTATTGATGTCTGTAAAGTTACATGACTGTAACTAGGAAAAGCTATCAAGTTAAACCTATGTGCACTTAAACTGCCTTGATCCTTGCTTGCAGTGATTTTGCTGAAGTCAGGCTCTAGTCACAAGTTTCCTTCCTAGGCATTTAAGGTTAGTGTCAGATGTTTCAGTCGTACTGCTGGAAAAAAAAAAAAAATCAAAAAATACCAGGTATGGGGAAAATTTCATCCTAGAGGGTCTACTCATTCTGTAATGTTCTCATGGTCATCTTCAACTGTCATCTTCATTTTCTCCAATTAGTCTATGGCAGTGCACACACAAGTCTTTTCCAGTAAGGTGGTTTGTAGGTCTCACAAGTCCCCGAACGGATTCTTGCTGGCTAGGTCACTGGCTGGATAAGCACAGAGGACTTCTTCATACAGTTGAGACTCAAATAGAAAATAAATACATTAAGAATAGGGCTGTCATCTGCCTCTGCAAGACAGGTGGATATTAACATGTGTGTCTGTGTGTGAGAAGTCCTTGAAGATGGCTGCTCTTTTGTGATACAGCAGATTTTCTGTTGAAGTAAACCGAGAGAAATAGGATCCTTAAATAATTGGTGGTGGTATGCTAAAATACTGAATTAAACATAATTCTCACATCTACAGAAGATTTGATTGAGGCTGCCAGAAGCTGTGGAGCAGAAGACCCATTCATATGGGTGACACCACTATTTGTGTATTCATGTGTAGCAATCTCCTCGTGTATTTGCAGTAGAATTTCTGTATTGTTTGTTTTGCCTGAAAGCTTGATCTGATATATTAATATTTTGGTTGTCTAAAATTCATGTCAGCTGTCATTGAAAATTTTTCAGTACCTCTTAACTGCAAGTTTTTTGATCAGTGTTTGGTTGGGACCCTCCGCCTGAAAAGATTGTTCTTTACTCTTCTGAGAAAGACTTTTGATACTGGTCAAAAATGTTCTGTTGTAGGGAAATTTGAAAGCATAATAAATCCTGAGGTATGTAGGATACCCTTCATCTAACCTTTATGATACCCATTGTGTTAAAGAGTAATCTTCTTTTCTATGTGTTTGTTCAGTGCTTGTGTGAATAAGCCTATAAAAAATTAATTTGACATATGTAAATTACCACCTATAAGACTATCTGTTCGTGATTTCCCTGTAGATAGAAGTGAAGCAAGACACTGCCTTTAATTATAGTTGCAATTTCTTTTTCACTCTATTAAATCCTGTAGGTGTGGTCTTCTGTTAATTATGTCCTTTCTTCCATCTCACTCACTTTAATTACTTTAATTTGAAGCCTATAAAACTATTGGTTGAGTGAATTTTTGAATTCATTACCTTCCTTACATTCATTACATTCCTTAGACACTCTATTCAACCTATGCATTTGTTTGAATGTTTTTCTTGATATAAATGTTGGACTTTTTAGTCAATTTCCTGGTGAAATTTAGTAGTCTCAAATTCTCCAATAGTAATTCTGTAAATAGCATGGCAAAATGCTATAAAATTGAAAAAAGTCTTTTTATTCTTTCGTGAGAGTTTGTCTGTGGGTCTCTGTGGTCTAATGCTGCATTTTTTATTGTAAGAGCATTTCAGAAAGCTGTGTGCGTAGATTTATCTTCCAGCAGCGTACAGCCATGCAGTCTGTAAGGTGGAAATAATGATCGTTTCTGTGACGGTTGTACTAGAATCATGGAATTATAGAATGTCCTGAGTTTGGAAGGGACTCACAAGGATCATGGAGTCCAACTCCTGTCCCTGCATACGCAGCTGATGTGAAGGCCCAGGGGTGCAGGATTAGCTGAGGGAGGGTGGGAGGAAACAAGCATCTGAACTGGAGGATCAGCAGCAGGAGAAAGCTGACCCATTGGAGAGCATCCTTTTGCCAGTGCACTTGTTTGAGCTCAAGTGGTTACTGTGATCAACTAGTGCTGCCCCTCAGCTCTCTGCTAAAAGATTTTTCCCCCTCATGTCTTTCGCATGAGCCTTTTGTAAGACTGTTATTTAACCATCCTATTCACACTTACTATTATAGCCTTTTTTAGCCCTTGTCATTTAACTCAAGTCAAGGAGGGATCACCACTGCAGGTAAGTCAATAAATCTGAAGGCGGCTGATGACAAGCAGTCCTCAGCGGTCTGGGTGAAATAACCTGTGTAGCAGGCACAGTGGGAACCAGCAGATGTCTTGGAGAAGTAATGGTCTAATCTTATCACTGTTCAGTGGCAACTTTTGACTCTTTGGCTGTATCTGTGTGTGTGAAATTTGCGTTATCAGTATTCTGGATATACTGGTGTTTGTCCAATAATGGAAAATAATTTTAAACATCTAGACAATTTACCAGTACCAAGGAAAAACGCAACAGTGAAAAAACATTTTCTGTCTTCTTGAAAGGAAGAAAAAGGTAGGATAGGAGAATAACACATCTCTGAAAAGAAGGGATAGAACAAATTAATTTTCTTTCCAAAAAATACCCAGTAGATGAGCCATAATCATTTAACCTTTAACAAAATACTGGTGCATTTCTTGATTCTTGGGTAGGTAGGTTGTTTGTTTGGTTTGGGGTTTTTTTGTGCTGTGTTTTGGTTTTTTGTTTGTTCGGGGTTTTTTGCATCTGTAGGGCACAAAGTTTCCATAGTTTGTTATCCGTGTCAATCTGAAGCCTGTAAAAATCAATAATGTATATTTATGTTTGATGAGGGAAGTGTGTGTCAACTGAGGGGAAGCAACAAAAAACCTTTTGAAAATGAAGATTACATTAAGGAAAGACTAGTAAGAATTGAATAGCTAGTTTGGATTTATGCAGTTGTGCTAAGATTAGAGGAACATTTCATAAACTCTTGCTTTTTTTTTTTTCCTAATTCTTGTTATTTTGTGACTTTCAGAAATCCTGCCAGAAACCTGTGGATAAATACATTGAGTATGATCCTGTTATCATCTTAATTAATGCTATTTTATGTAAAGCACAAGCATACAGGCACATTCTTTTCAATACAAAGATAAATGTAAGTTGCTATGCCCCTATCCTGTGTTATTTTTTGGTTAAAGATATATTTAGGTTGGGTAAACTGATTGTAATAGTTGTAAGATTTTAGGGAATGTTCTCCTGCCCTTACACGGGTTCCAGCAAGTTGGAGCAGTTACAGCATGAATGGAACACATGAAATCTCAAACTCCAGCTGTTACTAAGAAAGTTACTGTCTCCACAGTAGTGATGCCATGACAGCAGCAAATGCAGCCATCATCTTACATCTTAAAAAAAAGAGAAGGATGTATATGGAACTGTCCATGCAGTTTTCTACACCCTCTAATTTGCCTGTCATATTAATTACTGTTAAAAGGATGATATGCTAAACTACATTGGTTGGAAACAATTCTGAAATGAGCTATACTACTAGAACATACTATATTAAAAATACGATGCAAATTAAACCTTTCTCATTAGTTTCTTCCTGCCCTCAAAACTATAGCAAAAGATGGTGGCTTTCACATGAAGCATTGTTGATGCAGAGTTACATAGTCAGCTTAGTTGTGCTGGCATGGCTGGAGTGTGGAGGTGTAGCTTTTCTGACGGAGTTGCATATTTTTACTTTAAGAACTGATTTCCCAGGAAAGGGAAGCTAATTTAGAGCAAACTATCAACTCATAAGTGTATGCTGTGTTCTTGTTGATATCTCTTGGCCAGTCCAGTGTTAAGCAATCTAGATAAATATACTTGCCTTGTCTTTCAAGCATAAACCTGACTATAGATTTTTAATTAATTCAGTGCTTCTAGAGACTGCTAATGATGTTTTCCATTATGCTTCTGGAAGAACTATTCCATGTACGTGCAATTGGCACAACTAGTTTCTGATGAATAAAGTAAAATCCACACGCAGAAATTGCATTGATTTATTTAAGTTTTTATAAAATCAGAATTCACCGCACATACACATGGGCTTATAGGCTGTTAAATTGGAAGCATGCTAATTATGGAGCCTCATGAGGTCATTTTTGCAGTCACTTCAGTGTGTATTTTAAAGTTTTGTTCGGTTATATTGCTCCATTTATTTTTGGTTCATCACTATTATCTGAACTAAGAACTGTTTTTGGCATAACTACACCACCAGTTTCTTATAATGGATATTGTCCCAGGGGAAAAACAAGGCTATTTAAACCAGTTCACTGAATGGAGTAGTTGCCCTTAAACTGAAAATTGTGATAGTGTAATTCTGCTAGCTATGGCACAATTTTGTTTTTACATTCCTAACTGAAACAGCCTTCCCAATTTTTAAAAAGTATCGAGCAGGCTTTAGAGACCCAGTTACATACCTTCTTCTGTGTGGAACTGTTCATGCAGTTTTCTACACCCTCTAATTTGCCTGTCATGTTAATTGATATTAAAAGGATCATGTGCTAAACTAGTGTCTCAGAAGAAGTAATTTGCTTATATTTCTAAACAAAAAGAAAGAACCTACAGAGCTTGTTTGTGTAGAGATGTTGAAATGTATTTTAAATACCACTTTCATACTAATCCTTTATGCTGTTTTAATCCTGATGCTTTTATTATTCTTTCATTTACAAGATTCATGGGAAGCTCTGCATATTTTGTTTGCTCTGTGAAGCTTATCTCAGGTGGTTGCAACTACAGGATTCAAGCCAAAATACAGATCCTGATGACTTAATCAGATATGCCAAGGAATGGGATTTTTATAGAATGTTTGGTATAGCTTCTTTAGGTAAGATTGATGATTAATTCCTGTCACTATCTACTCTTTAAGCACTGAATAACTCAATGAC
Source organism: Patagioenas fasciata (assembly GCF_037038585.1). NCBI lineage: Eukaryota > Metazoa > Chordata > Aves > Columbiformes > Columbidae > Patagioenas > Patagioenas fasciata. The sequence goes on from NC_092522.1 coordinate 49,854,233, forward strand.
TCTTTCAACAAGCCCATACTGCAAAAAATTAATCCAGAATGGATGTCATATCCAACCCTGTATGGTTAAATGATTATGCACATACTTTCTAATTTGCCTTCATTTAATGCAAATGTGTATTTTGATCCTGATTACAGTTCAGACTGATATGATCAGCATAAGATATCAAAACACTGAAAAGTGGTACTATCCAGAAATATTCATCTGAATCCATTTATGTAAATTGAAGACGGGTGTAGAGCTCAGCCTTAGTCCGTATTTCATGTTGACTTCAAGGTTTATTACCCACTTTTGTTCTCATGCTTTTTCTGGTGATAGTGTTTAAATCAAGCCTGCAGACTAAAATGAGTATTTCCCTTAGACATTCAGAGTTTAACTTAAGTCACTTATTGTCTAATGTTGCTCTAAGTAGGTTTTCATAACATGTCAGTAAAAATGCTGGAACTCATTCTTCAGAAGTAATTAATCAGTTACGATTGTTGTGAGAGTTGCTTTGACATCTGCATTAATTCCAGTGTTACACGGGGATGCAGCATCAAAAAAAGTCCAATAGTTCAATGATAGTTTCACCCTGGTGTTCTTTCTCATGCTGGATGGAAAGGGTTCATTGCTGGTGACCTTTTCAAAGATGACAAGTATCGATTTTTATTTTACAGACTAGCAGACAGTTGGAAAAACCCTCTCCTTTTTTTAAAAAAGGAAAAGTAAAGAGGATATTATGCTAAACTTCCTGTGCTGTATGGTGCCAAAAATTACGAGTATGATAATCCTACAGTTAAAATTGTGTGATAGAATTATTCTGAATGTCATGATACTTACTTGCCTATTAAAATGAACACAGGAAGTGGAGGACGTGTTTGTATTTGCATCTGTCCTAAACAGCAGTGGCTCAGTTGCATTTGAGACAATGTCTTTCACTGAAATTTATCCAAAAAGGACTTGATTTTGGTGCTTCATTCTTTCTCCTCAACTCCTCTTATTTCCTTATTTCCTCTTAGAACAAACTTCATTTTTAGTTGGCATTTTCATTACTTTATGGTGGATGAGACCTGAGATGCTGAAAACAAAGTCTGACTTCATTTTACTTCTCAAAGCACTGCTGTTGTCCAGCTATGGAAAGCTTTTGCTAATTCCAGCTGTTATTTGGGAGCATGACTACACACCTTTGTGCCTTGCATTTATAAAAGTGTTTGTTTTGATATCAAACTCTCAGGCAATTAGAGGTAAGTTTTTGCATTTTTATTATTACAACATTTGTACAGAATGGCTTTGACAGAATGCAGCTGTTACAGAAGTCATTGTTTTTGATATATTTTTAAAGTGGTATCAAATACATGACTAAAGTAGTTCTCGATTAAAACTGTGCTATTTAGACTTTAACAGAAAGTCAATGAAACAAAACACCTTATTTAAAAAAGGAAAAGCACCTCTTATCTCACTGTCTTATCTGTGTATGTGCTGTATTATATCCATCAGATCCATCAGTTAGAACTTAAGACAACTCATCAAAGATCATTGAAACATAAAATAGAATTATTTCTGTGTTTGGAAAATGAAAATTTCATGTTAATTTAATGAATGGCTTTGGAATGCAGACTTCTAACAGATTTATGGGATTTCTTACATGCACAAATTAATATCAATACTTACATGGTTTCTATGATCTTCTTAAATGGTAACTGATAAATCTGTTTTGTTTTGCAGTTACCTTGAACTTGAACCGAATGCTCCCTTGGCTGGCCATCTTCTTTGGATTAATTTTGGAAAATGGTGTGGTCTGCTTGTTCCAGAAAATGGGATGGGATATTTGAAACAGCAGCCCAGATCTGAAGAAATACCAACAATGTGATGATTGTTTCCTAAGAATGATCTTTGCCAGCAGGCTCCAAAGACACTGTTTTCATAGTGATAAAGAAAGTGATAGAGAACAAAAACTTGCTTTAGCAATGAGTGTAGCCAGTTTTAGCGTGAGTTAAAATAACAAACTTCAGAAGTTTGGCTATTTAATATCGTGAGCTATAAGACTTCAGCCTTAGCTTGTTTATTTTCTCATTATGTCACTGTCTTAATAGCTTTATAAATCTGGCTGCATAGCTATGGCTGTAACAAAAAAGGTACACTGAAAAAATTCAGCACTGCTACCAATCACTGCATTTTGTCAGAAAGAGGAGGATGTATTGATCCCTTAAGAGGGAGTCAGTGGAAAAATGTAAAAGCCCAAACTGGTATTTCTTCAAAAACAGATTTTCAAAGAGAGAAGTGAACATGCGTAAACAGTTTATTAGAGAAAATATAAGTATTGCAGAGTGAAACTACAGTGGGAAAACTAATTTGCATTCTCTGGAATGTTTATGTGACAACACAAAATAATAAAATACTAGTTCTAGAGTAATCTCTAGGAACTATAGTTTTAACTGGCTTGAAATTTTATGTGATCTCATAAATGCTCTGCTTTGTTTTGAAAGCTGGAAAGAGAGTGAAAGGACTCTGATCCCCAGCATACAAGGTTGGTTGGGATACCACTTGTACATTTACTGTTAAGCGACATCCCCCGCACTCAGCCCTTATCAGGCAGCAGGTTTAGTGGAAGCAAAAAGTGAAGTATGAGGCTACTTAGCAATAGAGTAGTTCTTGTTAAAAAACAAATACAACAAAACAAACAAAATCCACAATATGTTTAGGCCTAAATTAGTGAAGAACCATTTAGGGAAGTTCTAAACCTTCTTCCACAGTAGGCAAAGTGAAGACCAGATTGCCCACAAAGCAGCTGGCAGAATCAGTTCCTGCAAGACAGTAATTAGGACATGAATCTACTTCTTTTTTGCAGACCACTTTCCATTACATTCCATCCAGTGTTTAATTCTCCTGCTTCAGTTCTGGAAGGCTGTACTATCTGTAGGTACCGCTTCCTTTCTTCAGGTTGTACATGCAGTCTCCTATCTGTGTTTTGCAAAATGCATCAAATAATGTTTTGCAACATCTTCAGGTTAATTCCAAACAGGTTTAGAGTAAGTCTAGATTATGACCACAGAAGACATCAGACACATTTGTCTGATTCAACTGCCTGGGGCCATGATAAGTTATTCAGTCAGAAAAGCAAATGGTTGCCATTTGTGTTACACTTACCTCTTTCTGAGCATGTAGAGAAGGCAAAAAACCCCAAATGTCAACATTTTGAAGTACATGAGGCAGTTTAACACTGCAACTGCCCCACCAAGCACATAGTTGTGAAGGTGTATGAGGGATCCACCTTGTTACTGGTGTGAATCAGCAGCCAGACAATTGAGTGTAGGTGTGCAGTTGCTCACTCGCTGAGCAGCAGATTTGACAACAGTGTACATAGTACATGCTTTGCTTTACCTAAAAGCATTTTTAAACACTGTTTTGCCAAAGGTACTTTGAGTAGTGCTCATCTCCTTCCAACACCAGGACACAGTGTTGCAACAGAGGCTGCAAGTTGAGAAAGGTACAAAGGGAAGAAGTAGTATATCTTTTATAAAAACTTCAGGGATGCTGGTCTGGCCTGCTTTCATTTTCCTCATTGACTTTCTGCTTGGAGTTTAAGAGGGAATGAAGTTGTGCTGCAGCAGAGAGGATGACAGAAGAATATGCAGGTGCCTGCTGAGCCAAACTCTGTTTGTTACTGTAGCTGTCATCTGGCCTTTACTCAGCTCTCTGTTCATCTTAGTATGACCTTAGCATTGAAGCTGATAAGGTTTCTCACTGCTCTGTATGACACTCTTCAAGAAATGTACATTCTTTCTACCACAGATTTTATTTTTTTTCCCCCTCTAGTGATGTTAACAACAGTGCTTTGATTTGTTCCTCTTACATTAGATTGTTTTTCTTGTTTTCTTTTTTTTTTTTTAATTATATGTGTCATGGTTATATGCAAAAGATTTTTTTTTTTTCATAAATTTTTCCCTTGTTTGCTCTGGCACTCATTTCAGTCTAAAGGCCGAATGGAGCACATTTAAGTGTGACTAATACAAAGGGAAGATTTTGCATTACAGGTAATGTAAATGTTACCTAGTTAGCAGCAAAATTGTTAATACAATGTGTATAAATTTTGTTTGGGGACAGTTTTCATAAAGCTTATTTTGAATTAAAAAAAGGTATTTGAAGACAGGCTGACAGAGTTGGGGTTGTTCAGCCTGGAGAAGAGGCTCCAGGGAGCCTTCTTCCAGCCTTCTAGTACCTGAAGGGGACCTACAAGAAAGCTGGGGAGGGACTTCTTACAAGGGCATGTAGTGATAGGGCAAGGTAACTGTATTAAACTGAAAGAGGGCAGATTTAGATTAGATAAAAGGAAGAAATTGTTCACCCCAACGGTGGTGAGGCACTGGAACAGGCTGCCTAGGGAAGCTGTGCATGCCCCATCCCTGGCAGTGTTCAAGGCCAGGCTGGATGGGGCTTTGAGCAACTTTGTCTAGTGGAAGGTGGCCCCGCCCACGGCAGGGGGTTGATACTAGATGGTCTTTACAAGCCCTTCCAGCCCAAACCAATCTATGATTTCAAGACATTTTCTGAATTTTATTCAGAAGATGTAGAATGGACCTGAACACATTCTGAAAGAAGAAATGCTTATCTGTTATGCACATAATAACATATCACTTATGCACTTTCTAATGCTATCAAGCGCCACCACTGTTATTATGCAACTTTGAGGATGGAGAAGAAAATCAAAAGCTACAAATCTGGAATGAAAGCAGGTGTTATACAGGTTTTCAGTCTTTAGAGGCATGGTTATGATCTAGTAACGTAGGACATTCTGCCTTGTGTGGTTTTATGGCTACTCATCTACCAAAACTAAGATGATAACAAACATACTAATGTTTCATAAATCTAGGGGAAGCTGAAGGATGCCCTCTGTGCGTGGGGGCAGGTGTGTGTGCATTTTTAATGCCTTTGGAAAAGGGTTTCCATATGGTGCTTCAGAGACAACTTGAGACTATTTCAAGCTCCTGCCTGTTTAAAACAGTCCTCTCCCTCTTTCTCACTTTTATTTCTTTTTGTCTTTCGAGCTCCTCTTCTTTCATAAATTCTTTGTAATGAAATAGTCATTGGCGCTGGAAGATGTATGACAAAGAGCCTGCCCTTCCTATATATCTTCAATTGCTTCATTAACTTATGGGAAAGCATTTACTTGGGTTAAAAGTATAACAGCCTGCAAATGAACTCAACTAAATTATTTGAGTTTTGCTTAGAATCAAAAGGGTTATCGTGGCCTATGGGAAATTCATGGGCCTGTGGAGCAAATTCCAGAATTCTGTTACACAAAATGTGCAGGAGAACCAGTGATATTATTCAGACGTGGGCTGAGCAATAGTTTAGTGATTGCGCAGTGGGAGCTGGGAACTTTAGCTGGGTCCGTAAGTCAGGTAACTAGTATTTAGAAATTATTCTATACAAAATTAGAGAATGAGAGTATGAACTAGAAAGGGTTAAAGAGAATGTAGGTGTCAGGCAGAGTGGAGAAGGCTATAAAAACTAAGGGAATAGAATCTCCAGAAAAATTATGTAAGAAAAGATGAGTGTATGATTGAGCAAATATATGAATACCCCACTCCTAAGTTTTCAAAGGATGAACATGAAGGAATAATATTATCATAGATATTTTTGTAATAGTCTAAGTGCTAATGTGAAATGGCAAAGGATGTCTTCCAAACAGTAAATTTTCTGTAGAAAAATTACTGATAGCCTCATTACTTCAACAGTTTTCACTCCATCCTTAAAAATACACTTTTCTAAGCAGAACACCAGTTGTACAAATACAGAATTGTTTACTGTGAACAGGAAGAGCTGTGCAACAGCAGGTCTTCTCCCTTTGTCCTGCAATAGTGTGTGTGGCATTAGGTGTTGCTGGTGGAGGCGAAGGCTACTACCCTTGTGACCTTGTGTAAGTACAGACAAGCGAGTCCTTTCTTCCATGACAAGTTCTATCTCAGGCATATAAACTGCCATTTGTTAGCCCAGTCTCTTCCCTGAAAGTAAAGTAGGACATCTGCACTGGAAAACTATTAGCAGCTGACTTCTCATAAAACAAGAAAACCATTGTTTTCCTGGAGCTTGCATGTTTTTGCAATCCAGCAGCGCTCCCCCAGTTGGGTAGTGCTAAGCACCACAGTGCCATCTGGAGTTGAGAAGTAAAGCACTATTGTTTCCAGAAGTGGGAGAAACATAAAAGCACTGTAAGTACATACTCTTTGATTAATTTTTGTTTCACAAGTTCAAGCTTTTAAAATTAACATTCAGTCTGAAGAAATGTTAGGGTGACGTTACTGGTGAAAAACAGGTCACAGAACACTTGTTTTGGTAACTTGGTATCAAGGTCAATTCAAGATATAAACCCTGAAAGCTATAGAATGCAAATTATTTTAGCAGCACAGCATCTCTTTGTTTAAGACATATGCAGTCCTGCAAGCTGGGATTATTCTGAGTAGCCTCGCTGAGCTCAGAACATTCATGTGGCAAAAGACATAGTGAATGCATTTCTCTGCTGCTAAAAGTCAATAGGAATTTTGTTGCTGAATTAATTTGAAACTCAGGTTGCTGCAGTAAGAATTTGCAGGAATTTTTTCTCCTGCCTCTTATAATGTACTTCTGACCTTCTTAGTCTTTCTAGTAATGCTTACTATATTACTGAGGAGGCTAGAAAGAAGATCTGAACATGAGGAGCTTTTCAAAATCTTTTTCCTAAACATGATCTGCTGTCCTAAATTTGTAAAGCTCTTTTGAGCCCTGTATAGATAAATGGCAGGTCTGCAAAGTGTATAAGAAATTCTGCCAATGATGTTTTTAATTGCTGTTCATTAGGATAGTAGATATTTGTGATTTTTTTTCCTGGGTAACAATGTGGTTTAAATTCCTTTACATAAGTAGCATAAGAGTGTGAACTCGTACAGTTTGTACATGTGCTGTCTGCTGCACAAACAAACCAGATGACCCCTGTAATTTCTTACAATCTCCAACTGTAATTCTGAGTACACTTTTAGGCAAAAGAACTGTTGTCCATAGCTGCACAGAGATGCCTGCCATGGCTATCTAAGCAGAGGAGTGGGGACCTGCGTTAAGACCTGAATACTAAGCCTGGCTATAAGACCGACTACTGCTGCGACCTTGAGCAAGTCACATATGTGGATCCCTAAAATGATTGTGCCTCCATCATCACAGGATTTGAGGGAGGATTAATCTGTTTATATCTGCTTAAAAAGATGAAAAGCATCAAGTCCTCTCAGCTGCAGGTTGTTGGGAGTCAGTCAACACCATGAATGTCAGACATGGAAACAGCCATGCCCAGAGCCAGAGAATGTGAATATTGAAGGTGACAGCTTTAAAGTCTTTGTTATGTTAAGGGAAGCTTTAATTCTGACCTTTGCTGGCATACCATTCTATGACATACATATCTGAAGACTTTTATGGGTATATACAGCAAATCACAAATCCCTTATTGTGAATTTTAAGTTACTGCAGCTGCTTTGTGGCAAAATAAATCTGAAATTAGTTAAAAAACTTGGAGGGGAGGGAGCTGGCACATTAACTGATCTTTCAGCTATCTGAAAGGAAAATTAAGGTATCTTATTTGACTGTTTTAGGCTTTGCGGTAGAGAGCAGAGGTAGGTCTTGTGTAATTTATTTTTTTTTTTAGTTACAAAGCATTGGTATCTTTTCAGTAAGTGAATCGGGTTACATTGCACAAATTTAAGCAAGAAAGCAAAATCTCAACAACACAGGAGCACTTCTACTCATCTTGCACTCTCTTCTCAGAACTGCTAATTCAGTCTGTAAGAATTTGTGGGTGTTATTTTCATGGTGATTCCCAGCCACACGAGCTGTAGCCTATCCGATGCTGTCATACATGCATCACTCCTACACTTTGATCCCTTCGGTCTCTCACTTCACTTCCAGTATAAAACTTTTATTCCAGTCTTCAAAGCCACTGATGTATCATGTCTTGGCTACAGCAGAGATAGCATCTCTTTATCTCAGTAGGAGTAGTGTTCTTTTGATCACCAGAAATCAAAAGCCAACAAAAGTGTAATAATAACTAGGAAGAATACATTCTCTATTGAGATCAGCCACTGACTAATAAAGTGCCACATACCAGGGCCAGGAAGCATGGCTTGTACTTTGCAGGATGGGGAGCAAAAGTGAATGTATCACTTTGAGCACAGTCTTTATCATTTTTTTTTTCCAACAACAGGAATCTTTGTTTCCCTATGAGGACATTTCTCCTGCTTAATCGTGTGGCAATGGTAGGTGGGTTGTACAGCAAGGAGAACATAATTCATCTCTTACTCATTCAATCCTGGGAGAGAACAAAATGAAAATAAGACAATGCTGATTAGCAAAGAATTTTTTCAGCAAGGTTGGACAGATTATTCAAACCCTTTCCTTTGGAAAAGCAAATTAACTTTGTTGTGGATTAACACAATGGTAGGTATACATTTCTTTACATAAGCACATAATAAGACCTAGTTTGTATTAAAACTCACATCTTTGCAAACTTTATTTTATGCTACTTTCATTTTAAGTGGATTTTTTGCTAAAACATTTCTGCTCAATTGAATTGTGCAATTTATCTAACTGATGTGTGTGTAGATGGAGAGGGAAGGTCAATCCTATTCTTAGAGCCTGTGCATTTTCCGCCTTATCTGTGTATGAAATTGTTCAGCTTTGGACCATATAAAGGTCTTACACTGAAAGAAAAGGCCACCTGGGACAAAGGTACCTTATCCTCATAATAGTTTGTCTTTTGTGCAACAGGACAGATTGTATCAGTTAAAAAAAAAGAGTCATGTCCCTGATAAAACAGTGTTGGAAACAAGTACAGATCATGTCTCTCTTCCCTCGTTGTTAGTCATCTGCTTTCATTTAAAATAATGCCAGTGTGGTGATGCTATCTAATTCAGCTGCAGGAGTGCTTTAACAGAAAGTTTAGAAAGGTGGTTTTAATCCTGTACAGAACATCCTGACAGAGGATGGCAAAACAGGAAGCCCTCATGTGCAGATCCTTCCTCACTGTCACAGCAGGGTGGAAGATACTGTCTGTAATTTCACGCCATTATCCCAAAAAGTGCTGGCTCCTCTAAATTTCTTTGCAACAGCTGCTGCTGGAAGCTCAGCTCTTTGTCCTGAGCTGTGGCAGCTGCCTCTGCTGATGGAAGAGTTTTGTTTTCACAGATTTGGATGGTGCTAGAAGTGAACTTGGAGGTCATCTGGTCCTTCCTCCAGCTGTGAGGCTGGACAGGCACTCTTGACAGATGTTCTCAGTGACAGACAGAGATCTGGCTCTGAGATACAACAGTTAAGCTGCCCGTCCTAAATGAGGGGGCCTGTCAGCTTTTACTGTGTGCAGCGGCAATTTGATGCCCGGTTGTTTTTCAGCTTTTCAACTATGACAATTTATTCAAACCATATGATTGTGTAAAAATAGAAGATTTTACGTGAGGGATCCATTGTGAAGGTGGTGGCTTGATATTTTAGTAAGTGTGTGTCCTCTGTTTTTATTCTCCTGCTTGAGCAGTTCACGTTTTCTGCTACCCCATAACAGCCTTGCTCAGCCAACATCATGAAAATCAGTTTCCTTGGCTGTAGAACTGCAAAGCATTTAGGAGTTTTGAATAAATAAGGCAGCCTGTACCTCTTCAAATCAACGACAGGCTTCTTGTAAGGACTCATGCATGGGATTAAAGAAATACACAAAAATATGATCACTGCCTACAAACTAAAGTGTTTAATTCAGAATGGAATGAGCAAACAAGCATAGTGAATTGAGATCTCTGTTCTTGGAGAATAAACACATCTGTACAAACTCCCTTCTAATTCGCAAAAGAAATTGTAGTGTAAATGTCCATAGTTGGCACACTTTTAAGCAGACACTCTTACAAATTGATGTATACGCTAACAGTGAGAGATGCTTGGCTTCTGTAATACTGATTGATGTATTTTGTCCATACACACCTGCATTTGAAGGCATAGAAAATAATTTTATTCTCTGTGAGAAGAACTGACATTGAAAGCTTAGAACAGCCCTACATTTGCAACAAAGGACTTTTTGAATGACCGGCTAGTGATAAGTGGCAGGGAAAAATAAGTCCTATTGTGTAACCACATAAAGCGCTGGAGACAAGACGAATCTATTTACATATGAAAACTCAGACCTCAAGCAAATCTTATGGAAAAAGACATGAGATGGGATAAAATAAATGCATAAAACAGAATTCCTTCTTCCCCACAGAGATTACTGCCAATGTCTACCTTTCTCATTTATCATTAAATTTTAATCCTTTATGCAACTGCAGTGATGGTCCCCAAAATACACTCAAGCTTCGTTTATAAATGTTTTTCCTCTTCTAAACATGCACACAGAGAGAGGTATAAATTATATAGTGAGTAGGTGCTATATATTCCATTTCTCTCTACAGGTCATATTGCATCATGCAATGTATTTAAGAAAATGCTTCTCCAATTTCAGCAACATGACTAAGTATTGGTCAGAAGGAGCAAGGGTAATTCGAAAGATAACAAGGCAAGATTCTGTGTTATTTGTACAACCTTAAACTGAAGAAAAAAGGAATATTGAAACTCTTAGAATATTGATATGCTGTGTTCATACAGGATAAAAACCAAATGGTAACAGGTCTTTGATATTCTAGTGCTATGAGAAATTAATTTCTACTCTGACTTGATGTATTATCTTTCTTTCAGCTGATTCTGATGAAATATTTTTCCTCTATACCAAATAGCTTTTAATATTTCAGTAGTTTACATTTTGTGTAATGTAGCGTATAAAAAACACATTACATTATATGAACAGCCCATGATGTTATTTAATTGTAATGGAACAGGTTAGAAATGTGGTCTTGTTTAAGCTTGTACGTTACCTGTTCAAAACTTTGCATCACTCCTTGTTAATTTGCTTCTGCATGCCCTGTTTGAACTTTCCCCGTATATTAAGCAACCCTAGTGAAATTGTAGGCCATGAGGTCTTTTAATACAAATAATCAGTGCAACGGGTTTTTGTTAAATTTCAGATTCAGTTAAACTGAAGAACTGGAAAGTGTTGAGAGAGAAATAACAACATGTACGGTTTGTATGGGCCAGGTGCTTTTATAACTGAAGTAACTACCGTATTATGTTACCTTTTTGTAAATTATTTAAAAGGTTCTGCTGTTTGAGGAATCAGTAAAGTTTAAGCAAGAGCTGATAGGGCTCAGACAGGCAACTTTATTGTTTGTGACAGTGGCTGGTATCCTCAGCCAAAACGAGCTCTAAAACTCTTAAGTGTCTAGCCAGATAATCACAGGGAAGATGATTGTGATGCTTGTGATTTCCGACAGAGAGTAGTTAGTGCTGCGAGGAGGGCTGAACTAGTTCTGCTAACATGAATTTAAGGCAGTGGTTTGACGCTGGATTGAACTCTTTGTGCACTAACAATTCTAAACGGTCTGCTTCAGTCCCATTTTTTTCAAATTCTAATAATCCAGGATTTGCATGGGATTTCTCCTCTCATTTTAAATTGAGGAGTTCTCAAAGATTACGTTCTCTTAAAGGCATTATCTTAATAATGCCTTAGCATGAATGCATTTAAAACCATAGCAAAAGTTCAGTGAAGAGTGAAATAGCCACAAGTCTGCATATTTCAATAGCAAATGTGTTTGTCTCTTTAAATTGCATACCAGCCTTATCTGAAAAATGTAAATTCTACTGCTAAAAGCACATTCCTCTGAAATCAGATGTGGGATTCATTACTCAAAGCTGGTTGTTTCCGCATTCATCTAATGAATTTTCCTGAATAGAAAGGATGATAGGGGGGCAAAGAACTAAGGAAAGCAGACTTGTGCAGTTAATATTAATCCCTTCCAAAATTACTGTGTCATTTGAAAACAAATGGCCGAATTCACTCCTGGTCATCTGAAGGGTGAACTTGCTAATCCTACTGTTGCTTATAAAGCTTTATTGCCCTGCAAGCTGCAGGTGCCAGCCCAGCACAAATCAAGCCTCACCAAGGGTTTAATTCTTCACATCTGCCCTGGAGCACATTTGGGTCCAGTGGGGCCACCTCTGCACTTCCAGAGGAGCTCAGCTTGGGAGAGTTTGGCACCATGCACCAACAGTGTCCCCACAGATCCCTCGGGTTCTTGGAACCACAGCAGAAGCTCATTCTCCAACAGACCCTGGATGTTTGCAAAGCTGATTGAGGAGCTGGAGTTGCCAGGATGACAGAACAGCCAGTTAGGAAGCTTTAGAACACAGTTTAGGGAGCTTTGAAACTCCCATAAAATGTTAAAATCGATAGAAGATGATTTTGCAAGTATGACAGAGCTTTTAACAAGTTTGCTAAGAAAATAAACAAGTTATTTCCTTAGGTAATGCAGCGTTGCCTACAGTTAAATTTAGTAGCTCTGAATAAACCAACAAAGATATCAGTGGGTGGAAAATGTACTTCTACAGAGTTGTTTTCTGAGAAAATGCAGGGACTATATGAAAAGGAATATGAACCTCAAACTACTGTGGTAGTCTCTACAGGCAGGCATCATGAAAACAGGAGTAAATTCTTTCAAAGGGGCTGAAGGACACAAAGCTGCACATTGGAGAAGAAAAGACCTGTTGATAAGGTTCCCTGCTAATCTTCCCATTTCACATTCCTCCCCAGCAATCAGCTGAACAGAGTGGGGGAATGACAACAACTTAATTCCTCAAACAGAATTGATGGCTTTAGTGAGGCAGTGAGGACAATATGTTCTTCCCAGTTAAGCAAAACTGTGTACCTGCAACAAATGACTGTAACATTCAAAATTCATGACAAGTAGAATATGCCCAGACTTTGAAGGAGGTTGAGAAAGGACATGAAAAATTTCCCAAGCTGTGAGCAGCAAAACTGATGAGACACAGGATCTTCAGCAACTTGCATCCTAGGATCTCAGCATCTCCTTCTGAACTTCGTGACCCTGCGTCCTCCAAAAGCTCTGTGACATCCCTCACCACAATGCTTGCACCTTCCAGCATCCCATTTAGTCCTGAAGGCAACACCTGGGGTCTTCCCTCTTGCTGCATCCCCCTTTTCCATCCTCGCTCACTAAAAGACCCGCTGAAGACTCTCACTTCCTTCCCACAGCACCCCTCGGCACCCAGCACTGCTGGCAGCCAGGTGAGTGCCCAGCTTTTGCTTTCTGGGTGGCCAAACAGAAATTAAAATATGAGATTTACCTGGTATCCTGTCTGTAGAAAGAGCAATATCTTTTCTCTTCCAGCTGCTAGTTTTTACAAGGTTTAGAAAAAACAAAGCAACTTTCCAACTTCTGTCGGATGTGGTTTATAGCAAGCAGAGTGACAGAAAATGGACGGACAGTCATTGTGTAAACTTTGGTTCCTTAAGAACTGGACTAAATACTGGGCAAAACCTTAGGTTAGTGAGTAGATATTAAGTCAACTTTTTAATAAAGATGCTGGTGTTTTTGCTGTTCTCCCTGTTGCATTTAAAATTTTGCAAAGCATGTTATTTATAAGAAAATGTAAACTTTTTTTTTAAAAAAACCCTTATTTTAGAAATTTGTGCAAAATTATTTGGTTACTTACTATTATGAACTTTATTATTATTTACAAATACAGTAATATATTTTTTTGAAAACCTTCTCCCAGTCTTTGAATTTCACATGACTACACTAAATTTTGTATTAAAAACCCAACCCAAGCAAGTATCTGAAAGACGAGTCCAAACTACCTGGGCAATTTGCCTCACTTTTATTGGAAAACTATTTCTGTGAAGCAACACTGATCTTTTTTACAAGTTATTAAAATGATTGCCTACTCCGAGTTTCACTGCATTAAAAAGTTGTACTTTTGAAAACATTTACAGTGTGTATTTGAATACCACTTGTATGTTAGCATAGGTTGTTGGAGATACCATGCAGCTCTTACAGTGTTGGAAATGAGACTGAACTGCAGTTCTGACTTAGAAAAAGATCCCTGCTTCAAAGTTCATTCCCACTAAAATCAATAGGGCTGGCAGTGAATTCACTGCGAGCTGAAGCTGGACTGAAATGTCCGTCTGTTATAGCTGTCAGGGCATGGGTCAACCACATTTTTATGATGCCCGTTCCTCAAGAGTGAAGCACTTCTTCCAGATTCTTCTCTTTTTGTAGACTAAGACCATTTCAAATGGACGAGACTCTGATGTAATTATGACTGTATGACTCTGCAGTTGTCATAGCAATAAAATGAGGATGGTATGTTGTTAAACCTTCACATATAGTTAGCACAGACCTAATAATCCCTTGTTTCTAACCACTTCACCCCAGTTGTTGGACCTTTGGAGAAAGGTCAGTGAGAAGTCAGCCATGGTAAATTGCCTTCTGAACCTCTGTACTCCCTGTTTTCCACCTCTGAGCACCAGGAGCCCAACTGTCCCTCTTTCCTTGCAAACCTGCCTTTTCCTGCGCAGCTCAGGATGGGCTGGCTGTGCTGCGTGAGACTGAGAGAGTTGTGTTATGTTCTCTTGGTCATTAAGTTTTCAAGAGTTTCTCTTGTTATAGCCTTAAAAAATATTCTTAAAAGGTTATATGTAATTCGAATTGGGGTTTTGGAGTGAAAATGGGAAAAGGATTATTGTTGGTATGTGGTTTGGACCAAGGGTTGCAAGTTTTGTAGTAACACAGCTTGTTCTGTCATGCACACAACCAAACTCTGACTTGAAGCTGCATGTAACAATTACTCAGTATTTAATCTCTGCTTTCCCACCAAGCACCTCTCTTTCAAAGCAATTTCCCCTACTTCATGCTGTTATAATGTGGTGAAGAGATACAGCTCATAACCAAAACACCAGGCATAGAAATCTGCCTCTGGAACAACTGTTTGACATAATAACAAATTTACTGTTTTTAAAACCTTTGTCTAGGTAGCCAGGCTTCACTGCAATTGAATTTGAATAGGAATATTGACTATAACTTCTCTCCCATGCAAGAAGGTGGTATTAAAAGGGACAAAGTGCCAAAAACTTAGCAAGTCCTAAATAATCCATCCTTTTTCCAGTGCAGATGATGCTGTGGAGTGATGCCTTAAGACTTCTATGCTTCTTTTGGTACAGCAAATACCAGGCAACCATTCCACATTCCCCAACACACAAGCATGCTGCATTAAAATTAGAAACATAGTTTTGCCTTTTACGTTTCATTTATCTAAAAGAAAGTACTGTCAATTTTGCTTAAGTCCATTCTCACCAGTGGGACTATTAATGAATGGCACCATGTAAGAATTCGTAAAACAGAATCTTTAATTCTAGTAGAGACAGGATTCTCTACGTTGAATTCAAAACTAAGTAAAATCCAATTGAGACAGAAGTAGAAAATTCCCGTTCCAAATACAGGTAGGAAGAAACTTTTCTGCTGTAATCTAAAAACTGCCTGCTTCAATCCAGGGGTGATGACTAGTCATAGGGTTTTTAGGGGGAGATATGGAAAGGGGTGAAGGTTTGGATTCACTGAAATGGTAAATAAAAATACACACAACATTAAAAATTTATGCTAAACATCATGCTTTTTATTTTTTTGAGAAAGAGCAAGAAAACAGCAGCAGTTCAACAGACTAGAAAAAGCCTCAACTAAATACCAAAAGCACAGCAAATTATATTAAAAGCTGATACATTCTTAAGTCAAAGCATAGAGTTGTGTGTACATATGCATGTATATATACTTGTATATATATATATACACACATACACACTGAACTTTATTTAAAAATAGAAGTAGCCATTTGGATTATCTGTGTTTGCTTTATCATTCATTTTAGTTTTGGGCGAGTGAAGTTGTTAGACCAGAATTAACATTAAAAAAAAATCCAACCATTGCCACAGACTAGATTAATAATTTATACACATACACAATTACAGCACAGTCTTTACTGTTGTGGCCTTTAAATTCCACTAAGTAAGCCAGTTTTAGAGGGAATGCACAAAAACTCCACCCTGGAAGTCTCTTGACTTTCATCACTGCAACATCCTAGCCTTTGCTAAAAACTAAGAGAGGAGCTACCCCAGAATGTGATCTCCAGTTCTTTCTGTAAACTGTATGCATGCCAGTCACGAACCATGCAAAAACCCTTTGAGATTTAAGCCCTTAATTATTAGCTTGTGTCAAGATTCAGGCACTGTGCTTTAGAATTAAGAAATGAAAATCGCTTTGGGAGCTGATTTAACTTAGAGAAGGGTGAAGACTCATAGTTGGCAACTCTCATATTCCAAGCTGATTAAGCATTACATTTACACACTATGAAATAATAAAAACTTAACTGAGTGCTTTAGTAAGTTCTGAAAACAAAAATAAGTTATACTTCGAAGAACAAGTTAGTATAAAAAGTTTTAACATATGCAAAGTATGTGCTCAAAATACTTATTTTGCATTTTTAAAAAGAGCCATAGTCTACCTTACAGAAACAAAGTTCACCCAGTATAAAATATTGCAATTTGTCCCATTTTGTCATATGAGCGGTTTCCTTATTCTTCATATGATCGAGAAAACTTGCACAAGAGTTCACGTTATTCCAAGCCACATAGTGGCAGACAGACTAAGTTTGAATCTGTGCTTTTACTATGCAGTACAGTAAAAGCTAAGCAAACCATTTCAGAAGAGAGTTTAGCAGGTCAAAGCGCTATGTTGATGCAAGATATCCAGACAATAGTATAAAAGTTAATGCCAAGTGGCAGTACCAAGAACGTGAATTAGATCAACAGAAAAAAACTGCTGATAACATTCACTATCACACATGCAGCTTGTAAGCTAGGAATAAGGAAAAGTCAAAATTAGCTTAAGGATAAAATTAAACCATGTAAACAATCCACCCAGTACAAAACTGGATGCAGCTGATAAAAGCAGAACTAGCTTAGTAGAGCTGAGGATGTGCGTGCATTCAGATGCCTGTTCAAAATGCATTTATCAATACCACTGACCAAAAAAACCCCACCTATAGCTATTTACACCACAGCGGAGGCTTCCCTCCCCCCTTACAAAGTTATTACAACTCAGGAAGTCACTGCTGTCTTCTACGATTAAAATTCCAGTTATAAACTACCAACGTTTGTAGGTTGAAAACACCCACCTTGAAAATTGAATTGAAAACTCTTGTCAAGCATGTCTGAGGACTTTTCAAGTTAGAGTACAGCACTTTCCTCAAGTGGTATTTGCATGAGTAACTTGTACTAACAGCCTGTTAAAATAAGTGAATTTAACACAACTCGGGGTAGCTGGGTGTTTCTCCTCAGGCAGAGAGATCCGTACAGATTCCAGTCGTTCTTGCTGAGGTATGTTACAGGGAGAGAAGGACAAAAGAACCTCTGTCAGCCTGGAGGTGAATCTTCCTGCTTCTAGAAGTATTCCTCCTCTTCATCAAAAAAGCCGTTTTCCAGAGCATACGTGCAGTCTGCATTAGAGTCAGCTTGGCAGGCACCTTTATACTCTTGAATCGATTCATACAGGGAGTACAGCTGACACAGTAATGACATATCTAGCTGCCGAAGGCCAACCTGAGCGGTGAAGAATTCAAACAAACAAAAAAACCCAAAAAGTATTGGAATTGTGATTTTACAGGCAGTATAATGCTATATATTTTCCGTTACTAAACAAAGGCATCAAGCTTCTTGCTACCTTAAACAATTATGAAATACACAAGTATAATTCATTTTCGAAGGTCCCGACAGCATAAACCAGACACAAGAGCAAGGAACAACGTGATGCGATACAGCACAACGTGGGCAAAGTGTACTTCAAGATTGTTGTATTACAATGCCTTGCTTAACTTCCAATAAGCAGTTCACTCCTGTCCAAAGCATTACAAATAAATTCATAAACTCTACATTCCTCATTGTGCATTACTTTTCCAGTAACACTGTGTGACTGTCACGCATCTTTCTTACGCAGTATCATAGGCTCTTCAGTTTGTTTTAAAGTGGCCTGGATTAAAAGTTGCAAATGGAGCTCTGGCTGGCTTTCCACTTCCCAGACAAGTATCTTCTACTGTAATTATCTTTTTTGTATCCACATATATAGGCAACTGACAAGGATAGGTATGTCTAGCACAATACAGAGTGCCACTTGAAGGCAGCATAACTAGGGCAGATGTGAGATAAGGATGTACATTCTAGCCTACAAATCTTCAGGATGTTTTCATGTGCTACTCAAGCATAGGCCTGATTTATAATTAACTGCCTAATATTTTGGTCCCCAAACTTCTAAAATATTAGTTCCAGGGCTAATTAAAGATTTGGAGCAACAGTTTTAAAAGGTTACCTTGTAGTCTGCATCTTTGTGTCAGGTACAAAACCAGTACATTGCACCGCAAAACAAAATAAAGGTAGTCATTTAACTCAAAGCAGTTTCCCTCTCTAGCAATGAAATGGAGAGTTCATTTGATAGTCACCTAGACAAGTCAGATCAAATTAAATCTAGCTTTTGTCTTAAAACCACTACCCAATTTAACATTTTCAAGAAGCTACTATTTCTGCCTACATTTTCAAATAAATGTTAGGCTGACAGGCTGTTCCTAGTTAGCCTCAGTTTAACCAAATAAAACTTTTTGCTATAACTCATGTTCAGAGAGGAAAAAAAAAAAAAATTAAAAAAAATTGTAACATTAGTAGCTTTTACTGCAGCCCGAACACCAGGCTACATTTCACCCATAATGAGAATTCTTGTCTCAAAAATCTCTCCTAGATTGTAAGCACAGATACACTCAGCACATGAGAAAACCACAAGAAGCTAGCATTAAGATCTTCTGGCATTGCTGAACTATCCTACCAGCTCCTTTTTCTAAAGATGGAAGGACAGGAGGGTGGAAAGTATCACCACTACAACAACTTGCCAACTAAGAAAAACAGATACGGCATCATTCAGGACCAACATATACTATTTGGTGAGGTTGTGAAGCTGAGACATGATGTCCCATACAGACCAAACACGACGACTTTAGGACAAGACATGGAACAAGATGCTGAATACTGTGCCAGCTGCCAGGAGGTTATGGACAAGCCTTTCCACCACCTCGGATCTATGCTGCTTTTCATTACCCATCTCTGTTTTCCATTGTAAAATGAACACGACAACTTTCTCTTCCCTTGTTTAAGCATGCACTTGGCAGGAAGCAAACGCTACTCTTCCTTGCTCTCTATTCTGTAAGAGGAAACCAGCACTTGTGCAAACGTCCTTCTGCAAAAATTTGTAAAACAAAAGCAACCAAACAAGACTGCAGGAGGGAAAATGCAAGGGAGGTGTTTGTACCATATCCACCCCCATCTAGCCCTGCTGAAGTAATTTCATCAGACTTGTTAAGCTAATGACTGTTTACCTGCCCAAGAATAAAGTCTGCACATCAGCCTTTGGAGGCGGCAGTGGATGAAGTCTGGCTTGCCCTTCCTAAATAAACTGCTTGCCTTGGGTGAGAAAGGATGCTGTGAAGTTGTATCTAGTGCTATGACATGCGAACAGGAGACCCACCAGGTAGACTTACATGAGAGCTAAACATCTGAAGGACAAGACTGCAGCGAAAAACTGTTCAAAGACCAATTAGGAGTGAGTCGAGCCAGAAAACTCAACCTGTAGACACAAGAACTGTTCTTCATCTCCTGAGGAACGCAAGAGCATTTTCACCAGCAGCTCTCCTGTTTCAGCTCTGTAAAGCACTTCAGTGCTTACTGTGAAGATCAGTTCTATGCCAAGCACAATCTCCAAGATAGAAATTGCTCAGCAGAATTAACTTGGCAGGCTGTAACACCACATAGTTGCATTTAAGATCTTTTCTGTAGCTGCCACTAGTGTCAAGCAATGAAACACAAACAATAGTCTATTGAAAAAAAAACAGCCTCTAGCTCTTCAGAACTTTCAAGTCTGATCCCTGAGGTAGCAAAAGCCTGAAGAAATGCCCAAGCCTGCTAGCACAATCATAAAGATTTTAATTCCAGCCAGTCTGCATTTGACTCCAGAGTTTTATCACAGCACCTACAAGACAACCTATAATCCACAGTCCCATGCAATCGTCTCTGTTCCTTGGGATCACAGTTCTGAAGTGATCTCTCCTTTCCTCCCTCCCCCTCCAAGGCATCTAAATCCACCACTTTCTCATCTTTCAAAACTTCTATACATAGCACCTTGCCTGATCATGCAGGGAAAGATGCTCCTGTGCATTTCTTCCTCATACACCATCAAAAATTTAAAGCAAGTTTATTACTCAGTAGAAATGCTATCTCTGCTACAAGAAAGCGTGTTCAATATAAATAATAAAGTGCTATTATCTATTTGATGAATAGCAGCGTATTAATACGTGAGAGTCTCTCTAATTTGTACAGGCCACAAAAAGATATATCTGGAACGGAGGAGGCTGTTGCTTTAAAGCCTTTGATGTGTTCAGAGGTAAAGTATTTTTTCTTCAGAAGTGTTTTATCAAATTATCATCAAGGATAACAGAGTATCAAAGGGTAAGTCTAGTTGCCAGATTACTTTAACAAGCATCCCATTTGATTTTCCATTAGGAAAAATAGATTAGACTTTCATAATGAGTTATCTTTGATTTTTTTGAAAGGATGAAGACTCCTAATATCATATCCTTGCTTCCCCTTAGCACACTGCAGAAAAAAGCCCCAGGGTTGATAGCCACTTCTGCTTCCTGAGCTTCAACACAAACTGGCAGCTCTATTAACGTGATTTTAAGATCATCTTAAATTGTATTTAAACTACTTGTTGCAAGACTGATGGCAGACTAAGATTTCAGCAGACTACATCGTCCTTCTAAATCCGCTGAAAGGTCTTTCAACAGAGTTTCTTGTGCTCCAACACCTTTTTACCATGAGAAAAATGCCTTAAAAAGGGCAATATCATATTTTGTATGTTTTAGAATACTAAGTGCACAACGCCGAGGTCAGTATCGGTCTTAACAACTGCAGCTGGCACCAGCAAAGCACCAACACCCCGGTTAGCGTTCAATGAAAAGGCGTACAAGGCGGCCCGGGAGAATTTCACTAATAACCCTGCGCTACAGAATCAAAACAAAGTCCTGAAGAAAGCTACGCTTAATTGCACCTCACTTGAACTGAATGAATCCGTGCTGATACTTTTGTCTTTATTTGTGTAACCGACAGCCTTCTACAATGGGTGTGGGGCTCCCGTGGGTGCCGCGAGGCGAGGCTCGTTAACCGGCTCCCGGCCCGCAGACCCCCCAGCGCCAGCATCAGCCCAGGCTGGCGGGGCCAGCGCTGCTACCGGTGCGTGTCACGGTACCTGCACCGCGCAGCAGCCGGGCCGGTTACGTGGGGCTGCACCGCTCCGGCCCTGGGCCCGCACCCACCCGGGCCGCCCGCTCCGCCACCACCGGCCCCGGGGAGGCCCGCTGGGCGGCGTCGGCAGCGCCCCCCGCCACCACCGGCCACGTCCGCCGGCCCGCCCCGCTCACCATCTCCTTGCGAAGCAGCGCCAGCGCCGCGTCCAGGTTGGGAGGCTTGGGCGGGCGCGGTGAGCCCCGGCCGCCGCCGCTCAGCTCGTCCTGGATGCGAGACTTCTGCGCGTAGAGCCGCTCCAGGTCCCGCCAGCGCCCGCCCTGGCCGCCGCCGCCGGAGGAGGAGGAGTTCAGCAGCCCGCTCAGGCTCTTGGGCAGCGGCGGCAGCCCCGCGCCGCCACCGGGCCCCAGCAACCCCGGCCCGCTCATGGTGCGGCGGCGGCGACCGACGGAAAGAGCCGCCTCGGCCCCGCTGCGGGAGGTGCCGCCCGGAGCCCGCCCCGCCTACGGGCCGGGGCGGGGGGGAGAGCCCCGGCGGGCGGGGCAGGGGCGGAGAAGCCGCGCGGAGAGAGGCTAAGGGGGGCCTGGAAGGCAGGAGGCTGGGCCGCAGGTGCCCGCGGGTGCGGGGCGCACTGGGGGTCGGCCTGGCTGCCACGCCACACCCCACGGTGACGGCTTTGTCTGAGGCGAGGCGAGGCGAGGCGCGGCGCAGCGTCCCCTCGGGCAGGGCCCGGCCTGCCGCTTGCCTCAGCCACGGCGCTGGGGCCGGCGGGCCTGTGCTCCGCAGAAACGCCCCCGCGCCAGCCGCCTGCCCGGGGCTGGGAGAGGCGGAAGGTCCCTGCGGGCACAGCGGAGCCTGCGGGCTCGGTGCAGGGGTGCCGGAATGAGCTGGAGAGAGATGAAATGCAGTGAAAGCAAGCGCGAAAGCTGATTAAATGCTCCAGGCGGAGGTGGCCGGTTTTTCTGTGGTGATGGTGTTATTTCAGTCACCTGATAACACGACAGTGCTCTCCCTATCAAGGTGTTTCCCTTTACATCCTCACAGCCAAGCTGTGTGTCAAAAGCCTTTATCTCCAAGCGTTGAAACTAAACAAGCTTGGGTGTATCTGCTCTGGGAATCAATTCTCTCAAGCTGACAGCTCTGATGTTTTAATTCCAGGTTTATTCACAGAGAGGTTTATTGTTCTGGCTTACAGACATACCCGCGCACCTTAGAGGGTCATAGCAGGGGTGCCACGCTGCACGACAGGCTGGTTTTGGGCAGGGGGATACAGTATGGGAATCCCCAAAACTTCTACTGCAGCCACAGTTGTGGTATTACAGGAATATCACCTCTGGGCCAACTGTAGTGTGCACTTGGTTTCTGGCCCTGTATTTTTTTCCTCGTTTTCCTTGTCATGTTTGTATTTCTGCAGTCTCTTGAATAAATTACAGCAATTTGGGATTATTCAAAATTCAAACTAAAGCAGGGTATAAAATTAGAGTTCTGGGAAGGCGCTGCCATTGCAAAGCCTTTAAAGGTGCAGTCCTATTGCCACAACCTGTTTTGTCTGTGAGATTTTTCTCTTCAAGAAGGAACCTGATATGGTGATTTTGAGTTAAGCCTCTACCTTATTTGCAGTTTTGTTCCCAGACTTCCATGGCTTTTTCATGGTTTAAATGTCATCAGACTGTGACAATTGTTTTAAAACTGCTTACGGTGGAGGAAGCTTTTCCAATCTTTATTCATGTTTACATGCTACTTTAGGGATTGATTTTTCAGATGACCTGATGTGCTTTTTAATGCTTTGTACACTGGAATCAAGAAGATATTTGTTTCCTCTGTTATGATGCCACTTTGGCCCACGTCAATTGTGAACAATAAAATAGTGTTGATAGCCTTTATGAAACTAAAGACATTTTAAACCATTGCTACCATAGATTAAAAGAATCAACAACCCCCTTGTCCTTCCAAGCCAAGGGTGCCTCACAGCAAAAGTATTTATTCAGTTTGCTGAGGATGTAAGCATTTAACTATCTTCCTGTTTATTAGCAAATACCTTTGTTCATCTTCCAGCCCACCCCCCTCTCCCCCTTTTTTTTTTTTTTTTTCTCAGATGACAGCTGTTTGGAAAAGCTTGTGAATATTCTTATTTTATCTAGACCAGCTTATCTTTATTTTTTTCAGCTTGTCTGATCTTATTAGATTCTAAGTGCATTTTCTTTACACTCGGATCCTTTAGGCACCTTGTCGTCATATCTTTACTATTGCAAAAACCTTTATGTTGGCCTACAGTGCCACTTTGTGATCTGAAAAATAAAAAAGATTACTTTTTGAAGTCTCAGTGACACTTGTCTCAGTTGGCAACCTTATCTAGGCTTCATTCATATCAAATTCATAACTATCCTTTAAAATCTAAATCTACTGCTTTATTTGGTCTGATTTAGTTATAATGTGGTGGTAATGGAAGCTGGAGTCTTTTGCAGTTACGCCTTTGGTTATGGAGTAAGCCTTTGTTAGCGTATAAACCTCTCAGCCTTTGTTGGTTCTTAGAACTGACCTACAGAAATGTGTTACTTGTCTAAACTGTCTTTTGTTAAGGACGTTACCTAAAAAAACCCACATTAAAAATACATGTAGTTTATGTCATAAAGAATTAGGAAGTGCCAGAAGAGAGGTGTCCCATCCCATTTCCTTACACAAATGCATTATGGTATATTTTTAATTTACATATTCATATGGGATGTCTTTTCCTTTCCTCCTTCATTAGGAGGGTACACAATGCCCGTGTATCATTTGTATATCATTTACTAACATTCCTCTTTCCAAATGTGGTGATCTATATGCATTATAGTGTATCTCAAACTGATATATCAAGACTGTTTCCTACAGCCATCTCTGTGATGCTTTCCCCTCTAATAACTGACTTATCTACAAATGTTAATGAATTCTTTATGACAACCC
This sequence comes from Patagioenas fasciata, assembly GCF_037038585.1. Taxonomy (NCBI): domain Eukaryota; kingdom Metazoa; phylum Chordata; class Aves; order Columbiformes; family Columbidae; genus Patagioenas; species Patagioenas fasciata. Next base: position 49,878,432 of record NC_092522.1, read on the forward strand.
TGTGATAGAAAGTGTTATTGTTATCCACACTGGAACCAGGCCACAGGGAGCTAAAGGTAGGTCATGGTAAAAATCGTGTACTAATTTGAAGTGCCTGGTTTGTGATTCCTAGGGGTGATTTTCCGCCTGACAGAACTGACAGAAGGACTTGTGCCTCTGCCTCAAGCTACCCTGCGCAGAGCAGCACCTTTGCTTAAAAGCAGCTTCATTAGAGATTTAAAGTAAGACTCCGGATTTTGCAGTGATGTGGCTAATGTCACATTTTGTCTGCTGTGCAGCAGGGATATCTTAAAACTTGCCAAACAAGATGCGCCAGAACTCACCTGTCAGTGCCGCTGGCACTTCTAAGTCCTTTTTGTGTCTGCAGGCTGCCTCTCATTGGCTTAACTTTAAGTCAGGATTGCAGGTCAAGGACAGCTCAGGATCCAGATATCACAAACTAGGCATGGGCAAGACAAATTATTAATTAGTGACATGTGCTTTGGTCTTCCATTTGCTCCTGTAGCCAGAGTGCTACTCTGTTTCTCATGAGGCCTATGGTTTTTATCACTGATGTGGAGGAACAGAGATCACGCTGTTCTGTGGTGCTCTGGGAATGACAAGAAATTCCATTGTTTGGTTAAGGTGAATTTAGAACATGCTGGGTATAATTGGCACCTGATACACGACACCACACAGTGGTATATCCAGACAGAAAACACATTTTCAGCTAAAGATCATTAAAGTATTCAGTATTTTTCATCAGAGAAGTGTTTTTAAATAAAAATGTTCAACTCCTAACTTTGCCACTTGTTTTTCCAGGTAAGTTTCCATAGCTATGCCTGAAAGGTGAAAACCTTATTCGAACACTAGAGCAGGGATGCTCCTGTTTAACCTACCTGAACAAATGGAAGAAACAGGCTGTTACCTTTTTTTATAGGTCTGCTACCACATGGACACCCAAGAAGGACACCTCAGCGTTTGTCTGTGGGGTTCAGAACTAACTGCTAGAAACAGAAATAAAGAGATTTGGGGATCCAGGCTTTAGTTTAGAGTTCATGATGAAACGTATTCTTGTGGTTATAAACCCTTCCGTGTGCCACTTGCTCTCCCAGCCTGTTCCTCTTGCCCTCATTGCTGTTTTTCCACCAGTTGTGTCCTTGTATGGACCCTGTTCCAAAGCAGCGTCCCTTGGCCATGGTCTCTGATGCCTTAGGTCCCACCCCTGCCTTTTGCTTTTGTCTCTCATGCTTCAGCTGCCACACATGTGCTCTCACTGCTGCCTTTCTCAGCTCCTCTGCAGTATCTAATGCTGCCCTTTGGCCCACTGCAGTGAAGTCAGACTGCTGATTCTTTCTTCATGGAGAAGCAAAAATAGCAAAATTTTGACAACAGGAGAGAAAGAATGTGTCTAGGGCATGGGAGGTGGGTTTGAGAGAAAGGTGGTCAGGGCAGTCAATTCAGAAAGGAGCAGGAGTGAGAGGTTACAGTCTATAGGGGTCTGTGAGTGTGTGTGAGTTAACAGTTTCACCACTGAAGGCATCTGCCAGCCAACAATAATGTGCACTTAGGGTTATTTTTTTCCCCCATTTTGTTCGCAAGTGGCAGTTGCCCAAAGCAGAGCTCTGTTTCATCTCTCCACAATGGGAATGGTATGGATTTTTTAACTAATTTATGTCCAGCATAAAGCAGTGAGAAACAGTATGGAAAGCCAAAGAGCGTGTGCATGTGGCAAATAGGCGGTTACATTCCTGCAATGACAGGGGGTCTTAATTCCTCTCGCTGTTTGTTTGTTTGTTTGTTTTTTACATTGTAATCAGTTACCAAGTGCTGCTGGTGCGTGTTGTGAAGGGGAAAAAAGAAAAAAGAATCAATGTCTGTGCTTTCATATCAGAAATTCTCTTTCAGGATTATAGGAAGATTCATGGTCAGGAGAAATAAGGACTTGAGCTGATAGTAAAGCTGAAGGGACTGAAAGGTAATCAACCATTTATTTTCCTGATGATGCCAAAATCTGGCTTGTTCACATCTCTGTTTAACCTTAGATCAAACTATAAATCATCTCCACAGTACATCACTCAGTGCTCTGCAACATTGCTTTTAAAATCTCCTCACTCTGTCCTCTCACTTTATTAAATTAGATGTAGCCATATAAGTCCTTTTTTCCTACCTCTCCGGTCTCAGATTCTTCTCCATTATGTGAACTCTAGCAGAAAAAAAGAGTTGTTGTTTAGGTCACATCAAATTCATATTCCTGCAATGTGTCCTTGTCTTCAGGATTTCTGTGGTAATTAACAAAGCAAGACATTTTAGTATTTCAATTCAGCTGGTAAAAGCAAATTCCCCCAAATGAAATGAGAAACAATGGTAGGTTGTAGGAATTAATAATTTCAGTATTATGTGAAAATTCATAGCTATGAAAGACCCAACAGAGTTTTGTGAGGTAATTATGTAACAAACTAGCCTCATGCCCACAGTTCTTAACAGCTCTGAACATCTTCCCTTCGTCTCCTTCTATTGTGTGAAAAATACAGAAGAAAATGACTTCAAAGTGCCTTTTGATATTTTTTCCCCCTTTTCCTATGAGTTCTGTATAGTTCTGATAAGCATTTGCCTCTTCAAAAAGAGAGCTTGAGGGGGCATTTATTACCACTGCTCTGCCGTTAGTTCAGTTTGTCAGCCTCACAGCACCGTGCTGCGACTCGTAACAGCACCAACTGGACTTGCAGTAACAGCTTTCCAGAATCTGATTACTGAAAGCAGATAGCCGGGGGATCAGAGGTACAGGCTTTAAGGGTATTTGTCTTATTATCCCAGTGACACTGAGCAGACCCTTTCCTTCAGTGAGATCTGCATCAGGGTCAAATCTGGAGGGTGCTGGCTAAGCTGGGCCGAGGTCATTTGAGGTAAAAATGACGGGAGTCCTAAATCCTCCAGCAAAAGTGCATGGCAGAAAGAAAGCGCTGCTGAGCAGGGATGGCTGCGGGTGTGCGGAAGTAAGAAGCATTTGTGCTTGCAGAGTACAAAATATTGCACTAGTAGTCTGATATCTGCTTTGAAGCATTTTTTTAAAAAATATTTATTTATTTATTTATCTGCAAAATGGTCTGTTGTAAGCAAACATGGAAGTTTCTGTATACAGGGTGTTTCAAAAAGATGGACCCAATTTTAAAGCATAGTGACTTCAAATTGGGTCCATCGTTTTGAAACACACTGTACTATTATCATCAACAAATGTTAATAAAGAGATCATATTTCTTGCTGCTTCTGCGTTCTCCCATTGTAAATGTGCATATGAGATTATTTTTTTCCGGGCTGAATATGGAAAACTGTTAGAGAGCATATTTCCATCAAATAGATGCAGATTACACTGCCCAGGAGATAAACACTTCTCATCAGCTGTGAATGGCTATGATGCTGGGGATGAAGGGCATAATTTTATATTCAGATGTACCCATGTTCTTGAGAAATGACCTTCCTCTCCCACAATGCAAGTAAACAGACTTGTGCCTGAACTGCATTGCTGAATAATCAAATGCAAAACAATTCATACCTTTCAGTTCAGCTGGGCCAAATGCCATTATCCCATACTGCCCTTTGCCTGTGCTGGAGTACTACCTGGTGGTTCAAAGAGCTGCTGTGCAAGGTCTCAGCAGAGGAAAGTGATGAGCACATTTCAGCAGGGCCTTTTCCAGCAGTGGGGGCTGCATGGGATGGCTGAGCCTACAGGGATGCCTGAGAACCCAGCATTCAGGAGCTGAGTGGAGGCTGGTCCAAAGCTTGTATGGAGCATCCTTGAATGGACCTGGATGTCTTTGTCTCGTGCTGAAATTGAGCCACTTTTGAGGTGGGACAAGGGCAATAATTTAACAGTGCATAACATTTTTTCTAAACAGTTTAGAGGAGAAAAGTACTGTCTGTAATTGAAAGTTCATTTAGGTAGAGAGAATGTAATTACCTGGCACAGTTAGAGGAGCAAAGCTATTGTGAGCCTCTGATGAAAGCTGTCATCAGTTATTTAATGGCCAACAAGTGATTAGAACTTTTGTTTTACATTTCACACGAGAATGGCACATTCAGCAGCCCGGTGACCCCTAAATTGAATGCAGGGGCATGCTGTAATTACTGACTCAGAGGCAGATGTTCTATTAGCTGACCTATGATCATTGCTTCTTGCAGCATTTTAGTATGTGGCACTCAAACAGCAACAAGATTGAGCCTTATTTAGTATGGGCAATCAACTTTTATAATAGTATGGGCAAAGGAATAACTTTAAAATACTGTCAGTACTTGAAAGCAAAATGTAGTCCATGCAGCAAACATAACACTTGAAAATAACTTCTCGGTGTATGTACCTCTTATCATATCAGATTTTTACCTGAAGTGAACCTGTCAGAGAAACAGTCAAAGCAGTTGATATTTCAAGTAGTGCAAAAACAATCCACCCCTCTTATTTTCCCTCTTTTTCTGTTAGAAAAGCCTTTTTTGGGCCCTGCAAACTGCACGGTTGCTTCCCTGAGTCCTACCAAGCACCTACCAAGAGAGAGGATGCTCCCTCTCATCATGTGCTGAGCTCTTGTTTACTTCACACCACCATCCCCATTCATGGTTTATTGCAGCCAAATATCACTGTCCCAGACAGACACTCAGACCAAGAGAAACACATCCAGAGCACTGGAGTTCCATTCATCTTCCCTCCCTTGAGTCCCTCCAGCTTTTCAGAGCTGTTCTTCCTTGGCAGAGCCCTTGGGGAAGAAACGTGATGCCAATAGATGTCACTGCCCTGTGGGAATTGTGCTGGAGCACAATGATTCCTGAACCTGTTGTATCGTTGGAGGCAACTCACATGGCAAGTTCAAACCATATGATAGTCCAGTCATTTCTTTGCCATTTTACAACTTCGTGCCGTCTGGAGCAACGGCACAGACAGAGCCTAAACCAAAAAGCAGTCTGCAGTATCTGTTAAAGTTAAAAAAGGAAAAAAAAAAAAAACAAACAAACAAAAAGAAAACAAAAGACTAAAACCCCTGCAGAGGGAAATGAGACAACAAATGTCCACAAAGAGGGGAAGCTGCAAAAACCAAACATCTGTGGTGGAAATGAGATCAGATCGAGCTGATCACTGCAGCTGTAATCAGTTGCTAACAGGAACAAACAGGTAGACAAATTAGTTAGAAGGAAAGAACAGGGATTTCTGAAGTATTTTTGGCCAGTCTGGAAAAATAAGAGTCATGCTGCCCAGGAAAATGAAACTAAAGTACTCTTTGTCTCTGCTGAATTGGCCAAGGAAGATGGAAGTCTACAGAGACTGCCTGAATAGGAGCTATCAGAAGTATGATTGCTAACAATTCCAACACTTGTTGTGACAATGAACTTTTGATAACATGACATTGTATGAGCTTATTGTTTCATAGATTCCTGTTTCTTCATTTCTGTATGCTTGAAGCATCAGTAACTAGCAACTTTTTACCGATGTATAAAATAGATATAGTAAAATAATATGTCTTGAAAGTCAGTTTTAAGGCCCATCAATAACTTGATTTCCACTTGCATCCCTAAAGAGTGCTAATGGGACAAAAGTGGCGGAGATTGTTTGCAGCTCTTGAGTTTACAGGTCTGACAGACAAAAGGAACTTGTTCCTTCTCACTCTCCTTACTCTCAGCTTCATTTTTAGAAACTGTGACAGGGTAAACCAAATGTAATTTATACAAGGCTACAAACCCCTACAGTGTGAGAAATACGACTTGAGGTGCAAGGTATACATACTTTCACTTCAACTTACCATTTTTACATGGTCACATTTTGGCATGCAATTGTGTTTTAATGAATTATGAGTTTTCAGAACTTTTGGGAATATCAGTGACCTGAAATAACTTTAAGATATCTCACAATTCTTGTCTAATTTCAACTGTAAGCAAATAATAAAAAGAACCAGTTCTGTTTAAATTATTATGAAAATTTTTAGAATAGAATCAACATAATTCTGTCAGTGCTCTGAAAATAGGTTACTTGTGTCCTGTGGTGCTTGGTCTTTTGATGAAGCCATTTATATTTACCAAGTTTATTCTTGTTGAGTCATACTTTGCTCTGATATTGCTTTGAGGCAGACAGAGAGGTAAGATGATAATGTTATATCACTTTGGTGAACTGTCATAGAAGATAAAGAAGTAATAATTTATAAATACTCTGCTTATTTAATCATTTCATAACTTAAATACTTTGCTGTCTCTGCTCTAGACCTGATTCTGAAAATGGATTACTTTCAATTCTCATTCATGTAAGGAAATATCAGCAAAGCCCTAGCTAGTTAAAGCTGCAAGAAGCATGCAATTTAAGGTAGTTTCCAAGATTTTCATAGGAAGATGCTTCTCAATATGCTTCTGGCATTCCTAAGAAAAGCCCTACAAAGCCTGATCCAAATCCCATGGAAATCAGTGACAGTCTGTCCACTGATGTCTGCTGTAGAGGCAACTGGGTTAGATCTGACAACTGAAATAAGCTCTGCATAGAAGTCCTGTGCACATCCTGCTCATTGAGTGAGTGATACTCAACCTCAAAGGTGAGCTTACGTCCGTTTTCAATGGAGGCAGCAGCCTGGTTGTCAAATACACCCCAGCAGCAGCGATGACTCTTACAGTGGTTCATAATACATAAATACAGTACAACATAGAACCAAATCAGTGCACAGGGGGCATCTCTGAAGCCAGTACCAGATGCAGCTGTGTTGTCAAGGGAGGTATGGCCTCTTCAGCTTTTCATCCTGTACATCCACACCTTCCTGAAATACAGCTTGGATTGTTCTTGGGGAAAATGGGCTTTTTGGGACTAGTGCAAACCTGTGACATAACAGCCTGAGACAGGTTTATGTAGCCTTGCTGAATTAGTGCAGTGATGATGTTGGGGGTTCCTGTTCACCTGTGGAAGACACAAGGGTAGACTGAGCTGGAAACTGTTGGTCACACAGATCATTGTGACCAACCTCTTCTCCCTGCTCTAAAGAAGTGACTGGATGTCTGTGGTTTCTGAGTGCTCAGTGTTTCAGAAAAGAGCTGATGAACAAACATGGTATCACTCTTTTTCCTAGGGGAGCTAGGTCCTCTGTGCAACACTGGTGTACCAAATAGAGCTGGGAGATGCATAATAGTCACATACACAAGGATCAAGAAAGACCGTGTCATTTGTAATGCTATAGCCTGTATAAAGGACACCATCAGATAGTTTTACCACAGAGAATGTAGGAAATTTGAAGAAGGATTTTGCTAAATTAAATATCAATAAGGATTTCTATCACATTTCACAAATAGCCACTAAAATGTTTATTTCTTTTTAGCTGAGGGCAAGCACTTAACATGTGTGATTTACAAATGCTACTTCCCATAATAGGTGATATCAGACAAGCTGAAGGACTGCAGGTGACTGTGCCCCGGCTTGTTGATGTCAGATAACATCACTGTTACACTGCCAAACACCCAAGCTGTGCAGGTAATGTGTCTTTAGTCTTGTCCTCTTGCCCTGATTGGTTTTCACACTATTACTCCTTGCTAATACAAGTGAGAGTACTTCAGCCTTTCTCAGTTTTAATCTTCATTTTTCATCTTTCCTCGGGTCTCTTTTTTTTTTTCTTTTTTTTTTTTTTTTTGTAGCCGTGTAGCAATAGCTTTACCGTTGCAGGCTGGAAAGCATGGTTTGATATAATCACTCCTTTTCCTCAGAACTTCTCCTAGAAGTGTTAAGTGCTCTGCCCCATCCATTTGAGCCTCAGCGTAGCAGGACCACAGCAGAACAGTTTGGTTGCATAATGCACTTCCCTGAATCAGCTTGAGCAGATGGGAAGGAAAATAGCTTGAGCTAGCACAGTGCAGCTCCCCTTGGGCACTTTTCAGATGGCAGCCTGGCAGTGCCCTACTGTCTTCATTTTGTCCTCTCATATGACAGAGGCAGCTTAGCCTGAACAAAGGATTATTCCCCCTGGCTCTTCCTCTCTTCCCAGTTTATAGAGCTGTACAACAACATACTTTTAAACATCACTTATATGGTTAATTTTTCTCAAACATCACACATTGCTTCATTTCTACTTGTATTTTGGAAAAAAAAAAAAAAAGGATAAATTTAAAAATTAAACACTCAAATGAAATATAAAGAAGAAGAAAGTAGGTTAAAAGATGACTGAAAATAGTGATATTAGTAAGCCTTTTTTTATGCCCACCAGGTAGAGAGCCCACAGCTGTAAGAAGAAATTAGACCTGGTCAGTTTATTAAAAACCCATGATCACCACTGGTTAATTTATCAAAAACAGAAGGCAGGGAACACTACCAAGTGAGGCTAAACACATCACTTAATTCAATTCCACTGAAGTGATGAGAGTCATACTGGCATAAATTTGTGTTTAGCTGGCATCATCTGTTCTCTGGTGTAGAAGCAAATGGTTGTATAAAAACAGTAGAAAAAATAAAATTAAAGCTGAATGTTGTAATGGCCCTTTGGAGAAAACAAGCTACATTTTAAGACAGTTGAAGCAGAATCCATTGGTTTTGAGCAAAAGCTTTGCCTGCAAAATTTGTTAATGTGAAATGAATTGCATACATGAATGTCAGTAGTGGTGTCATGGGTTTTAAAGTCCTGGGTCATCTAGTCGGTGAAGGAGGGACACAGCCACGATCTGGCTGGAGGTGCTGCTTATTCATGCTCCCTCATGCTAAAAGGAGGAAGAGCTCAAGCCTGTTTAACACTCCTGCCCCAGAAGGAGCCATGGCTCTACCTGAGAACCTGCCCAAAGGGCTATGAGAAGATCGCAGACTATTCTCCTGTACTTGCTCTGCAGCACTGCCTGCCTTCTTTTCCTTCTTGTACTTCATCCAAAGACCCAGTTCCTTTCCAGCCCACTTTCCTCATATAATTTATTGATGTCAGTGGATGGGAAATTGCTAACTACTTTAAGCTTTCATGATTTTCAAAAAGACTACAGCCCTGTGTGCAAAGATATTCCCTTATGTGTGTCCTCTGCAACTTAAATGACGCTAGACCTAGTTTAGGATGATGTCAATGTGGGCTGAAGAACTAATAATGCTACAGAGGGTTTAGGGTGTCAAATACTTTATAGTCTAGGGACACAAATTGACTGTTAGAGAGCCTGGGGCAGCAAGGTGCCGAGACAGATTTAAGCCTTTCAAAAATGACTTGGTACTGATTGCCTATGTGTGCAACAGTTGGGTTAACTTAACCTTGAATTTTTGGACTCTAATTCCTTTCTATCTCCTTTCTTTCCTGTGTAGTTTTGTAAGTTTTACACCACTCTGCTCTTTATCACCCTTGCATCTTAACCCAGTGCTGTGTATTCCCTTCGCATTTCTGAAACTCGTTAAATGAGTCATTCTGCAACGTTTTGCTTTGCTTCCTTTTCTTGCAAAGGTTGAATATATTTATCCCTACCTTTTTGAAGCCTCAGTGTAATGTGAAGCACCAGGGGAGCCCTTCCAGCTTTTATTTTCTCTGTGGGAGTCCATGCTGGGTTTATTGTCTTTGCAGGAGACCATGTGAACAGCAGAGTTCATGATTGACACAGGAGGCTTGAAAGGGCTATCACTATCAGTGCAGGTAGGGCCAATGCATATTTCATCACTTTGGCAGGGCTTTCTATGGATCTTGTGATCTTTGCAGGGATCCTCATGGGAAATTCAATGAGGAGCGTCTCGGGAGAGGTTGGAAGACAAGAAACATAGGGGCGGCTTTGAGGTGGTTGTGCTGGTGGTGGAAAAGAGAGATAATGACACTGAAAAAGAAGCAGTGAAATAAGAAAAAAGTAAAGATGGAAGAAGAACCTCTTGTGATGCTAAGACCTCTGCAAGGAAGAAGGAGCCGAGTTCAAAGATCATTGGGACTTTGGCTGATGCAAAGATAACGGGGAGGAATAAGAAAAATTGAAGCGTGTATTTGGGAGATATCGCCCCAGCAGTAGGGTGGGGTGTGTAACTAACCAGTGAGACAATAAAGAAAGAAATAAAAAGATAGATGTGGAAAGCAAAAGTTTGTTGTAAACAGTGCTAAGAAAAATAACACCCTTAAAACAGTTATTAAAATGGTCAGCAATGCAGAAAGGAGAAGCTGAAAGATGGGGGGAAAGAGAAAAACAAGAACAGCTATGCTGAAATGCATGAAGGCGAGAGAGGTCTGTGATTCCCCTTATTTCTTCTCACATTTCTGTTAATGTACAGGGCGAAGAGCTCTTATTTTTCCATTCACATCTCTCTGTCTGTGCTTTTGCATGCAGCTTTTCTATGTTTACCCACATATAAGTGACTTACAGATGGGGTTACCCCATTCTGCATCACCCCTGAGTGTTTTCAGAGAAGTTACAGCCTCAGCAGAACACAGCTGTCAAAACCATCTGATGGTTTGCAGTGTGAGCAGTCTGATGTTCAGTAACTGATGGACATTTCTGACACCCCGTTTTTCAACAGTTGCAGGAGTTTCTTATTTACTTCTGAATATACCTCAAAATTTGATTTTTGAGTGCCAAAGAGTCAATTCTTTCATTAAGAGCTGCTGGGGGTTTACAAGCCATCTTCCCTGTGAAGACCTCTGCTGTGCCATGTCCTAGTCAGGCAAGGACTGTGGTGTGGCTTTCAGGGAAAGGTTACAATTTCATCTCTTTCCCCAGGCCTTCATCTGAAGGAATATGGAAGGAAGGACTAGATGGTAGATGTGTTTATTTTGGGAAGTACTGTGTCTTTTTCTCTCTCTGAGAGAGAATACGTTTGGTGACATGTTATTGTTAAACTATATATGTGCTCTCTGAAGAGTCTTGTACACAATGTACTGTATCTGTAAGAGGAATAAACAGGTACATGCTGGTACAAAGCCGTGATCTGTAATAAGAGCTCAGCTCTTCATTGACAAGGGAAGTACAAGTGACATTTGTGCAGGACTTTGCAACTGCTTCTCACACAATATTAAACAGACTGAGAAAAACCAGCCCCTGAAGAACAGACGAAGATGTGTTCTTCAGAGATTACGGTGTGACAAGGCTTCAGAAGCAGCGTGCAGCATCAGTAGCCAGAGTTCTGAGAGCAGTAACAGTCCTCTTGCTCAAGGCACTGCCATCAAAAATGGGCAGCCTGCTGCTGTAAAGCTGAGGGGAGAAATAAAGTAAAAGACAAACCCTCACATTTGGAAATTAGTCAGCCACTCTGTTTCACTCCTGCCTGCCTGTTTGGCAGTGGAGCAGGCTGGTGAAACTGTTCCTCTCTTCACAGACGGTTTGGAAGGAAACTGGCAGATCTGTAATTGGAGCCTGTGTCGGCATTACCTTCAATCAAAATCCTTCACTAAAGGATTTGCTTTCGTATCACAAAAAAATAAAGGCTTGGCTTAATGTTTTCCCCCCTCTTGTCCTTGTCTTGCTCCTTCCCCTGGAGGAACCCTGTGCATACCCTAGTGAAGGAGAGGCAGTTTCAAACAAGTTTCTCACAAAAGAGCCACACTTCTCTTCTAGAACTTGTACCTGCCTCCCCTTGATTCAGTCCCATCCCACAATTCTCCAAGGCGCTCAACTGATGTTCAGTATAAATCACTTCCAATCCCAAAATAGGTTTTATGTCTGTTTATAGCACAAACTCCAGGCTTTTTCTTCTCCAAGCTGTTGCCCATCTCTACATCAAATACTGCCTTTGCAGGAATTTGCATCCCAATTACCTTTCCCTTCTTCCTCCCTCTCCCATGGTTTTCTCCCTGCAGTACCACATGTGGCTCAGGCTCTTATTGTCTCCTCAGTCTCCTTCTCTTCAGAGGTCATAAGTCCTCAGGGTGGAGGAAGCTGCTGATGAGAGGGAAGAGCTAAGAAGCAGTGAACCCCTTGCAAATCATAGAATCATAGAATGTCCTGAGTTGGACCCACAAGGATCGTGGAGTCCAACAATCCCAAATGTGAGCTGGAGATGGATCTTCTCAGCTCTCTGGTTGCTCTCAGATGTGCTTCTTGTTAGTCTTGCAGCTCTTGGGAGAAAGTGGCAGAAGGGCTTTTTTTTGGTCTCGGTTTGGCAGGTAACCAGATAATCAGCTAGGGCAGTAGGGTGAGTGGCTACAGATTAAAAAACAAATAAATATCTGAAGTCACTGGAATAAAGTTGCGCAAAGCCAGAGAGTGATCGTGAAAAATAATTCAGACAGCTTCACTCTATGGTAAGCTTCATCATCTTGGAAAATAGATTTTTGCTGTTGGTATAATAGAAGTGTTGGGCTTTGACAAACACGTCTTTCTTGTTTCTTCTTCCTCTGACAGAGCTCTCTTTCAATAATTCAAATAAATTCTCTTTGGGAGCTGCATTTCTGTATTGGAATAATTAGAATCTGAGATTATTCCTATAAACGGTTAGACAGTGTGGCATCAATCAAGTCTGTCAGCAAGACTTACCTCTGCTGTAGCAGCAGAAGTATTGGCTCAGCAGTGGTCTGCAAACAGAAGAGAAGCAACATAGATAGGAGACACAACAATTTATTAGACCAAATGACAGACCTGGTGAAAGGCCTTTGTATCACAAGTTGCTCATTTTCTCCAATAGTGTGTGCTGGTCTAATGAAAGACAGGATTTCTTCCTCCTAGCCGTGTGTTGTTCACATTACCTGTGCTTTGATCAGGGCCTGCAGTTCACTTCAAACACTTCCCCAGGACATTTGCTTGTTTTAATCACCACTGGCTGTCTCTTTTGCTATCAAAGGAGCTCCTTTTGCTAGCTTTTGATATGGAGAATGCATTACCCTGTAATCAAAGTGATATTTAACTTGTCCCTGAGCATCTGGTAAGAAACTTTGAATGGCAGTTACTGGCTAAATGTAAAATACATATTTATTAACAGCTGTTCAGGCTGAAGTGTGTGGTGGTTGTGTGTATATGTATGTATATATTTTGTCATGCTGTATTTGTATTGCTGGAATGTGAAGACAACTGCTTTTTTATATTCCAGATTCAAGGCATCCTATCTTTACTTTTTAAATGCAGATGTGAAATTTAAAAAAAATATTGCACAAGAAAAATAGTTTTAATTTCTTTTTATATAATACCATTCAACTGACCATCTTAGAATATCTCAAAAACACACTTTAGTACCTACAGTGATCTTGTGATTATCATTGTAATTATTAGTATTGGACTGCCAAATGGCTCAGTAAAAATATTTGAAATATTAAAGAGGAAGAGGCAAATGGAAGGCAAGTGCCTTTCTGTTCTCACTGAGGTTACTTCATCAGCCTCTTCCAGAATTCCCACAGACCTCACTCACCCCTGAGTCCCACCCACCCTCTCTGGGTTTTGGTGGAACTACACAGAAAAGCAGGCTGAAATTACTCAGAGCTGGTCAACAGGTATGTCCCATGTACATACACTCACATAGAACAGGTTTACATGCATGAAAAAAAATCTACTACTATTTTGAGACCCCTGTTGTTTCAAGTAATGACTGCACTAATGATGCCACTACATGTAGGTCCAACCTGTGTACCACCCAAGTTTTAGCTTAGAATGTGTTTTGCCTGAGCAGATGTTCGTCAGTGGCAGCTGTGCCTCAGATTGAAATATAATTACAGCTTCTGCTGAATAAATGGTTGAACACACTGTCCTACCCAACAAGCCATGAAGTGAGCCATCCGAGTTTAGTAACAATTACTGAGAAGACAAGGCAGACCAGGGGGATGTGTTTCAGCACACAAGAGGTAATAGAGAGGACCAGTGCCTCCAGTGGGGCTGAGGTTGGAGCATCTCTGTGGGCTGGAGGAAGGTTCCACAGCCATGGAGCTGCTCCTGGTCCAATGCCTGGGACAGGCACCATGGAGAACCTACCATCTCATTGAACCCCCAGGCAAGATGATGACAGGAGAGATTAAGGGCTCCCCAGACAAGGATGCCTGGCCTATTTCAGTGTATTTATAGTGTAGCCTTTCTTTGTTCTGCTCCGTGTCCTTGAGGGATGAGGGTCAATTAACTCTGAATGTCAGAGCTAGTATTGCTGCCCACAGGCACTGGATGAACAGAAACAGCTGTCAGCAAGGCCAGAAATAACCTGATGCTCAGAAGCAGGCAGGACAGTCAGTAAAGTGGAGATCTGTTGTACAAACTGGTATTTTCCCAAAAGAATGATACCCCCATCTCCTCTGGTGCCTGAAGTACCTCTCCAGCCCTTAACCAAAGGTGCCGCTGTCACTCTAGCAGGCAGAGTCCCCAGAGACAGCATTTGCCCCATCCAGCTTGACCCACCTGAAGGGTGTGTGTCAGGTGTAACCTCACTACCTGCCTGGGGTGACACAGCGGGGGTGGTGGGTGGCTCGTCCCCACGGCTGGAGCTGTCTGTCCTGTGGCATGATGGGCCATGCTCTTGGGGTGAAATGGATCCCACCCTCCATTGCTGCGCTCTTGCTTGTGGGCCTGTGCTGTGTGCAGATCATGAATGGAGACTCAGTTTTACCAAAATCAGAAAAACAAACAAAACAAGACAAAACAAAAACAAAACCCAAAACAAACAAAACCCCCTAAATAAACAATAACAGTCCAGCAGCATTCAAACCGGAGACATACCAATTATTAGGAACAAATAGGAACCACCACACTCTCCTCGTGCAAAGCATTTGCCGTGCTGCTAAATGAGCCGCTGCAAACATTGTAATGCTCCACTGACTTTTTGTTACTCAGCAACTACTGTGGTGGTTCAGCAGCAAATAGGCTAAACTGCATTTTCCTAGCATAAAAATAATGAAAAAAAATTGAAAGCTTGAGATGTAGAAAGGGACCGATGGCACCGCAGGAGGGTAATGAGGAGCAAATGGAAGTTTGGCAGTCTGGAAAGGTTATGTTGCAGGCAGATCACTCAGAAAGGGATCAGGGTTCACCATCCTATTAAGAGATCAAGAGAAGGCAAGTTGTGAAGCCAACAGGAATAATTTAAAAGAAGGCTAGTGAGAGGGAGACGTTAGGATGGCACAGCATACTACTAGGGCAGAGATCTGCCTGGTTTGGGGCAAAGGAGTTTGGTAGGATTGTTATAAACTTAATCTTCCCTTTAGCTGAACTATTATAAATGATGCCAACACACATTTTGAAGACACATGGTTTCTGCTTGCAGTTAAAAACTGTTTGAATCTTAGTAGCAATATAGCAATATTACAAATGAGCAGTTGGCCAAATCCCCGCTGCTCTGCCTCTGCAGGCAGGGGAGCTGATGTCCATTCGCTGCATGAGGGAGTGCTCATGCACAGCCAAGAGCGCAGGTCCCTGCACGCACCGCTCCTGCTTGCAGCTGCCTCCCTAGAAATCCATGTGCGCTCATCCATGGGAGCAAAGCCTCGCGTGCACTGACACGGTACATGTACAGCTGTCTACAAAACTAAGAGAATTTTTTAGTTCCTCCACCTGCCTTAACCTATTTTTCCTCTTCCTTAAATCCTTCTCAGCATGTTTTTTTTCCTATCTGTTTTGTTGCACCCCTGTTTTGTAGTCTTCCCCTGTATCCATTACTGGTTGCTGTCAAAGACAAGTGGGACGAGGTTCATCGTTAGGCTGATGTAATATGACCTTTTAAAATGTTCTTCCTTAGGTAATGGCTTGCTAAAAAATAAATCAATTACTAAAAGGACAAATTAATTAATCAGCTGGGGTTCTTTTTTCCTTGTGTAACAAAAGAGCATGTATGTTACCTTTCATTTGAATTAAGGCTATAATCATGTACACATTGCTGAAACTGTTATGTTTCAAAGAGTGGCCTTATTATTTTCTGAATATTTTTCTTTGTGTGTGGAGTTTTTTCTTTCTGTTAAATTGCATATCCATGGAGGATTTGGGGGCACTCAGCCAGTCAATCCAATTTGGAGTTGGATGGTGGTTGTAGTGGGCTAAATCCCTTATCTGTCCCCTTCAGCTGTTTTACTTCTCTGCTATTGATGGAAACATAAAATTAAAAGTGGAATCAACTCAGAGGCAAGAGCCCAGCAAGAGACTTAGGAGGGAAAAGTTGAGGGGGGGGATTCTGACTAATCTCTCTGCAGCTGGGGTGATGTGCTGACAGATTTGGTTTTAAATGTGCATGCAGTAGATTGGGTATTTCACAGATCTTGCCATTTCAGTTATCTGTGTGGGTATCAAAGCAAGTAAGAAGAAAACCCAAATCTGATTGGTAATGGTTGCAAACCTCTCTGTTGTGCTTCTGTTTGGGGGCTGGCATTATGCAATGCACACTCACAGATAAAATCTCTCATGTAAGGGCTTCTCCCCAGGGAGGATCCTCAGCCTTTTGTACCGCTGCCATGTGAGAAAGAAAATGCCATGGTCAGCATTGTACCCCATCGCTGGCTGCTCCTGCTTCTCTTGAATGAAGGTTTTTTGCCATGGCCAGTATGGAGGACTGATGGGATAAACCCCACCTCTTTGTGTAGGAATCATGTTCTCCAGAATGGTTCCCTCTTGTCCATGGGGGAGACAAAGGTGCACCTGGGGCTGGGCTCAGTGTGAGGTGGGGAACAAGCGGAGTATGGGAAATGGGGGATATCTGTCTGTGAGACGAGTGGTAGGAGAAGGGCAGAAAAGATGCAATGGGTGTCAGGAGGGGAGGGTGAAGAGACTTTACCTGCAACAAGGAGAGAATGAAGAGTAGTAAGGGAAAGCAGCATAAGGAAGAGGGAAGCAGAATCTCTGTGCTTATTTAATAGTATTAAAAGACACTATCATAGATGAAAAGAAAATGTAGCAAAGGGAAAGAGATAACAAAGGCAGAAGTAAGATTTTTTCAAATTAGAAAATGTAGTGTTATATACAGCAATAAAATACAGTGCTAGTGTGAGGGCAACTGATTTGGCTGGCTTCCATTTCCTCCCTCCTGCTGGGCAGCTCAGCAAACTGTGGGAGAGAGGGCCACATCAAACTCAGGTAGGTGAGGCACTGAGCTGATGAAAAAAAAGTATATAAAGCTTGGCATCTTGTGGACTTGCCTCCCTACTTGATTGATGCTGATGTCTCAGGTTACAGATGTTGCTCTTTGGATCTGGTACAAATTCCCAGTGGTGCTGCCAGGGGACACTCCATCCTGCCCCTGCTCTCATGCAGGCACGGGCATCTCTGAATTGAAATACCGATGCTGAAACCAAACCGTCCTTGGCTGGATTAATTCTTGTGGCTGTGTGAATGCTACTGCGAGTGCAGGAGAGGTGATGAGAATGGGTGACTAGGGCTGGTGGCAGAAAGGACCCCCTTTACCAGCAATGGCAGAGATTTATGCCAGATTACAGTGCTTGTCTTCTCACCAACTGGCAGGACATGAATGCCCATGCTCATAGGAGGCCTCTGGTGCATAACAATATAGCAGTTCTTGTTTACTTAACAGAAACCAAGCTAAAATGAGAAGGGGAAGCCTAAGGCAACCCCCTGAAACCTGTCAATCCAGGCCTCACTCACAATTATCTCCTTCATTTCTCCCAAGTGATGCTGCTTTCTTGGCTCCTACCCCTTGTTTATTCCATGCAGCTTCCATACCACTTGATTTTCAATGCTCCTGGGCAACATTACAATAAATAGAGAAGGTTTTGGTCAGACCCACTAGAACTGCATGTAAATTTTGTCCCAGTAGCTACAGACAAGGCAGATTTCACAGGTGTCCTGGTCTTTCAAATACATGTTCAGAGCATGGTTTCTGGAGACCTTATGGGAGGTTCTGATCTTGAGCTGCCTGTGGAATAGAAAAGAAAAGCCCATCTCTTAAGGTATTTATAGATCCTTTATGGCTCGGGGATATTTCCTCACTAGTTGTCTTTTGATAAATAACAGTAGCACTTCTTATCTTTTCTTATGTACAGCAAAGCTGTAGCAAATTTGCTTAGGCCTCCCTTCTAGATAAAAGACCTTTCTGTGTGAGTCAAAATGGATCAGGTCCCTAGCCCTGTTCACAAAATACTGCCTGCCCTTTCAAGGAGAAAATTCCACCACCCCCTTTAAGTACTTATTTTCTTTACATGTGGAGAGATTGCCACACGGTGGCAATTTACCTCCACTTTACAACTGTATATACAAGCATCTAACCCAGCCTAGCTTCTTTTCCAACTGTGCTTCTTTCAGCCCACCTTGTGCTTTTAGGAAACGCTGGCACCTCAATGTTGATCACTTGGTCTTCCTTTGGTTTTGTCAGAGGTTTTTGTCCCTCTTCTGTTTTCCCTCCCCCCCAGTGCACAGAATGCCATTACTTTTTCCTACCTCCTTCCAGTCTTCCTGCCAAAAGGGAATATTTGGACAAGTTTGGATTTTATGTAATCCTTGGCTAGTTTTTTTAAAAGCCAGATAAGCTTCTTTCCCTTACAGGCATGAGCGGGATGACCATGGGGACAGCTGGGGAGAGCAGACAACCGAGGCAGGAGGGGAGCAGAGGGTTAAGGCAGACTGCGAGTCTGTGCTCAGGACAGATTCCTACCACCCTCTCCTCTATAATAACCACACTGTGAAGATTCTGACCATGATCCCATCATCAATGGTGTTCTGAAATGGGTCCAAAGGAGGGCACAACTTCCTGCTCTCCTTTCGAGCAGCTGCTCAGGGTCCAGCACCTCTCAAAAGAGCAAGCACCCTTCTGAGGATGCTGCCTGCAGGTTGAACTGCAGCAGTGAAGGAAATGATCTCACTCCACTGCAGGAACAGCAATGAAGAGAGGGCTCCTCGCACAGCAGAAAAGCCAAGATGTCCTTGGAGTAATTCCAGGGCTTACAGGCCAAGGTATTTTTACAACATCACAGAAACACGAGTTCTTATTTCTCAAGAGTCCTGATTATAGGTTAGTGCCTTTTGTGCTTTCTTTTCAGTCCAAATTCATTAAGAAGTATTGAAACCAACCTCTTGCTGAAATTTGTCTGTGCCAACCTACCACTTTTTGTTGGCATATATGTGTAAAGCAGTATTTTCCTCTGTATCGAATTTCATTCATAGACTGCTGAAACAGATTTAGAAGTGTGAGTATTTGTCAAACAATGTTTAGAGTCAAGCATCATTTTTTGCCATTTAACCATCATAACAAGTATATACTCAGCAGACAGTCTGGATAAAATTCCATTGTATAGAATTGTCCTCTGTTGTGAATTATATTTTTTATGGCTGATTTATTCCTCTGACAGAGGAAATTCAATATGTAGCTGCATTTCTATTACAGATACAGTCTCTGCTAGTCAACAGATAAGCTTTTTATCAGCAGCCATGCTTCTGTGGCACTCTTCTGGGCTCCTGCCAAGCTCTGCCTTCGTTCATTTCATGAACAGATCAATGTGCAAACATTTGAAAACCCTAAGTAACAGAATAGCTACTTGAATGCATGCTCAAAAAAAAAAACCCAGAAGTAAACCAATTTCAAAACTGTTACACCTACATAATGTACCTAAAGTAAATCTACAAAACCAAGGAAAGAAGGCAAGGTGTAGCACATAGCTACCATTTCCAAAGCTGTCCTGCCCTGCAGACCATATATATCAGCTTTTCCTCTGAGCCATGGTGAAAGCCTACCCTCCCATGCATCAACTGGAGCTGGTAATGTTGAGAAGAAGAGTCTTGGTAAAGAACATGATAAAGAACAAGCAAAGAGGAGAGATAAGTGTGTGGTCTGTTGTTTGTCATGCGTCAGAGCAATGCCAAGGGGTGGGTGGGTGGGGGGGTGTGTGTAGCAAACCACACAGCCACTGGTTACTACTCCACCCTAAAATTCATAAATGACCAGCCATTGCAGCTGTGTTGGCCACAATGGTTGCTGAGGGCATCCTCCACTGATATTAAGCGCCCTGCATTTATAACGAGGCAGCAAAGCTCTTCATCTTACACCGCCACACAAGCTACCGGCATGAACCCAGCTGCATTTTGTCTTCTCTGCTCTTTTGAACTCTCTCTCTGTCCTTCTTTTTGCAACAGAACAAGTACCTGTGGAGATAAGATCCCTTTTTACTCTGTTACCCTTCAAACCACAGAATGTGTGCTTGGAGTGATGTCCATTAGCAGAAGCAATGCTGGAATACTGGAATCAGAAAGCTCTCTGTGGGGAAATAGCAGTGGTAAAAGAAAACTGAAGAAAGTGATGGGACTTGGGTAGACAGCTATTGAAGGAAAAAAATGAGAAAAGAAAGATGGAAAACTAATTGGAAAGGGATTAATGTGTAAGGGCAATATAAAATACAAAAAGGTACAAGAAAAGGAACAGAAAAATGCCCCCTCCCGAAAAAAAAAGAAAAAAAGAAAAAAAGAAAAAAAAAGATTAATCAAATCTCCTTACTGAGGGGTTGGAGGGGTTGTACTGCAACCTGCCTTATCTTTTTTTTCCTAATATAAATTTATAAATAAACTTAATTGGCTTTTTTCTTGTCGGGGGGACATAAAAGATGCTAATAAGTTCTTACAGAGGGTAAATAGTTTAAGGGGATGATACTAGTGATACTGAAGTATTAAAATAAAGATCAAAGCCAAGACTTCCAGAATAGGGTTTCTAGGTTATCCATACACTGTTATAGCTCTAACAGATTAAAGACTCATTTGAACATAAAAAGACAAAAAATCATAGCGATCATCTCCATTATAAAACTGGCTTGATTACAAAACATAGTAAAGTCCCGATTCTATCAGGCTCAGTGCTTTATGATTACCTCCATTAAAATCAGTGGGATCGACTTGGTGTGATCTGTTCCTCAGCAAGAGTCACAGTGTCCAAAGTCAGTCTGCTCAAGTTCAGTGTCATTTTTCAATGCTTAGATCATTTTATGTTCTGGCCTCTGGAGTAGTAAGGATGACAGCAGTGTTTTGACAGTTGACCTCCATCATCATCAATGCACTTACAGTTATATAGATAAATATTTGTCATCAGGAGGAAAATCTGTGCTCTGCAACCTAAACCCATCAGAGCATTGAGTATCGCTACAGTAGGTGCTAGTTCCACCAGAACTATGTGGTGCTGTGGGGATGGTGGTTTCTGCATTCAAACTCTACAGTTCCTGGGAAACAAGAGCTGTGCTGGGATCAGTGGGATAGTAAATGGGAGCACTGGACCACATAGATCTCCCTGCTCCCAAAGCCATAGCTCTCCTGGGCATAAATGTTTCAGACAAATTTCGAAAGCAGGTGAAAAAAGACCCTGAATGAAGTAAAAGTCACACCACAGTACAGATAAGACGACATCCCTTTTTGATCTCTGTTTCAAATGTCATCTTATGGCAATATGCCCTCAGGCCAAGTCAGGTTTGTGGAGAGGAGGAGAAAAGTTCAGTTTGAAAGAGTGTTTGTACTTCAGAGATGGTTTCTTTCTTGCCATTCCCCTCTGTAGTCAAGCACAAACAATTGTAGGATTTGAAATAAACTCTAGAGTAGCATTCAAAATAGAAATGTAAAATTCAGTATATTAGAACTCTGGAAGTTGGAAGCCCTGGCTAGAAAACATTTGTGAAGGGGAGCTGCACAGGTTCGGTGTTGCTACCTTTATATTTCCACCGCTTCCTGACTGATATACCCACTTTTGCGCAGATGTCTCAGACCTGATGCTACCATTACAGGTTATGATCACTGGCACCTTACACACAGGATGTGTAAAGAAAGAAAGCAGAAGTCCAGTAAAAAGCTACCATGCCATCCTGATTACCTTTAGGATTATGGCTTCCAACATAGGCATGAAATTTTTGACTTGAATTCACCTATAGGTCTGCAAGGAATGTTTAGCATACACCCGCTCCCACTGCTGGCAGATGGTAGAGCAGAGAACAGAGACCATGAAGATCACAGCATTCCACTCACAGCTTTCCCTTGCAAAGTAGTAGCATAAGGTAACTGAAATCAGTGGTGTTTCAGAACATTTCTTGCACTGCTGAGGTTTCTGGCTGGAAGTAGCCAGTCAGTCAATCAACTCTCAATCTTGGCACAGAGGTCACATAAAAGAAGAAGATACCTAGCCAGAAGAAAAGCAGGTTTATATGGGTCAGCTCTGTTTATTTTGTGCACCAGAGGACAAACCTGCCCCTTTCCCCCTTGAGCTGGGGAACTACAAAGCTTTAAACCCCTCAGGACTTTTTTTCCCCTCAGCTTGTCATGAGAATTGCTAGGCAAGATACAAGAAGGAACACAGTAGAGAGGAAAGACTTAAAAAAAAAAAAAAGGAACCTTTAATATATTCCTACTCTCTATCCCCATTCCTCCTTTTCTATGCTTCAACAGTTTTAATAATCTGGCAAAAGCAAAACCTGAAACTAGAAAATCCTTTCTTACCAAGTGTCACAAAATGCTCATAATATACTAAACAACATTATGATGAGAGATGATGCATTTAATATGTTCTGGGTTCGTTTTTTGGGTGGTTTTTTCTTTTTTTTTTCACTTGATGCCAGTTAGTTCTGCATTTTAAAATAGCTGCTCTGAAACAAGGCTGCATTTTAAACCAAACAAAAAATTAGGATCTGCTTATGGAACTGAAGGTAATACAGAAGTGGCTTTTAAACAAGACAGATGAATAAAATAATAATAATGATAATAAAGCAGTGAAATCACTTTTGTGTATAATCTCTTCACTATGAAAACAAACCACTGTTACATTTACGCTAAGCATATGTAAACAAAACAGATGGGGGATTTCCCACTGCTGGTTTCTTTCTTCTAAGGATGGTTATTTTCAGTTCATAAACTCTCAGCTGTCATCCCTGATTTATCTTCGCAGCACATTTCTGTTGGGGTTACACAGCTAGAGCTTGGGCGATGCGGCACGTCTCCCCACTCGCTACACTCTCCCGCCCCTTCCAGCCACAGCGTTTGTAACCAGGGTTCGTGTTTCTCTCTTAAGCCCTTTTTCATTCTTCCCTCTAACAGACCCTGACGTTTAGGGCGTATCGGTTGTGCTCCAGCATGGTGAGATCCGTGTGAAGGAGAGGCACCCTCTTAGTTTGTTGGCAAGCGTCCTCCTTTCTCCTTTCTGCGGGGAGGGGAGAAAGGGCTACTAGGGATAACTAAACCCCGCCTGCGTTCAGCTCGCTACCCAAACAATGGCTTTATTTAAACATATAAAGATATCGTTGGATAGAGATCCTTTAAAAAATGTTTTCCGCTGTCCCCAGCCGTAGAGAGAGCGATCACTTATTTGCTGGAAAGGGCTCCTCCCGCCCCTTCCTACTCCTGCCCTCCCTCCTCCCCCCGCCTCCCTTCCCCATATATTATTACTCTATGCTCCAACGCCAGAAGAGCCTCACGGCGGTTCCCGCCCGAGCCGCGGCTGGGACTGAGGTTTTCGCCCGCCCCAAGCAGCCTCCAGCGCCGGGAGGCTCCTCCGGCCGCGGCCCCGGCCCCGACACTGCCCGGCCCCGCCGCGCGGAGCTGTCTACCCCAGCGGGTGCTGAACGGCCCGGCGCGGCAGCCGCGGCCGGAGCCCTCCCGGCCCCGCCGCGGCGCCCGGAGGGGAGGTAGGCTGCGAGGGGCGTCGCGGGGGATGGGGGGAGCCGGCGGCGATCCTGCGCCGCCCGCCTGAGCCCACCCGCGCCCCGCACGCACAAAGCGGCGCCGCGGCCATGGAAGAGGAGCTGAAGTGCCCGGTGTGCGGCTCGCTCTTCCGGGAGCCCATCATCCTGCCCTGCTCGCACAATGTCTGCCTGCCCTGCGCCCGCACCATCGCCGTGCAGACCCCGGAGAGCGAGCAGCACCTGCCGCCCCTGCTCCACCCGCGAGGCCCCGCGCCCCCCGCAGCCGCCGCGCCGGGGCCGGGAGCGGCCGCGGGCCCCGCCGCCTGCCCGGACTCGGAATGCGCGGCCGGCGGCGGGGACCACGCGGACAAGCTGAGCCTGCACAGCGAGACCGACAGCGGCTACGGCTCTTACACCCCCAGCCTGAAGTCCCCAAACGGCGTGCGGGTGCTGCCGCTGGTGCCGGCGCCCCCGGGAGCGGCAGCGGCTCCGCGGGGCGCCGGCCCCGCCAGCTCCTCCCTCACCTGCCCGCAGTGCCACCGGAGCGCCTCCCTGGACCAGCGGGGCCTCCGCGGCTTCCAGCGCAACCGGCTGTTGGAGGCCATCGTGCAGCGCTACCAGCAGGGCCGCGCCGCCGCCGCCGCCGCCGCCAAGTGCCAGCTCTGTGACCGCAGCCCGCCCGAGCCGGCCGCCGTGTTGTGCGAGCAGTGCGAGGTGCTGTACTGCTCCGCCTGCCAGCTCCGCTGCCACCCGGCCCGCGGGCCCTTCGCCAAGCACCGCCTGACGCCGCCGCCCGGACAGCCGGGCGCCCCCGGCGGCGACGGCAGCGGTGGCGGGAAGGGGGCGGGCGGCGGCCGCAAGGTGCCGACGTGCGCCGAGCACGACCTGGAGAACTACAGCATGTACTGCGTGAGCTGCCGCAGCCCCGTCTGCTACCAGTGCCTGGAGGAGGGCAAGCACAGCAAACACGACGTGAAGGCCCTGGGCGCCATGTGGAAGCAGCACAAGGTGAGTCCCGTTGGCCAGCCAGGAGAAGCCGGGGCAATGCTGGGTCCTGGGATTTGTTCATCCCAGGCCCCTGACATTGGGTCGGAGTTTGTGAGACATAAGGCCACTTCACGTCCAGCATCCTCACAGACTTTTTTCTCTTGGCTTGGTGCTCTTAGGTTCTTTCCTGACTACTCAATGACCCTGCACCCTCTGCTCAGGGTTAAAAACCCCACAGATTCCCTCCCATGTTGGCATCACCTTATCTCAGCCAGCAAGTCTCAGCCTCAACCAGGCCTCAGATACCTGGGATTAGTGAGTCTGTTGCACTAACTTGTTTGCTTTCCACAGGATCCTTGGCCATCCTGCCCTCTTGCAGAAGGCAGCAACTGCCTGTGAGGAGACAGGGTTATCATTCCTTCCTTTCACCTTGGACTCAGTGGGAGCTGCTACAGCCATTTCCCAACAAGTGTCAATGCGGGAGAGTGGCCTAGAGCCACCTGAATGTTTTAGAGAGGAAAGCATGATAGGGAGGATTACAGGACATGATGTCGTCTCCTGGGCCTCAAAGAGGTCTCCCCTCCTACACAGTTCCCGAAGAGGCCAGGAGGAATCACTGGAGGGACCTTCATGATGAGTAAAGAATTGTAGAACAGATGGGGTCTGGGGACAAGTAAAACTTTTTCTGATTCACATGATGTCATGGTCTGTCCAATTCATGCTCCCCTGTGAGCCCCCATGGGAAGACCTCAGAGCCAGCTGTTCTACAGCACAGGCAATTTGCCGAGTTCTAGTAGAGCTGCTGGGTCACTTGGCCACGCTCTCCTTCTTAAAAATAAGACTTTGCAACCATTTGAATAAAGAGCAAGACATGACCTTAGAAGTTTCTTGCTAAGAAAGGTGGACCCTGGACAAATTATGAGTTTAAACGTATAAATGTACAGAGGGGATTTCCAATACCTGAGTACTGAGAGCGGTGCTTTGGAGCTTCCTGCTGTACTGGGTAGAAGGGACTTCCCCCAGGGTGGTGCAAAAAGTGCTTGGCCAGCTGTGCTGGCCACAGGATTCCCTTCTCACACCCTGCTACAGTTAGCAGTAAAGGGAGAGGACAAAATCAACATTGGCCTCTTCATCCCTGGAATGGATGAAGACATTTGGCAAGGCAAAAACCTCACTTTTGATATTAGGATTAAAAAGAGATGCCCCTCAGGGTCATCTGCATAGTTTGTCCATCTGAGAAAGACAAACTTCTTCAGTGCATGTTTCAGTTTGAATGATCCCTGCCAAGGGCTCAGCCGTCTCATTGCTAAGGTGACAGGTGTTTGTGCAGAGAAGTTCTCCTGGCCCAAAAGGAGCAGATTACAAATTCACAGCTGTTGCTGCTTATGCCAATGGCAGAATGCACTTCTGAGCAGAATTATTTTAACAAGCAGGGACTGAGTTCACTGTGCAAGTGTGGTTGATGTTTTGGGATGTGAGAGACCAGCTTGTGCTGTATTATAGAGTTCCTTGAGTTAAAACTATTTGATGCCTTTTTGAACAATGTGATAAACTCTGGTGTTACTGAGGTGCACAATTAGTCATTTTCTTTCTTTCCTACTGTCAAACATCGTTAAAAGCAAGAACAATACCCTGGTGGTTTGTATTTTACTGCATTTTTTTTCTGCGAATATCACCGAATGTGATTTTTCTCTGGATTTACAGACTCAATTAATATGGATGTTCTAGTGAAAGAAAAAAAAATACTCAAAATCAACTAATTTGGGGACTCCAAAATTGTGCTCTTGTGAATATTATTTTTCCTAGAACAATGCACTTGACAGAAGATAAATATAATGGAACCATATAGCCAGGGAGCCTAAATCATCAGCTCACATTCATTCAGCTAAATTGTTTTGGAATTAGATATTTCTGCTTAGAAATAGTTCTCAGATACAGCAATTTCTAGAAGTTTATTACCTATAGTTACTTTGGCCAAACCATAAATTACTTACATTGAGTGGTGTGCCAAACGTAATTCAAGCTTTGTGTGTTCTCTCCAGGTGCTCCAGGTGTAGCTGGTAGAGGCAGCTGGAAGGGCTTGTCCATAAGTGTCCTTAGCCCAGTAAATTTGACAGATTGACAGTTGTTCACCATCAGCTGATAAGCACTTGCTTAACTCCTTCTAAGGCCAGTGGCTGGTATTCTTCATCTAAGAAAGGCTGCCAGAGCTATTTCCCTGCCTCTCAGGACACAGTTTCATCCCACAACCACAGACTTCAAATGTTTTTTCTGCTGACTGTAGAACTGCTTTTCCAGACCACTTCTGGATCAGCCTTTTGTTCAAACTGTTTGACTACTTCTTTGTCTGGGCCTTGTATAGGGGTTTAGTGGCAAATTACAGAATATATGGACTTGTCGATACAGTGCAATGTAAAGTGCATTTGCCCACAGCTGTACTGCTGGCATGAAAGCTGTACTAGATTGGTTGGCCTGTGTTAATGGTGCAGGTTTCCCCTTTACTCTGCTGTACATAACATCTCCTGCAGAGGAATTAAAATGGTGTAGAATAACATCAGGGCCCCAACGGCATAGATCAGTGTAAATCTATTGACTGTGTTGGACTTCATAGTATTCACTTGCGTGAACTGTGCATCTGGACTAGCAGTTCAAGGTTTTTAAGTAAAACTGTATTTTTAAAGTCTACTGCCAAAGTTAAGTCCTTTTAGGTCTTCATTGCGAGAACAATGTCACTGTTGCCAGATTTAAGTTGGTATGCCTTTTGACCTACCAATAGGAGGAATGAGGGTGGACACATTTCAACTCTGGCCATTTGCAATGGTTGTATATATACCAAAATACTGGAAAAAGCCACAGCTGGAGAGGTCTGTAAAGGCCAGGCAGGCAGGCAGTTGAAACCAAGTGTTGGATTCCAAATGTCTGGCTAGAAGAGTTGTGTTCCCAAAAACATGAGGGCTGTTTCAGGATTCAGCACGAGGGTAAGCTTATCTAATCAATAGTTAATCTACTGCTAAAGAGAGATGGAGAGAAAACAAGTTAAATGAGTGTGAATTGTTCAGTTGAAAAAGGATGTTGGCATTATCTGGTTCATTTTCTAAAATCAAAGGAAGCATTGGTCTTCCATGCCCATCTGGGTTTAATTACTCACCCTCATTATCCCTCTGTTCCTGTGTTTGATAGAAGTAGAAACTTGGTATCCATATCCAGCATCCATATTTTTGGTTGCAAGACCAGTTATTAAAGATTGCACCAGGTAGAATACTGTTTGACATGAATTATAAACTGTTGCAGTCAACAGAGCTTGTAACGTTTCAGTAAATATTTCTGCAGCACAAAAGATTGCTCTGAGTGTACAGGGCATTTTTCATGGCTTGGTTGGTCGACTGAGGGCTTAGTCATGTAACTCCACTTGATTTTAGCATGACTGAATTCCACTGCTTTGTAAGGTATCTTTTACAAATGCTTGGAAAAACAAGGCTATTATCTCTAAGTGGGTTTCACAAATGGAGATCTGGTCTTCTCCTTGGCATCATGCTGCAGTTGTGTTAATGCAGCCACAGGTTTTAATGAACACGATTTGCCTACAAGCCCTTTGAACGAAGACATCGCATAGTTTCTACTGCAGCTCGTTGCAATGGGAGCTGGGAGCCAGGTGTGACTGTGCTAATTGCCATCGTACATATGCTGGTTACAATTCATCTGCAAGTGATTCAGTTTTCTATAGCTGCTGTGATGCCCACATACAGCTTTTGGTTCTTCTTATCTGGTGAAATGCACTGTGAAATGACTTGAGAGATAAGTCAGATGTTGGAAGAGTGGAAGTTGTACTTTTGTTAGGACCAGTCATTGGTTTTCATTTGATAAAAAGGAGCCCTTGCCTCCCTGCTACAATTTGGTCGAGCATGGCAGAGCATACCATTCTTTTGCCACCTATGTCTTTCTCGCTTGCTGCACAGCCACTTGGTCATATGCTGCTTCTACCTTGTCCTGTGCCAGCTTGACAAACCAAAGGCTCAAATGTGTCTTGTGGATAGAGAAGAAAGTGCAGTCAAAGAAGGATGAGGTTTTAACTCTGGCAACCACAGTCAGCCTGTGGAGAGCTGATCTGAAGTCCCGATAGGCTGTTCTGATAGAAAATAGAGACTCTTTCAAGGACTTACAGCTTGGTTCTGTGACTTCAGATACCATTGATATAAAATACAAATTTTTGTGAAGTGTCAGGAATTTGTGTAAGATAATTTTGATATTCAAATATTAAGATACATACACAGCAATGTACCTTTGCTACAAATGAGTTTTAGTATATTATTTTATATTGGTTTATATTATTTTATATTATTTTCCAATTTAGCACTAGTGCTGAAACGGAAAAGTTTGTGTGAATATGAGGGAAACACAGTAGGATTGCTTTGCAGTTCTGCCCCAGCTCCCAGTGAGGGTTTGTACCTACTCGGCGCAGAGCTGCACGGGGCTGGGCAGTGCCTCTGCCTGGGCACTGGGCTGTGAAGTGCCCAGGCCAGCTGCCAGGCTCTGCTCGCTCCTGTCCTGCGCCAGTGAGCCAGCAGAAGAGGAGGATGAGTAGGAGACACTCAGGCAGGAGGTAAGCTCCAAACTTTGACATCCTGAAGAAGGGAGCTGTGTGCCCTTTTCAGGGATGGAGTGATTTACTTTGCTCCAGGAGCAAGAGTGAAGCAGAGAATGAGTGGTGACTTACTTAATTTCAGTTGGGTCTCCTCTCAGAGGCTTGTAACCTTTGTGCCTTCCTACATACAGGGCTCTGTCTCAAGACACATTCTAGTCCCAAGGAAACAGGAGGCAGCAACCTTCTGAAAGCCTGATGTTAGCAAAGATACTTCATCTTCCCTTTCCTGATGTCAGTTGCCATATCCATTTGGTGAGGATGGGCATTGGCAATCTGATAGTTGCCCAGACCGCCTGAGGAGTAGACCCATGAAGAGAGTGTCTGACCTGCAGGACACTCCTGACGAGACCTCTCTGGTCACTCTGCATTATGTCTGCATGGAGAAGTAGTGCTGGATCTGGGCTTGCCATGGGCTGACAAGCAGGGCAATATGTGTTCTGGAATCCCAACTGGGCTTCCAGAAGCTGCACTGGGGCTGCTCCGGTGAGACTGTGGTCATTCTGGGTCTGCTGGGGGCAGAACCACCATTTCCTTCCCATCCTGGAAGTGAGTTGAGAAGCTTTTGTTTTGGTTTAGAAATCTCAGGTGCCAGCTGAAGAAAGGTGAGGTTAGATCTTCAGTGTGGACTTACAAAAGACATGTTCCATATGTCTCACCAGTCAAAAGTTAGAGGAAAAGTTTGCTCCAACTTTTCCAGAAATATTCACCCTTTTTTTGGCTTGGAGCATGGGAAACTGGAGCCCCAAAGGGACATTACTATGAAGTCTGAAAATGCAGAGTTGTCTTTGAAGTCCTAGTGTATCTCAAGTTTGGTAGGATCTAACACACTTATAAAGAATTCAGGCTTTGACAAAAAATAAAATTGCCATTTTGGAAAGCACTTTGGGATTTTTCAGCATGACAGATGCTACTGTCTAAGGCTATTATCTCCTTATATATGTAGGTAGCTCTCTTATTAAAAGGTATTTGACTTACCGAGTCACTGCAATAAAGTAGAATGTGCAGACACAATACTTGACTGCCCCCACATGCATATTTCACCTTTATTAAATCTTACTACAATTAAAATCTTAACTATTATTTTCTAGCACAAACACTCGGCACATGTAAGAATACATGCAACAGCAAATAAGCCTTTCAGCACATTATTAATCATCAAACCCAAGGATTAGTAAGAAACACATTTGCATTTTATCTCTCATTTTTCCTTTATTTTTTTCCTCTTTTTTTCTCTTTCAGGCACAGCTGTCTCAGGCTTTAAATGGTGTTTCAGATAAAGCAAAGGAAGCTAAAGAATTTTTGGTTCAGCTGAAAAATTTATTGCAGCAGATCCAGGTAACTGTAGAATATTAGCTGTTTTGATAATACAGTAATCAATAGAACTGAGTGAATAATTTATTTGATGACTTTGTCTCCTGTGCCGTTCTCCTCTTTCCCAGAATCATCTAACCTTTCTTGAATGGATTTGCTAGGCAAAATTATTCATCAAATAATGCCTGCAAGCCCCTCTTAGCTTCTAGATTGCTTGCTGTTTATTGCAAGAAGCTGATACTCAATACTGGACATCTGAGCTGTGTTGATTAGTATTTGATTGAATCCATCGGTCATGCTTCTGGGCTCCTTCCTGACTGTGATTGCTTGAATTGGGCATTTAGGATAAGTTCTCATTTTAACACATTCAAAATTTACTGCTTGTTTTTCATCTTACATTTTCTAAAAATGTACTTGTTTCTGCACCAAATCCAGTCAACCTGTTTATTAGAGTATTTTTAGGAAGTCAAAAAAAAAAGAAGAAAGAAATTCTGCTAAATTAATGTGGTCATTTATTGAAGCAGAAGCTATTTTCATGCCCCGCTTTAATAGCCGTAAAAGGGCTCATGGTGAGTGCAGTAATTGAGGGCACAAACCCCAAACATAACAAGTCCCATTTTCAACCAAATTTAGACTCATCGTTGCTGGAGGTCTGATGATTCTTAAGGTCCTTCTCACCCTGCAGAGTGTGGCTCTAGTTTGAACTTCACAGCGCCCAGGAGGGGACACTGATCCGCAGCAGCAGTGCTCTGTGGCATTGGGTTTTCTATGGGAGATACATCATCTGCTCTGCGATCTGCCTGCTCTGCTCCTTGCCCATCTTTCATCAATAAGCAAGTCCTGTTCCTGTTACTAAGAGAAAGCCACAGCAGAAGTTCAAAAATCTGTATTTGGTTTAGAATTTAATCATTAAAATTCCACTTCACACTCCAAATGATGAATTTGTGCCCCAAATGCTGCCCAGGCTCTCAGGTTGCCACAGGGAAGCAGAGCTACCCGCCCTCACAGTCCTTTGCGACCAGGTGGGGAAGGGAACAAAGAAAGACTGGGAAACTGGTAAAAAAAGAAGGACATTTAACTGAAAGAAACCGGTGCAAAGCCACCAACTGGCACCTGCCACATGCCAAGTTTTAGGCACAGCGTGAGGTTTCTCTCAGCTGACTTAGCCTATTTAGAAATTATGTAGCTCATCTAACCTAGTCATTTCAGCTGCTTTCGTTGCCCAAGGAGAAGGACAGGTCCCTCTAGAGAGGAGTTCTTCCTGTAGGTATGAACAGCTATTTTAGGATGAGATAACTCATCCAAAACAGTAGACTATCACCAGTCTTTTCTTGAGTCACCTAGCTCCATTAAAAGTGTATTTTTCCCTCCTGAAACCTAAAGGTGGCCTATTATGACTATTATGACTATGCTGGAAGATCCTTTAATGTGTTATATTAAAATAATTGCCAAATTGCTTTGCATAAGGGAACTGCTACAATTAGATCAAAAGACAGAGCCATTTCATTGATACTGCTCATTGCTTAAAATGCTAGAGGATAACTCAGAAGAGGAAATTGTACCCAGCAATCGCCCTCTAGCATTTAGGCATGTCTGGGCTCAAAGCTAAGTCTGGCCCCCACATGTTGAGCCAGCTTCCAGCATGAGTCTGAGTGAGAACACCAGATTTCAGCAAACCAAAACAGCAGGACTAATCAGCTGCATATGTATTCCTAAGTAAAACAAAGCTGGGGCACAGCTCTGAGATGATCACCCAAACACTTTAACCCTTAATGAGCTCCCTGGCATCGTTTTCTCCCATGACAAATTATACTCTTCCCAGGTGATGCTCAAGCAGCATTTGATGATGGCACATACGAGGGAACACTCCTGGTAGGCAGATTTGGTACAGCCACACTATTTGAGGGGAAAGGGTTTACATGTGTATATTGGGTTTGTGTGGCAAGGTTTTGGTAGCAACGGGACCACACGGGTGGCTTCTGTGAGAAGGTGCTAGAAGCTTCCCCTGTGTCTGATAGAGCCAATGCCAGCTGGCTCCAAGTTGGACCTGCCTCTGGCCAAGGCGATGGTGGTAGCACCTCTGGGATAACATATTGAAAAAGGGGAAAAAAAGCTTGCACAATTGCATCTGGAGCAAGGAGTGAGAACATGTAAGAGAAACAACTCTGCAGACACCAAGGTCAGTGAAGAAGGAACGCAGGAGCTGCTCCAGGCACCAGAGCAGATTCCTCTGCAACTCATGGTGCAGACCATGGTGAGACCAGCTGTCCCCCTGCAGCCCATGGAGGTCCATGGTGGAGCAGAGATCCACCTGCAGCCCATGGGAGACCCCATGCTGGAGTAGGTGGATGCTGGAAGGAAGCTGTGACCCCCTGGGAAGCCCATGGTGGAGCAGGCTCCTGGCAGGACCTGTGACCCCATGGAGACAGCAGCGTGACAGAACAGCTTTGGTAGGCACCTGCCATCCAGCCAGAGTCAACCCACCACAGTGTGTTGTGAGCTGATGTGCACCTTTGGTGTCTGGAACAAAAAAAAGACTTCTTGGACTGTTATTTGGAGGGCAATAGATGTAACCACTGTGCATAGATTTATACCCAGGACCATGCATCTCAGAGCAGGTTATTTCTAGTAGAAGTCTTGTGATGATTGCCACACACAAACACACAGACATTTACCCCTCAGCAAAAATGTCTTTAAAATGTGTGTATACACAAAGGAGTGAGCAATATGTACATGCAAACCAGAGACCCATCTGCACTCTTCATCTCCTCTCTGAGTTTGCTGGAGCTACCAGGAACTGTGCTTTTATCTTGCCTGGGGCAGTTTACAAATTCATAATCTGCTTTTCCCTGCTTTGCAGATCTTGTTTTCCCCTCTTTTCTCCTTCCCTTCTCCTTTCTGAGGTTACTTTTAAATCTCTTGGTCTCTTCAGAAGCTGCCTTTTTCTCATTGCCCCTGTTGCTTCCTTGCTCCTCCTTGTTACTGTCATTATCTGATTTTCACATTTTCCCATCTGCTGTAACAATTTCATCCTTTCTCACTTGAAAGAGGCATATCGCCAAACACCCCATGTGATGTGTGAAGAGAAAATGAGGAGAGAAATGATGCACTACAGCCGTTGACTGATTCAAGCTCTGTATGCAAACCAGCACTTCAAGAGTAGCTGGATGGAAACAAGCTTAAGAGGGAGTTGGGTGTGATAGAAGCCGAGGAGGGAGAGACGCAAACAGGAAGAGTCTAAGACAAACCTGTGAACAGTAACTGAGCCGTCTGGTGTCTCTCCTCCCACCCATCTTGCTGGCAGGTCTAGGACTGTGGGGGGGTCCTCTCAGGGAAGAGTGACCCTGCATCCCTCAGCTGGAGAACAGGCTGCGTGGGTCACAGTGCGAGAAGGGAATACAGTGCTGAAAATTTTCCTGTCAAAAGAGAGAAGATAAAGCAATGAACAGAAAAGCAGAGGAAAGCATAACCAAAAGAGCTAAGAGATAGTAATGAGTAGGGGTGTGTGTTGGCTTTCCACAGAGATGCTTCTCCTTCAGCACATGTTTAAAATCTCTCACAGTTAATGCTTCTTTTTATCTTATTTGGGTATTTGGGAGGAAATCCTCTAGGACAACAGAACATCTCCTGGAAAGAGGAGCTTGAACACTTTCTTCTTCTTTCAAGAGCAGAAGAAACAAAGGAGAACCTCCCTTTGAAAGGGTGCCACAGCATCATTTCCACGGCCAGAGAAAGCCATTCCCAGGAGGAGGGACAGTTCAGGACCTTGTAGTACCATCTACTCAGATTTCTACATCTGCAGTGGGATTGTGTGGTAGCATGGTTTGTTTACCATTGGTAGGACAGGGGTTTGTAATACCCAGGCCCAGAGCAAGGCTCAGTGGGGGCAAGTTTTTTATACCTCAGATACTGGACTTTTGCCTAGCAGATAATTTTACTATAATGTGAATAAAAAACTGCAAGGCTAATGTTTGGACTTAATGTTCTTAGAGGACTTTTCCAACCAAAAATATTCTATGATTCTATGTTTTTTTGTTTTAAAGCTAATCAAATACATGTCTCCACTGCCGAGCACTAGCTATTTTTTAAAAAGTACTTGAAACAATACACAAAATCTCAGGGCTTTGTACCTGATTAATTTCCTTCTAATAAGCCTGTAGACTAGTTTCTGGTCAATAATTCTCATCTAAATCTCATGGTGTAGAGTCAGTGATTTCCAAGTTGTTAAAGTGAGATAATTAAAAGAGGGAGGGCAGAACCATCCTTCATATATCTATGCAGTGTGTATGTTAGGTTTAGATTTTTACATTATGTTGTACTACATCTGTTGTCCAGAAAGTGATGGTAAATCAGGATTTCAAGTAAGCCCATTTTGTGGCATAGCATGTTACTGTTTTGTTTTATCGCAGACAGCTATTGCAGCTATAATTAAATCAGAAAGGCAACAGAGAAGCCCAAGTCTTGAAAGGAAATATTTTCTGAATGGAAACCCAGGTAAGAATGAACAATAGCGTAAGGTGTAACATACGCTTTCTTTGATGAGTATGACTCTTGCCTTCTTCTAGGAGAATGGGTTGGATTATGAAGCCTGTCTTGTTGCTCAGTGTGATGCCTTGGTTGATGCGTTAACGCGACAAAAGGCAAAACTGCTCACAAAGGTGACCAAAGAACGAGAGCACAAGCTGAAGGTGAGCACAACTCTCATCAGCTGAGCACGGCTGCTGATCTCTGGCATTACTGTGCATTTTGTCCAGTCCCCAGCCCTTTACACTGTGAAAATCCCTAGTGACCAAATCCTGAAGTCCTTCAACAGGTTCCAGTTCAGCAGTTTGGTGGAACTGTGTTTATGTGATTAAAATGAGGCATATACTTCAGCAGTTGGTTGACTCAGGCCATCAGTTTTTATTTATCTGATGGTTTTGGTCTCTCTTTTGAGAGCTGCTCGTCAGTGAAACCTGTGTGTGGTGTGTGTTCTGGGACCTTCCAAATGCAAGAAAACCTTTCTCCCCAAGTAAGATTTTGGGATGTTGGTGTTTCTTGAAACCTTCGAAATTCAGGCAAGCCACCTCCAGAGATCCATATGCTTACTCAAAGGATAGTAAAGAAATGCATTACGGGGGTGGGAGAGAAAAACTATAAATGGTTGAACAAACTGGCAGTCAAGAAATATTTAGATACATTTCTTGAAATGTTGAACTGCATATGTGATTTTGAGGTATTACAGTGCCAGTAACATTAATAGTCTTTAAGACAGAAGGAAAAATTAAAGTGAAAAATTTAACATGACAAACAGTGAATAAAATCTACCTGAGATCAGCATATAAAACCCCCTATGCTTAACAAGAACCAACACTTAGGTCATACTGCTAACTGCACAGGTAATTCTGCAGTTTATTCATTAGGCTGTTGTTCCTCAGGAGATGTGCTGTCAAACACAGTGCTGTTAGGCCTAGTCTATAGCCATGTGGTAGCAGAATCAAGTCCAAAATCTGGAGAGATGAGAGGTAGCTTTTTAATTTCTTAATTCAAGCAATGCATTCTTAAGCCGAGAAGGAACAATGGTGAGTTGTGAAGAGAATGATAGAGTATGATTTTTAAGAAACCACTCCTGCAGTTTTCCTCTGTAATACATGGCATTTAAGTCAAGGATTTTTTTAAAAGCTCAGATTTTGATGAAAGTGTGATTGTAAATGTGAATACTGCAAATGCAGAAACATGTTCTGTGCTTTTTCTGCCCTGAGCAAGCCTAATCTTTGAGCAATTAATCTGCTCTGAAAATTGAGATTCCCTGTGCACAGCATTTTGCCAAGCTAATTATCGGTATTTACAATACAGAGCAAGTGAGTGTAGCTGATGGAGATATGGCAATGGCCATATGGCAGCTAAATTAAGCATAGCTTTAACACAGTCTTCCATTTCTTGTCTCTTCTGAAATAATCATATACAATTCACTGTAAGTTGAGGCAGTCATCAGAACTGTACTGCTGCTTGTTTTCCAGGTTGTTTGGGACCAGATAAATCACTGCACACTGAAGCTACGCCAGTCAACAGGGCTTATGGAGTACTGCCTAGAAGTTATCAAAGAAAATGATCCTTCTGGGTTTTTACAGGTATTTTCCTTTCCAATGCTGCGGGGTAGGGGGAAATAAAATAATGTAAAGCCGAATCTAAAATATGACTGCTTTGCTAATTAGCCTCTTCCACCTCTGAGGCAGGTTCACCTACACTCCTGTTAGTACTGTCTGAAAGCTCAGATAGCCCGGTGGTTGCCCAGGTGTCCCAGCAAAGGGACGCCTTCAAACGGCTGCACTCTGACCGAGGCGTGGAGTTGGCTGTCACACCACTTCCCTGACTGGTGATGTTTTTCCTCTTGCCAGCCTTTTCTTCTGGGCCAAAAGAGAGACTCTGTGCAGCCCATGGTAAACTTCTATTTTATTCTCACCTGAGAAAGCCAACACAGGGCCTCAGGGAGTGCTCTTGTCTCTTTGGAAAAGTTCATGACTCATCAAAGTAGCACTTCTCCCCTTTGCTTTACTCTTTCCCATGTGAAAAGGCTCTTTCAACATCTTCCATGTGAGGAAATCCAGCCTTAAGAGCCAGTGTGTAGCTTTGCTTCACTGGGGTTGTTGCATTTCACAGGTTTACAAGACCTGTCATGTAGCTGGAGGATCCAGGTACCCCCTCTTTGCAAAATATGGCCTAGCTAAAAATTGCCTTAATTTCCTGGCCATTTTTCGTAGCTGCTAGAGTAGTGAAAGTGTCTACTGATTAGATAAAACATAACAGCTTGATTATCAAATTAATTATTTTGCCTAATTAATTCTACTTTTCTATTAATTATTTTATTTTGGTCTATTAGTTTTGTTGCTTTATTTGTTGCCTGAGAAGAAAGGCATGTCAAACAAAATGGTCTGCATGTGTCTGTCAGCTGAACAGGGCCCACTGCACACATGAATGCATGAATGTTAGGCAGGCTCTCACAGCATCCCTAAAAAACAGGATGAGAATTAGCCAACCTAGACCTATTAGCACTCCAGATTGGTTGCTGCTGTCATGTCTGGTGTCAAGCAAGAGTGGGGAATGTGTGGTATATATTAATCTTGAGACTCCACAGTTTTTAGCAGGCTGGCGGTTGGATACTTCTAGACAAATGGAACCTTTAGGCCTTATCTACATGCAGGCTAGATACATGCTTTGTTTTCATTTCAGCTTATATTTCCTGTAATTTTTATGGCTTCTTTCTTTGCAGTCACCTTTTCTAAAAAATACTTTTGTTTTTACGTTTTCCTGGTTTATCTAATGATGCTTTCAAGGCAACCAGCAGACACTGAGGCACTGCATTACTTAGAGCAACTACTCCTGCAGCCAGGATATTGAAACACAGCCAAGGAATCCAGCATCCCAATAAGTGACTCAGAGGTTTTTGAAGGCTGTAAGA
The DNA here is from genome assembly GCF_037038585.1 of Patagioenas fasciata. NCBI lineage: Eukaryota > Metazoa > Chordata > Aves > Columbiformes > Columbidae > Patagioenas > Patagioenas fasciata. The sequence goes on from NC_092522.1 coordinate 49,916,209, forward strand.
TGCTCCTGCACTTATTGCACAGACTGATTAAGAGCTGTTTGTGCAGGGGCTCAGGCAGAAGTGTCTTCCAGTAACAGTAATGAGGAAAGGTATCTGAACTCTTTCGATAAAGAAAAACTATCTCTGCCCTATCCAGAAGAAAATTCTGCTTTCTGTGACTTACAGGAAGCTCACTGGGAGGGAGTCCAGATGTCCAGATGGCAGCTTTACTGAACTCAAGGGCAGTTGAGTTCATCAATTTCCACAGAGCCAGGATTTCACTTCCACAAGAATCTGTTGGCGATCATCTTATTCTGACTTTGGGCCTAATTCTCTGTGGGGTGAGCTAGAGCAAAGCTTTAAAAATGAAATTAATTTTTTATGTAATGATAGAAAATACATCACTTTCCTCAGAAATCCAGCTGACAACTCATCACCCTGACTCTGGGAAGTATACACCTTTCTTCCCATTTGTCTTTTTTATTCCTTTCAGCTTTCATCCACTGAATCATCTCTGCTGAATGGAGAGACTCTCTAACATTTAAGCCTCTGTACAACTGCTTTTTAAATGAGAGAGCAAAACTAGACCATGCAAATCAGAGAACAGAGTGCAGAAGTGTATGTGGCATTCAGAAGCTTTGTATGTAACGTAATCTTAACAGGCTTAATAAATGTGATTTTTACTTTCCTACCCTAAGATGAGATTTGTTTTGAAAAGACGAGATGGAAGGATGCAACATAAATGGAACTCACCCCAAAACGACCAGATCCCATCTCAGCTGTCAAGCTGTTGTATTCCTGCTTTCATTGTGCTGTATCTCACAGGCATTCTGTCACTTCTAATGTGTGCAGCTGCTGTCTTGTTATAAGCCTGGTACTCTCTTTCAGATTTCAGATGCTTTAATCAAGCGTGTTCAGGTATCTCAGGAACAGTGGGTCAAAGGAGCCTTGGAGCCAAAAGTGTCTGCTGAGTTTGACTTGACTCTGGATAGCGAACCTTTACTGCAGTCAATTCACCAGCTGGATTTTATTCAGATGAAATGTAGGGGTGAGCTCTTGTGATTTTCTTTTTTCTGTTTTTCGTGCATGTGCTGAAACAGCCCTGGGAAGAAGGGGGACACAGAGGGAGGAAAGATGAATGGCTTGAAGTTGCTCGGTAGTCTTGAAAATTTTTCAAGCAATTCAGGTTACTGGGCATTTTCTAGAATGGTGTGCTCACCTTGCATGCAGTGACCTGAGCAAGTTCAGACAGAGATACCAGGTGCAGTTAAAGATTTGAAAAGAGAAATTCTTCAGAGCAGCACTGTCATTTACTTTTCAGATTAAAAAAACATTAGCTGCATGAAACTTTATGCCATTTTACAGCACTTCTAGATTTAACATGGTTAATTCAAAATACCAGTTACCCCTATTGTGTCAGGAACAACTGAAGTAGTAAGTAAAGATTCCCCTCCTCACACACATGCTTGAATAGGGAAAGAACTCCTTTGGCTTATATTTGAAGTGTGCTGCAAACAGTTCCTAGCTTGCAAAGAGCAAAAGGAAGTAGAGATTCACACGGGGAAAGTAGTTCAATGGCTGTACCCTCTCTTGATTCCAGGTATGTGAATAGTCCTGAGGGACACAGAAAAAGGGAGTGGAGGTTAAGAAAAATGTTTAGAAGCAGAAGCTGATGAGCAGTAGATGCCAGTAGCAAAAAAAAAAAAAAATTAACAGTCATGTGCTCATAATGCGCTTGGTTTATATGGAACAGGATGAGAACTGCATCAGAATTAGGTAGATCCATAGACCAGCTAGATTTGAAGGCCATTGTGGTCCCTGGGAATGATGCCATAAGCTTTCCTCAGTGCTGATTCAAGCCTTAATTACGCATGTGGGTGACAGGGTAGAGGCTGCCAGAAGTCAATGGATGAGTTAAGGGTAATTGTGCCGTGGTACCAGATGTGCTTTTTTTTGACTCCAAGCAAGCATAAAGATTTCTGTTCAGTTTATCTGTCCTCTCTGGGCCTAATTCTGAACTTAAGAGACTCAAGATGAAGTAATTAGAGTGGATAATTTGGCAGGTAAATATGTGGATAAACAGCTAAAGGCCAAAGTCTGTTCCCCAAGAATGGTTTTATCATGAATGGTCTATGTTAAAGTTACTCAAAAAACCTGTGAAATGCTCCTTTGAAATGTTAACAGCCAAGAAAGTGGAGTCGAGAGAAAGAGTATCACTGATAAAACTTCTCCAAATACTGTCTGCACTTGGCTTTTAAAATCAATTTTTATTCAATGCGGGTGATATTTATTGTTAAATATATTTAGTATTAATCTTCCACCACTCTCCTTCCCAAACATATAAAGAATTCAGTTAAACTATCCACTCAGATTGCTAATTAACCACAGGCCACTTGAGGTGACAGCAGCTTAGGTATTTGGCTTTCGGACATTCATCTGCCTTTAAACTTGAAGACTTACAACACGTTAATTGAGCCAGATTCACTGGAGCTTTACGAAAGACTGTGCTGTCTGCTGATGCTCTCATCATATGATCTCAGTGAAGCTCTGATACTGACCTAGACATGGTCTGAGGAGCAGAGAAGAGGACAGGACTGCTTCTGCCCAAATCTGTGCAGAGCTTACAAACACCCTTGGGCTTTGTTCCCCAGAGGCACCTTAACAGCCCTCAGGAATGTCTTTTCCTTGAGCTGTCTTGGCCTTGACCCGGGAGTATCTGCTGTGTGTCCTCTCAGGTTGGTCAGCACAACTGTTGTGAACATGCACACACTATGCAAAGAATGATGGAAATGGCATTTACCTTGGCCACCATTCCTGAAGGTGCATACAAGATGGCATTACTCCCACTCGAACCTCTGTGTGCTCAAGCAGAACAAGCCACCAGCTGGTCCCAAGCTAACATACAGAGGTATTAAGGGTTGTTTAGTATATTGAGGTGTTTTGATATTTTTCAGTTTCTGACAGCAAATTTATTTGCATTTGAACTGCTCAGTCTGACACTTTGGCTTTTTTTTCCCTGAAATTTTACCTTTATGACCTCAACCAGCTTTGCATTATCTTCTCATGCATATTGGTCTTGCATCTAGAAATATAGGTACTGCAGAGTAAGCAACTCAGTATTTCAGCAGTGAGCACCCAGACTTAGTGGGAACAATATTTTGCTGACTTTGAGGAGAAGCTGGTGTTGTAGGGTGATGTTTTGCTCTTTATCACCATCAGGACTTGTTTATTTCTGAGCTTTTAATTTCACAAAGAGAAGTCTACTTGTCTCTTCACATCTGCTCCTCTTTCTGCAATCCTACCTATCCCAGCAGACCAACAAGTCATCAATCTTTGCCAAATTTTGGTATTGAGGGGAATGTTGCTAACTCACTAAACAGGTTGATCTGACAAGAGTTTTGAAGACATCAGAAGTGATCTGTAAAGGGAGTTTTGGGGAAACCTAGGAGTGTAGGGGCAGCATGGCTTTTCCAGCAGCAAGTTGTGTAGTTACAAAAGCTTTGCAATGTAAGGTCTGTACTACTGTTATTGATGTTTAGTGCATGACTGAATTTCTAATTTTTCTTTCAACCTCAGTGAGCTTGCATGGGTCATTTAGAGTGAAAGCTTGCTTGTAAGTAAACATTGATTCACTCTGTTAGACAAAGAAGAATGAAAATGAGAACAAATCACATTACATTTGCTTTGATGACTTGTTCATGTAACTTACCGGTGGACTCTGTATGAGCCCATATCTAAAGCTAATCTCAATAAATAAAGAACGGGGTGTTTTTTCTTTTTACAGAAAGAAAAAGCAATTTATACCAAATTAAATGTGCAGAAAAGTGATAGGTGCGGAAGTAATGCTTGAGCAGTGCTATTTGCCAAAGGGTCTCACTGATAGCCCTTTGGCGGGAGTCCCACACTCCCCAGGTTAGCTGACCTGCTGACACACACACACAGTTCTAGTATTTGCTGGCATTTTGAACTTTCCTAGATCCATTACCTCTGTCAGTCTTTTCTTCTCTCTATTGCTTTTTCTGAGTGCCTTGGCACAAAATTCCTGAACTCTTAAATGACCGACTCAATGTGTACATCATGTTTCCTCAGTTCAAGCTATAGACATAGGCAAATATGTGTTGCAGGTTTGTTTTGTTCAGTTAGCTGGAGCTGTCATGAGATCTTGGTTTGTTGTAAAATGGAGACTGGGACCAAAACAGGGAAAAATACAGCTACCCTCTACTTTTCTGTAGCACCTCTGAATACTCACTTATATGGTCCTTCTCTGTGTCAGGAGTGACCCCTTCCCTATTCTGCAGACCAGTCCGTGAAGATTCACCAGACACATCTCCTGCTGCAAATCTTCTCTGCTTCTCCAACCATGGCCTGCACAGCCCTGATAATGAAATAGTAACCTGTTTCATCCTAGGCTTTATCCTTGGGTCAGTCTTTGCATCATGGACCCAGGTCTTTGCCTGTGGTCTTTCCTTTGCTCTCAGTAACACTGTAGTTCACTTGCTACAGCAGTCACTCAGGCTATTACAGGGCTGTCCTGCAGTTTTGGAGGAGGTCAAAGTTTTCATGCTTCTGAGGGGCCCATCCTTTCACTGCATTTAGTCCTATAAAAATTAATCCAGGTGGAGTGCATCATTGCAGAACTTGCATGTCAAGAGGGCAAATAACAGACAGCATCTTAAAGCTGCCCTGCTCTACCCTGAGAGGAGATCAGCTGTGAGATGCATTGCGTTATGTGTTTTTGAAACTGCCGAGTTCATATGAGACATCAGTATCACATTTTTTAGCTAAGTGTGACCTGCATGAAGCACTTTTAAAATAGCAGGACATCATTCAGGCTCATTAATAGGTCTTGCTGTGCCAATGCAGTGTCATTCCTCCCTTTATATTTTTAATCTTTTCCTTCAAAAACTCTCTAGAGGACTTTAAGTTGATCAAGAACTGGGACAGCACTGTAATTTAACATCTGAGTCTTCTCTTTTTTTTGACAGTTAGCCTGTATTTTTCTTTTCTTAGTCCTGTCCCATTGCTCTTCACTATGAAGTATATCCCAGTGTCCCGATTATTCAACTCACTTTGCACTTTCCTATGACTTTCACAACAAGTATTCACATTTTCTCCTCCCAGAGAGAATCCGAGGTCAAGGCAAATCTCTGCCTATCTGCATCCAGTGAGTGCCATCCAGCAAGGCTGCACAGGGGGCTTCTTACGTCTCCTGTAGCTACTATAGGTTGTGCTGTTCAGGCCACAGGCTGGCCCAAAGGGAGTAGGAGGCTGGTAAGGATTACTTACAGAAACTTAAATGTCCATTGACGCAGTAAAGAAGCCCAGTCACTTCCCCTTAGTATGTGTGACTTTTACATGTAGGGCCAAAATTCACACTGCCACTGTGAAGTAGGAACAGGAACACTTTATCATATGAAAACATATTCTAATCCTAGACAGCATTCCTGTTTCTGTAATTAAAAGGGACTCATAAACCACTTACCTTCCCCCCAAAATTCTGCTCTTTTTTTCAGCATTGTGCATTACATGAACAGTCCCTGAAAGCCTCCCGTCCGTGTTCCAAAGAGATTTTTCCAGGGAGTTGGAGACATTAGTAGTTTATTCAGAGGTGAGGGAGTGTTGTCTGTTTTGTAGTTCATAAACTTCAGGAATTAAGTTTTCATCCACCTTTGCCAGGGGAAGTCTCAGAAGTAGGAAGGACCTAGCAAATGCCTCTGGAGAGGGTTAAGAGGTTAGCTACAGTGTCAGGAGTGTGGACAGCTGGTGCAGCCCTGTCTTCTCCCAGGCTCATCTCACTGAAAATACAGGGGCTAACAAATGCAAACAAAACCCCAAACTTAAAATGGTTCGCTTAAAAATCCCATTACCTCTGAATTCCTTGTTTTCAGGTTTTTGACTCTTGTAATATCACATTTCTGTTACTTTTCCAGACAGTGTCTCCTAGAGAAAAGTCTGAACTTTCCATGTGAAAAAAACAAACAGCTTTTTATTTATGACACCCTCTGAATCATCCTTAAATATCAAGCAACAAGAACGAACCTTTTTTTTTTTTTCTCTTTTCACAGAAAAACCTTCAAGAGCTAATTTATAAAGCTCTTTTGTTTCAGACCACAGTCATTCTTCTGGGCTACCAACCATCTGCATTCACTGTGGTGATGGGTAATGCCAGCAGAAAGCCATTGTAGCTTCTGCACTGTTTATCACAAGTATGATGCTGACTTTTGTGTCAGTTCCAAAGTGGGGGTGAAGCCTTAGCCCGTCACACAATAGCATCCGTTTTCCCGCAGACTGCTCATTACAAAAAACGTGAGCAGTCCTCTTTTATCCGGAGAGGTAAAACAAGACAAAAGGAACAGCTCAAGGGCTTAGCTCTCATGCAGACAGAAGGAAGAAAATAAACTAGAGGCTGAAAGCAGAGTAGATAAAAGAAGAGCAAACTGACATTGTTAAGAGCTAGGTCAACAAATGCTCAGAGCACTCAGCTCCCTGCAAGACACATTTGAGCTCTGCAGAAATGAACCTGAATGGTGAAATTTAGCCTTGGGCAGAAGACCGGGCAGGGTCTCTGCATCGCTTACATCCCACTTAACCTGTGCCATTTCAGTGGTGCGTAAGATACACGTCAGATCTCTCCAGAAGACCTAATTTTCACTTTATAATTTCCAGTAGAGGGTGAATGTTGAGAGTGTAGTTGTGTTTGGAGAAGTTGTGGTGGAGGCCTCTTTCCTACAGAGGCATACCTGAATGTTTCACTCTGTTTATTTTTATTTTTAAGATGCTGCTCTGGTCAACAGCCTCTTGGTGTTTCTCCTGGGCAAGTCTTTATACAGGCATGTTGGCAGATAACTTTGCACCCATAATTTCTGAAAGGAGAGGGGCACAAGCAGTCTCCTGTGGTACAGAAGTTCCTTTTGTTGCCTGAAGCAAGGGATTTAGATAAAATCTGGAGATGGAACAATTTTCTTCAATGGTTTCTTTTAAGTATGGCTGCCATAAAGATAACATATCTAGGGTGGTTTTGATGAAAAACTGGGGGCGCAGAGGGAGTTTAGATTAGGTTAAAAAACAAATAACCTGTTGTGAAGAATTGTTTTGCTGCTGTCTGTGGAGCTTGAACTCTATCTTGCTGCTGTACTGGGAGGAGTGGCTCCTCTGCTGGTTAATAATCCAATTGTTGGTTTAATGAGCTGGGCCTCCTGGCAGCACTGTGTCTCCCATGCTGCTCCTGGCCCAAGACACCCCCTACCACCGGCTGCTCCATCACTCCTTTTGGGGACGGTGAGGGCAAAGTGCTCCAGGGTGATAAAAAACTGTTCCAGCTAGTGACCCCTGGGAAGGAAATGAGTTGTGAGGTCCCCAGACTGTAGTTCTTGTGAGAAGCATGTCCAGATATGTTTCTGTTTATACTTTTCAGCCAAATGATTTGTCTAACCAGGTAAAGACATTTTGTTTTGTCATTTTTACTGCCCTTTGTTTCATGGAAGGGAACAGACTCTCTTCCTAATGAATATTGCCTCCCCTGCCAGGGGAGAGGGGTGAGCGGCCGTCACGCTGCAGGCAGCGCAGGCTGACGGGGCAGGGCAGAGTTACACTAATCTGTACCCAGTTCCTGTTACAGTGCCACCCGTCCCATTACTGCAGCTGGAGAAGTGTTGCACCAGAAACAACAGTGTGACATTGGCCTGGAGGATGCCACCTTTGACCCACAACCCAGTGGAGGGTTATATCTTGGAACTTGATGATGGAGATGGTGGCCAATTCCGAGTGAGAATTTCATTCAGCATTTATTTATGTTTCTTTGTATATGAGTTTCTTCAGGATGTGGATTTGTGTCTGTCTGAGGTTGGGGAGAAGGGATAGGGAAGATGTGGGTTGTCAAAACATTCCTGCTTCCGCCTTGTGGATGTAGAAAGCCCCAGGTGTAGATACGGCTTATTAGAAGGACCCCCAGCTTGGGTAGGAAGCTTGGTTGAGGTTATTCCTGGGCCTCTGGCAAAGAGTCCCTTGCTGAGATGAAACATGGAGTTTCAAGTCACTACTACATATCCTGGGTGGTTCTCCTGGAATATTCCACAGTAGAAAATCCCATACTAGCCTACAGCAGCTGAAAGTGGTTAATTCCACAAACCAGAGATTTCTTTGAAGCCCATACTCTCATCTGTCCATAGCACCCTGTTTCAACAGCTGAGATTCTTGGTCTGAAATGCAACACAAGTTTTCCTGTTTTTCTCTGTAAAAATGGGATCCTGCATAAAAATGCAGGATTTATGAATCTTTTCTCTGGGAGTAAATGGGACCATGCTGGTGGAAGCTTTCCACAGACACGCTGCAATGGGGTTGGTAAGTACGGGAAAACATCCTGAGTGCTGTCCTTCCAGACCTTCATGGTGATGCCACAACTGCCTGCAGGTGCAGGGTATTTACAGGCTTCCGTCCCTTTTTGCCACATCCCAATAAAAAAACTAGAGAAATTTAATCAGCTTTCTGCCAGCCATGCCCTGCTGGAAGCTGTGGCCCTTCCTTCTCTGGTGGGCTTCCTGGTCCTGTTGCCCCAGGACTGGGCTGGCCCAGTGCATCCCCGGGGGGGCTAGTACCTTGAAAGCATCTGGAGATGACTGTGGAGTACAGCTGCTGTCTTCACAAATGGGATATTTTGCCAAAAACATGTGATGGTATTTCTTCAGGAGCTGCAAATTGGCTTCTTCCTGGAAACCTAAAGGTTTCTCAAGCTGAAAATGGCCTGGCACAGGTCCACCAAAGGAACTGCCTCCCTATGCCAAACCTCTACACACAAAGACAGCAAAGACACCTGATTTGGACATCCCTCTTTAGAGGAGGCAGCAATATTGGTAGGGCATTTTGAAGGGGGCCCTGTGTTTCTGAAAAGTCTCCTCAGTTCCTTGGTCCGAGTATAACTTCACATGGGTTTGAAGAGGCTGGTCTCCACTACTAACAGTGTGAAAAGGTACATTTGTGAATGGCTGATAGAGTTAATATTAGTAGGTAAGAGTGTTATCAGTGCATGATGAATGAAGAGTTAGGAACAACGTGTTATGAATTCCAGTGTCTTGGATAAACCTTTTCAAGTGTTATTCTCATGTAAATAAATACTTGTGAATAACCAAGATTTCAGGCTGGTACATATCCAAGCACATTTGTATGTGGGATTTTGTAACTGGCAAAGGTTTTAGGATTGCCAGTGCTGCCACATCAAGATTTTGGATTGAAAAAGATACAAAACCATCTCAACCTTTAGAAATCTAAAGTGACAGCTTCTCAGGGGAACACTTTTCTTGCTGTGGGAGAAACATCTTCAGTTTTACCCACTAGAAGATAAACTGCAGGCTTCTCAGCAATGCCATTTCAATAAGAGTTTTCTGACCCTTTTCATGAAGGATTATGTGTCTGAAAGCAGTGACATTGCACTCTATAAGTATTCGATGAGTGGATTTAAAGAACAGTTTTTGTCTCACGTCACAGCAGAGCACATCAATCCAAGTAAACACAAGCAGTGTACAGGGGTAAAATATGAAATGGGTTACAAATGTGGGAGTTGTCCTACAAGTGCAGATTTTTGCACAGACTGTGTGTGTTATAACATGGAGATAATTAAAACTCTTCTTTCTCTCCATGAAAGACCATCAGCTAACTCGGGACCCAAGAGATTTTGTTGTTTGTAGCAGCTGCCACGGTAGCAAAGTGGACAAATACATGGACCTCTGTAAACTTAAGTAATCTCTTTCTTATTCATCACGTGCTTAATTCACTTTCAGTTCATATCAAAGAGCCTTAACCAACAGGACTACCCATATGCATATACTTAAGTGTCTTAACTGAATTGAGACCTGAATGGTCTCTTTAGTCACGGCCTTAAGCTCTTTCAGGCCTTTGCTACTATCAATCTATGGATTTCACAGAATTGGAGAAATCGGAGGTGCAAAGGAATCGTGGCTTTCAACCCACTGCCAAGACAGTTTGTTTTTTTTTTTTTTTCGTTTTCTGTTGCTTTGTTCAGTTTTCCAACAAACATGAGGTTTCTAGGCTTCTTTCAGATAGACGGGCTACATAATCTGATTGATCACCTTCATTAGTCTGTCTAGATATTTCTCCTCCTGAAATATTTCACATTACACAAGTGCTTGCTGCTTAATAAATCTTTACAGACTTCTGTGATGTCTCTGTTGTCTAGTTGCTGTTTCCTCATGTGATGCATGTGATCCTAATTTTTAGGAGATCAGTTTCTTCTGGCTCTGTGTTTGCAGTTTTCAAAATTGTATTATAATACAGACATGAGACAACCTTTCCAACAGAATAAAACTGTGCTTGTCTTTTTTATGCTTCCATGCCCCCCTTTTGTGGTCCTACATAAATATAAGAATGCCCACAGTGGGTCAGACACTGGGACTGTTATGTAAAACAGTGTTTTGGAGTAGGTGTTTAGGAAAAGAGGATTAAAAAAAAAAAAGATCTTTTTGTGTTGCCTTTTATTGCTGTACCCTTCCAGCTTCATCTTCACCTTAGTGTCTCCATTGCTAACTATCCTTGATGTCTCCACTGCTGTGGCTGTCCATGTTATAACAGCATAACTTCTACATCCTGGGAAGCAATGAGAAGCTGTTCACTTGTGGCTTATATTTAGAAGTCTTAACATGTGCTCACAAGGCACAGAGAAACAGTTAAACTATGTCCCTCTTTCTCCCTTTTTTTTGGAATGTTTAGGAAGTGTATGTTGGCAAGGAGACTCTCTGCACCATCGATGGCCTTCATTTCAACAGTACCTACAATGCAAGAGTCAAAGCTTTCAACTCCTCAGGAGTTGGGCCTTATAGCAAGACAGTTATTTTACAGACATCAGATGGTGAGTTGTTTTTTTCCCAGTTTCTAAGTGAAAAACTGTACGTCTCAGTGGCACAACGCTTGCACCCCTTTATACCTGCTAATAACTTTGGCACTTACTGGCATGGAGATTTTGGATCATCTGAGCAGAGAGTACAGGAACTGATTGTGCACAGGGACTGAGTGTTCCTTCTAGCACTTTTAGGGATTTTCCATTGTCAGTAACATTTCAGGTTTCAAATCATGCGATTTTATTTGGCTGTAGAAGTCTAGGCTCTAACTAAAATTCTTATTTGCTTTAGTATACAGAAGCAGTTATGTAACACACAGGATATTTTTGTGCCATTCTATCTCCACTTCTCCATATACTTTTGGAATTTGTCTATTTCTTCACTACAGCTTCAATTTCACAGCAAGGTTTAGTAAAACAGAGATGGGAATTCATGCTTGTTCCTCTGTAATTATACTTGACATCCATATGGGCATTACGAGAAGTTCATCTTCGTTAATGATATTGTAATGAAGCAGGAAGTGCATGCTGTTATCGCTTCCACTTTTATGCTGTATTGCCAAAATAGGCCAATATAAAATATTTACACTTTAAGAGCTTTTTCTGTGAGGTGGTTTATCTCTTTTTTTTTCTTTCTTTTCCCACTTTGATAAACTAGCGAAGTCAGTCCTGACCAGCACGGACACAGTGCAACTCCATTTCCGTTTAAGGCCATTCTGAACCAATTCACCAATGTGAGCAGTTTCCATATAATGGAGAAGCCTTTGTGTCCTCAATGACTTTCTTGTTACTGTGTGAGAGCAGAAAGTCACTCCCCTTAGCAGCGTACGTTCAGAGGAACAAGCACAGATAATATGAGGCACTTCTGAGCTGAAAAACAGCAGGGTACTGGTGCAAAGTAATCTTGTGTAGCTGCCTACAGTAATGAGGAAAGATTGTCTTTATTATCTGGAAGTGCAGTGGGGTCTTCAGGAAGGCAGAATCTCATTCCCCAATTGTAGTAAAGCAGACAACACTTGAACACAGCCTGTTCTGCCATAGTCCTGCCTTTCTTTTTTCCTTTCCACAGTGGCGTGGTTCACCTTTGACCCCTCCTCAGCTCACAGAGACATAGTGCTGTCAAATGACAACCAGACTGCCACCTGCAACAGCTATGATGACCGGGTTGTTCTTGGCACAGCAGCCTTCTCCAAGGGTGTGCATTACTGGGAACTGCATGTGGACCGGTATGACAACCATCCGGTTGCCTTCGGCATTGCCAGGATTAACGTCGTCAAGGACATGATGCTAGGCAAGGACGACAAGGCCTGGGCCATGTACGTGGACAACAACCGCAGCTGGTTCATGCATTGCAATTCTCACACCAATCGGTAAGCACCACCTACACACTTTTCTCCTTACTGCTGGCTTTTTCTGTGTTGCAGCACAGGAAGGGGTCTCAGGAAGCCTTCTAGCCCACCTCCCTGCTAAATATAATTCTTTCATTCCTTGTTAAAAATCACTAGTGACAGCGATTCCACCTTAGCAATCTGTGTTGATGTTTTTTATCCTCACTGTTAGCGGTTTTTTTCCAGAGATCTAACCTAAATCCCCTCTGCTGTGGTTTAAGCCCGTTATTGCACATACCACCCACGGTGCCAGCAGACAGAAGCGCAGCACACTGGGATGCAGAATTTCTCTCTCATTGCTGGAGAGGCGCAGGGAGAAAGGTGGTTGATTCTCTTCCTTGGGAGGAATCTGGGCTGCAGGGTTGCACAATAATTAGGCAAAGCACTGGTGATCGCCTGTTCAAAATGCGGCTCTTTACTGCCAGTCCTGAAATCTGATTAAAGGTAATGCTGGAGGTCACACCTAGGGTGATCTGGATGCAAGGGACTGTTTGGCAGTGAGGGCTAAGTGACAGATGCCATCCAACTGAGCCATTGTACTGAAGAGCTTTGAAAAGTGTCTCAATCAGTACAACCAGCTTACACAAAGGAGGATTTTAGAGGGCCCCTGAGCCATCGTTACCAAACTCCTCTTGCTCCCACCACTCAGAGGTTCTGTATGCTCTATGCAACAGAGTGGTGGGTAGATATTTTCTAACTGAAGCTACTTCAAGGACCAGATCACACAGAGACATGGTGTGTCAGCCTAGATCCAGTGTTGCACTGACACGGTTGCACGGCTTCCAGCACTCATGATATTTACCTCTGCCTAGTGCTGCCTGTGTTTCCTTGATGTGTAGAGGAGACAAGGTCAGCTTCGCTTGAAGCTCCCTGGGGTATCACCAGAGCAGAACTGCACTGCTCTCTCTCTATGTCCCATGGAGAAGGTCAGCCCTAGCTGAAGGTCAGCTGGGTATTACAGGAACCGGGACCCGTGAGAAGGTCTCTGCTGAGGAGTGTGATTCAGGATCCTAAGTCCCTTGCTTATTTTGGAAAATGGTATATTTGTATACCTACTCTATCATGACAACAGACTGCTGTATGAATAAAGCGACTGACCAAGGATAGGTAGCAGGTCTGAGGCAGAGCGAGAATCAATTTTGGTTTAGGTTTCTACTGACTGTCCTAGCAGGTCTTCCACACTTACTAACTCAGATATTGTTTCTGTTATACCAAATGATTAAAAGAAAGGCTTGCAGTGATTTTTAAAATGCTGAAATGCCCTCAAAGAGATAAGTTCATGCCAACATTCACTGTACTCTAAAACTGGTTGTAATGTCTCCTGTTGAGTAGTCATTTATACTCTAAAGCATACTTGTACTTTTAAGTAAGTATACTACAATTACTGGGATTTTTCTTTGAAGCATAGTTTGATTTTGCAGTTCATTACAGACAGCGGGAAGAACCTTGTAGCTGGATCCAAAGCTATCTGAACTCAACTGCAATATTTTCTTTAGCTCCAGAGGCCTTAAATGATGTCCTAAGTCAATACAGAGTAAAATAACACCAGTATAATAAATATATCAAAAGTTTCTCTGTCCCTTTAATATCTTGATTTGATTTAGGGTGGAAGTAATGTTAAGCTGTATTAATTTTAATGCTCTGTGAAACAGCTTATGTTTTCTGGAAAAAAGCTGGCAACGGTTCTGTGCGCTACTGTCCCAGAAACCTATTTTAAGGATTTGGTCCTCAGCAAGCAAAAAGAGCAAAGCAAACCCTTTCTTTCTGGGAAGCCAAATGGAAAACACTTCAGATTTCCAATAATCTTGTTTAAGCAGGAGAACAAGGTGATTTCTGTTGGTGATAGTTTCCCGGGTTTTAGTAGATAAAACACAAAGGCTTTGCAGGCACATCCAAGGCATGGATAGACCTATTGAGTATCTCTTCAAGTGAAGCACACTCGCGAAGGGCATGTAATTTCATGAAATCATATGCGCTTCAATGAAATTAGGTCTAGGCATTATATTTTTAACCATGACAATCAAGTAGGTCAGTTTTTTAACTCATTAGCTGTAATAGTCTTGTGGAAACAGTTATTGCTCCCTAGTTGTTTTTCTCACTGGAGACATGGGGATGAGAGCATAGTGTCACAGTCCAAAGGAAATTTATCGTCACCTTTTAGCCTCTCAGATGTTACTGTGGTGGAGGCTATGTCTTAGTAATCATTTCATCCTTCATAATCTTAAAGAGAAGAAATTAGGGCAATAAATAAATGACTAGCTTCAGGGGTAAGCTGAGGTAGAGCTTGGAAGACTTGTTCATGGGACCTGTCATGTTTAGAGTACTTTTCTGTTCTTTTCACTCACAGCATGCAAAATTGGACCTGTCTACATACTTAAAAACTAGCATCACTTCTGTAATGCTGGGAGAAGAGGCACGAACAGAGGACTCTCATGCTATCAAAAGCAGAGGGGATCTTTGAGTACAGGTTGAACAAACATCAGTTAAGAAAACACTTTAGAGCAGAGATATAGCTTTGTAAGGTACCTTTCAGCCTCATTGCTCCTGGAAATAATCACTTCACACCAGAGATGATGTGTGCCCGTTGCTGAGAGGCACTGGCATTCATTGCAATTGATCCGTTCCTTGGCAAAGTTCCCAAGAGCAGGAGTGTCTGGTGGTATAGCGATACTTTAGTCACTGCATGGTTGTGTAAAGAGACAGAAATCACACTGACAAGTTTTATACTGAAAGACAGTGGGAAGTCAAGAGAATTTAGAGTGTAGTCTTAAAGCCCCTTGTGATCAGAAGAGTCTCTTCACTGACTTCAGAGTTCTCTAGACCAGGTTTTCATAATACAAAAATGTTATCATTGACTGCAAAATACTGTCCTTGACAATAGACATGGTAAAGTTGTTAAATTACTGTAGAGTTCATGATTAAACAACTGTTGACAGATAGTTAAACTAATTACTTATTTTATTAAAGTGTTCATAAATTGTTAAGCTTTATTTTTCAGTAATAGTGAAACTTATTACTATATTAAATTCCTTTAGCCAGTCCATGCAGTCCTTCTGTGCACATTGTCCAAGCTGCTGCTGAACTCAGAATAACAGGCTCCACTGCCACAGGCAAGGGCATTTTTCATGGTAGCCAAATTCTCCTATCTGTACTCTGACCTTCTGGCTTCCACACAGCACTTCCACACTCAGGACTTAACTGTTGTGCCCAGAAATAAAAATGTGCAGGACTGTGAGAAAAGAGGTGTGAAGATTTACTTGAAATAATGAAAGAGTGGCGCATATCTTCAATAATGCATTATCATTTAATGAATGCTAAGTATACATTGAAGAAGTCTTGTAAAAAACAGTTGTATTTTCCTTTTACATGGCCTGCAGATTATTAGGGACTTGTGGCATAACTGTCATTAAGTGGTTCAGAAAAGGCACTACAGTAAAGCAGCAGCTCTTTTACATGATGCCGCAGAAGTATAGCAGGAGAGAGCACCATCAATTTGGGTCCCTTGAGCTAGATGATGTTTTTATTGCAAGCAAGGATTTCATTAGAAAAAATACCTTGTAATACTACCTAAATGATGTACGGAAGAGCAAGGAAATACCTTGCTTAAGTTTGCTCATGAAACTTCCTGCTAAAGGAAGTGACCATGACAGAAAACACTGGGTTCTTCGAAGTACAGTTCCCAAGGAAATCACAGGATGCTCTGGAAGAGCAGCTGTTCGACCTCAGAAGAAGTCCAGCTCCCTGGTGGCATCATGGCAAAGTGTCCTCTGCTCACCTCTGCCCTGCCAGAGCTGGTTGTCACTGAGGTGGGTGGTGGCTGAGGAAGGGGGCAACCTACCTGCTGAAGTCCTGCCAGACTTGTGGCAACAAGGATGGGAGAGGGTCCCCATCCCTCTGCTCTGGCTCCAAGCCCCTGTTCTCCTGGAGAGGCCACAGCTGTGTCTGGTGCTTGCCTGGGCTGGGCTCTGTAAGCGGCACCCATCCCGTCTTCAGCCCGACTGTCCCCAGGGGCTGCAGAAGAATCACTCAAGGTCACTGTGCAGCACACAGCTAATTAGCTCACAAGAAACAAATTAGCTTATCATATAGGAAAGAGGAGAATAATCTCAAAAAGGCAATGTTGCTGTTTCTGTTTCCCTGAGAGAATCAAGGTCATTTAAAAGGACGTCATAGAAATCTGTTTTAAAACACTGCAGGATATAAACCGTGGTGCCCTACAATCAAAACTGTTCCTAAATAGAGAAAAAAATAACATAATATATTTGTAAATAGCTCTAGATCATAGTACTGTTGCTTCCCACAGTCACATCCTAAGTTTTATGATGGGGTGCTTTTAATAAAAACAGTCTAGATTCTGAGATACTGAGGAGAGGTAAGCATCTTTTTGTTGGAAAAGAATTTACTTTATGGTTTTGGAGAGGAGTTCAAAGAGAAACCTATTAATGCCTACAGGACCAGAAAGCAAATAAAGGGAACCTGAGAACTGTATAGTTTGAAATCTAATACATCTGAGAGCCCAATTCATGATTCTCAGCTATACTGTTATTGCTTGAAGAGTTTTAAATGGAGAAGTCAGAATAATATTCCATACTATTATGCCACAGATACAGAATTTCCTTTACCTTCAGTGGAAATAACGTGCCACAGTTAGTCTAAAGGAAACTAGTTTATGACATCTAGTGGACAAGGTGGAAATTTCTTACCCTGCACTATATTCTTCCTAATCATATTTTGATCCCTCCCCCTTTATTTTTAATGTTTTGCCTACCTATTGTGATAAATTCTATGTTAAAATTGCATTAATCTTGTGAATGTTGTGTGCCTGAGGGTAGTGTGTGGGACAAAAGACAGCTGCTTCCTTTCCTACTGCAAACAATTCGAAATCTGATTTGCGCTGAACAAATTGTGTCAGGCTGTAAATCCATTGCAGAGGCCTGTGATATTAGCAGAGCATCAGTGCCTGTGGCCAATCTGCATATCCAGTAGATTTTTTTGCTCAGTGCTTTTTAAAGTAATACTGGGTTTGACTAACCCCCAAATCAAAGTGCATTAATGTCAGATCGCTCAAGCGTGTAATGGTTGGCTGGGTCTGTCCTAGCAAGCTCTGATACCACGGTAACTCTCAGCAGCTGCTCCTGACACAACCAATTATCACTGGTAGTAATAACTGTGCCTGCACACTTGAAACAGCTCCCAGTCCTGTAGCTGATCACCTTGTCAGTCAGGGAGCTACACTTATCCCTAACCACCCCCACTTCTCTTCCTCCCCAAACCCAGTATCTCTTGTACCTGTGCTGGCTCCCTGGTCTCTGGAAAGCTGAGTCCCCTTAGGGTGAGTACTTGAACTGGAAATCTGAGTCTCGAGCTGTTAGCAGGTGTAATGATTACCAAGGAACACCTAGGAAACCAGCTTTCTGCTTTTTAATTCCCCGCTGCACATCACTGCACCATAGCAGGGATGCTCTGAGGAGCCGGGTCTCCAGGACTCCTGTTCCACTGACCTGACATGCTCACCTCCCTGTCCCTCATCAGCTGCAGGAACCTGTTAGCTCTAGACCCTATTTTCAGCTCTTAGATTGCAGCTGGAGGAGAGATGGACCTAATTTCTCTTTAGGATCCACCCGTTAAGCTCCCATGAACGTGGTGCATACGGTTTAGATAAAGGTGTGGATCAGTCATTACCAAATGCTGTGGGGATAACAATTTCACCGTGCTGCTCCACTCTCCCATTGCTCAGTAGGGCTGCCATGTCTTAGAGAGAGCAACGGCGGTGTAGCACTCTGCCTACACCATCAGCATGGTCCCTTTGTACCTTAGGACTGAAGGAGGAGTTTCTAAAGGTGCCACTGTTGGTGTTCTCCTGGACCTGAACAAGCACAATCTGACCTTTTACATAAATGGGCAGCAGCAAGGGCCTCCAGCATTTGAAAACATCGAGGGTGTCTTCATGCCTGCACTGAGTCTCAATCGAAATGTCCAGGTAAGTCTTCTGCAGTTCAGTCCAACTTACCCTGCTCATCTGAAGGAGAATGTGTGCTACCAGCCATTGCTGCTGGGCCTAGTAATGTCATCTGTAAGTAGTTAGTAGGGACAGGGGCTCTTTCCCTCTCAGACTGACACCTAAGCTACTAAGACTTTTTCGAAAACTGCATTACACCTTCTGCCTTCCCTCGTAGATGTGAGGAGTAATGCTGTGTAAACAAGTAAAAGTACCTATACGCACTAATTCCTGCAATTATTTTACTGCAGCACTCCACTTAGAAAGCAGCGGTGCTAAGGCTTCCTCTGGCAGTTTGACTAAAATAATGAGAATCCTAACTCCTTTTAGATCTTGTGTTTGGAGATCATTAACATTGGCAAGAGACAGAAATGTGAGCAGCACAGCTGTAAGTACAGCAAAGACAACATAGGTCAGAGAATTAGTGCAACAGAGAAGATGCAGCCAATACGTCATTCCTGCTCTTTCTGAATTTTGGAGATTGTTCTCTCTTCTCAAGAGGCTCTCCTCTTGGAGGAACCTTCTTTAAATATAATGCTTTTTTACTTCAAGACCACTGCATATGGCTAGAAATAGGACATAGTGTAAGAGAGAACCCATGGAAACATCCAGGAGCCTGAGGACTTCCAATCCCTAACATTCTGTGATTCTGTGTGTGATTAAAGGAGGTCAGCTTAGGTCAGGCAGGACCAATGCAGCCAGGGTGGAACATTCATAATCTAAAACACTCAAACTGAAACCAGAAGCCTGACATGGATTTAATAGTACACGAATATTTAGCATTAGTTACTGGTGGCATCCAAATCTTTCAAGTTTCATAGCTTTATTGTATTTGATTCACCAACATAGAAGACAAAGGTACTTCTCTGGGTGCCTCACTGCTATATTCAACAGATTTTTTACTCACAACCTACCTTCAGTTTTAGCTACCTACATCCTTTAAGTACCTGGCTTACATTTCTTAAGACAGAACGTTACCAACAAGTGGGCAGGGGGAACTCAGAGATGATGCTTGTGTTTGCTGTTGAATTTTGGTCTGGTACATCTGCGCAGGGATCCTGACTTTGTGGAGAAGTCAGGTTACAGAAGGAGCAATAAAATGTCTTGTGCTCTGTCCTGCCAGGACAGCAAAGAAAAAAGGTTTTTCTTACATTTAGTACCTGGACTTCACTGGGTGATCCCTGTCCTGAACTGCTCGGGCTTCCTCACACAAAGGCACCATCCACCTTGTGTCTAGCAAGCAGCACTGCTGGACACCTACAGCTGGTGGCTGGATTTGGGAAGAGATGTAGACACCTGGCTTCTAGACCCCAAGATATTCAGGGAGAAGGAGACCTGTTCATTTCAGGGTCTCAGTACCCTCTCTGTTAATACTCTTGATGACTTAGACCTGGACCTGAAGTCTCGCAACCCTTCCTCTGTCATTTACTTGCTCCTGGCCTTCACTAATTATTTCTGCTGAGGATGTCCCAGTTTTGACTCTACATGTTGTTTCTTCTTTGTGCAGGTGACCCTGCACACAGGACTGGAGGTGCCGCAATGTGTAAAACAGCCCAAGTTGCCCAACAACTAAGGAAGCCCCTGCCCGTCCCTGCGCTGGATTCTGTAAGCTTTCTCAGCGTGATTTGGCACTTTTTAGTAAGTCAGTAAAAAACCATTCTCTTCCATGACTTAAAACACTGTACAACATGTTGCTCACTGAGTAATCTGCTAGTTACAGCTAGCCCACTCCATTTTTAATTTTACAGCCATAGCAAGCATACCCACTGAACTGAACTTGATTGCAGATGGGTACCTGAACATATCTACACTGCACTGCATACATAGTACACACACGTGCACACACTCACACACATACATTTATAAAGCAAAAGGTTAAATGAGTGTATTTTTTTCTCTCATGGCTGGATTTGTTCTAGAAAGATATTAGAGATGCTAGAAAAAATGAGTAAAACATGGCTGTTGGAGCAATTTACCAGGAGGTGAACTGGATTTCTTTGTCACCTGAAGTCCTTCAATTGAGACAGCATATGTTTTGACAACTGAAATGGAGGCTGTCTGCTCAGTTAAAGAATTCTTGGTTGTTCATTACATTCAGGGGCTCAAATGACCATTAATTATTCCTTCTGGTTCTAGACTGCAGTAAGCTATGGGATAACAATCCCCTAGAATTCAGTGGCAGAACTTACTTTGTTATCTTCAATGAGAATAACGTTGGTTTCTAACACGGCCACATCTGTTATTCATTTAAGCTAGAATCATGATATGTGCAGAACTCAGATATGAAAAGCAGAGAGAAAAACAACCTTGGCACATTTTAGTAGTTCTTGTTTAGGTGTGATTGTGGAGGCTATCACAGACGGAAGACCTGATTGTAGTTATGAGCACAATTATTGCAAAACAGTGCATGGGATATCCCTTTGAATTGAATATTTAAATACAGTACATGCAAAGCAACCCATTTAGAAAAATGCTGCTTTCCAGCCTTGAGCCTGATAAGTCCTGGGCAGCTGTAGTTCCAATGTAGCTTTGAGATCAGAAGCCTTAATTTTCTATTAGACTAGTGTGAGCTAACTAATGTCTTGATCCTAATGAAGCACTTGAGTGAGAAATTCATAGCATTAATGTGAAATCCATCCTGAAGAATTTTTCCAGATTGGGACATAAATCTTTTGTGAGATTTATGTGTGTCTGGCACCTCCCATGAAAACAAGCAACCGTTTCAGGTGCTGTCCATGACAACTGGAGTCTGGCTGACGGGGAACTTCCCATAGCTGTGGCACAGCCACCCGTGTGCTGTTGTCAGGAAACACCTTAATTTGTGTGTGTGCTTCTTTTCCTCTGAACCCAGTTAATGTATGCTAGTGTGTGTGTGTGTATAACAGTAATGCAGTAAGAACACAACGCAGCAGACTGCGTGAGCTCATGACATCTCAGACTCTGCCACTAAACCTACCTAAGTGTGGTGCTATCAAATAAGAAAAGCCTAAACTCTTACATCCCATCGAGGTACTACTTCCTTTTTATGAATCCTGCTGCTTATACAAATTTTCCTCTCGAAGCACACACATACGCACACACACATTGTTACAAGACATGTAATTATTAAACCTGAAAACAAATAGTCTAACCAAAATCCAGCTTACTGCCTTGCATTAAACCACAGCCACAGGACGGACAGCTCAGACCTGCTTTCAGGCAGCCTCCTGGCCCCTCAAGCATCCTGCTGCTGCTCCACTTCTGCTCTCTGGCTGGAGCCCATCGCTCAGGTAGTGCTGAGGGATGGCAAGGCTTCCCCATGACAGAGCAGCCAGGATCCTCCCTGGGGTCATCCCACCTCAGAGCCATTGTGGGGAGCTGCCGAAATAGTCCTGGGTTCTTGCAAAGACAAAAAGCAGTCTGCCATCATGCTGCCTGTAACCAACCAAGCATCCTGTAGCTCACTTCTCCTGCAGAACAGCACTGCACCTTCAGTGATGTCAAGACTGAAATAGGAAGCAAAACTGATGACGGGAGAAATTAATGTAAGTGGGAAAGCAACAGTACTTTCTTCAAAGTCTGGAATGGATTGTGTTAGCAAGCTTGTAGACGTTGGAATAACTGTGCTATGCTCATCGTGGTTTCTTAAAGAACAGCAGAGACCAGCTGTGTTATAATTTTGGTTTAACTTAATACCATATGAACTCATGCAGGATTTTCTAATTAGTGGGTCTGTTTTAACCTACCTCAGCTAGAATGCTACTGGACCCCGAATTTCCTCTTGAGCGTGCTCATTGTAAAGTTGTCTCCTACGAAGCTAACAGCTGTAATCATAGCATTGGCTTTGAGTATCACCAGTCAGAGCAGTGTATGGAAATACTGTACATAAGTTGCACATAGTTTTTTATATTGGGAAACATCTCATTATAGTTTTAATACAGAGGGCACTCCATGTTCACTTTAAAAGGACATTGTTTGTTTTGAGACTGAACCTTTGTCTTTACTCCCAGCTTCTGCGAAGGAAACTCAAATGAATTTACATCTTTCCAATCTTCAGCCACTGCCAGATGCTTAAAGTTAATTTTGAATGGGTTTTAGAAGTGTTCAAGGTACTTGGTTTTGGTTTTCATAGTTGCTTTGGTATCAGTTCCTGATGTGTTATACCTTGGGGAGAATGCAGTGAGTGGTACAGGTTACTAAGTTCTCATGGAAATAAGGACAGGAGCTAGGGACATAATTCAGAGCTGCAGAGAAGCTTGTTTGTTATCCTCTACACATTCTAATATTCATAAATGCGGAGTACAGACTACCTACCACTACAGTCTCCGTTTAACCTAGTGGAAATGCAAATAAAAAAAAGGGAATATAGTTAGAAGTAGGTATCTGGCTTTAGTAAGACTAATTTAGCCTAGGTCAAAAACTAAACAAAGTGGTTGTATGTGTTAGTTGTGTACACATTCAAGGACTTGGATTTGGCATGGCCTTGAGCAATAAACCAATTACTCCAATAGAGTGTAGTCTCATGTCTTCAACTGGATACCTTTTGGTAGTTTGATTAACAGAAATAATGATTAAGTAGTTAGAATTATGCTAGGAAACTATTTACTGCACACATGACTATTTATGTGGAGCATCCAGATGGCCACGGGAGCCACCTGGGCATAGGCAGAGCAGAATTTTCCCTTTGCAGAACAGCATCACATGGGGACAAGTGGGGCACTTCTACCTCTCTGCTCAGGCTGGAGGTAGCTTGCCTCTCTCCAGCTAACTTCCCTGAGGTCTGGCTAGTTATAAACCCAGCAGTTCACATGTTCTTCATCTGCAGCATCTCTTGCGCCAGTTTGCATTTCCTCCAAATCCTTTGTTTAGGAGGAAGCCAGCCTTTAGTAGTTCAGTCCTTGCAGAAACTGTATTGCTGACTGTCCAGGGAGAACCCAGGGGGCTGAAAAGTAGCATAGAGACTTCTTTGGATGTCTCCTGATGCCTTTGATTCCTTGATTCCTGGACCCACACAGCTCTGCCTTTCATAGGGCTCTTTGCTCCTAGATGCCAGGCTGTTCCTCATCAGGAGGAGAGCAGAGCCTTTTGCACTGGGATGAATCTCATCCGCTGTGGTGCAGAGTCCACACAAGGTAGCTATAAATTGACTTGACATTAAAAAAACCCTCAAACCCTCCTTTATTAAATGTAACAAAGCTTGACTTCTGCATGTGCCAGTTTGTAACCTCTGCACTGCTGCTAAATAAATACAGCAGGCAAACTTTCTGTCTTGCAGAGCCACAAAGGACTCCTAGCATTTATCTACCCCTGTAAACACCAACATTAGCCTTTGTGAATCTTCCTGGCTCTTTCCTCTGCATATTTCCCTGTTTAGTGGGAGCAAACAGAAGCACTGTGCCATCAGAAGCACCGTCAGACTTGCCAAGACATGCAACACTACACAATTTCCACTCCTTTCTTTTCCCTCATCAACTCAAAAAGAACTCACTGGAAGACCTCTAAGACCCAATATCAATATAAGCACAGGCCTAGCTGACAGTCTCTTACTACTTCTGCTGTGGAAAGGTATGTGCTGTACAATAAACATCAGTGAGGACAGCAGCATACTGTGGTGCAGCATGAATTTGGAAAGCAATTTGGCTTCTAAAACAGAAAAGGCAGGCAAACAGCACTGTGACCTCCCACACTTGCCTATATATTTAAGATACATAGAGGAAAATATATTGGACTGAACAAAATAATAATATAAAAGCATGAGCTTACATATATCAGAGTTTATGAGGAAAAGTGTTAAATGTAATTTATTATATGCATAATGTTTCATCACATTGTAAATAATGCCATTATAGTGTATTGCTGTAGTTTGTTCTTGGCTGGTGATAGAGTTCCGTCATAGTGCTGTGTAAGCTTGTTTTTTAATTTTTTTTTTCAAAGTGTAGTTAGTAAAGATGGCAGAGAGCACCCCATACTCTTGTTTCCTAGTCATTCTAGGGAAAGTAGAAATGAGATGCAGATCTTCTTTCTTTCTTTTTTACATAGTAGTCTTTCTTAAACAAGGAAGGAGAGAGAAGAGGTCAAGGTTAAACTGCCACTACCACTGTATGAAAAACCCTGTGTTCGTGACTCCTAACTAGAGGTGGTGCATTTTAGATCACAATTCAGATAACCCATTCCTTCGAGAAGGGATGCACAGTACCAGCAACGTGGTAGCAGCAGCTTTCTGGTGTTACCTAGTACATCCTTTGCTCGCAAACAGAAAGAGTTGTTAGACCTAGTCTCAGGCCTTACCAGTTTTGCAGCATTCTGTTTGAACAGCAAAGTAAACAATTCAACTTTGAACCAGGCAAGATAACATGCAAAACCCCAAGCATCTTGGCTAGATCAACTTTGGAAGGGAGATTACAGTTTCAAGTCCTTCCACAGGTTACGGTAACAAATCAAACACACTGCAAATGTAAAGGGAACTTGTCACTGAAAATTATCAAAACAAAAATGGAGAGTCTTTTTATTTTTCAAAAGTGAGCTGCTTCTAGTTTTTACTGACAACATTTCTGGCGATTCCTCTGCCCAGCACTACTGAATACTGCACACACGCAACTGGCTGGAGCGGCAGCCTGAAGCACAAATCCATCACAAATAAGACGCACTTGGTCTCCTTACACGCAGAAGCCCACGTGCAAGGCACAGAGACTGATATGTGGGGCTCCTACACCTTTGCACAATATAGGAGATAGATGTGCATTTCACTGAGAGAGGTACTCAGCAACATTTCCCTTCTGTTAAAAGACCTTTTGTTACATTTGTATTGCAAACAAATCCAAGAAGAATTAATCACAAAATTATTTTTTATGCCAATTGGAGAATTTATAATGTTTTCTTGTGAAGCAAGATTCCTGGATCATGATTGCATTCCTTCATCATCCACCTCCCTTAAATGTTGTCAATAAAAACACTAACCTTTCTAGGTAGCATGGTGAGAAGACATTATGTGATGAATATTAAAATAAATGCATGAGGTAAACCTGCTGTTATTTCTGATTGTTATATGAAGCATGAATAACACTAATTAAAATGTTGGCAACAAAGTGCAAAGGAATACAAAACCAGTATTCACTTCTGGTTAAATGAAAGACAAGAAGTTGTTTCTGTGTTTTCTTAACCACAACATCTTTTTCTTTATCATCATTTCCCATAGCTTATATGAATTTGGAGCTGGTGAAATATACATCTCTGCTGTATGTGTCTATCACCAGACCAAGAGGAAAATATAAACTTTTTATAATTTTTTACCTGTAGCAAAAGTTTGTATTTTTTGAATTAGAAACAAACTGCTTTTTGTCTTTTGGTCCAACTAAAACTTTGTGTATTATTACTACTATTATTATTACTGTTATTATTACCCTTTTGGAAAAACTGACACGAGTTTATTCTGGTTTACAGTTTCTAAATAAATTCTTAAAACATTGCCAACAAATTCAGGTTCAGTACCCTATTTGTTCTTACAAATTATTACAAAAAATATTATGTCATAACGTAGATGAGGCGCTTGTGCAGGACGTACACCTGCTGGTACCTGCCTGCGCTGTTACCATAATCAAGAATAATGCGGTAGCTGGAGAAAGCCAAGAGTCCTCCCTCAGAGTGACCATCTGTGCTGCAACTACAGCCATGTCCTGGATTCCGTGACATGGAGCACCTCTCTTAGTACCACTCTATCAGCTCTGGCATGTGTTGGTTTATAGAGTACCTGGGGATGTGCTATCTGGCTCCAGCCCATCTTAGACACTTGGGGTGATTTCTTAGTCTCCAGAAATTTTTGACACTGGAGTGAGCAGAGCCTGAAAATAACTATGACACCAGTAGGATGCCATTGGAAAGGCCGTTGGGTAAGTATAGAAGTCCAACTGGGCAGAAAAGACAAAATTTTGTGAGATGGTTTAAAATGACATACTGTCCTGGAGCTGCACACTGCTATCAAGCAGATGCCTTGAAAGGCACCAAGCAATGCTGAAAAGGTAGCACACATAGCTCCTGTAAAAAGGCACCCTTCGAAGTTCTGTGGACCTTCATAAATGCCTGTTAATAAAGCAGAATAAAGCATGGAGACACAATGACAGCAGCACCAGGGTAAGAAACAAAAACTCGACCTAAAGGAACAGTCAGGAGAGAGTACAGACACGAGTATGGAGGCACCATCCATCAGGGCTTTTTTTCCAGCCCCATCCCCCCCTGCCAAGAGACGACAACTTGGCATCACCTCCTCCATGGCAAAGGGTTTGACTGAGAGGAAGGATAATCACAATGGCTTTAGCATATGGGGTGACAGGAATAAAGCTTACTGTCACAGGCAAAAGGCATGAGAAAGAGCAGATAAGGAAAAATCCTTCCATTCTTCCTTTCTCCCTCATTCCTCTATTAGACTGCAGGCAGAGGGCAAAATAAGATGGTCCCTGCTCTCCCTCACCCACAACCAACCAACCATTGTATTATTCAATCAACACTGGCTTTCATGTACCAGGACATGCTCCAAAAGCAACACAGCCTGCTGCCTGAACGTACATTCACATACTCTGTTAACTAACAACACATTCCAGTTCAGAGAAACACTGGGTGCATAAAAGGATCTCAAGAGCTGTTTACCAAATATCAGTTGTTATCATTTTTGTTAATGCATATAGTAAGAAAATGGGATGAAAGGTACAATGTTTGGCTGAGAACATGTAGCATGCAGTATGGCCAAATTATATCACCTTGGGGATTGCTGTTAAAAAGCACCCTATCATCATATAACAGAAACATTTTGCAATGCCCACACAGCACTACTAAATGTGTGAGAAAATCCAAAATTCTGTATGACTTTTACTTCCCCCACCCTGAAGTTTTCATGTTCCACTGTCAGCTTGGCCTTTCAATTTTCAGCTTTTCATATTAAGAACTGAATTTCTTTCATGTCTTCTTTAACAGAACTTACACAGTTTGAGACCAGGTCTGCAAAAACTAGACAATCCATTCTGACCAGGTTTCACTCACAGATAGCTTTTGGTAGCTGTGGATGTGGAAAGTGAACCCTTTGAATTACCTAAATTGATTCAGGACATGACATAAACTCACATGACATGTTATACTGAAAGCCAGATGAACAAAACTGTCTAGAATGGAGCTCAAGGATTAATTAGGAATTAAAAAGTAAAGGTTATCCCACAACATCCAAAGCCTATGTGTTGCCTCAACAAGTCGGTATTCTGTACTCAATCCTGCTTAAGTAATTACACCTTCACATGCAATTATGATTTGACGTTCCTCTATATTCAGTAACCCGAAAGGGTTGTTAATTCCGGTTTGAATCTGCAAACAATACTCAATAAGAAGAAATCCAATTATGCAATGACAAATTGTGATAGCAGTATTTAGCAACCGAGCTCTGTGTGCCCCTCCCTGTCCCACACGGCTCCAGAAACACTCCCTTCAGCTTCTCACCTGCCTCTCTTCTTGGGCCCCTCTGTGCTGGCACAGCATTTCTCCAGGACCTGAAAGTATGATGGAAAGTATGGGGGGAAGGAGTGCATGATAAATCATCCCCTTCTATGGTATGGCTCTCCCCACCCCAGAATGTGTCATCCTGAGAAGGGGGCAGCCTCCAATGCTGTTTGGGAGCGGACTGTGCTGTTGTTCTTTTGCCAGCTGCCAGGTGATGTGGACCCTGTCACTTGCTCAGGGTTAGAGATGACCTTAGTGAGGCTGCCGGGTGGCAGCCAGGAAGCATGCTTCCCCCTCTGCAGGGGTACGCCAAATTTCACCAATATATCACCAATATATCCAGAAGAAGTTTCTCCAGGAAGGGCTGTTTGCCTTCTTGTATGCCCCTGTTTCACTGCCAGAGCTGTTCAAACAAGCTCCAGATAACCTTACACATAAACACCACCACACTGAACTTCTTCCTCTGTTGTTCAACAGTTAACCTATTTTTGTCTCCCCCCCCAAATATTCAAGTTTCTTTAGTTTGAGGTAGAACAGAGAGAACATCTTGAAAAGCTACTAACAATTACCTTTTCTAATGTAAAGACACAACCTTAAAAACAAACAAAAATTTTAGCTACAGAGAACAAATCTGTTATTTGAGAAACATCAAGTTGCTGAAATTTAAATAGCACTAAAATTTCTGTTTTGACAAAGATTTCCTAAGAAAAGTCTTATGAGGCAGGGAAACACTGATCAAAACCAAGATGAGCTAACCATGAACAACTGGTAGCTCTAGGGTGCCTATGGCTCATTAGGCTCTGGTCTCAAGTCTTAAATATTTTTGGCTTTGGTGTTGGCTATTTCTAAAAAACCAAAAACAAAACACACACACACACAAAACAAGCACACAAAACTAAATCAACCAACCCACCAGACCACCATTTGAAACAGTGCTTAAAATACTTTTGAGTTCTCTGCAGAGATACAACAATTCTTACCTGGAACAAAACTTTACAAAATCTCATTTTCATTCCAAAGTAGGTAATTTTGAAACTTTATGATGTTTTGCTGGACAGGTAAACTGTTGTGCAGTTCCACTGTCCACTAACAATTCATACAGATCCTGGGCATGCATCTGTTTCTGTAAGCATTGAAGAATACCTACTTCAGGTTCAGTGAGAGTAATGTACTGCTTTTTCGATATTCCTTCCAGATGAAAGAGCAATATATTTTAATCCGTTAATGGATTAAATTAATATTTTACTCATAGCCAATAAGCTGATTCCAGAAAGTGAAATGCTTTCTTAGTACATATTGACTAATAAAAATAGCCTATGTAACCTTCTTAATAAAAAGTCTTAGTTTTATTTATAAAATGGTAAATTCTCATATTCTCCCCAAGGGAGAACGGAAGATAAGAAATCCTGCAACAAAAAAATAAGGTAAAAGAGGCTCTGTAAGCCTGTTTTGGTGGCAATGTGAATTCTATCTTATGCATATTGTCCATTTCACTGTGTATCAAAAGTTCATTTGATAACTTTAGATGATTTAATTTTCTTTATGTCATGGCTTTGCAGAATCAAGGTCCCATCTCTGAATTTTCCAACTTGTCCTGCAGGCCAAATGCTAGGCACCAATTTCTTCCTTTTGGCCTTCCTGAAATAGAAAAAAAAAAAAATTAAGAGAAACACCATAAACTCACGAAAATACTCAATATGGTGAAAAAGTCACCTATTTATGCAATCAGTATTTGGTATTATAGAATATCAAATCATAGCGAGTAATGACCCCAGAACATTTGTTACCTGCAGAGTCATTCAAAATTGGCAGCGCATTACAGAATTAATTAATTTAAAACAAACCCCAAAGACTTTCAGATAGAGAACAAAGATAAAGAATACATTTCAGTGAACCTGCGACACTATAATTAAGAATGCCACTTCACCCTTCAAGCGTCTCTATATTGTAGCTTGTGTTTTGCAAAAAAAAAAAAAAAAAAAAAAGCATCTCAAGGCTCTGAGTGACATATCCCAGGTCCTCACACAGGGATTTCCATCCATCTCACCTCCAGCTGCAGTCTTAGACACGTTGGGGCAGAACTGACCCATTTTCAGTTAAGTTGTGCAACTAAAGTCTCTGAAACTGCTAAACACAGTACAAGGTCACCCTTTTGTGACCAACAGTTCTTCTGCAGTTGAAGAAGTTCCTCCTACTGTGACCTGCAATGTTTTTTGGTATAGGACTGTGCACAGTTATGTTGGGACAATATGCTGGGTACACTATGCAAAAGCAAGTTAACTTTAATGATGTTGAAAACAGCTCACCTCTCCTTCTGGTCTTTCTTCTTTTTCTTAAGAGAATCACCTTTGTGTTCCTGTTTTTAAAGATATGCATTTAAATGGAAAAGGAACAGAGCATCTTGGCTAAACCATCTGCACAGCAAACACAGGGTAGCATTTGCTCCACAGAGCAACACGCACATGGAGCAGGTTGGGAGAACTTCTAACAAGTCACGAGATGCAACATGTTAGGGAGACACTGCAGAGCCTGGTGCCCAGAGCCCTTCCTGTCACCTCATGGAACGTACAGCCCTCTTGTCACCAACACGCTGCCCCTGCCATGCAAGGAGGCACAAACCCAGCTACACAAGGAGACAGGCTTGTCTCTCGGGCACGTGACAGATCCTTGGGTCAACAGACAGACTTATGACCAGGCAGATGTGCCTGGTCTGCTGACTGAGTGCACCTGTCGAATGACAGGGTTTGCCCGTGTCTGGTCATGCACTGGCTGCGCTCTGAGCCACCTTACAGAGAAGGAGAAGCACGTCCCCTGGGACAGAGGGTGGCAGGGAACAGGCTGACAGTGCAATTTACCCGCCCTGCAACTTGCTCCCACCTACATGAGATGGTTCCACGGGGAAGCACGGAATGGGCTTGGAGCCAGGTGGGCTGTGCTAGAGGATGCATGCAACAGAAACCTCACCCTAGCTTTAAACAATGAGCAAGATCCCAGATGGAATCGTGCTGATATAAATCCAGCAGAAGATCCAGCCCTCTGTGGTCAGACAACATGCAACAAACTTTAATTGAACACTACTTTTTTTCCCTTAAGAGGCAAGGGAAAAAAAACAAACAAAACAAACCCTATTGATTCTGTGTCATCTGTCTATCAGCCTCAAAGCATGAGGCAGTGAAACCCACCACCACACAAACCTAAGTCTGTGCACTTCATACTGCACACAACCAGTTTTTACTGATGACATTAGTCCTACTGGAGCCAGGAACCCACTCCCTGGGGAGCAGCAGGTGTCAAGCTCGGGCATTCCTCCTGCATCATCTGTCAGGCTCTCAGGCTAGCTCTCACATGCTGCCTTTTTATATGGAAAATGTCACACAAACCTTTCCCTTATCTTCATCCTTCGCTTTTTTTTTCTCTTTCATTTTCTCTTGGTAAGTCTTGTAGTTCACGTGTTCCTTCTTGGGGGGCTGCAATAGAGATTGGGAGGGATACCACTGATGAAATTTTCAAATAGGTTCAAAAAAACATTCACAGACTTTCATGGAAAATATTTTTCAGGTGGTGGTGGAGAAACATTAGGAATGTTTAATTTATTTTGAGTGAGAGGAAGAGACTTATGGTATGTAAGGTAGACACACAGAAAACATACCAGACAGCAGAGAGGGATGTTTATGCTCTATATCAGTCCTACAAGGCTTCCACATACACAATGATCTAGAAAGAAAACCCATACCCCTCCCCACCTCCTAAAAAAATAAAAAACCTAGATTTTTTTTTTTCTTTTACATCACTGATGATAAATAAAAGTGGAAAGTTTTCTCCATCTTTAACTCACTGGGAAACTTAAGTTTTAATAAGCAAGACCCCCTCTCCAATTATTTAGTTTTGAATGGCCTGATTAAAAATTAGTAAATGTTGTCTTCTACCCCAAACAGTCATATTTCATCTAAACAACATCTCTGATAACACAAATACACTAATTTTCCAAACATATACAGAAAAAAAAGAGAAGATAGAACAGACATTGTAAAAGTAAGGATGAAGTTGGAGAAGGATCAGGGTGGGGGATCTTGTATTGTAAGAGAGTAATGCAATCCCCCCCCCCCCCCCCCGCCGCAGTGTTTTTTACCACCTTCCTGCACTATAAAATCAGGGTGACCACTCAGCACAAACCAAGTGACAATCACCTTGGCTCCCAGCATGATAGCACGCTCCTGTTCCCATATGCGTTGCTCCTGCTTCTTGTAGCCAGTGATTCCAAACTTGTGCACTTCCAAACGAGCCTAAAACATTACAGAAAATTTCAAGCATTTCATAATTTGTCCAACCTGTTGTAAAATAACACTTGACAGACCACAACATAGTGGTCATACTCCCAAAGAAACCCTGAGTATTACCCAAAATAAAATAAAACTGAGTTTGGAGCTATACTGCAGAACAGTTAACATCTAATCTCTGGATAGTGAGGACCATCATGGGGGCAGTTTTTTATTCTCATTTTATATAAAACAACACATGGAATGGATCTCCTCTATATAAAAATGAATCATGTTGTCCTGCACAAAGAAGAACAATGAAATGTGCTATCTGCAGTGCCCAACATTTACATGCCCGTTCCTTGGCTGCAGAGCACTTAACTGGGGAGAAACACAGATGGGCAGGTGGTGAAATGGCTTGACTACCTACATATGTATAGTTGGCACTATACAAGAATACCTTGGCAAAACCAGTAGTGAATTTATAATATTTTTAAAGGCTGTGGTTAAATCCTCACTGTTCTGTAGCATCTCCAGTGAGATATTTCACTGGATCGCAGCACATCCCTGAGAAGAGATCAGGCATATGAAACAACTTGCACAGATCTGTAAATGAATCAGTATTTAAGAAGGCCAGTGCTACTTATGCTTATATAAGAACAGATGACAACAAAAAGACAAATGCAAAAAACTCATCTGCTGTTTCAAAACCAGATCTCAGTATGCTTTTTTTCCCCTCCTACATGAGATCACAAATCCAAGATAAATACTATGTGTCTGAAAGAGCTATGCTATGCACTACAGGTACTCACATAGCTTTACACAGCTGATATACAGCTATGCTCCTCAAATTCTCATTAAAAGATCAGAAAAAGAAAGGTCACAGAGTGACCCTTCACACAGAGCAGCTGACAACAGCCAGTACGCTCATCCTTTGGCCAAAAATACCTATTAGAAAATGCTCACCTACAACAGATAACCTTTTCTAGAAGCACTTCTCACTGCTCCCACTGTAGCTTTCCCAAGCATATAAATACACACACCTGCACACTAAAATATTGAGATTCAATAGGTCCTGCTGACTTACTTTTTCAAAGTTAAATTCTTGTTTGTTTGCACTTTTCTCTTCATCCACTGTTTTGGTCTATAAACAAAACAAACCATTTTGAATTAATATAGCAAGTAATATCAGTTTAAATGCTGATTCTGATAGTTTTTTTGGAAAGTAAGAAAATGCAAAATGGATTGTAGGGAAGAGCATACAGCTTTACAGCAGTATCTTCCAGCTTTATTACCTGGATTCACTAACACACATGGTCTCAATGGCTTTTTTAATATGTAGATATGACAGGGTCTTACTGCAACAACCTTGCATAATTTGTAGGGTACCATTATAACACAGAGCCTTTAGCTTTGACATTTTTTTGGATCATCTGCTACATCTTGAAAAAAGTTTCGTAACTCAGAAAAATATTAATAGCTGCAATTAATTTTTATATCTTCAAGTATAATTAAATTTTATAGGAGAAAAATTGCCACATGTGAGCTATGCATCATCCATATTTCCATTTCCAAGTCAGTACCAAACTGCTAATGCAGGATAGGACATGAATTTTAAGTCATTTTGTTTGAGACAGAGATCTCAGTGGTAATAATGCACATATTGATACCTGGTGGCAACACACAGAACAACCTTAATTCGTATCTGCATGGACACGTATCAGTGCACATATCCAGCTTAATAATGCAAGCTCCAAAGGAAGCACTGTCAGCAAATGGCAGGCCCCACTTAAACGCTCTTAAAGCTGTTTAAAGAAACTGTTTGTTCAAAATGCGATCAGCGAAAAGTACATCTTTTCTATTCTGCAATTGATGGAGACCTTCCATCAGCAGTTCTCAGTTTGGAGGGGAACTCTCCAGGAGACACAGAGTGTATCCTAGGAAGAAAAACAAGCATAAAATCCCCAGGGAGAACTCCAAGTCTGCTTGCTACGGCAATGTCCCAAATGGGACGCTTCAGAGCAGTAACAAAACTCCCAGGATTGTTTTAGTTTGTGTCCATTTCCCACAATGGGGGAGTGGGTGCTGAAGCACCTCTCTGAGCAGATGCTCTGCCCGCTCCCAAGCACGGGCAGGGAAGCTGCAGTCTGCTCAAGAGTAGCATCCACTCATCTTTCCCCATCTGCTTTCCAGGGCACGATCCTTTCTGAGGAAGCAGGAGTCACACATATGCACTAAAGCTGAACCTAAATGCTTTTAACGCATTTCCTTTTCACTCTCCAGGACGTTAAGTCACAGGTTCAGGTCCCAGGGTTACATCAGGGCTCCCCTCTGGATCCACCAGAGCCAAATGCAAACTTGTCTCGACTCTGGAAAAGCTTCTATAAAACATCCTCCATTTCAACCACAAAAAAAGTCGGTTATTGTCAGAGCATTTACTAACAAGCCTAACACTGGTCTTTTCGGGCAGAAAAATTTAAGTTGTAAAAAGCATATGAAAATAAACATCTAAGGCAATTTTTCAGAGGAAAACATGCCAGAAAAAGCACACAAGTTTATGGATTCAGCCAACTGCTTGGTCAGTTTCTTGAACTTCCCAATTCCAACCCCAGATACCAGTAGGTGTGTACCAGACATGTGTTGGCCCATCAAAACTTATTTTAGAATTGGACTTCTGATATTATGGCCATAAACATGACTCAAAGAAAACAACCAAGAAGCTATAAAATCTATAGACCAATCAACCAGCAAGGGACCTTCTGCTCGGCAGGGAAGGCAGCTCAGCTTCCAGCCGAGCCTGCCCAGGCCTCTGTGTTGAAGCAACTCAGCTACAGTTTTTGATAGCAGGAAGGAATTTAGCATCAACAGACCAAACCACTGGACTGAAATCTAATGCCTTCCCCCATCAACCACCCAACACTGACCCTCCAAGATGCATGTTGCTTGTGAACAGCCAAATGTTGCCATGATGCCAGAGAAGCTTTGGCACCTCACATCCACACCTACTGCCAGGAACAGAGCAGCACACTGAAGGCTCAGACAAAATAGCCGAGGCTTTGCTTCTTGATTCATTCACTTCTTGCTGTCTTGGCCGGCCTATCTGCAGATCAGTTTATTTCATTGGGATACATCTATTTCAAATATATGATACTTATTAAGAGATCTTCTGAAATTAAAAATAAAAAAAGAAGTCTTTAAGGCCTGCCCCTGGCAGCAGCCCTGTCAGGAATCAGCAGGACTAGAGCTGAGCATGCGAGATCACCGAAGAATCCTGAATTTACGGGCAGCTGTATTAGCAAGAACGAAGAACCTGGGCCTGGGAGGGGGAGAATTACAGGACGTATCTCACGGTTTATGGTGGCAGACCAGGGACCCAGAAAGAAAACCCCAACAATGCAGAGGGGTTTGTTTGGTTTTAACTGTCACCAGAAAGGGGCATCCCAATCCAGTACCCACTCAACGTCAGGTCTCTGGCGTGGCTTTAAAATATGCCTGTGCTTTAAAGAGCCAATAAGATGTTCATCGCTATTGATGCCACGCCCAGGGAGCGCACCAAGCTACAGGAAGGTCCCTGCTGGGCGCCAGCAGCACCCACGCCTGAAGGAGAGCGCGAGACTTGGGCAGAGGGACCCCTCGCAGCCCTCCCACCGACCCAACCAGCGCCCGCCCCCTACCTGGGTACCGCCGGGGGGTGCTGTCGAGAGGCTGGACCGCCCCTTGTTCTTCCTCCCGCGAAACACCACGACCTCCACGGCCGGCGGCGCGGCCTGGGGCCGTGGAAGGGCAGCGGCGGAGCCCAGCTCAGCCCGCAGCTCCCCGAAGAAGTCGCGGGCTCCACGCCGCCCGCCCGCCGCCCCGCCGGCACTGCCCTCCGCCGGCTGCACTGCCTGGCTCTCCTCCTGCTCCGCCGCCCCTGTGCTCGCCTTGCTGTCCTTCACGGCGCGCCGAGCGCTGTGCTCCTCACCTGCGTGCCGGAACATATGTCCCGGGTCAGCTGTGCGCGACCGCCATCGCTCCGCTTCAGAGTGAACACACCCAGCGCCCTCCCCGCCCGGGGAAGCCCACGGTGCCGCCGGGCTCGGCTCGGCCTCACTCCGCCCCGCCGGCAGCCCGCGGCGCGGCCTTGCTCACCCACCCAGGTCGTAGAGGGCACCGAGCACCTCCTCTAGCCGGCGGCACGGCTCCCGCGACCCCATGGCTGCCGCGGGCCGGCGGCGGAAGGACGTTTGACCCCGAGCGGCTCCCGTCGCTCCCAAGATGGCGCCGCCCATCGCGCGGTCCCCCCGCCCTCCGCCGCGCCCGCTGCAGCGCGCTGGGCAGACAAGCCGGGGCCGTGCGGGGCGATGGGCGCCGCGGGAGGTGGCTGCGGGCGTGCGGCCACCGCGGCGGGGTAGGCCGGGCGAGCGCGGCGCGGGGCGGCGCGGCGGAGCTCGCAGGACCATGGCAGCGGCGGCAGCGGCGCCCGGGCGGGCGCGGCGAGGGGCGCCCATGTACTCGGTAGGCAGCGGCGGCGGGGGAGAGCGGAGCGGAGCGGAGCGCGGTGCCGCGGGGGAAAGGGGGCTTGCCCGCCTCGCTGCCCTTCACTCAGAAGCGGAGTGACGGCGCTTGGTGCAACGCCTTTTCTTCTCGGTTTGGGGGCTGCGCTCCGGAGGGGTTTCCGGGGCTTCAGTTGGGCGCGGTGCGTCGCGCACGACCGCCCCGGACCTGCACCCGGTCTGTGGGGCTCGGGTGGGGGCGCGGCCTCTCCCGGGTCCCAGCTGGGGTGGTCGCGGCCAAGCGGGAACGGGGCGACTCCCCTCATAAGTTCATCTTCCCCAACCGCTGCGGGCTCCCCACCCGCTTCTCCTACCCGGCTGCTTCCCCTGTACCTGCCGCGTCAGTCACGACAATCAGACCTCCCGGGTGACGCTTCTCCCCTCACACCTTCGAAAAGGAGGGAAGCGAACGGTACTTCTCTTCAGAGAGGTTTTTTTGTCCGACAGCCCGGCACCCGGGCCTGGCGGAGAGGCTGGCGGGGCGGCAGGTGTCTTGAGTGCGGGGCGCTTCCCTGGGCGGCCCCGGGCTGCCGTGCGGGACAGAAACCTGCCAGCGACCATGAATTCAGTGCGGGAAAATTGTCATCGAGATGGAGTGACTGAAGAGGGTTTCTCCGTGTTATGTGTTGGAAATTACTTCACTGACCTTGTTCTTTCCCTGTGGCTTCTATGCCAGCCTCTGACAAGGAGATTTGGTGTGGGGTGTTAAAGCCCCCTGTCTACTTACACTTGGAAGAGGAAGCTGGGGAGAGAGGGAAACAGCTTCTGTTTTTTGCAGAGATTCCCAAACTTCTCTTCTGTGTCTCCTTGGCTGTGCACTGGTGTTCCAAGAGTATCATGAGCACCCTCATTTTATTGCTTTCAGAGATTGTCTGGAAGCAGAGGAGTTCCAGGCTCCCCCTGTTTTGCTTTTGTACTTCACCAGTGTCAAAGTAACAGCTGAATTTTCTCATGTCAAGGTTACCAACAGCATGCTTTCTAAACGTGCTCTCCACCAATCAGAAGTTGAAGGTGGAACAACAGCTTGGCTGTAATGTGTAAAATCAATGTTATTCTTCTCTAGTGCTTGGTAAAGTGTGTGTATTGGCTCCCTCCATGCTACTGTAGAACAGGGCATGAAAATAACTATTGCCATGGAGAGAAATCAGTTGCACATCAAATCTGGTGAAGTCAGCTGAGCAGCGGTGGCAGAGAGGTGACTTTTCAGTTGGCTGTGGCCTTTGCAAGACTCTGCTGCCCAGAGAATGGCTGTAGCAGTGCAGTGACTGCTCACAGGGCAAATGACACCCAAGCTGGGTGCTGGGTTTCTTTGGGTTTTGTGTAGTCGCATGTTGCAGGATTTAAACTTTGGTCGTTGACGTAAATGTTGCTTAGATTTTCTGAGCAATGACTTGTCACGTACTGATCTAAGTAGGTGTATACTTAGAGCCAACTAATATATTCTGATGCTATTCTCAGGTATCTTTTTTGCTATTACAGAGCATAAGGGATTTTTTTTCTGTTTTATTTTTAATCAAGGCCGTTGATATAAGGTGTCAATGGCAACAGATGGCTAATGCAAACTATTTCCAGGCTTCTTAAAAGTTCTTAGCGTACTTGGCTCTTGCAAAACACCAACTAGTTGAAAGCTGTGGAACAAGAAAGACTGAAAACTGTAATGCTAAATCATACAGGAAAAACAAACAAACAAACAACTTAAAAATTTTGCAGTAATACGGGTCTGGGTTTAATACCTTGTATGGGGTTGTTTTAAAAGTCCCTGGAGAATTTGTTCTGCAGTTAATGTGGGACAATTCTCTAAACTGCAGTAGTGGAAGGAAAAGTTAGATGAGCTACCAAATACTACTGTAGTAGAAGGATGGTATGCAAATTTGACTATACCATGTGGGGAAAAGAATATGAGAGGGTCAAACAGTAGGATTTGTGTTCTCTGATAAAATGAAATTGGCTCTTGATACAGTTGAGGCTTTGAAGGATATTTTGTGGTTCTTAAGTGAAGACATTCTTGATTTGAGGGTTTTGTTTGTTTGTTTTGTCAAATTATATTGTCTCGATGAATGGACAGGATCTAAATGTTTGCTCTCTACTTCCTTTAAATGTCAACTGCTTTGATAGCATTGCTGATGTGGCTGTGGTCAGCTGGCAGTGAAACATGACTCCCTCTCCCAAGGTTGAAAACCCAGCTGCCACTGCTGCGCATTTTGCTTATCTGTTGCTGGTGCTCTCTTGCCTGTTTGCTGGCCCAGCTCTCCTTTCAGTGTTAGAAAAGGTCACTATAAGAGCCCATGAAACAACGTGGTTTATCCTTCATTATCAGACTGGTTCTGCACAGGTTGTATTTAGGGAGAGGCAGCAGAATGAATGACAGGGATGCCTGTGCTACCTTTCAAGTGGTGCTGCAGAGGAAAACATAACCATTTCTATTTTTAGCATCTTCTTCTAATAAATATGCTTGATCATAATCAATACTTTTATATCTGTGTTTTGCAGAGACTTGCTCCAGTTGCCTTGCTTGTCTAGTGGCTATGTCTGCTGTTTTGAAGTTTAGAGAAATACAGGTTTAGTTTTGGAGGAGCTGAGGGGTCATTCATACTAACCATGGTATTATAGGAGATGATAGGAGACATCCCTCTCCAGCACAAGAGATGCCCACTGAGTCAAGAGGAAGAATTTTGTCACTGCTATTTCTGCAGCAGGACAGATCCACAACTAGTTCTTGATGTGCTGTTTGTTTTCCTGCTTAGCAGTGGTGTTGGTTACTCAAAGTCTGTGCCCTCTTTTTACCTGTGCGTGCACCATATTGCATTTTGATCTTCCTATGGCTGATAATGTTTTAATTTGTTTGTTTGTTCCTGTCTGGCTGTGTTTATGTGCTTTCTGTCCAAGTTCGGTGAAAGCACAAATCACCAAGGTCCCAGATGCAATAGAAAGTAATAGGGATTTTTTTTTTTTTTTGTTGTGTTGATGACTGTGTCTTGTAATGTCAGTCATGGCATTGTCTTCATGCAGCCGTGAAAGTTGAAATCGAAGGTGTTTTAGTTAATACCTGTTTAATCACGGAGATGCTGGAGGTAAGGCACTTCAGCTTTCAAAGCCCAGGTGTTCTCTCAGCTTCTTCCTGTTGAGCAGAATTAAGTAACATATGGCATAGGGCGATTTGGGGATGTTTGCAGTTGGAAAGGTGTTTTGCGTGGCTTGTTTTCTTGTTGTTGTTTTTTGTTTTAATTTTTTGTTTGGGTTTTTTGTTGCGTGTGTTTGTTTGTTTTGTTTTCTTTTTAGTTTCTTTCTGCAGCATTGTTCCAGTCAGGTCATATTTGTTCATGCACTCAGAGTGTGGAATGCAGACACTGTAGAAAGCTAAAAACAAACCCCAAACATTGCAGAAGTATTGCATGCGATTATTTTGGTACTGTAGCCAAGCAGACCACTGAATGGCTTCAGACAGTGTCTCATTCTTTATTTGTATGTTCCCAGCAGAAAGAGCTCACGTCAAAGAAAAGAGATGAGTTTGAAGATATCCTGGAGGAAAGGCGATTGTCCAGCGACTTGAGATACGCAATGAAATGTTATACTCCTGTGATCTACAAGGGACTTTCACCTTGCAAACCAAATGCTATTAAAAGTGCTGTTCTCCATTCAGAGCAGGTTCAATATGTTATCAAGCAGGTGAGCCTGGACACTGAGCTGTAAGATGAGGTGGACTGAACACAGTCAGGCTTTGTGTGGCAGCAGGGAAAAAAAGGTGATTGCTGACCTTGTCAAACACGATAGCTGTAGTTTGAAAGATGATCGATCTAATAAATCAGTAACTTGAGAGCTGTACTCTTGTGGCAGGAAAAACAAATACTGATTTACCATGGAGTTGCCACTAAAGCTGTTAGCTCATTCATGAAATGGTATTTTGATTTTGCATATACAACACTTCACCATCTAACTTGTCCAATGTACTTGACTTTTTTTTTCTCCTCCTCCAGTGTCCTCACCACAGAGCAGCATTGTGAAAGGCATAAGCACTCTCCTTCTTAGTAGATGTTTTTGTAGTTTGAGCATGCCTTGTAGGAATTTTACCGGGTAGTGATGTATTTATGGATGCTACTTTCCCTAAAATAATAGTTAAATTTCACAGAGAATTCTTTGAATTAGAAACACTGTCTAAGCTGTAACCATATTTTTTGTTTTAAGATGAAGGGCAGCTCCTACTTTGTAATGAATAAAATATTTCATAGTCAAACTGGCTCATATTTTACATTGTGTTGAAGTGGCTGAAATAAGAGTGTGTGTTAGTTAGGATAGTAACTATTTTCAGTATTCATGAAAAGTAACTCCAGGCCAGTAGAAGTATCTAAGATGTTTTGGTTAGTCCTGAGTGAGTGGCTACCGTAAAATGTTTCTATTTTTTTTTTTAATGGCCAATGTTACCTATGATATATCAAAACCTGTTATGATGTGACAAACTAAACCATGTCCTACAAAGTAGTCCTGTTGCTATCATGAATTGCTAAGTAGTATGTAATCCAAAAAAATGTATCTTTCAACTTTAGAAACACTAAAGCATTTACTGAAAGAAAATACGGAGTATTTGACGGAAATAGGTTTGTGTGGTGTTTTCTCCTGAAGTTCTGCTTTTTTGATGGAAAATTATTTTGATGGGTATTGTCATGGCTGGTGTTAAGTGGTTGCAGGGGGTTAACAGAACTGCAGTTGCAGCCAAGTTCTCAGCTCTGACCTAGAGATTACTGAAAGTGTCTGAGACTACCTTGGGCAATATGCCCAACCATCTGCGATTAGTGTGCCTCCTACCTGCACAGAGTTTACTTAGCTTTATGCAGGCATACTAGAATTTGTTCTTGTGACAAGTTGTTGAGGTTAGTAGTGTTCAGCATGTGAAATTAAGTCCATTTGTTTGTTTTATCTTGCTATATGTGGTAGGTCTGGTTTTCTGATTCCTGATGTTGGGGAGTAAGTGCTTAGCTCTGTAGGAGGCATGCACTTAATTCACACAAGATCAGCTGTGTGGTAAGCCTTTTACTGGTGAACGAGAACAGTATCTCTTTCCCTAGTGAATAATGATAATAATTTTTTGGCTTCCTAAGAGAGATCAGGTTTTTTTTTTTTTTCAGGCTCAAATGGAAGCAGTTTTTGACTTCTCTAAGTGGTTAAAAGAATCAGTTCTAGCTACATGTAGAAATAGGCAGGATGAAGGATAATGCCTTTATTAAAACAAGATGGAACCAGTAGATGTGACAGTAAGGTGGTATGTGGAGGTAGACTGGAGGAGATGTTTTTTCTTATATCTCATAAAATAGAAATAATAGTAAGTGGTACTGGCCTCTAACAGAGTTGTGCTTTTTCTTCTGCTGTTCCTGCTCTTTACTCCTTCATGTTCAGTAAAAGGCATGTTCCTCATTCCATAACAGTAAAAGACTAACTTTTCAATTAAATGTTTCTAGATTCAAAGTATCGAATAGGAGGGACGACCGTTATTTAAGTCTGGTTTTAGAAGCTTTGAAAGGGAATGAGCATAGCAACAGAAGGTCATTGATATGCAGAGTCTGTAGGAACAGTGTTTTGTATGCATTTCAGCTAGCCATTGCCAAAGTAATACATTACAAAGAAATTCAAGTGTGATAGGGCTGAGGTTCTTCAGCCAAGTCTTAAAATTTAACCCAAATACACTTCAAAAATTTACATTGTGAATATTTCTGCAAACACAGGTTGCATTTTACTAGTCAAAAAAAATTGCACACAGCTTTCTTTAGACCAATAATATAAGAGATGTTCCTAGAACTTGAATCTCCCCTGAAGATATAACAGGTTAAAACATTCACGATGTGTTTTGGGGGAGTGGGAAATTGTTGCACGCCTCTTCCCCTGCCGTTGACATCTAAGCTCATTCTTGATTTTGAACAGCTGTAACTTGGCTTTCTCTTGTTGGCTGACACTGAACAGATTCTGCATGATTAGATGCATGCTTATCGCATAAAATAAAATCTTGCTGACTATTGTGGTAGTTTTGCCATAATTTAATTGTTGTAGCACATAGAATGGTGTGCATGGGAAAGGGAGTGACATCTGACTGCTGTTTTGTTTGTTTTGTTTCTCTCTAGTTAGCAAAAGAGACGGGCGAATCACCTGATATTATTCAAGAAGAAGCCATGGAAATTCTGGATGAGATGGGTCACAGTATGCAGTTAGGAGCTGTCAGATTTTTTGCCTTTACTCTGAGCAAAATATTTAAACGACTTTTCCAGAGAGTTTGTGTGAATGAAGAAGGAATACAGAGAGTGAGTACTGGTGAGGGGAAAAAAACGGTGTAATATTTTCATACCAGTCACTTGGACAAATACTCTAATCTTTGCTCCAAGTAACAAATATGAAAAATACCCTTTGAAAAAAAAAGTCTGCACTTGTGTTTATTACTGCATTTCTCAATAAGGGGGAGAAAAGACAGATGATACGTGTTTGAGAGGCAGTCAGCAGGACTTTTTGTACATTTTCCAGATGCGTCCTATGGTAAGGAATACTTGCAGTTATGTGTCAATGGTTCTGTTCTATCAGCCACTGAGAGACTTTTTCTATCTGATATCATAAATTTAATAATTGATTTAGCTGAATTGGGGCTGCAAACCTAATGTTATGTGGCTGAGTGGGCTGGCTTTGCTGGAAAACCTTCATACATCTAAGAATGGTGAAACATTGTGCACCTCTGAGGGAGGAGATGCTTTAAGTTTGCCCCAGTTCCCTGGGGAGCTGTTGTCCCCATTTCATTGCAGGGTGATGCTGTTCTGGATGTTACAATGCATTCCCTGGAAGATGGCAATGTCAGGCCTTACAGCCCCTGTTGGGTTTTCCATCAAAAGGGATTTGAATTAGACTGTCATGTAATGAGGTGACCCTGGCTTTTTAGTCCTGTTATGCTTGTGAAACAAAGGTTGCTAGTCTGAAAACCACTCCTCCACATTTTCTGTGGTTCCATGCTGAAAAAGGTATGGAGTATGTGGACAGAGAAACCACCCTCAAATCAGCTTCTGTTTGCTGTAAGCCCTGTGTAGGTCTGTGTTTGCAAATTTCAACAGTCAGTCTGTAAATATTTGAACAATATTGTTTGTACTGTTTTTTCGTAGTTGCAACACGCCATTCAGGA
Organism: Patagioenas fasciata; assembly: GCF_037038585.1. NCBI lineage: Eukaryota > Metazoa > Chordata > Aves > Columbiformes > Columbidae > Patagioenas > Patagioenas fasciata. The sequence continues at coordinate 49,959,811 of NC_092522.1, forward strand.
GCATCCAGTTGTACTGCTGCCCAGTCACCGAAGCTACATAGACTTTTTGATGCTGTCTTATTTGCTGTATACGTATGACTTGGCTTTGCCTGTCATTGCTGCAGGAATAGGCAAGTATGTTCTTTTAACGATGTTTTCAGGATTCAGAGAGTTGGTAGCAAGAGGTCTTGTAGCTGCTACTATAAGTAGCTGTGTTTAACTTCTGTTGCAAATATGCATTGTTAAAACCTCCTTGAGTGAGATGCTCACAGCTTCTGAAAGCTTCACACTGGTGCTGAGTCCAATCAGAGGTGAATTTTTTCATAGCAGGTTTGCTTAGAAGTACCTCCTCTCTAGACCCAAGGCTGGGGCAAAGACAGGTGTTGTGAAGAAGGCCTCTCTGTTGCTTTTTTTTATGCTTGGAAACAGGTAGAAACTTGCGAAAGAGCTACTGTGTATGTAGAACCTTTTGTGATACTTTATAGTATACAGTTTTAAATGCAGTCATAGTAGCCAGATATAAAGTGCAAGACGCCTTGCACTTGTTGCTGGTGTGACTGATTCCCTTGAAGCTTTGGCAAAACTCTGTTATGTGAAGTGCTGGGAGCAGAACTGGCTGGGAAATGAAATTTCACATCAGAGGTCACGATTTTGGGCATACTTCATTTTAAAGCAGATGAAGCCAGTATATTTATGGGAAATAATTCTTGAAGACTTTAACAGTAACTATCTTCTGAGTTAATGTGCTGTTTGAAAATACAGATTCTGGCAGCGCTTAACTGAGAAACCTGATCTTGGGAGCCTTGGGTATCCACCAGGTCTTCTAAGGAGGCAGACAACCACCTCAGGTCCGATGCAGTGTGGTACTGTGCACTGGCAAGCTACTGCTCTGCTGTTGTCTGCTCTTCCAGTCAAGAGGTTAGGAAGACCAGTAGAAAATGAGCAGAAGCTGGGAAAATGTGCTTGCTAGGGAAGATGAGGTTCTCCTGGTCTTTGAGTTAGTAGTATCTTGCCTCTGGGTGATGCTGGTTAGATTCTGGTGAATTCAGAAATTGATATCTCGTAGCTGCCCTGATCAAGGTGTTGCAGCTACTTCCCTGTCGTGTATTGTTCAGAATCAGCTCATGTGCTGTCTTAGGTATTGGTGTAATCCTTTGTTGACTTTTAGAATAGAGCTTTTTTTTGAGTTTTGGGTCTCAAACCAGTATCTTAAGATACTATTAGACTAGCTTAGAGGGATTTTTTTTTTTTTTTTAGTGATTAACATTTTTGGAAGTGTTTTGGGGTCAAAGTTCTTCAGAATTAGTGGCTTGCAGCTTGATTATAGTGCTGCATGTGTGTATTATTTTAAATTCCTCTGGAGAAAGCAGAATTCTCTATGATTGCATTTACTACATATTGTGTTAGATGTTCACAAGATGCGGTTTACAAACTCACTTTCAAAGTGATACTTGTACTGAGTGGAGAGATACTGTCCTGATATAGATGGTGCCTCTCCTTTGTTTGTTGTTGCTTGGCTTCAAGCAGCATGTGGATAGGTCTGAGGGGATTAGCTAAGGGAACCAGTAACACCAAAGTACCTGCTCATACAGAACATTAGACGGAATTGAGCTGGTACTGGGATCACATTTCTGTCTCAGGTCTTGGGAGCAAGTCAGATTAGAGGCATGGAGCTGGTGAGGTGGTGTGGGCTTGAGGGCCATGAAAGGAGGTGTTTCAGTCCCAGTTTGTGAGATGGCAGTGTGTGGTGGGGACAGGCTGTGGGCATGCAGCCAGCATCCTGGTGAGGGGCTGAGAGTGTAGCAGGAGGGTGCAAGTAGGGGAGGGAACAGAGTCTGTGCCTTAGTGAGAGAGGGAGGATAGTAGGAGAGTAAGGGAAGAGGATGGACCTCCGCACATGGGAAGCTCTGACAGCTGCTATTGCTACCCAGAGTCCTGTAGCCAGTTTCCTTGTGTGTATTTTTCTATTCTATATATATCTCACATATATGTATGTGTGTGACATATGACCTTTGCAAGGCAGTCATTGTCAGCGTTGCAGCTGGAAATGTGAATTTGTTTTATTCAGTGAATATCTGTTCTCAGGTGTTTTATGGATTGAGGTATCAAGGAGGTTGAAGTGGCACATGGCCAGCTGCCATGTAGATTAGTTTTAAATGCTACCTTAAGAAATTTGTTAATGTTAAGTGTTTCCTGGTTTTGATAAGTTAAGCATTAACCATCATTGCTTAAAACTAGAAAACTATAGCTGGTTGATCAGTTAATTTCTGTGTGTTTTAGGATACATTCAGTAGTAACATCTTTCTGAACATGAGTGAGAAAATGTACTTCAAAAACTTAGTCTATATTATGGTTGAAATTTGGCCATCTAAATTATGAAAATAAATTGCTCTAAATGAATGCTGATTACAAAAAAAATCGAAAACATTATAATATGCCATTCATGTCTACATAAGTCTCGCTAGACGAGGAACTTGCAACAACAGAATCCTTGAAAGAGGTCTTCTTTATTCTGCTAATTCAATCAGTGTATTAAAGAAAGTGATTCATTCTGCTGACTGATATTAATCAACAAGTTTTGTGTGTGTGGTTTTGTTTTTTGTTTGATTGTTTTTCAGATTTCCTAGGAATGAAAATAGTGGGTGAGCTGCTACGAAGGTCAGGTGCCTTTTTTATGCGACGTTCCTTCGGTGGAAACAAACTCTACTGGGCAGTGTTTGCAGAATATGTAAAAACAATGTTAAGGGTAAATAAATTGCTGAACTCTCAAAATGTATGCTTAAGAAATACTTTGTTGGAACAATTCATGTGAAATATGCACAGTTATAGCTATGTGATTGCAAGTCTTCACTGTGATCTGATTAAATGTATTTTACCTCAGGATTGCTGTAGGTGAAGATCACGTGTGTGCTCTGTTGTTACTATATTCCAGCAGTAGGTGGTACACAAATTGCTGCTCATCAGTTGCCCAGTTGCTCGTCACGTACCCATATCTCATGACAGACACAATATTTTTTTTAATTTAACTACATGGTGTGGCAAATGTGATGGATGAATACAGGCTTAGAGATGACTGCAGTTAAGGCATGCATGGCTTCCATTTAAAAAAATTACTTACATTTTAAGTACTTTAAAACTATTTGCAGGCAGTAAAGAATAAATGTTTTTATTTTTCTGACCAGTTTTTGTTTGTTTTGCATTCAAAGGGTGGCTATGCCCCAATTGAATTTTTCCTTGAAGGGACAAGAAGTCGCACTGCCAAGACTCTGACTCCAAAGTTTGGTAGGTTGTTGAAAACTTGTAACTTTTAATGATTATTAATGTTTTCATTAGTGGCTACGTGCCTCTGAAGTTCTTCAGACAGCAATGGAAGTTAAAGTGATAGGCAATTGGTGAGGTCTGTTATAGTGAAAAACACTATGGTTAGGTTTTCAAGGCTGTATAAAGAATGGCAATACACGTGTCTTGCACTCTGCTGCTTTTTCTCCCCTTGCCCCATTGTGTACTTAATTGCGTAACTCTTCCCCATTTTCTTTTTAGAAAATAGGTGTCCTCTTAGCAGCAGAGAAATATTGTGAATAAACTGAAAAAGTAATGGGGAATCTTTAGAAGGAAGATGCTGTGCCTGCACAGAGCAGTGCTGCTGAAAAGAGCGCAAATAGTTGTCCAGATGCATTACTTACATTTATGTTCTGTTTTAAGGCTTGGACAACATCTTGTGCTTCTGCTTGCTTGAAGAACAAGCACAGTGCACACATTTTTTCTAAAATACAATGTTTCTAAAATGTGAAGATACCTTTTTCAAAATTAAATTTCAGATGCTTCTCCCTCCTTGGAAGACAAGTGATTCACTTTTAAAAAATTTTTTTTTTTCAATTTTCAGGTCTTCTCAGCATTGTGATGGAACCATTTTTTAAACGTGAAGTCTTTGACACATACCTTGTTCCCATCAGCATCAGCTACGAGAGGATATTAGAAGAATCTCTCTATGCCTATGAACTCCTAGGAGTCCCAAAGCCCAAAGAATCTACATCTGTATGTAAATCCTTCAGAACACAGGGGGATGTACATGTACCCTGTAGCACTAAAATTTGAGTTTTGCTCTTCTCGTTTTCTTAGGGGTTGTTAAAAGCCAGAAGAATCCTCAGTGACAATTTTGGTACCATACACATCTACGTTGGCCAGCCAGTATCACTTAGAACCTTGGCATCTGGAAGAATCAATCGGTGCCCATACAATTTGGTCCCCAGGTACCACATCTTTCCATGGTGTATGCACAGGAAATGTGTTTGCTTACTTCTCACCTATATAAAATAATTAAGATGTTCTCTTGTACTTGTTTTCAACTTCTCTCATCTCCCCTCCATCTGAATATTTAGACTGCTGAACCCATTTTGTCTGAGCAGAATCTTATCATGCTTGTGGTTGGGTGTTTCTAAAACATGTTACTTGCATGGCTTTGTACTTTGTTGGGAAGTTTCCATTAATGATGATGTATCAACCATGCAAAGCTCTCCTTTCTGAGAATTCAGTGGTTTTGCCATTTAAAAGACCTTCCTGTCTCCTTGCTTTAGTACTGCAAACTGTTATGTGACCACGTGCCAGGGAGCTGTAGCTATGACTAGATTGGGTGGCTTTTGCAATTTGTTACATAATGCTTTTGTTTTTTTTTTTTTTTAAGGTAGCAAGTGTACAGCATCAATACAAAGATCTGTTTTTCAAATACTATTGTGAAACTACTGATGTTTTGCTCTGTACCTCTATTCTATGTAGCACATATATAGAATCATCCTCCAGATGTTAGGTGCTGTGAAGTAGTTATGGATCTGGAAGCAATACAGAAGAAATAAGGAAGAATGTGATGTATATTCCAGGTTTTGGAGGTCTTTACCTTGAACTGCATTTTTCCTTTCAGGCATCTTCCCCAAAAGCCATCTGAGGATATCCAAGAATTTGTCAGTGACGTAGCTTATAAAATGGAGCTCCTGCAAATAGAGAACATGGTTTTGAGCCCATGGGTGCTAGCCGCTGCTGTCCTACTCCAGAATTTGCCAGCCATGGATTTTGAACTTCTAATAGAAAAGACCCTGTGGCTTAAAGGCTTAACACAGACTTTTGGAGGATTCCTTGAATGGCCTGGTATGCAGATAAAGTGTTATTTTTATTTCTTTTGCTGTTTATGAAGGATAAATTGTATTTTCTTGGAAGCAGTGTATGGTGACAGCTTTACAGAATGTTTTCCTCAGAGCTGTAAATGGATTTTAGGATATGCCAAAAAGTGATGCTAAAATCTGACAGGTGATGATTTAGCCTGTAGAAGAGAATACTTTGAAAAACAATAAGGTGGAAGCAGAATGAATATTTTACTGTTATAGCCTGAAGTGTGGAATGAGGGGGGAATTATACGTTACCTGTATTAGACTACTGAGGTTTGCCTAGTGTCTCTTTCCAAATCATGTGTAAGTCACAGGCAGTTACGGATGTGCAGCAGTTAACTTGGTATAATGCTGTTTATTGCTTGATATTGACTATAGTACAAGTTGTTACTGTGACAAAGAAATAGTGAAAACAAATGGGTAAGAGAAAATCAAAACCTAAAGTTGTCTATTTTTAGGTTTCACTTTATCCCCAGAAACAGTGATGACTTTGGGGAGAAGGCTTCTTAGGTGGTTTTATTTATAGATTTATATGCACACGCATAATGTGTATATTGGCTGAAGAAAGGTTGATTCTCCTTCCAAACTTTCTCAACAATTGTTTTAAACTTCCCTCTGTGAGCCAAGGTGGCATAGATAATTAATTTTAAAGCCTCAGGATGTAAGTGGCAAAGCTAGCAAAGAAAAATCATGTGTAATGCATGTACATTTACTGTTTCGCTGTAGGTAGACTTAAACCATTGATATTTGCTTTTGTAGTCATGTAGATAATCCAGGATCCCTCTCAGTACTGCCATAAAGAGCTAGGAACAGGCTACGGTTACAACAGACTCTGTCATTTCTGGAAGAAAACCACTTCTCCTTTCAGGGGTCTGCACTGCAGTGAATGCAGACAAGGTCTGCTCCTGCCAGGCTGGTAAAAAGAAGAATTTCGTGGCAATATTTAAACATCATTTAGAACCTTACTGCACAGCAAGCTGAAAAACATAGCACATTTGGATTTGCTTATTTACTTTGCTTATTTTCTTAGCAACAATGAATAAGCTTTTGCTTTAATAGAGTTGTGATGTAGTCAGGGAATAGCAAATAGGCAGGGTAATGAAATAAAGGAATGACAACAGCTGAGCAGATTTTGTTGGAGTGTGCTGGCCCCGCTCTAGGCATCAGTTGCATAGAAACAGGGCTTGTTGTTTTGTTTTTGATTGTCAATAATTTGAAAGAATAAATAAATTTTTAAGGCTAATTTGGTGACATCACCAAGTCAGCAACTACCTGTACCCTGTCTGTTCTTCTGTCTCCAAGCAGCTAGTTGTTTCTGCCTTTGTCGTGCTGGTTGGTTGTTACAGGCAGAACATCTGCTTGGCTGTTAGAAATTTTCTGTTAAAAACAGGAACTGCAAAATGACTTGCTTAGAGTTCTGCTTCCTATTATATTGAGAAACTTGGGAGCTCTATCAAAACTGGAACAAAGTAGGCTGAAGGAGCAAATAAGATGCCTGGAGATACTACATGAAATCTAAGGGGAAAGAATATTAAATATATTTATTTTCTGTTAGGGGCTATATTGATTTTATATACTTGTATTGTGAACACGCAAGTTGTATTTTAGCATTCAATAGGAAGTATTTATTGCTTCTTTCCTTGCTTGATGAAGAGTTCACATTTGATGCAGGGAATGTTTTTGTAGTGTTTAAAGCACAAGGTATTCTAAAAACATTAGTATATTTTCAAGACTCGAGATGCTGTTCTTTATCCGAATAAAGTTTGTGGTGTGTCATGCTGGCCAAAGCCCACAGATCTGTAAAACTCATGTCTGCCTTCAAAGAACTTTTGTTATTTGAAAAAACAAACCCACAAAAATACTACACAGAACTAAAAACAAATCACACACTTCCTTGCTTTAGGCATTTTAAAAAGATTGTTGTACAAAACAAGAAGAGATTTCAGTTTAAGTTCAATCTGATTTATCTTTGAGCAGGTGTATTATGTAACGACACTTAAGTTAGATGAGGCCTTCCTTGTAAATGAGAGTTGAGGAGCAACGTTATAAAGACTTGTGCATCTGATGTACAACTTGTAGTGTCAGAAACACCTACACAAAAGTATGGTCTCCATTTCCTTACTGATGAATGTGTCCATCAAACAGATGTATCCTCTTTTATTTGGAGACTCAGCATACTTGTTCTAGAGACAAAGGAAGTATTTGTCATTGTTAGCAAGTGGAAGAATTTAAAGTGCTTTAATTACAGAAATGTTTGAAATTTGTTCTTGCCATCTCATACTGTGCCTAGGCTTCCAGTTCCTGGTATGGATTATTTTAGAACATCTCTTTAACTGAACGTTTGGTGTAATAATTGGTCTTCAGTGATAACACATAATGAAATACTGGTGCATTTTAGGCTGTTTTCAATAGTTATGTTCCCTTTTGCATCTTGCCAAGTGTTGTGTTTTCCTGCTAGATAACCTGTGTGCCAAAAAAGCAGTCATGTCTGGCCTCACCCTGCATTCCAATGTTGCTCAACTTGTCGATGGCCACGTGGTCCTGAATGACAAAGGGATGGAAAATGGAGCTGTAGGAGAAGTTGTCTTTAAGCGTGCCCTGGCCATCCTCATGTGTGCCACCTACAGAAACCAGCTGCTGAACGTGTTTGTGCGCCCATCTCTGGTGGCAGTTGCCTTGAAGATGACATGCAGCTTCAGAAAAGGTACATTGGGGTGGCTCTGAGAGCCCTCTGTCTTTGCTCCTTGTGCTTTCAGCTGAGAGGAGCATAAGGTTCCTGCAACTGCTAGTGGGAGCTAGTGGGATACCTTACACTCGGGATAAGGTCCTGTGGCATAAGGTGGATGTGTTGCGAGGGGATGGGGATATTTTGTTTGCCTTTTTTGTTTATTTACTCTTTGTTACCTTTGAAAGTAGGTGTGTTCTGCTGAGAGGGCAGGGTTAGATGAACTGATCTCGATTCTTAAGTGTCTTGCTGGTGTTTAGCAGACCAGCTTTTTTAGGTTACTGGTTACACACGGCTCACACTTGCATACAGTGCAGCCAGTTCTCAATCCTTCTTCTCTTCTCACTGTTGCTTTTGAAGCACTTTAGTGTTTTCCAATACTTGGCTCTTCAAGAAATTTTTCAGAATACGTGCCTTAGTTTTGTGCAGCATTTGACTATGTGGTATTTAATGCATATTCTGAGAAGCTACAATCCCCTACTCTTTCCTTTTGGTAACTATTCAATCAAGTGCTTTGAGTACTTGCTGTTCTCTTGTGGTGGTTTCTGCTGTATATCTATGTATGCTTTTAATGTCAAGTCCAAATTTTATTTGAAGTAGGTACTCTCTCTAAAATAAGGAGTAAATGGCTTTTCACTTGAATGTTTTAGGTTATGTTTTTAAACAATATTACTTTACAATATTTTTTTTCAGAGGAAGTCTATAGCTACTTCAGCTTCTTGAGAGATGTTTTTTCTGATGAGTTCATCTTCTTTCCTGGCATTTCATTGAAGGTAAAAACATCCTTTATACAAAAATACTGGTAGTCAGTAACGCAGCCAACTACAATAGCATCTGATTTCAGGGCTCTGCCAAACAAGTGCTGTGTGATAAACACCTACAGTGATATCAGTTTGATCTGTAAGTGGGAGGGAGAATTTAAAAAGGGGTCATTTGTTTAGTTGCAAAACATTGTCTGAATCCACAAGACTGCATATGCAACCTTCCCAAAACCAAAAATCCTAAAATTGCCCAATTCTGAACTATTAAAATTAACTGTAGCAGAAGTTTGGGTGTTTTTTTTGTGTAAAACTACCAGTCTTCCAGCATGGATATAAAAAATATAAGTAAGGTAGTCTTTTAAATGAAGCATAAATACTGTCCTCTTGCTCTGCAGTTATGAAAGAGACCTTAGGCTGTGAAGAAAAAAGTGTTAATGTAGACTTAATTGAATATTGTCACAAAGTGTGTTCTTTCAGCACAGAAACAAAACAGGAATTCTCATTGAGGGTACACCAGGAAAATTTTTCCTAAAAGCTCTTGCAGACTGTAGCAGAGAGGCACTGCTGCTTTTTGAGAAAGACAAACTGTAGGTATTATACCAATTAATGATCAGCCATTGTATGCTCTTGTTATCTTTGACAAATTGAGTATGCAATTCTAAATTTAAGAACCTATTGTCCTCTGGTTGATTATACTTCTTTTAGTGCAGCTGTGGTCAGTTGTTTTGTGTGGCTCCATGTGTGGGATCTGTGCTGGCTGGGGTGCTAGGGGACTGGGCCAACCTCCAGTGTCTCATCTGCTAATGTGCCCTCCGTACCCACCTCTGCATCACTGCACAGCATGGCAGCATCTACCCTGTAGTGTTTATATAACGGCTCTTATGCCCTGAACTCTGAAGGTTTCAATGTACCTGTGCATTAGCAAACTTTTTTTAATGTGTTGATGGTTCATGGTTGAGTTCTTTTACCTTTTTATTACTGGCATTTATCTCATGTAGATTCAGACAATACATCGTGAGCACTATGAGGGAAGTACTTATAGTAAAGCCTGATTTAAATTTCAGGAGCCAAAATCTTCTGCAGAGTGTGAAGGTTCTCGAAGTGAGAACTTTCCTAATGGTGTAACAGTGTCCCTCATAGAGTCTTACGGAAGCTTTAGTTGCATCCTATTTGCTTGAAAAGTTTCCCCTCTTTTCTCCCCCCACCCTATACAACCACTTCTTGGACAAAGTCAGGGTTGTTCCCACGTGCTGCCTGATGACAGGGCTCAGCATGTCAGTACGCTCTCTCGACCCAGCTGGGTGCAGGGGAGCTGTGTGAGCTGCACAAGTTGCAGGCAGCGCTTTGCTCTCCGCAGGACTCACTGTGTGAGTTTGCGCCCATCCTGCTGGGTCAGAGCTGACTCTGGGCCAGCCAGCTGGAAATGCAGGTGAGCACAAGTTTGTAAGTTAAAAAAAACCCACACACCTGCTTCAGCATCACGCCCAAAATAAACCGGTACATCCAGGTGTAGTTTTTATTTGGATTTGAAAGTGATTATGTGTGATTTTTATCAATGCTAAGGTCAAATATCTGATGGTGATATTTGTGATCTTCACTATGTTAAGAGATATGTATAATTTTCATAAGAATATTCAAGACTTGCAGCTATATTAAAATCTCATCGATTCTTATACAGAAGAGAACTGCGCCTTTTTTAAAGGTTGATTGGCACCGCTTGTTTAGTTTTCATTCTTAGCAGTTCTTGCCTCTTGCAGCTTTTTTATTTTTTAAGTACCAAACTCAAGCAGGGAACAGGAGGGTGACTGGCTATGCCTGACTTCACTGCAGAGAAATGAAAGAGTCACTATAATGTTAAGGGCTTTCTTCACAACCCACCCCTGTACTCATCTATGTGTCTGTCATGTTTGTGCCCCATCCTCTTGTGTTCTCTGTGTGTCCCGTGTCCCCTCCCCCTTGCACTGATATTGCCAGTAAAATGATTTTGTCATTGACATTTTCATAATTTTAAACTTTTGGCGATTGTGTTGTCTCTTTTGTAGAGGGTAGGTCAGTGAACTGTGTTATGATTTATTGCAAACAGTGGATGTAAGATAAAGGCAAACCCTGACTTTAAAAATAAATAAATACCACCCATAGACAAAACCCTAAACCACACAACCTTATTCTTACAAAATCCTGAGGCAGCTCAGGCTGGCTGTTACAGCAGCAGCCACAGCTGCTTTCTTTGCTCTTAGGCCTCGTGCATGGAGATGCTGCTGTGTTTAAGAACACCTTCCTGATGCCTTTTTATGGGGTTATATCTGTTATACAGGAAAATTTTGGTTTGAGTCTCTTGAGAACCAAGTTCAGAAACAGAAGTAGTGTGCTGTTGTGTGGTTTTTGCTGTTGATTTTGTGAGGAAAGCTGGCTGTGCTTATTGTAGATGTTAAAATTTCAGTTATGCTTCTCCCTTACAGGATTTTGAAGAAGGATGTTTTCTACTCACAAAATGTGATGCCATTCAAACAGATCAACAGGAAATCTACCCTACTGACAAAGGAAGTGTTATAGTATCTTTCTTATCAGCTCTGTTGAGACCTTTTGTGGAAGGTTATCAGGTATGTTGTTCTTTGGAAAATTATCTTTTTTTTTTCTCCTCTGTTTTATAGGTAAACTATAGGGAGAGCTGTGATACTTCTACAGTATAAACAGTGACTGTTTTCGTGGCTGGGTGCAATAATTGAGAAACAGCAGTAACAGATATCTTAAACATCATCAAGATGCCGACTTCAGCTTTTGGCTCAGACTCTTCCAATTGACTAAAGCAATAACTACCTTGTAATGTGATGGCCCATTGTGGGTTTATAATTTAATGGGGAGTGTGGTGCTACTGGTTTCATTACTCTTTCTTACAAGGAGCTCTTGCTTAATTCATTTATGTGGGCTGTCCTGCCAGGTGTGGAAATGAGTTTGCATCTTGTATCTGATAGCTTTCTTTTGGAGTTATTAATTTGATCTGTATCTCTTTAAATCACTTTGTTTTCCAAGGTTTTAATAAGACTACACACTTATGCTCCTGTAATAAGTAATGTACACAAAAATAGGAGGCTAAAATCTCTGGTATGTCAACATAACACTGGTGGGAATGTAGATGTTTGAACCTAGTGGAATCTGTTAGTGATCTGATGTATGACTTGGGCTGAACTGTACTGATTTGCCCAGTTTTTCCCACTTGTAAAACAGGTATTGCCTTAAAAAATAATACTGGATAATACAGGAATATTAAATTGATATCTAAGGTATCTATTATAGTAATACTGAATCTTTTAATATTAGGGTTCTACGCTCATTAAACAGTAATAAAAATTTCACATGCTTTGGAGTTTCTCTCCTACACTTTTCGAAGTGTAATAATGTTACTTCCTTATGATGGCTTGTTTGTAATTAATAATAAACCGATAACCAAAGGGAAAGAAGTGCTAACTTTTTGGTAAATGTTAGTTAATTTTCAGATACCTCTCAAAGGAAACAAAAGAAGTCTTTACTGAGAAGCAGTTTGTACCTGGAGTCCGCAACTTTGTTTTTCAGCTACTCGAGAAGGGTGTGTACAGCCTTTGCACAGTATGATTTTAAGTTTAGCGTGTTAATGGATAGTAATAGAACTTTTAATTGTGTTTCTGCTTTTTCTTTGTAGGGAATACACAGTGTTATGAAGCACTGTCTTCTGACATGCAGAAAAATGCCTTAGCAGCTCTTGTGCAACTAGGGGCAGTGAAGAAGAAGAAAATGTACGTAACATCACCTTTTTGGTATATAGAAGTCAGCGTGTGCCCTTACTGGCAATTCTTAATGGCTGAGCTTTTAGTATGAAGGAGAACAGTAGAACCCTGACTGCCTGAGCACCACTCAACTGGAGGTTGATTGGCTTTACTTGAGTCATGGTGAAGACCCAGGTAGTTCCTTTCTGTACACATTGTAGAAGCAGAATGGCAGCCCCTCATAGTGAAGATGCTCCTGTGGGACCCAGCAACAAAATCCATTAATTCACTAGGAGGCTGCTTCTGATTCCTTTTAGCTTTTGGTTTTCAAAGTTTTTCCAAAGGCTTTGATAAGCAAAGAGAACATTCCTGCTTATTTTTAATAAGTTACTCTGTGTTTTAATAAGTTTTAATGAGTTACTCTGTGTGTTACAGTAAGGCACATCAGGCAATGTAAGCAATAATTAGGAATACTACTAATTTTTGGAGGGTTTCAGCACTGACATCTTAAAGTAATTTGACTGAAAACATAGACATTGAAGCGTTTTGACACAATTCATAGTTTATAGGCCTAAGATTAAAAACTAGCTATTGTTATATAAAAATATGGTGACATGCATTTCCTGTTATCAAATTAATTTGTGTTGTGGTGCTCCTTACTGTATTTAAAAATATAGCCATGGAAGTCCCTGATACGACAAGTTCCCACAATGTCTTGAGTGTTTCACAGGAGGTAGTTGCCAGCTGATGACCCTGAGCTGTTCTCTTATGCCTCTGTTCAGGAAATGAATTCGTTAAGGTCTGTAGTGCTCCTGGAAAATGCACCAAGTACTGTGTTTCTTACGTCCCCTGCCATGTCACTGTGCTAAACAGATATCTGTAGCTAAAGTCTGCTTTCAAGTAAAATGAATAAATCAAGTGCCACAGAGTTCGACATCAGCTGTAGATTTGGTTCAGTTTCAGAGAGATAGTCTAGAAAATTATATGATTCAAAACAAACAACTGTTCTCTTCCTGCAGTTGTCCCTAATAAAAATCAAGGGAAGAAAGAGACATGAGGACTGTGAACAAGAGGAAGGATAAAGAAACCATAGTTGAAGCCTGTCATGTCCTTAAAATTAATATGTATGCTGGTGGGATGAAAATTATGATGTAATTATGAAAATGTTTAATTCAGGTTATTTGTATAGAAATGACTGGAATAAGAAATATTCATTGAATAAACTTTTTTTTTTCTTCTAACTGCAGGTCCAATGGATTCGCTTATGATGTAAATCAAGAGGCTGTTAATAAAATCCTGGATGTATTTGGTAAGTGTTCTCTAATTAATCTGAAGAGAGTTTCTGGAGTTACGTGCATTGTCCAAAGTAATTTATATGTTAGCTGTAGTGTTTTTCCCTAGTATAGAATCATAGAATAATTTCAGATGGGAAAGACTCTCAGGACCATTGAGTCCAACCATAAGCTAACTCTAGCACTAAACCATGTCCCTAAGAACCTCGTCTAGAGGCCTTTTAAACACATCCAGGCCTGCTGACTCCACCACTTCCATGGGCAGCCTGTTCCAGTGCCTGACAACCCTTTCTGGGAAGAATTTTTCTCTAATATCCAATCTAAATCTGCCCTGGTGCAACCTGAGGCCATTTCCTCTGGTCCTATCACTTGCTACTTGGGGGAAGAGCAGTAATTCCATAGATTTATCTGTATAAAAATCCTAACAATATATTTTTTTTTACAACACTTTTTCTAGAGTCATTGACTTCAGCTTTGAGTTGCCCTTTTTTATTTGAAATACTGTGCAACCCAGTGGACCAAGGGAAATAAAGCAAAAAGTAGTTTAATGGAGTGGTATCTACAGCATTTTCATGAAATGAAATTTTCATGAAACCTCAATACAGATGGGAATGGGTCTCAGCCATCACCATCATCTCAGTCACCATCTTAGACAAGGCTGAAATCCAGAAAGGTGAAAACAATATAGCAATTGGTATAGCCCTTACACTTAGCTGTTCAAAGTCTCAAGCTAAGGAAGTCCATACAGTTAAAAGTATGTAGCTCGATCCCTGCTATGTTGAAAGGAAAGCACCTTTGTTAGGAATCAGCTCAGCAGCAGCAGAGGAAAAGGATCTGAAAGAGTCTGTGGACTCTTCATTAGTATCAGCTATAGACAAGACCTGTCAAGAAACACAGACAATCAATCAGATGAATTTGAAATGAAATTGAAAATACTTTTATATACATTTATTTTATATTTATATATATAAAGCGCCTATCACCATATTGATAAACATTCTTTTGAACCACTCTGATGGCGGTTTACCTTTTTTTTTGTGTGTGTTTTTGTTAGAGGCTAGGATACCTGTACAGAAACCTGTGGCTGCACGACTGTGAGTGGTTCGTGATGTGACTGGACGTACGCGCTGGCTGTGAGCACCGAGCACCCCCAGCCGAGCAGGGAGGGGCAGGCAACAGTGTCCCCTCACCTGGCTGTCTGGGGGACAGAAGGGATGGAGAGGGTTTTCCAGCAGGGCAGCTCTCCATTGCCACTGACAAACTGCTGCCACCCAGGGTTAGATTTGTATTTGTATCCCTACTCTGTGTTTTTTTTTTTTTTTTTAAAAAAAGGATTAAACTTTTTTTTTTTTTTTGGTAAATCTTTAAAGAGATGTGCATAGTAATGGCTACTTAAATACATTTTTCTAGACTTGTAACAAGGAATGTGAATCGTTTCCAATATTTAATGGATGTGAAAATGTAACAGGGAATTAAAAGACTTGCTGTTCAAATTAATATTTAGAAAAATATGTTGCGGGCTGGCTACATGTAAGATAAGGCCCTCATAAGCGAAGAGCACAAATCAAATCTCGGGCAATAACCAGAAATGCTAATTGTTTCTTATTTTAATTACTTCACGAATGTTATAGTTAAAAAATGAATTAAAGCGGCGTGGTTAACGTGTCTGTCATGTCTCCCCAAGCACGACTGGGTCGCAGGCGGCAGAGCGCGGGCCCCGCCTTCTCGGGCAGCTCCTCCCCTCAGGACACCCGCAGCAGACAAGCGGCCGTTGGGCGGTGCCAGGCGGCCGTTGGGGGCGGGCGCTTCCGGCGCGCGGGGCGGCCCGTGGCGGTTGCGGCGGCAGCATGGCGGCCGGCGTGGAGCTGGGCTTCGCGGCGCCGGTGGGACCGGCGGGCGCCTGGCGGCTGCGCAGCGCCTACTTCCCCAGCAAGGTCGGGGGGCGGCCGGCGTGGCTGGGCGAGGCCGGGCTCCCGGGCCCCGCCGCCCTGCGCTGTGGGCGCTGCCAGCAGCCCTGCGCCTTCCTGTTGCAGCTGTACGCGCCGCTGCCCGACCGCCCCGACGCCTTCCACCGCACGCTCTTCGTCTTTGCCTGCCGCGGCGCCGCCTGCTACCGCCAGCCGGGCCCGCGGGGGCCCCTCTGCGGTGAGGCGGGGGGCTGCGAGTGAGGAGGGGGCGAGGACCTCTGGGCGCCGCCCCGCTGACTGCCCCCTCTCGCCCGCAGTGTTCCGGAACCAACTGCCGCGGCAGAACGACATCTACTCGGCCGAGCCGCCTCCCGAGGAGCCGCCACCGGACCCTGCCGCCGCCGCCGCCCCTCCCTGCCGGCTCCGCGGCGGCGCCGCTCTCTGCCGCATCTGCGGCTGCCTGGGGCCCCGCGCCTGCGGGCGCTGCCGCCGCGCTGCCTACTGCGGCCCGGAGCACCAGGCGCTGGACTGGCGGCGGGGGCACCGGCGGGCCTGCGGGCTGCTCGCTGCTGGAGGTGCGTGTCGGGGACGGAGGGCCTGTTTGCCGTTGGCTTCGTTGCTTCTGAGCTGTGGTCGCACGGTGCTCTGATCGCAAGCTGCTGGGCAAGGAGCGTTGCCGTTGCGAAGCCGGCAGTCCTTGTAGCCTGCCCCACCTGCTCGTCAGCGGGATCAGGGCCTGCGGGGAGTGAAGAAAAGGAGGTCGTGTCTTTTTGCCTTGTTTTAGGATTTGTAAGGCAACTATCAGTGATTCTTTCAGATGCTTTTCTTTTTCGTAGATATCTACTTAGTGTGTCATAAGAAGGTGGGATCTTTGTTGTTTCTGAAAGGCTAATAAATTTAAGGTGTACCTTTAGTCTCTTCAAAAGACCTTTCTGTCTTATGTTATAAAAAGACAAAAGGGTGTAGACCAATTTTTTTTTTCCGTTTGCAGGCTACTTTTAAGATGGCTTATTCATAAGCTGTAAAGGAACACAGGTGACACTTTCAGAGGATACTGTGATGATCAATAGATAAAAAGAGTAGTTTCCAGGAGTGTGCTGTTTTAGAGACTTTTTTCTTAAACCATCCCCTCTCCTGCTCTTTTGTCTCATTCATTGGCTTGTTTGCTGGTTGTTAAAGGGACAAGTATAGAGTATTTTAAATATTTTTTTTTAAGTCTTCAGAAGTATAAGATTAATAATGGTGCAATGAAACACAATGTGCATGATGTATGCCCTGTCATTCAGTGTGGGGTGCTAGTCCCAAAAACTTTGAATGTAGGAAGTGGAAATAAGCTGAACATTAAAAGTTGACTTGTGCAAAGCAAGTTACAGGTCAGACATTTGTAATATTTAACTGAAATACGGAAAACCTGAAACATACTAGCACATAGTTAATACAGTTATTACAGAAGGTACAGTTGATGCGTTTTTGGAAACTTTGCCTACTTGCAATATGAAAAGGAAAAATAAAAAATGGTATGGCCTCAGGGTACCTGATGCATGCTTATGTTCATATGCTGGTCAGAATGAGATGTACATGGAGCTGTCAAACTGCAGATTTGGGAGTTTAAAATGCAGCTGCAAATACTGTTCAGTGTGTCGTCGTGTTTCTTGGATTTACAGACCTTCAAAGCAACATATCACCTATTGTAGTTTTCTGCTGTTCTTAATGTAAAATCTTCCTTACCTTTAAATCAGGTCCTTCAGTGATGTGAACAGTTTTTGGTCATGCAATGTTATATTTTATTTATATTTATTTTTATATTTTATATATAAGTAATATATTTTTAAATAGTTAATATCTTTTATATATTTTATATTTATTTATTTTATTTATATTTTATTTATAAATGCTATATTTTTGCCATGTCGTTTGTTGTTTAGCTTTTGGGAAGGATGTGTGATGTGAAATGATGTAATGAAATGGTGTCTGTTTTGTTTTGTAGATAGCTCGGCAAATGCAATTCCAGAGCATAACGACTTCCTTTTTCCAGAATATGAAATTTTGATAGAACCTGAGGAACCAGAATTTCCTGCTGACAACAGTGTAGATCCCAGTGATGAGCAAGGAGCTGTAGATACATCAAAGGACCCAAAAGAACAAGAAGAGCTCAGAGCTACGGCCAGTGCAGGTAAGACATAAGATGCTGCCCGTAATTCTTCCTAATGAAGACATTGTTACATTTTCAAAATACAAAATACTGTGATTTTTTAAGTGTTCATTGTTAACTACTGTTGACAAAAGGCTGTATTTGTGATGCAAGTTTTTTTTATACATCCTGTAATAGAAGTTGCTCTTAGAGGAGAGACTTACTAAGCACCAACCCCAAGAGCTGTGGCTGCAGTGAAACTGCAGGTAGCTGGGAGTTGTACTGTGTCCCTGTGTGCTCCCCACAGGTAAGGAACAACTCCAGTGTGGAAGCCAGGGCCCTGAGCACCTGCTGCTGGTCACTATGAGATTTGGGAGATTGAGTTACATGGTCTTGGCTTGACTTGGTTCAATTTGTATTAACTTACAGATAATTAACGAGTCTCCTTGTCTGTGCTAGAAGAAAACTGTTCGGAGGCTGTTTTAATTGACCTTGGATTAAGCAGCTGAAGCGCGGGCACCTCCTTCTGCACTCCCCCGCCAATTCAGGATGTGTTTGCAGCTCACCACACCGGCTGTGCACACACACAGGGTGGAGAGTTTGTGGTGTTACAGGGGAGGGCTGTTGGTTCCCAGCCGTCCCTTACTGTGGTATAAAGGTGTCTCCAGGCTGCTTGGTGCTCCACTTCAATGTGAACATGGGAGTATGACAGATACAAGTGTCAATGCTAGAAACTAAAGTCTGGCACACACATGGCATGGGTGGCCTTTTCCAAGTGTCACATTCTGAAGGTTCAGTAGCCTCAGCAATCCCTCTTGCGAGCCATAAACTTAGGTTGACTTCTTCCCTTTCCAGTGTTCCAGTACTGACATTTATCTTTAAAATGCAATTAAAATTAGTAAATGAGTGTGTGTGACTGCATCTTAATATGTCACAGAAAAAAAACCAACAATCTTCTTAGTGATTTACATGGAGAATTATTCTTGAGAGCAAAATGCACTTAAAGGTACAATATTGTTTTTAATTTTTGGCTGTCTTGCATTATCCTGTAACCTGTGGTGGTTTTTAACTTGTTTAGGTGAAGCAATTCAATCCTTAGATGAGGAGACATTGGAAGCAATGGCAAAACATGAGACTGAAGAAGACAAGATCTTCCAAATGTTTAAAGAGCGAGTAGCTGCTGAACCAGAGCAGGTCAGAAGATGGGATAGCCTTAGACCTTAGAGGTTCTGGCACAGCACCTTGCCATGCCTGCATAATGTTTCACTGCCTGTCATACCTACAGTTAGAAATGGCAATGGGGATGCCTCCTCATCCTCCGCACACCTTAACCAACATACCCTGAGTCTTCCTCATAAGCAGAATTCATGCTGAAGAAAGAATTAGGCACCTGCATATCTAAAACAGAAATTGGTTGGTGGGAAGGCACAGGGGTGCTGAATCTAAGGAGGACCTGCCATTCTGTGAAGTGGCTCTAACCAAAGTGAACCATCACTCTCTTCCCCAGCCTTTGGCCCTGTTGGCTTTCCTCAGAAGAACCAAAACTTTAGCGAGGAGCTCTGTCACTGTCACCAGCTGCATGGGTGGTTGGTTTGGCTTTTTCAAAGCTAATTTGCTTGAACAAATTAGTGATGACTTTAAAATTTCAACTATTTAAAACAGAATTCTTCCTCCCCACCATTTCTTGCTAATACAAGAGGCTGAAAAAAGCCACATTGTCAAACAGAAACAAGGTTTGTGGTTCCATTCAAAGGAAACATGAGCCTAAATCCATGAAAGGAAGAAAATCTATGTTTTACCTGGTAGCTGAGGAATGAGGCTGCATATCCAGAAAGTGGGAGACTTAGTCTGTTCCCTTCTCTGCTTGGAGTAGGTGCATCACCTCCCTCTCTGACCATCCCCATACTCTCTGCAAGTGCCCCTTTGTTGATAATGCCCAATTTGCTATATAAATACTTAGATAAAGTAACAGAACAACAAAGGATGTCTGAAAATGCCACTGCCTTGGACATTAGAACAGTCCCCTTGCATTTAGGTGCAGAACTGTGAACAGAGTTGGGTTGCATTCCTGACTTCCGTACACTTCTGTTGATCTGTCTTCTGTTGATCTGTCTGTCTGCTCTTCATTTCAAGGCTATAAAATACCTGATGTAGTATTTCTGGGTCTCTTAGAGAAATACGAATTGTTGCAGTTTATCATTGGATCATTGAAAAATGCTGTATGAATACTTTTACAATTTAAATAGTTAAGAACCTGTCTCATTTAGAATACTGCATTTGCAGCTGATGGACTTTGCCATGGGTATTACTCAAAGGAAGTGACTTTTTTCTGCACCATCTTACTGCTTTGTCTATGTCAGTAAATACCAATTTTATACCAAGATGAAAAGACATTCTTAAGAACTAGAACTTCTGCTCTATTTCAGATCATTAGATACTGCAGAGGAGGAAAAGGCCCAATCTGGGTATCAGGTGAAAATATTCCTGAAGAAAAAGATATCCCAAGCTGTTTATGTGGTGCCAAAAGGATTTTTGAATTCCAGGTATGTACATTAATTTAAAGATAATGTAAGTAATGTAGTTTAGACTTAACGGGTTTTAATTTTATAGGTGTTGGCTTATAATTAGAGCAAGGTAGTTGAAGTTGCTGCAAACTAACTATGCTAAATTGTAGACAGCCCTTATTTACTATTGTAACTGCTTTTTCCTTTAAGACTTTCATATACAGAAGTTAGGTTCCTATCTGATAATTTGCACCATCCGTAAAATGGTGCACTTGTGAATGTGGAACCATCTCTCAATAGGAGTCTGGTATTGTATATTTTAAAAATAAGGCCTTCACAATGTACACTGGAAATATGTCTGGCTGGAAATATTCAGCTGTAGGATTTTGAGTGCCAGAAACATATGTATAGCAAATACACTTAATGTCATGCAAAGACAAAACATAGTTATAATTTCAAATGAAAGAAGGCTTACAAGTCTGGCAATGCTTAGTGAAGTAAAAGTTCTATAGATACACAGGGTTATGCCTTTCATTGTCTGTGGATCTGCTACACTATTTTTGGAATTCCAAATGGGTTTGAGCTGCTGTGTTAATAGTTTGGATTGGGATTTTGGCATAAGAGAACATAAATGAAAGCAGGACTCTTCTTGGAGAAGAGACACAGCGAGACGGTAGAGAGCTGTGGCTTGCCTCTAAACCTCTGTTTTTCCTTGAAGATTATGCCACAGCTCCTGAACCATCTTCAGGTTGACAGCCTTGGAGAGAGCATTGACTGGGGCACGCTGGTGGTGTACACTTGCGCTGACAATTGCGGTGCGGGAAATGAATACCTGGAAGAGTTCATATGGAAACAAGACTTCTCTGCAGGCTCTGTTTAACTTCGAACAATCATCTAAATAGAATACTTGCCTTGTTTCAGTGCATCTCTGCACTTGGTAAATGAGTAATTGAACTAAAGTCACTGGTATCTGTGTATCTTTTAACAATGATAGAACTTATCAAAGTACACCTTGGTAGCCTCTCTCTTGTGCTCCACAGGAGCTTTTACTTCAACCTGGTAATAAAGCCAAATGCATTTGTTTAGTGAATTTAATTCACTTCAAATAAAGATTAAATATTTTTTGATTCAAGTATCATTTGTTGGCAACTGAACTTCAAGAACTTACATTGTTGTCTGACAGGATTTTCTTCCTGCTACTCAAACGTTACCATTAATTCACAGAGAAAAGCAGACTACTGCAAGGGCATTAGAATGCTTATGGTCAGGAGGTGTACAGATGTCATAGCGAAGACAAAGCTGGGAGGCACTCCACTCTGAAACTTAAATCTGCTTCTCTTTCTCAAAAGGTACACTGAATCTAACTTGGCAGTTGTTGCATATTGCACAAAAATTGTTTTATCTGACTTTAATGGGTTAAACTTTTCATATATGGAAAAGGTGTGAGAGAAGATAAAATAACCTGGGCAGCAATGCAGCAACTGGTGATATAATGCAAGTGAAATAGAACACAGGGTCACCCATCAGCCTTTCCATGGTACAGTAGGGATTGGATGGAGGATGGCATGCTGGGCAGGAAGCGTTGTAAACCGGAGCCACGAAGAAAAAAAGGTTACTGAAGATGCAGGATGACCAGTGGAGAAAAGTCTAGAACAAAAAGCCAACAAAAGAATAATGATTCTTTATTTATATATATATATATATATATATATATGTATTTTCTGCATGGGGCTCTTGGGTGCAGAAGCAGTTTAAACAATGCCAGCCATACCAGAACGGTCTGTCTTGTTACTTACTGCCTGTAGCAGCAGATTTTCAGACTGAATTGTACCTTAAGTCTGCTGTCTTTGGTGAAGTTTAAAAGTAAGTACCCTCTGCAGGGATTAATCTGATATTTTACTGCCATGTAGCTGCGGCAAGAGAAAATGAAACCATAATGCTGAATTCACTGTAATTATATAACTACTTCTGTGAACATAGCTACATTTGCAGAAAAGGTAAGGAAGGCTTTCTTTTTTCTCTCTCGTATGGAATTTACTTCAGTTACCTACTCCCTTATCGTCCTCAAGCCATTCATGTCTGCTTACCAGTGACTGTGAAAGTTATTTTATTAAAACTGTAGGCACACTGTTGGGTTTTTCGTATTATTTAGATGTTGGAAATACTCAAATGAGCAGGCAGGGAATGCTTCAAGTTGCATGGTCATCACAGAACTTAACTTCTAAAAGGGTTGTTTTAAGCCTTGGTACATGTCATAGAACAGCAAACAGTATCTTAAGTACAGCTTGACTGATTTTATTGAAAACCATCCCACGGTTACTTAAGGCTCCAAGCTTTCCTGTGGACTTAAGAGTTTTGGGGATAAGCTGGTAATAGTTCAGGGTCCTGCAAAAGCACTGATAGAGTTACATTCAACAACGCTCAGGAATGTTCAGTCGCTCACACCACTGAGTGGTGTGGCACTAAAGGGGATGCAGTATTTGGATATCTTGAACTTATTTTGGCAAAGCTACATTATTGAACAGCAGCTTTCTGATAAGATACATGAAACTTATTATTGAAATGCCTGGAGAAACACCAGCGCGCTCCGCTATGGGGAAAGTAGAGAAGACTAAGGAGTAAGGTCACTCAGGACTTGCAAATGGAGCAGCAGCAAATCGAGCCAAAACTTTTGTCTGGTATGAAACATCAACTTAGTACATAAGAGAGACCATAGTTAACATTTGGGTTAGTTTTAGATAAAAGCTGTTTGAAAGAATGTGCAAGTCATAGAAAGGAGGTTACTATTACTGGGAATTTACTGAAGAAAAAAAAAAGTTTATTTTTAGTTCTCAGCCCATAAAGCTTCAAGCACAGTTCAGAGATAAGATTATATACATACTGACTCTAGTCGGAAGGGCTTTGACGTTTTTACAGGAACACTAATATAGTGAGACTGTCATAGTTGGTAAAATACAAAAGTAGTAATTGAAAAAAATTCTAGATGCTAAGCAGGGATCTTTTGTTCCAATTAAGTGTAGCTAGTGAAGACCTGCATAAATCCCATCTGTTGAACATGAGGCAACACATACTTGAACACAAACTTCTTTAACCAGTCCTCTCTTTGCTTTAATACATTAGCAATATTCAAGCTAGACATTGCCAAGGATGTGAGAGCTGGTAAGCGAGCCAGAGCATTGTTAAGATTCTCCCCAAAAGACAAGTCACTTACAGTTGTGCATATGCCATTGGAAAATCTAGATTAAATTAAAAAAAAGTTTTAAATGTATTTTACTCTACCAGCTGGGTAATTTTAAAATTCATTAAGACAGTTTCCATAATTGTATAAACAGGGTTTATTGTACATGTGGAGCTGAAGGAGGAAAGAGAAGGAAGGTATATATTATATATATATATGTACAGTGAGCCATTTTCATTAATAAATTTATTTTGTCTTGCTTAATACCAGAAAGAGGGAATGTGTCTGGCAATAAAGAAATTTAAAATTGAAAAAATTTAAAAGCTTAAGTTCTGGAAACTATAAAAACCATGGTCTTATGGAAGGAAGTTAAAAACTTATATACATGGCAACTTAAGTGGTTTATACACTTGAGTGACACAGTTGCATTTGTCTTTTAAACCAACTTACGGATTTTCTATCAATAGAACTGGCATTAAAACTATTTAAAAGCTAGAATATAAATAAAACTTGGAGGGACTGCTTCAGGAACAGCCCAGTAAAGCAACTCACAGTAACTCAGTAGACATAATCAAGAATACAGTTCCCCTTGAGCATCAGGGAAGTAGGCACTAACTGGGAAATAGTCCAAGTCCTGGTGTTGCAGTTTCACTGGAAGTCCGTCTCGTTACTGCTGTGCCATACACAATACCTTTTAAAATATATCCCTGATTTCTCTGAAATACGTAGAAACTGTTACGTTGTCTTTCTGAATCCCTTTAAAATAGGATAGATGTTTTCAAATGCTTCATAGATTTCTGCTCGTACTTTAGCACCTAGAAGAAAAAGAGAGAATTAAGTGAGTTTGTACCTTTTGCCAAATACTTAACTTTAAATGCTTATTAGAATGCAACTCTACATAAAATCCATGTGTATCCACAAATACCTATTTTTACAATTTTTTCAAATACATATTTCATAGAAAGCACACATTATCAGCCTTCTCACTGCTTATTCTGATAACAGTAAAATTTTCCTTAGCATCTTCATGCTTATGCTATACTTGTAAATGGGATTTTTCTATCCATAATTTATGCAGACCCAACTACACAGCACAGCCCTGTAGGATGTTTCTGCAGAAAGGCCTTACTGGTGGATCTTCTTGTGAGAGTGTGAACATCTGGGGAGCCAGATCTGGTAACGGAGAGTGCTGCAGAGGCCTGCCACTTGCCATAAAGCAGGTCTATGCTGCTTCTGTTGTCTGCAAGCCTTGTGTTTATCCATAGTAAGACTCAGCATGAGGGGTGCAGGTGGACTGCCTGAGGCTGAGGAGGTCCTAGAGCTCGAGCATCTCCCCTTCTTTGGCCGCTGTATCAAAGGAGAATGGCAGCAGCCCACAGCCAAGCTGTCAAAGAACAGTTAGCTCCGTCACTCACACCCAGCACACAGAAACAGGCTTTCAGATTTTGCCAAAAACACTGCCTGTGTTCTTACAGCTTCTTATGCACCTGCACACTTGATTAGGATTCATGGTCATTGCCTATATGGATTTAGTCAAACGTGTGGTTTGCTTTGTGCATTTTTATCCACAGAATACTGAACTATCTGTTCTTTCTTAGTACTGTCTCTTTCCTAAAGGAAAGTACCTAGCAGCGTACATACTTCTGGTATCATTGTGTGTTCTCAGTTATACAGTCTAAACCTAACCTATTGGAGTAAGATACTGTCCTCACTTACCAGTTAAAACCACTTTTCCAGAAACAAAAATAAGCAGAACAATTCTTGGCTTGATCATTCTGTAGATTAAGCCAGGAAACAATTCGGGCTCATAGCTGTAAGAGAAGAGTGTGACAGTGTTTAAACATGCTTGCAGACACATGCTCCAGTCTTTCATCTGCAGCACTGCAGCAATAGGCAGAGCAGATGTAGAGTTCCCTGAAACTTGGAGAGACCAGCAGGGGAGATCACTATGATGGGTTCATATTGGGCAACATCAGTTACAGCCAAGGCAAAGCAGCAATGGGAACAGAGATGTGGGTTTCCCTCTGGTGCAAGGGAATAATCTAAACACATCTGTCACTAAGCTAGTCCATATGCAGCAAGAATGAGACATAAGCAAGCATTTTTTACCTGCTGAACTGCTGGTGTGTGAGTACCAGTCCTTCTAATCTGATGGGAAACTTCACATCACAGCTGCCCACCATGTTCTGAATTTTAAAATCCAAAAATTTTGCAGGAAAACCCAGTTTCTGAACAACTCGTGCATACTTTCTTGCTGCCAGTCTGGATTGCTCCTCACTGAAGTGAGCAAAGGATATGTATATTATTTCCTCAGTTAATATTATTTAAAGCAAATAGCATTAAACCACAAATATATAACTGGAAAAAAAAGAAAAAATCTGTGTTGAGGGGGAGGAGGAGGTCACATGCAAAATTTTTATATCCACAATTAACAACTAGCACTGGTTTGCATGCTAATTTTAGCACTAGACCACAATTAACATTGTATTCAATGCTCATGAGGCAGAAAACAGTAAATTATCAATCCACATATTTCACACTCTTCAAGTAGTGACCCGAGTCCCTCTAATGAGACGTGAAAACTGTTACTTAGGTTTTCAGTGTACAACTTTGAACTACTACTACTACTACTACTGCTAGAAAACGCTTATTTCTATAAAAATGTGTAAACTGCCAAAATCCTCTGCTTGATTCAGCCCAGGCATTCAAACCTGGGTTTAACACAACTGCATGGCCTTACATGCTGCTGCAGAACTTGGGTTTGCTTTGGTTTTGTAAACAGCTGAGCATCTGTTTGCTCCTAATGAAAAGTAACAATTTGAACTTCAAGCATCACAAGGCAAATAAAGCACTTCCTGAACAGCTTTATTCATTCATTTCTGCCCGTTAACTTCCTTCTGGATTCCTAACAGACTTTTTCAGAGCTGAACTTCTCTCCTGCCCACTGGAGTTAAGCTTATGTTTAGTTTTCAATTCTTATGCTTCGCTGATCATGTTAAGAACAGATCAGACTACAGCAACCAGAGAGTTGGAGCTCTCAGCCTGTGACGAACGAAACTATTCAAATATAAAATCACTCTTCCTGAGCCACCACCTCTGCAGTTTCAGCAGTTCTAGTGCATAGTCACTGAAATTTTCAGAAACAGAACCACCATTTTTCCTTCCATAGGGAAGTCCTTTTACTCATTACAAGACATTTTGTGAAGAAAAGTATATCAGTCTATTTGAAATAATTGGGAAGAAAGCTTAGTTGCACCTGTGCAACTTTTTTGTATATATACAACTACTTTAATAGTATTTCTAAAGCATCATGGTACAAGAGGAATTAGCCTGAATTAGTTTGCTTGTCATGCCTAAACATACCTTTTCGCTCCTGTGCACACCATTTTTCCAGAGCTGAATATAAGTGCAGTAGTACGTGGTTCTCTTATTCTCATAATAACAGCAGCAAAACGCTGAAATGTGAACATGGAAACTATTAGTGATATAGTGCTGTAATCATAATATTAAATCCAAATTTGCATAATCAAAGTAGCAATTTACACTGTATTGCAAAGAAATACTAGGTTCGAACACTTATGGATCACTCAAAATTTACTTGAAATGCTTAAATTGTAAGTAGCTTCAAACGCATGCTGAGAGGTAGAGTCAGATAGCAAGGATATTTGCCATTGCATTCCTATTTTACTAAGCTCGTCTCTCATTATTGTTTAAGCAACATATAAATAATGCCAAAATTTGCGACGGAGCAATACAGACCATCTTAAAAATAATTTTTAAAATTTTCCTTATGTCTTGAAATTTAGTTTGTTATAAGGAATTTATGATCTGTTTTGTTTCTGTGTCTTAAAAACCTGGCCAGTGTTAGAATACCAGCAAATAAAACAGCTGGAGATCAAAGTTCTGTGTAAACAGAAGTCACCTCAGCTACCACAGCAGAACACAGCAGCCCGGTTAGCCTGAGGTTTTCTTTCTGAGTACTATAGCAACTCTGCCTGCATTTCCAAGTACTTTTGAACACTTTGAAGCAAGATACTAGAAATTGATGTGGGCGCACACACACACACACACCCCTGTTTGCCTGTTATATTTAACTTGGCCCAGCTCACCATGCACTCCCAGAAGTTGTCCTGCTGACATAACCAAGGCGGTAGCGTGGGTTACCTAACAGCACATTTGTCAAACTATGGCTTAAGTAATACAGGCAAGCAACATCTCCTGTTGATAGATGAATGTACTGATGAGAAGTCAGGAGTGTTACATAACCCTTCTTTCTCTTCACTGGTGCAAACAGCATTTCGTATTGATTTTTCTAGCCTACAAGTTATACTCAGCCACCTACCCCTACCTTAACAGTTATCATTACATGCTCTAGTTTTTGTTGCTCTAATATCTTACTCACATGCAATTATGTAACAGCATCACCAATATAAAATTAGAGTAACAGTTACTCATCATCTGCATTCCTGCTTTAATCTTTGATAACAGGGTTCAGGTAAACTGTAGCAAAATCCCAAATATTAAAACAACAAAAAAACCCCACACCCTAGGAAGACTAAAGCCTTCCCGAGGCAAGTCAATTCAGCTACACAACATCTCAACTTCTACTAGAAATAGCGCCCAACTACTGTGGTTGCAAAGAACATTTCCAAGAGGAGGTAGCTGAAAGAAAAATGAAGCAATGTAATTTTCTTGATTCAACACACAAGGTTCTCTGCTGTTGTTCAAAGTTTCCTGAGCGAAAAAAATCCCACACTTGAACAGACTGCTATTTAGAAGCAGCAAGCAAATTAGAAATTGACATGCAAAAAGAACAATTTTGTTTTGCTATTGCACCAAACCTAGCCATCAGGAGCAAGGAGATGGCAGGAGTATTGGGGAACACCATGAAGTAACAGAGCTCAGAGGGCAAGTGACACTGTAAAAAAACAGTGCTGCAACCACAAGAATTGCAGGGGAGCAGCCAGGTGGAGGAAGCCACAGTGTATACAGAACAACTGTGGCTCTGGCAGGAGCCCAGAGGTTGAATTCTTCCTCCCTTTTGCCTTGTTGGGAGACAGGGAACAAGACTCCACCAGTAGATGTTTCACAGTCATATGGAAAGGGAACTTTCGGAGCGCTACAACCAAGCCCATACGAATAGCAGCAGAGGCCAGCTCTACAACAACCAACTTTGACAGTGTATTACACTGTTGGTTAGGTTCTTCCTAAATGTGCTGTGCTCTAAGTCCACATAATTACAATCTGATGTAAAACACAGCTATGTCAGTACAAAAGTGTTTACTAGTTTGACAGAAAGTTCCAAGTTTATTGAAGAATCTTTTTTTTCTGGCTGTAGTATAAAACTGCATCTACAGTAGGAAGGTTTTTCAATCTATTACAGCAAATTACACCCACAACCAGTGCATTTGTTATAGGATGAGCGCTAATACATTTCTCTTACCTTGGGATTATACTCAGCATTTCGGGCACGAAGCGCAATAGTTTTTAGGTCAAGTTTGCAACCAAGATTCACCGTGGACACAATATTCCTGAAGATAGTTCAGAGAAATACATTAAAAAGACAATAAAGAATTCATGTGTCTTCCTCATTTTTAAGCAAGCTTGATTAACTTCATTTTTATAATTTGTTTTTCCAAGTGAGTTTAAATGACATCTTTCCTGCTGACAGAAGCCCTGAACAGTGTTTTAGCTGAGGAACCTCCTTTTGTAGGGCAGTAACTTCTCACGCATAACTGCTGATTCCTCCTTATCTGCCAGCTATTATGAAAAATGTCTCATGAGAGGAATCGCTATTTCAGTTTGGCAGGAAAAATTCTTGATGCCGAGAGCCCGCCCCCCAACCATCATAGAAGCTGCTGAACATAGGAGGTAATAAAAGTACCATCTCCAACTTTCCTTGGTATGCCCTTCAAGGAGGAGAAAGAGGTACAGGACTAAGGGGAATGACCCTGGAGGTAAACTCCTTGCCAGGTGATAGGAAAGCAGGTCTCACTAGAAGCTTAAGAGAAGTTCCTAAATGCAAAGTTGCGTTGGAAACTTGTTTTCTGGGAAAACCCTGAAATCTAAAGGTACTCAATGGGGGAAATGAAACAAAACAAAACACAACACTAAACCCAAAACAAACAACAATAAAAACAAACAAAACCACACAAAAATCCACATGAAATACAGAGAACTACTCTTTCAGTGCAAAATTTATGCTATCAACCACTTCTCTTTGGACCTTCCATAAATTGCTGTAAAACTACTTAAAAATGACAGTTTGGTGAAAATGGTTTCATACCTAATCCTAGAACTAGTTCTAGTTTTTTTTTCCCCTTATCACAAACTCTGCTGCAGCCATGAACTAGAAAAGGGAATATGGAATATTAAGTACCACTCAGCTCTAGCTCCTAGTTTCTTCCCCTCTACCCTTCTAATTCCCCTTCAGCTGTGAGAGTTCCTGTATTCCGCTTTAATACCTCACAAACAAAATTTTATGCACAGTGAAGTGGAGCTGTTTGCAAAGTGGAGCTATTTGCCTTTCTGTAAACAGGTCACAAGTATCTGATGAATTACAAATGAGAATATCTTTCAAGGTATAAATATTTTGAAATACCAGATTATCAACCCAGACTACTTTATAGCTAAAGCACCATCAACTCCTAAAGTGCACAGAGTTAAAAGCTACAATGGTGCTAAATGAAGACATATATAACATCCTCCACTGGCATTCTTAGAAGACTTATCGTTGACAAATCACTAAGAAACTGTTTATATTAATAAGTGGTTTAATAATGAAGCTAAGCTAAAAATAAAAGCAAAATTTACTCATATCGCTTCTCAGGACCTCCCATCCCACCAAAATGCAGTATGCAATTCCTGATGTGGCTTTGGTTCAAAGTCTTTAAAAGGCTCTCTGAGAAAGGATACACTGCACTAATGTGTGGGACACTCACTGTAGCTGTGGCACTATCCCAGAACTCTCGGATGCCGGCGTTGCAGGAGTTATTGGAGTCATCGGAGTCATGGGAGAGGGGTACAGAGGTGTGGTTCCTGGTAAATGGGCTGTGGTAAGAGTCTGTGAGTGGAAGAGCTGGGGAGTCTGACCAGATGTTCCCTGTGTTGCTTGCTGTGATGTAGATTGCTGTGCTGCTTGCTGCTGCTGCTGCTGCTGCTGCCGCTGCTGTTCCTCTAGGATGGATAGACTGTTGGTGCTCTGGACAGGCTGTGGTGTCAGTCCTGTGCCATACGGCATCATTGGGCTAAAAATTGGAATTCCTGGAGTCATTGCACCCTACAGAAGAAAGCATGAAACAGAAAGCACAGATCCTGTTGACTCCATTTTGTTCTCAAGATAAAAAGTTCTCAGGAGTCGTCTAAAAAGAAATCCACGTAAGTTGATCACATCAAATCTGAGGCTTATAGTAGTAACTCACTAAAAACCAGAAAGGCCTGGGCAGTGCAATTCTGCTATAGAATAAAAGTTTACCTCTAGGAATCTGTCATTTCTAGCATTGCTCACCTCCAGCTAATGATGCTGATACTCTTCTGACACTACTTTGCAAGCACCTCTCAACTTTGACCCACAAATTATCTTGCAATTGTTTGAACAGAGACTGTGCCCATCGTACCAAACACATTCATAGTGCAGCAACAGTCCATGATGTATGTTCATTTAAAGGGTAACCACCAGAATTAAATTAGTATTTCCAACTTGTCAGTCATGTTTCAACTTAAAGGAACCCCAAGTATCTCCATGTTTCTTATACCTCTGTATATACAGATTGATGGTTTTAAAATTCTGCTTCATACTATTATTACAGCCAGCAGAATTTTTCAGATCTCCAAACAAAAAACTTGGAAGTCACATGCAAGAAACACAAAACACTTTCACAAATAAATTCAGATCACAGTTGCATATTAAATAATTTGGTTTTACCTGAGGGGAGGCTAAGCCTTGAGCATAGGCTGGCAAGCTGTTGTTCTGATCCATGATTCCAGTTCTTTTTTTGGTGAGGCCAACGTATTTCCTTCTATTTAAATTAACTTCAAATCCTAGAGGGTTTTTAACCCTTTAAAACATTCCAGCAAAGTAGCCTTCTAAGCCAAGCTGAAAGTGACAGTAAAACATCAGCTCCATAGAACTGTATGTTATGAGTCTAAAATACTAATCAAAGCCTGGAAAGAGAAAAAGTGATACCTTGAGAATAACATCTAAACACAAAAACAAAAGCAAACCTATCAGCTGCTGTTAGATAAGAGACACCCACGTACAAATATATATAAGAACATCCACACAGGCACGCACAATCCATAAAAATAAGTTTTGAGCACACTCTGTAGAACCTTTGCAGCTGCTTCTGTTGAAGGCCCTGGCAGGCAGCCTGACTCACAGGAGCAGGCCTGTCTAACTGAACCCTCCTGCATAAACAACTCAAGCTGTTAATGCTCATTCTACTCCAAGCTTTGCTTTACCTGCAAAAGCACTGATTTTTTTTTTTTTTTTTTTTACAATTGAATTCCACTGACTACTAACTGACAAGCTTACCAGCACATTGCTTGCAAGTCTCTTCCTGGCCATTTTAAGGCTTGGGCTTCCAAAAATATTTTTTCTTCTATGAGAAAAGCATCGCTGGTCAAATCAGAACTAGGAAACCCTCTTCCATCCATGTCCATAAAATAAAGCACTAACACATTTCAAACAATGACATACATTTTATGAGAAAAAAAAGAAATATGTGAAAGCAAATTTCAGGTACATGAGTAAAATTTATGCATGATTACTTTTTTTAAAACTACTGTTGCTGTATTATGGAAATAAATGACACAAGTGGAGAATATAAAGTTACACCTTGATATCAAATATTTTTACATTAATTGATAGCTTTCTGAACTAGATACCTATTGCCCAAAAATACTAGAGGTCATTTTTAGGCCAGAGATAAACCACCTTGAAAACTGAAGAAAGTCTATTCAGGCCTTTTTTTTTGTTTGTTTGTTTGGTTGGTTTTTTTGTTAAGGTACAAGCTTAAATGACAGCTGAAAAAGCATGGGTTTTTTCTCCCTGTGACCATAAGATATTATCATATTTACCCTCACCAAACATATCAAACAGAGCATCCTGGTTTTACTGCCTCGAATGGGAGGTAAATTGCAAGCCTAAACACTGCCCTAGAAGAAACAAACTAAACTCCTCGACAGCCCAGCTGTTTGCTAATAACTCTAGATACCAGGCATGCCAGAACCTGCAGTATGGACACCACCTACGCAGAAATACATCTTGTAACCATCTAACTGTGGCTTGCTCACATCTCCACCACAAACGCTGTGGAACGTTTTTGTCGATGGGACAGAGTCCAGAGGCAAAGAGACACCCTGGAGAAGCCCTCAACCCATCCCCAAACACCCCCGCAGGATTACTCCCCTCACACACGGCCGGGCTCGCAAAGAGCCAGTTTCGGCATGAGGCGACCCCTCCTGCTTCTCTGCGCAGTCCAGACCCTCCCCCGCCCAAAGACCGGCCCCAGCAGGTCGCAACCGCCACCGCCGCGCCCCCCTTCCCGCCCGCCCGCCCTCACACGGGGACAGCGATTCCCGCCGCAGCCTGGCCGCTGTCCGCCGCCATCCCGCCCCCGACTCCAACTGCCGCCGCTCGCCCCCGAGACGCGCCGGAACCCCGCGAGGGGGGCGCGGCCGCCACCTCCCCGCCGCGGGAGCTCTTCCCGCTCCCCTTGCCATCCCCCGCGGCTCAGGCCGGCCTAGAGGGCCTCGACCCTGCGGCGGCGCCGGCGGGGAGATGCGGAGCGTCCCCGCCCTCCAGGCCCGGTCCGGCCCACGCCATCGCGGCCCCACTGCGCTGGCACCCGTCGTCCCCCGCTCCTCCCCGGGGCCGCCACATGCACCGCTGGCCGGGAAGAAGGGGAATTGCGGGCAGGGCGCAGACGGTACCTGCCGCTCCCGGCGCCACCCCGCTGCCGCACAGCGCCCGCTGGAGCCGAGCTGCGCCCCGCGCCGCCGGCGCGCCCCATTCGCGTCACTTCCGCCTCACACCTGCACCGCCTTCCCCGCCACCATCTTCAGTGAAGGCGTGGGGAGTGGGGCCGGCCGGTGCTATGTCTCGGCGCCCACGGGGCCACTGTTCCCCAGCGGTGTTACGTGTGGCTCCTGCGCCGGGCCTGGCCACACGGTCATGTGCGGGGAGATTGTTACTCGTTTTTGAGCTGCACAACTCTCCGCCCCGTGCTCGTTGCTGGAGTCGCACAGCCGGCAGTGCCAGCCCTTCACGGTCCCCGCTGCCGCCCGTGCGCGGGTCTCGCGGAGACTGCAGCAACAGCGGCGCTGCCTGGGCAGAGGGACGCGCTCCTCCTCTAGAGGAGCACACGCCTCTCCTGCGCCTCTACCGCGCCCCTTCCCGCTTGTGGCGCCCGGCCCCGCATCCCGTGACCCACCTCGACGGCCTTGGTGCTTCCTGACCCTTACTGGTCACATTGTTTATCGAGAGAATCCCCCTTTTCCCAGAGCTGCAGCCGCTCTGCTCCCTGCCTGCTCAAACACCAGCGGCTCTTCGATCACCTCACCGCAGCCGCTGCCAACCCGCCTGCTTCCATCACCTGGCACTCGGCAGGCGGGGGATGGCACCGCTTGGACCGGGCGAGAACCGGTGCCGCTGCTGCTGCTGCGCGCCGTGCCCGGGGGAACCTGCGCGGACCGGCACCGGCAGAGCCCGCGGCGGCATGCGCACCGCCCGCTGACAGGCGGGCACCGGCCAGCGCCTCTCCCAACGGCCGCGGGCACCCGCGCGCCAGCGCCCCCACCGCCAGCCCGTGCGGAGCGCGATGTCTTCCAGAGCAGACGAGACGAATTCGCCGCCGATCTCCTAGAGCGGTGGATCGCCACTTCCGGCTCCGGTGCCGCCATTTTGCCGTGAGACAGCAGGGAGCGGGTTCGCCGCGATGTTGTCCACCGCTGCTTACGTCGACTTCGGGCCCGAGATGGGTTACGGGCCCGGCGCGCCCGTGCAGAACCGCTTTTCTCCCTACACCTTTAACGGAGGGTGAGGAGTCGCAGGCCGGGGGTGGGACGGGTTGAGACGTCACCTTCCACGGGGAAGCGGGCCCCGAGGAGAGAGGCGGTAGCGCTGAGTCTTTCGTGTTGTATTCTTGCAGACCCCTGGCTGTCTGTGAGGGCTTGTCTCTGTTTGCGGGTACCTCTTTGTAGGGGAAAGGGGGGCAGCAAGAGGAGAGCGGGGGTCGGCCTTCCTCAGGGCTGAGAGTCTCGCGGGACCTTGCAGCTCTTGGGGTATTTTGGCACGTCCCTGTGGCTTTTGGCCATTTCGGCTAGTTCGGGGCTTCCTGAACTTTCACGGGTCAAAATAAGAACCTGCCGTTCCCTGCAGGGTTGCTTATTTAGAGTGGCTCAGGGAACCCGTGTAATGGTCATATTACCAGCTACTAAACCTGTAAGTGAGTTGAAAGCTGTCTTGTCACAACTGTGAAGTCATAACTTCCTCGTGAGTTGGTGACAGAATCTGGCCACGACAGTATTTAGATTTTTTTTTTCTTTTAATAATGCCTAACTACTTTTTAAAGGGCGGCTGTTTGTTACTTAGTGGTAGCACACGTATGGCAATCACAAAGCCAGTTACTTGGAAATAAATAACAAAGGATACCATCAGATTAAAGAAGTGATGATCATTTAAGTATAACAATACCGATGCTTAGTACTTGGTTGGAGTGCTTTTACTTGGAGAGCCAAACTATTTTAGAAGGGTGAGTCTTTCATTATAGCAGGCATCTAAAATCGCTAGTCCATTGAGTCTGGTTCTTGCATTGTAGAGAATCTATGTTTTACCAAGTTTCCATACAGTTTGTAGTCAAAGTAGAGAATCACGTACATATATTCTCTTCAGTGTGTCTAGTATCTTCTTCTTTCAATCTTGAGTCACGTGTAGGGATGTGCATAGTGGGAAACAGCAAGGAATATAAGATGCTTGTCAAAACATGGGTCTGGGTATAGAACTGCTATCTAGTCTGTTCCTCTGTTGCCTAAGAAAATATTTGTGCTAAAAATCATGGTTATATGAATACTCTTCTTTAAGGACTGTGTTGGCCATTGCTGGAGAAGACTTTTCTCTTGTTGCCTCTGACACACGTCTGAGTGAAGGTTATGCAATTCACTGCCGGGACAGTCCAAAATGCTACAAACTGTAAGTCCAGATTTTGTAAGAATTGATTTAGATGAAATTTCTTTTTTTTTTATTGATGAGCATGTCACATGCCTGGAATGATCTATCACTTTCTTTAAGCAGAGTTCTCAGAAAAAAAGGGAAATAACAAAATTGATTTTGGAGTCATGGTGGCTCTTGCTATAATGCAAGATGTGATGTGGTGTTGTAGATACAGCCAGATTTCTTGTTGCGTGCTCTGGATGTTAGCTAATAACAGAATGTTTTTAGCATGATACAAAGCCTAATGTAAGCTAAGTGTTTTCTTGGCTGGATAATCAAAAGAACTTAATTCTGTGATAAGTCATTCTGCTTCATCAGGACACCTGGTGTTGGTACACAAGCGTGCCCACTGCTGCCAGTTGTACTCTGTCTCTGTAGTCAGCCATCTGGCGCTTTGAAGACATGTTTGTTTTAGGAGAGGTAAACCTGTCAGTAGTTCAGTTATTGAACTTTTAATGCTCATTGCATGCTTATCTTGACTTCCCTTAGATAGCATCCCCTTGGTTTAAAAAATACATATCATTTACATTCTTTTGACTGTAGCAGGTGCTCACCTAGTAGGCTGCCATCAGCTACGTAAACATTTTTTTTAATTGATGACACAAGATCGTATGAACTTATGTTTCTCCTCGCTAGCTCCTTATCGTATCTTTAACTCTCTGATACTGTCCAAGTGGAAATTACTGTGGTACAATCTGCACACTCCACATGATGCTTTTCTGTAATTGTAGTGACAGGCTGAGAGAAGATTTCAATTTAAATTGTTTTCTGAATGACTGCTTTGTGTGAGTCTAGAATTGTGTGTGAATGGTTGTAGACTATAGTTTACTAGAATTTAAATTTCAAATGTGTGTACTTGTAGTCGGTGTTCATGAAATGTTTTGAACCTGAGCAAAGAGCCAACCCTCTACAATGCACCTACAGCTGGATACCTTCTGTTGTGCTGACACAGGAACCCACCTACAGAATAAATGTTGCACAACTGTTGTACGGTCTGAACACAGTCCTCTGCCCAAATGGAGTAAAACTGGGCTGAGGAATGGGATGTAACAGGCTCCCCATGGCCAAACAGAGCCTCTAGCAAGACTGAATGGCAATAGCTTGAGTTAGAACTGCATGAGGAAATTAAGAATTTCTTTTAGTCAGTCTTGCTGTGGAAGCTGGTGGATTGCAGACAGACGTCTGTGTGGTCCTGCACTTAATGAGTCCTCTCCAAGATGCAGGTTGCGGTTGCTGAAAATACATTCAGTGTTTTCATCATAATCTACTGTGTAAGAAAGTGGTATAGTTCATACTAAATCTAAAATCGCAACAAAACAACTACTCTTTATGTTTTACAGAACAGAACGAACGGTCATTGGATGCAGTGGTTTCCATGGTGACTGCCTTACTCTCACTAAAATTATAGAAGCAAGATTAAAGGTAGCTAACTGTCTTATTGTATTTAGAAACTTGTATTTGTAACATCACATTTGAGACCAATAATACATTTTAAATACAATTTTTGCTGGTTTTCTTCAAGTGTTTGTATCCTAACTATGGCTGTATTGCTAGTGAAAGATCAGGCAGGGGAAATGGATGCTGTGTTCTTACTAAATGTAAAGCCACAAATTTAAAGAATGGAAGAGCTGGAGAGGATAATGTTAATGAGGTGACATCTATTCTTTGCAAAACTTTGGAGAAGTATTAATTTTTGGCTTGTGACAAGCATTTACTCTTAAGCCAGTGTGTTTTCAGTAATCATGATAGCTAATAATCTTGATTAGTGTCAGATTCTTCTGTGGTGAGGTTAAAGAAATGTAATTCTGATTGAATGTAAAATTTAGTGTTTGACTTTCTTCTCGGACATGTGGTACCATTTGCAGATGTACAAGCATTCCAACAACAAGACCATGACTACTGGGGCTATTGCAGCGATGCTGTCTACAATTCTGTATTCTCGACGTTTCTTTCCTTACTATGTTTACAACATAATTGGCGGACTTGATGAAGAAGGTAAGACTTTAAACAAAAAGGAAAAAACAAGGGGCTAAATTTCTGTAGGTAAATAGCTGTCCTTTTACATCTCAGGTGTACTGATGGAATAACAAAGTTTGTGTTCCTATTCCTAACATCTACCTTTAGGTATTATGGTTCTTACACAGGTAAAATGTATATTATGCATCTGGGTAGTTTCCTAGTTTCCATTCCTAACTTTCTTCCATTTCTGAAGGTCTGAAAGCCTAAAACCGATGTTATAATTATTTCATTACAAGTGAAATCTGCTAACATTGACTGCTTCTCATACTTTACTCTAGACTGGAATACTTTATAACAGCTTTGCTGGAATTCTTGATTGTGTCTTTAAAGGAGATGTTAGTAGTACTGTTACTCCAGCCTATGAGTGTGATAGAGGTTACTAAATATGACAGTTTACTCCAGAGGCAGGTTTTACAAAGAGATTTTTAATTGTTAGCTAGTCTCTAATGAAAATCATGACTTCTACAGGGAAGCTGTAGTTTAACATATAGCCCTTCCAGTGCTCTTGTCCAATAGTTTCATTTGGTTAGGTTGATAAAATACTGTATTCTCTGGCTCTGAGCAGGAGCTCAAAGGTGGTCTTGTTTAGATAATTTCAACTATTCTCCACAGTTTGTTGTTACCACTAATTACACTGCTTTCCCAGTCTTGCAAAGACATGTCTATGATGTGTGGAGCCTTGAAAGGGATTAATGTGCCCGGTGTAATGGTAAATCTCAAATTATGAGGGTGCTGTAGTAGTTGATAAGAATAAGAGTGCAGGTTTGTGTGCCTGGGCTCAATTTGGGTGCAGCAAGATTGATTTGTTCTGATGTAGTGTTACTTTTGGGATCTCTGCTGGCTTTTTGAGGGCTGGTGAGCTACCTGCGCTGTGCTTCCATGTGTCCTGGACACTTTGTTAAATTAGGTACAGCCTGTCTGAACAGAAAGGATGAGTTTGGCCAGGTGCTGCGTTTTGACTAGTGTGTCCTCATCAAATGCTGATGCATCAGAGCTACAGTGCGTCTGCATCTGTGATGCTGGCACAAGCTAATAAGCTTTGTGCAACCTGACCTGACTGCAGAGGGGAGTGCGTAAAAGACCAGAGCATCATCCCTTGTTCCAGGAAAGCAATGCAAAGACATCCAAGCACACTCTGAAGGTAATTCAAGAACCATATTGTTCAAGAATGATGGCTGAACTGCCTATTTTTGCTAGCTTTAGAACCAGCAGAGCTCTT
The DNA here is from genome assembly GCF_037038585.1 of Patagioenas fasciata. NCBI lineage: Eukaryota > Metazoa > Chordata > Aves > Columbiformes > Columbidae > Patagioenas > Patagioenas fasciata. The sequence continues at coordinate 49,998,633 of NC_092522.1, forward strand.
TGTGTGGCACTGTGCTCTAACACATTCTCCTCCTTTAATTATTCTGCATCAGCATTTTTTCCTGTGGTAAGTACTGTAGAAAACATCTGTTAGAGCATGGTTACAGCTTAAATATTGAAAACAACCTTGCATATAGTACCAGGTCACAACCCTAGTGAGCCTGCCGTAGAAAGCATGGTCTGAACATCCTGCAGTATTATTTGGTAAAGGTTTGCTGAATTCTGTGGTACTCCAGAGACTACTTATGGAGAGAGCTGGTGTCTGATGTAAATGCTTATCTGTATTGAGAATCTTTCTGCATTGTGATTACATACTTTTTTTTTTTCTTCAGGGAAGGGAGCAGTGTATAGCTTTGATCCGGTGGGCTCATACCAGAGAGATTCTTTCAAAGCAGCTGGATCAGCAAGTGCCATGCTGCAACCCTTGCTTGATAACCAGGTAAATAGTTGTGTGAGGTTGGGCTTTTTGTTTTTCTTTTTTTAATGATCTCAGTAAACGTTGTGACGTTCAAATTAATGTAGCTTGACTTTTGGGGAATATTACTTTTGCCAGAAATTTTAAATGTATTACAGGTAGGACTGTTAATCTATGTGTTTATAAATTATCTGGCTCTACCTTTTCAGGAGAAATCAAAGTTTTGCTTTAGAATCTGTTCAGGTTTTTAATATGATACAAACAGCAAACTGCCTGTTTAAAATACAGGTAAATGTTTTAATTGGGGAATTATGTTGTTTTGATGTTGTGTTTGTTTGTTTTTTTTTTTCCCCTAGCTGATAGCATAAATATGCCTGTTTTACTCATTATATTCTCCACTATTGGTATTATTTAGTCAGTTGAGCCTGATGTCAACTTTTGTGTTTAAAAAAGCCATAGGCATTCGTAGTTCTTATCAGGTGAGAAGGGAGTAGTGGCTTTTCTCTAAAACAAAACCAAAACAAAACAAAACAACCTCTAAACTTTGACTTAGTTTTGGACTCTATTAACTGCAGAAGAATTGTCATCAGTTGCTTTTTATTGCTTATGAGTTTGAGCCATAGTAAGTGACCCTTCCTGTCCTTTTCCAGTTCTGATGTTTAAGTGGACACTTAAGTTTTTATCACCTAAAATACACTATTTAGTAGGACCAGTTATGTCCTGATAAAAACTGTTATTTTTGAATTCGAGATATGTTTAGGAATATTTGCTTTTAATAAATGATCCTAAGTACGAAGTGACTAGAGAAAAAGCTTGTGTGCAGTTTTGGTAGTGCTACCTCAGTGAGAAATTTCTAAAGAGTGAGATCAATTCAGATCTGCGTGTTCATTGAGATCTCACGTGTGCTGAATGGGTGGGAGGAGTTGTGCTGGCCGTCTGCTGGGTGTGCTTCCAGTCACTTTTGTAAGAGGATCAGCACTTGCAAAATTCTGATCATGCAGCTGTAAACTGTGGAGGAATACTTTTGCCAGCTTTGGTTTCTGAAACAGATCAACCATTTCTTCTAAGTTGCCTAAATCTGCTCATTCTAGTGCAGAGACTGAAACAACTTTTGTGCTAGATGGATCATTCTTCCTTTAAAATGCATTTTCCACTTTTCTTAGATTGGCTTCAAGAACATGCAAAATGTGGAACATTTACCTCTGACCCTGGAGAAGGCTTTGCAGCTGGTTAAAGATGTCTTTATTTCTGCTGCTGAGAGAGACGTGTACACTGGGGATGCGCTTAAGATTTGCATTGTGACAAAAGATGGAATCAAAGAGGAAACTGTCCAATTACGAAAAGACTAATTCAGTTCACTTATAAACATGTAATCTGTGATGTACAATTTATCTGTATTATGAAGACTTTTGTCCTATTAAATTTTTTCAAGAAGTTCAAATACTTTAGTCCTGAGTATTTTCAACCTTGTTAGAAGTGCCAGTGTTTTTTGGAAACCAGAGTGGTTCATGGTAAGGAAGCGGCTAAAAGTTACAAGTCAGTTTCATTCATTTCATCTTAATCTGTTGATCAATCTAATTACAATGTCAGTTTAATCCACTTTTTGCAATCCCTTATGCTACAATGTGGAGGAGTTTAAACTTACTAAAATTTAGGTTCATAGACTTTTCTGATCACAATTTCAGTTTAGCCTTGGTTTAGTGAGAAAAGCATTTGTTGTGTTTGTGCTGCCTTCTCTGCACTTCACAGCTTGCTTTTTCCTGTCTTCTCCTTTATCTCTCCGACATGCTATCCTGGCATTTGACCTCTCTGTACTTATTTAGAGAGACTATAAATATGAGTCACCTGAAACCAATTTCTTTGTGTAAGAGGGAAAAATGTTAAATGGGATCTTCCAAAGTTAAGTCCTGGACTCTGCATCTGGGTTCACCTCTATGTGTTTCTATTCGGTTAATGGCAAAAATCTGAAGCATCATCCTTTTCTTACTGCTGATGGAAAATAACTTAATATGCAGATTTCTGAATGCCTGTTAATGTCCAAGGGCTTTGATAGCCCTACTGCTGCTTTGGATTCTTGGGAAACTGCATGAAGTGTAGACTGATGTGCTGTATAGCACTCCTGGAAACTGGCTTGAGTACTAGGACCTTCAGAAAAGCAGAGCTACATCATCAAGGGCAAAATAATTTCTTGCCCAGGAATCTTTTACAGTCTGTAGCTATTTAGAAAAGTACACGTAAAATATCTCGTTGCTTGATGTGGCACACTTCTTTTTTGAACAAACAGTTTTGCTGATGCAGTTGACTATACAGTAACCTTCTTTCCTGTTTGGACGTGGCTGACTGCCTCCTGTGCAGCATTTGAGGTGCTGTATGTTTTCCCTCGCTCTGGCTCGTCTTCACCAGTGGTGGTGGTCTCAGGCTTTCTGGCCTGTTGGAGTAGCCGGTAGTGTTTTTGAAATTCGGTAGTCAAAAGCTGGTGCATGTGAACTGATGGTGGCTCCAACAGGTGCCAGTTCCCGAAGTGTCCCCTGGGTGCCACTGTTGGGCAGAGTAAGGAGGGAACTGCATAGCTGGGCAGTAAGGAAAGAGCCCAGCGTCCCGGTCTGAATGACACTTGACACACCTGTCAGCACTTCCAGATGGGTTCAGGTTACTTAATGCGATGTTTAACATTATTTGCAAAAGTCATATGAAGTGGACAAGGTTTTTATGAATGACTGTGTAGCTGTTCGCTGTTTTGTACTGATCAAACCACACACGATGCAATCATTCTAAGAACAGAAAGCTTATCTATATTTGAAGTACAAATCAGCAATAGCAAATTAAATTCAGGCTCTATTACTTCTATAAGATTCAATTAAAGCACTTTAAGCGCGGCTATCTGAGACCAGATTTATGTTCAATTGCTCGAGTGTTTTGCAACAGATTTTTACAGCTTTAGGCAAAGTTGGTGAAGTCTTGTGAAACTGAATAGTATTTAAACTGCAAAGAAAAGCAGCTGAGGGTAACAAGTTGACATGCCTGTGCTTGAGAAAGGTTTGTTTGCAGTATGCAAGATCTCCACAGTGAAGGGAAGGGCAAGTAACAAAGGGAACTATAATTTGTACCTGAATGAATTTAACGCTCTTGCAGGATGCCACATGTGTAGAAGAGTTACACTGATACAATTAAAAAAAAATTGGATGCTTTTATATGTAAGGGTAAATTTTACATCCAAAATAAATGCACTGATTAAATTTAAAAAAAAATTGGATGCAAACTGCAAACAGATTTTAGGAATTACTTTTTTTAGTTTGAGGTGTCTAGGCCTGTCCTTACGTTGTTTTAGTAGACATAAGAGGTGAGTGTTTAGGCCTCATTTGCAGTCTCAGGAGAGATACAACAGCAGGTACCAGTGATGCAAGTGTTCTGCCGCCAAGCGCAAGTGCTATCCTGTTGGAGCACTTGTGCAGGCGACGTGGCTGTTTTGTATCCTTTTGAGCTTTCTGTGTCCCTGCAGAGTACATCTGGCTGAAGAAACAGGAGGGGATGAAAGCTTTTTCACAGGGCCACTGGGCTGAAAATACCAAATTTCTTTTACAGGAGGTAGCACTACATTCACTCCCTCTGTAGATGGGTTTGGAACCAGTGATGTGGGAAGGTTTGTTTCCCAATTTGTTTTTAACTTCCCTGTTATGCCCTTCCCTGATGTCATCACTGCTGATGCTCAGAGTCAGGTGCTGCAGGAGAGACACAAGATGTGTGAACATGAAAATGTTCATGGGCTGCTCAGCTAGGTGTTGCTTGCTTGCTCATTAGTATTAAAACACATTCAAAAATTACAGTTGTCAGATATGTCTTACAGATAAAAGGCACCATGAGATGGGCTTTTTTGTTTGTTTTTAATCCACCAAGTTACTCAGCTTTGTGAAGATCATTGTCAGCTAGGGCTGGAAGGTAGCAATGCCCTGGCTGTCTCCAACCCTCCTTAGTTCTGTGCCTGTACTTCCTCTGTGTAAATCAGGTCAGTAGTCATCTCATACCATGCCTACAATTTAAATTAATGAAGCACTTTGAGCACTATCTAGTTACAGAACTGTCTAGGCAAGTGGACTATAGCAGTACAGCTTGGCAAAACAAATGCAACAATAAATACCACTTTGGGTTGCTAGAAGCTGAAGTTGGGGTTTGGCAGATCTACTTGGCCTGGGATTAGATGTCTTTAATACAATTTTATGTCAGAGAAAGGAGGGAGAGGGAAGATTTTAATCTTGCAATACTTGTTCTTAATATGAAACACGTTATGTGTGTCTTTCAAAAGAGAGCTGTACTGCAGGATTTGACTGAGCTTGGAGGGAGCACTTCTAAGTTGCCGGTGATGGGGTGTATAACAAGCTCAGTAGCATCAGCAGCCAGCTCGATGTCACCTGCAGCGATACTAAGGGCCCCCATAAGATGGCAATAGTTAGTTGCCAGCACAGGCTTTAACAGTTACACACGGTGTGAGTAAAAATAGCCATACATACTTTACTGGTTTTCCTCTACAATGTGCTTTGTGGTACTGTTTATTGAGGAGATGGGAGGCTTTATTTTGATCTCAGCCAAATGGCAGAATTGGCCTTAAAAACTAGGTTGGTAGTAAAGTAGACCTAACTTTATTTTTGGATGGATTTTCGGCAATATCGACCTTAAAAATAGGATTGTAGTAAAGCAGACCTAGCTTTATTTTTGGACGTGTTTTCAGCAATATTATTTGTGCATCAAATCTATTTTGAGAGCAGGGGAGTGAGCTTGTTACTATGGAAAGCGAAAGTGCATGATGGGACAAATATGTTGCATGTTTACTTTTCAAAGTTTAGTTCACTATATCGCTCAAGGATAAGTTTAATTTTCCTTTAACTAAAACCAAGACTTTTGTAAGGTTGAATCATAAAATGTTTTATAAATCAAATACTGAACTTTCTCACTCTAGGATGACATTTTTGCTTTTACAGTGAGATATGCCTGTAATGCTACATATACCTCAGTGTGCTGGGAGGCAGGAACAGGCTGCTTCTGTTTTATTGCCATTTCCCAGAGAAAACCATTTAAATGGAAATTATAAAACACTATTTTAAGTACAGCAGTTTGAAGTGGTCTTACTGCAACAACATACTCCTTTGCATTATTGATTTACTTAGGGAGCAAAGTTGTAATTTCCCACATTTGAAAAACTCTTTTTTGATACCCTAGAATCATCTGTCCTGGAAACTAGGGGAGAGCTGCCTTGGTGAGTCATCTCAATTGAGTGATTCACAATTCTACAAACCTAAACTTGGGGAGAAGTGGCAGGAGCAAGTGGGGAATGATTAAAGCAACATCCATGAGAATCTGAGCAAAATAAAGTAGTCCTGTTTCTCCCCAGTCTAGTAGAAGATAGTTTTAGGATCATAAAATAATTGCTACCTCGTTCAAGGTTCCTGATCTGGAGTCAGGAAACAACTTTTGAGTAGAAGGGATTTATTTGGAAATGACAGCTTTCAAATCCCTCTTTCTCTTTCTTTTAGCCTTTGCTTTTGTTTAGTATGAATGTCCTATGCTTTTAGGCCATTTGGGGCAGTGGTAAAGCAAACACATAGTAAACCAGGCACATGGGCCTGAAGTTGACTGAGATCTGCCTTCTCAATCCAAATTCCTTTTGATAAGGGGTTTTGTCTGTGTGAGTGCAGCAGAGTGAGACAAGCCTTATATTCTTTCAACTCTAATATGTAGTTAGTTTGATCGTATGGACCATTTTATGTGTACTTCCTTTTCTAAGCAATTTCAACAAAGTATTTGTAATTACAAAACCATGGTTTAGCAGAAAAAACTAACAAACAAATCCTCAGTATCTTTCCTGTTAGACTGTTCTTGGCCATTTTCCTAACAGTTGCTGGCGAAGTTCAACTTCACTGTTCATTTCAGAGGTTCAAGTGGGGCTTGTTTTATTGTAGTATTGTAGATACTTCACAGTTGGGGTAAGGTGCTTTTAGCTTACCTGAGACCTGGCTTATCTGAAATTTAGATATTTCTGTTGCTTGGCTTTCTCCAGCCACACAAGTTTGGTGGTCTCTTTGGTGGTTCTGCAGGAAGTCACTGATGTGCTCATTCACCTAAGTGCCCGATCCACTAAGGTGGCTTAGCTGGACAGGAGTACAACCCCACTGGACCAGTGCTCTGTTTAACCAGGCATTGTGAAAACCAGCCATAATCAGCTTGGCAGTCAGGCCTGGTGGGTGATCAAGCTGTTCATTGGTCTCTCAGCACTGTGCTCTCATACTGGAGACCTTGGGTGCTCAGCTGGGTGCCTCTTTTCTTCTCCACAACCAACCTGGGCTGCTGATGGAGCCATACTGGCTGGGGGGTCCTGAGAGGCAAGGGATGCTGTAGAGTGACTTGGGGGTCTGTGCCCTACCAGGAGCCCGTCCTCAAATGTCCCAGTAAGAAAACGTACATATTTCCCTTTGTAGCTTGTTAATGCAGCCTTTGCAAAGAACCTCATGCATGGAGATGCCAGAAAGTTATAAGGCCTGATGAGGCAAAAAGAAAAAAAAAAAAAGAAAAAAAGGAAGAAGGGAGAGGCTTTTTTTCAGGTTTTATATTACCAAAGATTTTGGAGAAAGCTGCATTCCGGTGTCACTGCCTTGTGCTTGATCTGAACTTTTCTTGACATGTACCCTTGAATGCAGAACTTTTAACACAATCTCCATTAAGTCTCACAGCAAACAAACATTTTGGTGCGGCTGGTATTTGTTTGCTAGTTGCAGACAAGTCTATCTCATTAGAACTGCATTTACAACTTTTGCCAAGCGTTTTGAAACTGGTTGACATGTGCAACAGCTGCTTGAGCTGGAATGGCATTCCATTCCCCGCCTCCATCTTATTAGCACAGAGGATGGCTTGATTAATGACAATTAGATGGGATTTTTAAAAATGAAAGATAATTTGTCTTTGGAAGAGCTGTGCAGTGTGTTTTCATTCTCTCATTTAAGCTAAGCCACAAAGTCTGGGTTTTTATGGCTTTTCACGAAAGCCAAGACAAGTGCTCATCCTGAGCTAACCCACAAAATCTGAAGTAAAAACATTTTAAAGGGTAATGCAAAGTGTTTTCAGCTGGTACTTAGTGGGGCTTTTACATTAAACCGGTCTTTAAAAAACCACCAACAACCAAGAAAATTTCAATGGTGACACTTCAGAATTTTCTCATACAACACTGACATAAGGATTGCTGTCCAAACTCCATGGCATGTTAAGTGATGCTGAACAAGATTCACAGAAGCTCCTGTGAAGACCACTATGATACGTGACTCAGCTTGGGCTACACATTTGTTAGACTGGTGTACGATAGAGTTTATCTTCACTTCTTAACCCTCTGAAGATGTCACCTGGGCAGCCAGTGTCTCCTGGCCGGCTGTCTAGGTTCAGTCAGAGCACACACTTGGTCACAGGCAAAAGCATTTCTGCAGGAAAACAAGGACCTATTTTTCCCCTCATTTCTCCAGGCCTTCAGTGCAGAGCTGTTGAGCTTACAGCCTTGAATATACAGGCTCTTCATTCAGTGCAGTCTATTACATCTAAACCATCAAATGTATTTTGTTTGGCTCCACAGCCTTTAAAGTCAGGGTTGCAGTGCCCTTCGCTTCTGTTAAGCTGATCCTCTATCAAAGGGACACTCTCCGTCAAACTCAGGGAAGCACCAAACATCCAAGATGCTCTTCTGTGAGCAGCTCAGTAGTCACAGTGGCCAAAGCAGCATCTATGTGCAGGCACCCACATGCCTAATTTAACCCATGAAACTCCTGCACAAACATTTAAGAGAGGTTTATGACAGTTTAGTTTAAGCCCAGTGTTGGCAGAAAAGCTGCACTCATTTTCACTCTCTGCACAAACCTGTACTTCTGAGCTCCAGTTCATCCTCCAAGATAAATTTAACTATGGTGCTAGAAGTCACCATTGCAGTTAAAATTTTTAAAAAAGGACAGCGAATCAATCTCTTGAAATAAGTGAGGTCCTTTTGCCTAGTTGCCTCAGGTTAAAGCAAAATAAAAATTAGACTTGTCATAAAAGAATGCACTTGCAGTGGTTTAACTAAAATTTGGCCCCCGCAGATATAGGTTTTTTTCATAAACGGTTTCCATTCAAAGCCAAAATGGATTTCGGAACTACTCCAAGTACTTAGTTTCTATTACAGCCTACACATATCTGCCCTTTCCTCACACCATTTCCTTCTCATACTCTTCCTAACAAAAAGAACATCGAGGCTAAGCTATCCAACAGAGAGTAGTAAATGGTCCTTGAGTGTTTGGTTTGTGATCCCAAAAGTAGTCTTGACTCTGAACTGGAGGCCAAAAGCCACCTATTCATTGATTTTAAGTGAATTGTTCCAGTTAGTCTCACTAGATAGGAGGCAAAGTGGTGTGATAACACTGATGCCTCATCTTAGAAGCTGTGGGCTGAGTTCACAAGAGACACAGTTTCCCGTCAACCTCTGCATCCACATCCCAACTCACAATCAGGCACTTGGTCAGCCAGTATGGGTCTAGCCACAGTATTGGACTACAGGATTGCTGCCTTGTAAGCATTGACTGGAAGTTTTAATGAGTCAACCCAATTAGGTGGCTTGACAGACCATCACAACAGTGACGCAACCATGCTCAAACCCCATTACAGAAGCAGCAGAATTTCAAAGAACCGTTTTAAAAGAAAAGTCACAGAATAGCTCGCACACAGCCCTGCAAACAACAACATCACCCACAGGCTGTGTGGAGTGAGGGGAAGGGCTGTAAGAGTAAAGGCGGAAACAAGACGAGTCAAAAGAATTAATCCAAATACTGATTTTCCCCTTCTAACACTCAGCATGGGCGCAGCTTGGGTTTCAGGTACAATCTATGGAGTATAACTGCTTCACATAACTCACACTGTAGTGGTCTGACAGCGCCTACAGAGAGTTATAACATGGCCTTTGCAAAAAATACGTGCGTACAAAATCACTTGTGGAAGGCAGTGCATTATATTGTCCTGCAGGTACTGGCTGATGCACAGGGCTGTACTCACTGGTCCACCTGCACAGCATTTCCTACCTGAAAGCCAGAGGAAGTTTTTATCACCCCACACCCTGACTTCAGAGGATCAATGGATCTGGATTTTGGAATTTTCTCTCCTCTTCATCTTCCTGTCAGGAACCATTCATACCTCATCTGCTGTCGCTCCTCGTTTGAGCCAGGAGGCTGGCCATCCCCATGGCTTGCTACAGGCAAGCTCTGTGAATGCTTAGCCACAAGCCACTTGTTTTCAGCAGGTCGAGCCCAGCACCTTAAATGCCACCAAGCCACAAGTCAGCTAGTGGAGCATTTGGGTGACACTCCCAGGACAAAATTCACTTTGCAGAGTGTGTATGGAGTGATTCTCAGCAGTTATAGTCCTCTCCTGTTGACCAAAAGAGAGGACAAAGAGAAAGTCCAGCAGGCTTGGCAAGGTCCCGCTTCTCAAACCAGAGAGGATTTTACAAAGCCCTTTTCCTTTCAAAATTAGCCTCTGTTCCTCATTTTTAAGTATGTATCAAGGAGGTTCTAAGACTAACAAACAGTAATGAAAATCGCTGACTGCTGATACCACTGTGGCTTGCCAGTGTTATTTTCCCTAAATTAAAGACCCATAGACACACCCTCCTTGAACCGCATGACAGGTGCATCAGAGAAGGAACTCACAAGACCTGAGCTGATACTGAGAGGAACATTTGTTCTTTTTACTCAAGAGAGTGAAGGAGACCCCTATGGTGCTGCCATAGTACACCGAGAGAGATGCAGGCAGCAGGGGCTCGCGTGGCTGTGTGGAACATCTGCTCTGCCTTACAGATGCTGTTCAAGTCTCTCTTCCCAGCCTACTGCTAGTCATTATTCAAAGAAGTATTACACAGACACACATCCTTTGCCATCAGCTCCGACTGAGCCCCATCCCAGTAAGCTGTTGGTGGGAAGAATCCACTGAGGACTGGGAGGCACCACGCTGTGGTTTCAGTCTCCGATCCAGTAATGGTAACACAGCTGGAGCTGCAACATGGGCCACCACAGGCTGCAAACTCAGTTTCCCTCCCTGCCTGCTTTTCATGTTAATCTAAATCATTTGACAGCATGTGAAGCTGCCAGCTCTGACAGCCTTTTAGGAAGATCCAACAGACTACAACATGTCAGTGGGAGTTTACCTTAACAAGTCCACACCGAGCTACCTCAACCCTTGCAAGCAAAGAACAACACTTCTGGAGGAGAACAGATGAACTCTGTAGTGCTACAAACATGCCCGTATTTGTTTCTGTGGGGTAAAATATCCTGTCAAGCAACAAGTCATTAACACATAGCTAGCTAAGTTTTCAATAAACTCGTGCCCAACTACTGTGGTATTAAATGACAACCTAGTGCCTAGCAGCATCAGTGAAATCAAAGGTTGATCCGCTCGTAATCACTACACAGTCGTATCTCTGGAAGCTCTGACATGCACAGCGACACGTGATACACTTTAGGAAAAGGGGAGATAAGGCAGGGCAATGTGGTACAGAGCAGAAAAGCTGATCTGCAGACAGCACTGTAGGTGCAAGGCATATAATGGGTTGTCAGGGTGGGAGATACATGCCTCAGAGCTGCCCGTATAGCCCTTATCCCAGCTCCAGCGAAAGGGATGCACATTGAGAGTGTGCTTGTGGCGCATGTGCAGCAGAGACACCAGTGAAGAGCTGCCATCATGTTGTGTGCGTTGCCCACCATGTCCCCGACTGCTTCCAAGGGGCATGAGCTCAGTGGAGAGAAGACAGCTGAGCGTGGTGAAACAACAGCCTCGTTTTCCACACTCCATCCAGAGCATTAGAGCCAGTAGTAGATCAGACATCTGTAGACATATGTCAGAGGTTAAAGAAAAGCTGAACTGCTGTCAACAGCAAAGGGAGCCTACAACTGTGTGACAAAATGTGGATGCAGGTCTGCAGCATGTGTCTCTCACAGAGCACCCTAGCACCTTTCTGCTGACAGCGTCTTTGCACCACCACTCAGAAATCATGAAATCCAGCCAAAACAAGATGCAAAAGCAAGATCCAAGAAAACATTACAAGTAATTTACAAGGCCGTTAACTGTAAGATGAATGTCTTGGATGCAATGACTGCATGGTTAGGCCAGTCAGTGAAACTCAGAGCAGCAGATAGCATTGCCATGTAGGAGTGGGGCAAGTGCTGCAGTTTACAAGGCTGGCAACAGCTTTGGTCCCTACGTCCATCAGTCAACTGCCTGAAATACGAACTTGAGACAACACAGAGGCACAGCACAAGGCTCCAAGACCTTTCTGCCCACAGCCTCTTCCTTCCCAGTTACTCAGGCACCTGTGCAATAGTGTGTCATGACACGTCAAAACGCAGCATCTCAGCTCCATGCTTGACACGCATCTTCCCTCTGCCCCCCAAACCCACCCGAATTTGTCACAAGGGCTCAAGAGGGAGCAAGGCTGGCTCTCCTCTGCAGACCCCCTCACAATAGATGATGGCCCTATTTGTGTGCAAAGAAGAGGGGCTGCCGCCCGGCTGCAACCCTCGCATCTGTAAGGGCTGCTGGAGACAAGCCGCACAGATAGGCAGAAATCAATAAGCTGGCGGATCAGAGGGCCCGGCGGAGGAGCCGCTCCCTGCACACGCACAGGGGCCGAACATCTGTCAGGCAAACAAAAAGCAACCCAAGCGGAACAAAAGAGAGGATTATTTTCACTCAAGTTCTTCTTCAGTCTCAGCAGGCAACGTTCAAGCCGTCCTCGTATTCAGACACTGAGGCCTTATGGAGTACGGGCTGTCCGGGAAATGCCAAACGCTGTTACCAGAAGACAAAAGAGTGGGGGAAAAGAAAAAAAAAAAGTAGATATGGAAAATTCAGACTGTCTTGTTGAGTACGATCAAGCAGGGGGAAGGTGGAGGGGGGCACCGATAAGGGGACGAAGGACAGGGAAGGGAGGAGGACAGCGTGACAACGTGATGAAGAGTTGATGACAAATCTCCACAACAGAACTCAAAACACCAAAACCGATAACATCAGATATCCCACAGAAGCACAAAATACTGGTGCACAGCTTTGGATTCACAAGCACTGAGGATCCCTTGGTCGTGTGGAAGAGTAGAGTCACTGCAGACCTTTCGCTTACTCAGGCAAATACTGGGGAGCTGGCAGAGCTGGCCCCCGCACCCCAACACCCTCCTCACCTGGAGGGGTCCCAGCTTCCCCCGTGAGCCCCTGGCACTTCTGGGGCAGTGAAGGATTTAGGATAAGCTCAGGAACAAGCTGCCATGCCTCCCTTGTGCTCAGTTAGACAGCAGACACGGTTACTTTGCAGCTTGGTTTCTCCAGCACAGCTGTCTCTTCTAATCAGCATGAAATTTCTACATGCTAGAAATATGTGAAAAAAAGTGAATTAATGATGAAACAGATTAAGAAAGATCAAGTTTGGGCTTAAAAGGACAGAAACCTTCATCCTTTCTGAAAGAGAAGACTTTCATTCTCCAAATCATTTGAGAACTCCCTGTGTTGCATTCACATGCCACTGCTCTGTGCCTTTATGCCACTGTTGACGTGGTGCATTTTCAAACTTACGTTTTATTAGGGAAAAAAACCCTCTAGGTTTTGGGTTTTCGTAACAGTTTCACAGTATGTAAGCTACCTTGATTGCCAAAAGCAGGAGCTGTTCTGGATAAAGGTGAACTTGCTTAAAGATTCGCACTCTGACCTTGCAGCTCTGTGCCCGTGGATTCACGCACCCACCAAATATTAGCCCACAACATCCTGCAAAATAGATGTAGGTCTCAGCCCTGAAAGGGGCTTGCCATAGAAGACGTGGGGTCTTAATGGCATTATAGGGGGTATTACAGAGGTATTTTGAGCCAGCTTCATTTTATTACATTGTATTGGGGAGAAAGAGATATGAACTGGAAGAGGTTGTGACTTAGGGAAAACAGCAACACGCGTTAAAAGAAATCCCAAAGTAATGAATGAGAAAAAAGATGAAAAACAAAACCAAACAACAAAACCACACATACATGGCTGCTGCCTTATCTTAGTAGCTCCCACCTTTGCCTAATTTACAGCGTCAGATGCAGCTGGCTTGGCTGCCTCAGTGAGAGCTCCAGAATGACCCTCAAAAAGAGTAACCCCAGTTTTTTGTTTTGCTTGAGAGAAAAAACGAGAGGGAAGGACTGCCTTTCCCCATCCCTGGGAAGGGCCTGGGGTCTCAGTCCTAGTTGGCCACAAGGAGCTTCCTGCACCTCCTGAACTCAGCCTCTACACATCAGGGAGGAGTAAATAAGGCTTTCAAGAGACTTACACCACCTGTGTATTTTGCTCACATGTACCACCCACCTGAGAGGAACCAGAGGCAGCAGACAAGGGGCTCTGTCAGCAGCCAGGGACAGGCAGAGCAGCCTGGTGCCAGCAGCATGTTCCTCCATCACATTCCTCCATAAACGAAGGCATCTGCCATAGACAGGACAAATCTTTTTCCCAGGAGCTTTGCTCAGGTGGACCATGAGCATTTCATAGCTTGTGTGCAGGACAGTAACTTCCACCAGCCACTGCAGATGCTGCAGACCTAGGAACCTTCACCACACACAACCCTGGAGACTCCCCAGCATTTGTGGAGAAGACAGACAGAGGTTCAAGCCACTAAAGACACAGTCTGCATGCTACATCATGGGTCTGTGCATGGAGAGCACATCCAGCCCTCTGCACATGTCCTGTACAGATCATGCACATGTACCCAGACTGTCTGTCCAAATACTGGAAAGGCTCACGAAGCCAGAAAGATCAAACTATCTTCCTAAAACAAAGTAACTCATACACCAGCCTTTGACATATCCTTATCCAAGCTGCACCAGTCTCAAGCTGCCACCTCTTCTGCAGGGCTATGGGGAGTCTGGCCCAGCTTCCCCCAGGAAGAGACCCAAACTCGGGAGCAGGGTCTGCATCCCACTGCTGCTCTTTACCTGCCTGGGTTTCCGCTGACTTCCCTTGCTCAGCGGTTGCTCAGCTCACCGGCAGCCTCTCCTGAATGCCTCCCCTCTGCCCGGGCTGCAGTGGTTGGTAAGAAGTATTCCTAACCATCTGCTTGGTCATGTCTCAGGAATTTCAGGGGTCCCCTATTTACCTTTTGCAAGCAGTTCTCATATAAACCGTCAATAGCAATTCAATACGTTCTTATCTCATGGTTAGGATATTACTAATATTTGTCCATAGTCAAGGTTTTTCCTTCAAACCAAAGCACTCAAGTTTCTTTTGCCTTTTTTTTTTTTTTTGTTATTTTTTGCAAGCTTTGAGCCATATGCAAGTGCTGTCCTAAGCCATCCCAGCAAATACTTCTGTAAAGCTGGGCTTTAGTGGGAAGGTGTTCAAATGTGGGGTTTGATGATATGTTGATAAATAATTAAAAAATACAAAGCTGCTCATTTACAGGAGAGAAAACTGTTTTTATGAGGATACTGTTCCTCATACAAAAGCTTTATGGTAAGAGAACAGTATACTAAATTCACAGTATCACAGTATGTTTGGGATTGGAAGGGACCTCAAAAGATCATCTAGTCCAATCCCCCTGCAGGAGCAGGAAGGCCTAGGTGAGGTCGCACAGGAACATATCCAGGCGGGTTTTGAATGTCTCCAAAGAAGGAGACTCCACAATCCCCTGGGCAGCCTGTTCCAGTGCTCTGTTACCCTCACTGAGAAGAAGTTCTTTCTCAAATTTAAGTGGAACCTCTTGTGTTCCAGCTTGATCCCATTACCCCTTGTCCTATCATTGTTTGCCACCGAGACCGAGAAGAGCCTGGCTCCATCCTCGTGGCACTCACCCTTTATATATTTATAAACATTAATAAGGTCACCCCTCAGTCTCCTCTTCTCCAAACTAAAGAGACCCAGCTCCCTCAGCCTTTCTTCATAAGGGAGATGCTCCACTCCCTTAATCATCTTTGTTGCCCTACACTGGACTCTCTCCAGCAGTTCCCTGTCCTTCTTGAACTGAGGGGCCCAGAACTGGACACAATATTCCAGATGGGGTCTCACCAGAGCGGAGTAGAGGGGAAGGAGGACCTCTCTCAATCTACTGACCACCCCACTTGTAATACACCTGAGGATGCCATTGGCCTTCCTGGCCACAAGGGCACAGTGCTGGCTCATGGTCATCCTGCTGTCCACCAGGACTACAAAACAATAAAACAGAGAAGGTTTTGTCCTTTACTTCCTAACACAGAAATCTGCAGTTGATTCTCCATACGCAATGACTCCTCCAAAAGCTGGGTAAGGACAAGAGAAAAATACAAGAAAGGAAGGCAGTAAAAGTAATGCATATATGTATATCCTCTGTGTGACATTTTGCAACTTTGCCTTTTGAAACTAAGCATGTCTGATGTGTTTAATTTTGTCCTTGTCTACCAGCAATGAAAGGGAATCTGTCTCATCAATAGGATCTTTTTTTTTTTTTTTCAGAGGTTTTGAGTTAATCTGGCTATGAGAAGCTCTTGGATTAGGAGTACTTGGAGGGCTCTTTTTTGAGCGCAAAGTCCGACATGACTGGTTACTTAGAAGAGCAGACTTTGGGGTTACTTTGATGTTTTTGAGATTGCTCCACAGGGGAAGGATAGACCTAGAAGACACAAGCCAGGGACAGGGAGCCTGGCCAACAGAAGGCACTGGTCACCTGAGAGTGGAGACTGGCAGATACGTGCTCCAAGAGCAAACCTGGCCCGTCATTCTGGTTCCCCATTTCCTCTGGAGCAATAGAGCACCCTGGTGTTTCCTGCAGCCTGTTTCAATCCTTCTCAAAGTGCTTTTAACTCAAAGTGCTTTTGCATCAGAGAGGCAACACCAACATGCAACTTTAGTACAGCTTTGCAAGCTACTTGACACGGTCCATTAGACTGTAGCTTGGGAGCTCCTGCTCCAAGTGTCTAAAAGAGAGACAGGATTAAACAGCAACTCTCAAACAGGTAGCTGTGACACGTGCCATCACAGTAAATTAATGTTGGCCACAGTTTTGACAGTTTAAGTCAAAACAGAACTGAACCATCAGAGCAAGTTTTTGTCTTGTGTAGCTGCAATGAATTCCCTGGTGGCTCCATGTGGCCACTGTTATTGTCTTTGAGAGTCACTGCCCTAAGAGATGAGTTCTTTAACAAGTGAACAAAATAACTCAAGCAGAAATTAAACCAGTACATTCCTGAGAGGAGCCCAGCAGCAGCATCTCCCATTAGCAGCAGCGGGACCTGCTATGCCCTGCACCTCACCAAGCAATAGCTGTTCTCCCTCCCTTCAGCAGATGACTCTGCTGTAACCAATGGTTTCACAATGTCATTCTGGTTTGCCTCTTTCAGGTACCATTTGCTGATATGTAGGAATGAGCTGATTTTTGGTTGTTTCAGCCTAGGAAAAAAAAAAAACCAAAAACCAAAAAAGCAAGAACCAACCAACCAAACAATTACACAAAACAAAATGGAATGGGCAGGCCAGAGGAGGCCGGATTTATGAGCTGATGAGTGAACTTTGTGTTGAAAAGTAATTATTGGGTACTCACTTCGTGTGTGAGCTTGCTCCACTATGAAGAGAAAAAGATCAGTTGTCACAGGATCTAAAAGCAGTCAAGAAATTGAACTCAGGCAATTTGATGATGATAGATTGGCCAATCTGAATTATGTAAGGAGTGCAGATATAATAACTTTCCTCTAAGACAGGAAAGAGAGAGAAAAGTATTCTTAATTAAATGTATTCAATGGGAATGGGAAGCTGCCTGCAAGGAGGAAAATGTCCTTTGAGTGTATGTCATGGTAGTGTGGTACTGAAAAATAGAAGGGATGAAGGAATTGTGAACAGCTGGTGAATGGCAGCCCTGTGCCAAAAGAATGAAGTGTGGAGGAGGAGAGAAAGCAATTAGAACAACAACAAAGCTAAAATGGAAAATCCTAACTTCACAGCAGAATAAAAAAACACAAAAAAACCAAAACAGAAGTGTTGGGAGTGTACTCTCAAACACCAGCTTCCCATGGACTGTAAGAGCAACAGAAGCCATTGTCCTCTCTTGGGGATGGGAACCATAAAAAACAACAAGCTGGTCTGGGAACACAACTGCTGTGTGTTCTCACTCGCATTTCTCAACTAAACGCAACACAACTCATGCTCTCTGTTGAACATGAGGGATGTTTCACAGGGGATGAGAGCACCCCTGCCTAGCTGAGGAGATCTGCTGTGGGCACTCATCTCCCTTAAAAAAAATCCCCACAGTTGGAACATTATCAGTTCACTAAGCCTCTTCAGTGAGGAATAAACACTGGCCCCAGAGCTGGGTGGTGGGCACATGGGACAGGGACCTGCAGCCAAACACACAACACAGCCTGCTGCTGCTGCCGCCACCTCTCCCGAGAGAGGTTTGGGCCGCGGGGTGCAGGGGCAGCACACCCCACTCCTGGGCACAGAGCCCTGCTCCGGTGCTGCTGTCCTCTCCCAGCCGCACTCCTGCCAGGAGGAAGAGAGAGGTTGGTGCTCAGCCTCAGGTGGGGGCACACTGACTTTCCTGGCAAGCTGGCCAAGCAGTGCACCATCACAGAAAGTTTGTCCCTGTCTGCTTTCCCCTGGCAGAGCGGTGTGTCAGAAGCTTGGGCACCTCTGCAGCAGGGCTGGGAGGAGCTGCTGGCTTCCCTCCAGGTGCTGGGGACCCGGCTGAGAACAGATGATGCATGGTGCAGCACGGCCCTTGGTCCACACTTGCTCCCCTGGCTGCACTGGAAGTTCAGTGAAATGCTGCTCAAAGACGCTTAAAAGCAGATCATTTTTGAGGAAAGAGAGAGAAAGCGGGCAAAGAGTCTAATTGAGGAACAACAGAGATACATAACATTGTGATGGATCTGGAGAGGCAACAAGGGAGCAGTTCTTCACCATTTCTCACAACACAAGTATTAATGGGATTCACCTGAACTGATCTGATGACAAGTTGAAAATAAACAGAGGAGGTACCTCTTCCTGTAAAGTATCCATTATGAAACTTTGGATCAACAAAAAACCAAAACCAACCAACCAACCAACCAAACAAAAACAAACCAGAAACCAAACCAACAAAACAAAAAAGGCAAATCTGTTCAGAACAGTCTATAAATTAAAACTCATCACAAAGACATCAATACAATCTCAACTCAAAAAATTTTAAACCACAGACTACCAGGTATTAGAAGGATACACAAAAAGAATTGTCTCTCTTTGTTAGCCCTGTTCTTACACGCCACTGTTGATCACTGTTGGAGGCTGGATACCAGGCTGGAAAGACCTTTACTGAACCCAGAAGAATAGTCTTGTTTTTGTCCTTTGAAACCTGGTATACTCAGTGACTAAAAATTAAACTGGCTTTGAAACAAATACATTCAAATCACAGGTATGCAAAGCGCTATGTTAACCTGATCACCGCATGTTTTGACATTCAGACTATTTAAACTTCTGTATAACATTCTGCTCCTCTTTTTCAGGGCACGACAGACAGGGGCCTATTTCAAAATACCTTCCATTAGAAACAAACAAACAAACAAAACCCAACTACCTTAATGATGAAGCAGGGACTGACAGCAGCAGACAAAAGGTCGTTGCTTCTTTGTTCTTCAAATCTGAAAAAAATACAGAGAACTCCATTGTATGACTTTTTCAGGCACAACATTGTCTCCCTTGACCCCATGCACATCTGCAGCCTGAAGTCCTCTGTTATCTCTGGATAACAGCTGTTCCATTACTGATTATTCATCAACTCCACTTTAGTCTGCCTAAGGTGCTGTAAAAAGCCCCCAGGTTGCTGAGTTTGCTAACATAACTTCAAGATAAAGCATAAAATTGCTGAAAGAGTAGGATAAATTATGGATTACTCTTACTGGACATTTTATTTGTAACACATAAGCCTATAGTTTAATGTATTGGAATTGCAGGATCTTTTAAAAATCTCATAGAATCCTCTAGTTCTCTCATCTAACTCCTTGATGCTTTTTATTTGGCTTTGGACAGCAAAATTCAAGGGCAAGGAACACATGCAGTCAGCACTGGAGAAACAAGCAAGCCCTTCAAACATATGATGTGCAGGAGCAGAATTTGCAGAACAATTAATTAGTGAGGATTTCCAGTTAAAAGAAAGTGACTGAAGAGATATGTGCAAAACCAAACCCCTTCGAATGCAAATACTCCTTGATCTTTATTTGAGGCAGAGGAAGTAATTTCTCTTCTGTTTTCTCACACTCGCTATGGAGATCACAATTCAGTATGCACCTCCTCCCCAGGTAATTTATCTTTTGGGGTCTTTCACCCCTTCCCCCCTCCAACCATTTTCCACCCCTACCACTCCCCAGTTACCAGTGCTCATATTCCCACATGGGTGCTAAATCCCATCAGTCTCTCTGCCAGAAGGATAAGGATGGAAGAGGATTTCTTTGATCTCCAGGACTCTTTCATGGGTCGTTTGAGAGGTGAGGATGGAAGAAGGTGAAGATTTCCAGTTTATCAGCAAGGTGTTGATGGCCACCAGATTGCTGGGAACATAACAGAGGACATTCCTGAAGAAGAAGAAGAAAAAAAAAGGTGTTTTGCAGCCCACCACTAAATCATTAATGAGCTCCTGGTGTAAAATCATAGGGTGCAGGGGCTGTACCTAAGCAGGTGGTTATGCAGCAACAAGCAGCCCCCAGTTATCTATATATGATTAAGCTGTACAGCTCCTGTCCCTCAAAGCCCTGCAGGCTCAGTATGTGACTTTAGATTAGTGTTAGAGTCCACAATGTGCTTGGCCTCTTTCCAGAAATGTGGACTCACCTTACAGAGTGTAAACCAGAGAAAACTGGCTATTATGTGGAGTGATCCTGACACCTGGTACTGGTGGCTCATTTGCCTTGTGGCCTCCTCTAAAATGGGCTGATCAGAAGTCACCACTCGTCACTCTCTCCAAATGTGAAGGTGCTACACATGCACAAGCACTGCAGGTAGCTGCATTTTCCTGTTGCAGTGAAGAGTATTATAGCTCATGTATAGGATGCTGGCATGTAAGTCTACTGAAGTGAGACAGAGGGAGAGAGTTAAAGGTACATATTCAACCTTTGTTCTAAATTTCCCAATTTGATTGCAAAACTTACTTCCTTTCCATGCTCTCAACTTGCCTTTTGTCTCTTCCAGTCCATCTACATCACATCCCTTGCAATTATATCACACTCCCTTTGTCTGTATGCCAAGAATTTGCCAAGGACGTGCAAAATCCTCATTCCTGATTGTTTACCTGTTTTGTACAGCATCTCTGCCTTTCTTCAGAAAGCAATTCTGCTGTAGCCTCCTTCTGTTAGACAAAATTATGCAAATTGCACAGATTAAATTGCTGTATAATGGTTGATCAGCTTTTCCTTATTGTTTGCCATTTGTTACACAGGATTTGCGTGCATTTAAGAGTTTTATGTGTTTAATAGTTATTTAAGAGGCTTAGCATAGCTAATACCTTCAAGCAGTTCTGTCCCTGCAGACTGCAGAGAAGTAAAGGCTACCTCTGACAGCAGTGGTTTTGCCTCTAAGAGTTTTAAAAATTTTAAAAGCCTGAGTGGCAAAGGAGCTGGGAAAGCAGGTAGTAACTACTGAAGTTATTTAGAGAGCGTGCTGCTGTTTACAAAAACGACCCCTGTCTGTTTACTGATAGAAGGAGCTACAAAGCAGACCCAGCTCCCACTGGTGGAAGAGGCCCCGCAGGATGCAGGTCTCCAAATTCCATGTTGTTCAGCTACTGCCTCTTTCCACTCATGTCCATGCAAAAGCCTGGATACCAGCATAGGCTCCTGTTCTGGCTCGAGGCTGATTGCAAGCGAACACATTGGTATTTCCTCTCAGTTGCCAGATCCTGTTCTCCTTAACATGTTGCCAAAGCATTAATCATATCTCAAATCCCGCGTGTCCCTAAGCAGCCTTTCCCTCCCAACTGCCTCATCCCCATTCCTTGATAGACAAGACTTTCATCTCTCTCCCACTCCTTACACATCCTTGATCTTTTCCAAGAGCTGCAGCCCTGCCAGAACGAGCAGGCGGGGAACAATGAGGGGTTTGCTGCCATCAAGTTGGCTTTTCTGCTCCCTCTCCGGTCGCATAGCAGAGGCCACTCCAGCGCACTCAGCAAAGCACACAGAATCCATGCAATACCTACAGCTTTTCTGTAAGCAATTAACTGAAGAAGTCAGGTTTGGTTTTCTTAAACAAATTAGCCTGTTAGTATTGAGTAATACACACCGTTGAGAAAACAGAGAGTAAAGTAAATACGTTCTTGAAAAGCAACCCTTCTTCCATGCAGCCCTAGAGAGTCGTACTCACACATTTGCCCACTGCAAACAGATGGGCCATTTTCTTGTGTCTCTATTAGGTAATAGGCTCAAGCTGTGAACAAATAAAGCAGAAAACACCCAATATGCCAATGTGTTAATTTTGTCTTCCTGTAGGTGTCCCTGTCGATTGCAAAAACAAGTCAGGCCCAACTTTTTTGTTTCTTACTTTCCATTAACAGAAAAAAAAAAAAAAAAAAAAAAAGTTATAACCTTTTTTCCTGTCCAAAATCAACTCTGACCGTTTTTTCACAGTAACACATCTACAGAAGCTGTTGATTAAGCCACATGCAAGAAACAACAAAACTGTCCCTAACAACTTGATAGGCTGTTTGTATATGTGTTATCTTCTTAGCTAGCTGGATGCTCCTTTAAAACATACATTTCTATACATGTTCCTTATCAACCCCAAGTTTTAATGATATGCCCAGAACTAGTCTACCTAATGTGCATATGAATACGCATGGTATGTGCAATTATTTGTCATTTGCATGGCCTTCCCAGCCTGTGGTACTTGATGTACTTCACTGGTATATAGCTTGGGACAGAATCTGGCTCGGGCTGCACAGACCTTATGAACTAGAAACATGTGTGAATGGTTCATCATTGCTTTTATACACAAGACTTTTCATGCTTGCACTGGAACTGCCAAGAGGTTTCCACAGGGAACAAAATGGAAGAGAATAATCTCTGAAAAGGTCTAAATATTAACTAAAACCAACTAAGATTCAGTATTATTTTTCCAAGGTGCTTGGTCCAAACCTGCAGTTTTACTTATTTTGCCCAGAATGTCTTTGTCCTTGCAGGTCTGGATTCTTCAGGCCAAGGAGGAACGAGTGCTGAGTGCCACAAGGATTAATTTGTTTACTCCCAACAGTTCTTAATGCACTCAGGCCTATACCCAGGAGATACAAAGGTGCTTCTCTTTCTTTAAAGTCTAACCTGATTAGAATCACTCCTATGACTCTTAATTTACCGCTATCAAACTACCTCTCCTATTGTTATAACCTTTCTTTCTTTCTTTCATGAAAGCTCTTGGAAGCTTTTCACGTACTTGTTAAATGCTCTTGGTCACAAAGCATGCTCAAAATTCCCTTGATCATGTCATTGCTATGGTGTAAAATTGAATTACTTTTACAATGCATGCTGTACCCTGGCAAAGTGAGGCTTTTTCCCACAGTTAACAGAGGCAGAAGGCCTCAAAAATAAATGAATAAAGCGGGACAAAAAAAAAAAAAGAAAAAAAGAAAAAATGTGAATTTTTATTAAAAAGAGAGAATGGCCTCTTTCTTGAAATGTGGGAAAGGCACGCTCAAATGGCTCTCTGGTTAGTGTCAACCAGGCAGACTATCTCACTGTTTCAAGAGAGAAAAGGATTGACTTGCTGGAGATTGGCTAATAATAATGAAAAATAGAGTATTTGCAGCTTACTCGATTTTTTGGTGGTGGTTATAGAAAACAGACCAGAGTCTTGTCTCTCACAAAGAATCAAGAAGGTGAACAGCTTCTTCCTTGCTGAAAATGGCTGTGGGATATTGTAGGGTTGCAGATCACAAAGTTAGTTCTCATCCTTACTTGTGTCCTTTCTGTAGGACTGGACATCAAATGAATGAGGTTATCCAAACCAGAAATAAGTATCAAAACCAGGCAAGCGTATCCTCAGAGCATACTTCCCCTGCCCTCAAAAGAAACCCTCCTACACATCCCTTCCTGGAAAATAAGCCAGGCTTTGTTATTCCTGTTGAATTGTCTAAACAAAGGACCTTGATTAGCCCTGCTTTTTCCAGGTTCTTGTTAGTGTTTGCAACTCAGTACAATAAGGAGCCTGCACTGACAATCCATTGCCTCATGTTGCAGATAGCAGAATGCCCCTTGGAAGCCTTCTACACCTTCTACAAAGAATGAAACTCATGCAGCAAAGCACATGGACATGTCTAACATCCTTCCTGAGTTCAGCATGGTCCTCCTGTGACTATCAACCTGTTGACAAACTATTTCACCCAGTGTCAAAAACTTGGGCTAATTTTTCTTTCTGCTCAGCTTCTGATGCATGACCTGTTCATTGCTATTACACTTTTTCTGTGAAGCTCCCACTCCTTCCTGCCACAGCTACAGTGGCTTCCCTCAGCTTCAAGTCTTCATGTACTTGACAGCACATTCAGTCCTCAAGCCAGTGGGCCAAGACCAGTGGGAGCTCATGCTCAGGGAGGTGCAGTGGTCATCCCCAAGGTCCTAGCTGGAAAGGGTCTAGATGCAACCATTCTTGTCTGTGGTAACTCAGACCAAGTCTTAAGTGCTCACAAAGTCCTAGCTCAGTTCAAGACAGTCCTGAGTGGTTTCAGTCCTGCCTCTTCTGTAAAAGTGGCTGTGTTGCTGTGTCATAGGGTAATCATCTTCCACTGGTGGTTGTGCTTGCAGGTATATATTCTGCTAAAACCATGCTTTCATTGTGAGAGCTTGTGTTCTGCCTCGCAGGTTGATTTCCTTGTGCTTTTACCATGAAAAGGTGTTTGTGAAGGGCCGCTTCCACACTGGCAGCACTGCCCTGCCCTAGGATGCAAGCAGGGCACATCTGGGGAGATGTGACCTCTCTGTGGCTCAAAGGGATTCCCAGTTAGCCAAGCAGCAAGAAGAACAATGGGAGCAGAACCCTTTTGACTTGCATGGTTTTCATCTTCCCTTTGCTTCCCTTGGATTTTCTAAGGCAGGCTGTGAATACTGAAGTGTCACCACTTGCACTTAAGGACTTTGCAGGTGATAGTGTGGTGCTTGTTCACACCAATATGAGAGGAACTCCACAGCAGGAAGTCAGCTCTTTCAGACCTCCTTAGAAATGTGTGATAATCTTATAGTGCATCAACACTTTCTCCTGCCCCACTCTCCCAGCCTCTAATTTCTCTTAAACAAGGCTGTGTTAGTCTCTACGGTTTGATGCTGCTGCTGACATAGCTCTCCTTTCTCTAAATTTGCCCTATTTCACACCTCACTGTCCCATGTTGTCACACTATTCAGTGTTTTGGGGATAGGTTTATGTATTCAGTTTACACCTAGCCTGCTGTGTTGCACTCTCCATGATGCTTTTTTCCACATGCTTTGGAAAAGACACATTTGGTGATAGATATGCAGTCCTTTTTATATTCTCTTCTTCTCTCCCCTCATGTCTTGCCTTCTCTATAAGGATTGGTCCATATTTATATTTTGCACTTATGCATCACATTCCTTTTGTTCTTACTGTGGCAGAGCCAGCCAGATTATTTTTTTTTTAAACACAAACAACTTTTTTTTTTTTTAACCAAACACCCCAGTTCTGAACAGTTTTCCACAAAAGAAAAGCCACAGGTCCAAGTTCCTCTATGAAATTAGTTATTGCCAATTTCAGTGTGAATTCACGTCCTATACGAGCATGCTTATCACCAAAATTATGTAAGTTCTATGCATGTGTTTGTTTCAATTACCAATCCACCAAACAACCTTTGAAAGATTGGTTTATCTTGATATGCAATAATGTTGAAGGATCTGAGAAGAGTTTCCTGGCCAGCTCTATTTATACCACTGTAGTATCTGAGTGCATCACAGAGGCTGATTAGTTTGCTCATGCAATCCTGCAAACAAGGCAATAACAGATCAACTTGGATTTAGTATTGGACAATAAAGACACAGAGGACAGGTTAAGCAATTTTCCCAAGGTCACACTCAAAATAGGAATGCACTCCCCCACAAGACTCCCTCTCATGCCAGACTAATACTTTATCCCAAACTCATCATTTTTAGTTAAGTACCTAGCAATATTTGTGCCATCACCTGATACCAGAGCACTGAGACTTATTGAACCTTTCATTAAAGCTGTGTACAAACACTAAATTCTCACAGCGTCTGTCTGGAGTAGCGCTCACTATTTTGTCTCATCTGCAGGTTGTGACACCAGAGGACATACGGGAAAGATTACATGACCAAAACTGTGCTGAGAATCAGCAGGGGAAGTCCTGTCATTGTCCCTGTCTCCCCATGTGCACACACTGAGTTCCGTGTAGTGAACACCAGGTTCCCAGGCTGCTTTTCATTTGGTTTGAAAATTGGATGTTAATATTTGTGTGTACCTTATTAATCCTGGAGAAGATCAGCATTTCTCTCTTTAATGCAACCGAGGTGTGTTAAAACCCACCAGGACTTACACACCACATGTGGGCCTCTCTTAAGAAGCTCAGCTGTAAAAATAATTCTCATCACACATTACAAAGTTGACAGTGGTGTTAAACACAGCAGACATTTGGTGATGTGTACACCTGGAAAGGACCAAGTAGTTGTTAAGCACGCCAAGACATGGTTCTCTCATTCAAACAGGGGCCACCAAAATGGTTTTTGAATAAGGACTCCCTGGGTTTTCTTCACACTTTCATCTTGCTGGGAAATCTCTGTGAACTTCCCTCCTCTCCATTTGCTTTCCTTCCCCTTTCTGTGCTGTCACTTACCAGCCGGGCTATTTTCTTCAAAGTACCCTCTAAATGTCACAACCACAGCAAATAATGGAAATGCCCTAGTAACCCTTCCCAAAGCACTTATATACCAATGCTGAATAATTTGACCTTCTCTTATTCTTGGGTGCATATTTCACAGTAGTGGCAGAGGAAAGAGAACGGTTTTAAGATTTTGTTCTCTTTTCTCTTGGTTCTTTTTTGATGTGAGACAGCTCTACAAATGCGAACTAGAAAAACTCTACAGCCAAAACCAGACGCCCCTCAGAAGGGGTGTGCCACGTAATACAAAATGAGGAACATTCCCATTTTGAGTGCTGTTGCACATGCTTCACTGTGTTCCCCTGATTGTAAGAAAATTAGTTAAAAGTCCTCAGGGACCTCTAAAACAAATAGTCCATAACAATAAAGGGCTTGGGTACAGCAAAGGTGTGCACATGCTTATCTTTGAACACAGGGCTTCAGCTGGGAGACAGCCTGTGATACAGGATTTCAGGCAGAAATCCAACTCTTACTTCAGTTTTAGAAAAACAGGAGCCATGAGAAATGTTCTTTTGCTGATTTTTTTCCAATGTATCAAAAGACACTTGCTGTAAAGGCCCACACTAATAGACATTTAACCATGTTAAAATAAGTTTAGATACCATACTTAGCTAGTATTGGGAGTTGGACTTGATGATCCTTGTGAGTCCCTTCCAACGCAGGACATTCTATGATTCTGTGATTTCTGTATAATTTATTTCTGTGTTGGCTAAAGTTCTCGTCTCACAAATAGGTTATTTCTATCTGTCTCTTTGATCATTGACAAATACGAATTTCATGGTATTTTGTACTCAAGATGTACCTGAAGCAATATCCTCAAACCAGCTCCTACCCAAAATCAGAAAACAAATATTTAAGTCAGCTTTGAAGATGAGCTTATTGCAGTCTCAACAAGACCTCTGGATCTAATCTAGATCAGGGCTTTGGTCGCTGCCCCCTTTCTCTTTTACAGGGACAGGACAATACTGAATGTATTGTCCTTCTCACAATAGCCTTCCCTCCTTCCCTTCAGGCCTTCCACTGTACCTAATTTGCCCTACCCTACACAAGCACCACTGACCTTATCTACTGTCACCAGGGAGACATTTCAAACCCAGCTGAGTTACTCACTCTGGTTTACAGGTCAGGAGTGAACAGACGTGTTCAGTTAGGTTTAGCAATACACTTATCTGTTCACACATAAGCTCCCTCTGAGCTGCTTCACATCTACAGAAAACAAAACAGTGGCACTGATGGTGCGACACAGCCAGAGTCTAGGTGCTTCCCTGGACATGGCTGGAGTACACAAGTGAAGGAAATTCAAAAGAAAGAAACAAGATCCCCTCCACAAATTAAGCTACCTATGCAATTAGATAATGAAGAAAAAATTGTTTATGGATTCCAGCTATGAAATTTGGGGACTAACATAACTCTCCTGCCTGTATACCTGTTTCCAGGTCTGCACTGGAAACTCCTTTCAGACCAGCTGTGGCAGCCAGGATTTGGAGCATATTCCTTCTCTTACCACCACCATTTTGCCAGGAAAAGACCTTGTGTAGGTACAACTAAACCAGCAGAAACGTTCATCTCTAATTCTGCTCAGAAAAAGAGCAGGATCAATACTGGACAGAAAACGTGACGTCCGCTAGCTGGAGGGCTTGTCTACACGTTTCAGGGACTAACTACACCAAGATCCCCTCTGAAGCAGGGACAAAGCTTTGTTCTCCTTGCTGTGCAATCACAGGAGTTATCCTCTGCCTCCCTGACACCACGTGGCTGCAAGTTCCTCTAGTTAATTTGAAGCAGCACAAGCAGGAGATGTTTGTACACCCAGTCAGCCCCCTCTGTGTCTTACACAACTACTAAGTGGTTGATGGTACTGGCCCATCTCACCAGAAATGTGTTGCTGCAATACCCATGCTACTCATATGCTGTAGCCTTTTGTGTCTTGCCTGTTGTTTGTGGCAAGGATGATCTGGGCATGTGTGGTACCGGGTATGACATGGCTCCCCTATCAGCTGTGGTTTCTGAAACCTTACACAAGTAGTTGCTGATGATAAGAGATCCTTTGTCCTCAGTGTGTAAAAATAGGCAAACAGGTAAAAGTTTTAAATGCTCAGCTCTTCCTTTTGCTGAAACAATGCCAAAATGGTCAGCAGAGTTTGAAGGAAGGAGGCCCAAGCAATTCAGCTGGGCCCTCACCCACCTACTAACCTTGTGTCCTCCATTTTCACTGCAGCCTTTTGCGTGCACGGAGCTCTTCACTCAACTGTTAATATAGTGAAGGTCATAATCTCCTATGCTGCCCTGTTGGCTTCACGGTTGGATTTACAAGCTTGCTCCTTCTGGTGATCTGATTTCCATGTGTATGAGATGAGGTGAGAGCATGGCCATTTCAAAGCCTCGGAAATGGACATCCAGCACTGGGATGCCAAAGGAGGGCAGAGGAATCAGCATGAGAATGTTATCCTAACACCTTGGCAAGAATGGGAACCCTCACATAAATGTTTATTCAGAGGCAGAGGGATGGCCTAGCTGGGCAGCATTTTATTTTTCACTCCTAGGAGTGTGAAAGGAGGACACGTAAAGAAATTTACAACCTGTAATTCCCCGCCTGAGACCTAGGAAAAACAAAAGGCTTTTAAGATGAGGGAGGGTATTTGCTGCCCACAGTGAGCTTAAACCTGCAGCTTGTTCTTTTGTCTTCAGACAAAATTCAGACAAAAATTTGATGTCAGTAGGAGTGGTATCAGAAAAGAGCAATGGGATTTTACCCAGGCCACAGCTTTCAAAATCAAACAGGATCCATTTTTTTTTGTGGCTGACAATGCTCAGCAGCATGACATGGTATGGCCACAGAGCTGTGCAAGGGGTGAGATATCTAACAGGAGATCAGAAAATCTGGTCAGGTAATGAAAGTTACCATCTGCCTAGCAAAAGCTGTGAGTACTTATCTGGTGCTCTTGAAAGAGCACATGGCATATTAATTAGTGTCAGACACTAATGAAAGACTAACTCAGTGATTACTGCTGAACCCAAGCCTTGGCTGCTCCTGCTGCTGCTCAGCACACGGTGCAGGAGAATACAGAGAAGGGTCTTGTGTTCGGGTCCAGCCTGACCTGGTGCCAGCTGTGCCCCAGGAGCTGCCTTCAGCTTCCAACAGTCCCTCTGTCTCATGTCTTCCCTCCACAGCAAGAGGGGTCATGGCTTTTCACATTAGCATATCACACCTTTCTCCAGGATGAGTACACACATGGGATATTTCTAAAGATTTTGTCCAGCTTTAGGAGAGTTTTACAAAAAGACAAGCCTCTTCTGCCCCACAACATCCTTCAGAAGACCATCCTGTAAGTATATTTCACATATGTAGAACAATGACCAAATATAATTAAAACAAACTGTATCTAGACAAGCGTATTTCAAACCCAGAAAGCCCATTATATTTTTCTGACCTGAACACTCCTGCATCCTAAGCATCCTCAGCCATGGAACTTCAGCCCATTCCTCTGCACTGAGCAAGGCTTTCACTTTGGAAAGATGAAAAATTGCTGTGCTCTGGTGGAGATTAAAAGTAAGTAAACAGACAGCATGGCCTTGACCTATTTCTTGTACATTTCACACAGGTGAGTTCACCCAGTTTCTGAAGTTTACCTACCTGTCAATGATAAGCAATTTACATTAGTTTCCTGTGTTAACCACCAGCCTCTGGCTAACTTGTGTTACAAAGTCATGCTTCTCTACTCCAGATCAGTGAGTCTGTCCCATGAGCGTGCTTCTGACCCAAGCTGAAGCAGCTGAGGAGGAACTGAAATAACAGGCCTAGCACAGAAGCTTGATCTTATTGCCCAGCCTTTTAGGACAACTGAATGGGATGAGCACATTCATCTGTACATCAGAAAACAGTGGCACATACTTCTAACTTGTCCTAATGTGACTAGGACTAATATGAGCAAGGCCAGTTTTCTGAAGCAATGTGTTGGCAAGTGAAAATTTATTGTTATATTTAGTTTTCAAAATAAAAGCAGCCCATTTTGTTAAGTCTATGGGCATGAGTGTCTGAGTTCAGATGTCATAGCAGACTATTTTCCAATCAGTATGGCACATATCTTCACTTCATGAAGAAAACCAGCTTGGTAAGTCAGAAGTTTTTGGTAAAGCATTTGTATCCCACAGATGGTAACACTTACAGACTTCCTTATTCAGAAGAGCAACATGTCCCAGAGAGAGATTTCCAGTGACCTGGCAGCACTCTGGGGCTCTGCAACAAGTCCTCTTTCCCTCTCCTCCAGAATCAGACTGCAGGAAGACAACCTGGTTTCATCTGAACACTGTCTCTCTGAGCTGCCCATTTGTAATAGTCAAAGGGAAAACAGCACTTCCCAAGGGCAGATTCAGTTCCCAAGTGAACTGAACAACCTCCTGGAAGAGACTGTCTTTCCTTTATCATGAGTGAATGGAACAATGAGGTTAACTAGGGTAACTCTCACCCCAGCTAACCAAGCCACCAAAAACCAGGTTTCCAGCTCACGTCAGCACTTTAGGCTGCCTTTACAGTCAAAGAAAAAACACGAATCTGTGGGAGACAATTCTCCCAGCTATTTTAGGAGGTGCTGAACTGCCCTCTGAAAATACCTGTTGTGTACTGACTGGCAAGTGAAGACAGACTAGATCAGTTTGGATCTGCAGCAGCCTGGCCTTCTGACAGCTGGTGCTGGGTCAGAGCCTTAGACATGGTCGGTTAGATGCCTCCAGCTAGCTGATGGAAATCTGGACCAAACCCCTTTGTCAACTTCAGAGAGGAGTTTCACATTTTCAGTATCAAAATCCTTTTAAAAAGAATCAGAAAAAAAAAAAAAGAAGAAGAAACAAACAGCAGAAGAGATTAGATCATATTGCAGGCTATTTATCAGACATTTATATTTTAAAATTGCATCATCTTCAGCTCTCTGAGGGCAAAACAAGAGCAATCAGTAACAGCTGCATTTATTTCAGCTGAAGGAATAAACCTTCCAGCCTGGGCTAAGATCTTGCATGCACACTGGCCACTCTGGCTAGTGCTACACTTGACAGCATCTTGGAAAATCAGATGATAAGCTTGCACATCCACATGGAATTTTCTGCAACAGCCACAGGCAAAACTTATTCCAGTGATCCAACCTCAAACTTCCTATCAAGGCATTTCAATTCCTGTATTACTGAAGACAGAGCATAGCTGGCTACTGCTTCGGGGGGCAGTAAAACTGAATGGAAAATTCAGGTTGTAGATTTAAAATACTAAAATAATTATAATCAGAAGCACGAAAACCCTCAGAGTTCCATGCCTGACAAGCAAGAATAATGTGTAAACAACTGACAGTGAACCTAAGAAGCACTATACATTCTTTGCAATGTTATAAAGAAGCATTCCTGATTTCTTTGTAAGTTGGCAAGCTCAGCCCATATCTGAAGATAGTGTCAGGCAACCTGAACTGATAATCTGATCTGGTGCAGCAAATCCCACTTTGTTCTGATTTCAGCCTCTTTTTTTCCCCACCATGTTAATGTTAATGTTTGATATGCAAGGCACCGGGATAATTATCACTGCATCTGTTTTCTCTATTACAGACTGTATTTTTAGCCATATAATCACTTACAATTGGATGGAGGATTCTCAGAATGTGTTTACCAAAGGAGTGTATTGAGAGGCATCTGTTTCATTTAGTCTGGAATGAAAAAAAAAAAAAAAAAAAAAATCAAAATTGAATACTTACCCTGCAGCAATGCTGAAATTATGCTACAAACTTAAGTCCAGACTACTACTCTATTAAATCAATTTTTAATGCCTCCTTGTTAAATCCACTAAATTTTCCTGCACCAGACATGCCCAGATTTCATGAGCATCCTTGCCAATACTAGGAAGCAACTGATGCTAACCAAGAATAGAATGCAGCAAAATTTAATTCTCAGAGTAAAAGCAGCTTGTATTTTGCACTGTTATAATAAGCAAACTCTAATCAAGTGTACTAAGCAAAGTCCTGGCTTGCAGAAGATCTGCACAGACTGCAAAAGCTCTGAAGGGCAGGAGATGCTTTATTTGACAGCTTCTGCTAAAGAAAATAAAAATAAATACTTATATGGAATATTCACATAACCCTTTGTTCATTTCACAGTCTGTGGTTTGCAGATCACTGCAGCCAAACTAAAATTGCAACACTTGGCTAAGTGAACTCCCACGTATCTGTCTCAAAGTCTTGTTCTTTGAAGATGGAGGAAGTTTCGAGTATTAAAACCATCTTTAAAATCTTTATGAGAGTTTGTGACAAGGTATTTTGTGCTTGTAGGGAGATGGAAAGCCAAAGACTTGTAATTTTTTCCAGCTTTTCTTATGCTACTAATAAAACACATGGAGATACTCTCCTCTCATACTGTCCTCTCAACTCCTTCCCAGCTCCAGGCAGAGTAGGACCTTGAGCTGTAGAGCAGATATATCTACTGTTTGAGAGATGACACTCCACAGGTCTTGGGCAGGTCTCAGCTGTGCCACACGCTACACCATTTAGCTTGCTTGTAGAGGTGTAGAGTCCCCAGATTCAAAATCTGAAGAGTACGGTGGACTAAGTTAAAAACATCTCTTTCACTGGGGACACCCAGCCCTTAAATACCTGCATATTTCTGCTGCATTTTGGCACTGTGATAAATTACTTCTTTCTATAGCTGCCTCCCAGAAGTAAACTACCAAATAGGTTTCTGATCACTCACATTTAATTGTTCATACCAGAGGTTTTGCTTTCACATCAAAGCTCTGGGATGTGTGGTGACTTCCAACAGGATCTGGATCAATCTGCCTATAATATCTCTCTCTCTCTCTCTCTCTCTCTGTCTTTCTATCTACCCAGAGCTAGCAGCATTAACTGGTGTTAATGAAACACTGCATAATATTTCAATATTTAGAAAACTCAACAGCATGAGGTAAGATTTAAATAAAAGCATGTTTTAAAGTCATAAAAATGACCATCAAAAATTGACTTCCTGTTACTCTCTCAGCTGACTGCTGTCAGTGTGAAGAACTAAGTTATTCCATTTTTTAATGCCATGTAAATTATACCACTGTGTTGTGATACATCAATTAAGTTCTTTGAATAAATTAATCAGAAAATTCTGTAAAGATGCTTCTTTGCTTTCTAAAGGGAAGAAATAATAAACCCAAACACAAATCCAGGCTTTGTGTTTATCTGGTGGTTTGTTTTCCTCTGGAGTTAATTCATGGGTTGAAATCTCCTTGCATATATATTCACACATGTAAATAAGGAATGAAAAGCTTCACATTCTGTGTGAAAGGCCTCAAAACACTTCTCATAATTTAACTTAATAGATGTTAGCAACATGCCAACTAAATAAAGTGCCTTACACACATTCAGATGAAGAATCAGTTTTGCAGCTGACTACTGCTCCATTATTTCTACTAATTACATATTTATCTGCCTTAAGGAGCAGTTTTACTATTGATTCAACTAGAAACAGCTTGCACAAAGACAAAAATAAAGCAGCATTATGAAGTCAGACTTTTACATGCAAATACAGGACCCTGTTAGCGGGGTATAGAGAAGCAGAGTCATGTAACTTCACTATGAGCTGCACCACCTCATCATACAACGAAATTTGTTTCATCTCACATTTTAACATGAAAGCAGACAAGTGGGTTGAAATCAGATGAACTTATGAATGACCTGTGAACGTCCTCTGGTTAGTGCAAACACATCAGTGCTACACAAAAGAAGGAGAGTCAGAATCACAAATGCTGAGTATCATCAAAGCTCTCATCATGGTATCAAGAGCTTGGGTCCTTTGTGAGTGTGTAATGCTGTGTTTTGAGCAGAAACTAAATTCTCAAAAACTAATAGACTCTTCTGTCTGCTTTACTACACACAGAATGAACTGAGATCAAACCTTGTTATGCTTGAGTTTTGCTGTAGCATCAACACCTTTCTCTTGATTGCTGCATCACACTTAAATCTTCATTAATAATTTAAATCCTGAATTTGATTTATTTAAATTAAATAATGATTTTTAATGCTTACAACTTCTCAGGAGAGGCTCTGGCTATCTGGCTAAATGAGTGCAATATTTATGTGTTGCACAGAAATCTCAGTTGCTGGTTTTGCTCAGCCATCTCCAGATACAAAGTGCTTTCATTAACTAATAAAAGGTGCATCCTATCCCCTCTCTCCCACAGAAAACATAAAAAAAAAAAAGGAAAAAGGAAACATCATCAAATGCCAGGGATCCAAATCTCAGCTGGCATGGGCCAAAACACTGGTGCTGAAAGACTATGAAATTGCACTGATTTATGCAAACAGAGCCAAGATGCTGAGCTGTTGTAACGGCATATGCATTCTCAGAGTCATTCCCTGTACTGTTCTCCAAAACTCAGAGCCCACAAGGGAACATTACAGCCAGGCCACGAAGCAAAAGTCAAGGTCTTGCTGATGACAAGGCATTGGGAGGCTACCTTATAGTGTGTTTTCTTTCTTTTTTTGTTTAAAAATTAGTCTATGTGTTTAGGGATTTTGGCATCTAGCATATGCAAAAGGAGACAGGGTATATTTTGTACACTTCCATTATATGTGAAAGTGCTGAAAGAACATGCACACATGAGGAAACGTCCAATACATGTTATATATTTTCAAGGGAACACACGAGTCTTTCTTTTGGAATAATGAAGAGAGTAGTAGTTGACAGAGGGGACAGAAAAGTTCCCCCATCCCCTAGCAAAATCAAGCATCCTCTGTACTGCATTCTGGCAAATAATAAGCATAAAAGCCCTTAAACAATGTGTGCTTGAAGAAAAAGGATGGATGGATGGATTGAGGGAGGGGAGGTTTGTAAATATTGCCCACAAATCATTCAGTACTTCTTTCACAGTGCAGTATCAAAGCCAGACTAAATTAGCAGTCCACTTCCCCCGCTCTCCTTCCCACTCAAGTCATGTCTGTTTACCCTCAGTAATGACAAAACGTAGACAACTGTCTGCTAGGACTGTGGTGACATTGGCACACACATACCAGACAAGCAGAATGTTGTGGGAAACAGAGATTGAAGCATCTTGATATACGAGAAACAATTATCATGGGAATTGTTGTTTCTCAATGCAACAGCTATAATAAATAGTTGCCATATGCTAAGCACAGATGCCTCCTTGAAAAGCAGCCCTGTGATGGCACAGCCCATTTTCTCCAGAGTCTGGGCCTCTGACGAGATGATTGGCTTTTTGCAAGCAGAACTGCTGCTCCAAGGAAAGGTATCTCAGGCCACTGAAGAGCTTGGGGGAAAAAAAAGGCTCAGTAACAGCTTTGTGGCTTGCTGGTGGGTTTTGCAGGGGAATCTGAAGCCGATCCCTTTGGTCAGGTGAGAGAAACTGGGATGCCTCTTGGTAACACGGGTTTCACCTCTGCTTGCTTCTCAAAAAACAGATAAATGGAGAGGCACAGAAAAGCTTTTTGGGGAAGACATACTAGTTGCCTGCTTTATGCATGTATCAGAACCACAAGAGGATTTCGTGCACTGCAGGGGGCTCAGGCTTGCTTTGATTTCAGGACTTATGGGTGGAATGCTTCTTATACAGATATGCACACACACACATGCATCTTTACCCATATATCACAAGATCGTTCTGTCAATCTAGACGGGAAAATACATTTTTGTAGCAGAGGAAGATAAAGAAGCAAACAGAAGACTTACACCTGTTTCACTGATACATCACAGAAGGCTGGTGCTGCTCAACACAGAAAGCAAAACAAAAACCTAAAGGCTCAAAATAAACCAGGCAGACCAACTTACACAGCATCCCATCAAGGCTGGCAGGACCGATGCCGTTTTATCACCACTCCTGATTTTACATCTGCCTAGATCCCAAGTTCTCTAAAACCCTATCATACTTGCATTCACAAAACCCTACAGGCACACTTTCAGCCTTTCCCCCTGCACAATGCAGAGGCTAGATTGTAAAAGATAAGTGCTAAAAAGGCAGAGAGAGCCAGACCCCGGACCATTAAATGTCTGAAGACACTCAACTACCAGACTTCTGTGAGACTTAGAAGGGTAGATTCTGAAGGGGAAAAAAACCCCCCAAACCAAAACCTTAGCTGTATCATTAGGCATCAAAAA
This sequence comes from Patagioenas fasciata, assembly GCF_037038585.1. NCBI lineage: Eukaryota > Metazoa > Chordata > Aves > Columbiformes > Columbidae > Patagioenas > Patagioenas fasciata. The sequence continues at coordinate 50,035,048 of NC_092522.1, forward strand.
CTTTAAAAATATCTGTCTCTGTATTCTTCAAGGTTTTACAACAGTTTCAACCCTTGCACTATGATAGAAGCAACTATTAATAATTTCTGCTTCTTCACTTGTGCTGAAATGGGATTACAGTCTCAGTCTGGACACCAACGTGTTATTGTAACAGAAACATCTGTTTAACACTCAGGATGTCACCTCCAGGACACATGAGAACTGACTGCAACAAGCTTCCCCAGATGAGAAAATTGGATGAAAACCCAAACCTGCACGCGATCTCTGTGTGTGTGTGTGTGTCACTTTAAGAACGTGGCAGGGCATATATTTGGAAAGCCAGCTGTAAACCCCCTAGACAGGCTTTGGAAAAGCGAACCCATCATGCACAGCAGATGCTGGCTTCATAAATGTCACAGAAGGCAATGATGTAACCTGCTGTACTGTTCGGCTGACATAATTTACGTGTGCTATCATATAGAATGCTAATAGGTTTTAAAATACATTTTTTTTAAGTGTTAACCAAATTAATATAACATGCTACAAAAATCTTGGCTGGTTTTTCATTTCTCATATGATTAACATATGACAATGATTAACAACTACGAGAAATTTCCAATAACTTTTCAAATTTTTCATTTATACAGTTCCTTTTGATCAGAAACTTTCTTTTATCTGAATTCAGCTATATGCCTTGTTAAGAACTGTAACATCAACAATACCAGGAACTTCCTTATTATTATCCCATTTGTGCCAAAGATTCTGATTGCTACCCCCCCACTCCCACCCCAAATTTAAAGGAATATGGAAAACTGTTAAGGAAAATTAAACCCTGCCGAGTGGTTGCTATGCATTTTGAATAGCCCCTTTGTGCATGTATTATACATAGATACATACTACATGAACCTTTTATTGGCTAAATTTGTATCTAGTGTATGTTTATTAAACACCCACAAAAAAGCTGCTGTTAAAAGACTACCTATTTTCAGCTCCTGCTGCATTTGCAGTAACACTTACCAGATAGCTGAATAAAAGACAAATGCTGAAGTGTTAAAGAATTCTTTTTTAGCATATGAAGACTTTCACGGCTTCACACTTGGAGTTCTCAGAAGTTGCCCTGTTTCCATGATCTTTTTGGGCTCTGACTGAAACCTTTGAAACTATTTTTTTAAAGCTAACCTACTGGTCATTAAAAACAGACAAACAAATGCCCAAAGCACTAAAAAAAACCCAACAACAGGATTTTTCTCACCAACCTTGCTATTAGCCTGTTAAAAATATTGTACAACGATGACAATATCTATATGCAATCTGTTTTAACTCTGTGAATTCCACAGCAGTGCTTTATCTGAGGGATGTTTAAACTCAGAACCCATTGCTGCACCTGGCTGCTGACAGAGCAGCCTTTTCAGGCTCACAGAGCTGAAAAGAAGGAATGAAATTAAATACTGGCACCAGAGTCCACTTTAGTTTAGACCTAGGATTGGAGGCATTTCACAGCCCTCACTTAAATCTTCTCCTCACAACATTTGCACTGAAATCAAGGGAAGTGCCAGCTGGAGTACAGACTGAAGGATTCAGCCTGTAGGTAATGCTGTGAAAAACAAATTCACTTCTGAAATTAGGCTGCCCTTTGCTAGTGTTGCACAAGGAAGTGGTTTAGCCTCACAAGTGCCACCCGACCATTTAGATCAACATATGAACGAGAGAACTGAAATCTTGTAAAGATGGCAGAGAAGTCCAGTTACTCCAATGTGAAATTTAGTTGCAATGTACAAGTTGGCATTGGACAGCTGTGAAAAGTACCAGGAGATGTTCTGTAAGAAGAGCCAGGGCCCTGGCTTTACAGTATACTTGAAGGAGAAGTTCAGGCACATCAAACAGCATCTATCATGGACCTGAACTGTGTTCACAGAGGGCAGGAAGTTCTCCTCTTTTAGACCAGATCATTAAGGAGGGCAATTTCCTTCTCCTTCCTCTAGATGAGAAAGTTTGTTCAGGAGATATTTACAAGTGAAAAATCTGACACTCAGATGAAGGGAAGGGTTAGAAAACCAGTAGCTGATGGTGTTCATGACAAGAGCTATATGCTCCTGAATGTTTATCGTGGTGTGCCTAAGAGGAGTGGCACAAAGCACTAGATCAAGCTGGACAGAACGGTGTTAATCTCCTGAGTCAATACATTTTGTCAATCCTTTCTACCACCAATCCTGCCCCAGGCTCCCTGTGTAGATCCTCCCACCTGAACACACTGCTGAACTACCAGTACCTCAGGGTACACTTTTGGAACTAAGAGAAAAAGCTTTTAGAAAAAATGCAGTTCCGTACAATTCATTTGTTCTCACAAGCTAAAGTTAAAGCACTTTTACAAGCACTGTTATGATACACTGCCTATAAGGAGTTCTCCAGAAACCCTTGTGCTTGGGCTCTAAAAGCAAGAGAGTGTCTCCACCATTCCTCAACGTCAGCAATGACAGGCATGCTTGGATCACTGCTCCACGTGTCCTCCAGCTGCAGTAGTGGGGACGCAAAGCAGCCGTCACACCAGGGTCTCACCAGCCTTTGGCTGCCACAAAAGGGGCAAGTATGTGTGGCACCAACATGTCCCGCTATGGCTTCAAACGCCACCACAATGGAGATACTGAGGGACCAAAGGCCCAAAAAAAGAGAAGAGAAATGCAAAATTGCTAGGAATGTTACTCTTCACTGTTGCCATAGCAATCCTCTACAGCCAAACAATTTGGACATTTATTTCCTCATCTTTAAGCACCTCAGACGATTTATTTCAGGTGTTACATCTGTATTTTCCTGTGGCAGATAAGATCTTATATATTGTTGCACACCTAATTGGCAGCAGACACCTTACAGCACTGCTCTGAATGGGAGTTATTACAGCCATCCATGAGCAGCATCTCCCAAGGCCCGTGTTGCTTACTTGGCTTGCAGGGCCCGAGAAGGGGATGGTGGTTGTTTCTGACTCTTCCCTTTCTCCCACCTCTGCTGCCCCAAGGATTAATTTCTGATGGACAGTGCTGGGCTCAGAGGCTGTTGCTACCCCTGCTTTCTGACATGTCTAATTCAGGACAGTCTCTTAAGATTTCCTCTGGAGCATCAAGAGTTCCCGCAGAGAGATCTTTATCTAATCTCCTCTGGGACAGTCTTAAGTGTCTCGTTTTCCCTTTTCCTCCTGCTTGGGCTTTGTCCCTTTCGGTTTGCATAGCAGTTAAATTCTCAAGATGACAGCAGTTACTGAGCATCTGGGGTAACTTGAGTATCTCTTTCACAGGAAGAAATTATTTCTATTTTCCTCAGCTCTATTTTGCATAGACTGAGTAGTTGCCTTGGTTAATTCCTTAATTTTTCTGCTCAAAGACATATGGTTTCTGTGCTTGACTCTCAAGTTTTTCAAGGCATTAAAAACCACAAAGGTAATAATAACCAACCAATGGTTTCAAGCATGCAGGGTGTGTTTTGAATAGGACAAAGCCTCACGTTTGAAGAGCTATGTCCATGTTCCTCTGGAGATGGACACAGGAACTTTGCATCTCACTACATTTTCAAAGGAGATAAGCTGTTAGAAAAATTCAGCTTCACATCAGATTCCTAAATGCACACATAAGCAGGTAAGAAAGCTCCCAAAGCATCAAGGATTCGCAACTGCAATATAGTCACTAGAAGCTGACAGAGCATTACCACACAGAGGAAAGAGCCTGGTGTTCAACGACCATTTTGAGCCAAGTTTCCTGGAAAAAAAGTTTGTTCAAGAATTTTCTGCACACTTGCCTATCTGCATGTATGCTTGGCTCTCTTAATGGCCTTAGAGTTAAATAAGCAGTTTCCATCAAGTTTGATGGAGGTGGAACTACAAGATTCCTGAAAGGCTCATGAAAATGGACACCTGGGTTGGAGAAATTGGTTCTGTTTGTGCCCCTATTGAAGAAAAGTCTTCAGCAGAAGCTAAACTTTACTAGGTGCAGTGTCTCCCATACGGGAGACATTAATGTCTCACTCATGGGGAAAACCCTTGACTAGAGCCAACGCTTTCTTAAACAGCAGAATATATAAGCACAAAGCAGAATTCCCGCAGAGATCATGCTCCTCCGGTTCCTCTACCCTTGCCACGGAACTTCTCATCTTAAATTTTTAAGAAATTTTCATAGGTAGATTATCCTCAGGTTTCCCTGTCTTGGTCATTATGGGTCATTTAAAACATCTGAATCAAAGCAGAAATACCAAGTATTATACAGGCAGTCAACCTACCTTATTCATAGCTGATTTAGTCTGTTACTACTAGTTTGTCTGCTCCTTCCACTCACCATCTAAATGCAGATAATAATGAAGATGAATGGGAGAACTGTGCTAACAGTGTTCTGCATGGGCAATTACTTTCTGAGGGTAATATCTATTCCATTTATGGCACTACCAAATACTGCTGGCCAAGGCTGATGGGGGTATTTGCAACCACATGAAATTTAGCCAAATACGCTGTTTTGCTAAGGATGAAATGCTTCCCAGAAACATATCCATTGCAACAATTTTCTGGTCCAGATCCCTCTAGTCAGTTCTTATTAGAGAGATGGTGAAGAGTGAACAGAAAGGTTTGAGTTCTCAAGGCTTTATCTACGAAAATCCAGTAACAAAGTAGTTATCCATCTTGTTCTGAAGAGAAGCTAGAAAAATATTAGTAATATCAGAAATTTATGTGAGTTGAGTGACACAAAGCATTGAATGACAGCAATTGTTCTGAGAGGAACCCATCTTTGCATTATTTGCTGTTGTGTCTTACCCAGCTGCTGAATTCCGCCCTTTTGCTAAAATGTCACATGCTCTACTTGGTTAAGGAAAGTCAGGGATAGCATAAAGAATATCTATCTTCCTATTACTGTTCAAGTGCTTGCTGAGCTGGAGATAACAGCAGTTTTCCCCTTATTCAATGACTCTGGGTAGTTCAGTGGTATCATCTGAAGTGGTAAATTTTGAGTTAGGATGGATTTATCTGTATGAATCAGCAGACTTTTCATTATCTCTGTGGTTTGGCTGTTGTTACAGAACTTATCTATGTGGTTTAGCAGTTTGAGGACAAATTACAACAGTCAATCTGGTTAGCTTTTCCAAGAAGGTCACCAAATGAAAACGGAATGCCACAATATCGGTTTTTATTATACATAAGCTTATTTTCTTTATGTTTACACGATGTTGAACTTCACTGCTGCTTCCAATACATGCATCTTTTATTGCAGATTTGAAATATTAAGTGCAACATCAATAAAAGTAAGCAGGAAAGAGGAGTGCACATCTTTGAAACAGCACAGAAAACACACACACTTCACACAATTTCAGAAGTCCAAGCTCCAACCTAAAGCCACATCTGAATGTTCATTTGCAAATACTCTTTTGAAAGCTGCCTAAATCTGCAACCACATTCTGTTTCAGGATATTGCCAAAGGCTTGAACAGGCATGAAGGAACACAGACTCAGGGTTATGAGAAGTATGAACAACCATGGCCAAAAATAGGTCTTTTGGGATGCCATTGGGTCAAAGGAATAAGGCAATAATGGCTGAGAAAGAAGAAACTTCTAGGAAAACAAATAAAGGGGACCCAAGGATTACGAACATGTCTTCCACCAGAAAAATGCCAAAAACTTCAAAAAACTGGCCCCCAAAGCAACACCTTCCTCCCCCTCAAACTAGTAACTGCCTGTAAAATGTAATACACCATGTGCTAGTGCGCGAGTAAGGAATATTGCAAAGAACCAGGTACCTTGCCATTTTCAATAGAAAAACTGTGGCTACAGCAGTTCATTAATTACTGGTAGTCTTGTTACTTGTACTTCAAAGCAAAGGCAGACAAAATAACAGTGCTGAAGAATACCAGATGGACAATCTAAATTCTGAATATTTTGCAGGAGAAAGGCCCTTTGTATACCAAGTGATCTTTGCATTTATCATAAAGTGTCTTTGTTAACCCATATATGACAGCAACTTTTACTCAAAGCAAGAGAGGTTCTATTGAAAAAAAACATGTAAAGCAACAAATAATATTTCAACTGAGAAACAAAACATTCGGAGCCTGAAAGACCAAATTTGAAGGAGACACTAGGTATGTATCAGCCGGGGTGACAAAGGGAAAACAGATCACGTATCCAGACAACTTGTTGATGGATATGCTTGCCAAAGATAATTTAGTGCTGAACACAGAGCTGAAAGCAACCAAGTAAAAAATCAATAGGCATCCAAGTGGTGCTGTGTAGAGCAGTTTTACAGAGGACAGCAGACATCAAAGTCTGCAGTGAGAGCGAGCTGTGGCCTTTTCAGCCCTCAGAACTGAATTAAGTCAAATGCACATGGCTTCTTCATACAATGCTAACAGGATAGAAGGAAGACTTAAGCTCATCAGCAAGAGCAGAGCAACAGACAAACCTCTTTGACTAAGACTTAGTTTATTTAGTCAGATGGGGAAAAAAAAAAAGATCCGCCAAAGCCCCCCTGAAACCATCACTATCCCATCTGTCTGTGTTATTAACAAAGACTTGTCCAAAGGCTGAGTGGTGTTAACAAGGCATCTCTGCTCATTTGAACTACACGAAGGTGCAGAAAGTCATAAAGTTAATACACTGTTAAACATTCACCAGACAACAACAACAAAAGGTGGTGAGAAATCCAAGAGGATCTGCTACCAGCATTTATTTCACAGACACGACTGCAGGCCACAAAATCCAAATAAGAGACAAATATTTCTCTTGCCTTATCGGCAAGTCAAATCTCATCAAACTCCTGCTTAAAAGACTGTGTGTATGTAATCAGAAAGGTAAAGTACATCACATCTCTAATCAATTGTGATCCTCTCTTTCACACTAACCAAAGACTGCCACAAGAAAACAGAACTTCCCAAAGCATCATTAAAGAAGGAAGATGTGTGTTATACTGCATGCTCAAACAATGGGTAAAATCCCACAGTAATATAGATCTTGGCTAATGCATGAGAAAGTCAGAAAACAGACACAAAACATCACTCACTGACAGCAATATAATAGGGTGTTCCCCCGGGACTGACACACGCAGAGTACTGATTGGCCTGCATGTCTTTTTGGGATGCAGTGCTGTTCGTGCTTTTTCAGACAAAGGAAACCTGGGAGCCCTAGAACTCATGCAAAGAAAATGCCATTATCAATATAACTTTTCAGTGTTTGGACAACCCTGGGAGCTTTCATCAGGCTTCTTTCAGAAATTAGAAGAATTCACATGCCATCTGTTTGTCCCTAAAAGTGCAACAACTGATGCCATTATCTACCCTTCTCTGCCAAAAGGGGTGAAATCAACTCCAGCCAGCTTCCCCCATGCAAAGAGTGCTTATTCCAATATGAACTGCAAGCAAACTGTTAAGCAGGAATTTGGAGATGATTCCTGCAATGTGAACCGACTCTGCTAGATCCAACAAGTTATGGCTGGACAAGTGATGCCAAAGGGAATTTGGACATTCAGTGGATGCCTGAATCATCATCACCCAAAATTGTCTTGAAGCTTATGAATTACAGATGCGTAATGTCCATTCCTGCCAAATTGATGAATACTTATGCATTAGTAATGGATTCAAATGCAAAAAGATATGTAAGTTCCAAGTCATACCAACTAAGTGACTGATAGTGGAAAGGAACAGAGTTTTCAAGGTCACTTCAGTGAAAATTTGGCAGCGAAAGATGAAAAAGAGAATAATAATGTTATCTGAAATAACACGTTCAAAAAGTGTAGTGCTATACAAGACCTGTGAAACAATTATCTGACACGCTTCCACAGCATTTATTGATGGTATATTTAGACTTATCAGTTCCCTACTTGTGATCAGAGTCTCCTTTTACCCACAAACTATGTAATCAGATAAAGTGGATGGTCATCATCAAAAACATGATTAGCACCATGGGGCTATGTCACGGAGAAAGCTACCACATCCAAACAAAGTCTAGAAGTAGAAACACCTGCAAACAGCTTCGTAAGAATTTTGACCACAGGAACCATGAGTAAGAGGAACACCTGGCCTTGGCGCACCAGCTGTTGGCTGGACAAGACTCTCACTTGTACTTTGAAGGATGTCCTCAAGTGGCTTATTTGGGCAGATGATCCAGCTGCTTAAAATGGTAAAACTGTCCTCACTAAATGGGAAAACAGACTTCAATGGACACAAAAATTGGTCCTGCTTGTTCTCAGCCCTGGCTGCTCAATTCCATCCTTGGAGGTACCATGTGCTGTCTACTGTCACAAGGATTTGTGAAGTCTTGCAGCGAACTAGACTGGGGAATATGGGTCCACCTACATCCCCTCAACTGCCTCATCCCAAGCTCTGAAGTAATCTCAGAAGGTTATTTCCAGCTGAATTGGCTTGAGTTCACCATTAGGCTGCAAAAATAAAAGCCTGGTTAAAGGAAGAGAATAGTACAAGGGTGAGAACAAGCAGCCAGAAGCAGAGGAATTGTGGAACTACTGCTTTTATCAACACTGACAACTTATGCCAGCTTAAAATATTTGTCTGACTACAACCCTGGGATCTTCCAAAGAGCATCTCATTTCAGCTTATGTATTACCAACCCATAATCCTGTCACCACTGCCTGAAGCCAGTCAAAACACCGCAAAACAGAAGTTTTTTGGAATAGAGTTTCTTTTTCGAAAACTGAACTCAGTCCTTTCTTCAGGTGTGAAAAGGACTGAATATCTGAAGAATACTCCTGTACATTTAGATCCAACATGATCCCTCACCCCAAAATATTTCTTGCTTCACTGCCCTTGACAAACACTACTTCCCAATTACCAAGCACCAAAAGTCTAAATTCTATTGGGAAGAAGACCGAAGAGACTGAGAAAGAAAATCCAGAATAAACTTGTGAAAGCCAAAACTGAATAAACTGATCGCATTTATTCAGAGACCACTGCACCTTCATGGCCGATTAACCTGGCTTCAGGACTCCTCTCCCAAGCTTTGGGAACTATAACCATTACCCATTCCCCTCTTTTCTTGCACGGCACACACGGTTTGTCGTGCAGGGCTGATGGTGTGCAAAACCTGTGCAGGTCTCTCACCTCCAGTGGGAAAAGTGAGCAGTCTTCACACTGCTCTAGATCAGTCATTTCTGCTCACCGATGGTGTCAGCAACAAGTGCCAGCCTGAAAGCTCCAGGCCAGGATTTTAAAATAGATGTTTTTCTGTCCATCAGCCCTCATCTCAGGATGCTCTGATTTTCTACATTGCTATGAAAAAAATCTTCAAACATTTATCTTATCCTTTTCATCTTGTTTATTTTGGCTCAACTTCTTGGTTTCAATTTACTCGTGATTAATGTGAATTGACTTTTGATATTAAAATATTTTGAACACATTATACTAAATATTTAAATTTAGAATTTACCATAACCTGCTGTATTTTACCACAATTTAATGCTCATTTTAATAGTGCATTTTTGTGTATTTTACTATAAAAAGCATAAAGAAACTGACATGACTGAAATAAGAATTTCAGCCTTATTGAAATAAAAATACTCAGTCAAACTGGAGGAATAATAAGTGGTATATCTCTTCTGTGACCAATATAAACACTTTTGCCTTCCACACTGATTCTGAAAATAAGCATCTATAAAATTAATTTCCCATGTACTTCCCACCCCTAAAGACAGTAACTGTGGAGCAGCTGATGCGGGTACCCCAGACCCATGTTTGCTGCCTCTGGTACAGCTGCTGCTGCTGCTCCTTTGGAGCCCACAGTGCTCTCCCTGAGCTGTTGCTCACCAGTCACAATTTTACTTGTACTTTTTTTGTGAAATTTATTGTTGGGCTAAAACTTTTACATTCAGCACCAGTTCTCTGGTATCTGCACGCTCATTTATTTCACCTGAATCCAAAGTCCCTTTGCGATGGGGGTTTTTTACATATGAAACAAACTCGGGCCAATTCAGATGCTGATGTTAACCTCCTCAGTGTTCAGGTGATGAGAGGTGTCTCATTTCAATCTAATGACTCAAACCCACCTTTGCTGTAAAATCCTCCTACCCCAGGCAGTCTCTAAGACTGTCTGAAAAACTCCTGGAGCCCTGAGAGTCAGTCTCTTTCCCTCGTACCCCTCTCCAGGTATTTGCATCAGCACTGAAAATAATAACAGAAACAATAGCAAATTCCCATTAGAGGGAGGGACTGCAGGTCTGTTCGGGAGGGACGCAGGTAGCGCGGCTCCCTCCTTCTCCCCAGCAGATCCTCCCCTCCATGGGAGCACACACGGAAGGTTTTATGAAGTGACATATGTCTAATTGGCTGAAAGGTAATATTCAAAGGCTCGCCGCTCCTCTTGGAGCTCAGGGACTGCAGCTGGCAGAGTGTTAAATCAGTTAACAGTTGGGCCCATTACCGCGCTGCACCACTGCTGCTGCTGCTGCTGTTCCCGGGGCTGCTGCCCGGTTTGGCTCATTGAGCTCCACAGTCAATGGAGAAGGCATCTCTATTGTGCACCTCAAAGCATGCTCACAGCCCCTGAAAGAGAAACAGGCCCCAAACTACTGGGGCAGATCGTATGACAGGATTACTTGCTCGTTGTTCCTCTTTTTTTTTTTTTTTTTTCCTTCTCCCTCTTTAAAGGACTTCTATTGGACTACAGGAAGGAATTATGTGAGGGGGAGGCTGTATTACATAGTGACAGCTGGAAAACTGGGGATTGCAGACTGGTAACAGAGCTGGGTTCCTTCTGTGCCGGCTGGACACCTACCTAAGGCATCTTTTAATTAATTTGTGCGTGGAGTGATCTCCAGAACCCGGGCAGCGCAGAGCAAATCCTTGTGCTACTGATGTTAGTGGCAGCCTGTCCCCTGGACTGCAGAAAGGATGGGATTTTTTCACAAGAGCACACACAACAGCCCCGCTTTGCAAAGCTTAGACCACAGCAGTGCAATCGTTCACTGTTCTTACAGGATCTACCCATCCAGATTCAGGAAATGTGTTAAAACTGTGATTCAGCAGAGTACTGAATGTTTAACATTCCAGCCACAGCAGAGATCAGGTTCTTGGCTGGTAAAAATCAGTATTTCTCCAGTGGTATCAATAGACATTGACTGGCTGAGGAACTTCCCTTGCAGCCCAACAGCACTTCCACAACTGGTTCTGATACCTCTGTCTAAGCAACATCAAACAGACAAACTATAATCATGTCTCTGCTTTTTGGAAGCCAAGGCTATGTGTACACATCTCAGAAGCCTGTACATGTGCAATCGAACATATACAGTTTGCGTTCCAGTGCTGTAGACAGGCACAGCACCAGAGGCCTCCATCACCACTTAAAATCAGGACAGTAACTGATACATGGCTACCCATGAGGGTGGCAAGGGTATTGCTACCTGGAATTTCAACATGATGTTTAGCTGCTACCCTGTCCTAGAAATGCTCAGGCATTACAAATTTCTGGTGAAGTACATGTATATGCCTCATCTCACCTAGTTAGTAGCATCTCAAAGCTCTGAAAGTCTTTAGTTTGCTGCTCTCACTGTTAAAATACAACTCAGTAAAGCCACAGTGTAATCTATCCTCTCAGCCACATGTAGAAATCAGTGCAATTATTTAATTTGAGTCTAAAACCTGCACAAAACACTCAGTCCTGTCCTGCACAAACCCAGCACTTTCAGCAGAGAACTGCAAGTCCTGCTGGAGGCTGGGTAGATCGTAAGTCATGCTACCAGTTCTCTTTCACATTTTTTGATCAAGGGAAATTCAACTTGTCAAATCATAAAGCAAAGTGTTAAATTCTGCATTGTTTTGATTCAAAATGCATAGTAGTCCATGCCTGTAAAACCAGCAAACCCCCTAAGCTCTATGACATTCTTGGAGGGGAGAAAAAGATTGGCCTGATTTTCATTTATGTCCTGGCATGTTTGCACCATTCTGGCAAAACATAAGGACACAGCAGTGAATTTAAAAGCAGACTGGAACCAAACGAGCTGCCACAAGAGAGGGTATAAATTTAGAATGCTCAGGCTCCATTGTGGTAATTGGGATAAACCGCAAATAAATGCTTTTATCATAACCAGAACAAAGGCAAGGTAAGACCCAACTTGCCACTTGACAAAAGCACCGCACACTGCCTCACACTTGCTGTGGACCCAACACTCAGGCACGTAGCACAAAGCATTTGAGGCAATGTAAATCCCCACCTTGGCTGGCCTTGCAGTAATTTGTTCATGTACTTGTCCCCAGGGTGAATAAAACCAGCCTGTTGTAACAGATCATCCTGAAATAGCAACATATGCTGAAGTAGTACATTATTATTAACACCTAGGATTATGTCAGTGTGTATCATATCTTACCCAGCTTTACCACATACGTCATGTAGTCTCTGAGCACACAGTGTTACTGTGCTATTCAGTCATTTAATTAAAACAATAATTGGTGTATAGGGTGAAAAAAAAAATAGCCCTTTTTCTAAAGAGCTTATATCAGCCTTATGAAAAGATGGTACAGATATCTGCCATGTTGAATTAAAATAATAGGAAGAGGATTTTTGTGCTAGGAACAGAAGAGACGAGAATTTTAGAAACATGAGAAGTGAGAGGAGCTCACAGAAATGACAGCCAGAGTACAACTGACCGGCCAGGCTACAGGTATGATTGACAGAAGGCTGTGATAGAAGACAGAAAGGACAGGCCGGAGGAAAGAGAAGTTCACTTTTTGCTATGTAGGGACTGCAAAGGGATAACATACACGAGAAATGATTTTGGGGAAACAGGAGAGAGACAAGGCTGGACAGAAGGGAAGGGCGAGGAATGGAAGGATGATGGGAGAGTCTTTGTCCCCAGAGCTGGCCCTGAGAGATCTTGGAAGTGATTGCTGTCATTCAGGGACCAAAACACCACGGAACACCAATGCAGAAAATGAGAGGCCAAGACATTTCACAGCTTCAGAGTGTTTAACACTACCAAGCATCCAGACTTTCTGCACCCTAAAGGCCACTGCTTTTTACCCCAGCTATTAGGATCAGCTTCACCAACGAAGTTCACTTATCAGATGCTGCCCTTTTCCCTTCACATGTAACACCGAAATAACTACGGGACACAGTTTATTTGGCCCTGGTGTCTGTTATGCAGCTCCTGTTGGCACCAAGGCTGAGCTATGGCTCTTGGTGTGTAATGAAGGGCAATATGGTCTAGTGATCTCAGCAGGCGAGGGCTGGGAGGTGGGCATGCCGCGCTTCTCATGCCAGCTCCCACACTTTGCCTCTCCCTCTTCAAAAGGGGAATACCACCTGCTGGCCCCACAGGCTTGTCAAGAGGATTGATTAACTTTTGTAGACATTTTTGAGAGAGAGGAAAAGCTCACCAGACAGCACTGCAAAAAGGCTGCATGCGGGCAAACAGTTTTATTATCGCTACTATAGTTTAACGTTTCTTTCACTCCACAAACCGATGCCAATACCGTAAAGGAATGGTTGTATTTGGATTTAGTTATGCCTGAAAGATTTGTGGCTGTCAGGCACAACTACAACACACAGCAATTACAGAACAAGTGACTCTTAAGCAAGGGAAAAGTTGCCTATCTCCCACGTTTTGTCTTGGCTCAAAAAATCCTTGTGTCACCTTGGACATCTTCAGCGCTATCGGTGTTTCTGCGTGATGTCAGTCACAGTCTCATCACACAAACTTTCTAACCACCACCAGATGTGCTCCCCTGATCCTGGGCTCCCATCAGAAAGTGTCCCTGCTCCTGCATCCAAGCCCATGACACCAGCAGTTTATCTAAGGCATGTTAGCTCTGCTGCAGCCTTCTACATTTGCCAAAAAACTTGTAACTTGAATTTTGACTGCGCTCTCCCAAACAAGTGGAGGGAAAAGGCAGGGATGGGGTAACCCATGCCACGGTGGGGCTGCCATTCCAAAGCAGGGATAAAAGTGAAACCTAAGCGGAAAATGTTTGCGGTGCCAGTGGCAATCAAGGGCTGGGTTGTCCCAGCAACGGGAACACTTCATCAGCTCAGCTAACAGATGGTCAGTGAGCAACAGGCAGCATATGTTCCAATAAGCACTGACATCAGCACAGATGGAGGGTGGGCAGGAGGCTGGCCCTGAAACATAACCTGACATTTCCTTCTCATTTGGTGCTGCATTGTTATAACTCACACAGGAAGATTAGCAGGGAAAAGTGAATAGCATTAGTGAATCTGCTCAGGAACCGATTACTAACACTTCACTGCAGTTTTAGATTTTTACTTAACCAGAGTGCAACATTGTTAACAACATTCGGGGGCAGAAAAGGAAAATGCAGTGGGTTTTAACGATGGAGCTTTATTTTCATCACAGGCAGGTTTTCCCAAGAACACTAATTAACAGATTGCCACCTTCTAGGACTCTAGATCTCCAGTTCCACTGATTTCTACAGCTTTTTCTTTTACTCCTTCCATCCCTCCCCCAACAGAATACACCCAAATACCCCACAGGATTAAATAAAGCCCCACAACATGTTGTCAGAAGGGGTATAACTTTCCCTAGCCCACACAACAACTTTAATGATTGCTACAGAAGACAGAAAAACAGCCACAGAAGGAAAAAAATAATCAAGCATATATCCCTGCTGAAGAGCATTCAATAAAATACCAGGAATCAAAGAAGACTGTAGTCCTTGGAAATCAAAAGACTGATCTAGGGGACAGGGTATCAGTATGCAAACAGATTACACAGAAGTTGTATATTTATAGACTTGCATTGAGGATAATGGGAAAGCATGTTGGACGGCTCCAAAATGCCTCTTTGTGACAGATAGTAAGATGTCAAGCAGATACATCCAAATGACGTAAGCATACAGCTATACCACAAGCCAATATGAAAGAAATGACAGGCGCAGAAACAATCTTCTGTTACCTCGTGAGATACCTGTAGAAAACTTTTCCTCTGCTAATGTGTGGGAAAGTTTAGCAGGCACCTCCCTTCAATGCTAATGGGACTCGTATGTACATCCATCTCCTGTGTCAGCAGAACAGATCCTCTGGTGAAGCCAGTCCTGGGGGACCGCCAAGCTGTTCTGGGGATGGCAAACCCTCGCATTTCTTTTCCTTGTGCCTTTCTTTGGAGAGTATGGGTTTGTTCAGAGATTTGCAGTCTGGATAAGCCTGTGTACACCCCACTATTTATTCATACAGTTTCTCATCTAGAGCTTTACCCAGGTACTATACAGCCCTGTAACGCATTCACATAAGGATCTCTTGCCCTTCTTCAAGCTATAATATCTCAGAGAGGTGAATATTGTCAGCCCTCTTTTAGCAAGGACCAGCATAGGGAGTCAGTTGCCCGTATTTTCAAGTGGCTTCCAGTTTTGTACACCTCTACATCTGGCCTCAGCATTACAGAGTTATTAGGGGTACTATTCCACACACTTACTGGGCACCCACTACAGCAATCAGCACCTAGTGGATCTAAGCTTCATAGAGACTTCTAGAGACGGCAGACTGTCCTCCAACAGGTGACAAGGGGTGGCACAAGATGACCAAGGTCATAGAGTGAGTAAATAGCAGTTCTAGGGATATGCAGGGGAATTAATCAGGTTTCCTAACTGTGTCCCATATCCTACCGATTAGACAGAATCCTCTTACAGCAGACCAAATTAGATACTCATCAACTCTGAAAACATGTGTCCAATGAGAACACCCTAATGAAGGATGTATGCCAATCACCAGACAGACAATCCCATGCAAACTGCAGATTTTTGCAGAAGTAGCAAGGCATCCCAAGCACATACTCTTGTTGCTGACCTCCAGGGATAAGCACTGTAACTCTAGTAAAGCCATTTAAAACCACTTTTAACCTGAAAAGACTGAGTAGCTGAACAATTTTTGATTCACTTCAAACACAAGGAAGCCAGGCTGCTGGTAGGTGTCCATTTTATGCTCTGTGCCGCTTTATGCCATCAATGACTTTTAGCCCATCTACAAGGCACTCTGCAAGTCGGGGATTGTGTTGTCAAAAGCTCAGCTCCTTCAGTGACATTTGGGGGACTTTTTTCCAGTCACAGAAGATGATTTTTTTTTTTTTTCTCCACCACACATAAGCAAAGCTTGCACATACTTACTAGTTTGGTGCAGCCTCACTGTCCCCATTTCACCAGACACTTGGTTCTTTGGCAAATCTTCACCGAGGTTAAAGCAACACAAATCCTTTATGTTCTCCTTACATGGAAGTTGAAGATGGTCGAAGATACACAAAGTCAAAATGAAAAATTCAAAGCATATGTTTTAATTGTAGCAATAACGCTGACTGTTTGAAAAACAACTGCAGGGTGAGCACATACAGCTAGTATCTGCTAGTTAAGGACATTTGGAATGAACATTTCACAAATGAAGCCTTTCAGGATCCAGAAGGATTGGTCTGGTTTTGTATAATGTGCTCTTTATCAGAAAAAATATCTTCCGTATCTCTATTTGCACTACATATGTTCCAAAATATAAGGCAAGTAGGACACTGGTATTGGTTACCCAACAAGACAGGCACTGAGTGTGCAATTTTTCCCTCTATGTATATCTGTATGAGACAGGGTCTCATGCTGAGATAATTTCCCTAGTAAAACTGGCAGCCTAAGGTTGTTATCACTGCCCAGATCTTCAGAAGATTCCTGCCTCCGTGTACGTGCAGTAATGAATCAACCTGGTCAAGGTATCTGAGCATTCCCAGTGGCCAGTCTGAGCAAGAAAGGGGAAGAGAGGAGAGCACTTTCACCTCTCCTTCACTCTCCAGTTTCCTGATCCTCAGAACAAGCAGCACATTCATGTTTATTGAAATAAAGATTATTTCCCTCTCCTGTTCACCGCCTTCATTCTGATTCACTGCAGCCACTATTCATAATGTAAGATGCCCACTTGCCAAAGGTTAATCTATATTGCTGATGACACTAAACTGGGTGGTGAGATGGACATGTCAGAAGGGAGAGCCACCTTACAGAAAGACCTGGTCAAGCTGGAAGAGTGGGCTAGCAAGAACAGTATAGAGTTTAACAAAGACAAGACCAAAGTCCTGCACCTGGCACAACATAACTGAAGAGCTCAGTGCAGGCCAGGACCTCTGTGCCTGGGGATCAGCCTTGCTGAGAGGGACCTGGGGGTCCTGGTGAACAACAAGCTGAACATAAGTCAGTAGTGTGCTGCTGCAGCAACAAAACCAAATTGAATCCTGGGCTGCATTGGCAGAGGCATCACTAGCAGAGATAAAGACATGATCATACCACTCTACTCAGCACTCGTTGGGCCACATCTGGAGTACTGTGGCTAGTTGTGGTCCCCGTAATTCAAAAAATATGCTGACAGACTGGAGAGGCTCCAAAGGAGGACCACAAAGATGATCAAAGTGCTGGAGAACCTGTCCTGTGAGGAAGACTGAAGGATTTAGGTCTTTTCTTCCTGGAGAAGGCTCAGAGGGGACCTCATCACAGTACTGCAGCACTTAAAGGGCAGCTACAAAGAGGCCAGAGGTTTTCAGAGCCACATGGAGAAGACAAGGGGTAACAGGTGTAAGTTGCACCGGTAAAGGTTTCACCTCAATATAATAAATAATTCTTTACAGTGAGAACAATCTATGACTGGAATGACCTCCCTAGGGATATGGCAGAGTCCTCATCACTGGAGGCTGTCATGATGTAATCTCATCTAGGCTCCCTTTCCCATGAAAGGTTGGGCCAGATGATCTTTGGAGATTTTTTCCAATGTGGGCTATTCTATGATTCTATATCTCCCACTGCTTAAAAAAAAAAAAAAGCAAAAAAAAAAAAGCAAAAAGCTTTTAGGAAGAGTGTCTGGGTTCACCTTAATATGGAGCAAGTCCTTCCACTAAAGGGAAGGTCCTCTGTTTACTCACCTGCTCCCAGCTACCAGTTTCTGCCCCTTCTTTGTGCTGGCGCTAGCTGTTGTGCAGACAGATTGAGTAGCTGAGCGAAAACTAGTATTTATTTTCAGTTCCTCAAGCAGGTTACCTTTCAGTCATGTCAGCTCCCTGACTTCGTAAACAAGGCATGAGCAAAGCAAGTCTGCAGACAGTAGTTTTCAACTTGCTATAAAGCAGCCCACTGGAAATTTTCAGGACAGATGAAAGCAGTATCAGATAACTTCAAATTCTGTGAACACGTAGCCACAAAGGTGTCCAATAATTAAGTGTCAGACACTTGGCAATGTCTTGAATTTTAACCATTGGAGTTGCAAAGTACTAGCACAGGCAGTACCCACAGCAAATGTGCTATACCTACAGGGAAAATCTCTCACAGGACAGAGAAACGAAACCAAGGCATTGAAAATCAGTTCACTGGGAGCTTCCTGAACATTTGCCTTTGGGACCTGGAGAGCAGGGGCCATAAAATACAGCAAAATCCTTACTGAGGACAGATCTCAGAGCCCATGAAAGAGCACGGCAAATGGTGCACTTGCCTAATGTCCCCATCGATATGAGGGCTTCAGCGACCTGTTAAAGCATTGCAAATAGAGAGACCCCAGCAAAATTTGCTATGAGGAAGCATAAACAGAGCAGTTCTAATGAAGCTCATGCAATGTTAGGAGCATATTTGTGCAGGGACTGGCAGTGTTTTACAAGCAATCGCAGGTGCCTGACATTAATGCTAGCAACCGCTTCTTTTTGTCTGTACTGTAGCCAGGACTTGTGAGCGTGAGAGAGATTGAATGCTTTGTAATGAAGGTATATTGTAACATTTCTCTCCAGGTGGCACTTTGTTAACAACAATTAGATCCTGATTGATCTTTGAAGGGCTAATTCTTATGTGGTTTGCAAGGGTCCTACAAGGAGCAAGTGTTGAGTGGGGGCACTTTAAAAGTATTAGTGAGGAAAAAAAAGAAGAATAGTGCCATAAGAAATTTGCAATACAATGCCCAAACCTCCTTTGCACCCCACAGTAATTTGTTCTTATTCCTGTTATTATCCCCTCGGGCACTAATGGTCACTTTATTAATTAGTTGAAAATTGCATTCTAGGTCAAATGGCAGCTTTTTTCCCTCCCATTGTTGCAAATTGCTAGTGGTATGGCCCAGTAAATGGCAGTGTTACTGCAAAATGGGAAAGATCCTTTGCTTTTCAAGATAAAGCCCATGGCCCAGCTGCACTTTCCATGACATTTCTAAGCAGAGCATTTCCCCAGGCCTGCTTTTAAGCAGTTAGAAATTAAACAGAACTCACTGTCATTGTTAAGATTTCTAATCATAGGCTGTTACTGTATTTGCTCTCACTCTCCTCAGCCTCCCACCCCCCCCCCACCTCTCATTTTAATTCTAGCTGAGCCTGTTTTCTAAGGTGCATCTCTGCAGTGCTTAGCCCCTTTCTTCAGGAAAGTAGGCAGTGGGTTTAGGTGCCTTCCTGGTGCTCTGATGGAAATACTTTAGAGACATCTGCTTTAGCAGAAGAGGACAGATGCTCACCAGTTTCTGAGAAATAAGGTCCAGTCTGTGGCATCCAAAGTTAGAGACTTGAAAATTACAAATTGCTCTTCAAAATATTTGTTGGCTACTGAATGCAGAAATAGAGCAAACCACAGTCTCAGAAAACAGAATGGGAAATTACAGATTTTGTGAAAGCTTATCACAAAGAAAACTCCTGCTGAGGACAATAGATGTTTAGCCTTTAAACCAGAGGATCGGCCCACCAGAAGTGAACATCAAAGCCGTCTATTTTCCATTAACTACTTTCTGCAGCCTACTGTGCTGGATGCAATCTGTCATGCGAGTCCGTAGTCCCGCAGTCAGAAAAGCTACCAGGAGTCAGAAGGCCTGGGCTGATTTCCCAGCACTGTCAGCCTAACACATCGAAAAGGGTGCAGTTAATCGGAAGTCGGCGCACAAGCCATCTAAGACAAAACATGGCCCTTAATTTCTATTTTTCAAGTAATTATGGCCTCATATACTCTTAATCTTCTTCTGTAAAGTTAAAATTTTTTAGTCCCTTTTCTGGCCCAATTTAAACTCAACGGAATTCAGGGCAAAAAAACCCTCCCTCTGGCCCTTCCTCATAAAAAGTGAGGAAACTGTGTGGGAGAAAAATCCTACAGAGTCTCTCACAGAAACTTCACGTGTGCTACCCTCACATACGTAAAAGTACAACTGTTTTAAGGTTGAAACTGTTCCCTCTCAACGGACAGATCGTATCCAACACACAGAAAGGTAAACGCATCTTTATTCTCCAGCAGGCTGGACACTCATCCTCTAAAAATCGAAATACTGTGGGCTGGTACCAACTGTAGCCCCTAGTGAACATTACAGGGGGCAGTTAACAGCCCCTGAGGCAAGCAGAAGCCTTCCCCCGCCCCCGCAAGATACTAATTTCTAAAACAACTAACTACCAGCCTTGCTAGACTGGGCTCTCTCTACAGACAGATGGGGGTGTTTATCAGGCTGGGGGCTGGTGAATTGATTAAGCAATAGCACATTAGTGTAAACAAATGCACAACGACAAATTCGGAATTTCTTTTCCTACTCTCAACAAGTAAGTGTTATGACACACAAACTGTCTCCTGTGAGCACTCACTGGCTTTTTTCTTCGATGTTATTTTTTAACTTGCTTGGAGCAGAAGCTGCTTACAACACTATTTGTTGCCAAGAAATAATATAGTAACTAGTAATGCAAAGAAGTAAAAGAATTCCCTCCTCAAAATAAAAGGAGGTCAATATGCAGATTATTTACTTATTTTGTTCAACCACTTCAGGAAATCATTAAAAATGTCATCTTTGTGTAAAGCATAAACCACAGTCACTGTCTAAACTTGCAGAGGGGTCACACACAGTGGCAAAGTGAGCCTAGGTGTGTAGATAGTTAATTAAATAAAAAACCCAAAAAACTGAATTAATGTATTGCAACCATGGCGGAAGTACATTATGGCCTAGGTTGCCGAATTGTTTTTAAACTCTAGAACTTTTGGTCTAGATGCACTAGTCACTTTCTTAATGTTCTGTGCTGCTGTTCACCAACTGTGTAGCTGCTCTCCCTCTTTCATTTGGAAATGCAACATCACTAGTGGATTTTTTTGAACCTCTCCTATTTGCTCCTTTGTGGAGTCTCCTCTCTGTGTGGGACGGTAGAGCAGAAATCACATCACACCTACAAAACAAAGGCTTTGTTAAAGAGAGAAGTATTGCAATTTGCCCAGAGATGGTTAAGATTGTGAGTTGCCCTTATCACCATATTTAAATGTGGTGATCCTTCATATGCGTATTACCTAACAAGAGGCCTAGCTTTATCAGCAGCATGCCTCAAACCTGGATAACTTCACTCAAATTGAAAACCCTCCAGCAGAATGTAGATCAGAAGGACTAAAGGATCTGATGGGTAATTAAACCAGAATGCGAAGATGATTATCAAAAGGCAGCACATATGCACTTATATCCTTTTAGATGAGCTGCATCATCATCACAAATGAAAACTTAAGTATTCTCAGCAAATAAATACAGAGCCTGCTATTAACAAACACACCAACCCCTGACTAAAATAAAGCTGGATCTGATAAAGCTAACTACTGAATGGTTGCCTTGACTTAAATTTTCCAAATGCTATAAATGACATGCAAATTTCTCATCACTTTTCTAAAAATTATGATTGCATTCATTGAACAACGACTTTTTGGGCTACCTACAGCATATTTTGAAATCACATTGAGATCAAAACAGTTCTTACAGTACAGTTTTGCTCTCTACTAAGAGTCCAAAGGCCAGCTGCAAACTTGGCTACCTTAGTTTTGAGAGAGGGGCACCATTCTCTATTAAAAAGCCTTCAGCTATCAAGCATTTTCAGGGGACTTATATTCAAGATTGATTCCTGTGCCTAGTATTTCTTGTGTCTTCTGGCATGAAAAAGAGAAGATTCATACATTTGAAATATCAATGTATTTCACATCAAAATTCATGCCTAGATTAAGTATATCAACATTGAATATATCCCTTTTTATCAATGTGACCACTACTAATAACAGGTCATTCAATAAGTGATCTAATGACTAACTGCGGGAGAATAAAAAGAACAAACACAAAAAGCCTAAAAATATTAAATGCTGTATGCATCCCATGTATTCTATGTCTCTTCCTTGCTTCACTAGACTGCATAATTTTCAGGTTTGTGACTTTCTCAGATTAGCAAATCAGGTCCTTAATCTCTGAAGGACTCGTGAGCAGCAGCTGCAAAAACAATCAGTGAGGAGAGTCTTTTGGTGATGCTTATTGGTGAAATACAATTTTGAAATAAAACATGGGCAGTCAGTGCAGAATGCAACACTGTGATTGAAATTCTGCAGTCAGAGTGGTTCTTTGGCCTCAGATGTCTGCCTCCCTATTTGTAATATGTAGAGATGCAGGAGAGAGAGCTTGAAATTACTACAGTTGAAGTCCCGCCTGCACTCCAGTTTCAAGCGTGTCAGAGATTTTTCAGTTGTGCTCTACCATAAATCTTACCCGTGCAATGAACAGCGCTCAATAGATGATCAGGGCCAGTAATGGGTTTTGGTTCCTCACCTGAACAAACAAATATTCAAGACTGTAGGGTTGGTATTTTTTTAATACAATAAAGATATATTTTCCCAGTTGGCACAAGCAAAATCAAGCATTAGTCCTTTTGTAGTAAGATTAAATAACACATTTAGGCTGGTGAGTGCTCAGACAAAATAACCTGTCAGCTGCCTCTTTTTAACAGACAACTCTTCAACTCATCACGTGTTATCTCAACTACAAAGCCCTAAGACAACCAAATACTTCCAGGTAGAAAATCTGAAGACACTTATCTGAAGCTTAACACCTGATGTCCTACCTAGGATTTCAAAAGCAGCACAAGCCAGTAGAGCTCTAGGAGTATCAGTAGCAAGAACATATTCTTTAGCAACTGACCTTTCATGTTCTGAAGCAGCATCACATTTGTGGTGTGTAACTTTGAAACACAGTGTAGTCAGTAGCCTGATGCTGAGTGAGAATGATCTGGATGTCAGCTGCAAGGTCTAGGAAAGCAAGGAATGCAAGGTCCTAACTGTACAGAGATACACAAAGACACTTTGCTGGTTGTAGCTATTTTCAGTTTTTCAAGCTGTTTTCAGCAGCAAGTAATCCCACAGGCCATATCTATTGTTTTGACACTGTCCAATTCCTATGGTAGCTACAGTCAAACTTCCTGACCACCTGTGCTGTCAGGGCCTTAAAGCCCACTGCCATGGAGCAGCAAGGGTGGGCTGCTTCACAAGGGAAGGTAAGCCAGCAGCAGAGCAGCAACACAGGTGACCTCACCAGTGAGGGTGCAGATCCACCATACCTGAACAAGGGCAGAGCAGGTGTGAGGATTGTAACCAGGTTCACACAACAGTCCTGTGATCACTGGACAAGTCCACAGTGATGAGGGATGTCCCAGGTTAAACCAGAAAGTCAGATCAGCAAGGTGAGGGCAGAATCAACAAGGTGCCAGGCTGGACACAGGTGTACCTGCAAAGTAGATGAGGCAAGGACCAAGGGCTATAAATCCACTCTTGAGCCAAGGGGCCTCCCATGAGACTTTTCACAGCTCTCCCACACCAGTCTTTCTCACACACTTGCTGGATCCAAGATTATCCAGCTGCAGTCAGCCAAATCCCTTGGGGGACAGAAGAGCCTGGTAGAGCATTCAGGGTGCAGAAAGTCAAGTGGCTGGCAGGCACCTCTGCACCTGGGACATAAGGAAACACCAGAGCTTGTATACTCACCATCCCCAAGTCCTGTCCTGAGCAACCTCAGCAACTCTGAACAACCTATGTCCAGGAACAACCTTATCAGGTCATCAAAATGCACCTATGAGGGCAGCCTCACAAAATGTCATGGTATCGCTACGCTTTCAAGCACGATGCACCTATGTGGTACAAACAAGCCAAGGTTTCTGCTTATTTACTGGGCTGATCATGCTTCTGTACCACCAAAAGAAACTCTAAGAAGGAGGCCCTGCATCACAGAGGAATCGCCCATCCACCTTCCAGCATTAGCCTGCCTCCCAGCTTGGTTGACAGGAGGGAGTCAATGTGTAAATGTGAACATGTAAACTTTTGATCTTCTTCCCCAACTTCTAATTAAAGACCACCTTTGCAAAACAATACCATGTGTTTGATTATCCTTATAACTTTGCCCAGACAGCATGGTGCTAGATTTGTAGAGGTTTAGCACTTCTGTTCCCCTCTGCCTCAGTGCAGCGCTTGCTAAGGTAGCAAAGGAATTAAAACTGTATTTTCCTGTTTTATGCAACAGGCATAATCTATATGTTTTGATACTTACAGTGACACAGTCATCCTAAGATTAACTCAGTGTTTCAGTGTTTTCTGATTCAGAGTCCCAGTGTGATGGTGTCACAAATGAGCAAAGTAATGTAAGATAAAGGATACAGAATAAAGAGGAAAGTTGACAAATCTCTTCTTGTCAGCCACTCTCTTACAATAACCTTGTCACGATTTCACAGTTGACTTAGTTATTGATGTTAACAAATGTTCTCTGAATCCCCTTCCAGAAGGGGAATAAATAAAGCTAATAAATAAATCCACAATTTCAGTGAACATCTGATGAAAGGCATGTACCCAGTGTACAGTCTAGAGAAGACAGTAAACGATACAGCCAAACAAGAAATACAAATGTTTTTCTTCACAAACATAGGTTCCTTCACTTCAAATCCACAGGTCTGTTTTTCCTCTGTCCTGTACCCATTCAAAGTAACCCTGTAGTCCACATGTTAAGGAAACTCTACTAGACTGGAATCTTTACGGTCATGTTCTTATATATGATGTCCTTCTACAGTTCACAAGCTTTATTGTACTCTGACAAATTTAAAGTTCAGTAAGAGAGGAAAGTATCACCTCTGTTTCAACTTCATGCTTCTGCTTTCACTCTATGATTCCTGGTGGGGAAAAAAAAGTCTTTTGGCTTGGAAATAATAATAAGCAGCTTCTGCTTATGGTCCAACATTAGGAAGAAAAAAAAAACTCACAGAGAAGCCGCCAACTCTTCAGTAGTCAGGGTAATTATTACCAATAACTCACAACATACAACTAGCACAGCAAAACTCCCACTCTAACTGTATTTAACTTTGTTTATTGAGGCCAACAGAAATCTTATATCATAGCCTGAAGAAGGAATTACCAAAAAATTCTGGCACACAGTTACATTCTTTTCAAATACACTATTATACATCATGAGATTTCTGAAACTAGAGGACTTTCCATAAAACTCAGACCACATTATTCTAAAATGTCTGAGGAGGTAAAAAAAAATTAAAAAAGGTGGTAGTACAATTACAGTCAGTGACAAATCGATAGAAAAAGGAAGCAGGAATGTCTCTCCCACGACAGGATCCCTGGAATGCAAATCAGACACTGCATTGTGTGAAAATTGTGTCTGTTCAAACCTTTAATAGAACTAGAAATCCTGTATTGCTGTCAATTTATTTTTTTAGCTGGACTGTTGCTATATGCAGAGTATGAAAAAATATATTTATTGGGTTACACACAGAAAAATTCATGCAAGGAAATTATAGTATTGAGTTATGTATGTCTGACAATACTGTTCACTTTGACATAACATGTATAGTAAATAGGAACTAAGTTCCACTGACAATTGACTCAAAGGAGTTACCTGCACAAGGCCTAAGAAACAACATTAACTGAATAATAATGGACTAAAAACAGAGTTTAAATCAGTAATCACTGTACCATAAAGATCAATGTAAATTATACTACAGCTATACTACTTCTTCTAAAAATAAATTTCAAAATTAGAGCTAAATTTGCTCTTTGGAGTATAAAAATAATGCTTTTTCGTCACACCAAACACTTCTGAAGACATTTAATCTCAAGTCCACTTATACACTATTGTAAAAATACACATATTTTCAAAGTAGTAATAAATGCTGTGTGATGAGTAATAAACCAGTGAAAATGGACACAGGAGATCACAGAATCACAGAATGTTAGGGACTGGAAGAGATCTCAGAAGATCATCTAGTCCAATCCCCCTGCTGGAGCAGGAACACCTAGGTGAGGTCGCACAGGAATGTGTCCAGGCGAGTTCCGAATGTCTCCAGAGAAGGAGACTCCACAACCTCCCTGGGCAGCCTGTTCCAGCGTTCTGTTACCCTTACTGAGAAGTTTCTTCTCATGTTTAAGTGGAACCTCCTGTGTTCCAGTTTGTACCCATTGCCCTTTGTCCCATCATTGGTTGTCACTGAGAAGAGCCTGGCTTCATCCTCGCGACACTCACCCTTTATATATTTGTAAACATTAAAGAGGTCACACCTCAGTCTCCTTTTCTCCAAGCTCTTTAGAGCCCCAGCTCCCTCAGCCCTTCCTCATAAGGGAGATGCTCCACTCCCTTAATCATTTTTGTTGCCCTGCACTGGACTCTCTCCAGCAGTTCCCTGTCCTTCTTGAACTGGACACAATATTCCAGATGTGGTCTCACCAGGGCAGAGTAGAGGGGAAGGAGAACCTCTCTGGACTTACTAACCACCCCCTTCTAATACACCCCAGGATGCCACTGGCCTTCCTGGCCACAAGGGCACAGATACCTGATTGCCCTACCTGTGCTCTGTCTATTTACTCAGATCTCCTAGGACTCTCTTATCAGTATAGTGTGAAATCACAGTGCCACTAATATCTGGAAAAGATGCACCAATGATGTTAACAGGGAAAAAAAAATTACCTTGTGTGCTTCAAATAACTGAGTCGTAGGAAAAAAAAAAAACAGTGAATGCATGTAAAATGTCTGTTAAGTTTCCCCTTGATTTAAAATTTCCTCCAAAATTATACTGGCCAGAGGCTCACACTGACACCTTTACTTTGAGGCTAAAGAGAGATGTAAGGTCTGGCATAAACTATAAATGTTTTGTAAATTACTCACTACATACAGAGGAGAATTCTAGGTATTCCAGAAGAGGACTATGCATTTAAC
Organism: Patagioenas fasciata; assembly: GCF_037038585.1. Lineage (NCBI taxonomy): Eukaryota > Metazoa > Chordata > Aves > Columbiformes > Columbidae > Patagioenas > Patagioenas fasciata. Next base: position 50,061,943 of record NC_092522.1, read on the forward strand.
TCAGCTCTGAAACACCCCCACATAACAGGACATTAAAGCTGTAGCCTTTTTGTACATAGAAACTAATTTTATGACTTCCTGGAATGTTTTAGTTACTGTTTTCTCATTCTCTGAGACTGAGGAAGTATGAAAGTAAGAAAAGTAACATTTTTCAACTATGACATGGTTATAAACACTTTAAAAGTATACATTTTGTCTGAGAATGGCCACTTTCAGCCTCATATAAGCATAGAAGTTTAACAGCCAAGACATTAATTGTTTTGCAACAGAACCAGATTAATTAATGAAATTAAATGTACAGCTTTCTTCAACACACAGGACTGGCCTTTACATTTTAAACATAATTTTTAATGACCATTTTTCATAACTGTGTCAGCAAGGTTTGTGTGAAGTCCTCCAAACAACACTATCTGGAACCTAAATTGTATAATAATTGTTTCACAATATTCCATGATTTACTTCTCTAAGCTATATGCTAAAATGGAACTTAAAATAAGGTATGATAAATTTCTGATTAGAGCCTTCCCACCACCATTTTTGAAATACTGATGAAGGTTTTATGATCTTCAGCATACATAATTTCATAAAAAAACAGCTTCTTCTCTTATCCATTTTCATCTGCTTTCAGTAATGAGCAGGGTCACCTGGGCGATCTAAAAGACAAACAGTTGTGAGGAGCCAAATAAAACACGTGAACATCAGCACTGAAACAATTTAAAAAGTTATAGCCTGTTGCAGAGTAAGATTTTGCGATCTGTATTATGCAGGTGATTAAACTACCATAATGATGTGTTCTCGGTTTAATGATCTATGTATAAATTATTCAGATCAGCACTTATGTTTTGAACCTTAAGTCTTAAGGCAAGCATTAAATTTTATAGCATCTGCTCCTTTGTTAGTATGGGTCATAAGGCAGTTTTCAGATATAAATCTAATATTTGAATGCTTATAAAAATAAATAATCCTGACAGTAGTACACTAAGAAGCCTAAGACTGAGATACAGTTTCTATATCAGTAAAATCTAGAATGATGATTATGAGAACTACAATAACAATACACTAATCAATATTATTCAAAACGAAAAAGAAAAATAATCCAAGGAGTGGATTTTCCAACATGATCAACATTAAAGGCCACAGTTCTCTGTGTAAATACAAAGTTTTGCCCATGTGCAACACCACTGACTTCACTGTGTGGAACAGTTGTCATCCTCCATAACTAAACATGCTCTTATGAAAATCCGCAAACTGTACCAGATTTCAAAACTTGCTCTTAATATTTTGCCTCTGTCTTTGCACAGCCTCTTTTTTTGCTGCTCAGTCTTTCTAGAGAGCAGGAACAGGACATCAGGCTTTCATTTTTTTTTAATTATATACCTTCCGTATGAGAAGAGAGATTATTCTATAACATCATGTACTCAAAATAGTGAAGCAAAAACTAAAGATACCGTGATTCCAAAGCACATAAACAAAGGAAAACCCATCAGTTCCATAAACATCCTCTTGAGCCAACCCAATTCAAAGATTGCTAGAAACCAAAGAAAAGCATGAAATTGTTGAAGATTACATAGATGGAGACAATTTTCAGTTAGGTTGAGATGAAGAGATAAACATGGCTCTAACTGTGTCACCCACTTTCTAAGTCACGTAAGTGTTGTTGACGTTTCTTTTCCTCTGGTACAATTTTTACACTTCATGATTTAAAATGGGATTTCTACATAACTGATTCATTTTTGTTTCCTGAAGACAGAAATTAAGTAAAGTACCCATGATTATTTTTAACTGAATGGACATGCAAATGGAAGACATAAGAAAGTTGCTGTAATCTCTAAAACAGTTTCTTAAGAAACACAAGTAATGACGAAGGGCTTTTGTGGCACCAATTTACCAATGTATGTTCCTATGATGCTGTTAAAAATGCATGTGCTCTGTTATTTTATATTTCTTTAGTATTATTCATATTAACTACATTTAAAATGAATTAATTTTATAATTAAATACATATGTCACTGAAATTGAATCACAAAGTAAAATATATCAATTTTTAAGAAATAATTCTGAAAATGTGTGTTTAAATTAGAATTCTGGACAGGAAAAAATACTTATTTCTCATAACTATTATTCAGTACAGATGTAAAGCATGACAGATTTTCTCTCCTCAGCTGTGATGTGGTTCACTCCACACAGCCAGCTGAGACAGAAAAAGTTGCTTAACTACAAGTGCCAAAAGTAAGAGCAATTTTTGGCTTGTCTAAGAAAGCTCTGCATTTTAAAGAAAGGTTATTGTGTTTCAGTGGCAGATGATGTTTACATCAGTGATGCCATGTTTCAAACTTTTCAAAAGGTTTCAGTAACAATGGTATAACCTGAAAAATAAAGGTATAATCCAAAATTAAGACACAAACCACAATCAGCATGGGTATGCCGCATTATGCATGGTGAGCAAACTCTTGTAATGTACACAACTATAATGAAAGTATGCAAAACTTACAGTCTAAGTCTTAAAACCTATACTCAGGAATATCTAATGATGTTGTAAAAACACTTGAAAGTTTCCAGCATCAAAGGGACAGAACAATGTAGCTATACTGGGATGCCACTGGGCTTCGGCTGGTACCTTTAACTTAAGTTTTAGTGATCCCGATCTCACAGCAAGCTTAGACCTAACATGACAAGTGATTAACAAGCTGAATAGCCTCAGGTTTGAGTGATTTCCTCCACAGTCACATGGTTCTGTTACTCTGTAAAGTTCATAAAAAGAGGCTCTCACAGACAAAACTTATCTCAGTGGTAACTATCCCATCATGTCAGTTTGCTACTTGCACATATGTTGTCCTTACCAAGGAGGAAGGTGGAACCTTCTCCTGCAGTCTGGATGTCCCGATCCATATTCTCTACCTGGAGGGAGCAGGAGAGGAATTAAATATTTTTAATTAACATAAAAGCAGGAAAACAAGATCTTATTCAGATAGCCTGCAAGAAAAATTACACTTGCACATATTTTGAAAAATGAACACATCTCTCTCCAGTTGGTGTATAATTATGGCTAGTAATTTGAGATGTTGGAGGATAAAGTCAATGGCGATGTTGGTCTTCTTAAAACTGTTAGACCACTGTAACTTAAAAATCTAGTTCAATTAATGTGTTGGGACAATGAATCATACATGTTATATACACTGTGGTTGGTAGATCAGACTGTGTGAATTCAGGAAAGGAAAGTACACTATTCAGAAGCAGACATAAGCTATATTAACAAATATTTTCATCCTGGTTTAAGTGTGCCTCTGTACAATACTGCTTTAGTTATAGATTTCTATAAGAAAAGTACTACTCAAACTGTAAATGAAATGTTTTCTTCAGCACCAAAGTTCTACCAAGTCCCATTTACATTACAGTTCTATCAAAATCCTATTTATGAGAAACAGGCTTGAACATAGAGCATGCAACGCAAGTGTGGAAGTCTTGATTAAACACTTACCAAACAAAAACTTGCTACAAACTCAGATCCTTCAGTATAGTTGTATTATGTTCAACTACATGGTTAACGGTGTGCTACAACTCAAGTGGCTGTACCCTTTTGGTGCAACTGCATTCCATGAAGAAATGGGACTCTGGATAATTCCCTTTTGCCTTGGACAAAAGAGTTTCTTTTGAGTGAGACATACTTCCAGTGATTCTATTTTATCATATCTTAAGTCCTTGACATTAATCTTTCCTTTCCTCTGAAAAAACTGCTTTCACTTTTCCATAAAAGGTTTTCTCCAATACCTTGTTTTTAAAGAAAAACAAAACACTTTTGAAAATGTGATATTTTCTAAGTTGAATTCTTTAAAAAACAAAAGCTGCCCATCTCCCTTTTCTTATTCTTGTAAAATAGAGAGATGTAAGAAAAACAAGGCAAAGGTGGATGGAAACAAAGAAAACTAACCTATTTTTTTTGAGATAACATACTTTTCTTAGGCAGAATATAGTTGGCCTCCAAATCCAAAACCCTCTAAATCCAAGTATGAAATTGTCAAAATGCTCCCCTATTTCCTCATCTCACTGTTAATAATTCTGGGTCCACTATACAGGGCATTCTGATGTTTACCTTATCACCATCAGGAATTCTATATCCTTGCCAATACCTTTCACTATTTCTAATGTATTAGTGTATCCTTGATTTCAACCATTCATGTTGCTGTTACAACCAGTCCCACAGACACTTTCTCCCCTATCGCCTTCCCTCATCTTCAGTTCATTTTTCAAACAGGTTCTCAAATACTAGCATGAGAACCATTGTCCAAATCACCAATATTTTTAAATACAGCTATAGAAGTATATAAGACAGTGCACAGGTAGGGTTAGACTTTCTAATTTTCTTTTCTTTCTAGCTTTTGTACATTGATTCAGATCTAGGTGGTAATTTGTATGCTATGACAATCTTGTGTGTATCCATTGGACTGATGAAGAGATTGACAAACATACTCAGTAGTGTTTTCCATAGTTCTTAGGGCTCAGTTTACTTTTAGCTATTTGTAGAACAAGGTAACAATGTGACCCCAAACAACATATCAGTGGTCTTAACTGCTAGTTAATGAGGTTTTGTCTACCAATAGGCTATATGGCATGTGGTGTGCTGTTTCAGCCACGAACCTAGAATCTGGAAAGTCATGCTTTATTACAGACATCTATGCTACCTCAGGCAAGATTACTTTAAACACAAAGTACACAGATTATGAAGTGTTGCAATGCAAAGTTTTATACCTCAATATTGGAAACCTACCCTTAGCTTTACATGAGATACCTACAATCTGTTTAATAAGCATCAGAAGGAACAGACACTCACAATGGGATACACAAAAGTCAGCGTGCTAAACAGGAAGTCTTCTAAATTAACAAACAAGAAACATCAAGGAAAATTCTACCTCCCTGTGAGGCTTAGTTGTCCTGCTCTGAGGTACAGGGATGCACTCTTCATTTGTGACATGAAGCCAAGAAATTTATGAAGAGAATATTAAACAAATAAAATCAAACCAACCAGACAAAAAAACCCAACAAACCCACAAGTCCCTGAAAACCCAAAAAACACACAGCTGAATTCCCTCCTCTCAAAATACAGCTAGAGGACGAGATGTTAATTACAACAGATCAGTTGTAATTAAAAAACGAGGGATGCCCAAGTTGAATTCTTGTTCTGCCTGAAAAGATTCTAACAATCATTTCAAAGAAATATCAGTGCTTCTGAGGTTTATGCTTTCTAGGTGGAAGCACCCTGTCCTCCACTGCTGACAATCACATTGTCATGGGATTCTTAAATGTTAACTGATCAGAGAGCGTGAAGGCTGCCTAATTGTTGAGTACACTCCTGACACAGAAGATTTGGGTCCTGTGCTTACTGTTCCATTACTTTTTAATGCATTTTATCCAATGATTTATATATAATATACAACAGCAGGAACCATAACATATACCATGGGAAGGTTTATAAATGGTGAGACAGATAGATAACAGTAATATTACTAGGAAGTTTTATCATGTAAGCTATAATGGAACACAAAATTACTACTCTTTTGTTCTTTTTTCTCTCCTCTTGGTGAGATACACACATATAGCAGAGACAACAGCTACATAATGAAGCAAATCAAATACCTGTTTTAATATTAGCCAACTCAGGAAAAAGAAACTTTGTAAAAATGAGACATTTTGGCAGATCAGATCTAAAATATTACAGGACTCTTTTGTAAGGTATATATTTTCCAATAAGTCTATTTTACTTAAAACAGACACAATTTAACCACATTAATGGGATCGTGTTTTAAAGAGCATCCTGAGGCTAGTAAAGAGGGCTAGTGTATAAGAAGTGTATTTGTTTTAATAATGGTACTGAAACACGTTTATAACACAATTCAGCACAGTGGAACTTTGTGGAATTCATGAGATCTCTGGAGCTGGTTAGAGATGACACGACCTCTGAATAGCAGGCTTTTTGAGATGGTCACATACCACACTTTACTGTATTTATTTATTATTTGTCCTCCCTAATCACATCATTACATCAATCTTCTTTGAAAAAATCACCTGGAAACAGAAGAAATTTAGACTCTGCAAACTTAATAACTGACCTTTCTCAGACACTTCTCTTCCTTTTGCTTATTTTATTTAATCTACATGTATATGCTTCGAGTCATAACGATGAGGAAGTAAAACCGAACTCATGTCAGCTCAACAGTATTATCCACAGTGATGCTTCACTGAAATGTCTGTTCTGTCCAATAAGTGAGATTGGTGAATGACTTAAGATAAACTTCTGCTGAGACAAAACAAAACTAATATTTGTATTACTTAGGTGATGATCTGGATGCTGAGACTGATGTAGAAAACCACTTAAGAATATGCTTAACTTTATTCATGTGCTTAAGTATTTTCTTGAAGTATGAACCAAGATCTGCAGCTAAAGACTTCAGACAGACACATACACACTTCTGTGCATCTGCGCCAATTTGTTTGAGAACTATTACGATTTCAAATACAGTCATCAGCTGAGACCAAGCATGGAAAGTTTCAATACCACATGAAAGCTTTTTTCTCAGAATACTGCGAGTAAAAGAAGACTCCAGATTATAATGCTACGTGCTACTTAACCTTGCAGAGTTAGTTTTTGCTAATGGTAGTACACAACCACAACTGATAAAAGTTTTGTTACTGACTCCTGTGGTCACAGGAGTAACTGCGTACACACAAATTGCAGATAGCCATAGAGTTGTTATACTGTTGATGGAGATGATTTCAAATACACACACACGAACATATTTTTTTACCTTGTGGTTGACGATTTCTCCGTGGAAAGCCCCTCATCTGGTTATGGTATGGAGGAACAAAAGAACTTCTGTGTGTTTGCTGGAACCTGGGATTATATTCTCTTTGTCGTGTTCCTGAAAAACAGTATTTACTAAGCAACTCTGACTATATACAAGATTAAATGAAGAAAAAGACAGCATTTTTTTTTTTTTTTGGGAAACAATATTTCTTAGTTTTATGCCAGAATAATTATACACAACTATGTTTTTTGCAAACCAAAGCCAGCCTAATAAGCATGGTTCTTGTCCTTATTTCCATCTATGCACATCATGATTACAAGCTGTTAACAAGTGTATTTAGAAACCAGACCAAAATTTTATGACACAGATTTGAAGATGGCAGTCATTAAAACAAAACAGAAATCTCTGTCCAAACTGGAATCACAAATCATAATTAAAATGTTTAAGTACAGCTCTCAAGCAATAGCAGATGCTAACAGGGTCTGGTATCATAAATCACCATGAGATACCCTCAGTTTTGAATGTCCAGCACCAGTGTGGTGTAGTACCACATCAGAAGTATTGCTGTCACGTAATGCACAGTACTGAACTAGCAGCAAATAATTCATCTGTTGTAATTTGCTCAAGGATTTTTGAAGGGGTCATTTTCATCCTCACAGGCATTATAATTAATCAGGTATTAAGCAGGTACCAGCATAAACACTGAGATTCAGTGTGAATTATTTTGAAACCTCAAAAGGCTCAACATTCAGGCTGATTTGTGAACGATGCTGAAAATCCTTTAGATGTTTTCTTTTTTTTTTTTTTTTTCCCCTGAAAGTCAGGAAGATCAGGTGGGGAAAACAAATGTGTTTAGTAAACTGAACCACAGAGTTAGGGACAAAAAAAAAAAAAAGTCATTCTCTAGGTTGCCCAAAAGCTTTCTTGTATTTTGAACTGTCAGTCCCATAAAGAGTATTCTCTCTTCAATGCATCACTCAGACCTTCAACTACCAATGTTAAAAGAGGGCCCCTACAGGAAAGGAAGAAAAAACTTTGAGTCATCTAGTTCCTCCTATAAAAATAATTTGTCACTGAATTTGGCCATGAATGATATTTACTGCCAGTATCTCACTAACTATGTAGCTAGATGGAAGTGGTTTTTAAGCCGAACTTGAGTAATCAAATTCACATGAATTCCTAAAAAACGGATCTCTCTTAGATCTCTCCTTTAGTTTCTTAGAGAAAGACTACAATTTAGCTTGATGGGCTACCTACGTAATTGCTGCTGCTATTAAAGGATAATTATCAGTTTACTGGGAAAATTAACACAATGCCAACCTGTGAAAAATCCATTCCCCCTTGGTCTGCTCTGTATTGTTCTTTTCTTCGCCATGCAAACCTTGCAAATGAAAGACTTCAGATTCTGGAAGGGTGTATATAAAGACTCCTGCAGACAACAGGATTAGAAATGATGACTGTTCTGCTTTTCTCACTTCAGGTACAGCACAAATCAATCATGTACACAACAACTAAAAAATTTGTCTTACCCTCATACATATATGAAGGTGGTAGATCTGGTTTGCATTTTTTCAGGAAACAAAGTTCAAACATTTCATATTAAAAGTTGATCCTTGGAGGGATGAGTAGAGATGCAGAAGGAGCATTTTCCCCTTTCTCAGTGAAGTTTGTTTTTCTTCCTACTCACATTGTAAATCACTTGCTTCCCTATTCTATTACCTTGCATCTGTAGATAAACTTCACTTGACTTCCATCGGCAGATGGTTAAAGCCTCCAGATAAGGACTGATTAACTTATGGAAAACACACCAACGAAAAACAAAGTGTCTTAATTTCAGATATTACAAGCAAAATTTAACAGAGTAGTAACACATCAGCCTCAACTCTTGACTGATAAAATACTACCATGTCTAAAGAGAAACAAGGGAATTAAATAAAAATGTATACCTTGTGATGTGATGAAAAGTTCTACTGTCAAAATGACAAGCTGAAGCTACTTAAAGACACAATACTAAGAGATGTGATATATTCTTAACTTTCACTGACTTCAGGGAGCTCTGAAGAAGTGTCAGATCTAATAACCTTTTTATTGATTTGTACTGGGCATGTGGGCAGTAGTACACATTGAAAAGAACTATGAAAAGATAGATTTTTAGAGCAATAGCAGAATTTATGATTTTCATAAAATGGAACTGATTTTTACAGGATTATAGTTACTTTTTGTAACTACCAACAAGGCAGAGGGGGGAGCAGGAAGGAGGGGACAGAATTACAGCATAAGATAAAAATCCAACAGGTGTCAAGATAGCAGCAACTAGAGAAGTTTCTTAAATTAGAGGTAGAGCCTGAATCCGTGAACTTTCCTATCACATTTTTTGAGTTAATCATCTTCTTTATAGACCCTTAAGCAAAACCCACAGATATTTTTCCCCACACAGAGTACTGTCTGTGAAGAACACCCACTAACGGGAAAAACCTTTCATTATATTACTGGGAGAACAAATTCAGAATGTGTTTATGAAGGTTGGATGAAAGATATGACAAAACATATCACTTAGGTTGACCCCATTAGGTAATTTGGTTTTAATTTTAAAAAATTGATCATGAACACACTCATTAGTGAGAAGCACAATAAAAAGGCTAATAAAGTGATAATATAATTGCCTCACTGTTTCGTGAGACAATTATATCCAATTTTCTGTGTGGATAAACAAACTAATATGATTACTGTTATGAAAACCAGAGAACTAGCATAATATGAGCTTATAATTTGTTTTTTTAAAGAAAGATGGCTCTATTTTTGATTCTTATCAGAAGCTTTCAATTTTTTATCTTTAGCAGCTGCTAGGGGTACAAAGAGCTGAGCTACGCAAAATCTTGCCCACAAATGCATCAACTGCACTTAGTTTAAACATTTTATTTTAGTACAAGAATCTGTGGGAATCAAACCACAAAATGTTGAAAAATTCTGGAATATGTGTAAATATTTAACCAAGATTGTATTTCTACTGTGATTTTCATAAACTTATTAACTGTATTTAAGTCCATCATAATAAAAAAAACACTGATTCTGAGTTCTCCTGAACACCCTGAAGTAATTGTCCAGATCATGGAGAAGGGACCTGAGGAGTTAAGAGACAAGTATGGAACACCAAAAGAAGTCATTTTTTCCTATTACTTATCTTTTCTATAACCAAACATGCCATGCAGTATAACTTTTTCTCTTAATACAATGCTGTAGCTATCATCATATTTGATTTATGGTGCTCAGGGGTAGATTGTTAGCAAACAAGTGCTGAAAGATCTTGGCTTCCAATGGTACACTAAGCTCTGCCAGGAAATAAGTACCAGTTTTATTTATTAAAGTTGAACTTATAATAATAGGAAAAACCAGTCACACATGCTTGTTGCCTTGCCAGTGTCCCCAGCTAAACTGGCATCTCTTGGCAATTCTCCCAAAAACAGATTCTTGCCTCAAACTGATAAGCTGGAAAGCTATTTTATTATTCTGGGAGCAATCTCTGCCATATATGTACCACAAAATCGTACCTAAACAGGAAAAAGGTATTTAAACTACTCTAAAAATTCACGGGGATAGACTATTTTTTCCCCACAACAGAATAATTTATCTGGGGTTTATTTAAACTAGAGTATCAGACTTTAAAAAAAAAAAAAAAACAAACTAACCTAGATATTTAAATTGATCAAGCAAATTTCCATCTTTCTTCTAGGGATCTAAGTGTCTTCATTTATCTTTCTTCTAAGGCAGGTTAAAATATAACTTTAACCTGACCACATTGGGATTTTCAAATGTAAGCTAAAACATACTAGCTAACACATCTAAAAAGTCCTCTTAGGCAATATCAATTTTATTCAGATTTAGATACATGCTGTAAAAGTTATTCTCTAACCTGAATTCTACCCAAATGGAAAAGAGGTATCAGTTTAACATAGATTCGTACAGTTTTACATTTTCCCATTTATTCTTTAGACCCTCTATTGTTCTGCAAAAGTCCTACATGAAAATCTGGATGAACCACTGGCCCAATCTAAAATCTACTGAAATCAACAGACCAATTGATAAAAACCACAGGATTTGGATAGAGGTTATAGTCTTAATCATATGATTGATTCCATATGGAAAGGCTTATCCCACTCCTCCATGCTGAAAACACACACATTCCACCCACCCACACGCGTTCCACTCATCACTCCAGATCAGGATGGTGTGTAACTGGACACAAAACTGGAACAGAAAACATTATACAACAACTGATACTGAATGCAGGAGATTAAAATAATTCAAAACCGAAAACTTTCTTCTCTGTAATCACTTTTATATATGTTAACCTCAAGTGATATACATAACAGCAGGTAAAAATATTCCAAAGGTAAAATTTTCAAAAGTAATTAAACAAACATAGGGTTTTCAGTCCCACATTGAAAGGAGACACATAAATCAAAGGTCTTAAGAGCTGTCTACACAGCCGAGTACAGATGAGAGCAGACATAACCAAGCATCTCTCCACATAGTCTGTGGTGCTGGGGTATGAGCCAGGTCTGGTCTGAGGCTTCACCAGTGCATTAGCAGAGCCTTGCACCGGCCTAGGAGACCCTGGCTCGGCCACGGTGCCACCCTCACACATCACACAGAGCCCACACCCAGCAGGACTCTGCTGGTATCTCCCTGTCCTCGCCTGGGCAGACATGCTTTAAGTCATATTGTTTTTTTGGCAACATAGCATGGAAAACGTACAAATTCCCAGCTTCTGAAAAGCGGGATTGAGAGCTAAACAAGGACTTAAAGGCACAGGAAGGTACTTGGTGAGATTCTAAAAAAATACCTAGATATATACTTTCCTCTGATTTCCAATTTCTCTTTGAGTTCACCAAACCTTCATCTTAAAGTTTAGGTTCCTTAATACCTTTAAAAATATCATTCTTAAACACTTCAGAAATTATAACCAGTATGCTTACTTAAAGACATTCTTAATATATTGCTTAAAATCTTACAGGAAAAAGATCTCATCCATATCTTAGCACCAGAAAACCATTACATTTTCATTTTTTTAAATTGACAACTATTCTGACACTTCCTTACATTATTTTCTGAGTAATGTAAACAAAAATAAAGGTAAAATTATAGCTTCCTTCATAGTCCCAGTATTTCTACTTTTTTTTTTTTCTTTTTCTGTTTTTTTTTCTTTAAATTTTGGAGGGGATGGAAAAGGAATAAGAGAGGAAAAATAAAAATAAAGGGGTCCAGTGTAAACAAGTATATTAAAACAAGCAACAAACATGGACAGACACATTTTTCAAAGCATATAGAACTGCCCAAGAGGATGTTTTTACTCACATTGCCTTCCAAAAGTTCTTCCATAGAGCAACCTTGGTGCGACCGCTGGTATTTTTCTTGAAAAAGTTTTCCATCAAACACTTCCCAAGGCATCAAATCGTCCATTCTGAATGGAAACCCACAGGCACTATTGGCCATAAGCAAAGTTGTAAGGCCACGAACAATGACAGCACCAAGATGTACAGCTCTGGAGTCCACTTGTGCAAGCTGTTAACACCAAACAAAAAAACAATGTAGGCCTCACAAATCAGAGAATATAAGCAAGCTTACCATGCCATATAACAATGCAAACAGCAGAGCACATGCTAAACAGTCCCAAAGTTGTGACAATGATGGTCCTCTATTGCACAGCAAATTAATCAAAGGATTCTGTATCTAGTTTTATTCAATAAAGTAAAAGAAGTGAAGTTTTTTTAAACAAATACAGCATCTCACTCAAGTTTTTAAGATTGATGCATTCAAAATGAAAATGGAAAGACAAAATAAATGGCTAATCTCCACAGTATTTCTCAAGCATTAGCAGTTCCCCAGAAAGAAGTCTATTAGTGGAATGCAAAACATGAACTGGGAGTAAAAAATGATGCATACAGTGATCCATTAACCTTCCACAGTTTGATCAACTGGGAAATGATACAGCACTTAGAGATCAGTTAAATTATAAGATTTGACAGAACAAAGTTTATTGAGCCCAAGCTTTTATTTTAAACACATTAAAATTTCCTCTGACTGCAGTTTGAAAGTCAAATTACTTCACTTCAACATGGATGTCTCCAGAAGAAATACTGGAATGTTATGACAACATCCAGAAAATGCAAAATGAGAAACTCAACAAGACAATTAAAACTCACTGTCAAAATAAACTTGATCGGTCAATTTAACATCCTGCTGCAGCAAGGCATAGCAAACTATAAAAGACTTGAGTCCAATATGGGGAAAACCATGATTTTAAGTATTGTGTAAACAGTACAGAGCTCCTCAGTGGGGAATACCTTTTCCACATGCTGTATCGAAGCAGTCGGGCAGGACCAGGAGGGATTCATAACAGAGCAGCCATCGATACTGTAAATCTGTGGCAGCTGATATACCCTTACAGTACAGTTTTCCTTACAGTGTGAGTTATACCAGGAATGGAATAGCATCCCAAATAGTCCAGAACAGAAAGGATGAAAATGTGGTTCAAATTTGTCTCAGCCCAAGTTCTGAAGAGCTGTGAATTGTTTGTTGGAAATGCAACGAAAAGGGTCAGCCTGTTTTCACTAACAGTAACAACATCTTACATGTTGAAAGATCCCCAAAAGACTTATAAGTATGCATATATGCCACAAATGTCCTATTTAAAAAAATGACAAGTAACAGCAGACAGCATGAAATGTTGTACTACTAGATCAGAACTTTTTCACCCCTAAGGCCCATATAACAAAACAAGGAAACCTTTACTAGCAACAAAGCTTCTTCCAAAAGAGACAAACCCAATAAATCATTTGGAGAATACAGCTAGAATTTGGTCAAGGGCTTAGGTTTTCTGTATTATTATGCAGCAAGCTGAAGTTTGTTGTATAATTTTATTATGTGAGACTGAACCACAGACAAGGTGCAGGAGAGTTCTGTTAACCTGACTTGAAGGTAGTAGGTGTACCTCCAGTGGCTGTTTTTTCTAGCATGCAGAAGAAAAGATGACCTAGAGATGATGATGCAATCAAAAGATACCAGGCAGGATGGTCCAGAGCTCTCCTGGAAGAGCAGCTTCTGCCTCCAGTGATTCCTGGAAAGGCACCAAGCTGGCCCTCAGGGCACTGACCCAACATGACACTCAGTATTTGAAATTCACCCAACAGACAGCTGAAGACAACCACTGATGCACAGGCAAATGCAGACAACACTAAGTTGAGCAGTCATTCAGAAAATGAAAGGCCCATCCTCCCCTGACCATGACACTTCATACTTGAGTAAAAGAGACCTTCTTCTCCCCTCCCTTTAAAATAAAAGTATCTTCAGCATGAGATCAAGCTATGTAGTTTCAGGAAGTTATTGCCTGCAGATGTAAGCTATCATTTTGCCAGCTGAGACTCATAACTACATGCACACTCATAGCCCTCTTGCTCTGGCAAGTAAAGCAGGTTTTCACAAAGCACTTACCAATGCCAAAAGGTACTTGAAAGAGAAACATCATTTAAATGAACTGGTGTTGTTTGTACTAAAGTAGATTGTGAGCGTGCACACAACCAGGTGTTATGAGAGATTCTTACAATGCCCTAAACAAATTGTTTCTGATCACCTGATCAAATCTTGAGACACGCTGAGAGAAATGAGTCCACATCATTACAAGCTTTAAAATGGAACCTGCTTGGTTTGTGACCACAAAGAAAGACTTCACGAGTGGGAACTACAAAGAGTAAGAACTGCTTGGAATCAGAACTCCCTTTTTTTTTGTGAACTAATCCAGCTGGGGAATTCTTTCAGAATTTATGCACCCTGGTCTCCCTTACAACACAGCAATAAATGGAACTAGAAATAACTTCAGTAAAATACTTTGGCAGGCACTTAATATAGGTAAAGTATTGCTCTTAAGCTATAAGGAGAGGGACATGTCAAGCTACAATTAGCAGCAGAAGCCAAGAGTGATAGAAGCGCACCAACCAGATGAATCAAACTTGGCCAAATTTGTATCAACATGATTTATGCCATCAATAGTCACTTTATTACAGATCTGTACAAAACCAGACTGAAATTTCATGCCATACAAATCAGTATCTTGTCACTGAATTAACAGTGAATACTGATAATGTCAAAAGATTTCATTGCTGAAAACAAACTTTCATGAAGAAGGATGAAAACAAGTATTTAAGCTGCTGGAAAGAAAACAGTAAATGCTGTCATTTGCAACAAGCAATTTCCTATCTTCTCATTTAACAGCTGTGTACTGTATGACTATTAATTCATACCTTTCTGTCATTTATTGACAAAGATGCTTTTACTTTCTATTTTAATGCCACTGGTACCAAGGATGTAAAACAGCTGTTAGAACAGATTACAAATACTATATGTGGATGTTGGATGCCATCTGGGCCATTATCGTTTGTTTTACTCTGAAAACACTAAGTACATACCCAACACAAATATGTGATTAAATCAACTTTCTCCAGTGATGTTATTCAAGTTAGTGCAAAACAAACGCATACGTATTTGCAGAACAAATGTCTACAGGATAATTTGAAAAAAAAATGCTTTTGATGGTGATGTACAAAATAGTAAAATATAGAAGAGGACTCTGAGTGCTGTCTCAAGGTGGAGATCAGTGTAGTACAGTCATTGATGCTAACCCTTCCTTCCACCTAAGTGAGTACGAAGTCTGAGCCATCAACACAATCCTAGTTCTGCTCTTTTCAACTACAACTGAAATAAAAGGATAAAATAATGTTGCCGGTGACAGGTTTTACAGGTGGAATAGTTCACTGTCTCAGGATATCAAACCAGAACTTTCCTGAAGCACTAATGTAATAGGGGCAAATGAGGGTAACGCTTGTCTTTTTTTAATGGAAATCAAGATTGGGAAAATCGAGGCAAGAACTATCAACAGTGATTCCTTTATTTCAATAAGACAGGAAATATATTCACTATAGGGTAGTTTCTATTTTCCATATCTTGTGATGAAAAACAAAGAAAATGAAAGCACAGTAACTCTATAACAATGAGCCCCTGCACATGGCAAACCACAGACTTGCTTTGCCATGGGAATGCTCACAACTGCTTGGTGTCTGCAATGCAAAGACGTCATGATGAGGAGAAGTGGAAAATTCCAAAAGAAAAGAAGGTCTGCCTTCCAGGGCATTACACCCTAGAGATTACTTCTTATTGGAAATTATGCCTGTTCTTTTTACTATTTTTATAAACTCAGGACCCAGTGAATCATGCGAGATACACCCGCTGCTGCTACTCCTACCACCAGCTGATGAGATTTGTTGTGAGAGAGCTGGGGTGTGCGTGAGAACAGCTCCTCCTGCACCAGCTGCCTGCACTGTGCCCCCGCTGCTGCTCCTGCCCACGCAGCTCCCCACCCACTCAGCCTTTGGGGAAAAAGATTACCTTTCTCATTTGCGAACATTAACTGAAGACCGAGAACTCAAAGCTCACAGTCCTCTAGTATCACTGCAGCAGACATTACTGATATCGTGCTTAGAAGGCCTGAGCTGAACTGGGGAAGCCCACTTGAAAGGAGCGAGAGAAGTGCCACCGTACCCACACCACTAATGCATAATGTTTTTTCCCAGCAATGTGAGATATGTGTTTGCTAGAAGAGCCATCACCACAGACTTCTCTCATACCATGCCTTTTTCTTCTCTAGAAACACATGGCTTTAGTCTGTGGACCACAAGTTCGGGCTGATCTCTGTGCTCATGTGCATCCTCACTGACCGCAGAAAGAGGCTGTGCAAGAAGGAAAGTCTTTGCTCACAGAGGCAGTTTGCAATCCAGACCCAGAGACTGCATATCCTGCTGAGGAGTTCTTTCTTACAGGAAGAAAAATACATGGATCTCATAAATGAAATGCAAATTTCCAGTTCAAATTACACCTGATTAAATAATAATAGTAAAAAATAGCCAGGATGTAAAATTACCTTTATGTTTTAAGGAAATACAACTAGTCCTCTGAGTCTTCTTTGTGGATTCACAAGTTATTTTTTGACAGAGGTGTAAACTCTATCTTGTGTACTTGGAAAGCTGCACACTGTATTTTCAGGAACATACTAAAAACCGCCATGACTCCTTCACCACTCTACTCTATGGAGTTTAGAGGGTTCGAATTCTGTTAAAAGGATTAATAGGTCCTGCCACATGTGAACTGTGAGGGCAAGCATCTGAACATGCCAGATGTCAGCACACATAAATGAAGGCCAGAATCATACCCATCAGCAAAACTACCTCACTATCTTCATTTCTGGAAACCAAGGAGAAAGAGGAGGATATGATAATAATTTTACATTTCTTTACTTGTGCTACTTTACATGTCATCTGTATCTCAATCAACTAAATACTACAATTGAATTAAGAACTGGTTCCTTTAGTAGGATTTTTAATAATGTTCTGGTAACACACTTTGACAACCATCGATACAAGTTTTTTTCATTGAAACTTAGGTTAGTGTTGTTCTTACACATTTTATTACTTTTTCTAGTATGTTGCCTTCTTCCTGTGGTTGAGCTGAATGTAGAAGATATGACTATGGCTAACATTTTAAAATACGAATTTAAAAATAAATAACTTCAAAATTACACAGTTGGTTTTTTTTTCCTCCCCTCTTCTCCCTCCCCTCAAAGCAACATACTTGCTTCTGTTATAAAGAGAAAACTCAACACACAAAGATAGGTCAGTATTTGCTAATTTCTAGTTAAAATTAATCAACTGGAGAATAATAACTAAAACTCAGTGAAATTTGATCCAAGCAATACACTGCTAGAGTTCAAGTGAAGGTGATTAAAATCTGAGTACTTTCCTAGTTTAACTGGTTCTTTTTAGGTCTATTTGAAGTCAGTCAGGATATTGTCTGTATACTACTTACATTACCTTCTTCAAACCCACCTGTCTCTTAAATAATCAAATATTTAACCATAGGCAATTTGTGCCTGAGCAATAAAGGTAGCTGGTAGATCCTATCTCAGGAACTTGTCATTAAAACAGTAAGGCTTAGCTTTGCCAGGGAGAGGTAAGGCACATGGTGTTCCAAATAGAAACAGATGAACTGTCAAGTGATGATAACTTCACTAAAGTTAAATTCTCTGCAATGCAAAGTATCACTTAACAAAATATTTCAACCAAAAGACAGGAGTCCTTTCCTGAATTCCAGATCTTCCTGCCTTCTGCCATTATTATAAATTTTCAGTGGGAGTTGTCAAAAGACATTGTAAACCCTGTGTACTAGAATGATATGCTCTGTTCTTGAGCAAAGATAAACTGGTGCAATGGTCGTATATTAAAGGAGTGTTATCCTACAGAGCTGGGCTGGTCAAAAAGTGCATTTACAGTCAACTTTAAGTGATAGGCTGCTGGGAGTGTCATACCTCACCTGCTTCCTTGACCTGTCAAATGGAGAGGGGAGAGGAGCACCAGTATTTTGAAAACACGACTAAAGTTTATTCTGATAAAAGATTACAGCTTAAATTAAGCTCTTCCTGCTTAAACAAGGTGTGTGCAGAGGAAAATAGGGATTGAAGAGATCCTATGAGGGCATCTGCTAGGACAGAAACTAGAAAAACCAGTTTTTAAATACTTCTAAGGCTTCATGGTAAATATTTAGCAGTAAACAATCCAATTGTTTAGTGTTTATATATTAAGGAAAGTTTACTTACTGTGTTTTATCAGGAGTTTGATGTAAAATGATACCTCTCTGGGGAACAACATTGTTATTTACATTAAGCAAAAAACTCCAATGAAGTCAATCTACAAAAAGCTTCAAAGTTACTTTTACCTCTAAGCACCCTATGAAATAACAACAACAAAGTAATACTGCTAACCAGTCTGCAACCAGATAATCTCATTCAGTTCCAAAAAGATTGCTTTTCATTTCTTGTTTCATTTTCAAAAATATCAGTGTTCAACAGAGCTCTTAATCCTTTCTACAAGAAAACCTAACACAAATGACATTTCTGTAATGATTAATAACACCATTTAAAAAGCTTAGCCCCTTCAGGTTACTTGCACACAGTTATGTAATGGTTAGCACACTAGCACCTGCAAAAGAGATTAAAATAACATTACTTTTCTTATTTTGGCCACAATTGCTTGACTCTGAGCTAAACAATTACAGGGCTAATGACAGTCCATAATACATGTGACAGTTACAGAACATTTACATAAACTTTTGAGTTACAGTCACCAGGCTAACCATCTGACTGTAGCCCATCCAGCAGCCACATCCTTTCTGTAAAACTGAATGGATTCATGAGGGTTTTCATTTTTACTGTCTTAAATACATACTCGAGTTTTTGGTGACATACTTCTCTTTGAGCTTCCTCACCTTTCTCTCATGTAGATAATATTGGCTTTCTTTGGTATTAAAATATACGTTACTTGTTTGGGACTCTGAAAACTCTTCTGACCACATTTTCTTTCTTTTTTTTTCTTTTTTTTTTTTTTCTCCATACATTAGTCAAGTGTGGAATTATGAGAAGGGGATCTATTGGTGGCTCCATCTGCCTTGCAACTAATGAAGTTTGTCCCTGATGGTGGACAAACTGCTGAGGTGCTCCTGGTACGTCTGCACCAGGAACTGATGAGCTCTCAGGGTGTCAGCCACTACCACCTGTATGTGCTGTCACTGGCACCTGAAAGGGTTCAGTAACTATCTGAAATTTTTTCCCATACTTGTAGTAATGTCTCCCTCTCACCTGAATGCCCTAGTAAAGTGATCTCGCATCAAAGCTTCCTCCTGTTGGACAACTGAGATTGCCTTCCCCTTCTCCCCAGCTGTCTATTTAAAACAATCAACAGTAACTTTTCTAAAAGACCCCTACATCCCTGTCAAACACAGCTGAAACTACCCAACATATTCAAAGTTATTAGGACACAAAGAGAAAAGATTTTTAAAAATGTACAAAAGGTCACTTCACTCTCTTAGTTCCAGTAACTTTCCATTGTAAGCCTTCAAGGACCAGACTTCTTCCAGTCTCTTACTTTCTGACACTCATTATGTACTTCCGTATTCTACTATACACTGACTAGCTCCTTTACCGTGGCTTCATGTGCCACTACCCGCATCTTGACTACAGTCCCCATCTAAAATCCTTATCCATACCATACCCCAGCCCTCTCCCTTTGTTTTATCGTAGGACTGGTCCACAGAACAAAGCTTTAGAAGTAAAAATTCTGTCACCAGCGCAACTGCTCGGCAGAGCGTGCTTGGCTGCCTTTGTTGATGCAGCGTGTCCCTGCACAGCAGCAGGCCATGCTGGCAAACGATGGCTTCTCAGGGTGCCACTGGGTGGTGGTCTCTCTTGTGGACATTTTGTAGCATACTCTGAAACCATTGCCACGGATTAAGATAATCATTGTGACTACAAAGAAATTTTGATAGGTGGGAGTTCACTGCTAAAACTATCTAAGGCTTACTAGCCAAGCTTAAAAATCAGTTTTTTTCTCTCCCCAGAGGCAAAGTAGAAGTTGAAGATATATTTAATTGTCCTAATGCATGACCATTCCCTCTCAAGCTGTTTAGAGTATATACTTCATAAGGCACTGACCTATTTGCCACTGAAACCAACAGAAAGACTAGTAAACTTCAGCAGAATTAGACTAGGCAAAATAGAGTACATTTGAAGCTGTACAGCTTCCAGAAACATTACTACAACTGTTACTAATGTCATGTTTGGTATACAAGCTCTTAAAATAAAACTGTCATTGAACCTAGTATAGAAAATTCCAGGAGAACAAATACTTTTTTGCCAGTGCAATATAGTTGTGTTTTTTCTCATAGGGTTTCGTTGTATTGCAAAGCAGTTGCACAAGAAGAATGTTGATACTATGGTTTACCTTCTACAGTGATATGGTCTAAGGTAAACAGTTCTGGCTAAGGAATTTTCCAAGTGTTAAGTCCACAGGTTGAGAAAGAAAAGAAGATCTAGTCTACTTTTAATTCACAACCATCCTGAAGCCCAAGACACATTGAACCATAAATCAACACAGCAGTATCTCAGATGACCTATGAAAGGAACTGCCAACCTGCAGCTGGTGATCAGGTATTTTCAAGTACTAGGAACTGATTTGTAATTAAGCTGCAATAGAGTATCCACTTCTAGAATACCTATTTATTTTGGGATGTTAAACTGCCATACACAGCTTGAAAGCTGCTACCTTTTGGCACAAGAACATCAACACCATCCTGTAGTTTAGATGAACACACACAGTGAAATCAGAGAATCCTTGTTTGGTGTACAGAGCTATTGCACAAAGATGGTCTTCTGAGCTACTCAAGAACTGACTACAAATAATGGTTTTAAAGAAAATAACATCACTTACGTGTAATATTCTACAATTTCATGTATCAGCACTGTGTCAGAGCAAATTCAATATAAATAGGGAAACAGTTAATGTGAGAGTAACTTGGCCATTTAAAGAGGTGTATTTAACATGGAGAAGAGCACCATTTAAAAGATAACGCAAACTCTGTAACAAGTCAAACTTTGGGATCTCAGCATTTCAGCCAGTATTGGACTTTGCAGGCACTTTGCTGATGAAATCAGTATTCACTGACATTCCAGTCTCAGGAACTGATCCACAGCCATTTGAAAACAAAAGGTACCTATTTTTTTTGGCACAAGGTGTTGTGGCAAAATAAACTTCCTGTAGAACCCACCATGTTTTAAGCCTCCTATAACTGCAAAATATTACTTGCCGTTGTTGCTGGACTGAAGTCTGCCTCTTGTATTGAAGTCTCAGCATACAAATACAAAATACAACTGTATAATTTTGCTAAAAAGTAAATAACACTGAGAAAATTAAGGGATTTTTTTTTTTCAATACTGTATTGGCATAACTTTCTTTTTATTAAATTCAGTAGTAAAGCTCTCACTGACTTTAGTAGAAACTTAGGGAACTTCAGTCCTAGCATAGAAATATTTTCCACAAAGATGTATTTCTGTATCCTATACACAAAAAGGAAATAGAAAACTATTGCTAAATAGGAAACGATACCTGGGTATGCATTGACTGCCCGTGTTAAAACCAATACATACATTATTTTGTATTTGACAAGGAACTGAATTGCCTCTTCTTTTAAATCCATCAGGGGAATAGATAGCAGCCTAGATGAATGTAATATACCTTTTCAGTTAATGTGCAAATGCTTCCTACTAGTGCTGGAGTGACACTAGACATGTGGGTTAGATTCCTAAACAATTAACTAAATCTCACCAAAAATCATTAGTTTTGTTTGGAGGTAACACACAATCACTGTAACACATCTGGTGTTTATTGTTCGTGTGTGTGGTTTCCTCACTTGTAATACTGGGATAGAATTGTCTTAATGAGTGATGATATCTTGAGGTGCTAAGATATAATGCTGGTAAGGGACGTTATAATGTACACACACTATTTTTCTCTTAACACAGCTCCACTTCTTTATAAAAAGATCCTTTAACCATGTCTCAGCTGTTGTTCAGTGAACATCAAATTAAATCATCCCAAAAATAAAGGTGAAGGGAAGCAGAATATATATGCACCATCAATATTAACGTTAAGAATATATTAAAAATTCACACTTATACATAACTTTTGGCTAAGGAACTTCTATTATTGAGACTACTGATGCAGGAGTGTTATAAGTAAGAACTAAAATATGAGAAAGAACTAAACAATTTGACCGAAGTCATAGAGGAAGCACCTGGACACCATCTTGACTTTTAACCCCTGGACAATGATAACACTGATCAAGAATACTCCTAAAAAGAAAGAGAACAAATCAGTTCTTGGTTAGCCTGGCTGTTTCTGATATCTTCAAGACAAACATTTCTACTAGTTATTTGAAAAATTCCAGTACCTCCTACAAAGCATGGTACCCATATGCCTAAAGGCTTGTTTTATCTTCTTTCTCCATCCAACTATAAATGGCTCGTTAGGTCATTTCAGAAAACATTTTTGCTCCTC
The DNA here is from genome assembly GCF_037038585.1 of Patagioenas fasciata. NCBI lineage: Eukaryota > Metazoa > Chordata > Aves > Columbiformes > Columbidae > Patagioenas > Patagioenas fasciata. Next base: position 50,084,732 of record NC_092522.1, read on the forward strand.
CAAAGTTACACACGGCCACCTGCTTCTCCGGGGAGAGCCCAGGCAGATGTGCAGCTTGCATTCCTGCTTGGGCACGCCAGGGCCAGGTGGGCAGGAACAGGCAGCCCCGAGCAGACCACAGGCAGGTGCGTGGGTGCCAGCATCTCCTGACGGGACCATCCCTGCCTGTCTTGGCTCCAGCCCCTGCGGGTCACCTGCCCCACACAGCTCAGCCCTTAGAGGCTACAGAGAGCGAACCCACCTATGCCAGGCAAACACCAGGAAGTGAAAACTGGTTATCTCATGAGTAAACGTACACTTTGACCAACACGAGCTTGGCAGGAAAATGTCAGTTGATACTAGAAATTATTCTTCTCCTTGTCTGTAATAAGTTATCTCTGACTTTTTCAAAGCTGTCCGTTTGTTTAATATTTTGGGAGAGGTTTATTACTCTCACTACCAGTAATTACGTTTCAACTTCTGCAGACTTATTGAGTGTGGATTAAAAATTAACAGTAATTTTGTTATCTGAGTGTCTTTTACCTTAAACATCACTGAAAATTCTTTACGCTATACAAAGCCCAAAAGCAATTTATATCTGAAATATTGCTCCTATTTCCTTGCCGTTGAAACCTTGCTAATAAGCTGCATGGCAGTAAAGGTGAAAACTCACAAAAAAGCAGAACGAACTCATACAATTATGGAGAAAAATGCAAGATCGTTTTCCACAAAAAGGAATTTGCATCCTCTAGTTTAAGGCCCTTGCTCAAAATCTTGCTCAAGATTTTATCTGTAAGCAAAGTATGTCCAACTAAATGAATGCATTTTTCTCAGAAGGTAGAAGAGTTGATCTAGTCATGCTGGGGTTTGTATTTGTGCCCCTGACACATCACAGAATTCGCAGTTATGTGAATTCTTATACTTGAGTTTATGTCAAATGTAAAAAAATGTCCAGGGAAACAGACTCAATGATCTTTGTGGGTCCCTTCCAACTTGTGACATTCTATGATTCTATGACTCTAATAATACTAATAAATATACCAAATTCGGCAAAAAAGAAAATAAGGAAGAGCAGGGCAGAAGAGCAGTCTTGTCTGGAAGTTGAATATGTTAGCCTAAGCAAAGGGTTTTTTTATATGTTTATGAACAAACAGAAGCAAAGAAAGGTAAGGCCAGTTGTCCATGCAACAGGACCAAGAAACTTGAATTTATTCAGAACTTCAAAAGATGATTATGAAAATAGTAGTGGATTTAGAGATGAGACTTTCAAAAACCACTGTAAACAGTGACTTCAGCTCCTGAGATAGAATTGTATTTGCACTAATGCTTGATCCATGCAAATGCAACACTTCACTCTTGGTAACAGAATGGGGGAGCCACGCCCACCACTTCAAAGTCCTTAGAGAAAATAAATAGACTCTGTGGTACTGACCCAGGCAGGCAGGCCTGGGAGGTAAAAAGACAGATATTAAAGAAAAGTGAGTATAGAAACCTGAATATATTCACCCTTAATATACAGATTTAATACACGCAGGTTCATTGGATGCAACTTTCTCTTGATTAATCATGTAAACTTTTTTTTAATACTTGAAACCAAAACTAATTTATTTGCCGGAAGACTTGAACTGTTGCTATTTGGATTAGTTCACTGAAGGCTATCTTAAGGAAATCAGAAGAACATCTTTCTGAGGTTGAACAGGGACCGAACCAATCTCAGCTTGCAATCACATCACATACTGCTGCTTTTTGTTCCAGATTAGCCCAATACACTGAGAAAACCTGAAGTCTGCAAATGAGAGAACAGACTAGGAAGCAATGCCAAGATCAGTAAACCACCTCAATCCCCCCATTCCCGATTCCCTGCCAGTTACACTCTCATCTGTCATTTTAAAACCACTTTTGACAGATTCAAATTTTGTGGGAATATAAAGCCCCAATTCAGTAAAGCATTTGGGAATGCACTCAAATTCCACTTTAGTTGACACCAACGTACATCACAGAAGCAGGTCCTAAGTATGTAAGAGAGGTTTATCTTTGAGATCTTTACAATATTCTTACTTGTAATTCTATGTTTTCCTCAATCCAATTAGACTTCAAGCAAGTACATATTAGGAAACAGTCACAGAGGCACAACAAACATACACTCCCTGGGAGAGAAAGGATTTTTTGTAAACAATTATATTTTGAAAAACATAGAAAGCTCATAAAGTCTGTTTGGAGTCTGTCTAAAAAGTATTGCATCTAATGGTGTTGACTAATGTAGCTTGGCTTGCCAAATAGGTCAGAAGATTGAAATCCTGGAATGTTCAGAATCTGGGTATTATTTATGCTTTTCTGTCCGCATAGCAAGGGAGAAAGAATACTGAGTTGAAAAATACAGAACAGATTAAGCAACATCCTTCTGAAATTTGCGGGACCTTAACCGAGATACCTACACACTACTCTAAAACATACTGCTTTTTTGCATGCATGTGGCTAAGTATCCCTCAGGAAAATATGTGTAAATATATGTGTAAAATTGTTATAATACTATTACCAAGCTAATTCTTTTCCCATGACACTGTACAAAAGAAAATATTCTTGCTAAAGCTACTTCTGCCTGTCAAACTAGTTAACTAGTTTGCTGAGTATTTTTTTCATTATTATTCCAAAAGCTAATTAAGGAATACTTTATATGTATTTTGTGAAAGTTCATTTGCAATCAAATTGCAACGACTCTCTGGAGCTTATAATTTAAGATCTAAAATGACTGTGCTCATTTTGTATCCATAATACTTTTAAAATAACTGAAAGCACTTAAAAATTGCAGGAATACACTTCAGTGCTTGACTTTCTTCTACCTCATCTACAGCCAAACTGTTCCTTTTACAAGTGGCACAAAAGATGTAATTAACTCCAAAGCAGATATTCTGGCATAACTGGATATTTTATGGCAAAGCTATAAAGAGCTTGAGAATGCCATGAATTCCAGTAGTTAAGGGATGTGTTTGTCCACCCATGCATCTGCTACTAACTTGGAGTTCATGTTTTCTGACATACATTTCATTTTAAAAAGCATTTAGCAGGACCGAAATTCAATCTACCAAATTCTAGGTGTATTTCCTTTTTAACCATTTTTTTCTGTCTCATCTCTGGCTGCACTGTTCAGAAATGATGCAGTTCACAACTTTCCACCTGCAATACAATTTTTTCATATATTTGTATATTGAGAGCAATCTTAGAAGAAATGTATTTCTGTCTATAATTCACTAGGGCCTTTCCTGTTTGGGCAGTATTTTGTACGTATTACAGGTGAGAAATGATCTCTAATTGCACTTGTAAACAATCAGGGCCAGCACAACATAAGAAGCAAGACTGCAAGCCTGACTGCTGGTGCCTCTTTTTCTCTACAATGGCCTCCAAGTCAGACTGAGGGCTTTCTGGGCTCTTTGCCAAAACCGCAGACTGGATTAAAATAGAAAGCAGGGAAGCATGCAACCTGGGGTCCAAAATTTAATTCTGACCTTATGTATAAGTTCTATGGGAGGCCTGAGCAAAGCAGAATGTTAATCTATAATATAAGGGAGGGTAGAAGAAAACTAGAAAAAACTTAGAGAAAAAGAACATATAAAATCTCTTTTCTCTATCGTGAGTACATTTTGATATTTTGAAATCATCAATCTTGAAAAATAATTAAATCTTCATGTATAAATCCCTCTTCAGAGGGATTTGTTCTGGCTCAAACTACTACCAAAGGCACTACTGTGAATTTCAATAGAATAAGACAACCAAGTGTCCTACAAAATAGCCTGATACAACAATTTCAACTGCATTATATGAATCTTTTGTTGGTTTTTAGCAGAGCAGAAGGCATTCTGTGTCAGTGTAAGAAGTGCTTACATAAGCAGCAGGGTGATGTAACTTTGGAAGGTACCTGCCAATAGCCTGGGTAAGTCAATTCAAACATCACACTGTTGGCTTCACAAAGTGACACAGGGATGTATGACACAGTGTCAGATCAGCTTCATCCTTCATATACTTCTATATCAACAATGTAAGAGCCGACAGTATCTGTTCTGCCATAAGCTTTGTGAGAAAGTTACAAAATGTTGTGAACTACTTGGAATTAGTAGAATGACTGCTGGTAAGCAGTGTGCATTGATTAATATTAAGCATTTGGATGCAACACTCAGATTTATAATTTCATAGAATCACAACATAAATGAATCACATAAAGTCATCTAATTCAAACAGAATGAATCTCCAAGCACTTTAGAAACTTGAATAATACCTGCAAGTGCACTTATAAACAAATTGTTTCACCACTTCCTGCTTATGCTTGGCTCCTTTATGCTTTTACTCAATGGCTTCCACAACAGACTTGATAAAATAACAATGCTCTCAATACTCACTATGCGCAATAATTTCTTCAACACAAAAATAAATCCCACATTTTTGCTGTTTTCCATACTGCCTTCACCTCATTGCTTCTTTTTGTTACACAGATCTAACACTTGATCAGCTGCAAAGCAAATTTGTGATGATTTTGGAAAAAACTGACAGGAGACGTGACTTTATCTGTTATAATTAATCAAATCATGAAACTGGAATCACACAGGTTTTGTTATTTTGGTCCCTGTGCACTAGAAACCAATGGATAGTACCACAAGTGGTTGATTTATGTTGCTATCAACAAAAAGTACTTTCATAACCCCAGCATGGACTGTTCAAAGCAACAAAGAATTTACTGGAAATACAAGCAAGATTTTCAGAATGAAGATACGTTAAGGTTCCAACCATTTCTAACTCTTTCCCTCTTAAGTAAAGCCACAACTCAAATAGGCATTGATGTGCAGCTGGTGCTGTACACTGCTAATACTTGGAACAGAATCCCAACCTATGAGATTGAAAATACTCTTGTATAATTAGATATTCAAGAAGAACCATTTAGATGGTTCTGCTGTAATAACATCTAGGAACTTGCTTTTCCAAACGGATTAAAGAAGATAGAAAAGGAAAAAAAAAAACAAAACACACAAAACAGATTTGCATCAAAAACTCCTGAATAATTACAGAATAGAGTGATCCAAAAGGTCTTCACTCCAGTGGACCATGTTAGGTAACAAGACATTTTTTTGGTTAGGTTTATGTTATGTTCATATTCTCCCACAAGTAGTAATACCAAACTTTACTTAATGTAGTTATTTTCATACAATTTATGTCCCAGAACACTATCCTCCTCAGGTAAAAAGAACGAAGCAATTTTGCAAGACAGGATTCACCATTACAAATTTTCCATCAGCTGAAGCCTAGAAGCCAAATCAGGAAGAAATCTGAGACTAATTTGCTCACCCTAGGACTGCAATCACTAGAAAATGTCCTTCCTATTTTATGGTTTTTTATGCCATTAACAAATGTAAGTATTCACATGAACTGTAGCACATCAAAAGCTTATATATTTACCATGACCCTTGGTTCCTATATCTGAAAAAGCTTTATGTAGAATAATTTTCTTGAAAAACATTTATCCCAAAGTTACCATGAACATTGTATGTTACTCAATTATTCCAGTCCATACCTGCAAACCTGCCAGTTGAGCAGCTGACTTCCCTTTGAGGCAGAGAATGAGTGCCACAAATGCATTTAAGTCCTCCAGAGAGAGGCTACTGACCTAAAATAGATGAAAAAAATAACACATTATCTGAAGGTTCTGAAGAGAAACTTCCTGAAAATTGGTTCCTCTTGCTGAAGCACATCAACCTTAAATCAATGACCTCATAAAATTATGACCACCATGAATGCATCGTTTAGGAAAAGACACTTGCAGGGAACAAAATACTTACTTTCACAACTTTAGTGCATAGCCTATACCCGTATATAGTATGTATACATGGATTTCCACACACCAAACAAAATGCCCACCCTTCATGTATTCCTGTCTCCTCTCCCTTGGAGTTTCTTAATAATAGGAAATTTCTTCAACTCTGTAACACCAAGCATAGCAAAAAAATTGAGATTTAAATAAAATATAAATTGCTTTATAACCAAGACCCAGAACAAAACCAACCACAATGAGCCACAAGTGTGATGATCATTAGGATGACCTTCAAATGCTGACATGGTTATCTGTTGGAAACTTTAAAAATAATCGAAAATATTTCAATGTCCTATTATAAGCTAAATTTCAGGATTTTATAAAACATGTTTGGATTCTTTTAGTATTTGACATTACATGTTAAAGTGGGAAGAACTCAAAACTATAAGAAAACTGAAACTAAAATGTTCAAGTGGGAAAACATAAAGGAAAAATCTAAATTAATGTCACAGTTCACTCTAATACTTCTATCAGAAAAGGGAGAATGGGGGCATTTACTCTTGTGAAAAAGTATTCTGAGATTCTATAGAGGAACATGGTCAGCTCAGGAGCAAGACAGAGCCTCTACACCAGCTGGGTGCTTCACTGACAGTACCAGTCCACTTGCTTCCTCTTACAAGAACACTACAGATAATACATGTGCACCAAGACCAAATATCTGTTACAAATATTGAGGTTATAAAGAGGGCTCTAAGTGAGATTCATAAAGCATTACAATTCTTTATCAGTGCGAACTCCAGGGAAGGTTTCTCTTGCTAAGTGTGGAAATGCGCGTTGTGGGCTTACAGTACAGTTAAAAGGCTGCCTAAAACTCCACATGCGCTGAAAATCAAGTTGTTAAAAGAAAGGGAATGTTGTGTATATCCCATTTCAATCTCTTAAGAGTTTCTATTAAGACTATTGCAAATCAAAAAGTGACAGAAAAAATGAAGCACAGAAAAATTAACAAAAAAAGTATTGATGTAAATCAATAGAAACTGAAAAAAAAAAAAACCACCAAGAAGCCATCTACAATTACTTCATTCATTTATTTGGTCAGAACGACTAACCCATTCTTTCGTCCTCAAGATAAAAAATTATTCAACCACAACTGAGATTTTTTTTAATCAGGCCTTGCTGCTTATCCCACTGTAAAATACTTTGCCCTCCATGACACTATTAAAACTTGCATAACACAAGTATGTTAGGGGGATCAGAAAAGTTTTAAGCTTTCAAAATGCTCCTTGGTATTCATTAACTCCACCTGGCTGCTAAGATCTGATAAAGGCCCTACTTTACCCTGCGTCACCTTTGTACAGATGGCAACAAGAGAGGTTTACTAAACCTGGACATTTTACACATTACAGTAACAGAAAAAGTTAACTTCATCCACAAAACAATTCTTGATACTTGCAAATTTTGTCTTAAGAAAAGTCAAAGATTGCTTGCAAGTGCAACAGCAAAGAAATCTCCCCAACAGAGGGAATCAGTCAAAAGGCTGATGAATGTCAATGTCAAAACATTTCTTTAGACAAATGTTATTCAGTAATCAAACTTGGTGAGTTATCACACTTCCATTGCCACATTTCTTCCAAAACTGTAAGAGTTTGAAAGAGGAATTTCCCTTTTCGTTGGAGGCTCCAAAGTTTGATACACAAACTCATTCGCTCCTTTCCCTAACTTTAAAGACACTTCTATTATTTTGTATTTTTTGACTATTTTTGTTCTTAATTTGGAGAATATTTGAAAAGTACCCTCACTGAAAAAAATTACTCTTCAAAGTGACACTTGCTTTATATAGTTCAGATTTGCTTACTGGATTTAAAAAAAAAAAGGTTAAAAAAAAGCATCTGAAGTTTTCATTAAACACTTGCACATAAATGTTGAGGAAGCCAGGTGGGTTGGCCAGTATGCTGGTTCCTGCAAAAACCATTAGATTAAATGATAAGTAATGACATTTTTAAGACGTTTATTTTTCCCTCATATGAGCTGAAGAAAAAGATGTTAGCGTGCTTCAAGGCAACTTACAATCACTCAACTTAAACCACCTTTGGGTTAACAATCCACCTTCCCTCTCTAATGCAAATATAAGACTGAAGTGTAAAGTGAAGAATTAGGCCACAGTGAGACAAGCATTGTTTTCTCAACTATAAAACAAATGGAAGCAGTACAGCCAGCTCAAAGCATGACTGCTGACACTCTCATGTTTTCTTCTCAAACACCCCAAGAAACAAATGGACAATATCAGAGAACTAACCAAAGTTTAAAACAACTCAGCAGTAAAAAACATTTTAATCCAAATCAATTTCCTAGTCTTTCACAGAGTAGACCGTATCACTGCAACTCAGAGAATCAAGAAAATGGGAAAATGGGACAGGTGTTGAAAAACTGGTACTGCCATGAAAAATCTTAACTCAAACTAAGCCCTTTGCATGATCTCTCAATATATTATTCGCATTGAAAACACGGCCTGCAAAACTGTTTTCATGTCTGTTTTTTTGCATTAGCCATTGATTACCAAGTTCTGAAAACCATATCCTTAACAAGCTTTATTTTTTTCAAAATTAATATTTATAAATATGCTCAGTAAATTCACATTTCTGTAGGTGTTGTGTCCCATTATTCCTCTGCTTAATGCCACTAAAGAAACACTTCTCAAATAATTCAGTAATCGTGCTATGAAAGGGTGTACAGGATAGCACAATAAATACACAAAATAGTGCAAATAGATAAATAAATGAACCAGTGTTTTCATATGCAAACACAAAAAACACTCAAAATACATTTAAAGCTAAATACATGATATGTATCTTCCTGAACTGAAACCACAAAGTATGAAATTATGTTCAGTGAGTTTCATCTCCAAAAAGCTTTCCATTTATATTCTGCTGTACAGAAATTAAAGAAAAATAAAGAACTATATGGATCATTTGTATAATTCCCATATGTCCTTCCTCAATGCATCATTTAAATTTGAGCAAACACATATGAAGGAAAAAGAAGGCTGCCAAATGTTTGGAATTATAAAAGAACTGCTACCTAATGATCACCTATAACTCAGAATTCAATGAGTAGAGCCATATCCTCAATTCTGCCTGGAAACTGAGTAGATTGACAAAATGCTGTGAAAAAGTAGGAGAGCTGACTAAATATTTATATTGCGTGTTTGCACAGCCTGCATAGTCACCTGAGGGAATGTCTTCTTTTGACAACACAAAGGAAACACAAAAAGAGAAGCTTTAATTTCCAAACAGGCCACAAAAAGTGGTGGAAATCCCTTAGTTTACACTGTCCCTATTAAAATGCTCACGGGGCTTTGTCATGGGCACGGGAGAGTTATGATGAACCACTGAAAATTATGCAAATGTTTCTTGAACAGGATGACACACATTAAACGGTGTAATTAAAAATACTGTAATGCAGCACTATCATATTTGCTCAACTATGCCTACCGTAAAGATTAAGAGAAAATTCCAGCATAGGCTAGAAATAAACAGTTTATTAGTCAATCACATCTATCATGGCTGGCAGCTGAAGAAAACGCAAGTGTCCCAGTTACCTGCATCATAAGATAGGCCAACAAGCAGCAGAATGCTGCAACAGGTGCTTCTAGAGCTTGAAGCTCTTCCATTTCATCCTGAAGGTGAAAACATGCCAGAAATGTTCTATACCGTTGCTTTTCCACATCAGGTCCTTTGGCAAACCACAGGGTTTTCAAACTAGGTGTTCCACCTGCAAAAGCAACCCATTATTTTATCTTGGCAGCAATGACATAAAATGTGCCTTCCTCATTACAATCCAAAAAGAAACAACTGATCTGCTCTTGGCGCCTGCAAGAACCACAGAGTTGAAAATGAAGTGTATTTGATAAAATCTGGCATTTGAAAAAAAATAAATTAAGGCCTGTAATTTAAACAAATTGTGTTGAATAGAGGCACATTTAAGCACAGTGGCCTAAATTCAATTGTTACACCACCACAGACAACTTTCAGACGTCAGGCTTTTAACCTCTGCAGGAGTAGTTTGCCTACAAGTACGTCCTTTCCCGTGGGGATCCATAGCATTGAGTGAGGTCTAGTTCATCATAAAATAGTTAACCCGCAGAAAACAACTATATTTGTTTCTGCTTTCTCTCTCCTAGAGCTGGTGTACCAGGGTTCCTTGAGGGATCCTTGCATCACCTGGTCTAATGAACAAACTGGTCACCTCTGCTATTGGCTGGCAAACACACATTCTCCACAAAACACTGTGCTGGTATGACTCCTCCGCAGCAGGTCCACCAGCAAGTCTGGGAACAAAAATCAAGGCTATCTGGTATTTTGCAGTTCCTTGGCTACTGTATGAAACACTGCTGCACACACACAAACACACACACACCTGTCATCAGTTATGTATAATATATCTTTCCAGGCTTTCTATAGTATCATTCACCCTGGTCTCTAAAGCCTTAATACTTACCTCCCAACTTGTGACACGTGAACTAATGTAAAATTCGTTCCCCATTTAAATTACATTCAATCCATTATCAAAATAAACACTAATGAAATAACAGCACAGCTAAATGGTTATGCTTGAGAATCCAAATTAAAGACAGAACTCTTCCATAAAGTACTGCTGCTTCTGTAGTTAAATAAAACGAGGTGTGAATTATAAGTGTGTACTAATTAAACTACATTTGGTAACACCTTTTCTTTTTTGTGTGACATGCAGCAACTGCAGTCCAGTTAGAAACACTTGGTGGTAATAAATGGTTAAAGTGACAAGGTGCTGAAATCTACATAGACAATATTTATTTAGTCAGGAAAGCCCATTAACCAAATGGTACTAATTCATTAGAGAGGGGGAAGAGAAGCTGGTATTTTCTTTCTTCATCTCCCTGATGGATGCTTCTTTTACTATTTTTAAGCCTAAGTCTCTCATCAAACACTTTAACCATGTAAAGATCTACCATCATACAATCTGTAAGTTTTTAACCTGATTTTGTAGGGAAATATATATATATATTAAGAAAAAAATACCAGTTGCTTATTTGGAGGTAGGAAAGCACGTTAGTGATAACACAAATACTGGCAGCAAGAGGGCCAGTATGGAGAGCACAACAGGGCTCAGATTACTGGTTTTGATACTGGTAATTGCTGCCTTAAGAAAAGTCAGCAGAGACTTTTCTAAGAAAAGCAAATATAACATGCATAAAACCAAAACAAAGCCAACATTTCCTACCAAGGCTAAGCAACTTTAATGTGCAACTTTAATTTTTATAGAAAAACGATTTTACTCAAATCGTTTTGATGGTTTCTGCTTTCCAGAAGGTTCCAAATCAGCTGCATACGAAGAAATACGCCAAGAATCTGTTAAAGGAAAGTACTCCTTCCATCTGTACTTTTTTTTTTTAATTAATTGCATCCAGGGGTATACCTATTAATAGAAATCCCTCTTTCTTCAGACTAAAACCATGAAACTACATCAATAATCAAGATTTCATATCTATATTGAGAGAGCTTAACAAAAAATTCAAGACATCTCTTCCATAAATAGTTTCTTATACTTTCAGAAACAACATCTACTTGCGCCTGGGAAAAAGAGGTACTGATGAATTATGAGTTATTCACTCTGGGAAAGAAAACTCGACGCTATCTCCTTTTGGAACATATCAACCAACAGCATTATTTTTCAGAAAAGATCTCTTCTGCAAGTAATTACATTCCATGTAATACCAAAGAGCAAGCCATTATATTAACCCTTAAATGAAAGTAAAACAAAGAAACAAAGACACTGAAGTTTAATGACTCTCCCATCATGCGCAGTCAACAATAGAGCCAAGATTCACTTACAATAGACTCTCGAAACTCTTACATCCTCACTACATACTTTACAGCATTAGAAAACATTGCTGAAAGAGAGAAATTTACTTGGGCAGGGAGGAGATATATTTTGCTTTCTGAACACATTCAAATATTTACTAAATTAACATTAAAAAAAACCAAACAAAATAATAACAAACAACTGAGTAACAAAATGGAAACAGAGCAAAACATACTTAAATATACATAATTGATACTTCTTTACTGTAAAGATTAGTCATGAGAAAATTATCTGTCCTGCTGGGGTCGTAGAAACCACAAGTTCCTATGAATTACAAAGAGATACTCAAACACTTCATATGCTTATGGTTATTCTCAACACGCACAAAATTGTGTGAAAACTGTATTCAGTTAACAGAAAAAGTATTGATGGAATTATTTTTTTCCTTTTTCCTTTTTGACTCACGTTTAAAGACACTGTGATATAGAAAGCATCGTGATAAATGAACACTTCAAGATAATATATATTATTTAATTTGTTTGAATGTCAATAACTGATTCATGAATATGCAATGCATGCAAAAGTTGTGGAATGCTATGTTATTGTAGAAGTCAAGGCTTACATAAAGGTGATACTCACAATCATTTATAAAAACGTACTTGCTGGGAACACTCAACATGACCTTGTCAACAACTGTGGCCAATTTTAAAGATGCCATAAACCCAAAAGTCAATTAAATCTGACCATTAAAGAAGCATTCCAGAGATGGCATTTTGAAAATCAGTATATTCAGGATATATTCCTGTAAGATGCAATGATTAGAATAACGAAAGAACATCCAAGCTCCTGTGGTATGAAGCTACAATATCCTACACATTTTCAAAAATAAAATGAAAACCAGAATTCATACATTTCCAGTAAAGACTTTAAAACTTCCTCCATTCCATTTAAACCGCACACATGTCAAATAGATCAGCTATGTTCACAACATATGGATATTAACCAGTATTTTCTTGGATCACAGATCTTCTGGAAAAATTAATTTCTCAGAGACTTCTTTCTACGAATTTAAGTGCTACTCTGCCAATGTGTGGGAAACATCATGATCACATTCATTCAACTGAAAGGAAACATTCCAGAAGGGAGAGAGACAGAGAATGACAGCAAAAGCAGATGCTAATTCAGAAGACGGTCTCTCAAGAAAAATACATATTCACAAAACAGACTATATTTTAAATATATTTCAAGCTATAATCTTAGAGCCTTTAGGATTCAATATTTCATTTTTTTAAAGAAAGCTAACATTCAGTCTCTCACCTGAAAGTTTTTTCACATGCAAGACAGTTTTGCTGTTTGATACACACACAAAAAAACAGTGGGAATTCTACTGTTTTTTGACGATCAATGTGAAGTTTAAATATTTCTGGTTATGCACATTACAGTTCAAAGTTCATATCAAATATTCTTTCTTCAGATTTTTTAATCTAAATCAAATCCAACAGTCGAGATTTCCCATATATTCTCTGTACACTTCTAAAGAAGTCACGATTATGAAATTACCATTTTTAGCAAAAATGATAAAACAAAGACCCTTCCCAGATTAAATGCACCTGTGATTTTTCAAATAGTTTCTGGTAAGGTTTCTTCTCATTTTTGAGTAACCTGATCTTGTTTGACAGCTTTGAACTCTAACTTCCTATAACAACTTCTTTAAATTTAGCTCTAAATATGATCTCTGTCTGAAAAATGTGATGCGCTGTTGAGAACCTTATTTGGTGAATTAGAAAGTCATGCTGTGGAAACTAAAAGATGCATGAGCGAATGTAAGGCATACAAATATGGACTGCAAAAATTTTAGAAAAATATTTGTTCACTGAAGGAATGACAACAGAGCACTAAAAATAAACACTGGTAGTCTTCCTCCCCCTTTTTAATAGTCTGCTTGAACAGCCTTTCATTACTTAGTAAAGATTATGTCTGAGAAGATGTTTTTATAAACTCCTCCTATGTGGTTGCTATAAACAAACACAGACAGTGATTTTAAATTCTGCTTATTGTCAACATGAAGGTGGGTTCTACGTGGAGCATGTTTGCAGAGCAGTAGAACCAGAGTACATTAGATTAAGTGGATTCTTCTCCAGAAATGGAAGAAGGTACTATGCTATCAGGGAAGGCAAATTTCACAACCATAAATACAATATATTTGCCACGCAAACTGAAATGTAACTACACAGGTATGGTTTATGCTTTGTTGAGCTTTTGTTTGCTTGTTTTACAAATGCATGTTCCCAGATCACTGTATGCTGCAATAGAACAGTTGTACAGGACAGACTTATCAATTTTTACCCTGCATATTCATATCCATTTTGAAAATTTCACAGCAATTTCATGCTATCATCAAATCAATTAGATAATCACTGTCCTAATACTGTACCAGGGTACTGGACAGTGAAACTACCGTATATCAAATGAAATCTTGTTTGTACTTTGTCTGTATAGCTCATTTCTTTCTTACTTCCTTGTAAATACTACACATTCCTCATAACACTAATTTCACTAAGAGTGTTCACAAATGTGTCCTTTACCAAAGGAAAGAAGATAAAAGCACACAAAACACTGGATGCTTAACACAGTAGTAAAAGCTTAACAGAAACAGATAGCCTAATCATTTTTTTTATTGAAAGAGGTATTCTCTTTTTGGGTTGTCACAGGTGATCTAAAAATGGCCCTATTTTATATTCTCTGCCAGTCTCATTAACACATTCTCTCAAACAGCTTAACAGGAGAATTTTAATATGGCCCTATACTCCATTTACCCTGGCCTCAGAACAGTATTTAGAACGTCAAATAAATTGTTCACATTTTAAAACTGATGTTTGAATTAGCACTGGCTTTAACAAGACATAGTAATAACAGATAGCTCCAAGCTGAATCCTATTATAATTACATACAGTAATTAAAAACAATGACAGGCATGCAGCATTTCTACTTTAGCTCCCTGTTCTCCACAGTCCTTTGGATCCCATTTCAAACATGTGATGATGGATTGCCTAACCTCATTTTAGTGATGTAGTTGTTTCAGTTCAGATTTAAACACATTTTTATTCTACCTGGTATAGAAGGTTGTACAGGTTGAATCAGCTCTGGCTGCCGGAGAGGATTTCCAAAATAGACAAACCACTCTTTTACCACAGGATAGTCTCCATCTAAAAAAGACAGAATTGCATCAGTAAGTCAAATGCAAGTATTAACACTTGTGTAAAAGTTGGAAGCAGTGGTGATCAGGATTCTCAAGTATCATAATAGAAGGCACTTCTTAATGACTTGCTTGCTCAGCTTCTTTAAAAACAAACCAAGAAAAATGAGTTTTAGTATCTTTACGACAAATCATCAGAACAAAAGAAGAGAGTTTGAATTATGTACTAGAAACATGAGTCTGGTGCTGGTAATTGCAGCCAAAAATGTAAGTACAAGAGTGTGGATGGAAAGCATTCTAAAACAGCTTTCAGCCAGTTTTAGGCCTTCCAATTCCAAGGCAGTTCAGGAAGCTGTGGAGGCATCTGGCATAGCTTAGGGATCTACATGAGCTACCTCAGTCTCTCAGAGCTGCCACACTGCCACATATGCAGCCCTTAATATGATTCTCCTCCCAACTTGCCCTGACATTTCCTGTGTCAGGGTCTGAGACAAAATCTTTATAAGGAGCTTTGATGGCAATTTGAAAGCTGACAGCAATGGAGTCATCCCACTGTCAGATGCAGAGCTTTTACAGCCCATTGTTCCAGATCTTTTATCTAGTATAAAGAGATTGCTTATGCATAATAGCTCAAGCAGCTTTCACCCCTCTAACCTCTACTCTGCCCTGCCTGCCCACCCCCTGTAAAAAGTAGGGTGCCACTTAAATGAGAAATTTCACTACTTGAGTTGTGCATCTAACTACTTAATGCTTAAAAAAAAAAAAAACCAACTCAGAAAAAAACACGATCAGAAAAAAACTCAAGCATTTAAGAATTTTTGAAATGCAATCTATCCAATTTTCAATAGTCAGCTTGTAATCATTCCAAGGCAAGTATTCATAAAATTATCTAGAAACATGACTGTTGTTACAAATGTTGCTTCTGCCTTTTGTCCACATTTTGCTTATGGCAACCATGTCATAATGCCCTAATTTCCACCCTCTGTAATTTGGTAAACAGCAAGAAGTAAACAGATTTAGCCAGTCCTGGGCATGCAGAACAGTGTTTTCACATCTTTTCCAGGCAAATCTCAAAGCTTTTTTCCTCCTTCCCTTGACTCTTTAGAGATTCAGAGAATAGCTTCTCTAATTCCTAGCTCTCAGCCAGTGCTAAAGCCACTGTTCTTAAAAATTCTGGCCTTTTATCATCAATGCCAACCACCCTGCACTTTACTGCACAAGTATTTCTGATGCCACATTATGAACCCTAATCAAAAACTTCACCTAGCTTAAAACAAACCAAAGAAATTTCTCCCAACACTCTCTTTCCCTTCCTTCCACCACTCCAAAGTGTATGGTCACATTAATTTCCTGATCTCGTTCATAGCTCAACACTGCAAATGGCTGCTGGCATGAATGAACAAGTAGTGTGCTATGGTGCAAGAGCAGAAATTGCCCAGACAGAGTTCTAGTGTCAGGGGTAAGAGAGGGGTAAAAGAACATGATAAAATCTGCTTCTTCCTTCCTTACTGCGGACCTGCAGCACAAACTCCTAACAAAGGTGAGGGACTGAAGAACCAACAGCTGGACCATGAGGTACAGCATTGCACCTGGCTTGCTGTACTTCACTGTTCAAAACCTGATGACATTAAGAATAAAACAAAAAATGTCTAAACTGAGGGGGGGGAAAAAAGCCTTAAACTGCATATTCCTGTAGCTGAATAGTCTCCCATCCTGACTATAAATCACTGCCTACGATAGTGCTATTTCATGAACAAAACCCTGCAATTTAATATCCCAAAGTCACTTTCAGAAACATTCTGATGTTTTTGCATTCTGGTTTAGGATTTATTACGTAAATTACTCTGCTTTATTCAATCTATTCAGCTCGCTCAGTCTCCCAAATTTTAGCCTGTCTTCTTAAAGAAGCAAACCTAATTCAATTAGGACATCTGTCTTATAGCTAATTCATGGATGCAATGCTCTGTTTCAACTCAACCTGACAGAGAAGAAGAGATTGCAAATGAATTAAATTCCTAAACTTTTTGTGAACCTGGTGATTCAGCTGGACACCAACTGAAAGGCAGGAAAGTCAAGTTACCTGTTGCATCTCAATGCACTGGATGGCAAATCAATACACAGGTAACTATGGAAGAGCTGGAGTGGAATAAAAAGGTAGATGCTATTTAGGGAGAGCAGAAGGCAATAGGGAACCTACTTGTCAACACTACATATTGTAGGAGGGAGTTGTCAATAACACAGGGAGAAGTTAAGAGGATGCTAGAAAGGAGCATGGAAAGATAAAAGCTTTGCTGAGAGGAAGTTGCTGGGGAGAGTCATTCTTTACAAGTTCCACGACTCACAGAACAACTTATCAAAATGGCACTTGATTCCAAATGCCAGTGAGATACTATTTTTACGTCACACATCGATCTCAAGAACAGTAAAGAGAGAAGTCAACAGGAAACCTCTAGTTTTGTTCTTTTAATCTATGTGAATGTTGGTACAGGATGTAGCACACATCGGCCGAGTACTTTTCAGTATTATAATCCATTAGAAACAAAAGCGTATGACTATTAACACAAGTAGCCAAACAAATATAGCTGAAAGTAAGATCCTGCAAACTGACAGCACATTAACATACCAAGAACAAAATGAAGACATGATTACTAAATGCCAACCCTCCTTGCATGGAAATACCTCTGGGGAAAAAAAAAAAAAAAGTAATTTTTTTTTCAAACTTCATCCCCCACAGTGCATATACAGAATTTCATCAGTGAAATTTAAATAACAACAGTTCCTTTCTTTAAATAGATTTTGAATGACCAGTAGAAGCACTGCTTAGGCAGCCTAAGGAAAACTTCCACTACGTGCAAAACACTGAAACACGAGACAGCTGGAAAGGGGTTGTGTGCCCCTCTACACCTGCAACAATGCCAGCCATCCTAAGTGGTCACTGGTGATAACTGGCAAAAATTCTGCTAACGGAGTGGTTCTGACAGTGTCAAAGCAAGGGTCAGTCTGGCCTGCTAATGTTAGAACTGGGAGGGATGCCAGGACTTCCAGGAGCTGGCCACAGGTGTAGGCTGTATTATACAATCTCCTAATTGGCAAGAGTCACGCAGGTGTGGGTATTTCCATGAACTGCACTAGTGCCAAAACCTGCCTGCTTTGTTCTGGACTCTTCCCACACAAAAGAAAGGGCTTGGCTGGCCTACCAAGATGCATTATTTACTGTTATTTTCCCCTCCTCCTTGATTTTTTCTAATAGTGCCGGTTTTTCTAGGAAAGTTGCTAAAAGTTGACAATACATCACTATATGCAGTATTACACTTAATGATGAGAAATAGCTTAATTATAAAGATATCTTTAAAATACACTGTCAACAAATGCCATGTTATCAGGATCATCATCAACCCCTATTTATTATGTTAGGATCAAAAATAAGCCTGTGATTCTAGTAACGTTTCTGTGAGTAAAAGTATACACAGCCTTACCACAGACCAAACTATGCCAAAGTCAGAGCTTGATAAGCAATTCTTTCAGCAGTGCTGCTTTTTCAGGCAACCACTCTTGGGTTCATTCCCACTCCCTGCCATTCCTTTGGGCTGTTTCACTCCAGCTGTTTGTGGCTACACACAGAGTCAGATGGTGAAACAGCAGGTTAGTTACCTGACTACAAGAAAGAGAGGGAGGAGAGACGGTCTATTTTCAGTTTCTCAAACTAGGCCAACACACAGCTGCACAAACAGCTGCACCAACACAACAGAGAGCTTGCACAGGGACTAAAAGGAGTGGCTGTGCAAGAGGATTACACTGGCACTGACAGCGAAAGAAATGCTTATCACATGATGGCTTCGGGTAATGTGGCATAGTCTATGTGAGTGATTTCAAAGGATATGACAGTTTCCAGCTCCTATGGATTTTTGGCTCTCTTAGGCACCCTTGGAAATCTCAACCTAAACATTCAAAATCAACAGTTTCTTGTTTCAGGGTAGGGGAAACAGTTTACGTTATTTTTAACTTGTTCTTACTAAAACTGTAACCACTGCTTTTTCTAAATGTTGGTTGCTTTGCCAGCCAACTTACTTAGTAAATAGGCAGATTTGCAAACTGCAAAGAGGTCAGTTTCCAACACAGGAATTTTGTAACTGAGGGATCTTGAGGAATTAAAACCAGGATCATTAATGCATGTATCTCCCCTGCAAACTGGAACATTGTGTAGAGTTAGCCAAGTTAGCTTCAAAGGAGCTACATCAGCAACTGTATGCCAGTGGCAGCAGACTTGACATGAACTAATTTAATAGGTTGACTCTTTCCAATAAACTCCTCTTTAATGCTAATCCAAAGTAATTCTACATCATACTACAATCTATATACAGTGGAGGTTACTTCTTCCCATCCTACCCTTCATCAAATTACAACAAACAGTCAATTTGGCCTCATCTGAGGGAAACTGGAAAAGGATTCTACTTGCTTTGTAAAGAACAAAACTTCCTTGTAGGTCTAGCAGCAAATTAATAAAAAAATAATGCTGACATTTACTATGAATTCCCATTCAGACTCTGAGTAATGATCTACACGCTTTACTTTGAAGTAGCTTTACACTGGAATAAAAAAACAACCCACAAACTAGTAGGAAGTGACCTGGTTAAAGCAGTTGGGGGTAGATATACGCACTAAAAACGCAGATTTAATAGGGGTGCCCATGCAGACACAGTCTGAAACTGGAAAGGTTAAGGATTCAGGTGCACTATCGTTCACTTAAGAAAATTATCTCTGGAATTTGAAGCAGGAACTGAGAACAAATAATGCATGTTATCTGTGGGTTTATGCCAAAATCACTTTCTCAAAAGAAGACCTCTTTCACGTTTGAATTTCAGTTTCTATAAGATTCTAAATTAATGTTTCTGTACTTCAGTTCTAATCTTAATCTGAGTACTACAAACACTGTAACACAAAATGCAAATCTGCCTACTACCCTGCCATCTCACAGCAACAACTGTTAATTAGAACTTTTGGTCTCGGTGTTTCTGAAAACATCAATGAATATCCTGCTGCTTAGAGGAATAAACAAAACCCAACCAAGTTACCATTGTCTACAAAATTTAGAGGCAGTAGGCCAAAAAATGAAAAATGACAGATGTGCATGATTACTGCTGAGATTTTTTGTTACTCTCTCCAAATGACTATGTAAACTCTGATTCAGTTTTTCCTATTTTTTTGTTTCCTATTATGGCACAACTTCAACTTCTAGTTGCTGAAGGAAGTCAAGTACTTAAACACCTTTCTGTGCCTTTCTAAACACATTGTCTGATTATTAGGTTTGATGGTGGTGCACTTTCATCAATAAAATGTAAAGTGATTACCAAGGAGAAATCAACATATTAAAAAGAATAAGAGTTCAGTACATTTTAGATTTTCAACTCACTAACTAAGAGACACTGTAAAGATAACATTTAATGAATGGAAGTCTTAAGAACATAACATTTGTCTAAAGATGAGAATAAAGAATTATCTGTCTTAAAGCAGAAGAATGGAAGAAGAGATATATATACCTGCTACAGAATCTGTTTATACCACTAGATAAAGAAATCTTTTTTTTTTGCACTTCGGTGAAAGAACTAATAAACACTGGCATGACTACTTGCATTTGTATTACTATAGTAACTATATTTGACTTTCTACTGTTCTTAAAATTGCAGACTTAAAATTAACAGAAGGTAAAAACTGTAACAGTGCATGACTGTTTTGCAGAAATGTATTACAACTCACTGTTTCATCAGGAGCTACTTATCAAAGCAACTTAAGATTTCATACTTCTCAAACTTCTATAATCTTCTAAACGCCACTGTTTTGCTCAACCTTTTGATCATTAACAACTTTCACAACTTCCCATTTAACAAGGAAAAAATAAAACACAACAAAAAAATACCCCACAAGCCAATTTTAAAAAATCTCTTTAAAAGCACTGAAACTGAAAAACATGCAGAAAAACTGCAATTTCATTGTCACATTTTATCTTGATTCCTTAAGCAGTACACTTCAGCTGCCCACAGTTTTTATCCTAAATGCGATGCTGATGTAGCCACTGAAACAATGAATTCGAGGTTTTATATTTAAAAATTGAAAGTATATGTGAATAACTGTAAGTAGTTTAATCCTTACCTTTTCCAGATTCCAACAAGACAGAATAAATATGCTGACGAGCAGGGCGGTAGATAAGTGCCTGTCCAGGAATCTCTCTATCACATTCATCTTCCAAAGAGTTGCTGCACTTAATCTCTCCATTACTCAGGATATTGAAGATTGTGTAATTTTCAGATCGGATATGCTGTTCTTTAGCTAACTGTTTGTTCAAAAAAGGAAGAAGGCATTATCTCCAAAATTAAGAAGGATCAAAAAGCAACAAAATGTATTCACTGTTCAAGGAAGTAGTGATTTCTTTATTAGTGGAAATAGAGGAAATGTCTAGGGAGGGAACAAGTACTTTTTCGAATAACACCAGCATAGTATATTTTCAGAGATCTATCTTTAGGCGGACAAGAATCCCTGAGAAACCCATCATTGCTTTTCTTAGCTCCTCCTTGAATTCTTAAAACTTTGGGTTTTTAATGACAGTTTTTTAAAGAGTAATTATTCTTAAAATTATTTCTGAATTCAGACATGGAAAAATTAGCTGCCTTCCTTTAGTCACCTGAAAGCATATCTTCCCTCTTTAAATAGCGAGTGAAGGCATGACAAAACCCAAACTTTAATTTTATTGCAAGATGAACTACATAAGACAGCTCCATTTCTTTCCTGAGTTGACTTTGTGTAACGTCACCACACTTTTTACTTTGCAATAGCTCTTCCCCAAGAAAATAAATACAATCTGCTCTAATGAGGAAACCCAGGTCTACAGGCTGTTTTTTGTTGAAAAGCAGAATCACAGCATTGCCAAGGCTGCATATTAACCATGAACCACCCATCTGGGTGCAGATACATCTGCCTACAGCAGCCTCAGCACCAACAGGGACCGCTGGTCTGGAGCAGCTTAGATGCAGAAGCAACAAAGCTGCTCTCAGGCAGTGCAGATTTTCAACCAGTAACACCTGTAACCTGGACTGGCCAAGCGCAGACCCAGACAGACTTTCTACTTCACAACCTCAGACCCAAACTATGGGAGTGCTCAAACAGCTGAGCAGAGCCAGTGATTTCCATGGGGGGCCACTAATCAATTCTCCTGAACTCATGCCAGATGGTGAGCAGCCACTGAAGTGTCTCTGCTCTGTATTCCCTGCATGTGTCACGCTATCTGTATTAGTTGGGTTTTGTGCCCTCCATACGGCCATCTCAGCCTCTTTCACTGGAAATTACCAGACCACTGGCCAGAGCCAAATTCACCATTTCTGCAGAATTCCAGTATCTGCAAATCTGGGAACTCAGCACGTCAAGGCTGCAGTCAATCACCGAGTCATTACTGATCAAAACTAATGCTATTGAAACGTCTTACTTTCAAGAGATACTCTCATGTGAGCATAAAATCAGTGATAGGCTTCTGTGTACAAAGTCATTCAAGAAAGCATTTTCTTATAGCAACAAATGGTTACCCTGGAAGAAATATGTCAGTATTTCTAATATATAAAAACTATGTCATCCCCAAAATCTATTTTTGTATTAAAAAAATCCCAAAGAGTTCAGTATTTCTAAGCATGATTTGAAAGAATCATTGAACTATTTCATACAAATCACTGTCACAGATAGGAGATCATTAGAAAAAATCAGTTTCTTGCAACTTCAGAATAATCTAAATTAGGTACTGAAAAAAATACAAGCTGATTTCAAAAGTATTGCTTTATTCAGTGCTGTATCTTGAAAAATATTTCTGATTTACACCTACAATCAGCTTGACAGCAGCTAGAAGCAACAACATGAGGTTATGTCCTCAAGGTTGGAATTGAGCTGTGTATGTAATTTATGTGCAGTTCAGGTTATATGCAAGGTAAGCAGAACTACATATGGGTTTCTAAATACGATGCAAAGCACACGCAGTACATATACAAATATTTAAACACCTGTAACAAAACCAAAATACAAGTTAACACATCTACAACTTTGACTTGGCCCAGAAACTGGCTCAAGATAGGATTTATGCAGCAACCATGAGGCATTCTTTAGCAGCGTTTCTAAACATTATTATTTTATTACAGCAGTAGCTCAGCATGACACTAGAGAACTGCAACCTTTCAAATGAAAGAGCAAGCCAAGAAATAATGATAACTTGTCATAAAGACCACATGGTACAGTCTCTTAAGGAGTAAGGATTTCATTACTATTGTCCAGGCCATAATCCAACCTAGTTAATTACATTCTAGCTAATTTTTCCTTGCACTTCAAGCATAAACCGTATTTTTCAACACTTTATTAGGACGTAGGGTTGTTGGTTTTTTAAAATAATGTATTCTATTTACCTACTACAGTCAGAAGTGACATGTACTGTATCCAAGTGTGATTTACATATACATACATATATGCAGTTTAGCTGAAATGAGCATTGCATAGGTTACATGGTAGCTTTAAAATGTTTTAGAGTCCTTTTAGAAAAGGAAAATGGAAATCATAGGATTACTTTAGAATAATATGAGGAAAGAGAAAAATCGTTTTAAAGAAAATGCTCAAGATAAGTAAGAGACAAAATAAAGATTCTCTATTTGAAGTCTGTAAGTACACAAATTACAGAGCAACGGATGTCTAATATGTGTTCTAAAATACACTACCTCATATAGTTTTTTGTAAATTAAATCTCAGTATGTTATCTCAACTGCCATGAATTTACAGAATTGTAATAGACTTACGACTATTGCATAAACTCTGATGCAAGGTAGCTCAGTTTCTATTAGCCAGGTAGGCTACCCTAGCTAATATATCCAAGCTCTCAGAATGACCCAATCTGACTGCATTGTTTCTCACCCCAACATCAGCACATCTCTGCCCTTCTGGGAAGCCGCAAGGGAAGCTTGCTAGTACAGTCCTGCCTTTAAAGGATTAACAAGCCACTCAAAGAGCTTTTGGTTCATTCAGGGACAATGAATCTGAAGGATAATTAACCTGACCCAAAAATCACAAAATACAGATTTATAGAAAGTTGCTTCATGTCCTCCACAAAAGCAACTTCAGCTTCTGCATTCTTAGCAGAACTCCCTTTAGTACCTTGACTGCATGTGCCAGGCACAGCCAAAAAGACCACTAACCAGCTGTTGCTGATGAAGCAAAAAGCAAGTCATTACATCATGCAATACATGAGAAGTACATCTTTACACCCAGCTGTAGTCCTACACAGGAGCTGCTCCCCGTTATTTGACCTACCTGATGCTTCAAAAAGGGAGAAACCACTTTTAATTAAATGTGCTGCATCTGCCCTCACCTTGATGCACCCAATAGTCCTAACCATGGCTGTACTTGACAAAAGATTTTGCTCTTGCAAATTTAAATCAGCGGATTCAGTGTAATCATTGCCAACTTCCACTAAGTAGTCACGGCGATAAAGTGACCATTAGGTTTTAAAAAACAAGGTACCTGAAAAATTTCCTTATCTTGACACATGGCTGTTTGTTGTTGAAGGGGGAACATTTGACAATTTGTTATGTTGGGAAGAATCCATGGAGAACGCTGTCCAGGCAAAATATATGTCTCCACTCCTTGGGAAAGTAATGTCTTGTCTGATCCCAAAGGTAGCATCTCTTCCAAGTGTTTCAGGCTGCTGTACGAGCACGGAAGTTTTGAGATGTAATTTGCTACAGCTAGAAGTATGTTTGTTCTTCTGTTGTAACCATTATTCCTGCAGGGACTGGTGACTAAACATTTTTGCCAAAAACCTTCCAACAAGCTTTCTGGAACAACATCATTGCCAAGTAAGCTAGCAAAAAGAGGGAGGTGTGTCAAACTAAGACCCAACGCACGGCAAAGATCTTCTCGAGAGTACATAACAGTGACCAGCCTGTCCAAATGAAGCTTCTCAATGGAAAAGTAGGGGCATGTGTTATAGATGAGATAGTCACTATCTTGCCCAAGAATCCCCATGCAGTTATGTTGCAAACCATATGCAGCCACCTCAAAGTCTGCCTCTTGCAATGTGCATACTGTTTTTTGGCCAAGTGACTTCAGGGCAAAACGTGTAAAAGTAGGCAAAGCAGAAGGAATAGTGAACATTTCTCTCCCTGGTTGTTTCCTGTGAGTCTTGATAAACTGAAATATTCTGGCTATTTCCTTGTTATTCTGAAACCTCCGTTTGATCCACTCATCTCTCTTTTTCTCTTCTACCACTCCGTCAAAGTAAAACACCAACTTGATTCCAGCTGCCATAAAAGCTTTAATAAAATCCTCTAAAATGGCAAGATACTCTCTCCACTGGCCACCACACACCCAGGATTCTGGTGTGTACCAGTGTTTAACACAACTCATGGCATCTACGACGATAACAGGGGGGGAATCAGGATGATCGATGCGATGTTTTTCTGCCATCTCTCTCAGATCAACCGTTCTGCATGCCTCAGGGCAAACTTTTGCCACAAATCCCTGCAAACCTTTAATGCCCATCACTGATCTCCAAAATTCACAGCAGTCTGAAAGAGGAAAAATAAAAACAATATTCTAAAATGCAATACTGAGAAATGCAATTAAATTATTCAATCAAAACAGCTTGGAAACTAAACTGTTATTTTTCTGCTTTTGCTCATATCCTGTTGTGTTGTCCTGACTTTTAAACTGTTTGAACCAGTTTTTTTCCCACGAACAAACTGGACATAAGCACCCATTCACTTTGCCTTCCACTTCCACTTTTTGTATCAGTGAAAACTGTAAATATCTTAACAATTTCAGATTAATAGTGTAAAATATAGAAAAGTGTGCATTGCTAGAAAACCGGTATAAACATAATTAAAAGCTTTGTAACTTCTTAGCTGACAAGGGTATAACACTGGAATTAATAGCTTGATTTTCACACCAAAAGTATACAAACATCTTTAATTGAAGTCAGTGGAAAAAAATACTGAACTTGGGAAATCAGTCTTGAACCTTGACTGTGCAAATGGCTGTTACCAGCTGAGTTTACAGACAACAGTTCATTGATGTGGCACCAGCTGCAATACTTCTACTTCTGGAACAGTTTTGGTAGTATCATTTCTGCTTTGAAGAAGAAATTCAATCTATTTTACCATCCTGTCATTTGAAGACATAATTTTCAAGACCTCTTTAAAGAATGAGAGGTTTACCTATATTTTGTGAATCTGACTACCATTAATAGTGAAGTTTATATATCAAATGGGATTTCTAACACACACAGCAATTTTGACCCAATCTATTTTAGAAGACACACATGCAAACATTAGCTAGGAATTAAATAATTCAACATTGAATAAGGTTATTTTTGGTTTAGGAAATACCAAAATATTGAAGAACAAAGTTTCCAAATTCTGTGTTAGAACTTAATAGCATGCCAAGTAAACCAATTTACATGTTCCATAGAAAGCCGTGGGATAAAATTAAAACTGTTGATGGCCTCATCTTTATTTCCAGAAATCTCAATGCAAAGAAGTTTGTCACAGCTTCTATGTCAGATGTGCTCTTTACCACAGCATCAGTTTCCTCTACCACAGCAACATTTTATTTTAAAGGACCTTCCAATGAAAAATGGAGCTAGCAAGCTCCATCAAGCTTTGCTTTCTTCTTTATTCTCAGAAAACCTGTTTTGTTTTCATTTTGATTTTACCTGAAAGTCAAATCCTTTCCCAGTTAAACAATGAAGAAATTCACAATGTTTTAATTAAACGGATACCATTTTTCCTGCTCTTCACACTGCTGATTTCTGACATTCCAATTACAGACTGTCTCCAGAATGTTACATTACAATATACATGCTTACAAAAAAAAAAAAAAAAAAAAAGAGTAGAATTCAGAAGGGTATTGTGAATTGACAGCTTTTAAAGGTATTCCTGAGTCTTTGGAGTTTAAATATCTAATAGCCTTCAGATACAGTTGTTTTTTCATTATCATCCTCTTTAATAATAGAATGGCTGGGGTTGGAAGGGACCTTTAAAGGTCATCTAGTCCAATATCCTGCCATGAGCAGGGACATTTTCAACTAGATCAGGTTGCTTAGAGCCCCGTTCGGCCTGGCCTTGAACGTCTCCAGGGATGGGGCATCCACCACCTCTCTGGGCAACCTCATCACAAACCATTTCTTCCTTATATCATGCAATATGAAATACATACAAAATAAAGCTGAGAGCAGACAGCAGACCTTGTTGTTATCAAACCAGAAATAAATGTGTATGAATCTGCTCCAGTGCCACATATGGACACAAGGTAGGGCACAGCTTTCTCAGTGATGCTACTTCCAGCGTCATCTGGGTGCCCTTCAGACTCCAGCCATTTGCTCTTTCAGGAAAGCTGCACCTCTGATTCCAAACAGTTTGAGCACTGGTAGGTTATTGGTTTTTATTATCTTCCACAAAGACCTAGCAATGGGTGTGAAGGTCTTAATCTTTCAGTCACTAACACACGTGGTCAGACTAAATGTTCTAAGGTCACTACACAGATACCATGTGCCATGGCAGGTCTTCTGCAAAAATGCATTACATCCAAGCAAGTTTCAGTTATGATTCAGTACCGTGTTCTTAGTGGCCATGCACTTAGAGCAAGAAATGTGGTAAGCAACTTACTTGCTACACTGTACTGTAATGAATGGAAACATTTTCCTACCTCCTCACACCTGTATTTGAAGCACTCCTCTTACTTAACAACTTAAGCAAGTCTGTGATACAGAGATTATCAGAAAAAAATTCCATTACCAGTACAGTTTAGCTTAATCAATAGAAAGTGGACATCCAAACACATAAGCAAGCACCTTGGCCACGACTAGCATTTTAATATTATCACATTCACTGAAAGTATAATAAAGTTTACGTTCTGTCAACCATCCTGTTTTGCTACTGAACAGTAACAGTCATGTCACTCTTTAATCCATCAAAGTAGCAGAAAAGAGAATAAATAAAATCTACTGACTTCAGAGGCACTTTCATCAGAGGCACCTCAATAAAGTTGGCAGAATCAGGACTAAAATGCTTTACATTGCAGTGCTAAGTTTCCCAAGAGTAGAAACATACACATTCTGTGTAACAGATGAACAGTTTAAGACTGGACGCTTATTTTTAACGTTACTTGGGTAAAATGGAGATCTCAAGTTACCATGGCATCTCAACAGCACTACTATCAAGAGTATGAAACCACAGGGGGAATTTCTCCATAAACTGAAACAATCAAAAACATTCCATGTCGTCCTCCCTGCACCATTTTATACAGACATAAAAATTCAGAGACATGACCCCTACAAGAGCTGATGATACCACTAAACTTGATCTTATCAGCAAGTAACTACCACGACACAAATTTTATTATGCCCATAGATAGTAACGCACAGTGTTGCAGAGTTGATAGCAGAAACGTTCAAAATAACCACTCCTGCCCTCACAACAGCCCTCTGGCCGAGGCCCACAGCACAAGGGACGTGGAGCAAAGTCCTCCACTCCCGAAGGGCACCAGCGTACAGACTGGCCCACAGCTCCCCACCGCCTTGGAGGGCCGGAGTCCGTCCCATAGACGAGAGCGGGAGGCCGCGGGCGGGTGAAGGGCGGACGGTATCTGCCCGCGGCTGAGGGAAGGGCCTCTGCGACCAGCCCCTGAAGAGCCGAGCCCCTCCGTCAGGAGGCCGTGCGGCACCCGGACCGTGCTCCGAGTTGGGCTCCGCTCAGTCTCACCACCGGTACCTCCCCTCACCCCGCGCACTGTGTCCGTTAAACAACCTCCTGCCCCCTCCCAACGGCACCGCGGCACTGACCGGAGCTTGCGCTTCCGCTTCCCGCGGGGGCGGGTTCGCGCATGCGCGCGGCGCTGGCCTGGGCCCAAGGCTGTAGCTGCGGTCGCTGTCCCTGTGTCGTCCCCCGCCTCCCCTTCCCGCCTCCCGCGCGGCTGGGGACAGCCGGCTGCAGCGGGCCCCTTCGCATGACAGCGGCGGGGAGGGGGGGGGGGCGGGAAGCGGACTGGTCTGAACCGCGGTTGTCCCCGCTCGCGGCCTGGTGTCCCTCGGCTTTGTACGGCCACAATGGGGCCGGAGGGGCCATTGTGCCCCCGAGCAAACCCAGCCGGGACGGGAGGGGGGACGTGGCGAGATGAAAGCGTCGCGCACCGAAATGGCTTGAAAACTCCCGAGTCGTAGATGGGAGATTTATGTCGCCCCTTGGCTGCGCGGCCTGCTGAGCGGCGCTGGGGGTGAACAAAGCGGCCCGGGGCAGCCTGGCGGGCGGCTCCGGCGGGACCCCGGCCCGCGGCGCGGAGCGGGAGGGTGTGCTTCGCTTTGCCCGGCAGTCGCCAGTGCAGGGGAGCCCCCGGTTCCTCGGGTGGATCTCGGGGCACAGCGCGGGATAACGGCCTGGCTGCAGGCGTGCCGGGAGCACAGCCCGCTCCCACACCGCCAGCAACAGGTGGGGACCTGAATAACTTCACATCTTTCCAGGGGGGGAAGAGGGCCATGGGGGAGCCGGTGGGAGGATTAGATCAGATGTTATTGCCGGTGAAAAACTAAACAGAGCGATGCTCTGGGGAGCACAGATTAATATATTGGGTGACTCCGTGTGCACAAAGCCTCACCATTGTAGCTGTGGCTGAATGCCTGTGAATAGGATGGAGCATATGTGGCCTGTCACCGCAGGTGCCCACATCTGTTCGTCTCCAGGCAGATGCTCTCAGAAAATGGGAGAGCATTTCCAAAAGCTCTGGCCTGCCCCATCCATACCCATCCTCTTTCTCATAATCACCTTCTGCAGAGGAGTTTCTGCTCCCTCCTTCTCCCTCCTCCCCCACCTTCTCTGCATATGGAGAGATGTGGAAGGAAATAAAAACGACACAAATTGGAAGTGGCTCAGAAAGCCCTGGAAACATATGATCAAACTGCTCCCCCTCCAAAGTTTCTTAGCATCAGGTTTTGTGCTACAGCCTGTGCACAATGCACAAGATGTGTGCACCATGCAAGGCGGGGGGGGGTTTGCAGGCCACAGGGGAACAGAAAAACCCCTTCATGCACAAAATGCAGTACAGCACAGTGGCACGCTGTGCTGGCTGTCATAGGGGAAGAGTGATCTGTGCAGCTACTGTCTGGAGTGGTAGTTTTTAGCTCCTATTTAAAGTTCTGGCCTGTGGTGATGGTAATAAAACCAGGGAAAAGAGAATAGTGGGTTTCCCTGTGAGAACTGGTGAATGCAGTGAATATTGCTACTGAAGTGGCTATCAAAAAGGAATTATTTCCAGCCATCCAATGAAATCTCATAGCTGGAATGCAAAACATTTTTCTGAGAAATGCTGTCATGGTTTGTATCCCAAATACATGATCTGAGCCTGATTGTTCCCTCTCCGTGCTCTGTGACACCCCGTCAAGACAAGCCAGGCGTCAGTGCTGCTCGGAGTTACGCTAGGCTTGCCTGATGGGGTGGATAAGGTGTTGGAGCACACGGTAAATCCCAGGATCGTGGGATATCTCGGGTTGGAAGGGATCTCAGAAGGTCATCTAGTGCAAATGCGATCTGTGGTTTCTAGGATGCTGAAGATTGTGAGTGTCCTTGGAGTTAAAGGGGGGCAAAGAGGCCAGTTCTTCAAATGCCCCGGGAGGGGCATGGGCAGTGAGAGTGTTGGAATCGCTGTGTCCCAAATCAGAGACCGGGGGAGGCAGCAGGACCCACCATGCGCGGGGCACCTGCTGGAAGTTTCGGAAGAAGATGCTGTTCCGGACCGGGGGGAGGCTGAGGGCCCGGAGGATGGCAAGCAGCGGAGGCCTCCTTCATCTGGGCTCCTGATGTGCCCTCATCCCCGGGAGGCCCGACGGCTCTGCCCCCCGGGTGGTCAGCGCTTAACCCTCGGAGGGGTCTGTAGCCCTTCACCCTTCCTACTTTTGGAGCAACAACAGCTCATGCACACGAGTGACCAATTTTTGCCCCTCGTAGTTTCCCACAAGCAAAATCCCGTCGGAAGCAAACCAGGAAGCAAACTCAAGTAGCGCAGGGGAGTGGGGCGGGGGTGGGCTCGCTTTTTCCTCGTGTGCGATCAGTAAGACACATACAGGGGCCATTGCAGGATTTGCCCGGGGAAGGGTTGGAGAGCAGCTGGCTGCGGTAATCTCCTCGGGAGACAAAGGAATGCCCTGTCGGTCCCAGGATCACAGGTAAACACACAACCATTGTCATGAAAATAAGGGGCTAGGATAGGGCCGGAGCAGATGATTTGCGATTTGAAAAAGGGGGCTGGGGGGGAGGGAAGGCCCAGAGCTGCTTATCTATCATCTGGCCTCGCTGTGTGCCAGCTGAGCCACGCGACTGCTCTTTCTTATTCTAATCAGCACATGCCTTTGCAACTTTGGGCTAACCTACACGCTGAACTTCTTAATCCCTCTCCCCGCACACGGCAAGGGCGGCGGAGCGCCCCTCCGGCACCGCGGTACCTCCGCGCCCGCCGCCCACCCGCCTCGGGTCTAGGCGCCCCGCGGCGGAGCCCCAGGCAGCGCCGGCACCCCGGTAACGCCGCCGAGCCGAGGGCCAGCCGGGGAGACGAAGACCCGGCCCGACGGCGCCGCGCCTGACATCCCGTGCTTTCCTTATCCCGGCCGGCTCGGTCCGGGGGGACAGGTGAAGGGGTCGTGCACAGAGAGCTGCGGCGGAGGAGCAGCCGCGCACACATACCTCCATAGGGACTATAGACCTAATTAAAATATTATGAACACTCGGCTACACATAGCTCCACACGTACACGTCCCTCCGCCGACACACCGTTCGCCATATGCCCGGAGCCCTTCATCCCAGGAAAAATCAGAGTTGCGCGCCAGCGATGGCAGCGCTTCGCCCTAATTAACAGTCCGTCCCCCGCTTTTGAAGTGACTTTTCCCATAATCTGGCTCGCTGAGAAATAAAAGCTGTGGCCGATGGGGAGCTCTCGGCCGCGCTGCTGCGCGGCGGGACCGTAAATCCTCGCCGGGGCAGGAAAGGGGGGCCGGCGTTGCGGGAAGGGTACCAATTAGGGGCGGGGAGGGAGAGCACAATACCCCACCAGCCCCAGCGAGCCTCTGGCAGGCGGGGCCGGGCCCGCCGCGTCCCGGCCGTGCGGGGTCACCGCGTCCCGGCGGGGCCCCGGGCACCGCGCCCGCCTCCGGGGGGTCCCACCGCCGGCTCGCCCCTCCAGGGCGGGCGCGGCCGGGCAAGGCGTCAGGCGGGACCGGCGGCTCATCCCCGGCAGCGGGGGCCGGCGGCGGTGCGCGGGCGCGGTTAACACCACGGGGGCGGCGCGAAGGGCGGCGGGCGAGCGCGGTGCGGAGACACGCGGTTGGGAGCGAAAAAGCGCCATTTGGTTGGGAGCAGATGGCTGGCTGGGGGGCTGATCGCGTCTAAAGGCGTGTCATCCCCCTTCAGCGAGAATCCCTAAGGGCTCCCCTTGTCTTCGAAATCAATGAAAATTAAAGTGCAGAGAATGGATGAATAGTTAGACCTCGAGTCCCTCCTTTGTTCGCCTCAGCTACTGGTGGGCAGGAGTTAAACTACAACAGCCTCCTATAGAAACACTTAAGTTAAACAGTCTCCCCGTTAGCCCAGCATCTGAAAGAGAGAGGGAGAGGGGGGAAAAAAGCAGAAAAAGGAGCTTTCTGCTTGATTTCCCCAATACAGAATCGCGTGGCATAAATTAAGCCGGAGAAGAATGAGCGCCGTGGGCAGGATCCTGCCGGCTCTCACGGCGCCTTTCAGTCACGCTCAGCAGCGGTAATCGAGAAATCTGTGCCACGTCAATTTAACAAATACCCGGTACCGAAGGGGGGTTGTTAAGGATTTGAGGGCAAGTTTTTTTCGGGTCTTTTTTTTTTTTTTTCTTTCACTAGTTTAAAGCCCTCGCGCGTGTAACTTTTTATTTCCAGTTTTTTAAGCAAGGGGATGCTAATGGACCAACTTTCTATCTCTCACAGATTAAAAGATCCGCGGTGATATGTCACTTCTCGCCTTCACCGATGAGCTATCCCCAAATTTCAAGACAAATATTGTCCTCCCTACTTGCCCCACTCGTTTAGTAAACCCCATACGAAACGATTTAGTTTTTTTTTTTTTTCTCTCTCTCCCTGTCCTGCGGATAACGCCGCAGCAAAGTTCGCGAAGCAGCGGCAAGCCACTTGAAAAGATGTTGACGCTAGGTGGCAAAAGTAATGTGCAGTTAAGTCCGGCGTTGCTGCGGGGCGCGCCCCCGTCCCGCTCCCCGCTGCACGGGCTGCGCACTCCGGGCGGGTGGCCCGTCCTCCGCGCACCCACCGCCCGCTCCGCTCCCTACAGGGCCGCCTTCTCTGCGCCCTCGCACGCTGCCCGCGGGATTGCTGCTCCCTTCCCTACCCAGGTATAACTCCGGGCTAAAAAAAAAAAAAAAGAAAAAAAAAGCAACCAAACATTCCTGTACATTTAAGCTTTCGCTTAAGCGTTGAGGGGCAGGGAGAGCGTAGAAGACGAGTACCTGGATGTGGATGGCTCGTTCGACCAAAATCAAATGTAAAGGACACACACGTTGAGTGGCGAAACGTTGCAAGTGTCTGGATGCGTGTTTATGTACTGCGAGTACCTGCCTGGGTTTGGGATAGGTGCCACAAACGGCGGGTAAATGAACGAGGGCAGCTACAGTCCTAGAACAGTCAAGAAGAGCTGGGATGAATGAACTCATTAGTGATTTTCTTTTAATTGGTATTACCCAATGCTTTTACTTTAAGAAGTCTTTGAGATTTTTTTTTTCTAGCGCATTGTAAGATAATTTGTGATCAAGACATCTGCTTCAATGAAAGTCACATTTTGCCATGCAAATGCACGTTTCACCCAATAAAGTCGCCATAATAAGGCTTTTAGCACGGCATACCTACAGTGAGGTTATTGTAGCCAAATCCTCTCCTTTTGCACACAAGCTTAATCTGTGCTGAAATGATCTGTTACAATTAAAATGACATTTACAGAGACAGTTACACCTTGCATCCTAATGAATCTGCCTGTGCCTACCGAAGGTGTTTAAACAGAGGGCCCAAACAAAGTGGAAAACCCCGCTTCGAGTGACATGCCAGAGTCGCCCTCCAACTTTTATCCTCTGCTTCCACCCATCCATCCATCATTAAGAAAGTGCTCAAATGGTAATCATCTCTATCCCCCTTTCACCGCACCAGTAAATTCCTTTCCATGTTTTTAAGATAAAAACAAAAGTTCTAGTGTCTGATGGATATTAAAAAAAAAAAAAAAGATGACGGTTGGTGTAAAGTTGTGTGGTTTTTTTTTTTTTGTTTTTTTACGGAGGGGGTAAGTGCTGCAAGGGATTTCTTTAAAAAATGTGCGGACATTGTTGTAGAGGCAGTAGCGTGCGCCGAGGGGAGCTCTTTCTCTCCCTCGCATTGTGCGGGGAGCAGGTGCTGCCTACATTACCATACAGCTGAGAGCACAAAGAGCTAACTGATTCAGCCCTCACACAATAACAAACGGCCTTAATGACAGCCACGCGAACGACACACACCAAACTCACTTTTTACTAAGCTGAAGGAGGAAAAAAGAGAGAGAGGGAGAGGTTGCTGGTGATGATGATAATAATCATACAGGGGTGCAGGACCCGGGCGGAAAGCTCTCTTCGGCCGCGTCGGGGACGGGCTTGCGGAGCTCCTCCGCGGGTCCCCTCCACGAACCCGCCCGCGACCTCCCCCGCCACCGGGACCCCCGTAGACCCCCCTTCCCTCCGCCGGCGGGATGAGCGCTCTGAGCGGAGCCGAAGGAAGACGATCCCCAGCTCGGTTCCCGCAAAATCATAGCCCCCCTCCCCAGTTATCCTGGTTATGCCATGGGAAATGCGGTGTGAATTTCAAGGGATCAGCTTCCCCTTGGTGCGGACCGCTGGGTCCCACCTCCCTCGTCCCTTTAAAGTCGAAGATGCCCCTTGGAAGTGGTCATGATCACCGAATTACTTTTTGGGGGCACGGCGGCTGCTTTGCACGTTTCAAGAAGTAATTACAATCCGCCGTCCGCGGAGTTGTTTTCTCGCCGGAGTATATTGCGCTGCCTCTCTTCGGTGCAGAGGGGGTGTTACTCTCTCCCCGGAGCAGAAGGGGGATTCTTGCGGTTACCAAATTTGCAGGAATGTAAATGAGCACGTTTTGTGAGCACGGAGGGGAGGGGGAGGAGGGTTGCACATTTTACAGCTCACTGACCATTTGGCGATCCATTGAGAGGAGGGTTTGGAAAAGTGGCTCCTTTGTGACAGCTCTAGCCAGATTGGGGGGCTGCTCATTTGCATCTCATTAGGCATGCAGGCGGCCGGCGGGATATAAGGGAGGCAGGCGCCCAAGAAGAGGCAGATCCTTAGCGCTTCACCCTCGGAGAGAGCCGCCGAGCCGCGGCGCGGAGCAGGCACCCCCCCCCCCCCCCCCCATCCCTCGTAGGAGCACACCCGGACACGCTCCGTGCGCCGCTATTGACACGAGCTTATTTTTGTTGGCTGGGATTCCTCTAAAAACAAAAGTAAGCCCACAACAAGGAAAGAGAGCTTCGCTTCTTTTGAAGAGGGAAAAAAAAAAAAAAAGAAAAAAAAAAGGAAAAAGGAAAAGGAAAGAGGGAGATCAAGGCTCCGAGGTGACCTGCCCGCCGCCGCTGCTGTTTGACACCCACCAGCCCTGACGTGCGCAGGGCGAGCGCAGCCGCGCAGAGCTGCTCCCGCATCTCACTGCACCGGGAATTATCGCCGTTGCCGCCGTGTCCGCCGCTGCCTCTGCAGGGATTTCCAGATCGCCGATTTTTAATCTTCCTTGGGAAGCCTCTTCTCTGCCTCTGTTGGGAATTAAGTTGCCTTTTATTTTTTTTTTTTTTTTTTTTCCTGGAGAAAAGGAGGAGCACCGTGGATTGGGAAAGAAAAAGTATTTAGCAGATTAATCTTAACCTTTCTTTTTTATTATTCCCCCCCCCGCTCCTTTTTTTTTCTTTTGCCATCCGTAAGAGCTGTCAGTCGCTGACAGGCTACACCTAGAGGTATCGACAGAGGGGGAAAAAAAAGTCAGAGACACTCCTGAAAGAAGGAGACCGTGACACTAACTCTTCCAGCTCTGCTGGAGCGAGCGGCTTTGGCCGCTCTATATTTCCCTTTCTCCGAGAAACACTTTCCCCTTTCCCCTCTGACGAGAAGACGAGAGGGAGGAAAGCGAGGGCACCAGAGCTGCCCCTCCAAAATGGGAGGTCGGTTCCTGCTGACGCTTGCCCTTCTCTCGGTGCTGCTCGGCCGCTGCCAGGTA
This sequence comes from Patagioenas fasciata, assembly GCF_037038585.1. NCBI lineage: Eukaryota > Metazoa > Chordata > Aves > Columbiformes > Columbidae > Patagioenas > Patagioenas fasciata. Next base: position 50,120,876 of record NC_092522.1, read on the forward strand.
AGTGCCTGGGGAGGAGCTCAAATGCCTGCGGTGGTCCCTGCGCCGGGGGGTCCCGCGGGACTGTCGGGCACAGTCACTGCCTGTGGCAGCAGGGAGAAGCGGGGAGGGGTGGCGGGGAGTGGGGCCTCAGTCCCGCTGATCCCCGGCGGGGTTGAGGTCGGGCCGGGATAGCGGGCTGTTCGGCGGGCTGACGGCCGCGGTCCCCACCCTGCAGGTCGGCTGCTCCGGGGTCTTCGAGCTGAAGCTGCAGGAGTTTGTCAATAAGAAGGGGCTGCTCAGCAACCGCAACTGCTGCCGCGGGGGCGGCCCCGGCGCTGGCGGGCTACAGCAGTGCGACTGCAAGACCTTCTTCCGCGTCTGCCTCAAGCACTACCAGGCCAGCGTCTCCCCCGAGCCGCCCTGCACCTACGGGAGCGCCATCACCCCCGTCCTCGGCGCCAACTCCTTCAGCGTCCCCGACGGTGCGGGCGGCGCCGACCCCGCCTTCAGCAACCCCATCCGCTTCCCCTTCGGCTTCACCTGGCCCGTAAGTGGGGAGCGGCGCGGGAGGGGGCAGCCCACATCCCGTCCCGTCCCGTCCCATCCCACCCCACAACCCCGGCCGCCCCAGGCACGTGAACTGCCACCCGAGGTGTCGCCGATCCCCTGAGTAAACCCTGGGAGGCTGGGGTAGCTGCCTCCTGGCCCTGCCCTCTCTCACGCTCTCCCGGCGTGTTGTCTCTGCTCCTTCTTTCCTCAGGGTACCTTTTCGCTCATTATTGAGGCTCTGCATACGGATTCGCCTGACGACCTCACCACAGGTAACTGTCCTGAAATAGACCTCTCATCGGAACAATCCCAGCACTGCGGCCCCATTCAGCCCCTCTCTCTGTGATGTGTAGCACATTCCCTCACCCCATCCCTGCTCCTTTGTGGGAGACCATGGGAAGAGAGGCCAACCTGCTGGCACATAGCCCTATCATACTGCTTTTGCAGTTCCCCTCTCACCAGATACCCCCTGTTGAGCGTCTTCCTCTGCTCACTTCGGGCTCCCTAATCACACCTCTCCACTTTCACACAGAAAACCCCGAGCGCCTCATCAGCCGCCTGGCCACCCAGAGGCACTTGGCGGTGGGTGAAGAGTGGTCCCAGGACCTGCACAGCAGCGGCCGCACTGACCTCAAGTACTCCTATCGCTTTGTGTGTGATGAGCACTACTACGGAGAAGGCTGCTCCGTCTTCTGCCGCCCCCGGGATGATGCCTTTGGTCACTTCACTTGCGGAGAGCGTGGCGAGAAAGTCTGCAACCCGGGCTGGAAAGGCCAGTACTGCACTGAGCGTGAGTGTCCACCTTCTTGTCTCCCTGGGCGTCAGTTGCAGCTGTGTCCCCTGAGCTCTTGGCGGGGGGTGTTTCTCTGACATCAGGTCCCGTGGGAGAGGGGGAACCAAGCAATGACATGTGGAGGTCTGGTGCTGTGTACAAGCTTTACTGGTGCAGGGGACAGGAGGTCCTCAGAATTACCGCAGAAAGTTAACTCAGCCCCTTCTCAAGCTAATATAATGTCAATGTTACACTCTTGCTCATTTGCTATAGACATCAAGTCTGATAGCAAAATGTTCAGCAGTTGTTTGAAGATTTATTAAAAGATATCAGGACTACTTTTTATATCTAGCCATCTCTTCAAACATGGTACATTGATACCATTATCTACAGGGTACATGGCTTCAGGAGAGGGAGCTAGGTTTTGGCAATATCTGTGCAGCAGGCCTATTGATAGGCTTGTTATGGCCTGATCTTGCCACCTTGTATTGAGAAAAGTATTGGGAAGTCCAAGATATTATCTGCATCCTCTAGACCCTACATTTCTCATTTGGGGTACTCAAAAACTGCCATTAGCAGAGATTGTTCCATAAGAACATTCAACTTCTTCCTCATCTCAAAATGGCACAGAAGACTGTACTATTGCCACAATCATTACTACTAATTAAGTAGTGAGGGACATGAATTTTAAAGTACACCTGATCTTGAAGTTGTTGGGGAATGTGGTGTGTTGATACAGTAGGAAACCTGGGAGAGTAAGCAGATCACAGAGAGGATAGTCAGAGATGTCAGATACCTCCAGCTTTGTATTAGATTGGGGTCCTTTTGTAGATATATAGTGGTGTACACCCAAACACGCAGACTGAGCTCCTGCTGCAGCATGTGATGGCATTCTCTGTTTGTGTGTATACATGGATCTAAAGTACACTGGCAGATGATGTACTGTGTGAGTACTCTACTCCAGCCATCAAAGGGCCAGCCAGGCAGGGAGAAAACAGTTACAGGCTGCAAAGCAGCCTCTTGGTTTTCTTCTTGTTGTGTTTTTGTTTTTCTTAAAGCCCACCTACACTGTGGTCTCAGCAGAACTGCTATCCATATTGATTATTCACACTCTTAGTGACTGCTAGGATGCTTTCATCAGTTCATGGTCCAATGTTGCATGATAAACAGCAGGCAGAGGAGCCTGCATTTCCTTTGATAGTGTTTTAAATAGGAACTACAACCTTTCCCATGGCCAAAAGTGCCTAGAGCAGTTGTGTCAATGGGTGTGGAAAAAGGAAGCATTTTGATAATGAGCTCTTTCAGGGCTGTCAGCACTTTCGGATGTCTGTGCATTGCTGCTCTTCCCATAGTAAAGTAGAAGACTGTCTGTCTTTCTTGATTTGTTATGTACGTTCTTTGCTCTGTTTTCCCTCTCAGAAAAAAACCAGATTATAACAGCAATGCAAACCTGCTAAGCAGGGGAGATGTGTTTATGTGTGCATGCAAAAAGAATGTTTTGCTGTTAGCAAGTGGAGCTGCCAGTTGCAGATTGCTTCCCGTCGCCTTGCCCCCAGCTCCATTCTTTCCAACTTGGAGGCAATCTGATTATCAGCGCAGATTCTTTCTTTTTCTTCACCCCCCCCTTCCCCTTGCATGCCATTGTCTCTGGCTGGCTTTGTTGTATTAAAACTTTGCAGTGCCTGCTTAATGAGTTCCATAACCAGGCAAAGTAATGAGCAGAAGTCCTTTTTTCCTCTTCCCTCATCCTCCCTCCCGCTGGCCTGCTTACCTCTTTTACCAGGGCTGCACCCACCCGCCCACCCCTTTTTGGAGCGGAGTGGAGGTGGGGGAGGAGGGAGGAAGAACTTTAGACTTATTTATTTGAATAAGAAAAAAAAAGTTTTTTTGCAGCGAAATCACGCGCGTGCCATAGATTAACTGTGGGCAGGGATAGGCTGCCCGGCCGCCGGCCGCCAGCCCCATTGGCTCCGGGGCCGGGGTATTGTTGCAGTGGGGCAGCTGCTGGGAGAGAATAGACAATAGAGCAGCTGTCTTGCACTGGCACCCTGCACACCAGCTGTCCACTCTTATCTGCACACACACTTTTGGGGGATATTAAGAGGTGGAGCTGTGTGCATAGAATTGGAAAAAAGGACTTCTGACCCTCACTGGGAAGGGAAGGGGGGGTGAGGGGCTGTGGGGACGGGAGCAATTGTGAGCCCTCTTTTGTCTGTGTGCAACTGTATTAAGAAGAATGCTCATCCCCGGCGATAAGTGCAGTGCCCAGTTACGGGGTGAGATCAATACTCCTGTGGACTCCAGAGATTAACTCAGCTGTGCTTAACTGCCGTGACCCAGTGAAAGGGGCTCACTCCCCACCTGCAAGGTGCTCTTGGAATCGGTTTTGTGAAAGCGGGTGTTTGGCCCCAGTGCTGATGTCTCTCCCTGCTTGGTTTCTTTATAGCGATTTGTTTGCCTGGATGCGATGAGCAACACGGCTTTTGTGACAAACCTGGGGAATGCAAGTAAGTTTTCTACTTCCCTCCTGCTCTCATCTTTGTCTTTAACGTTGATGGTCTGGTGTTAAGTAAGCCATTGGTCATTTGAAGGGTCAGTTTAAGTGCCTTTCTTCATATTAGACAGTAGTTTGAGAAATCCAGGTGATGCTAGATCAAAGTGTTAATCTACAAGTCAAACATCAGTGCTATTAATATTGACCTAATGAGTTTACAGTGCTGTGTGTACGACTTAGCTGTTTGTTATTAGAGTAAACAAATTAACTACCTGGAACCATGGCTCTATCTAAGGAAGTGGAAGAAATAGCTGGGCCCGATGAAAGCTGATACTACAGTTGGACTCAGTGACTTTCTCACATGAAGGATCACTGAGGGCTTTTAGGAAACTTGATCCCTGGCATCAATGTGTTTGCAGAGTTTGCGATAGGGTTTCCAACTGTAAGCAGTCTAAATCTGACAAGACTTTGTTGTTGGGTTTTTTTGTTTATTTATTTATTCATTTATTTTCAGATGCAGAGTGGGTTGGCAGGGGCGATATTGTGATGAGTGCATCCGATACCCAGGCTGTCTTCATGGTACATGTCAGCAGCCATGGCAGTGCAACTGCCAAGAAGGCTGGGGTGGCCTTTTCTGCAACCAGGGTGAGTCCTCAGTCCTTGCCTGAGTATCTGTTTTAAAATACAGAGAGCATGTGGCTATTTCCAGCTCACCCACCCTGTGCTAGCCTTGCAAAGTAGCAAGTATATTGACTGCTCTCTTTTTTTTTAAAAATCTTTTACAGACCTGAACTACTGCACCCACCACAAGCCCTGCAAGAATGGTGCCACATGCACCAACACTGGTCAGGGCAGCTACACTTGTTCTTGCCGACCTGGGTACACAGGCTCCAACTGTGAGACTGAAATCAATGAATGTGATGCCAACCCTTGCAAGAATGGTGGAAGCTGCACTGTAAGTTTGAGTTGCTTGTGCCAACTGAAACCCCGAGGGAGGAGTTAATGTCAGTTTTACTGATTTTCAAAATTCCTTTTTGGATTTCAAAGCAGCTTTAGATAAATATTTTGAACATTTCGGATTTCTTTCCCCACAGGATCTTGAGAACAGCTATTCCTGTACCTGCCCCCCAGGCTTCTATGGTAAAAACTGTGAGCTGAGTGCAATGACTTGTGCTGACGGTCCATGCTTCAACGGTGGGCGATGCACCGACAACCCTGATGGGGGATACAGCTGCCGCTGCCCACTGGGTTATTCTGGGTTCAACTGTGAAAAGAAAATTGATTACTGCAGTTCCAGCCCTTGTGCTAATGGTAAGGCCAAACATGCTATGGTGACCTTCTAAAAGGAGACCATCCAGTTACTATGGCTTCTGGTCTAGAGTTCATAACCGGGCCCATGGATCAATCATGGTCCATGTCATGTCATGTGAATAGTTGACTTGGTGGAAGAACTGTACTTAAAAAGTAGTGATGTAGCTTGGGACACTGCTACAGATAGCATTTTTTTTTTTTTTTTTTTTTGCCAAGGGGTGACAGCAGCCAGGTAACTTGACCTGAAGCTTCATGCATAAAAATGTGGAGGATTATACTTGCAAATGTTCTGCAAAGACTCTTTGAGGTCCGTGGATGCAAAATGCCATACAAGTGCTAAATGTTATTACTTGTAATCTGATAACAGTAATCTTCTTGTTTTGATTAAACTAGTAGAAACTTTCTTTACTTCAGTCCTCCTCATTCATTGTGACTCAAACTCTGGAAAGCAAGATTGTGATGTTAACCTGATCTGGACTAGCTTTGTTGTCCAAGCTGGGTGAAATGTCGAAAAGAGACTAGGATGGGGAATGAAAAGTAGATCTGATAAACAAATATTTTCCTTAAAAAAACCCCATACTTTTTATGGTGTGTCAGACTTGGCAAAGGTTGAGCTAACCTCTCAAAAAGAAAGCTTTTCTCAGCTGCCAGTGGTGATGGTTATCCCGCGAGCAGCAGGTGGGAGGCTGTCAGGTCTGGCTGCCCACCACTCAGTGCTTGTCTCTCTTGATGTCTTGCAGGGGCCCAGTGTGTTGATCTGGGGAACTCCTACATATGCCAGTGCCAGGCTGGCTTCACTGGGAGACACTGTGATGACAACGTGGACGACTGTGCCTCCTTTCCCTGCGTCAATGGAGGGACTTGCCAGGATGGCATCAATGACTATTCCTGCACCTGCCCGCCGGGATACAACGGGAAGAACTGCAGCACCCCGGTGAGCAGATGCGAACACAACCCCTGCCACAACGGGGCCACCTGCCATGAGAGAAACAACCGCTACGTCTGTGAGTGTGCCCGGGGGTACGGCGGGCTCAACTGCCAGTTTTTGCTCCCTGAGCCACCTCAGGGACCCGTCATCGTCGACTTCACTGAGAAATACACAGAAAGCCAGAACTCCCAGTTCCCCTGGATCGCTGTCTGCGCCGGGATTATTCTGGTCCTGATGCTGCTGCTGGGGTGTGCTGCTGTGGTTGTCTGTGTCAGGCTCAGAGTGCAGAAGAGGCACCACCAGCCTGATGCCTGCAGGAGCGAGACTGAGACCATGAACAACCTGGCAAACTGCCAGCGTGAGAAAGACATTTCCATAAGTGTCATTGGTGCCACTCAGATTAAAAACACGAATAAGAAAGTAGACTTTCACAGCGATAACTCCGATAAAAATGGCTACAAAGTCAGATACCCATCAGTGGATTACAATTTGGTGCATGAACTTAAGAACGAGGACTCTGTTAAAGAGGAGCACAGCAAATGTGAAGCCAAGTGTGAAACGTATGATTCAGAGGCAGAGGAGAAAAGTGCAGTACAACTAAAGAGGTATCTCTCACATCTGAGTGCAGTGGGTAGCTTGACTCTGAAGGGTGGGGTGTCCCATAAGTAGCATTAAGCAACATCCATCTGACCTGTGTTGTTTCTTTTTGTCTTTGACAGTGATACTTCTGAAAGAAAACGACCAGATTCAGTATATTCCACTTCAAAGGACACAAAGTACCAGTCGGTGTATGTCATATCAGAAGAGAAAGATGAGTGCATCATAGCAACTGAGGTGAGTATACTGCCTGGCAGTTGGACCAGAAGAGAAAAGTCTCAGTGGGTGACCCTCCTCTAACACACGCCAGGGCAGCTACACTATTTTCATGGTGCCACAGCCATTTGTACCTGTTGAAATCCAAACAGCACGAGTTTGTCATGTTGTGTATGTTGTAAAGACAAGCTCAGTGATGTGCTGCTGTAGATGTTATGGGTACAATGACTTTTGTAGACAAGGGTACAAAATAGTGTGGTTGTGGTCTGCTGACCTACCCCTTCATGTGCTTCATGCAGTGGCCATTCTTGCGTGGTGCAAAGGCAGAGTCGCAACTCTTTGCACCCTTACAGCCCTCTTCTTACTTTCCATTAACCTCTCCTGATCTCTGCTCATGTTTTCTCTCACCAGGTGTAAACCAGAGGCGATATGGCAAGGTGGTTGTTCAGAACAATTTCAGAGGAGATGTGCCCCAATGAATGCTGCTGAAAGAGGAATGGGAGATAGATTCCTTCACTGACTGCTGCTGAGAAACTAAATTCAGGCTTGAGCTGGTTCTCTACTGAAGTTAGCAAAGTGACTGCAAAATAAACAAGATGGACACCAGGCAAGGGTCTGTGTTCAAGGATTACTGTTGCACTGCCTTTTACAAATTTTATCATTGCACTATGGTCAGTTGCTTTTCTATATATATTTAAATGAATGGACTTAATTACTACATAAGAAGCATGCACTGCCTGAAGTGTATATTTTGGATTCTTATGAGCCAGTCTTTTCTTGAATTAGAGACACAAACACTGCCTTTATTGTCTTTTTTGATACTAAAATGTGTTTTTACTAGGTGATAAAAAGTGTGTTATTTTTTTTAATCTGTAAAAATATTTTCATGATAATTGTAAAGCTTGAGTATTTTGTGATGTTCATTTTTTTATAATTTAAATTTTTTGGTAAATATGTACAAAGGCACTTCGGGTCTATGTGACTATATTTTTTTGTATATAAATGTATTTATGGAATATTGTGCAAATGTTATTTGAGTTTTTTTTTACCATTTTGTTAATGAAAAAATTCATTTAAAAATATTTTTCCAAAATAAATATTATTAATGATAATCAGAGTGCTATGTTTATTCCATAACCAATGATGAACTGACTAAACCTTTCAACCACAGGACTCACAGGTGGACAAAGTAGGACCAAGACCTATCACAAAGATGAGGAAACAACTTGTTCTTTGTAGATCACCCCCTCTTTCCACTCCTAATCTTCTGAATTGTTGACCCCATGCTTGTGCTCATTCTTACCCCAAAGGCAAATGTCTGTCAAGACCTTGAGTAATGTTTGCTCAGTCATGTTGGGCTGTGTATATATTAAACACATTCAGCACCACTTCCTGAGGAATAGCAACATGAGCGTGCTCTGTTGCAATCCTGAAACGGGGCTCATCGTGACTCAGTTATTCATTTCTTGCAACCTCGAACACTTGCCTGGAGCCCAGAGGACTTTGGGACACCCAGGGTACACCAGCAAGGTCCCCCCGGTTCAGGCTGTTGATGCTCATCTATGGGATGTGAGCTTCCCCCAGTCACACTGCCAGGGGACTGGCACTTCCAGCCCTGGGAAAGGGTGACACAACTGACTGATGGCCACAACTCTCCTGGCTGTGATACCTGTCTAAAGTATTAGCTGCATCTTTGGTTTCAACCCTGTCCCTGCTGCCTGCTGCCTTCACACTGGGTCAGGGTGTGATCCCATCCCTTGGCTTCATCCCAAAAGTTCAGGCAATTTTCCCAGTTAAGTTTGCTCTCACAGGCTCTCCTTCAGGCTGTGCTGTATGTTAAAACAAAACCAAGCAAAGTGTTTATCCACTCCAGGGAGAAAAGGAAAAGCTAAGACACAATTTAGTTTTTTAAACTATTAAAGCTGAACCCACACCAATCATTGTGGGCCACCTCCTGCATCTTCTGGGGGCTGCAGAAAATACTCTGTTCTCACACCCTTAAAGGGAGAGAGATGCTATCCTAAATGCAAAGAATGGTTAGCAGATACAATCAATTATTGCAGCTGTTGGTATATAACTATAAAGTATAACTGTGCTTCCCTTGTTTTAGTGTACATAAGTACCTGAACCACTGGAACTGTTGTTTGGTGTGAGGTCAATGGAAATATCATGCTGACTGCAGGGGCTCTTCATGCACAAGGCCTCCTCACTAAGCCAAACCTTACACAAGATCTACTGACTCACTTCTCATGAAGTGACCTGACAGGGTAATCCTCTTCATTTATCCTAAAGTGTCCTTTTAGTGGAAGTTTTTATGAAGATAGTTATAGGAGGTATTAAAACCCAGCCTGTCAGTGATGGTCTGAACAGCATTTTCAATCTCAGCAGTAAGATAACAACCTGCCAATAACCAGTCGATGCATCATATTGAACAAGGCACAATGATGTGTATGGTAGCAGGTGTTCAGAGCAACATAATCTCACAGATTGAACAAAAAAGTCAGCTTTGTTAGGTTTTATTGCCATCTCTGTTGCCATCTTGCTTTTCAACCTTAGGAAAATCACTTTATTTCTCTCTGTTTCCTCTTCTTCCCAAGCTTTTTGGAGCAGGCTTGTCTCTTCTGACATACTGCACTTAGCACAGCCAGTGCCATGGTCTCAGCTGGGCCCTCTCAGTGCTGCTTCTGTAGAAATAGCAATCATGAATGGAAAGTTACTGATGCCTGAGGGCCCCTGTAACACCAGGTCTTTAGTGCTACAACAAGCACTACTTTAATATGGTGTCAGGTAAAGGTCTAGAAAAGCAGACAGCTCCTTGCTCTTATGAAGAGGCACAGCATCAGCATCTGCCTAACTTCACTTACAAATAAAACAGCTTTGAAAAGCTCAGTTTCTCCAAATGTGCTAATTACAAGAAGTGCTGAGCTTGGCAAGAGAAGGAAAATGTACTGTGGGCAAAGAGAAGGGCATGGTCTTGTCCTTCTGAAGCACCTTCTGAAATGATAGCTATGCAGATGAGCCCAACAGCTTCTTCCATTTCTGCCTTGAGCGAGGTTGAGGCTACTGGCATATTCAGGATTTATTTATTGTGCAGGAATACTAAGTCCCCAAAACCTGTGCGTGTGCATACACAGGGATTCTCAATGACCAGAGTAGGTTGAGGCATGCAGTGTGGAGCACTGGATCCATACTTCTCAGCTTTGTACCTGGGCCTTTCTGGGGAAGAAAAAGGATGATGTGGGCAGGGGCCCACCTTGGGCAGGGACCCCACTAGGGCAGCGCTCACCCAAGGGTGTGAGCTCTGCTGCAAAAAGTGGCAGGAGCCTTCTGGTCAACTGGGTATCCGAAAGGCCTCCTTGGTCTAAAACGAGAGGAGAAGCTGCCTGAGGAGGCCATTTAGCTGGGACAGCTGAGAATTCAGGGCCTGATCCAAAGCCCATTAAAATTAATGGAAAGGCTCCAACGAGCTGCAAGAACACATGGCACCGTGCCCCTCCTGACACAGCACATCTCTGGCTCTCCCTGGGGAAGCTGCACGTACCGACGCAGCGTGTGTCCCTATGGGAGGGGACATGAAAGCTCATGGCTGGTCTAGCTGGGTCTGCCCCCAGGGCAGCTCGTCCCCCCAGTGCCAGCCTGCAAGGGCCTGGGGTCCTTCTTCAGGCTACCCCTGCAGCACTGTCCCTTCATGCCCCCACCTTGACCTGCAACATCTCCTCCCCTTCCCCTTGCAGCGACCAGGGAGGGCTTGGCCTTGTTATGTGCCAGGTGTCAACAGGGTGGCCAGAGAGGGCACCCCTCAGCCCATGCCTGTGCCTGCAGACCTGTTTCTCTGTGGCAAGTGGCAAAGTATTTTGCAGGATTGGCATGGGCAGGACATGCTGGGAACTTAGAGGCACTGAGGCAGCAGAAGAGGTTAGCTGCAGGGAAGTATCAGCTGCCCTGTTTGTGGAAGGGGACTTCTTAAGCAAGGTGTGTCACAGCTTTCGAAATGTAAGCAGCTTTGGGTTCAGACAGCGTGTCTTAGGTTTAATGGCAAGACACGGGTTTATAAACTGCTTTAAACTGATATTTGTGCTACTTTGTACACAGTGCAGGAGGATGGCTTTGGGCATCAGGAAACTTGGGTACTATTCCTGGCTCCACCGCAGACTCAATGTGTAACCTTGGGAGAGGAAGGATGGTCTTGTGGTCAAGGCGCTGTGGAGGGACTTGGGAGGGCCCACTTCTATTTCCAGTGCTCCCTCCAGACTTCCTGTGCAACCTTGGACCTGTGTCACTTAATTTTTCCAGGGCCTTAGGAAAATGGGGGCCTCCTGGTTGTGCTAAGAGGGAGAAGGTCATTTGTGCTTGTGGGAGGATACTGCGGTGGTAGGGAATGTCAAAATACCCTCCAAGGCAAGTAAGGTTATTTCCTATCTCTGTATGTCATATTGCTTGTCTGTGAGGTGGTGAGCTATTTTTGTAAAGTGCTTTGAGATGCTTGCATGGAATAAAGACCCCTATCACAATTGAAACATCCATCATCTCAGAGAGGATAAGCAAGCCCTGTATTGGCAGCAAGGAGACAAAGTGGTGGTGGAGGGAGGCAGCTATGGAGGTATAAGCCTGCACACAGTCTGTGCTGGGGGATGTGATGCAGCTGTGTGCCCACAGCCCAGAAAGGATGCCACACATGGCAGTGTTAACGTGGGGGACCAGCGTGCCATCAACCTCCTCTCATGGATGAGCACCTGCACTCAAAGTCTGTAGCTAGCTGGCTCTCCGCTGTACCAGTATCTCATTTTGCAGGTAGAGATACAGACTAAACTTGGCTTGGGACTAAGGAGGACAAGAAGGAAAGCTGCAGAAATGATACAGATGGGTATTTTCTGCTCACAAACCCTGGGAAATCTTGCTAATGTCCACAGTCATACATTTCAAAGAAAATGACCTGAGAACTACTTCTCCTAGGACAAATCCCAAACTGAGTAGTGATCTGTCATGATGCCTGATATCTATTTGTGTCAGACAAAAGGGGAGCCTCTCTGTTTCCTTCCCTCCTCAGGAACCACTTTTTTCACCTGGTTGTTAAGACCTTTCTGCCTGTGTCTCGGCTACCTATTATGCAAGTCAGGGAAATCAAGACCCTGCCTGGAAAAGATTTGATGTGTGCTACGGGACAGATTTTTAGGTGAAACACGGGACCTTCTGTTGTGAAAACATGACGGCTGATCCCGGTACTCACAGTGAGGCAGAGGTGGAGGACAGACCCGCTGCCATGCAGGGGCTGCTGCCTGCTCAGAGGGGCAGGGAGGTGGGGGAGATGGGGCTGGAGGTTGCAGCATCCTTGTGGCAGGGTGGCTTTCTTTTTTTTTTTCTCAGAAATAAACACCCCTTATGTTTTCTTCTGCTGCTGCTGCAGCCTCATCTGCTGCACCAAGAAATTCAGCACTGCTGGGGCTGCTCTCTGGCCCTTAAACCAGTCAGTATGGATTGGTTTGTATCCATAGTGTTAAACTGCCTTTCTCTCCCAATTCGACTGCTTACATCCACACTGCCTGTGGGGGTGGTTGCTGCTCTGTGCCTGGGAACAGCCTGCGACACTGCTAACTGCAGGGGCAAAAGCATGGCAAGGACCACTGCAGCAACGTGACGATACAGATGATTGTGCTCCAGAGACCAGGAGGTGCTTAATTTCCCAGCACAGATGTATCCAGAGTATCTTAGTACCGTGTTCAGGAATGCCTTACTCCTTGGCATAGGCGAGGAACGCTGTGTGTCAGCTGTGAGGGTAACTGTGAGGGTCAGTGCAGAGCCATGTCACCTGCTAGGGGCAACTATATAAACCGGCATTGCTTACTTTAAAGCCTGCTTTATGCCTGGGTAATATATGACCATGGTGATTTTTTTTTGTGGTATAAAGCTATACCAGCTGAATTGACAGAGTAGATGTAGGTACATTGAAAGAAAGGTCACATACATAATTGCAAGTGTCCTCTCTTCCCATGTTTATTTATCTAAACCATGCTAGTAAAAGCAACTTTATACCACTGTGCTCTCCAGAGCCTGGTTGTGCAGCTATAAATATGCAGGTATAATTCAGAAAATACATGGTTATTCAGGCAAGGCTTGAGTGCTTACAGCTGCACGAGGCCAGGACCGCTAGTTCATCCATTTATCTCCATAAGGTAATTTCCCTGGGCGCTGAAGGCTGAGCGAGAGAAAGGACCAGGACAGGTGTGTTCTATGTTCTCTTTCAAAACATGAAACCGGAACTTTGTGAGGACAGCGCTTTCTCTGGGAAAGAACAGAGCAGATGGACAACTCTGACCAGCCCTTAGTCCAGGGAGGACATGTGTTGCAGAGCCATTTCTGCACCCAGCTCCCACCACCGCCATGATGTTTGTGCTGGAGGCTGTCAATGATAATTTCTAGTCAGAACTTTTACCTAGCAGAAAATTATGTTTTTCCACAACACTTCAAAGTCAATATTTTTAGGAAGGACATTTTCAGTGGAGAAACTGTTTTTCAGCTATGGTAAACTGAAACATCCTCTTGAAAAGTTCTTATAAGTTTCATTTTCTTTGTGAAACAAGATAATAAAATGACAAGCAAGTGCTTCCCACCCAGCACACAGCAAATTAGCTGAAAACGTCCTTTATTTATTTTTTCTTTTTTTTTTTTTTCCTGCCAAGAATAGAATTGATATGGGAATTGTATGTCATTAAAAAGTTGTGTATTTTCAACAGGCATAGGTCAAAATACCTCATCTGCATTTAAAATGAAATTGTATAGATGGGAGCCAGGCCTCCAGTATTTGGATACAAGTTCTGCACCCAAGATAATTTGACTATTACTTGTGTGCTTTCCTTTTCAAGGCACTAGGAGATTTTCCTTTCGAGGTTTCCCATAGATGCAAGCACGGGTGTTTACAAAGGCCACCTGTCTGAAAAATGTAAGCCCCTTGCTTCGATCTGGTTTTACCTTATTTTGAATCGAAGGGCCCGTGGAATTCTGCATTGCCTCGCAGTGGTGATGGTTTGGCACAGCTGCCACTGCTGCTGCCGCGATTGTGGGTGTCTTTGGAATAGTCAGATGCCTGGTACTTTCACTTAAAGTGAGTGGAATATTTCAGAGCAAAAAATAACATGGACTGACTACATATCATGCTTGTTGTAGCCTGTATCTTAATTTTCTTGATTTATTTCTTTATCAGTTTGAAGAAAGGAACAGTGAAAAATGTCTGATGTTGTGTAAGTTCTTCTAATTGACTTCAGGAAGTGTTATCTGGAATGGCAGTTGTGAGCACACAAACTCAGCAGACTTATCTGCGTTATCTAATTACCAGACTATAAAGTTCTGCTGACATTTCCTTTCGATAAATACAATACACTGCTTTCTTTATCTATCTGTATTAAAGAAACAATGTTCTCCTAAATCCAACCCCATGCATGCTTTTTACTAAAACAATGTTATAAACCCCAAGACTAACAGAAATGTTGCCACAACTTCAACAGTCCTAAATGAAAACAGTGGCTTTCAGATGAAAAACATTATCTAACAGTGGTAGGAAACCACTACAAATCTTAATGTTTAAACTGTGAATCAGCATGAAGCAGATTTGGCTCATATTTATTAAGCAAAAGGAGAGAGCTGGAAAAAGAAAAAGGAAATAAAGAGCAGCAATATTACAGGTATGCTTGCATTTCTTCACTGCTGCTGATATACTTAACTACGTGCAGAAATATAGAATCATTGAATAATAGAATAATTTCAGTTGGAAGAGCCCCTCAGGATCCTTGAGTCCAAACATAATCTAACCCTGGCACTAAACCATGTCCCTAAGAACTTCATCTAAATGCTTTTTAAACACCTCCAGGGATGGTGACTCCATCACTTCCCTGAGCAGCCTGTTCCAATGCCTGACAACCTTTTCTGTGAAGAATTTTTTCCTAATATCCAATCTAAACCTTCCCTGGCGCAACCTGAGGCCATTTCTTCTAGTTCCTGTCGCTTGTTACCTGGGAGAAGAGACCAACACTCTCCATACTACAGCCTCCTTTCAGGTAGTTGTAGACAGTGATAAGGTCTTCCCTCAGCTTCCTTTTCTCAAGGCTGAACAGCCCCAGTTCTCTCAACTGCTCCTCATCAGACTTGCACTCCAGGCCTCTCACCAGATTTGTCGCATTCTCTGCACTCATAGAATCCTTTAGGTTGGAAAAGACCCTTAAGATCATCAAGTCCAGCCATTAACCTAACATTGCCAAGTCTACCACTAAACCATGTCCCTAAGCACCACATCTACATGTCTTCTATATCACATTATTTTATATTATCTATTAGTGTTTACTATAAGATTATCAAACCAGGATTGCTAGAGCCTGCTGGACTTTCAGAACTCACTTCTGCATGTGCACAGAAGGGTTTTGGATGATTGTGGAAAACAGGACTTCACACATCAAGCTGTGGTGCTGGAAGCCTGGAGGCAATGGATATAAAGGAAAGGTGCCTCTCGATGATGTTGCTGTTCTCCCCTGTTTTCTTCTGCTATGTGAAAAGAGGTTGGGCTGCCTCCTGCACTGGGAAGGGAAGGGGCAAGAGGCAGCCAGGGGCTGTTGCAAGAAGTGGTAATCCAGGGCATTGTTTTGCCTGGGGAACCCCCCTTGTCTGGATGGTGTTGGGGAGCCAGGGGGTCACAGAGCTGTGCTGGTGGGGAAAGGTGGGTGAGGAACCTCCTTGGCAGCTCCATGGGGCTGCTGGCTGGGCTTGATCTGAGTAGGGAGGTGGGGGCTCTGACAGAAGACAAAACTGACACAACAAAATTACAGCACCTGCAGCACTGAAATCCCAGCTCGTAAGCCCAATGAGTTTCCATTGTCTCAATGAGAATTAGGCAGGGGGGGGCCATGATGGCTGGGAATCCTTTGGCACCTGTGCACAGCCCACGGTCAATATGTGCCCCTGTGGCTAATTAACCAGAGCATAATGAAGATTAGAGGCTGCACAAGGATTCAGCAAAACATATGGAATTTTTAGGGCTTTTAAAACCTACATTCAGAATAAAGAAAAAAACCCACAAGTGAAAAAGAAAAGCTGCAATACCACACTGGGCTAAACCATAAATGCACCTTGTCGATCAAATACAGCCATCAAATTCTGGGGATGTTCCACAGAGCACAGGGTGTTTGGATGGAAAAGATGCCCATTTCTGTCAGAAATGCTAAAGGAAGTGTTAATGACAGGAATAAATAACAGGTGCTGGGAGCAGCTGTTACTGATTAATTACTTGTCTTTTTTAAAATAGGTTTTCTTTTGGGGGAATCAGAAGTTTTCAGTAATGCTCCATTGTCTTATATTTGAGGAATGTTTTTTCCTTTTTCTAATAAAGGGCTCCTCCATTACTTCTAAGGCAAACCAGATTTAGGAATCAAGCTAAATTTATATTTGAGTTTCAGGCCATCAATAGTTGAGGAAAATCCAAGCTATAACACTTTTCAATTGCACAAATAAGCTTTCCTTTTTTTCTGTCCATTTCCATCTTGTGCTCCCTCACTCTTCCTTTTTTTTTTTTTCCCCTCTTTTTACCTCTCTGTCTCCCTCTTGCTGTTTACTTGAGGTACCTGGAGATGGTGGTTCCAATGCCATGTATATTTGGCCCTGAAATTGTCTTTGTGTAAGCCTATGAGGGATAATGAGATTGAATGTTACAGGAAAGACTGGCACTGTTGCCATTTTTCAATGATGAAGTAATTTAAAAGCCATTGAGGACAGCTCAGTGAAAACATCTGTTCCATGCCTTGGGGCCATCAGAGAAGCACACAAAATAGTGTGATGGAAAACAATATGGAAAATACAGTAATAATTAGTTTTTATTTAATAATTTTATATGCATCTGAAATGACTTCAGAAACCATGGTAAGTACCATAATATCCCATTTTCAGCACAAAAACGAAGGTACAGGGGATACTATCTTGGCCCCTTTGAAGTCAATGGCAACACTGGTATTTACTGAGGTGTTGCTAGGATTTCTTGCAGAAGTCTAGGTCATCTGAGACTGCCTTTCCAGCAGGCTAGAGCCCTGTGCCTAAAATGGACAGAAAGCCACAGTCAGTTCCCATCTCTGCATTTTAAGACAGGTAGGCTCATAAATGAATGAACTGCAGAGACTGACAATGGAGGTTACGAGGCATATGGAAAGGCTTTCATGTCATGATAAAATACTAGGGTTTCATTACTCAAAGGTAGGTAATTATGGAACAATACATGAAACAGTGAATTGGTGTCTCCTACTTGCTTACTGGAAAAAGCCAAAATAAGAGGACTTGAACCCACAACATGCAGCTCATCAGTGGAATTTAGTTCCTATGAGCAATTTTGATGTCCTTTCAAGAGCTTGGCATGCTTTAGAAAAGCATTTTTTAAATATCAGTACTAAGGATCTCTACAGCTACATTAGAGATGTTAAGTATTAAAATACAAGCCTTTACATGCTGAAGTGTAACGTTATCATACCTGGACATGTCATGTGTTATATCCTCTTCTAAGGCTAGTTGCTGTGCTCAACGTTCATTAAAACTCTTTACCTCTTTCTTTTAAAGCGACTGTTTAAAACCGTCATCAAAGACAAGAAGCAGTATTAAATGAACACAGTGATTCCTTCTGGTTTAGAGACAGAGCTGAAGAGCTGCTGTCTGTGACTTTTCAGAAATTCTGAGTTGTCTTCGTCTGATCTTGTTCTTTCATTTATCATCTGAAGATAATGCTAAAAGTCATGCTTTCACGCTACAACTTCCATGTACTGAGCTACTTATTTATCTTTGCTCATGTAAGGAAAACACACTTATTTTACAATGGAGCCATAACTGGGGAAGAACACAGTGCTATTCTGTACAACACCAGTTACCTATGAGAGTCCTGAAGAGAAAAGCAGATATAATGGCACATATGAGGGGAAGAGAAAGTTGTGCTTAGGAAGAAGGTAATGGTGCTCATTGCCATTAGTTTATGACCTGTGAGGATAAATCAGCCCCTGTTCTGTGCTGTGCACAGTGGTACCCAGCAAGTGCAGTTCCAGGTGGAGCGGTGCCACTCGCTGCATCACCACTGTCGCCTCCTGAGCTTTGTGGCACCAGGGCTGTGTGTGGAGTGGTCCCACTGCAAACCTGGGAGCGCCCTGTGCCCTCAGCCCATTTGAAAGACGTAGAGATTGTAGTTCAAGGTAGCACAGACAAATGGCTATGGCCTCAAGCAATTCTAGAGCATCCATGCACAGCAGTCTCTTTTTATCATCCACCCACACCTAAGATTACTTTTTTTTTTTTCAGCTGACATGACCAAAACAAGAGGTGTCTCTACATTTAGATCTGCTGATTGTTATGAACAAGCCACTTCACAGTGGTTCCATGAAAACATCTTGGGCTAAAACAGTTTCTGAGAATGTGAAGTGGCAACCCTAATGGATCTGTTTGGTTGTGCATGGTACTCATGACCATCCCTGACTGCTTTAAAAATCTTCAAGAAGTATTCCCTTTGCCCAAAGAAATCCATCCCACAGTTTTCAGCATCCCTCTCTGACAACCAGGATCTCAAATCCCTTTATCTGGAGACAAACAGAAAGAGTGTGCTTGTGGTGAATAATTTGAGCTGATATTCTTGCCAGCTGTTAAGGGACACATGCAAAAAAAAAAAAAAAAGAAAAAAGTCAGTGACATCTGGTCAGCACTGATATTTCCTAACAGAAGTATTTGTTTCGGGATGGGGAAGGGGTGGTGGGGGTAAAGAGAAATACCATCTCCATGCACCCCTCTGCCCCCTTTTGAAAAGTGAAAGCGATAACATTGACCACAGCAACTGGAACAAAAATTGCAACTTACATAATGGGGAAACAGTGACATTACATTAGCCCATATTACACAATGGTTGAGCTGTTGCTTTCACACACTAAGCTTTCAACTTTAACTTTTTTTTCCCCTTACACTACACAATGGATTTTTTTGCTGAGTTGGAAAATATCAGGAGACAGGCAGAAAGCCTTCCTTTTGTTCCTTCATCCTGCCGAGCACCTCATCATAAAGATTTTTTCCCTTCTGTTTTGCTTTCCCAACTTCCTTTCCCCTTTTCACCCTCCCCCACTTTTTTTTTTTTTTTGGTCAAATAAATATGACTAATGAATGGCATGACTTCTTTCCACTATATTGTAATAACACCTCCTTTAACTTCACAAAGGTGATAGCATTGCATCCTGGCTTGTTCTTGGGAAGTAGACTTGTAAACTACATTCTAAGTGCTTTGCTTCAAGTGATGGCTTTCTTGGGCCTCAGACTGGAAGACAAGTTGACTTTAGTTCAAGAGTGACTTCGGCTCTCGCCTTCTCTTTTGGACCTTTTCACGGAAGTACACCCGGCTCAAGTCAGTAGATAATAGAAATCCCAGAATGGAAACACATAAAAAAAGTTGTTTCCTGGGGTCAACAAAGGACAGGAAAAGAGCCAACAATTACTTAAATAAACAGCATTCAGAGAAACCACCACCACCAAAAAAATACAAGTCTGTACAAACTGAGTTACATATGAGGGAAGCAATGGTTTAAAGCAACCCAGTGCTCATTCGGCTGAAGTTCAATACTGATAGGAAAAGGAAATCAAAACCAAATAAAATTCAGACAGCACTTACTCTCAGAAAATCGTCTTTTTTTCCCCCTTCTCACCTCATAATAATACTCTGCTCTTAAATAGCACTTTTCATCCTAAGAGCAGTAATGACTACTGGGAGGACATTTCCTGGGGATTAATGACTAGCTGAAGGTTAACGATTTTCTGCTGCACCTCAAACCAGCAGCTCCTCCTGACTTGTCAGGAACTCTTCAGAAATAATCCCTGCAGCCATTACTGCTTATTAAGAATAGAAGAGTGTTAAAAAAACTGTGAGTTTTATACCGTATAGTCATCTTAGAAGCAGCATGGCAGGAAAGAGAGATTAATGTCTTTAAACTGCAAGAGAAAGACACAACATGAGGAATTCAGTGTTTGCTCACTAATGATTATTACTGACTGTCAACATGGCAAAAAGCAACTGTATTAGCAATTGCTCTAGTTATTTCTGACTTCTCAAAGAAACCATACAGCAACTTCAGGGGAGAAGAGGAAACTGAATTTGCCCCACTGGGAGAAAATACTTCATCTTCACAGCCAGAATGCTCAAGGAAAAATGCAGGCCTGACCATAGGCAGAAGATCTGTGAATTCAAAGTGTGGGAAGTCATTTGTTGTCCAGCACTGGCTCAGCTAGAAGAAGCAGCCATCTTCTGAGAGTTTCCTGGCTGGTAAAATTCTATGTTCTTTTGCAAGAATCAGCACAAAGCAGGAGACAGGAGTCAGGACTCTGAGAAATCTGTGAGAATGGTGGGTCTGGCCCTTCTGGAGTCCTGGCATAAGGAAGGACACACGAGGACACGCTATTTATTTTCTTCATTCCTTTGGGCTGTGCCTCCAACATTTCCCTTTTTACTTTGGTGTTAGAGACTGGCTCTCTGCCCACAAGGTGGGTGAGGTGCTCTGAGACAACTCATCTGACATGATAGACCTAGAGTCTCCATTAAAGGAAGGAGGCCTAACTCTCTTGAATAACTACTTCCAGAAACACAAAACCTATCAGAATATATGTCAAGATCAGCTGAGCCACTCAGTTCTATCTAATCATCTTCTTCCTAATTGTAATCTCTTCTCGGAAATGTGAGTTCAAATATGTCAAGTGAGAAGAGGTGTACTTGTGCCTCAAGTCTGCTATGATGCCACTTTTTACCTTGTGAAGCTTTGGGGATGGAATTCCTGTCTTGCAGATGATCAGTAAAAAGTAGGTCCTTAGCATTTAAGTCCTTAAGACAAGACTTTACTGGCACACTGTTTTTTTCTGGCTGTATGTGCAGAAGCTGTCTTTGCTCTACTAGAAAACCCCAGAGCATTCTGATTCAACTTCAAAAGATCCAAGACAAAGTACCCCTTGGCTCTAGTATTTGGAATGACCTCTTTTTAAAAAACGTATTTATAAAAACACCTAGAAATAAATAAATGATTCAATAAAACAAATAAGAATGCTTCAGTTAGGGAGAGACAATCTCTATTGTGTATGTACATCTATATCTAATCTGTATCTGTACCTATATCTTGCTGTCTCCAGACGTGTACACATACACCACACG
Source organism: Patagioenas fasciata (assembly GCF_037038585.1). Classification (NCBI taxonomy): domain Eukaryota; kingdom Metazoa; phylum Chordata; class Aves; order Columbiformes; family Columbidae; genus Patagioenas; species Patagioenas fasciata. The sequence continues at coordinate 50,141,901 of NC_092522.1, forward strand.
CATCACCATATTCTGTTTCTTTCTATTAACTCCTCTAAGATTCTTTTTTTTTTTTTAATTTAATGAAACAGAATAGTTCCTTCAAATCTTTTTGAGACTCTCTTATATCTAAGAAATTAATTCCTGAGGCAGCTTGCAGCAGATGTTATCTTACTCAGGGCTTTTGGAGAAGTGTGCTCTCTCAGTCAGGAGAGAGGGGTCTGGCACTCCTGGATCATAGTTCTCACACTGCCCAGAAACGAGGACGAGATTTTGGGCTAACTGCTTTGCTCCAACATCCCCATCTCCAAAAAGGGAATTGTCACAAATCTTGCACATCTTGTGGATGCATCCCTGAACATTAGTACTTCAATTATTTCCTCCAAAACAAAGTAGAAATAGCAATGGGATCACTCCTATCAGGAAGCAAGCAGCAACCTCACAGAGACCACAAATAGCCCTTCAGAGAGCATACAGCACCCCAAGTACAGTATAATCAGCACTTCAGGTGCAATGGCTTGGGAAGAAAAGTATTGCTTAATTAGGTGAGCATAAGTGGTGAGGTTCAGTGGTGAGTGGCAATGAAAGCCTTTGGATTATGAGTTCTTTGAGAGCAGTCAGAACTATTTATTTAAATTGTTGATCTTGTGTGGTTGAATTTCAATGTCATTGTCACTGAAGTAGCATTGAATTATAGAGTGTCACAGGTCGACTGAACATGAGAGCAGAGTTAGCAGGTGATCTGAAGGACAAGAAACACTTCTGCAATAGAGTAATGAAAATGAAGCTCGTCACATCAGGAAGGTTGCTCAGAATAGAAGTTAACTTTAGGAGGATCAGCCTAAAGGTGTGCTAACAACTAACCAAACATTAAACTTATTTACATGACTCATTCAACCTGAGTTGGCAGTGAAGGATCAGGTATTAACACATAATAAAGGCATAAGGCAGGACTGAAATGACCTCTTCCAGAACCCTATACAAGTGTTTAACAAGACTGAGGCACAAATAGATTAATTCGGAAATCCAGTTCCCCATTGCTTGGGAGGCACCTAGCACCATTGAGCTTCTGAGCTTTGGATCACGAAGGTCCCTGAAATTTCCCCATTGTCACAGGAGCTTTTACAATCGTGGGGGCAAGCACTTGCCTCCAGGCCAAGCTCAGTGAACTTTGGAGACACCTATGCTCTACCTGAGTGCCACAATGGGGCTGATCTCTCGGTGTGTATGAATTATGCTTAATGCACCCCAAGAGCATGGAGGCACCTACAGAGGATGCTAGATGTAGTGGAGCAGGTGGCCGCTTACCTCACTGAGCACACAAAGACAAACAAAGTAAGTGAGCCTAGAAGGGTGATGTGTATGATTTGTAGCCATAATACTTTGTTGATCAACTGGCAGCAACAAAAGTGATGCAAATGATCCTCTCAGCCAGGGAGTTAGGAAATTTGTGGGAGAGGAAAGTAAACATACTCCTACATTGTCCCTCCAGAAGAAAGTCCAGTTGAAGATGAAGACATTTGTGCAAGCAGTACGTGATGGTCAAACTGATAGCCAAAACTAAGTTGAAAAAGATTCTAGTTTAAGGAGTGAGGAAACAAACCCTACTTTGATGGAAGGACAACCTGGCCTATCCAAACCAGAAAGAGAAACAATCTCAGATGACTTCTGTGAAGTTCAGATGGTGAATTCTGAAGAATGAGAATGTGCTGAAAAAAGCTGGGGATAGTTTGCTAGTAACTGTGACTATATTATGAAAGCTCAGGAATGAAACCATTTTGCATAAGGAGCAAATTAGTCCTGACCTTGCAGAACCTCATAAGCAACTGAGGATTAGCGCTAACAGAGGCTATTTTGGGTCATGGAGGGTCTTCAACTGTGAGGCATTTCCCATTTTTCTGTTCCTCTTTTCTTCTTGATGCTTTCTGATCCTCAGCTGCAATGCAGAGAGCCTGACATGGCAGTGAGGTCAGCTTCAGCAGGTAAGATCAAAGTCTGGAAGCAAACGCAGCCCCACACTGTGCTCTCTGACCAGCTCTTTGTCATTAATGGAGGCACAACCCAATGATTGCCGCAGTTTTTGGCACATGCACAGTCGTGGGACTAAATCCCTCCACACCAATTTTTGCAGAAACACAATGGGCATCTCTGCTCCTTGCTCTGGTTTGTGATCTTTCCAGTGATTTCAAGTAACAAAAAAGAAAAGTGTGTGTGTGGGGGGAGAGAATACCGTATCTTTTGGTAGGTGGATGGGTCACAACATGTGTGTATGGCCCAAGTGTCAGTGTGCAGTGTTTGCCTGGAGCAATGTGCACTTACAATTAGTTGAATTTCACTGTGTTGGAGATGGAAGCTGACAGGCCACCACACAAAACCTCCCTGCAGCCAGACTCACGCTGAGATCCAGAGCGGAAAAGGATTTTAACTGAAGGCTTTGAAGGCTTTAAATATGGAGACAGTGAATTCAGGCAGTGTTTACCTTTGCAGGCCTGGCTTTGACTCTGTCTTTCATTTTGTTTTAATGAACTAGGTGGTCTCATGTAATTCCCAATTACTGCAAGACTCCAGTTCTCTAAACCCCATAGCTTACAAGTGATGAATATTCACTGAGGCTCACCCAAATCCTGAGGAGGTGACAATATTGCAGTATTTAGACAGAAACAGCTCAAAACAGGTATGTCCTCACAGAACCGCCTATTGCAGGGGTGTAACAGCTTCTGAGCAAGCATCTGCTGGTAGCTCCACTGGGGTACTGAATTAAATGGACCAGAGGTCTGAGCCACTGTGGAAATTTCTCTGTTTCCAATTGAAATGGTGTTCTTCTGTTTGCAGCCTATTTATTCCAGCACTGATATAATCTCTGAAAAGGCCAAATTATTCAGAGGAAGGTCAGAGACCTCACAGGTGCAATTTACCTGTGTATGATGTTTCTACCTGCCCCTGAATATTTTGTTCTTGTTTGTATTCTAAGAGATGAGAACTATCATATAGCATACATGTAGGTTTTAGTTTACCAATGGATGCTCTACAAATGACATTCCTCTTAATACAACTCCTTACCCTCTGTGAATTACAAACCTTATATCCCACAGCATGCTATGGAGATGGGCTCATCCTGTAAACTCTCCTTCCTAGCTCTGCCCTTTCTCTTCTTTGCCTGTGGCAGGATATTCATCCCAGCTCTTTATTCATGGCAGCAAAATTCTCTTTGCACTTACCCCACTGGCAAACCTCTGAACAAAGTGGGTTAACTTGGATTAAACAGAGAAAGGATCCTATGGATTATGAGACTCCAGCCAAAGCCCAGCTAGTTCAGTTGCCATAACACACTTGCAGACCTCTAAGCGCTTGTTCTTAATCTTCCTGCCCAAAGACTGGTTCACACTGAGGTGGGACCAGTGCCTGTTAACCATTACGTCTTATTATGGCCTTTCAAATAATTTCAGCTAGTGAGAAGGCAACAGCTCCTTTTTCAGATTTTGGAGATACCCTAGTATCTCCCAGTCTTCAGACTCTGAGCTAAAAGGGACTTGAGTGTGCACAGGCAGCTTTGATAGCAGTCAGTGTTCATTACTGTCCAGACTGAAATAGTTAGAACTTTCCAGGTGTCTTCTTTTCTTGGCAGTAATACGGGGGACCACCAATGAAAACTGAAAACAAATTTCTTCCATGCAGACACATCACTTATTTATCCCCAGCTCTAGAGAAACGGCATAGAGGGTCCATATGCTGGTGAAGACCACTGCCAGCCTCCCACACAGATTGCGTCTAGTCGCAGCCTATCTGATGACGGAAAGGGAATGGTGGGAGTTCAGAAGGGCATCACATGAGAGAACATTATGTCTTTTTCTTGCCCCTACTTTGAGAATTGAGGTGTTGCTTTCCCTAGTGTCCAGTCTGACAAGTAACTGTGATGCTTGCTGTGGATGCTGAAAAGGATATTTTCTATATATGAAAGTGGACCATGTGTGTCCAAGACTTAGTTGCACAAGGCTTGACTTACAAAACTCAAGTTCATCCTAATATTTTCAGGCTTCTTTTTTTCCTTGACCCTATGCCATGCACCTAAATCTCGCAGCTGTAATATCACACAATCTGCTCATGAAGTTCAGTGTTGGGAGCAGCTCATTCACATGTCACAAAATCCACTTGTAGCCTGGATTCTTTCACCTGGAGTGTCTGATGCGATCTCACCCTCTTACCCTTCTGTGTGTATCCCTGAAAGTGGAAAGAGATATTCACAAGGTGGATTTCCCCCTTTGTGAGACTTTGTTTCAGAGCTTTGCCAGCAGATCTGACACCTTTCACTGCTTTCCCATTTGTCTGCAGTGGCAGGCACAGATTTACCCTGTAGAAAACGTCACTGGCCAGGACCATCTGAGCAGACTTTGGAGTACCTGCTGGTGTCGCAGTTAGCTAAGGTCATCCTGTCATCTCTGATGTCCCATGGCAAAATCGCTGCTCCCAGGAGGCATGTGACAGAGGCGAGGTGGCTGTGGCTTAAAGCACAATTGAAAGTCCCACTCATAATATCCTTTTCATAATACATTATCCCCACACAATAGGAGAGGTATCAGCTGCTTGGAGAACACTGATAAAATTCATGATTAAAACTGTCAATTCCAGGGCATTACTTTTTATTAACCTTTTGAAGTCAATCTTTTATTTCTTCCTTCATTATTTTAACATCTTAGATTCAGCTCACTTTGTCAGATCCCCCCTCACATGAGTTTGTTTTGTTAAAAACTGAAATTCTCTAAAAGTATTATTAAAGTCCTTTGGATGTGCCCTCATGTGAGAGAGCCCAAATTTTCTTCCACTGCCACGAGTGGAAGTTGTACATGGGCTTCCTCGCTCCTGTTTTGCAGGTGGAATTGTAGTTATAGACTCTCAGGCTCTGGGGACTGGGCTTGGTAGCCCAATAGGTCCTTTCAGTGACCCATGCTTGCACGGACACCCTCCCATGGGCCACCAACAAACAACGCTGTTCACATGCAATATACTGGAGGCCTGGGGCCTTACCATCTCACATCCTTGCCAAGAAATCTGTGGAAGTCTTTACCACTTCAGAGGCCTCCCCTTTGCCCCGAAGTCTTTTGTTGGTCCAAAGAGCAGATGTGGTGCAGGCAACAGCAGTGCCAGCTTCCCCCAGCATCCCCCAGCACTCACCTGGAGGGAGCAGCTGGACAAGAGGAGGAGGTGGTTCAGCCCTACTACTTTTTCCTTTCTTCAGCCTTTTAGCTGAGCTGGCCTCAAAAAAGTACCAATTACTGCCACTTGTAGCAATAGCCTTGACGATGGGGAGAGCTGTCAGCTGGGAAGTGGACTGACACAACCAGTTCATTTCACATAGGTCAGCAAACAGCCATCAGATTAAAATGATTTTTGTTCGCTATCGACCTGGGCTCGATTGGAACCAGTGACCCGGAGATGAAAGGCTCAGAAAGAAGGGTTTCTATTTTGTGTATGGTCACACATCACTTCTGTCTCCACCTCACTCATTTTCTTGTCCAAAACTCTTTCTTTTCTTTTTATTTTCTCCACCCCAAAAATTATAAATCCATCCTCTACTCTTTTAATTGCAATGCACCATATGGGGATCTGTTGAGGTTTTGTTAAGGCTTCAGTAATCTATTAGTCATTCTCCCCTTTGTGTTACAAAAGATCTATCCTTCAAGAGGCATGTATTGATTTCAGCATTTCTGCAGCTTGTTTGAGTTTGGAGGGCACTTTATGAAGTAAAGCAGAGCCTGGTTTGAAATCAACAATGATAGCAGAATAGCATTAACAGTATTAGGAACAATTCAACATGCAAACTACACATGGAAAAGTTAAATGAATGGGAAAGGAGATACACCGGTAGCCCACATCTGCTTCTTTTGGGGAATAAAATAATGTTCTCTTGCATCTAAAATGTCTCTATCCATTTTAAAACATGGGCAACTCTTCATTTCTATGTTATCACACCCTTCTCATTTTTTGTTCCCTAACCTTTCCCTACAACATACACATGAAGATTCAAACCTCTCTTTTTGAGAAAAAAAAAAAGGACATGTGCTGTGAAATGAATATGCTTAACAATTTTTTTAGTCCAGACCTCCTTCATTTATCCTTTGTTTGAAAGAGCTTCCCTCTCATTTATGCTTGTGTTTTAAGTTGCACTCTAATAACAGAAGTACCCACATTCTTCTGAATTTGGATCTTTAGTGCTTAAGAATTTCACAAGATGTTCACAAGTTTTAATTTCTCTTTAGCATATGGATAGTTTTTTCTTTCTATGCCAGAGACAAAACAAAGATGATATAAATAGGACTCGAGTAAAATTTTAGAGCTTATAAAAATGACACAAATAAATGTGAGACTCTGTAATGGCTCTCCTTACTATGATCATGACATTAACATGTATTTTTTTAAGGATGGCAAAGAATATCTACATAAAAGTGCTGCGTTCTCTCTTCTCCTAGATGAATAGTGCAAATATGGTAGCCCACTACTTAAATCAATGTAATTTTCAGGCATTCAGAACAAGGCATTTTACTAGGACTATATTCCCCTGTAAAATTCATTATCTGTGATAAACTATTCATTTTGATTAAACCTGTAATCCGTCCCCTAAAACACTGGTTATTATCATCCTTGCTACAGTTGAACAGTATCATCACCATCCTCACCACCATCATTACCATATGAATCACTGGTAATAACTGATTTTGTTGGGATAATTGCTTCTTTGTCATGTCTGCTGTTGCATTTCCAGCACATGGGTGATGGTTGAAGACCAGGAATGGGCAGTAGTTAATACCTCCAGATACTAGCATTTAACCCACAGAAGTCTGCAGGCACCAGCCCTTATTCTGAAGCTTTTACCACTGACAAGCTGGAGCTGGCTAGCACTGGTTTTTCGGTCTTTAGAGGGAGAAGTCTTGCTCTTCTTTGAGACTGAGCCCTTTTTATTCAGGTGGCAATACCTGAAAACATGGACTTCAGAAAAATAGTCCTGGAAGGCACCTTTGGATATCATTAAGTCCATAGCACTGCATCAAGGCAGGATCAGCTCTAGCTATGGGATATATCTCCTTAGCTGAGAGATATTTTCTAATTGCTTCTTTAAGACCTTCAGTGACACAGATCCTGCAATCACCCCCTGTGACCCAGGCAGGTGCTTCACTGTAAGCACTGTCAGAAAGCTTTTCTAATGTCTGAATGAGCTCCTAACTTGTGGATAAGGAGAGCAGGATATTATCTTCTTTGTTACTGGCAGCCTTTCACATATTTGAAGACTCTCATCCTGGTGTCCCTCAGACTTTCCTGAATGTGACCACCCCAAGCTGTTCAGTCTTCTCTTATCTTATTTGGGCTTCCTCTAATTTCTGTACATCTTGTCTCAACAGTGATACTCAAATTTGCACAAAGACCAATGGTGAGTTAAGTACAAGACTGTCATACACCGACCATATCTGCTGTAAAGTCAATAAATGTTTTTACGAGATATGTTACATATATTTACGAAAATAAATAGAATATATTCTTATGTTACACAAGCCAAATTAATATAGTAGTGGCATCATTCATTAAAAACACACAACAATTGCGGGCTGGCACAGTCCCAGCATAGGACTGACACCTGTGGCTTTTCCAGTTGTTTTTCTGAGGAAGAACACTATTCTGTCCATGAAAAACTGCTAGGCTAAGTCATCTTGTCTCTTTCTCAGGAGAATTTGCTTCCAGCATTAGAAGTTTTTGACACCTGTTTTTGTCTAACTAGAATGAATTCTAGAAATAGGATTGTTTCTGACTAATTGCACAGCAGTAATTTTTCCTGAGAGGTCTTGGGCAATGGACTTTTGAGTGGTTTTTTTCCCATGTCTCATGCACATAGGCTATACAGAAGATGTTACTATATGGTACAATGGCTGTGTGACACGTCACAGACAGCTGCCTTGTTCAGTACGGTAGCTGGACACAGGACAGCTCTAAATTGGAAGTTGTGGCTAGAGGGATGATGAGCCTTTGCTAAAAAATGATGCTGAGAGGTGCAGGAGAAACTGCCTTGGATCCATGCAGCACTAGTACACCTGCAGGGACTCCAGAACAAAGTTTCCTTGGTTTTGACTAGGGTGGAAAGAGTTTGTGCTTGCCTGGAGTGTGGGCAGAGTGAGCTTGTGTCAGCCTACAAAGCTTCTTGCAGCCAAACCCTAAGACAGTGATGCAGAGTCTAGGTATTTCTTTAATACGTTCTGATTCATTTAAAAAAATCTGGCCCCTAGGGCTTTTCTGAAATACTGTCTAACCAGTTGTTTCCCAGTCTGAGCACAGTACAGCATTGGCCATGCAAGGACCAGTTTATGGACCAGTCTTTCCTTTGGAGTGCATTCAACTAAAAGTTTAACGGAAATTGGCTGACAGAAATGTGGATGTCTGTCACAAGCATCTAATCCAGAAAGCCTGATAACTCCCACACTGAGAAAGTCTCCAGACTCTGTATCACTTCTCCTCCAACCAATAGCTGGTTTGCAAGACCACAAAATCTGGTACTATTCAACAGAGTACTGATGGCTAAATAGAGTGGGTCCACAAATAGGACTCTGTAATGCTACAGAAATATAAACAACAGAAGAGGCAGTGCACAACACAACTAATGATGAAGTAGTTAAAGCTTGGAAAAGAGTTTATTGCTAGATGTTGTACAATTTTCTGACAATGTTACACATGTCAACAAAGTCTCTTTATTACGGTGTTTCATTCCTTTGCTGGCTTATTTTTAGATACAGCTTCTGTCTACAAGATATTTCTGGGTAAACTGGGGATTGCATGGTATGCAGACCAAACTAAATTTTGTGAATGCTGGTAAATGGAAATTGCAGAGTTTTGTTCCATTTTCTTGACTATCTGCTGTGAAAGGAAGTTCACTGTCTCTGGCTGCAGTATTAGGAAGAGAAAATTATGCAACAGCAACAATAATAATAATAATACACCAGCAATAATACCACTTTTGGTCTTTCCTTGTTGATTTGCAAGAATAGTTGGCTCCAGCCCTTGTTGTAATACTATGTTGCATCACAGTTACTGGCTTTAAGAGGCCTTAGTGCTGGACAATGCGGTGTCTCTTCTTAAAATCTAATGGTTTCCTTTCTAAGGGCAGTAGTTTTATTTAAAATTTGGCAATGAGTGTCTGTACAGCATCTTGGCTCCTATATCACCCAATCCATATTTTGGCATTGTTTTCATTAAGCTCAGACTCAGGGATCTGGCACCAGAGCCAACATGTTTCTCCTCTCACTTTTCTCCCACTGGTCCCCACCAGCTAAACTGAAACAAGAAATAATGACATCCTACATGTTTCAAGTGAGGCGGAAAAAAGTGGCCCATAGTAGGGCTGACAGGCCTAGTGGTGTGTAGAGATGAATTCTCACTGAGGCAAACATCTGACTTGCAAGTAGACATTGAAATTCTGATTAAAAATCTCATTACTTTAACATAGATGGGCGAAAATCAGAAATATTTATTCTGTTTTCATGCTGTTGTTGTTGAGCTCAGACCTGAGTGTAGGAGAGAGTACTTCTTCATGGAACACTGTTCCTTCAGTGTGGAGTAAGAACCTCATCTAGTAGGTGGGTCAAAATGCCTGGATTTCTCCCTCTGTTTAAGAAGCAGCTAACACCACCTGTACTCCAATGCTTGTTTCACACACTACTACCCAGGGAAGCAGATTTGCTTGAGGGTTAGAAGAAGGAGTGGCAGTACCCTGAACCAGCTGTAGACCCTCTCCTCCTCATACCTTTGTGCACCCAGGGGGTTCCCCATGTCCATCAGCCCAAGTAGAGCAGTGCTTCTGGCCAGCTCTTGGGCTGTTGCTTGTGTCTGGTATAACTACAATGTGCCGAGACAGTCCTGCTGGTGACTGCATACCTGCCATGTGCCACACCACTCCCCTGGTTCCGCCTGGAATTGCTTGAACTGGTTTTGATGCCTCCTCTGCATGCTCTTGCCGATGTGACACAGTCATGAGGATGCAGTGGTGCAGCCTGCAGCTTTGGACTGCATCGGAATTCACCAACATGTTGCTATATAAACCCTTCCCTCTTGGAAAGAGGACTGCTCTGCATGGACTAACAGAGAGCTCATAATTTCTTAGATTTCCTTTAGGGAGTCTGTCATAGTGTAGATATGCTAAAAATGCAGTACATTTGGTATTTTCTCTGGATAGAAGTGATATTCTATGGTAAATGTGCACTTGTCATAAGAGGAAACAACATAGCATTGGCAAAACATTGAAAGCGGTAGTCAGAAATCAGCAATGACAAAGGTAAAATTGAGAACAGGGGATGTGACAAGGGATGAAATGCAGAAAATTGCTAAGGAAAAGCCGAAGTTGGGTAAATCCCTATCTGGAGTTGCTGAAGACAATGAACAGGAATTTTTAAACTACAGTAGGAATAAAAGAAATCCTAATTATATGATATAAATATTAGCAGATGGAGTTTACAAAAAAATATTCCCTGGATGTGGAAAAACAGGTATTCCACACTATGCTGCTTTTGGCTGGGATAGTGTTAAATTTTCTTCAGAGTAGCTAGTATGGGTCCATGTTTTGGATTTGTGCTGACAACAGTGTTGGTAATGCAGGGGTGTTTTAGTCACTGCTAAGCAGGGATTGCACAGAGTCAAGGCCTTTTCTGCTTCTCACATGACCCCGCCAGTGAGCGGGCTGGGGGTGCACAAGAAGCTGGGAAGGGAAACAGCGGGACAGCTGACCCAAACTGACCAAAGGGATATCCCACACCATATGAGGTCATGCTCAGCATATAAAGCTGGGGGAAGAAGAGAGAGGGACATTCAGAGTGATGGCGTTTGTTTTCCCAAGTAACCGTTACATGTTATGGAGCCCGGCTGTCCTGGAGATGGCTGAACACCTGCCTGTCCATGGGAAGCGGTGAATGAATCCCTTGTGTGCGTGGCTTTTGCTTTACCTATTAAAATGCCTTTATCTCAAACCATGAGTTTTCTTACTTTTACTCTTCTGATTCTTTCCCCCACCTCACCAGGGGAGAGGGAGCGAGTGACTGTGTGGGATTTAGTTGCTGGTTGGAGTTAAGACATGAGACACAGCTATTTTTTTTCCTTTTCTTTATATGGTTCTATTTTATGAAGATCATATAAGCTCCTTTCAGACACTGGGTTACTGGAAGAAAAGCAAGGCAATATCTTTTAGTGACAATCATTTGTAAACCAATAATTTATACCCAGAAGTTCAGAAACCATTGGCTGAGGAAACCTTCCACTTGTTGACATGCATTTTCGATTCATCTCAGAGTACCAAGGATATTCCAGCTGTACAGAGTGCAAATGGCCTGCTAACATTCAAAGAGGGCAAGCAGGATGACCCAAGTAGCAGTGGCCCAGTGAGCCTACCATTTATTTGGGAGGAAATAACACTTAAGACTGATGTAGACTCCAATCAATAAAGAATTAAAAGATGGAAATATCTTCAGATTAATGATACCAAAGAAAGCTGATCTTGCCAAGTAACTGCCAATTCCTTCATTGAGACTCAAAGTCCAACTTTTAAAGGTAAATACAGAGATACAATATATTCTATACACCATTCATGCTATGGAACATTAAGTTCTTTAAAATATCATGTGATAAACAGATTGATACATACTGGCCTGTGATGAAGAGAAGTTGTCCGGAGTAATTACCTTTCAATGAGATTGTTTCTAGTGTGGTTGACAGCAGCCAGATGCAAGCCTATTCCTACCCATCTTGGATGAAAAAAATGCCCTGCTAAATACACATTTACATACAAAGATTAGTAGGATGGCTGAGGACACAGAAGTCATATGGAACAACGTGTCTACAACTGCAAAAAGGTGCACACTTGGGAGCAAAGAAGGTGAACCACTCCTTGAGAAAGTGGAGTTGCCTCCTGGAATATGGCATTTTTGAAAAGGTTTGGCACTGACAGTGGACAAGCTGCCTGAACAAGGCTAAGGCAAAGGGGTCAAAGCAGTCCTTGGGTACCTGAGCAGGATTAGAAAGCGACAGTAGACAATCACCATTTAACATCAAAGAAAGGTCATGGGAGTGGCTTCCAGTGAACACCGGAAGGAGTTCAACCAGCTTATGTCGTCAAAAAAAAATGACATAAAGACACGAAGATTGCAAAGAAATCAATATACTTTCACAAGATGAAAATACCAGGTTCACGAAGGCTCTTCTACTTCAGTAGAGCTGAATCAGGCAAAAATGAACATTGAAGCCAGGCTCACTCAAATGAGAAATGGGGCACATGTTTTTGAAGAGTGAAGGTCATTAAAATACTGGCACAAACTACTACAGGAGGTAGTTGTTTACCATTTTTTTATTTCATCTCATTAGGACAGGATGGGTGATCTGTTTTAATCAAGTACAGTTAATTAGGCTCAATATGGGAATAACTGGGCAAGATGTGATGGCATATGGTATGCAGAAAATCAGAGCAGATGATCTAACAATCCCTGTGGTCTTTGACTCTGTGAAATTATGAAATCTGTCTGATCAAATTTAGTGCTAGCAAAGTGCTGACCTCCAAATCCTGGCTTAGCCCAGGAGAGTCCTTAATGTCTTTGGACCCAGGCAGATCAGCCTGCTGTTGCTGTAGGCTTCACAGGTGGATCCTGGAAAATCATTGAACTCACTGAACATTGAACTTGGACAACCCTACAGTATCAATCAATTGTAAACGGGACCAGGGAGGATGAAGAAGCTGTTGGGCAGCAGCAGATGTTTGCCACTCAGCAGTGACTTTATGCAGAAACAGTGGTATGACCAAATCTAGAAATTAGCAAAATCCATGAGAGGAATCTCACCGATTTGGATTAGCTTAGGTTGAGGCAGACCAAGGTCATGATGTTTCCACTTATTTATATAGGAGCATCTTGAATCTAGAGGAAATAATACAGGGTTTAATATAAATACTATGTGCATGCTGCACAGGGAAGCTGATGGTGCATTCATTCTCATTCAGTGGCTACTACCTGTCCAAAGCTCCTCTCTGAGATGTCAGACATATCAGGCTTTTAAATATTTAGTATATGATAAATTAACAGACTGCAATGTCAGCTTTGCTGTTATTTGTGAAACAGCTCCCAGTCTTTGACTACTAAAATGGTGAGTGAAAAAATAGAGAAAAACTAAAAAGTATTTAGGGTCTGACTCAGGAGGCACAAACCTCAAAGCTCTGACTGACACTCAGGCACTTACCCTGCTCCCCTTGATGTCAAAGAACAAGTGGCCTTATGGACAGGGCTGGCAACAGGACTGTCTCCTTCCATCCCAATGATGCTCCAGCGTGCAATCTACTGTTGAGTCAAGTTCTCCGCACCAGAATTTGCCAGCAACGCTCTCTTCTCCTCTATTTTTCATCCCACGAACATATTAAAACTAATCAAAGCCGTCTCCTTTACCAGGCACTCTGAGAATGTGCAGCAAAAAAAGAAAAGAAACCAAAGAGAATGAGTTAAAGGTAGGGCATCCGCCACTATGTTGAATTTCCTGTCTTTTGTGGTCAGCCTGTCTTACAACACTCAGACATTATTTCCAGGCTGTAATGGAGATTGATATAGATTTGTATTTATTAATGATTTTAGTGTATGTGAGGGCTGGTCACTTTTGTGTGCAGTTTTTGCCGTTTTTTTTTTTTTTTTCATGTTCTGTTGTTCTTGCTGCTGCAAACACTTGTGCCTGGAGAAAAAAAGCATTAAAATCGGGGAGAAAAATAGATCGGCCTCTATCAATTGGCCTGTTCAGCAAAGAAGGAATAGATTTTACTCTAATCTGTACCATTAGCATAACAAGAGAAATGCTGGAGCAGTTGTTAATAACAGCAAAGAGGTTGTTTAAGTCAAGCATGTGTTTCGGCTCCACGGGCTGATTAATCTTGTCACCATTTTTTTTTTTTTTGTTCAGAAAACTTTTCACTGGAGGCAGAGAGGAAGGGAGGGAGAGGGGAAAAAAAGGCAAAAAAAAAAAAAAAAAGAGGCAGCAGAATAGCCACGTCCCCGCCTTCAAACCTGTCTCTGTGTCTACCCTTACTTCTGCCTGGATTAGTCGACATAAAGCTGTTTTCTACAGCCAGGGACCTCAATGGCAAGTTAAATTCAGACAGATTGTGAGGAGTGGAGAACATGGGCCTGAGAAAAGGGACCCGGCTCCCGCCCTGACCCCGCTTTGTTCCCCCGCCGTGGTCACCTGCCACCCCGCACAAAGGCCCGCGCCGCCGCCGCTGCCGCCGCCCGGCCGCCCTGACCCGCCCGGCCCCATTGGCTGCCGCCCTGCTGTTGCCGGGGAAAGGAAGGGCCGGGGAAGGCCGCGCAAGGCCAGGAAAGGCCAGGGGAGGCTGGAGGAGGCCGGGGAACACCGGGGGATGCGGTCTCAGCAAGCCCAGCCGCCCCGCTGGCCCAGCCGCAGGGCGCTAGGTAGAGGCCGCCAGCTGGTGCCCCATGGGCGATGGGGCGGCAAGGTGGTGCTGCCAGGGCAGGTGGCTGATCTCCTCCAGCGTGCAACCTACTCCTCCAGTAACCTCTGTCCCATCTAAGTACCAGGCTCTCCTGCCCTTTTTTTTTTTTTAAATTTTTTCTTCTTCTCTGTTTTGCATGATGGGAGCTGTAGCCACTTGGCAAAATAGCAAACAGACACTGGGTGAGAGCAGCCTGTGGCTCACGCTGCCAAAAACCTACCTGCACGTGGCAGAAACTTTTTTTGTGTGTTGTGTTTTTTTTTTTTTTTTCCTTCTAGTTTGCAAACAGATCTTCTGAAAATAATGCTGGAGGGAGGAGAAGAGACAGCAGATCCCAGCCTGAACACTGTGTTTGCCCATAATAAAGGAATACTGCCCATACTTGTTCCTGTTGCTGAAACAGAGGAAAAATATTGCTGCCTCCTTGCAATATTTCCTGATTCGGGAGGACATTTATACACATGCTTGTCTGTGAATGTGCTAGTGCTGCTTTTCCTTCAGGGAAGCTGCCGGCTGGTTGATAGTGCTGGTGAGGGTTCGGCCCCATGTTCGTGTCGGAGGGGCAGGGAGCACCCACTGCCTCTGGCAGGAGGAGCAGTTCACTGGTGTCAGCCAAACCATGAGCAGCAAGGAGACAAACCAAAGAGCAACAGAGCACCCATGATGGGCCTGAAGTAGGAAAAAGTCTCCAGTGAGGCTCGTTGAAGCAATATTATGTCATTAGTGTGAAAATCTCTTTCTGTTGAAAGCCGTGCATGTCTGACTCCTTACATGACACCTGTTTTTCTGTAGATCTCAGGATGGTAGTAGTGTCCTTCACAGTAGGTCTTACCGTGGTTCGCCTTGTTACAGCAGAACATAAACACACAGCTCCTTCTGCAAAAAAGCTGTCAGTAAAGCATCCTGTATCGTAATGGAAATAGTAAACGATATGGTGGCAACTCCGGGAACTACAAACAGTGGTAGGTTTGCAGCAGTTGAGCTTCTACAGGCAACCTGGGAGGAATCTGTAGCTTGAAATTTGTTGTTCAGAGCATTTGTGATCCTGCTAAATGATTCTGTCACAAGTCATATTATCTGTCTGCTAGGAAAATCTTACTACTTTCCATTGATTGAAATTAAATGTTTTATAAAAGTGGGTCACACACTGTTTGTGCCTATGGATTCCTTCACATGCACACACTACCTTTTTTTAAAAAAAAAGTCTTGAATTTCTCCATGCAAGTCTTCTTGTGCGGATTTTGCAGCCACTGTGGAGACCACATACTATAAGTACAGAGCTCCAGCTCCAGGTACTCTCTTTGCTTTCCCAGGCTCATCCTGTCTTAGTGATAGAAAAGCTGCAAGTCATCTAGCCATGGTTCTCCTTCTGTTACCTGTTGCCTCTGGAAAAAGGATTTCAGAGTGCAGAGAGGAACTCACTCTTGGATTCAGCAATGTGTTTTAATGGTCTTAACCAACAGCAGCCTGGCAGTTCTATTATCTAACATCACACCTGCCTTAGCCTGCAAAGTGCCTTATTCTCCCTAGCATTTTATGTGCAGAGAGAAGATGGAAAACAATTTTAAATCAGACTTACTCATTTAAATTTATGGTAACGCTGAAAATGGACTTTAAATAACTAGCAAAAGTGTGAAGTCAAGATGAACTGGTGCCCAAGAGAGCAGTACATCTCTACAGGACTTGTTTTTTACATTCCTTCCATGGTGGTACTACACTCAGCATTATTAGAGCAGACAGAGTAAAAACACAGTTGAAATAACATGAGTCCTCACTTAAAATAGGAACCACAGAGATAGAAAATAACACAATTTTCCCCTTCCTCAGAAACCCTCTCCCCTGGAAAATGTAATGTAGGTGACACAAAAGATAAATGAAGTGAAGAGGGGGACAACAGCCATATGTAGTCTTGTAGATAAATGTTGCCCTGATATTTACTTTGTCACCATGTGCTGTATTGCACTGTCTGACAGTTCCTCAGGACTGGGAAGAAGGAGAGGTGAGGATTTTGAGGTGGCTTAGTTTTAAAAGACTTCTTCACAAATTACGTGGTTGTTTTTTCCCCTCATCTCTCCAATATTTTGGTCTGCTCTAAGATGTATTAAAAAAACGAGGTTGTTATCATTACTGCTTCCAGAGTCAGCCACCTTGCTTGCTTTAACTATTACAAAATTGTGAATGTACCTCTGAGGGGATTTAGATATGATTCCATACATAATAAGTTAAAGGGGAAAAAAAAGTTAAAAAAGAAAAGAAATAGAAGAGGATAAAAGATGTATGAATGCATTTGGAGACATAAAACCTCACTCATGTCCTATGTATTTCAGCGAGAGATATTTGCAGTTCTTATACAGATATAGAAACTACCATAAATACAGCTCTAAGTGATAACTATGTTAGTCAAAAGTCCACACAATTACAAATGTTCTGGGGGAAATAAAAGGGGCACGTACACGTGGGAGGTGTGATGTCTATTTTAATCGCGCTGGTACTGTACGCTAAGGTTTATGTAAACAGAATTGACTTAAAAATCCAACCGTTAGGAACCTGGCCGTCTTCTAAGTGGGTTTTGGTCAGAAGGTACGTAAGGGCAATAACTTTACAGAATTGTAAACATGGTTTTACTTGTAACATCTGTTGCGCTTTCTTTCTCTTTGCCCCATAGTGGGCTATTCTGAGCTGACACCGAGGATATTGTCGTGAGTTAAAAGTGGCTCTCTGGAGACCGGACCGTTCTGCGCTTACAGTCTCTTGCTCTAAAAGTTCCCAGGAGAAGCGCTTGACACACTAACTGTTTGACAGAAGGACAAGGCAAGATGACAGCTTGGGACGCCTATGTCCATCAGAAGTCTCAGTCTGTATCCCTTTTGCAGAGGGTATTTAAAGATCAGACACATAAATAATAGCATTCACACACATTTGGTTACAATGCTTAATAGCCGTATCAGGAATCAGGAGAAAAAACAATGCATCCTTTATAGTATTTTTAAAGGAATTAAAACTGCTACTTAGGACATTTTTTTGCTTTTTGTCTTTTTGTTTGTTTGTTTTTAAATCTTGAGTTTACTTAGTGCCACACTCTCATTATTTTAAAAGCAACAAATACCCCAACCAAAAAAAAACCCACAAAAAAAAACCCCAAAACACCCACCACTGTTTCACTTTCACATCCCTTGCAAACCCCAAAGGTTTTCCTTCCAAAAATGGTCCAGCCTGTTTCTTTTTATTTTAATGGTTTGATGCATAGGAAAAGGGTTAACTGCATAACTCAATCACACAATATCTTAGATTACAGATAGCCTGCAAGAAAAGGTTTTGCAGCGTGGTAATAACTACCACTGCATCGTGGGAACAGGCTGTGGCAGACAATGATGGAATTGACAATGGTGCATACAAAGGCCACCTTTGGGAGAAACCATATCTCACAGCATGCTGGGAAAAGTGAGAAATAGTAGCAGATGCTGTCAGGACTATAAGCAACAGATGCCTCCTGGCCAGCGTTCAGCCAGTACAACCAGATCACACCATTCATAAGCAGGGAACATTTTTTTCTCTCCCTCTCTTTGTAGGAGGGAGGTAGCAAATACAAATATTGCAGAGGAATTAAAAACAGCAGATGGTGGCAGCAGGATTTGATGAGATCAGGGTCAGGTATGGGTATACATTTGGTAGTGGCATTAATCATCCTTTCCCTTTGGGAACTGAAAGTTCAGGCCACTAACACAGCATTAAATTGACCACCTTCAGGTTATGTTTTACTTACCCAGTCACCCTCAATACCCCCTTGTCATCCTCCCCCCACTTCAACAGCATGGCCGCATAGCTCTCCCGCACACAGCTCTGGTAGATTTAAGAGAGTTTAAAAGAACATATGTTCAATATTTGGTTAATTCAATTTGTGCTTAAATCATTAATAAGCCAGCCAATCCTGAACAGGAAATGTTAAAAGCCTCCTATTAAACCCATTGCATTATCTCTCTCTCCCTTGTGCCAAGCTGGTTGTTTTCACCTACAAATGCTCTCTGTTTATTATCGGCTTGAATATATTTGGCCACCTTTCATCTTCCATCTATTACTTGAGACATTTAGCTTATAGCTCCCATCGTAAGAGCTCCAAAGGAAATGAGGAGGTAAATAATATAGCTCCCTTGGAAAAACAAAGTTGGAAGTGTAAATGAGTTTTCTTGCATGTGTTGCTCAGAGTGTTGGGTTCAATACAGTCAGATCATTAAAGGAATATAAATGAACAGTTTGTTTCAGAAAGTGACACAGATTCCTTTTCAGAAGCTTGTTTCAGATTTTAGTTTTATTTCATGGTGGTTTGAAACCATTACAGGTCTCTGTGTGAGGACTTGTCAAATCTCTGAAATAATTTTTCAAAAACAAAACGTATTTTCTCACAGTCATTGCTCTATTACTGGATTGTTGAATAAACAGAATGGTGATGAAGGCATAATCATTCTTCTGCTAGGGCTGTGGGTTTATTTGGCAATTAAGAGAACACAGTCCAGTAATTAGACGATTTGAGTTCTAGCATTGTCTGTGATGCTGGTTTCCTCACCTTAGGTATGTGGTATTTTTTCCATTCCTCGGTTTTCTCTGCTGTGAAATAGAGATTTTCGTTATACCTGCATCAAAGGAGTAGTGTGGATACTTAAACAAATTATTCTTCATTTTCCTGATGACTTTGTGGAGTCTGAAAAACATGCCCAGTAGGCATGTTGTGTCAGATGCCAAAGTCTGATGGTTTGGTGGTTGTAATCTGAAACTCGAGACATAAAATGTAGGTTCTGAAATTCAAGGTGCAGGAGAGGTGAGAGCTGACTTCCATTTGTTGAATTTCTTTTCTAAACTCTGTTGTTAAGCTTGCGCAGAGTGTTCTGGGAAGACACCCAACATTGCCCCAGAGCCCTGACTTCCCAGGCCAGTGGACCCTTCCAGCCACTCAAAGCACTGACTGTCTGGAGATGTAACAGGGAATCTGGCAACAAGTTGTTGGTCACATCAGGTCCTTTGATCAAACTGGTAGATTTTACTTTACATGATTTTGTAGGTATTTGCTACATGGATGAAATACTTCTACATCTTTATTAGAGGTTTTTATTTTTATTCTTGCTCTACAATTCATCCTAATTATCAGTGAGTTAGGATTTGGAGCATATTGTAGCCATATGCTGGCGATAAACTGGAGATTGGGGAGGCACTATTTAATTTATTAATCTGTCTGTTGCATAAATATGCTGGGATGAGAAAGAATGAAGAAGATAGTCTGTGGGCAGCAGGGGAAGAAAATATTTCCAGTTTCCTCTGCCTGTTTTCCTTCTCCCAGATTGCAATCTTCAGCATCATCAGATTCATTTGCCTCTGGGTCTGCGGCTTGATCTTTCTCTTACTAAAGCCAGGTGACTTGTCACTACTGGAATGGTAAAAAGACTGGGCTTTCAATATTCAGTATACTCTTCTGTTGTAATTATTTAACAGAAAAGGGGGAAATTTGTGTGTTCAACAGGAGATTGCACTGGAGATAGATGTTACTTCCTACCTTTGCACACAGAGCACATGAAAAAGGAATTATCTCAGTTAAAAGGCGATGGGTGTAACATGAATGGAAGGGCATGACTCCTTATGCTAAGTTGTTTCACAGACCTCTCAGCCAGATGGGACAACTAGATAATTTAGTTTGACCTCCTCTTTATCAGAAATTATTACATTTTTCCCAGTTTCCTCTCTCTCAAACCTGGTTGAACGCGTGCTTGCCTGAAGCATAGCTTATTCTTGGCTGATGCACGTGTGATTATCTGATGAAACTCAGCTTTGGTATATTAATAAATAAAATGAAGAAAAAGCAGTAGACAACTGTATGGATAAAAATATTAGCCACATGAAGGCTGTCTGGTCTGTGATGAAGAATGATGAGGTTATTCTGGGACATTAATGTTCAAGGTATCTACAGTTAGAAAACTGAGGGTTTTATGGGGCATTTTATTCTTCTTTTGAAGGTTCTGGCATTGGCCACTGTATTTACAATACTGGCAAAGTTATAACATAGAAATATTTATTCTGTTACTGCTGTGATTTCCTGCTCAACTGAGAAGTTATGGCAGACTTCTACTGGATCTTGTTGGTTTAAATGTTTGTATCAAAATCTGGGCAAGCACTCAATTTACAACTACCAGCAGCTAAATGTCTATAGATTAGCATAATCAGAGAGATTGCTTTTACTAGATAGATATGGTTCCTCTGACTGAAAAGAATCAAGCAACCATATTGTCTTTAGCTTCTTTGAAGTTTGAAATACACGATTTTGTTATACAAAGTGCCAGATTGGAGGTGTTTTTTGTGGAGTCCAAACCAGACCTTTCTTTTTCAGAGGTCTGGATAACAAACTAAACTGACCCCTGAACCAGACATCATAGAACCATGTAAATATGAATTTGAATGATGATGTTTTGGAATCCGTATTTATTTCTTGAGCCAGCTATTCAGAAATGGGGGGAAAAAAAAAAGGTCAGCGAAATGGAGTAATTCTGAACTTTGAGTTACTGAAATCTTGCAAACAGGGTTATAGATTTGTTCTCCTGAAATACCTTTGATTATAATAAAATGTTACACTTAAATACGTTGACTGAGTGATCCTATGCCCTTTGACACATTAAGACAGTAAGCATTAATATTAAGTACATGCTACCCGATCCTTAAAAAGACATATTCTGGGGACTGGCAGCAGTGAAATTTCCTGGCAGAGAAGGCTGAGCCCAGGGTGGTGTGGGTGAGCTTCACAGCATGGAGGCAGCGCTGGGAGCAGGCAGGGATGTGGCCATGTAGGATGTGTCCATGCTCCAGCAAGGACGTGGCGATGCAGCTTTAGAGACTTCAGAGCAACTTGGCCTGCGGTGCTTGGTGACTCTGGCAGGGCACAGCCCGGCCTGGTCCCACAGTCCTGCACATGTTGAGATACGCATATCTAGAGTTCGCTCCTCAAAGATCTGGCCTGACTTTCAGAATCCTGATCTTCTTTTTAACTTACATGGGGAATACCAAAAGCTTTTTAGCGCCTTTGCAGATCAGACCTTTGTTTGAAATTCCAACAGCTGACTGGAACTCAGACCTCCCACACCTGCCTCAGAGGATCAGCAACATCCATTTGTTTAATTTCAAAGTTGTAAAGAAAAAGGCTTGTTTGAGAATGTATTTTTTATTAGTAACCAGTTGTATACGGTGAATGCAGTTCTCTTTCATTGCTCTTTCAAAAAAGTCTGAAACCCTTGTGATCACTGGTGAAAGCAAAAATTTAAAAAAATGGATCTTTTGAAGCCTAATCAAGCTCCTGTATTTGTTTTCCTGCCAGGTTTGGGATAAATCTTTCCACCCAATAGGAAGTTCTTTTGTTTTAACTTTCTGTCTCGAGGAGCCAATCATTGAACTTCCCCCAGTGCCCGCAAGTTCAGCTGTCATTAGTCCTTTCTTCTGAAATGACTAATTTCCATCACTTCATGTCATCCATGAATAGGAAAGTAATCAGCACCATTTAGAGAGAAAAAGCACTTGAGCTGCAAGATCCTTTTCTCTCTGTTGGCTGATTGTGATTTCATATCTTTTATGTAAAGCAGACTTTCAGAGCTGTTACCTATTTAAGGAATTTTTCAATTAACATTTTTTTTCTTCAAGAGTGACCAGAGCCTTTCGATTCTACCACAAAGGATTGGCTTACTTTTCATATAACACTGTGCTCAGCTCAGTTCCTTCATCCTGAAGGTCTTTTATTTGGCAGTGATAATTTAGTTTAAACCCTCACCAATCAATAGCTGATCAATGCACAGCAGGAGAGGGTTTCTATTGAAAACCCATTACACTTCAAGGGACTAAAAATTTCTCATTTGAACAAAAACTTCTCCAACCTTATTCAGAATCCGTCTAATTGGCTCTTGGTTAAAAACAAAAATAAGCCTAAAAGGGAAGAAAGTTCTGTATGAACATTAAGGAGAGACCGAGTTTAAGGGCTGGTCCTGAAAGGTAATGAGAACCTTTAGTTTTTGAAGAACTCAGTCTTTCAGGATTTGCCAAGGTTGGACTCTAATGTTAAAGTGCATTTTATGAAGAAGGTCATATTTATTTGTAAATGTTTGCATTAGAATTGATTTTCCTTGAGTGTGAAGTATATTATTTCCAAACAATAAATCCTTCAAAATGCACAGTTTTTGTGCCTTCACAAGACAGAGTAAAATCAAATACCAGACAACATGTGTAATCCATTACTTACCCATCTGTTAGTTGGTTGTTCTCCTAATCAGGGAATATCATAATCACAGGGTGTAAATATTGTAAGGCTGGCCCCAGCACTAGTTGTGATACAGAGGTTTGTACTTTACTGCAGAATGACCCTCAGCTTCTGCCTGTGGTGTGAGCCTGATCTGATGACATTGTGGGGGGCTTTCTCATTGATTTCTGTGTCACTACGTCTCTGTCCAGCCAAGATGGCAGGACCAAACTGATATGGTGTCACTTCTAGGACTGCTCTGTCAAATACCCAGTTTCAGCAGGTGTGGGCTGGATCCTGGTTTGACTTTCCACAACCTTGTCTCCATCTCACTTCTGGTCCTCCTTTTTCTGCTTCTCTCCTCAGTCTCAGTGGATGAGGTGGAAGCCATCTCCTCCTCAGCTGCATGGGCTCCTTGTGAAGAAAAGAGCTGTCTCCATGCCCCAGCTCCATGACTGCTGCCACAGAGCAGTAGTGGCTGCCTGGTGGCCTGAGGAGGAGCAGAGGCACCATGAGCACATCTATGCAGGTACAATCGCAAGGAAACCTTCCTCTGAGTGCCATCTCTCTGAGCCTTACAGGGGATCCCTTATCCTCCTGTGTCCCCAAGCCATCAGCCTGTCCCTCCATACCTCCCTGGTGAAGACGTGACAGTCATAGGCTTCTCAGAAGGGAGGAAATTCTGCTTGTCCATGGGATCTGCAGGGACAACAGCTTGACCACCCATCCTTAACCCCACTGAGTTGCAGATGCTCAGGCTCTGGGCTTGCTTTGTCCAACCAGATGAACCCAGAACCCCCACTGTGTGCAGGTATCGTCTTTGGCCACTCCTGGTGCGGGTATCCTGAGGTGAGAGACACTGTATTGGTCAACAGAGCTCTCTTCCCAGCTTCCCACCTGCCCACGACCACCCATCCTACTGGCTACCACTTTGCCTGGCCTTTGCCCTGCTGCTTCTACTGCCAGGGACGAAACCCAGCCCTGTGCATGGGATGCCTGTGCTTCTTAATTTCTCCTTGATCCCCATGTGCAGGGGCGGCACTCCTTGAGCTACCTAGGTCTTTGTCCTGGCCTTTTGCACCCAGTCATCTTGTTTTTTCTGTCCCATCCCACTTAGACATTAACAGATGAAACAGTTTCCTGGGTGCCTATGATTTAACACGGTGAGAAAATACAAGCAGTGACACGGACACCTGGTTAATAACTCATGGCCCTCCCTCATAACACCTCAGCCTCCCAATCTGTGGTTGTTTCAACCAGCAGAGAAGGAAAGCATGGCCATGCTGGACCTGTCATGTTCTTGAATGAAGGTGGAGCTGAAAAAGTTACCCATAGAAAACCATTGTTTCAATTCTTATGCTAGATGGTTTTATTTTCAAAGTCTTTTAAAGATGGTGGAAACCCCAAATCATTGTCAGAATGGTCTGACTTTGCAATATCCTTCTCCAGTGTTTTTTATCAGAACAATAATTGAATTTTTAAAAATCACGCGCAATGGATTTTCTTAGTGGAAAATAACTTTTCATCAAATGAAATATTTTTATGTGGCATTAAAAGAGCCACTTTCAGCTAAAAGCTTAGTTAAAAATTTTGGTGAAGAAAAACACTATCTGAAAAATACCTTAGGAAATCATGTACCAGTGTATTCACTGAAAATTCTGCAAAACAACACCAGTTTTGATTTGCACTCCTACTGAGTAAAATAATTTTCCGAAGTTCTGGTCAGTTCTGCTTGAGAAATATAAATAAGATAGATCAAATTTTAGAAACTAAAAGTGGAATAGAGCTTTTACATAATCTTATTATTTTCTTTGCGAAAGGCAAAGGATTTTTTCTCTTCCTACCATATGTCTTCCTACAGTGTGCTTTGTCCCAACAAAGACATTATTTTCACTGAAATAATTATGTATATTAAAAAAAAAATCTTTATGTGTGTTGTCAGTTACACTTTTTCCAATAAAATATAGGATAAAGGGAGATAAGGCACTTTGCAGCATTAAATATATTCCAGGAAGGTGAAGACATTCAGGTTGGTTTTATTTCAGATGTTTAAAATTTTCTGTGTTCACTGAAGATTGCCTACTCAGATCACTTGTGTGGCAATCCTTCAATGTTTTAGTGACGTGAATGCCCATGCAAAGGAACTCTAACTTAAATGAAACTTTAAATGGCAATGATTGGAATGACCAGTACATTTCCTGCAGATTTTTTTTTTTCTCATTGAAATCCGTGTAGGTTGCTGGAAAACCTTTTTTAAAGAAGTGAGCACAGAATGAGTTGTTAGAACAAAAGTGTGATGTGGCGTGGTTTCACTGGAGAAACCTCAGCTCCCCTGTGTGATATAGCACACAGCTGTGTTCTGCGGATGCAAGCAGGTTTCTGGCTGTCCTATTTCCCCTCCTCAGCCTTGTATGGGATTTTTTATCAAGCTGCCTTCCTCTGAAGCTGCCTCCCCTGGGACGGGGGCTCTTGGCTGCCTTTGAGAGGTGACCGGTCCTGCCGCCGGCCTCAGCTCCGCAGCCCCGCAGCATCATCACATGCAGCCCCGTGCCTGCTGCCCGCAGCCAGCACTGCTGCTAGAGGGAACTCATGGCAGAAATGGTTGGTCAAATATAAAAAAAAAAAAATGCTACCTGAACTCCAAAAAGCCAGAAAAAATGTGTTATTATCCATTAAGAACACACTTCTCTGCTGCTTTACTAAGGGGAAGTTATACAAGTAATCGTGTTCCCATAAACAGGTTGCTCTGGTGAGCAGGAGTGAATTGCAGGGGAGAGCCTGCAGGAAACTAACGTCGGTTCTGATCCCAGTTATACTGGTTTAACTCCAGGGTGATGCTATGCCAGTACTTAATTTGGATGGATTTAGTTAAGAATGGACGACAAAGATTTCTGCTACTCTAAATTCAAGTGAATTTCATGAACGTAAACAGAGCTAACCACCCCTCTACGTTGTCAGTAATTAATTTTTTCTGAAATTATATTTTAGGGAGTTCTTCACCCCTCAGCACTCATTATAGTGAGGATCAGTCCTGTTCCCTGTTGCAGAAGTTTACCTGTTGCTGATGTAAAAGGTGAGACCTCACAGATCCCATTATGGAAAGGCTCTTGTAATCCATGTCAGCTGCCAATAAGCACCAGCTGTGATACCTGTACCATTCCCACCACTCAGACCTGACCTTCATGTCGCGGTGCAGTTCAGACTTCCTCCCCTAGTTTGGGAGATGGACTTCGGCTTTTCGGTGTGGAGTTCATACCTCAGCTGTCACGCCAGAAACATCTTCTTGAAAAGCAGCCCTTAAACATCATCCGGCAGACATTGGGTAAAGTGAGCATGGGAAACCTCAGAAAGAATCCTGTTTTCAGACTTCCAGATCCGCCCACAGATCCTCTTGGAGGATATGGATCCAAATAACAGTGGTATAATAATAACAGCAACAGAAATAACAGTTGCATATCGTGCCTACTTTTCAGTAACGTGCTCAGGAAATCACACTGTAATGCCGGTTCTTGAGTAGCTTTTGCAGGAAGAGAGGCTTTGCAGGCTCTCACTCTTCCATGCCACTTCCTTGCCCATTAGCTGGGATTTGTTTTGTAGGTAGATGTTTTACTTTCTTTCACAGAAGAACTGGGTGCCTGGTGGTTTTGTTTCACTTTTCTGATTTAGCAGCAATCGGGTAAAGCTGCTGAGATTTCCAGGAACGTAGTCTTCCATATTGACACAAAATGGTAACTATCAACTTTATACTTAGTTTACTATACACTGAAAAACATCTCCAATGACCATTAAAAGTAGACAAACAAGCTTAAGGAAGAGCATTTATTTTGACAAGACAAAGTTTTGGCACCTTTACTCATGCTCCCTTATCCCTTACACTGAGCACTGACTTCAGCAGGCTCCTGGGACAAGGTGCTATTCAGGAAGGCACACTGAAAGCAGTCTTACTTTAGCCCCGAGTAGTTAAAATCCAAAAAGGTGCATTGTGCTAGTAGTCCTTTCAGAACCCCTGCCTCTTTAATGATAACCGTTTCTCCTTATTGAACCCTTTCTACTCCTTTTCTTCTCTGTTCCTCTCCCCTCCTTTTAAGGCTCTTTAGAGTGAGTGCTGTGCCTCTTGTTTTTCTTTTCCTTTGCCTGCTTCCTCCCTCTTATTTATTTAAACCATTCCCTTGTTCATCTGCTCTCATTTTCTTTCTGCCTCTATTCTCCCCCCCCCCCCCCCCAGTATTATTCTCTCTTGTTTTTTTTCTGTGTGGGTGTGAGCACATTCTCCTGCCTTATCAGCTCTCTGGCCGTTTCTCTACAACATCTGAGTGGATGCTGGAATGATCTTTAGCCAGAATCTCCCTAGGGGTCTCAGTCCCAGGCTCCAGAGTTTCTGAAATGAGATGGAAAAAGAGAGACACCCTGGCAGCAGCTTGTCCCTAATGGCCAGATGGCCAGCACTCACATTAATACAATATCAGGCATTGCTGTAGTTCTGCCTTGGAAACTGCTTGCCTGTGCTGGCATCTTCTCACACTCCTCTGACAGCCATGCCAGTCCCAGCACCCTCTTGGGAAAAGAAATGGAAATGACCACGTAAATACTTTGAATTCAAGTCACTGTGCAACAAGAATCATCTAATATTTTCATGTGTGAATGTTTACATTATCCCCTCCCCCAGCACACTCCCCCCTCCATCCCCCTCCACTTCCATTATACATTGTCCTTTCCTGTATGTTTTGCTGATATTGAATTCAGCTCCCTTGCAGCCTGGGACTAATGTTTTTGAATTTACCCTAGCTTTCATGTGTACATCCTTTCATACTGTGCTTTGTCGGGTGGGAGACCAGAAAGCAATTGCATGTGTCAGGACTGGAAGGAGCCAGCTATCTACAAAGGAACTATTGGTTGTTAATGTTTGGCTATGGTTAGATGGAGGAACAAGCAGGTAGTGCCTTCCCCTCCACCCCCCCGCCCCCCTTTTTTTTTTTGTGACCTTGTAATACCATGGGGCTTTGCTTTGTGTCATGCCATTCCCAGAAAAATAAGGATGTGAAACAGAATGTTTTGTTGCTGATGGCCAGAGCAGAGGAGGCAGAGGTGGAAAAAAGCTGTCGAGTGCATCTTGCACTCACAACTGCTCTTCCTTCTCTCACCAGGAGTGTGTTATTCAGCCTACCTCCACTGCCAGAACAGCTCCTCTGGGTTTAGATTCCCCAAAACTGTGCTGAGCACAGTGCAGTGTGAGCAAGTGCTGCCTGCGGGACTCTTCTTCCTGGCCTCCGACAGGGTACGATGCGGTTCAGCTTTGGTTGTTGTGAGCTTAGACTTGGACTGCTGCAGAGAAAGACGTTTTTGATGTCCCTTGAATGTTCAAGCTGCAGTTGCTCCCCCAGTCATACCTACTTGTCTGCGTGCAGCAAGTTCCAGCCCATGTAGCAAAGGAGTTACTGGCCTGTACAGGAGCATTTTCTCCTCCTGTGCATCCCAGAACTTCCCTTGCTCATGTGTCAGGATGAGTGGGCAGCCTGAGCGTGTAGGAGCACCTAGCGTCTCAGTGCAGCATCAAAGTGTAAGCCGTTGAGTAGAGACGTGAAATGTGAGGCACATTTTTGTTCTTTCAGATTTCATGAATTGTGCATGGGGTCCCTCTCTCCTGTTGATAATGGACGTGCTTGTCCCTATCCTGCTGGAATGGCTGAGGTGGACATTCCCTCACTGGTGGGAATAGGGGGCACAACCCAGTGCTCTGCATGCAGCTTTGTCTGCTTTTTAACCTCTGCTTGTCACTTGCTTGTATGTCTCCCTCACAGCTTTCTAATCTTTCCTGGTTTTCTTTTACTTGGAGTGGAAAGGGGAGGGAGACTTAATCCTACACTGCTAACCCTTGCTTGCTTAGGATCTGACCCTGTTGTTATTGAAGTAAATCCCAAAACTCCCATCAAGTTCAATGAAAACAAGAATAAGCTCTTAAACCATTACTCTTATTAATTACATTACGATGATACTAATTACTACTGCTATGACTACTATGTCTAGTACAACTATTAGTAGTGTTGCTAGGATTGCTATTACAACTAATACTATGATATATAATCTATTTCTTTTTTATTTGGAGCACTTCTGTATAGATTGGGAGTAACATATGCAGCTTAAAGGATTTCCAATTTCTGGCTGAAAAGACATAAATTATTTTGGTGGGAACCTTTAACCAGGAAATTACCTCTTGTGCTAAAAGAGGCAACAGCGTTAGTTGAATTTACATCTAGGAAGTGAACAATGGCTGGAGTTAAAAAGAAGGAGACTGAAATAAGTAGAGCTTGGCAGATCTGGCTCAGCTTTGTCAGAGACATTTAGGAAGCTCTCAAGTGGCTTGGAGGTCCCAGGTCCAACCAGACAGTGCTACCTTTAGACTAGGGAGATATAATGAGAAGGAGAACAGGTGGCTCAGGCCTTTATGCACAGAGGGTTGGTAAACTTTTGTCAGCAAACAGGGTTGGCATTAGTGCATGAGTCTGAGTGAGGCTTCATTAAACACAGTTTCTGCTTCAGATCATTAATTCACTTTAATTATGTGTCCACTGGTCAGCACGGGTTATGGGGATGTGGTGAGATGAATGGGATGCTGGCAGGTGAGGGGTGCATGCGGGGATGCCCCTTGCATGGCAGCCAGAAGGGCACCCTCCATGCACCCACCCACGTGCCCCCTCTCCTCGCTCTTGCTCTCACCCGAGAGGTAACCAATTTTCCACAGGACCTTTCCTCTGGGAGTAAATAATGCCTGGCTCAGGTTAATGGCACTTGGTTGTGCTTCATGTCAGCAGCTCCACCTAGCTGGTCATTAATCTGTGGCCTCAGGGGAAGTCCTGTACTTCAATTATTGTTGGATTAATGAGATCAGATCTAGTCAGTACCACTCAGCAGTTAATTTCCTCATTTGAATGTTTAAAGTTGTATGAGTGATGGAGAAAAATTTTATGCTCTTAATATAAAAATTTCTCATCTCCTTTATGTAAACTGTGTGATGGGCCTTTGATTGAGGCAGCAGTCCTGAAGAGTCAGTGGGTACTGGGGGAATCAGTAAGTGCAGAAAGATTAAGGTCTGTGTTAGAAACAGAAATTGCGCTAATCACGGCTGTCATGTTAGAGGTAGCGCAATGGACTGACAGTGAATTCCACTTAAACACCAATCAATATTAATGGCTATATGGCAGCTTCTGGCCTGAGCGGAGTATGAAGTAGTTCTCATGTGCATATTTATTAGGACATAGGTGTCTAGTATGGGATCCTCTTCTGCTGATCTTGTCTGGTTATATTGTCCAAGACAGCAATATATATAGATAATAAAAGCATATACTGATATATCATTAACTTGAACAGCTAATATACAACTTAATTTTCCTTTATGGTGGGAGATAATCTTGATTCATGTGTTCTCATTTCTACCTTTGGTGTGCTGAGTTTGGATATCTTCTGTTTGTGTATTTTTTCCAGGTATAAGACAGGTTTGCCTTAATCTCTAATGCTAACATATGTGCATCTTTGCATGTGCGTATCCTGAAACCACTTGGATTGCTTTTCTCTCCATGATGGCCTTTGCCTTCACATTTCACGCCTGGCAATTAAAAGTGGCATAGCTGCCCACCTTTCCTTCCTCCATGCTACTGCACACTAACAAGGGTGCTGCTGTTTCCCTTCCCAGATCCTGGACTTGCCCTTCTGTCCTCTGGCCTTGGGTACCAGTGAACATGGGCAAGAGGTGCTCCCTGGACTCTGAGGGGGCCACACAACACTGCACACTGACCCCCAACTTTCCTGAGAAAGAGGAGGGAAGCTCATTGATTTCATTAAACTTCTGATGTGTTTTCAGGCAAAAACTGGAGTTGCTGTGAGTGTTTCGTGAGATGAAATACAATATAGGCCTAATGTTTTTTTTTTTTTTCGAAAGCCTAACTAAAGACAGAGATATCCCCATTACAAATCAAAACTAGCAAATTCTGTTCAAAGACTGGATTGTGTTAAGTGTAAATCCACAGTGGAGCAGGGTTGAGAAACTGAAGCTGGTGTATGCCTTCAAAGGCAGGGCTCCCTTTGACATTGCCTCTTCTCCTAGCCCTCGAAGCCTTCATCCCTTGAAGGGCAATGGCCACCTCTGGGATGAGGGATGGAGGCATTGCCTCTCTGCTCAACCATTCCCAGCCCTTTCCCCAAAGTACTCCCTCCCCAGACTGGTGGGGGCATGGGATCGAGTCTCTTGGGACAGAGCAAAGGACCAAGCTGGGATTCCCACTTTCTAGAGGGGTGTCACAGACCAAGGCCACCACAAGAGACCAGCGGGGCTGCTGGCACTTGTCCTCCAGTTGTGTTTAAAGGGTAAAAGGGTCCTGTTCAGTCCTTAGATGTAAAGAATCAAGGCATGAACATTCAGAAAGGGAGTCAGGTGGTAGGTAAGCATGCAGTTTGTACAGTCTTCAGTAGGGTGGTCAGAGATTTAAGATTTAAGACTTGAGTTTCCCTGGCCAGTAACTGCTCTATAAGGCTACCGTGGCATAAACTGCAAAGTGCCTGGACCATGGTGGCGCTCTGCGCTCCGTCCTTTGTTATGCAGGTAAACCAAGATTCCCAGGGCAGTGGAAGCCTCGATGGGGATCCGATCAAAGAAGGAGAAAGGAATGGGCAGGAGGATTGGCCACTGACCTTTTTATTAATATTAAAAACATCAGTTAAAAAATAGCAGCAGGTAACCTGCAGGTATCACACTGTCTCCGCAGTGGTCTTATCTAGCTGATCATCCTATCTCTGATGATGCTGCTATTAGGGACTTGTATTCGTTAGAGGAAGGTGTATAAGAGTGCTCAAAATAGTTACAAAATAACTAATTCAGTCAATGTCAGTCACTGTCTGAATTACACTGAAAGCACACAGGTCTGTATCTCACATATATACATACATAAAATGATTCTGTCTGCTGTAACCAGATGTCCCCATTATCCATTTAAAGGATAGAGGGCATCGTGAATTTTTCATGCAGAGTGATTTCCATTTAAGTGCTGATCTGGATAACATTGATCTGTGGTCCCCTGGTCATGCTATTATTCTTTCATAGACATGAACAGTTTTGATTCTTCCAAGGGGAAATATATATATTTTTCTACCTCCACAGTGGCGTAATGAATGGGACACAGAAATAAAAAGAAAGGTTGAATGGAACAGGAAGCCTGCGTGTGACCTAACAAAGAGAAGAATTTTATAGAAACCTTTCTAAAAATGCAAAATGTTGACCAGAAGTATCCTTTAGAAAAATGATACATTTGATTATTATAGCCGTAACAATTAGCTTTAGTTACAGAAGTGGTAAATTGAGTATCTCACTGGGGACAAGGCTGCAGATTAGCCTTCAACTTGGAAATTATATACATTCAAGTAAGCTGAATTTGATCCCAGCCTGACTTTGTAATGTGGTGGGGGGGAGGGGCAGGGAGAGTAAGAAGAAAAAAGGAGAGAGAGATTATAGGGTGTGTGGACCATAAAATGCCTGTGTCTGAACCTGATCCACTTGAGGAACCAAAAGGATGATCTGGTGGGGGCCCACCTCGTCCCTCTCATCTTAAAATGCAGAGAAAGAAACGGTTTGCATGGAAATTTTTCCCCTATTAGAGGTACATTTTATCATAATCCTCCTCAAAGCCAGGCAAGGGTGGACAAACATCCACCTACGTGTAATTCACCTGCATGCCCAAGCACATGGCGAAGATCAGGAGAGCTGCTAATGTGTGCAGAAAGGTGGCAGGACATGGTGAGAGAGAAGCTCTTTACTTACTTGCTTGGAAGATGGGCTGAGGACAGCAAAAAACCGTCAATCAGCTTCCTCAGGTCATTTTTTCTGGGTAGACATGACAAATACTCATCTTGCCTTATGACTGTGGCCCATATCCTGTGCAATGAAATGCTGCTGACAAGGGAGGATGGCATCTGTGAGAAGCGCCCCACATCCTCAGCCTCTCTCGAATGTTAATCACTGTTTCTGGCACTGGTTCCACTGTGTCCAAGCTGAAGTACTTTCTCGAGCATATGGTGCAAGGCTTTGCCTGCTCTCTTGCCGCAGCAGAGCCAAAACAAGGAGGTGGAGGGCTCTGCAGTAGGATTTAAGCCTACAGAGAAAAGAGCGCAGTCTCTCTTTAATGCAAGCCTTCCCTGAAATCAGCGGATTTGCTCGCTTCCATTAATTTTTCACTTTTGCTTCCTGTGTTGAGTATGTTTTTCCAACCGACCGCTGGGTACCGGCTAGTCAGAGGGCCAAGGCAGTAAGATGGTAAGATGTCCCTCTCTCCTTCCCCACCCCCCTTTCTTTTTTCGGAAGCCACCAAATTTTACACAATCTGTTCAACTCATCTGCAGAGGTAAAAGACAGAAACAGTTGCCAGTTATGTGGGGCGCAGTGATCAGCGGTATCAATGCAGTCCCTTCATTTGCCTCCTGGCTCTGGCTTCCTGATCGGTATGGCCGTTAGCAGAGACAATGCCAGCAGAGCAGATGCAGAACTACAAACCACTGAAGGATGAAAGGGAAAGAGAAAAGTCTGTTTATTGCAGCCAGCTCTAAAGAGGGGGGCAGAAAAAAATGACCCAAACTCCATCCAATTAAATTTTCTAATTAAACTGAGGACACACACATTCTCTCCCTCTCACATTCCCTTTCTGCACACACGCACACGCTCATTCACACGTGCACCCCGGTGCTTTTGGAGTGGGGGGTCCTGCCGTGGAGCTCATCCTTGCAGTTCCTGGTGGGGCGCATTGTAACAAAGAGAGAGGAGCCTGGTTAGACTGCAGAAATGATAATGATGTTTTTTTTAAGGGAGAA
This sequence comes from Patagioenas fasciata, assembly GCF_037038585.1. Lineage (NCBI taxonomy): Eukaryota > Metazoa > Chordata > Aves > Columbiformes > Columbidae > Patagioenas > Patagioenas fasciata. The sequence goes on from NC_092522.1 coordinate 50,175,485, forward strand.
ACTTTGCTGCTCCAGCAACAGCATTTAAGAGAAGAATGACTGATAGAAAAACTATAGAAGAAGCAGTAAGGAAAAGAAGAAACAACATGAAATAGGCCAAGCCCCCACATTTCATGTGCAGAACTGTAAAATTAAACAAACACTCTGGAAGACTTAAACATTCCCTATGCTGATGCAGTATTTTGTTACTTCTTCTGTGCTGATTAGAAATGTGTGTGGCTGGAGCAGTTTTGATGTGACTAGCTGAAAGTCCTTGGCCATGCTGCTTACTCTCTCTGCTCCCTGCTTTGGCCCTGCATTGAGATGGGGTGGCTGGAGTGACACACTGCTGGAGCCAGCCTCTGCTTATACCACAAGAATCTTTAGGCTAACTCTCTTTAAATGAGGCTTGGAGATGGTTAGGTCTTGCTAGAGCACTGAGGGACTCCAGGTACCACTGAGCACCTGTTTCAAACAGAAAAATAGTTGGGCGAGCTCCTTAATCAAGGGAAATGCACAAGGTCAGATATTGCAGAAAAAATTGAGCTAAAACAATACACTTGACAGTAAACACATCCAAGCTAAGCATAAGTCCCTCTGGTAGTTCACCTGTTCTTTGAAACTGGCAGAAATTGTCTTAATTTAAGATTTTTAAAAAAAAGGCCAAAACACAGTATATGATCTCAGACATCATTTGCCAGCCTGAGCAACAAGCATCTGTTGATGAGTGTCTTGTGGCTTGTCACCATAAACATGCAGCGTGCTGCTCAGAACAAGAACTTGAATTTTATGTAGTGATACTAAGATACCAATTATAAATGATAATCCAAATGAAAGTATGTCCAGCATGCTGAAAATAGTAGAGGCCAACACAAGAGCATTGCAAGCATCTCATGGTAACACTAAAAACTACAATTAAGGTAGTCCCCTAGTCACCTCCACCTCTTTACTGTGAGAGCTTCCAGGAGCTTCAACTGGTCCCATCCCTGCAGGTGAGCCAGGAGATGGGTGTTGCAACACGGGGCTGAAGTCTGGTGGGATATTTTCACCATAGTTGGTGTTGCTGGTGCGGTGGAAAGGACAATACAGTGTTTATAGTAGGTTTGGGCTGGAATGAAGGTTAACTGACAGGAGTTCACAGAAGATGAAACAGACAGAACAAGAGGTTACAGACAACAACCAGAGGAGTTGGATGTAATTACATCACTCTCACCAATTATGGTGTATAGGAAGCTATTATTTGTGATTCAAGCTGAAAAGATGTCAGTGGGTACCAAACTGTGTCTTGAATTCCCAGGTTAGCCTCTCTACTGAAGAGCCCACTTGGACTTGGTAATGGTGCTTGTGTGTTCACCCAGCACTTTGTCACCTTCAGGTGAGACAAGCTGTACTGAGGGTTAGGCACCATGATCTCTCCAATGGAAAGGCTGGTCCAGGGCGGTGAGCCTCTGACTCTGTGATTTGCTTTCTTGTCTCAATTGTCCCTTCTCCCAGGCTCTGTGGAGGGGGCTGGTGTTCAGTATTAGCACAGCCTACTAATAACTCGGCCGTGCCTGAGCACGTTTTTTCTGAGTAGCTGACCCCAGTGAGTTAATGTGGTTTTGCAGACTTTTGGTTTTGTTCTAGCAAACAGAGAGCTTGAGGTCAGCAGTTCTCAGTTTGGTAATTTCTGAATCGAAACAGATAAAAGCCCAAACTTTCAGATTGTGGGCAGCTCTGTGTACAGGATTGACACAGCAAAAATTTGAGCAGTCATCGTCAGGAAGCCCCCATTAATATGACTTCACATAGGTGACCAGAAGTGAAACTGATGTAAAGTCAGTGTTCATGCAGCCCGTAACACGTGTTTTCCACAAACATTTCCTTTTCAGTCTTTCCAGCTGCCTTTCATATAGTCTTTTACCTGAGCCTCTGTTCAGGGGAAGCTGCAAATTATGCCTCTTGACCATGCTTACAGCATCCTTCAGCCACTGTTTATGAAATTTTTTCGAGGACCGAAGACATGTTAGAGCTCTCTCACATCAGACACATCAGTTTGTTGGGAGAACTGTCCTACCTCTAAGTATGTAGTCCTGCAAAGGCTGCTGACATCCTAGCTTTTCAGTAAGTCACTGCATACTTTTGCAACCCAAGACACTAATTCACAAAAAATGTTCAGTCATATTAATCTGTGAGAGATTGGCTCAGATTAGAAAAGTAATTTTTGCAGACTGCCACTCGTGTGAAGAGGCAGATTAGAGGAGAAACCAACAGTTGACCCAGTTTTAAAACCAGGACCAACCTTAGGTGAAAAACATTCAAATGAGTGACTGGTTCCTAAATACCTGTTTTACTAATCTAAAAGACACTTGAGGAACGTGTTGCGGGGTCAGGGTGCTGAGCTGCATTATCTGGATTTGAAAATGGGGCATTTCATCCCAGGAGCGCAGAAACAGAAAGGAGCTCTGGTCGCCATCCACTCTGGTCTCGGAGCATCACTCGCAGCAGCTGGGCAGCCTCCCCCAGGTAGAACCTGCAGCAGAGACCCAGGACTCTCATTTTGGGGGGAGGAAAGGCCTGGCAGGTGGGTAAAAGGGGTTCAGGAGGTATCAGGTTGGGTTTTGGTGGCATGATCACCTACCCAGGGAGAAAGCAGAGGCAACATTGGTTGGGTTTAATGGAAGAAAAGTTTAACAGCTCTCTTGGCATTTGAATGTGCTGTGGCTTAATAGCCAGGTCAGAGCACCTGACCAAACCACCTCCAGCATCCCTTTGGTTCTGAAAATCTGCTGCTCATACTCCTGACTCATCTGACAAGACCCAAGCAAACAATATCTGTGCTGCTGATGTATATGTGGACACACTGCGCCTGCACCACAGTTAGACAAAGAAGCTGTGTTCTGAATAGGTGATGCTTTTGTTTACATTTCTAAATATAAATTACTTATTTCTGCTTAAGGTGACCAAATGCCTGTTGTTATCTGAGTTGATCCATGGTCTACCTGGTCACATAGACAGCTTCTGGCCTTCCTTTTTTCTGCATTCTTTCAGACAAATAGGAAAATACAGATTTATTTTGTTTAATTTATCTCTCTTCTGGTTCCCACTGACAGTGGGACCCCTGGATGCTTCTGTTCAGTGCTCCATATCATTACAGCTGTATCCACACAGTGGAAATGGTGTTCCTCATCAAGGAAGGACATGTGTTGGTCTCAGCTTTCTGAGGAGTTTGAAGTTATTTATATTTGAGGCATTACAGCCATCTCTGTGGTGAGACATGGCTAGTTCTATATGAATAGTACCATATAGCTCAGTAGACAGATAGAAGGATAAATAGAAGATTATACTGCCAGATTATAAAAGAGCCTGACACCCACTATTCTCAGAAAAATAATTTTGTGTTGCAGAATGGAGAAATGGTTTGATATTGCAAGATATGTACCTTCCTTAGGAGTAGAAGTTATACAGCATATAGCAGGATTTGATCCTATTCAAGTTGTTCTTGACTCAGCCTTAGTTTTTTTGCTACCATGAGGTTAAAGCAGTATTTGTTATACTTGAACAGATCAAAAGTAGTAACTCACAGATGTGCTTTCTGTGAAAAAAGCTGGAACCATCAGTTTTCAGAGGAAGACAAATACCTCCTGATGTGCCTCACTATATTCCAGGACAATACGAAAAGAAATTTCGCTTTCAAAGAACTTTTACATCAGATTTCTCCATGGAAAGCGGAAGGCGCTGATGTGTTCCTTGCTCCTGCTTTCTCCTTTGCCAAGAGGTACACTGGACAAACGAGATCTGGTGCTGGCTCTGCTCTGCTGTTTTTAATTCAGAGTGGGGGAGGCCCACGTACCACTTACTAGAAAATATTTCTTTTACATATTTCCAGCACAGAACACATAACAAAGCTGACTGCCCAGCCACAAACCACTCAGCAAACATGCAAACATCTCCCATTGCCAAACCCCACAGAAGACCCAGCTGTTCAGGTACATCCACAGGCGGCAGCATCCTGGGAAGAGGTGGGAGGGAGGCACTTCTGCCTGGCAGTGTGGCCCAGATTAGGTCACCTGCACTGATCAGTGCTGGCAAGGGCCATGACCACCTTCTGCTGGAAAGGTGGACCTGCCTTCTAACCACTGACACCAAGCTAACTTGGCACCAGGTGTAGGGATACGTGATGGATGTGGTGGGGCTGACAGGTTCCCTCTTTATAAGAGGTCAGAGTGGTTTCCTTATGGCTCACATCTTCAGGACTGGTTCTGCAGGCTGGCAAATTTTCACCGCACTACTGTGAGTTTCTCTATAGCAAAAGCAGAAGAAAAATACAAGGTCACAGTCCTTCAGCCCAGTGGAAACTCTAACTGATGGGGTATAAGCCCACATGCAGACAGACTGTAGCTATCTTCATGTGCTCTGACACCTTCCTAAATTCGGTCAATGACTCAAGTACTGAAAATCTGTCTTCTAGGCTCTGGTTTTCTTGGGTGCAGAACTGAAAGACTGTGTTGACTGTGTTGGACTATGCACAATTTTTTGTTGCAGCTTTTAAAACCCTTAAGTCCCATTAGATGAGATCCTCAAAGGTTTTGGAAGGAAATGAGGTGTTGACTTTCCACCTTCAGCTCCTTTGAAAGCTCTCACCTGGCTTCATTTAAATGTAGTAATGTGTAAAACAATTAATTAGAAAGATGTCTTTTAGCAGTGAGGTCAGGAGTGGGGCAGGGGGGACAGTCTGAAATTCTGGAGAAGGAAGAACAGCAAATGGAAAGCTGTTGGAGCATATGAGAGGGACAGTGCCTTCAGGAAATAAATCAAACTTTTCCAGGTGATACTTAACCACACACTATCTTCCCTGTGTCTTTGAGGGTTCCTAGCAAACCTTCTCCCCTGCTGTCTAGAGTGAATCTAAAGCTAAACTGATCAGAAGATAATGCCGCTGAGCCTTTTTATAACACCCACCCCCATCGCACCCTGCAACTGAAATATGTGTACATATGTGCCTTCCATTGGTCTTTTGAGAAGTCTGTTCCTGGTAGGAAGCTGAAAGAAGCTGTAGATACCTGCACACCTGCCCTTATGGAGTGGAACACAGTTCAGTAAGATGCAGACCAGCCAAGTCTGGAGAAGGAAGCCAACAGATCCTCTGCTTGAGTTCTTTGATGTCTTTGATGTCTAATAATGACTGACAGACTCCACATAGCAGGGTTCTTCTGTATCAGACATTAAGAAGGACTCTTTCCTCAGAAAGCCATTCACAAACATTGTGAGAAGGTTATGATTAAATATCTCTATCTCTCCACCAAAATTCAAATAAATTGTCCTATGAATTCAAAGTTACCAAACAAAAAGTTGACATAAAGACACAAACAGGCAATAGCTGAACTAAAAGGTAACTTTGGGTAGAAAATCTGCAGTGCAGGATTACATTTACTTTTCCTATAGCTGTTAATGCTGTACATTTGCTTCACAATACTGTTCTTGTGACTGGATACCTTTCCTGAATGACACACTAGGTGCAGAGATGACATCCAACAAGGTATTTGAAGAAGCAGAGTACAGAGACAAAAAGGGTGGAAAATCTTTTCACAGAAGAAGTTGCTCTCATATGCATGTTTGTGTCCCCCACCATCATGGAGATTACAAGTGAACAGGAGCTATTCATTTGCTAACCAAAAGTTTGATCTGTCTCTGGATCCCATTCGGCAACTCGGCCTCACAAAGTCCCTGAAACACTGTTTGCATTGTGTACCGTATGTGGCACTGGGGAAAGCTGGTGTTACTGTTATTTAGCACCAGCACTCTCCAGGCTGCCAAAATCCTTGTGCCAAAAAAGAAAGGTCATTTGAACCTCGGTGTCTGACAAAACAAGCTCAAACTGTCTACTGTGGGAACATGCTTTTTTCTTGAGCTGATCCCATTCTGCAGCCAGAATGGGTAATGGCAAGCTCTTCCCCTCCTGCTGTGCTTGGAGGTGAGTCCTAAAATCCCAGTGAATCATCTTGTTTGTTTTGTGAATGCCTTTTATTTTTTAATAGACACTCTGCCTTTTGTTAATGACAAAGAAATGGCTCCTTCCACCTCTGCGAATAGCAGTCACTGCTGCAGGCAGCATGTGTGTCTCGTGGCTGATGGAGTGGTGGCGGTGTGTGCACCAGGGCTGTGCTGGCCCAGCTGGGTGAGCAGAAGATGCTGATTTCAAACTGGTCTCTTTTTTCTTCAAATATCTGCATCAGTTTGATATAGCCTGCACTGCTGATGAGACATTTACATGTCTCCCACAATGGGGGGGTCACAGCCCGTAGGAATCTGATCCCTACTTGCTACATGCCCCTCTGGCTAGGGCTCTGAACACTGCGGCTGGGTTAAAAAGGTTGATCATGAGGAATGAAGGTTAGACTCCTAAATCCATATTTTTCAGGTGCTGAACGTCTACAACTCCCATTACTCGGAGCAGATACTGGGGTTATTCAGTGGCACTGGGAAACAGAAGCCTTTCTTAGGTGAGCACCAGATCACTTAGTGATGGGCAGGAAAACAAGGAACTTGCTTTATGTGCATTTTGGGCACCCAGCCCAAGCACACTTAGCAGCCAGAGGCAGGCCAGGTAATTTCCACCCATAGGACTTTCTGTCTCCAAGGAGGCTAGAAATTCGAACAAAGTAGTGTGCAAGGATACACTTGAAGGAAACTGTGCTTCAGCAGAGTAACTTGCGGCAATTACCAAGGCTAGGAATTATTTCCCAGTGAGCAGCAAAGATCTGTTTGAGAGTCACTGTTCCCAAGTGCCAAGGTTTGGGAAGGTTTTAATTCTGCTGGATGTAAACTCTATCCTTTCCAGGCATAGGTGTCTGGGAAGTACTTCGCATCACCTGGCAAACCTTAAAGCATCACGTTACTTCTTTGGTGCGAGGAAGGAGACCACAACTACAACTTCAACAATGACACTCACTTTCCTGATGTGCATTTTAATGGTTTCTGAACTCCTATCAGTTTACCTCTTTCATGCAACATCTAAGTGGTAAAAGATCCAATAATCCTAATTACAGAGGGAGTATATCAGCCTAGTGGTCTGAATACATTTGTTCTATCTCTGTAGATATTAATCTAGGCAAAACTGATACTGCCTTCCACCACCCTGAAACTGATAAACCAAGCAGTGTGGTATGCAGAAGTGGCTGATAGATGCAGTTCATGGTGTTTCTCGTAAAATCTGGGGTTTACTTGGAAGTGCTCTGAATAAATTTTCTTTTCTCCGAATCAGACTCATCTACTGCATGCATTTTGACTTCAGCTCCTTAGCTTTCTTGATATGCAAAGTGCAATGTTGTGCATGAATTTTCAAGACTCCCAGGCTGTCTGTGCTGTATAAGTATCATTAATACAGAACAGCACTGCAGTTCTTTCAAAGATATGAATGTCTTTTCTTTCAGTGTCTGTTCTTTCCATGTCTGTCTTGGTCTTTTTTTGGAGATCCAGAACATCACCACTTTACCCTGTCTTCTGTGATGCTGGCAGGCTCCCTTCCAGTGCTGTGTATGCACCTCATTTAGTTTTTCAGAAAAATCTTTCCATGATAAACGAATCCTGTAAGTGGTAGTTGTGTGACCTCGAAGAGGTGTCTCCAGGTGGTGGTGGAGGCAGCACTTTTGCAGAGACCTGCCTTCAGCCTGGTGCCGTTTGCTGAACTGTGCCACATGGGCATTGCCATCCCTCAACACTGTGGCTGTTCAGCTTGGACACACCATTAGAAAGAGCGATTAGACTGTTTTTTCTGAAGCAGAAGTTGGTGGAAGCCCTTGTTCATGCTCAGCAATATCTTATTGAAATGGGCTTTCAGTGTGGTCATAGCTGCTGAGAAACCTTCAATCTCTGGGGAAGCTGGCCCTTTGCCGTTGCTGTGGGATTCCCTGTCTGTCCTGACAGGAACATACAGTGGCACCTTCATGTATCTGCATTAACCTCCATGTGAAGAAAGAAAACCATGTTGCCAACATGGATTCTTCTAGTCCCTAACTCTGGGATGGATCTCTGTTATTTACCTCGTTCTTGCAGTTTGGGTAGGGTTAACACAGCAATTGTTCAATATTTAAGTCAGAAATCTTTGTCAGAGCCAGGGATAGACTACAGATGTCTTCAACTTTACTCCCAAGGATTAACTAGGAAATCCAGGGACCTTCTTCAATAAGCCAATTCCATAAGTGCCAGCTCAGCACTGTTTACCAAAAAGTCAAAGCATTGGTGCTGTAGCAGCTTATTTGCAGTACAACACAGCTGAGGATGGGCACATTTTCGGTGACACTAAAGGGAAGTTTTGCATGTAGATGAAGGGTAATAAATGGTACCCTACTTTGAGGTGAAACAAAATAAAAACTTGTTCTGATGTGAGTAGCAACAGATCTACACTGTGATGGATCTTCACATGGGATACATTCTTGAAAAAGAGTTGAACATCAACCAAGAGGAATCTCTTGTCATAGAATGTAGGAAACAGCTTTCACAGGTGACTGCACTAAGCAGACATTTCAAAGCAAAGAACAAGACAGGAGAAAATCTTGTCCCGAGTGCCTGGCTGCTCCCTATACCTCTTATTGTAAAACAAAGTGCACAAGAGCAGAGAATAAAAGAACAAGCAAGATGGTGCCCTACATTTCAAGAGTCTCTTTGAAAATACCTCTGATCCATTGAGACGTTCTTTTCCAGGAGGAATGCAACACCACCAGTAAGGAAATGTACCTGCAGCATACAAACAACTGAGCATACCCAAGGCTGTCAGCATAATAACTTCTGTGGCAAAACCTAGTTTGCAAACATCAGTGCCTGTTCGTAATTGCCAAACCCTGGTGCAGCACTTACCCTGCCTGTTGGGGACTGTGTGTTGTGTTCAGATTTGGCTTAGAGCCCAGGGCAGTATGGGTTTTGTTTTCCTTTTGTGCAAACATGGAGAAGATTTTCCAGTAGGATGGGTGGCTTAGCAGATAATGCACTGGCCTTTCAAAGTTGGGAACGTGGTCTGGGTTCAGCTTGAGGTCTCAAGCAAAATGATATTACTGGTCTAGGCAATTCACAGTCTTTTTTGGACAATATTTTGTAAGCTATAAATTTGTCTCTGATTTACCCCACACAGGTTTACTGTATTTAGAGCATAGTGCTAGCAAGCACATGGTGTTTTATCAGCCCTAGCTACCTGCAGTGAACATGGTGGTCCTGCCACTGGCCTGCCATTCCCTGTTCTGGTGGCATAAAGAGATGACTATTATGACTGCTGAACAGCTGTAGTTTATTAGACTCAATATTTCCTGAGTAAGGTGGGCCTGACTCTGCTCCTATTGGCTTGCAGAGAGTTTTGCTGTTAGATACCATAGGAGTAAATCTGTAACACACTATTTCACCAGGAGAGAGTATGAGCTGTGAGCCCCAGGGCAGTATGAGCAGCATCCTTAGGGCTCGAGTCTGTAAGCTTGCACTGAACTCAGTGTGGCCAGGGTGTATATCATTAGGGGTTTAAATGTATGATGAGACTGCAGGATCCCCATGCAATGGGCCTCAGGGATTGCTGGCAGTGGTAATGGCTCCTGAACCCCACCTAAGAGAAAAGTTCCCTGCCCTCGTGTGCACTAGCAATTGACAGCAAGCACTACAAGTATCTGTTCCAAGCATTTCTGGAGCACTGGCAAGTGTGCTTCTTCCAGCCAGTATACCCTTCATTGATGTACATGACAGGACTTACCCAAGATAAGGACAGCTATGAATGGCTGATTATGGGCACAGAGGACTGTTTCAGGGCTGCACTCAATTTCTGTGAAAGGCAATGCTTCACCTTCTTGGGAAAGCTTTCTAAAACTTGTTTCAGCACCTGTTAGCCAGTGTGACTGCTGCTGTCAGACACGAGCACACTGCGTGATGCTGCAGAGGATGGGTGCGCGTCAGTGGAGGAGCTGACCCTGCTTGCCCTGATCTCAAACTCTGAGCTGACAGAGGACACAGTGACAGGTTTAGGTCTGGATACCACAGCTCTGTTAGTGTGGTGCTGGAATGGAGACAGCATGCACCAAGTGCTATACTTGTGAGCTCACTTACAAGACATTTCTTCCTTTCTGGCAAAACCTGAGAACTCTGTGTGTACTGAAAAAAAAAAGGCCCCAACCCAGCCGATTACGTTTCATTATCGGATAGTGTTTTTGGGATCCAGATATGGCAGGAAACATTGCTAAAGCAGATCAAAAGCATGGACATGACAGATGGTTTAGTCTAATCACAAAACATAGGCAACGTCTTATCTGTGTTACTGTGTTAACTCCTCAGTTACTGGATTCAGGGGTAACTCCTCTGCAGTTGAGTCCCCCCAGTTTGATTGTTATTATGGTGTGACTGGGTGGCAGGGACCACCAGTGAAATATTCCCTTTCACCTGGATCATTGTAAACCAGAATTTTATGGGGGAACACATGCAGGATTCAGGATGCTCCCATTAAAAGTCTAACAAAAGAAAACCAGCCAGTCAACCAAGGATTGTGCACAAACCAAAAATCTTAGGAGTTCATTGGAGTTTGTGAGAGGAATCCCCACAGGGCTTGCCAAAAACTTGAAGGTGTTTCCTGTCCTGTGCCCTGAGGATAGGAAACCTCTTGCAAGTATCTGGGGATTGAGACAGCAGCTGGCTCTACCTCTCCCCAGGGGCAGCCCTCCCAAGTTCTCATCTTGCCTTTGCCTCTCTCCTTAAGGATTTTCAGGACAGGTTAATCCTTTTCTTCCATCTCAGGGCTTTGCGACTTATTTGCAATCATTTCCCCCATGAGTTTTTAAGCCAGAAAACTGCTGTTACTGGCCACAGTTGCCTGGCATTGATCTGGTGCCATCAGCCAACACACAGCACTTGTACTAGTTGTGGACTGCTCCCCCTTTCTAAAAGGGTTCATGGCATTTGCATCTGCGCAGTCTGTCTCTACCCCTCAGCCCCCAAGATGTGACCAGGTCTCACTCACTCATATCGTTCAGTGAAGGTTGTCCTGACTATTTGTTAATACTCCAGAAAAACAGAACTTCCTTCAGAGTGCAATACCTGTTAGGTAGCTGATGGGCCGAGGCCACTGTCCATTACCCCTGAGTGATTTTTTTGCTTCCCTGCCTCTCTGTCTGTATCTCCCTCTCTAATCTAAGAGAAAATCCTGCTAGGCAGGGGCCATCCTTACTGGCTTTGTACAATGGGTAGCCCATTGGCTTTGTGATCTAATATTAGAACATGGTAAGCAACATTAACATTTTTATAAAGGTGAATAATAGGATTTTTCATTATGCCATTCTTTTTACAATAAATTGCTAATATGTTGTATGTAATACATGCACAAAGGTTTCATAAATTTCTAGGTCAGTTGCCTTAGATTTAAGCTTTCAGAGGAAGGAGACATTCAAACAAAAATGCCCTTATGAAGTATGAGTACCTTTTTGTGCCCAACAGGTAAAGTGAAAACTGAGCAGCACTGTATAAGCATTGACAAGTGCAGACCTGCAAACAGCAATGCTCTTGTGTAGTGCTCTTCTACTTCATTTCCCCTCTGTGGTCAGGACTAGTGTCACTCTGTGAAGTGCTGACACTGCTCCCAACCAACCAGGGCTTTGCTGAGTCAGGAGGAGAAAGAGAAGAGAGACCATGAGACAGGATACCCTAAGTTTGTCAGGTTTGTTAGGTTGTTGGGTTCATATAATACCTGGATTGGCACTTCCACCCCATGCTCTGCTCTTCTGTGACAGTTCATACTATTGTTTGGACTCTCTAAGATGTCCTTTTGTGCAAAACTCCAGAGCTCTGGGATCTTCAACTTTTTCATCTAAGCTTGGCTTAATCTTTTATTGTTTGGGTATATAACTGGCTGCTCTCATCTTTCTCAAGTCCCAATAACCGTTTTTCATCCCCCTTGGTTGTTTTTTTTTTTTTTTTTTCACAAGAAAGCCAGGAAGAAAGACATTTTCAGCAAAGTTTCCCTCCTTGCCGGCTTTCATGCACAGACTTTAATCATTGCCTTGCCTGGAAAAGGGAAAGAGCTTTTCTTAGAATGTCCTATCATGGCATGCAAAGACTTCCCCCCTTCTCCCTTCCTACTCATTAAAGCACAATTGTTGACTGCTCTGGGGTCCCTGTGGGTAAAGCTTGTTTGTAATGTCAATTACCTTGAGTTTATGAGTTAAGAGCTGTTGCTGGTCCTCTGGAAAAAGGAATCCTTCATTTAGCTGTCACTGGCATACACTACAGTTCATTCGGCCAAGAGGAAATGGGGATTAAAGGCCTGATCCTGCTCCTGCTGGAGGCTGTGGTGTGTCTCCTGGTGAGAACAATGGGGGCAGACCCCAGCCCCAGAGGAGAGGGTGGTCCTGGCCAGGGTGCTCCCCTGCTCCCCCTCTATCCCAAATGAATGATGATAATTACTTCAGGAGCGTCTGTTTGGTGCACTTCCTCCAATTGTTCCCAAGCCCTTATTTTGCTTGGTGCTCAGAAAAGGTAATTTGTTTAGCTGGGTAGCAAAGCTTGCCTAGAATGACTTAATGTGTTCCTGAAACACTTGAAAATATGGGTGATCACCTCGGGGAGAAGCAAAAAGAGTGACTGAATGGACACTCTTCGCATATTTTGGCCCATCCTGGTAGAGATGATAAGGACTGACAATGTTGGTGGCACAGGGCCACATTTTTTTATGAGATATAAAGAAGCTGTGACCTCATTGCCAGCCAGAAACCTGTACTGGGTTATCCTGAGACAGCATTCATGAGCTCTTTCTGAGGAATTAGGTGGTTCAGCCTGCGACTAACCTAATGAAGTTCCTTTGATAAAAGATGATAACTTTTTTTTTGACATTTTGGACAACTGGATTCAGCAGAGCCCTCAGCTCAGGATGCTGTGGGAGAATACCTCAGGCTCTCTGAAGGGCAAGCACCTGACCTGTGGCACAACCCACCAGCTGGGCTGGTTCCCCGTTGCTCTGGGGGAGTATATTTGGTGCACTATTCCTCTCCTAGGGGAGAGGCAGACTGCTAGAACATAAAAGAGGGAGGTCCTGTCAGCAACCCAAAGCTAATGAAGACCCAATTAGGGCCCACTTTTCACCCCAGGTGCCTTCCTTGTCACTGGAATGTGCAGCTCTAATGGGAAGGAAAAAAACCCTTTTGTTGCAGTTTTTGAACAACCAACTGTCTTTTCCACACCACAATGTATTGGTATAGTCGAGTAGATTTTTGGCCTGGTGTGCAAAGCCATGCTTGCAAATGCTTCTTCTGCTGCTGGTAAAGCACTGAGTGTTTGTTCTTCCGTCACGGATGTTTTTGGAAACATCCTCAATAACAGCTGAGATTTAATTGCTGAGAAAACCATCAGCTCCACACTGCATCAAAAGGTCAAGTAACTGCAGCTCAAAAGTGTAGAGATTTTTTTCTGTAGCAGAAGATATACTTACCCCTGGGAACCATACCTGTTAATAATGACTCTCCTTTGCATTTCTTTTCACCTTCCATCTGAAGGCCTTAAGTTGCTGAGTGGGCATGAAACAAACCTCTAAACACTTCCAGTGAGGAATTCTAGAGTTAATGCTTTTGTTTTTAGAGAAAGGATGTCAAGATACAGAAAGAAAAGCAAATGCTCAAAGTTGTCTTGTACAACTGTGATTGCAGTAAGCCCTGATGGGAGAGGAAACTGAAATGGTCTTCCATGTCTGAATCTCCTAGGTGTTCTGTGTTGGAAATGTGGAATGATCTCTTTCCAGCTCAAATGGCCTCTTCCAGCTCCCTCGTCCTCACATAGCAGCATGCTTCTGTTGAACTCCTCTTGGCAGATCGATGGGCTTTTTTTGACCTCTAAATTTCCATGAATGTTCCTCACTTGCAAGAAGTCACTGATAGTGCATAGGCTGTATTACAGCCTTAATAAAAATGAGACTTTTCACGATCTTCTTTAGAAATTCAGAAACGTCACAACGTCAGCTGTTTTTTGTAATCATCCATGCGTGCCTCTTGAGGATTCACTTCCTGTGGAGCCCCAAACTTCAATGGCTTTAGGTTCATGATTTCATTGTAAGGGTCACCTATGACATCATTAAAGACTTTGCAAAGAGTGCTGTGCTTTGGGACAGGGAACACCTCTCTACTCATGCACAGATCTTTGGTTTCTCTATTTCCAGGCAGCAAAATTTCCAGTGATAGACAGCACACTGAAAATTTATTTCAGCAACATCAACTTAATAACCCAATGCGATATTTGATTCCCACCCCAAAGATCTCTGTTTTGTTAAATAAACTTCCTGAGCCTTCTGAGTTTCAGAAAGAAAATGTTAAAGGATCAAGGTAGTTTTCATACATTGCTCTTCGCTTCCACCTGATTGCGTAAGTCTCCGGTGTGTAGTGTTCTTGCACATGAGCAAGTTGCAATGGTACAGTAGATCACCACGTGTCAGCTGAACCATGGCAACCTCGGTAGCTGTTTGCCATGTATGCTCTTGGTCTGCCCTAGATGTGAAGCAATGCTGTTTAGCTGAAAATTTAATGAAAGAATCTTAAACTGAAACAGATGAAACATGCAGACATGGACAGTTATAGAGGTTTGGCTGACGTGCAGTAACTCCTTCAGCCCTGTACGCAGACCATGTGTCTGAACCCTAGAGCTGCTTGCACACTAAATTTGCTCTGTTGACCGCACACTGGTTGCAATGTGCAGCCAACGCTTTCTGAAAGACACGAACCCCAGTGAGTCCAGCCCGCTGCCTACTGTGCTCTCAGGCTGATGGCGATTTTTCCGATGCAACTCAAAAGATCAATTGGTCTGTTCTTACCAAATATGTTGATGATGTGGTGAGGTGTGTTATGTCAATATATGCTGATTTGGCATATTCTCATTTCCAGTGAACCTGGTTAACAATGTAGCTATGCAATTTTGCCAGTAGCAGCATGTTGAAAGTAACAGAGGCAGGGCAGAAAACCTGTCCTACTCACTGAAAAAACAAGCAAGACCAGGCTGTAGTTATTTTATATGCTCCAGAATGAAACAATACTTGATATTTTTATCTAAGCAGGTCATATTTTGATGAGGAGCCATGGCGTCTAGGGTTCAAAGGGCAAGAGCGGGAGCTGCAAAGGATCTTGTCGTGCTGTAATCCCTGATGAGCCCCAGGCTTGCAGGGTGACCTTGGGTGTGACACTTGATCAGTCTGCTTAACCTTCGGCAAGAGGCAGCCAGACTGTCCCCTGCCATCCCAAATGTCACAGTGTCCAGCGTTTTAAGTGATGCATCCCTTTCCCTAGCAGAAGTATCTGCTGGTAAGTTCTTATGCAACAATCTATACCTGGTTACTGGTGCATTGTTAATTAGCAGTCAACTTCATTATGAGTGCTGTGAATATTAAAGATTTGCCAGAGGAATGTTCATTGCTAAAAACAATGGGCTGGTGTATTAAATGGATGTGGATTTTGGGTGCTCCATTGCCAGATTCTGCAGTTTTGTCTTGGGACTTGGTCTCTTGATGTTTACTGTTTCCCCACAGTGATACAGCTGAGGAAATGCTTAATCATAGCTTGTCAAGGTCTGTAATATGAAATTATTCTGAAGTACAATGATTTAAAAAGAAAAAAATTAAGACAGTATCAGCGTTTTTAGACTGCGAAAAGCAAGTGTTGTTACTTAAAGGCTGGTAGCTCAGCCCAGAGGGAGGAAGTAATGTGATACCTACAGAGAGGCACCCAGTGCACTTCTCTACTCCCACCTGCCATCCAGCTCCCACTCCTGAAGGGTGCAGCTCTTCCTTAGATGTCCTGGACACCCAAAGAGATTCAAAATGACACTGGACACCTATGTGTTGGACTTTATCTAGTGGCCTGATCCTAAGAGGTCTGGAAAAATCACAGCATTGGTGAAGCTGGGGTAGAAGATAAATGTCTTATGTGCTAGTCTGGTTATTTGGCATTATTAGGCTTATTCAATATCTCTAGTGAAGAACAGGTGAGGACAGTGGAAACCCTCTCTGAATGCATGCAAATAGGAGGATTGCTGAAACTCCCAATAATGGCCGAGGCTCCTCTGGAGGCAGAGATAACTCTAGCTGCTGGCTGTCACTGAGGTGATGAAATGTGTGCTTGTGACAAGAGCTAGGAGGAACTTGTGGCAGTAGGACATGCTGCTTATCAGAGTAGGCTGGCTCATCTCAAAGTTTGCCATGAATAGATGAACAATATAGTTAATGTGAACTGTCCTTATCTGCCCATTGGTGACAGCCGGAATTTGGTTGCCTAATTTAACTCCTCATGATTGTCCAAGCAGGATGAGATTTCATCTCAAAAGTCATCTCTTTACAGCATTTCTGTATTTTATCTCCTTGCCCTTACTTCTGTGATGTCTGGACTGTCTTTTTTCAGAGGAGTTTTCAGCAAAACCAATCAATTTTTCTGTAGCTCTGTTTACCACTTTTCTGAAATCTCTGAAATGTTATCTTATAACCCTAGATAGCGATCTTCTCTTTCATCCCCCTTACCCCCAAGATTTTTGTATTTCTTATAATTTCTAATCTTCAAGTTAGTAAAGATGTTCTTAGAATAAAAATCGTACAAAATCTGTCAGAATGGTCTGATCTGAACTGACTCACAAACTCTAGGAACTGGTCTGTGATTGAAAGAGTGACTCAAAGTGCTCTTTTTGTACTAAAAAAGCTGAAGAATGTGTTCTAAGAGACTGGAATAGTATTTTTC